>NC_141471.1:16559605-19059605 GCF_009769465.1 Tauraco erythrolophus | reverse complement strand
CACTCACCTACAGTATGGAGCGATGGCAGCGGGGACCTGAGCCTTGATTTCTGTCATCCCCATGGCTGTATTTGTAACTGCTAACCAGCCCACTGAAAGACCTTTCCTGATGTGGAATGTGAACTTTCTGCATTTGAACTAACTCTCACAATAGGAAAACTGTTTCCTTTCCAGCCATGACCAATGGGCGGGATGTTGAAGAGAATATACTGCCATCATTCCCCAGCTTGCCTGTGAGCTGGTTGGATCCTAAGTGTTACAGAGTTCAGTCACAAAGCCACATTGTCGTAGTAGATGTTTATTGTAGCAAACATGATCTAACTAGATGTAGAGAGTATTTAAGTGGAAATATGCCCATGTTCAGTTCATTTTGGTTGTACTGTCTACAACACAGGAGTTCAGCGTTCTGGACAGAAAACTTTTTTCTTGTGTGCAATATAGTAAGATAACTACATAAAACAAAGACTCGAGTTAATGTACTGTAGACTATCATGCTAAAGTGAAGCAGGTATTCTTCATGATTCTGCCCCTCTACTCTGCTCTCGTGAGACCTCACCTGGAATACTGTGTTCAGCTCTGGAGTCCCCAACACAAGAAGGACATGGAGCTGCTGGAGCGGGTCCAGAGGAGGGCCACAAAGATGATCCGAGGGCTGGAACACCTCTCCTATGAAGACAGGCTGAGAGAGTTGGGGCTGTTCAGCCTGGAGAAGAGAAGGCTCCGAGGTGATCTTATTGCAGCCTTCCAGTACTTAAAAGGGGCCTACAGGAAAGCTGGAGAGGGACTTTTTACAAGGGCATGTAGTGATAGGACAAGGGGCAATGGCTTTAAACTGAAAGAAGGGAGATTTATATTAGATATAAGGAAGAAATTTTTCACTCAGAGGGTGGTGAGGCACTGGAACAGGTTGCCCAGAGAAGTTGTGGATACCCCATCCCTGGAAATGCTCAAGGGCAGGTTGGATGAGGCTTTGGGCAACCTGGTGTAGTGGAGGGTTTCCCTGCCCATGGCAGGGGTTTGGAACTAGATGATCTTTGAGGTCCCTTCCAACCCTAACCATTCTATGATTCTATGATTCTATGATTCTAGGTAGATTTGTTGAGTGATCCACTGTCTATTAAACAGGGAGGAACCTTCCTGACTTCTTGCCTACGTTGTATGTTACAGTACAATTTATACACACACATTTAAAGAAGGATGTGCTTTTACTGCAAGTTTCCCTTTGCTGTCCTACCCTTATGAAGGCAAGGATTGTTGAGCTTTAGCTGTTCTTTAAATCATGTAGTATTTACCAATTTATAATCACTTTGGTCATTTACATTTATTTACACTTGTTCCTCAGCTTCACTAGTTTTATATGTCATTTTACAGCTATAACACATGAATTGTATTTTATAGCTATAAACCAGATAGGAATACTTGTCATGGTTTAACCCTGCCAGCGACTAAAACACCATGCAGCCGCTTGCTCATCATCTCCTGCCCCCAGGGAATGGGGAAGAGAGAAATATAGGGGAAAAGGCAAGGAGACTCATGGGTTGAGATAAGATCAATTTAATAATTGATATAAAATTAAATTAAAATTAATAATGACAAAAATAATTAAAAATTAATATAATATATAAAATGATAATAATATATACAAACAAGTGATGCACAATGTAGTTGTTCACCACCTGGTGACCAATGCCTGTTCCATTCTGGCAAGTGATCCCAAAACAGAAGTTGCAAAACATCAATCCTGGAAGAGCAAGAGGCCCGAAAAGAGAGGACCGGGGGCAGGGGGGTGGGGGGAGAGAGAGAGAGAAAACTTGAGCAATCAAGCTTCCCGGCCAACCTTCATCTATATACTGGGCATGGCTTTGCATGATATGGAATATTCCATTGGTCAGTTTGGGCCTCAATCCTAAATCTAAGATCAAATCATAGCCTAGGAATTGTGGGTCCTTCGTCCCAGCCATACTCCCCCCAGCCAGAAAAGTCCTTGATGTCTCAGTAACAACAATAAACATCAGCGTGTTATCAACATTGTTTTCATAACAAATCCCATACTAAATCCAAAACACAGCACCATTCTAGGTACTAAAAAGAAAAGTAACTGTCCCAGCCAAAACCAGGACACTTGTCCACCTTCATCCATGGGTAGGTGGCCATTGTTCAGTTTGAGAACTTACCGTCTCCGCTGATAAAATATTTTATTACATTGCTACCCACAGAAGGGGAGGAACTGTGGGACAGCTGGATGGTGTACTGTGACAAACGTGCAGATTTTCAAAACTGTTTATTTTAATAAAAAGGCAAAGCCTGCAATTTAAAGAACGCATGAGCAAAAAGGTTAAATGAATTTTAAATCCACAAGGTTAAGTCATTCTTAAGTGAATTTATTTGTATTTATAAAAATGCATAAAGCAAACAGCACAAGGTTCCCGGAATAATCAGTATTCCCTGTGGCTCGAATTTCTGAGTAGGTTTTATTTCCTTGCTAAATGCTTTCAGCTAAACGTAATGGCTGCATCCCAGGGCTGCACCTTTGGACTGCTAGTGAGCCTTGGGTTACTGTGGTGTCAGAATAGATGCAAAAATGGCCACTGTCAGGTTTTGTGATGTCAAAGCCTGAAGTGAGGGGAATTTGATCATTATAGGAACAAATATTTTCTTTTTTTCTCTGGATGAATAATGGTGCCCATCCTTCTAAGTATTAAATGACAGTTCAAGTACAAAATCTCAGGAAGGGAATTTCTATATTTAGAATGAAATTCACATGGTACAAGGAAACCCAGTGCAGCTGTGGACCATTTCAGCTATGTGAAGCAGCGAGAAGGCAGGGTTTTCATCCAGGATTCCTCCTGCTGTGGGCTGCTGCAGCACTATTTATGGGGGTTTGTGGGCAGCCTTTACAAGGAAAAGGGAGCCTGTGTAGCACTGGGTGAGCAGAGCAGTATTCACTGGCCGGTCTTTCTTCTTTGCAAGTGAGTGGCCAGCCAGGGAGCACTGATACGTGGAACTGGAGAAAAGTGGGGCAGCAAAGCACTTCAGCTATCTGGTTGTTGGCAGCTACTGGAGTGGCCCTTTGGGCACCATGCAGCCGGGACGTACAAGGTCTGCGTTGGGAGTTGGTCAGATCCAGCATAAGATTTGGGAGGTCACAGAAGTGGAGTACGACCATTTTCCTTAAACATCCTCTCTTAAATAGCAATAATCCCAGATCCCCAGACTCTCAGAAACGGGAGTAGTAGTGTCAGCCAGAGCCTGGAACTGCTTCCCTCACTGAGGCTAGCAGGACTTAGGCATGAGAGATCAAACACTCTCAACTCCTGCTGTATGCAACTGGAAAGTTCTCAGTCTCGCAGTTCCTAGTTCTAGGCCAGAATAACCCCTCTGTTTTTAGCAGATTGCTAAGAATTTGCACCCATGAACCATAATTTCCAAATCTGGCTGTGGCAGACATCCCATGAATAAAAATTACCTAAAAATTACTAACTAGAATGTTAAAGAGCAGTGCTTTTCTGTGTGCAAATCCCAAACTTGAGTAATTACATCCTCACACTGTCACACTATGTACAATTAGGACAGTAAAAAGGTATGCACATAAATGTTGTAAGCAGTAATAGCTGTTCACTTCTCGTTATCAAGTCCTGGAATACCAGTTACTATATTTGCATTTTTCTGATTACTTCCAAGCCTCTCTACAAAACCCATACAATTTCTGCTCTTACTCTTGTTTTAATTCGTCCTTTATTCTGAGCCTGGCTTTATACTTCTGTCCCTATGCTGAATCAAACGTGTAACATTTCACTTAAATGACCTGAAGACGGGTTTATCTGTTTCTCCAGGTGGCCTAATAAATAGACATCTTTCATCACTTAGATGCTTATCACTGCTGTAACCACACTATTTCTCCAGTCTTCAGTATAAGATCTGTTGTAAGTCATCTGTTTATTTACATTAGCATCCCTGGATGTTGACTCCTTGAGATTGTTGTCTTCCAAGCTTATCGTTGTATGTCAGAATGTGCAGACACAGTTCAACCTAAAGGGCTGTTGATAATGATTCATATTTATTCAAGCATTTCTTGCTCGTACTTGGATGTTTCAAGCACATGCAGCTCTACGCAGTTTCCGTAGTTTGTGATGGTGTTCAGGATATACATACATCAAATGAGCTGGTCCTAAATGTCATTGTCCCTTTTCTCATTTTTTCAGTGTGTTTGGAGCTTTCAGTGAGGGCTGAGTATGAAAGTAGTAATACCTTGTAACTGAACACTGTACAGTCGAAGAGTGTGTGTGCAATGTAGGTAGGAACCTTTGAGGTAGTTAAACGAGCTAGCTGAGATATTGATAGGAATAAGGAATTTCCCTTAGATTTGCTAAACCTTCTTTAATGTTATCTGGCAGCCACACTGTTCGCATGCCTTTGCTGACCCTTAACTCTAATTCATTTATTCTCATGGAGAATGACCTTAACTTTTGTTAAACTTTCCATCATCACTTGATCAAATGTATGTTTTGACAGTCTGCTTCAGGTTTGAGTGGGAGAGAGATTTAACTTCCTGGGCTTGGGTTACAGCATGGCTGACATTCGCTGTTGAGGTTCAAAAGCAAAGCATCCAGGTCACGAGAGCAAAACTTCTTTCTTTTGACTGAGTACTGACTGCATGCACTTGGGCAGTTTGAGGAAAATCCTTCCTTTCAACTTGTTCTACCTGTCTTCCTCTTGGTAGAACCTTTAAAAAGGGATGTCTGTGTAGCATCATGTGGTTTTGTTTCCAGCTTCTCCTACGCATTTCTTCTAAGGCATGGCAGCGTGTCACGGCACTGACAGCATCCATCCAGGTAGACATAACCCCAGGCCATGGGCTGGCTGCAGAGCCAGGAGCCTCAGCACAGCCTTTCAGTCCAGCTCCGCAGCTCTGTTAGTGACTAACTGGGACATAACCTTAAGCAAGTCTCCGTGTGTCTCGCTTTGTGCATCTCGTTTACCCTGCTAGAAGGACAGACATGATAGCGCCAACCTGACTTTTCCAAAGTGCTTCGACAGCTTCTCTTGTGAATCGTTTTCGTATCAATGTTGTAACGTGTATTTAAATGTTTATTAGATAGAAAGCATCAGTTCCTTTTACATGTAGAGCACATGGCCAGATCTTGCTGGAGATACTTGAAGTCTTAAGGAAAAACAGGCTATAAGCTATTTTGCTATGGAGAGACTGGGCTTCAGCAAAAACCTGTTCTTTGTAACGGACTCTAGAAGCAACATAATTGGCCTGTTAATAAGTGAATGATTTTACTCCTCCTTTCTGCTTCATTGCCTACTGCAGAAGGGTATAGGCCATCTGGAAAACAAGCCTATCAAACTAATTATTTATCAGACTTGGGTATTTAATTTGCCTTCCACCTTTAATTCTACTAAATAAATCATTTCTGGAATTATCAGCAACTAATAAAAAAGCAAATTTTTACTTTGTGCCGTGAGTTATCCAATAAAAGCAACTACCACATCAGCTTTATCTCAGTAGCAATGGAACAGACAAATCTAACTGCAGGAGGAAATCACAGGTTGACTTTCTGGTGAAACAAAGGAAGCTAAACCCATCAAACTATTTTTCACTTACTGTGTAATTTGGAGACAAAACTCAAGAATTGCATTTTCAGCCCTCTATGTAATTTTAAAAAGGACTGATGGAGGTCCAAGCTTAGAAGGCTGTCTGCCCCAACATGCTATTTCTGTCCCTCGACTCTTTTGCATAGCTCATACGTATGTACAAGCCGAGATGAAAAGCTATTTTTTACTGAAATCCTTATTATTGTCAAAATTTTGTTTCCTGAATGTAAGACAAGTATTCTTTGCAGAGCACATACGCAAGAAGTATGCAAGTAGCTACAGTTGGAATAATTGTAATCTACAATACCATAATGCTTTATGTGTTTGACAGTGACGAATTGTATAATGTAACAGCATACATAGCGATGAACTCTTAGGGGACAATAAAAAATGTTTAGGTATTATGAGAGCCTTTTCCTTGAGATTTTCCTAAAGCCCCCAATTTGGCTTAGTTTTCTTTTTCCAGATTTTCATGCAGTCATGATCTTTGACACAATTTTTGAAAATGTCCTACAGACAAGGGGTTAGGTGTTTCTATTCAACTACACTGAATTTTAAGGAGTTTTTTTAAGATATTGTTTCCTGTTTAGGCTCCTGTTGTGTTTAAAAATAAAACAGGGAAGATTGACTCTACTCTGTCACAAATGGAAACTCAGATAACTCCAGGTGGCTCATTTGAAATGCAACAGGGTAACAACAGCCCACATAAGAGCACGGTCATGCCTGCTATACCTATTCAAATCAAAGAATGTAATTTATATTTAATACAGGTTATTGAAATGAATTTATTGCATCTAAATTTCCTTGTTTATCATGAATTATCTATACCCTCCCTTAGAAAAACACCATTGTTGTCTAAAGTGCAAAATGTTAAAAGATACTTGTTCATTCATTACATGAGAAGCAGTCTGCATTTCAGATAAGAAACTAAAACAATAAATGTAATCACTATCCAACTACAATTTAAATTAACATTACTCATCCTGCCTCCTCTGTGTATCCATGACCTTTGCAAGCCTTTATTTATCACACATAACAAAAAACTTACACAGCTAATTTTGCAGGAGTCAACACTGATGTATTACTGATCGTTTCTCATTTTAAATGATTGTGCCACCTCCTTAATTAAAAAGATGTCTGATGTACATGGCAGAGTTTTTACTTTTATCATGTAAAAGGCTTTCTGGTGGTCTCTAGAGAACAAAATACCTTCTTCCTCTAAGAGTCAATCACATGTAGTTAGCACATTGGAGTTATGGAGTTAAAGTCACTTCCTGTGAAAGAGGATTAGATTAGCAGAACACATTTCAGTAATTCATAGATCCTCATTCCACCCTCACACTATATTAATTTATGAGTAAGGAGATAGTTTTTTCTCATGGACTATCCTCTGAATACTTTTGTGATGGGACAAGGACATTCTAAAACCTCACTGGACAATGCAGTATACTTGGACACACAGCTCACCGTGCCTAGACCCTGTGCTGTGACTTCATTCATCACCCTGTATGTGTCCCTATGACCCATCTCTATCGTAGGTGTTCTGCTGCCCTGAACCTCTGCCTCCTTCATCATGAAGGAATCGCTGTAGCCCCTATTAACTTTTGCTATAGCTGACACCAAATGTAAGGTGATCATGCTCACCATGCTGTACATTTGTGGTTCCTCAGCCCCCAGAGTCAATTCTGTAGTCTCAGAACCTATGAGTCTATGAACCCTTAGCAGCCCTATATCTTAGCACTGTCAGAATTGCATATAGATTTTTAACAAGCAAATATCCAAGACATTTGTCTAGTTCCCCATGTGCCAGCCAATGTAACCCACAAGTCAGTGTCTAATTCTTTAGAGTTTGGAGACTGCTAGAGAACAGCAGTTCCATTTCATGTTAAAATTTTGATTTTGTTTCCATTGAAATGAAAACTTTTTTTTTTTTTGCATGTTTGCAGAATGTTTTTGTAGAAATAGACCAGAAGTTGAGTACGCTGAACTAGATAATACTGGATGTGATGGACATGGTCATGCTGTGTTGCCCAGTGGTACATGATTCGGCTTGAAACAGAACAGCCTCAGCAGGAGACCTTGGGGAAAATCTACATCATGATAATGTAGAGGACCAACCTCTGAATCAGAGGTCTAATGCTAGTTCTCTCATTCGGCACCTTAAAGATTGACTTGAGTTTGAAAAAATATCATCCCCACCACCCAGGTCCTTGTTACGAAATGGTCACCTTCCAGTAGCCATTACCCCTCAGAGTCCTTTTCTAAATGTGTAGCATCATCCCTTTTCAGAAGGAGAAGCCTGTGCCAGGCAGACTGCTGGGCTCTTCCAGCCTGACATTTGTTACATGGCATGTGTCCGTGAGGTAGTCAGGACTCAAATGGATGAACCTATCCCCCTTTCCAGTTTGATCACAGAAATGCCCCAAACAGTTGCTTTCTTGAGTTACTGCAAGAAGTAGAAATGGCTACGAGGATTTTTTTTTTTTTTTCTCTCTTTGGTGAAATTCTTTCCTGTTTTTGTAAAAGCCTCCCATTCTGTGAAGAAATAACCGTTGCTATCTTTTACAGTTGCAGCCAGAGTAGAAGACTCTCGCCCAATGCAGAGACCCCCAAGGAGGCCACGGAAGCCTAAGACATTAAATAATCCAGAAGACTCCACATACTACACTCTAATACATGTGAGTTTAGCAAGCTTTTGTGGGCTAAGACTGCCAGATAATTCCCACCTAACCTTTGTTTCTAACTGACCGATTTGTTGTATTCCTTTCTAATACAACATAAAAGCTGCGCCGTGCCAAAAGGAGGCAGACCACAAACTTCACGTTTTAAACTAGCTTTGAAATTATTAAGGTTCAGAGTTACCCTGGTTGGGGCCCTAGGTCAGGCCAACTTTTTGTTTTGTACCTAAACATACATACATTTGTTATATGCATAAGCAGCATTTGCACTTTCAATACCCAAATTAAGTGCCCGGTCTCTGTAATTTCTTTGTAAGTCACGAGAGAGAAACAGGTTCATTCGGAGAGCTATTTTGAGTATCTAAATTAGTGCTTGATCTTGCAGAGAGAGCAAATATTAAAATAGGGTGTATTAGTATGCACACTGTAACTTCCTTTACAAAGGTGTCAGATTGTGATTATGAAGGAATTGGCAAATACCAACAGCTCAGGAGACTAATGGATTTGAGTGTCTCCTTCTAATATAGCGTTTGGTCCAAGTTCACCTACGAAGGGCTGCTTTCCACCCATGACTTCAGTGCCCTTAAATATAGAAAAAAAAAGGCAAGAAAGTAGGCAGAAAGAGAGAAAATGTAAAGGCAGTTCAGAAGCAGTTCCAACAAAAAAGCAATTAAACTCATTTGCTCGAGGTGCCTGTATCTTAGTGACCTATTTTAACAGCCGGCCAGAGCCCAGCTAATAAACTAACCATAGCAATTGCTTCTCCTCTCAACAGAAGGTGTCACCAGGGCCTTTAGGGAGAGTTGTGTCTGGCATACCAAAAAAGACAAATATGGCTATCAGGCTTTGAAATAACACAGCTTTGGAACAGTGATATTCTGAAAAGAACTGATGTTCTTAAAAATAAATTGGCATGTAAGAATAAGATTTGTTTTATGAAAGTAAGATTGGTGAGATAAAGGACTGAAATGAAAGGCGTGACTGAATTTCTGTATTAGGAAATTTCCAAGGCAAAGTGTAATTCTGAAGTAAATGCATATTTAGAAGGCTGAGACTATACAGTCAGGAACATAGTATTTTCTGTCGGAAAACAGCCATCACATCAGTGCGAACAAAAACTGCAGTTATGGCAGGGAATTTTTAAGTGAATCTTTAGCAGCAGTTTTTCAAGGTATTAAGCAATACTACCTTCAATTAGTGGTATTTTTTAAGAAGCCATGAAAAAGAGACACCTGTCTTCCTAACTCTGGTAAGGGAAAGGTTCAGTGTAACTATCTATACACCAAAGCTTAGAAAGGAGACCTACTAGTTCTTAAATTCTTAGACCTTGGGCAAGTCATTGAGCTCTGACTTGAGGGTAGTCAGCTTTTCCAGCTGTCATGAATTTTCTACCTTATTAAAAGTCTTTGTGACCTGCAGGTATTCGCAGACGATTATCAAGCAAGCCCAGATCACCTGAAAGTGAAGGCACACAATACGAGTGCATTTTTTAAAAAATTTCCTCTGTCTTCTGCAAAAGCAGATATTTCTCTCACAACATGTTACAGATATCAATTAAACACCTTCCATTCTCGCTCATCTCCTTGCATATCAAATAAGCTAAAATAGTGCACAAATATAAATTAAGTCTGACAATCACCCATTGTTCATACAAGGCACTAGAACTTTTTTGGGGGGTTATTTCTTTAGATCAGCCTATCATTTTGAAATTGTGTCTTGTGTATTTACCTGCATAAGAAGTGTCTGTCCACCAGGATTTCCAGTTCTCAGTGACTTTGCAGTAGTACAATTCTCTAATTCTAATCTTTTTTCACTCGTTTGCCAGAAACACAACGAAGACCAAAATTATGACCATCTGCACTTAAAAATACTGCTTTTGAAGTGTGATACTTTAGATGCTGCAGCATAGCATTGTTTTGGCTGCAGGGACAGAAATCTATTAGAGATAAAAAAATTTTCACATTCCCTATAAATCTCTCTCCTCTGCATTTCTGGATGTTTTGTATCCTAAAGGTGCTTTTGCCACCTAGTATACTGCTTTTTAAACGTCCGTTTTATTCTACAAAAACCTGTGACAAGCCTGCACTGACATTAATGAGAAGAGGATTATGCATGTTCCCACTGTGTTGCCTGTATTCGTGGAAATTCTCATGGCATCACAGTAAATTTGCCTCAGTGAGACAGTGTTGTCAACTTCATTGAAATAACTATAGATATTTGAAAGTTTTAGATCTCCTTTTTTATTCTGATGACGATTACGTTAGCTTTTCTTCACAGTAGGGCAACTGAAATTTGGGAGTAACAATGCTAATCCTATTCTCAGTGTCAAAGATTCTGAAAAGAGATTTTCTCTGGGGCACTTGCTCAGCAAATTAGATTCTCTGTATTTTCTTTTAATGAAAAATACACAACATTCTCCTACCTAACATATTGATGAATTGTATATTTGCATAAGCTTTCCTTTTAGTATTTTTTAATTACTTTGTATTTTCTTAGAAATCAATACAAGATGAAAAACGGAAACCAAGAAAAGAAAGGTAATTTTTTTTCATTCTCACTATTGTCATTTTAGTACTCTAGAAATAGTTCTTAGCTATACTTCAACTTAAAGGAGAATAAAGCATTAAAAAAAGCATGGCAATTTGGTGATTCACAGGAAGGGCATCACATCCAAAGCTAAAATATGCAATTTTCAATGACAAAAATCCATTACAGAATTCAGCCATTTGGTTTTACTACCGCATGGCCCTTTACCATGGCAACACAAGCACAATAATAAGTTAAGATAAGGTCCACATCAAAGATAGTTCTGACACAGAAAATAATTGAAGGTGCTTAAAATTCCAGTCAAAGCAAATGAGCAACCAGTTCTTTTTTGTTAGCGAAAATACAAAGCCTGCTAAAATTCTCTCCTAATAAATATATGACTGCTCGGAAATAAAATATAAAAAATTAAAGCAATCATTATTAATAACAGGCAAAGAAGAGTAGCCATTGAAATTTCAACCAGAAATCTTTTCTTCACAGTGTAATGAACCTGTTTTGATGGATCTTTGCAGAAATAAAGGAAGCAATAAATATATTCTGCCCTTCTGTATCTTAGATCCTTATGTGTGCGGCAGACCTGTTCACAGCTCCTGACATACATCATGGCTTTATTTTATTTCTGTTTCTATAAGCTCTTTTGCAGCTCCCCAGTGACATTGCTATGGTACTATAGCTGGCGTGCTATGGTAGCCTGGTCTTAGATGCAAGATGAACGGGCTCTTAGCGCTATCCTTGGCTGAGGTGGCAGAATACAAACTGTGTCTAAAACATGTATCTTAAAGGAAGTTACATGACATTATATGCACATAATACATGCTCACAGCATCTAGTGTCATTCAACCACAGTCTAAATTGAACTTGATTATACCACTGCTTAAAAGGATTCACTTAATGTCCATGTCCCCCATGTCTGATCTGTTACAGCACTTCTTCTGACGCCGTTTGCATCCCGAAAAAATTTCACACCTATCGTCTCCTGTTTAGCCAAAAAAAAATAAAATCCAAATCTAGTGTTTTCTCTCATTTGGCCTCAGTCAGGTTTCATTCATCTTAAATCTGGTTAACCAGTTCCATGTCTGCATCTTCTTCCATGTGCTGACTCTACACAGCAGCTGAAATCAATGAGTCATTACCGGTGATCAGGCCCAGTCAACATGGGTTTATGAAAGGCAGGTCTTGCCAATCAAACCTGATCACCTTCTATGACAGGGTGACCCGCCTGGTTGACGAGGGAAGGGCTGTGGATGTAGTTTTCCTAGACCTCAGTAAAGCCTTTGATACAGTTTCTCATAGTGTTCTGGTTGAGAAACTGGTAACTGCTGGCCTGGATAGGCACACCCTCCTTTGGGTTAAAAACTGGATGAATGGCCGGGCCCAAAGAGTGGTGGTAAATGGGGCTAAATCCAGCTGGAGGCCGGTCACCAGTGGGGTTCCCCAGGGCTCAGTGCTGGGTCCAGTTCTGTTTAACATCTTTATCAATGACCTGGATGAGGGAATTGAATGTACCCTCAGTAAATTTGCGGACGACACCAAGCTGGGAGGCTGTGTCGATCTGCTCAAGGGTAGGGAGGCCCTTCAGAGGGATTTGAACAGACTGGATCATTGGGCTGAGGCCAATGGCATGAGCTTTAATAAGGCCAAGTGCGGAGTCCTTCACTTGGGGTATAAAAACCCCAAGCATCGCTATAGGCTCAGGGAAGAGTGGCTGGAGGGCTGCCTGGCGGAGAAGGACCTGGGGGTCTTGGTTGACTACCGGCTTGATATGAGCCAGCAGTGTGCCCAGGTGGCCAAGAAGGCCAATGGGATACTGGCGTGTATCAAGAATAGTGTGACCAGCAGGAATAGGGAAGTGATCCTGCCCCTGTACTTGGCACTGGTGAGGCCGCACCTGGAATATTGTGTCCAGTTTTGGGCCCCTCGCTTTAAGAGAGATATTGAGCTCCTGGAGCGAGTCCAAAGAAGGGCGACTAAACTGGTCAAGGGGCTGGAAAATAAAACTTATGAGGAGCGGCTGAGGGAGTTGGGGCTGTTTAGCCTGGAGAAGAGGAGGCTGAGGGGAGACCTGATTACGGCCTATAAATACTTGAGAAAAGATGGTGGGGAGGTAGGAGAAGGGCTCTTTACATTAGTGATGGGTGATAGGACAAGAGGAAATGGGCATAAGCTTAGTCAGGGGAGATTCAGGTTGGATATTAGGAAGTATTTCTTCTCTGAAAGGGTTGTCAGCCACTGGAATAGGCTGCCCAGGGAGGTGGTTGAGTCCCCATCCCTGGATGTGTTTAAGACTAGGGTGGATGATCTACTTGAGGATATGGTTTAATGGGGATTAGGGATGGTTGGACTCGATGATCTATAAGGTCTTTTCCAACCTAGAAATCTATGAATCTATGAATCTATGAATTTCTAGTTTCTACCAATGTAAGAATTTAATTCCAAACTTTTTTTCCCAGGTTTCTTTTAGGATATTACTTTTTCCCTAGCCATTCTAAACTGTATGTTGGGATTGGTTTTTTTTTCTGTACATATGATACTCTGGATAGGGTATCTATGTTATTCTAATGAAATAACAGACATCTGCATTATTGACACCGATATCTGAACTAGTTGCTTTAGACCCTTGTACTCAGAGAAAAAAAGTCATCTTTAGGAAAATGATTCATCTCTTCCTCAAAGAGATTTTTAAAATAGGTCCGATGAATTAAACCATAAAAATGCCTCTCCGTTTAGTATAATAGCAAACTCAAACAATTTCAGTCATATATGTCTGCTTTATGAACATCTAAAAGTATTTAGTATTTCAAAATTCTCAATGTCTGCATCGTACAGCAGTCACATTTCAGAGACTGATTTCTTGTGCTCATATATATTTTTCCTTAGATCCTCAACATATAAACACAACTAATAATCGTATTTGGTTGCCTTATTTTTGAATGTTGAATATAATATTGAAAAGTGAAACTGTTAACTTAGTGTATTTATTTATTGACAGTCTGAGCAAAGTGCTAGATTTAGATATCTACTACCAAGAAATTTCGTCTGCTGAATCCACCTCAAAGGACAGCAGTTCTACCACAAGAAGGAAGAGACACCCAGCTGAGCGCAGGACTTCAATTTTAAGAGCTACAGAGAGGTAATTCATACAAAATAATAATAGGAAAAAATAAACGTTGTATATCCTTGTTGAGATGTTCAAAAGATTCTTTAAAAAATATATATGCTTTCAAATTAGACATAAATTTATTTTTTTATTCACGGAATCTTGCCAAATTAATTTGTAAAATATATAGCTGAAAATTTCCCATCTTTATGTGGCAAGGACAAATGCTAGTATGATTGGTGTTCAGCCTACCTGCTAGTTTTTCGCTTCCCAAGTGCCAGATGAGATGGACAAACAGCTGCTGTAAATCTCTGATCTAAAATCAAATTAAACTAAAGCAGAACCTAAAACTTGTATTTCTGTCTCAGGCTTTAAACAGGGGGAATGTGCAGTTTCAGCCTGCTGCCTGCAGACGAGACAGCAGCTGGACTGCCTCCATTTCCTGCTGTCCTGTGTCAGCCTATGTGTTCATAGCCTGCTTGACTCCACCAAGGTGGACAGCCAGGAGAAAAACCTTAAAGGGAGGATTTTCTCTACCTCCTCTCTTCCCACATAGGCTTCACAGAGGGTGACCTCGGCTGGGTCAGGAAAACTGATATTCTCACTCTTGCTGATGCACCCACACACATTGCACATGCAAACACGTATCTATATAGTTATATCATCTTGTGTCTTCATTATGTAAGAAAAAATTGGAAAATATCTAGGTCGAAGGCTTAAGGGAAACACTAAGTCTGGGATGATCACTGAATTGGAAAATGTATCCATAAGAATAGAGGAAATGTTTGTAGAACGGTTTGTGCCCCTTACCTTGGGTTTTTTTTCTGGCATTTTTCAGGTAGGATCTAAAATAGTTTTAGAAAGGTGTGAAGGCATGGAATTAAAAATAGTCATATCAAGGAGTTACCATATAGTTTACATCCCTTGGAAAATGTTGCATGTCTAGTGTGGTTAATTACACCAAGTCTGTCACCCTGAGGTCTGGTTTAGATGAATGATAATTTTGCCACTGAGATTACTGAAAGGAATTTCTTACCTTTTACTGTGTGCTGCTCTGATTGCATCTTCATTAGCCATAGTGAAGAAAATCTGTGTAACTTTTAAATTTACACTGTTACCTCTGAGGGCAGATGAATGCAATTAATAAACATCTCTGCACTTCATCTCTCGAACGGGTTCCCCTGGATCTAAAGACTATACAGTCATTTCAACCTACAGAAGTGAAGCGTTGAGTATTTTTTATTTGGCAGTTTACCTTCGATGCTGGTGTAGGACCAGTGGTGGAGTACACCTTTAGTGTAGAACACTACAAATTTTTCTAATTATTTCAGAGTAATATACTTTTTAAATAACTCAGGGTTTTTTTTAACCTTACTCCAGGTTAACACCTGGTGCCAGGTCACCATTCCAGCCTGTCAGAGGTGGCTTCCAAAATGCATCTTGCCATGTGAAAAGAAAATAACAAAATGAGATGGACACTTACAGTGAGCTCTACAAGCAGGTTAAAATCAGAGCAAACAAATCTGCGCCAAACGAAAATCTGGTTCAGCAACCATCAGGCAAACGCTACTGCAAAGCACCTCCATGTTCTCAACAGTTTTATGTCCTTTTATTATGTCGCCTCCACAGAAGAACATCTTGTTCTTCTGTGTTCATCTGCTTTTAGTATATAATGTGTTTGTTCCGAGGTGCCTGTGTTACGCAGCGCAGGAAGAGGCCTAGCAAAGTCAGTTGATTTTTTTCCTCTCTCCTTTTATTTTTTCCCTCTGGGGGTGGAGGTTAAGCAGTCGATTAGGAGTGTTTGCCAAGGTAAATGTTTTGACTTTAATTTCTAGAACACTTCTGTGCTTAATCCCTAGGTCGAGGGCTGCAGAAACCCCGCTGGAAGAGCGTAAAACGGAAGATAATCCCTATGACTACAGACGACTGCTGCGGAAGACCTCACAGCGCCGGCGCCTTATCCAGCAGTTCTAGCTGCTGCTGCTGTTCCTGCTGCCATTTGGCTTTTATTAGCATAATCTTTTTTTATCATTTTATACCATGTGCTGCTTTTTTTTTTTTAAATCTCCCATGTTTCAAGTTTACAATGTGTGTGTTCATGTGAATATGAATTACCGTGGTTTACAGCCCAACACCATTGCAAAGGGACACTGTCAGTTGCATATCATCTACTTTAAAAAAAACTAATATAAAAATCAGCTTATTTTCAGATACCACTGCTACATCTTAAAATTGTTAGACATTTAGCAGTTTAAATCTAGTTTACTTTCTTCAATGCATGTTTCTTTTTTTGCATTTCATCAGTCTCATCCAATTAAAATAGATCATTTAATTTATAGTTCCCTAGTTAATCTTTCAAATTCCCATATGCACCTTCAGAAAACCTTAGTTATTGTTTCTAATAAATTCTTTTACAGGAAAAATAAATTACAAGAACAACCATAGGGGAATTTTTGCTCATTTTAGGTTTACAATGCCTAAATTTCAGGATGAACTGTTTGTGGCAAGTGTCCCTCTAATGAAAACAAACATAAATGATTAATTGGATAGCATACTGTGGTGGTTTAGTTCATTATTGACTTTACTGTAAAGCTAGTAGCCAGTTTTAAAGGTCAATATTGTGTGTATAATCTTTATGTTGGAGATGTTAATTTATGGGAAGCGTATCCAGCCCTCTTCTCTGCCTCTAAGCTTTGTGACTAAGTGATGAACTTTTACATCGTGTTTGCTTTGTTCTCCTTTGCATTAGATTTTTAGGAATCTTAATCTCTGGGGTGCCAAGAAAGGAATAGAAATACACTCTGGTTGATTGCTGCCTAAATGTAATGATCACTCTTAATCAGTTCCACTAGAAATTAAGTGGAAATAAAAGCAATAGCCACCGTGTTCAAATTTTCCCCAGATTCCTTATTCAATAGACCTTATTTCACAGAAACCACACAGATAATTGCTGTGCTTCCCTTTCAGGATACATAATTGCATGTTCCCAGCTGCAAAGCAAGAGAAGGCAGATTTCACAATGCCAGGATAAAGGCCTGATCCTGCTCCCTTGCTTAGCTCTCCTAAGTACTACGATTGGCGGCAGCAGCGAGCCACAGGGTTTGGGTTTTTGTCTGTTCCCCTCACGCACTTGGCCCTTTCCCCAGAGACAGGTAACCGTGGCTTCCTGATCTTTAACTAGTTATAAGGCTGTGCACCACATCAAAGTTTGCTGCAATGTAAAATTTGGGATAAAATGTTTAAATTTTGAAATCTGTTCTAAAGTTGCTTTCTCGTGTATTATTAAAACAGTAAATAAAAATGCACAAAGTAGCAATAATGGTTGGCTGTGCCTGAATTACACCCAGAACTGACGAAACACTGTGGACTGGGGCGTGAGGAAGCAAGGCGAGGAATTGCTCACAGCAGCCTCTCGCCGTGGAAAGCCCAAGTTATCATCTATGTATCCTTAAAGGCAATGTGATACAGAAACTGGAAGAGACCTGTAATTTCAGAGATGCCTGGGCTGGTTTTCTTTTACTTTCCCACCAGGGCAGTGTTGAAAAACATCAAACGGTTACCCTGAGATTTCGGAGAGAGGGGGACAGTCTTAGTAACCACGTGGGTGTATGTAGAAACTGGAGAGAGATGGCCTCGGCTGAGCGCAGCCTGGGAGCCCCAGGGCACGGCTGCGAGGAGCAGTGGAGGGTCTGGGTGACCAGTGCTCTCGGCAGGGCCAAATCCTGGCCTGGCATTGCCTCGGTCCGCAGGTTAGGGTTTGAAATCCCTCCTATGCTGGAGGAGAGGCAACCACGGCAGGGAACGGCCGCGGGGAACTAACTGGCTGGCTGCAAGGGGAGGTTTGCTTGCCTTCAGAAACGGCGTCGGGAAGGGAAAAGAAGCAGTTGTTTTCCCCCTCTTCCAGTTTGGTCTCCGAGACCTGCTGCCTCCCACGGGGCTGGAAAGGAAAGGACGGCTCCGCCGGGCTCCCCGTCACTGCGAAGTTGCGGGAAAACCCCGGGACCGGCCCGGGGATGCCAGGAGAGAGGCTGGGGCAGGCAGGCGCCGGAGCCAGGGGCCGCCCCCAAGGCAGCCCCGCCGCGCCGTAGGGCTCCTCCCGCCACCTCGACGGGAGCGGAGCAGGGATCCCGCTGCCCAGCCCGAGAACGGGAAGGAGAAGCGAGAGCCGCCCCCTCCCCAGCCCCACACGGGCCCTTCCACCAGCGCCTTCCTCGCGGCGGCCCGGCCCGACGGTGCCCTCGCCAGTCGCCGCGGGCAGGGCCGGGCCGGGGAAGCGGCGGGGGCGCGGCACGGCTGTCCCTTTGCCTCCCCGGGACTGCCCCGCTGCTCGCCGCCTGCGGCAGGGGCTGTCCCAGCCTCGGCTGTGCCGCCCGGGAGTGCCCTGCTCGCAGCCGCCAGGGTGCCCCGGCGCAGGGGGTGAGAGGCGAGGGGGATTTCTCGGCGCTTTGCAGCTCACAGTATTGGGGACGCTTCCACTGGGCTGGGCCGCCGCGGCCGCCCGCACTAAAGCCCGGAGAAACCCTTCCCCTCCGCTGTGCGCTCGGCTGCGCAGGGGGCTCGGCCCTCGGCTCCCGCCCCGCCAGTTTGCGGCCGCAGGTGCCGCGGGGCAGTCCGTGGGGTGGAGGCGGCACAAGGGACTTCGCTCGCCTTCACCCCCGAGGCAGCTGCAGCCCCACCGCGGGCCGCCCGCGGGGCTCGGGTCTGTCCCGAGCGCCCCTCCCGCCCCCCGCCTCGTCGGGGCACCTCCCCCTGCTCCCGCCGCGCCGCCCGCCCCGTCTCGGGCAGGGGCAGCGACCGGGGGCGCGGCGCCTGCGGGGAGCGACCGCGGCATCTCGGCGGAGCGCGCCCCGGGGGCGCCCACGGGACACGCTCCCACCCACGCGTGCTCCGGGCGCCCCCGCCCCTTCGCCTGCCGCCGCCTGGCGCAGACGCACGCACTTACACACCCGCACACTCACACTCACGCACACTCGCTCAGGCCGCCTGGGCTGCAGCTCGCCGCTCCTCGCCCGCCCCGCCGGTTCGCTTCCGCCATGGCAAGCCCCGGCTCCGGCTTCTGGTCCTTCGGGGCCGAGGAGGGCTCCGCGGCCGCCGAGAGCCCCGGCACAGGTAGGGGGGCGCCGAGCGGCCGGGCAGGACCGGCCCGACGGAGCCGCGGAGCCGCCGCGGTAGCGCTGCCCGGTCGCCGGAGACCCCTTTGTGGCAGCTCGGCCGGCAGGATGGACCGGCGGGGGCGGCGGGGACCGACGGCGGCTCTATCCCGGCCCGGCGCGGCCGGGGTGGGCTGGGCAGGGGGTTCCTCGGAAGCAGTGCCGGGTGTGGGACGAGGCGTCCCCGGTCCGCGCCCGTCCCCACGGACCCTCCGCTCCATTTTCTCTTGCAGCCAGAGCCTGGTGTCAGGTCGCCCAGAAGTTCACGGGAGGGATCGGAAACAAACTCTGCGGTAAGGGCAGGGAGGCCCCGGCAGCCCGCGGCGGAGGCAGGGCTGCGCGCCCGCGGAGCGCTGGCGGGCGGCCGCGGGCCCTGTCCCGGGGCAGGGGGGTGGGGGGACGGGGGCTGATGCCTCGGTGCTGAGGCCATTTGTCCGTGTCGCTGTCAAGCCCTGCTCTACGGAGATGCCGAGAAGCCCGTGGAAACCGGCGCCAGAGCAGCCCCGGGGGCAGCGGAGTCGCGGCCGGCCTGTACCTGCGACAAAAAACCTTGCGGCTGCCAGAAAGCGGAGGTGAATTACGCCTTTCTGCACTCAACAGGTAACGGCGCTCCCGGGCCACGCCGCACCTCTACAGCTAACGAAAAAACAGGGGTTCGGTCGGGAAATTGCTTCTGCCCGCGGTGCGCGGAGACCGGGGGTTCCGACGGTGCGCGGCGGCTCCGCGGAGCGCTGCGCTCCCAGCCCCGGCACCCGCGGGCGCTGGGCATTTCTCAAACCCGCCAAAAAAAAAAAAAAAAAAAAAATCAAGCCTGAAACAAACAAAAAAAAATCCCGAAAACAAAAGACAATGACATCCTGGCGTGCTGGAGCCCGCAGGCTGCTCGTTCTAAGTTGTACCGACAGCGGCGACCTTCTCGTTAAAGTCCCTGCGATGTAATTGAGGTTTATGGGGAGGAGGGAGAAGGACCGCGCTCTCACTGATTTATTTTAATTCGAAGTATTTTTGCACTTCATCTTTTCTTTTCCGACCTTGGAGGTGACGTCTCCGCTACTCGATAGATCCCAGCTCCCCGCGGAAACGCGCTGGCCAGAAGCGCTCCCGTTTGCGGGGCAGAGCGGGGCGGGCGCTGCCCTCCCGGCCCCGCCGTGGGAGCGCTGCCGCAGACACCGTGCGCCCGAGCTGCTGCCTGGCTCACTGCTCCCGGGTTACCCCAAATTAGGGGGTTCCACGACAGCTCGGCTCTGCCTGAGCCATCGCACTTCAGCTTGAACAAATTATGCCAGTGTGTGTGCACTGAGACACCGCACAGCATCGCCTCGGAAAAAGGCATTAAATTGTCAACAAGTTACTTGCATTGGAAAGTCCCAAGGAAGGTGTTTTATTGCGAGGCAAAATGACGGGTTTTAAAGTGCTTCTTGTAGCGTTTGTTTCCGTGTCTTTGTTTTTTCCTGAGATTGGTTTTCCCTCTTTTCTTGTTTCCTTGTTCTCTCTCATTGTCTTAGAAACTGATCTGAAATATACTGTGGGCACAATTTGCTATTTTACTAGGTAATTAAAACTTAACTGTATCTCTCAGAACATTCCTTAAAATACGATCTTACCAATTTGCTTGTTAAATGGAAACAAAGTGTATTTTTATTGAATACAGTGAAAAGGTTTCCTAGACATAAATGGGAGCAGCCTTTGCCCAAAATCTGTGTATAAGGTCGTAAAACGAAGTTAACTTTTCATTTCTCCGTTCCCAGATCTTCTGCCGGCATGCAATGGAGAAATAACAACTATGTCTTTCCTACAAGACATTGTGGACATTTTACTTCAGTATGTGGTGAAAAGTTTTGATAGGTCAACAAAAGTCATCGATTTCCATTACCCAAATGAGCTGCTCCAGGAATATAACTGGGAACTGGCAGACCAGCCACAGACCTTGGAAGAAATTTTATTGAACTGCAGAACGACTCTGAAGTATGCAATTAAAACAGGTATTAGCCATGCTCGTTTTCTACCCTCTATGGTCCCATCCACTGATTGAAGGTGTCATTTTATTTTATCTTGAAACGTGAAAGCTTGAAGCAGCAACTGCATTTTGTCAGTTCCAAGCAGTTTCTAGCAGAGACAGAAATCGTTTTCCTAAATGATCAAATACTGCATCAGCCCCGGCTCTGTAGCTGTCGGTGCAGCATCGCACGCCCTTTCCGATTTAAAATTAATGCTTCTGTGCGTCAGAGTTGCCGAGCGTGCCACTGAGCAGCCTGTTCACCCCCTCTGCGACTTTGCTCCTTTCCTTTTCATCCGTTTTACATGGGGGGCGGGGGGGCGCGGAGGACGAGGATCACCCCTTGCACCCTGCAGACGGGGGGCGTGGGGTGCTGAGTTCGGAGGCAGCCGGGGGCGGGGAGGGGCAGCCTTGCAGGGGGGCAGCAGGGACAAGCCTATTTAACAGCCAAAATCGCAATAAACATCCTGTAATGAGCGGCGGTTTGCCGTGTCTCTCCCTGTACCTGCAGGACATAAAAATAGGAACATTTGGCAGAACTGCCCACAGGAGTATTGGGGTGGTTTTTTTTTTTCCCAACTGTAGGCTCAAGCAATAAAAACAAAGCCCGAAATGTTTTAATAGCCTTTTTGGTGGTTGTTTTTCACTGGCGAGGGCAGGGACGAGTTGACTCCTGCCTGTCTGGAACCCCGGTAGTCGTGCCCCATGTGGGCTACGTGGCAGGGAGGCAGCGCGGGGCTCACCCACGCGTGGGGAAGCCCCCGGTTTCGCACCCGGGGCCACCTTAAATAAACTGCCTCGGAGGAGACAAAAAGCGCAACTACAATTACGGCTGTGATTGAGAAATCATGTGGAGTGCAGAGAGCTCTTAGTGGGAATTTGAATTACAGAGAAATTGCTTAAAAATAAATATGTAGCAATTACTGAAAGAGACAAAAGGCTGATTTGTGAATAGAGGATGAGGGGAAAACAAAAAACAGGTTTTGTCACCTTTTGGGAACAGAACAGACTGATCCCAGTAAAGATTGCAGGGGATCTGTATAATCCTCCTCGTTTAGCCGTGGAAATGTCCAGCTGAATGTTTTTGATGCATGGGTTGGGTGCTGTCAAAACGTCTGTAAAATATTAGAATAAATAGTTAGATAAATGATGTCCACAGGAACAAAGTCGCTCGGTCCAGTGATCCATGTGATGTGTCTGGGTAGGGCGTAGGAAACGTATTTTCACAGCATGCTGTGAAACACAGAATCTGTGAATATGGGAAATCAAAGAATAGGATTTATTAAGCAATTTTCGTTAATCTTGTTTTGTCATAGCCTGTTTCACATAATGGACCTATTTCATTTTGTGCATCTAAAAAAGACCCTCTAAAACAACGTTACCATTTCTCTCACTCCCCATGAATATATGAGGCTTTCCCTTCTTGGCATTTTTTTATTCGTTTTAATTAAAATAATGTTTTCGAGGTCCGAGGACCAGTGCTGGGGGCGTTGTGTGAGATGCGGCGGCGCGGCGAGGTTCGGCGGGGGATGCAGGGCCGCCTCGCTTGGCTGACGCTTCCTGGGGCGGCTGCCCCAGCCAGGGGTGGGGGTCGGGTCACAAAGCACGCAGGATTTACTCCCAGAGCCCTTTGGCATGTGCTTCAGAGTAAAGTGCTTGAATTACGCTCAGATGGACAATGTGGTGAGGTTTCTGGCGGCAGGGGACTGCCTCTGCTCCCGCTGCAGGAGCCCTTCAGACATGGCCTCTCCTAGTCTGGGGGAGCTTGGGCTGCGTTTGGCTGCAGCGGCCCGGGAGGTTGATTGGAAAATAAATTGTATTGCTGAGATTAGCCTCACATTCCCGAGTCCCAGCACTGACCCTTGGCTGGGATTCAAGAAGCTGGATGGCTGATTTTTAAGCCGAGGGGCAGCTGTGGGATGCTCCCAGGTGTTGCCTGCACGCCGTGGCTCACTGGGGTGCCTGTGGGAGCCACACGCAGCTTTCTGCTCCCTTACCGGCTACCAGCATCCACCTCTGGCAAGAATTTTGTCTGAGAGAATATGAAAGGCAGCTTTTGCAAATGTGGGGAAAGATGGATGCCAAATTGGTTTCCTGTGCAATGCTCACCAGGGGAATTGAAATGCGAGCGTTTAAAACCGGCTTGGAAATGCCAGGAAGGGTGCGAGGAGCTGGCACTGGTGCAGCCTTGCTCCCCGGCAGGCCCTGATGCTGGTAGCCAGCTGTGCGTGCGGAGGGGCTGTGAGCAGGGCCAAGGCCAGTGCTGCCGGCCGTCCCTTTATTCACGCTGTCTGGCTTTGCCCGCCCTTGTCTTTGCTTCCCTGTCGAGGCTGCAGAGGCTGAATGCTAATGCCAGGGATGTCCACATCTAAATCCAAGTGCATATGGGAGCATGTTTGAGAGGAGGGTGTGTGGGGCAGAGGCATGTCCTTGGCAGGGAAAGCCCGTCTCTGTCCATCCCGGTGCCTCAGCCCCAGCTCTTGCCCATCATCTCCCGATTTACTCTGGGATATGTATAAATATGTTGTATGTTGCTAAACCAACCAGTAAGCAGTAATCTCCTATTTTCACATCTGCCCCCCTCTCTCCGCACCCTCTCAGTCTGTTTTCCAGCCACCCCTTTGTTCAGTGACAACCACGACAAAGGACATGTGTTTCAGGCAGGCGGCACCCGGGTAGTGATTTTCGAGCATCTCTTCCCAAACTCTTCTTCCCTGGCCAGTGGAGCCTGTCTTTTAAGCAAAGCCACACTTTTCCATGGCCATCTACTGAGGGAAGAGAGCTCAGGTGTCACAGGAACGGACAAACCCTTGCAGCTGAGCTCGGGGTCAGAGCAGGGGATGACATTTTCTGCCATCGCGTGTTAAAGCCGTGTTGCAGAAGGGAAGGGCGCTGAGCAGAGGGGGCCGTGTCACCAGTGGAGGGGCTGGGGGCTCTGACAGCAGCCGCACCAGCAGCAGAAGCTCCTGCTATCCCTGTAGTCACGTCTCGGTAGGGGCACAGCACTGCTTCCTCCACCTTGCTCGCTCTGGGGTATGGCTGCCCCTACCCCGGTGTACAGCCGGCCTCGTTCCTGCGGTGGTTCCCAAAGCAGGAGGTGTGCTGTGGGGTTTCCTTGAGGAAACGAGCAGTGACAATGGCTGTTGCCTGGGGCTGGGTACAGGGCTGACGGAGCTACCGAGACAATGCAGCTGCACATAACGTGTTCTGCTATTCCCCAGCTTTTCGGTGTGGATTTATTTGCAAAGCAGGACTTTTTTCTGGCCTCTTTTTGCCTTTCTGTGGCCCAGATTCACCAAAGGCTTTCAGCTCCTAATTTTCTGTTGCCTTCTGATGGAATTTGGGCACCTGCTCAGAGCCTGACTGTGAGATCGAATCCAAGGTATAAATACCAAAATCTCTCTCAAGAATAAAATTCCATCACCAGGGGACACGCAGTCCTCTGCAGGCAGAGCCCCAGGCCTGCGGTCGCTGTGGTGGGGTGCACATGTGCCCAGGCCCACCTACCCCATTCGAGAGCTGGCAGGGGGGGTCTGGATCCTGTTTGTCCCGCTGGGTCTCAGCAGAGGGCTCGTGGCAAAACACAGTCAGGCTGGATGGCAGCGGCATGGGGCTTGGCTGAGATTAAGCACACAGGGAGCTGGATTTTGCGTGCGTACCCCCCTTATCCCCTGAGCTGGTCTGCCTACACAGCCCAATTACTCTGCCTTTGTGTGCTGCAAGGTGGGAGCTGGGGAGCAATTCCCTGTGCTGTTCTGCCAGCCATGTGTCCGCGCCTGATAAGACGCCACTGGAGACCATAGATAAGTTTTTTCTCTTGGTGCTGGGTCTGCATTTCCTCAGTCATCTTGCTCTATCTTTTGTTTTCCGTGACGGCAATAATAGGACGTCATCTGTGGGTCAGGACAGGTGTTTTCCAAGCAGAGGCTGTCTTCCTTTGAGTCAGACAGCATTTAAGTAATTGTGAACTGTCTGTAATTTGTAGCAGTAATTATGCCTCTTAACAGGGGCTTGCGGGGAGCAACTAGTAAAAACTGAGTTTTAATGGTTCCTGGGTTTAATGACTCTAGGCACGTTTTTAAGAAAAATCTCTAACAGGATTTTAGAAAAAAATCAGGAGCCAGCTAGATTAAGCAGGTAAATGGACTATCAGCTCAGTGAGCATATTCTTGTGCATCATTCTGCAGGGGCAGCAGTGCTGGTTTTCGTGGGGTTTGTTTAAAATCACAGTTGCGATCAGCCGGGTTATTTGTAATGGCACTCTGACGGAGAAGAAATGACGAGGACCGCCACCTTCCCTGCCATCTTCGTACAATTATCAGCCTTTGAGTCATGTGCAAAGCAGTCACCAAAATGTTCCATTTTCTCATTTCACCCTGTCTATTATAATCATTAGCCATTCATCACTGATGTTATATGTCCTGGCAAGCTCTTCAGATGGTGTCTCGTGCGTGCCTTTCAAACCTAGCCAGGCAAAAACACATCTAGTGACAACATGTGACACACTAACGGGAGCAAACAGCTATTTTTGTGAGGCAGCGATGTGCTAATTTTCAAGGCATATTGAGAGGATAATAGAGAATATTGGAATTCATTATTCTACGTTCAGTGTAATTACTCTGATTTTACTCAGTTTGGAAGGAGAAAGAAGAGAAATCCTGCCTTTTCCAGGAAATTTATTTATTGCTGTTTGCTTTGTTTCGTACCTTGAAAGCACTTCCTTCTCTATAGAAATCTGGAGGTAAATACACTGAATAGTTTCATTCACAGTCATCAGCCTTTTGATAACGTTTACCATCTTATGCAGGGCACCCTAGATATTTTAATCAACTTTCAACTGGATTGGACATGGTTGGATTGGCAGCAGACTGGCTGACATCAGCAGCAAATACTAATATGTAAGTAGCAGATTTTTTTCTGTAATAATATTTAATATAATTTTACAGTTATACTCTAAAATATTAGCTGCTGTAGCTGAATGCAAAAAAGAATACTTTTATGTTAAGGTTGCTGGAAAAAACAATTGTCTGCTTTTTAAATGGTTGTTATAGCTATTTACATGAAGACTCTCAATATTGTCCTGTAGGCTGTCTTCTATAAAATTTCATCATGATGTCAGTTTGCTACTCCCCCCAAAAATATACAGAAAAACATATTTCAGCATTTTGCATGCATAAATATGTAAAATGAAAGGTATGTTAAGTGAACAGTTGTATTAATTTAGAGAGATTACACACAATTCATAGAGCAGTTACAGCCATTGCTTTCTGTAAGAAAGAGGTGCAGAATTTAAAATGTGGGGTTTTTTCACTTTGGGACTAGGAGGCATTTTTGTGCACTTGCTTAGGTTCATGCACTGCCTTGTCATCGTGAATAGGACTGCTGACGTGTGTGCTTCTAGACACGCACACAGGCTTTTGCAAGGCGAAGGTCTGCCTCTGCCCAATAGCTCTTGAATACAGGGCAAAGCCTTGCACCTGGAAGGGGTGGGCAGGATTTCTTTAACTGAACTGGGTGGAAATGGAGTCTCAAGCACTCTCAGAATTTGTCCTTCTAGACATTTGATGTCAAATCGGAAGGAAGATTTTCAAGAGTGTTGTAGAACAGAGCTCTACCCAGTGCAAGATAGAGTATATTGTGGCTATAATGAAACGTGATATTGGAAAAAGATGTGTTAGTGTTGTAGATGAAAGCATTAAATATGGACATTACTACATTTCAGGTTCACCTATGAAATTGCTCCAGTGTTTGTACTTTTGGAATATGTCACGCTAAGGAAAATGAGAGAGATGGTTGGCTGGCCAGGGGGCTGTGGCGATGGGATATTTTCACCTGGTACATGATATTTCAAGCTTTCTTTATTTTTCAGATTATACTGTATGACATCCCCTGTAGTTAAAGACTAAACATAATTAAATATGCATGTTTGAGAGGACACTTGCTAATAACCACTGGTGGCCTCTTTGAGATAAATATTGCATGTGTATGAATTTCAGGGATGTGATTATGAGGATCTGTTTGAGCAAATTGCACTTCATTATGAGCAGCTGTAATGGCACATGGGAAACATAATCAGAAGAGACATTTGCCTTGCGGTTCCTCTTTGCCCCCACTTTCTATGGATTACAGGAAATAGACTATTGTATTAATAACGGAGGGAAGAAACACAACAGTGCTCTCTGTCACTGCAGGGGAAATTGGAGCAAAGAGGGAAAGACGTAGCATCCCTTTAAGTAATTTTAGTGGAGTCGGTAAGATCCTGCCAACATTACAGTATGCAGTGAGCTTTCCGTGTGTGAGCTGGCCTGTTGGGCTCAGTGGGGGTACTTGGGTGCCTGGTTAATTGGAGTGCTTAAAGGCTCAGAAACCTCGTTCCTTCAGGGCCAATCAGTATGGCAAAGAATTAGTGCGGTTAACTGTGGAGAAATCATTGACTCTAACAAACACTACATTGCCAAGACTTTTTTTATTAATCATTCTGCTTAGTCTTTTGGTTTATATTCTTTGTCACCTCCTATCTTATTCTGGAATTTCATTGCTAAAAATTTTGCCCTATCTATCTCACCAGCTAGCAAAAAAAAATAAAGAATTGACATTGGGCATAATGTCTTGGCTTGTCAAAAGAGAACGGTCTGATAGCTGGTGGGGAAGGAGCCCTGCTGGAAAGAAAGTTCATTGACCTGAGGGAGAGGGAGGGAGTGTTTGGACTATCCAGCAAAGGAAAAGCCTCGCTGATGACAGCCTAGGATGTTCGGCTCTCCGAGGGCATGAAGGGTGAAGTTCATGCTGTGCAGAAGATCAGGCAGGGCTCATCTTCAGCTTCTCACATCTGAATGCACATATCGGAAGTGGTGCAGGAGTTTTGTCCTGAGCCTTTCCACAGAAGTGGAGCAAAAGATGAGAAGAATTTACATCGCTTCTTGTTGAGTCCTTTTTTAAAAAGCACTGAGAGCAAAAGCTCTGATGACTTTTGCTGTAGTGCTGAGAGGTCCTGACCAAAACCATGGCCTCCATCACACGGGGCAGCATCTAAATGTGTTATCACGAGCCCAGGACCTAGGCCAAAATTTTTGGAAACTGGTCAGTGCTTGGTTACTGTCCAGTCCCTGGCCTGACTCAGTACAGCTGGTTTTCAGTTCCTCACCTTGCAGGCTTGAGCCAAAGTCACCCCGCTGGGCTGGTCAGGGACCTGAGAGGGGAGAGAAGAGCAGCAGCAACGTTGCTTGGCCAGAGCTGAAGGGCAGAGGCTGGGCACGGGCGGCAGGTGGAGTGAAAGGCTCAAGTGCAAGTGCCAAATTGGCCCAAGTCTCACAAAGTGTGTTTGAGATAGTGTGAGTCAGGAGCGATGGAACGTCTTGAGAGGAGCAGCCGTCCCTCCCAGGTCTGTGAGAGGTCCCTCCCAGGTCCATGAGAGGTCCCTGCCTGACCTGGGGGGCCAGGGTCTCGGCTGATGTATCAGATGCTGGAGCTCACTTCATCCAGCTGAAACGTGCATAGGGATGGGCTCTCTGGCAGGCACGTTCCTGTGCTGGCCCCCTCCCATCTGTTCTTTCTCTCCAATGGCTGGTTTGCACAAAGTGCATCTTTCTCGTTCACTCTCTTATGGCAGTGATACCCAGTGTGCGGGTTCTGCTTTTTTAGGCAATAATCAAAATAATCTCTATACTGTCTTCTCCTTTCAAGCCATCAGGGCTTCAGCTGAAGACTACTGTTGCAAAGAAAAGGTCGTCACCTTCTGCATTCTCTGGAATGACATACGCAGTATCAATACATGAGAAACATAAAGGCCCAATCAGATTCTCCAAATTCTGTAGGTGTGTTTTATTGCCTGCAATTAACTGTGGGTGTAAACACAGCTGCAAAATTAAAGGTAGAATTCAGGCTTATTAATAAGCTTCAGGTTAAATGGATAAGTAATAAATACTAATAGGAAAGCCTGGTATTGAAGAAACTTAATGTTTCAGTCTTGATTCTTTTGACATTGAGCCAGTGACTTTGGACAAGATATAGGCCAAATATCTTCAACCTGAACACCTTAGTTCAGTCACCTAAATTGTCAACAGCAGCCGTTACATGACATCTGTTTTTTTTTAGGGACAAGTACCCAAACATTTCCTCTTAATCTCTTCATTTCTTGTTCTGTTGTTTGTGAAAAGAGGTGTAGAAATATGTTCATACTTCTAAAGATATTGGAAGTGGGAAGAAAAAGCTGTGCTGACCTCCGTGCCAGCGATGCCATTCCTCTGTGGCATTTTCCCTTGGATTCACAGAAGGGCCAGTGAGGTCAGGGAAGGCCCAGGGCAGGGGCAGCCTCGCTGCACGAGCAGAGCTGAGACACTGATTAGAAATGAAGGGCACAGTTTCTGCGGGCTGTGGAACAGTATATATATCTCCAGCGGGATAAATATAAATCTTACAAAAGTCAAAACAATGTTAAATTTGCCAGCACATATACCTGGCTAGTGTAACCTGGTGTAATGTTGCTGCTTTCAGCAGAGCTACCTTGATCTGCTTAAAGGGAGGGTTTTATCTTGTCTCAGTTTGGCTGTCCAGGCATTGGGTGTCTACCCCGGGCTATTTGCAGCAGCCCCCATATATTCAAGAGTTGGATGCGTTTGCAGGGCAAGTCATCCCACCTACGACAAGTAGCTGCCTTAGGGTGAGCCAAACCGTCTTCTGGGAGTGCCTGCCATGTGCTCTTCACTCCATTTTTAGATGGATGAAAGTTGAGTTAGCTGAACTCTACCCCAGCAGTACTCTGACCTGTTCATTTAAAAGCCTAAACCCATGATCAATATACACCTTTGCTTTATATAAATATATGTGCATAAACATCAATATATAGTCAGTCTGTGTATATATATATATAGTATATATACAGGATAAAGCAGATGGATTTTATCTATACATCTGTGTGTGTTTGAGTGTGTTCGTAAAAGTGCTCAGACTCTGCCTCAGGTTCTGCATTATATTCCCATAGTGCTCATGCAGCATTAATGTATAACCAAACATTGTTCGACTGTGGACACACAGGCTCAGTTTCTAAAAATCTCAAAACGGAAAAATGAAGCGCTCGTTTTTAATTTATGCATTGATAAATGAAATATGGGAACAGAATACTGTAGAGCTGTCATCTGGTACCCATCTTGAAGTGGGTATTTTAAGTCAATGAATGCCAGATTTTAAGGCTGGTGTTAGAGACATCTAACCTTTTCCCCTTGTTCCCATCAGAGGACAAATAAAAAGAAAAATACTTGTTAGAATGACCCTTTTTCCTTTCTCTTCCCTCCTCCCACTCCGATTATCCAGAAGATAGTGCCTGTTGGGACGCACTATGTGGATTTCCTCAGAGCTGGAGCATGAAACACCACTCTAATTTGGGAGGGGAGAGCACAGTTTAGGTTACACTCGGAAGCCACTTAGGAGGTTACCTTGTGGTGGCATCCGCTTGGGAGGTGGAACAGAGTGGGAATTACATGTTGATGGCATATGGAAAGATAGGGTTAGGGACTTAAGGAGAAATGGTAACAAAAATGAGGATGAAAGGAAGCCCCGGTTATTTTTTTGCAGCAGTACTTTTTGCATAAATTGTTATTTGAGTGTAGTAGATCCTGTTATTACACATCTCATCTGTGAGGAGCATCAGGAAGGAGAATCTGCCATTGGGCAGAAACATTAACATGAGAGTTAGAAAAACTGTAGCAAGACTTGTAGTTTGTTCTGCAATAATATTGCAATGCATAGAAAAAGTAACAGTATATTACTGTGGACTCCAGGTGGTGCCATATCTAACATGTATGCTATGTTGATTGCACGTTTCAAGATGTTCCCAGAAGTTAAAGAAAAAGGAATGGCAGCTATTCCCAGACTGGTTGCCTTCACATCAGAACATGTATGTGTTTCCGTTTTTTCCTGTTTGTTACTTTTGCTTGTATGATTGTATGATGAAGAAAAGTGAAGGGGAATTTGTAGCCAACTGTCTTCATTTCTGTTATTCCTTCACTGGGAATAAAAAGATGGGAAGGGCTTGGCTTTTTGGTACATACAGGGATGAGCTGTGCTGAAAACCAGTTTTTTCTGCGGCTGAAACCCAGGCAGAGCAGAATATACAAAGCACTGCTGTTTTTTTACTCTCACTTGGGTCTGTATAAATGTTGATGTGAATGTTAAGGACCACATCAAACAGTGGGAGTTTAGCATCAACCTCTGCACTTTCTGCAAGGAGTGTCTTTTGCTCACTCTGGGGGTGCAGAAAATCACTGTGAATCAAAATATTTCTGGCTGAATCCACTCCTGCTGTTACTTAATGAGAGGGTGATAACATACGTGAAGACAGTAGTACGGAAATGCTGTGTGTGCGTACAGCAGAGCAGCTGTATGGTGGGGAGCTGGGCTTTGCTCTGGGTTTCTGTCTGTGAGCCAAGGCCTGAGCTCACTGGGGTTTGGCACCGGCACGAACGGGATCTGGCCGTGCAAGAGGCGAGGGGAGGTGGGCACAGGAGAAATCAGAGGAATCCTTGTGGGAAAAACACAGTGTTTTACTCTTTGAACAACCATACAGAAGTGATGTTTCTGTCTGTATTGTGGGAGTCTTTTGGGGTTTACGGCCAATTAAACCTCTTTGCAGCTTATAGTGGAGAATATGTGTGTGGGAGGAAGGGGAAAAGGAAGGGTTATACCCAGGAGGGGCTGTGAGCTTTCTTTGGGCTTCGTGGTCCCCTTCTAAGTTTCCCTCCAGTTGTGTGGGCTTGGTCAGAAATGACTCTTTCATGGCTGGGGCTCAGCAAGATCCATCCTCCTGACTACCCTTTTTTGACTTATCAGAGAACATGTTTCCATCCTGTGCAAGTGTGAAGAGCAAAGCGTGCTAAAACTGATCAGAAATGTCTGGGAGGAAATCCCTGTGAGGTTGCCTTTCATGGCAATAGGATGAGATGCGATACACAGCTGCAGGCTCTGTGTTGCAAAATAGTTGTCCCTAAAGCAGTCAGAGAGAAGGATGTTCTGCAGATAAGTAGCAACTCTCCAAAGTTGGCTGTATAGCTAGAAATGCATTATTCAAATGGAAGTTGCAGACCTAATAAGTCTTGCAAATAAGGTTGAGCATGATTATTTAAAATAACAAATCCTATTAATCATTAGAGAATTTCATTGTATTCATAGTGATGGAATGTTAAACAATGAATCAAATTGTGCTATCAGTCTCAAAATAATGAAATGAGCTTTAATAATTGTGTTTTCCTGCCAGGAAAGAAGCAGTTCCTTTAGCAAATTAAACATTTCAAAATCAAATATTACTAGTGAATCCATAGAACAGCATCTGAAATACTTTACATTTTAAAAATATCTTGAAATTGCTATTTTGTCTCTTCCTCAATCAAATTTTTTATAAAGTATGTAACGGCACATCTTCTAGGGAAGTTAAGAAACCATGCTATGTGAAGACAGGACCCTTTAACCCTTCATTGCCCAAAGGATGAGATCAGGGTTTAACCCTCAAAATAGCAGAGGCTGTTACAGGAATTGCAGAGACCTAGAAGTACAATCCCTTTTTAGATAGGAAATGTTATACAGAACCTGACTAGACTCTAAGATACTAGAATGTCATTTGTCTCGTTTAGCTCGTCATGCTGATTTTCTACTTACTTTTAGTCTCCCCAGTCTGAGTCTAGTTTCTTCCTGCCACAGTTGGACATTCTTGTAAGATGATGGCTGTGAAACAAACAGTCTATTAATAAGATACTATCATTTACCCGTACTCTGCATGTGTGGCATGATAGTAAATGGAGCTTAAAGTCCATACAACTGTATGTGTTGTTGTATGTGTTTAAAAACTTGGAGATTTTCATCTTGGAATTTTCAGTCAGAAGCAAAGATTCCAATATCAGCAATTCTCACAGAATTATTCCAGCATCACAAACTAGACTCTATTTTAATTTCTACCAATCTAGAGGTTCCATTACTATAAATGAATGAAGTTACTCCACAGTTGCCACCAGTATCACTGTAATCAGAATCATGACTCAGTCTGGTGCCATGATAGGTGGCCATGAGAGGTGCCACTCTCCCAACTGCCAGTGGGGGAGAAGGGAAGGGAGGAGTGATTCACTGTCCTAAGTAATTCCCTTTCTAATTTAGAAGTGCATCGTGTTCCTAAATTAGGAGCCTCACTCTCTGCACAATGAAGAGAGGCACCTCTGGAGGGAAACTTGGAGCATTCAAATTAGGAACCTAAATATTCCTTAATTTAGATGTTCTAAATCACCTTCGGGAGGGGTTCACCTACTTCTGTGCATTGACCATACACAGAGATCAGCCTCCTGACATATGCAACCTACATTAGGTGCCTAAAATAGGTTATGCAACTATTCCAACTGTGCATGTTCCCAGTAAGCAGAGTTTCCTTGAGCTGTTCAGTAGGACCGTGACTTATCTCTCAACCTGCTTCTGTTTATTTCTGTTTCACCAGTGGTGGTGAAGTACATTGTAACTGCTTAGGTCAGTCTTGGCCCGGGTATAATTTCACTGAGATGCACTTGTTTAGGACTTAATTCAATCCAGTGTATTCACCGGTGCATCGTCAGTGGTTCTTTCATCTGTGCTGGTGCAGGAGCAGGTGATGTCCTCCAGGGCAGCTGTTCTGGACTGCGTGTGACGCAAGAGACCTTGATTCAGAGGGGTAAAAGTGATGGATGCCGGTTGTAAAAACCTATTTTAGTCTATCGTTTTAAACAATGAAAAATCTAAGGTGAAAGCCTCCTACTGTGTCCTGGTGCATCAGCTTTAGGCTGCTGTGAGTGTTCAGCTGATCACATCCCTTTTTCAGTGTGAAGAAAGTGATTAAAAGGGAGAGTGGCCTTCTCAGAATATTTTCATTGATCCATTTGTCTATAAGGCAAGTCCTATTGAATTTTAACCCATTCCTTGTTGTGATTTTGACCTGGCCAACTGTCAGTCTCTTGGACAGCATCCAACAGTAGCTGGGAATAGCACAGAGCAGAGATCACCCCTAGCAGGCAAAAAGGACAGAGTCATTGTACTCTGAGGAGAAAAGGGGTGTACAGAGGGGAAAAGTTCTGCTGCAGAGAACTAGTTGGGTTCAGGTTACAAAACAGTCCTTGGCCTTCTTGTTTTATAGTGTAAATATAGCTGAAGAGATTTGCAGCTTTTACAGGGACTCGATATTTAATTGGAGGCTACACAGACTCAATCCGCAGTTCGGAGAATGAAAAAAGAAAACTGGACGTAATTGGAAAGACATAGAGATTTCTTCATCTCTGCTGTTCTCCAAACCAGCAAGACTGTGGTTATGTAGTTCACATCAGCTTTCCTAATTTCCCACCGCCTCTAGCAACTGCTGCAAGGAAGAACACCTTGTCAGGTACTCACGAGGGAAATGGCAATACAACTCCTGACTTAGTTTTGGAAGAGAAACCACAGAGTAAGAACTGGCAGTTCACCCAGAACACGGAGAGGCTGTCTCTGCCTCTGGCATCCCCTCATCTGCACTGCTTGCTCTTGGGGTGAAGCAGCTCCTGCCCAAGGCTTCTCTGAGACTACAGCTCCGTTTGGCAGCTCAGGTATAAGGTGTTAACATTGTATAGAGCTGGCCATGCTCTGAGGGGCCTTCTTGTCTGGAGGAGCACTGGGAGCATCTGTGAGAGGTGGCTCATTGGCAGTGGCAGGGGAGCACCCTCACAGCTGTAGCGCAGGCAGCATCCGCACATCAAAAAGTTGTCCCCCAGCCAGGCTACTGAGGAGGCAGTTTCCAGGACTGGCACCTGCAAGAAGCGGTCCAAGGGGTGCCCAGTGTGGTGGAGCATCCAGGGAAAGATTTGAGGAGCCTGGAGATCCTGTTTTCCATTTGGTGGCATAAATTAGGAAGCTGTAAGTTATATTTCTAAGCATACAGAGTAAGTAGGGAGTGTTTTAGTTTCCATCTAAGGAAACTAAAAATCAAACTCATGGATTCATATATTCTTTCTTTGTGTTATCTAATGCATAATAACCAGAAGACTATTGCATGATGGTATTTGAAGCCAGAGGGAAACAGTGAAAAAGTTGGTCTTATTTAGGGAGCAACTTAATTCAAGTAATTCCAGTCAAACCAGAACAAAACTGTTTTCCAGGAAAGCAGTATTCTAGGGCAGCCTGTCCCAAAGGAGACATCCATCATTTGGGTCTAATCCTTATCTTGGCCAATATCCTGTGACTTTTACACTTCCACAGGATCCTTCTGAACTCAGTGCAACGTCTCTTATCCGTGGATAATGTAAAACTATCCGCACTGTCAAAAAAAAAGTTGTGGGTCTTGCTGGGTTAGAAAAGCAGTATGAAGTTACATATTTCAAAAATGCAAAAGATGGAAATATTAGTATGCTGTGCAGAAACATTAGTATATTAATTTCTCCCCTGACATTAACGCGTAACTTTAAAAATTGAATAGCAGTAGCTAAAAGAAACAGCAGCAAACGTATATATCATTACAGTGTATTTCAAAATGTGATGGGACACAGTGTACTCTTGTTGTAGATAATTGAAGGAAAAGCTGTAGCTTACAATGGGACGTTAAAGATAGGATTCACGTCACTTAATTTTAATCACCTAGAGTGTAAACATTTAATCTGAGTTAGTCTATGCACTTTTCATAGCCAATAAAGAGGGAGCAAGATCTGCAGAAGACGACTCATCCTAGTCTGTAATGGGTGCCAAGGCGTTGGGGATGAGGTGCCTTCTGGAGGTACCTTTTCTTCCCCGCTATTGAGGGAGCCTGGACAGCAAGCCTAGACCAGACACACACATTTTTAGATGGTTAAAATTAAGAAGAGAAGTAGTCAAGCCTACACATCCAGGGATCTCACATTGTTGAAAGCCCAGGGGAGATGGAGAGGAAAGTATGTGTGCCTCTTTTGAGGCTGGGGTTCCAGATCTGCAGAGCATTGGGGTACCAGTGGCCAAACCTGCAGACCTCGGAGAGGTTTTGGCTGCTGGATGGCTGAGCTTGCTCAGCATTTGGGAACTCACTCCTGATGTGCTCCTCCCACAAAGCTTGTGTCACTCTGGATTTACGTGAGCAGGGAGAAACAGCAATCTGAAAAACCAGCTGTGGCCTTTGGGGCTCATGGCATTAGGATGGTTCTTCTTGACAGCTTCAGCCATGCCGGATTATGAGCAATTAATTTAGCAAGCTATAAAAATAGAAGCATCTGTATGTTGAAGCACTGTTCATTTAAGATAACAATGCCATGCTTTTCAGCATAGTAACATTTTTAATTATTCTAATTCTTCCTTTTTCTTAAAGGCCAATTCATTATTCCACCTGTAATAAATTTACAATGTGTTTTTACTTTATAAAACTTACTATGAAAAAATGGCTATCAGGCAAACAGACGTATTCCTAACAGCATCTGAAATTTTCGACAAAGGGAAGATTCCCTGGCTCAAGATCACCAGGTTTTTCTTCCTGACTAATATTGTGCTTTTGTCACTAATACTGACTAATGCCCTATGCCTTCCCCTTCACCATTGAATTTTAACCACATTTCTTTTCAGAGACAAATTGAGGTTCCTCTCTATCGGGGATGTATTTGTAGTCTTCTGTGCACCCTTTCGCAGTGCAGCACCTCATGAAGGGAGGCAGGGAGGGAGGGAGGAAGCCGCAGTGACAGCCCACTCCCACCCACATATCCTCGTGTCTCTGGCAAGCACAGGACAGTGGCGAAACTCTGGTCCCGCCAGCTTCTCCTAGCCTGGATTTTCCTTCAGGACTGGCATCAGGCAGTCTGCCTCTGTCCTCCCTTTTTGACTCCGGTTCTCCCACCATAAGATTTCAGATCTGCGTAACTCCTACATGGCTGTGTCATGAAAGATGGCATTCAAGCTCATTTCATTCCATGGTCGAACAGTCTGTAGCCCCCGTATTTCCAAAGGTGTCACAATTAATGTCCTTCTTCCCCTTTAGTCCAGCTGAATCTATCAGTAGTTGTGTCTAACTGGGCTTATTTCTGCACACATTTCCTCCTCTTTGACCTTTATATTTTTCTCTGTTTGTCTTTATATTACACAGGCCACCAAATTTTCAGCATCATCCCAGGAATATTAAAACAAAGTTTAATATTCATCATCATTAGGAAAGTTTTCTTTGCTCTTGAAACTATATTTTTTCTATTTTCACTTTTCTCCTGGCTCTTTTAGAGCCTCTCAGGCACTTGGAGTAATTCCTCTGATGTTACCCTGAGACATAAAAACATAAGGGCAGTCATATATCTGTGACTGTGTACACAGATTGAGCAATTTCATATTCAAAGTCTGTTTAGAAATTGTAATTGCATTTGCCCTTCTGTGCACAGACCTCTGTATTTCTTCCCAATTTATCCCTAAACCTGCTTTGGTTCCTGACCACTGAATTCCTTTCAGTCTGTAAAAAACCTTCAGGCAACTGAGCTATCAGCACTACATTCATTTTTTCCCCAATGCTGTTTTAGCTGTGCCATGAGACTTCTCAATGAGGCAGCTGAGCTTGGCCATCTTCCAGTGAATGCCTTTGAGCACATGGGCTCAATTTTCTTTCTCATAGTAAACCATTCAAATCTATATTTTTGTTTTTAAGGCACTTTGAATAGTTCTATTTTCTATTGTTACAAATTACAATAGTAAATCTGTTTTAACTAGTATGGAATAAGGAGCAAAATTTATCAATGTAATGTCATTTACTCAAAACCCAGTGAAATATATCTGTAACTCTTCGCTCCTACATCTCTACCTGCATTTAGATGTTACACTACCCAGTAGGAGCACGAGTTTGTATAATACATGAATAAAGAACGGATTAATTTTTTTAAGTATATAAATTAAAGTCTAGATTCACATAGCATATCAATGAACTGTCATTATGCTGGCAATATTATAGCTCTGTTTCAATTTTTGCAAAGTTCAAAGATATCTTCCTAAACTTGGGAATTTTCTGTAAGCCTCCTGATGCTGGTAGCGTCTTATGGCCTCTCCTCCTCCCTGCTCTCATAAAGTTGCACTGCTGCACCGTGGCCCTCAGGGGTAACTGCGAGGCTGGGAAGAGATTTCTGTATCTTCCATGTATAGAGGTTTGTGGATTGGTCACAGTCCAAGCCTTAATCTACAGTGCATTTGTACTGGGGAAAAGTCCACTGATTATAGTGAAGATGATGAAACTCGTGGAAATGTGTTCAAGAATTTGGTTTCATGAAATAAGGAAAGAATGTGCTGTGAGAAATATCAGTGTAATGCTGAGCAGGCCCATGATGTTCAACCTGTAAATACTTTCTAAAACTTTGTGACTCCAGCTAGAAACACAATAGGGCAAACACCGTATCTAATCTGAGCCTATCAGTAACCTGTGGTTTTAATAGGCTAGACAGTAACAGTGTGTTAAAATCAATTATCTACCAGTTTCCAGAGCACTGGTGCCTGGTGGTGCTGTACACTTTCACAGACAGCAGGTATCATAGGGCTTGGTCCATAGCGAAGGGGTAGAAATCTCTTCACCTGATGTCATTCAGCACCCACTCCAAACCAGCAAACCTCACGCTGGATGAATCCTTCCCTGGACATGCCTGTCTGCCCCCTAGACTTCAGAGACACCCTACGTGATGACTTAAGCCTGGTTAGGCCAGCTGAGATGAACCCATTCTGATTCAGCAAAACACTGAAGCACGGGCACAAATCCCTTGTTGCTCATCTAAGTGCATGGGTAGGCATTTCCTTTGATCATCAGCTTGTGCAAAAGCCAGTCCGACATGCCTATGTTTACATTTCAGAATGTGCAACTCAGGGCTAGGATGGTTTGTTGTACTAGGGCCTTAAAAACTGATTTTAGGTCTAGACAAGGTGGTCTGTGGCTGCTCAATACACGTTGTTGGTATACTGCAGCAATGCTCCTTGGGGGAAACCTATACCAACCCACTGCATTAAAAAAAAATAATGTCGTATGAAAAATACCATTCATCTGAATAAATACACCTGAAAAAGTACTTTCAGATTGCCCGTATGTCATCAGTGAATCATGGTTCAAGAACAATCTGAACTTCTTCAAAATGTCTGAGCATTGAAAAACTCTATGGGCATCATGAAAACTTGAGGCATTTCAGACGAAATGGTGAGACCATAGAATCGCTTAGGTTTGAAAAGACCTATAAGATCATCAAGTCCAACCATTAATCCAGCACTGCCAAGTCCACCACTAAACCATGTCCTTAAGCATCACATCTACATGTCTTTTAAATACCTCCAGGGACAGGTACTCCACCACTTGCCCGGGCAGCCTGTGTCAGTACTTGATAAACCTTTCAGTGAAGAAATTTTTCCTGATATCCAATCTAAACCTTCCCTGGTGCAACTTGAGGCCGTTTCCTCTTGTCCTGTCACTTGTTACTTGGGAGAAGAGGCTGACATCCACCTCAATACAACCTTATTTCAAGTAGTTGTAAAGAACAATAAGATCTCCCCTGAGCGTCTTTTTCTCCAGACTGAACAACCCCAGTTCCCTCAGCTGCTCCTCGTAACGCTTGTGCTCTGGACCCTTCACCAGCCTCTTTGCCCTATTTTGGACACGCTCCAGCACCTCTATGTCTTTCTTGTAGTGAGGGGCCCAAAACTGAACACGATATTTGAGGTGTGGCCTCAAGAGTGCCAAGTTCAGGGCGATGATCACTTCCCTAGTCCTGCTGGACACACTATTTCTGATAGCAGCATATGAAAAAAGGAGTTTGGAGCAGAAACTCTTATGCAGCCTCGACCACAGTAGTCAGGACTGTTAACAATAATTAACCCCCATTTTAAAATGGGGATTTTCAACTTAGTAAAGTGAAGATACAGGTTGCAGTGCAACTCCTCTTCCTCTCTGTTTCATAAAGTTGATTTAGAATTGATTTTCATTTCTGAAAATGTTCATTACGATGGGAGCCCTTAGGTATGCATTGAAATCCCACTGACTTCACGGCCTATGAGTGAAGCAGACGTGTGTAACCGTCGTGTCCGTCTCTTCCTCTGTAGCTCTACTGCTCTCACTGCAGTTGAAGCCAAATACTCACTTGACAAAGCAATAATGATTACTTCTCTGCTTTGTGGTCTGCTGCTCTGCTCCTGCAGACTGTATGCCTTCCTTTCTTTTCTAACATCTTAGACACCTAAAAAACCCTGTTAGATTTTTATCTCTTTGATCCTTTCTATAGTGTTACATCCTGAGCTAATGGTATTGTAGTATATGCAAAGAATTTCAATTATTTTAAAGTTTAATAATCTGTAGATAAAATTACTTTGGACAATATTGTTACAGCTGTGTTTGAGTTAAGAAAAATCAGATTCTTGGTGGTATAATTTGATATAAAACTACTTCATTATCATAATCACTAGGATTTAAATTAGAATTACAAACCAACACTGGCTCAGGAGTTGTCGTATGAGCTAGAGAAAATTAGGCTGACTTGCACTCCAGTATAAAACTTTCACTTTTTATTCTGTACATACAGAATAAATAGTCTTGCTAATAGCCCAGTTCTGATTTTAAAGTGCAATAACTGTATTTATTAGTGGGAGTTATTACTAGCTTTCACTGGCATGAGATCACAATTAGGCTTCCTATTTTAATTTCTCTCAGTATATTTTTTGGCCAGAAGTTACATAGCAGAAGCACATCACTCTGAATGCCACGAACTAAACAAATTATCTAGGGGAGAATTTTTTGTTTCAGTGAAACAAGTTCATAGGCGAATCTGTACAAGCAATAGAAGCTGCAGGTATTGACTGTAGTGACATAATTACAGTGATCAGTTTCCAAAAAGTCTATGAATAGAATTATTGCCTATGTGGGACTACTTGCTGAAGGACTTGCAAGAGTGTAGTGTTTATATAACAGATAAGAAATAATAGTAAAAATAGTAAATGATAATAAATGTATTTTTTTCAGAGTCACTTCTCTGTGAAGAAAGGAGCTGCAGCCTTGGGTATTGGTACAGATAGTGTGATTCTGATTAGATGTGATGAAAGGTAAGCAAAGATTTCAAATAGAGCTTTTTTTTGCTACATAGAAGAGGATCATCAAGTGCTCAGCTCAGATCATATAGGATGCAGTCAACAGTTGCTACAATTCATCGTAGTGCTGTCATCTCCAGCAACCTTGCACTGATTTGTCCCACTTGTAGAACTGACCTATCAGTAGCTTCTTTACGAGTCAGTTTTTGGAGCCGATTAGAAATCTTAAAGTTCCCTTCCTCAAGGATTTCTGATATTTCTTTTTCTTTCATCTTGAAGTGAAACAAAAAGTCAAACTAACAATCATTCTTTACACATTCTGTTAGGAAGTGAAGCAACAGCTTGTTTTGGTCAAAATGGAGTATTTAGATACTCTCACATTTTGATCCATTAAAATGAGCTGAAATGTGCCATTTAGAGGAATAAAATATTGAGGCACATTTGCTGGTGTAATTCTATTACTTCATGCCCCCCCCCATCCTTCTCAGCTGGACGGCATTCCCACAGTGCCCTTGATAGAGACAGCCTTGCAATGGGATGTGCAGAGAAGGTCTTGACAGCATTCTGGGCAGTGTAGGCCAGGGAGAGGGATGACCCATGAAAAGGAGTAGCACAGCAGGCACCTAACCTACAAGTCCGTAAGCACTACAAAACCAGTTGTAGGTAACTCCTTGTTTAACTCACCCGACTAAAAGGTTTTGATCCTCTGTGAAAACCCATTTTGAGAAAACGAAGATATATTAATGAAATCAACATGTTCCAATGAAGATTTTCAATTTTAGGGGAAAAAAAAACCTTTCTATGGGACAAAAATTAATAGAACAGTCCTTATTGATTCTACTGAGAATCTTTTCAGTAGAAAATGCTCTCACTATGAGTCTCAAATATCAGATTGTTACAAGGCATTGATTTTTTGATGGCTCTAGTGTAAATGGAAGGTTTTACTGCTATCAAAATACTCTGCTCCCTCATTAAAAGAAGAGCACCAACTAAGCAATTTACGGTGCTAATTACAGCGCCTGCATATTGACTTATGGATTTATTATCTCTTTATTGACTGAGCACTCTTTGAAGAGAAATTAATGACAACATCAACCCAACCAACACATGTCAAAATAAACCTCCGATTGTTTCTGTTCGCTAAAGACAGAGGTGGATCAATGATGTCGTGTCTTCCTTCCTGCAAATTCAGCGTGATGATTTTCTGTGAAGACCTCAATACTTACCCTGCCCACCGTGAAGTTAACAATCGCTGTATGTTTCACCAAATCCCAGCAGATGTCACCAGGACAAAGCAAGCTGTTTGCACAGGATGTGGGTTGGTGTGGTGGAGAGGACCCTCTGTGAAGATGTGGACCTGTGGGAGCATGAGGGGTCACCATGAGATCTTTTTGATGTTTACAGCATGACGAAGCACACTTCTTGGTGACTTCTCCCTTTCCCATGCTGATCCACACCCACCAAGTTTGCCTGGTTTTGCTGTGTCATGGGACTATGTAAACGTGTGGTGAATTTCAAGCCAGGAAAACATGAAAATCATGTTCATGATCATGCCTGAGACTGGATGACCACACATTTCCCTTGCCTCTTTTACTACCACACAGATATATTGGTAGCAATAGGTCTTACCTGCAGGTTTGGGGTCGTAACACTTCAGTCTGGTGTGACAGCAGTGAAGACTTTATACAGACGTGAGTAACATGAGAAGATTTTGACACTAACACTCGTTCTATCCTCAGTGGCCTTTTGCCACTGGGCCTCTTCTGCCTCCCCCGGTAGCCCTCCTGCCCTGATGCTGCTAGGACATCGCATGTAAACCCCTGCCATGTTATCTGGGTGAGATTTGTCTAAGGACAAGCCTATTGTTTTGCAATGCGTTTAAGCCAACTCACTCCTTGCTCCTTGGTAAAGCTTGGTGTTGCTCGGACGTCCCACTCTCCTGGCCATGAATTCGTGCACGTACTCAACATGACCAGGGGCTGGATAATCACTTGTCTTGGTAAAAAAATGTTGGCAATGAAGGGTTCTGCTGAGCTTTGTGTGTGTTTCTATGCACAAGCTCAATAAATTAGAAACCATTGAAGACCAACATCTAAACTGTGTTTGAAGGAAGAATGCATTGACTTCCTTTCGCATGTTTTTTTTTTTCCTTCATTCCTCTAATGATCCCAGAAACAGTTTTTGAAGAAAAGACAACTACAGCTTTTTTCTGAACATGTACATGAAACCCATCATGAGTTAGATACTCTTTAGATTGTGAAATTCTGCAAGAAAATTCAGGGCTAATTTTTAGACTTGTAGAGCTTTTTATTTTCAGTTATTCTTCTAGTGTTTTGAATAAGTAAAATGCAGGACAGATTTTGCAAAAAACTGAGCAGTATGAACCTGTTTCTACTGAAATAATTACTGTCTTATTGTGAACTGTGTAAGGATGAAAACTTAAAAAACCTGACAGTATCTTATTACAAGAAATTAATAATTTTTATTTACACCCATCCATTATTTACACTTCTAATTTTTTATGCAAAATCCAGACTAAAACTAATGGTGTTATTTTTTTCCCTGAAGCTTCTATTTTGAGCTTTAGTAAAGGTTGTTCTTTTTTTATAGTGATGGCAAATCGGTGATTAGTGAAAGAAAAAATGTGTTTAACTGTACTGAGAACTGAAGAAGTCTTTAAAAAAGAGTATTAATCTACATGGACAACATTCAAAGCCAGTAAAGACCTTTTTCCTGTCGTGTGGGGGAGCTGGCATATTTGTATTGCTGTTATGTGCACTGTCTCTTCTTAGATAGTCTTGCTTGTGGCTAAAGCAAAGAAAACTGTAACCTTGATATTAAGTATTGGCACTGCTTTATCTTGCACCTAATTCGTTTACAGGATTTCATAAATTAGCCTTCAAGCCTTATACCAGTGAGTCTGAATCTCAGGTGAATGATTCATACTAAAGGTGTTGCAAATAGAGTATACAGTTAATACAAAGGGCCTGACAGTGCATTTAATGTGTCCAGACGGGTAACTTCTTCTCATATTCTCCTTCAAGCAAATGAGAACATGTTATTCCACACCAAATTCTGGAATAGTCCCCAGAGATGGAAACACAGAAACAACCGCTTACACCAGAGCTGAGTCGCGCTGCTTAAGGCCATGCAGCTCAGCTGGTGTTTTTTGTGTCTGCTGAAAGGGGTTTGGCACCCAGAAAGCTTCTTTGGGACCCTGGGCTGAGCCTCTCCCTGTGAGCCTGGAGCATATTCCCGGAGCTGTGACGTCAGACAGGACTAGGAGGCTCTATGGAGCAGCATCGGTCTTTAATGAGGGTGACCATGAGATAACTTCTCTCAGTTACCATCACCATATTGATGCAAACTGGTTGACAAAATAATTAGGGTAAAAACTCAGACTAATGGTCCAGAGTCTTTCTGTGCTCTTCAATGCTGCCTAAGCCTTGGGCAAAAAAGTCACTTTGTTCCTTATTTGGGTTTCCTTTTATGTGAAGGAGTAACAGCAAGAGCTGATTTCAAGATCAAATTTCTGATATAACTCTCTCTTGCTCCAGAGGGAAAATGATCCCATCAGACCTTGAAAGAAGAATTCTTGAAGCCAAACAAAAAGTAAGTTTACTAGTTTTTCTGCTTCCCAAAAAGAAAAAAAACAAACAAACAAACAAAAAAAAAAAAACAAGAACGATGCAACTAACTAGTTTTTCTGCTGCCTTTGGTAAAACCACATAGAATTGCCCATTAACTTTTGGTTTATTTCTCAGAAGTGTACCCTGGCAATTAGTGAGGCAAGAGTTGCTGAGAAAGTAGGTTTAGAGCTACTTTATTTTCTCCATGAGCTGTTTGGATTTTTTTGTGTATTGCTCTGCATAATATCCTCCTTTTTGTATTATCAGCCTATGATGCATTGGCAAAAACAGAGTAATCATTTGGGTAATTTGTGTATGTTTTAACACGTTGAAAGTATTCCTCATTGTCATCAAAACAGTGGAAGATAAACTAAGATCCACACATCTCTCAAAATGCGCTGCTTTTGTATGTGTTCATTAAAAGAAGCTGCAATTAAAACAACAGATTAAACTGAACTTAGCCCTGTGCCTTCAACAACATTTGTGTAAATAATCATTAGAAACACAGCATTCAAAGCTCATTAGTAACACAAATTGTCATTAAAAGTTTACTTTGTCTAAGAAAACCACTACAGTAGATAAAAATGAAAGATGATATGGCGATAGAGTACCACTTGAGCCTACGGACCAGGTGTTTCACTTTGCAGAGGGAAGTTTAGAACTTTTTGATAGTTTAAACCCCAGCTCTGCAAAAAAATGTAGCTCTGAGTACTGCTTATGAAATCAACAGAACAACAAATGAATTTAAAATGAAGCACTGATATTAATTATGGTGTGTGACGGACAGTGAGTGCTCCTCGGTGAGGCACAGCATTTAGCAGAAGGAATCCAAGAGGTGGTCCCTGTCTCCTCGCTCTGCACGAGGGATGGAGCTCCACACCTCCCCTGTGCATTGCCCCCAGGAGACACCCCCAGACGCCACCCCCAAACGAGAAGCTCTCACCGGCAGGACTGGGCCACCACACGTGCAGACACTGACTGGGATAATTATACCACAGCCCAGGGCACAGTCCTCCAGAGATCGCTCCTTGCAGTGTGGTGCCTGGGTGAGGTTTGTTTCGCGCAGCATGATGCGGAGCAGACCTTTCTGTTCCAGGAAGGTGTCATGGGGCAGAAATGCTCCTCCGAGCCCTTAACCCGTCTCACGCATCCTCGTAAATGGTGGATGCTGGTTTGGAAGTTTGCTGCCACCTTAAGGTAGAAACGATAATGTCACTGGCACCTAAACTAAGAGGAAACCAGTGTAACGAAGCAGGTGTGTCCGCTGGGAGACGCTCGTGGGGGCTGCTGTGGGCCGAGGAGGCTGTAGCACGCTGACCTTGCCAAGCGCCGCTGTGCTTTCTTCCAGGGATTTGTTCCTTTTCTGGTGAGTGCCACCGCCGGGACAACGGTTTACGGGGCGTTTGACCCTCTCATAGCTATTGCAGACATCTGCAAGAAATACAAAATCTGGATGCACGTGGATGTAAGTGTCATCTTATGGGGGGGGGGGGGGGGGGTTGGATTGCAAGGTGTATTAGCCTTAATTTATTCATTTTTGGGCAGCGTTGTACAAAACCTGTTGTATTTGGTAGCTGTAATTTAAGTCTGACATCCAAACACGGATTCGCCATTACTCTGAAAGGCCAGGTCAAGGGGACATTTTAGGAGCTGTGACTGTGTGGTACTTTTAGCAACTGGGACACTTAACATGACCCAGTTTAAGTGTTTTTTGGCCTTCAGCTTTATCTCTAAATGCAATTAGTACAAGAAATAAGTAAGAGAGCACTGGCTCAGCTTTTGCAGCAGCTGCAAAATAAATACATGAGAAAAGGCTACGTTTGTCTGGAGTAAAGTACCTGCATTGCTGAACAGATGAATGTAAATGCTAGAGAAATTTATCGGATTGGCTACTTAACTTTATCTGGGTTCTTGCCAATAAATCTTTCTGAAGGATCATCTTTCAGTCCTAGAATAGCTTTTGTGTCATTTTTGCAAATCCTTTCTCCGAAAAAGCTTGGTAATTGAATTGCCTTAGGGCTGGGTATCTTGATTTTGAATTACTGTGTCAGCCAAAATCACTCCAATTCAAAGGAAGAGTTCATATTTACCTTAAGCTACTTCTCAGTCAGATGAAATGTCTGCTCGCCCCAGATCTGTGTGAGCCAAAGCAAATGAGTAGAACGAGTTGGAATGTTCTAAAATACGATGAAAACTCACTAGAGCAGCTGAGATCCCAGGCTAGTTTGTTGTCATCACTTAGCCACTAAAAGAGAAAAGGCATCTTACACAGGAGCAGCTCTGCAAGCCATTAATTAAGTAATTAATTAATTAATTAATTATAGCATGGGGCAGCCCAATGTGTCAGTGTCAGAGGAGGTAGCAAGGAAGGGAAGAGCAGACAATCTGGGGTGGTACGCAGATTATGGGCTATAAACTGCTGCTTCCAAGCTACTGGAAAAAAATTGTTAGCACAGCTAATGCCTCAGGCCCCGTCTGTCTGGTCATTTTGAAACGTGCCACATCAGCAAGAAAAAAGAAAGGCCCCAAACTGATGTGAACACACAGATGTCATCACGGAGAAATACAGAATTCTCATTAAGATACTGTGTCTTGCCTTCTAGGGAGCATGGGGTGGTGGGCTCCTGATGTCAAGAAAACACAAATGGAAGTTGAATGGCGTTGAAAGGTATGATTTATTAATGCTAATTAAACAAATTTATTAAATGCATTTTAGCACATTTGTGATTGTCTTAGCAATGCCTATAAATAAAAGCAAAAACCAATGTTATCCCCAAGATACAATATGAAGAAATTACACAAACTGTCCTTCCAGTTGAAATAGCATTGCTAAGTGCCTTTGTTCAGTGCTACAGTAGTGTGGCACTTTGTTTTGTAGTGCAAACCGCAGCCATTTCTTGTCTGCGTTTTCATTCCTTCCAGCATGTTTGCAGCTCCAGTGTGGTTTCTGCAGCATCTTCTGATACAGTGTCCAACATGAACAAGCAATTGCATTTCTCTAAGAGATTAATCTGGAGGTCTTGTGTGCTGAAGTCTAAGTATAAAAGGTGGATGCACCTGCAGTTTGGAGAGGTGTCCTGGCAGTCATTGACCTCTGCTCTCTCGCTTCTGGAAAGAATATCCCCCTCCAGGCTGTGTTAAAGACTTCTCAGCAAATCTGTGCCTGGATATAGACAATTGTAGTCATGAACGTTGCACATAGACACAGATGTACATAAGTGATACTGGTCCAGTTCAGAGTCTGGAAAGACTGAACTTAAACTTCCAAACAGCTGCTTATTCAGATACTTTTAGTTTTAGAACTCCTTGCCAGAGGATGTTACCTGCGTTCAAGGGAAGACAAAAAACATTTGGGACTTCTGTGAGCCACAAATGACTACAGGTTCAGATAGTGTTTGGAGGAAGGTAGTGTATGCTGGCCATGCTTTGTGTTCTTCCCAAGCACCTATTTAGGCCACTTGCTAGAGACAGTATACAGGGCTAGATGGAGTCACTCTTACATCTGTGTATTTTCTGTATCTCATGCTGTTCAAGAGTAAATTATTACTCCCTTCCACCTTTTTTATCTCTAAATTGAATTGCTGTTCCTTGCCAATTAAAATTACAAACAACTTCCTCATCCTGTTCCTGAAGATTAGGAGGATACCTTGATGATTCAGTTCCTTTCTCATACATCTCACATGCAAAATTTGGAGAACAGCCAATAGTTCTATGAATTCAATTTAGTTAAGTTAAGACTGCCTCCAGCACTCCAAACTTACGTATTGTGTATTAAAAGGACAGACATCCAAATATCCAGCAAGTTAGAAAAATCTACCCAGTTGCGTGTGAGGACAGAGTATGAAAAAAAGAGTTTGCCTCCAAAATTTCTGTCCAGATTCTGCTGGAATTAGAAGTTCAGGTTGAATCTATATTGAAAAATTTTCCAAATAATATGTTTTAGATCCAGAACTCCACTGGATTTTATCTAGTGCTTTGATAAGCACCATTGTTTGGCAATGAACTAATGAAATTTGTCATTTCCAGTGCTGTTCCACTGCTTGATGGGCACAGCAGTTTGTCCATATCTCAAGTGTGGGTATCTTTAGAGCAGGCTTACTACACCCAACTTTTATGGACATTCCTGTTTTATGGTAGATATCCGAGTACAACCGAGTCATTACAGGTCTAGATAGAAGAGAACTGGGGCTGGTACTCATGTTTGATAGAGGAGAAAGGTTCAAGGAGGGAACATTAAATGGAGCACTCTGTATTCTGAGTACTCCCATCCTTCTGGTAACAGGCAGTCAAGCAAAAACTGTCCTGCCAAAGGCAGGAGGAGTTGCAGGACCATCCTTACTGTGCCTTCTAGTCCCCACATTGTGGATTTCAGGCTGCTCCAAGGCACCAGGAAGCATGCTCTGTGGTGTCTGGAGCAGATAGGTCTGGCCATCATCAGGAGTATCAGTCTGGCATCCCTCTCCCAGAGGCTGGGGCAGGGCATGACAGCTAGGTGAGAAAAGCATGTTTGCAGCTGAATGAGCGCTCCCATACAGGGTCTGGGCTTCCTTCCCGGGGCTGCTGCTGGTCAGTGAATGCACCTCAGTGTGTTTTTTAATGATAGCTGAGGACCAAATTATACCAGTCTTGAATCTCTCCTGTTGCCCCTTGGAAATCTCTAAAGGAAAACTTTTCCTCTTTTTTTTTTTTTCTGTCTGTGACTCACAGCCAAAAAATTACATAGGTGCTTGGTGCTCGGTTATGTGGGCAAACACGAGATGCTTTAATAAAACATCTGTGGATCTGTGTAGCTTTTTTCCTTCACTGTTTTTCTCAGTCAGCAATTTCTTCAAGCACAGACTGATGGCTGAAGCCCAGAATAACTGATAAGAAATGAAAAATGGTGGATTTTTATTTCACATAATTACTTTTTTTTTTCTGTGTGCAATTGGGTTGTAATTGGGGAAATAAATTACCTTAGGGTAAATTGTTTTAGGCAGATGATTAACACCTGGCTGTTGCCAGTAAATAATCCTTTTGCTTGAGAAAATCCATACCACTACTATTACCTATAAGTCTCTTAAAAAATTTCTGCCTGATTCTGCATAGGCACAGATAAAAATTTAAAAGTATCATGTCAAAGGAAATTCATAGACCTGAATGCATGTTCAGAATCATTAGCTTTGATGTTGTAATCAGATGACTGACTCTGAGCTGATTAAAAGCTGCCAAATACTTGAAAAGCCAAGCCAAACGACCAGATGTTGCCTGTGGAAGACTATTCCCTACAGATTTTTGCATCAGGCACTTGTGCTGTCCCATTTAAATAGCAAAGAAGAAAGCACAGAAGTGTTGTGCAGTGTCCATGTGAATTTTGGAGTTGCTTACTCTGAAGGAATGGAAGCAATTTGGCAGGAAATTATAAGGATATGCATAAACCTATAGCGCTATCTCCAAATCCTACAAAGGAAAATACTGCCCGATTCCAACATGCTCATCTCTGTTCACCTAAGTGTTACCTGCAAATGTGTCCAGAATCCTTTAAGTTTTCACATGCCCCAGTTGACTGATTTATAGCAATTTATATCATCAAAACTCAGCTCACTGCGCTACATGAAATTCTGTGCGCTATGGTTCCTTGACAGCCTGCCAAACAGGACACAAATGTATACATCTATCAGCTAATCATCATATGTAATAATAGTAATTAACAAATAGCCATTCAAGCATAACAAAAAATTAAAATAATAAACAACTGGACAACGTTCCATTCAGCCCTTGCCGCAGCCCCAAACGTCTCATTTCTAAGCTGGATTGTGACAGCGTCCTGTTTGTTCACAAGGTCTGGGCTGACAGCTGTTTTTGCAGTGAAATTGTCCTGAAGGGAGGCAGGATCAGACGCTTTTGTGGCGGGATAGATCACTTCTGTGTTTATTACTGTGGTAACTTTGGACCCCATCCTCCAGTTGTGTGAATTGCCATAGCCAAGCTAAAGTTAAGGAGCTATGGAAATCTACCGTCAGCAGAGCAATGAGGAAAATTACTTTGGACCAGGTTTTCCGAGTTACTCAGAGACGTGGAAGTACCCAGAAGTATTTAAAGGAGTTTTCAAACATGCCTATGTGAGCTACTTAATAAAATCGTACTGAAACTGGAATCAATAGGAGGGAATATGCTAGTTTGCCAGCTTCCTATCTGCAACCTTAATCAGCTGTGTGCCTTTAGAAACTTCATTGGTCAGGTGGGTGTTTTTAGGAAGTTTGCCCTATGTTTATAGATGACTCCCCAGGAAGTTTAATACTGATTTAGTAGATAGAGCAATTATCCTGTGGCAAGTTGCCAGAACTGTCATCCAAAAACCAACTAGAGTGGTCCCTTATGAGGGCATTGCTTTCCTAATACCAGCCACTATTATTTTCAACTTTGCTTGCTCAGAAAAAGGTCTGCATTGCTACATGTTCATTATTTTTCCCATTATTACTAAATGTCTCTATGGTTTCGTCACCATAGTACAATGTCTGAGTTTCATGTGGTTTGCTGTCCCAGGGCCAATTCGGTGACCTGGAACCCTCACAAGATGATGGGCGTCCCGCTGCAGTGTTCAGCCCTGCTAGTAAGAGAAGAGGTATGTCTCGGTATATTTGGTTCTCTGATCCTTTCTGACATTTTGCTTCTGAAAATCCTAGATGTTTTCTTCATAACTGTGTCATAGCTGATATTTGCTAATGAGATGAGAATTAGAAACGAAACTGAGAAATAGACCTCTTGTCAAATGCTTGGCCTGTGACTGCAAAAGGAATTAAAGTAGCTGTCTAGCAGAAATGATAGATGCAATTAATGGCAATGTCTTTACAGAGTTTTGTGTCCATAGGTAAATTGTGGGTGCATAAGTGTGTAACCCCACTAGTTACTGCAGAGCATAAAATGTAACTGTAGGCAAACTCTAGTCAGTTTAGAATGAAGAATATGTTATATATGCAGCATGACATTTGGTCCAGAATCTAGGCAACATTACACTTTCTGGACTTTTGTGATATTTCAGCCCAGCTCTGATACATATATCCACTTTGGGTCACATGGAAATAAAAAGGGAAGACTAAGTTCACTTGGAATAAAAAGTAGACATTTTGTTTAGTACTAGAATTTGAATTACCCTTCAAGCCTGTAATTTTCTTATAGCCATCAGTTACTGGGACAGCTGCTATACAACTACCACTTACTAGACCAGCTATCAAAAAGCTGGTTGCTGTTTGCTAACAGCTGTACAACAGATTGTATACAAAGTGATTGCGCTCAGGAAGAGAGGAGCTGGCTTTTATTTGCCCTCTGGGTCAGTTCCCTGAGACAAATCCTGCCTGGTTGAAGTCAGTACCATCTTTGACCTCTAGTGAGAACAGATGGCTCAGATTAGGAGAAAGCCAATTTTTTTCCCCTCTCATTTTACTATCTCAGCTTTGCATTACATATAAAGATTAGACTTGATGGTAAACAGCCAAGTTTTGATTCTTCTTGGACTGGAAATTGCAGTTTTAGGCAACAGCCCTACAGCATGCCTTAAACTTGGTTGAGGACTTAACTGGAGCCAGAACATGACTCTCTGCACTTCACTTAAAAAGCTAAAAAGGAAACCTCATGCTTTCATGAGCTGGGTTTCTTCACCTTGTTGGCTTCTGGCCCTCCCACAAAGCTGCCTCTCAAAATGGTATCTTGCAACCCAGAAATAACTCTAGCTGACTGTTTAAAGGCCATATGCTCTTCTGTCTGTTCAAAGCTTTCTATACCACTGAAGCATCCAATCTGAAGCTGAGGGCTTTGCAGAAGAAGACAGAAAGAAAGAAAACAATGAAAATCAGAATTTCAGAGACCAAAGCAATTAGAAAAGTGATGTGATATTATTTAGATTAGACACCAAATTGGCTTGGTCTGACTGAACCAGAAAAAAAAGCCTTCCAGGGAAAGGGGGAAAAGGAACCAGAACAAGGAAAGAAAAATGAGATCCAAAAACGAACTTGTGCAGAATGATGCTAGGAAGCACAACGTCCAGCTTTTTTAAAAAAACCTTGGCTCTGGGAGTGGATTACACATGGCTGGGTCAGGTACCAGAGTACCTGGGCACTGAATGAGATGTGAAAACCTTAGTCCACTGAGCAACTAAGTCGGGATTTTTTCCCTTATTTTTCGACTTCTTTTTCCACTTGGACACATATTCCACTGAATTTGGGTGTTTGTAATTTCTCACCCAAAGCAACCCTCAAAACAGTAGTCACATCTGTGCCAATGTCACTTTTTGGTGTCTTTGTTTCTATAAGGGATTGATGCAGAGTTGCAATCAAATGCATGCTTCCTACCTCTTTCAACAAGACAAGCACTACGACCTGTCTTACGACACGGGAGACAAGGCGTTGCAATGTGGACGGCACGTTGATGTCTTCAAGCTATGGCTGATGTGGAGGGCAAAGGTAGGACTGCCTGCAATATGTTTGTTTGCATTAGAATAATGCACACCAGATACAGGGTTTTTTTTCTGCAATCATCATTTTAGAGAATATCTGACCTGACTTTCCCATATATAACATGAAAGAAAGAACATTATTGTTTTCTGTGTTTTTTTATATTTTTTAGCAATTTAGCTTCAAAGCAGCACACATGATTTTGAAACTTAAACTCCGTGGCTTTGCATAGCATTTGCTTTTTGTAACTGTGGGAGTCTAACAGCATAAATCATATATCTAAGAATGTTGTTGCAAGGATTTCTGGAAATAAAAGATGTTTTAATGACAGTCAGAAATTAAACATGGCAAATCAACACTGGAATAGCTTGTTTCATTGCATGCAGTAGATACAAAGTCATCTTTTGAAGGAGTAGAGGAAAATTCATCAAACTCTGTTCTCTGGGAAATCTGAAAACACCAGTTCTAGTGATTAATTCATCTGTATTTGTAGAATGTTGCTAAATAAGTTGTTCCATATATTTATCCAATCTGTTATGTTAAGTTGCCTCAGGTTTGTTCAGAGGAGATGACATCACTGTTTTCATTTCCAGAAAGCTTTAAAGATCCTCATGTGCTTCATTAAACTCTGAAAACAATTCCAAGACAGACATCAAATGTAGCTGGAGGTGTGGGAGTCTGTAAAGGAGGATGCAAGTTTCTGTGGTCGCAATAGCTGTTGTGCTAACTGGGGTCTCCAGAGTGGCAGGCAGTTTTAGCCACATGCCTCTCTCTAACTCCGAGCCTTTCTCCCAGGGCTGTGATAGTTCTGCCCTGTTTTGAAATCTCTATACACAGGGGGATAATGACATGGGCTTTTAAGTCAGTTCTGCACTGCCAGAAAAGATTTAGCAAGGACATGCATCCATTACTCAGAGACATTTCTTCTAAACCACATTTTTTCAATATGCCTTGTACTGCTTTTTCTCTTCCAACACCTTGCTTGTAATATTAAGGTTACAAATAGGATGTGTGTTCCTTAAACAGATTTTCTGTTCCAGTTGTTTATTCCCCTTCCTCCCTCATAAAGCTGGATCCTTTGTTTGTGGCATCACAGCTGGTGATTGCAGGAACAATTATGATGTCACAGAGAGAGGATTATGATTTCTGCTTGAGAAGAAAAAGAAGGATTTGCTGTAGCTCTTAAAAACACAGCTTCTGAGTTTATATGGTGTCTGTTAGAAAAGAATAGAGAAAAACACTACAGAGGCAGGGCAGTGTCTAAACAAAATGTACATTTTCACAGGCATCAGGCCGGACTCGAAAAACGTATGTGCCCATTCTGTGTTTAACTGAAAAAGAAAAGTTATTCTTGGAAAAGCCCCCAGCACATCACCCCTGGAAGATTAAAATCCTCTATTCCAAAAATAGCAGGAGACTCCCCATGTCTGGAACTCAAAACCTTCTAGAGCCCCTCCTCTATGCCAGTCCAGACTGTCCGAGGCCATGCTCAGCGTCTCTGCAAAATCTACCAACAAGGGCACCCTTCATCAGAGGTGCTGCAATATTTTGCTGAGAACTGAGCTAGTACCCAGTGCTTATTTTGCGGAGGTGGCTATAGGGGAGTCAGTGGCAATAGCGAGAGACAAACGAGCTCTGCTTAGCAGCATCCTCTGTCTCACAGAATCAGCCCTGTTATCTGTCCCACAGAGACTTTTCAGAGGTGACTTCTGCTGGTGCTTTGGCAAGTGCTGCAGGCTCTTTTCTCCTTTCGCTGCTTTGGTTCACAGAATGGATAGTCACATAACTTTTTTCTTCCTTTGTCTCTAAAGGGAACCACAGGGTTTGAAGCACAAATTGATAAGTGCTTGGAACTTGCAGAATACCTATACAATAAAATAAAGAACAGAGAAGGGTATGAAATGGTGTTTGATGGAAAGGTATGTATTGCAACTTCTTTTTCCCAGTTGGTCAACAGCACTTGTCTTAGTCACCTATTGGGATGCTACCAACAGGTCAGACCAAACAGCATGTGACAGAAAGCGATGTCCCTTGTAACAAACCCTGTTATTGTGCTGATATCTCTCTTCCTCATGGGATCCAGGGACAAGGGAGGTGATGAGGCAGCTGTGCATAAGATTTCAGTTGGCACAGTTTCAGCCCGCAAACTAACCACTGACATCTCAGGCTAACACAGCGCAAACACAATTAGAACCAGCTCTTAAGTAATACAAACAAGTTGTGATTTCCTAATAGCAGAGTCTGTTATGAGTGGGAGGTTACAGTACCCCACGCAACTCTGGAAGGACAGTTGTGCAAAGTGCTTTTATAAGCATTCTCGGGTGGGCAGCCACAGGGGACCTGGGGTGACCCTCGGCGGCCATCTGCACTACAGTCCCTGCTGCGAAGGGATGCAGCACATGGGGACAGAGGCTAGTGTTGCTCAGGACCCCAGCTGGCTCATGTGGCACCATGTGGGTTGCAAGTATCTCTAGGCATGTTGTTTCTGTTGAGGGAGTCCAGCTCAGACAGGACCCCTGGGTTGCGTGGCTGTACCTCCGAACTGCGCCGGACAGTCTGGTGTTCAGCCATCTCTTTGTGGGTAATCCTCTCCAGCTGTGATAGCTGGAGACAAGCTTGGTGGCAACCTCTGTTACAAAGTTAACTGGTGTTTCACCTGTTGAAGAGTGGAAAAAAAAAAAATCTCATTTTAGCTTTTTCTCTCCTACTTGTGATGGTTTTTGCTCTCTGTACTTGCCCGGGAAGATTTTGTTTCTCAGAATGTCGCTCCCTGTTAGCAATCACTTTAGTGCATGCCTAAGTGCTCTGCAGCACAAGGATAAACGTCAGCATGTTCCTTCGAACAGAGATCACAGGCTCATACCCACATGCTGCTATGTGATTTAGTTCCTGCACCTCACACATCATCACTGAATTTGGTCCATTGGGTCTGATGATGAGTAAAGGAACCGGCAGCAGTAGGAATTGCTGTAACTCACACATTTAGCATCCAGCAAAGAGGAACATAGCAAGTCAGGCAGCTGTTGGGAGATGTAAAAATACTCAAAATGTCAACTGATTCTTACTTTATGCCTTTCTACTTGGTGCTGCCGTACAAGTTAAACTAGCTAAGAGACTGTGGTTGCATATTAACACGGCAGCTAGCTGAATCAAACTGAGAAGCAATAAATTTCATTAAATGTAAGAAAATCTTAGGCTGCCTTATGTACCACCTGTGACTCCTGTTTACAGAACCAGATTTTGTATTATTCTGGCATGTAATAAAAGTAAATGACATGGTCCTCACCTCTAAATTATCTATAATAGACTCTTGCCTTAGCCACACAATCCCTTCAGCCTCTGGAGGGGACAGCACCTGAAAAATCTAGATGCTGTTCAATAGGCGATAAATCTGTCTGCACAGCTGGATGATGTGTTTCTGCATCTGACATCCTGCAAATAAATTGCCTAAAATTATTTTTTTCTGCATTAATAATGATGATGACTCTCAGTGGACCACAATAATGAAAACCATTGACTGCTGTCACAATATGATGTATGGGAGGGAAGAAAGGCGTGAACTTAATTGCAGCTAAGATATTATGAGCATTTCTTGCAGTGCAAATCATTATTTTTCTGTGTTCAGCCTCAGCACACAAATGTCTGCTTCTGGTATATACCTCCCAGCTTGCGCAGTATGGAAGACAACGAAGAAAGAATGAGCCGCCTTATGAAGGTAAGCAGCATTCTCCAGAACATCATGGCAACGTCACCTCGCGATATTCTGGCAGATGACACCTCCGTCGTGATTTTACTGCAGGTTAGGCTGGCACCACGTTACTCTGGTCTCCAGGTTTGGTATTCCCTGGGTTTGCCTGGTCTCTAGAGTACTTATTTGAACTCGCTGTATATTTACTGAAGTTACTGTAGACTGCAATTGCTAAACCCAGGAAGTGCAACAATAGCTTGATAATACCATGGCACCCTGGTATACAAAAAGAAGATGGAAAACCATTGTAACCATATGTTTTGAGCACTACAAAAACCAGCTTCCATGTGACTTTTGGCAATATTGAGAAAGTAGGGGGAGAAAATTCCCCATTGATTTTAAGAGCAGGACAAAGAAAGAGGATAAACCCAATGTCTTTTCAATGATGCATTTATTCCTTAATGGAGTTTAACATTTTTATCAATATCAGCTGTAATTTCATTTTAACTGCTGCTTGTAGCTCTTCATCTTTTTTTAAAAAAGAAAACATACTCTGTGTTTTGTTACAATAATAAGGATGATGGTAGTAATGAAAATAATTAAAATAATGGTAATGATTATAATGATAATAATAAGAAGAATAATCATCATCCCCTGCTTTTTGTTACATTGCAGGTGGCTCCAGTGATAAAAGCCAGGATGATGGAGTATGGAACGACCATGGTGAGCTATCAGCCCCTGGGAGACAAAGTGAACTTCTTCCGGATGGTCATCTCAAACCCTGCAGCAACTCACCAAGACATTGATTTCCTGATTGATGAAATAGAACGCCTGGGACAAGATTTATAATAATTGGGTGTGAAAGTCTGTTCTTGGACCTCTACGTAGACAATTAAGTTGTCACAAACTGTGCGAATGTATTTGTAGTTTGTTCCAAAGTAAATCTATTTCTATATTGTGGCGTTGGAGTAGAGTACAGTTTAAAATCAAGAAATATGGCTCCTTTAAAGTCCTTTCCTGAGTTTTAGAATACCTCCTTAATAATTAGCTGCACAAAAAGCTGCATTGAAACAAATAAGAAAGAACAGAAGATATTTAAAATTTTATCCCCAATTTTAACACAGTGACTACTTTAAATTGAAAGCAATCAGACTAATTGATGCCAAATTTGCCCAAAATGATGACAAAATCAATTAGGGGAAGTGGGAGGGGGCGGTGAGAAGCAAAGTATACAAGCTGTATGTTTAAAAGTGAAAGTATTTTGCCTTTTTCGTAGTATTAGAACAGAATTTCTAATTTACCTATAGCAACATTTCAAATGTATTTAAATAGGTATAGTTTTACAAAAGGAAATATATATATATTAAAAAAAAATCCTATTTTGTAAACTATATATTTTAATTTTATATGGGTTATAAAACTGTAAGGACAGATGCTGAAAATTAACTAGGATTCTTTTTCTTTTGATGGAGGTGCCTCAAATACTTATTACTGCTTGTTTTAAAATATAAGCCCACATACTACATTCTTAAGAGGTACCAATACCTCATTTCTCCATGTCATGTGGATTGTACATCTCCAGGGTCGATTACTGAAAAACCTCAAGAGTACTGCAGCTCTTAAAACCACTTAATAACGTCAATTACAGTACAATAGGATGCTATTATTCCTAATTATGTTTCCCACTTGGCTTAACTAAGCAGACGCACAATCAGTATACAGTGCTAACCAAGACTGACATAAGGTTGTATTTGGATGTTTTCTGTGTTCTGTGGTAAAAAGCCTATCCAAAAATAAGTCATATGTCTGAAAAAACTCTTTATCTCATAACCGTTTCTTCTGTGAGCAGTCCAAAACTACACTGAAAATTAAAATTGACTGAAATTCTTACTAACAAAATAACATGAAACCTCACAGCTGCATTAAGAGGGTAAAAACTCCTTACAGCTGTACAGGGCTGCAGGACAAGGCCTAAATTAAAATGTGACTGTAATCTGAGTGGCAAGGATGGAGTCTAAGTAACCAACTACTTTCTCTCAGTGCTGGACTCCATCCTTGTCTGCAACAGCTTTGAAAATTGCAGGAAAAAAAACAGAGATAAGGCTACAGCTGGCTAAAACAGTCCATGCAGGCGTTTTTAGAAACCATGGGCACAGCTCGTGCAGAATTCATGTGCTGCGTCATTCCTTAATATTAGAGGTGACTATGGCATGGAAACTGAAATTTATCATCTTTCCCCTCAACATCTGGAAGTGTTGGTAAGAGTTCTGCAGCTCAAGCCTGCCTACTTATAACCCTACTAAAGTTTTGGTTTTAACTTTGCCTGAACAGCCAACTCTTATTTGTAAAGCAATATTGTTTTTCTGTCTCTAAAATACTTGAAGAGGAAAAAAAAAGTGCAATGTGATTTTAATTTAATCTAAAATAGATAAATGGAGTACTGATTCAATGTAAGATCATGAGGACATGAAGTAAGAGGAAATAAATTGTGTCTGTAATTGTGTTGCCTTTATTATATTGATAGTACTGTTTCGTCACCTCAGATTGAGGCTGTGCACTTTAGATTTAAACTGTACAATGTTGCAAATCAACGTGTTGCTGTATAAGCTTGTACAATATATTATTGATATGTCATTATTTGTGTGGTAGTAGTATTGACTCTTGATATTGTAAGAACTGCATTCACGCTGGTCCCTCTACTGTGTATCTTTGCTTGGTATTAACGTCTCCTCCTCAGCTTTTGGGCAGAGCTCTCGCCTCATTTCGGTGGGTTTCCATTGCTACCTATGATGCATAGTGTTGCAAGCCAAGCTATGAACGAGATACCAATTCTATCAGGAAGGACTTCGATGTGACCTTTGCTAAATGTGTCAAGACCAGCAGACTAATGGCTGTAAATACTGAGTAGAGCAGCAAATTCTGTTCTTCGTTCTCGTGGACAAAAAGGCGAGCAAAGAGCTTAAAAAGTAAAAATGGTACAGGTACAATGATGAAGTAATCAGTAGCCTGGTTACATCTTGCATGTGCAATTCCGTTTTAAAGTGCTAAGTGCAAACAACATATTTATTAGCTGTATGTGCCAATCCAAGATTGACATTCGGTGTTCCAGGAGAACCAGCATTTTGGTTTTTTTTCACATTACTGTACTTACTGCAGCCAGGAAGGAGCGGCATAGCAACCTGTTCTTGTGTTTGACCAAAGTATCTTATCTGTGGTGTTGATCTAAATCCAAATAAAAGTATAAAACGTGACTGTGAGTCTTTTCATTAGCAGCACTGATGGGCACTGTGTGCATTTATCACTTGTGCCGTTTCAGAGCAAGGCCCCAATAAAGAGAATGTTTAATTGTAACTTTCTATGTCTCCTGCTGGATTTTTTCATTACAAGACACATTCAGTTAATTATTGTAACATAAAAAACCCAATTCCATCACGAGACCCTTTTTGAGGTAATGCTCAGCACCAGCATACAAGTGTAAATCTGCCATCTGGTATTCCTTTACCTTATTTTTACAAGACAGTTTTAGTTGCTTTATTATCCTCAGACAGGCTTAACAATTTTTATGTTTTGTTTTGTCTTTTTATTCCACAAGCACTTATCCCCAAATTAACTGTAGACTCTAATCAGCCTCTGGCACAGCAGTGAAAGCAGTCAGGGCACTTTCCAGGACAACACAGACTATACGATAGCAATGATTTAAGAAGGCCGTCAAATAAGGAAGACAGAACAACTGAACGAAAATTTAATATTTTAATCCTCATGTCTCCACTGGCCCGCGGCCTCATTCCTCCAAAATCTGCCACCTGTCTGCTCTGTTTTCCTTCCACCCTCTGAAGTGCTGCCCAGCCTGATGTCAATGGCAGAGAAAGAAAACAAAACTACGCTGTGAAAGTGGCAGTGGTCAGAAAGCTTATGCCCAAAATGAGATTTTCTGTATCATTTAAGTGTGCAGCAGAATTTTCTGGGCAGAGCCCAGCTAGGAGCTCTGTAAGGAAACAAAGGGAGGGAGAAGATGTGAGGATAAGATACTTACTTTACCCTGAAGAAGCTTTTCTTTTGACACTGGCAGAGGGAGCGCTGGTTTAGTATTTCGGGTACTGCTCTCCCCCACAGGAGTGCATGAAGCTTGGGCTTTGCTGTAAACCTGTTGCACCCCAAGCTGTGTGGAGTCTCCCTGACAGACGGGTGCTGGAACGGGTTTGCCCAAGTCAAGCACAGAGTCTCAGCTGTGCTCAGGGAAGGCAAAATAAAACTGCTGAGCAAGAGGGAATTCAAGCAGCAGCCTGAGTGCCTGCTCTTTACAAAAGCTGTTTCCCTTGGCATTCTCCTAGAACAAAAGCTCTTATGCTATTTTTCTGCTCTTTATCACAAAATCCCCAAAAGAGCACTCTGCACAGGCAGAATCATGGATCTAGAAGAGGAGATGACCTAGTTCATTGCAGCAGCATACTGACATGGTGATGTTGCATTTGCAGCTGGCAGATTCCTGTGCTGTTGTGCCATCCCATCAAACTCCCAGGAGCCGTTGCCTTGATGGGACGCTCTGCCTTCCCTCCACCACTCCACTGTGCTGCTTCTGCCTGTCTTTACCAGTCCCCTTCTCCAGCTTTTCATGCCTCTCTCTTGCCCCTTTCCCACAAAATTTATGTCCATGACCATCTTAACCATCTTCATAACTTTTTTTAAAAACTTTTTTAGAAGAGATTAAGGTTCCTTTGAAATGTGGCCTACAAATTTAGTTAAAACTCCATGCAAACAAAACTGGGATCCTCAATCCAAGAAGCAGCTGTTCTTTCTTTTAGCATGGGCTGGTCCTGGTCCAGGCTAATGCCTTGAGAAACGCAGTGTCAATGAATGACCCCATCCTGGAACCAGTCTCCTATGAAAGGAGGCAGAGCACCAAGGAAGACCCCTGGAGAGCTCCGGAAGGCCTCAAAATCTGCCGGTTGACTCACAGCCTCACTCCACTGACTGTTTTTAGTGCTTTTGATGAAGCGTTTTGTAGTTCACTTCTTAAACCTGGGTTTGATGAAATATGGTTTAGTAAAGCTGACATAAACCAGGTTCTGTGAAGCAGAGAACAAGCAAACCCAATGGTGTGTGCAGCTTTGACGTGCTGGCACATGGTATCCTCTGGGGTTTCACTCTGTGATGCATTATTTCATCCAGAGAGACACTCTCCCCATTACTGAAGATGTCTATTCTTGCCTGAATGGATGCTGTGGTGTGTTTTTTTTTGGGCTGGGGAAGGGGGGTGAGTCAAGGGGCAGGTTCACAAACACTGGCACATGATCTTGAAGTCCATAGCTATAAAGAACAGCAAGACCATATGTAAAAGTGATTTCTTGACATGATGTTTGCCTCAGTATTCAGTAGTTAATCGCTACTGGGGAGGGGCTAATGCTGAAACAATGGTGTAGGTGGGCTCTCCTGTACCTCTTGCAAATCCTGTGCCCTGGAGTCATGTTGGTCAGAGCATGGGAGAGGCTGAGGGGCAGATGAGAGGCAGGAGAGGTTCTCAGCCCAGATGGCCTGACAACACAAGATGGACCACCCAAGGACATGGCCGATGAGGCGGCCAGGTCTCAGTAATTTTGGCTGCTTGTGAGCACTGCTTGCTCTTCTGCACATGGCCTCCAGGAGGGATGCAGAGAGATGCCCTCACCTACCCTACAGCCCACAGCTCAAAGCCAGGCAAGTTTAAATATCAAGCGAGTTATATTAAACACATGTTGCAGCATAGTTAAGGAAGCAACACAGCCAGATAGAGCTCAAGGAAATGTAAATCTTTTATCTGACTTAGCCAGGCCAACTGCCAAGTAGAAAATCATTCTAGGTAGAAAGTGAGCCCTGTAGAAGGCCACGGGGTACTGTCTTTAATGTGCTAATGCCTTAGTCTTATAATGTCTGAACTATCAGCTTTCTACCTGACCAGCCTAACTAAAGGGAGTAATTTAGCCATTAAGGAAAAGCCAATTGCTGCAGCTGGAAGAATTACAGACCTGACTTTGCTGTTCACTGAGAAGACAGAACGGCTACAGGTCATGGCATTGTTCATTACAGCATTGAAAGATGCAGGTGAGTAGATTTTACACTGTACTTTGGAGCAAGAAATTAGGTCTGAGATTAGAATAAGAGGGAAAAAAAACCCTCTTTTTGTATTAGAATAAAATTCTATATATGTTGCTGTTGAAATTCTTGCATTAAAAAGAAAGATGAAAAAAATCTGTCCTATAAATTCACATTACGTGAATAGAGCAAAGGTTATTTTCTCAGGGCACAGAAAAGTTACAAGCCAAGCAAGGACGGAAACCTACAGTTCTCCCACTACTCTGCAACAGCTGCCCCTGTGCGTGTTCTCTCTCCAGTTGATGCCTGGTGCCAAGTCTTCCAAAGACATTCAGATACCTAATTTCCATGATGAGAACCCAGATCACTTAATCCCAGTTCTCTAGACCACTCACTTTCAGCCCGTGACCTGTAAAACCCTATGGATAATTTGAAGAGGTCTGTGACTGATAACTGGGAAGAGCTCTGCAGCATGTGAAATTTCTAAAAGGGCTCTCACCTTCCACAGAAAGATTTTAGATGCTTACAACTCAAAAGATCTTGAAAACCACCCAACTAGGCAACATTTCTTTCTAAAATGCTTCATTTTGCAGTACAAATAACAGGACTTAGTGTACTACTGCCATCTGACCAGCACTGGGCAATACAATCATTCAAGATTTTAGTTATATAGCAGCTGAAAGACATGCTCTGAACAACAAGCGTTAAACTACTGTGCAGGACAGAGAGTGTAAGAATAGGTGAATGTAATTTGCCTCATTGCCCTAGACACTTTTGTTATTTTATCAGTAAATTCGCCTTTTCTCACACTTCTGCACTGCCTGCATGATGGGTTTCTATTTTCCTACCCATCCTCCTCTCTCCTGATAATAAAAGAGGTTCTGGAAGAAAGAACAGATGTTTGGGACTTGATGTAAACACACATTTGCTGCTCTGAGAAATTAAAAGGAAATGGCTTATGTTGAAATAGTTAGCTGCGGACTGCAGCTTTTTAAAGACATCCTATAAAGAGTGATGAGGCAGGGTGGTTGAGGACTGCACACACTCCAGGACCTGCTCCCCAGGTGGTCCTGTGCTGAGAGGCAATGCCCACCATGGGAAGCAACTCCACAACAGTCCCTGCCAAACAGCTTACTCTGCTAAATCAAATCCAGCTAATTTCCCCATTCAGATGAAGCACTGCTGTTCGTGTTATATTGGCAAGCAGCTGAAGCCAAGCATTGTAGCAATAAAAGTTCTAACACTGTCAACTTGAGATCTGAAAGCATGGAAGGGACTTGGTACGCAAAGCTTGTCTCAGGTCTTTTTCTCACAGGATTATTTTTTTCCTTTCCTCAATCTTTCCTTCTGATCAGGAGAGACTATGGAAATGAAATATGAAGCTTTTGGGCAATTCTCTGTTTGGATTCATCTTTCAATGAGCTTGACTTTGGGACATAGGGAATTCAGAGCTGCTCCATTTCCTTTCACCAGTTGGAAGACGCATGACTTCCACCAGCATGTTTGATAAATCCTTCTGGCTGCAGAAAGCCCAAAGAAACCAGAACACCACTCCTACACAGTACCTGCAGAGGGGATTCCCAGACTGGGCCAATAAAGCTGTCTTTCCTGGGGCAGGATAGCGCACCTTCCTCCTGCATTGGACACTAATGTCCTGCCTGGGACCAGAAAAGATCTGGACGAATTATGAATCCTCTGCAACAGATTTATTTACACTAACATTCCCCATCTCTTATTCTATGGCTACGGCTTTTGCACCAACAGTTTGGGCATGTACTCCAGACAAGCCTGTCTATAGGAAATTTAGGAGAATAAGCACTAAATCTTATTAATAGTGATACTGATGGGAGTCAGTAAAGATTATATTAATAAAACGCAGAGTGCCTTAAGTAAGGTCTTGCTACTCAGTGAGATTCATGACAGTTCTGAACAGAGGCTTCAGTAGAAATTTTTAGATTACAATATCACTGTTGGGTTATTTCCTGAAATAACTTTGGATAAAAATATAATTGTTTCCTGTTTGCAGTCTATAGACACAATAATCTGCCTCAGAAATTAGCATCCAACAGGTAAATGATAAATGGCAGAGTTATGAAATAGTGCAAGTGTCTCTGTATCTCACTCTGTCTTTTTACCTTCAATACAAATGAGTTACAATAGTGCTTACTACAGAGGTGGTTTCCATGCTTAACCAAACAGAGATCTGTCTACTTATATCTCACGTTTACTAAAATTTCAGTAGATGTCAGCAGTTGAAAGAAATGATCCCATTAAAGTGAAATACAAAATATGTACGATTTATGGTGTGCTCAAAAATGTCAGTTGATGCACACACTTTACTCAGTGCCTTGTTTGTGCATAATATAGTTCAATTTGCCTTGATTCATTTCTGCCTTTACCATTTCTCTTAATTCACAGTGTCATGGTTTTATGAGCTGGTGCTGCAGGAAAATCTACAAGCAAATCACGTATTGTTGATATGTCACTGACAACCCAAGAGGCATGCACAGATCATCTCACTACTTTGCCACTGCTTCTGAAACAGTCTGCCTGTTATTTATCACTGATAGACTTTGTCTTCTAGAGATGACAATTCGCAATCACTTTTCTCCTTTCTTCAGCTAGTTCAGCTACAGTCATTATGAAAGAGATAAAAATAATTGAACTCAAAAAAAACTTCCAGTGATTGGATCTGATTGTAGATGCCTCAATTGCAATGCAGCTGAAATTACTGATGTATTACAGTTCTTGAAAGCAATTTTCTTGCAGTAACTCTGGTAGGAATCTCAAATAAATTGTAGCTATTGATCACTAGCCGTCATATTTCCCACACACAAATCTGGCTCTTTGTCTACATAGTAGGCAGCCTTGTTTGCTCCCGGGTTTGTTTTCAAAGTGAACCAACTAATCCTTTTCAATGGAAACCTGGGCACATTTGCCAAGACAGGTCACCATAGAGTCTGATCTGAACAGACAGCATAGCTGCAGACTGCACCAAGTTTGATTTCTGCATCACAGAGGATGTTGCAATTTCAAAAACACTCCTGCTCTCCCTTGAGTACATGAAAAACACCTTAGTGCCATGCATAAAAACATCATTCTGCAGGGTGTAAGGGAGCCCCCTCACTCGTAACTCTTGCACTTTGGACCAAAAAGTGTTGAAAAAGTAGTAATTATGCCTCAAGACTACCCCATGGTACCCCAAAGATACCTGGTCAAAGTGCTACGCAGTGTGGATGTGGGCAACATGCTGGCCTTCAGCAGGGTGGATACAAATTGGCCCAGCCTGACTGACCTGGGCATCTTTCGGGTCAGTCCCCAGAGGTACAACAGACAGAGTGACAGGAGTGATGCATTAAATTAATCTGAGTGCTCTCTTGCTCCACATAAACATATTGTAGCAGAGGTTAGGATACGCCAGGAGATCTTTGTTCAAGTTTATCTGATAAGGCGTTAGAGTAAGATGGTGAGTGGTTTCATTTTACATGATGTCTTCACGTACACGATGTCTTTCATTTAACATGGCTGTCTTGGGGCTGACAAGAAGGAGATTCTCAGAAATGGGAAATGACTTTTGCTCATGGGTGGCAATGGCCTCTCTGCAGGGCTCTCGCTGACAGCGCATCTCCTGTGATGCTGCTCTGCTGCTGCTCAAAGAGGTCTTCAGGGGTAGCTGGCAAACGGCTGTGCTCTATTACCTGGCATGTGAATATTTAGAGCAGAGCAGAAGGGACAGTATTTTGGAGCAACTTCATAAATAGCTCTCTTCTCTGTGCTCTCCTGCTTTCTAGCCCACCAAGATGCTCTCTACTCCCCTAGTTCTTGAGAATGCTACCCAAGCATTTCTCAGCCCTGGGAAAACTCACCCTGTTTCAGGAACTTTGCTCACGCACAGCATGAGCCGGGCTCTGCCCTGCAGCAATCGCAGCACCCTTGCTCCTCCACCCAGCAAGGACTCCAGTGCTTTGGTTCTTTGTTGTCTTTTGCCCCTTCTGTAGGAAGATGAATGTATAGAGTCATTAACTCCATAAGATTTAGCTCAGTGCCACAAAATAATTGAATGGAAATTACTGTGTTCTTAGCTGCCTTATAGAATAAGTTCCAGAGAGGTGGCAAAGGCTTCTGTTATTGCTTCAGATGGTATGACCCTACCTCAAGGTCCTTACTGTCCAGAAATCCAGAAAACTAAGGGTGGATCCTGGTTTCTGGCCACTCATCCCTAGTTTCAGTGCTCAGAACCATGCAGCTGCTGGCTGCTGTTGTTCATCATCCTTTGCTGTATTACTACATAGTCATTGCTCTTAGTCATTGAACATGAACTGACTCCAAGTTGATTCTCATGAAGAATTGCTACAGGGAGAGCAACAAACAGAAGACAAAATGGGCTGAAGATCAAGAAAGGCTCACAGATGAAGAGGTCTCCCCTCTCCTTTAGAGGTTTAGTGGTTGAGACCTTCAAAAACAACACCACGAGGCCCCAGGTCCAAATTCTAATTTTGTCTAATAAGACCTGAATCCACATCAGCACACTCTAATAAAGTGCTCATCAGTGCATATAGGGGCAAGAAATGCTCTTAATCCCTTCTGCTGATGTGCGGTCTGGATGAAGCTATGATGGAGTTGGTACAAACTAACTTCGTTAGTTAACGTTCGTTAACTAACAACTAACACTAATAAATGTGCCGAAAGAGTCTTCTGTAGGTCACACAGAAAGTGGCTCTGCAGGAGCCACAGGAATTTGTGCAGCTACTTACTAATGACTTGGACCCTGAAATAAAGACTACGTCTATCAAGGGCCTAGATGATATGGTGCAAGGAGGGGCAGAAGTCTGGGAAGAATAAAGGAAGGGGGACAGCTGAATTCAAATCAGTCTTGAGAAACGGGAAAAATAGGACGAAAAATATAATAGGTTAAAGTTCACTAAAGGTAAGTGAAGGGTGTCACTTCAAGTAGGACTAACCACAGTCATAGATTGGAGGGGTGGGTTATGCAGTAGCCTTTCAAAAAGGGGCTCAATTATTAGTGAAAATTGTCCTATCAGAGAGAAGAAGGATGTAGTTATTCTGGAATATATAAGTGCAAAAATGGCTTGCACCATAAACTGAATCATCCCGCTGATCTGGTCACCAGTGATGATGGCTACGACCTCAACGGGTACACGATACTCAGTTTTAGACACCACATTTCCAGGAAGACATTAATATGACAGTGACAATAATTATGAGCCATCTAAAAAACATGCAATCTGCAAGGAATACTGAAAGTTGAACCATCTGCCTAAAAAATACATCAAAAATTATGATGAAAGTCTTCTAATGTCTAGAAGTTTGTTACAGAAAGGAAGAAGTTGTTTTTTTCTCTGTTGTGATGAAGACTCAGACAAGAAATAATGTGTTCAAACTCTAACAGAAAAGATTCAATTCAATATTAAAAACACCTTTCCAGTGGTAAAGGTAATAAAGCCTCAAAAAAGCTTACCTTGGGAGACCATGGGATGCTGTAGGTCTTCAGAAGAGGGCTGACAAATGTTAAGTGAGGAACAGCTGAACCAGCTTTGAGCAGGGGGATGGACCAGGGACCCTTCCGAAGCCCTTCTCAATTATTTTTTTTTTGGTGACTCAAGGCAGCAGCCCTGGGTTAATCTGTGACTACCTGTAACTCCTTTCAATGACACTTTTCAAGACAATGTCAGTGCTGTGGATCAACATGAAGTTAATTTCTAGGAAATCCACTGCAGCAAGACAGCTGTAGAGATCTCAGGCAATCAATGTCATAACAGATGTAAGGAATTGTACTGATTGTCCTCCTTTAGCAAAGACAGCGACCTTCTGAACTGCCATCTCCCCAGACTGATGCTACCCTACACTAACCATACTGTCAGCTATCTTCTCCTAAATCATTAACTGTTGCAAAACACAGCAGAAAATTCCTGAAAAGAATTCTCAAAGATAATTACTACAAGAAAGATCAGAACAAGAAATCCAGATTACACTTCTGCCTGGATTTTTGAAGGTAACAAAGTAAAAACAAGAAGAGAGAGAAGGGGGTGAGTCCAGACTCGCTCCCACCGGCCCTGCTGGAGTAGCAGCCTGGGTGCTCATCTCAACCCCTTAAAACCGGGGGTACTGGGGAAACAAACTCAGTAGTCTGTGTTTGTTTCAAATTCATCATCTTGTTTTGCCTACGTGTTCTAACCACACTGTGTGCTGGCATGTAACTTGTTTGTTTGCATTGATATTACAGATTTTAGGTAGATAAAACAGGGCGTGGAGTTAACAGCCCTCCTATACTGGGCTGTGTCTGTAGGGCAAGGGGAGGGAGAAGGGAGGGGTGGATGTAGGAGAAAAAGGTCTGGACCGGAGGTGCAAATTGCCTTGGGATTGGAGAAGGAGGACAGGTGTGGATACTGCACATCACAGGACAGTCCTGGTCTGGTCCTGGATGAAATACAGAAGCCAGAACTGTCTGGTGGCGACTCCTCTTTAATTCTTCTTTGCAGCTGGGTGATCTTGGATGCTCTCTCACCCTGACTCGCCTTGAAAATTAACCCAGTGCAGTAGTGAACAGGAGATAAAATATACCTGTAGCCTTAGTTACTGACAGATATGCGTCAGAGGAATGTAGCTGTAAATCCTGCTCCTCTACACCCATACAAGCTGAGTTTGATCCAGCCCTTGCCCAAGTTCGTGACAAAATTCCCACTAACTGCAAATGGACTTGGACCAAGTTTACGAGCCACATAATTCACAGGTTGTCTTGGCTGCCTGAACTAATGTCCAGTTGTTTCAATGCCATTTATGACACCTAACAAATCGATTGAGCCTGGGTCCCAGGCAGAGCCTGATTGGAAAACACCAAGTGGAAATCTGGATTGTCACTGCCGCTGCAAAGCAGCTCTTTGTACACGGCCATTTCCCAGGGAACTTCTCCCGGAGCAGTGCTCACACACTTGCTCTTCACCACCCAGCCAAGAGAGTATCAGAGCCGGGAGGGCCTTTAGGGTTTGTTGGAGCAGGAGGAAGCAGCTGGTTGCCCATCCTCACATCACCCAGCCCGATCCTCACGCCCCGTGGCAGGCAGTGGCTGGTGATGGGCATTCATCTGCTTTCTGGACAGGTAAGATGTTGCCAAACCACTACAAAGGTCTGCAGGTTGAAAAAAAACCAAAACTATTTCCTGACCTGCACATGCACCAGAAATCGGGTGATAGCTATGATACTCTGGCAGTCCATCTGAGAAAGCATATTTGCCTTAAAAAATGAAGAGGGAGAAATGAAGACGTAAGAATGAAGAGACTTGGAAGAAGATTAATGGATTTTTCAGTTAAATGGTAAGAAAAGATGTTTTTTTTTAAAAAAAAAAATTACTCATATTGACCTGAAATTAATTTTTATTGTGAAAACAAAGAATGTATGTGTGTCTCCACAACTTAACTTCTGGTCAACCAAAAGATGTGAAAACTAATGTGTTTTCTTTTGGGGTTATTTAACCTTTTAAATCTGTTGGGTTTTTTTTACTTAGGCAAAATTTTCAACAAAAACTGTTATTTCAAAATTAATGTCACTTCTTCAGCTTAAAAATGCAGAAATGATATATCTATCTCAAACATGGCCACATTATAACTACACCTCTGTCCAGAAAAACTAAGTGATTGATCCAAGCTGGTTTTGGCCTGCCCAGCCCTTTTCTCCCCACAAACCTCACTTCATTTCTGGAGGAGTTTTTCCTTCACTCCACACACTTGCCAAGCCCTTGGGAAAGAGTCTGTCACAGCTGGCCATGAGGTAGCTGGATTCTGAGGTGGCCTCGCACTGCCTCCTGATGGGACTACAGGTCGTCATTTGTGCATTAATTACAAGAATCACAAAAATCACAGCCCAATCTTTCTGTATCATTTTGCTTGCGACAGGTTGGTGAGGGTAAGGCAAAGGTGTGGGGAGAAGAAGCAATTTGAACCCTGACCACCCTCCGTGGCGATGACAGATGAGTCCAGAATACCCCGTGACAGATGTGGCTTTTCTTCGTGCACATTCTCAGCCTGGAAACGTGGGGCTTCAATAAAAGCTTCCACCAAAACTCAGTTACCATGTGGTAAATTCACTCATTTCAGTCTCAAGTCATAAACTTGTTTCTCTCTCGTCACTACAACTACCTTTTATTGTATTTGTAGAGGCGGAGGCAGCCTTGTGCCATCCCACGTAAAATGATGGATTTTGTGAACCAGTGAAGTATGGTGTGACCATGCAGCCTTCCCTCCACTCAGCCCACGGGGTACCCCACTCAGCTCTCTGAGGTTGAAAGAAAATGAGAAAACTAACCAAATGCTGTTGGTTAGTGTCAAAACTTCTTATCAGACAGAGATGGGAGGCAAAAGCTGAAATGCACAGCGCAGACCAAGCCGCTGGCAGGAGACGGGGTGGCTCAGAGGGCAGCGGGCACTCCCGCAGCTACTGCCGGCTTGTTAAGGTGTTTTTAACTCACCGTAATTTTTTTCTGCTAAATGGGGAAAAAGAAAGTTGGAGGAAGTTGTCTGATTTTCTGCAGGTGTGTTCCACTGAGAGCATTTTCAAGAATTTGGCCAAAGGACACGAAGGAGGAAAAGTTCATATCGCATAAAAACTGCTGCAATATCACATCACCCTGAGAACAGTCATTGACTGAGGAAGAAAGAAGTCCTCTGATCACAACTGCAGACCATATAATGTTTTTAAACTGTGCACTGAGACAAATGATAGCAATTGCCACGTGAGTGTGCTTGCAGCACTCTGATGGGGAAGGAAGTGGAAGGTGGCACGTGCTGGCCCTCTGGGTGTGGCAGGGGCCCTGGTTTTAGCTGGCCTTTTTCTCACATCGCATCGAGGCTTACCATAGTCTCTTCAGCTGGCTGAGATGCCTGCCACATGCCTGTTGCAGGGACGTCTTCCCTCTCTCATGGTGTTCTGAAGCAGTGAAGGAACCGGCACAATGCTCCTTCTGTTTCTGGGCAGCAGGAGAGAGCATGGGGTCATTGATTTGGAGCCAGATGTCCTATCCAGACCTTACATGTAATGGTTTCCAAAAGTCTTCTACCAGCAAGCAGTGTTTTAGGGGTAAGACAGCTAAGTACGAAACAGCAGTTAAACCAGTGTGGTTTGATCACTCCAGCGTGACAATTCCGGCTTTTTAAAATCTAACTACCTAAGAAGTTCTTCACATAGCTCATGGAGAAAGGTAGGCGAGTCTTCGACACCCCAGAAAAGATGGGGAGCCAAATTAGAGGGGCAGAGAATAGTTAGGTACATGGAAATTTATTTCACATAAATGCAAATCTGACTTTTCTGCAGCCAAGGGCAACTTACATTTTTACAGAAAGAGTGAAAGTGCAGCCCTTACAGTAGGCTGGATATTTTAAACATGTAGATCAATTGCAGGCCTCTAACATAGACCATGAGGAGGTTTTATTGACTACAAGAGTTTCAATTTAGAAGTAGCAAAAAGGTACCAAGCTAAGATCCATCTTTTAAATGAGAAATTAAAATACTCCGAGTTGCGGCAAAGGTTGTTTGGGGCTGCGTGGCCAGCTTCTCCCTGGCCATGGGAAAGGATTCTGTAGTCCAGCTGCCAGATTAAATTCCAACCTTGCAGAAATCAGCAGTAAACCTCCCATTTATCGTAAAGATCACAGGATTTCCCTGATACGCTTGTGTCATTCTGAACTCAATTGGGTCTTCTCCGTAAAAAGGACAATGTTTCTGGAGTGTGTAGTTATTTTCTATGAAACACGGTCGTGATCTTGTTGTTCTCACAAGAATTGGACCTCCAGTGAGCAGCAGGTTTGGCAGCTTGATCGAAATCTGAATTTGACAGCAGAATGGACAGAAATCTGCTGTGGACATCGGATATCAATAACGCAGAGCTCCACCGACCTAGAAGAATGGAAGGATTTACCTGACAGACTGGTACCCATGTGGGGAGGCCACTAAATGTGAAAGTGACTGCCATCGTTAAGAAGATGAATTTCTTCATTAGTCTTTCCAGTAATTTCTCTGTATCTCAGTTGTATTCAGGAGACCTTATAATTTTTCCCCTAGTGACTAATTTAACAACCTGAAATGTTTTGTTTCATTCTCACCTTGGATGTCATTATTTTGAAAAAGAGACAAGCTGTTCCAGAACTGTGCAATTAAATTGTTAAATTTGTAAACAGACTAATATTGCATTTGTAGCAGTTGGGATACACTTTACCCTTCATTGCTAGCTAGCTGGAGAAAGCTGCTGATAAAATTAAACAGCATTTTAAATACAATTACAGTGGTTCCTAATTTTTTTCCTAGTCACATATTTTCATCTAAGCATTTTAATAACCAACATTTATAAATTCATTAGATAAAACTATTGCTCCTCTCATCTTGCATTCTTATATGTTTCTAACACATGAATCTGTGTTTCTCTTCAGTACCTCATTTTCTTTTATTTTTTTTTCCTTTCATGTTTATACCTATATCATGCTTTGTCTTCATCCAATTTTTACTGCCATATGTCTATAAAGATAATATTTTTATCAAGGAGGCACACATCAGATATAAATAGCAAAGTGAAATCAAACCTACTAAGCCGTGAATAAAAGAAACCTTACTCGTACTTTGCAGTGAAATTTCTGCCTAGAAACATTTACTTTTCTGCAGAGGATATTTTTTTACATAATGTAGCTTAAAAAGGAAAAGCTCAAAGCATAGGTACCTGGACTGGCTTGTGGAAGAGTGAGTCAGACATATTATGGCAGGGCATGAAGTCAAGCTTTCAAATTTCAGGCATTAATTGCCCACTCAAAGGGAAGGGCTGAAGCGTGGGAGGAGGGTTAATTTTGGTGGGCACTAACAAAGAGCAAAGAGCTTCCTGGTGCTTTTACTTCTCAGCCCCGCTGGAATACAAATTGAGCCTGTGAAGGTGTTTTTATAAGTCAAGGCAAGTAGATGTGAGGATGCTGAGCTGGGATGAGCAGATGATGTCTGCTCGTAGTTTTACCACCTCCAGTCAAGTCTTCTGCTGCAAGTACCACATGCAGCACAAGCAGGGCTGGGCTGCAGCACCTTCGAGCACCTCTGCACACCCCAGAGCTGGCAGTCAGGGTAATGCTTTCCTCCAAATCCAGAGAGTTTATGTCAAAAGATTATGTTAAAAAAAAAAAAAAAAGTTGCAAGTGTTGGAGGTGCTTCGGAGCTAACTCCAGTTTCTGCAACCTGTCTGAAATCCTGACCATGCTGAGGTTAGGGATGAGAGTGCTGCTGACTCCAGACATCCCAGGGGCCCATTGGCCATCTTCGCTGCTTGCTCTCACCAGGGCTGGTTGAGTTTGATGGAGCTTTTTTAACTGCGGATGAGCCGCAGAGTCAGAGGGACAAGCGAGGCGATACTCTCACCAGACCCTGCACCTCTCCAGAGGACTAACCTCCTACAGATTGACCTTTTAGCCTTTTTAGAGCTAAACTGTAAAGCCACCCTGGGCATGCACATAGGAGGGAAAGGACTTAAGGCTGTGAAATTAGCTGCTTCCAATCTGCTGCTTCCACGCAGGGTGATGGGCAGAGACTTGCAGGCTAGTGCAGAGGTGGGCAGATCGGGGGCCCATCCTCCAGGCCTAATGGTAAGAGAGGGCTGCCAGTCACTCTCCCAAAAGATGGATGCTGATTTACTCTCCAAGGAAGTCAAAGAGAAAGAAGAATCTAAACTGTATAACTTTGTCCAGCTCCTGGACACCACAGTGAGCCATTGCCCATTATGCTGGTGGACTGTGGTGTGACAAAATAATTCTTTGCCAAAAAATAAGCAAAGAGTTTGTGTTTTATCTGAATATGAACAGAATGTATTCAATGGCTTTAAAATACTTACAAAACAATGACTCTATAATGGTTTAAAAAGTATTTGGAAAACTTGGCGAATACAGTATATGGGAGCACTGCACTGCTATATAAAGAAATAAAAACTGGAACATGCGAAGGAGAGTGCAAGGTCCTGCCCGTGTTTTCTGAAGTATCCTACAGACCCCCATGGCAGGGGTTACATTCTCTGTCAATTCTGCAGTGTGGTTTATTTTCTGCAAAATTCCATATTGTAAGGATAACAGAAATGTCTTGAAAATGTGTCATGAACAGATATCAGCTCTGCTCAGAGTCTCAGGTATATATACACAAGTACGTATGGAAAGCAAGCATTTGTTGAAAAATGAAAGTAAAGTAAGTCTACCAGGGTCAATGAGACATCATCTTTCATTCAACATCCTAAGCTGCTGTTTTCTATTAGGAGAGCTTTAGGTGGAATGTGCCTGGGACCTTTTAAGCAGAAGAACAGCGATCAAGACAAGATTAAGTAGGATGATGAAAACCTTGAAGTACACATTAGCCTATGTTGTGTTGGCTTATACTTGTATGCCCTATTATTCAACAGGCATTAATGATTGTTAGCATTTACAAACTCCATTCAGTCAGCTGCTTTTCATGGCTAGTGACTAATCTGCTACTTTTTCTATATCTTTATAGAAATAACTTGGAAAATAATTAAAAGTATGCTATAGATTTCTTCCTTTTTATGAGCTGCTAAGACTACAAAGAAATCAGTACAGTTTCTAAGAGTGAATTAAAAGAGTACAAAGACTTTTTGTCTAATGAGTTTTACATGTTCTTAGTCTAGCTAATGCTGTGAGAGTTGTAGTTTAAAAAAAGAAATAAACACAGTTGCATTTAGTCATAATGTTTAGTAAGCAAGAAGCCTTACTACACAGAGAATAAAAAAAGAACTGTAGTTGAACTGTAGTTTTGACAACCTCTCAGTTCTAAAATTCTGAAAAAAAAATTTAGTTTAGTTTTTAAATGTTTTATTTTAAACTCATTGTAGTCTTCTGTAAACCCAGTGAAGACAATATTTCTGAAGTGGTCATGAGTTAGTTTGCAGAACTGTAAGAAAATTATCAGGATTTGGCTGCATATGTAGTTGTAAATGGAAACTATTGTGTTAGTTTGATTCTAGTATGGGAAATTACTTTCTCAGACATACATTTTTTATTTTTTGTAATAGATTTCAGGTTGTTTAATTTGCTTCATGAACTAAACTATTGAGAAATGATGCATGAAAAATATCTATTTTCAGATTCATCTCCTATTTTACAACAAAAGTCTGTTGTATTTTTTTTTTCCTCATTTGGATAAAGAGCCAGACGCAAAATCTGCTTACAAAAGTCAACACTTGAGTAATCCTGTGGCCATTAGTGTATTCAGATGACCACATTAACTACAATTAATATGAGAATAGATGCTCAGTGCATGTAATTGACACCCACAGAAAATCTGTGGGCACACTACATACAGCAATTTGCCCTATAATGCTTAGCATGTTAGGAGCGCTCATCTGTCCTCATTTTCTATCTGGTGCTTCATAGCCTTTAACATTCTTCTACAAATATGAAGCAGATAACATCTGCTTTCTTTAAGGTACAAGTAGCTGTTGAAATGAAATTAGTAACATACTCCACCTTACAGCAAAACACTGTTGATGCTTCTCCCAGCTTTCCTTTGCCAAGCCCTAAAATGACAACATGTTGAACATTAAATGAAGTGGGATATTTTAATATCCAGCAAGAATTTTTCCAGCATTAACTTAACTCACTTACTGCTTCTGAGTATCCTGGACGTTCTTCTGGGTACTGCTGCATTATCTCTGGGAGCTCTAGAAGATCTTCCTGGCCTCTACACTCAGACACGTCTTTCCTCTCTCGGCCGGCACCGTCGTCAGCACTGTTGCTCTTTTCAGGATACCAATCAGAAAAGTTATTTTTTCTCACAAGTACAGGCTTTCCTGTTGAAACAAATGTCGATAATTTCGAAGCTACCAGGCAACTACTGAAATCAGTCTGAAAAATACCATGTCAACTAAAGTACAGGTTAGTGACAGATGTGGAGCTAAAAATACCAGCTTGGCATTTTTTTGTAAAGTCAGGCCCTACTGAGAGCTGTATTGCAGGCTCAGTCCCTTGGACTCTGGGCACAGATGTGGACTGGTGAGCAAGAAAAGCAACAGGTGGGAAGTGCCAAGGCCTGGAGCGAGGACCATCTCACTGCTCCCTGGAGCACGATTCTGCTGGGGGCTGGACCACCGTGGGGTTAGAGCAGCTCTGTTGGCCCAGCCACATTGGAGCAAGGCATGGTCTTGTTTTATCCTCTGTGTCAAAGGTTTGGGTCCTCATCCTCTGAGGATTCCCCTGTGGAGGTAGAAACTGCTACTGTCCACTTAAAAAACCACAGCAGGTTTAGCACCAAGGCTGACAGCTCTACCCTACGTAATTCATATTCGTGCCATACCAAGGTGTGTTTCCATCATGTGCTGTATAAAACTATGGACACTCTTCCCCTGGCGGACTCCTGGACCTTGGTTGTTACATTATAAATGTTTACCCAAGGAGCTTATCTTCTGTTTCTACCTCTGAAGATACCCTCTTTTATTCCTCCCAAGCACTGTCTGACCCTCCTTGCAGTTTTACCCCTACTGTGATTCTCGATCCCATATCTTTCCTGCAAATGAACATGATAAATTGCTGTGAGCTGCGCAATAGCTTTTTCCACTGAAAAAAAATTGACCCTTTTTTAATTCCAATTTTTTACTATTTTTTTTTCTTTAAATCAAGGTCAAGCTTATCGCCTCTACCCAAAATATTTAATCACGTAACTTTTTCTACTTTTGTTTCTTTTTTTCCTAGTATAGTTCCTAACACATTCAGAGAAAAGTGCTGGAGCTTGGATTCGCCGGCAGCATATTCTCAAATTTTCAGTGTCTCTCCAGAAAGGTGTGATTAAAAACAGACAAAGGAATTGCTTTGCAGACCTCAGCATCTTCTGGCTATTTTCTCCCACTAATTGCTGAAGTTGACCACTAAAGCCAGGTTTACTGCCTGATGGGTGATTTCAGTGTTTTAAAAAAAGACACTCAAAAAAATGCAGCGGACAGCTTTACTGAATCATTGTGTCAAACCTATATAAAGTCACCTTCCCAATAAATTTAATGAGAATTAACTAAATATCTTTCTACTGATGTAAAAGGCTTATATTTCCAGACAGAGAAAGGGACTTTGTTATATCACACTGCTGGCAAGCATCTGCTTTTGTCCGTCATTTTCTTTCTCTGGACTCTGATTTTATTATCATATTGCTGTAATGAAAAGCACAAATCATCTGGACAGCAATGGCAAGGAGCCGTATCTCACCGCTCCGATGTCACCAAATAACTATATTTCAAAGCTTTGCCATCATATAACTTTTGTGAAAAATACTGACTCATTTGAGGACCAGCATGCAAACAAACAGGGGCTGGCTACACGGGTCTCCTCTGAGTCACGTCAGACGGATATTTCAGCACTGCCTTTGCCTGTGCCCTTCACTCCTGGCTGGCTGCAACAGCTCCCTGCGCAGTGGCTCCCCATGGAGCCTTCTGGGCTCCTCCTCAGGGACCAGGGGCCAGGGCTCCGGATTTCCCGAGGGGGAAAGTCAAGTATTACAGCATAGCAGGGAAAGTTCTGTTTTCCCCGTAGTTTCACACACTGCGAACAAGCGTTTCATTGCTATTGCTCTATTCATAATCCAGTTACTACAAGCGTTGATCCCTCCCGTCCGACGGCAGGAAATACTCCTTTCTGAATTGCGCACATTTATTGCATCTCATATGCAAAATTCCCACAGTAGAAATAGCGCTGTGATATTGTAGCTTTCTTCGGGCTCAATTCCCTCTCCTTTAAATTACGAAGGCACCAGACTGGAGCACTAACTCAGCATTGCTTCAGCTTTCTGTCGATATTCAAATCGCCTCCCAGCAAACTAAGCCCACTCATGTGCTAAGAAACATCTGTGAGCAAATCTTATTTGGGTCTTTGTGTAAAAAGCCACAAGATGGAGATTGGATTCAAAGAAACTGAGTGACCTTGCTTTAAAAGGCAGCTAAACTTTAACGTCTATAGATGAAACATTCCAGAAAGAGCTAGTGATTGAGATATGTAATGTGATAGCTGAAAAACTGACCCCAATTTCTGGTTACTGACCCTCATCTTACCTGCTACCGCTGCAGAAAGCTCAAGTAGCTGTGCAAAGGCAAGTGTGAACACACTCAAGCTCTGTCACAGGTAATGATACATTTCTGCCAACAAGGAGAATTAGGTGGGGAAAAACTGATAGGTTTTGTTCTGGACAATTTTGCAAGTAATTGCTTCATTAAAAAAAATAATCCAAAACTATACAAAAACGCAAGACGATTATTCCTTCTTAGTTATGTCCTTATGAAAACGATATTTTGGGCTGAGATTTTTCCTCTTGTAAATTGTTATTTACGTGTGTAAGGAGGGCATTGCTGCTTGCATTCCTGTGCTTCTTCAATAGCAAGATGGAATCAGAGAAGCACCAAGGAATTCTCACACATGAAAAAGAATGTAGGGTAGGAAAAGAACAGAAAGAAAAGGAAAAGACAATATAAAAGACTACTTTCTCACCAGGAACAATATTAAACTACCCTGATTCAGATGACTCTCCTGGGGCTCTGTGTGTCCACAAGGTAGGCACAATCTTGCCAGCAGCAGCTGCTTGACCAGTACTTTCCTTCAAGAAGGCATCCTGGTTCATCACTGCAGAATCATTATGCTCTTCCCGTTTATAAAGCAAAAAATCTCATACCCACATATTTATGGAATGATATGAACTGTAAGCAGTTTTTTTGTGAAAAAGCGACAGTGATATTTGTACACTTAATGGTTATAATAAAAATTGGCATTTGAAATCCATGTATCTTAAAACACCAGTACGATCCCTAATTTGTAAATGGGTTAGGAGAAATATTTCTGTGGCCAGCACAGTACTGCAAGCTTGAGGCTCGTTTCAGATAGACATATAGGACAAAAGCAACTAGACCTAATCACCAATAAATCCTCACAAAACCTGCAGCCCCACCTCGAAACATAAGAAATTTAGAGGCATACATGTCCTCACTACAGCTGATCTGTAGGAGCCTACTAGGCGTTGTCCCAGCCATGCCCTGAAACACCTGCATATTAGTGTAGATAATCAGGTGAGTCTTGAGCTCATTGTGGTCCTTTCTGGACTACAAACTGGACTTCTGACCATTTCACCCCATAGTCTTTTCCTGCAGACTTCCCTCGTGTACAAAAATCAGATGGGGTTCAGCACATACCCACGGAGATGCTGCTCTGCCCTTTATTCAGGCATCCATGGTCAGAGATGGGGCAAAGACATTTCATTCTCTCCTCTGTTTCAACGAGTTTAATCTCATACCTCACATACCTTGCACTACAAGGTTTTCTTTTCAGGTGATTATTGTTGGAGTGACCTTTTTTTTTTTCCCTGAAAAACAGTAGGATTTTTGAGTAAGAGATGGACCTTGCTCCAGAAAAACATATTTATCCTAGGGGGAGATATGCTTTCTTCCAGCTCAGAGTGATTAATATCACTATGCACATTTCCTAAAAATAATTAACACATGCTTATAGAAACTAAGTCTTTTTCCTTTCGTTCACATGTTATTTTAGTGTATATTTGTACCACACGTTGTATATCCACACACACCTGCACATACAGCTTGCATTGTATTGAATATATAAATGTATTGGCAGCCTTCTCAAATTTGCTTACCCATGTCACCCTTTGGAGTACAAGAAATAGAAATAGTATCATCAATACTACAGTAAGACTACATGTTTGAGTCTAACCAATATAAACATGTTACATGGTGAACAGTGTTGCATGAGAGGTGGCTGCTGCATCGTACTATCAGCAGTGTTCCTGCCTCATTCCAGAGCTGTTCCAGGGTAAGTGTGCCTCAAGGGGAGGACAAAATGTTGCATTAAATGCAGATCATTAAGATCGTTTAAATATCCATTGAATAATGATATTTGGATAAAGACATTTAAATAATGATTTCTGAGAAACATTAAGAAAATATGATTAAATCTGATTCTATTTTCAGCAGAGCAAATGACAGGTAAGTATTTTTCTTGTTGGTTTTTAACTAGGTAGAAGGAGCATTGAATTTCTGAGTTCCTGAATATTGTACAGCTATTCTATCGGCTATTTGTGCTTTCATTGTATTCACTGCAAAACACTTCTTGCCTTTAAAAGATGCAAGATCAAGTACCCAAAGTTAGTTTCTACCCTAGTAGGGCCAAAGGAGTCTGCCACTGAATTTACTGGAAGCAGAGTTAAGCTTTCATGTGTGGCATTCTCTTATTTACGAATAGCTAAATTATAGATTTATTTTAGCACCTCTTTAAAAGATTATTGAAAACAATTAAAATATTTTTTGGTAAAAACCAATCTTTCATCACAGCATCTTAGAAGCCTACATGATTATCATCACCATGAATATCACCACCGTTTTACAAAGTTACCTTGTGGCAGCTTTAGGAAGCAGAAGAGGCAAGTTCAAGGAGACTACTGGGCAAACACACAGCTGTGTCTCTGAGGTATGTGTATCTCCTAGAGGTTTGACCCAAAAGGACTGATCAGAAGCAAAGACAGATGGAAATGCCAGGCTAGTCCACAATACAAGTCTTTAGACTCGGAGGTTTTGGTAATTCGTCTATGTATCGTCCGTGCCCTAATGCAGTTGCCCTATGGATGAGCGAACGTTGTTGCCTCTCTCTGAAGTCCAGAAAAATCAGATTACAGAGAATAACTTCAAACCTATAAACCCAAGAAAATGTAAGTTCTGTGATAAAACCAGAAGAGTTAAAATCATATGTTGTTTTCTATGTGTTCCTGTAATACCATAGAATCTGAACATCTTCCACTGGTGCATCAAGTGACGCAGCTAACATTTGTTCCATGTCTTTTGCTTTCTCTCCTGTTGCTGCTCAAGGGCTCAGTGTGTGTTTGAGAAATGTCATGTCCTGTATTGGTAGGGACTCTACCTGACTGGGCTTTTAGGCTCTTTGTTGCTCTATGCAGATTTTAGACAAGTGAATTGAAGAAACACCCTAACAGAAATTCTTCATGACCATATACTTCTAGACTTGTCCCCAGGAAAGCTCAGTCTTTATCCTTACACTAGAAGATGAAGATTTACCCTTCCATCAAGTTTTTAGGCTATGCTTTCAGAGACACTTTCAAACAGCGCAAATACTATGGATATTTTTGGCTTTTGGCTTTGGTGAAGCATAAAGCATCATTTATGTGTTAAATACACACAGCCACTGCAACTCTCCCCAAGAAAGCTCCTGTTACACTTGATTTGTTTCAAAAAAAAATTTAGTGTTCTCTCCTTCTGATGCCTGATGGTCACAGCCCAAAAAAGTACAAGGTCTGTCTTTAATCTTGTTACAGCAGAAAAGTACTGTCCTTTAGTGAAAGCAGATGGGAAAGCCTGGGATTCCAGGCAATTACACACACGTGGTGATCCAGGAATAGAGCTGCTGATGATGTTAAACTCTTTCAGCCCACTGGAATGGTTAAGTCCTCTTTAAGGATAGACTCAAAAGAGTGATATTTTTCAAACTGGTGGATTATAATCCTTGACAGTCACTCAAAAAGAATAGGAACTTAAGAAGAACATAGCCTGAAGGCAATACCTCTTGGTACATGATTAAATTTCCATTCTTAATGCACCTGTGATGACCCAACGTTGTAATTGGGCACACTCACGGAGAGTGACCTAAACAGCCCATACTTTGCCTCTATTGTACCCCCTGAAATCTCTTTGAGACATGAAGAGTTTTGCAGCCTCAGCAGCAGCAAAGGACTTGTGTTACCACTGCATGATTACATCTATTGAAAGTAAATATAATCATTAAGGGATTATGGGATCTCCCTTAATCTCTTAACAGTGGAGCATCTCCCTTATGAGGAAAGGCTGAAGGATCTGGGTCTCTTTAGCTTGGAGAAGAGGAGACCGAGGAGGGACCTCATTAATGTTTATAAATATGTAAAGGGTGACTGTCATGAGGATGGAGCCAGGCTCTTCTCACGAGCATCCAATGATAGGACAAGGGGAAATGGATATAAGCTGGAACATAGGAGATTCTGCTTAAACATGAGGAAGAATTTCTTCACAGTAAGGGTAACAGAACACTGGAACAGGCTGCCCAGAGAGGTTGTGGAGTCTCCTTCTCTGGGGATGTTCAAAACCTGCCTGGACGCGTTCTTGTGTGATCTGATCTAGGTGGTCCTGCTCCAGCAGGGGGATTGGACTAGATGATCCTTTGAGATCCCTTCTAATTCCTAACATTCTGTGATTCTGTGATTAACCACCAAGTACAGCAGACAAGAAAAGGGGAAAATACGGTGAAGCACAACAGACGTATGAGATATAGGCCACCTTTGCAGCCTTTTAACACTGATCTGTCCTGGACTATATAGTTCATTTAAATTAAAGCAGACCAACAGTCCTCAGAGTGTAGAGTGTTGTGGACTGCTAGTGAGCAACACGGAGTCCCCATGTTTTTGGTATCAAGCAGTCCATTCTGGTCCAGGGTAATCTCCATATCCAGAGATTGTAGGTTATGTCTTATGGCATACCCTCACTGAATTTGTACTAAGTGATTCCTGCTCTAAAAGATGATAGCGACTTTTTTTCTTCCATACTTCTCCAAATCTGCTTGTAGGGACAAGAACTCAAGTGAGAGTGTCCCAGAGCTGCTTTCGTTGTGCATTTCCAGGAGCCTGGCAGAGCTGCTGGCAAAATCAGGGGTTTGGACACTATGACCACATTCCTTAATCCTATAGAAGCTTTTGAGGTCTGTCAACAAGAAGGTTGTTATTCCAGATTATTATTTAGAAGATGCTGAAATCATAGGTCAGAAGTATAAGCCAATGTATTAAAGATCACTGCTGGATTTGAAAGAATGCAGTTTTCTGAAAGAAGGATCATTGATTTCCCTACAAGAGGGATTTTACATCTGTTTTTAAGCCCCTCCTCCAAATAGTTGCCAAAATCTATCAGCAGAAGGGTAGGAATGGGCTGGGATGAAATGAAACACCTTTTTACATGTAAAGGCATTTTAAGGTTGCCGATTCTTCTTAATTTTAAATAAAATGAAATAAGTCATTTTAATAAAATGAAACCATTTCATTCAGGAATAGCCAAAAAAGAGCATCCTGACTATAAACACATAGGGCTTTTCCCACCAACAGTTCTAAAAGTCAAGACTAAATTGTGAAACAACTGCATGCTGCTAACAAATCTGTAGCTGGCAATAATGTGGTGTGATCAGATGTGCTGTAAATAGCTAAACCAAGGTCTGCATGCTGCTCCATTTCCTCTTTGCGGCTGTGGCCAGTAGCTGTTTATCATATAGCTGGAAGGCACAGGTAGGATGCATTCTTCATTCTTCGTTCTTCATTTTCTTTCATGGACTTGCACTCAGCTATGGCATTTGTTGTGCAGTTACGCAGTACTGGCTGTGGTGACAAAGTTGGCTTCAGAGGTATCTGCCCTGAAGCCTCTGGTGACTATTTTAAACATTTTAGTGACCTGGTTTACAGCATGACCTCAAAACCAACCATAATTTCACAACTTAGAGGCAGTAAACGTCTTCATCTGATTGCAACACTTGTTCACGGCTGTTACGAAGAAAGGAAGGAGCTTCTTATATCAGCTTTCCCACTGGAGCCAGCACACAGGCTTGACTTAATTCCCTACAGAAATGCATTCCATTAGGCACTGCAAGGTGTAGAGTCCTGGGCTTTTTATTGATTGGAGACGATCTGGAAGTCCAATCAGTGTGAAACGTGGTGCACAGCTACAGCAAACTATAATACAAAGGAGTGTGCTTCCCTGCTTCTCACAGTTTTGCCATGACCCAAATATAATGGGCTAATTGGTTTGTATTGAATTCAGGACTCTGTTTCTTGTTAGAGGCGAGTCCATGTTTGCTTCATTAATCCCTTGCAGAAGTGCCTACTGGATCCTGAAGCTTATTTTCACTGAGGTCTCTGCCACACTTGAGTCTTTTTCTCAGTACAGGGAATTCCTGTGTTTCCCCATATGGCTCCCATATTTCTGGAGTATGTTTTTGTCTCTGTGTGTGTGTGTGTGTGTGTGTATATATATATATATGTTCTCCTACCCTGCCCTTCATTAAAGTAAACATGTGTACCATAAGATCTCTTTGTCACATAGCCAATGCTTTCTTGGTACCTACGTCAAACACAAAGAACATTCTGCTGTTCTCTGTATGCTTCCTATAGAGCAGCTCTGCTGCTGCATCCATGCTCAGATGTTTAAAATACCTGCTGGGCATGAAAATACTCAAGTCCTTTTATAATTCCCAGAGAAATTGAACAACGCTAACAAAAGTTAGTAGACCTGTAGATTAGGGATTTGCATGAAACAGTCAGTAAGAAACAGGGAGGAGAGAAGTTCCATCACCTTCAGGAATTTTAACTCCTACATGAAAGCTGTAGAAAATGATAATTTTCACTTTAGATTAGTAGCCCTGAGCCCTGTCCTGGAATTAGACACCTGTGTCAGTGCTTTCTCACAACCACACACGAAGAGATATGTCATTTTTCCCAACAGCCTACTTAGGATGTTCAGAAGATTTGGCTTCAGTGGGGTCCTGTACCTAAGGGGAATTTCAAGCTACATCTGCCCCAAGAAGCTAAATCTCCATTGTTTTTTCCCTCTACTTCATGTGTAGATGCTATGTGTGTGTGTGTTTATGCTTATATAGAAACAAAGGCATTTGATTAATTAACTTGCACAAAAAAAAAAAAAACCACTGGGGGAAAATCTCATTAGAATCAAGGAAAATTATGTTTTGTAAAGTATTGGTAGCATGTAAATTTGGAATTGATTTATGTTAACGTTAAAGTACTCATACTTAATTAGCATTTATTTTAAAATGGAAAATGGTCTTCCAGGATACTGTAGAGCAATTCTTTATGTCTTAATTTGCAACAAATACTACTCTGAGAAACAAATGTTAGTATGTACCAGCCTATTTTAGGCAAAAGGAAGTGTAGAAAACTGAAAGACGTAGAATATGCGCTGGAAGGAAGAACTGTTAGGATAATCTCCCTCAATCTCACAGAGAAAAATCTGCTTGACCTGCCTTCAGTGCTTGCCAAATATAAGTGAGATTCTCCTTTCTCTTGCATCTATTCACATTCCAACTTCTAGATTATGGATGGAGGTCTCATTTGCACTAAATTGTGGTAATATGCTCACATAAACACTGGATGAATGGGCGGATTTACACGACAGACTCTGTGGCCCACATACCGTGCTTCCTTCCCCTTTTAATCATAAAACATTTTCCAACACCTTAATCCTCTTCTTTGGCACTTTTTCCTGAGACATCACCCAGTGCAAATGCACAGAGCTGCAAACCTGTTCATGAACAGAGCCACAAGCAAGTGAAGTACTGGTGAGCGCAATGAACCCCTGGCGAGTCAAGCTGCAGAGATGTAAGTGCTGGGAACAAGAAGAGCATCAGAATTTGAATTCAGATGCCTTTCCATCACTTTGTTGCCTGTATTCCCCTTATATCTCTACATGGTAATCGGGTTAGACTGACAGTGAGAACTGACCTCTTGAAACCTGAAGTTTTTATTTTGAAATCAGTGACAACGATTTAAGCACAAAATGTTCGCCTTTCTCCATGCGTAGGATTTGATCTCTGGCAGACAAGAATCATCATAACATGCAGGAGTTCAAAGGAGGACAAAGATACTGGCTGCGTTAGGAGACGAGGCTGCAGTAAGTTTGCATGCTGTGGTGAGCACTTTCTCACATAAGCAGTCCTTGGGCTTCCATGGGCTATAAACTTTCACCTGCCTAGAAACAGTGATCGCATGTGGCTCAGAACTGCAGAAAATCTCTTTGATATTTGTTTTATGTAAAGGCATTCATACAACCATGACACATGTCAAGCTAAAACTGTCAGCTAATATCACATATATCTATATTGCTAAAAGGAAAACATTTATGGAGAACATAAGTGAAATACACACAGCTCTTTCCAAGGAAGTGAACAGAAGGTCATCACGTACATCTGCTGACAGTAACAGATGGCAGCACTAATTGTTGTTCAGAAAGTTCATGTTGTTTTAATTTTCTCAAGGGCAATGCATGGACGTGGACATGATGTGTTTCTACATTACCACATTTGTGCAGCGCTTAGAGAAGTGCTGTTGCTTCCCACCTTCGGTGGGGTGACCCTGAGGCTTCTGCTACAGTCAGAGGAGAGGGCTAAGCTGAGCTCCCTCTCCATGGCTCCCCTCCTGCCTCTCTCTTCTCTTGCTTGGCCCCTGCTATCCCCTTAGCACCAAATGCTGGTCTGACCCCTCTGAAGGTCAGTTCAGCAGAAAACTCTTCCTTTATTTCATTTTTGCATGAGGTTAGCTTGCTAACTGTCAACTGAACTGAATTGGCCTCCTGAAGGGGTGAGCATGGATGCTGATGGTAGAGAAAAAGGGAGAACTGCACCCCTGGGAAGATAGATGGGGGAAAAGAGGAAGCAACAGGGAGGAATAGGCCTGCATCATTCAGAGCAGCACACTGTCAATGTGACTAACAGAACTTTTTTAATAGCAGAATATGAATGGAGAAAAATGTGAGCAAGCTTCGGTAATGATGCTGGCTATTTCCACGTACGGTGGAGAGCAGCTACAATGGTACAGATGCAGAGAGGTTGTCAAGGAAACAGACATATTTTGCTTCAGATGTGCAGTGAAGCACATACTCCAGACATCCATATAGCCTCATTACCACGGCATCTGAATACCTCACAGTCATTAGTAGTGAATTTTACCCTTGTAACACCCCTGTAATATGATGGCACGTTATCCCATTTTTGAAGGGAGCAAATAGATTGAGCAACCTACCCAGTCACACCAGCACTCTGTGGTCAGACCCCTGAAATCTAAAGAACAACACAGCAGTTGTATCTGTCAGTGTCGTGACTTTGATATGGGTCAACAATAAACTACTAGGGAAGAGCGTAAAAATAACAAAATTCCAGCTCCTGATACCGGCCACCAGACCATTACCAGGACTGGTGCCAGCTTCATTTTCAAGGATATGTGATATTTTCTTCCCTGAATGCAACAGGGAAACATGGATGTGGCTTGCAATGCTGTAATTCAGAATCAAATAAAAGTATAGGAAAAATCTCTTATCATAAGCACACTGGTAATTTTATTAAAATTTCAATGGAAAGCAGAGATAAGAAAATGAGCAGATATCACCCATCAAAACCCAACCTTTTATCAGGCTTCATTCACTTGTGCCTTCAAAGCAGCACAGCTCCCTGTAAGCTTGGAAGAGAAGAAAAGGCGCGAGGTCTTTGCTTCGGGAAGATGAAGGAATGGCCCAAACATAAGCAAATAGACCGTCTGATATGTTTACCTAATGCTCAGACTGTATTTTCCTTACCCTTTATTACAATTCTCTTTTCTAGTCTATCACATGCCCAGAAAACTCCATTCTTATTAGAATGAAGAAACAATTAGAATAATCGTCATTTCTCATTCTTATAGTAGATATTGCTATCTGAGAAATGCATTTTTTAGATTGCTAGTGAAGAAGAAACAGCACAAGGCTCTCAGGGTAGGCTGTGGATGACAGATAATACACTGAAAACACAGGCCCTGGCAATAGGCTTTCAGTTCCTTTTAAGAAAACTGGAGATAAGTAGCTAGAGTGCCAGAAAAAGCTCAATAACAGTCCATGGTGCATAGAGTAGTTCATAGCATTTTCAGGATGTACAGTGGGTTCAGAGTCACTGTTAACAAGCTCTGTGTGTCAGAGCCTGCCCTGAAAACCTGTTTCAACAGCTTGGCAACATCTTTTCTTCAAAACATGAGTTCTCAGAGCTGTGGCTCAACTGCACAACATGAGCTATGGAAAGGAGAAATGGCATGTCCTCTTCTGTCAGTCTTTGGCCAGTTTGTCAGAGGTACAGTTTCCTTTTAGACTATCTGGTCTGGACAAACAGGTAATTGAGCATTAACTCACTCAGATGGCTGAAGATGACACTTTTGTCATTATTAACACAGACCTGACTTCAAGGGAAAATACCCATGTCCTAAAACCATCTTTGGAGACGTCTACTTCTGTTTAAGGAATTTCTTCCTCTGCCCATGAGAAATATTTTTCTCAGATTTTTCTCAAATTCAAAACATGAACCAGCTGCAAAAAGACAAATAAAAATAAAAAAGTGTCAAGAGTACAGAATCTCAACTAATTTGTCTTCGGAAACACTCTTAAATACTTTCGCCATGAAAGCTCAAGCCCCAAAACATTTTCAAGGCCTGTGATGTAGAAATTCCTGGATTTCTTCCCACACATGCTTTTTCTTTCTAATAAAGCAGATCAACGCATCACATTGTATCAAATGAGGTTAAGGGTTTAGCTGGAACCAACAGAAATTGAAGGAACAGAGTGACTGTGACCTTCTCTGATTTCATTCTTACATCCTCTGTGTCTGCAGTATTATCTTATGTCAGATTAATTCAGTTCTTGAAGACTTAAGTGTTGACCTCAGAGCACCTAAGGCAAGTCAGTATGGATGTTCACATTCAGAACTCAAGCCCAAAAGAAAAGCTACTTGAAACACAACATTTATTTTTACAATTATTTGAACATTCATTAATACAAGAGGAGAAATATCAGAAAATCTGTATTGCACAAAACATTGTCCAAGGCAAACTGCAGACTGTGTGTTCCTCTTGAAAATAAGCGTGTATGGGAGTTTAACATTCAGTTACTACTCATCTAATTCCGTACAGAAATATCTAACAAATGGTTACAGTGAATGTCAGCTGATTCATATTGTGAAACACTTAAGGGAAGAGAAAAGACAAACATTTGTAAGAGCAAGGACTACAAAGAAAATCTATCATGAACTGATTGCAAATCGGAAGCCAATTTAACTTGCAACAAAGCAATTTGGGGCAAAGACTTGTCACAAACACAGCTGTTTAATGCATGGCACCAAAATCAAAAGACATCCTTTTCTTTGTGCCCAAAGAGCTCACTCATCCCTCACTCCCTAGTCTCTGAAGGTCTATTTAAAAGAAAAATGAGTTAACTATGAAGGCAAAAGATGCCAACAGTCAATGAAGAGATTGTTCTAACTACCTCACCACTCCTACAGTAATTTCTCTATCATTTACCTGTAGCATTACCTACATTCATCTGATGAGCCCATCTGTCTTCAAGCCAGCAACACCTTCGATCTAGTGAGCAGCCATTTGTCAAAACCTTCCCCAGGGTTAAAGACCTCTTTTTACTGCCCTTATCAGCTAACAATTATTGCCACTTTTATGACTTCTAAGCTGAGGCAGTGATAAATAAGACCGGGCCCTGCTCAGAGCTTTTCACTGGAAAGAAAAAAAAAATATTTCTAGCAGTCAAATCTGCCACTGGCAGCTTTGACGGGTGCAGAAACACCTCTGGGGTAACGTGAATGCAATCAGCACTTTAACAGCCCTGAAATCAGAAGACTTTCCTGGCTCTATTTCTCAATAAGCTGCTGCAACTCCTCCATTTGCAGCCTTCCTTGGACAAGGGCGAACAGCACTGGGAGGCCACATGCTGCAGGCAGTGCCTGGCTTGGCTTTCCCCTCCACCTGGCTGGCTGCAAGGACGTGCAACCTGGGGAGATGCTCCTGTGCATGGGCTGGGGCAGCTGTGGCAGGGGAAGTGTTGGTTGTTACGTGTGTGAGCTTGTTGCCTTTGAATGGTGGGGCTGTTACTTTTTGTGAGGTCCCTCCCATTCACGTACAGCTACTCGCTCTCCTGGTATTTCAGTGACAGTCGTTGCTACTGCCCGGGTCCTAAGACACCGTATTTATGGGGCTATAGTGCTACTTTGATGATCAGTGTGGGTATTTTAGTTTTGAAATCTGGATTGAGAGCTTGGACATGGATTGAGTAGCTGTCACTTGAAGCAAGGATCAAGACCTGGGTGATGTAGTTTGTCAGTTAGTAACAGTAGTGCTACTAAAGTAAGGATTTTCCATTTACCAAAACTACTGTAGTTCAAATACCTATTTCAAAGCAGTTATTTATTAGAAGAGGGTAGATCCACATGTATCTTTTAGATAAATGGAAAGAAAATAATGATTGCAGAAGAGCTTTCAGTAGTTTCACTCCATAAATTTAGATCCCAGTGACTAAGAGACCTCAACACTTCTCCATCAGAGTAAAGTCAAGTGAATTTATATCCACTGGTTTCCTGGGAGTAACCATGGTATGCAACACATGCTACAGATGTGGAGAACTGCAGCACACACAGAGTGAATGGTCTTCATTGAGTTATGCCAGAACCAGTTTTTGTTTATCAATTGAGGACTATACCCACAAGATTACCCCAGCCCTAATACAGACCTTAGACTGGACACGTATAGAATCATAGAATCATAGAATGGTTGGGCTTGGAAGGGACCTCAAAAATCATCTAGTTCCAACCCCCCTGCCATGGGCAGGGACACCCTCCACTACACCAGGTTGCTCAAAGCCTCATCCAACCTAGCCTTGAACACTTCCAGGGATGGGGCAGCCACAACTTCTCTGGGCAACCTGTTCCAGTGCCTCACCACCCTCTGAGTGAAAAATTTCTTCCTTAGATCTAATCTAAATCTCCCCTCTTTCAGTTTAAATCCATTGCCCCTTGTCTTATCACTACATGCCCTTGTAAAAAGTCCCTCCCCAGCTTTCCTGTAGGCCCCCTTTAAGTACTGGAAGGCTGCAATAAGATCACCCCGAAGCCTTCTCTCCTCCAGGCTGAACAACCCCAACTCTCTCAGCCTGTCTTCAGAGGAGAGGTGTTCCAGCCCTCGGATGATCTTTGTGGCTCTCCTCTGGACCCGCTCCAGCAGCTCCATGTCCTTCTTGTGTTGGGGACTCCAGAGCTGATGGCAGTATTCCAGGCGGGGTCTCACGAGAGCAGAGCAGAGGGGCAGAATCACCTCCCTCAACCTGCTGGCCACACTTCTTTTGATACAGTCCAGGATACGGTTGGCCTTCTGGGCTGCCAGCGCACATTGCCGGCTCATGTTGAGCTTCTCATCCACCAGCACTCCCAAGTCGTTTTCCTCAGGGCTGCTCTCAATCCATTCTCCGCCCAGCCTGTACTTATGCTTGGGATTGCCCTGATCCATGTGAAGGACCTTGCACTTGGCCTTGTTGAACTTCATGAGGTTCTCACAGGCCCATCTCTCCAGCCTGTCAAGGTCCCTCTGGATGGCATCCCTTCCCTCCAGCGTGTCCACAACACCACACAGCTTGGTGTCATCTGCAAACTTGCTGAGGATGCACTCGATCCACTGTCCATGTCGCCAACAAAGATGTTGAATAGCACTCACCCCAGTACTGACCCCTGAGGAACACCACTCGTCACTGGCCTCCACTTGGACATTGAACCATTGACCACAACTTTTTGAGTGTGACCATCCAGCCAATTCCTTATCCACCGAGTGGTCCATCCATCAAAACCATGTCTTTCCAGTTTAGAGACAAGGATGTCGTGCGGGACAGTGTCAAATGCTTTGGATAAGTACAGGTAGACAATGTCGGTTGCTCTTCCCCTATCCATCAATGCTGTAACCTCATCATAGAAGGCCACCAAATTAGTCAGGCAAGATTTGCCCTTAGTGAAGCCATGTTGGCTGTCACCAATCACCTCCTTATTTTCTACGTGCCTTAGCATAGTTGCCAGGAGGATCTGCTCCATGATCCTGCTGGGCACAGAGGTGAGACTGACTGGCCTGTAGTTCCCTGGGTCTTCTTTTTTCCCCTTTTTAAAAATGGGGGCTATGTTTCCCCTTTACCAGTCAGTGGGAACTTCACCAGACTGCCACGACTTCTGAAATATGATGGATAGCGGCTTAGCAAGTTCATCAGCCAGTTCCCACAGGACCCGCGGATGCATCTCATCAGGTCCCATGGACTTGTCCACCTTCAGGTTCTTTAGATGGCCTCGAACCTGATCTTCTCCCACAGTGGGCGGTTCTTCATTCTCCCAGTCCCTGCGTTTGCCTTCTGTGACTTGGGCTGTGCAGCTGGAGCTCTTGCCAGTGAAGACTGAGGCAAAGAAGTCATTGAGAACCTCAGCCTTCTCCATATCCTGGGTAGCCAGGTCCCCCATTTTCTTCCGGAGAGGGCCCACATTTTCCCTACATCTCCTTTTATCACTGACATATCTATAGAAGTTTTTCTTGTTGCCCTTGATGTCCCTGGCCAGATTTAACTCTATCAGGGCTTTAGCTTTCCTAATCTGATCTCTGGTTGCTCGGACAATTTCTCTGTATTCTTCCCAGGCTACCTGTCCTTGCTTCCACCCTCTGTAGGCCTTCTTTTTGTGTCTGAGTTGGTCCAGGAGCTCCTTGTTAATCGATGCAGGCCTCCTGGTGTTCCTACCTGACTTTCTCTTTGTTGGGATGCATCACTTCTGAGCTTGGAGGAGGTGATCCTTGAATATTAACCAGCTTTCTTGGGCCCCTTTAGTAGGGTGGTATTTTACTACTCTACTAGTAGTAGTAAAGTACTATCCTTTTAGGGTAGTATTTGTACTTGTATTTGTATTTGTACTTGCGTAGTTTAGCATGCCATGCTGCTTGCTGTGCCCAAGGCATTAGCCTCTCTTGGCAAAACACCTTACAGAACAGTAAAAAACAGGGATTCAAAGGCACAGTCAGGAGGTTGAACAAGTCTTTCTTTAGATATGGTGCCTCTGACACCTGAAATAAAATCACAGGTAAACAAGCACACCACTACATAAGTGCCTATATAAAAAGTTAGGATGATGAATGTCCATTCGTTACATGTCTACCCTGTTTAGGCTCAGAGAGTGCATCTATACTGCTAAATAAAAGAGTATCCAGGACCAAATGGTGTGGACAGATTTATCTTTTCAGTGCTCCATACGACCTTTCTCTAGCTGAACTGGCTGCATTTACACTGGACACACAGGGACAGAGCTATGGCAGCTGATGTTTGGGGATACTTTGGATGCTGTTCAAGTTGCCTGTGGTCCTAAGACAGCTGCCAACTGAAGGCTGAACTCACAGAGTGGCATTTTACAGCACAAAAATTAAGAGTATATATTGTAGTTCCAGTTTAAGTCTCTGTTGTCAAGTGACATGTCCTGTGCCCCTCGTGACTTATGAACACTCAGCTCACTTCAGGAATATCTCCATGTTTCAGCGCCTTTAGTTTCTAGGCATTTTACTCAGATATTCAAACCAGGTTGGGCTCCTGGAACAAATTTCCCTCAAGTTGCAGCTAGATACAGCACTGAAAATGGGCAACCTTCCAAGCAAAGCATTACTTACCCTTAGGAATAGAGCAATCAGCAACAAAAATGCTACAACAGCAAAACAGTCGCCACATGCCCCAGCCATACCTAAAGCTCAGCGTTTCCTGGAGGCTGGTCAGGTTCCATGTACTCCTGCTTTTGCGAGGGCCAGGCTGCTGTGGGACCCTCCATCACGCCAACTCCTGAGCTTCAGCAATGGGTCCCTCTCACAGAGCCAGCCTGGCCTGTTTACTTGGTGTTTCAAAGTGCTCTCTGACCCTTTTCTGTTCAAAAAATACTGTGCTCAGCTTGGTCAGAAACAAAACTTCAAAGACTTTGATACCTGTGCTGTGATTTAAATACTGCCCACAGAGCTGGCCAAATTCTTTAGTCCTTGTGTCCATAGGCAAAGTTGCAGTGCTTCAACGCTTCAACGCTTACGGTGCCTTTTAGCAAATTACAGTCAAATCCATAGATCAAGGGCCACAAACCCGTCACTAAGTATCACACATCGCCGACATTTGCCCTATGTAAATAAAATGCTAGCATTTACAGTTCAAGTCCCCCAGGTCCTATCAGTCATGTTTATTGTGCACGTGAGTATTCCCGTTACTTCTAGGACTTACATTTTTACACTTACACATACCAATACCTTTTATACAAATTCCTTGTAGAATGTCTGCATTTAATATTTTCTTTGCTGTATAAAGTTCACTTGAAGGGACTTTGCTAAGGGCATATTTCATGTGAAATAACTGTCCAACCACTGCTAACAGGTACCAAGGATTGTTCCATTTATTTTACCCGCTGGAACTCTTGCTCTTTATAAATCCAGCTCAGAACCTGATAACGCTACCAGATTTATACCAGACGAGCTGTATGAAGCAGAACAGGTTAGTAGAAAGATTTAATCCAATTGTGCACTTTCATGAGCCTAAGAGTAACTAGAAATAAAATGGCTTCTGGCATAACTTCAAAAAAGCCATAAACTGTTCTATATGATGTAGTTGCTGTAATCTCAGAGACTATATCTAAATAAGTGAGGTTGGGAGAAAATGCATCTTCACCAAAATAGCTTTTATAAAAGGTATTTTTGACTAATTAGTGATATGAGCTAAAATGTCCATTTCCCCAACCATGTACTGCAAATCTTAAAGAACTTGTATTTCTTATTAGTCAGAATATTAATATTAGTATTAGGACCTTAGGAGTATTAGCCTTATAGTCATAATTAAACCAGCTGAAGAGACATGTCACTGCACACCTCTAGCAATGCCAAAAGCTTTGTGAGGGAAGGCTTGACCACCTTGGGGCAAGAGCTTGGGAGGCTGAAACAACTGAGGATAACAACAGCTGCCCTAGCCAGAATCATGGGGCTCACATCTCTCAGGAGACTTGTAGTATTGGACGCTATTTTCCAAGGATTGATCAGATGTGTCTGAAATGTATTTTTTGCCTGGTATATGGGGGAAAAAATACCCTCAAAGAGGTTTTAGAATGAAGGAAGCCTGTATTAAGTCATCAATATGGCACTAGTTTGAAGCAAAGGTTTAAAAAAATCTAGGTACGTGTTCAAGAAAAAGTGAAGTGCTGAGCATTTTCAGGCATAAAGGCATCTTAAGCAATTTGTCTTATCTACGTGGCATAAAGCACACGTTTTCATTCTCTTCTCCTAATAAAACCAACAAACGTACTTCTCCTTCAACAAACAGCATATTTTACAGTATATACTAAATCTTTTTACTTTTTTGACCTTCTGAGTAGAGTATGAGCCTTTTATTTCAGTTTGATGCAAAGCATCTCCAGCTCTTTACTCAAGACACCTGCATTTAATCTATGAATAGTCTCAGAAGTTTTTTATACTCTGCAAGAGAAGGCTGCAATCATGCAACTCAGATGTGATTACCAGTCTAAATCACTCACCAGGTCACATTTGCTTTGAAAGCCCATATCTATCATATGGACTCCTGAACCGATTTCAACTTACGATTTAGAACAATGAAGCAAGTCAGGAAAAACTAACTGTGACAAGAACACTCTGTCAACATCCCACACGTACAGAGGTCCTGCAGGCACTTAGTGCATGTCTACATTATTGACTGCAGTATAATAGAAAAATACCCAAAGGAAACTTACATGAGCAACGTTTCGTACCATTAGCAGTCAAGTGATGATAACGCGGAGCTCAGAGAAGGCTCATTTATCTAATGAGAAGCAGTTCCCAATACAAACATAGTTAAGAGGTAATGATGAAAACTGAGGTTTGCATGCCAAAACCCACAAGTATATCCAGAGGTTTCCCAATATAAGTTGGCACTTAATTAACCCAATTACCCAACTTAATGTTCCAGCTCAGCAAAATACTTCAGCGTATTCAGGATACTCTAATGTTACTGAAGTTTACAGAAGTTGGTGTGTGGGAAGTGCTTTGATGAAGAGACAGAAATGAAGCCAAAGGCGATAGACATCATTTTCAGTTGAACAAATTTTCAATTACAACTGGTTGGAAAAACAAGTATTTATTTAATAAAGTTCTGAAGAAAGCTAGTATAAATTCTCATACATTAAATTACCTAAACACTGGAGATGGCTTTTGCCTGCTCCCACTTTTCTCCCCTTCTATCTCCATTCCCCCTACCTTCACTTTCTTATTTTCCTTTCTTTCCTCTACCTTTCCAGTGGATAAATGGCAAAGGAGAAAGTCAGAAAATTGTTTTCATAAAGATGTAGAAACTTTTGAAAATCCTTTTTCCACAATTCTTCTTTTAGAAAAAATGCTGTTTAACCCAAGGATATATATATGTATTTTAACACGACAGGCTTTTACTTTAAGCTTCGGCTAAAGCCAGGCATTAACACCCTTCTAGCAAGGAAATAACATCCAGCCTTTTAAGGCTACTTTCAAGAGATGCCATTTAACAGAATTGCACTAGACTGCCTGGAGAGCAGTTAGTTTCTCTTCTGAGGAGCCTATAAACAAAAGATGCAATTCTACAGGTCTTGACATGCCTGCAGAGCTCCGAGGAAGGACCGAAAAAGAGCTACACAAAAACTGCAGCTGGCCAAGAAACTCTGTTTTAGCAATAACAATTCAATTATCTAATGCAAACAAGTTTCCCAGTCATTTGGCTTTCACACATCCAGAGCCAGACAGTGAAAGACATGTATACAGGTATAGATATAGAGGTGCTAAAGTCCAGCATATTGGCAACATCGCTCTTTTGAGGCCCATTCACAATCTAATTCTGTCAGGTAGCACTAGCACAACAGTATAGGCACTACCACTACAACAGTTAATATATTCTGAGCCTTATTTTACGGGAAACTTTGCAAGGAGAGGAAGGGGCACCAGGCTTGGTCACAGAGCATGCTTCTAGACACGGATGTATGGATGTTGTACAAGTGGACATCAGACCCCTGAAGAGAAACATAAGGTGAATCTGAGAGTCATTGTACGCAACAGTCAAAGATCAGGATGGTTTGAGCTGTTACGGAAAGGGTATAAACCATATCAGCTGCCGAAGGCTAGAAGAGAAGGTTTGGATCCAGCCTAGAGGAGGTTGGTTCTGTTTTCACCAGTATTTCACAAATACTTCTTTCCTCCTTCCTCTGAATTTCATCCCTGGCTAATTTAGGCTAGTTGATGACATCTGTAATCCCCATCTTACAGGAATTATTTATTTCTTTGAGCCTTTCAAATCAGTACAAATGCAATCGGTGAAAAACACACCATGTGAAGTTTCTCTTTTTTGCTTTTAATGGAAAAGGCTGAAATAAATACCAATTTGGTCTCAAACTGTTTTTTTGAGGAATCTATTTCAAAATTACTTCTAAACAGAGGTCATTTGACAGCACCTCTCTTGCATCCAGATCTAATAAACAATAACATCTCCAAAAGAAGAAACAGTTGTATAATTTAAAATAATCGTAAAGAGTCTCTACTGAGAGCACATGAGCTTTACCTTGCACAGACCCTGACAAAAGCATAGCTGTGCTACTGCAAAGGTCTGACCAGGATAAACTCCCACAACACTGTCAAAGCTTCCACACCTGACAGAGAGCCTATGAAGCACCAAGGCAGGACACATTTCTTCTTTTAAACAAATGTATCCTCTTTTTTCTTCTCTGTATTACAAGGGGGGTAGCAATGACCAAGATAAACTGTACTGCTCTTTGGACACAAGTATTTATTAGCGTAGTACCATCAAATGCAATTTTCATCTTCTCAGATCTACTGTTACAACAGTGGGAAGAGAAAAGTAGACTAGATGATTGCTAGAAACATGTACTACTACTGTTCTTGTTTAGTGCCACTTCAGCAAATACAGGTAACTAATTCAGGTAACATCTCTGAAATCACAGCCCCAAAAGAGTTAGTGGTAAAAATTGCAATAGTCAAAATTAGTCTTCCTCAGAACAGAACAAAACCACCAATGAAGCCTTACTGTCATATTTATTTCAGTAAAGTTCTCTGAAAACATATTACAATATAATATTAACAGAGGCAAGTGTCTAAACAGTATTTTTAAAACAAGGTAATATTTCAAATTAAAAAATCTCATAAAAAAGCACCACTTGAAACTAGCATAGTTTTCACAGTGTACTGCAGTCTGCAGAGACCACAGAACAAAGGAAGCATCCACAATATTAAAATAGACTTAACACACTCTGCTCAGTTTTGACTTCATAGAAAGCATAAAAAGTTTGCATAGATAATAAAATATATTCAGGCAAAATCTTTGCATTTGCAAAATGTTTCACAATACAAAACAATGCAGGTTTTTGTAAGCCAAATTCTTTTTCCTCTTGTATGTGCAGCACTACGCAACCCAAACGATTTTCCTCCTGTAATGGTCATGTTTTCTGTAACAACCTTGTTGCTCATTATCTGCATAACATAAATGAAATAACCACCTGCTTTCCTGGATGTATTAACTTCAACTCCTTCTGAACATCTAGATTCTGCCAGCCTCATGATTACTCCATTATTTTATGAATACCTCCACTGGAAACGCTCTGTAGCAGAAAGGATTGGAGAGACTGTCTCCAGCTATTTTAATCATATTCATGAACGTGGTATCAAAAGACATAAAAAAAAAGTTTTTGAATTAATTCCATACTTCACCGTATTATATTGTGCTACTTGTGCTACTAATAGAAATAAACCATACGGAAAAATGAATTTAAAAAGTTCAAAAGTTGTAAATATAATTAATAAGATACACCTGTCAATAAAACATGCAATTTATTACAGCAAATGGGATAAGTGCCATAAAATTAGCATTCATTGTATAACATCTGATTCCTCTTGAACTTTATCTTAATATTTAAGATCACAGTGCACCACTTAATGTTGCACGGTATGAGGCAATATACATCATTTTCATAGATGCAAAGGCTATATACTGTGCCGTTAATTAGACTATCATAAATCCACACAGATTACAACGCACTCCAAATTCATGTTACTATAATCAAGGTCAGAGAATGGCCTGAACTGTGGATTCAGGCTTTTTTTTTTTTTTTTGAAAGGGAGACATGCAAAAGAGGCTTAAATGATCAGCCTTTTCTTACTTGAAATAAGGTTAATCTTGCTGTAAGTTGCAATTAGTACTATGTATTTAATGCGACTTTTTATCTTGTGAGTACCTTACCACAAATGACATTAGTGAAACAGTATTAGATGCATTATCATCACCAGATGGGTGCAAAATACTGCATTTCTGCCACTGTGCATCTAAAAATCTACTTTCCTTCTAAGCGCAATTATGAGCACCCCCCTCCCCCAGAATCCTCAGAGAAGATTTACTACATTGAAGAATTCATACTCTGAAATCTCTCTTAGCTATAAAAACATTTACTTCTACCTCCCTGGTATTTTCTGCATCCTTCAATAATGGTGTATTCAAATGCAAGTACCACCAGCATGTGCATAATACAGGATTTGAGCATCAGTCTCTTCTATATTCAAGCAATTCCACTGATACCACAATGTCACTCAAACAAAACATACTCATACAAATCAAGCCATTAGATTTGCTATATGCTATACATAGGCAAAGGCTTATTACATTCAAGTAACATTGCACTTTGCTAAAGATGTATCAGATTATGTCTAACATCAGATTCTGGTATCTGCTACACAGGTTTAAATCTAGAATGGCTCTTAAGTTGTCACTGTACTGGGGAGCGGCAGCTTTTAACACAACTGCATAGACAGAACAGCAAAGGAAAATCAGGAGTTATGTCTGTGAGAAACTAACTTTCTTCACTTCCTCTAAAACAAAAGCATAAGGATATCATTTCAACGTTGTCTTCAGCTGAAGTCTTACCTTCGAAATACCCAGGTCTCCTCTCTGCAGAGCTCCCCTCATGTCACACGCAGCCTTGTACAGAAATGAGCTACCTGCTTCTGTGAGGAAGAAGCTCTGACTCCTCCTCGCAAAATCACCTCTTTTTAGAGAGGAGTTTGTTCAAGAAGATATGGTGGCCTTGATATCACCTAGGAGTCATTTCACTGGTTTGCCTTACTAAGCAGATGGATATGTCAGAAAAGCTTAACTACTGTGGCATTTCATCTTTATTCAGTCTCAGCAGACCTCCAGAGTGAAGAAATCAGAAAAACTGCTCTGCTCCTAGGTAATGCAGCTCTTCTGTATGTAACAGATACATGTGCTCTCATTCCAGAAGTCTTCCTCTTCCACAACAAAATACCCTCTGTAACAGTAACAGTATCTTACAAGTGTTGAACATCTTTAATATTAGCTTTACTCTAACCTTCCTTATGTCCTTGAGAGAACGAATGAGCCTGGCTACGCAAAGGTACCAAGACCTCTGTCATACACTTTGGGGATGCCAGGATTGAACTTACTGTGATTTGCATGCTTATGCTGGCTTCAGCACAACACCCAGTGAGGCATCTTGTGGTGGACTGCTAGGACTTTGCAGTTGAAACCAAGAAAAACTACTGTTCTCTGAAGCAGGAGAGGAATTTGTCCGAAGCCTGTATAGCTTTGAGTATAAACTTGAAGAAAAAAAGGATGAGGGAAAGACAACCGCAACTGTTAAGGACACAGTTACAAAGCTACAAGTAAAAATACAACCATACAATACAAATGTTGCATTTGGATTCATGCTTCCACAGAAAAATTATAGGAGGAGACTATACAGCAAAATCTGTGTGACAAACTCCAAAACAGGTGAAGAGCACAGGAAAGTACATCTATTTTAGATATACATACTCAGACAGACACCTACATTGAAGTTATATCAGCACAGTATTTCTTCTTTCAGTAAGGTCAATGTAAGGCAGCCTGCGAGTGCCTTATTCATGTCCCTCTTCTCTATTACGTATGTGACATACATACATATGTTCTTTAGGAAGAATAGTCAAAGAAGGCTGGAAAGAGTTGAGCTACATGACAGGCCGTGCCATTTACTACTAACAAAAGAAATGGGAAAGGACAATGAGGCAGTGTTTGTGGAGAAGAAAGGAGAAAATGAGAGAAAATGCTCTGCATAGATTAGAAAAAGAAAGAGTAGTTTGATGGAAGACTTGGAAAAAGACAAAAATCAGTGTCACTGAATACAGCATTTCTTTATAGAATTAACTGAGTGATATAACAAAAATGAAGAAAAAAAAACAACCAACCACAACTTTTAAAATTAAGTACCTGTTCAGAAAAATAAGTACGTTTGTGAACGGTATTCCTTTTTGGTTAAAAAAAATATTTTGTCACTTATAAGAAACTGAATAGAAATTTGTTTAAATTTCCAAAAGTCTCATTTTCAAGACATTCTTTTAATAATTGTTTCTTTTCTCTTGCATACTATTACTTTTTAGAATAGAATTCCTTCCTTCTCATCTTGCAACTTTTCAGTGGCAAAAACTAAAACCCAAAAAGATCCTTCCCAAATTGCTTAAATGTAGATTATTTCTAAATGAAATTAGAAAAGTCATTAGTTCTAATGTTTTTGTTGAGAGCAATTATTATATTTTGTAAAAACAATGTTCCATTTTTAACCCATGTCCACTTCTATAATATAAAGCATGTATACTCCAGTGTCACCATGGTATAATCTCTAGCTTGAGTCATGTTGTCTCCATTTATAGAAAGCACAAAGTTTCAGAAAATGTAGACAAATTAGCCTCAAAGTGCATTTAGTCTTGCTATTAGCCTGCTGCAGTGAAGAAACTTAAAGCAGGTTTCCATTATTTGGCTGTGCAACTGCTTTCAGTTGCAGTACTAAAAGGTATGTATTTACGCTCACCTGCAATTTCTTGTGGTCCAGAAATAACTCATTTTAAGAGATTGCTTTATTAAAAACAAGAGTTTGACTTGAATTCAGAGTTCCTCTGCCCGAAAATGTTAAAAGAAGTAAAATCTTGGAACACTGAAAGCTCTCTTTTCTTTAAATATTGATCATTCAATTAAGATTATATTCAAATATTCCGAAAAATTGAGAACGTTTTAGTGGAACAATCTGCTCATGTCAATGCAATATAAGGTGTCAAATATGTATACAAGAATCCAAACGCAATTTAAACCTCAGTTCTGTGCTACCTTCACTGTACAAAAATTAAGATGAAATCCATAAAATAGATATACTAGTTCCATGTTCATGAGTGACCTGATTGATTCTTCCACGCACACAGTCAAGAGAAACTGATATCAGTGTTCCATTATGTACTTCAAAGGATGCACGGAGCGACACACTGGTCCATATGCTTCCCTCTGGCATCTGACCTCCAATCTGCTGAGCAATTGCTGTGGGCTGCATGTGATCCATGGTCAACTGATTGAGAGTCATTTTAAGCACATTGCATGAGTGGATTAGCTTCAAGTTAAATGCAAGGCTGGCAACTCCCTTTTCAGTAAAAAGGAAATACTTCTGAGCAAGCTGTCCAGAAGAAACCAGCTGTATTTGTTTCTCACTGGATGAGACCTGCGTGAAATCCAGTAATTTGTTTCTCACAGCTCCAGTAGGCAGACCTGTAACGGAAACTGTGGCTGATACGGCACTAGAAACTGCCGAAGGGATCCAGATGAGGCTAAACATACTAATTCCAGAACTATCTCCAAAATATCGAACATTACACTGTGCAGGAGAAAGTATCTCAAAGCTAATCAGATCTCCAGCACCAACTTTTGTGGCCCCAGAAGCAGATATTGATGTGTCTCTGTAATTTACCCCAGATTTAAACACATTCATTAATTCTCTGTTGGTACCGTTCCTATTGATATAAGAAATTAAGGAGAAGCCCTCCCGGACACATGTATGACCCATGGAATACAATGCTTGGTGGAATACAAATTTGACAACACCAGTTTCAGTGAACTTTATAGCTCTGCCATCATGAGATAAACTTAGCATGTAAGGGTCAGAAACAGAGACTATTTTAAAGGTAGGTCGATAGTTGGTCTGATAATGCATTGCTGTTGACATCTGTGCACTGAGTGCCACAGCACCCGTGTCGTGGGACAACCAAAACAAACTGAGTGGGGTATTAAGATCATAAATATTTAAGTCTTTACTTTGATTGCAGAATTGATTTGGGCTCCTTAAATACACAGAAAGAGTTTGGCTGGGCTCCACTTCAGCAGCACTGCTTAAACTAGTGCTCTGGAAATACTTTCCTTCTGGCTGTTCAATGCGAACACCGCTCAGCTCATAGCCTTCCTCACTGCCATTTAGCTTTAAGGAAAGTTGCAAAAAATTCCTGCAGTTGTGCTTTACTGCAAAATTTAGGTCAGTCCACAACAGACCATGCTGCCTGAATACCAGGCTGTTATCTTCAATGGACAGGATTTCACAGGGAAGCTTTCCCTTTATCTTCAAGTTCAAGCCAGAGTAGACCTGAGAGATGCCAGACTTTACAGAGGGTAGAAGGATGTTTGCAGCCCAAGACTCTGAGAGCTTGTTTTCACTGGTTGCTGAACAAACCGTATCACTGACAGTGGAACAAGGCATTGCCACCATTCCATCTTCACATTTTAAACACGCTTGGCATTCCTGCATTTCCTTATTAAAGAAATACTCCTCTCCACACAGTCCCAAAGCTGCATCTTTCTCAGCAATTCCAAGGCATCGGAAACCACCTGTTCACAGGAAACAGACAATTTTTATCGTCATACCTTTAAAACAATAAATCTAAGAACTCTATCTACACACATCGAATAGCTTTGATAACACACCCCATCATAAGAGAGAAAACAGAAGCCAAATATAATATTATAGCAAACAGAGGAAATACTAGGTGTAACTCACTTTGTCCAAGTTGAATCCAGTGGTTTAGAGTGGGAAAGGAGCAAGACAGGGCTGCACAGGGGCAATTCTAACCAAACCTCGTAATGGATCAGGTACAACGATACTGCTGGAAGGGCACTCTCTCCCTTCCCCTAGGTGAAAGGCATGGTGACTAACTGTTGCACTGAGTAGCAAAGATATTTTCAACTAATGGAGAGTTCTCCTATACAAGGAAAAATGCGTGCTGTCTGCCCAGCCATGTTATGAGGTAGCACTGCTGTAGCTGTGATTGCTAAAGCACTGCTTTTCAACCCAAGGGGCATGGACCCCAGGCATTCTGTGTACCGTTTTAAAGAACCTGCAAGAGACAAGTAGGGAAAACAAAACTGTAAATAGCAGGCTTAAAATCATTATGCAAAAGTCCACACATTTAAAAGGCAGAAAAAACACTGCCCTAAAACACAGGGCAGCAGTGGTTGTGATAGTCTAAAGTTAAAATGCAACACTGCTGCAAACAGTAAAGAGAATATCCAGAGGTGCCATTTGAAATTACTTTATTTGACATAAAGCAATTTTGTGCTGTTAAATGGTACACCATGACCTCAATGGATCAAAGAATGCACACCCAAAGAGCAGGTTTTAAAAACAGTCTGTAATTTTCTACAGCAATTTTCCAAGAACATCGCCAGCTGCCAATGCCTCCAGCTGGAGCGACCAGTGCCCAAAACCTTTGTGCACAAAGCCTTCAGGATCTAAATCAACACACTTGAGTCACTCTAAAGAATAACAACTTGCAGTTTGTGCCGCAAAGCTTAATCACTAATGCATTTGCTTCTGCTTTTTTACCACCATAATCAAAACTCAGTAATTATTTTTTTTATAGCTCTTCTTAAAATATCCTTTACTATCTAAACACGGTGTCATACATTTGTTTTAGCTGGAAAGTTGCTATATCTGGTCCGAGATTTGCTCTGTGACTGGAACTAAAAGCATTTGACATGGACCCCAACAAGCCGTTTTTCCCCATTGCTAGCCCCAGGGTGGAGCTGCCTATGCAGACAGCTGATGCACGCAGAAAAGCACGCCACACGTACTGCAAACTGCACGACAGAACAGTATACACGCACCTGGCCCACAAAGGAGGTTAGAATATTGGCTAAAACTTATTTCTGATACTATATTATTCAGCAGAGAACACCAGGCACTGTGTAAATTTATACAGGCTTCATATATTCACTCTCGTATCTCTTTGTCTATTTATGTTTCATTCACTTAAGCAACGATTCTCCATTAACACTGATATGCAGGACTACACGATTTATGAGGTGAGAACATTCTTTCTGAGACCAGGTACCATTTTCTCAGAAAACCTCACTGCAGAACAGTAAGATTTTTTCCATTTGAAAAAAGTCAAGAGAAACTTAACTTTGTTCCCCCTGAAAGTGTCTGGGTTTTTTTTACAAGAAACAAAAGTCAAATAAATAAGATCATAATTTTTGACTAAGAACATTCTAGAGGGAATACAGAAAAAAAAAATCCCAGATAAACTTTCCTTTTGAAATCAGTTTTAACCATGATGCAATTGCATGACACTTCTTAACCAGTTCTACTTCTCATATCAATGGCTCCTCCATCACTGAAAACAGTGGGTGAACTGTTATTGAGTACACAAATACAGCTCCTTCACACATAAGAGAAGATCTGCAGTAGTTCCTAGAAATACTTTTTATGCTATTTGCTTCTTTAAAATATTTTATTGTATATTTAAGATTTTTATAAATATCAAGTTTTAACAAATACATGTGGTGATTACTCTCACCAATTTGCTGCCTAGTCTTTCACTGGTTAGATCTGCAGCAGCTGTTCTCCCTGCATGTACTTCAAGTATGTGACTTCAAAGCAGCACACGGGCCACTTTATACTGTGGGCACAGTGGCAAGAGCAGCATCCGACCCTTTGCCCAGAAGAGGTCAAGCAGCAAAGGATAGCCAAACAGAAAGCCAGCACAACAGCATGCTGTGACTGCTTCCTACTTCTCTTTACTGCCTGACAACCTCTCCCACCTCTTCCTGGCTTCTGCTCTGGGCACTGCTGCACCTGGTTTAACAGTGAGCAGCTCAGTTGTACTCAAGCTGGTTTTGTGGTATCGAGTATCTCTGCAGCATCTTCACCAGCCCTTGCCATTGCTGAAGGCCAGGCAATTGCAAGGCAATTAGAGTAAGCCATGCATATATTTTTATGCTCTTACTACTTATATCTGCCCAATGCAAAGGTGACATTCAACCAGAGTTAAGTACGGGAATCCATCTCTTTTTGAACCCTCTATGTCAAATTTGGATCATGACAAATCAATACGGCTAATTACAAATCAGGGCTACCTGTCTAGGTTCTCGTTCCTCTTCCCCTTGCATCCCACAGTAAGTTCTACAGTAAGTCCTCTTTAGCTTGCATGGCATTCTGGGGGGAGTGCCTCTGGTTGATTCCATTTGATGGATTCACACCAAAGACAGCAGTCTGACCACTCTCCCATGATTGTCTAAGAAAGAAACGATGCACTTGACTCCATTTTCGCTGATTAGGTAGCTCCTACTGTCATTGCTCCCTGATGACTAGCTTTTAATCAAATAACCTAACAACTCTCATCCCAGATAAAAGCAAGAAAAAGCAGGAGGGGAAGAAGGTATGATGCAGAGGAAATCGGAAGGGTGAAGAAAGGGAGGCTCCCAGCTGCATGTTTCTTTATTGTTATTTGCTCTGTCTCCCTTCACACCATACAGTGAACATGAGTTGCTACAGATGCAAAAACCTTTGCGTGCAGCTCAAAAAACCACATACAACATCTGGAACTCGTATGTCAGATCCCCATCTCCACTACATTACCCAAAACAGACATTCAGTTTCAGCCTCCCTTTTGACAAGTTAATTGCAACTTGTATAAGATAATGTTCTATCATGAACAGACAGGCTGAAAGTAGCAGTCCTCTCTAATGAAAAATAAAAAGAACACTCTTTGTTCCATGACAGACGGCGACAACATTGACAGGACATTGATTGCTGATCCAGGTGATGGAATATAGTTTGCTTTCACATCTTTACAGGTCACCATTAAAACTGGGAGAGGAAGAATCAAGGGAAAATTCCTTTCCTTTCAAATACATTGCTACTGCCTTTCTGTGGTCTGACACACCATCACTATCCATTTGTTTCTTGGCAGTATTTTGCCCTCACTTACAGTCCTCCAGCCATTGTATACACCCACTCTTGGTCTGGGTTCCCCCACCACAGAGCTCACTAGATAAATTCCTTACAGCCTTCCCCCTTCCCAGCCACAGACTAGAGAAACACCAAACGACTACCACATTGGTGGCTCTCCATTCCTACAGCTGGGGCCCTATGGGATTCCTTCCACAAAACCACCAACTTGGACAAACCCAGCCTCTTACTGAAGAAGAGGCAAAGCCTTACACCTTTCCAATGCTCTGTCTCAAATTTTGTGCTCTAAGCTGTCTTGCTTCTAACTGCCCACCACTCAGGCTGTCTAAAAGTGTCTTGCCTCCTCTTTTGTAAGGCTGATGGTAGTTCTCTACAGCATTTGCCACATAAGGCAACACTAAGTGCTCTCTTCCTGTAGTCGGTTTCAGTTTCCTGTGGTGTTTGTAGTAACACCATGCAACCCACCACAGTTCTTGCCCACTGGAAGTAAAGACAATATAAGCAAGTCCATGTCCTCTTTTAACCATTTCCTAGGACCAATTCCCTCCCACTTTTTTCTCCACTAGTGGCAGGGCAGGAATAGTACAAAATCACTTATAATCAGCTGAAAACAGTCATTGCCCCCCAGAGCAGCTAACCTCTTTTTACAAGTAGAAAGTCTAGAGGAGGAAAAATACAAAGCCTAATGAAGCTCTTCCTCAGTTATTTGACTGGCAACCCTCAGGTGGAGGTCACAACTGGTGAAATGCTCTATTTGATCACAGAGCTCCTTTCAAGTTTTTGGCTGACCAAAAATTAGACAAGTAGAAAGAAATGCTAGTACCTGGATATAATTTGCTTAATATGTCTGTTAATTTTGGTCTTTTGTGTCTGACTGCCATGAGAAGTATTGAAGGCAAAGTCTCCAGTGCAAAACTTCAGTCAAATCTGTTCTTAAATGTCTGAAAAATTCCCCCAAGCCCTCACAAATGATGGAACCTTGATTATTTCTCAGTATTTAACAATATTGTTGCTAAAGGAGAATAAGATTGATGGAGAGAGGCCTTATAAGAACCTTCATTAGATCAAATCAAATATCTACTCCAGTGCAGCAGAAGGAAAATGACAACTATTTTTTTTCCATTAGGAATAATATCTTTGATTTTGACCCCTTTTGCACCAGCATAAACAAGAAGAAAGTCAATTCATAAGTGAAAATTTGAACCAAAGCATATAAAGCCCCTCGAAAATAAGGTAAAAGGGACCATCCAATGCTCCTAGTGGATATTATGCCCCTAATAGACCATTGTCCACAAGAACTGCTATCAACTTACAACTGAGTGTTTTTCAATCTGTTTGATTCCAGCAAGCTGAGCATGTCATCACTCACAAACATACAGGCCTGAGTCCTTATCTATATCTTCAGTCTATTCCTGAAGATCTAATTATCTTCATTCTTTAATTATCAGAGAATATAACTTACCCGGAGTATTCAGGCATTTTATCCTCTCACCACAAACACTTGGAGATTCAGTGCATTCATCTCTGTCCTGTAAATCATAAGAATCATATTGAAACACTTTAACACAACAACTTAAATTTGAAACAGGCATTTCTTCAGACTCTGTGATACCCATCTGCCAGTAAAAGGCGTATGTGGGGATGGATAGGGGGCTGATCTCATAAGCACGTTGGAGCAAGACATCTTGTTTTGGATTTGTCACCTCTTTTAACAAGGTATCCAAAAAGACTATGTGGTGTCCACAGAAAGCTAGGTGTGCAGATGACAAGCTAAATGAATTGGTTGTATAACTAACACTTGTTATGATGCATGATCTGTAAGACAGTACCACATCTCTCAGAGTGATGCATCATTTGATTAGGCTTAAGGAGTTGTAACAATCCAGACAGTGTTAGGAAAGGCTCTTAAAGACACACAAGAAAGGTAAATGAGAAGTAATATTTCCTGTCAACAAGACCTCCTTTCACCTTACAGCAGGCAGAGGGGAAAGAATAACAGGCTACATTTGCATTTAAATGCTAGCATTAAAGAAAATCGAGACTAGCAGAAAGGGAACCAGACAGACCCTTTCAGGTTCTCTTCTCAGTACCTTGGGTTTAGGTCACTAGCCGTTTGGGCTCATGTTAAGCTAAGAACTGGGGGCAACACTTGGCAAACAAGACACTGCTTTAAGTATCAAGTTCCCCGTATATATCTTAGAACTTCTAAATGAGAGAAAGTAACCAAAGAACCATCCTATTTTGCTTACATGCTGTTTTTGTATTGTATAATAAAATATTTTGTAATAAAATGTATTTAATAATAAAAGCATCTGTGTTCTATATTTTTATATGTTTGTATATTATGTTTAAGCTGGAACTAGTTTTTACTTTCGTTTTAACAGATAACTTTTGTTTCCAAACTTACAAACAAATATCTGACCTTTAATTTTGCTTAGTAAAGCTTTCCTCTGCTTTTCAGAGATGTCTAGAAGTTCCTGTAGAGTGGACTGAGATTAAATAAACAAATTTAGCATGCATAAATCTATATGTTTTAGGATGTCTTTTCCTACCATGATGAAAAGAATCAAACTCCTGCCAGCTATCAGGTTTGGGGAAGCGTCACATCCAACAGGCACAAACTAGTGCCCCATTTACAGCAGTGAATGGTAAAAAGAAAACCCACAAAAAATTTCAGGCAGACTTTGAAGTGCCATAGACCCATTCAGTAAAACACATGCTTCAAATTGGATCTCTCTAGCTTTCCAAGGTATTATTTCCACGATGTTATCTCAGTAGGTCCAACACAATACTTCACAAGCAATAACTGAAAGATATAGAATTATATTTCACCTGGCAAATCCGATCAGAGTTTGCAGAACATTCAGCCATTTGGAAAAAACCAGCAGGACACAATGTGCATTTTTCACATTGGGAAGGTGTCTTTTGGAAATTGCAAAATTCATCACTTTCACAAAGGCCACAGTCCAGCAAAGACTCCCCAACATTAATCACTTTTGCATCCACTTCTACTTTATGCACAGAGTATGACTTCTGGAGATGATTTCTGACCTGGTTCTGAAGTCCTTGAAGATGAGTTTCAAAATAATTTTGAATATCTTCTTGCAAACTCTGAAATGACATTTGTTTTACCGTATCAAAAAGCATGCCATACTGGACTTTGATCAGATCCATTTGCTCATACATTTTTCTTTGCTGTTCAAGAATCTCCCGTTGCTGGCTAACCAGTATGTGCTGCTGTTCAGCAAGTTTTTGCTGCAGATCGACAATAATCTGCTGTTGGCTTTTTAGCATTTCAGTAAATTTCTCATGCCCTTTTGCAAGGTGCAGCTGTAGTATTAGGGCATCTTCAGATGGAACTTCATTTTCTCCTGAAATACAAATGATCGATTATTGTCCAGGAAAAGTAATTTTCCAGCTTACTGTATTATCTCTTCAAAAGCATTTAAATTTTAATAAGTTAATGAAAAGTTTCACTAAATTATTATAAGGCCAGTTTCTTTACTATCTTTGTAGCCCTTTCATGGGACCACAAGGTCTTCCATTTCAAAAGCAACAACATTCAGAGTTTGTAGACATTAAAAAAGTCATAACCAAGCCCCATGCTTCAGGGCATAAATTAATCATCACTGAGGTTCAATAACACATTAATCATTCCTATGTACGTGTTCAAATATAGTAAAGAGTAAATGGCCAATTTTCACTGTAGAGATGATAAAATGAGGTGATAAAACTTGCTGAGAATACTAAGCTATTAAGGGTAGTAAAAGTAAGGGTCAAATGCAAAGAGCTGCAAAAGGAATCTATGGTACTGAGCAGCAGCAATAAAACAGTAAAAAGAAACTTGAAGGAGATAAAGGTGAAATGAGGCACCCATTGAAAAAAAAATCTAAGTTTTTTATATGAAATGTTGCACTTGTAGATTACTACTTCCACTTGGAAACGATCTTGAGGCAATATATCTAGATATAGATGTCGAGCTACAGAGCTCATCATCAGTTCAGTGCTCAACAGAGGTCAAAAAGGCAAATAAAATGCTAGGACTAATTACAAGATGAATACTTAACAGAAGATGATGTATCATCATGACATTATATTAACCAATACAGCATATTTAATATACCATGCAGTCCTGGTTCTCCATCTGAAAAAAGGGCACAGAAGAACTTGAAAAGTTCACAAAAGGGCAGCAAGGAAAATCTAACATACCACACTGCTACAATATAAGTAGGTAGGACTTTTTAGGCTCAGGAAAAAAAACAACTGTGCTATATTACAGGTGTTCTAAAGCAAGTGTATATGGAAAGACTCTTCACTCTTTCTTCCAATACAAGAATTGTGGGACTTTAAGTGAAGGCATCAGTTTCAATATATGCTAAAAGTTCAATCATATCCAGAAAGTTACTGGCCTAATATATTAAATAAAATCAATTTGGGGCTAAAAGATACATAGACATCAATCAAGTTCAGGAAATCTGAGAAACAAACTGTCAGAGCTGGGAAAATGATCTAAGCAAATATCATGCCGTGCTCGCCACAGTATCTGCTGCTGGACACTGCCTGAGAGAGAATCCTGAATCCAACACGGTCACTCATCTGTTCTTACGTAGCATTGAATTTTCTTCTTTTAAGTGCAGAACATGATGAGACATGATGAAGGATGAGACAATAAAAAACATCATAGCCAGTTCCTCTTTATGGTTCCTAAATATTTTGCTGTTCAGTTACTTTTATTCACAGCATAAAGCACACATCCATTTTCATTATTCAGTATTCACTTAAATATTAAAGTAGTTTGCTCTTCCAAAATCACTTTTCCTCCAGTTCTCAGTGGCTGAGATTCAGGGACCAATAACAACATTTTGAATGATTCCAGCCATCACAAATTTATAGATGGGGAGAATACAGGCTGTCCTAAGACAGCGTTATTGGACTGTTCTTGTCCTGGGAATCTGGGCTTTTCTCACACACACAAGCAAAACTATCAGAGCAAAGAAAGGTTAACTAAAGCCCTGGTTCAATAAAAGACATAAAGTAGAGCTCATTTTTAAGCACACTCTTAAGGAGCATTGTCTTCAACCAGTAACTGTCTGACTTGCTGGCAGTAACAACAGCTATAATTTTAAGTACAGACTATATCGAAGCTTACTCACATGAGGGACCAGCTTTCTGTTATCTCTGCCCTAAACAGCCTTACCGAACTTCGTAACAACAGCTATGTTCTTAGCTTTTCTCATTTTGGCTGTCTAAAGCTCAGCTGGTGAGAATATGAGGCCTAAAAAGTCTTTTGTGACTGTTTTTTCTCTCATTTTTATCCATTTTGCAGTACTATGGCTAAACTTACACTCACCGGTAAAAGAGGCCTTTCACTGCACAGTACAGCTGGTGCTACTGGCAGCTCACAATGCCAGAACGGAGAGCATAGTAAAGCTCTTGCACGAAAGAGAAGACTCTACCGAAAATAAACTACATTCAATTAAGCAGAAGGGATATCTTGTTTGCCAAAAGAATTCTGAAGTAGAAGTCTAAAATAGCTCAGATGCAGAGTGCCCTAAATGTGGCCTTGCTTCTCTCCATTAACTATGTAAAGGTAAGGCACGGTCAACATGTCAGATGGGGATGTCTCTATCGCAGATGTCTAAAATTATGAGAAGAATTCCATTCCGAGAGAGTTTACACATTAGTAGACGACAGCAATCCCACTGAAGTACCTTTCCACATTGCTCAGACAAGCACCAAACAGGTACACCCGCCAGCAACACTCAGATGTTGCCACAACCACAGAAGCAATATTACTTTCCTCATACACACACACCACACGCAGCCATGGCAAGGTCTGTTTTGCAGACATCTGCTCCCTGCTCCCAGGATCAATCCATGGTGCAAACATAATATCACATACGAACCACTGCAGTATTTCCCCAGTATGCCTGGAAAGGACACGGCATCCGGAGGGCATGCTGCACGGACAAGGTAGCCCTCAGGCACAATCTGCCACTGCACAAGTGGCAGAGGCTAAACACAGGCAGTCATCCTCCTATGAGGAAGAGAAGGTGAGATTTTGATTGGAAGCAGAGAGCACAGGGCCATCTGATGGTGCTAGTCACTCCTGGCAAGCACAGATGAGAGCAGTGGGCTCTGCTCAGTGCACATACAGCAACAGCATGAGAACCTACAACCTTGTTCACCAGGTTTGGCAGCTATGAGATATGGTAGCTGCACATTATTTTGCCCAAATGCAGGTGTGTGCAGCTGCAGAGAAGTCTGCCCAAAAGAAAGCAAAAGAAAGATGGGTCCGATTGGAAAACAAAGGATTTAATGGCAATTAACGTGCAAGGAGAGAAACACAGAGGAATACAAAATGATAACAAGAACAAGTCCTGTGTGTTTTTTCTTTCGGGATGCCAGTCTTTCATCTGAAGTGAGGTGTAAGCACGGTGCTGCTGAGAAACAGCAGTGACAATCTTGCAGAGAAATGGGCTCATCTGATTTGAAAAGGGAGTGCAAGTCTGCACTCCAGCATCTTCACCTGGCTGACAAAAGTGGTGCTTCGGCTACAGTTGGCAGGAGCTTTCCAGATAGTAGCTGTGGTGCTTGTGATACTGGCTGAAAAGACGATGTTTACATGATCTCCACAGAAGGGCTGTGCTGGTTCTGGCAGGCAGCTGGTGAAGAATAACAATCACCTGCCTCACACAGATGAGCCTGCAAACACAGAGACGGTGCTGGGAATCAGCTAGAGCCCCTGATACTGGCCTGTAACTTGGAGGGCTGGTATCAGACATGGTCTTCAGCAAGCACTCAAGTAGACTGCACTACATACAAATGGGGCTACACAACAGGTTGAACAAAAGATTATTCTGTTCACCAAAACACAGCCTTCTCTTTGTCAGGTAAACTGGAGGGGAGGTCTCTCTTACTGACTGAAGAATCACTGCAAATCTACTCATGCACCGTCATAGACCTGGTAGTCATAGGCTGGGGTGGGCCACCAGGTCTCTACCTGTGGATTGTGAATTAATACAGGCAGAAAAACGGCCTTAGGGTCACCTGGGCAGCGTATTCCAGCTCCCCTGCTAAGTGAGGAGAGGGCAATGGCAAAGAAACACCCCATGCAGCTGCCCTTAGAGTGACGTGCTGAAACGGTAACCTGACAGAAATGTTCCCCTAAAAACAAAAGAAAAACAGGAATAGCCACTGACCTGTTTCTTCTTGAATAGATGGTTTCCTGATTTCAGCTACAGCACCTTAGATGTGAAACTGCAGGGCCAGACAATCTTCTGTTTCTCTTTTCCACCAGGAACTAACCGTACCTTTATCCTTGATCTAAAGCCACTAGAAATCCCCAAGACGAATTCTCTGTACATAGAGAAACCTCCTCTTTTGGGGTGACTGAGGAAGAATTAGGAGGATGAGTGAGGATGTAGGGGTGGCAGATAACCTGCCATAAACTTGTGTTCTTTCCGACTCTGTGACAAGTTCCTGGAGGCTAAAATATACATATGATTGCCCGAGCTGGAGGCATACATCTGCGCTGTCTGTAAAATGTACAGACATCACCCTGCAGTCGTGCAAAAGATGTACTGTGCACAGGAAAAAAAATATTGCGGCATTTTCTTTGCCTCCTGCTAGCTTAAGTCACATGCTGAGCACTTGGAGCAGCCTCGTCTCACAGGATACTGCAAAGAGAACTGGGAACACACAGCAGCTACTCTGAGTACTGGAGGCAACTCTGTGCACTCTGACTAACCCAAGATGACTCCTAGAGCTCAGCTAAGCCTGTCTGCACTATATTCACTGCTGTACTCAAGAGGTCCCCAGACTTCCTTCAGAGGGATTCTTGCTGGTCTCCACACGCTACCAACCACCACGGGCAGTCCTTCCTGAATCTAGTTCTTCCTAAAGTTAGATCTGTACTGCACATCTGCAAGACAGACTCCTTCCATACCTGCATAACAAGATTTATCCTCAAAATTTCATGGCAGGAAAGCCATCATCTCCTCCATACAGGCTGGGCACAGCTCTTGAGTGAGCTCTCAGTCTCCCCTAGCAGGCCTCTCTAGAAACTAGAACTGCAGAACGTTCTTCATGATTTCATAGATTTTCTAGGTTGGAAAAGACCTTAGAGATCATCCAGTCCAACCGTCCCTAATCTCCCATTAAACCATATCCCTAAGTAGTGCATCAACCTTTTCTTAAACACATCCAGGGATGGGGACTCAACCACCTCCCTGGGCAGCCTATTCCAGTGGCTGACAACCCTTTCAGAGAAGAAATTCTTTCTAACATTCAACCTGAACCTCCCCTGACTAAGCTTATACCCATTTCCTCTTGTTCTATCACCCATCACTAATGTAAAGAGCCCTTCCCCTACCTCCCCACCATCCCTTCTCAAGTATTTGTAGGCTGTAATCAGGTCTCCCCTCAGCCTCCTCTTCTCCAGGCTAAACAGCCCCAACTCCCTCAACTGCTCCCCATAAGTTTTATTTTCCAGCCCCTTGACCGGTTTAGTCGCCCTTCTTTGGACCCACTCCAGGAGCTCAATATCTCTCTTAAAGCGAGGGGCCCAAAACTGGACACAATATTCCAGGTGCGGCCTCACCAGTGCCGAGTACAGGGGCAGGATCACTTCCCTACTCCTGCTGGTCACACTATTCTTGATACACACCAGTATCCCATTGGCCTTCTTGGCCACCTGGGCACACTGCTGGCTCATATCAAGCCGGTAGTCAACCAACACCCCCAGGTCCTTCTCTGCCAGGCAGCTCTGCAGCCACTCTTTCCCAAGCCTATAGCGATGCTTGGGGTTTTTATACCCCAAGTGAAGGACTCTGCACTTGGCCTTATTAAAGCTCATGCCATTGGCCTCAGCCCAACGATCCAGTCTGTTCAAATCCCTCTGAAGGGCCTCCCTACCCTCGAGCAGATCGACACAGCCTCCCAGCTTGGTGTCGTCCGCAAACTTACTGAGGGTACATTCAATCCCCTCATCCAGGTCATTGATAAAGATGTTAAACAGAACTGGACCCAGCACTGAGCCCTGGGGAACCCCACTGGTGACCGGCCTCCAGCCGGATTTAGCCCCATTTACCACCACTCTTTGGGCTCGGCCATCCAGTCAGTTTTTAACCCAAAGGAGGGTGTGCCTATCCAGGCCAACAGTTACCAGTTTCGTAACCAGAACACTATGAGAAACTGTATCAAAGGCTTTACTGAGGTCAAGGAAAACTACATCCACAGCCCTTCCCTCATGATCTTTACCTGCATTTGCCCCATCATATTCACTGCATGCTGTTTGAGTAGCAGCTCTCCCCAGGCAACCATAAATGCATTTCCCCTAATTAGATGTCTGATTACCACATTTTGTTGTTCTGTTTGTTCTAGTAGACAAGCCATGCTGGAACTGCTATGCAGAACCATGCTTATTTCCATAACCCACCACTCCAGCTGCAAATGAGAACTGAACAAGGTATTCTCTGCACTAATGCAGGAAACTCACTGACTTGTGTTCAAAAGGAGGTCTCAGGCAAAGGAAGAGAATGTTAGAGGTTGCAAGCAGAGCAGAATACTGGATGCTTGTCTGTACACTGACCGGAAGGAGATCAAAGACAACCAACATGGCTTACTTTTTGTTCCTGATGCAAGTACATGGAACTTCTGCTAGATGCTACTCTTCCACTTTTAGGAGAGAAAGCTGCCTTGTGAAGGCCTGGGTCCAGTCTTTAGATTGGACAAAACATGTATATATGCCCTTTGTCCAGTCTGGACAGAAGTCTGTCTACAGCAGGTCTCATCCGCACCAACTGCCATGATTGCTGCAGTGGGCCTGGGTGTGGGCTAGTGCCACAAGGCAAAAGCTGTGAAAGGGGAGGACTTCTGAGGGTACAGTTGCCCTCATCTGAAAACTCTCTCTCACTCATAGAAGCTCATGCATTATCACATGTTTGCTCACTGTGTGCTTCCGTGCTGACAGTGCCTTCCATGAGATTACGTGGGCTAGTGGGCAGCGCTGTACGCTGCTTTCCCTCCAACATATAGGATGCTTCTCTCTGCCACAGGAAGGAGATGCACACACAAATCCATGATTGCCACTGGCCATAAGGTATAATCCATTCTTGATGCATTCAGAGATTTTGTTAAGGGAAACTTCTAACCACGCTTCTGTTTCTCCAATGCTTCACCCAGCACCAGGCCTGCAAAGAGCACAAAATTGAGAGAGTACAGTGAACTCTGCATCAAGTCTCCAAAATTCCCAGCACCCTCTCCGACCCTTTTGCTTTAATTCCCCTTACTCTGTTTTCCTCTGACCCATGTCAGAGGGAACAGAGGACCTAACCCTGAGGCCCAGAAGATGAGAGGTGCGTGTAACTCACCATGTTAGCTGGAAGTGCTGATGGTACCAGAGACTGGGCAGCACACACTGATCCAGGTCCTCTAAACACGGCCAAAGCATAAGAGGATGTTTGGAGAAAGAGGTCATGTTGAGCTGGATGTTCTTTTGTAAGACCTTCATGGAAATACAGCTGCTCTCAGTACCATCCAAGAAGTATTAGTCTTTTCTGTCCATGCAGAATGCCCTTATTATTTGACAAGACTTGTACTACAGAGAGACGGATTTTGGCAAGGACAAAGAAAATGCAAATATCCTAGGTCCTTTTGCAAAAGGGAGGCATGGCTGTTACAACGATAGTACAAAGAGTATGCACAGAAGCAGAGAAGATGGAGGCTAACCACACTGACTTCTCTGCTTTCTGTCCACCTTTGGTCACAGAGCATACAGAGGTTCTGTAAGACATCTGGGAACAGTATCAAGCAAGATGAAGGTAGATAGTGTCACTGCACTAGGCACAGGGTGGGTTAAATCTCAGCCCTGGGACTGGAATCCCCACTAAGTGCTGGCATCTGCTCTGGAGGACATGTCACTTCACTAAGTAGGTGTTGGTAACAAGGCTTGGCATGTGCTCTGGTGTCTGAAGCCGCCACAGCTCTCAGATTAGCCACACAGATGTGACAAAGTTCAAATGACCTCCTTCACGCTTTCAACATCAGCAGGGAATAAAATAAATCACCCTTCCTCACGTATTTTTTATCTATCAGATAAGGCATTAAGCCAGAACCCAAACTGCCTGTGGTCATTAAAGATCTGCTGGTGCTTTTCATGTGGATAAACCCACAAATCCCAGGCAATTACACAACTTCTGCTGACTTGTGAGTATAACCATGGACATACCTGGCTTCCTACAGGGATACTGAATTGACCCAAGCTACGTTCTTGTTGACTGACAGACAAGTGCTCTGAACGATGTGCTGCTAGAGAACCTCTGCAATTTTTTTATTTTTTTTTTGTGCCGGCTGTTACAGCAAGACAATTTGTCAGCAGCAGCAGGTTTCTTACCAAAGGCACCAGTCCGTTCATCCTGGGTGTGATGTGGAACACGCACAGACCCCACTGAAGTCTTGTACAACATTGCTATAAATTAAAAACCCCAGAAATACCAGACTGTGAAGAAAGAGACAGTTAAGAGGTCTTACAGTTGTCTGAAAATAGCACTAAGAACGTTCTGCCATGTTTCATCTGCCGTGGGCCTCCTATGTGCACGTGTGCATGTGGAGGGGAGATGAAGGGAAGAAGAGAGAGGAGCCAGGGCAGCCGTTCTCCCACGCATCACGAAGGCCAGTGCCAGATTCGCCTCCCAATTCTCCCAGAACGAGGATGTCTGGCGCACCCGCAGGGACGCCCTTGTGGCCGGGCTCCCAGAGACGCTCAAGCCCCTCCGCTCAGCGGACTCCTGACGGGTGCGAGGAGACCCAGAGCCCCTGCGACCGCAGCTCCCCGCCAGCCTCTCCGAGCCGCCGCGGCCCGCGGGCACCGCGGCAGAGCCCCGGCAGAGCCCCGGCCGCGGCGCTCGGCACCTGCGGCTCCGGACGGGACCCCCCGCCCTCCCGGCCCCCGCAGGGCGCCTCGCACCTGGCTTGACGTCGCAGGCGAGCTGCACCCCCGCGGCGCCGCCGCCCAGCTCGGGGCCGGCGTAGGCGAAGTCGTCCCCCGCGAACTGCGCGGCTGTCTCGGCGGCGCGCAGCAGGGCGGGCTCAGGGCAGCCCTCGGCCGGGGCGGCGCAGCCCGGGCCGCGGGGCCGCGGGCGCAGGCGGGGCGGCAGCCGGCACTCCAGGCCCTGGCAGTCGCGGCGGGTGCCGTTGGCGGCGCAGTCCCCGCCGGGGCAGGCCGGCGGCGCGTCCGCGCCGGCGGCGGGGTGCGGGGCGCTGCCGGCCGGCGGGCGGGGCGGCGGGGCGGCGTGAGCGGCGGCGGGCGGTGCCTTGCCCTGCGGCGGCCGCAGCGGCGTGGCGGTGTGGAGGAAGGAGCGCGCCGGGCGGCCGGCCCTGCTGCCGCAGCGGGCGCCGCGGCAGGGCGGCGGGGGCGCCTCGCCGCCCCCGCAGGGGGGACCGCGGCAGGGCTCGGCGCTGCCGCCCCCCGCGCCCAGCAGCGAGAGGCAGACGCCGAGCCAGCAGCGCGCCCACCACAGCCGTCTCCCTGGCATCTCCGGCCGCGCCTGCAAGAGAAGAGAGGCGGCGGCGGGTCAGGGCAGCTGCCCCTCTCTGCGGGGCGGCCCGAGCCGGCCGCTCCCTCCGCCCCAGCCCAGGGTGCGCAGAGCCGCGGACCCCCCGTCCCTCTCTCCCTCGGTTTTGCAGGTCCCACCGGAGCATCCCAAATCGGGGGAAAAACTTTCTACACCACCCACCCCCCGCCCCATCCTGTCCCTCCGCGGCGTCTCCCGGCGTAACCTGCGGGAAGGTGCGGGGCAGCGCCCGGAGCAAGTGCGGCCTCGGGGCTGGGCTCCTCGGAGCGGCTGCCCGCGGCAGGGACTGACCTCCTCCGAAAGCTAGAGGGAAATGGCAATGTGCAACATTCCTGGGGCTTCGTTAGCATCAGATTTCCCAAGCGCCTCCCTTTAACTCCTTCGCTCCTCCAGCCCCTCCCGGCTGCCCGGGGCTGCGGCGGGGCGGAGGAAGGGGCTGCCCCGCAGCTCCCGCCGCCCGCCGGGCTCCGGCTCTCCCGCGGGGGCCGCCGGCATTTCTTCGCAGTGTTATCCCAAGGCGCCCGGAGGGCATATGTACACGTCTTAAAGGCTTTCATTCCGAGTGGTTTTATTTCGCCTGAAAAAGAAATAAAATACCCCAAAACAACAAGAATAAAGTACACGCGCGACGCAGTTTCCAATAAAGAAAATTTCACGGGGCTGGAGAAAGCTACTGGTGATTTGGATTTCTTGGTTCTCACTTTGATCGTCAGGAACCTTCATCAAAGATAACCACGATCGGCAGCCGCCGTTTTCTCTGAGGCTACCTATAACAGCCTCAGCACAAGCCGAAGCGGAGGACTGATTTTGGCTTTAAATCAGCCGTGCCACCGTGCTGATGTGTATTGCTTTTTGATAAAGCAGCTTTCCTAGACCCTTGCTGGCAGCGCTCACGCCGATGTGTGAGAAGCAGCATACCTTTCAAGTGCTCCGAAGCGTGAAAAACTCCCAGCAGCAGCAGCCACCTCACGTATCTAATCTCTTCCACATGCTACTGGGGGAAAGCGACACCAAGTATGTGTCCGCTTCAGCACTAACTGCGATGCCGCGTTTTGTCTTTGGGAAGCTGGCCAGCACAGATTCAATAGCTATGGACACAAGAATAATTACAGAAAATACTATTTCTTGATTCATTATCTCCAGCCTCCTTCCATCCACGGGCTCACACACATGTAAACCCCCTCTCAGAGTACCTTTGCAATGCCCTCATGCAGTCCCTTTGCTTGCACTTATACAGGAAAGAGGAGAAACAGCACATTGTTCTTTTTTTCTCCTACAATTTCTATTTGAAACTTGTTGGGAATCTCCATTTTTTAATCCAAACTGGCTGATGTACTGTTTCCCTTGCTACAGAAAAAAAAAAAGAATACTGAATAACACCACTTAAAACTGGCCATTTTTTGGCTAAGCATTATTTCTTTTGAAAACACCAACTTGTCAAAACAGAAATGCTGTGCAGCAGCAAAGGCTCCAGATGCAGAGGGATGGTAACCCCAACCAAATTCTGCAGAGCTGGTGACCTGCCAGGTTGCCTGGGACAGGGAAACCTGGAATCCCTGTCAGACTGAGTCCTACTTGAAATGCCCAACTGTTTCTAGACTCTCTGCTCTGACCTTCAAGTCAAGCAGGACCCTGACATCAACTCCACTTGAGAGATCCTAGGTTTTCCTGTGGTTTCCAATATCTCTACCACAAAAAGACATGGAATAAATGGGGATAAACCTCCAGGATCTGTCCCTCCAGGGAGTCTACAGCCCAGCTGTGGTAGCAGGGAGCTCTGCAGGAGCTAATGTTGGGTTTTTTTCTGAATTAATACTTCTGTGTTTTCTCAGGTTCCTTCACAGGTTTTGCAGCCAATACGTTGCTACCACAGCTGTATTATTTTGGGGATCCATGCCAGTGCATATAAAGCTACCTAAGGTGCAATCTCATCTTTGTGTCATCTTTGTGTCATCTTCAGAAATGTCACAGAAAAGCTATAGAGTTGGGGATAATTCCCTGAATGGCTACACCTGCAGGCTAGTAATTCATGAAATGATATGAGACATGATGTTCTCAGTTACAGCACAAATCAACAGCAACTCTACTGAAACTGAGGTGTTGATATACTGCTGAGAAAAATGAGAACAGCAAATCTGAATCTTAATAACAATAACAATATTTTTGAAAAAAAAAACCACAAACCTTTGGATAGGCAAACGTCATATCAGTGACAGTGCTAACAAGAGTACGGATTCATGCATTTTGACTTTGGAAGCGCTGATACTGCAGAATGCAGCAGTGTGAAATGCTGCCATCAGTTTCACAAGCAGCATAAACATGCATATGCTATTCCTTACGACTGAGAAACTGCATCAATTAAAGGGGGACGGGGAAAAGAAAAAAAAAAAAAGAGATGTTATGCTGATATCTAGTATATGGCATATAAGCTATATGACACTATTTGTAGGTACTGTCTTACCGGTGCATAGGTGCCACAGAGTCACCCAGCAAACCTGCCAAAGATCCAAACTGAAGCCAGTGACTTGTATGTCGATACACATACTGCAGTACCTATCCCACTCCTGCTTTCGTTCCCTGCACGGGCTTTGCATGAGCAGGGAGAGCCTGTACTTCGTGTGTTTGCAAGATGGTTTGGTATGAGGCACTTTTTTTTCTCTTCATGGCATTTTTCAAATTGGCTGTGTTCACTAGCACAACAGGAGTGGCTCAGATTAAGGAGCTTCTACATCTGCACCATGTGAAGTTTGGGAAGGGTACTTCAGACCTTGCAATTATTAAAATTTGTACAGAATTGATCTGGACCCGATCTCCTCAATCAGGCACTGGTGCCCATTTGATGTCTGATCAGAAAAGAGCTTATAGGTTAGGTTCCTCCAAAAGGGACCCCTCTGCAAGCACCAAAACTGAATGTGATAGGTGAGGAAGACTGGGATAATTGCTTCAAAACTGCCCTGCGGCTCCGAACCAGCACACAAACCCAGGAAGAATCCAAAATCGATTTGCTCTGCACCACCTCCAGGTGGACCCAGCAGCTCTAGGGCGTCCCGTGCAGCAGCAGGTGGGCTTTGTCCGTCTCGAAATCCGTCTTACCGAGACCAAAGAGCCCCTTTACAGAGGCTCAGCATCTCCTCAGGGCCTGCCGGAGCTCATGGGGGGCTCAGGGGGCCCGAGGGACCCTCGGCCCTCCCGGGGCGAGGCCGGGGCGGGGCGGCAGCCGGCAGAGGGCAGCAGGAGCCCGCGCCTGCCCGGCCGCCCCGTCCCGCTCCCGTCTCCGTCTTGCCCCCGTTCCCGTCTCGAGCACATTTTCTGTGCTTGTTTCCTTGTTTCTAATCAGTTGAGGCAGCTGGATGCTGTAAAATGTTCTTTCTGTGTGTGCGAGCTCTCTGCACGAGGCAGTTATTTTGCGAAAGTCCGGACAACCTGTATTAAGTGTGTTTGAAGTTGGACGATATTTTGCAGTATGGATAACATTTAAAGCACATAAACATGATAGCTCAATATGATTAGTTTTTCTTAAATCTCTAGCTTAACCATGCAGCAGTTTTGGGAAGATTCCATGCCAGGTGCTATCTAAACCCCATTTTGTTCTCCTGCCTTTCACAATCTTTTACCATAGCAATTACTGCAATTATTTGATCCTACAGGCTTTATAGACATGCTTAACTTAGAAATCTGAATTACTGTTAGATCCAGCAGGACAGCTTAGAATGCATACCTTTCGAGATATGCATTTTCCTTTAATCAAAACCCAAATCAGAAGAAAATAAATATTTTTGTCTGGTTGTTTTTGATTGTTTATTTTTTACAAATGTTTCTTTTTTCAGGCTAAAATTCTACATATTACTGTCATTTTTAGTAAATGTTGGTTTCCAGAGAAAATTGACAGTTAAATAAAGAAATAATTATGAAGCAAATGAAAAGCATGGGAATAGTTTTGAGTTTTTCCATTAAAGCTATAGGGATTTTTCCGTGATCATTAACTAAGAAAAAAAAAAAAAAAAAAAAAAAAAGGAGAAACAAATCCTGCTACAATATACCTAACTTACTATCAGCCAGCCTTTGAAACATTGTAATTTTGCTCAAGGTCTTGTATCCTTCACCTTTTTTCAAAACATTACCAACCATAAATTCCAAGGTGTTTTCAGTATTTTCAGAACTGCTATGTTTTTTGTTTAGAAATTCTTTTTAATGTCTACTAACCTTCAGTCTTTATTTCTTGACTGGCTTTCAGGCAATTTATTCTGTACATTGTGAAAGGATTCCTAAGCAAAATATAGATGAGCTGATTAATAGTATGTGCTTAGTGATTGACAAGTTTCTCCTAAAAGACCCATCACCTACGGTTGCTGATACAGAGTGAATAGACATCAAACTTTTATTCCTTCTTTCCTTGAACAATGTTATGTCATGCAAAATAGCAGGCAATAATATCCATAATGACCACTATGCCTGTAACTATACTTTAGAGGACTGAACAACTAGATAAACAGAGGAGAGTGCCATGTCAGTGAAGTAGTACTTCTCTCTGCTATGTCCTCGATAAAGAACTGGCATCAAGTCTTATGAGACAGCCAACCTGCTTTAGATGTCTAGATTGTCTAGATCAAGATGTCTAGATGGTAACAGTTTACCATCTAGTTGGTATGGGGAAAAAAATGTAAACTCACAACTCTCCAAAGGCAGAAGGTGCAGAAACCCCATTGAATAATGACAATAATAAAACAATAGCCCCACAGAGATCCTAGGTTTCCATGCAAACAATAAAAAAGGGAAATAACATAGTTCAAAGGATATACTTTACTGTTGCTAAGTTGCACACAAGAAGAAATCAAGTTACCTTGATATATGGGTACTGAGAATCAAAAGCCAGAAGAGTTATACTGTGTGAGAAGATAAATTCCATAGATCTCAGATGACCCATATTGCCAACTCCCACCTGCACAGAAGCAATAGCAACAATTCTATAGCGTAGCTACAAACAAAAGAGGAATCTCCTTTTTTAAGTGAGTTTGGGAATAACCTGATTATCCAAACAATTTTAAGGAATCACCTAAAACAATTTTAGTATAAGTCGATTAAAAACGCATGTTAAATTAGGCTGGTAGTACAAATTTAGTCTTTTTAAGTTATACTTCTATGGTTAAAATAACGTAAAGACAGGAAATACAAATGCTTTTCTCCAGTCGCTGAGAGAAAACTAGATCCCTCTGACAACGTAGTTCTTAATTGTACTATAGCTGACCAGGAGAATGCACAAAACACAGCTTGAAAGGTTACTGATACTATTTCACTGTTTCTGCAACCCAGTGTAGTTTCTCTGCCTGACAGTGTGCTGTGTCATATTGGTGTGCTAATTTGTTCCATGCTGTCTCACAGGGCTGCAAACAGCTCTGCAGACGTACTCTGTGTTGCAACTGGTTCCTGCAAGTGAGCTGTATCTGCCCTGTGGATGAGCTTTCAGGCTATCAGACTCTGCCCATTCTAGGATTTTACAGTTAGAGCATGCTACTAATACTTATAAGTTGCTCATGGTTAGAGTTGGATACAGCTCAGAATTTACATTTTTTGAGAAATCTCACCACTTTGAAATCTTAATTTGCCCCAGCTTAGAATGAAAACTCTTGAAGTATTTCCTAGGATATAGACATTTCAGTAACAAAATTCCATAGCATTTCCAAAAAGCAACGATTTCTTCTAGAGCAGTGGAGCCCTGAATCCCATGGGGGTCCTTATATTTCCTGGATCCCTGAGACAAGGAAGAAGCCACCGTACAGGAGGAGGTCTGACTGAATGGAAAACTGGCATCTGAACCGCCTAGCAGAGAACTATCAAAAGTTATCTGTATTCCATTATAAGGTTTACTGAGATATGCTTTCATGAAATGTTTCATTCTCAATGAACCAGCAACTTTTGACAGAACACATTTCAGCAGAATGGTGTTTCCAAAGAGATGCATACATAGCTGGATGACACATGATAAAAATATCTCAGTCTTGGCTACACTAGCTGATCAGTATTAGTTCAGTCCTGCAAGTCTCAGCCTCCTAAAGTAATAATCATCGGGTTACCTGTTCTCCTAATGGTTAATTGTGCTCCTTCGGTAATGCCACATGTGAGTACTAGTAGCGCAGCACAGAATCCTTGTCAATGTGTTGTTTATCCTTGGATAGAATCTCTTGGACAGAGATTTTTGTGTTCTACTTTGAAGGCTTATAGTTAAATATGGATTACCAGGCTGCCCAGAAATTCTCTTGATGAAATCACCTTAACAAGGAGTCTGCTTTGTACCGCAGGGTCCCTCTATCATGGTAATGGAAACAGGATGCGGGTGATGAGAAAAGATTTCTCTCGAGCAACTCATGAGTTAAGCTTTGGAAGACCCTGTTGTTTTCCCAAGCCTTCACACAGAAGGTCTTCTACTAGGAGAAGAAGGTGTGCCTGAGGTACATCACACAAACGTACATTTGAGCTACTGTGAACTGTGAAGCAGAGTCCCCTGTTGGACATAAATAATGCTTTTAAATAAATTTCATCTTGTGCAAGAGATACTTCTGCTGTATTTCCTTCCATATATTGTTTCTAATGGCTGGAGGAAAACCTCAAATCTAATCCGTGTCTCTCTTTTTCATTACAGCAGTAGCAGAAATTATCACTTACTAGTAAAACTGTCTCAGATTTTCCCATTATAAGATCTGGTTTGAGTTTTTTATGTTTTCACCAGTTTTTAACTGTTTGGACCAACACATACTCAAATGGGTTTTTGCCTCTGACAGTGGTCTATGGAAAAAAACATAGAGGCCATAAAAAAGCTATATATTGAATGTAAAGAATGTCACAGAAATTAATTTACATCAGCAGTCTTAATTCTGGCATTTCCTAAGTTTTATTTTGCAGTCTTAATAAAAGCTTTGGTTTTGTATATGCTTATGTGTTAAATATTTGATATAATATAAATCACTGGCAGGTTACCGCCTATCAAAACTCCATGGCCCCTGCAAAAGTAAACATGTGTAAGTATGGTATAGGTTCAGCTAAAATGTACCAACCACTCTTGGAACATCTAAGAACCCCGAGGGAAAAGACATGGTGGTTAAAGAAAATATTTTTAAAAGTTAATACAAGGAAAAAATCAGGAAACGTTCCTGCATCTGCTAAAGTCAATGGCAAAGCACCCAGAGCTATAAATAGCCTCAGCATTTCACACAGAAAACCAAAGCAGAAAAAAAACCCAAACTCCTAGAAAACCTGGAGCTAGCTGGGTGCAAGACTGAATTATTTATCTTTAAAAGTCTTCAAATCACAAAACAATGTTTTTCTAAAACAAAACATATTTGGCTTAGTACAGAGTGTATGTGTAGAGGCTTTGACTTGGATTATAAAAAAAAGAACAGACTAGGAGATCTAACATTCACTTTCCAAACTTCTGAACCAGGACTTGTCAGTATGGAAGCAGGACAAGATAGTCCTGTTTATATTTTATTTCAGTTGCTGGATTCTGTTAAGGTTAGTCTTCCTGAAACTTTTTTTAAAAAAAAGCATCTGTGTTTGAAATGATATACTTAATGTTTTGAAAAGTCCTTGGCAATGTATGTTCCTTCGTATCAATTTATGTCTAACAGTCCGAAACAATGACTATGTCAAACACTGGCCAACAATGAAGAAATAAAATCTAACCAAGGAAAGTGCTAGCTGTGAAATCTTCCAGTAAGCATTTCAGAGTAAAGAGACATCAGGTATGAATCTGATAATGTTTCTACTTTGTTTTAGACAAGTGTACAATCACTGTTAAAAATGGGGTCTTGAACATGGAATTCAAAATGACAAAATCTTGAGTGTTGCCTATATTTCACTAATGTTGAAAAATATCACCATTCAGTCTCAAGGATGCCAAAGAGAACAAAAAAGAAGACAGCTAGATTCCAGATAATTTTTATGCACACAACTTATAGCAGTGTAATTTCAAAAAGCCAGGCTGCAGAGTTACAAGAAAGACAAGAATGCATTTTGGTGCCTTTGGCCTTCAGGGTGAAATGGGAAGAAAACTCCAGTTGTAATAATTGCTACTACCACTTTTCTTCCTTTCTTTAAATTCACAAGAAATTCTACTTTTCCAGGCTAACAAGAGCAGAAACAGCACAGGAGTGACACCATGGATAATTTATAGGTTTCCAGTTCTTTATCTTCGTTCATCCAAGAGCAACTGAAGTTTTTCATATACAGGAAAAAGTTTTTCAGACATACCCAAGGAAAAGGCATTGCCACAAATGGCTTCTGTAAAGATAGGCAGCATTGTAGCTGCTGATAATTTAAACCTGTGAATTTCTGTATGCAAGGTTAGAATTTTTTAAAAAGGAGGTTTATTCTCAGGAAGACGACTAAATTAAGACTGTTTAAGCTACTAAATACTGTAGACTTGATCCTCATTTACCTCATGTGAAGGAGCTTTACTACAGATGTAAATCAGGTGCTCTGTGTGTTTTCCAACCTATTATAAAACCTCTTGCAACAAACACCCCATATTAGCTTATCTTAGTACCTTTCTATCCATAAGAAGAGTTCAGTTTTCTCCTTGAGAGAGGAGCTACACTCTTGCTGCACGAGACAAATGCAAATTAGCTTCCTTGGTTCCTAGCACAGAATTCTGCACAGTAACTCACAAGGTTCTTCTCAATAATGCTCCAGTGTCTGTTGGTCTCTCAAATACCCTTTGTAAACAGTTTACATTGATCTTTGCTCCAAGCTGTGAGATGTTTATGGATCTTTTTTCAGTATGGCTATATGCCCACCATCAAGACCCAAGACCTTATTTTGGTAATCCTAAAAATAGGCTAGGATCAATTACAAAGACTTTTCCTCAACAATGTAGTTCTAAAATAAATTTAAAGCCTAAGATTTTGGAAAAAAAAACACATTAACAGTCAAACTGGAAATGTTTCAAACACTGATTGATCAAGACCCAGCTGAGTTTATTCTACTCAAGATAGATTTTCATCAGATAGTCCAAGAAGAGTGTTTGTTTTGGCCTCTGTTTCTAGAAACAATATTAATCTGGCAAAAATGTTGTTTCTATAAAGCAAAAGGTCATTGAGCAGGCTAAATATCTGTGTCTTTCTTCTCATGTACTACACTAGTTTCACTTACATCCTGTATTTGCTCAGTATTTTCAGGAGCGGTGTTAGAGTTTCTGTGCTGTAGTTAAATCATCTATCTAGCTCTCTGAGGTACTTACCTGGCCAGCATTTTTGGGAAGGTCATAGTCCAATACAGGTATGTTCAGAACACATCTGAGATCTGAAAAAGTGTTCCTTCCCCATTCTTCATGCATAAGGATTTGACCCAAATATTTTTTACAATCTGAGGCGACATTTATCTCTTTTGACATTCTTAGGTGACTTTAAATGCCTTTAGCAATCTGGTTACAAATGTCCAGTGGCAGACTCAGAAAACTAACTCAGGCCTTCCAAACCCTTGTTTAGCTCCTTCACCTCACTCTCCATTACTTTATTACCAGTCTTCTATGCTTTAAGGGAAAGAGCCAGCTTCCTTACCCTCTAGAAATATTTGAGGCAGATCCATCAGAGAATGTGAGACCCAGAGTTGCTAGAGCAAAAAAAGCCCATAAGAAAAGTTAAACCTATGGAAATTTTCATTTTTAGTTGAAGAGGATTACACTTTTCATTTCATATGACCCTTATAGAGGAAAAGTGATATATAGTGTTGTCAAGCAAGACTATCTTCACTTTTGAGACAATAACATATTCACAAAGTTGTAAACGTTTAAGCCTTTATTCTGAAGTATGTTCACATAAATGAGACATTCCTTTTGTATGTCTGTATCATAAAACAAAAAAAAAATTATTATTAAGGATGCTGCACTGGTCTTTGGAAGTCTTATTACCATTACAATACTCTACCACCAGAGCAGAGTGTAGAGTTTGCTTTTCACAGCCTTCACCAGTAAGAAACCAAGTGCATACCATGTACATGACAATACTGACTGCTTAAAAACTCAGTGCATGCTTGTTGCTGACTTTACTTGGAATGCACATTTATATGTTCCAGGTTCACTTGCAATGTACACTTTTCAACTTTTCTCTTTATCCAGCTGTCAGTTTAAGTTGAGCCAATGAAGAGATTCAGAAATACTTGCTTCCACATGCTTTCCTTCCAGGCTATAAACTGGGCATCATCTTTGACTCAGACACATATCCAGATCCTCCCAGATCAGCTGTATCTAGAGATTGCTGATTATTTCTTTGCAGCACTGAAATAGGTGCCCTCCTTCCATACATCAAAGCTTGAAGCTAGGCTCTCATTTCATATCCTTATCCTTGGTCTCCAGATGTGGTCTTTCCCTTCTGATTTATTCTTTCTTGCTCTGAAGATTACTTTCCAGGTCCAATGCTTTTATTGTACCACTTAGTTTCTGCATTCCTTAGCTGGCACTGGCTTCCCACTTCTATTGAACACAAGCTGCTGATCTTCACTTTCAAGTCCCTCTATGGACTCTCCACATTTCAGACCACCTCTCTTTCACTATAGACATCAGCTCCCATCTCTCCTTTGCCCATTTATTAAAATTTACAAGAGCCTTCACATTTTATTCTTCACATCTGCAACTTCCAAAACGCCTCTTCAGAAGGTTTTTTGAAATCCAGGGACAATGTAGTACACATACTTGCTATGCTACTACTGCTACCAGTACTTAGAAAGGTCTCTGTCAGCTGGGGATAATCTAAATGCTGCTGCAAAGGGCTTTCGTTTGAAGATCTGCAAAAATAATAAGAGTGAAATGTGGAGAATACGCAAACAATTTGAACTATATTCAGGGACAATTCAAGAGATGAGAATAGTGTTACTGAGGCAAAAAGGGAGCAGAAACAGAAGTCTCAACATGAATAAGAAAACACAGAGTATAAACACTAAACATGGTGGTCTGAACATGGATATGGGACAAGCACTTCCTTAATAGCTTTGCTGAAATACAGCCATAAACCAGAACATACCCCTTTTCCAGAAAATCCTGGACAAATTTGGTTAAGAGCTTGAAGTTATTTGTTAAGTTTATTTGAGAAAATAATCTGCTTACTTTCAGAGAAACATTATCAGCCAAAAGATCTTTCATGCTTACCATATTTTTAGAGCAGAGTTTTCTCAAAGGCAAGCTACATTATTTGAAATGCTTTCTGCAAAAAATTTACCCAAAACCCAAAGCCACATCCTGCCTTAATGTGTCCTGCAAGGAACTCTTTTAATTGCCACTGACATAGTGAGTACATAGGGACACTCATCCCCAGGAACATGAAAGACTAGTAAAGCATACAATTCTGGCTGGAATACTTAAACTGTATAACGATTTTAACTACGGTTGCTGGGTCAGATTTTGCTTCACCTTATTCTCATAGAAAGCTCTGTTTCATCTCTGTGGTCAGCAGATGGTTGTGTCACTGGGCAAGAATACAAATGTTTGACAATGGGACAATGCAAACTATCATATGAAGAAAACATGACAGTATTTAAAATATTATTTACAACTACATTTTAAAATAATACAAACCATACATTACAACTGTGCAGTGTAGAAACTTGAGTTACTAAATAGAAGAGGAAGTGAGAATTCACTTCCTCCTACTAAAATAAAATAAAAACTACCAAAGGAAGAACAATGCTATTGTCAAGTTCCTCTCTTACATATTATTGATTCTACTGAATTCAAATAGAGCTCATATTCAACTTATATTTTATGGAAAACTATGTTGTCAACATCATCTGGAAAACATTGTTGGCTTACTACATCTATCTCAGTAAATTGCTCATTGTCTTATGCTCTTGTGAATCATGTGAGATGTTAGTCTTGAGTAAAAGTAATGCAACTGGCCACAGGTGTGGTGATGTCATTTCTTTGCATCGTGGAAGGAGAGTCTCACGTTGACTCTTGCTTGGCTCACAGCACCAACTATAGCTCATGGAGAGTTGTAGAAGAAGAGAGGATAGAAAGGTCAAGGTTTCCAAATTCATAAGAGTAATAATTCAGAGCTCAGCTGTACATTAACTGAGCAGGGTATGCATTACCCTTCAGATAACCTACAACTTTACGGAAGCAAATTTTTATGGACTTAAGTGAAATAAAAAAGTTCCCTGGCAATCTTAGTTATCAGCAGCCGTGTAAACTATCAAGCATGAGTTGAGACCACTGCTGCAGTGTGTTAAGCTCTAGCAAGTAGCTTTTCTTATAGCATTCACCATACAAGGTTGTGGTAGGGTGGAAAGTGAGGAATATTTATTTGCTTAACAATCGCCCTGTACCTTACACAAATCTAACATAACGTTCTGAGGTGGCCGAGACAGGACAAAGCTGTCATGGTATGCCAAAACTCTTAGCCTCAAATTTTTGTATTACGCGTACCTTTTATGTGGACTTAACTTGCACTGCTATGACCTAACTTGGTCTGGCTTACTGGGACCTACCTGAAAGGATTGTCTGGGTACCCAAATTCCATCTGTTAATTTCAGATGCATAAGCTAATTTCATATGCACCTCCCTTCAAGGTGGGGCAAGAAGATGAAACTCTAACAGTTTGCCCCATGTGCTTCTGTATTTAGTTCAAGGACTTGAGACAAGTTCTGCTTCCTACTTTGGCCCCTTACGAGCAGTAAGGGCCACACCTCTAAAACCTATTCTGCAGGAACTATCAGGATCTTCTGCTGTATTAAAAAATATGTCTGAAGACTATTTCTGAAGGTTTCCACCAGTTCCTTGCAGACAGTGCTTACACTGATGGGAAATAAGTGACTATGCAAAACCTCTACTTCTCACTTCTTCACATCAGAAAAGAAAATACAGCTACTTTATAGTGCTATTTTCCTCATACTATCCCTCACCCTATGCACACAATAGAACCAGCCAAATGCTACACACTGTACATATGCCCTGACAGACATATTTACTATGAACAGCAGAGAACTTTGCAGCCTGACATGCATCTACAGAAAATCAAATGCATGTGTGAAAAGATGTAACGTAGCATTTGGACTTGTGAATTACCCATTGAGATGGAAAGATGAATACATACAAATGCAGATTTTGGAGGTACTTTCTGACAAGCAAAAAATACTGACTATTTTTTCCATAAAGCTTTCTGTAAAACACTGCGAAAATTATGGGGTGGAGGTGTGTGATATAGTTTTATTCTGAACATTGAACAACAGGAAAAAGAATATTTTATTAATAATTATAAATAATATTTAATAATATTAAATTTATTGTTATAAAGCTGCTTTCAACTACTATTATGCAGGTAAAATAAGACCGTTCAAGTGTTTCAAAGGCTTTCCATGGACCTCCAGGCAACGGGATAAATTTTAATATGTGAATGTAACAAAACAGTCAACATGTAGCAAGTAAAGGAGAAAGTTTAACACTGGTATGATCAGAGGGCCAACTTGGGAGCTGACTCTCACGTGAGTTAACACAGGTTGACCTTTGGACAGAAGAAACTTCGAATGAACATTCTACCTGTGTAAATCATACTTACAACATTCTAACAATCATGAAAAAAAAACGTGCATAGAGAAATAAATCACAGAGGAAAGAAGTGAGTAAGGAAAGAGTAGAACAGTTTGAAATGAGTTAAAAACATCATTAATTTATTTCTATTAATGGAACCAGGTCTTCATCTTCTTTGGTCTTCAAATGCCTTTTATATTCACTTCAGTACGAAGCTTCGAAACCTTGCTCATATCATGCCTAGTTTGTCACGCATGCGAAATCTAACACACGGCATTAATAAATTCAACATCCAGTTTAAAATGATGCTTCTCATTAAGCTAACTTTTGTACACATTGCTCTAAGCAATGGCTAAAAGCCCATCTTGTAAAGCTAAAGAAATAACGTTAATAATAGATGCTGACATTTTCAAATGAAGACCTTCAGGTTACAATTTTCTAGTTAATAACAAGTAGCATTCTGAATAAATTAGACAAGATTTCAATGTTCCATTTTATGACATTTAGAAGTTTCATTTTAGGGATACAGACAATTTCATTTTATCATAAGATTAATAAAGGTAATAAACAAGATATAGTAGTCAGTCTTTTCCTACGTCAGCTGCAATTTGTGTTAGATGTGCAGAAGTGGGCAGACTTGAACAGATGTTTCAAAGAACAGAAAGGGATATATATCGCTATGTATAAACAGTCACAAGAAATACGGATGTACACAGTGATATTTATATGTGAGAGCTGGAAAACTTAGGCTCTGATCTAAAACTCATTGAACCCAGGGAAAAAGGCTCGCTCAGGCATCTCTGGTTTTTGAATCAAGGCCTTTGAAATTTTAACAGTGTAAAGCCTGGACATGTAAATTGTTGCCCGAACGTATTCTATATGCAGAAATGGAAGCCATTGAGTAACCTGAGGCCCCGCCATACACAAAGAAAAAAAAAAAGTGGAAATCCATCATCAAAACATCATAGTGGGCAGAACTCTAGTAGCTAAGCTTTGATCACAAACTTTTCTGAAGCACTTCTGTCCTAACTTCCTGTAGTTAAAAGTGTGAATTTGCTAGCGTGACTGTTTTTCGTCCAGGTTGAGGTTTGGTTTTGCTTTTGGTTTTCCACTGTAACGAGCAATGCAAATAAGTTTTCCTATGAATAGTAACAGAGAAAGAATTACATTGTCAGTTCTGAGTTGCTGAAAGATGCCATCGAAAGGATGGAAGGACACATGGGCAGAAAGAAATTGATCTGGCCATATACCTGCTCTTTAGCACATTGAGTTTTAGCTTCTTCAGTTGTTCTAATTTTAAAGAACTATGTGTGATGTGCTTGTTAACTGGCTTCTGTATTCAATGCAGTTGTACTTAAGTTCAGTTTTCTGTGATTTTTCAAAAGCTATTTTTGGCAATTTCTTCCATATAAAATCTCAAAAGAGAGCTTTCCATCTTTCTCATAGAAGTTTACAGTTTACAGGTCCTCTGCAGTATTGCACAATCACAAAGGAATATAAAATTATCCCCAAACTTAAATAGAATTAATTCTTATTGGAAGAACATAAGTTCTACATAAGTTGCTACTTGCTTATCCCTATACTTCCTGCTTTTGACCTTATCATCTAGGAAGATGCCAAATAGAGAAAGAAATTTTTCCAGAATGCCCTGACATCGCAGTGTGATGTGGTGCTGTGATTCACTTCACACTAATTGCAACCTTGTTAAGGTTTCTGGAAAATACAGAGTCTTGGTGAAAGAAACTATCTGGTGTACCCCAGAGGATCATCCAGTCACTGTACCAAAGATTTTCACAGTGTCTGCAGAGTATTACTTGAAAAGAGGATACTCCATCCTTTAGATATCACTTGCCTTAAATTGATACTTTTTTATCCTGTTTTGTAGTTTGTATCTATGCCTTTGCCCTCTATGCTCAAAACCTTCACTCTGAAAGTTGTTTTGTTTAAATAGCAAAACAAACCTTTTAATTGTATTTTATGCGGTTTGCTATGATAAAATATCTAATTAATACACCAATTAGTATTTATTTTCCATTTTTTTACTGTTGGCCAGTGGCATAATGACTTGGCAATATTTTATACACCTGCAGCTTTTCCGTTGGAGAGCTCTGGGCTGATCCTGCATTTCTCTGGGCAGGTAAGATCCTAGTCAGCCTAGTGTCACATTTACCCTGTACAGAAAATGAAGGTCAGTCTCTAAAGTCATGTATATAAAGTGATGTCAACAAAACTTAAGGAAGGGCACATATGGTAAAACATTACTTTTTTGCCAATGAAGGGCTGGTTTCCTGACACTAGAAACATATCTATTTGTTCACTTTCAAAAACAGATGTTCTACTTTAACGGAATTATCTGCTGCTTTCCAGAAACTTACATTACAATGAAGTGCAATCCACGAGGACTGTAGAGATTAATAAAGTTCTCCCTCTCCCGAGCTGAGGGTGTATAGTGACAGCACATCTACCCAGTGATCTACTCTCCCATGACAAGAGAAGGAAAAGAACAATTTGTAATTGCATGCATTAGATCTTGAGTCATGCAACTGCTGTGAAACAGACAATTGTAATGTGGGTGGGGCGCGTGTCTCTTTCCATTGGAAAATCAAAAGCTTTTGGAGAAGAGCAGAATGGAGGGCTGGGATTCAGGGGAATGATTCTGCTGCATGTTCATTTTAGCTGAGAGAGGAGAAAACAAATGAGGAAGCATTACGTATCCCCACCTGCTCTTGCCACAAACTTTGCCTCTTTCTGACATTTCCTAATGTCAGAAACACACACTGTTAATCAAGTCCATATCTGCTGCAGCGTTTACCTCACCACATTTCTTCCTCATGAAAACATGATGGCCTCCACCCGTCCCACTGGAGCACAACGTTCACGCTCCTGAATGCACCCCAAAACCTCAGATAGCATACAAGATTTGCTGGGATTTCTATGGTTTCTCCTTGCTTTCTACAGATGTGCCGTTCTCATCTCCACTGTTCCTCTTAGAGAGAACGATGCCTGTTACAGCCAGGTACAAGGAGACCTGGGAAATACTGCCATTCAACTTTCTCAGCCTTATTTCAGGATACTCGGAGAGGACAGGAATGAATCTAGATACAGAGAAAACATAGGCTCATTAGTACAAGCACAATAGATGTTTTCTACATTATTGTAACAAATATCTTGGTCACATTTCAACAACAGCAAAGTGCAAACCACTAATATAATCAGGGTGTGGCCATGTTACTGGTAGGTCACATACAAAAGAGAAGTAACGCTTTTTGACCACAAAATGCATCATCAAATATTAGTCTTTTAATACATGCAAAAGGAGCAACTGCAGGAAAGTCAGCAAAGAGAACATGCAGTATCTATGAAACCTCAGATTCCCAAGCTGCTGAACTAATAACTATTAACTATGTGCATGATTTTTCAAATGCTAAGAAGTTTGCCAAATCTAGATGTATTTTCACGTGCCTGGCCAAAGACACAGTTCTGACCTCAGCAAAATCTCTGGCAAATTTTAGCCAGCTTCTCAGTGAAATATCTTGGGTTTTTTTAAGCAACATGAGCAGAACAACATACTATTCCCTAAATGCATTCTTAAATATGGCTGAGCTGTCTCAGCTGGAATTTTTCAAAGCAATTACCCCTTAAAGCATTGAAACATATTTGCTGTGCAAAACATGGTGGTAATTTAAAATGCTACCATCCTTCTGCTATAATTATTTTATCTCCAGCAGTGTTGTAGGAATGGAACAAGGGATTTCTTGGCTGCTTTGGAACAAAATCTAGTGTTTTGATATAAATTGCCTGTAAACGCAAGATTAAGCTAAACTACCTGATGATTTTCTAAACTAAAGTAACAGAAGTAGGAGATGGTGACATCTTCACCTTCATTCACCATGTTTTACTTTCTGTCAGTGCCTTAAATATCTAAGAAAAATCTAGCCGAATGCATTGGTTTGGCAAAGTTATGGACAATGAAAATAGGAATTTACATCAAGAGAAGGGTCTATTTGCGTGTCACCTGCAGCACTTAGAACCTCATCTTTTTAACTTGATGATATTAACCGTGTCAAGGCCGCACTGAATTTTCAGACATTTGCCTCTTTAACGTCAGATGGAAACCCCTGATTTTTTTTTTTTTTTCCTCCCTGTCTTTTGATAGAATTTTGTGGACAGCCCGGCTGCCCCTAAGGCTACGGGGAGGAGGAGACCTCTCCACAGCACGGAGGCGACGCGGCTGCCCTCGAGCCGCGGCCCGGCTGCCGCTGACCCCGCACAGGGACCCTCGCCACCCAGAGTGAGCGGCTCGCCCGCCCGGGCTCTGTGGGCGGCTCCCGCGGAGGTGGCCGCGCCGGGGCGCTCGGCCGCCCCACTTCCCCGGCGGGCGGAAGGCGAGCGGGCTCCCGCTGCGCAGGGGTGCCGCAGAGCCGCCCCGGGACTCCTGCTCGCAGCACCTCCGGGAGCCGGCGGCCCCCGCCGCCCGTCCGCCAAGGTAAGCCGGGCAGGGAGCCGGGCTCTCGGCGCCGGCCCGGGACCCCGGCAGGGCGGGAAGGCGGAGGTGCGGGCGGCTCGAGGCGCGGGGCGTCCTGTTCGCTGCGGTGAGAAACTGTGCCGGCCAGCACCGGTGCTCGGGGTGAGGAGCTGCGGCAAACCCCTCTCCGGGCGCGGCTCGTGGTGCCCCCGGAGGGCGGCAGCGCGAGTTCCCGCAGAGGACGGCCCGCCAGCCCCCGCCGCGCTGCCTCGCCGCCGGGGGAACCTCTGCCGAGAGCCGCCTCTCGCACACGAGTCTCCCCGCTCGGGACGGGGAGGCTTCCGACGGCAGTCGTGGCCTCTGTGGGCTGAAATGGGATAATGGGATTTGGTGCTGGGTACCGGTGTTGGTTGTTCTCTTTGGTGGCGTTAACCTGAACCAGTCCTTCCGTAGGTCCAGGCTCCGAGGGGGCGAGCAGGAGACTGTCGAGTTGCAAGGCAGGGTTGCAAAAGCTTCCCCGCAGCCTCGTGAGGCAGGTGGGATCCCGGGGGACGCACAGTGCCCCATTTTAGGTGCCAGCGTTGGGAAAGCGAAGGCAAACTGGAGACACTGCCGACCGAGTGGCCGAAAAAAACGCCATGCGAACATGCTGATCCGTCGATCTCAAACTAAGGAGACTAAGAAGGTGGCGTGGTTATGGCAAAACAGCCAGTACAGACTGCCAGGGAGTGCAACTTACACCTCTGCTGATGGTGTGTTTGGCCACGTGGTTTAGGGAGGAAATAAAAGTGTCTCCTGACTTTGAGAAGGCCTATCCTCCTTGATGCCCTTGTCTGAATACCATGGAGAAATAACATAAATACAGTCTCCGCAAGCTTGGGGTGATTTTTCAATCCCTTGTGCACCAAAAGAGAAGTTAACTAAATCCATTCGTTGTCACACTGGGAAGATGTGTCTGGCAGTCTTTTAGGCAGCCTATCATCCAGCCTGCATTAACTGTCATTAAAATTTGGATGCAGGAATACAGCCTATAAACAAAATATGCAGGATGCCACCAAACTGAGACAGACAACTTCACTTTTTGAGGTCCCTTCCTGCCCCAGATAACTCTCTGTGATTAGTATGGCTCCAGCTTGACTCTACCCCTTTCGTTTGCAGGATTTCGGCAGTCGTTTTTCTTCTTTGGTTCTAGTTCCTCCTTGTGAGTTGCATCACATGCATGTTTTGTGATAGTTCTTGAGTTACTTCTGAAAGTACTCATTTTGCATTTGAGTCTATTGATTTTGCACAACAGCAGGGTAATTATTAAATGTAAATGTTGTGTTTCCAGGACTTCATTTAGTACATCTGTTTCATTAGAGACAAATAGGTAAGCCCAGAGGTTAAGAAGGCTATACTAGATGACCTGCTTCACCTGTGTAAGCTCCTACTCATTTGTCTTCGCTAACTTTACAAAGCTTTTTTCTAGAAGCTTCGTAAAGAATGTGAATTTAGGTTAAAACTTTATATTTAAACCAGAATGTTTAACTTTTTGCTGAACCTGTTCAGTTCTGTTTTCACTCTCTGGGCTTTCCGAGGAGAGTATTAGATTTAACTGTACTTCATGCTTTGTGCAAGCATTGTTTAAAAATGGAGATAATTTGGTTTGAAATACGGATTACGAATGTCTTTGGGAGGTTTAATCAATGGAGCATTACAGATAGCTGAGTGATCTTTGTTTTGTATTCTCGGAGAATTCTGATCCATCTGGGTGCACACATAACAGGAAAAATGTACAGTCTCTGAAAGGGTGCTTTTAATCATTCCCTGTGTCTTCTCTTCTTCTTTAAATACCTCCTGTGGATACTGCAGACTTTTCTGGTGTTGGAGGCAAATATCACTGAAGGCTCAAAGTAATTATTGAGTAAATTGTGTTTTAATTGTTCATGCTGGAATTTGTGATTATTTGATGTGTAGTATCTTCAAGCAGGCTATGATGCCTTTAAAGTGCTCGTTTATTTTGTTAACAAATGTATGTATTCCAGCTTAGTTTGGCTTTTACAGATCAAAGGTCTGATACTCACTGTACTTGAGCAGTGTCTACTAGATTACACGCTATAAATCATGCACCTGTGAATCAGGCCGTAAACTTGATCTTTTTAAAATTTTATAAAGCTTTAAAGACTAACACATTTGGGAAGGTAACAATTTGCACAGAGGGAGCAGCAATATGAACACAGGGACCTGCTGGATGTTGTAATGGTTTAACACAGTACTGCAGCCTGAGATTTCTTAGGTAGTAAAGGATTTAACCAACCCACTAAGATTTTGCTGTGTTTCACCTTTCCTGTTAGCAGAAGAGCAACTGATGTCTTACAGCAATGAGAGGAACAAGAGGCAGAAAGCTCTCCTTCTCTTGCTCTGCAGTATGTGCTGAAGGGAGAGGTAGAACTTGGGTAACATGTGGATGGAAGGATCAGCTATTTCATCTCTCTGGCCCAATGAAACGTTTGAGAAAACTACCAGTGTGGAGTACTGCTGGGGCTGGGAAGGAGGGGTTGCCTTGTTCAAGAGAGGACCTGTCTGTTTGCAGATGCATAAACTTCTGTCCTTGGGAAGAAGATCTGGGAATGTGGATTTTCTTGAAAGAGTGGTTATATTTCAGAGGTGGCTTTACAGGAATGTAGCTGAATTTGGTTTTCCAAAATATGAATTTGTTTTTTTCAGATATCAAAGCCTGTATTCTTTCCTGCTCTCTGAAAACTACGAGTGTTTTTCTTTCCCACAGATTGTTTTTATCTTTCATTTCAGTATGTCTTGACTTGTTTTGTGTAGGCCAATCTGACCTGTTGTGATGATGACTTCACATGATCAGGTGCTGATCTGGGGTGAAAGTGAAAATAAGAACTTTTATTTGCCTGCAGCAATATAGAAGCTTTAGCTTGTTTCTTTTGGAAAGTCTCTAGTGACAGTGGTAACTTGCATCCATGCATACCTTCCAAAGAACTTCTTGAACTTTATAGGCAGGATCCTCCTCACCCCACTTTAGACATTAGCATTTTAGTTAGTCATGTAAGGTTCTGAGTCACCTTTACAGTCAACAGAGAGACACAGATACTGCTAAAACTTGGTTCAGCTGCCCAGTTTTAGACAGCTACCATGAGTCATGCTCTAGAAAATTGCCTTTCTTTCCCTTCCTTGACTAAAAAGAGCCTGAGATGACCAGGTCAGTTGCAGATGTCATAGAAACTCCACCATATTTCTTTCATGATTAGGAGTGATCCATGACAGAATAAAATTGCTCTTGGAAAAGCTGGCATTTTAGGCAGCTTTTGTTATCATTCAGCCTGTAGATTCATGGCTACCCTAGATATCTGCAGTATAGCTGATGGTGTAGAAAATAGTATGTTGCATCGTGGAAGAAAGAAGCTACAGTGCCATGTTCTTAAGTTTCTGTAGGAGACCTTTGAGCATACACGAACGTGTGTTCCTCACCACCCCTCAATATTAATTTCTAGCATTGCTCCTGGAGTGTGAATGAAAGAAAACAGAAATTACTTTGATCTGAGTAACAACTTTAATGTGGGAATTCACAAACTAGTTTGATAATGGCTGTTTAAAAAGTTTAAGTCTGTCATTAGTTTCAAAGCCTTTCTTCCAATAAAGTGACCTTTTAGATCTGTGGCTAGCTAATTGGTCTCAGAATTTTTGCTACCAGAAGCTATGCCAGCCTGCACACAGCACTGTTTCTTCTTGTTGAGCATTGATCCAGAATGTCATGAGTTTAGGCTCAAATAAATTAGGACTACAGTTATTGGGAGCATTTTGAGGAGTAGGTGCATTATGAATCCTAAAAGAAAAGGAAGGTTCAGTATATGTGAACCAAATTTTTTTGATGACTTTCTGTTTGGAAGTGCATACAGAGGTATTTCTGGTAGAAGTTTTGCACTGGATGCATCTCCTCAGTCTGTTTCTATTTTTACTTTCACTCCGTATTTGCCTGTAATCTAAAGCAGCAGATATAAAAGTGTGACACGTAACACCAATTTTAAGGGATTAAACTCCCTATGTATCTACTGTCAGTGATGGGCAGTCACTACATGGCTGTCACTAACAATGAAAGGTTCTCAGTTGTCCTCAGACAATCCAACTGATACAATAAGAAATCTGGTGAAAATTTTGTCATTATACCTACACCTGTGAGGGAGAAGGGGGATGAATGGGGAGCAAATCCGCTTCTAGCTGCATTGCTAGTCCATCAAGCATAGAGAGAACAGCTAGGAGCCAAAATCATAGAGTCACTTGCTGGACACTTTTGCTGATAAACTGCAAATTACCTTCTGAGTCCCCAGTTTCAGGCAAAAATCATGTGCCTGCCTAGAAGGCAGCTTACCGAGAGAGTGGGCAAGCTCTCTCCGAGAGTTGTCGCTTACCAGCTTGCATCAAGTCCGTATAGGCAGGAAATGAAAGCTTGTTCCTCAGGGGCCTTACTTGATCTGTTTTGGCACTCTCACTGTATCTTCAGGTAACCCAGACTGCAGAGATGTGATTACTTTTCTTCTACTTCAGAGCAAGATTTTATGTACTTTTGAAGATTTTCTAGTACTTTCTAACAGTACTAAAAGCCCCCATTCTCTTACTTGCTATGGAAATTTCATTGAAGCACAGAAATAAGAAGGTTTTATCAGCCCTAAAAGGGGTTTGAAGGTTGATGTGGTTTTTGTCTCTGATTGCAAATTTCTAGAAATAATCATTTAAATAACAGTCGTCTACATTACTGTTCTCTGTGCTTTTTGATGAAATGTTATATTTGGAAGATCTGCTGTACATGTGGCTTGGAGGGCCTAAGCTGGTGCGATAACCCTGAGCAAGTGAGAATACATGTTAAAGACAGGAACACAGATAGCATCTCCAAATACTTGTCGTGGTTACAGCTTAGTTTTGGACTTTAGTGACCGTATCTTTGTGACTGAGGGGGAAGCTGGCTTGTTTGAGAGAGCAAATACAATTGAGCCAGTAGTTTTGGGTGCCAGTACTAGGAAGGGATTCAGCAGAAACTTAACTGCGGTTTTGTCCCATAGGGGCCATGTTTTTTCATGAAATTCGGCAAAGCCTTTCATATCTGTCACTAAATTGGCCTCCTTTGTCTCCCCTGTGTCATGATGGAGTTGCTGTCTCCGACATATTGGTTGTTCCGTCTCCCCTCCACTTGGTGAGGAAAAAAGAGAGGGAGGCAGTGGCATTTCCCTCTCATGGAAATCCTTACAGAAATAGAAGAATTACACTGGAAATGTCACAAGATTCTTCTCCTCTTATTGTGTTTCCTTCCCATAACTGTTTCCTTTGTGCAGTTTAGGGCTTGCTGGGCTGTGGCAAAGCAGCCACTTTCCTTACAGATCTCCGTCTGAAACCCACTGCTTATAACTGTTTATGATCACTGTGCATTACAGAGACTGAAAGAAACAGCTTTTCTAGGTGGAAAGTTAATAATGGGCCTGGAAATTGTACCTGACTCTTCAGTTAATAGTAAAGTTGAGGAAAAGTTTAGAAAAAAATCTTAATTTGTCTACAACTTACTGTGGTACCAAGCACTGTACATCAGTGAAATACCTATAATTTCATATTAAAGCATTACTTGCTTAATTTGATTTAATACAAAAACTGTGTATGAAACAGATGGGTTCAATAAGATTTTTACAGATCTATTTTTCACCCTTTTGCTTTGCTCTTATCTGTTAGAGCATTTTAAGCTAGTGTCTCTTCCATTTTTAGTCTTCCTTTCTCATATCATATGTGCCTTCACTTAAATATTTCTGACAGTAATAAGAACATGTGATTATAAGAGGTAAGATGGTGACTTAGAGCTTTTGCCAATGACTAGGGCCTAGGAATAAGTTATTTGTATGGGTAGACAGTTCTGTCATGGACCTTTGTAGCATATCTTGCACTTAGCTCTAATGACTCAGTGTGGGAGGGAGTGAATGTTGGGAAAGAGGAGCTGTTGATTATTCAATGTAGCAGCTCCTGCACCTAAATTTTGTGCTGTAACTTTCATTCCTTTTTTCCTCTTCCTAAGTTTCATTATTCCACACTTAACATCTCTAGATTCTGTAGGGAATTGGGGAGGGGAAAGATTTTCCTCCATTGTAGATCCTTGTATACCTTCCTGTCTCATCTGTGGGTTTCCTCGTCTACCATTTTCTGCTCATTAAACAATCTATTACTGTGAGATCAGCCTGCCTTATGGGTTGTGAAGCTAAATATAAAAACTTTCATTTAATAGAGAGCTACAAGACACACTTCCCATAGCTCAGTGACCTGAGGATAAGGGAATTCTGGGAATAGTTCAAAAGTAGTAAATGGGAATGAAATACTTATAGCCCATCTGCTTTATTGCAGTGTGGAGTTAGGCTGGCGATTCTGCTGGAACCAAAAATTATTAATAATTTCATTATTCTCATCTGCTGGCAATTATTTTAAACACAAGACTGTTGCTGTCATGTAAATTCTGTACAGCAATGTTGAGTAACTGGAAGAAACAGGAAGGAAACATTACACCAGCATCAGCAACCTACAGGTTATGGGAAGGCATGTGGAAAAAGAACAAATTTGTGTTACTCACACTTACATTACTCTTTGCTATTCTGCTCTCCGATCAAGGCAGGGAATGGGAGGAACCTAGAACTATACTATGCCTGAGTAGAGCTGAAGTAGACATGTTGTCAACACAAGATGGATGAGCCTAGATCAGCTGGTGGTTCGTGGGCTGTATCTGGTTCAGGGATACGCTTCCGTCAAGCCTTTCCCAGGAGAAGATAAGTTGGGGAAATGGGGATCTTGTTCCTGTGTGCCAGTAATCTGTCACAGAATAAGGAATTGCTTCTTCTACCAATCTGTTTGAAGACATACGATTGGAAATAGGTCTCCTCCTATCATTTCATTCTACATAGAGAGCTTGTGCTGCTTGTATGGCTCTTGGGGAGAAAGTCCCTGAACTGGACCATTCTGCAGTAAATAATTCTGTGACAAAAGAAAAAGAAGATGAACAAGTCTGTAGCCATATAGTATTTCTTGTAATGTTCTTAGATCTACAGGCCAGACAGAAGCACATTGTCTGCTGGGAGGAAACTGTATAAAGATGAACAGAAGTGGCACTGCTTTCCAGCTCCACAAAAGCAGTCCCCTTTAGGAGGTGACAGGAGGCTGCAAAGTGAAGTTCTGGAACATAGAGATTGCTCCCAGCTTTCTCCTCCATGAGTTTGTGCTTTACACTGGTGCTTCTTTTTCCCCTTGCATAAGATGCTTTTGACTCAGTCCCCAGCTGCTCGAGTACACTTGGGACAGGTGTTCTGGAGCCAAGATCCAGACTCTGTGTCTGTGCCTGAAAGTGATTCTGGAGAGCAGCTTGGTGAATGAACTGTCTTGCACCCAGCCTGCATGCCATATCCCTCTACACTCCTTTTCTGTAGCCTTAACATGCACTGCCTGTCACTAGTTAAATGTTCTTCCTGTCTTCTCTTGTCTTAGTATGAGACCCCTTTGCTAACCCCCTCCTCTGGCCTTGAGTAATTTCCTCCTGACGCATGGTGGATAAGCTTTTAGGTAGTCCCTTGTCCCTCTCAGTCTCTCTTAACTGAGCCTCTGGGTCCATACACTAATCTTGCCATCCTGCCTCACCCTAAGAACAGGACCCACAGCTGCTTCTCCCAAACACCAGCCTCAGCAAGTGCCATAAAGAAGAGATAATGTGTTTGGGCCAGTGCATGGGAGGGAGGGAAAGGCTGGGGAGCACAGAGGTGATAGACACTGAGGCAGCATCATCTGAAGGACAACCACAGACTCAGTGTCCCATGGTGCTTTACAAACATACTAAAATTCTCTCTCTTTTTCACCAATGGAAAATGAAGTACTCAAATATGTATCACTGGAAAAGATGGTGATGTGCTTGTGCTCAGTTGGTGTACTCATGCATAGGAGTTCCTGTGGTGTTTAAATTATCACTATCGTCTTGACAAAACAAGGGTGAAATACAACAGCTGTCATCATTAAAGTGCAGCAGTGTGGCTTTCAGGACTATGAAGTCTGGGTCTTTTGGACTAATAAAGTCTTATTCCAAATTCAGTCCTAACTGCAGGCTTGTTCCTCTGATACAAATGAGTTAACTGTGAATTTCCAAAACAGTAAAAAAGGGAACAAGCTTTCAAGAAGTTTAATTGTATAATGGCATCGTTACAATTTCTGTGAAACAGAGGTGAGATCTGTGAGTTTGGAGTGCTCTTATCTAAAGATGTTTGTGCTCACATGTGGATGGATGATTCTAGAGTTAGTAATAAGCTTAAATATCAAGTGTGCCTTTAGTCTTGCTAGAGTCATGAGCAATGTGTTACAAGATAAAAGGCAACTGGAGTCAAAATCGGTTCCGCAGTGTATGTAAAATGTGTCTGGAGCCATCATGGAAAATGCTGTGAAGTGGGTTTTGTAGCATGGTCACCTGAAGATGCCATAGTACCCCAGGTTAACATTAGAAAAGGTTTCTCTCACATTGTTCTATTTATCTGCCTTTTTTTTTTTTAATCCAAAGCCAAATGTGACTTACTTTTAAACTAGGAAGGATACTTTGCAATTTTATCAGTCTTCCTGCAGCAGCTAGTGTCTTAGTGTGTCGCTGTCATTCCATCATAAGCAGAGTTATGACATGTCACACCCATCCCTCAGATAAATATGCAATGCAATTTCAGCTGCAGATAAACCTACAGTCATTGGCACACCAGATTTCCCAGAAGAATAGGTGATAAGAGTAAGAAACTGCTTTCAGCGTTAGCTATGCGTGCAAGTTTTTTCTTGGAAGATGTCATGCTTATGAATGTCAGGAAAGTACAGTACTGGAGGCGGTCTAGCTGCTTTTGATCTATCCTTTTCAAAATATGAGTTAGTATTAAAACAGAAGAGAGTTATGCGATACAGAGTCATCTTATGTAGGTAAGAAAGAAAGAAAAGTCTTTGGAGCATGCTAATTGCCAAATCTGATTGTGATTTTTGAAAGCTTGGAGGCAGCTGCCATTTCTTCTTATCACTCCAAAACTTCAATTTCCTTTCTTAGTACTTACTAGAATTAGTAACTAATTGGATTATTCTTCTAGGTTGAATTCTGCAGAGACAGATGTTCTCTTGTGTTCTACTTCATAAAAATTGACCTAAATGTCTGTTAGGGATTTTTTACTAGACATGATGCAATAGCTGGTTAAGAAACTTCTGTCCTGCCTCATTTAAGTAGTAGATAAGAGACATTTGAGTAGTCAGAGTTTTTCTTGACACCTAACTGTAAAATCATTGTAAGAAACCTAGTTAGACCTATTTCAGACCTGCAGTCAATTTGGCCAGCAAGTTGTCTCCAACGCTGGCTAGCATCACGTGCCTCAGAAGGAGGTAGAAACAAATCCTGTGAAGGGTTAGTGTAATCTCTCTACCATGAAATCTTTACTCTGGTCCAAATTGGTGTAGCCTTTGTTTTAGGTCTTGAAACCTGAGGTTCATCATCCTTGCCTGAAGCTGTCTGAAATACTGGCACCTCTAGCTATAACTCCTTGTAGAGAAAGCCAGCTCCTCAGCTTGCTAACTCACCAGTTTTGATGATGAGTTTCACAAATTACGCTGTGCACATTTCCTGGAACGGTTGCGCAGACTTCCAGTTCATTTACTATCCCATTGATTTGGTGTCATAGGCCAGGATGAAGTGATGCCTCAGTAACTTTCCTCTAGGTTTTGGTACATTTTTGTCACACTACTTTCACATCTCTTTCCTGTGACAATCAGTTACCCTCTTTCCAGCTTTACTCTTTGTGGTGGGGCTTCTGTCATTTTCATCTCTCTTCCCTAATTCTCCTTTATTTCTGTCCTTGAAACGGGATGATCTACTTTGCATAGTCTGCCGTAGGTAAGGGTGAATCTCTGATTTGAGTGGTTTAGTCACTGGGCTACTGGTGGATGTCTCTAAAAAACGTTAAAGATTTCTTCATTCCGCTCCAGAAAGCATTTAAACATTAAACGTTAGCAGGAAGTTACAGTGCTGGTTGTGGTCATCTGGATAGTCCAACAGCTGTGTTTATTTTGGTGAGCTTGGTACTCCAACACTTACACACTATAGAGCAGGGACTAGGAGGTGAAGGTGTGCTTTTGATCTTTCCGTGTGACTTGTAAAATATACTTCATTTATTTTTATCCTTGCTTTTGTAACGGTTTAAGAGGAACAACAATACTTTGAATTTAATGAATGTGTCTGTAAGTGTTCACTAGATCATTAACTGGACTGGTTCCTAATGCTGTTTGTAGCATGAAATCTGCTGTATGTCTTTGTTCTACTGATACCATGCCGTTCCTCATTCCTTTTTGTTTGTAGCCCTTAGATCAATTAAACTGCATTAACTCCACTGAGACTGAGTTGCAGAGATGGTAATCTCGTGTGCGATACCGTTGGTGTTTCCTGTTCGGTGTTGCATAAGGGCTTTGAGCTTATTTTCAGCTTGCGAGTGCAGAAGCCTTGGTACTGTGTCACTTAGACCGCTCTTCCTGTTGAAAGGGGCAGGCTTTCTGTAATTCTCAGAGGTATCAGATACTGGACAGTTCAAACTCTGCTTAGTATAGTACCATGCCTGGTTGTTTTTCTCGAGCTACACCATATGATCGCCCTGTCAGCTTTCATGATATTTTTTAATAGTTTATTGTTTAAGCGGGGTGAATTTTATGTGGTTGTTTTACTACTCGTTCTGTTAGCTTCCTGCCAAGTGATAAAGATTCTATCAAACAATTCCATTTCCTATGTATTGTTCATAGACATAGTGCTGTTGTCTTATGTAAGTGTGCAAATCACAAAACTTTTTTTATTCTCCAAAAAACCCCAGTTGTTTTATTGTGCTCTCTACTATCTTCATAAATCAAAATGTATGCAACCATGCAGAAATTATGTCCCGATTTTAATTACAGAGTTCATATTATAGGCCAAGAAAGGCAGTACCTGCTCCACCTGCCAATACATGACACTAAATAACATAGGTGAGATTCTACTTAACGCAGGTAAGATTGTGCACCTTGAGGCTGAGTGCAGGGACTGCTTCTCCATTCTTGCATCTGAGCAAGAAATTTCTCGGTCAGTATTTTTCTTTAGTGCCCTTGAATACTGGTCTAGTCCCATGGGAAAACATTTTTGTTCACTGTCAGCAAAGTACGTTGCTCATCCAAGCACAAGTTGGACCAGGGAGTGTTTCCCATCCATGTCTGTGGGCTAGCTTGTTTTCTGCATCTGCCAAATTCTCTGATGTTAGTAGTGAGATATAACTTAATTCCAACTTCCTAGCCCATAGCTCAAAAAATGTAGAAATCTACATCTCAATTTCAATATAAGGGTATATAGAGGAGGTAGATAGTTAGGAGAGGGAAGAAATTTTGTGTGGGTCTGTTGCCCAGTTTAGAAATACAGCGCACAGGAATTTTGAATTGTCATCTAGGGCAGCAGAGCTGGTTCTTGTAATAAAAAGGTAATAGTTGGAGGGCCCCTCACAGGGGCACCTGAGTGGATGAAAGTAGGTCTTTGGAAATGGCAACAAAGCATGTGACGGAAAAAAAAAGACGTGCTACAAAAGGCTGACACTAACAGGTAAGGAGAAGTAGGAACTAATACACAGAAACCATGTTTTTGCATTGGGTGAGCTGAAATACAAACATGCTAGAAGTACAAAGAGTACAATAATATACAAGAGTTTTGTTATTCACATCTCTCAATTTAGATTGAAATTATTTTTCAGCAAAGAGCCTGCTAAATCCGAAATTAGGAAGGTAAAAAAATAATAGGTCTAGCAGGTCTGGAGGACTTCTGGTAAATGATGGGGTGAATAAATGTATTGATGAGTCAAAATACAATGAGTCGATATTTATGTATTGTATAAACCTGTGAGAGTTTAATATGTATAAACTAAATAGTGAGACTTTGGGTTAGAATAGCAAACTGAAGAGAAAATGCCCCCAACATCTTAGATACACAGTATGAGAAATGTGGGAGTACTTAAAAAAAAAAAAAAAAAAAGTTTTTCATGAATGCTCAATGAAGATTTGAAATAAAAGACAAGAATACCTTTGCCTGTATGCTCGGTTTTACTTCAAAAAGTGGTCTAGAAGATATCAATTTGAAAATCAATTGCTTTAAAAAATAGATTGTTTCACATGTATGCGTTCGCACAAGCCCCTCCTTAGCATGTTTATTCTTGGCAACAGCACTCTCTTTTTATTTTAATTTTGATTTTTTTCTCTGCTTAAAATCTTATGCATGACATGGGAAACTTATTATAAAGTACTGTTTTTTTTTCTCTTTGGTTTATTGTAGTTGATAGTGATTTTAAGACTTACTAGTGTTAGTACTATATACAGAAAAAAATAGCAGAAATGTTACTGTGGTGGATATAGAGGAGGACTGAGCATGAAACTCAATATGCTTCTGGGGACTTTGGTAAATCTTTTCCCCTTTTTGTTAATAATCGCTTGTACACCTGCAGGTTTCACTTTGAGTTTCTGGTTGAATAAGTTCAAGGCTATTTGTGAATAAGTCAAAGAATTTGCTGGTCAAAATGCAGCAACATCTTCCTTGAATGGAATAGTTCCCAAATCTGCATATGGTTTTGTTTGTTTGTTCCTACTGTGGCAATCAAATAAAAGAAATGGAAATGATTGTAGAGAGGAGTCAAAGAGGAGGAGAGTGGATGGACACTCTTTGCAGTTTCATGTTTTGAGGAGTCACTTTACTGTCTTTTGCTTTTCTAGCTCTTGACAGAATCCTAATTAATTTGGAGAGTTCTCTTCTCGTATCTGTTTAGAGATCATTCAGTGTGTTTTAACATACAGATATTTTCAGGGTGTTTGGTGATTATGATATTAATTTTGTCTTCCTAAACTTAATCAATAAAAATTCAAGAGGAAAAAAACATGCCAGTAGGGGCAATGGCTTGGTGACAACATGACTTATCAGTCTGGTGATCATGATGGGATGTCTGTTCGTTGAAAGTGGCACTTGAAAGGGACACTGACATACTTCCTTCTCAAAATATACGTTTAAGCCTTCTGCCTTCCCCCATGTGCTTAAGGTCAAAAAAACCCTAGTATTAAATGTCTTATTTGAATTGATAAGGAAGAGTTATCGGCGACTAACTCAGCTTGAATTTACAGTAGAAATTCTTACAAAATTCTTTGCACATTGCTTTTTCATAGGATTACATTATTTTCCTTATGAATCAAATGTGTCTGAAGATTCAGAAAATCCTATAATTGCACATAAAGAAGCTCTGAATTTACCAGAAGCTGTAAAAATCCTGAAATTTACTGAAAGTATTGTATAACCAAATATTCAGATCTCCCACTTTTTTTTTCTTATTTTATTCACTACTGAAGAGGGTTCTTAGGTGTTGGGTTTTTTTTCCTTTTTAGACAGTTCTTAATTCTCACCTGATAAGGTCTCTTGATTGTAACTCAAGAGTTTTGGGTTTTTTTTGCCATTTTTATATTTCTGTTCTGGAAAAATATAGCAAAGCAGGATTTCAGTTTGTCAAAGGAACCAGTATGAAGACTTGTTCCTCAAAGTAGATCTAGTCAGTGCTTAAAAAAATCCAGAAAAACATACAAATGGCTAGAGCTGGTAAGATTCGCCCAGCAGGCATTTTGTTCTTCTAATCAAAAAGCAGGAAAACAGAATTTTATTCAGTATTATTTAAGCTCTGATGAGATTCTTGTCAGTATGAGCTGCAGCTCTATTTTTTGTCACATAACAAATCTGACTGCAGTCTGTCTGATCAAATAAGTACCATTTTATCTATCCTTTTCATGAAAATTGGTTCTCCAAGTGCCAGGTGTATGGGAAGCTACACAGCTGTTGGTTCAAATAAATGAATTGAGATTCAGTAATCATTTATCCAACCGTATGCTGCTGAATCTACAGAAATGGAATTTTACACAGACAGCTCTTTATGATAGCTATGATACGTACAGAGAGAGTGAGCCATCCAGTGTGGATTTGTCAGCTGGAAATGAAGCAGAGATGATGACTTTAGCTCTCCATTTTGCTCAGTCATTTGCGCCATGTGTTCCCTGTTACATGGGCATAGCTGTGCTGTCTCCACTGTTGGGCTAGGCTTACCCTCAGCCCTGCCAACCACATCCTGTTAAAATGTCCTTAACAGCATCCAGTTCCCAAATCTTTAAGTCTTTGATTTCTGGGATCTGAGAGAACTCTGGAAGTTCAAAGTCCAGTTGCCAGTTGCCTGTGCCTGGTTTAGTTACACCAGCTACAACAAAAAGTCCAAGGCAGAAAGCAGGTGGAATATGCCCCTGAGCCTGTCTGAAAGCTGTACATGCCTACTCCTAATGAGTTCTGGTATCAGGAATAACAACAGGTGGTAGGAGGACAAGTGAACATATGTAGATACTTCTGTAAATGCAGACAGACCAAGTCCAAAGGACGCAGAGCAGCTCAGATTGTTCCAGTATTAACCATCATATAAAGACATGCTACGAAATATTCTCAAACAACAGATATTGACTTTAGTGGTTCAGTGGCCTTTATCATTTAACTATGGAATAGTTAGGTGACTCAAGATGTTCTTGTAAAGGAAAATCATTAATTGAAGAACAGGATACTTGCTGGTGGTCTTTTGTTGCTAGTCTTATACTCATTAGAGTTGTTCCTGTCCTCAGTTGATGCTTTCTTGCATCAGGTTGGTCCTCATCCGGTAAGGTGCGGTGGTGGGTTGACCTTGGGCTGGCCACCCGGTGCCCACCAGCCACTTTATCACTACGCCTCCTCAGCAGAGCAGGGGGGGAAAATAGAATGGAAAAGCTCATGGGCAAGACGAGGACAGGAAGATCACTAACCAATTACTATCACAGGCAAACACTCAACATAGGGAATAATTCATTCATTGCAATTAATAAGGCAGTAGGATAATGAGAAATAAGAACAAAATAAAAATCTTCACCTCACTCCTCCCTTCTTCAGGCTTAGCTCACTCCCAACTCTTCTACCTCTGTCTCGCTCAAGTGGCACAGGGAAGAGGGAATAGCACTTGTGGTCAGTTCATAACGCTGTGTTTCTCCTGTTCCTTTCTCCTCTTGTGCTGTCCCTGCTCCAGTGTAGGGGCCCTCCATGGGATAGAGTCCTTCACAAAAATTCTCCAATGTGGGACCTTCCCACAGGCTGCAGTTCAAAAACTCCAGCATGGGTCCCTTCCAGGAGGTACAGTCCTTCAGGAAAAGACTGCTCCAGTGTGGATCCCCTATGGGGTCTCAAGCCCTGCTAGAAAACCTGCTCTGTGTGGGCTCTTTTCCATGAGTTGCAGTTTCTGCCAAGAGCCTGCTCCAGTGTGAGCAGACCAAGGGTTGCAGCTTCCGTCAGGGCATGTCCACCTGCTCCAGCATGGGGTTCTCCATGGACTGCAGTGTGGATATCTGCTCTGGCGTGGTCCTCTGTCAACCAAGGGAACAACCTGCTTCACTATTGGCTTTACATGGGTTGAAGGGGAACCTCTGCTCCTCCACCTGGAGCACCTCCTCTCCCACCTTCTTCACTGACCTTGGTGTCTGCATGGCAATTTCTGTCACATTTTTCTCACTTCTCTCTTACAGCTACTATGCAGTATTTTTTTTTTACCCTTTCTTAAATACGTTGTTGTGGAGATCCCGCCAACATCACCGATGAACTTGGCTTTAGCTGGCACCAAGCCCATCTTGGAGCCATCTGAAGCTACTGTCTCTTTCTGACATGGGGGTGGCTTCTGGTGTCTTCTCACAGAAGCCACCTCTGCAGCCCTCCCACTACCAAAACCTTGCCACATAAACCCCATGCAGGTGCACACAAATCCAGTGAACCGATAACACTATTTAGGTTTAAAGTTTAAACCCCAGTTTGAACCCTAGGTTTATGCAATGAGCACCAGAGTTCTCAACCCTTGCAGGCTTGAGCCTGTTAAGAAAGGATGCGTAAAGTTCTCTGACAGTGTTCCATGTCAGACACCCTTTTACACTACTTCTCTCCCTGCAAAGGAACAAATATATGAGAAGAAGAGTATTGCAGAAGCTGTATCTCCACAGTATGTCAGCACCACCAGTGTGTGGTGCTGTCCTCACACTCCTCTCTTGAAACAAGAACCACCATTTACTGTCATACAGCATGTACATGTTTTCCTTGTCTCAGTGCTCTCCCTCAGATGTCTTGAGGTTAGGTAAGACTGGAATTCTCTCAGTGCACTAGTGTTTAAAAGAAATAGGGGACAAAAACTTGGTCATGTACTTAACCGTAACCAGGTCCTGCACTGGAGAACACTTAAAAAACTCATGTGTATTAGTTGTCTAAGACAAAGAAAGAAATCTTTCAAGACGAAGCATTCAGGAATTTCTCATCCCTCAAACTTTGTTTCTCTCTTCCATCTCTCACTAACTCATTTCTTTGATGTTAAGATACGATCATGATTTATTAGCTAGTGACTTCCTATGAATGTAAATAATACCAGGAGGTTGTTGGAACGCCTAATGAGTGTAGAGTGTGTGTTTAAGCATGTACAGATTGAGATTCTGATTTGTTAGTAGTTATTTCTAAACTATGGATGAAGGTTTTTACAAGCCATGAACAGTTGTTTTAAAGTTAATTGGGAATACAGTATAAAAGAATATTGCTATTATCTGGTTTTGCCCATTGTTGGCTTGAAATGAACTTGTCATGACTCCTTGTCTGGATTTTTTTTCTTTCAGATGGAGCAAACACATGATGATATAGATGAAATGTTCAGCAATTTACTTGGGGAGATGGATATGCTGACCCAGGTAAATAATTCTTTTTTTCCATCAAGATTAGAAAAACAGCTATTATGTATTAGAGAAAAGAGGCAACTTTTCTACATTTTTTTCATTTAACTCTACTCTGAATAATACAGATAAATTATTTGAAAAACCTTCAACTAAATTTTTCTGTTTGACATTTAAAAAAAATAACCTGAAGAATAAGGTAATATCAGTGCAGGCTAGATTGTTATGGAGAGCTAACTGTTTATGAAAAGACGCTTTCCTCCAAAAAAGCAAATAAGCAATTCAAATTTCTCTGGACTCAGTCCCAAGAAATTGAAAGATTCTGTCAAAACAGGAAGAGTTTAAGTCAGAATTTCAGGTATAAATGCTTTATATACATATAGCATGTAGCCTGAGTGTCAAATGCAAACTTTGGAAATGAAAGCAACATTTTGAATATAGGCATAAAGGTAATCTTTAGATACAGCAAATACTAAGTTACAGCTAGGGTGGCATTCAAGAATTTATAGACATTATTGCCAGTGCAGAATACACTCTTGAGAGGAAACTATAAAACAGCATGAGTCTATTTCTAAACCTATAGTTATGGAATACTTCCTGCAAAACCTGATGAAAGGAGAAAATTTATATTTCTAAAAAGAACCCCACAAAGTGCAATAATTTTTTTTTATTTTAATAAATGCATGCTTGAAAACACTTACGCTGTCATCTTGGATTCTGTGAGAGTTTGGTTGCTTACAGCCTGTGCTTTGAGGGGATCTTTCCCTCTTGGTGAATCCCAGTGCTTGCCAAATTAAATACCAATACTTCTGAGCCACAGAATAGGAATTGTGCTTAAACTGTGTGAAAGCCAAGATTTCACATGACATCTTAGCTGGCAAATCACAATACTTTACCCCTTGGTAGCCTTTCTGCTTTTTAAGGGCGTATGCATAACCGTGCATATTTATGTGTATAAAGAAGAGGGGGGTTAGGGTAATTTAATTTCATTATTATGCCTTGAAAATTAACAAAAGGCTGCTTGTGATAAATTTTACCTCTTCAGATTGGGACATAGCACTGTTACCAGTGGCAGATGATGGAAGAGAGTAAGAGAGTGAGCCTTTTCTCTGTCCGCTCATCATGCGGTACTGGGCAGGACTGGACGTGTTCCTAAGATGGGCACTGACTGCTCCTCCTCTCTGAAGCGCTGGCATCACCTCTTCCCTCAACATTGTATGGGAAGAAGGAGACGGGCACGTCTGAAAGCCTGAAGACTTTCAGTTAACAAACTTGCATCTGTTAATTCCTTTAGATTCTGATTTCCAAAATGAGACTGTAGATAGTTTTTCATCCTTTTTCCACCAATCTGTTGTCTGTTCCTAAAGTAAGTGTAAATGATAGAAGCACGCAGGGATGCCTTCACATTGCATAACAAGGCTGAAAAATAAATGCAGATGCAGAATTGGGCTTTTTCTACTATTTCTACGTACTTAACTTTAAGCTTTTAGCATTTTGATTGTTTCTCTTTAATTTCTCTTTGCATGTACTTACATTTTTTTCTGCACTTTTATGGCCAGTATGGGATGTTACAACTTCTTGCTAGATCAGTAATGAAAGTATTTCCTTTACGCTCTTACAGTTTGTTTCATGAATACCTTTGTACCCTCCCTTTTTCTCTTTTTTCTTTTTCCTGGAGCACTGTAAAACTATCTCATGTGCTTCATTTCTCCCTCTTCTCCTATTTATACTGCCCATTGTTATGACAATGAATATTAACACAGAAACAGTGTTTAAAGTTATCAGTATTTGGTTTCCAGCTCTGTATAACTTCAGAAGAAACTAACGTGTTCGGATGGGAAATAGGTGTAAAGAACTGCCAAGAAAAACATTTGCATTAATTTTCATGGAAACATCTGTCAGTTTCAGGCAACTCAAAGAAATGTAAATGCCTCTGGTACAAATTGAGTATGAGCACCAGTAGACAAACATCTGATAGGGATGTATAGACAAGGATATAGCTTGTAGGATATACGAAGTAATCCTTCAATTCTGCACAGCATTGGTAAGAACTCAACGGGGAAAACTGTGTCCAGTGTTAGCACTGCATTTTGAGGAGAAGGAGGTTCCACTGGAGAAAATCCAGAGGAAAGTGATCAGAATCACGAGAAGGAAAAGAAACGTGACCTGTAAGAAATGATTGCACAAGGGTTGTTTAGTCTAGAGAAGAAGAGACTGATAAAAATCTTTGAATACATCAAAGGCAGCATCTGAGCAGAAAGTGGTTCCTCACGTCCGTGGAGAGTAGGACAAAAGGAAAAGGTCTTCAGCTTTAGTGAAGGAAGTTTAGATTGAGCATCACAAGAAAGGTTTGATGGCAGGATTAGTGATCTCAATGGTGAAGCAGTAGAGCAGATTGCCAGAGGTGATACGGAACAGTGAGCTTTTAAAATCAGGTTAGGTTTACATTTTTCAGGTATGACCCAGCTATAACTGCCCTGCCTTAGGACAGGTACGTGGTCGACAGACTGTTGAAATTCCTTCCAGTCTTGTCTACAGTGTTTGCTTATTAGAGCTATCACCTTCCTCTCTGTGGAAGGGATAATTTATCTTTTTGTCTCCACTATGTGCACTTTTCCTGACTTGTGAAGCACCGGTTCCCTGCCTGCTTCCTAAACAGCAAGCCACAAACTAGGAATTCTCTATTTAACTATGCAGATTTGCAGTTTACATTGCAAACAGCAGCATGTTTTGTTTGCTGTTGTGTTTGGGGATTTTTGGAAACAGCATGAGAAAGCAACAGCTAGGTTGCATTTATATTAGTAAATAAAACATTCTGGAGCAAACGGCACTGCATAGTTCAAATGTGTACACAGCTAAACTGTTTTAACACTCTGCCCTCCCTCAGGAGAACCACCAAAAACTAAAAATCCGTCTGGCTTCATTCTCTGTCTCAATTAGAAACAGCCCTAGCCTCCGCTGTTCCCCACGCCAAGCCCAGGTGTTGCCTGACAAGAGCTGCAGTTGGCATGGATCAGCATTGCACTGAGAAGCATGCAAATCCTTAAACACTTGGCATGATTGTGAGACAGTGCTTGAACCCTTGTCATGGCCCTATTGAATTTACCAGTCTAGGCATAATCCCAGAAACTAGTGTGTGTCTTCTGTTTGCTGAAGAAGAATCGATTTCATTAGACAAATTCAGGTAATAGATTTACAAATGTTAATGTCTATAATAGTAATGATGTCATCAGACACTTGTTTTTTTTCTTCTACCTTAACAGAGTTTAGGAGTGGACACTGCACAGCCTCCTTCCCCCAAAGTGACCAACAATGAATTTAGCTTTACAGTTGGTTTTAAAGATTTAAATGGTAAGTAACTGAATGGACTCTTCCATGTTTTTTATGCTTATTTAAAATACCTCACAGCAACAAATGAGAAGAAAAACATCATACGCTCTTGATGGAAAAAAAAAGGCCAAAACAAAAATGTTTTGCTGGCAGGTGAGGTATATTTGTGTCTCTCAATTTAGGAAACTTCAAAAGAGCCAAATTTTTTTTAAAGGGACATTGTTCAGTGTTGTATAGGAGTCAGACTTTTTGAATTGTCTGAGTGTAGAGGAAAACAAAAGTGAGAAGTCCGCCGCATTACTTTGTAAAATGCAGCCTTTATTGTGTAAAGATTTAATTTAGTAGAAGACAGTTCCTCAGTGTGAGGTCAGAACTGGATAAGCGTTTTGTTCAGTGGAAGTACCACCTTTTGCATGTACAGCTGCTTGTTGAGGCTGTGTGGCAAATCAAATGAGGTGAGTGTAAAACCAAACCAAATTCATCCAAGTGTAAAAAAAAAAAAGAACCCTCCCTTTGGTTTTGTTTGCATTTTTTTTCTTCTTACTGGGGACTGGTTGTTTGCATTTGCCCGAGTTGGTTTTAGCCTGTGTTTTTGTTCCAGAATCAGTTCACTATTAAGCTACCTAATATCTCTCCCAGCAAAGTGGGTATGTAAATAGAGGGAGTCATAAGCCAACTTTCTCACTGAAAAGAAAAGCTTATGAAAATACTCTATTAGCATAACAGGTAAAGCAGAGTAAACTGAGATGGTTTAGTGACATATTCATACTTAGTCTGATGAATTATCTATTCTTTGTTGGACTATATTGGCATTTTTGAGTGTCTAGTTCAGCACTCTCCATCCCTTTCCAAAATTCTACTTAAAGATTTCTCGATTTGTGATGTTGTGTTTTTTGTTTGGTTTTTTTTTTTTTAGCTGGACTCTTTGAAGATATTCAAACCGCTGAATCTGTTTGGTTCTTAAAGAACCCTCCTCTTCTAGAAAGCTAAATAATCCTACAGGATGTTGTTTCACAGGATCTCTTATACCATGACTAGTTGAAACAACCAAAGAAGAAATTACATGTAAAGTTCCAGTATAGGATTTTATCTTAACCTCCATGGCAGGGGAGTTGGAACTAGATGATCTTTGAGGTCCCTTCCAACCCTAACCATTATATGATTCGATGATTCTGTGATTATACTCTGACAGAGTAGACGACAGAAAGCAAAGTTACAATATTTCTATCTGTTTGACAAGATGCTTTTGAAAAAGAGGCTGTCTTCTTTGTTCTTTTGCTTAAAGGATCTTCAAAATCCTGCATATTACGTGAGATATGTCACAGATGTTGATCACACAATTACTGATGTGCTACAAATAATACCATATAATTTCATGTGTCTCAGAACTCTCTGACTCTGCTTCTTGTTCATTTTAGAGTTGTAGAATAGTAGTAATACATGAAGATATTCTTGGTCTAGGCCTTGGTTTATTGTGTGCAATACTAAAACTTACTAAGGACTTATGTTATGTACCTAACTTAGGACAAGTAAGTAGCCTAATGGGAGCTAATGGAATTTCTTGTTTCCTTATCACTAAGCATGTGCCCAGAAACCTTGCTGGATCAGGGCCAGGTTTTGTAACATCATAAGGGCCTAAAACTGCTATCACTGAAAGTGAAGCTTCATGTCCTGTTGAATTTGTATTCGTAGAGTTCCTTGTACTCTGAACTTCAGTATGACCAGATTAATGGCTATTCCTAAAACACGTTTGTTTTCTTGAACCCATTTAAAATGTTGTTTGCTTTCCCAGAACCCTTACATCTTACAGTAACCATGCCTTCTGGAATTTAATCTCCACTGAACTGGGAACATAGTGTTTTTCTTTGCACTCACTCTGACACATTTTGTGATTTTCTTTACAGAATCCTTGAGTGCCCTAGAGGACAAAGACCTGGATGCTTTAATGGCTGATCTTGTAGCAGACATAAATGATGTTGAGCAGAGAACTTTACAAGCCCAGAAAACTTCTTCTGGCAACCAGCAAAGTGTGGTCACTCAACCTTCAACAGGCTTGGATAGTGACATTTATTCGAAATCAAGTCTTTATGTTACCATTACTGGACAATTTGGGGATGACTTGCCCCCTCCACCTCCAAACCCTGATTTAGACCTTCCACCACCACCACCACCACCTCCTCCTGAGTCATTGACCCAGGTAAGCCTGGATGGAACCTTGTTCTAAGCATTCAGTAATTCTTGTAATTTTGCAAATGGCATTTGGCATTGGAACAACAGTAGATATCTCAGGTAGAAACATCTTCGGAAGGTTCTGCAATGATGAAACGTGCATGAACTGCGAGTTTTCTGTTACTGTGGGCTCAGCAATTTCTGCCTGTTTCTTGACCTATTGCCCACTCCTTCACCTTTCTAATTATCATTTTGGTAGTCCAAGACAGGCATAAATCATTGCAAATGGTTTACTGTAACAGAAAACCTGTGACTCAATTTTTTTGACAAGCACTGATCGGTTAATACCTTCTTATAGAGAACTTTGCTTTGGCATCAGTGCAAAGCATGGCCAGAGATCCGACCATTTTGTGAAGATGTCACTATGTGTGTTCATTGCAGTCTGTGCTATTGGTGCTGATGAGATGATTCTGTGGATGTTTGCCAGATCCATCCCTGGCCTAACTGGGATAGGAGAAGTTGTTCAGTTGTGTAAAACTCAGTGTTTGCTAGGAGACTGGTGCAAGGCTGAACACAAGAATTACCTCTCCTAATCCCATCATGGAATCACTCTGCTCTTCTTGGTCTTGTCAGTTTTGCCAAAAAACATGGGCAATTCATTGCAGTTTAGAAGTCTGCACAAACTGAATATGAATCACCTTGACATCACTGGGGTCTCTGTGTTTAGCATCATATAGCAAACATAGTTATGAAAAGGAACAGAAAATCTGGTAGGAAGAGGATCTTTCTATATATAGAAAAAGTAATTCACTAGATGAAGCTTCATTTGATGTGTAGGACCTTTCAGTGCTGTTTGAAGAGTGAAAGTTGTAAACACGTGGGAGGAACTTCATTTTTCTGTGTCTCAAAGATAATAGTTAACTTCCTATCTTAAAGGAATATCAACATTTGCAAAACCAGCAGCTATACAGCTTCAGAAGCTGAAGCCTTTTGTTTAACTAGTATAATTGATACAGAAGAGATGCTGTCAAGGTAAGTTCTATCCATTGTTGTACAAACATGTTTCCATCTTAATTTAGACTCATGACCTTTAAAGAAGTACCAAGCTTCTAAATAGTCTGGTTTGGAAGCTGAGGAAGTACAGTCTGGAGGTGGTTAGGTGAGCTGAGATTGGCCAAAGTGCCAGACTGAAGGGGTAGTCATCAATGGTTTGCTGGCTGGTAACAGTGGGATCAACACTGAGGCTTGTATTCTTTAACATTTTCTTCTGTGACTTAAGTGATGACATAAAAAAATCATCTATGGATGTGCTGAAGATGCTTTTAATTAAGGGCACTAACTGACAAGATGAATGGCAGAACTTCAGTGCAGGGCGACCTTGAGAAATGTGAGGACTGGGCCAGCAAAACCCTCAGAAACCGAGCAAGATACAAGGTCCTGCACCTGGGGTGGAATAGCCCCATGCATTTGTATAGTTTGAGAGGCAACAGGCTGAGCAGTAGCCCTGCTGAAAAGGAGATGGCATCCTGGTGGATGCCACATTGGATAAGAACCGTAAGTGCAAGATCATCTCGATATGGGAAGCTGGCCTGTGTTGAGAAGAGCATTGCCAGCAGACTGAGAGCACCATTATTCCTTTTTCCTGCCACTGGTGAGGGCACACTTGGAATTCTGCACTCCATTCTGGATGCGGAGAGCACTCAGCAGAGAGCTGCTGGGATGGCCAGGGGCATGGGGTGATCAGGGGCCAGCGAGGATGAGCTGAGGGAGCTAGGCCTGTTTAGTCTGACAGAGGAGGCTACAAAGTGACCTAGTGACAGCTTAAAAATAACTGAAGGGTAGCTACAAAGCTGGTGGAGCCAAATTCTTCCATGGTAGTGTTAGGTCATGTGACAAGGGGCAACATCTACATGTTGTAGCTTTGTGGTTTTGGACAGGACCTTAGGAAAACCTTTTCCATTTCAGGCAGTGGTGTAGCACTGGAACAGGTGACCCAGAGAGATCACAGATTTTCTTTGGAGGTTTTCCAAACTCATGGAAAATCATGACTGACCTGATCTAGTGTTGGTGACAGTTCTGCTTTGGGTAGGGAGCCCACAGGGAGACTATGGACCTCCAGGCCTCTCTTCTGACCAGCACTTTTACGAAGCTGTGATCTAAAGCTCACTGAAGTCAACAGTGCTGCACAGTTCATTCCCTTGAGTTTTGTACTGAGCTATTCTGTTAGCTGGGATCCTGCATTACCTGAGAGTCAAACAGGATTTCAGAGTGAAAAGAGGATATACTTGCTAAAACAAAACTGGAATTCTATATGCAAAAATGTAGCTGGAAGTCACTTCTGTCTCCATCAATTAAAGTGTTCCTCTGAGATTATGTGCTGAGTTAAATCTCTAGCAGTGTTTTCTGGTCTCTTTCCAGACACAGTGAGAGGGCTGAGAAGGATGGGAACAGGAGGCAGAGGCATTTCTAAAGAATCTATCTGCAGTAGTTGATTTCCTCATTAAGGCACTGGTTCTGCTTTCTTCCGCAGTCCTTGCCTCATTTTCTGATGCAGGTTGTATTCAAATACTGATGGGTCACATTGTGTGGTTCATTGTCCTCAAAGTTGCCTATAGGGCTATTGCACATGCTGCAGTGTGAATGATGGAGATAATAACCATTTAAAATTAATATAGAAAGAACTTATTTCAAATTAATATTTACTGTCTTGGTTAGTATTTGCTTTGAGAAGACATTTCTGATCAGTGGAATGAAATGCTGTGGTAAATGGAATGTATTTTATTTCATCAAAATCCTTGTTCCTGTTAGCCGGGATTCTCGCTAAGTGATTCTTGACCCAATCGAGGCTGACGTTTCGTTTAACACTTCTGGTTGTCTGTAGTCAAATAAAAATAGTGTTAATATTTTCAATGCAACTGTGATGTTAAGACTCTATTCTCTAACCTTTAAGTGTGCCATAAGAAGTACGGCCTTTCCTTCAGGGAAGCCTAGTCTTATAAGTTTCTATCAACTCTGACTTTTCTTTTTGAAAACTGTCCTTAAGCTAAATAAGTCATCTACATTTCCTGTGACAATATCAGGATGACTTTTATGTAGTTCTGTTTGAAAATCCAGAAAACGTGGTGATGATACTATAGAGGAGAATTGTTCTACTAGAGAAGCTGTTTTTGGATTGTCAAAATTAAGCATCTGTAAGATGTAGCAATGCAAGTTTCCATACCTGTGAAGAAAAAAAAAAAAAAGACATTCTTTCACTGATTGCCTGGTATTTATAGCAGAGAATCTGACAACAGCAAACATGCTTGAAGCCATCTCTTTCAGGTTGCACACCTCACCTTGTATTTTTGACATCCTAAAGGATGCTAGTATCCAGGGAAAACTGATAAAAGATATTTAGTTCAGTGAGGAGTAGTTTAGTTATGGTTGAACCTGCCTCAAAGCTTGGGATGAATAAGATAACTTTCTTAGCTCTTTTTTTGCTATGGTTCTGTGATATACCTGTAAGAAGGAAGCAGTGGCAATGCTTAGTTAGGCCTAGTTTCTTGCAAGTGCATCTCCCATGAGTTACAGCCACCCTGGATTTCTTTTAGTCCAAAGACCACTAAAATTACGACTTTACGGTAGAAAATGGTGACTGAAGGTAACACAGAGAAAAATTTTGCCTGGAAGCAGGGCAGGAACTTTCTCCTACAGTCATTGACTGGAAGTTGGGTGTTCCTGTGAGTACCATAGCACAAAATCCTACCCCTTTAAAACAAAGGAAACTGAAAGTGAGAGCAAGAGGGACAATAAAAGTCAGCAAAGAGACAAGGAAGCAAAGACAAGTCAGTTTTCAATAGGAGGAGCAGGAATTTAAAGTTGGAAAGAAACCGAATCCTCCAGTAGTACTAACAGTCTGAGGGAGCCCCAGGAACCACAGTCATTTGCTGTCTAAAATGTATTTTTCCAACTCTGTCTGTGACCAGGAGAGACCACTGTGAGACAGATGGCAAAAAGAAACGGTCCCAATCTATACACCAGTCACAGAGGCAACAGTAGGCAGTGACATCTGGTACAGGTATCTAAAAACTCTGAGCACCTGGGGATCCAGTCTTCTTGGATCACAAACCTCACTGATATTGAGAGAGAGGCATGATATTGATACAGCTGCTTTGTAAAAGAAGAGCCAGGTGACACTGGGATCTTTAGGAATCTTACTGTGGCAGTCAGCAAAAGCTGGAATGAATTTGAGTGCTCCATCTAACTGCGTTATGAATAGGTCCATCACTAGAATAAAAAGCTATGATATCATCCAGTTTCAGGTGGTATTCCTCTCAGTAAGTATGAGTGCAGTAAGAGCTCATATGTTGCAAGTGAAAGAATTCAAGTAAATTCATGGACTTAACAGAAAGTGTAAAATTATAAGTGGTATAATTGCAAGCCAAGGTTTCAGTAAGGTCCTAAAAATTCTAGTTCTCAACCCTATTAAGAGGTGAGTTTTCTTCCAAGTGGTTACGTCCACAGTGCTGCTTCATTCAGACTAGATCTTCCTTCATCTTCTCTTTTGTGTCAGCTGTAACGCATATGGAAGCATAGAATAGGCCAGTTTTCAGGCATTCCAGTAGCATTTGAGGAACAGATCATGTAAGATCTGTATGACTGGGCAACAAAAGGAAGCACTGGACTTATAAATCAGAGCTTTCGCTTGAGGATATTAGCTCAAACAATGCTGGGGATTCCCTGTAGCTATGAAGTTTCCCATGGCAAGCTTTGTTCTGCACATAAATAACAAGAAACAACTCTTTTCCAGTGAACATAAATTGCTGATGCTGCTTAAAAAGTATACCAAATATCTTGTGTCTTTTCAGGAAGAACAAGAGGCACAGGCTAAAGCTGACAAGATTAAACTTGCATTGGAGAAGCTGAAAGAAGCCAAAGTTAAAAGGTGAGCCTTAAAATCGTGAAATGCTACCATAAGAGCTACCAGCTAAATATCTATTATGATTCTTCTCAATAATAAAGTTCTTACTAAAATCACTAAGCTTTTTCATTTTGTCTGTAACTTGAGACATCTAAAGATATTCTGTGGACCTGTCTTGTCATCCTCTTGAAGAGAAGTCTCTGGGTGAACGCTACCTTTGAGGGACTTATTTTTAAGAGGACTTGGAAGGCTTTGCCTCTTTTTTCCAATGTCGGGGCAAAGCCCTCTCTTCTGACAGGCTGCTTTAGAGGAAGTGGAATGTACATCATAATGTTGCTTACTTATACTGTGTTAATTCCAGAAGTGTTAAATTTTTCTTCGAGTGGATGTGGATTTAGCTAATCACAATTAAATTAGTGAGGGTCTTCCTGCTAAATCCTCTCACAGCAGTGTAGTAACATACAAGGATAATAGAAATTATTTTAGACCAACAAATTAGAAAGCTTCCAGCCAGTGTCTGCACAGTGCTGCAGTGTGTCATGTAATTAAGTCCACTCATCCTAAGCTAGTGTTCCGGCTGAACTCAACAGAAGCTGAAGATGTGCAGTAACTTTGAAGAATACATGTGAAGACAAAACAATCACGACCTTTCAGTCTTGCTCAAAAAGGAGATGGGAAATGCTGGAGATCAGAGCTCACAGGGCTTCCAAGAAGAATTGAAGCTTCCAATAAATTTGAGGGTGTCCAGACTTGAGATGGTTCCCACAGAACACTTTACATTCATGTATAAATGCTACTTCTGAGAGAACATGTTGGGGGATTTCACCAGTGTTGTCTTTGGAAGGCTCTGTAACTAAACTTATGAACTGGCCACTCTCTTTTCCTTGCAATATTAGCAATTCTCCTTTGGGAGGTAACATTTATTTTGAAGATGTAGTGGTTTAGGCCGCTCCGCTCCGGCAACTAAACCCTACACGGTCGCTCACTCCCCCACCCCCAGGGATGAGGGAGAGAATCAAAGAAGAAAAAGGAGACCTGTGGTTTGAGATAAGAACAATTTACTACTACCGCTACCAATATATATATGTACGAATTATGTACAAGGATAAATATATACAAACGAGTGATGTACGGTGTAATTGCTCACCACCCCTTGATCAAGGCCTGTGTCGTCACGAAGCTGCAATCCCGAAATAGATAAAACCCAATACCGCAATCCCGGATGAACAGGAGGCCCCGAGACAGAGAGAGAGAGAGAGAGAGAAAACACTCTGAGAGTCTGAAAGTGAGAGTCCCGGAAGGGCAAAAGCCCTTCTTTCCGGCTGACCCTCACTTTTATACTGGGCATGACACTGCATGATATGGAATACTAATTGGCCAGATTGGCCCTCAATCTTAAATTCAAGTACAAATCGTAAGGAGAGTCGTGGACCCTTCGTCCCGGCTATGCTCCCCCCCTTATCCTGTTGTGCTCTTGCACACTGGCAAGAACATGGCAAGCTGAAAAGTCCTGGAGACCTCAGTGCCAACTACAACCATCAATGTGCTATCAACATTCTTCTCAGAGCGAGCCTCTGAGTTAAAACCAAAACACGGAGCTAAAAAGAGCTAACTCTGTCCCAGCTAAAACCAGGACAGAAGACTTGCCCCCCCCCCTTTTTTTTTCCCCTGTATTTGGAACCATAGGGTAGAAGTAAGGCTTAATCTTCTTGTGGCTACGTCACTATAATGAAATTACCATGTTGTTCTTGAATTCTAAATTGACTAAATAATTGTCAAGAAAACTGGTCATCTCTCCTCTACTGAAAGTGGAGGGCAGAAGCCAGGGAGGACAGTGAAAAAGCAAGCTCACAGCCCTGGTCTTCAGGAGAGCAGACTTTGGCTTCTTCAAAGATCTGCTTGGAAGACTCCCATGGGATAAGGCCCTGGAAGAAAGAGGGGTCTAAGAAGGCTGGTTAATACTCAAGGATCACCTCCTCCAGGCTCAAGAGAGTTCTATCCCAATGAATGAAGGGCCACAAAGATGACTAAGGAACTGGAGCATCTCTCCTGTGTGGAAAGGCTGAGATAGCTGGAACTGTGTAGCCTAGAGAAGGCAAGGCTCTGGGGAGATCTTGTCAATCTACAGAAATACTTGAAGGGAGGGTGCAAAGGGGACGGAGCCAGGCTTTTTTCAGTGGTGCATGGTGATAGGACCAGAGGCAATAGGCACAAACTGAAACACAGGAGATTCTACCTGAACATCAAGAAACACTTTTTCACTGTGAGGGTGACTGAGCACTGACAGAGGTTTCCCCGAGAGGTTGTGGAGTCCTCCCTCCCTGGAAATATTCAGAAGCCAGCTGGACAGGGTCCTGGACAATGGGCTCTAGGTGGCCCTGCTTGAGCAGGGGATTGGACTGGATGACCTCCAGATGTGCCTTCCAGTCTCAACTGTTCTGTGATTCTGTGAAAATGGAAGCTGCATGCATGTTTTTGAGCAGTCAACTATGATCAGATAAAAATACCTGTCTTTCCCTAGACATTTTGTAGATTATTCATGTGTGACATTTCTTTTTATCTATAATCTGCACTATGGCTCAGCTGCTTATTTTAGAGAGGAAGATACTTACAAGGGTTGGAATCAAAGCAAATGCATGTTTTTTGTTACTTTTACTTTTCAGAGATAGTGTAGATTTTCTCTTGGAGATCATCACTCTCTGCTGCTACCTGATCTTTAAGAGAGATTGTCTCTAATGCACCAAAGTTTTTTAGGCACACGTTTTCGAATAAGGAGCTATTTAAACAAGACTATATGGAGAAGTCCTCTCAGCTCACCCACTTATTTTCAGTTTCCATGTACGGATCCTGTAGACAATTTTTCTTCTGTTTTCAGTGCTAGCAGAGCATTTTAAGTAGTATCCTTGTAATGTATTTGCAGTTCTTTATCACATTGTATGTACTTCAGCATTTTCTTGCATTGTTCCTCTCTGAAAAAAGTGCATGCTGTTTCTCATTTAAAAAATATTTCACAATATGAAGAAATAATGAATGTCTTGGGTTAATTTGGTCAACGTAAATAACTCACCTGTTTTCTAATTGGTGGGTGTTGGACCACTGCCCTTCTTAACACAGTCTGATTTCAGGTTGGTCTTTTAGCATGGCAAGATTCCTCCATTCTTTTTTTCATTTAAAACTAAACTTGCCACATTTCTAGCCTGCATTAATGACACTCTGTCCTTTTGTACTCGGTTTCCCTATGAAGCATTTTCCTTAGTCGCACATCTAGTAGATTTAGAGAAGAGATTAACTTCTGCTTTTTCTGCATAGCAATTTCACCGTTCCTGTAGTCATGCACAGGGCAAGGTTCAATTTCCTTTTTTGAGAAAAGGTCTTTGTTTTGGTGGCAATATAATGTGAAAGCTTCCAAGCTGTTTTATTCCCTCACCTCACTGTGGGAAAGGGCGCCTTTGAATCAGTAGTAACCTTCAGCCTTAATCTTTCTTATCTGTGTTAGCAGATTCAGAGTAGCCTTTTACTTGCTTATGAAATTAACTGACTCTTCTGTGACTCTGTACTCAGCTTGTTGTCAAGGTGCACATGTACGATAACAGTACAAAGTCACTAATGGTGGATGAGCGTCAGGTGACACGGGATGTTTTAGACAATCTCTTTGAGAAAACCCATTGCGACTGCAACGTGGACTGGTGTCTGTATGAAATGTACCCAGAGCTGCAAATTGGTAAGTGGCACAGTAACAGAGCATATAGCAAATAGATATAGTGCATCTTATGCTATCGGTAATCTTGAAAAGATAATTAATAACTTTTCTTCTGCTTATGTGGCCCCTGGTGTTGAAAGATTGCAGTCTCTAAGCTGAGGGATGCTGCAGGAATGCACTTGGGCCGTTCTTGCTGTAGAAGTGAGCCTTCCATTTGTCCGTGCCATGAGCTGCAGAAGGCTCCTTGCCCACCGCAGTTTCCATTATTCTAATTTACACAAAATGAAGGGACCATGTGAATTTCACTATGTTTGTCAAGGCAGTGACAGACCCAAACACACCCATACTCAACTCTACTCTTTGGAGAGAGGTTGTAGTGCTGTAGTGCTGTCAGCAGGCTATTACATACTGGCCAAACAAATGTAATTAAAGAAGACTGTCTGAGAAGTGTTTCAGTCATTTCTAATGCTTTTCACTTATGATGGTCATTTTCTTAAGTGTAGTTGTGAACGGGATACTGCTTTCTGAAGGGGCTGCAGCTCTGCCGGTGGTACTTTATGATTTAGAAAGTACCTAACCTGGCTTCCATGTTCCTAGAAAACAGATGTGCAAAACTTACATATTGTTTGGTGTAACTTAATGAGTTTGTTTCAAAAAGGCTTCAAGACCTCAATAAGAATGGAGTATTCTTTAATTGTGAGTTATTTCAGAATCTTTTTATTGTCCAGGCTGCAAAGTATTCACATCAAAAGGAAAAGGAAAATTGCCACGACTTTTCTTGCAAGGTCGCATTTGACCTAGAGAAATGGGAAATTGTCAAACAGCCTTTAGCATTCTCAGTTTACAGACTCCCAGCAGAGATGTAAAAATGCACAAAGAAAATTAAATATCAATATTGCACTTTAAAAGAGCCTCAGGAATAATCATCCTGTTAAACTAAAACAAAGAAATGTAGAAATAGCTGGAAAAAGCCTGACTGCTCATAAGTAAGGAGATTCTCATCTGCTTGTAAGAATGGCAGAGGCATTAACTGCAAATTTGCTCTTTCTACTCCATTAAGATGATACATGAAGCAATGTTGCTGCATTCTTTTGTACCTGCTTATGTTAACTAAGGAAAGACTGGAAATGTCATTAGACTCTAGAAATGTCACAAATGTCACTTTGAATAGTTCTAGAGTGTCTATCTTATCTTGGAAAGTTGCTCCCTCTGGTCTAGCATGACTTGGCCAAACATTGTGAGCATTAGGACGACAGCATGTAAACAGATTGTTTTCTGAATCCCCATAATCATTAAAAAGAATGTACTTCCATTTCATCATAATCTGGATAGATATTTTGAATTCCCCGTTACACAATTAAAACAGAAGGTGTCAGGGAGATTATATGCTACAAACATTGGGGTTAGTGGTTAGACTAATTTTTTTGAAAGTAAAAATTACTTGTGTTACCTTAGTCTCAGCTAATGCTAAGTGCTTTGTGTTGCAATTAGGGTTAGGATATTGGTGTAGTGAGGGATTACTCTCATAATAAAATAATAAAAAATATTTTAAAAGCCAGGACAGAAGAAAAGTAGGAAAGGAAATAAATCAGTAGTTGGTTCAGGAAAAAAGGAAGAGTCTATGAACTCCTGATGCAGAGTTTTGTCACCAGGCCCAAATCACCTGGGAATGGACCCTTTTTGTTTGCAGAAGGGAATTTTGATATGGATGGAATAATACATACTCTTTCTTCTGCTTCCAGTGCACAGCAACATGCAGTTAATTTTGTTCAAAATCAAAACAATCTGAATTATTCTTTATTCTTGTCAGCATACTTCTTGGAAGTTCTAGATAGCTCTATTACTATCAGCATGCTTAGAAGACAGGCCTTCCTGGCTGTTCCCTTTCTTCCTGCTTTCCATGTTAGTATTCAAGATAATAAAATTACATTTACTTTAAGAGACAAATCTGAGCAGCAAATGTTTAAGGCTGAACTGAAAGTCCAAACTAGTTTTATATCAGAAGATCCTTGACAGAGTATCTTATTTATAGTTATTTTGAAAGACATCATTGCAAATAAAATAAACTACAGTTTTAGATTAATTGCATGTTAAATATCACAAATAATCTCAGTAGTGAGATAGTGATATAACACTGGGCTGCACATACCAGCTTTTGTTTTGCAATAGAGTATTGCGTTATAATATGCATCCAGATTTGATATTTTTTGGTGACAATAATTATAAGACGACTCTCCTGAGGATGGTAAGATCATACCTTTTATATAAGAAAAGCCTGGTACTGGAAATGGACAAACAAAAGTATATGCAGCAAAAATTAATGTTAAATAACTAGAGTCACGACCTGAGAATTATTTTATGGCTATCCTGGTCTATAAGATACTGTTTACCCTTCAAACCATTACTTGAGTTTCGTATAGTGCTTTGTATTTCCAATGCATTGCAGAAGTATCAGTTGCTAAGTGAAAAGTGTTACGTTGCTTGTATTGTTAAAAGTTGCTGCGTACATGTGAACTGGCCCTGAAGCTAATCTCATTTTGTTAACTTAATTAATTCACACAATTTAGTTTTGATGGAACATGCTGAATCCTTGTCAAAAATAACAACAAGTGTTGAAGAAAGCCTACAAAATATATGTTCTGTTGTCTTCTCTTACACTAGGCCAACCTAGGCCATTGAAAGACGTGGTCACCACAGACCACCAAAACGGGAGTACAGTTGTTCCTAGGGAACTGCCAAAATAATACTGAAAATTGGAGCTGGGTGAATTCACTGCCCCAATACTGAATTTGTAGAAACATGCAGTTTAGGTCCTTCCAAAATTACCTGTCAAATTTTGCTTGATTCCTTTTCCGTACAAGGGGGCTTTATGTGACTGTTCAACTACTTTATACAAGTGAAACTGTAGAAGAGGAGATCGGAGTTACTGAACCTCAGCATACTCTGTGGTTTCCTCGGTGGAGGATCTGGGTCCAGATCAGCTCAGGAAGGGAGGGAACTGATGCTAGGTCTCCCACATCTCTGGTGAGGTTTCTGACTACAGAAATGCTGGGTGAAACAGTATATCTTCACGTTAGTTCTCAGTCTGTTTTCTTATTTCCTGTTTTGCTATTTGTTTTTCAATACAGTTGCTTGAAATAAAACGTTTTATTTCCAGTGCATGGAATTCTTCCTGCTGACAAAAAGCAATTTTTAATTTGTTCCAATAAGTAAAAAGACAAGGAAATAAGTTTTTACTATTTTTTTGTTCAATTCAGTAGCCATAGTGAATATATAACCCCTCAATTATATTGCAAACCTTAAAAAACAAAAGCAAGCAAATGCAGAAAGCTATTGAGAGGCATGAGTGTAACCATCTACTCCAGATAAGTCCCTGTTTCCGTCCTTTGCAGTCTTCGGGCAACAGTACAGAGATGCAGGAGGAATCCAGGAGCATGCCAGAGCTACATAAGGCATCTTCTGTAGATGATTTGCCCTTCCATATGACACTATTTTCATGTGGTTTTGCTCCCTTCTGTGTAGTGGAAAAGAGTGCTGGACTGTCCAGCTCTGACTGAACATCAGATAATGATTACATTCTTGCACAGGAAATTCTGCAGCCTTAGGAGAGGGCAGGAGAAGTCTGGGTGTCTTACATTACCTGTTCTCTCTCTCCAGAAAGGTTTTTTGAAGATCATGAAAACGTCGTTGAAGTGTTATCATACTGGACTCGTGACACTGAGAATAAGATTCTGTTTTTGGAAAAACGTGAAAAATATGCTCTATTTAAAAATCCTCAGGTAAGCTAATGTGGTATTTGGATAAGAGTCTAAAATTATGTCATTTAGTCTGTATTATTATCTGTGTTATTAATTTGCTTTCAGCTTTGTCAGTTCAGAATTAGAGAAAGCAAAACTTGTGCTGTCAACAAAAAAACCTCCATGTTGAATGAAATAATTTGAAAATTAGTGCTTTCTGTTCTTTTCTGATACTATTTTAAAGTCCTGTCTGCAGTGGTAAAAAATGAATCATGTAGTTCTCCACTGGTACAAGCTGTTGTTTAGGCACAGCTCTCAAAACTGGGGTGAGATGGCACAGCTGTAAAAACTTGGCCTTCGTCAGTGCTACAGTTTCTCCACCATTTCTACTGATGAAAATCAACATTTCCTTGAAGGTCTGTTTTTTGCTAGTTTCACATGAAACTTCATAAAGAGTATACTGAGTACTACAGAGAGTTTATCTGGATTTTTTTAGACTGGGGAGAAGAATTGGGTGAACAGTGACTTGTGCACACTAACTTTGTAAAAAGAGGGTCTGCATACTGAATTGCATCAAATTATCCAGGATAGGTGTATACACAAATTGTTTATTTCTTGAGATATGTGGTCGAAACTGTATTTACAAAGACCTTAGCCTATACAGTTGATGGATTCTGGGGCACTAGATCTTTTCCTCTTGTCAGCAGTCTGTTGGCTCACGGAGCATCTGGTTTGTTCCTGAGGGCAGCAAGAGAAAAATGAGCAATTCAGCATTGCCGAAAAAGTGAGTCAAATATGTAATTTGGCAGCAAATCTCACCAAGCTGGTCATTAGGAATTTTTTTTTTTCAGAATGAACCAGTGTTTCAAATAAAACCTGCAGGGAGGAAGTTTCCTTCATTGACATAACAAGTGTCCACAGTCAGGGAAAGAAAACTTATCCTGCAGTGTACATGGATTGATGTTGACTTTTAATATGAAACAGCAAAGCCAAGTTTGGAAGTAAAGCATACGTGGTCACTCAAGATGTCATACTTTCTAATGCACATAAACATGCCTAGCAGCAGAGGTTCAACTGTACATCTGATTCATACACTCGTAGTGGTATTTGGACAAGTGGCTTAGGACAAGGCTGTGAACCTCCCGTAGGAAGTAAATTTCTGATGAAGATTCTGGGAATTTCGGTTGCAATGAGCTTTAGAGATAAACAAGACCTACACCAAAACCAGAATAAGAGTATAGCTCTGTCCTCTCTTCTTAGGACATGCTGAGCTTGATCTGGACATGTTGCAGTCCTTGAGCTTCAGCCCCTCTGTGATAAGCTCTAAAATGAACAGCCTAAGGAAACTGGAGCAGTTGCAGCTATCACACTATGGAAATATTTTGCCAGTAATAAAGTCTCACCATCTGTCAGGCTTAGTAAATTCAAACATTGTGAGACAGGCAGAATAGTACGGTCGTACCAGCAGTTTGTCTTTTTGACAGAAAAATAATCAGTATTGTACAGACAGAGCTCACGCTAGGTAATGGAACATGGTAAAAATACATGATCTGGAGTGAGTGTCTGAAAAGGTAAACCAAGCAGAAATGCTGAGTTGGGGGGGTGCAGGGTGTATAATTGCCTAACTAACTACTTACGGAAATGATGGTGTAACCTATGGGAAACTGAAATCCAGTGCTCTGATGCTGTGTTCTCAGTATGTTCAGCCACCGCCTCCTAGCTCAGGCCAGGTTGCTTCGTAAACTCATTTTGTGAGTACAGAAATTACAGAATGATTTTTTTGAGACAGCCAGTGGTGGTAATGCAGCAGCAGTTGGATTCCTTCTTGGTCTTATTTAGTGCTCATTCTATCAGAGGTTGTCCGTGGAGATATCACAGTTTTGTGATTTCCAGATATTTTTCTGGAAAAAAGAGGCAAATTCCAAAGGTATCCGGTGCCTACAATTTATTTTTAGACAAAATAGTGATACAGAATTTTCATTATAGAGGTTTGATGCAATTAAATGCTTTAAAAAAACCTTATTATAAAGATGTCCAGATGCATTGCTAAAACAAGTGGACCTCAGGAGAATGTCTGTGACCTGTCAGTATTCATTCTTTCTTTCTGTGGACTAGTTACATACCTGGTATAGATTAAACAACAATTAATTAAATGTGTTTCACTTTCTAAGGAGGAACTGAGGTTTTGAAACGCAGGATTTATCCTCTGTGTCTGTGCTAGCAACATGCTGCTCAGCTAATGCCAGTGGCTTTTTTGAAGATTGTTATTTTTGTCATGCAGTACTCTAATATTTTTCTGCGGCTTTGTTTCTGAAAACAATGTTTTTAAAGTATTTGGAATACATTTTAGAAAAAGCATCTGCAAAGTCCTCAACTGCGTCCCTCTTCACAAAGATAGGCACGCTTTTGCCCTTTCCTCAGCGTGAAACAATTTACCCTGCAGGAAACTCAAAATAAAAGACCATTCCATGAATGGCTTCAGTGACTCATCTACAGAGATGGAGCGTCTCAAGTCTATGACTAAAGAGTGAAACAAAAATACATATTGATAACGTGTGCAAATAAAGAAGACCTTTATAACACAGGAAAGGTGATGCTTTATCATGTGGTTGAGTGATGTCGTGCTTGACTCTTGAAAGGAAAGGTTGTCAGGTCTCAACACCTCTTTTTAAAAAGCTCAAAGAATAATTCTCAGTTAAAAGAGACTCTAAAAAATAAAAAAATGTAGGAAATGGTTTTCCTTCATTTAAGCATGGTTATTTGTAAGGGGCAGTTGAATCTAAACTCCTGACTGTAGATGCTGGTCATGCTCTTAGAACAGTATATTTGATTTCTGCTTATATGGATTTTGATTTCCTGTATTTCTCTTTTGCTGATACAAGCAGACAGGATACATTCAAGCAGTGCAGGTGACACCACATGCATGTGGGGTTTTTGGGGTTTTGTTTTTTATTATTTTTGGACAGTATTTATGAAGATTAATGAAAATTTGTACAGTGAGTACTTTACACTTCTGCTCCCTCATGTGTAAGCCAAAAGCAAGAGCTATGCTCTCCAGTAGACATTGCATACATTGAATTGGCTTTTTATTTCTTCTGAAAAGAAAGAATACTAAGCAGTGCGAGAAGAAGGTGGGGTAAGAATTTGTAATGTCTTGCATAACGAGGCAGCTAGAGTGAGTTTCACGCTTGTGTATTTGTTTTGAAGTCAATGAAATTGGGCTAGTATCCACCAGGTGATGATTTTGTTTTTCACCACTTTGAGAACCTCTATGAATCAAGGTTTTTCTTTTGTCTCCACTGTTACCCAGTGAAGGAAACACAGAAGGGTGGCAGGAAAAAATAGAAGTGAGAAAAGTCAACTAGTGAATTCTTCAAACATTTTGAACTAGTGAACAGTGTTAAAAATCAATTTTTGGGGCTTCCAAAGAGATTTTCCTTTAGCTTCTTTCACTTATTTACATTTGTGGTCTTCAGAGCAATTTTAAGTATCTTCTTAAATTTTTAATATGCATTTTTTAGGAGACACATCTTAGAATCACAGAATGGTTAGGGCTGGAAAGGACCTCAAAAATCATCTTGTTCCAACCCCTCTGCCATGGGCAGGGAAACCCTCCACTACATCAGGTTGCCCTAAGCCTCATCTAACCTGGCCTTGAACACTTCCAGGGATGGGGCATCCACAACTTCTCTAGACAACCTGTTCCAGTGCCTCACCACTTTCAGAGTGGAGAATTTCTTCCTTCTATCTAATCTAAATCTCCCTTCTTTCAGTTTAAATTCATTGCTCCTTGTCCTATCACTACATGCCCTTGTAAAAAGTCCCTCTCCAGCTTTCCTGTAGGCCCCCTTTAGGTACTGGAAGGCTGCTATAAGATCACCCCGGAGCCTTCTCTTCTCCAGGCTGAACAGCCCCAACTCTCTCAGCCTGTCTTCATGATACGGGTTGCAGATATGACCGTGTTCTGTTCTATATTTTTCTTCACAAACCATGCTGTATTTGGTACGCAGTTGCGATGGGCTGAAATGGGATGTGAGCTGGCCAGGTCTTGCTTCATTCCGGGTGCAATTTGGATGAGCATAAACAGGCAGCTCATTGCACTAAGAAGATAATTATGAATATAGAGCAGCTTCCTTGTTTGCTGCACACTGTCTGATCTGTGCTGTTGCAGACGTTGGAGGTCTTCTGGAAAAACAGTTTCGATAGCTTGAAAGCAAAAATACAACCTAAGCGGAAGGGTAAGCAGAGGGAGGATGCTGCCTCAAGCACCTGATTTTTGCTATGTGCTGACAAGTAGCTGCTGCATTCCAGCTTGGATGGGGCTGTGTATGAAAAAAGTTGAAAGGTATGAGAGAGGTGCTGTTTCATTTAGCAAATTGTTTTTTACAAATACAGAGACATGGAACACCGATCAGAAAGTTTGGCAGTGCGGTTGTTAAGACTACTATTTCTTCTGTGATCCAAGTTTGGTTTGCTTACATGCCACCAGAAATGTTCTTTGAAACTATTGAAAACACCTTCAGTCTTCGTCTGTTTGAGACTTATACAGTGGAAAGTGATACAGCCTGAATTTTTTACCCGCCTTTCCACACAAAAGTAGTTGGCTGTATCTCTTTTGTGACTTTCTTTTGTGCATATGGAATTTCCTGCCGATGTAAAACCATAGATGGGTCATCAGCTAGTTTTGCCACTGTCCTGCATAATTACAGGGAGAAATGCTGGCATAATGTCTCAAGAATGTCATACCTGGCTAGCAGTACATTTCAAAACTGCCACTGTAGCTCTGCATTGGTCTGAGTCAGGCAGAATGGCATGGGAGAGCAACTGGCTTGGTGTCAGGTTCACATGATTTGGGATGTGCAGGCACAGGGAATAATTCAGCAAAAATGCTGGGCTGCTGATCTCTGCAGCAGATAACCCAAACAGTGCAAACAAAGCAAACCCAATGACAGTATGCTAGCTTACTTTGTTTTGTTTGCTAAACTGACCCTTTATGTTTGCTTTCTTATGTTATCAGCCCAAGAGGATGAAGCCATCCTGTTAAGTAAGCTCAGCTCTCTATCAAAAGAAAGACATTGTCTTTTGAACGTAAAAAATAGTTAATTCTCAAATCTGTAGACATATGCAGAGAGCTGCCCTGTAGCCACATCTTGTCCCATTAATGACCTGACATCTTAAACCAAACATGCATTTCCCAGTGGTGTCCTCAGACAGGAAAGACCTTGCCTTTCATCATGACCTTTGACTACTGGACTTGGAACGACCTCTTGTAGACACAAGTGGTTTGCCTCCTATAGGATGAATGCTTCTGATCAAAAATAGGAGACCACACAGTGATGAAACAAGTTCAGTGTACAGTCTGCTCCCCAGGCTTTTAGTCACTGACAAATAAGTACCATACACTTCCAGATTTCAGGGCAGAGACATAAAGGAGGTAATCAGTAATAAACGAAATGTGCGTTGACAGGTGAAAGATGGCAATGTACATCTGTGTAACGTTGGTTTAGTGGGCAGAGCTCTGTTTCCCTAATGAAAAAGCTGTGTTGTTAGAGATCCAGCATGGATATCATTACAAATTTTCTCTCTTTACCATTGATTATATCAGTACAGGGTGGTCTGTGTTTCTGCTAAATAAATGCCAGATGCCTGAATGGGAATCAGTTGTAATCAGAGGAGCTTTGTTTTCTATCAGTGCACTGAAGGCTGACTGAGCCAGATGGATGTTCTCCCTACCAATAGTAAAGCTGATGCGCCAAGCCTTGTTGAGACAGTGATAAGGTGTCCTTACCTTGATAAATCTTCATTGTGTATTTTAGGGATTGTACTTTAGGTCTTTATAACGACCTATAGAAGAAGACAGCTTACAGCTTGCGTGTCCCTCTACTTTCCAAGTCCATCCCAAAACCTGGAAGCCCAGCCAAGCCTAACAGTGCCCTCTGAACTTTCTCTTCGTACCTTCATCAATGCAAAAGTGGGTGTGCCAACACCAAGCCAGCAGTGCTGTGACAGTGCTCCCTGTCAAGGAGAGCTGTTGCACATGTACAGAGGACTTGACTGCAGCTGCTCAGAACAGTGTCTTTTTATCCAGCGGGATGAGTAAAGCATTGTCACTCAGTCAGACCCGTGGTTTTGGACTGCATAGGCAGGCATTGCTGTATGGGTTGTACTGAGAACACGCTTCTAAGCAGGTTTTGGTTTGAGCTGGTTTGTTTTTTATCGGTTATAAACACTGTCTTCAGGTGTGGTCACAAAGCTGTGGTCCTTAGTGTTCACTTACCTTCATCAATGGACTAAAAATGTGTCCAGGCAGTCTGGAGCCAGCTGTGTGCTGCTGCATATCCTAGAGAAGAACATTGCTGTATTTCCTAGCATAACTGTCTATGATATTGAATATTCAAGTTTGTTTTCTTATCTTCATACCACAGACATGGCATCAGCATAGGCCAAATTGCAGGTGCCTGTGTTTCTGATGTCCCCTGTCTGACTTGATGTGAACTTTTAAGAAAGCAGTTTTTAAAGAACTGGTTTTGAGATCATCCACACCTCTTCCCCTTCCTTTCCTGGTGCCCCTCCAAAAACCGTCTGCTATGAGGCTTGTGTTCTGGCAGACAGCTGTTCACAGCACTGCTTGAGAAAGAAGATGTGGTTGTGTGGAAAAGCAGAGTTTCGCTTCAGATAAACCTCGTTGCTGTAAACATGGTATGCTGGCAGGGCAGATGTGCTGCTTGGTTTTTTCTTTCTTCCATTGTAGCAACAGCGTGTTCCTTCAGTTACACACTTCTTGTTTGTCTTTGTTTGGATTTGTGTTGTAGTTTAGTTGTTGTGGAGTTCTAGGCATGTAGGTATGTTGCCATGTTCTTATAGTCTTGAGACATGAAAAAACAGAGATGAAAAGTCAGATAAACTCTTAGTTTTCTTCCTACAGAATTGCTGAAGAATTACAGAATTCGTAATTTTTAAGTAGATAGCTTTCAAAATTTGTTGAGTTTTTTTGATTTTTGTCTATTTCCTAGACAATGGTGTATGTTTCTTTTATGCCCTTTGTTCTGCAAACAGCTTTTTGACTGATTCCAGGGAAATCAGTAAGACTGTCCCATGCATCAGGTATTTTCCAAACCCAATCTCATCTTCTGCATGTATTTTTGTTTAGAAAATGATAAAACACAAGAACTTTGAGTGGTACCATTCTGGTTTCAAGCCCATGGATCCAAATGCTACTTGATGCATGGCATAGCTCCTTGATCTACCTGCTTCTTCCACGCCCAGCTGGAAGAACATTTGAGCAAAGCCACAGCACATGCTCTGGCACCCAAGTCCTAGCATGCTCCTGAGCCACCTTCCTACTGCCTGAATTCTCACATATGTCCAAATGCTGTCCTTTTGTCCATCTGTACAATGCAGATGAATGCAAAATTGTTTTTGCTGTTTAACAGTGGGTGAGTTTATTTTTACTGGTAGCTGCGTGCATGAGGCACTGTGCTTCCTTGTTCGCAGGGGCAGACAGGCACTGGGCCTCTGAGGGCAGCTGCAGCTTCACAGCTCGCTGTCACAGAAGCAGAGGATCGTTTCAAAGTGTAGGCTATTGCTTCAGTAGGCTGGATCACATGTGCCAAGATACCATGGTGATTATTCCTTCTGATTTCTTCTAGTTTTTTGAATACCTTCTTCATTGCATAAAAATACTTTGCAGAGCACGAACAGAGGTTTAAAAGTAGAAAGTAGTAACTTTAGATTAAGAGTTTGGCATATGAGCACTTCTATTAACAATTAAGTGCTGAGTTATATCCAGAGTGACAGCTATGAAGCGTGCAAATTAGCAAATCTGATTGTTGTTCAGAAAAATGGTTTCTAGTCTTTTGATACTGCATTGTATTCATCGTATATCAGCATGCAATAAAATGTTATGTTCTCTACCACCTGTAATAATGTAGGAAGTGGTGAAAATTGGAATGATAAAGTCAAACTCATTGATCCAGAAAAACAGCCAAAAACATAAGCCAGCGTCTTTAAATTTTTTGGAGGTTGTATATACATAGGCAAAAGTAATTTTGTGTTACTTTGAATTATATTCAAAGTAAAGAATTAAAACTGATGAGCAGGCAGCTGTGATTAAAGTTTTCTATAAGAAGAGTCCATAAGCATCTGCCTCTTGCATTTGCTGGCTTGGCTACTCTATTGAAAGACTGAGTAACTATTGAATGGGTTTGTAGGGACCTAGTTACTTGTATTGCTGTCTTTATAATGAACATCAATTTCTTTTGTGTCTTAATTAGAATTTCTACCTGGCAAACAAAGGGAAGAATGAAAGCAAAGAAATGAATGATAAAAACAAAGAGGCTTTACTGGAGGTAAGCCAACTTTCTACTTTGATGGTGCAAATGTTCACCAAAACTCTGCCACCATCTGCATCTGCTCTGCAACAACAGCTTTTAGTTCTTTATGGGCAAATGTGCAACAACAGCGTTTAGTTCTTTGTGGGCAAATGTGTAACAACAGGAAGTTCTGTGATGGTTGGTGTCTTTGTGTTAAAGGTTTAATATGTGGATTTTACTCTGCATCTGAGGAATGAGCAGCAGCACACCATTAAAAATGCATATTCTATCCCCTATCAGAGAAATCAAATGATAGAGAATTATTTTGTTGGTATAGAACCCAATGCCATGAAACATTTTTACTTAGGGTTTCTATGAAGAGTAATGCCATGATAACAATAAAAGCAGTGTTATACAAATATAAATAAAAGAAACAGCTGTGTCACACCCTTAGACCAGCCCGTGTGACTTTATATTGTTGGTAAAGTTGATCAGTTGCAAACAATTATATTTTGGGTTAGAGGTAAATGTACTTCTCACTACCTCAAATTATTAGCTGTTCTACAACAGGAAAAGAACCTTTGCACCTTGCCAGAAAGTCTTTTTAGCCTCTTGCCTTTCCTGCTGAAGTTTTACTTCAGTTGTATGTTTGAGAGACAAAAATCCAGAGCTATATGAAAGACAAGATTATCACAGTTCTCCTGGCAAGCATTTTGACTTTGGTAAAATTCACAAAGAAATGCTCTTCTCATGTGACTGAGAATTCCCATTTCAAAATTAATGCATCTCATGAAGACACCGGATGTCAACCGGCAGAAGTCCTGGTAAATTCTGAATTAAAACATTAAATGATGTTGTCGTTAAAAATTACTCAACAGTAGGTCCTTCAAGCAAACAATGAAGTGTATTTGTTTAAACAGTGTTATAAACGCTAGCATGTATTTCAAAGTGAAAACAGAGGTTGATGAGGAATTTTGTCTTTAGCTGTTTTTAGAGCTTTAAGCAGTCTCTAAATTCTATATACAGAAGTATTTTTCTACAGAACTTATAGATACAGCAATAGAGAAAAAGCAACAGCAGCAGTACCAACCACTCTCTTTTATTGCCATCCCTGAGCACATCTATGTCTCGTTAAAACCTTTTGTACATTTTTGCTTGACCCTTTAGACAGTGGAGGTTGCAAGCCTGCTTTTCCAGTGTGAGCGCCTAACTTGCACAACCAAATTACCACATTAGCTTGGAAAAGTTTCCTTTACCTGTTCAAGGTGTTCATCTCCCTGGTAACTCCCCATGTTCATATGCTCACCGTCACAAAAAAGTCTCTATTTTTTAAGATAACGTTTTTCTGCTATTTATTAATAAGCTTGTGCTTAATTTATTTTGTGTATTATTCTTGTTGCACAGGAAAGCTTCTGTGGGACATCTGTCATTGTGCCAGAGCTTGAAGGGGCCCTTTATTTAAAAGAAGATGGAAAAAAGTCCTGGAAGAGGCGTTATTTTCTTCTACGAGCTTCTGGAATTTATTATGTACCCAAAGGAAAAAGCAAGGTCAGGAAGGCAAATAATCCTTTTAGCAATAAAACAATTCATGGAGGTGAAAGTGAAGAACTCCCAAGGTGACATTTTAAGAGCACTGTCTGGTGCATCTGAGAGGGTTGGGATTTTTTCGGTTTAACTTTGACTACACCACTTGTACAAATATTAGAATGTAGTCACTGAATCCTGTCACGTTTCTCTCCTTTTGATTTCTATGGATAGATAAAAGCATTAATGAAACAGCACTCCTCTGGAAGTCAGTAGGGGAAAGAAAAACAGCACAGCACTCTTCAGCTGGTGTTATGCTGCCAAAATGCTTCACTGTTATATGGGTTCTCTGTGGAAGAATATTTTTAAAGTTCTCAAGTAAACTAATTTCTTATCACAAAAAAGGTGGAGTTTTACTTTGTTTGATATTGACCTTCTGCACTGGTAACCAGCATGCAGAAATGTTACTGTTTTTTTCCTACAGTGATCTTTGCCTAGAGAACTTGTCGTGCCTTTTAAGGCTTTATAAGGCTGCCTTTTGTATAGAAAAAAGTGACAGAGAAGCATCCACCTGACTGAATCCAATGCACTGACATTGAGTATTGCAAAATATCTAAAGAGCGAACTGCTAGCAGTGCAGAAGCAAAGGGGTCCTGGACATGCTGCACATAAGGGCAGCTGGCTTCTCATTTCCACAGTGATGAGGTAGAATGGTGGCATCTGGGACTGGTGGTATTTTTATTCTTATTTTTTAATTCTGAAAACCACTTCTGTTACTGCTTTCAGCTTTGCTAATGCTTCATATTCAAAAATTCTGGTGCTACTGATGGAGCTTTATTATTATGATCTGTGCTGTGAAACTTAACTGTTTTGCTATTCCCTGACTAAATTACAAAGGAACAAAAATTAAAATTGATAGCTTGTAAAGGAAGGCCATGCTGCTGCTCCAGTGACCTGTGTTTATAATCAAATCTCAGTGAAACACGGACCTAGATTACCTTGTTGCTTTCATGTCAATTTGTTTTGACTTTACCTGACCCTGAGATAATGGCTTTCAGTCCTTAAATCATGTTGCACACATACAACATCCTAGCAATGAGGAACTAGAATGCTATTTGGAAGGCAGCTAAGGTGGAAAGAGTATAGGAATAGTCAAATGAAAAGTTTGTCTTGGACATTTCCTTGTAGCCTGCCTGCAACAGTGGCCAAGTAGCACAGTGTCAAAGCAGGGCAAGCATATGCTGATAGTTACTGTCGTGGGTTAGGTTGAAAACTTCCCCCCCACACACAGCCGGTCACTCCCCCTCCCCCACCCCCAGGAATGAGGGAGAGAATTAAGGGATAAACGGGAAACCCGTGGGTTGAGATAAGAATGATTTAATACAGATGATTTAATACACAGGATAAATGTTCACCACCCCCTCGTATGCGAAGCCCGTCTCGTCCCGAAGCTGCAATCCCGGACGAACGCGAGGCCCCGAAATAGAGAGGGGCAGAGAGAGAGAGAAAAGAAAGGAAAACAGCAGAGCAACAGCGCAGCAAGCGCAAAAGAGCAGAAGTGCAAAAGAGCCAAAGCGCAAAAGCCCTTCTTCCCGGCTGCCCCTTGCTTTTATACTGGGCATGACGCTGCATGATATGGGATACTAATTGGCCAGTTTGGCCCTCAGTCTTAAGTTCCACCACAAATCACAAGGGGAATCGTGTCCCCCTTGTCCCACAGTGTTCCTGCACTCCGGCACACTGAAAAGTCCTTGGAGTTTCACTTCCAACCACAAACATCAGCTTGCTATCAACATTCTTCTCAGAGTGAGCCTCTGAGTAAAACCAAAACACGGAGCTCTTCTGGCTGTTAAAAACAAACGCTGTCCCAGCTAAAACTAGGACAGTTACCCAGCCTTTTTTCATCATCCAGCGATACCTGTTTCAGTGACTTTCCATCATAGTGCAAATGAGGAAAGTGCTTTCTTTTCTCAGGTGATAGATTGTAACATAGGCTCAGGATGGAGCCATGCAGTCGCCTCGTAACAGCTGTTTTAGTTTACCACTTTATTGCCCGTTAGTTGTTAGAGCCTGTGTACTACCCTGCCTGTAGCTGAGCCATTTTAAGGAACTGCGTGAGAGCTTCAAACTCACTGTATTACTATCTCAGCCACTTAAAGGATTTGAATCTAGTTCTTCAGGAGACAGTCACAGCTCTTTAAAACGGTACCACAATCAGCTGTTTGCTCCTACTTCTGTAACAGCCTTCAACAAAAGGATGAATATGTCCATGCCTCAGCCATTTCAAAGTCAAGTCTCTTTGCTCAAATCTGTGTTTAATAGTGATTTGAGTTAATTACTGGACTCTGTATGCTAACAGCTGAGGCTCAGGTAGACATGTCTTTTGTGGAGACAGTAATCTCTGGCAGATGAGCCCCCTCCAGAGTTGGGGCTGTTCAGCCTGAAGAAGGGAAAGCTCTGGGGTGATCTTATAGCAGCCTTCCAGTACTTAAAGGGGGCCTACAGGAAAGCTGGAGAGGGACTTTTTACAAGGTTATATAGTGATAAGACAAGGGGCAATGGCTTTAAACTGAAAGAGGGGAGATTTTGATTAGATATAAAAGAAATTTTTTACATTGAGGGTGGTGAGGCACTGGAACAGGTTGCCCAGAGAAGTTGTGGATGCCCCATCCCTGGAAATGTTCAAGGCCAGGTTGGAAGAGGCTTTGAGCAACTTGGTGTAGTGGAGAGTGTCCCTGTTCATGGCAGAGGGGTTGGAACTAGATGATCTTTGAGGTCCCTTCTAACCCAAACCATTCTGTGATTCTGTGAGCAGGGTGCAGGGAGGATGCTAAACATCTTAAAGCAATGCAGGAGAATTCAGCCGAGCTTTTCAGTCAAAGTCCTTAAATTATGAGAGTTCATCCCACGTCAGGGTGGTGTGAAGAGTGCACGTTCACCTTGCCGCAGTCATTCAGTTGTAGGTAGAGTGATCTTTCATTGAGGTACAGAAACAAACAGCTGACAGACAATAGTATCTTCAGCTGCTGCAGCTGTTTTGAAATTCATCATGTAATCATGTTCTCACTTGTTATAAAAAATTTCCTGATGAGAGTTTGTCTGTTACGTGTACCAAAGAAAAACAAACTCTCAAAGCAATTTAGAACACCAAACTTTCTTTGTCCCTTCAGAATTGTAAGGGTGTGGTTGCAAAGCCTATATCTATTCTACTGAAGTTATTTCTTACTATGGTGTTCTACTTGGTCTTATCAGCCATAAGCCAAAATTTCCACACAAAGCAATAAAGCACAGAAAAACAGAACAACAGCAAAGTGTTGCACTGTGTTATATATAATTCTTAATATGTACTGACCCTCTTCCAATTTTTAGTTTAAGAATGCACATACTTAAAATTAATCTTTCTTCAGTCAACTTCATGACAGTTAAAAAACCAAAAAGCATTGGCATTCATGCACTTGAAAGAGGTCCTATTAATGAGTTTCACATCAAAATTCAATTTGGTCTAACAATAATGTACTTGGTTTTCATTTGTAGACATCTCAGGATCTGACATGCTTCATTCAATTTGAGAATATGAACGTTTATTACGGTTCTCAACACAAAGTGAAATATAAGGCACCCACAGATCACTGCTTTGTCTTAAAGGTAACGTACAAGAAAAATAAGTTCTGCAAATGTCATACACAGTTTCTATTATATGTAAATATGTTTGAGTTTGAAGCTCCAGGGACACTGATGAGATAGAATGCCTCCTGCAAAATCATGTCTGTTTTCTTCTTCGCTTCATTGTTACCAGTGACATACCTTTAGAACTTTAGTTTTAGTGACTGGTAGTCCTATGATATATGTCTATGCTGCATCTGCAAAGTTATCTTCAAAACAAGGCTGAACATGCTCCCAGTGACTGACTGCTCAGGTGACTGGACACATCTGGACAAATGTATGATGAGAAGACTGGCAGTCCCTAATGTTGACATTATGAGCACCATGGACTATATATTAAAAAGTATGTCTACTTTTTATTTGCAGTGTAGTCATACCTGTTGAGTGATTTTTGAACTGAGATGCAAAATCTTGCAGAAGTAGACATCTCAGATGGCATATTTTATTGCACAACTATTTGTGGCATAAGGGCAAAAGACATTGTTCACTCACTCATGAAAATCAGTGTTTGCTGTTGAAGTAAGTATCTCATTGCTCCTGCTCCAGGTAGTAGCACTGCAAATAGACTGGGAATTCTGCATTCCTCTCAGGAAAGGAAAAGAAGTCCATACTTTTCACATACTTCAGATAGCAGAAATTAAGCTTTGAGGTTGCAGTAATTAGGCCTTGCTTGCTATCTGTCATTAATAGAGAATTTAGAATACAGTGGGATTACTGTGTACAAGACAGAAGATAATCTTATTGCTGGTTCTCTAAAGACCTGCAGTGCAAACAAGATATTAGAAAACACACTATCTTGCCATCTCAGAAAAAAAAGCATGGGAAACATTCACGTCAGAGGTCACTTATAATACCACATTTCTGGCTGTAGTTGCACACAACACTTTTTTATTCAGTTTCAAAATGTCTGCTAGTCTAATTTACACACGGCCAAGCAGAAGTGGTTTATAGACACAGACTTATTTTCTGAAGCAGATCTATCTAACACAGATGAACAGTTTTAATGCTATAGTATTCCACAAAATGCTCTGCAAAAACCCACTTTATCCATTTTTGTAAAACAGAGGTGAGCCTTCTGAAGTTAACAGGTAAGCATTATTTCTGAAAAATAGAACTTCTAATGAAAAAAAAAAAGGAAAAGGGGAACTGGTTTAAAAATAAGGGGAAATTGATTTTCTAAACAGATGGCTGGTCAAAGAAGTATCTGACTAATAAGTTATTCTGTTCAGATGAACATAAAAGCATGATTTTTGAAGGGTATGTAGCAATATGTTTAACTGTTCACAATGATTAGGAAAACTTTCTGGACTTATTGCCATCCTTTGTGAAAAGAGGTATGCTATAAATAAGCACTTAGACAAAAAAAAAAAAAATCGCAACTCAACTAAAATGCTTGCTTTATTGGATGTGTGATGTTAGCACTGTACCCTCAACATGAAATGTGAAGAACAAGATCAAAAGCTCACTAGGGAAAGCTTTATGTGTAATAGGCTTATAAATATATGAAACCTACTTAGCAAAACTGTTTGCTCTGATGCTTCTAAAATGTGTTTGTGGTACACTAGAATAAACATCATATTGATAAGATCATTACACCCGAGCAACACTACTTAACGATGAATAGATTATATTACAGTGATTGTTCTTCATTTTAGTTCCCACAAATCAGTGTTTGGTAGATTCCTGACTGGCTTAGTTTCAGACTTGGCTTCTTTTAACGGCTGTCTCTTGCAGTGGCTGGAGTTGGTCAGGAAGTATGGGCAAGTAGTGATATCTTCAAATCTGTTGTTTTGAAAGTGTAAGCCTCCCACTCAGGGTGGTTTTCTGAGGCTGATGTAGTGGAGGGTTTCATATTTATTATAATTTTTGTACATCAATTTGAATTCTGTATACCTTTTTGAAGGTGTGCAGCTGAGATGAGTTCTGTCATATCCTTCTCTTACCTTTGAAGGTTGGAGCTGGAGGAAAGAGCAAAGTTAAATGTTGGTCTCTTTGGATGCTTGGTGACACAAAAGTGTGTGGACAGGAACTTAGAGCCATTTATTACTCTTAGTCACATTTTGTTCCTGTCTGGTTTTATGTGGAAGTCTCCCAGAAGAAAATATCTCTCTTCGTGGGAGACACTTGTCCTGAGACGTCAAAGGAAAACAAACCATCGTATTTGAAATTTCTCATTCTGCTGTATTTTGAAGATAAAGTCCTCAAGATGAAATGACAGTACTTTTGCAGACAGACGCAGTGAGCAAAAGGCAATAGATTTAACAGGTAAACATTTGCCTTTATTATACCAGTAACCTAGTAATTTTGAAGGAATTTGGATGCCCAGCTCAGTCCAAGCCAGACAGAAATTTCTCAATAGCCAGAGCTGCACTGCTGTGCCTTCAGAGCTCTTCCATTCTCCTGTGTGTGCCTCAGGACAGTGAGCTCTGCAGAGTTTCCCTTCCAGTTACTTGTTTGTTTGGCTGCAGGAGAACATTATCTGTCTTTAAAGCAAATGAGGGAAAGTAATTGGAAGAGTAGCAGCCATAGCCCATGCTCGCTGTTCACTGAGGGTGGTTGTAAATTAAAGGAGATTTTCACATTTTGGAAAATAGCTTAGTCTGCAGCCCTTATTAGCTCCAGCAAGCTGTAATGGCACTTGGAAAGTTTTTGAATAATAGCATACCACTACATTTTTGTAAAGAATTGTTGCTTTCTGAGGAACCCCTTAGGACCTGCTGTGTCAAAAGAGTGAGCAGTCATCAGCCCAATTACTCACTTTACTGTGTTTCAAACTTAACAAAAGAAACTGCCCAACTCAGAGGCAAGAGATCAGCTTTTACTTTATAGTGCAGGAAAAACGCAGGGACTTAGCAGCTTCAGCAGTATCTTGCTTCTGTGCTAGGTGGAAAATCCTGCTGAATTCAGAATCAGATATAATTTCCCAGCTTTGAGCAGTGAGTTGAAAAAAATACTGTACTTATTTCTGACTGGTTAAGCTAATTGGCATCCTTGCTTTAAGAACAGGGGAAATGCCCTTCATTGATTCAAATGGCAGCAAATGGCCAGTGAGGCGGGCTGATTTGGAATTGAATGTAGCTTCATGCTTGAAGGAAGCATCCCTTCTTTTCCTCCAGTCCCCATTTGAATAATAAGCCTTATAAGCAAATAAGTAGGCTAAAACCATTAACACTTGTACCTGCCTGCAAAGGTCCTATCTCGTATTAGCAGGGAGAGAAGAGAAAACGTTTCCTAGGGGAACAAGGAGGACCCGGGCAACTACAGACCGGTCAGCCTCACCTCTGTGCCTGGCAAGGTCATGGAGCAGATTCTCCTGGGAACCATGCTAAGGCACCTGGAGAGCAAGGAGGTGGTGGGTGACAGCCAACATGGCTTCACCAAAGGCAGATCGTGCCTGACCAACTTGGTGGCCTTTTACGATGGGGTGACAGCATCGGTGGACAAGGGTCGACCAATGGATGTCATCTACCTGGACTTGTGCAAAGCTTTTGACACTGTCCCGCACGACATTCTTCTCTCTAAATTAGAGAGGCATGGGTTTGATGGATGGACCACTCGGTGGATAAGGAATTGGCTCAATGGCCGCACTCAGAGAGTAGTGGTCAACGGCTCAATGTCCAAGTGGAGACCGGTCACAAGTGGCGTCCCTCAGGGGTCCGTGTTGGGCCCGGCCCTCTTCAACATCTTTGTCGGCGATGTGGACAGTGGCATGGAGTGCACCCTCAGCAAGTTCGCCGATGACACCAAGCTGTGTGGTGCCGTCGACACGCTGGAAGGGAGGGATGCCATCCAGAGGGACCTCGACAGGCTGGAGAGGTGGGCCCGTACCAACCTCATGAAGTTTAACCAGGCCAAATGCAAGGTCCTACATCTGGGTCGTGGCAATCCCAGGCATAAATACAGACTGGGTGGTGATTGGATCGAGAGCAGCCCTGAGGAGAAGGACTTGGGAGTACTGGTGGACGAGAAGCTCAATATGAGCCGGCAATGTGCTCTTGCGGCCCAGAAGGCCAACCGCGTCCTGGGCTGCATCAAGAGGAGCGTGGCCAGCAGGTCGAGGGAGGTGATTCTCCCCCTCTACTCTGCCCTCGTGAGACCTCACTTGGAGTACTGCGTCCAGTTCTGGAGTCCCCAACATAAGAAGGACATGGACCAGTTGGAGAGGGTCCAGAGGAGGGCCACGAAGATGATAAGAGGGCTGGAGCACCTTTCCTATGAGGACAGGCTGAAAGAGTTGGGGCTGTTCAGCCTGGAGAAGAGGAGGCTCCGGGGTGACCTTATAGCGGTCTTCCAGTACCTCAAGGGGGCCTACAGGAAAGATGGGGAGAGGCTGTTCAGGAGGGCCAGTTATGATAGGACAAGGGGTAATGGTTTTAAAATAGAGGGAGGTAGGTTCAGGTTGGATATTAGGAAAAAATTTTTTACTATGAGAGTGGTAGAACACTGGAACAGGTTGCCCAGAGAGGTGGTGGATGCTCCATCCCTGGAGACGTTCAAGGCCAGGTTGGACAAGGCCCTGAGCAACCTGATCTAGTAGGAGATATCCCTGTTCCTTGCAGGGGGGTTGGACTAGATGACCTTTGAAGGTCCCTTCCAGCCCTAACCATTCTATGATTCTATGATTCTATGATTCTTTTTGCCTCCCCCTAACCTTGGCCATCTTTATGGAGGAAAGAGCCCTTGAGAGATATTACAAGAACAAGCAGAGCATTCCTGCCATTTTTGTGTCTATGTGCCAGGCATCACCAAGAACTTACAGGAAAGAGGAACCCTGTAACTCATGTTAATCACAATCCTGGTGACTTGGTTTTAGCTAGGACAATGAGATTTCTCAGGCTGTGTGACACTGCCCTGAACTATACAGGCTTTTGCCTTGAAGTCTTCATGATATTTCGTTGCTTCACCTTGATGTCTCTAAATGGGATGCAGGCTTTTTCTCCAGTATCTTGTCTTAGGCTACATTAAGTGAGGGGCTCGCAGAGACAGTGAGCCTTTGGTCCTAGTGCTTGTCCCAGCTAACATGCATCCAATCACTGGAACCTGGCAGCTCCCTCTCTCCTGTTTCTGTTTTAATCTAGCCATTTAATTTCAACCTCAGTGGTCATACCTGGGTTACTTAGCTGGTTACTTACCAGTTACTTGGGTACTGGTGTTAGTGTAGCAACAAGATCATGCGCGTCATTGGCAGGTTGCTTTGATACGTAGCCAGAAGCTGGGGTAGATTTTGCAGCCTGTGATGTTGGAGCTGCACCTAGACGAGCAATTTTAAACTAGCTCAAATATAAGTGTTCTTGCCTGCAGATCCATCCCGTAGGATGTTCCTCTTACAGCTAGAGAAGCATGGTGTGTTGTGAGGCTCCTTGCTTCTAATTTCTTCCCGTTACATCAGCACTCCCTTGTATATACTGTAGCTCAGAACAAAAATGAGATAGTTTTTGCTTACTTGATAACCATCAAAACACTGAGGAGGTAATGAGGAAAAGGGTGGTGTGCCAGAAACAGTTCAAAAGCACATCACAGTGTCTACCAGCAAAAGAGAGAGTGCTTTGCTGAGCTTATTCAGGAGTTCTCTTTCAGGATGATTCAGGAGACAGCTGTAGTAACTGAACAAAGCAGTGCTTCCTCATATCAGCTCTTCTCAGGCAGCAGAAAGCCCAGCTGGGACCAACCGAAAAGAGCACAGCTGGCTGGTTGGTGTCAGAGAGCAGGGTCACCTTTAGCTGTCCCTGTGCGGCAATCCAGAACTTATGTGGCTGGGTCCTGTGGATGAGAATGCAGCCTGGCACAGAGGCTCCAATGAAGTTGGCTTTCAGGAATCATTAGGCTTTGAGACAGCTATAAAACTTGAAGAACTTTTTTATTTCCCAGTAGCTACTTGGTCTATGCTGAGCTATAACCTTCTTAAATTGAATAATTCTACACCACTGCTAAACAAGCCTTCCTCACTCAGAGGAAGTCTGGCATTTAAAAAACAAAGAACCACACAAAGAACCCTCGACATCTTAAAAATAGAGCCTCTGAATAAAATAAATACTTTTGGGGCATCTGCTGCTGTAAACATGCAGATTCTTCCTATTTTCTACTCAACCTAAACGTAATGCTTACAAAAATGTAAAGATCCCACCCTTCGCTTTGACATCAGATAAAGTGAGTCTTTTCTTAATGGAGATCTCCATCTGCAGAAAAGAGGAAAGGAAAGGGCAGCCAAGTGTGGAAGACCCTCACTCAAGCCTGTGTCTGTCAAGAACCCATCTGTCCCTCTGTTCCAGGCAGAGGACGTGGGAGAGGATAGCAGCACAGCTCTCCCCGCTGCCCTGCAGAGTGCTGGCCACTGCTGGGGGAGAAATGGTGAGGGGAAAAAAAAATATCTCTCTCCTTCACAGAAAAAGTAATTTCACACACCGCACACAGCAAGGCGCAAGTTGGAGTGGTTTGGTTCCTCACAGTCACCTTTGCATTTACAAATGTGAATTTTTATGCATAGATTCCCTGTAGATCTTCTCTTTCACCATCTACTGCCTTGCATGGGAAATGCTGCGGAAATGGCTAAGACCTTTTGTGATTTATTTCATATTCCAAAGATGAAGGCCCCATAAAACCAAGAGATTCCACCGTGAAGGAAGGAAGGAAAGGATCTGTTCATTGTGCTAGCGACAGCATCCCTTGCACTGAGCAGAAATTGTGAATGTGATGTTTATTTTGTGCGTTAAGAGCATCTGTGTGTGTGTGCATGCGCACATGCACACACACTAGTCCAGGAGCTGGTTTTGTCACACTATGTTGAAAAATCTTTCAAAGCAGACAAATAGCAAGGTAATCTATATGCAAATTTGCAGGTTTAGTCAGTCTGATGTGCCTGTGACAAAGAGTGAATTTAATTATAGTTTATTGGTGCTGGTTGTGCTTGAGTAATCTGGAGGTAATGGTGCATAATGCTGAATTAATCTAGGATGAAAAAAATTGGTTTCCAGGGGATAAACTGAGACAAAGGCAAATCATCTTCTATTTCCACAGCTGGGTACGTTTTCCTGCGCAGTCTAAACAGCTAAGTTTTCCTGGTGTCATTTGGAAACTACAATTTTTAAAAAAAATCTTCTAATGATCCAAAGAATTTTGAAAGTAAATTTTCAAGAAGAATAGCTTCTGTTTGCAACAGTAACGTCATTCTAGCAGGTAATTTGGTATTTAGTCGCCCCACTCCCCATTGCCTCCTCCCTCACACCCGCTCTGCCCTGTCGCAGACTGAGTCATGTACATAATGCATTCAACACAATGACAGTGAAGAAAGTGGAAGGTGAGGATTAGCAGTGTTTGAGATAGATGTAGAACAAATGGCTAGTGCAGGAAACAAGGACAGGAAACAGGAGATTTTCTATTTCTTTACGTGAAAGCTTTGAAAATCATTCTATTAGCATGAATGCTTCAGATAAATATTTCAGAGTAAAATTCTTTGCTAAATAAACTGAAAAAGCAAAAGCAGAAATACTCTTTTTTAAAGAACGCTTTTAGATATGTGGAATTACACTCATAGTACACGCACACGTTTTGCAAGATTAATGCATAAACTATGGGTGTTTGTGTGAGAGAGAGAATGGACAGTGAGAAATGAAATATAATAGCTTTGGAAAATATTATTTGCTGCATAAAGCAGTCCTCCTTGGTTACAATGACCATTAAATATATTTTTAATGACCTAAGAATTTTCTGTAGAGAAATGTAGGTCAAAAGAATAATTTCCTTATAATAGGACAGTTACTATTTTATCTGTACAGTTCACGTATGTCTTCAAAAGATCAGTAAAGCCTAGTCATCTTGATTCAAGGAGTGCATAGCATCAGAATTTGACCACGTTTTATAGTAGACAACAAATTTGAACTAATTCTGTGTGATTTTTGAAAGGTGTTGCATATTAATTCTACTTGCAGTCATGGGAGCCAGAAAAGTCTTAGCTTGAGAAGCCAGCTCAACATAGGACAAGTGCATTGGTAGAAGAGAAGATATCCAAAAACATTGACCAGTTTGTGAAAATTTGGCCTAAAGCCAAAGCTTTTGATCTAAAGTTAGTCACTCTTTATGCTTCTGGTTATCGTTTCTGCCTCAGAGACTGAGCAATGATCCATATATTTTGGGGCAAGGAATCCAATGAGATGCCTGAATAACTTCAGTTTACTTTTCATCTTCAGTGTTGGAAGAAAGCAAAGAAAAGAACATTTTATTGGGATAATCTTTAATTTCATGCACACATGGCCTTTAGTCATTTGTTTTGGCACAAACCATGGAAACCACATCGTTCAGTTCCCATTTCTTCAGGTTTTCAATGTGTTCTATCTTTTTTCCTTAGGCAGAGAGTTTACTTTATATCCGAAAATGTAATCTGTGCACAAATATTTTTTTAAACCTCTCCAGAAAATAAGCTCTTTATATTAAAGTGCTTCTGCTTTCTTTATCTCTAGACAGTGGATACTTGTAGAGGAGACAGTGGATCAGAGACACTAGATTTTGTTCCAAACCTTTTCAGTGCTTCTCCGGATGCAACATGGCACATCCTTTTGCAACCTGCTGTTTGAGGTGCTCAGGCCTTAATAAGTAATTGGGCAGATGTCCAACACTTCCAAAAATCAGGCCCAATGATGCGACTAATTCATCCTCGTTAAGAGTTTTGACATCGACAGAGAAAAAAGTTCACTGTAGTCGAATTATGTTGCATTTTAAAACACCATATTATTTCAAAGCATGATTCCATATTTTTCTGTGAGAAAAATTCTGGAGTCCCTTGCTACTTGCATATTACTACTTTTCATTCAAATTATGGCTTCTGGGGTGGTTGCTTTTTGTCTTTCATAATTCATTTTGGTGCTGCATGTTTCAGAGGCAAAGGTGATAAACCTTTCCAGAGGAGATGTTTTCACTTTGCTGTCAGATGATTTTAGTGACCTTTTCAGGACACAGTGTGCACCGTGTAACAAAATAATTTATCTGTCTCTATGTGTGAGATGTGTAAGCTGTGGTGTACTGAGGTTAGTGTTACTTTGCCTAAAAGTACAGTATTTCTCACATGACTGTCGTGATTGATACTGTTAAGACCTCTGTTAGTCTCACAGAGAGGTTACTACAGGGACCATGAATCTAGTTTAGCAAAACCAGATTTGCATAGTGACTACAGCTCCTCACGTCTGTGTGCCGTACTGAACAGCTGTCCTGAGACACTGGAGCTGTGAAAGGAGGAAATAGGTGCACATGGATCTTCACATCAAGTCATCATTTCCAGGGACTTTCAGCTGTCCAGATTCTTCTCTGAATTGATTATCCTGAGTCAGTATTTTTATGTACTACCTAATAGTTTTTGCATGTGACCTGAAGATTTTAGTGGAGAGTGGAGCTTGTTCAAGGTCAGTGTCAAAAGCAGAGACTTCTGCTGTTGGTATTGCCAAAGTAATTTTACTATGGTACAGTTCTTCCCAAGTGAGCAAGCTGCTGGGGTGGGGTGTGACAGTTCTTGGCTGAAGCGTCATGCCTTCCTGTCCCAAGTCGTATGCTTTGTGCATCTGAAAACCAGAGGAAGCCAAATGCCTCCATCTGAGCTGCCATGGTCTGGACTTACATACAGCAGCAGGAGGCAGCCTCTGTGCTGGCAGCATGGAACAGTCCTCCTTAGACCTGATCCAAAGCCCAGGAAAGGTAATGGAGATATTCCCAGTCAACCTCAGTGGGCTATGGGTCCAGTACAAAGTTATGTTTTATGTGTTACACATAAAAAGTGCACCAGCTGCTGCTGTTTCTTGGAAAGTGAGAGACTATAATAGAGTTCTTAACTGCTATGAGGTGAAGACACAGACTGCCTGCATGGCTTTGCCATGTTTAACCTTCCTTATGAGAGCTGGGTGTTCAGCAGCTTGCTAGTTTGGCCCCTAATTGACAGAATATACTTGTGACTCTGAATTTAATCATGGTTGCTGATTGGAGTAATTTAATCAAGTAACTGATTGGGGCAATTTGGAATAGGCCCCACTGGTGAATGTTAGTAGTTAAGATGGATTGCCCAGTGGAGACAATAGCTAGTAAAAGATAGGGTAGAGAGTAGGAATTAAATAACTCCATGTTGTCTGGCATGGGACACTCTAGCCTTCTTCACTGACAGTTCCCTCCCAGCTTCTCAGGATGGTGAGAACTCCACAGTCTCAAAATATTCGTAGACAAGGTAAGCAGTGAGATGAGGAAGCTTGCTGATGATGCTACATTATTCAGATCATTGAGGACAGGGCACACTGAAGAATCCTGGAAGGCCATTGTGAGGCTAAGGTTCTGGGCAATAAAATCAAGAAGAACATACGGTCTAGGTATACTCACAGTAATGCACATAGAGACAAAAGCAATCAGAACTTCACCTGTGACATTACTAACTTCGAGCTGGCCTGTACCATACAGGAGCAGGATGTTGATATGGTATATAACTTGCTGAAAGCTTTGTTTCAGTGCTTGATGGTGGTCAGATATATACATCAACCATTAGGAAAAGCACAGGTGATAAAATGGTGAATGTTGCCATGCCATGGCACAAGTCAATGGTTTCCCATCACCTGTGCAGTTCTGGTCCTCTCATCTCAAAAGATATAATAGACTTGGAACAGGATCGAGGAGGAGCAACAAGGATAAGCAAAGGTAAAGAATTACTTTGACTTGAAGAATGACTGCAGAGCCTAGAAGCCTCTAGGCTGGAAAAGAGACAACTTGCCAGGAATATGATGCAGATCTCAGGAGCGGCATAGAGAGGTGTGGATAGAGGTCAGCCATTCAGTGTCTCTTCCAAATCAAGAATGTTACACAAAGCAAGCAGTCAGATTCAGAGCAAAAGGAGATGGTTCTTCATAGAGCCTGTAGCAGACCTGGCTGGGAAAATGGTTGCTAAAAGATATTGTGAATGTCAGAACTCTCTCTGGGCTCAATAAAAAGATGAAGGAAGTACTTGCAGGAGAAATCCATTGAAGAACCTATATATGGAGAAACCTCATCTGGCTCAGAAAATCCCCTGATCTGAAAACAGTTGCAGACAGGGGAGAGTACAGAGAAGAAAGTATCATATGTGCTTGTCTTGTTTTTTGTCTTCCCTCAGTATCCATTTGTGGCCACTGTCAAAGTCCAGATAATGAGTTCAGGGACCTTTGATCTGACACAGTGTTCCTGTGAAACTTGTATTTCTGTAGGGTGCCCCGGAGGAGCAGCAGCCCCTTGGAGCTCCCCAGCAGAAGATCCCTGTGGCAGGGCTGTGTCTATGCGCAGCACCATTACCTAGCTTGCTCTATGACATGTGCTCCTCTGCCTCGTTTATGCATTGTACATTTTCTGCCAGATGTTTGCATGAATTATCTATGAAATTATAGAAGTCTTTTTTTTTCCTTCATAATAAAAAAAGTTGGTAGGTGTGGTGTTCGAAAATGAGGGGAGATATGTAGACCCATTGGATTTTTATTGTTGTGAAAAAGAAGGGGAAAAAAAAAGTCCTAATTTTTTCATTTTTAAAAGCTTTGGGTGCCATCTGCTGGGTTCAGTAGGACTTTACACACTGGAACAAAATTGCTAGTTGCTGGTTGAAAAGTTTTTGAAGAATTGAATTTACCCAGGGTTGCAGCGTCTTTGCATCTCCTGGTTTTCCTGGCTCTGTTGGTGATAACGTAACCCAGGTCTATGAGATGTACTCTGCCACACAGAGAATTGCCTGCTTACATTTTCCTTTTAAAGATGACATTTAGACTGAATTCCCTAATGGTTTTCACTGTGTTTGGTCACATAACGGAGAAATGGTGGAAGGGAATAAGGATTGTCTGGCACTGTGTCCTGGCCACGTATTGCAGTAGTGGAGCCCGCTCTGAGCAGCATTCAGGCTGTCCAATGCTGCTGGAGACAGAGGCAGGAAGGTGCTGGGGAGCTGGAGAAGGCTGTTAGTCCAGTGGCCCTGGTTACTGCCTCTATTTGATACGTGGCATAGGTGTCTTGCAGCAAGATACAGCCCTGTTCGTTGGACTGTGTGAAGGAGTGGTATGTGAGTGTACCAGGTGGGTGAGGCACAGGTCCGTGGGACAGGCATGGTGCCCACTCTGCAGTTAAGGCACCTGGTGGCAGTGAGCTGGCAGCTCTGTGTTTGCAATGTGACATGTCCATAGCTCCCACCTTGGGAGTGCCCAAGAGCAAGGTAATAGATAGAATAAGGTAGCCAGGGGCCCTTCCAGAGGGCTGAAGTGGACTTCGCGTAGTCGTCATCCAGGGGAGATGGCCAGCTACGTATTTGCAGAAAAATGGCAAACAGTATGATCTGTGCGAGCGGCTGAGTTCAGACACGCAGGGAGCTGTATTGCAGTTACTCACAGCGCTGCCGTGGACACATCTGTCACTGTGAAACCCCTCAAGAGTCATATCCCTTTGTTTTTTCCTTCCTCACAGTTACCTCCCTGGTGTGTTCACTCTTGCTCCGTAATTTGATGATACAGGGCTTTGGCAGCAATACCGGCTTGCACGGTCCCATCCTCTCATCCATCCCTTGATACTTGTTCTCTCCCCAAGCCGCAGTGCCCCTTATCGCCACGTTGTATGTGAGGCCACGCTGTGTACCACTGGGTTTTAAAAAAATAAACCAAAACTACAGCATGATGGAATGGATTATATTTAACCCAGACCAGTTGCGCTTTTTTTTTTCAAATCACAATGTACCTTCATAAATAGTTGGGTCAGCACAAGCAAGGGGGTTCTGGTGTCTGCAGCACTGAGCGGGGAGCAGGGACAAGTGGCTGAGGAGCAAGACTTCTGTATTCAGCTCTGCTTTTGAACCCCCGGATCACCCAGCTGTGGCCAGGGTTTGGCCCCAGCCACCAGCACGCATCTGCCAGGAGACATCTGGCACCTGCATCAGCCCTGGGCAGGCGGGCTGCTCACAGCACTCTGTGCTGCAGGGATGCTCCTGAGTTCCCCGCATCCAGCGCTGCTCTGCTTTGGTGGCTTGATGATATGTATAAAACCAGGGTCCTTGCTGCTAGGTGGAGGTGTGCTTTGAATTTTCAACTGCACAGGTGGGAAGAAAGTGGTTTGAAAATAGTGAATCCTTGAAGCATATCTGGATGCTTTTTTGTGAGTTCACAATATTTCACTAACTATGCACCTATAATTTACAAGAATATAAATAGAAATTAACACATAAATGAGGAATAATGAAGCCTTTTCCTTTGGTTTCGTTCTTTTCCTTGCATGTCAAGAGATGGCAGTATATTTTTCCATCCAAGCTACTGCACTACTTAACAGCCGCCTTTGCTGTAGCAGGGAAAGAAAATTTCTTCAGGGTCTTAGAGAGGATGTCCAGCCTCAGCATTTTGGTGATCTTTTGAGTTGCAATGGTACGTCACCACGTACTAGTACTACATTGATCAGTAAGGGGAAGAGATCCTATATTTTATCCGAAAGAACAAAAAAGGTTCAAAAATTACAAAGGTTTCTGGTACAAACAAATGGAAAAGATTACTTTTGATGGTGGTGTGTTTTGAATGATCCTCTATCTAGAACATATGGCAGTCTACATAACTGTTGGCAAACAACAGCAAGAGTAAAGCAGAGTAAAAATGTCTAAGAAGAAAGCTAGAACTCGTCCCAAAGAAAGGCAGTCAGTTAGAAGGAAAAATCCGTTTCAGCTGAGAGTTTATGCTTAAACAAATTTAGCATACTCTTTGAAAACTAATTATGTTCAGTGTTCAGTCTGGATGCTTTGTATATGAAAAACCACAAAGAAACAGACTTGCAGTGATTATACATTGAGTGTTAGACCTTGAACCATAGCATTTGTAGACTTCATTGAACTCTAGATCACTATTAGATTTCTGTAGCCCTTGAATTCATGTTAAAATGCATGAAAATTATTTCAAGCAAATGCTGCCAGTGGCAGCTCAAATATAGTTCATAATCACCATCTTTTTTGTTTTCTTACACTCTGTTTTTGCTGGTGCTTTTTTTTTTTTTTCCAAATCATCTTCATGTTAACATGATGCCCACAGGCAGTGTTCTCACCGAGATGACTGTGCGGTGCCTTCGTACTTTTGTGTAGTGATTTGATTTCTGTGTTTGTCTTATTTTATGAATTAATATCTTTCAGCACCCTCAGATTCAAAAGGAGTCACAATATATCAAGTACTTATGCTGCGATGATCAAGCAACCCTGCATCAGTGGGTAACAGGAATAAGAATTGCCAAGGTGAGATTAAAAGTTAATTTAGTTTAATATGTTTTCTTTAAAATCCTGTCTTCCTCAGGTTACTGACTGTCATCATCTCAACTGGAAATATTGTGACAAGAATGGACATTCATGCTAATTTTACCATAGAAAGAAAGAGCAGAAAGGCATGACCAGGATGGATTTGCTGAATGTTCCTGTACTGTAGTTATCAGTGTGTTTTTCTTACAAACACGGGAGTGAATTCGTAGCTATAAAACTCATGTACTCATAAAACTTACTTCACAGTTATCTGGCACAATAATAATATGCTGTGGCTAAAGATGTGCAAGCTCTGGTCAGTCCAGCTGTGACATTTTACAGACAGTTCTGCCGAAATTGTCTGTCTGCCTCACCCTCTTTAAAAAAATCGTAATTCACAGCCCATTTTGTTTTGCACAGAACATGAAGGGAGATGGATTTACACATAGCCCACTATACTGGCTATACCTGGCTGTACAGATCTGCTCCTGTTAGGTATATATTATTTTCTACCAGTTCTGCTGCAGAGTGACATCCAGCAAAGCTGTGGGGTGAGGATCGAATTATTTTGTGTCTTACACTGACAGAGCTGTTTGCTCTAGAGCCCAGGACTCAGGGTCCCAAGTCTCCAGTCTGAAAATGTAATGCTTGGAAAGCATTGGAAAAAGATATTTATTGAGAACAGTTTGGTTTAAGCCAAGTTTCAAGATGTTTACAGATACTGAAACAAACGTAAAATGTGAGAATGATATCAGTAGGACTGCGTTTGGTCACAAGGATTAATGTTTTATTGTGCTGTTACAGAGATGCTTTCCACCTGGCCCTATGCAGAAACAGGCACGCCACTTGTAGAAAGCTACTTTTTAACAAAACTGGGTAGGAAGGAACATGGTGAGAAAAGTTGTCCGAGAGCAAAGGGAATGGTTGGCCTATGTCAAGCTTAACACCGTGCTTATTGTATTGGTTTGTTTGTTTTGCAGTATGGGAAGACGCTGTATGATAATTACAAATGTGCAGTGAAGAAAGCTGGCTTGTCCTCTCGGTGGGCAAATCAAGGAACAGTGGAACCAGCTGCCCCTGCAGGATCCTTATCAGCAGGTATTGATGCTGTCACAGCAGTTGAAATCACATTTATTGCCCTTGTCTGTCACCATCAGTGTTGCATGTAGTCTTTGTTCAGAAAACTATCCCATGGATTCCCATGTACCAGTACAAGTTGGGGACTGAACTGCTGGGGAACAGCACAGGGGAAAGGGACCTGGGGGTCCTGGTGGACAGCAGGATGACCATGAGCCAGCAATGTGCCCTTGTGGCCAAGAAGGCCAATGGCATCCTGGGGTGTATTAGAAGGGGTGTGGTTAGTAGGTCGAGAGAGGTTCTCCTCCCCCTCTACTCTGCCCTGGTGAGGCCGCATCTGGAATATTGTGTCCAGTTCTGGGCCCCTCAGTTCAAGAAGGACAGGGAACTGCTTGAGAGAGTCCAGCGCAGGGCCACAAAGATGATTAAGGGTGTGGAGCATCTCCCTTATGAGGGAAGGCTGAGGGAGCTGGGTCTCTTTAGCTTGGAGAAGAGGAGACTGAGGGGGACCTCATTAATGTTTATAATATATGTAAAGGGTGACTGTCATGAGGATGGAGCCAGGCTCTTCTCAGTGGCATCCAATGATAGGACAAGGAGAAATGGATATAAGCTGAAACATAGGAGGTTCAGCTTAAACATGAGGAAGAACTTCTTCCCAGTAAGGGTAACAGAACACTGGAACAGGCTGCCCAGAGAGGTTGTGGAGTCTCCTTCTCTGGAGATGTTCAAAACCCGCCTGGACCCGTTCTTGTGTGATCTGATCTAGGTGGTCCTGCTCAGGCAGGGGGATTGGACTAGATGATCCTTTGAGGTCCCTTCCAATCCCTAACATTCTGTGATTCTGTGATTTGGCAAGATAATATCTTGTTCTAGACAGCCCAGTGTAACTCTAATCTATAACTAAGCTAGCAGCAGAGCTCTCACTTTAAAGTTAGAACTTGAAGTACAAAGACAACCCACTAAAGGTCAGTTTAAATCTGCATAATTTAATAAGGTATTTTTCTTTTGGCATCTGAATACAAATACTTTATCCTCCCTCTATGTTTTACGGACTGATGATCATAGAATCATAGAATGGTTCGGGTTGGAAGGGACCTTAAAGATCATCTAGTTCCAACCCCCCTGCCACGGGCAGAGAAATCCTCCACTACACCAGGTTGCCCTAAGCCTCATCTAACCTGGCCTTGAACACTTCCAGGGATGAGGCATCCACAACTTCTCTGGGCAAGCTGTTCCAGTGCCTCGCCACCCTCAATGTAAAAAATTTCTTCCTTGTATCTAATCAAAATCTCCCCTCTTTCAGTTTAAATCCATTGCCCCTTGTCCTATCGCTACACGCCCTTGTAAAAAGTCCCTCTCCAGCTTTCCTGTAGGCCCCCTTTAAGTACAGGAGAGCTGCTATAAGATCACCCCAGAGCCTTCTCTTCTCTAGGCTGAACAGCCCCAACTCTCTCAGCCTGTCTTCATAGCAGAGGTGCTCCAGCCCTCTGATCATCTTCATGGCCCTCCTCTGGACTTGCTCCAGTAGCTCCATGTCCTTCTTATGTTGGGGACTCCAGAGCTGACGGCAGTATTCCAGGTGGGGTCTCATGAGAGCTGAGTAGAGGGGCAGAATCACTTCCCTCGACCTGCTGGCCACACTTCTTTTGATGCAGCCCAGGATACGATTTGCTTTCTGGGCTGCCAGCGCACATTGCCGGCTCATGTTGAGCTTCTCATCAACCAGCACTCCCAAGTCCTTTTCCTCAGGGCTGCTCTCAATCCATTCTCCGCCCAGCCTGTACTTGTGCTTGGGATTGCCCTGACCAATGTGCAGGACACTTGCACTTGGCCTTGTTGAACTTCATGAGGTTCTCACAGGCCCACCTCTCCAGCCTGTCAAGGTCCCTCTGGATGGCATCCCTTCCCTCCAGTGTGTCCACAACACCACACAACTTAGTGTCATCCGCAGACTTGCTGAGGGTGCACTCAATGATCCATGTCTTGAAGGTTTCTGTTTGCCCATCTCTACACTGACTGTATCGGAACTTTTTTTTCCAAGCAGTAAAAGGAGTGACTGGCATATTCTGAGAACGATCATTTCAGAAAGATATTATTATAGGGTGAGCCTCTGTCTTACCTAGCCTTTCACTCATTTGCATGATAACAACGTGGGTGTTAGGAGGACACAGAGGAAGAAAGGATTTCTAACTTTTTTTTCCAGTAGCTTCATCATACTGCTATTACCTATTTTATCATTGTACAAATACAACAGTGCATGATACTAGCTGTAACTTGCATGAATGTTTTTAGTTTACATGATTAAGATATGCTTTATGTATTAGGAAGGACATGCTGGCCAAGTACTTACTGTCATAAGACAGGCAAAGTCAAAATCAGTGTTGGCAGTTAATATCCTGAATTCTCATGTACACAGCTCAAAATCTTTCAAACACCTTTCCAAGGCTTTAGTTTGCATTTTCTCAGTATATATGAGAAGAGGGTGGTCTTTCTACTATTTCTTGGAGTCAAATCATGATAATAAATGCATGTTTGGGGTAGGGAGAGTCAGTAACAGACTGCTTTGAGATCAGGGGATTTTTTGATGGTTGTGCATGAGGGTACTTTAGCGAGGGTGGATGGAACAGTGGTGGAGTGTTTTGTGTTCTGGTGTTGATGGCAGTAGAAAGGTGGCTGGCCAGTGGGGCTCCATGCTGGTGCTGCAGTCTGTACTGGATATGGGCAGGACCAAGGCCTTATTATACATATTATATTATACATACCTGTGGATACAAAAAGGCTAGAAGCAGAAATTTTCCAGCTACTGCAGCGTCCTGTGAAAGTTCTTTTTCCCATGCAGGCTAGCTGAGAAACAGTTTGAGGTTTTTGTAAACTAAGACTTTATCTTGCACCTGTAGCTTGTTATGCAGTCTTGTTTATGGCACACTGGGAAAGTTGTTTTGAAATGGGTGTTGTAGCATTTAGCCAATCACTCTGGGAGGTGGATGGTCAAGCGACCAATTGCCTTGGCCATCCTTGTGAACCATATTATATATATATATAGATTTGTAATTAATAAACGGCTGATGCTGCTGCTGCCGCTGCTGATACTGCTGCTGCTGCTCCTGCTGTTGGCGTTGGCTCTTTCTCCTGCACCTGAATTCTGTGTCGTTCTTCTCTCCGTCCCCGAGACGGTTGCGACACATACCTTATGTTATACATCTGTATAACTTCAGCTCCTGACTAGAATCCAGGAACACTGCATGTGATCATAAAATGTACTGTTAATCTTAACTAATGGATCCCATTAAATGGTTAAGTAGCCTGGAAAGATGTTAGTCATGTATGTTGTCTCTATGGAAATATCTCTGAAGGATCATTAGCATTCTAACTGAGGCAAGTCACTGTGATTCTTGCTCTCTTACAGTTATCATTAGTGCCCTATGTAAAACTTGGGGCCTGACTATAGTACTATAACCCAAACTGCCCGACTATGAGCCGTTGCTGGCCCATGTTTTGGAAATGGAACAAAGCGTGTTTTCTTCTGTTTTCAAATGGCTGTATAGCTGTTTATATGGTCTGATTTCAGTATAGGCTAAAATCTGCTGTAGAAAACTGCAGTCCTGTGTGAGCTTAGCAGGGGGCTGCTGCTGTTAACGTCGGTGGCAGCCAAAGGCAACGCTCACGAAGGCAAGTGGAACTTCTGTTCTCACATCTCAAGTAGCCTGCTTTCCCTGGTCGTGCTCTGTAGCCAGCATTTGTGTGTTCGCCTATACCCCAAACTGTACGATCTGTGGTTCTGAGGCATCCCAAGTGGCAGGGATATTGCCGCTCTGCCTCACTTTGTATGTCTTTGGACACTAAAAAACCAGGGTATGTTGTGTGCCAGCACAATATCATTATGTTTGAAAGATGAAGGATGTTCCTTTATTCAGATGTTCTGTATCACTACAAGACTCAATATTTTGCATTATATATTATGGGAATCTATATTTTGCAATGTATTTGGACTACTTTTTTATTTTCTTCAAACAAATATTAATTCAACAGAAAACTTTGGAGAAATTGACTTGCAAAGAAAACGATAACATTTAAATTAAAAATAAATCTTGATAATAGAATGCATGACCTCACATATTGGATTGACTGGAGGTTCTTTAGCTGACTGACTTTCCATATAGCATATGTGCAGGTATGTGGCAGGAGTCAATGTATCAAATTTTGCTTTCAAGTCTAGCATAGTTTATGAAATCCATTAACAGAGAAGAAACAGATTACCATTTAGCCATGTCCCAACTTTCTGGTATATCATATTTGCCCAGTAGAGCACCATACCTTGCTCTGTATAGAGTGGATCTCTCTCTGCTCTTTCATTTAGTTAAACTATCTTTGACCAGTGTCAAGCCCAAACTCCTGCTCTGCCATGGACAGCAAAGTGAGGAGAAACAGTAACTTACTCCACTTGGGAGCATGGCCACAGAACCCAGGAATTTACATCTCTCTCTGCTGAGCGCTTAGCCACAAGATTGGTTTTATCTCTTTATTGACTTCCATGATAGTCCTTCAGCAAACACAGACTGTAGTTTGAATGATCAAATGGTACTTTGGATTAAATATGCTGACTGATGTGCAGGCACAGGCATAAAACACAAGGACTTCAGATGATCTTCTGTCATCCCTTGAAGCCTAAATAGCCCTAGTAAATTCAGTACACTGCAGAATTTGTCTTACTTCTCTGTCAGTTGTGTGATTTGCGGGCATGGCAATAAAAATAATTTATTCTCTTTCTTACCATATTCATGGAACCTCTTTGCTAATCAGAAAAGTACATGTTGAGATTAAAACCATCGTTCTGCTTAGACTTATATTACCTTAGCCAAGGGTTCACTAGCATCCAAGAAGTACCAGTGGAACTTTACTGCACCTCAGAACTACTGTAGATCACAATAGAGCTAGGGCAGTCATTAAGGTTTACAGATGTGTGTATCTAGGCACCAAACACTACTACTTTGACATGTACTGCTTCCAAAAATCTCAGACTAAACTGGAGAGTTTATGTAATTCTTATCAGACTATACAAGGACTGGGGTTTTTTTAATAATTAGTCCTGCAAATTTGTCCTTTAGTCTCACATTCGCTTACCTCATTTGACAGTACTGGGTTATTTATGCATATCCCTTACAAACACAGTAATGGTGGGCAGACATTTTGCAGAGCTTTAACTTAGCCAGCTAGCAGATCTCCATTCATCTGGGAATACAGCGAGATTCACAAATCTTCTGCGATTCCAGCTGGGGAAGAAGTTTCAGAGCTGTCAGCTCATTTACTAAAGAAAATGGATCAGCTTCTCTATAGGCCTTAAAGCCTTCAGCTCTCATGGCTCTTATTGATATGAAACTATGGCGCTTTTAATCTTTAGCCTAAAGTAATGGAAAAAAACCCCATGCAATAAAAACTGAGAATGTCGTAATACTACAGCATGCTACAAACTTCAGAATCCTGTTATGAAAGACAGGTATTTAAACAACGGAAGGCCAGAGGGTGGGTTTAACTATGCCAGTTTGATTTCTGCTTAGCTTCCCTTCCAAAGCCAGCTCGCCTTCTCTATTCCTGTGTCAGCCTTAATGGTCCCTTTCTGTAATCACCATTTACAATAGTCAGAAGAAAAAGCTCTTCATTTGTCAACACCTTTTCATACTCAGATATTTCTGTCATATGTCTTCATAATTCTGCCACTTGCACTTCCTGTAGGATTGTCAGCTACAACCGTGGAGGCATGTGGACAGGTATTAGTTTTAATGTAAGGTATCTTGTTTATTTTGCTTAGGTAATGAACTGAATATGAAAAGTCACAAAATAAGCCTGAAGCAGAAAACAGACATCCTTATGGATTTTACTGAATTATGTATAAAAAAACCTCTAACGAGTGGCTCCTTGGTGGAAATTGTAAAGATGTTTTATAGCCTTTTTCTTAGTATGCTGTTCCCTGATCTGGTTAATATCACAAAAATGTAACATTCTTTTCCCTCTGTCTTGTCTCCTTTTCACAGGTGTTGTTCAGTCAAATGGACAGATACCCCAAATTGTTCGTCCTTCCAGTGCAGAATTTCCAGAGACTCAGAAGAAAGTGGATACATCAGAGGTACGGGTCAGCAGTTACTAGCAGTGCACTAGTTAAATGTCACCTGTGAACCAGTTCTTTGAGTTTGTTTTTCTTCACTCACTGTCTTCTCCCCTCAAAGTGCTGTTGTGGCAAGGATTTGCCTCCTAGGCAAGGTGGCTGGTTCCTTGCTGCCACTCCTCATGCTTTTCACACTGCAAACAGCGTGCCTGTTGCACAGAAGCAAGGAGCCACTGACAGGAGATGAAGGCACAGCCATCTACCACTTTCATTTTTCAGACAAACAGCTGTGAATTCACATAGCAGGATTAGGAATGGTTCTACTGGGACAGACTCAAAGAGTCTGTGCTGCCACAACCTCAGTGCCGTTTTCTGTCTCTGCCAGAAAACAGGTCTTGCCTTTAACACAAAGAATACAGTAGTGTTTTCAGCAGGGAATACTGTGCACGGCTGAAGATGGGTGTGTAAGAAAGAAGAAAGTGTGAAGAAGTAAGGAAAAACATGTGTTTTCTTTAGGCTCTAAATACATTCCGTGGTCAAGCTCTAAATTTTGTCTACTTGCACCACCTCTGGCTGTAAAAATATCAGTAGGGTGCAGTATGAGGACTTCAAAAACATCCTACAGAAAAAAAACCCACCACTGAATTTGTTTGCAGTTCATTATTCAGTCCCTCCGTGATGCATAAAGTGCGCAGGACAAGTGAAATGAAATTCCTAGGATTTTGCTGTCACCTGCATTACATGTTCTATGCTTCTTGTTTCTGTTTTTGAGTTCCTCCTTTTAAAAGAACCGTTTCTCTGTTCTGAACCCACTTCCTCTGGAATAGATCACGTTCTCAGAACTCAGCCAGTTGTTTCCTCCTTCTGTGTCTCGTTTACTTCCATCTTTGTAGGCAAGGAGAATGAGGAAGAGAAGGCATGCATGTCACACTTGGCTAATGCCAGAATTAGTACTGCTGACTGCAGGGTTGCAGAGCACTTTTCTCTAGCAGAAGCAGATGTTGCCTTATTCATCTCACAGCTTCTACAAGCCTGGGACCAAAGGATCAAGCAGAAGTCTTTCAGGGTGCATGGTGCTACAGTTAGAGCACTAAGCTAGCTGGATCTAAACGGATAAATTAGCATAACTAGAAATGAATGTGTTACAAAGCTTTATTTTCAGGACAGCAGACTTCTCCACAGGTTTACAAGAACAGATAGCACGTTTGTGTAGTAACTATCAACAACTACCAGTTGCTACCTGAAAAAAAAAAAAAAAGAAGAGCAAATTATATTCACATATCGCCAAATGGGCTTTATTTCTCTTTAGAGTGTTAACTAGCAACCACAATTTAAAAGAAAAGCCACCTAAAATTTTGTTAAAATAAATGTTATTGTTAAAATACATGTGCTATCCTACATTTTATTTTTTTTCACTTGTTTGAAGGACGCTTTGATTAATTTTTCCTTCAAAAAAGTTGTCAGGGGGTTTGAACATCTCATGTCCTTGCAAACATGGGTAGAACTTAGTGGCTTCAAGGACCTGTTTGTTGCACTATTGATTCAAAAGCAAAGGAGGCGGCGTGCACACGCCTTGCCCAGCAGGCAGAAGACGCCCTTCCCCAGGCTTATCAGTGGCCTGTGCCAGGTCACCGGTGGAGTATCTTTCCCCTGCCGCGCACTGCACAGGATCGTGGCAGAGAGGCTTTCCCGAGCGCCTCTATCTGCAGTGCTGTGCAGAGGGGCCCAGTGCACTACCCTGCGGGTGAACCCCTGTCACACCATGTTGCAGAGTGCTGGGGACAGTGAATCCAGACGCATAAACTTTAAATTCCCAAATCCCTCCACCTTCTTCCAAGTTTTCTGCTGTTGTATCTAATGAGTTTGGCAGAGATAGGTGACTTCATTATTTCAGCTTTATCCAGAGATCCAGCAGTCATAGCTAGAATGGGAGGTGGAGATACAAGGGGGACCAAGAGCCAAAATTACATCTGCTTTTTATGTTCTCAAATCTTGCTCAGTATTTTTGGATGTAAAAACATAGCATAGATTTTTTTTTTTTAAGTCTTCATGTTCTCAGAGAACGAACAGCAGGGTGGAACATCAATAAAGTATCTTTACACGTCTCATTAACTGCAATTCTTTGAAATGTTAAAAGCACTCATTTTCTGAGGACAGCACTCAAAGAAGCACTATGAATACTGTCAACATGGAGGTTTCCACTGTCAAAGCTCTGTGGGCAGCTCCAGAAAGAAAACAAAATATTATTTGCACTCTTCAGGCAAAATGTACATTTCACTGTCTGCCTACTGCACTCTTCTCATCTATCTTCACATCTTTTCACTGTTCTTACCCATGCACTGACTGTGTCTTGTCCTTTTATTCCTTCTGCTTATTACAGGCTAAGTCGAATGACGTCAGTGCGCCTGCTCCGGCACAGTCAGTGATGAGGCCGCAGAGATACCAGACTAAGAGGAACTCAATGCTGCCACCTCCTCCACCTGAAAGACGGTCATCTGCTATTTCTGTTTCACCGATTCTACCCTCCAAAGGCAAACGAGACAGCGGCATTTTCCTAACAGATCCAGACAGCTTTCCAGCACCACCACCTACATTGAAGATTGATTTTCCAGCACCACCATCTGATTTCTGTGAACCTCCTCCTGATTTTGTGCCTCCACCACCACCAGCCTTCAGCAGCGGTAATGGAGATCTGCCGTTACCCCCTCCACCTCCACCTGTCTCCAGTAAGCCACCACCTCCGACAAAGAAACCTGTGCCACTTCCTTCAAAAAGGCTAGAAAACACAGGACAAGATGGAGGGCCACAGTCAGCTGGACCACCTCCGATTGGAGGTGGAGGCAGGCAAGCAGATTTCATGTCCGACCTAATGAAAGCTCTTGAGAAGAAAAGGGGCAGCAGCTCCTGAGCTCTGGGAGCAGGTGGACTTCAAGCCATAGCTGATTTTGTGAGGCGCCATGGAAGGTCATGCTGGATCAGGCTCTCCAGGAGGAATTCTCCTTCAGAGTTCCTCCTGGGGATCTCAAGAAGTAAGGTGGAATGCCCTCTGTCCCCGACTTTGTCCCTGTAACCTGCTTCTCCCCTCCCTGCCGTGGCCCTCCGCCATTAACTACCATTCCAGCATCAGGCCGAGGTAAGAACTGGCTGTAGAGTCTTGCTTCACTCCGTCAGGGCAGTCAGGAATGGTGGAGCAGCACTTGCAGAGCTGGCCAGCAAGTGAAATGCATCTTCTGTGGCTGCCTCTCTAGTAGAATTGGAGCTAAAGGAAAAAATACAACAATGTTCTCATGTGAATTTTGAGAAATGGGAAGGTCCCTTTTCACAGATTTCCCCTTAAAGGTTCTTGATCAGAAATCCCCTAATTGTGGGGTTTTTTAATTGAAAATATATGTTTTTTTCAAAAATAGTCTGTCTTAAAAAGTTAAACCTCAGCTAGATTATTCTGAGATACAAGGCAGGACCAGGGCCATTTCCAGACAGCATCATCCCAAATGTTGTACACTCTTGCTTCCATATGCAGCTCCAGTCATACCTGTCAGCACTCACAGTTGCTGCCTTTAAATCTCATTTACTTGGTTAATGTCAGACAAAGAAAAATTTTTATTTGAAAGTCTTGTATGCTTCACTTGGTAAGCAGGGATTTTTTTTCCTGTTGGTTAACATTTGTCTTCAAACTGTACCTAGAAATAGTCTGTCTTCTGAAAGACTTTGTAATTATCTTGTCCCTGATATGTCTCCTAGATTTTTTTTCATTTGTTCTCCAAGTTTAATCCTCCATTGTACATTTAGGCAGCATTCATTATTAGTTCTCAAATAAAAATAATTTCTATTTTATATCTGCACAAAGTGTCATAATTAATGAACAGGCATTTTACTGGCAATTGGTACTACTTCAAATATTTTAAACAGTTTTTGCCTATACCTTCTAGTTTTTTTTTTTATTTCTTCCAGTCTTTGCCTCTTCTCATGCACATGATCTTCTCAGATTTTGCAATACAAAAAGCATAAAAAGCAAAGTGTGCAGTCTAAATAAATAAATATATAAACGCAGCTGACAGAGCAGGAGGCAGGAGCGCTGCCGTTTGTCAAAATGGAGTCTTAGGTCCGGAAGTGGTGGTGATGAGTGCTAGATGAGTCACTTAAAAAAGGTTCTGTGACATCCTGCAACTTAATCTGTTTTCATCTGAGACAAGCTGAAGCTAAGGGATGTTATTCCTGCAGTAATTGTGCCCATCTCCAGCCATGGGACAGCCACTGACTGTTTTCTCCTTCCTTTCTTTGGTTTGTCAGCAGTGTAAGCATTGGAAGAGTAAGTAAAGCTCACATCAGGGATATGGGGATGGGAGATGTCTTAACAACTGCTGTTAACCATTTGTTTGCTCTGCAGCCTATGGTTGAGGAGGTAGCATTGCTAGCAAGGTGCTAGAGCTTCTACCTCTGTGTCTCTACTGCTAAATAAGAGGATGAGGATGCAAGCTCGAGCACTGGCCTGGTGCTCACCCATATTGCCCAAGTGGGCCTAAGCACAGTCCCAGGCACAGTTCAAGGAACGGCCCAGGCCAGGCACCATTCCCAGAAGACAACCTGGACAAGTCTAAAGCAGGTTTCACTGCCCGTACAGAGAAGCCCTGTGGTGCAGACATGGCCAGTTAGAGTACCAGTTCATGGGCCAAGGCTCTTACTTACCAGTATAGGCAGAGCCCCTGCAACTCTTAACTGGTCTCTTAGCTCCCTTGCTTTCCCTGAACTGAGCAAAAAGCTCTCACCAAGGGAATGTTGTTCACCATTAACACAAATGTTACCTACAAGTTTTGAATTGATGTGCTAGAACCTTCAAAAGGTAGCTCGTCATCTCCAAACAGCCAAACATGCTCTCCAGACCAGTGCAAGGCTCATAAGCTTAGTACAAGCTTTAGTTCCAAGTGCAGGAAGAAAAATACTAACTAGCTAAAAGCAGGAGAGTTAAAACTAGGAGTTAAAAAAAGGATTGCTTCCCAATTGCTTTCCATATGTAACTGAGGTAAGAGTTATGCAGAATCATCGATGTGTGTCATTTTCTGACAAGGTGTTAGGAGTGCACATCTTTGACACACTTAGGTGACAACAGCTGTCTGCTATCCAACTATTTTTAAATCAAACGAATTTTCTTTTATCAAGTATATAGCCAGCACCAAAATAAAGCAGAACATGTCCTTAGAAAAATGTTGTGCAATAAGCTAGTTTCTCTGAATTCACAAAGCACTAAGACTTCTACACGGCTTTCCCAGCATTCACTCTTCCCACCAGAACGCTCAGCTTCCTGCCCTATTTCCTCCCTTCTCTTTTGTTACAGCACAATAGACTCAATTTTATACATTTTACAACTGCAGTAAATCATAACTCATGCACTTACACAAAAGAAAAAGTTGAGCTTTCTTTGAAACGAATCAAAGCCTACAGAAAGCTCCAGCAATCAATTAAAATGCTGTGATGATTAGACCTCTATCAACTATTTTGTGTATGTACGTGGTTGCACTGAATTCCTGATATTCAGGTGCATTTAAGCTCTCCATTCAAAGAACAGAGCTACTGTCTTATTGATACACAATTATCTGGCTTTATTTGGTACCAAATTGATGCTGCAAAATACAAAAATATCTTCTTTTCCCAGACAGTAAATCAAAGTATTTGGAAAAAACAGAAGTTAATCCTGCCACTTCTGTCTAACCTATTGCCATATGACATTGTCTTACTCCTGTAGAGTGTGGTAATAGGTACGTTACTAGAGATTACAGTATTTTAGTCTGAAAAGATCTGAAATTGCAGCATGTTATATTTAACCCTTCTCCATACCTCAAATGGAAGCAGTCTCAGCAGCTGTTGTCTTCTTTGGGCTCTTTACATCACTGATACGGAAGAAGCACCTACTTCAAGCGACCGCTTTTCCATCAGTCCTTAGGATTGGAAAGATGCAAGTCATGTGGAAAAGTCCACGTGTAGGAGATCAACACTGCTGCCCCTCATAACTGTCCTCTGATACAGAAAGATGACAGGAGTACAAATGAACACCTGTTTGATTACCAGCCACAGTGGTTTTATTCCTCATCACCTCTTGCATCACTGCTGTGTTTATGTAACCAGAAGGAAGAGGCAGCTCTGGAACCACAGGTGGAAGCCAAGGATTTTAGGGAATATATCATGAAACACAGTATTAATGCTTACATTGTCATACTAAACCATAATGATTACAATCTAGAAGTGGAAAAGGAGGTGGTACAAAATGCTGAGCACGATGTGGGCTCATGTCTCTACAAAACACAGTTAAAAGGTAGCGTTGAGAGAACTGTATTCTTCACACGTTTTTCATGCACTCTGTCAGGCTCTTTGAGAGTGAAAAAGTAGAAACTTGAATGGATCGTGTGGCAAAACTATAGGACAAAACTATTCATGAGTTATGATTGACAGTCTGACAGCAACTGGGAAACACATATTCTGTTTGAGGGAGACATGCAGAACAGAAGAGATTCCGTATTGAGAATTCTCATGGTCTTGCGAAATAGAAATTCTAAGGTAGTTTGATCACCATTAACAGTCAGTACTGACTATTAGGAAATCAGAATAGTTACTGAAAACAGGTGATGTAAACTGCATGGTAAAGCTGGGGGGAAAAAAAATAACAGAGACTTGTGTTCACATAAATCAGGGAAAGAGGACATGAGTGAGTCCATGAATGAACTCCTGGAGAAGTAGCTGACCTACACTCTGCCACCAGAGGAATATGTGAAACCAATTTTCAGGGCTTGCTTCATTCTTTCAGATGTTTTTCAAGAACCTGAGAAATGCCTCACCATGAGCACGGTGGGCAGTACATACCACTGCTTGTAAAACAGCTCCCATTTGGGATGTTCTGGTTTTATATTGTGATTCTGGAGGCTTTCTTTACCTGTAACTATGGGTGAAGCAGAGGTCCACTTGCTACCGTTACTAATAGGATTTAACATTTATAAAACTCTTTGAAGAAAAAAGCAGTATAAAAATGCTTTGTATTTATGCAATTATTCCATGAGGTAAAGATGTACAGGCAGCTGTGTTTGGCCCGTGCACAAAAGAAACTTACCGGATGTTTGGTTCAACGTAAATTAAGAGTTCTTTCACCTAACTGGAAACCAGGGCCCAGGCTGCAGCGCTGCTGTATTTACCCTGCAGGCACAAATACGTTCATCTTCAAATCATCACTCCCTTGCAGTGTAACTCACTCCGCTGCAGGTGGTAGAGCTGACGTTCACACATTGCATCACAACGTGCTATTTTGCTTGTAATTATCCGAGAACAGACATCAACGCCAATGTTTCAATGGGCTGGCAATGCTGAAGGGCGGAACAGGCACCCCCAGCAACACACTCCTTTCATCTGGAGGTGCTGCCAGCTCAAACACTAATCCCAATGCTTGCAGAAGAGCACTTACTACCTGCGCAAGGAATGTTAACACAGGCTGAACCTGTCTAAGTTACTTAAACTTCAGGCTAGACTTTTGGGAAACTGTATTTAAATATCTACATTGTGCCTCACATTATGATACCACTATTTACATTTGAACAACTGTATTTATATTGGAATAGCTGTACATCTGAGAGGGAACCATCCTGAATAATTGTGTTGATTATAGTTAAGAAGTAAAAGCATTCAAATATTTTTTTAGTCACTGAAAGATTTCTAATAATATAATTTTTTTTCCACACTGATTATATTTCTAGAAATAGATCTGTGAAATGCTAATTATACCACTTAATAGCTTCTATTTCAGAATCAAGTGGCACTCCAGAAATTTGGAGATTCTAAACCAATCCATTCTGGATTTGAGACTAGATGAGGTAACGTCAAAAAGTAACAAAGCCCCAAAATAAGTGATTTTTGCTGTAGATTTTCTAGCATAACATTGTATCTCATTGCTTATGTATTAACTTCGGCTTAATTATACACTAAGTTTTGTGATGTGGAACTGGAGTATCAAACAAGGACAAATAACAAGACCCAAGACTCAAAGACTAGTCTCTGTTACTCAAATGACTTCTACGTAACAGCTTCAGCTCAATTTTAAATACTTTCCTTGCAAGATTTTTGTTAGTCCCTTACAGTATCAGATGGCTGGATACAAAAGGTATATTGACCTGACTACATACACAGTGAGATACTTCCAAGAAAGTCCTTTTTCATGTCCAACGAATGAAAATTCCCTGAGGCTTCATATCTCTGCACCAACAATCTTTCTACTACTATCAGAACATAGACTTTCAAAGAGCAGTGGGCCAGGCTTGATAGGCACTTGACATTGGCAAAGACACGAGAATTTATTCTGGGGCAAGTCACTCCCAAGACAGACATCTTTGCTCACTATTTAATTGAATTCCTTTAAATCTTTGTTGGCAGTTTAACGAGACAAAACAAGGTCAAAAAGAGAAAAGGTGGCAAGGTCTAAGTGTAAGACGATCCTCTGTTCCAACTCTGCAAAAGACTTAAGAACATTTATGTCTTCAGAATACAATTATATTTGAACAGTGTGTAACAGCAAGGAGAACATTCAACAAAATACTGTATCATTAAAACTAGCTTAGATGGATTTTAAATTGACCAGCTATTAAAACTTATTGAGACTCACCTGATCAGCCATGAATTCTGAGAGGTTAAGTGTGACAGTTTGGAGAAACTTAAATATTGGGACTCAAATTAATGCACAGCTGAATATGAAGGGCAGAGTTATAAACGCCAATAAAAGCTGCTGATGCAATCATACATAATGGTCCTTTTCTTTAATCTTTAGACTTTATATAAAGTTGGGCAAGACCTTGCCTTGCCTAGTCTCTAGAGTAGTAGACTGCAGTCCACAAAGTATGAGGGAGAGAAGTTCCTGTGGCTTGATCCATTAATCCTATTTGAAGGCCTGAGCTTCTACCTTGATCATTTTTCTTGTTTGTTTGAGTTTCCCTCAGGATGAACAGCTGACTTTAAGATCCTTGGCCCAAGCTGGGGGGCGCAGGGAGTAGCCTGCTTTCTCTGCAGCCTGCTGCCTCTGAAAAGGATGTTGTAAAATCTGCTGTAGGAGACGAACCTGGAAGCAATTAAAATGGTTAAGTTTTTACACAAAATGTTTTTCTGCAAAAAAGAAAAGTTTCTGCCACTTCATATTACACACTCTCCTGGCTCCAGAAACTGTAACAGGAGTTGATTATTAGTATTGCTATTAATATAGTCGCTACTATTTATGTTATAATCAATGCTATTAATAATTTTGTTAATATTTTAAATAGTAATTCGTATTAGATAGTACAGTGTTAGTCAAAGTGTAGTGTAGGTTCAAAGCGTACATGTAACAACTGTTTCATTAACAATCATGCCAATTATTAATAGATCTGACAAGAAAGAAAAAAATAATTTTACCTCTGAGAAATCATTCAAATTAGCTTTTTGCACTGCTGATTCTGCCATCCAATTCCTAAGTACGTATCTCGGATTAACAGCTGAAACCAAACGTAAATCATGTTAAATTTAGTTAGACATATTCAACAAAAGGAAAACACAGTCATTGAAACATCTCATTGAAATCTTCAAGGTTTAATTTGCCCATCAAGAAAAAAAAATGCTAAAAATGAAAAGGAACGAATCGATCTATTTGTTTTTATGAGCTGCTACAAGGATTTTTTTAAACTTGCACAATCAGTAATGCCAAAGTGCCAAACAAAAATTAGAGTAGTACAGAACATCACATTGATACACAAAAGGACTTCCTGTTATGAACACCAGCAGGCTTTTCAAATGTGCCGAGTTTACCATGGCCTAGGTTCCTGCCTCATTGTTGGAAAGCATATTTCAATGTTGTCCATACCTTCCTGGAGATCATAAAAATGAATATTATATTACTCAATTTAAAAAGGAATTATTAATATATTCATTAAAATATATGTACTTAGATGTTCTTTCTTCTATATCATATATCAAAAGTGTAGCCATAAAAGCCTTTAATGTTGCATTTCAGCTGTATTTTTTAGAAACTACTTTTTCAACTTTCCTTTTAATTTCCCAGTGGGGGTGGGGAGAGCTTCCCCAGTTTTCTCCACAACTGTCTGCTGCATCTTTTTGGAAACACTCGTGACAGCTCCACCACTTCTCTGGCATGTTCCAGGCTGATTGTGTCTAATTAGTGGTAGAGAGATTGTAGGGACATTGAAAGTGAAACTGCTGAATTAGTAAACGAGGCTGTATCTTACAGGACAGCAATTAACAACTCACAAAAGGAGTTCTGTCAAACTGTACACCAAGGAAGATTCTCATAAGCACACATGGTTTTTATTATCAATTTTTTAGCAGATAATGTCAACACAACTCTTATTTTTGCCTTGCAATTAAAGCTTACGATTCTACTTCAGAAAGTTTTCCCTTTAATTAATGATCAAAACAATGTCACAGATTAATTGTAACAAACATATCAAGCTTAGATTGTAAGTCTTAATTTGACTTTGGTGGTCTGCATATTTTCCCAAATTCAGTAGCTGATTATTACATGAAGAGGTTAATTACTGATACCAGAGGCATTTCACTCATGGACTCGAAACCGAAAGTCTGTCCATAAGGACACACACAAACCTCATCTGTTCCTTCCCTTTCCATTAATGTCCCAGTAGGTTTTATATGAATAAATGTTCGTTTTATATAATATATTGCTTTCAAAAAAAATCCATGTAACTTTATAAAATATTCTTAGAAATACCCTTACAGCATATCTAAAAAGGGTGTTAGAGAAAACAGAGTATTCACCAAAATCAGCATCCTAAATTTCGCTCTATTAATTCCTCTAATCAATTAGTTATGATGTTATTTTATTTACAAATAATAGATTACATTATGAGAGGGATGATCAGAAACTATTTTTGATAAAAGGATTAAATTTAACCTATTTCCATTTCCCAATTAACTCTGTTCTTGTATCTCCTTGTACTGCTTCTTCAGCTTGCAAACATGATTTGTTTATCATAGCTGACTACCAAGACAATTGATGTCTTTGAGAAAAGCTATGACTGGCTCCTCCTAAGGTTCTGTGGTTGGACAATCACAGGACTCTATTCATACTTAATAGCTCCTATACAGAATTAGTGCCTAGTACAGTGAACAAACTTCTCTGTAATAAGCACTGCTTCTAAAAAGCCCATTTAACCAGCTAACAAACTAGAATTTACTGAAGCTATGTGATCAGTGAAACAACACTTGCATGATTATTTTATGATTCACAAAGTAATTAAATTCTTTATGTTTGGAACTCAATGATAGCTGTTTTAAGCCACAAGATTTGACATACAGCAGCATTACATGACAGGTCTTTATGTTATTTAGAAAAGTAAGGACAAAAAAAAAAAAAAAAAAAAAAAATCACTCTATGCTCTAAGTGCTGAACTCTGAGCACTCTTGTTCCTGCCAGAATAGAGAAGGTGAAGCTCTCTTACAAAATCAGAGCGTGGGCTGAAACCAGAAGTGTCTCAAGGGGTACTGCCACGGCCTCCTTTGTAAAAGCTGCCCAGGTGACAGAACGACTTTCCAGCACAACATCCAGGTGCTGACTTCCATGAGAACGAGGACTGAGATTTCGTAGATGTCATAGATTTTCTAGGTTGGAAAAGACCTTAGAGATCATCCAGTCCAACCGTCCCTAATCTCCCATTAAACCATATCCCTAAGTAGTTCATCCACCCTTTTCTTAAACACATCCAGGGATGGGGACTCAACCACCTCCCTGGGCAGCCTATTCCAGTGGCTGACAACCCTTTCAGAGAAGAAATTCTTCCTAACATCCAACCTGAACCTCCCCTGACTAAGCTTATACCCATTTCCTCTTGTTCTATCACCCATCACTAATGTAAAGAGCCCTTCCCCTACCTCCCCACCATCCCTTCTCAAGTATTTGTAGGCTGTAATCAGGTCTCCCCTCAGCCTCCTCTTCTCCAGGCTAAACAGCCCCAACTCCCTCAACTGCTCCCCATAAGTTTTATTTTCCAGCCCCTTGACCGGTTTAGTCGCCCTTCTTTGGACCCACTCCAGGAGCTCAATATCTCTCTTAAAGCGAGGGGCCCAAAACTGGACACAATATTCCAGGTGCGGCCTCACCAGTGCCGAGTACAGGGGCAGGATCACTTCCCTGTTCCTGCTGGTCACGCTATTCTTGATACACGCCAGTATCCTATTGGCCTTCTTGGCCACCTGGGCACACTGCTGGCTCATATCAAGCCGGTAGTCAACCAACACCCCCAGGTCCTTCTCCGCCAGGCAGCTCTCCAGCCACTCTTCCCCGAGCCTGTAGCGATGCTTGGGGTTTTTATACCCCAAATGAAGGACTCTGCACTTGGCCTTATTAAAGCTCATGCCATTGGCCTCAGCCCAATGATCCAGTCTGTTCAAATCCCTCTGAAGGGCCTCCCTACCCTCGAGCAGATCGACACAGCCTCCCAGCTTGGTGTCATCCGCAAACTTACTGAGGGTACATTCAATCCCCTCATCCAGGTCATTGATAAAGATGTTAAACAGAACTGGACCCAGCACTGAGCCCTGAGGAACCCCACTGGTGACCAGCCTCCAGCCGGATTTAGCCCCATTTACCACAATCCACCCAGAGATGCAATCCACCCAGACAGACACGTTCTCCTTTTTCACATTAACCCTGTTCAGTATGTACTTACATATATTAAATAAAAGCCAATAAATATGGCTGGCTATTTGGAATAGCCTCTACATAGTCCTAACAACACCCTGCCCTAACTGCTAAAAAACCAGAGTTTTCTCACTTGGCAAAGTAATTTGCTCTGGCCAAGTATTTGATTTAATTCAGAAAATGGGGTTTCAATAGTAAAATATGATAACAATACAAAAAGAATATTTAAAAGGTGAAGAAGTTAACATATGACTCATACAAAAAATTATAATTTACATAACCATGACTCATATTAGCAGAAGAATATTTGTCCCAGAAATACATTCTTAACAATTGCAAATTGACAAGTTTCACAGTGGTGTTAAAAATATCTGTAATTAACACAAATGACAAGATAATTATGAGAGAATAAGGCAAGCCAGATAAAGGATAAAGCAGAAAAAATTTTGTGCCCTTAGGAGCATTTTATGATCCGGTCTACAGGTTTTTTTACATGTTTCTTTCCATAAAAGAAATACAATGATAGAGTTGTATGGGGATTTGGATTGTCAAAACTTTTTGATCAACTCCTAAGGAACTATGTTTAGGCAGTACAAGATAAAGTGCTACTAAGGAGTAAAAATTAAATGAAGAGGGAAAAAAAAATAAAGATAATGAATAAGCAATCAACTTGAAATGCTTCAAGATAACGTACTTTGAGACACGAGATATTTTACTAGACTTACTAATGATGAGAGAAAGATGATAAATCATGAGCGATAATGGCAATGTATTCAAGGTCAGGCAAAATAAAGACAGCAGTAAGATTTAGTGGGACTTACCAACACATATAAAAATCTAGAGAGCCTGGACAGTTTTGACTTTAACATGAAATGCTGGGTAAAAATGCACAGTTGACAGAGTTGAGCCAGATTGGTGCTGCGAGTTGTACTGACAAGGGTCAGCTGTTACAAGCAAATACTTAAAAAAACCCCAATTTTAAGAGATTACAAGGGACATCAAAGAGATCTATTTAAATGTAAAAGAGAACAATAACAAGAAAAAAAACTCTGTAAGAAACTTCAGTCACCCTGTAATACGGAGAAGATAGCAACAATGTAACAAAGTTTGTTTATTTTAAAAGGAAAATAAAATTTTAAATAAACCAGTAACAAATTAACATCAGAAGTCTGTTAGGAATTTCTGCTAGCTCTGCTGCATGAATATATTGTGATGACTGGTTATATGGAAGAAAACTAACTTAACCACGAATCTTTGCGTATCAAGTTTCGAACTGCAACCAAAACCGAGACCACTACCACAAGTGTAGTCCTGGAGGCAAAACTTTTCCCCTGTTTTGTCTCCTGCGCTATATGATTCTCTGAGATACCTATAGAAAACCACAATGCTGGTGTGCAGAAGATCATCCCCAAACTGAGATCATTTCTAATTTGGAATAAAAACTCTGAATGTCATAATCTTCTCTAAAAGCAGATTCCAAAAGCAGAAAAATAAGAAGTGTGTTTAGACAGGCATTAAATTTTAGCTGAGGAAAACCGAGGCACTCAAAATCTTGAAACAGTAGCTGAGCTAAGAGCCTCAGAGTCTCACAGTTGAAACTTCTTAGCCCTACCAAAATACAATTAATAAACCAAATCTTTTTTCTTGGTGACTGTTTTCATATGAACTTTCTAAAAATGCATGTAAAATTGCAAGAAGTGCTCTTAAAATTGGATGGAGCCTTGGTTAGAAAATGTGGAATTCAAACCATGTGATGATAATTTGTGCCCTATGTAGTTTTTAGTCTTACTACTGAAACTCAGTGCTATCTCCTGCCATTTTCCTACTCAATCAACTAAAGTTTTTGAAGAAAGTGACTAATCAACATCTAACAAAAGAGTACAGCCATTTCCATTAGAAATGAGAATAAAACACCTTGCAAAGCAACATAGCGTATAATACCTCATGCAGAATTTGATCAGATCCTCCATTTCCTTCACTCCCTTTTGTCCACAGATTTTCAGTTGCTCATTGTCTTTTATAGGCAAATTTCACAAATTTATCACAGCTCACTGCAGATCCAAAAAAACATCTCCCTGAATAATTCTTAGAATTTCCTATCTCCTGTGATAGCCAGCCAAATGCAGTACCTCTACCATTTTGTATTTAGAGTAATTTGAAGAACTAAAGTACTTTCCTTTCATGACTAGACAGACCTTTCACAAGAAAGGAGTTTTTTTCTCCAGGTGCAGAAAAAAAGTGGGTGTCTTTCAGAAACTTGAATTCTTCACAACATGTAGAAAGAATTTCGACATATTTGAACACTCAGACAAGTCTCAGTCCCTTGAGCCAGTACAGGATGCCTACCAGAATCCTTCCTGTGTTATCAAGGGTTCATCGCCAGAGAACAATGTTGTTCTGAGCAATGCAAACCGACGCATTCACAGACGGCTAAAGGAAGGAAGTACAGATCACAGAAAAGATGTTGCTTGCACTCAGGAAAAGCAGATATAGGAGAAGAGGAAGGGCACCTCTTACAAGGAAATCAAATCCTAGGGGCCCTTTCAGGGAGCACACTACTTTGCAATGAAGTGTTACAATTTGGGAAGTGGCCGGAGCACGTCCACCGTTCCAAGGCACTAAGGTGAAGCCTCACTTGAGGCATGACAAGATACAGGCAACTATGTTCCCATGGCCCAGTAATTCGTAAGTTCTTAAAGGAAATCAAAAGGAAAAAAAAATTATCAAGTCCACAAGCACCAAAGCATAGAATAAGCTGGAGGCCTGACATCTCCTGAGCCCACAAGTGGAAACCATAAAAAAGAAGATTATAAAAGAAGTAAAAGAAAAAGAAATACCAGAAGTTAAACAACAAATAAGGGAAAGAAAAACACACAAACAGGTAAACGAGAATTGACATGAAATAGACCACAGCTGGTCAGCTGAGTTGGATTGCTTTAGTGTCTATATCCACATAAGGTGTGACACAGGTCACAGCAGCCTTTGTGGATACTGGCAGGAAAAGCCTTCTTCATGACATCTTCATCACTTGTGATTTCAGTTCCCTGAAATATGAATGGACACATGCTCTGTCCTTCAAAAACCGCAGAGTCTAAAGAAGAGCAACCTGGACTAGCTGTGCATTTCCGTGACCTCACGCTCTTACACCTCAGTCAACTGATACGACTACAACTGTATTCACAACAGATGTTTGGGCCAGCACAATTTCTTCATAAACGTGGACAATTAAACTAAAGATTTTTTTATCTTTTTTTTTAAGGAGGGAAAAAGGGAAGAGTCTCAACTAGGAAGACTGCCTCATTGTAGCCAAGAAACTTCTTCATCATTTAGCTTACATAAAAAGTACATATATATTCACAAGTCTAGCCAGACACATGTGGCTAGATTCTAATCACACAATTGGGTGAAACCGGAGATAGCCACAGTGAATGTATGGCATTAGGAGGTTTGCAGCAGTGTAATGAGAGTTCCTCCTCTTCAGAAAAACAATACATTTGAGTTCTCCTCAAAAGGAAAAATAACTAACACTGAAGAGACCTACGTAAATAGAGAGCTGCCATCTCCAAGCATATGAATTCCTTTGGATTGTTCTACTCACTTGTCATTCTTGTTCTCCTCTTGGTGTCTGAATCACCCTTGTTACTATATGTGAAAAACAATCAAAAGAAGAAAAAAGAAAATGCTTTAGCTAATGAGGGTTATACTTATTTTTAGAAATATTTTATTTGACTTTCATTAAAATAATTAAATGTTCTGCTTTTGCGTTCAGTCAAAGATGTGAATCTCTAAGAATGATTAGACTTGGGGAAAAATGCACTTTCTTGTAGGTTTTGTATCTTGTATTAATTTTTTTTCCTTAAGAATTGTATTTACTGACTAAAATTTCCAAGTACCTGCTATGTACTTCTTTTCTCTACTACCAGCCATGCATACCATATGTGACTAAGAAAAACACGTTGCATTCTTTATTGATTTAAGACAAAAGAATTGGTAGGAAGTTCTAACATGCATGTCCCTACCTATGCAACACCAGCAGTCTCTAAACACAGTCTGTGTATTCACAACTGTTCAACTTCCACCCCCTGTCATCCTAAAGCCGTATTACTACACAATAAAAAATATATGTATTACCAGTAATGAAACACTGTTAATTCCTATGTATTTGCAAAGCCTGACTTTCAGATTCTCAGACTTGAATCTGTAGGACTGGTATTTTAACAAAAATTATTAACCGAAGAAATCTCATCGGTTGCTCAGTGAAAGACAACAAATACAGACCACTCCTCCTATGTCATTTTTACATACCTGTGTGTCAAAACAGAGCTACAATAGTAATTGTTATGGAATCTAGCACAATCTAGAACCATAAAGACAAAAAAGGCATATGAAACTGTTGGGGCCAGTATACCAGGCCCACTAAAGATTATGGAAAATTATTGCAGATTAAAGTTGCCTGCTTCTGGCAAATACACACTTGGTGTTATTAATTTAACACTTGAAACGGCAGCAGACTTACCGATTTAATCTCAAGAGGTACATAGTAACCCATTCTGAAAATAACTTGTGTTTACTCAGATCCTGGAGAGCCCAGAACTCCTAAAGAGGAAGAAAGAGTTAATGGAGGGTAATCAGAATTGTGTTGCTGTTAAGCAAAAACCAAAGCAGCAAAAGAATATTAAAAGTATGTAAGAAGGAAACATACAATGACCCTTCAAGGAATTTTCTCAAAAAAAATTCTACTAATATCTTTTCCTCTGTATTTAAATTTTTACTTTTTGCTAGCATGATACAGCCATATTAATCCATCTGTTATGGCAAATTCTATCTAAACACCTACAGCACTTCACCCCTATTTTGCCTTGGCTTATTGTCTGAACTATTTTATTTTTTAGGCTACATAAGTATCGGTTTTTCTCTCTTCTGAGTTTTGTACGTGGACCAGATCTATTTGTAGAAACTTTTTTTTCCTCCAAAAAATTGTGGAATAAGGAAAATGTATTGATAAAGAAAGATAAGGTGTGGAGAAAGAGGGAAATTTAAGGTTACAGGGATAGAAGAAAGTTGACTGAGGAAAAGAATAGAGACAGTAGGAGAGGAAGAAGGGAGAGGAGGCAGAACTTGGAAAAGGCAAACAGAGAGAAAACAGAGCTTGGCATTACTGCCTCCAGTGTTAGACAACAACCACAAGCTAGGCTTCCCTGGTTGACTGCAGTCAGCTAACAGCTGCTTCACATTACTCAGCTGCAAGGAAGTAGCCAAAGCTCAGACAAAAACTGAACTTCAGAGAAAGAACAGATTAGAAAGAAATGGACATAGATAAAAGGAGGCAAACTGCAGATATATAAAAAAAAAAATGGGCAAAAGTTAAGTAAGGGAAATGAAAAGCTAGAACAAAAAGTTTTGATCACATCTGTGTTGTTTTTTTTTTTTAAATTAATGAAAATCACATTTGAGTATAAAAATGAGTTAAAATTACAGAAGCAACTAAGAGCTGAGGGTCAGGCAGGTGAATAACAGGTGACTGTGGGAGTAAAGCATTTGTTCAAAGATGTGCCGGGTTAGGCTTCAGGAGGGATTTCAGAATGTTTCCAGTTAATACTAAACATAAGGGCTCCTGCAGTGTTCCCGAAAGGTTCTGGCATTTTTAGATCAATTGGAAAATAAAAGTTATCTGCAAACCAATATGAGAACTTACTTTGTTATTGACAAAGTATTAATGTGTGAATAAACAGCAGGTGAAGTTACTTTAATATTAAAAAAAAATCTTTAAAAAAATAAAACTTTTTACTAACGTAAAATCGTACCTGCTTTACCACATCAGTTTTAGGACTCAGAACTTGTGGGCTAAATCATTTCATCGTGTGAGGAAAAGGCCAGCTGCTACCAAGTGAAGGCTGCAAATGACCCTTGACGTAGCAGCAGGGTCACAGTTATGCCATGATTGTTAGTTCCTCAGCCTGCCCCTTCAAAGGGGTGGGAGATGGCATTGCCATCAATGCCACTACTGCATCCATACTGCATGAGGGTGGCTTCCCTTCTTCTTATCGCATGTAGACCACAAAGAAATGGAAAAATCCCTTGTATTCTATGACAAAAATACCTTCTCTTACAAACACACCCATTCTCTTATCACCGTCCCTGTAAAAATGATTAATTCCACAGCTACAGCTCTTTGTATTTTTGCTGTTTATCACTAGAAAATCTCAACTTTTTAATTATTAACGGCTTCAAGCTCACAGAGAAGGTCAGGCTAGACCTCTTACTTAAGAAAACATAAAACCAGAGAATTTGGTCGAGAATTTGGTCAAGATCACTTAATTTTCCAGGATGCAACTGGAAAAAGAAATAGTAACTCCTCATTTTCATTCTATGCTTTATGCACAGTCATTCTGCTTCCTAAAAACCCTCAGTAAGTCCACCTGCTCTCATTTTAAATTAGATTCAAAGACAAACAGAAATGTCAGAAGTGAGGGAAAGGCCATTAAGTTTCACAGGCAAAGTGAACAATACTCCTCACATGGAAAAGGTATTGTATTAAAGAATTTTTAAAAAAATAAAATTGCTTTTGGCTCTTGCAAAAAGGCTTCCTTCTTTCCTTTCCAGATCAGGTATTTAAAAACTTACTTTTCAGAATTTCCTCTCTACATTTTTATCCCATTATTACTTGCCTAGCATCTCATTCCAGTTCAAACATTGCAGCCATACTCCCACTTCTAAAAATTTCACTATATCCATGCAAGAAGTTTCTCTCTTTTATTTTAGTCATCTTATCTCTTTTATGGTTTACTTGGTCCTGAAGAATAAGTTTAGGCTGAGTTAGCAGCAACACAGGATGGGACAGCAGGCTGAGAAGGACACAATGACAAAATGTATTCCTATGCTGTAAGCTACATTTAGGAACAATCTTGTGCCCAAGGAAGGGCAGAGGCTGCTATGGGCAGAGATTCTAGCAAGAGTTTATGATGAGATGGGATCTCACTTGTCACTAGATACTGAGACAACTTCATGGAACTGAGAGCAGAGGTTTAGGCCACCTAGTAAACCCACATTAGGAACAGTTTGATTGACCTGAGGTTGATACTTTCCTTATGAGCCCTGTCCAACTTCACTTGTGTTATATTCTTATGAAATACCATCAGAAGGTATTCTTAGGTATTCTTAAGCAAAACAACAACAAAAAAGGGTCTTCCTGTCCCTTAATAATGCTACAATGACAGGTTTCCCAGGTAAAACATGGCTTGACTCATCCTCTATTTTACAGCGGCTATGTGCAACCTGATTTACTCATTTTATATTGAGTATTTCTAAAATTGGAATTAATACCTCAGGAATACAGAGCTCCTTTAACTGGTCTTCAGTAATTTCACTGAGCTGTCGAAATGTCATTGTAAAATCAGCCTTTGTATCTTCCATAAGCTAGTAAAGAAAGACACTTCTATCAGTGTTTTTAAAGTACGGGGTATCAGTTCGGATGCTTGCCAGCAAAATTAGCAAACTCACTTTTAGGAGGAAAGCAATCAAATAGTTATCGTCCTCATTCTTCCCAAGAAGACCCAATTTTGTTTTGAATAGTTCTGTGAAACTGAAAATAGTAACACAATAAGGAAATTGTCACATAACATAATTTATAGTATTGTGACTACAACAATACTGTTTGAGTTCTGGAACTACATACCGGATGTAATAGCGCTCACCATATCCCTCCAAAATCTGGAAAGCTCTGCAAAAACAAAAGAAATGTCAAATTCTATTAGACTACAATACCACTGTGGGCATGACCCTACTGTACACTAAACAATGAAAACTCCTGTCTGATATCTCACAAACATTGATATTCTGAATCAACGGGGATCTGTAGTAGGAAAAAGACTGAAGGGAAACGTTTTAACAGGCTTCAAATATATAAAGAGCTGCTGCAAAGGAGCAAAATGTAATGTCCATCCTTTTCATAATGAGTAGGAAGTCATGAGTTTGAACTGCACAAAAGAAGAGTCATACTAGGAGTCTTTACAATAAGATATTAAAATACTGCCTCATTACTTCAGGAAGATGTATGGTCTTCATAAGAAACCATCTTAAAGAACAAGCGTGATAAACATATCATAGAAAACTACAGGCAAAGGTCCTACCTTAGGGAAAGGAGAATGGACCACACAACATCTAGGACTGCCTTTCAGTCCTATTTTGCTATTATTTACAACCAATGAAAACCTTTCTCCTCTCCCTCCACCTTATTGTGGCCTATAATTAGTTCAGAATCCATTTCCACTTAGAAAAACAAAGATTTTAAAAGCTAATCCCTTTCTTTCCTATGCATATGGTGATTAGAGGGTCTCCTGTCTCACTAGTTCTTTAAGTGTTAAGATATTTTAAGGATTACTTACAGCTGCTTTTGCCTGGGATCCAATAAAGGTTTCAGAGCTTGTAACAGCTTGCTCAGATTAAACAATCCAACGTTTGCCTGGTTTCCTATTTTATACCTCCTTTCATCATCAGATGTGTTTGGAACAAAATCTGTTTCAAACAAAACATTACTTTCCCACAACAGAGTAACTAAAACAAACAATCAATGTTAAAATATTGAAGTGCATTCATTTTTATACTTACAGAGCAAACTAATAAAAGCCTTACAGTTACTAAATATTTAAAATCAGATCATAAGGATACTTATTTACAGTGAATCAACTCAAGATCTATTATTTGCAAATCTAAGGATTACATCCTTCACAGACAAGTTCCCATGTCTCAGAAGTGACATTTTCTTACTTGAAGATAGAAAATAAATTCAGATGTATAAACAGAAAAAGACTATTTTTACACTAAAACCAACGTATTATTCAATGTTTTTACTACCCATAGCACTACTATTTAGCACACAGACTAATCAAACATCTGTACAACCAGATTCAGAATTTGTAAGTATTTTTTGAAAAGCAACATGTATAAACACGTATTTAAATAAATAGGTCACCTAAGCAAGATTTGTTTCAATTGCACAAGCAAGCTTTATGTATACAGCTAAAAATTAGGGCTAACAAGTTCCAGTATGCATATCCATTATTTGGGAGACAATAACTACCTGCTATGCAAGATACAGGTATCCAGAAGTAAAACGTACGCGTATCTACAGCACGAGTCTCTGAATGGATGCAGTATGGATCCTTTGCTCAGATCAAATGCAAACAAGCTGATCAATGCACATAGCATTGCCTGAGTCCTCAGGACATTAGTAACAAATGGAGCATTAAGGAGGAGACCTGTGACACATCTGTCAGATCTAGTGATTGGTTTAAGCCTGAATTTTAACTCTAAAACATTTAATCTGGTTCTAGAGTGTACTGGCTCTGGCTGGGACGGAGTTTTCTTCACAGCAGCCTGTATGGCGCTGTGTTTTACACTTGTGACTAAACCAGTGTTGGTAACACATCAATGTTTTAGCTATTGCTGAGCAGTGCTTGCACTGCATCAAGGCCTTCTCTGTTCTCACTCTGCAACCCCAGCAAGTTAGGCAAGAGGTGGGCAAGAGGCTGGGAGAGGACACAGCTGGTACAGCTGACCCCAAATGACCAAAGGGGTATTACCATACAACATACACCATACAACATCATGCTCATCAATAAGAACTAGGGGTAGTTTTTCCAAGGCAGTTATTGCCTGGGGACTGACTGGGCATCAGTCTGCTGGTGGGAGGTGGTGAGTGACTGCCTTTGCATCACTTGTTGGTCCCCTCCTGGCCTGTTTTTTTTTTTTTCCCCCTTCACTTATTAAACTGTCTTTATCTTGACCCAGGAGCTTTTTCTCATCTTTGCTCTTCCAGTTCTCTCCTCCAGCCCGCAGCAGGGGAGTGTGCACGAGTGGCTGGTGGCTCTTTAATTGCTGGCTGGGGTCAACACACCACATAGACAAAGATGTAAAAACAGAAAAGCCCTGTTTCTGCAATACAACAGAAACAGTATGACATTTATTCTCATGAGATTTCCTTAATTTGAGGCTGCAGTCTCATGAAAACGGCAAGATAACCACTGCTGGTTTTGAAGCTCACTCATATGCAACCTCCAAACAATAATCTAATAATACGCATTTATGTACATACTGGACGTATATGTATCAATCCCAGACTGAGTGAGTTCATACTTTCAAAGAAAGGTTGCCATGACGGGGTAGGTTGGATTTGTTTTTTTTTCCAACATATAATTAGCTGCTGTGACTATAAAAGCTAGAGCATGATGCATGCAGTTACTGTATACCACTTTTGCTTTTGGCTGCTTACAGCAATATGTAATTTTTAGTTTTCTAGGCTTCTGTTGTAGCGTCTATTCAATTGATGAAGTTCAGCTGGAAACATTCTCATGAAAACAGGTTTAATAGCAATACTTCATTAACAAGACTTTTAAAATTGGCCTCTCATACAACTTTTTTCCCTAAAACTCTTCAAACAATACACCTAACTGGGATTTTTCTGCTAATAATGTCATGAGTTTTCGGACACACAGAAATTACAGATATTAATATAAAGAAATTATTTTAAGTAAAAAAGTATATTTGCAATCAGGTGCTACACTCACTTGGGTCATAGGAGTCCATAAATCCAAACGGACCATAATCTATTGTTATGGATAACAAACTGAAGTTATCTGTATTGCACACACCTACAATAAAACAACAAGGAGAAAGAAAAGTTAAAATTCCACCTGAACCTTGCAGTATCTAGAAAATTTGCTGTGAAATAGATTCACTGAATCTAGAGAACTTTGGAGCAGTTACCTTTCAGAAATCAGACTCTGGAAAATAAACTTGTCCCTCTTATTCTTGACCTGGCATGCATTTTAAGCACGAACATGAGAAACTATTTGCTATGCTATCTTGCATCTGGTTTCTATATCTAGGTGGCACTGTTTCCTTTTCCTTTCAGTGCTACGTGGTATTAAAACAGCATCCTGCAAATTGGTCATTATCTGCTTCTTTGCAAGCTGACTGGGTGCTGTATTAGCAAGACAATGCTATTTTATTTTTCACAATAGAAATCTGAAGTAAAGGTGGACAGCAGTCTATCCTATACGCTATAAAAGGTCAGGGGTTTATGTAGATGCATCAATTCCAGAGCAATTAAACTTACATATGACATCAATACATGGTCTATGTACATCAGACTAGTACAACAATTCTGAGTATTCTTGCTCCATATTCTTGCTTCTGTCAGACAAAGTCATGCTTTGAAAGGTCAGAAAGTGCTCCTAACTCTGTTAGGAAAAAACTTGTATATTAACGCATAACAGATACTACTGTAGGTGAAGACATCAGAAGAACTGAAGAACAAAGTGATAAATAAAAGACATCTTTAAGTATATGACTATAGAGAGTCACTCCTGTAAAGTTAATGCCATTTCCTGCAGCTTACCATGTGCAAACCCCACAGACATCCACAACGCAATCAGATTTGCAGTCTCGGATACGACTGTAGAGAAAAATTCCTAAAATCAAATACATCTTTTACTTCGAGTCCTTTGAATCAAAAATATGGAATACAATAAATAACATAAGTATTTGATTCACTTTAGACGTATGTCATGCATTCTATTTTTAATATGTATCTCTCTGTGAGGACATTTCATTAATATTCTAAATGATGTGATTGCACAATAACCTTACCCAGCAAAGACTACAGTTAACTAAGTACATACAGATGCCCTAACAGAAATTGAAAAGTCAAAAAAAGAAACAAAGACACTACACATGCTAGTGTATATACTAGTATAGACTATATACACTACACTTGTACTAGAAAAAGCATAATTCGTCATTTCATGACCATTGCTCACTTAAGATCTGAGCAGTAAGAGACAAAAACAAAACAGAAAACGGAAGCTTCCCAATAAATGTTTCCATAATGACAAGTAGTGAAGAATGTTCATATCTGAGAAAAAAACTTCAATAAGCAGTTTTTTACTGAAGAGAATCAACAAACTTTTGCTAATAAAACCTGGAAGCTTACTTCAAATTTTAAAACCTGAAACTTTGAAAAGCTTTGTATAATTTTTGTTCACATGCTCATGGAAAATAAAAGTAACTTTTAAAAAAGACTTACCACATATCTATTTGAATCATTCATGGGTATTGATGGAAAATGTTCCTGGATGACAAAGTCTAGCAATCTTCTGTAATATGAGAGGCAGAATTCTTTAAACAAAACTGGTACTTTTAGAACTGATCATTCAAAATTCTTGTTTTCAACCAGCTAAATGCTGATGTACAGCTCGCTGCAAACGGCTATTAGAAAAATCAATCTATTTATTCAAAGGAGTCTTGGATTAAGCCCTTCCAAGTGCTTAGAGATAAAATCTAAGGTTCCAGTCATAAATATGACTGGAGACTGCCATGCAGAGTAAAAATTATTCCCACATGTTAAACTTCCAGAACACACCAGGACCTGGTTTTGCATGTCGTAGTATCAATTTTTTGAGGAAAAAAAGAAGTTTGCGTATCCAAGAAAAAGTATATGATTACAAGGAATAATTCTACACCAGAATTCTCACACAGAAAATGTTATGACTGAATTGTTATGAAGTAGGGTTACTTGCCACAGTAGCTGGCCACTCCCAAAACAGTGCTGCATAGTCCTACAAGACAGGCCCAGGAAATTGGGATACATGCATTAAAAATTGCAATGTGTGTCAGATGCATATCTTCGCAGATCTAAAGTTTTACAGCACAGTGGCTGGCATTTAGTACGTCTGGGAGCTCCCTGTAGAACCCTCTTGCGGTCAGAGGGCCACTGGCACAGGAAGCTGTAAGCATCATCTACACGTGGGGTTGGCAGCCTGGGCAAGGGTTGGGCGAGAGCAAGGGCTGGGCGGCTGCGCACACAAATACGTAGACTTTACCTTCTAATCAGGTTGTTGGAGCAAGTCACTGAACGCCCCTCAAACTGGGACAGTTTTATCAGAGCACCTAGTAACCTGACCTTTAGAGGAGTGTCCAACCTATTGCCTCTGAATTTTAGCTGGTTGCTCCAGGACATTCTCTTTCAGGAGAATCTTCTCTGAGGAGGACGCACAGACAGCCACACTAGCCCTGGCCTGTTCTTGGCCACTCTTTCTGAGGCCCTCTCCAAAACAAGCAGGAAGGAGCCATCTATTCTGCCTGAGTACAGGTGGTCTTTACATGCTCCTTAAATTCAACGGGACACAAACACTTCAACCAAAAAAACCCCGAACAGCTTCATTACCAACCCCTACATTGCTCCTGAGAAGAAAATGACCAACTTCTAAATATTTACAGTAGAACTAAAAATTTGTCATGCTAATTGCTTGAAATTGAATAACATGCACAAATTAATATTGCTAAGAGGCTTAAAACCACGCAATAATTTCTTACCTAGTATACTTCTCTGGTACTGTATATTCCTGGAGAGCACACTTTACACAACGTACTTACAATAGTGATCTATTTCATATTTCTGCTAATTTAGCTTCACAGACAACTATGAGAAATGGAGGAGCTTATACTCTAAATTTGCAAATATTTCCCAAAGAAACTCCTCCTCCCTAGTGCCTAGTTACTAGATCTATTTTAGCTATAAAATCTTTCTAATTTTTATGACCTAGGCCTTCAAAAAGGGTATGCTTGTAGAAAAATAGTCAATTATCTTCCTAAAGCATGCAATCTTCCCTTCTATATAATTTGTCTAAATTCCAACTGTATATATGCATTCTAATATATATTTGATTGTTAAGATTTATTATTAAGATACATTTGATTGTTAACTCACTAATGGAGTTACTATAAATATTAAATTCAAACCTTTGTAAGTCCAGTTCCCCAGAATGAGCTAAGATTTCCAAGGATCCTATACGAAACCATGATTTGGCAAGACGTAGGACTATTGCACCTTAAATATAGACACACGTGTTTACATGTAAACAGAGTATCAGCAAAATAAAATAATCACATAGTAAAAGCCATCATGTGTTGTTTCTATAGATGCACAATTTATATGTGCATAGTTAAACTGGTATTTTTATAAGTATGCTCAACATATAACAGATGAATGTTTATATTACTTTACCACAGACACATTTTAACGATAAAGTTCAATTTTCTTAACTTGGATACATTATACCAGCAAACACAGGCAAAATTCCAGTAAAGCATTAATACTAGAATTCTCCAAAGATGCTAGCAACAAAGACAGAACCGACATAAATGATTTCTGATTTTTCCCCATGCTGTGCCATCCCACACTTTTTCAGAGCAGGTGTAGCCACAGTAGTGTTCCCACCATCCTAGTATTGCTAGTAGAACAATGGAAAATCTCCCTTGTTTTCCATATCATTTTTGTAATTGCATGTGAAAATAAAAATTACACCCCTACAACACATATGCTACAATCACAGCAGACCTGTTCATAGGACTTCGTTTCTTTAACTAAGGTATGTTCGAGACGGATTTTCTCAGGAAAAGTTTTATCTCTTAATAAATTAAATTAAGCCTATTTAGTACTTTTTATTACACATATATGACATATCAAAATTAATTTTTGCAATGGAGAATGAAGTTACAGTGTTGCAACATATTATTTGGAAATGTGTTCATTACCTCTTTCTTTCTGAATATTTCCATTGTAAAACTGGTCTCTCCACACATCATCATCACTTACAACTAAGCTGTAACAAACAAGAAATGAACATTATAAAGTTATCTCAGGAAAAATAATTTATATTGAAGATAAGCCATGTTTTATATAACTTTATCTCTTTCATAAAAAGAAAGATCTTTTTGCTGGCATAGCTTTGTATTTACAAACGATACAGGCAAACAGTAAGCTGAGGCTTACCAAGCTTCATTAGCAAGACGCATTTATTTTTTATTTATACAATGTTGTCCAATTTCCATTACTTACATTGTTCTTAGGGAGTGGGTTGCATTCAGAAAAAATACTGCATTCATTTGGAACCTCAGTGACTGATTAGTGTGATGATAACATAAATAAGTCACGTTTTTCCTGAGGATAACAGCGAAATTAGAAGGACAGAGAAATTAGAAACCAAATTGTTGCATCAGATGGGGGCTGCCCTTTACGTGAGCCAGCACTGTGGCCTCAGGACTTCGGGGACAGATCTGGACCCTTACCAATCAGGAACTCTTCAAATAGTATCAACACACAAAAAAAGCATAATTTTGATGATACATTATAATTATCCCTTTCTTCTTCACTGCTAGTTGTACTTGGATTTTTAAAAACAATCTCTTCCTTTCATTTGCCTTAAAATTCTGCACATCCTATAAATTTTCATGTTTATCCAAATATTGAGATTTTTGAGTGCTTAGAACAACTTTCCTTCCTCTAAAATATTTCACAACTTCCATTCATTTTACAAAATAAAATACACTGTATTTTCTGTTATATCAGGAAAAATTGAATCAATCCTCACAAACTATGCAAGGGCATCATATTCCTCTAAGATTAACATGTAGGAAGTTTTCTCTCCAAAGCAACTGCAATTACACTGATGACCCAGCAGAAGTAACGCTCAGTGCTATCTTCTAAAAGAGGCCTTGTCCCCTCAATAGGCACAGAAGTCTGCTTGTTCAAGAGTCTGGCAGCAGGAAAATTTAGCTCATTTTGCATAATTCTTCTTTATCTTTGCTTACTGATAATTGGAAAATATTACTCTATTCAAAATAGTTGGGTGGCATGCCATTTGAAATTTAATGCAGGTACTTACAGCTGCTAGCTATCAGGTAGTTGAAGACTGCACAGAAGACAGAAACAAACCTTCCTTGGAGGTGCACAGAAAAGGACAAGAGGCAAACCTAATACTCCATTCATAAATATGACTGAAGACAGTCACAGAGTTAAAACAACTCCCAAGCGTTAAATTTTGAGAGCACACTAGATTCTGGTTTTACATACTTTAGCACCAAAATTTTAGAAATCATTTAGTTGGACCAAAAATTTGGGGTATGCATATAAACATAAATATGTACAAAAAAAGGAAGGGTTTGTCTGAATTCTTACAGAGTGCAGTTGCTTGCAACAGTTAAGTGTGGCTTTGAAACTAAATTATTATTATTATATTCCATATTTTTGAAGGTATCTTGTAGCTATCCAAACTGAATGTTCTCTGTTAACTGCAAAGACCAGGCAGTGAATTGGTCCAGAAGGAAGGAAAAAGTACCTAGAAATCAATCTGCTCCTATTACTGGATCTGTACTAATTCAAGGAACATCAGGAATTTTTTTCAAAAAGAACTCTTTTGGAAACAATCATATATGATTGGTAAGTTTGCAGGAGTAAGTACGAAAAGTGCTGACATAAATGAGATGGAAGAAGAAAAACTTAATTCTTAAAGAAAAATAAAAATACTCAAAAACAGGGAACGAACCCCAGACACTAACGAAATCTAACAAAATAGAGTGTGCATCAGAGCACTAGGGGAGAGGAATCAGAACAACAGTGCTATCAGATTTTATTGTTTTGAACAGACCTCTGCCAGAAGAGTTGTTTCTTTACGACTATGTAACTCTTAGCAGGCTCTCTGCAAAATTCCAGCGCTTCTCTTGTTACTGACAAAAAAAATCCACGGATGCATCAACATTTGGTCAGTTACTAATACATGTTAATGGATGAGCAACACTTAAGAGCTGGCCAGATAGTGGAGCAGCCACATAAAGATCCCTACATTCCCACTATAAAAATAGTTTTCAAACGGTCCCTGTAGTTGGTAAGTATCATTACTTGAGAGAAGGCAGCAGGAGACCAGACGTACACACAATCACAGAAAACAGAGCACTGAAAATGCTGGAACAGCACTCACAGAAGGACAGACAGATTATATCCCTCCCTACCCCTGGCTCTAGTTTAGGGACTGGACTTTACACTTCCAAGTGCTCTGCTTGCTGTTTTGCACAAACATCAAACCCTATGCAAGTAAGGGCCACCCTGGAAATTACGCATATTGACTCACTTTTTTGATCTAATGAATAACACTACTAACTGGTAGTCCCACTATGTGACTAAAATGGTAACATATGAAGAAGTGTTCTTCATCTGGCAGTACAGTCATAAACTGTAGCACCCCATTGGGAACACAGTACTTAAAATTAATAGAGTAAACCAACCTGCTGAGTGTTCTGGCATAAGCTGTAAGGCTTTCCCCCACACTTCTGCCAAGACTTGATGAGACCTCTGTAAAAGCATCCCACCACCCTCAGTGCAACAGCTTCCCATTGGGAAGAATATGGATATCAGCTGGGGTTTTTCCAAATGAAGTCTTGCAAACAGTCTGGATAGCTTGTACAGCAGTTAGGAGAGCCAGGCATTTCACCAATTTGCCAGTAGAGAACTAAAGCACACTATGTACTCAACAGAATTTGCGCACAGTTAAGGAGTAATTTCATACTGGTTTTGCACTGTACGATTTGTTGACATGACAGCAAAGAAAGGCTATAACCTTGCCAGATGCTTTCCTGCTGATATTCGGACAGATTTAAAGTCCTGCATTAACAGCCAACAGCAAAGGGTCTCAAGGTGAAGTCAATGAATAAACTATCAAAAATGTCATTTACAAACACTGCACTTCAACAGAGCAAACGTGTTAGAATTAATGCCAGAGAGATTTGCAGACACTTTGCAAATAGAGACACCTAGCCATGTGGCAGCTGAGTACAGGCCTTTTCTGCAGAACATTTACTTTCTTTAAAGCCTGAAATGCTGAAGTACAGACATGAGACCACTTGGAACACAAACCAAACTTGACATTTTAAACACGATCATCTGAAAAATTCAGTTTACTTAATTCTGAGAAAATCATCCAAACGAGTGAATGTATTAGTCTTCTTTGGTTCAAACAGAATTAGTTTTAAATTATTTTTTTTACTAAGTCTCCCTCTCTGCTCAAGAGAGGTTTCCATAAATAAGGAATTGAGAGCACTTACTTACATTAAGTACTACCTCCAATATTAATGTCTATTCATCTGACTATTTATCCTATCAATCTTACAAATTGCAACTAGATGACTATGACAATACAGAAATAGCCACTTTCGTATTTTCCTACTTGGCCTGATTCTAGAAAAATTAATCCAAATGCTCGACTTTAGTGTAATAAAAGATTCATTTATTAACCATGTAAAATTGATTATCCACATCACTAAAAGTATTATTATTTACAGGGCAGGAATCTAGTCCCGCTGTGTCTGCAGGTCTTTGGTGAGTAACAAGGGGCAGAACAATTTTTTTTTTTTTTAAGAGTTTTTTAAAAGAGTTTAAAGAGTTTTTTAAAACTCTCAATTGCAGTATCACAAAAGCTGGAGAGTGGAGTTAAAGTGTCAGATATAATCACTCAATCTAACTTTCATTTTTTACCTTCTTTACAAAATGAACTAGATTTCAAATTAAGGTAATTCAGTTAAGACAGTCTTGCAAGTGAACAACAGCTGTTCACCACAAGAGACAGATAGTACACAATATTATATTTAAACAAAGTAGTACTTTAAAGCATACCAAAGACAAAAGTGAATGGATTAATTGCTGGAGCTCATTATTACTGGAAAGCTTTTCTCAAAAATCTACAAAACTGGAGGGATATATTTTGTTCTGATTGCACACATATGAAAAGAAAGATCTATCCTCTTGGAAACTAACTGTCCTGCTTTATTGATGCTCAGTGAAGCACAGTCACAAGATTACCTGTAAACTACAATGCTATGGAAAAGAAAATAAAAATACCTAGCAGCTCTGCTTGTAGGAATTCCAAGATAGTGCATAGCCTCACTACACAAGAATTCTCGCACAGAAGAGCGAAGCACAGCTCTTCCATCACCATTCCTATGGAGAACAGAGAAATAAGGAATAGGTCATAAAATCAAAGTAAATTTCAAAAAGAAAATATCCGGTTTGGGTGTACAATAAATTAACTGCAACTCACCTTGAGTATGGGGTCTTTCCTGACCCCTTTAACTGTAGTTCCCACCTCTCACCATGCCTGCAAAAATACCATTAGCATTTCTAACAGTACACCTTGGGCTGTGCATATATCAGCTAAATAGAATACAGAGTTGAATCAGTCACTTAATAAAAAGTCACACCTGTTTGTATATATTCCGATCAAGTGGGCTCTTCCATCACCCAGCTGACCTGCCCAGCTACCAAACTGACAAAAATGAAAATCGAGTTATTTTTTTTTCATCATTTACAGCAGTTACATTTTAATGAGTACAAATTACAGGAGGTTCTCTGTGATCTACACAATATAATGACACATTTGGTCAAGTAGTCATTAAGATATTGATGCCTAAAGCTGTATTTCCACATTCACACCAATATGAATCAGAAAACCACAGAAAAAAAAAATATGCCAGTAATCTCCATTTTTTTTCTTTAGCTTCTAGCTATGATGTACAGCTACAGCCCAGACTCTTGATCAACAAGCCTTTAAACTGACACAGCTTGTAATTTATTTTTTTAAATAGCAAATTACAAATTCTACCATTCTTTTCAATGAATAATCTTACTCATTTCAATGAAACTTAACTCTACGTAATCATGGCATGGCTGAATTCAGTGAGGCTCTGTCCTTCTTCACTCCTCTCAGCTGATAACACCTATCATGAATCAGAGCTTGTCAGGCTGCAGGGGTGCTAAGCAGACTCTGCAGCTAACGGAAGTTAAAAAGATAATTTGCTTCTGGCACAAACAGAAGCAGAGAAAGCAGACATGGTACCATGAAAGAATATTATAGTTCTCTTCCATCTGCAGCCCCTTATGAAGAATAAATCTGCACTCAAAATGTTCATAAATGCTTATATACTTAAGGCATATACTCATATACTTACAAGTATTATCAAGGTATAATTCACATGAGAAGACCTACATAATTCCACCTGGAAGAGCAAGCGCCATAGTTACCTGATGACCCCCATACCTATGGGCCAATGGAACAGACCCAAGTATCACTTTCCCACCACTGATGAACTGCAGAAAATCAGACGTTTCTTTGACAGATATATCAAGATCCAAAATATTTTCAAGAACTTCCTGGACAAAAAAATAATACAGACGGTACTTGAATATGATAAAATTTTCAGTGGTAATGAATGTGTTTTCTCTACAGATTTCATTATTAAAAGGCATCTCACAATATGTTTTAAATGTTCTAATTTTTTAAAGTATCTATTGATAAGATGCTTTCACAATAAACAGCACCTGAATATTAAAATATATTTTAGTACATGTATTAATGATCTCTACTAAATAGAGAGGAACAAAAAAATAACCACCAACCTTTGAAACAGCTATAAGACGAACTCTAGATTTAAAAGGTGTAGGATAGGCAATTGAAAAAATGCAGTTTCTCACATTACGGACATAATTTTCCTGGATCACATCAACTGGAAACAGATCTGTAAACATGAAACAGATAAGAAATATTTAAAAAAAAAATATATATATTATTCTTAATACCTTTCCTCTTAAATCCAATCAAAATACTTCAGAAACAATTAAAACCTGACTCTTTACCACAATATTAAGCCTGCATGAAAAGCAGGCCCAAACAAATTTAGGATTTTACTCTGTTTAGGGTTTATGAAAAGAATTGAATTCTGCAGTTAAATAAACTGGTAGGGCATGCTAGTTTTAAGATCTAAAATGTATTTTAGGCGCAGATTCAATTAACTGTCATCAGAACAGTCTCCGGGCAGTTTTTATATCGCACTCAACTACACGCAACTCTAAAAGATATTTGCATGAGATAGACAAGTTCAGCTACCCCCACAGCTAAACAACGTAGCGCAACAGACAAAGTCACTGCGTACCAGTAACTGTGGTATACAGCCCATATGCAGCGACGATCACCAAGTAACCTAAGAAACCAGCCTGAAGTCTTCTCTGAGTAATGTAAACAGCGAGCTAAAGGGCCAGAAGATGCATTTCTTGCTGTAGCGTAACATACGTACTCAAAAGATGTGCTTCATTCTTCCTTCAGACCTACTCTGCACCCTGACCCATGGTAACAGAGGACAAATATTGTTTTAAAACACTAGATTAATACTGTGTGTTTTAACACCTTTATGGATTTTTGCTTGCAACAATCTTACGATTCCATGTTAATTACAAAATCCCAGTACCTCATAGTCTCTGTTTTGTAAAAATTGGAAGTTAGTTAGCATCTCTGAAGACTTGCTGTTAGCCGTGTTTCTCAATACCCCTAATGACAAACCCTGTCATCGCCAGCTACCACATTTATCACTGATTATTACTTCTTAATGCTCGCAAGTAATTGCATCACCTGAAGAAATTATTTCTGTAATGTTATCATATAAATTATCTTTGCTATTACAGACAATTCTGCATGCCCCAGAGCTATACCGCTTTGTGTACTTCAAATCAGGTGCCAGGTCACCAATTTTGCATTAACACACACTTGGGATTCGCACAGCTCTCCATTACGATAAACTGCCAATACAAAGAAAAAAAAAAAGCCTCTTATGTCCAATCTAGTTTTAATTAAAAAATATTAAGTATTTGACTGTGTATATAAGGTCTCTGCTGGGTTATCGCTTCAGTGGCTGCTGCAACCCACCAAGCAAAGCGCCAGGGCGGAGCGGGCTGTACCTCGGAGGCTGTCGGAGGAGAGCGGCCATGCGCAGAGGTCGGCCGCCCCCCGCCGCCGCCGGCAGTGCCCTGGCTCGGGGTGCGAGGCGCTGGGGCCGGGCGGAGCGCGGCAGAGCCCGCGGGAGGCGCAGAGCGGGGCCGGCCGACCCGCCCCGGCCCCGGCCGCGGCGGCCCAGGCCAGCCAGGCGGCCAGCCAGGGCGGCCACCGCATGTCCCGCCAGCCCCGCCTTCACCGAGCCGCGCAGACACCGGGCTGAGCAGCGAGCCGCCAGGGCAGGAAGGGCGAAACGAAGCGGGGGGCGCCGCCCGGATGTCCTCCCGGCACCCCTGCCAGGGGGTGGCGGCGGCACCGGGCTTCCGTGTCCGGGTCGCCGCGGTGCCGGAAGGCGGTGCCGGCGCGGCGGGCTGGGGGGCACGATGGCCTTGCGGTGGTGGTGGCGGCGCGGCGCCTTCTCCCGCCGGTCGCTGCCGCTCGGCTCCCTGCCGCGCCTCGGCCCGCCGGGGCCCGGCTCCCGCGCCCCGCCGCCGGCCCCCAGCGCGGCGGTGAGTGCGGCGCCGAGGCGGGCGCCTGGAGGTCACTGGGAATGAATGGGGCGGCGGGGGGACGCGAGCGGCGCGCAGGGGTGGGTCGGGTCGGGGCGGCTGTGACCGACACTCCTTCGGCTCGGCCTTTCTCAGCCCACGTCTGCCTGCCCGCCCGCCCGCCCGGAAAGCGCGAAGGCCAGCGGCGGGAGGGCGGGCAGCGCTCTCCGGGAGGGAGGGAGGGCGGGAGGGCCTCGCAGGGAGCAGGAGCGTTCTTGGTGCAAGGTTAAACACTGACCTGAGGGTTTTCAGGGCACGATTGGTTTCTGTTGTGGGGAGGAACCTCCCGAAGCCTTCTCTAGGTGGGACCAGGGAAAGCAGTTTCTATTAGTGTGAGATTTTCAACGTGTTTGTGCACAAGGTAGCATGATCACTTGTAACGGGGAAGCTCCTTACAAAGCTGAGCGGCTGTTCTGACCGGCAGTAAAGTATTCTGGCAGTGATGTGTCTGTCTGGTATCATGCATGACCCAGTCTTACGGTGTCAAGCAGCAGTGTGAAGGAGAGAGTTTGTGCCCTCACCGGAGGAAGACTAGGAGGAGATCAGCTGTTTTTTAGCAGCAGAAAACAAGGAGAGGTGTGAGAGCGCAAACTTACGGAGGTCTCGGCCACAGGGCTGGCCACTGAAGTCAGGCAGCAGTGAGTTGCAAGTCTATAATATGTTAGGGTTCCTCTCCTTCCTCTTTCTCTCCTTCCCTTGCCTGGCCTTTTTCATCCCAGACACAAGGAAGGTGGAAGGCTGCCCTGGAGTCTGTGTGAGCTCTTTTTTCTCTCCCTGTGTCCAAGGAGAGGGAGACTTTAAGCTGTGTACAAAGAGTCACTGAGGCACGAGGAGCAAGTTGGGGGAGTGCTTGTCCAGTTCTAGGTCTCTGCGCGGGCTTTTGGAGCGGCACTTTGGTAACGCATGGATTGCAGTTATTTTGGGCTGGGTCAGCCTGACTGAGCCCCTGAGTCAGCGTGCGCTCCAGGGCAGGGCTGGGTAGTTCTTGGCAGCGATGCCAGGAGAGGAGCAAAAGGTGCATTTCCTTTCTCAGCCTCTCTCTGCTGCAATTATGTACCTGGGGCTGCGCCTTCCTCCAGGCTTCTGGGCTTGGTCTGCAGAGAGAGGTTGCTGGGTTTTGAGGTTAGGTTCCTGACATCTAGCAGGGAGGATGTGCAGGTATAAATTATCGTAAGAAGCAAGCTGAATTAAAATTGCTTCAGGGCAAAACAAGGACCTGTTCTTCTGTTAACATAGTAGTTTACAGAAACAGCGCTTGTCCTTTTCTCTGTGCCTTGACTGGTGCAGTCCAGATTTATCTGCAAGACAGGATATGTTTGCAAGTCGCACCTTCCACGAGTGCAAAAGCAAGGTTTCATTAGAGCAGTTCTGGGAAGTTAACCAATACACCTTCTGGGCTGGTCGCGGGAGGGGAGAAAGTCCAGCACTCCTGATTGGAAGAGTCAGTTTAAGTCAGAAGCTAATGTGCATGTTGGCAGTTATGTCTCACGTGATGTGGAAGGAGATTGTGAGACTCCTTTTGCTGCTGGGTTGTTAAAATGGAGAAACATAGCAGTGCTGGCGAACAAACACTTGGTTTTTTGTTATCAAATGTTTTCTGTCAGTTTAAAGTTCTGTTAAATTAACCCTGATTTTATTTTGTGCAGATGTGTCACTTTACCCAAAGAAGTTCAACTTTGTCATTTCCAAAAATATGTAATATATTTTGGCGGTAAGTTGGAGATTCATATTGTTGTGCAATGGGTAAAGACATAGTTACTGGGTGAACTGGGTAGTTACAACTATGAGCTGTAAACTTTGAAAGTAAGGTTATTCACTGTAGTACGTGGTTGAATAATTCTGTGTAGACTGCTGCTATGGTGCAGAGCCTGAATCAAAGTCCTCCATCCTGGACAGCAATAGGCAAAGCAAGAATGCCCCAAGAAAACAGTTCACTTTGAAAAAGGAGACATAATAAGAGGCATAAACTTCAGCTCCAGGGAATGTAAAAAAAAATCAGGCCTAAGCCTAATGCATCTTAATGCATCCAGGTGGAGCTTTCACCCTTAACTGGTGAATTTTCATGGCATCATCATGCATAGTTAATTTGTAATTTATAGTGTAGCTGAGTGTATAAAGGAGAATTTTCAAATCCAAGTCAGGAATGTTTTTCTAGGAGTACTTTTCCAGTATTTCCAGCTCAAGGGCAGCCTTGGCTGCAGTGACCATGAAATGGTGCAGTTCAAGATCCTTAGGCCAGCAAGGAGGGCACTCAGCAAGCTCGCTGCCCTGGATTTCAGGAGAGCAGACTTCGGCCTCTTCAGGGATGTATTTGGTAGAGTACCTTTTTCTAAAGCCCTGGCTGGAAGAGGGGCCCAAGAAAGTTGGCTAATGTTCACAGATCACCTTCTCTAAGCTCAGGAGCAGTATATCCCAACAAAGAGGAAGTCAGGCAAAAACAGCAGGAGGCCTGCTTGGATGAACAAGGAGTCCTGGACCAACTCAAACTCAACAAGGAAGCCTACAGAGGGTAGAAGCAAGGACAAGTAGCCTGGAAAGAATACACAGAAATAGCCCAAGCAACCAGGGAGCGAGTTAGGAAAACTAAAGCCTGATGGAGTTAAATCTGGCCAGGGACATTGAGGGCAGCAAGAAAAACTTCTATACATATGTCAGTGATAAAAGGAGGACTAGGAAAAATGTGCGCCCTCTCCGGAAGGAAACGGAAGACCTAGTTACCCAGGATCTGGAGAAGGCTGAGGTACTCGATGACTTCTTTGCCTCAGTCTTCACTGGCAAGAGCTCCAGCCACACTGCCTGAGTCACAGAAAGCAAAGGCAGGACTGGGAGAATGAAGAACTGCCCACTGTGGGAGAAGATCAGGTTTGAGACCACCTAAGGAACCTGAAGGTGCACAAGTCCATGGGAACTGATGAGATGCACCCACGAGTCCTGAGGGAACTGGCAGATGAAGTTGCTAAACCATTATCCATCATATCTGAGAAGCCGTGGCAATCCAGTGAAGTTCCCACCAACTGGAAAAGGGGAAACAGAGCCCCCATCTTTAAAAAGGGAAAAAAAGAAGACCCGGGAAACTACAGGCCAGTCAATCTCACCTCTGTGCCTGGCGAGATCATGGAGCAGATCCTCTTGGAAAGCATGCTAAGGCACATGGGGGAAAAAAAAGGAGATGATTAGTGACAGCCAACATGGCTTCACTAAGGGCAAATTGTGCCTGACAGATTTGGTGGCCTTCTATGATGGGGTTACAGCTTTGGTGGATAAGGGAAGAGGAACTGACATCATCTACCTGGACTTGTCCAAAGCATTTCACACTGTCCCGCATGACATCCTTGTCTCTAAACTGGAGAGGACGTGAATTTGATGGATGGACCACTCGGTGGATAAGGAATTGGCTGGATGGTCGCACTCAAAGAGTTGCAGTCAACAGCTTGATGTATAAGTGGAGACCAGTGACGAGTGGTGTTCCTTGGGGGTCAGTATTGGTTCTGGTGCTTTGGTCTTTGTGAGCAACATGAACAGTGGGATCGAGTGCACCCTCAGCAAGTTTGCAGATGACACCAAGCTGTGCGATGTCGACATGTTGGAGGGAAGGGATGCCATCCAGAGGGACCTTGACTGGTTTGAAAGGTGGGCCTGTGCGAACCTAATGAATTTCAACAAGGCCAAGTGCAAGGTCCTGCACGTGGGTCGAGGCAATCCCAAGCACAGGTACTGGCTGGGCAGAGGATGGATTGAGAGCAGCCCTGAGGAGAAGGACTTGAGGGTGTTGGTTGATGAGAAGTTCAACATGAGCCAGCAATGTGCACTGGCAAGCCAAAAAGCCAACCATATCCTGGGCTGCATCCAAAGAAGTGTGGCCAGCAGGTCATGGGAGGTGATTCTGCACCTCTACTCGGCTCTCCTGAGACGCCACCTGGAGTACTGCGTTCAGCTCTGGGGCCCCCAACACAAGAAGGACATGGAGCTGCTGGAGCAGGTCCAGAGGAGGGCCACGAAGATGATCTGAGGGCTGGAGCACCTTTCCTCTGAAGACAGGCTGAGAGAGTTCATTTTAAACAAAGTTCATTTTAAGTTGAGGCTGTTCAGCCTGGAGAAGAGAAGGGTCCAGGGTGATCTTATAGCAGCTTTCCAGTACTTAAAGGGGGCCTACAGGAAAGCTGGGGAGGGACTTTTTGAAGAACATGTAGTGATAAGACAAGAGGCAATGGCTTTAAACTGAAAGAGAGGAGATTTAGATTAGAGATAAGGAAGAAATTCTTCGCTCAGAGGGTGGTGAGGCACTGGAACAGATTGCCCAGAGAAGTTGTGGATGTCTCTTCCCTGGAGGTATTCAAGGCCAGGCTGGATGATGCTTTGAGCAACCTGATCTAGTGGAAGGTGTTGCTGTCCATGGCAGGGAGCTGGAACTAGATGATGTTAAAAGGTCCCTTCCAACCCAAACCATTCTGCAATTCTATGATTTTTCTGGGAAAGGAAAGAATGTAACAGAACAATTGTGTTATGCTTCATCTCCAAATGTACACTGTACTGTCAGTAGTGTGTTCAAAAGGCATACATTGACAGCAATGTATTTTTTTGTGTCGCAGATAGACTTCTGTAATGTTAAGGAGGGGAGGGATGTTATTGTTTGCCAAATGCTGCACTTTGCCAGCTCCTGAAAGTCGTCAGTCATCCATACATAGCTGTGCTGTCCTTACACCTTGTTAGCTGGCTGTAAAGAACGTCTTGATTCCTTCTGTTTATATTTTAGTCATTTGGTTAAATTTTGTGTGAGGGGAGAAGAGGAGGAAATGGTTTGACATGTTTCCGTCTGGGGAATCGGGGAAAGTTTGCTTTTAACAATGTTACTGTCTTGAAAAACACTGTCACCAGGTTTCATCATACAAGTACATCCCACTCCTGCAGCTGCAGTAAGACAGTTAGTAATGAAAAATACCAAGACCCTTTTCAACTTGGTAGAAAAGACTTGAAGAATCTCTATGAAGATATTAAAAAGGTAAGGGATTTTGGTGACTATTCTGGGATCTTGTGATGATTCTGATTTTAATAGCAATGATCACTTTGTATGGTATTGAAAGAATATTCTGTATGAGCAGCTATCTGAAACTTAAAGAGAAGGCAAAGAGAGCATTTCTACATATCTTATAGAACCAGAATGCAATTTCTGTTTTCTCCTCATTTCCACTGCTGGAATACATAATTTATGTTTCAGATTACTCATAGTAATTTTAAAAAAATCTTCAGCTTACATTGGGTGGAATGAATACAGGCAGTAACCTTATACATGCATACTCTTTTGCTTACACTAAACAGATTGACTTTGGGACTTTTATGCTGACACATTGTTTTCCTTTTTATAGGAATTACTTGTATCTACAGCAGAACTTAAGGAAATGTGTGATTATTACTTTGATGGGAAAGGAAAGGCCTTTCGACCAATGATTGTGGTGCTAATGGCAAGAGCTTGCAACATTCACCATAATAATTTCAGGTGAGTCAGTCACTTTAAGATTTATGGATGTATATTGTAGTTGAAATTTATCATTCTTGTGTTCCTGAAAAATATGTCTCGTAACTTTATGAAAATAAAAAGCTCGTCAGTAAAACCTGAATTTCAGTTCCATCGTGAAGCTATATTTTTGTAGTTAGCAGTGCAAAAGGAACTACTGGGTTTATTACATGCTTCCATGTGTGAAGTTGTGGATTGTATTGCAGTTGTAACTGGTGATGAATAAGTAATGTTGCCAAATTCTGATACTTGTAGGGCTTTTAACCAATTTTAGCGTCTTATGTAAATGCTTTATTAGAACCTGTAATACTCCTTGAAACTGTATGAACTTAATTAAAAGTGTTTTTCATTTGTAACCACTCAGGTAGCTGTTAAACTCTTGTCGCAGGTAAGAACTTTGCTGCAAAAGAGACTTTCATAGCTTCTTTTTTTTTATAATTATGCAGAAAAGCCATTAAGCAGGTGGTATGATTATGTTCAGAGCTGTGAAACATTCAAAACAGTCAGAGATTCCCCACCACCACCCCCAGGAGCAAGTTTCTACAGTTTAATGTAAGATTCTAAGCTTAGAGCTGGTGCAGTCCTCATATTCTTCAACTTACTTGTCTTTTGAAAGCAGTTTTAACTGAGCAGGACACCATAATCGCCCTGTACTCTCTATTACTTCTTGCTCTGGCTGATTGCAAACACTTCTCTCCATACATTCCTATCAGTTGTTATGTTTGCATTTTGAGTAAAGATGTTGGCTGGAGTGTTCTCTGCCTTCCAGCTATGCTTCCAGTCTTCCCTCATACGGAATTTCAAATATGAAATCTTTGGTCCCTTGCCAGTAGTGTTTCTAGACTAATTTATCAGTCTTATGGGATTTCTCTCAGCTCTTGCCCATTTTTTTCTTAGTGGTAGATTAATGCCTTGTTGAACTTGATTTCTACCTCAGATCATGGCATATATTTTGCTGCTTGACATGACACCTCTCTCGCTCTACCCCCTTTTATGTGAATATAATTTTGAAGGAGAAAGCAAAACCTTGTTGGCAGTATCCTGTCCTGTGTGTGCCAATTCCTCTTGGTTTAGGAGGACATTGTCCAGGACTCAGGAACTTCACTCCAGCCTGATTCTGTTCTCCAGTCAGTACTGCTCCTTGTCATTGTCTTAGAGGTAGCAAAAGGAACAATATCAGTTGTGAAAATCCTCAAGGATGTCCTTTGTCACAGAGTTCATCTACAGAGTGCTGATACCCTTGTGTAGCGCTCTGTGAAATCATCAGCATGCCTGATCCTTGTGTTCAAAGAAAAAGATAAGTCCAGCTAACTTCAGGGATGGACTGCAAAGATAATAAGGGACAATGAAGGACTTACAGTCTACAGATTTACCAGGAACAGGGACAAAGAACTATTTTAAGACGAAGGATAATGTTGCTAAGAGATTGGAAACTTAAGAGGAGACCTCTAACAACTGGGGCAATGAGTTTTTGGAGCATCTTTCTAGTCAGAATAATGGGAAAAATAGTTTTATCGCATTCTAGTGTGTAGCATGAGAAGCTTATGAACGAAATCTTGTAGTGTGCATGCAATGCCGAGAAGGCTGGAATTGATGTCATATAATGTGGGAGGTGAGCAGTGAATCAAAGACAAGAAGGAGCTGTAGAAAGAATTGAATTTGCCTTTAATATGTTCAAAGCATATTTGCTATCTTTTAAGATATGTAGATGCTCATGGACATATCCTTGTTCATGCATTATGCTGTCTTGAAACCATCTGGACCAGTTTTTAGACCTGCCCTATGCCAGTGAGGAAGTGTTATCTCAGAGTTCAAGTGCCACATATGCCTGAGGCAAGTATTTGCTTCCCAGTAGCCAACCCTCAGCATAAGTGCTCTGGTTTATAGATGCCCATCATGTCATTTGGCAGCCTTTGTACATCTGTAGAAGTTCTTTTCAGCACGTTCAAACTATGTTTGATGTTTAAAAGCCTCCTCATTAATCTGAATGTTCCTTGTATAAGTACAGACTGAGTCACTATCTCTGTCATGTTGTTTTTAGAATGAAATTCTGAGTAGGGAGAACAGAAATGTTTCAGCAAAGGAAAAGAATTAAATCCCAGGGTATTTACCTACTTCTACTTCGCCTCATACCACTTTTCTCTAAGCCTATGATTGTAATTAAAATTCACATATGTTTAGACAAGTCTTCACTCTACTTACTGCTTTTCGGTTCATGTATGATGACCAACACCTTTTGAGGGTTGGGTAGGCCATGCCAAAAGAACACACTTTCGTATTTTGGATGCCCATTTACTGTGAGGTGATAAAATTTTATGAGCGTTTTCTTCTCTTTTGCTCATAAGCTTCTTGAAGCAGGCTGTGTTACACTGCTTTGTATGTACGTGTACTTCCAGTTCACACGGATACTGGTTTCATTATTGTTGCTTCTTAAAGCAGCAGTGCTTCCAGGTGACAAATCGTGCTTCCAGGTGACAAATCGTTCTTCTAACTGTTTACTGTTTATGAGGAAAATCGTCTATGTAGAGAAGGAAACACTGCATATTTATAACTCTGCTACTCTGCTATAGACCTAAGGGGGGAAAAAAATACTTGCTTTATATTCTGCTTCTCCTGATTTTTTTTTTTTAGGACATTTTTTCATCTTTCAACTTCTTGTTTCCCTGAAAGCATTTTATCCTTTTTTTTCCCTTAGTTAGTATTGATTATTCTCTCAGACTTGTTTTGATTTGTTGAATGTTTGGTTCCCACACATGTAATCAAAGATATTGGCCAGAACATCTGTAGACTTGTGGAGTGAGCCAATATCCTGTCCTGTTCATCCTTAGCATTTTTTCTTTATTCTGCCTCTGACATTTGTGTTACTGATTTTGAATTTCTGTTTTGTCTTGCTGCCATTCTCATATAACTTGCTGGAGCCAGCATGTTTTTGACTGTTCTTTTGTTTGGTTGGTTGTTTTTTCTTTTGTGCAATACTAGTAGAAAAGATAATACTCTTCCTGAGTATTGGCTGTTAAAATAAGAGGACATAACTTTGTAATGATCTTAGGAGGTAGTCCACAGAGATCTCTGTCTCCAGAGAACCTCACTGGAATAGCTGAGACTTCTCAAGTGAATGGAGGGGAACACCCAGGTAGCCCTGCTTATAGGTTAGGTGACATGATTGTTTATGTTTAAATTTGAGGAAGGCTAAGTATTTAGAATGCCTTCAGCAAGTTAACTGTCTTTCTAGAGTGAGGTCACTTTATTGTAGTCATAACAAGAAGAATGACAGTTGTGTAAAGAATCTGAACTATTATCAAAAAGCAAAGTGTCTGAAGCATTCACATTGTTCTGTGCTGGTATGTTGGTTTTTTTCCCTTGAAGATCCAAGTGTCAGAAGTCCAACCTGAGTCCTTAGGTCCCTTGGGCAGTAGCTTTTTGCTCACTGATAGCAACTTGCCTTTGTGCGAGAGTGAGAATTGTAAAGAGTTTAAGCTGAAGTCACGCAAACCCTCAATTTCACACATCCTCTGGCATTTCTTCACATACATGCGTGCAGAATTTCACAGAATTATCACTGAGCCTGACTGGACCTAACGTTTCTGTTTAGGGTGTATTCTCCAGAGGTGTTTGCAAATAGGAGTTTTTATTTCTATTTCTGCAACCAAAATGAGAGAGACAAACAAATAAGAGAAGGCCAAAGAAGTACAGAGACATCTCAATAGACAAAATGGTAAGCACAAAAGATTTAGGGGGAAAAAGGGAAATAAATACATCAGAATAGTGTGAGAAATGCTTAAATATAGTGACCTGGCTAAACTCAATAGAATAATATTTCCTAAAGGTATGAAGACCTGCCAGCAACCTTAGTCCTGTTTTCTTTCAGTCCTCCAAACTGTGGTTGTCAGGTGCCTGTAACGTACACTGGCTTTCAGCTGTTCTGTAATTTGCTCCTATGTTAACACATCCGTTCTCTGTGCTTCCCCTAGTTTGCAGTGCCCTTCTGTGTCACACCCTGTGTTTCTGAAATGTTTGTTTCTTTCGGCCACAGGGACTTAACAGCAAAAATGTCCTTTGAGGAGTGTGGTCATAACACAGAAATTTTGCAAGTTCTTTTGGGTGTTTCCTGTCTTTAAAGTGACATTTACTTACTGGCAAACACATTGCAAAGCTCTGTGTTGCAAACTGTAAATACAGTTGTGTTGTGTTGTTTTGAGTTCTGTGCTCTCTCTTCTTTTTTTCTTTTTTTTTTTCTTTCTTTTTGAAGAGGGATATTTGGAGGGAGAGGTGTGGTGGTGGTTTTTTTTAACCTATAAGATCAGCCTTGGTCTTGTTCGGTGTACATGAAGCAAGTTCTGTAATGGAAAAGACCTCAGGGTACTGTAGGTCTGTAAAAGCTTATCACAGAATCAAGCAGGGGGTCCTACTGAAAAACAGAACATGATCAAGAACTTAAAAATTAATATAATGTATGTGTAAAAAGATAAACTTTGAGTTATGTAAAAATTTTGTGTAAACATATCATCTTTGGGTGCCTTTTCTTTGAGAATGACCTAAAAATGGCATCTTTCCACTTGCTGGACTTGCGGGGATCCAGTTATCTATTGACTTGAGTTACTACTACTTTTTGCTTTTGTTTTGCAGGCGAAGCAGAATGGAAAATGGCAGGGAATGAGACGGATTCTGTTTCTTGTGTGTTTTCCCTAAAATAGGCATGCTCTGTTTCAGAATTGCTCTCACAAGACGCTTGTAGGAAACTATTGCAATTTTTTTTTGCCAGTGATGGGAAGGACCTTGCAGAGATAGTGGTTTAAAACACCCTTCAAGTTAAATTGTCATGTTTGATATAACGTTCTGGGAACCAGACACACGAACCATGAGTGTTCCTTTGCCATTTTTAGTCATTATCAGAGATTAAATGCACTATAATGCAGAACTTTTCAAAACCTGCTTTTGAAATGCCTGTCCTTGTGCTGTCTTCATACTACTGAAATATTTTGGTGTGTCGGTGAGTGTTGCCATTTACTGCTACTTCCCAGCAGGAAGTCCATTCTGCTGACATAATTAATGAAAAAGAGAATCCTCAAAAGGAGACCAGTGCATGAAAGAGGCTGGAGACCTTTACAGTTTTGTGAAGGTAAGTTCTCCTACTTGGTAACAATAGTTTATTTTGGAAAACTACTTGCACTGAACTAGCATTTGACTAAATTACTAGTCCACAGTAAAACTTACCTTCAAACAACCGTGAAGGTTTCCAGCTCTTTTTTCTGTTGTTTAAAAGCCACATTTTCACAGCCTATGAGCCACACATCCTGCTATTGTTTGGGATGTAGAACTCCCACTGACAGCAATGCAGAGTTCTGCATAGAGGTAGGTGTCAGAACGCAGTGTTATGTCAGCAGACTGCAAGATGTTCTTTCATTTTGTGATTAATCACTAGATTTTAATAGACATAGGCAATGCAAGAAGATTTTAAATTCCCTTCAGCTGAGCTGGAATTATTATCTTCTGCTTCTCTCAGTTCTTTTTCTGTTCTGCTGAAAAATAGTGTGATTTGCTCTGTTCTCTGTATACCAGAAGTAAGGTATCTGTCTATCAGAAGTAATTTTTTATTTTGTAAGGTTTTTTTTTTGTTATTGGTTTGCATTTTTTTTAATTTGTTTGGTTTGGATTTGTTGGGGTTTTTTTAATATCCATGTGGGCTTGTTACAGATAAAAGGCAAGGCTGACTGAGAGAGCCATTTCTGGAATTAAGAAAACAGGTAGAAAAAGATAGATACTAGAACAAGGCAGTGACAGTTGGACACTAGAGTGGACAGTGCTTTGTGTGAGCTAGGTTGGCTCTTTTGTGTTCATTTTGCCAACCTTGATCCCTAGATAATTACTTCTATGTTCTTCTATTACTTTCTTTTCACCTAGTTTAAAAAATAAAGTATGTGTGAACCACTGAGAGTTGAATCATCAGTGTTAGATCTTCCCAAAGGCTGAATTTCAGTGTTAGGTAGTTAGTGTTTACAGTCCTGAAGTGATTGCAGCATAATTCCAGTTAATTCCTTAGGCTTTGGAAGAACCTCTGAGGTCTTAAGGTAATCAGTTAAGATAAAGGATAAGATCCAAGCGCAGCATACAGGTTTCTGTGCCTGCTTATCTCTCCAGCTTGCTGGTTAGTAGAGTTAGCCTGCTTTGGAGTCTGTGATGCTGCGTCTTATAGGTAGAGCAACACAGAGATAAGGAAAACTTAAAACTTCTACAAAGCCACCTGGCATTCTGCAATTTTCCAGATTTCCATCTTCTTGGAACCAAGCATCCTTGATGCTGTGCTATTTATTGCAGTCTGGATTTAGAGGGATTAAAGAGTTTTGCAGTACCATTAATGCAGCAAGGCAGAAACAAGGATGTTTGGAAAGGATGGAAGGAAACAAGGATGGAAACGTCCCATTGCACTTACTGTACTAACATAACCTTACTTTCTCTTGTCTTCTTAATCCCAGGTTTGAAAGATGGGGTTCAGACCATGGAAAAACTGCAACAGCTGTTTTCAGAGAAACATTTTTTGTTTGGTTTTAGTAGAGATTTCTTTTAGTGTATTGCAGCACATATAATTGACTTAATTATTTGACAGTTCTTGCTTTTGTTTTAGGGAGGTGCAAGCAAGCCAGCGCTCTGTGGCCATAATTGCTGAGATGATCCACACAGCTAGCCTAGTTCATGATGATGTTATTGATGATGCAAATTCTCGCAGAGGAAAAATGACGGTCAATCAAATCTGGGGAGAGAGGAAGGTGAGTTTGCTATTGTGTGCAAGACTTGCCTTTGAGTTTCAGCAGAACACAAATACCCAGGGTTTTTGTCACATTAGACAAAATGTGACAAAAACCTTAGGCACAGGTCTATCCTGTGGCGCAGTCCTAAGATATGCCTATCTTAGGCTATCCGTATCCTTAGGCACAGTCTTAAGATATGCCAGAGTAAGTATGAGGAGGTGTGTACAAATCCTGGGTAAGACAAATGTGTGTTCCTTTTCCCAACTGTTGGAAGCATTAGATAATGTATAATTGTGGTGCGATTCTTACTGATTTTACGTTCCCTATGCCATTCTCTGCAGCACTGTTGGAATACTTTGAACTTTTACCTCATCCAGAACAATATAGGTTAGTCTGTTTCAGTAGTAAATACAGAAAGGTTTTCAGTCAGCATTAATTTTTTTTTTTTAATTGTTTGAAGTGTTTCTTCACAGAGCATTAAAAGGAAGTCTTAATCAGAAAATGCAGAGTGCGAAGTACACCACTGACACATCAGAACTTATCATGGCAATTCAGAGCTGGCATGGCATAACAGTCACAACAGAGTGCTCAGATAGAGAAGTAATGTTCAAACAAACTTTGCGGTCAAACGCGTATTCAGATATTGCATACAGGGAGGACAGCGCTTATAGAGAAAAAGATAAAAAGCACTATAAGATAGGGATTCAAAAATGGTTCCAATTTTAATATTTAGTTATCTTCTGTTTTCTGTCTGTTACATAAAGCACACATATCTCATTGTAGGAAGATGATATGATGTGAGTAGACCTGCCAAATAAAGGAAACTGTGTTGTCTGTACTAACATTTACAGGAAAAGACTTAAAAGATCGATTTTTCTTTATTCTTAGGCTGTTCTAGCTGGTGACTTCATCCTCTCAGCTGCTTCTGTAGCTTTAGCACGAATTGGAAACACTACTATCATCTCTGTTTTAACTCAGGTGATTGAAGATCTGGTGCGTGGTAAGGTTGTTTTCTATTTTTATCTTCAGATTTGCTTGCCTAAGCAATGAACCCACAAATAAAAACTCCCATCTGTGCAACTTTTTAGGTGAATTCCTCCAGTTGGGTTCCAAGGAAAATGAGAATGAGAGATTTGCTCACTACCTCGAGAAGACTTTTAAGAAGACTGCGAGTCTTATAGCAAACAGTTGTAAAGCAGTATGTACGTCTGTCTCTTCTCAAGTTAACATACCATACTGTAAGCTTCACAGCTAAACTCCTAGTTATTGCTGTTTTCTTTGGAGACCCTCCAAAGCAAACCCTTTAAATGGTCTTCTGCCAGAATGTGAATGAGTTTAAGATTGTGCATTTTATCACAGTTCAGCTGTGTAGCCTCCAATATTGGTTTTCGCTCTTTCTTTTCTGTTTTATATTCATACACAGATTTATTGTAATCCTCACTTAAATCAAAATAAGGTTTATAGTGGCAGCCTTTAATTTATGAAATTTTGCAACTTTGAGGCAGTGTTTTAAATATCAGTTGATAATCCTTAAGCCTCTAACTTGATTTTAAGTCATCTTTGACATCTGGTCCCATTCATTGGTTCCAAGTGGGACCTTAAGTGATAACAGTGGGAGGAAGCAACTAATTGTGTATACTGTACATTACATTGTAAAAGAACAGAAGCATGTTCTTCTTGATTTGTCTGGGGTTTTAATTGCCAATTGCTATATCCAACCCTATCTGTCATTCAGTTCTGTGACATGGAAAGATCTGATTCAAGATGATGTTTTTATTTAAAAAACATATGTAGTATTAGTGCAGAAAATGGAGAAGAAGGTGGACAATAATCTCACCCCAGAAGATATTTATAGGTTTTTTTTATTATTATTAAAGGCAGTACAGCTGGTGTATGCTATAGAAAGAGGGAGTTCTAAGATAATTAGACTAAAAATCAGTGCTAGTGTTAGTCATCCTCCTTTGTTCCCAGAGAACTGGTATATTTGTGCAATAGACAGCAGTTGAAAATTGCTTAAATCAGAACAATCATATAGAATCATAGAATGGTTTGGGTTGGAAGGGACCTTTTAACATCATCTAGTTCCAGCCCCCTGCCATGGACAGCGACACCTTCCACTAGATCAGGTTGCTCAAAGCCTCATCCAACCTGGCCTTGAACACTTCCAGGGATGGGGCAGCCACAACTTCTCTGGGCAACCTGTTCCAGTGCCTCACCACCCTCAATGTAAAAGATTTTCTTCCTTATATCTAATCTAAATCTCCTCTCTTTCAGTTTGAATCCATTGCCCCTTGTCCTATCACTACATGCCCTTGTAAAAAGTCCCTCCCCAGCTTTCTTGTAGGCCCCCTTTAGGTGTTGGAAGGCTGCTAGAAAGTCTCCCTGGAGCCTTCTCCTCTCCAGGCTAAACAACCCCAACTCTCTCAGCCTGTCTTCAGAGGAAAGGTGCTCCAGCCCTCAGATCATCTTTGTGGCCCTCCTCTGGACCTACTCCAGCAGGTCCATGTCCTTTTTGTGTTGGGGGCCCCAGAGCTGAATGCAGGACTCCAGGTGGCGTCTCACGAGAGCAGAGCAGAGGGGCAGAATCACCTCCTTCCACCTGCTGGCCAGGCTTCTTTGGATGTAGCCCAGAATACGGTTGGCTTTCTGGGCTGCAAGCACACATTGCTGGCTCATATTGAGCTTCTCATCCACCAGCACTCCCAAGTCCTTTTCCTCAGGGCTGCTCTCAATCCATCCTCCGCCCAGCCTGTACTTATGCTTGGGATTACCCCGACCCACGTGCAGGACCTTGCACTTGGCCTTGTTGAACTTCATGAGGTTCACACAGGCCCACCTCTCCAGCCTGTCAAGGTCCCTCTGGATGGCATCCCTTCCCTCCAGCATGTCCACCACACCACAGAGTTTGGTGTCGTCAGCAAAGTTGCTGAGGGTGCACTCGATCCCATTGTCCATGTTGCTGACAGAGATGTTAAACAGTGCCGGCTCTAATACCAGCTCCCTCAGGAACACCACTCGTCACTGGCCTCCACTTGGACATCAAGCCATTGACTGCAACTCTTTGAGCGTGACCATCCAGCCAATTCCTTATCCACCGAGTGGTCCATCCATCAAATCCATGTCTTTCCAGTTTAGAGAGAAGGATGTCCTGTGGGACAGTGTGAAATGCTTTGGACAAGTCCAGGTAGATGATGTCAGTTCCTCTTCCCTTATCCGCCAATGCTGTAACCCCATCATAGAAGGCCACCAAATCTGTCAGGCACAATTTGCCCTTAGTGAAGCCATGTTGGCTGTCACTAATCATCTCCTTTTTTTTTCCCCCATGTGCCTTAGCATGCTTTCCAAGAGGATCCGCTCCATGATCTTGCCAGGCACAGAGGTGAGATTGACTGGCCTGTAGTTTCCCGGGTCTTCTTTTTTTCCCTTTTTAAAGATGTGGGCTCTGTTTCCCCTTTTCCAGTTGGTGGGAACTTCACTGGATTGCCACGGCTTCTCAGATATGATGGATAATGGTTTAGCAACTTCATCTGCCAGTTCCCTCAGGACTCGTGGGTGCATCTCATCAGTTCCCATGGACTTGTGCACCTTCAGGTTCCTTAGGTGGTCTCAAACCTGATCTTCTCCTACAGTGGGCAGTCCCTCATTCTCCCAGTCCTGCCTTTGCTTTCTGTGACTCAGGCAGTGTGGCTGGAGCTCTTGCCAGTGAAGACTGAGGCAAAGAAGTCATTGAGTACCTCAGCCTTCTCCAGATCCTGGGTAACTAGGTCTTCCGTTTCCTTCTGGAGAGGGTGCACATTTTTCCTAGTCCTCCTTTTATCACTGACATACCTATAGAAGTTTTTCTTGCTGTCCTCGATGTCCCTGGCCAGATATAATTCTATCAGGCTTTAGCTTTCCTAACCTGCTCCCTGGTTGCTTGGACAATTTCGCTGTATTCTTCCTAGGCTTCCTGTGGAAGAGTGAAACATAGATTCTGAGGGGAGGGAAAATATTTTTCATTCTAGTTGGAAGAAAGAAATTAAGTTTTCTGGATTGCCCATAGTAATGGCAATATGACCCTGACAAAAATTTTCCTTTGCAAGTCTTCATTTATATTGGTAGGCAATTGGACTAGTGAGGAGCATCACGTTATTCTGCTACCCCAATTAAACATACCAGTTTTTATGTTCACTTTGACAGTCTTCCTAAAAGAACCTTCACAGATAGAAGAAGAAATCACCTTCCCACTGGGTGGATTCTCCTTACAAAATGTCCTATTTTGAGTTTTTTCCTTTTCATATCTCACAAGAGTTGAGGATTTAAGCACTTCCCTTCAGATTGTGGCTGATGCTGGTGAAGGTGATGTTTGGCTGCTTTTCTGCTAGTGGTTGTTCTGAGTTGTTCCATTGTTGAATTGCTGGAATTTTATATGCAGTAAAATTTTTGTTCTAAAGGAAAAATGAGAGAGAGGTCTGTCTGCATGGCAAAACCACGCTTATTGCACACAGTAGCAATGACTTGTATATATATGTCTCCCTATTTCTTTCTGCATGGATTGGGAGAACACTACTTCTAGCAGTGAAAAGAGGATTCTTCTTTTTATTTGAGGTTTTTTGGGGGGAGGGGTGGTGTTTTTTTTGTTTAGATTGTTTTGGCTACTAAGCAAAAGGATGGAATGTGAAGCGAGTTCAGTTTTCAATAGCGAAAATGATAAAACAGGATCATCAGTTCTAGCTTGAAAGGAAATTCAGTTGGGGAATCAAGAGCATTCACATGTTGTTTTCAAGGACAAAGCTAAGGAGAGAGATTACTGGTTTTCGGAGCATCAGTTACAACCAGGCTAGTGTGTCATTAGAAGCAGTTCAGTTCCTGTTGATAATAGGAAAAAACAGTTATTTGTTTCTGTGCGTAAGTAAGATAAAAGTATTAACTGGAAAGAAGCTGTCAAACAAGTTCAGGTGGCATCTTTCAATTCTACAGTGTCATGCCTTAGAGATGGAAGAATAGAGTATTCCTGGAAAAATGTCTAAACAAGATAATAGATAGTCTGTCAACGCTGGTCTAGTCCCTGTATTAGATACTTTTGGCATTGCCAAAGCATTACTGCATTTTAGTCCTAAGTCCTTTAAGTTAGCAAAATATGTTGGGTTTTTTTTTTATGGACAAAACATCTGTTCAAGATGTTAGAGCCATTCCAGTCTCCAGTTTATTTCTACAATAGTTCTGCATGGGGGAATGTTACCAGAGTTGCAGTCAGAGTAATACATTGCAAAAGAAATGGTGGCGGATGGCCCAGAGGGTCACTGGCGCCTTAGCTACTGAAAGGCATTTTTCAGAGAAACATGAGAGGTGACTTTGGTTCAAGAATTCAGAAACAATAAAGTTGAAGTGGAATTTCTGTTAGTCATCAGGCAAGCTGGAGAAGGCAAAATAAGCTGAGCAGGTTCTTTCTTTTTTTTTTTTATCCTCCTGTAAAGTGAATTCCTACCCCTCATAAAGCTGTTTATATTTTGCATGGAATACTCTCAGAAGAGGGATTAAATCATGCTTGTTTGAAGATAAGTGTAAAGTTGCACTAGAGATTCTTGATTTCTCTATTAGGAGAAAGCATGCAGCCTCCTTGGGTGAGGCAAGGCTGTGTTTGGAAAGCCTGCTTTAAGGACTGAAGAAATCTGCAGCTCTGGATCTACCTGTGAGCTCCTGTTTTAACTAGTTCATGGTTTGGTGCGTGCACAGGAGTCCATCAGAAAAACCTACCAGGGTGTGGAACTGGTGTCCAGGAAGACAAAACCTCTGACCCTCACCAGCAAAACTGATCCCCCCCAGCCCAACTGGGCGTGCAGACTACAATAAAGTCCAATGACAGATGTAGGGTAATAGCATTGGTAGCATCAGATATTATGGTAAGCCAGTAAATTTCCTTATTATTTAAAATACAGTATCTCCTTTGGGGGCACTACTTCTTTATAATGGTTGCGATGAAAAAGATTAGCATAAATATATCACAGATATTCAGGCAGATAATCTTTGCTTCTGGAAAAGTACAAGTCTTCATAAACAAGTAATTCAGTAAAGAGGCAAGATTGCTTTATAGTCTCTCATGTAACATAAAATAATAGAAACAATTTTTATTTTAATAAGTGTTCTTGAAATAATGCCAAGCAGATTGGCTTGCTTTACTGAATTCAAAGAACCTTTCTAAAGAATTTGTTCCACTTGGTATTAGGAAGGATTTTTCATCAGGATTTAGTGGAGGACAAATCTGTATTCTTGAAGGTCAAACTTGTAATCAACCAGTGATATCATAGAATCATAGAATGGTTAGGGTTGGAAGGGACCTCAAAGATCATCTAATCCCAACCCCTCTGCCATGGACAGGTACACCCTCCACTACACCAGGTTGCCCAAAGCCTCATCCAACCTGGCCCTGAACACTTCCAGGGATGGTGCATCCACAACTCCTCTGGGCAACCTGTTCCAGTGCCTCACCACCCTCTGAGTGAAAAATTTCTTCCTTATATCTAATCTAAATCTGCCCTCTTTCAATTTAAAGCCATTGCCCCTTGTCCTATCACTACATGTCCTTGTAAAAAGTCCCTCTCCAGTTTTCCTTTAGGCCCCCTTTAAGTACTGGAAGGCTGCAATAAGATCACCCCAGAGCCTTCTCTTCTCCAGGCTGAACAGCCCCAACTCTCTCAGCCTGTCTTCATAGCAGAGGTGTTTCAGCCCTCGGATCATCTTTGTGGCCCTCCTCTGGACCCGCTCCAGCAGCTCCATGTCCTTCTTGTGTTGGGGACTCCAGAGCTGAACACAGTATTCCAGGTGAGGTCTCACAAGAGCAGAGGGGCAGAATCACCTCCCTCGACCTGCTGGCCACGCTCTTTTTGATGCAGCCCAGGATACGGTTGGCTTTCTGGGCTGCCAGTGCACATTGCCGGCTCATGTTGAGCTTCTCATCCACTAGCTATCAGGATATATATATCGGGGGAGCTACAGGATGTTGTCAAAAGGTGAGCATTATCATTTAAACATATATCATTGTATTGAGATTGTTACCCTGATTTTTATTTGTAAATGCATGATATTATCCTAGTATGGCTTCAGTTAAACCTCTTCACTCTCAAAGTGACAGGCTGACGAGGAATAGGCTGTCTGCCTGCATCCCAGTCACTGTCCGGATGGGGGCAATAATCCACAAGAGCAATTTGAGAAATTGGCTCCTGTAGGAACTCCCTGGTAGATGAGACCCAGTCATGTTGCAGGTTTATGATGTGGTCATGGTCAGAGAGTTGCTGACTCGAGATGTGACAGGCATATCAATCTCCTGGACTTTCACTTTTTTTTTTTTGTCTTCAGAACTGTTCATAACCAGAATAGGGGCTATGAAGGTCTTCTCTTGCAAAGATGCAAGAACTACTTTTGCATTGATGAATTTTGCTTGTGTTACTCACACTTGGTTTTTAAATGTACACATATGGCTGTGATTCTTTATATAGGTAATGTCTGTGTCCCCAGAAAACCGCCCACCTACAGGAATAGCTCTGCTCTGACCTTTCAGATCAAATGAGAAAGCTCTGCTCTTTACCTGGCACTCCCTCTCCCCATCTACCAACTGTGCCCACTCTGACCCTTTGCCATTAACCAGGACTTTGTCGCTATTCTACCAAATTCCGTATTTTAATTCTTCACGTGGAAGAACAGTGGTAGGTAAAGGTTTCATTGAAAGAGGATAGATGCAGTCCCCCTGCCTTGCTGACATTATTCGATTTATGTTACAGAAGCAACCAGGAGTTTGCTAGGCAGGGTGCAGCAGTAGAAGATGTTAGCTCTTCGGGGCAAATAATGTTATTTAAGAGACAAGCATCAAAAGGAGGATAAAAGAGCAAAATGTTCTAGTTTGATAGTCCCTAGCAACATCTATTCAAATATCTCATATTTGCAGTTCACTTTGCTTTAATAGACTTCAGGATTTTGTATGGTTAGACATGAGTAGCATTGTTTCCTTGCTATACTATCTTCCTCTTTTAAATAAAATTGGGAAACGTGAGCTGCTGTTAATGCCTCAGGCATCCAGATTCCCCTGGGTTTTAACTATTATCCACGGATGCAGGTTATGACTGGGAAGCATTCTGATGCTCAGTTATGAAATGCACTGATGCACGAAATAGTCTCTAATCTTGTGCCAGTTACATCGTGTCTATTAGGATATAACATTGTTTCGTATTTCCATCTTCACGTCCGCCTTCAGTGCTACTCCTGGGCTCGCTTTTAGTTAGGGGTTGGGGTTTATTTTTTTAAATAATCCTACCTTACATAATCTTAAAAAGGAATTTATATATATATATATGTATATATACATATACACATATTTTTATGTCGTGTGGTTTTCCTAATACATATGTTTTACTTAATGTAAGACTAAAAATAGCTCCACTCCTTCTGTTAGTCACAGCAGATTTGGCATGTCCGCAGGAAATTGAGATGGATTTTTGCCCCCTGTTCCTCATTGCTTTATTGAAGGCTGAAATAAATCTGAGTATTTAAATATAACCAACCTCATTTTGGAAAGTGTGTAATCAATACATAAATGCAAAAGCATAAATACCCTTACTTTGAGGCAAGATACTCTCAAATCTTAGTTTGTGTCCTATGTTTTAGCTTCATGGAGTTTATTTAGCAAAACTTCTGCCTCTCAAGTAGTGGATTCCTTTATCTGTACTCAATTAAAATGTTTTATTTATCTCACTTCAGTGATAACTTTTGTCTAGCTTGATGTACTTTCTTCATTCACTGTCTTTTCTTTGCCACTAATTATCCCTCAATACCTTTGTCTGCAAGCTAATCAGCTCATCTTCCTGAGCTATTCAGTTATAGTTAACATCACCTTTAAAAATAATCTTATCTCAACTGAACCTCCTATATTGGGTGCAACACATCCAATTTTGTGAATCTTTTATGAGGCTTATAATGTCCATTTATCTATTGTCTGACCTCCAATTATCCCCTGGCTGATTTATATACGTAATAAATTTAATTCCCCTATCACTGGACTGTATATGACTACTAGCCTGCATGTGCAGTGCATCCACATTTCCTCCTTCCTCATCCTTGCATTAAATTTCTAAGTCTGATAAATATTTAATAAAGCTAATCTCTTTCCAGACTTGAATGTATTTTTAATTCTGCACTGCTGTTCAGCCTTGTTTTCTAATAAGCTTGGCTATTTGTGTGTATCCATGGCCAGAGATAAGCAAGAATGTGCTACTAAGCCAGCTTTTTTCCCTTTCCCAGATCCCTACTGTCTGTACTTGCTGTGTCACACCTATGGTCAGAGACTGAAAGAGGATGCTAACTGAAGCTTTCTATTTACTTGGGTTTTTTTTTTTTTTCTTTTCAGGTTTCAATTCTAGGCTGCCCTGATCCCACAGTTCATGAGATTGCATACCAGTATGGAAAAAATGTTGGCATAGCTTTTCAGGTAGTGCTTTTGTTGAACTAAGGAGAATCTAAAATCTAAATTTGCCAAACTGCCTTAGAAATTGAAGTGGGCTGTCTTAATCCTTTCTATAAATCTTCTCTTACCAAGGATTATTCTGTATTTCATTCTCATTTAAAAAAAAAATGTTTTAAATTAATCAGTATGTTTATCTCTTTCCAGCTAATAGATGATGTGCTGGATTTTACGTCGTGTGCCGACCATCTGGGGAAACCAACAGCGGCAGATCTCAAGCTTGGATTAGCCACAGGCCCTGTCTTGTTTGCTTGTCGACAGGTAAGTCAACAGGAATCTACTTCCCCCAAACAAAAAGTGTACATTGCTCTTCACAGCCCACACAGAGGTCCAGCTCAGACACATCAGCTCTACAGTGTAAACCATGAGCATGTCCAGGGCATGTGAAAAATCACCACGCTCAAGATCAGCTGGATTTAGTGTGCACACGTGTGTTCTTTCAGATTGAGAAACACCTTCCTACACAGGTCCTCTTACCGTTAGGCCGTCGTATCAAAAGCAGCACTAGTCTTTTGTTGCCCCAATTCAAGTGCTTAACCTCCGCAAAGGGGCAGGTACTCGGAGAGTTTTTGCATGTTTTCTGCTGGTTATTCCCAAGTAGCTTCTTGCTTATATTCTTTCCTGGGACATCTTGTTCTCCCCAGGCTTGACCAGCCTTTTGACCAAGTTCTGGGTTTTGTATCCATCCTGGGGCCAAGAGCTTAAATCTCTGCCTAGCTTTTAGGTGGGCACCTCTGTTTATTGGATTTGATATCTTCATCTCTTTGTCCTTGAGTCTTAACCATTTACAAACATGGGACACTTTCCCTTCTGAAGGTAAAAGTAGTATTTTGGATAAGAGAAAGGAGCTTAAAATTGGTCAAGATTTTTAGTGGCTTGAAAACGATTTGGAGGAATACAAGGAAAACAGAAGTGCCAGCAGCACCAAAAAACCACATGAAAATTGATGTTAATCTATAAGAAGGGAAGAAACTGGTTTAATGCACCTTGCACAAGCTTCTGGTTTACCTGAGGCAAGATTTGTGACTTACAAAGCTGTCCTTCCTACCAAACTTGACAGCATGATACAAAAACTGGCACAACTAGTTCCAGTAAGAGCTCTAGTCTGTGATCTCTTACTGGAATTGCTCAGAGCTTGACATGGGAAAAGTTTTAAATAATTATAAAAAAACCCCATAACTTTGACATCTACTTCCTCCCCTTTCTTAGACCCCAGCGTGGGGGAGGTGGAACATACGTATGTGTTCATTTCCTTATCCTTTGGGCATTTACAAGGACATGTATCTCAGAAAAGACGGGAAAGCAAAAGAGTATCAGCCACTTGAAAATGCAGATGAATGCATGCTGAGAGCAACCTCCTCTATGTTCTCAGTTCCTTGCCACAGACTCATCTGGGGGATTCACAGACTTATTCTTGAATCCTTCTTTCAGAATTTGTTGAAAAGCAGCAGGACCTTGTTAGCCATCCGCAACTGGATTTGTCTAAAGAACAGTGAGGCACTCTGGTACAGAAAGAGGATGCAATTGTCTGTTAAAGCTACTTGTAGAGAGAAACAAGGACATGTTGCAGACACTCTGATTTTGGCAGAGACCAGGTGACACCGATTGTCTTGTGGGTGTTGAATATTCCTTTTTTTTTTTAATTAAATCCATTAATTTTTTCATTTGTTTGGGTTGGCTGTCTGACTTTCAACTTCATCTATCATTTAATTAGCTTTATAAGATAAATGAATTAAGCTCATAATATAGAAATACAAGAAAAGAAAATCTGTCAGTTCTATTTTAAAATCTTACTTGTTCTTTGTAGGTCACTTTTAAACGCTCTTGCCCATTTATATCTTTGATAGATGGGAAACGTACATTTTTACACTGAAAGATAACTTGACCATTTTGCAAAGTTTTCCATATTAACCGGAAGGCTTCTTTACTGAAAATTTCCTGCTGTTTTCAAGAAACTGGAGGAACAGCACTACAGACTTAAGTGATATATAAACAAAGCATAAGTGCTAAAAAAAATTTGGAGCTTCAACAGATACTTATCTGGGCTGCTGCTAAAAAATATTTCATCTATTTGTATCTGAGAATAAAACCTCCTGAGTCAGGACTTGAAGACAGTCCAAAATGTAATTGTTAGTTGTAGGCTCTTATCTCTTGAAATTGAGATTACCGCTATCCTGCATACCCTTTAATATATCTGATAATCCTCATGTTGTCTTCTGGACAAACATACTTTAGTTCTGAATGTGCTCTGGATCTTTGGTGACAGCCACCTTTTCCTTCTTGTCCTCTCCCCTCCCTCTGAAATACATCTTTTTGCATTAGAATATTAAGGAGAGGCCTTTATACGAAAAACGTTCAACTTGATGTAAGGCCTATTTATTCAGTACTTAAAGTTAATTCACTCAGTAAAAAAAAAATCAAAACCCCACAATTATTGTTTAAAGAAATACACTAGTATATGCTGAGTCTAAGGCCACTCTTAAACTAGTACAGCTGAAGAATGAGGGTTTATTTTTCTTACAAGCTGTTAAATCTCCACAATTGCTAATAACAGCTTTGCGTTACAGGTTTGGGGATTTTTATGTTCTTTAGTGCCTAAATATAAAAAGTGAAACCATATGCATCCTATAACACTGTAAATAAGAATAATATGAAAATGGATTATATGAACATTGTAATTAAATTGTCATTACATGGGAAGAAAGCTACAATCTAGAGAAAGCCAAGTATGAGTCACCAATAAATGTATCTTCCAAGAAGACTACCTACGAGTAACAGGGAAATGTCACAACAATGAGGGATGCGACGTGTTTGTTCCCTAACAAGTTTGTAGATGTACAGTTTCAGGACCAAAGGTGTGCAAGGAAAGCGGATCATTGTTTACAAGTGTATGGCAATAAAGTCATCTTGGTTTGGCTGTAACCCTTTCAGACAAGATGAACAAACAACTCTTTCCTGTACAAATAAGGCTGCTACTCTGCAGAAGAATTGAGTTGTGGCCTTGGTTTGTTTGTTAAGCACCAGGTTTTTGTATTTCTGGACTGTCTGAAAAAAGCACCTGCATGTTTGGGTAAGTGATGCAGTGACTATCTCAGACAACTGACTTTAGTTATCTACCTGATTTGTTGGGAATTCAGTGTGCAGTACCAACTACAATGTTTACATGATTGAAAACAAAACACAAACAAAAAATGTTTGTCATTTTTCTGTTATAAAAATCTGTCCTGAGTTTTCCACAGGCAGAGCCTGTGTACATAAAATACCAGAGTAATGGAAAGCGTAAGTGGATATAACAGTCAAAGGGATCATGAAGTGTTCTACAGGTTGAACTCTGCAATATAGATACAACAAATCTCCTGGGTTCTCTGTTGTACACGTGAGGGAAGAGGTTCTTTGTCTGTGTGCCAACACTAACCATCATCTGGGATGTAAGAATACCTGAACCAGGTTCTACACCTCGTAGACAATGTACTGTACCTGGAAGTAGCCACACTAGAAACTACCACAGCGGATCATCTGCTCAACATAATGGGATGGCAGGTGCTAACTTTTGCTACCAACTGGCTACAGCCAACAGAGCTGGCCAGTGGAAGTTTTAAATGCTTGTGCTTTGCTGTACTACGGTCCGATGCAGATTGCAGGTGTTAACAACAACAGTGGCACAGAAAAAGGTCTATACTTCAGTTTCTTTTTGACCTTAGCATGGCAGGCAGCTACACGGAAAACAACTCCTAAGGAGTACAAAACCTTCCCCCTTTGTGCTTAGTTTCCAGAAATGAACGCTATGATAATGAGACGGTTCAGTAAGCCAGGAGACGTTGAACGTGCTCGGAAATACGTGTTGCAGGTAGGAGCAATACCAAATATTTCAGTCCTGAAGTGCTGTCCCCGCTGAAGTCGATCTGCAATTCATGGCCTCCGAAGTAAAATAGCAGGGCTGCGTTTTCAAATACATGTTAAGTCGCATTCTGTGTACAAGGCCAAGTTAGTACTGTTCAGCTGCCCTACTGGCACAGTGTTACAGCACAAATGCTAGGTACTGAAGAGCTTTTTCTTCTTTTTGCTCCAGTAGTATAAAATCCACATAATAAAAGTAAAAAGCTCATGTGTGAACTCAGTTCCTTCAGCTGAAGAGTAGCTGTATCCAACAACTGGTGTAAGCGGCATGAAATTACCAGTCTTGTAACTGCAGTGCACGCTCCATATCAGTTCAATTGACTCTGGTTCTGAAAAGACTGCATAATTGTCTGTGCAAAATTAATGCCTATTTTTCCAGCATAGCATGGTTTTTTGTACATCTCTATTTAGGGCAGGAGGGGAGGGGTTAAACCATTAGTTTCTAATCCTACTGCAGAGTATGTTATTAATACCAGTGTTGTTTTGTAAGTAAACTTAAGTTTCACATGAATGAGTTTTAGTATTCTGAAGCTTCGGGGAAGAAATGTATGATTCAATGAACGCAGAATGAATCCTCCTCCTTTCCCCTTCAGAATATAATTAAGTGTTCAGGGTACTTACTGATCTTAAAACTTCCTTCTGTAACTGAAGAGGTAGGAGGGAGTTTGACCAGTTACCCATTACCTTTAACTGTCTTCTTATGTAAGAGTGATGGTGTGCAGCAAACAACCTACCTCGCCCAGCGCTACTGCCATGAAGCTACACGACAGATCAGTAAACTACGGCCATCCCCTGAAAGAGAAGCCCTCATTCAGCTGACGGAAATGGTACTCGTGCGAGACAAGTGAGAGAACTCCTTCCACTCATTCTGGCAGCTACTTACCAGACTGTGCCTAAATTTACTTCTAAAGTTATTTGCTTCCAACACAGGCTACCAAAAATTATTTTTTTAAAAAACCTTTTTTTTTTGGAAGTTCTACTTTTTTTTTAAAAACAAACGTTTAAAGTGTTTTATTGTGGGCAGCCATACAATTCAGAGCAAATCCAAGTTGTGCTGTACAATTGTTTTAGTGGGGGCTATTGATTGTGGGGGGTGGGGAAGATGTTTACATGTTGATGCACAAAGGCCACAGTGAGAATAAATATAAATCAGTGTATGAGAACTGAAGTTGCTCCAAATTTCACTTGTTCACACTAATAAACAGAGCATGCAAGTCACTATCTGGTAAACTCCTGTGAAGAGAGATGTTCTGAATGCTTTCCTGGCTGTTAAACTACAGAAGTACCTGGAATTGTATATATGGAAATTAGTTTATTATAAAAGACTATATGTAGACTTTAATTGGTTATATATAAATGAAAAGTTTTCCAATTCATAATGAAATACAGGTATGTTACTGGTTGCAACTTGCTGGCAGTTAACAAGATGCAGAATTTGAGATTGCTGCAGTTCAGAAAATGCAAGGCTCAGTATTTCTAACTCACACTAAGAATGAATGATTCAACTGCCAGTCAAAGCTTCAACTCCATCACCCATTCATTGAGTACACTCAGTACCCTCTGAGAAGTCTGCTTTGAAGTCCCAGATACATTCCTCTTACAGTAATTATCCAGTACTACTCCATTCCTTTTCAGATTATTTAAGCCACAGAATTTGTAGAACAGGGAAGTCCATCATCTCTGACTCTCTCTGCCTGTGATCCCTTTACACAATGGTTGAGTTCCTGTCGTTTGTTCCTCCTTTGTCATATCTTGAGGATAGCCTGCTATCTCTGCTCAGCTGAGCACATCACCAAGCCAGACACAGCTTCTACTCAGAAATGCCTGTTACAGACAGCATCCAACTTACTGCATCTAAATAACTAGATTCAATCAAAAATCCTTTCTAAAATTAATTATGGAAGAAAAGAACTTCTAAGAGTTTGTATAAATGTGTAATTCAGGTTTCATATCTAATTTATTTGCCCTCTGTCAGTGATAAAAGTCACGTTACAAACATTAGCTTTTTAGTACATCGCCTGGGATAACAGCCATGAGTTTGCTATGTTAGCATTCCAAACTGCTTTGCCGAGCCAACCAACAAAGTAATGGACAAGAACTTTGGTTCACTTATATATTTATGAATGGAAAAAAGTCATAATGTAAATTTACTTATTAAAAAAACTTGGGTACAAATTACACATACAGAAGACCACCCATTTTTTGATTCACATGGACACCTTAGACCCAAACAACTCATTGTAATAGACTTTAGTGAGAATACTCCAGGTAAAGATTACAACAATTGGAAGCATCTTGGATTTTTAAAAAAGTATATTTCAATACATAAGTTTGTATGCATGCTTTAAACAAATATAGTTCAAGAATGAGCAAAGAGTCTAAACAAAAAGTAATATGACCAGCACTAACATGAAACTTCTCATCCAGATTTTAATATGTTAGTCTAACGTAGTGTTAGTTACCATGCTGTACTGAAAAATGTAATGGCACAATCTGAATCATGGTTCATTAAATATTATACCCTACTTCCCCAGAATATTTAGGCTGGTCATAAAATTAACAATGCATAAGTAAATAAGTATAACCAGTTATAGACAGTTGCTTGTTTTACAAATTGCCATCAGGTAAGACATACCGTCTCCAGAGACTTAAGAGAGATGGACATTCAATCATACCATTAGAACAGTATGGCCTGAACAAATGGGCACGTTTTTTTGAAAGTATATTAAGACAATTCTGTTAGCTTTTAGTTACCCCTTGTAAATAATCATGGTATGACTGAATACAAGACCCAGCTTTGAAAAGCAACGGATTTTAATCGGCATAGTGCATGATTGATTCAACATAATTCCCAGGAAACAAGCCAGTTACTCGATTGCAAACTCCTTCATACCAGCCGTCATCGTTCTTCTTTATCACATAAATGATTGCACCCTCCATAAACGACAGCTCATCGTCTTTGTCCTTTGTATAGTCATATATAGCAACAACTGTGGATTGAACAGGGACAAGTTTAGCATTTTATTAATAGCACCAGTGTTAACATTCTTTGAAGTACAATTATTTTTTAAAAGACTAATTTGTTATCCTGGTATTTTCCATAATGAATTCACATGCTTTCCCTGGAACATTAAGTCCAGAAAATGAAATCTCACTTTTCTTGCAACACTAGCTACCAGTAAGAAGTGAGTGGTGACTACACTGAACACGCAGTTACACTACTGACAGAGAGGCACAGGTGAGTGCAATACAGTAAAACAGAACGTATAGACACGTAAAAGCAGAACTATAGAATGACTGGCTCCATGTGCGTGGCAGTCATTTCTGGTCAGATTACCTCAAAAGCATATAGATCCCTGTATAGGAATCTCTTGATTAGAGAAAGCCTTAAAAAAAATAAATAAATCTTTCTGTAGAAATGGACCAGCAGAAGAAAAAATTCACATTATGGGCTCTGCAGCTACATAGTATTCACTTCAGTGTATGATCTTGTGAATGCATCTGCTTAAAGCCACCGTACAGAAACGGATGGTCTTTGCTATTGAGCTCCTATGTGGTAAGTTTTGGCATGACTTTTCAAGGAGCTGCAATGAGTGCAAGTATCAAAGTCACTGTAGGGAAAAGTAGAAGCAAATTTACAGCAACATCAGATATTTTTCAGTACCTGCTGGGTGAACGCATTACTCTCTTACCAACCTCCACCTCATTGTGTGCAATTAACAAAGCAGAGATCTCCCTAAGGAAAGTAAACGTCACCACTAATAATACTGGAAGCAAAACCTACCACTATGAATACACAAACTTTGGACATCACAGCCTTACCCTTCAAAACAGTTAACATTGATTTATCAATTGAATTCCAAGAACCTACTATTTTACATATATAAATTCACAGAAATCTGATGTCTCAATGCCTAGCAAATAACGATGCGGTGTATCAGTTATTTTCATCCCATGGGTATGTCCTGCACGCAGCCCAGCCAGGAGTGAAGATGGAACACAGCAGTTCTGCCCAGACAAGTACCATAGGTGCCCTATCCCATTTCATACACTCTATAGTACCAGCCAGATCATGAGAACACTTGCAACACTGCTGTTGACAAAATGGTTGTTGTCATGACACAGACAACTCTACAGGCAGGAAATCAACATCTCAGTTATTCATGGGAAGAGACTTCTGCTATATGTTCATACCTCAGTACAGCTTATAGTCTGCTATCTAGAGCCACTGATAAGTCTCCAAGGAAGCCTCACCATGTTTTATAGTTGAAAGTCTAATGATCCACTCCAGCTGTCTAGTTTGATGGGATATATAGAGCTTGGACTTTCTGGTCTTTTTGCAACACTATGTCTAGATGTTTGCCCAGCAATCCTAACGTAGCTACAGACACAGTCCAGCAGCTCAGCAAAGATGAAAGCCATTTGATTTATATCTGCTCATAACAAAAGATTCTTTTTCTTTTTATCCATTCTACAACACTTGAAGGTATTTTATAATCCTTCCAAAGACGGATTCTATTTTATCACATTAGGTGTAGCCGCAGACGAACTAAGAAAAGAACAGTTCGAGTTCTGGCTTAGCAGGGACAATACTTGGTTTCATCAGACCCAAGGTAAGTCCTTCATTCCCATCAGGTACCATTAATCCTCCGATACTGCAGTAACAGAGTTGCAACGCTTTTCTTACCTTTCTCTATATAGTTTTTAGGTGCCCAAGCAGGATCTCCATCTGCATAGGGATCGCTGTACTGCACAACAGCAGCCTCCTCATCCTCATAATCCACGGGGGGTGGGGGTGGAGGAGGAGGAGAGTCATCAAACATCGGCATCTCATCGGGAGGTGGTGGAGGGGGAGGAGTCGGGCTATCGGCAACTAGAAACGTTTGGAGATTATTTTTTTTCTTAAATCAGAACAGTGTGGAGATGCAAACAAACCTGAGGCTGTACACTGTAAATAAAAGGGGTGGGGGGACAATACACACAGCATGCACTATAATACCATGCACTGATTAGAAACAGAGGCTTTGTATTAACAGCTACGACAGGCGACTACATTTGTTATTAGTGGTCAGATCTATGTATACACGCTACTAGAGTCAAAGCACATGCTGCAGGGCGTAAGCTGCACACCAGCAGAGAGGAAAGCTTCCTGCTCCGACGTCCATGCGCTGAGGGGCTAGCTGCAGCGGTTAGCTATGGGAGGACTCCGAGTGGCACCCTCTGAGCCAGGCGGCAACAGGCCTCTGGAGTGGACCAGCAGCTTGATTATTTTTTAACAAATCCTTTGTCTATAACAATCACTTTAATTTACTTAGGAACACTGCTTCCTTGGATTCCTTTTCTCTCAGAGCTAGCATTAAGGGGACAAAAAGATCTGGTGTGGATCATAGAAAAGGGAAGAAACTAGTGTTTAAGATTTAACCAGGTAAGAGAAAGCCAAGTCATCCTTCTGCAGCAGAAAAGCTTTGTACTGATCCCTATCGCGCATACTAGCTTGTGTGTGTGCACATATCCAGGATTCAATTAATAAATTGAAAACTACAACAGGCAGCTGCTGCTCTTGGGGAAAAAAGTACTCAAGGAATTAAGTGTATAATCCAAAATGTCAAATCCCTGCCCTGAGATTCTCCAATCAGCACAAATACAAGTTGCTTTGGGAAAGGGAAAAAGAGAAAGGCATTATGGTACAAATCACTCTTAAACTCAGTTCATCAAATTAGTTTTCAGTAACGATCACAACAGCTGGCAGCAAAGAAGATAGAGCACACTCAGATGCAAGACATCAAGTCACTTATTGTGTTCCTTTGAAACTGTGGTCCACTACACACAGACCTAGGTATAAGCACTATGAAGGCAGAAGTTACTGAAAGGAAGCTACTGTCACTAAACTCAGCTTTGTTATATAGCAATACAGATTTAATTAGAAGATACTTAGGAGTCTGCACATTGAAAACACAGGCTGAAAACCACTGCTCTAGAAAGGGTTTGACTGGAAGGAGCCATGAGGCTGGGCACGTGCTCCAGAACGTGTAGCTCCCACACACTACACTAATTTCGAGAAGAAAGCCAAGCTGCAGGGCAAGGAAAGAACAACACTGAGTGAAGCTTTAGCTACTGCTAATTACAACAGCACTGGAGATTAGAAATAGTTTCTGTTTGCTTTAATGCTCTTTACTACTACTCCAGCAGTGACTAACGTTTGCTCTTATGGCCATGACAAGAGGCTTGAGCACAGCTCCTGTGTCCTAGCTGGGTCAGACCGGCTGTGCTGGTACAGGGGAAGCCAAATCTCCTGCTGCGAGGGGGCAGAAGCCAGCAGGAGCTGCTGGGGCAGAGGGTGCCGCAGCCCAGGCACCCAGCCTGCTCTCTGCCCCTTGAAGAGCTAATGCTATTCGGCAGCCGCGAGTCCCACTTCTCTTCCAACTTGACCAGCTGAGCTATGTACACCACATCTCTCTCCACCGGTAAGACTGGCTGCCACTGTATTAGTGATTCCCGCTCTCACACAGAAGCCCATTTATGTCACTTGGAGACAGACTAACAAAGTCTTGGGCTGACTGAACACTACGTCTTGCCCGTGTTAACTAAATAGCACTCACAGGCAAGCTTCATTAATCCACCACAGACACATGACAACACTGTTCATGAATAGATTGGTTTTGTGCAGTAGTTTCAGCACGTCTTTCACAAACTATATTTTTCCCCTTAATTTCTGTCTGCAGTCAGGAAAAAAAAAACCAAACAAACAGTATTGAACCCACAATTCTTTGAGATCTTGAGAAATCCTTACCTTAATAAATGCAAAAAGTTGTATTTATTCAACAATGAAGTTGCTTATTTGAAAAGAAGAGGGCAAGAAATGCAAGTGTGAAAGCGCCAACACATACTCTAACTGAGATAAAGTGCAGAAACTGCATGTTTTATGGGAAACATTTAAAACAATTCCACTTCACATTTAAACAAGGGGAGAGAATGGAACAGAAAATTAGACAAGTACCACCCCATGGAAGTATCCCCTCGCCTCTTGCATTTTAAATTAGACTTTTCCTGGTTCTGAGCTTAAAGCAGACAAACTCTAGAACAGCATTACTCTTCCTGGGGGGCGGGGAGCCTACAGAAAACCACACTAAATGAGAAAGGGTAAAAGGACCAGTATTTAAACAGCTCCAAATCGAGACATCTTCCCTTGTACGTATTTACATCACTGTTCTTTAAATGGGGAGCAGCAGACTCTCTTTCAAAGGGCTGGATGTTAGCAGTACAGCCATTTACATCCAATCAGTTGTCCCTGGGCACCAGATACACTACAAAACCTCTCTGAAGAAGACACCCACAGTTTGGGCACAGGGTGCAGGAAAAGGAATAGGCATTGCATAGTTTCTAAGCCCTCTGTCCTTGTCCTCTGAAAGAAGTCCACAGAGCAGAGGATGTTGCTTTCCAAACCCAGAGATCTTTCTGATAAGGAAAAGACAAACCTTCCCACGTCTCCCTAATTCCACTCCCCTGTAGACTTCTTGCAGAAAATGAGGCAGATGACAGTCTAGCACACAATGCCAAAACTCAACAACAGCCTCCACAGCCAGTTTTGCTGAGCGTACACGCAGACTGCCACACGCACCCCTGCCTCTGAAATGAGGCAGCAGCAGCTCAAAGCCATACTCGTTACATAACTTTCAAACCCAAGGGACTGTTAAAAGAAAGAAAATAAAAAGAACAATTCCTAACACCAGATTTCAAGCTTCAGCTATTTTTGCTGCAATTTCATTCACAAGTCAGCTTGCGTTTTGTTGTTGCACACACAAATAAGTCTGTCCCTTTCACCTCCGCTCTCCCAAGGGCTGTGTTATCTCCAGGAGGACAACACTTGGAACAATTCAGAAGCAGGTGTCAGTTTTCTCAAGTTTATCTGCAAGTGAAGACATTCTGTAACCTTCATTTTCAGTAGGTTTACCTCTAGACTTTGAATTTTGGAAAGATTCATCAACACAATTTTGTGGCATACTATTTTACATCAACATGATTCTTACTATATACCTAGCACAACACCAAAACACCTTCTTTTCAGATGAGAATTGGAGAGATGCCTCTTATTGCTAGAGGAATGCTCAGAACATGACCACTTAAAAGCTCTAATGGGAAGCTGAACAGCAACACTAGTCAGATCTGGGGGCCCCTAAACATACTCTAGATCTATGTAGCTACTATGTAGTAGTAGCCCCTGAGATCCTAGCAGACTTCGCTGTGGCTCCCAAACACTTTAAAAGTATTTTGTACTTACTTCATGCCCTGCCTACGTTGCTTTCATTCTGATATGTATTGAACTGCAATGTACTCCTACAGCAAAGATGTCCCCAGATCAGGAACACAACTCTACCCCTGCACTAGCATTTGGGATGGTAACACTCATCTGAAACGAATCAAGCAGTAATGGTAAAAGCAGAGTTACCAGTACAAAACACCTTGCAGCATAGATCATAGCCAGGGAGCATATCTCTTGCACACCTAACAAGCAGAGCTATGCTGCAAGAAGCTCAGTAGGGAAACCTGGCTAGAGAACACAAAGAAACGGAGAATGAAATGCTGATGAGAGGAGAAATACCTTACAAGCTCTTTTGTAATGGCATTAGATAAGACTGCACATTTTCAATCGACTGTACAGCCTCCTGAAACTACTACAGCATTAGAGTCAGTGGATACATGGTACATATTTTGACAGTCTATATAAGCCTTTCTAATAAAAACTAATCAATTATCCCTAGTGAAAAAGCCTCAGGCAGGATGATTCAACATGAAATTAATATTTTTTAATTAAGATACATTTCTATATTCACACCAAGCAGATGCCACATATTTCACACTGTATTTCTATAATAAATTTGCAGTTCAGAACTTAAATAGGTCAGTAATAATCATGCATATGTTACAAAATATTGAAGAGTGTGCCCTTCAGCTCCAATAGCATATTGACACTAGAATGCAAGATGGTATTAGCTTCTGGAAAAGGAAACAAAATAGAGTCTGACTTGCCAGCCATGCATGCTAGAAGAAAGTAGGCTCTACCCTTTAACAGCTCAGCTTGTCCAAACTTACTGTTTTCCTGCACCCTGGCCACGAAGCCTGTGAGAGGTATCTGTGGAGTCAACTGAGGCATAGGGGGAGGGGGTGGAGCAATAGAAACTGGTAGCAACACACACACACCATATCCAGGGAAAGTCAAACAGACAGAGGGGAAAAAAAGGAAAAAAAAAGGAAACAAACAAAAGCAGCCATCAGTAACAAGGACCACAAAACAAAGTATGTAAAGAACAACAAGAACACACACACGGAAGAACCTTCTTCAAGTTTGTGTTTCCAACAAGGCTGAATTCGTGGTTAGCCAATCAAGGATCAAAAAGCAAGGCATGCCCCTGCGCTGAGCTGAACAAAAAGCTGAGTGCAGGCTGTGTGTCTGGAAGCTCACAGGGAGTGTGGTGAAGGGACCTGCTCCACTTCACTCGTGGAGCTTTTCATCTTACTGCCAAGTAAGGATTACTCAAATTTAGTAGTCGTCTTTTAAAAGTATGGAACTAGAAGTAGATGTTTTGCAGGATTCTGGATTCCTCCTCTAAAATAACAGTACTCCATCTCCAGCAAAGCAGCACTGACACAAAGCAAAGACAACTACTTTACAAGGAAAAGAATGCTTAATATTCTTAATATTCATCAGAGACCACCTTCCATAATTTTGTTCTGCTGACATGGAGGCAGTGGGTTGACTTCTTATGTTTTTGTTTTACATAGAAAGAGGGACCTTGTTGCTTGTTGGTAGGCAAACCAGATGAGTTTAGAGCACAACAGAGCTTTATTTTCAATTATTAAGTTCTTCTGTGGTTAGAGGCGCTCAGCAACCTAAGAGGCTGGCAAAGGCTTCAACAGCTACAACTGGCTACACTGTACTCCCCAGGAAGCACTTGCAAGCTCATTTTCTCTGAAGTATCTACCTATTTGGTGAGTAATGAGATATGAGACACGTGGCAGCAGCGCTCAGAGATGCTGGGCTGACAGCTGAGAGGTTCAACTCTTCTCTCTACAGCTAGGAAAGAGGCATGGCAGCAGGAGGGCATGCCATTCAAAGAATTAGCTCTGTCAGGATGTACCCCCTGAAGCAGGAGGAAAGAAAAAAAAAAGAAAAAAAAAACCCAAGACATCCACTCATCTGTTTATACTGTGCCCCTTCTCAGTGGAGTTTCTCTTGCACTGAAGCAGAGAAATTCCTGTGAAGGTGGGAATTCAGCGGAGTACTCCCGTTGGAACCAAATTTGAAAGAGGTTCTGTACTTCCAAGTAAGCAACAGTTTTAAATAAAGCCATAACTAAGATTAATGTTTGATGAATAAAAATGGAGCATTTAGTTCATTACAAAACCAATAATCAAATAATCTGTATGGGAGAAATGATCAATAAAATAGGGTAAACAAACAGGTTTCTCACAAAATTGAAGTAAACATCTAAGAAAAAACAGAATATTTGTTAGCATGAGAAGTAAAACCTTAAGGAAACATGGGACCTGGATTTAATTTCAAGACAGTAGCATTGAAAAAAAAAATAAATCACCAGTTATAGAAACAGAGGAAAACAGTTTAAAGTAGAAAAACACACCCATCAAAATACTGTTTAAAAAATGTTGACCATCAGTATTTTGAAAACACCAGAGAGGCTAGATTAAGGAACAGGACCTGCATTTGAGCAAAAAATTGCTTTGGACAAATGTAAATGTTCAGCAATAGTGGCGTGCACAGCATTTAAGACAACTGAACTATTTCCAGAAGTAAAGCCCTGTTTCTTCAACAGAACACAACTGTTCAAACAGGAAAGAGTTTCTGTTGTTATGGTGAATTAATCTGGGAGAACAAGAGCATGGAGGAAAATGAAGGGCCCGTATGGGTGAGAGAGAGTGGGAGGAAAATCAGGATTGGAAAAACAAAATAGATAGGTACTGTGTCTGCATGTAAAAATGCTTTCTGATAAACATAATAGTTCTAAACCACTGAGAAAACTCTTCACCTCAGTGTTTCAAACATTTCATATGCATTCTTTCCTTAACAGTAAGTACACAACAGCAAACACTGACTGGTCCAAAGTGATCTTCAGCCCAAACATCAACATTTCTTTTTAAAAGAAATATCATTCTGAAGTTTAAAGAGTTGGCACACTGAAGAACATCATCAGAAATCATTAGAGGACTATCACTCCTCTATGCGTATCTAGTTAAAATTTATGGAAACGGCAAGGAAGAAGTTTCCTGATAGAAACAGCTTTCTACCAACACTCAGGTAGATCCTTATTTTGCAGATCTTTCTGCAGTGAACCTTGTTTGCCCTGTTGGGTAGGTAGGCAGGATGCTGCTAACTAAAACCTGCTCACTTGTCCACGGCATCCATCCCTTCCCTCATCCATCTCTATCTATACTACTACTAGTGTGGAAGCACACAGGAAGAGTCTGCTAAGAAGAGAGACTGAGCTCTTCTTTAACAGTCAAGCTTAAAACTAAGAACAAAGGAGAAACTAGGAATCAGGAAATGATTTCAGAAAGAGAGACAGGGAGGAACTGTGTAATGGGAAAAGTCTGTTACGTGAGCACTGTGCTCTGACAGTACTCTCTTGCCACTAGCCGAGTAGTGGAGGGACTGTACTACAATCACATTAGGTCTCCTGCAAAAAAAATCTGGTTTTAGTTATGTTCTCCAAGCACACCTGAAATCTTAAGTATAATGTGCCTATAATTAGATAGGCAATCATAATAATTTCTTATCATGAGTAACAGCAAACAAGTCAGAGTAAAACAGTATAATTGCATATAGTGCAATCACTGTACAACTTCAATATGGTTTTTCTTGTTTGTTTTCCTTCTATTTTAGGAAAGAAAGCAGTAATTTGATTGATGCTCTTCATAAATGAATTAAAATGCCATGCATGCTTTTACAATCATTTTGCTCAAAACAGTTTGCGATTTCAGAGCTCAGAAGCTTACTTGAATTTTGAGAATAAAGAGGCCCGCCATTAACATGAGGTTGAGCAGAAAATGGGGCAGTCACAGAAGGATTCCGTCTGTATCCACCAGAAGATGCTGAAGAAGTGGTAGAGTTGTGTCGCGAGATTTGCCTGGTCATTGTGCCATACTGGGAACCAGGAGCTGAACCCGGAGCAGCTGAAAAGCATTAGCCAGAGGAACCAAGGAAAAGACTTAAGCAGAGCATTACTTGGGACAGAATGCAGAAAATAGAAAAAAGCCCAGAACATGGGAAATACTTGATTACAGGTCTCCAATAATGTAAGGCCAGTAACAGGAGATTAACAGAAAACAAACATCCCTGTTATAATCAACAATGAAAAAAAAACCCCATACAGGACATAAATCAACACTTTATATAAAGGGCATTTGAGAAATGCTGAGAACTACTTTGAGAGACTGGATTGGACTGGAAAATTGAATCAGCTTCCAACTCCTAAGCAAATCTCAATTATTCTACATGCAATACCCTTTATTAAAAAGCACACTGAAAAAAATCCCACATTCTGCTCAAAGCAAATGTTTTCCATTGTGAACCAGAAACTGCCTCCAATCTTATATAAAAAGACACCCATAACAAAACAGTAAAACAGATGTCATTAGCTTCAGACACCTGGCACACTTATCTATCATATTTGCTAGTTGTGCTTTTATATGGATGGAATTTGCACGAACAAATGAGAATCACCAATGCCAGCTGACAGAAAGACTTGCTATTCATTCTTCAGGATGAGCACCCATTTTCACCTTCCACATGCTTGCTGCACAAACTTCAAGGTTAATAAAACAATTTAAGCTCTCTTTTGGATTAACCTCTGACAGATAGAGAAAAGAATCACACCTTGCAAACTAATGAATCTCACATGTTGAGGTCACATAGATCAATGCAATTTTTAAACACAAAAATTGTTTTGCAATAAAAGGTTTTGTGCTTTTATACACACATGTATATATCTTATATCTATATATAAATATATACAAAAATGCATACACACACATATATAGAAACACCGTGCGATCAGAAGTTTGCAGTCCTATAATGCTATCCAAAGTCACTTTCACTTAACTCTTCAGTAAGGGAAAGTGCAAAGGGTTATGTGGGTCAAAGCCTCCAAAGCTAGTTTCGTAACACAATAACTTTGTCACCAGCCTGTGATAGGAAAGGGTGGGGTATTTTTTCCTGCCTGTTTTGAAAAGTACTTCTTTTAGATCCCATCCTCACAGCTATATGTAATGCTTGAAGCAGTTTTTCAAGAACTGTTAGCTCATATCCCCAGGTCTTCCAGTTTGCCGCCAGCCTGCAGCATGACAGAAGCAAACCCAAGCCACTGTGACCAGCACTTCTGCTTTTCAGCCACCTTACACCCACAGGATGGAATATATACAGCACACTACACATTAGCTACCATTTTCAAGCCAGAGTGCAACTGTTGTGGCTTAGTTTCAGCTGCAGGAGTGATACAGCAGACTACCAACATTCAAGCTGATTTTGAGTTCTTATAGATTAGACTAATTGGATCTACTGGATCTTAGCTTTATTGAGAATAAGGATTTCAAGCAACTGGCAGTCTTTTCCCCGTACCTTGTGCATTTACCTTCAGAGGCTTTAACCACAGGAAATTAGTGGAGATTAGATTTGTTTTTTAAAAAAAAATATCCCAGAACTGATTTTTATACTAAAATCATGTAGATCCCACTACAGAAGGAAAAAACCACCCTCACTAAGTCCATTAGGAAGAGATGATTATTGATTATGCAGCATGACTGCAATCACTTCAGCATTGACACAAGTCTCACCTATCAGACTGCCCATCGGGAGAGGTGGTGGCAGTGGTGGTGCTGGCGGGGCTCCAGGAGGAGGAGGAACAGAAATATGTGCTAATAAAATAGTTTACATTTCCAATTAGGCCATATATTTAAAAAAAAAAAAACAGAAAACCAACAAACAAATAAGAATCCATGGGCACTTGATAGGCTTTCCAAATAGATACAGAAATTCAGATTTGGTCTGATTTGGTCAACAGATACAAACTCAGGCCTTGATCCTACACAGGGCTCTGTACCTGCACATCTTTATTCCCATTGATTTTTATGGGATGCCAGAAAACCTACATGTGTGTAAGAAAGTGAAGACTTGTCACCTGAGGAACAGAGATTTAAGAGTGCAATAGCAAAATTACATTACAACAAAACTCCACTGTTTTTTTGTGCAAATTAGCTTTATGTGCTTACAAAATAAACAAGAGACTTGGTTTATTACCAAGATAATAATCCTGCTGGCTTGTAATAAAGATGGATCCTACACATTCTCACCATTCATCATTCTTAAAGACAAGGGAGTATGCTTTTGATGCCGAGAGATCCTGCATAGTTCTCTTTTATTGTTATGCTGTGCCGTGCTGTCTCTCCTCCTGTCCCCTCCCCATCTTGATTATCTTGTAAAAACATGGTCTGACAAAGGTGTTTTAACCATCTGCTATCTGTAAGTGATTGTTGTGCAAGTATTTTTGGTAAAGAATTAAAGCTTCAGATGCTCCTCAGCACTCGTAAGAGATTTCTTGACCAAGACTGTGCTTAAGGACAGTTTCTACTCCATCGTATCCGATGAAAATCCCTCTGCAAACACAAGCGACTGACGTGACTGCATTAAGTTAACACGGGAAGAGTCCCACGTACCTGGTCCAATGGTTGGCGGTGAAGGCGTAGGCACGGCAATGGGAATGCCAATACTGCTGCTTCCACTGTTCTCTCGACTGCCACTTCCTCCACTACTACCACTATAAAAGAAAAACACAAGTATTAGCACAGCATTTCCTACAAAGGCCTATCAACAGTCACACTTTTTGTGTGAGCTCTGCTAGCCTAACTCAATTACAGACTGTTGAAAAATCCCCTATAAAATGCCTGTCTCTACCTACAATTGCATACAGCTAATCAAGTCTGGATGAATTACACTCTTAATAAACGGAATTAGGTAAGCTGATAAACATCACTATGTATAAAATGTCTAATTAAATGCTTTAAAAAATAAAAAGGTAAGCAACCAAACAGTTCTAGGTAATGGCGTAACAACCGCAGGAATAGTTCAGGGGCCTTGTAATAATTGAAAGTTAGTAAGCTGGGTCTGGAAGAGTTCATGTCTAAACCATAAATAATTATTTGAGATTATTTATACTGTTGACTGAAGGAACATTTCCTCTACTTAGAATAGAAGTTTAGATTGCAAACTTTTTAACTGAGAACAGCCACAATAAACCAGCTGAGGTGGCGTGTGCTGTGGGGTATGGTGTGGATAATTTTCTGTATACCTAACACTCTCCCTCCCTCCATGCACATGCTTTTTGTGTATGAAAAGTTTGTTTCTAAGATAGCCTGAAAGGTAACAGCACAGCCAGGTAACAATTTGTCTAAGTATTGTTACACGATATACAAATTAGAGGCCAGCAATACGGATATTTACAGAACGTACTTCTAGTGAACTACTGGATAACATTTCTACACATGCCTTTGGAGGCCATAACACTTCTTTTCATTGAGGGAACTGAAAAAGAATCCAGATCCAGGCGGAATCCATCCTTGTTCTTATCCAAGAGCACTCCTTAGGCCAAGGCTTGAATTTATATGGATTAAATGGATAATACAAAGGGAATTAAGTAGTCAAGATGTTTTGAAGCCAAAACACCACTTTAACCCATCCATGCTAATTAAAGAGTACTCAGTGATGTTATAGTTTATCTACCATTCCTGGGTAGCTACAAATCAGTGCTGTCAAGAGTCACGCACAAATCATTCAAATATATCTTAAGAAAATAACATTGTTACAAAAAAAGAAAATCAGTGATATGAAATGAAAGCCAGGATAGTTCCTTCAAAATTAGCATTCTATCTGCTGAAGACCTTGATCTTGTCACCATGGTTGCAGCTCAATTTCTAACTGCAGTCTACATAAAATAAGATCTTGTAAGACAAGAATAGGGAGCGTTCACAGTAGCCGGCTAAACAGATTAACAAGATCTTCACTGCAGCCAGATTTAGAAGTTATTTCATTCTGACAGTATTTCATGATTGACTATGTCCAAAGTACTCCCTCAAGCACCATTAGTGACCTACCATGTTTAACTGCCCACTGGGAGTTTAAAAAACAAAAAAAAATTAGAAAACAAACTCTCTAAAAAGTAAACTAATGTCTTACTTCTCACTACATTGAATTATTTTGTCTGTTTTTTCCCTGCAGTTTGAAGCCTATGACAAAAATTGAATTGAAAAAACTGAACTCACTCGAGAGGCTCAGAGAAAGACCCAGCTTTGCAATTCGAGAAAAAAATTACATTTAAAAAAAGGTACTCTCAAGAACACCCTTCTCACCCAAAACACACACTACTCTTTCATCAAAGCCCTTAAGCATATGGAAACAACCAGCTGATGCCAATATCTGCTCTTTGAATAGGTTTTATTTTTTGTTTCTCTTATGCTACTACTAATTATGAGCATTAAGTTTTAGCCAAAAGAAAGCAATCAGCTCTTTCAGACTACCTTCACCACAGCGTTTCTAATCAACAGAAATTTCCCTTTGCAATTAGTGGTCTTGAAAACAAACAAAAAAGAAGTGTTAAGTGTATTTTAGACTAAGGTTAATAATGCAGCTTTAAACCCATTACGACCCATCATCACCCTACCTTGCAACTGCACAAATTTTGAAGGTTTGCTTATTCTTGAGAAACAAATACCATAGAACAAAATAAACCGATTAGATGAAACAAGGCCTGTGGTTATGAAAGTAAGTTGCTAGATACAGTAAGGCTTCTATAGAGTATGAAGACACTTCTATGTGTTAGGGAAGACAACAATACAGTGAAGTTCTGTTAATGCACAGTGGTGGAATAACTCACCTTTTGCCTTTCAATAAAAAGCCAGGAGGCAAAGAGCTTCAAAGCCTTTCCATGCCTTTAGTAAGAAGCAGCATGCCAGGCAGGAAAGAGTTACAGTGAGAAAATGCTCTACCTGTGTGTTCTTGGTCTCTGGTTCAAGGAAGCCGTCCTTCCTGGACTGTGCTGACTGCCCAGTCTGGCAGGACTGGTCATGTAATCACTGGGGACTGTTGGTGGTTTGACTGGCTCCAGGGTTTTGTAAGGAGTATTTCGTCTGGTCAAGGAAAAAAAGATTTGAAGACAGAGAGATAAAGGATCAGAAGATCAAAAGGATAAATGGATGAAGTAGTGCAGCCATTTGTTTTCTTAAGTTTTCATGAGAGATCACTGCACAGTGACCCAAAATACAGTATATTAAACAAATTCCACTGGGTGGGGTAGTCAGGTCACACTCAACTCTCTGAAGTGCACTTATGTAGACAGATCCATAAAAGGTAGCCTACAGCACATGAACTGATTTTAAAAGCCTAAAATTTACCACCCAAAATACAATCTTTGAACTACATAACATACAATAGTTACATCTGCATAATATTCCGGCATTACCTTTCAGTACACTGCACACGACAAATTCTTCCATCGTAACAATTTCCTCTTTCCCTCCTACCCCTCCCCTTCAATTACTTAACCACCCTAAAAGCATTCTTGGCTAAAGGTATTCAACTCATTAAGACGGGAGTAAGGCTGAAAGACTCACAGAATAAGTTACATTTGCAACCACCAGTGCTCTTCCTAGTAGCATTGTTGCACGCACTTAAGCAGATCTTAAAAGTGCTTCACAGATGAGCTTTATTGTCTCCATTTCAAAGCCCATGAAAGTGAAGCCAGGAGACTTCCAAGGTCACCTAGTTGACTGCATCAAGCCAGAAACATAACACAGATCTTTCAAGATCTATTTACTAGACCCATTACTGCCTTAAGAACAGTGCGTTTATTGTACTGAATAGCAGAGCTCTTCAGTCCTCACCAGTAACTAGGAGATCCCTTGCAGGACGTGGAATTTGGAAGTGCACCAGCTAAGCGAAAACAAAAATACTAAACTACTGGCATTTAATTATTTGTTCAATTACTAGTTATAAATGAGTTGGTAAGTTATTCAGCTTCCTGGTATTTTAAGAATCTTAGCAACTTCCTTTTTACAATATGGATTGCAACAATATTAAATTTTAACTATAGTATTTTATTATTAAAACCTCTTAAAAAGAAAAGTGGAAATGCCATAACTGTTTGCATGCACTGCGGTGTTTGTAAATTAGTTTGTCTATATAAAGAACTCCAGATGATTTTAATACACAGACTGCCACCACCTATAGATCTGCCAAAAGACATCAGTCGTGGGAAAAATAAACTTTGTATTCCAGTTGTAAGAGACAGAGCTCTAAATACTACCAAATAAAAAGATAAGCAGGGAAGATTTTAAATGTGCTTCCAACAGAAATAATCTTGAAAACTAGCATTTTAAAGTATTCTACCTTGGAATTCACTGACAATAGGAACTACTACTCAGCTCTGTAGTACTATTTATTTTGACTGTACAATTTAAAAATACTGTCAAAAACAAACTCCAACTACATCCTCAGGTACAGCCATGCCTCAGTTTCTCCTTTGCTCTTCTCAGCTTCACTGAAGAATTCAAACTCCTAAGCACCAGAGAAGTAAAAAATAGTTTCTTTCCATCACTCAAGTCCAATCCTTACCTTTGCTTTTCTGCCAGCCTTATACAGAGGAGAACACTCTTTCCCGACACTGCCCAGCGCTCCCCGCCTCACTGTCCCCCAACGCGTCAGCACAGTGCTGATGCCCATTGCCAACAAGGAGAGCTCCAGGGAGCCCAACACCTTGTTCTGCCCCAGGACCCTCAAGGTACAACTGCAACTACTCCCTCCATCCAGCTCCTGCAATTCACTCGTTCTTCTGTGGTACTTCCAACCTGAGCATCTAAGGTTTTCCACAGTCTCTCCCTGCTTCCTGCAGTCCCTTTCTCTTTTCAGCCCAACCGATTTCTGTGCAGGACTCCCTCCCCACCATATTCGATTAGATAGTCCTGCCTTGGAGGGACGAGCTGCACAACAGGCAGCACGTACTTAAAGGCCCACATTACACACCAAGCTCGTTCTGATTTTGCACACTTATCTCTGTTTTCTGGATCAAAAGGAGAAGAGTAGCATCCTTGCGGTCTCCAACAATTTTTTTTTTCTGCATATATTAGGGAAACAGTCATGCCTATGATATTTCGTGCTTTGGCAGAACACGGCTGTTCAAGACAAGAGCTGTACTTCCTGAACAAGAAGGGCAGATAGAAATCTGTTACAAACCCACATTATTCCTCCCCCTCAGCCAACTGCTGCCTCTTGTCAAGCTCATCTGGAAATGACGTTCAGCTGATTAATCCTTATCAGGCATCAGCTAAGGCAATCAAACAGCTCCAGCTTGTTCGGGAGGAGCATTAGAGCGATGCAGCTCACCAATACATCAGTGCCGCTGTTTCACTAGGAAACGTCCAAAAGGACATGAAAGTGCTACCCAGCTTCCCAGGGCTGATAAACAACCCTTTCTCAGCTGGGATAAGAGAGATAATCGGAATACTGATTGCATGCCCTTGAGCAATGGGAATTTTCACAAACCACCTCAAGGAAACCTCTAGGGTAATTTCTCTGCAGATACACAACAAACACTGCCATCATGAAGCAGAAAAGCATCAAAGCAGGATTAACAATCACTAAGTCTTCAACAAAAGGAGTTGCTGCTCCTAATTTTCCTTGACCATTGCTCCTGATCCCCATCCTGCTCTGTCTCATTATTAGTCATTTCTTCAGCTCCCCTCCTCTCCCTGACAACACACCTGAAGCCAACACAACCATTCCAGCCAGCTTTGCAGTGCCTCAGTCTGTCATTAGCATAAAGGAGAGTGAGAGTGACCAATAGGTAGAAGGTCTTGTTCAGGATGTCTTTTAGAGAATGTTGCACAGGAAAACCACGTGCCACGTTCTCTGAGCTTCTCAAGTATTAATGTTTTGGTCCCTAGCAACAACTACTTGCTGGCACACCAAGATAAGCAGATTTCACTCCCCACAGGTCCACAGCAGTGAAACAGATGCTATGGCAGGGAACTCTGGTCACAGTGGGACACAATAACAGCAAAATCTTTCCTCGCTTAAGCATAAAACTAAAAATGCACAAGCCTGTGAGAATCAATGTTGCCAGTGTGTTCACAATGCCACCAATTTTGCTTAGATAATGCAACAAATATGGCACCAACAGCCATTTCATACCTCTTATAATACTGAGAAACGAATAGACAAAAATAACAACGCAGTCTTTCACCCACTGAATTTAAAACCTGATTGATATTCTCTTGTGTCATTAAGGATTTCTCCTTCAAAATCAGGAATAACAATAGATTCCTCATTTACCCATATCTATAATAAATCCCTCTGCCATGAAAAAAAACATTCTTTCAAAAGGTCATAATGAAAATAAAAGCCAGAGCAGCTGAACAGGTTTTATACAGAAAAGGTAGTTGTGTTTTTGCTAAACATGATCAGAATGGCCATCTATCCACATATTTAAGAAACACCAACACTGGCAAAATTAAAACTTTCTATTACACAGGCGGGACCAAGCAGTCTTCACTCTTACCCCAGAGTTCCCCGGCCTGACATGGGAGGACTTGGTGGTTTTTGTGTAGGCGGATTTGTTCTTGACAAGGTGCCAGTTCTTGCAGGCTGGTTATTTCCATGCTGAAATAAGGGAAAACATGATTTTATTTTTATAACAGAGCTGTTCTATTATTGACAGCTTTTTTTTTTAAGTGTAAGAATATGAAGCGAGAATTCCCAGACAGCTGTCAAACAGCAAGTTTTCAGCTACACACACGACAGACACCAGTAAATACAAAGGGTCTAAATACAAGCTTAATGTTATTTTTGCTATTAATTTACAACAGACATCAGAAAGGTAGGCAAGTGACAGGTTCATGCACAAATCTCTTATATCCACTTTTCTTTAAAGGGAAGCCACATTTGTGTTCACCTCCATCCAGGTGTTAATAAATTAAATTGAACTTTAACACTGACAGTACAATACAGTCAGCACGGGCCCAGAATTTCTCAATTTGCCCCTGCTATTTGACTAGCAGAGTCATTCAGGTTGTCTGGGAAGTCTCCTGTAAAAAATGTAAGTGAAGGGAATCAAGGCATCTACTGAATTCAGAGCAAAGCACTACATGTGTTAGAGAAATTAATGTATCTATATATAAATGCATATGTCAATGTATCAGAGATACACTGACACATGCTAAACACTGTAAATTAAAAAAAAATCAAGTATAGCATGTTTAATCTAAACATCCTATTGAAAGCAGAGGAGAGCATAAGAGAGCGCTAGTTTTCAGTTTTAATGGCTCTGCAGCCTCTACTATCAGTCACATGAGGCACTGTGGGTCAAAGGAGAAATAACACTTCTTACCTTGGCTTTTAGCCACTTAACGTTGGCAAAAAAAGGGGGGAAAAAGGTAGAAATTAATGGCAGATCCATCACAACTGATAGGACAGGTTAAACTACAGATAATCATATTTAAAAAAAAAAGTGTCTACTGATAATTAGCTACATCCCAGTACATTAACAGAGATCATACTGGCTCACTTAGCCATGGAAAGTTCTGTGTCTGACTAAAGTGACCACAGGAAAAACACTTGTGTCAAAATTAAGTTTGGCTAAGCTTTGCCAGATTAGATCGCCAGGCTCCTCAGGGGCAGTAAAGGGCTGAAAAGCTCTTTGCCGCCCATTCAAGTCCAAATCCAAATCAATGCCATTTCAACGTGCACTTAAGAATTTGTTCATGAAACCACAGTTTCAGCTATAAGGCGCAGAATAGACTTGCCTGTTGTTTTGACACTTCACCTTCATGTGTTTTGAAGAAATCCTAGCTGCTGCACTGAATGGTAAATAAAGCAAAGGGAGTTCTCAAGCAGGATGAGCAGCAGCATCTTTCACCTCTGGTTTATTGATTGAAATCTGATCCAAGCCAGCACAGTGCTGGCTGCTCAAAACTGTGTTGGCAGTGCTCTAATGATTGTTATTCTGAAATTTTAGCTCTTAGAATCAAGTCATTATGTGACTCTACTATATCACTTTTACAGCCTTTGTGATTGCAGAGGAAAAAAAAACTACAAAAACTTGGCCTCATAAGGAAAACAAATGTAAAATTTTAAATAAATTCAAGCTGAGTTCTCTAATTTTATTCAGGGGGACTCATGTTTTTCAACTGGGAAAAGGGTCAGTTTCACTGATTAAAAAACCAAGCAAACACAAACCCCCAAAAATAAAATAATCCCAATGCTATTTCTGAAGTTGTTTGGAAATAAACTGTCCGTTCCAGAACAAGCCTCCTAATGCACAGCTTTTCAAACTGCTGTTTGCACCTTGTTCTCCTCCTCCTCTAAGAAACATAGACCTATTCAAAGGCATCTATGAACTCAGAAAAAATAATCAAAACATGCTATACAGCAATGTGCATATGTAAGATTTCTAACAGGGTCTGCAAAACCACTGAAAAACAGCTGGGGTTTACAAATCAAAAGAGGTTGAGAGCCACTGCCCTTAAGTTATTCTTATTAAAAGAACAGAAACACAAAACCTGCTCCAAAATGCAAATGAAAAAGTTCAGCTGTGGTAAGTAAATTTGAAGGTCATCCTGTTCACTCCCAGTCTAGGCAGAGGTTCATCAGAGTGGCAGAATTAAGGCATTTAAACCACTTCTGTCCCAACGTACTTATTTCATGGATAAACATGAAGGCTTAGTTTCCAGGATGCCAGGGTAGTCTCTCAAGTATATTTTTAAAACAGGCTTTTAGCAATGAAATTTGCTTTCCTCTCTCACAGGAACACGTGACCCTTTCCCTTATTTCACCAGTTGCCAAGGGCAATGGCGTAATACAAGGAATTTGTTAAAAGAGACCAAAAAGTGAAACTCTTGGTCCTGCCCCTCCCCAGCAGCCATAGATAGAAATCTTTTAAAGGCTTAAAAGGAAGGGTGGTATGGTTTCTTATCCAGCCTCTACTACTAAATTCGCCTGCCTCAAAAATATAAACCCAAAAAGCTTCCTCTCTTTCCTTCCCTTATGCAGTGTCACTCAGCAATTATGGTGAGTCTTTCCACCTCCTGTTTAATCACTGTAACACCCTGCCTCCACTGCAGCGACAATATGAATATCAACATCTAGCAATGACTGAGGAATGTTAATCTTATTTCAAACCTATCTATTGCTAAGTACTATTTAACATACTATGCATATACCTGAAGTCCAACAGTTCTTGACCTTTATTCCTCTCTCAACCAGGTGAGCTCCACCTCTTATGCTACCAGTTAAACAATATAAAGACAGAAACACACACTTCTTTATTCTGCAGAAGAATTAGTAACTGTTGTCATACTGCTTTCTATAAGTAAAAAGCTCTGTACATGTCGTCTCTGTTGCCATCAATACAAACAGAGTCATACATGCAGGAAAACACAGAAGGAAGGAACACAAAGGAACAGGGATTCTTATGGGAGAGGAACTCCTGAACCAAAAGACAGAAATAAGGGAAGAAAGCAAATGAATTGAAGCAAGATGAACCATATGGCTATTTAATCATGGTTAATAAGCTAATTAATCAGGAGAAGACATTTTCTTTTATTTATTGGCTGAGCTTATGAGGTCAATCTTGCTGCATTTCTTGGTCTGAAAACCAAATATATTGCTTTCTAAGCAATTAAAAAAATTGCTCGGAACTGGGAACAGTTTAGGCAGCAGAGTCTAGACTCATGATTTTAAGAAAAACAGGAAAAAAGACAGCAGAATACCAAAAGGAAAAGCAGGTACATGTTTAACATAGGGTCAAGTATCTCTACAATTGCCTCTAGGCCCACCAGCCGGTTGGCACAACACAAACGTCACCAACTGCCTGATCAGTACCCAGGTCGTCTGAGGAAGGAAGGAAACACAGGGCATGAGGAAGAGAAGCAACAGCATGCATAGGGTTCACAGCTTGAAGAGGGAAGAGACTGTTCTGACAGGGATCTATAAAATAAGATACGAGGTGCAAAAGGAAAAAAGCTTAGTCAAATAAAGAGCAGCACTGAGAACTCCCGCAGAAGCTGTATGGAGCACGACTCCCTTCTCCTCCCGCTAGTCGTATTACTGTACACACAGGAGAAGGTTTTCAGCCAGATACTAGCATCCTGGATAACATACACATCAGAACAAAACCACAGTGTGTAGGCTCTCTGGGGATGCTTGTGATGCTGAGGCAGAGAATTAGGCAGATCAGGATGTTCCCAGAAACAAGACAGCATGGTAAGCAGCAGTATTGGTTAGGGTTTCTTACAAGCCTCATAGCAGAGAGATGTTTTAAGGAAGCAAGCAGAACAATTTTGCCTTTCCACAGAAAACCTGCCAAGCATGTGGCAGTCCTGGATATAGTTTTAAGGGTTATCACAAAATTAAGCGAAAGAAACCAGAGTCTCAGGTTCAAGACATAGGAGTCAACCTCACGGCATTTCCAAAAGATCAAAGCTAGATACAGTGGCACACCCGAAGGGTTGTGACAGTGTGGGAAGCAGGCTGGCCAAGGACTGAGAGCCAGCGGCAGGCTGGAAAGGAGTAATGCAGTTAAGGCAATGGGCAAAACAGGTGTTTGCAACAGCCATGCAAGGCACTTAGTGAAGCCAGAAGTGAGGCTGCTTCTGTAACTGATGCCAGGAATCCAGAGCACCTGGACTGAGAATTTTAGCTGTGGGTTTAGACAGAACAAGCAATGTTAGACAGAACAAGCAATGTTTCAGGACAGTCAAGCATCGGTCTTAAGTACCAGGTAAGAGGCTAACTTGCTTAAGGCAAATATTTTGGCAATTCTAGCATGCTCAGTTCTGGTACTCTAAACTGTACAAAAATACCTGCTGACAAAGGCAGTACTACAGGTTTCTGTAACCACGGCCAAAGGGACAAGAGCAAGAATGGCACGAAAGGGTACGGTGTAAGGCAATCAGAAGTATCTACTGATAGCCAAAAGATACCCAGACATTTGAGGGACTCTGCTGGTTGGCCTCAGGAGCAGCCATCTAACTGTTTTTAACAGTTTCCATGCCAAGTAACAAGTCATGGGGGAACATTAGTCATGATTCAGGGAACCAGAAAGCTATTATTTGAGTTCTAAACTGTGTTTGGAAAACCAGGGCTAGGAACATTGCATGCAACTCATTTATGTGAGCAAATGTATCTATAAGCACAGAAATACAAAAGGCCACTTGAACAGAGGAGCAAAATCCTTATCACACGGACACCCAGCAAGTTTCTCCTGCACACTTCATCTATGAACTCTCTGATTTCAGATTGCAGAAGCTTCAAGTCTCTGTGCAGGTTGCTTGTACTTCCTCTGCCGTATGTTGCTATTTCTCCAACTTCTGAATTTAAAGACCCAATTTCACTCTACATCCTGTTGTCTCTAGGATCACTGAAAGCTGTCATTAAAGACTCTCTACTATAAACATTGATTAATGGAAACAAATGTTTAAAAACTGCTCCAGTCTAATCTGCATTAATAGTAAGTGTCTGGCAAACTCAGAACTTTAATATGTATGCTGTATAAAAGCAATAACCAGCCTTAGATCCCTTACCTTCGACCAGTAATCACAGTCATCAACCACAACAGAAAAAAAAAGATTGCTCTTGATGACTCTTTAGTCAACCTCTCCTTTTACTTAAAAAGGTATTTCTTCTATTAGTCAAGGAAGCATTATCTGAGACATCCCTACAGAAAGGCAGCTGGCCACAAGACCTTATGAAGTGCTATTATGCATCTGCAGCTAGACAATTCAGCTGCCCCATAGGCATCCTCATAGACTTTTGCACAACATTGCCTCCTGTCTCATCAGTGAAGCAGTTCTGGAGTACCACAAGATGACAGTCAGAGCAAGAAAAGCAGCTGGAAAGGTACTTGTACTTGAAGCTATGGGATGCCTGAGGAAAGGATATAGTAAAGCACCAAGTCTAGAACATGGTTTCCTTACAGACATCAAGATATGGACTTTGGGGGAATGTGTAACGAAAGACGTTTTTCAGAAGGCAGACACTCAGGGTAACACTCTTCTGCCACTAGTTCTGTGCAGTTTTAAAGAAATCATTCCTGCGTCTCAATTTCCTCACCAGAATGGGTCAGAAGCCTTTTTTGTTATTTTCTTATAGACTATTGTAAAGCAGATTATTTTGAGAAAATTTACGTTCAAAATAAATTTTTTTCAAAATTGAACACGAGTCGGTAAGTCTCTCTTCAGCAAACTTTTACCTTTATCTTTTAACTATAACCTCTCTCAGTCTTATCTGCAACCTAGTAATTACATAGTCTTCTGTTAACATTAGCCAGATGTAGGTTGTCAGCACTGCTTCTCTCTCCTTTATTTCTCTTTTTTTTTTTTTAGTTTCCAATCTGAGCAGGCAAAAATTTTCAAGTCCCATTTGACCTTAAAATGTTTTTACATATTAAACTGCTATTATTAACGTACAAAAATCTTCTTGTGCATGATAGACAAACTTAATATTGTTCCCTCAGGACTCAGTAGTCTTGTTCAGAGAAAGATACCTAAATTCCTGCCTTTAAATCCTTCAAGCATTTCTTTAAGTTGGTAACTTGGAATCTAGCTACAATAATGTAAGGTTGTCAAAAAAAATTTCTTTTCAAAATTAGAAAATAAAGAGACCTCATAGTTTTGAGTTTCTTTGCAAGCAGAAAGGCTTGAAACATACTTTCTATCAGATGACACTACACACACTTCTGAATTTCCAGTAGCAAGTGCCCTATGAAAAGCACACAGTGTCAACGCTCCAAATAGTCATTAGAGTTGGCAGCAGGAAGAGTTACTTTTTCCCCCCAGAGAAGCATTCCTTACCCTACAGCAATATTTACTGTTTGGCCATGACCCCAAAGCGATGATGTGATATTAATGAAATTGGCAACACAACATCCTTTGAAGCGTGAGTGTCTGACAGAAGCTGATACAGGGACAAAGGCAGCAGAGGCTCAGGTTCAGGATCCCTCGATCACTTTGTTTTTATTAGTGATTTATTTAAAAGTTAATGCTCAAGTGGCTCACACATAAAAGGTCTTATCCTAAAAGGGAAGCAGGCACAATTAGGTAGCCTTCCACCCTCACATCAGCACCTCATCTGCAATTTTGTTTTGCACCATGTGCTAGGTTTGCCTGGGACAGAGTTAATTTTCTCCATAGTAGCTAGTGTGGGGCTGTTTTGGATTTGTGCTGGAAACAGTGTTGGTAACACAGGGATGGTTTAGTTACTGCTGAACAGTGCTTACACAGAGTCAAGGCCTTTTCTGTTTCTGGCATCACCCCACCAGGGAATAGGCTGGGGGCGCATGAGAGGTTGGGAGGGGACACTGCTGGGACAGCTGACTCCAACTGACAAAATGGATATCCCATACTGTATGATGTCATGTTCAGCACATAAAGCTGGGGGAAGAAGGATGGGAGAAACATTCAGAGTGATGGCGTTTGTCTTCCCAAGTCACCATCACAAGTGATGGAGTTCAGCTTTCCTGGAGTTGGCAAACACCTGCCTGCCCATGGGAAGTCATGAAGGAAGTCCTTGTTTTGCTTTGCTTGCCTGCACAGCTTTTACCTTCCCTATTAAACCTATAAAGACCTGTGGGTCTTTATCTCAACCTGTAAGTTTTCTCACTTCTACTCTTCTGATTTTTTTTTCCCCTAGCCCACCAAGGGGGGAGTGGGCAAGTGGCTCTGTGGGGCTTAGTTGCCAGTTGGGGTTAAACCACAACATGCCAACACAGATGTGAGTATGGGGACTGCAGGTGAGTGGGCTGGCAGAGAAGCCTAACAAGGGTGAAAGCAAGGCTCCCTTCTCTAAGGTCAATATTTGATAAGTTTTGGCCCAATCTCTACTTTAAGAGTTCTTCCAACTTCCATTTGCTTGAGAAAGATTTCTGAATGCTTAACGCCTGTTTGACTTCCTGGGCTAGAAAGCTTCTTACAGTTTTAATGCACTAAAATGAAAACATTTTTACAGTGATGAAATTCTGAATTTTTCCTTAAAACAAAGCTGAAAAGTCATCAATTTTCATATACAATTCAAGCTCAGTTTTGAAAAACTATTAGTTCCATAAAACAAGCTCGATCCAATTACAGCTATTAGGCATTTCAATTCTGCATGTTTTCAACATCTTATCTGTCTTGACCATAAGGCATCATTTCAATGTACTATTTGGGTGCCATTTTACAAATTGCTGCAATTCCACCTGCCCTCTATTTGAAAAAAAAAAAAATTATAATAAATTCAAGGGCCAACTCCAGGGCCTTTAAAGCAGCTTCCAAGCTTCCTCCTCCTTCTACCCCCTCTTAAACTGAAGATTTTCTGTATGAGTAATTGTATTTGACCTATTTATTTGCTGGCACATTACTTTTTTTTTTTCCTCCTTTCACAAAAGAAGGGGAAGAGAAGGAAGGAAATGTTAAAGAAGCCTCTGCCTAGTAATTTTGAACCAAGCTCTATACAGGAAGGTAGGCTCTCACATCACGACAGTTACTCTTATTTACCAAGAATGACTTCAGCTACATTCCCCTATCCCCAGAGGGTGACAGCTGAGCAACTACTTAACAGACCGGCAAAAATGCTTGCCTGTGTGCTTCTTGGAGCCATCTACACATATTTCTGTTGCAAGAGAAAGCCTTCTCACTGGTATATCAACTTTAAAAGCCCTCCTGATTTTGACCGATGCTAGCCTTGGCTTCATAGGCACATTTATAAAAAAAAGCAACTTCACTCCCTTTGGAGCCTTCGTCTGTATCTGTCCCCGCAAAGGGAAGGGGCAGGGATCAGGTGGGGCAGCTTGGGGCTACCGTGGACCTTTCAGGCTGAAGGAGAAAGCATCCCTGCAATCCTAGGATGTTCTACAACAGCTTTTCTACCAAGAAGCTGCTGGAGGAGGAAACAGCACTGCCTTCCAAGGAGGTGGCTCCCATCAGGGAGGAAACCTGCTATAGAGAGTAGCTGCTTACCATCACTGCCACCCCACCCTCATCACCTGCACCCACAAAAATTGCTGCATGCATGTGAGAGAGGGGGGTATGCAGAGTCCTTCTCCATGCACCAAGTGTAGATATCTGCTTTTGCATCCCCTCTATACAGCTATGAGAAGCATCAGACATACACAAAGAAAGTGATCTGTGAGTACGCATAGGTGTTTCTGCATTTACTCAGATGGACAATGTACAGCAGAAGACTATTTACTCTGAGGCTTACCCATCCTTCTATTTTATTTTTTAAATTCTGTAAGACAATATTTTTATTTACACTTTTATATAAAACTATTCAGGATCACCCTTAAAACATACTGTGTATTTTAATGACATTTTTCTTAGGATCAGTATTTCAGGAAATAGAAGCAAAACCAGGCTGTAATCCAGACTGTATCTTTGATTTCTCTTCCTTGTAATCTTCCCTTTCTGTTTCTTTATCAAATCCTGCACCAGAACACAGTCTTATTAACAGCAATAAGTTGTCATCTACAGATTTCAGCGTTGCAAAACTTTTTCTTTAATACTGATACAGTACAACACATATATTGACATTTTTTATTGATAGTTGCCACAGCAGAAGACATTCAAGGACCTGCAAAAGTTAGTCAAATTGACAATTGCTCTAGGCAGAACTCAGACTTATTTTCCTCTAGAAAAACATGGTTTCTAAGGCCTTATTGGACATGGTTGCTGTGTGACTTGGGGTGAAATCTCTGGTGAATAAAACAAGACTTAACAGAGTCTGAAGCATCTTCTAAGACCATTCTGGACAAGATAAAGTTTGTAATTCGATTTATTGTGTGCTTCCCCCTAATTTATATGTACAAGAGGCAACTCAGATTCTCAGGGTCATCCGCTATTTGTGCTGACTTCCAATAGGACCTGATCCAGTTTCTTAAGTTGTTTTGATTATCTTATAACAGCACTAGCTACATCTAGGTTTGCAGACAAAGCAAACTACTTCCTTCAGAGCTATGATCTGTGTTACGCTCTCAGAATCCCAGTATATGATGGCTAAAACCATGTAATTATATCATTTACTACCTTAGCCCACTCTTCTCAACAGAGTGTCCAGTGAACGTCAACACTGGTGAAGGTGTCAAATGCATGACAGCCATCTTGAACTATATACCTGAGGCCTGGCTGGCAGCTTATTTCAGTCATGTAACAAGCCTACATAGTAGAAAAACGACGTTGGTACTTTCTAAGCCTTTCATGCCTTCCACAGTCATAAAACAGACTTAGGCAAATCACTCAATAAAGAAACAATAGCAAGATATAATTTGTAGCTTACTTGTAATGAATTGCTAATTTGGTTATTAATGGAAGCTATCTTACCTCTGAACAGACCAAGTTTTTAATATAGAATTAAATCACTAACGGTTAAAAAAACCTGTACTAAAAACGTTCCCTAAGAGCTGCCTAGAAATAGGTAAACAGCACCTCATTTCCACTCCCTAAACATATAAGGTCATGTTAATAAAAATAAAGACACCAGTACCCCTAAAAGCAGGCAGTCATATCAGAAAATGCAACTGCTACACCTTAACAACTTCAGTGTTTATGGATCAAGCACCCTGTTTTGAGCCTGCACAACACAAGTAGTTCAGCAAAGCAACAACTTCCGAGATTAATAGTAATAATTCTACTTTTTAAAAAAGTCTTCTACAGCACTCAATCCCTGGAGCACTTAAATACAGAAACCAATATCCTGGCATTGAATTTCTGGATTCTCTATTCACAGAGCCTTCTCCTCGAATGCAGAGACTGCACTGAAAAACTGTCTGACTCCAGTGTTCCTACTTGACAACAATTCAGTGCGTGTCTACGTAGGATTGTGATTCATCCAGTCTGGCTTAAATTATTAGTATAAAAACCTCAAGAGGTATAGGTTTAGCTACAAACAAAACCAAAAATCAGGTAGTCCAAAGTCACTATGTTAATTCATAGCCTAGAGCTGTCATGGTATAGATCTGCTTTCTAACTTGTGTTGGAATTAGACTCCTCTGGGCATTCAGAGGGGTTACTACAAAGCAGGAGGTACCCTGGCACTCTTTTGTTGAAAAATCCTGAAAGATCTGTTCCTCAAGAGCTCAGCAATTCAAAGGGCACATGATGGCCTGATCTAGCTGCACAAGTGACTGACCAGAGTCTATCAAACTTTAGAGGATACATGGGTGTTGAATAAAAGCTTTTTAATGCCATTCAAGGGAAGATTGTTGTGAATTGAACATAGCTGGAAGACCTGCTCTAGGGGGATACAAAGATATTTTTTATAATAAGATGTCCAGGGAGCAAAGAGTGTTACATTAATTCACTTCAACCATGACCGTTTCAAGGGAGGCAGACATTAATTTATGAAGGCTTTTATTTAGAGAAAAGGAAAACGAGGCGCAAACGGGAATGAGACATCGAATGCCGCTGAGATTTAAATACCAACTAGCTGACTCCTTTTCTCATGACCACCTTCCAAAAAATCCCAACAAAATGCCCTACCCCACCAGTCAGTTTGTCTGTAACAGATGACAATTTTTCTCAATAACTAAAGAAATAAAAGGAGTGGCAGAGACAATTTAATCAGAGGAGGAAGGAGTGATAATTTTTAAAAGTCAGTCACGGCTTTTTTGACAAGTCATTAGTGTAAGATCATGAGCCATTATTTCCAGACACTGTGACTATCACCGACAGTCACAAGGTTATGGCAAACATTGCTTGAAAAACCCTCACTGTATAACAATCCATTTTGTTATTGAAATGCTTGTATGTGGAAGCATATCAAACCCATAATCCTTCCCACCATAAATTAACTGAACATTTCAATGTCAGTAATATTCTGTCCTGACCCTATCTCCTGGTCTGTGTTACTTGGAGTCCTCAAGTGTCCAGGTATTCTTACCTTTACGCCATGGCCAACATCATCCAGCACCGTGTAGTCTATAGGTTTTCGAATATACCTTACAGGACGTTCCATGTTCGCTGGCGCTATAATTTTGTGAGTTCTCGATGTGTTCTTATTGGTCGTCAAAATGCCTATCTCTCTGCGAGCGACCTTTTCTTTATGGATGTCCACGGTCTAGATCAAAAACAAGAAAGTATGGGTTTCTTTAGGCATTTGCTGTTTTCTTTACAGAGCTATCTATATGTTGAGGCTTCACTGTAAAACAAAGAGCCTGAACCAAGTTAATGCTGCTGGAAGGATGTCAGTTTATTGACAAAATGAGTTCAATCTACATAAACATTGTTTGAAAATTACACTTCAATGAAATAACCAATATTAATAATAAAATTACAATTATACATTACTGCTTTGACACTCTAAAGACACTATGCAGATACAGTAATTGCAGATTAACCCTCAATGTTCTTATGACTGGCACTAGTAATAAATTACTCCAACTCCACAGCTGGGAAACCAGGACAGACATGCTAAGCAATTTGCCTGCAGCCCCAGAGGGGAACTAAGCTTGGGAAGTCTGTGCAGAAATTTCTTTCAGCAAAGCCATCAATGTGTATCAGAGTAAGAGTCTGCACAGGGAATGACTAATTTCAACACTGAGGCTAGTTTCAGTCACACTGTTTATAGCAGCTTTATTGAAAGAATAAAACAGAGCCTTAAAGATGCAAGTAAAGGAACACAGAATACGCTGAACTCCAAAATTATTATTAGGAAATACCTAAAGAGACAAAAATAGGTCGGTCCAGTAGTCTGTGAAGGATCAAACTAAGCTTCACATAACAGACACATGCTCCTACACACAATATAACCACCGCTTAAACCCTAGCTGAGGAGAACAGGTACCAATCAAGCATCAGATGCCATAGGAAGCCTTACCTCTAGGAAGCCTATTTCAAGATTCAAGGACTGAATTTGTAGGTTTAAGTACCTACTAAAATCTCAGGATCTCATTGCAGGAGATGGTATCTGACAAAACACATCACTAAGTGACTCTGAACAAAACTTATCAAGCCACCAATTTTTCCACTAAGGATATAATTCTCAGTCTGTAAAAGCACCAATTCCTCCTGGAAAGACTGTCATAGAAACAGAATTAAGGTTCAGAAAGAAAAATCCTTGTTCATCATTACTCATTTAGGCAAGTCTCTAGAAATGGCTTAATCTAAAAGGGATATTGTGATGTGCAAGGTTTTGTTTAGTGAAGCAGAGTCAAAGATGAAGCACAAAATTAGTTCATATTTCACTCTACTATATGAGGCAAGTTGAAAAAAAAGCAAGGTAAGCATCCAGGAAATCATAATTTCTAGGAAAGCCAGCATTCAGTGTTCAGAATTCACTATGAAATGCCTTCAGTTGTACTGTTTTTTTCATTAGCTGGTGCACATGCTGAAATAACCTTAAGTCCTCCTGAGTAAGTACAGAAAGAAGTAAAATCCTCCTTAACAGCTTCGATACAGAGCATTGCAGATTACAAATGGGAACACAAGTGGGGAAGCATCTAAAAGCAGTGATATCAAGCAAGCTTGTTTCACAGTTTAAAGCTAAGAAACAGACAACTTGTAACGTCACAAAAGGTTCTTTTACTTTGGAAGTGCATAGAATCTTAATAGAAATAAAAGCCGTGAGTTTCCAGAGCAGTGCAAGACATTAAATGTGTATGTCTCCATTAGCTTATTTGGAGTAAGTTAAATAAATATCCAAATAAAGCTTTGGAGCAAGCTTTATTGTTCTAAATACTGATGCTCTGAAAAATCCTAAAGTCAGGAATAAAAAGTACCTTTTCAAATGAGACAATCCTATAGATCAAGCATTTACTACTACATCAGTATCAGATACCAGCCACTGCACCCATGTTTGCTCTAGCAGCCAATTTCACACACGACAGAGCGAAGACCTAGAACAAGATTACCTGTAATTCTTCAACTCTTGCTCTTAGTTGTTCTGTTCCTTTTAGAGACTGAAATATACATGTTAGATCTGCCTTTTGTTTGCTTTCAGCAAGATCAAGAAACATTACCTTGTTCTACATGTTCTTAGATCATCTGTCTTCCAATTCCTCCATACAACCTGAATGCTTTTGTTCAGATAATACCAGGTCGCAAGCTTACAGAACTCTTCACATTTTCTAACACATGAGCACTGCATAGGCAAAAAGCTTTTTTTAGAATCACCTAAACAGCATAGCAATATGGGATGCTGAGGAAAATGTCAATTTAAGGCACATACTAATATGTTTTAAAAGAGGGTATTTTAAAATACTACTATGCTATTATGGAATAAATCTTCATTCTCACTAACAGAACCTGTTGTTACTAATAAGTTCATTTTTTGTTCAGTGGAGGGACAAAAACGCATCTTTATACTAACAGTTCTCTTAACAGTAATGTTAAAAGAAAAAAACACACACACAAAGCCCTTCACAGTACAAAAAGATGCATCTTCTCCTGTCAGATAGTCCATGAAGACTGACTTTTCCTCTCTGCAATGAACAATGAAAATTCCATAAATTACTAGAGCAGAGGATTAGAAATTCCAGGAACAGATGCTGCATCACACATGCTTTGGAAAATGACTTAAGTAATCTTGTAAGAAATTCGTGCTAACGGAAAAAAACCCTTAGAACAGGAAAAGAGCATGTATATATTAATTATATCAGACAGCTTATCCAAAATTGAATATAGAGCAGCGATTTGTAAAGTCTTTCCACGGATTTCAGTAATGTAAACCAAGCAAAGGGAATACTATCCGTATCACAGTACAGGGCCAGCAACTCATGGCACATCTGTAAATCCTGAACAGCATGCAGGCACGCCTGTGCAAGAGACTACCTCACTATTCAAAGAAAATGAGACAACTCTTACCACATCTGCTACGCTGGAAAAGCAAGGCAGCATTTTGCCCCTATGCAAAGCAAAGGCTCCCAACATATGCTCTGCACAGAGCAATATGCTGCCCATCAGCTACTAGAAAGTATCTTGCTTCTTCAAGAAGAAATGACCTTTTCTAGATCTATAAGAAATGCATGTTATTAATTGTTAAGTGATCACGTTATGCTCCTCATGGGGGACTTCAACCACCCCGATATCTGCTGGACGGACAACACAGCAGGGCAGAAGCAATCTAGGAGGTTCCTGGAATGCATTCATTATCACTTGGAGAAGGAAGTTATAAAGGAACCATAGAGGAGAGGTGCTATACTGGATCTTCTTCTCACCAACAAGGAGGAGCTGGTGGGGAACATGAAGCTCAAGGGCAGCCTTGGCTGCAGTGACCATGAAACGGTGAAGTTTGAGATCCTTCGGGTGGTGAGCAGGGCACACAGCAAGCTCACTGCCCTGGGCTTCATCCAAAGAAGCGTGACCAGCAAGTCGAAGGAGGTGATCCTGCCCTTCTACTCTGCTCTTGTGAGACCCCATCTGCAGTACTGCGTTCAGCTCTGGAGTCCTCAACACAAGAAGGACATGATGCTGCTGGAGCAAGTTCAGAGGAGGGCCATGAAGACGATCCAAGGGCTGGAGCACCTCTCCTATGAAGACAGGCTGAGAGAGTTGGGGTTGTTCAGCCTGGAGAAGAGAAGGCTCCGGGGTGATCTTATTGCAGCCTTCCAGTACCTAAAGGGGGCCTACAGGAAAGCTGGAGAGGGACTTTTTCCAAGGGCATGTAGTGATAGGACAAGGGGCAATGGATTTAAACTGAAAGAGGGGAGATTTAGATTAGAGATAAGGAAGAAATTCTTCACTGTGAGGGTGTGAAGCACTGGAACAGGTTGCCCAGAGGAGTTGTGGATGCCCATCCCTGAAAGTGTTCAAGGCCAGGTTGGATGGGACTTTGAGCAACCTGATCTAGGGGAAAGCATCCTTTCCCATGGCAGGGGTGTTGGTACTAGATGATCTTTAAGGTCTCTCCCAACTCAAACCATTCTATGATTCTATGATCATTATGCAAAACAAAGCACATAACAGTTGTTCATTTTTGTATTTTTATGTATATCTATTTGCTTAATGTTGATGTGGAAGTTTATTGTTTAGTCATAGGCAATGTTTTTTACTTCCAAAAGACAAAAAAAAAACAAAACGCAAGCAATTTTTAGCAGGGTAGCATAGCTATCTATCTAGACAACATTTAATTCCCAAGAGAGACAGGCCACATACCAGGTAACAGCCAAACTGCACCACTCTCAAAGCTCTGGCCCCACTTTGCACTTGTAGCTATGAGTAAGTGTCCACTCTGATAAGGTAACAAGACAGCTGAACAGTAGTTAATTTGTGATTTCTCACACAAAATCTACTTTTAAATATCAAAGATGGAGATAAGCAGAGCATGGCAGACTGGCTTGGGTTAACACAGGCTAATAAGCACTAGCAAACAGTCAGACCAGCTTAAAGTATGGTTTGGGGAATAGTGATGGGATTCTCACTCCTAGACAAGATAATCCAGCAGGAAAAAGTCCAGCAAGATACTGATTTGGAGAAGAGGGAGACGACAGCCCTGCCAAAAGTACAACATGTTTCCTTTGGGAAATGTAAACTAAACCAAACAAACACATCCCTTTGCTATTATAACTGGGTGCTAGGGACCATGCCAGCTAATCCCGGAAGCAAAATTAAGCTCAGCGGTTGAAGGAGATGTTAATGATTAGCTGCCTCCACTATCTATCTGCTTCAAACCATATAAAAAAAAACCACACAAAACAGTTCATTGACAGGATGTAGAGTTAAAATTTAACTGTTTGCTTCCTCTAAAGTAGCCTCAAGGCCAAGTGCAGCACAGCAATGATACAGCAAATAGTTGTTCTTTCCTTTTTCCATGTTGCAGATACTGCTACAGTGTGTAATCCCAAGACAAACACTTTACGAGAAATAGAGACTGCAGTACGTTTGGCCAAGCTAATTTCAGGATATCTAAATATTTTAATGAAGTCTACATATATAGAAATATTTAATAAAAAAAGAGAAGTAAGAAAAACTTTACGCTTTGACAATCTTTTTAATCTTGAACCACTGCAACTCAAATTTATGAGCCAGATACACAGTCACTAATTCCCTCACTAAATGCATGCAGAGCTGATGAAGAGCAGGGGAAAAAAAGAAAACAAAAAAAATATCTATCAGATCAACTCTGCTAACCAGACACCGCCAACTTCAGGCTGTCCTGAAGGACAAGACAACTCACTACACTGATACCACAGATTTACGCCAAGTAAATACCCTTTAGATTTGTGCTAAATTAACTGATACTCCAGAAGCATTGTGCAGGAAGATTCCACTTCAGGTCTCCTACTCTGCTCCTCCTCAGTTCCTCATGAATGAAGATGTAGCAGCAAACACACTCACCTGGCAGAGGGGACAGGAGAAGCCTGTGTGTTGCTGCACAGCTACCTTACCAGCAAGCCAGAAAATGCTGTCAGGCTTCTGGGAAGAGTGGAGTAACAGTTAGGGGACAGAAAAACAGCTGCCTAGTCCTCAACAGTGAAAATGGTGGCGATCAGGTAAAAACAGTAGACAAACAAAGTTCTCCTAAAAGAGAGTATAAGATACAGTGTAGGAAGCTACAAATTAAAAAAAAAAAACCAAAAAAAAACCCACCATCAACACCCCCCCACTGTAAAAATAAAACCACCACACACTTTCACCCATCAATTTGAGCAAGAGTGAAAAGCCACTACAAGGGCATCTCCTTGATTTAAAAATCTAATATCCAAAACACATTAGACAAAAAAAATCTTAAAATTACACCGCCATTTTTACTGACAGTTTCTCAGGCTATTTCATGCAATGGTTTTAAGAACTTTTTTTTTCCACATCACGAACATCCTTCAAACAAACATCCTGTGCTGCACAGAGCTGCAAGTCAGTAACTTTTCAATTTGTCCCTAGGCTTTCTCAGACAAGAAGGAACGTAGGCTCAAACTCCACAGGCTTCTTGAAGTTGCTACTTCAGAGAAAGCAAGGAAAAAAGGAAGGCCGAACAGCTTGTTATTAGCAACAGCCTTCCGTAATTTTGACATTGTTTCTCTTTTTTGCTTTTTCAGTTTGTAGTTGAATACAGGGTTGGGTCTGTTACTAACACTTTATTTGAAATAACTGAAGCCCTGGTTACAGAGTAATCAGTGTTATACATATCTAAACATTAGCAGAACAGATCAGAATTATTTATACAAGCAAAACCACAGACATAAGATGTTATCAGCCATGCACACAGCGTGACGTGTTACCACTTCCCACTCCCATCTTCCTAGCATACCTGGTGTAATCACACTTACTGAGTCTTGGTAACCTGTTCTGCACAAAGTTGGTGCTGTACTTTCCAAAAGTAATCTGTTCCACACCTCGAGTACTACGTGCAGGAAGGACATCAAACTACTAGTGTGTCCAGAGGAGAGTGACCAAGATGGTGAAAGGTCTCCAGGGCGAGACTTACGAGGAGTGGCTGAGGTCACTTGGTTTGCTCAGCTTGGAGAAGGGAAGGCTGAGGCATGCCCTCGTCGCAGTCTACAGATTCCTCGTGGGGGGCAGTGGAGGGGAAGCGCTGATCTCTCTGATGACCAGCGACAGGTCACAAGGAAACAGAATGAAGCTGTGTCAAGGGAAGTTCAGATTGGACATTAGGAAAAGTACTTCCCTGAGAGGGTGGCAGTCACTGGAACAGGCTCCCCAGGGAAGTGGTCAGGCCCCAAGCCTGTCAGTTCAAGGAGAATCTGGACGACGCTCTTAGTCATATGATTTAGTTTTAGGTAGTCCTGTGAGGAGCAGGGAGTTGGACTTGATGATCCTTACGGGTCCCTTCCAACTTGAGATGATTCTATGCTAAAGCCAGCGTTATTGAAAGACAAGTTAATGGAGAGAACAGTATTTAATTCATTCATTCTATACCTGAAAGCAGTGAAATTCCCATAAACAAAGGGCATTTAACCAAAGGTCATTGCTGGCTGTGTAAGAGAAAAGAATGGTGTAAGAAAAAGAAAGTAACATTCCTAGTCAAAGACAAGCCAACTGGAACACTAGATTTCACATATCAAGTCAGGCTAGCAATTCATCAAATATGGTATCTCAGGAGAAACTGTGCCTGATGCTACACAAAACACTGGGCAAAGACACAGGTTTCAGACTGGACTTAGTCAATAAAATTATGCAATAACTGGGACAGCAAGCAGTGCAGAGAAAGGAGTTTAGTTTCCTACCTCGACCTCTGGAACAACTGTCTGGATTCCAAGCTCACCTGTTTATGTTTGAATACAAAAGGTAAGATCTGTCTACTACCTGTAAAAACGAGCCACAGCATCAGATTTAGTTGCTCATAGCAGCAAAATACATAGATAGTAGAATGTTACAAACATTGTAATAGAAAATATTTGTTGATTTTTGTTAAGTAATATAAGATCACATGGCCAGGCCATGAACTGTAGTGTTAACCAAAGGAAATATAACCTAAGAAACAAACACTAAGGTGCTTTCAGCATCCCTTAATAAAGAAAAAAAAAATAAACACACACACGAATTCTTGCTCTGCAATTTATTCCTAGGCTTAGCTTTCATATTAGCCCTTACTGTCATTCTCCAAAACTGCAGATTTCATTATCTTGCTATATAGCTTACACAATAAGCTTCCCTGCAATTCAAAAAACCTGATGAGACTAGAAACATTAACCTGTTCTGTTTTAGAAACAGATTTATCCCACTATCTCCATAAAGAAAGCATATTTAATAAAAATTTTTAAATAAATGAGTTACGGTTAATTGAATAACTGCACCGAAGAGATCCCGGACAATGCACATTGTACAGACTACCTGCAAGGAAGCCAGTTTGACCTACAAAAAGGACAAAAAAATCCTCAGATTTAGTGAGCTCAGACAGACAGCAAACTTCTTCAGGAAGAGTACCATTTTACGCTGTTATTTTGTGAAAGAAATTCAAAAGAAAATTTAGTATATTCAACACAGGGAAACACATTTCATAGAATCACAGAATGGTTAGGGTTGGAAGGGACCTCAAAGATCATCTAGTTCCAACCCCCTTGCCATGGGCAGGGTTACCCTCCACTACACCAGGTTGCCCAAAGCCTCATCCAACCTGGCCTTGAACACTTCCAGGGATGGGGCATCTACAACTTCTCTGGGCAACCTGTTCCACTGCCTCACCACCCTCTGAGTGAAGAATTTCTTCCTTATATCTAATCGAAATCTCCCCTCTTTCAGTTTAAATCCATTGCCCCTTGTCCTATCACTACACGCCCTTGTAAAAAGTCCCTCTCCACTTTTGTCTCTCCATCTCTTGCATTTAGACTGCAAGAGAAATATTCTATGGAAGAGATCAATTATGGGTTCAAGGCACATCAGGCATGAAAAAACCTAAGTGAGTAGTTTAAGATATCACATACAATCAGATATCTACACAATGTTACAATTATATCTTTCATTAACTCTTGACAAAAGTGCAAGTAACAAGTATTTGACTTGATTATTATTGCTTATATGTTGTCTGATCCCCATCAAGACAATGTTCAAGAAAAAATATTTTATTTCTGTAGGTAAATTCTATTTCTATTTCTTGTCCAGGAGAGTCTGGGTGCTAAGGAAGCCTGGCCTCACTGGAGATGCAGAGAGCAGAGCACCAGTGCAACTGGCACCACTCATTCTTGTTTACCTTTATGCACACACTCATTTATCCCATGGTGATCTTCTACAAGGTATGAGGCTCTAACTGGCATTGGGAATTATAACTGTCAATTCCATTGACTAGAAATAGTTTCAATACCCCAGCTGTGTCTGCACCAGCTCAGTTATAGACCAACACTGGGCAGTTTGGCAGGCATCTGCCTCTTCCTAGTTCTTCAGCCCAGACATCTGGCTAAGTTAATGAACATCTGAGAAGCATATAAGAAACCTGAAAGAAACCTTGACAGAAGCACTGCCCTGTTATAAGTGACTAGAGGGGCCAATCCTATGTCTAAGGTAGAAGGACTGATGCAACTTTTCATCATGCTGTTAGCCATCAGTTGTGTGAAATTCAAGTCCCTAGTTAGCTTTGAACAAATCTTCATGTGAAGGTACCATACTAGAAGCTCTTATACTGGTTATCTTCCATTTTCACAGTAAAAACAGGAAAGGTCCTCGTTACCATCAATCCCCTCAAAAGAAGAATTCAAGACATCTTTAACGGCCCCTTGGACGGACATCAGAATCAAGTCTGCTAAAGTACTGTCAACTTACCAGTCAATTCACAGAAGAAAGCCAGTGCTAGCAACTAGCAAGAGCTACTAGACGAGAAGAAAAAAAAGAGGTGCTTTTTTTCAGTTCTCCAAATACTTTTAAGAATGTAAGGACATCAAGGCTTTATTATTTCACATACACAAACCTTCAATCCAGTTTTCACTAAGGCTGAAAGTCAGTTGCCTGAACACCAGTGTCTAACGTCATCTGAGAATCCTCAGAATATCCTGCCATGCCTTCTGAAGCTGCACCATGAAAGACAGGTCTCCTAGCACCTCTGAAGCATTTAAACATCTAAGTTTCACCTTGTGTGTTTGCTTTGTATGTGGTGCCGACAATGTAGGAGGCAACTGAAATAGATTTAAGAGTTGTATTTCCAGAGCTGCAAATCCAGCAATGTTTTCTTGTAGGTTTATAGATAGAAGTTTCTCACACATTCCCTTCAGCATACAGACAAGTTACAATAGTAGGACAGGCTCTCCAGAAAGCTTCATCTCCTGAAATCCTGGTAAACCCAGGCCTCTTAAGGTAAAAGGCTAGAGGAGCCAGATAAACCATGTCTCATGTAATCTGATATGTCACCTTCTTTTTCCTGCAGAGAGGGGTCACAACAAAGAGCTTTTACAAATTAACACAATGAACTAAGGCCACCAACACATATACAGCAGCTTGCATAGTCTATATGAAATGTTTGCCATCATCACAGGGGGAAAGGCACTGGACAGAACCAAGGAAAAATAATGAAAGAAATAGTAAGTCCTATTTCCAGAGGTGACACATATAAGAACGCACAACGCATGGCTGTGTTTTTCATTTTGACAGTTTATCACTGGATTTCTTCATTTATGCCTGAATGTAGATTATACATCAGTTTAATCCTACAGCGCTAGCCCTTGACTTAAAAATTTAAATCTTTTTCTTTATATACACTAGCAAATTCTCATATTCTCCTAGCAATTGCCATCAGCAATAAACAGCCTCACCTTTAGCCCTCTTGCTGTTACAAAACTGTAAGCTTTTCTTCCAAAAGAAAGACTAGGATTCACTGCGAATTGGACTCAAAGACCCCAATTTTCAAAACACAATCTGTGCAGTGGCACATACGCTTATACAACAGCATTGCAAGGTGAGAGAAGAGAGGTCTGTTCAGCTAAAGGATTATTTATATAGATGCTTTTCAGAGTATTCTGTTGGCAAAGCTAGTCACACATTCTGCTGGAGAAACTGAGCAGAAAGGGGACACTCATAAAGGGGCCACAGGGCAAGGACAGACCAGAGAGGCTGGGAGCGGGTGCATGACATTCTAGGACAAGAATCAGAGCAAAGAAACCAGCCTGCTCGTCCAAGAACCAGACTTGAGTTCATGCCTGATTTTTCTTTTCTAGTGCCAACTCGAAATGGGAGGATTGCTATGGAGGACATGTATTCATCCTTTAGATAGGACAGAAGGAAATAAACTTCTCACATTATTCTCTAATGGCTACTTCAGAGTGTGTTCCTGCGAGTGCTGAGAAGATAAAATGAGGCAGCTGAAGAAAATCAGTAAATCTCACCTGTGAAAAGCCACCTCACAGAATTAAGCTCTATAAATGAGGAGCATCTATGGAGAGAGACAAGAGTGTCTCATTACAGCCTCACCCTCTGCCCTCCACCTTCCCCAACCAAAAGGAAGACCATGTCAATACAGAGCATAAGGAGGGGAGCTCTGCGAGAGTAGTTTTGGGAACAGGGAGAGGAATGTGGGAAGGAAGACTGGCAGATGGCAACTGAAAGCAAACGTAGTTTAAGTCCTACAGAGGAGGAAATTTTTAGCAGCTCTACCATGGCCCTCAGGAAAGAAAACAGTTAAGACAACAGCCCTCTCTCCTCCCTGTTGCATTGGTGAAATGCCAGAAGCACTTCGCTAAAGTTCACATAAGTATGGGGGAAATGGAACTTCAAACATCTGGAGTATGGAGGTCAGACAGAGCTGCAGAAGCAGCTGGCCCTGTGCGCAGGAGGCGGCTGTCTGCCGGGACGTCAGTTGAGTGAAGGGAAGAGGTGGGACGGGTCTGTGGCTAGGAGCAAGAGCCTGGAAAACAGCAGATTGAAGCTCTATTCCTGGCTCCGCCAGACTTCCTGTGCTACGCCAAGCAAGTCGCTCGGCTGCTTGGGCCAGCTTCGCAGAGCTGCCCACCCGCAGCAGCCTCGAGAGCAGACACAGGCAGTGTAGGTGGGCACAGGTATAAGCAGCGCTGCCATCACCATCTGCTCTGAGCTCAGCAAAACGCAGCGACAAAGATAACCAAGATCCCTCTAAAACAGCTTTCACCTATGTTTTTAACTGCGAGTGAAAATGGAGGAGTTATGGATCACGCTTCCTGTGCTTTGGCAAACTCTACTGCCGATTTTAACCGTTTGTGCAAACAAAATGTACACACACTTCAATAAATGTATTGTGAACATTAATAATTAAAAAAAGCAACCCCTCCAATGACCTCTGATACATGTTCATACGGAGCACAATGTGAGTTTCTGCATTCAAACTAATTTTTTTTTTGGTCTTTCTTGAACATGGAATGGAACTAGCAGTTGAATTTGAGTCTTAGTATAATAAAACAGGTAGAAAAAAAATGCATCACTAATGTAGATCTCTGTGGGAGGACACAGAGAAGGGGAGATGATTTGCAATTATCTTCCACCTGCCTTCTAAAGTCTGTGGCTTTTCAGGATCAAAAGCTGGGAGTGAGGGAAAGGGAAGTGGCTTCCATGGTGTTATCCCCTGCACTAACACAAAATCCTCGATCACCCTAGAATATTGCTGGTGCTGAACACTGCATACCACCACTTCACAGCTGTTGCACGACAGGAAGTACAGACCCAGTTCTGTATCAGCTCAAAACCACAGTGCACAGCAAATTAATGATTGCCAGCCATCCACTTGAGTTTCACACTGTATGACAAACATCGTTTTGAAGAACTCTTCTCTTAGTCTTCTCTCTGCCCCCCTCAGCTTGCCTTCACCAAGACAGGATTCTGATAAGGGAACTACTAAGGTACACCCCCTCTCCTCTAGTGAGCTGCAGATATTCCACACAGTGAACTGAATAGACACTTCAATGATTAACCAGTTATATTGCTAATACAAGTTTCCAGAGGAAAAAAGCTATCTAAACAGAACCAAAAGACTTATTTGAACACAAGCCAGAAATGCCAAAATCTGCTGATTAAAAACAGTCTTTAAAATAGAAGACACTTCAAAAGATAAGTGTTTCAAGTGTACAATCCTACCGATTGATTTTGACAGAACAACAGCTGGGATGTGCAGTCATAACATGTTACATTTGTATTCAGTCTTTAAAAGCACAAAAAGAAGATAAATGCTTTTGATTATGCAAAGCCAAAATCCCAACTGTATGTGTGAGTATTTCAGTACCTGAAACTAGATTTTAGTAATTTCAAATTTATTTTTTGCTGGGTATTCTTCAAGATATGCATGCATGGAGTAGGCTTATTTAAAAAAATAAAAATAGAAGAAACAAAATACCTATGTAAGTTCCCCCATGAGAGTTTCAGCATTTTACAAGTGGCTGAATGAGTCTCCCTTTTCCTTACTAGAAAGAATGCACTTGTCTAGAATTAAACAAAACATACAAATCTAAATATATTCTTGACTGAAGGGAAGCACAAACACAGAAAGGAAAAATTAAAAGGCTTCTTCAGTAGTTTGGACTCACTAAAGAACCACCATGGGAGTAGAACAAAATTGTATGTCAAATGAAAAGCATTTTGTGTGCCAAAAAAAGCAACTTCATAGGAGATGAACATGTGCAATTGCAAAGAGCACTGCAGGTGGCTGAAAAGGAAACCATCTAAAAAAAGCCTATAAAAAAAAGCCTCGACAGAACAAGTTTGAACTTTCTGCAAGTCTGACTGAGTTAAGGAACTGATAAAGCTAGAATAATGACAAATCAGAAAGCTCTTGCCTGAACAAAAAAAACCACAATGCCAAACCCCTCACATGTATCTGTAACTTGCATTTCAAACAAGGCGGGGGGGAGTGGAGATGGCAATGACAACCACCCACCAAAAGAAGCAAGCTAACATAGCCTTAAGGTTAATTTATCACCTTTTTAGTGCTTTAGTTTATCACCTCTAATAGCAAAAATAAAATATTTTCCAATAATAAAGGTTATGTTACACGGTTGGTATAGTAGATTTATTGCATATCTCAAAGTAATCACTGTTCTAAACAATAACAAAACTCCCACATAAAACCTATTCGGATTTATCACATGTACTTACTTGAAAGTTTTCTGAATTAATTTTCAGGCACATACTTCTCTTCAAAACAAAACAAAAACAACAACAAACAACCTAAAACCACAAGCAAAATCCACACATACACACACACACAAATATTCCTCTCTCAAGCACCTCCCTTCTTCACATGAATTCAAGGCCTATGAGGTGTCCCAAGACTGACAGTACTGGGACAGATTGCTTCCCTAAGACATAAAACAGGGATAATGTATGTGGAAATGACAGAGTACCCTTTAGCCACCTGCCAACAGAGTTTTCATTACAAATCATCCATGGCACAATGTTACTTCTATACCTCTTTGATCATATCTCATTTGATGGAAGTGATATAATCTAGTGGGAAATCTGCTGGTTTTCAGTAGGGTCAGCACTGCACCGAGAGTAACTCATGAGAGTATTAATTACACAGTTATCAGACAGCTAAAGGCTGTATTATCTACACCACAAACCCTTTTGGCTTAGTGCCACAAACACAGCTGACCCCACATGAAATTTCTTTTCTCTTCTTTTGTTTCCTAACTGTTAAAAGGTTGAAGATTAATAGTTCTCTTCTGGAGAAAATGCAAAGTTTTGGACTTTTTCACGATTTTTTACACAGCAAGCAAGTCTCTATGGCCAACGACTTTGTTGAAACACTATGAGGTGCTACTCCAATGGGAGGATAACCAATAATAGCCATTTTTTTCCTCCTGTCCCCCATTGCTGGTGAGTTTTATCAGTAAAATAAGATGGCAGGAACAACCCTTAGCCACTATAGATCCCACTTACAAGTTTTCAGTATAGTTATTTCACTCTGCAGTTAACTTACTATCCATACTACTACGTTCAGCACATCATTGCAGCAAAGAGCTCTTCCGTATCACTTTAATATTGAAACAATTAGGATCTGACAAGCTCCTCACTTTTCAAAGACAAATTACAGACAAGATAGTTCAACTCTCTAATCCAGACTCCCCTTTCTCAAACCCCCTTAGTAACCAGCTATCCCTTCTAAAGCTACATCAACAGAGGAGAAGTTTATAAGCATCACAAACTTCACTCAACTCAAACTTCTGAAAACTCAGTTTCCGTAGCATTGCACATGGAAGCCTATTAAGATATTTTAGCAAAAAAAAACCCACAAGAATTCACAAGAATTCCCTCACATGTTTCCTAAGACTGCATTACTATTTTGGACTGAGTCATACAGACGACTTGTCATTTAGGATATATTAAGTAAAAGCAAAAGACAGACAACCAAATCACAAGCACGTATGATTACATTTACCAGTTTAATAGGGTGGGGAGGAAAGGACAAGGCAGAGATAGAATTGCTAAGGCTGCTCTACTTCTCCATTGCCATTTTAATTTCCACACACAACTAAACCAGGAAGGTGCACGTTGTTTCTGTAAATGGATTTCCCTTAGCCTCCTACTCTTGGCCACGACCGACATGAAATACTGCAATTATACCTGCTGGGAACATCCACATGGCCTCAACAGTCCTAGCAGCACTTACTCCGTACTGAGCCACAACCTTCCCCAGCCAAAACTTTTCCAGACTAAGGCTGGGCACTCTGGTAGAGGACCCTGTCCCAAAAAAAACACGCCACCAGTCAGCCCCTCATCCAGGCCCACCTCTGACTCATACATGCACAGACCCAGCGGCGAGTTCTCAGCTCCGATCTGTGAGCACACCTGAACACAAATGGTGCAGCCAAAAATGGCAGGTTGAAAGGCATTTCAAGTCTTGAAGAGAAGTCTTACACGTAGGCACAGAGAGCACATTGCTATGTCCCTGTTGCTGAATGCGTTACGCCACTACCATTACAGAAAATTCATTAGTCAAACTGATCATGTGTTCAGAAATTAGACATTTCCATTGTGCAGTTATTAGCATGATGATTAAACTTGATTGCAAATGCTTGTTGAGAAGAGGAGTGTCAGCCATTGGGGAAGACACATGGAAAGCAGCCTGTACAAAGAAGCAGCCAGAAGTCTGTAGTTTTCAAGATCTTGTCTCCAGGATAATTGATCCCACAATTCACGGTGGGGGAAGGCAGAGAACGAAACACTGTCTGGCACAAAAGAATGGCAGGAAAAAAGAGACTGGCCATCTCTTAATGTCACTTTAGACAAAAGTTAGACATATGCTACACAAATACTGACCAGTGACATATTTAGAGCTAAGGAAGGCACACTGGTGCCCTGGTAAAGGTGCTACAAAGATCACAGTGGATTACAAGTCTCTGAACCTCACCACAGTATTTCGAGACAAGGCCTTACAGCTCCATAATAACAGGCACCACAGCACGACTGGCCACTGATCTGTGCAATACTGGACAGCTAAACACAAGTGAAGAGTTACTGAACTTCTGCAAGAAACCTAACTGCATGGGAAAGTGGCTGGGATCAGTATACTACTACAGTTACCTTAAGCCACGGAGGGAGGTGTTGGTGAGGAGTGAAATATTTCCCTGACAGATAAAGGGGTACATCAGGACACAACTTCAGGGACTACAAAGAGACAGCTGTGCAAACTTCTGTGGCCTGCCTCCTCCCCACCGCTTTGGTAAAGCATGGTTCTCCTAAGTGAGGTCAACGTACTTTGGGGATTTAAGTTGTGTATATTCATCCAGCAATACAGTCAGTCTTTACTCCCAGAAGTATATAGCTAATATAAACAACAACTATGCATTTGTTTTAAGAACTACTACAATGAAGAAATCTAGGCAAACGGGCAGGAAGGGAAGAGTACACAGGAGTGAGATCTGCAGACTGCTCACAGTCTGTTTTTCCAGAATGTTTGCTTAAGTCACATAATTGTTTGCAGAACCTCTGCTTTCTAAAAATGCATTTGGAAAATTTCACACATTTTCTTTATTTTGTTTCTACTCATTAAATGATGCTTTTAAACACTATCAAACTAGGTGACCTGTTATTATCCAATAATGACCAGTCAGTAGTGTTCTCTCAATCCTATTTCAGGCAAACATTTCACATGGAAACCAGTCTTTAAAAAGTTTTTCAAATAATTTCCAAAAGAACACACGAGTTAGATACACTTATTCCAAGTAATGCAGCCAGCTCTAGTAGGGAGCATCCCTGAAGAGTTTCTGCATTGACTGAAGGACCACATATTTAATGCGGCCCAGGGAAATACAGTTTCATAAAGACGTTGAGTCGCAAATAAAACGGAAGTAACTTGGAGCTGTGGTCCGGTGAAGCTCCTTTTGCTCCCAGGTCTGGAGATCTGGAATTAGGAAGTAAGCTAACTGGGACTGAAGCTTGATATTCTCTCTGCCAGACAACAGGCACGCTGCATTGCCGGACAAGTGTTTAAAGTGATTTGACTTGAATTTCTCTCAGTGAGCGCTTACGGAAACCATCCCCCACTTCCTGAAGCTTCAATATTTGTTAATGTGCCACAGCCTTTACTAAGAAAAGTGAAAACCACGTTATTTTAATGAAAATACCATGAACCTCCCCCAGAAGTCCTCTCCTCCAGTTTTAGTGCCCAGATACCAGAGTAGCACCAGACACTATCACTACATCAGGGATGCTTCAAAACTGTAATATATGAAGCACAAGCACTTCTGTGGTCAGCTGTCATGCTACTGTCAAAATAAGGTACTGACAGACAGGTCTATGGATCACATGGATGATCATCATCCATACAGCAGAGAAACAGATATACTTTGTTATACATCAATTTAGGAGGAGGCTAAAACAGTGATAGATAAGTGGCGAGCAGACATCCTCAGTATGCAGAACGAAACAAATAAAATAAAGGATGGTCTAGCTCCTATCAGCTTACAGGCTTATAACCCTGTCAGTGCTGTCTCTTAAAATGAGATTTGTTAAATGTATGAGGAAACTAAACCCAAACACAGTGGCACAGGTAAGATTATACAGTTGAGTCTAATTTGTTTCACTCTGTTTGACTGGACTTCTCTCTTTATTTTAATGACCCATGATTACATGAAGATAGCACATTTCTGCTATGACTTGGAGGTTGCACCTCCCAATGGAGATCTTACTCATCACCACAGGAGGCAAATAGTGCCCTGAATTGGAGCACTGGAATAACATAATATCTCTACCATCAATCCGCTCTCAAATGCCATCTTTCACCTGCCAAGATACATGCGCAGACCAACTGCATAATTTCAAACTAAGTTTATTTTTAGAAAACAGACAGGTTTAAATATTACTTGAATTCCTTCTAATTCAGGGGAATAAACAGTTTGCTAGTCTGCATAAGCTGCCACGTTATCAGCTTACCACACACTACCTATCAGCCATTAGAGAGCAAAAATATGTACACTGCTCAAAAACTTCAGTAACACCTTTTCCAGCCTAGTCTGGGAGACAAGCCTTATCCACAGTACAACTCGTCTTAGTCCTGTACTACATCTGGCCACTGCTGCATCTTGCCCAATACTTGACTTAACAACACATGTAAGAAAATCCTATAAACGGACAAAAAAGGAGCAGCTTCCCAAAGATGACGCTTATCCCCCTTCCAGTCAGATAATGGTTGATTTGTGGTTTGAAGGCTTACCCTGCAACCTTATACAGCCTAGTTTTGAACATGGTTCAAATACATAACCTAAAAAGAAGAAAAAACAATCCCATAAGACACTGAGTTCAAAAAGAAAGGAGAATCAAACCTTTCAGTCATTATTTCATATTTCCTTGTTCTTGTATTTTCAAAAGATGGCCCAACTGACTTTCCCTGAAGCAATGACATGTTTTATTATTTCCATCATGACCGCTTTTAACTTTAAGGTCCCCATCCTACTCGTTCTCACTTTGTATAGAAGCCGGATACCTTTTAATCACACCCTCGTTGCTCCTGGTTTTGCCACATTCAGGAATTTGAGATAGCGTGACAAGATCAGGTGGACAAGACATTATTTTTCTCTGGTAAGCAAGGAACAGAGAAACTAGTTAGAGAAATAGCAAGCTATGCTTCAATCCTCACATGACACCACGTTGAATTGTACTGATGGATCCCTTGTCAATAACCATCCCAGGACAACATGCGAGGGGGAAAAAGCAAATGCGTTTAGGCATGAACAGGTGAAGCTACAAAACCACTGCACATTAGCATTCATACAAAGGTACACTCAGGAAAAATTCATAACTATTTAGTAGATTCTCAAAGAGGAAACAAATGAAATATAAGATCTATGATCCTATGGTTGGTCATGTACCACCTACATTTTTGTGCCCATAGATATAATTAGACACAATATTAGGCAAAATTATTTAATATAACTATTTGCTGGAACCAGGAATGAACATTAGAAAGGAAAGTGACAGCTCTAGTAATCTATTTTTTGAAATTAGGGAAGAGGCAGATATACTTTTATGGTGGTTACTTCTACATGCACAGCCAGTCTTCCAAATGGGAATGACTGAAAAAAGCGAATCATGGCCTCCACTAGTTGTCACTCAAAGTGTGCTAGTCCAAAAATATTCTGATTTTTCTCAAAAAAGAAAAACCCTACATACAGAACAGCTTTTCACCAAACAAATCTACAATCTTATTTCTCCTACCACCATGATTGATGCCCTTTCCATGATGGCACTAGCAGCAGGGTCAGTTAAGAGTCAACAATATTCTCCAGTGGAATAAGTAGTTCTGAAGAAATAATATTCATGGTAACTTATTTCTATTTAGGTGTTTAGCCATAAATTATATAAATTAACATACTTTCATACACACTTTTTTCCGTTACAGTAAAGGTAAACTTCTCACTTTGTGCTCTGTGACTTCCCCACTGATGCAGAGGTCATACTGTCCCAGATGATGCTGGGGAAGGGATATACACCGCGTCACAGCAGCCACATGGCAAGTGTTCAATAAGACGAACACAGTTGGATAGATTTCCATACTTCATGCACACTTTTTCAAAGTTACAATAAAACCACAGAAGTTGTCCCAGCTTTAGAAAAGCAGCTAGTAAGTCATTCATACACCTCCCATGAACTAACCAAAGAGTTTGTTCACTACATATATATAACCTGTAAAGGGGCTTTCAACAAGACATGCGTAACAGACACCAATGGGTCTCAAAAAGCTGCTAGTAAAGAGAACAAAGTCAAACCAGCAGCAGTATAAAGAGTGGCAGAATGTTCCTGCTGCCTTATAAAGCACTCATGTGAATCATTACTTGGTTTTCCGTCTGCAGCTTGACATTAACTAAGCATTTTCATGCCCCCAAATAAAACCATCCAGCAGAAAGCACTAAGCAATTCCCTTCTGAATGACACAAGAAGCCCAGCCACAAGCACCCAGCAGCATGTGTTCGTGTGCTTGAGCAGCAGATTACAAAGAGGGGTTGCTCCAGTGATGCAATACAACCAAGACTCATCTGCTTTTCAATAAGCTGCTTGTACTTGCTCTTCCCCTCCTTTTGCCCAAACGTAGTCGGCTCAAGCATAACACTACCCAGCTACCATGAAAACCAACATCCCACATATCAGCACTGGATGGCACAGATACAGTGACCAACTTAATGCTTTGGTAGCTGGTTACCTGCTGCTGTATTAGACACAATGTTCTTACAACCATCACCTCATACACTGCATTTCCTTTTTGCTTTGCCCTTATGCCACTAAAACACTGACAGCAATAAGAAAACCCTAATTCAATGTAAAATATGAAGACTGCTGGTTTATCAAGACTTGAAATAGAAGGAAAATTAATTTCAGGAAAAAAATCTAATCAGATTTATCTATAGAAAAAAAAGACTCATTGAAAAGTCCAATGTGACTTTACACCAGGTTAGTGACACATTTATGTGTTGTATCTTCCAGATATGAGAGGTTTTCATTAAAAAAAAGAAAGACTGCACAAACACCCTTGACTCCTTTGCTGCACAAAATTATCAAAAAGGTCTTTCAGAATACTATGAACAGTGCTGAGACTTTGGACTTTGATTTCAGAAAACAAGAGGCCACATCAGGCCTCTCAATTTAGTATTTAATGAGGTTCCTAGAGCTTTCAGTCAAACACCCATTCAGCAGAAAGGAGGTTTTAATGGTCTAAAACATATGCAAAACTATGCATTCAGACTGCCCTTCTACAGACTCTGAAATGGGAAACAGCACATGAAGTAATTCACTACAGTCAACAGATATTACAGTTAGCAAGCTTTACCCATTCCCAAAAAACAGGCTCAAACCCTGCATTCACAAAAAGAAGTGGGAATAAAGAAAAAGAAACAAAAGTTTCTGGCTCATTTTTTTCTTCTCCATCAAAGCAACCGTCCTTCCCCACCACAGAACGGCTGACAGCTGTGCTGGCTCTCCCATAGGTGTAGGGAACTAAGTGGCATAAAGGGGTTTTTTGTTTGTTTTGATTTTTTTGTTGGTTGTGTGTTCAGTTTTTTTTGACTGCATCAGCTGACTGTACAGGAATTACACACAGATCTCATCGTATTCATTTGTGGTCATGAAGGGAATTTCTCAACAAAAGAGCTGAACAAGGCAACCCTTACACATCATACTACATTCTGAACAATTTACACATATCATGTAGAAGCTGATATGCACGAAGTTAACAATTTTCTTAAGTAGACGGATAACCAGAGCAAGCACAGTACTTGTCGGAGCCTTGGACTCTATCACTGAGAGTACAGAAGAGCAGGATGTGAAGGAAAGGCCACCAAGATAACTGTCAGCACTTTATTAGGAGAGGGAACATCACCCAAGGCAAGGTTAATCTAAACAAAAGGTGCAAGTTTCTTTGCATATTCAGAACATTTGTTTCATGACAAGCACAGGCAGTCCAAGAGAACCAGAGAGAAGATATTATCTTTCTAATGTATACAACATTAGATAATGCTCTAGTTCCTCCAAAACCACTTGGTCTCTTTACGCACTTTTGGGTGTGCAGAAAGGAAAGTTTGTATGGAAGTGTAGCTTGCAAGGATTTGTAGACATGGAGTGGCAGCTTCTGCCCTGACTCTGTAATTGTCTCCCCCTTCACCATTTAGTTCCTGTAGCTTATGGCGTGCCTTGCAAGGATGCAAAGTCAGCTTTTAGGCTATATCCAGCTACTGCAGAGTAACACTGAGAATAGTCAACCAGAGGGCAACCTGTTCCAGTGCTGCACCAACCTCTGAAATTGCAAGTATTTTCCCAGCTCCATGTACTAACCTGTCTAGTTTCAACTTGTGGCTAACTGTTCAATATGACACTGTCACTAACAAGAGAAAGACTAACTGCAAAGATGAAAGAGCCAGACTTCAGTAATTGTAGGCCACCATTATGTCACTGCTTTCCTTCCTCTTTGTCAGACTAAACAAACACAACTCCTTCAACCTCTCCTTGTAGGCTGTGTGCTTCATGTCCCTGATCATCTCAACATCCCTCTCTGCTGGATTCTCTCCAGCTTCCCTAAATCACTCTTGAACAAGGCAGGGGTGACAAAAAAAAAAGGACACAGCATTCCAGGTGAAGCCTCATCACTGCAGAGCAGACGATAATCAGTGCTCTTCATCTGCCAGCCACACTCTTCCCTAACACAGCCTGCCATGCTCTTTCACTTATTCAGGTGGCCTTGTGTTGTTGGCTCTCACTCAGCATAGCACCCACCAGCACACCAGCTCCTTTTCAGCAAGACAGCTGCTCACACAGTCACCTCCTAGCACATACAAACGCATGAGGTTATTCCACATCAGGTGTAGGTCCTTGCACCTTGCCCAGTCTCTCAAGGTTTTTGCTGGCTCTGTCCTCACGTTTCTCAAGGTTCCTCTGCACTGAAGCTCTGCCGCTCAGCATACAAATCACAATTCCTAATTTAGAGTTATCCCCAGATTCACTGAGGTTATGCTTTATGTTCTGAACAGTCTCCAAAGAACATTTGAACAGCATGCGCTCCAGTACCAACCCTGCTTGTTAGCAGCCATCAACCATTTGCTAGTTCTGGCTAATTTTCTTTCAAGCTAACAGTCCTTTTCAGCCCATATATTCTTCATGTCAGAGAAGATGATCAGCGTTTTAAGCATCCTCCTCTTTTTAAAGAGGCAACTTCAGGCTAAAAGTACCTGGACAGCTGTCCTTTGGAAGCACAGTCATCACTAAGAGGATCTGGAGAGGCCTTTTGCTCCCACCCGTAAGTGTACTACTTTACATAACTGCTTGTTCCTAGGCATGACCACCCACATTCACCAGCAGGTGATTTGTCATGTTTTCTACTCTCTTTCTACTTCTTTCAAATACAAATTTGAACTGTGTTGTGATCATATACCACAATCCACTTATGCAGTATCACCTTAATCCAAAGGTCAGACACACTCTGAGAGAAAGCTCTTTCCCACAAACTCAAGAGACCCACTGTACATGCACTGCCTTATGCCTCTTCAAACAGAGACCTGCCGAGAACCTAACAGCTCTTGTGCTCTTCCTCCACGGCATCAAACACCAGCTAACGTGTTCTCAACTCACTACTACTTAGGAGCTCACCCTTCAAGTCCTAGAACATCTTCAGCAGAGCTTCTCTGAAACCTAATCTACATCAGTCCCGACCAGTTGCTCATTCAATGGAAAAGGCCTTAGTATTTGGGGATGGGGTGGTATGTATGTGTGATTCAACAGACGCTACAGCTGTAAATTTCAGAAGTCTTATGTTAAAAGATAACATCTGTGTTTTTCATTACTGCCCCTGACTGTAGCTAGACAGCCATACCATAGAAACAGAAGGCATTTGGCTTTCTGCTTGCATGCAGTATATGAATTACACATGCAATGAATTAGACATGGATGGTGACAGGCAAGATTCTTCTAAACTAATTCAGGGATTTTTATTTTTTTTTGTTCTAAAATGTAATAAGTAATATATTAGAATTTGCCAATCAAATAGAAACCACCATCTCTCAGGAACTAGCTAAGATATATATTAGTTATTGTTTAAATATTAAATACTAACCAATTATCGTTTAAATACTGTTACATCAACTGTTGTATGGATTATTGCTGTAAAATGTTAGAAGTTGTAAAGTGCTAGTCCCTGCTGTAAAATACTAGCTGCCCAGGAGGAGGCTGGTGAGAAAAGAAAAGGCAGATAAGACGGACTCACGTCTCACACCTCTGCAGGGAGGAAGGGATACACAGAAACCAGCCCATGTAGGAAAGATAAGGACTAATAAAAACTAACATTTGTCTTCAGATAGTGACAGGTAAGGCAACCAGATGTCCACTCAAGGACAGACCAGGCTGGAACCAGTTTGGCTCTGCAAGCTCAGCCAAATCAGGGATTTTAGGGAAGAGGTGAAAAGTACACAGTGAGGAAGACCTCCGGCCTTCATCCTGAAGACCCTTGCCCATGTGAGGAAGACCTCCGGCCTTCATCCTGAAGACCCCTGCCCACGACCACCAGGAGGCGTGTCGAGGAGGAGCCTGAGGCGGATCCTGAGGCGGGGATTATGGAAATGATTTCCTGGGAGAGACTGACCTTTTGGGGGGGGCTATGAGTGTGTTTGTATAAATACAAGAAAACTGCCACGGCAGGTGTGCGTCTTGGTGGAGCGGAGACTCCCGGCACACCCAGCGCTGTTTGCTTGCTTACCCTAAATAAATTTTAACTATTAATTTTACAGTTATTGGCTGTTGAGAATCATTTTCTCACCAAACTATTGAAATTAATCTATAACATAAAAGCTTTAATTTTTAACAGTGACAAAAGATGCGTATTTTTTTTGCTGAGTTCTGCTTTCAGAACATATTGTTTTGTAACAGTCCCTATTTCACATTAGAGGAGAGCTTCAGATTCAGAAAAAAACTTTAACACTGACTGTTTAAGAGGTGCAGTGCTTTCTGGTGCAAATCATCATTTCTTAAAAAGGAGTCCATTGCTTCCTTCATGCTTCAAAAGGCATGGTTTTAAATACTGAGCTATTTAAAAACTGTTTATGTCCAGGAAAAAAAAAAGGAATAGTTGCTACACCCAGTACTGCAGCTGCTCTCATATAAATGTGAGTACTGATCAGCTACATTTTTCAGTTTTGACATAGTAAACAAGGATGTCCCTGTCAACCTCTCTCTCCTCTGATGAATCTGGCTCTGTCCTATCTTCATTCTCCTAAAGTTTGTGGAAATGAAGCAGCAAAAAAAATTATCTTAGAACATGTTTAAGTCAGTTCTTGTTTCTAAGAGGAGGAGGGGAAGAGGAGAGAACAAAGAAACATCAAGTCAAAAGAGCAAAAGAAACCAGGCCCAAATTTCTAGAGGAGTAGTTTTTCCTTGTTAAATATTCAAGCTACAAAGAGCTGAATTTTTAACTCATTTACTAAAAGAAACTGATTTTCAGAATGGAGGAGGGAGGGATATGAGAAGACTTTTTTTTTTTAAGAAGTAACCATTCACTCAGGGATTCATGTAAGACTGATACAAATGAACATGAGTTTAAACAGCAAACTATTATTTCCTTTAATACACAGGAAATAAACATAATGAAGCATAAACTGCATTCAGAGCACAAACATACAGTCTCTTGCTTAGTTCACCATTAGGGCATATGAAAAAATCCTGGGTTTATTTAGTTGCAGCACACTTTAAGAAACATCATATGCTGAATGTTAAGGTTTTCATTCCTTCCCCACCTCAATGCCCAAGGTCCTTCTTGGTGTCTCCAATTGCTGACCCTCAGCTTCCCCTTTCACTGTCCAGTCCATGCATTCACTCATCTTCTCTAAAATTGCTATAAAAGAAAATACTACCTATTCCAGGCACCTTACACTTCGTATACTATGAAGAAAGCAAAACATCTGGCTACAGCTGTTTAATCTTCGAGGAAATTTATTTTTGGTCGCTACAACTGAAGGTAATTCATACTGCAGCAGAACTGCTGCTCTGCTACTACCTAGCATTTGTGGATGGACAAGTCATTGGTGATTGCTAGGAATCACACAGGGTTCAAATCCTTTCTCCCTTACCTTTTTACACCAGTGTCCCATAGAGGAAGTTGAGATGCCACACCACAGCAGTGTAGCACAGGCTGGCTCTGCTTTCACAAGACGAAAACTAGTTCAACTCCTACCCGAAGTTTCCCTTTTAAGCATGGCCATTCTCCAGGCAAATAAAACCAAAGTAAAGCACCAAATAGGAACTGACAGAAACACGCAATGTAACTGTGACTGCAACAGAAAGCTTGTAGTAGGAAATCTAGAGGTATATAAGCCTTCATGTCTTCAGTGAAGCCTTGATGCTCAGGTTGGTCTGAAGCATAGACATGCTATCTTCCCGCCCTGCCTCCCCCCCCCCCCCCCAAAAATCTTGCCTAACTGGACAAGTAGGATGTCTTATACTACAAGGGTCTGCAAACAGTGACCAAGTCTCTGCTCTGCCATATCAGAGCATCTTTGAAATGCCAAGTCAGCTTGGCAAAACTCAAAGTCAGTATCGAGGGTTTAAGCCAAAGATTGACCTATATGTACACAGCTCTGTATACTGGGTGAGGTAAATAATTATGTGGCATGTCACTCCAGACCCATACATTACAGCTGGGAGACAACTATGACTGCAGAAAATATAGGTGCAGCTGGGCAGGATTCTGCTCTGGCTGCTACGTGAAAGTCATTCCTGGAGCTGTTCACTGCCTCTGTACAGTGCTCCCTCACCACAGTGTGATTACTCATGCGAAGCCTCTCTGTTTGCTCTCAACAAGAAACCAAAGCTGAATTAATTTTTCCCTATAAAAGTGAGCAAACTTTCCATCTGTAACATTAAGCTCCAGTAATAAGAATAGAACACATCACTCCATCACTTAACTTTTCATGAGTGCTTTTTCCAGTGAAGAAGGTACATAACTAGGAAAAATATTGAGTGGCTACTAATCAAGATTAACTATCCGATCATTTAGCCTACAGTCATTCTGGAAAACATGCACAGAGAACTGAAACACTGTAGGGAAACAGAAACTGCCTGCAGGTCAGATGAGCCACAGGATTTTCTTCCATAGAAAGAAGAAAGGGTTTTTTAACCAGAAAAAATATTAAATTGTACCTTATCTCACACATATCTGCTCTATGTTGCAAAACCCAGAACTGAGTAAGTGACCGGCAACGCCTCAGATCTGTTTCTAGGCAATACTTCTTTCATGGAGAAGAATTCCATTTTGAGAATATATTCGTCCCCATGTTTTAGTGGCATGAAAATATTCACCACTGATACAAGCACAGAGAAAGACACTCGGAGAATTTAGAAACAGTCTATCAAAGCAACTGCACAGCAGATTTAAGACATGCAGTTGAAGCATTTGAGCAAAAACATTTCAAAGCAAATAGCTGAGCTGGTACGCGTGCATTATCTGTATCCAGTTTAATTCTACAAAATTAGTCTGCAGAGGTTAATTCATAAGCAAGGATTAGTTTCAGGAAAGACCAACCAGGACAGAAACTACAAGCAACTGACCTTGCTAAACACTCCTCAAAAGCTCTACAAAGCACTGATTGTTCACAGTCTTTAGCAAACAGTTCATGTATCAGGTGACTCAATAGCTTTCAGCATAGTGCCTCCAATTCAAGCAGCAAACAGTACAGAGGGTTAACACCTTTTGTGCTAGCATCAAACATTTTGGCTTTTTCCATGGTTAGTCATATCAGTGGGCCAATGAGAATTTAACAATAACTGCTTCACATACTGCAGCTCTGAAACACATAAGAAAAGATGGTCCCACTATAAATGGACACCCAATGCTTGGGAAAGCCTTTAGGTTCAGCCCTTTATCCAGCCATTTCTTCAGAGGTAGTCATAATCCTAGCATCAAGAAATCTCTGAATACTTGACAGAACAAGAACTCAAGAAACAGCAATTATACTTCCTCCAACTTTCCTATTTCAGTGGCAGGTACTTTTTAAATATTCCACGTAGCTTCTAACACTGTGTAGTTCTTAGCACATACTAACTTGACAAGCCTTGTCGAAAAGCTTGTTACTAGGAGGGCCCTTCATATGCACTGGAATCCTCTCCCTGCTGACACACTTTCAGTGAACCTCTTTGGTGCCATTTAACAGAGATTTTTAGAAACCACAATTACTCTAAAAGAACAGTAAACAAAGGTTAGCAGGGCCTACAGGGAAACAGACAGCAGAGGTCATGAGAAGCATTTCCTTTCAGGCATTTGGTCTAAGGTGTACCACTAACAGGGTATTGGTTGATCAAGAAAGCTTTATAAGTTCACCAGCTGCACTGCAGAATGTTTTGGGTTGAATCACCTGAGATTTGTTTATGAAATGTCTCAGACAGGCATAGGACAAAGCCTAGCACAGATCCAACTGAATTTCAATAAAAGCATACGATAGAGTGGACACTGGGCCCTCAACAACTCACTCAAGCCCAGTTTGGAACAGCAGTGTAAGGGTGAAATAACCGAGCGTCTCTCCCTTCCTTGACACCAGTATGGCACACACCTGATTATGCCATAAGCCACTTCCAGCTTAAACACAGTAAACATTTTTTGGCTGAGTTACCATACAATCAGACCAGTGCCAGATTAGGCACAGGGCAGGCAGCAGCAGCAATTCTGCCCCCTCAGCAGCAGCCAGCTAGGGTGGAGCTTCAGCCAGGGGAACACAGGCTGCCACCGACAAGGACAGGCCTGTTCTTTTCCATCATCTATCTCCATGTCCTCCCTGCATCAACTGTAGCAATACTGCAGTCACAGTACAAGTCAGATCAGCCACTCATCCAACTGCTTTGGCTCAGAAAGAGTTTGGCTTAAGCAGGTAGTGTGGTGGCAGCATGCAAACCTCTCTCCCTCTCCACACAGCTCACGAAATTACATCCTGCAAGGGTATGAAAACAAATGAGATTATGCATATGTTGCAACGTTAAATAAAATGCCACCGATCATACGGTACTTATATCTGGATTTCCTTCAGAAACAGAATACTTCTCTCTACTCCTCCCTCAACTGCAGCTTCAGATCTTGGAATCTTAATTATTAAGCTCATGCTTTAAATCAAATATAATCTCAGTGTTTCTTGATAAAGGAACTGTTATTTCAGTCATGATATCCATCACAAAATGGCTTTCATAAATATTAAAAGAAAAAAGCCTTACCGTTTTCGATCATTTTACTCAGAGAATTTAAAAGAAGTCAACATAAACTATCCAGATCCATATTACAAGAGACAAGATAATGTCTCCCCAGTGTTGTCAGTCCTCTATTAAAAAGAGGAAAAAAAAAGATTACCTGGGAGATATGGTTGATGGAGGACTCCATCCTCCGTAGCTGGGATGCTTGGATGTCCAGCAGTTGTAATACATTGTTGGCCAGTGCATTGATCTGATAAGCAACACTGGCTAGAGATTGAGTTGTGTAGGCTTTGGTCTCTTCTAATGCTTTCCTTTTATCTGGAGCCTGTAAAACAAAAGAACAAGATGTTTGCTAAAGGCCAGGAGAAGGATGAGGGAAAAAGATAGGAGAAAAAAAAATACAATCTATATTTAGAAGAATTTGTAATCAAGAAGATCTGACTGTGCAGTCAAAGTACTCAATCTGCATCAACATTTTAAAAACCCTCAATAACAACGAGCAGATAAAGAATTTGAAAAATATTTAACCACAATAAAATTACATGCCAAGAAACAATTCATTCAGTAGAAAAAACAACGCTATCATGATTCGTTGAAGTTGAGTTTCTAAAGCCTGCCCAATCCTTCATTTCCCGAAATTCTCCAATTCCCCAGGAACACTGAAACGCAGCTTTCGTCATCTCTTATGGACGTCATGCAGCCCAGGCCAGTTAAAGACAGAAACATATTTTCCCACAGTTCAGTGTCCCCTACTGCACATGACACCTACAAAGCCAACCCTCCAGCTATGCTGGCTGCTACTCCCGCAGTCACAGTCCGGGAGAAGGGTGAGCAGAGCATCAGGACAGCATGCAGAGGGCTCCTGCATGCAGGAGTACTTGTAAAGTTATCCCTCCTCGCACAAAAGCTTAATAAACTTTCCTTGACAGCTGAGAAAGTTCATCATTGACTGAGAAGACACATGTATTTTGAGGTGTCAGAAAGGAGCACAGCTTCGCCCTTGAAGGCAAAAGTATAAAGAAAGAATAACCTTCCCACTGAAATCACACTTTGCTAAGATAAAGTCCTCAGTCTGTCCTGAAGCAGAGGGCAGGTTACCGTCCAAGATCAGCAACTGCTTACATGACTCGAATCTCATGGCCCAAATAAGTCCCTTCTGACCAGCAGAATGGGAGGTACCAACACCACCTCCACCTGGAAAATACACATGCACCCCACTCTGAAGTTATCCCTCTATTACAGCTTTGGAGGTGGCAGTGGAGGCCATGTACTTCATCTGTTTCCCAACTTGCAACTGCGGCTACTCAGAATTCTCTTTTCTTCCCTTTGTAGGAAAGGTGCATTGCATAAGGAAGGATTTCCAGCGCATGATGACTCAGTCCTAGCATAGTTTCTTCCTCATTTTATTTATTTGTGGAATAGTCAGTTGATCTCAGCAACCCAAAGGAAAGGTTCATACTAGTAGTCCCTTCCAACTAGACTTCTGTCTGTTTTTTTTGTTGATTTCTTTGAATAACACACAACACATTGTATGCAACAGTTACAATATTAACAACAAAGTCAGGAAACAAAAGAATTCCATTGCATTCAACTGAGCCCTGTGTCTTTCGGTTTCCAGGCACTCACTTATTCTTAAATCCTGCCTCTTATTTCTTCACCTCAGTATTTTAGCTTAATATCCACAAGTGTTCAATCTGTCCCCGAGGTACGTACGAAAAGATGCAACAGCTAGTATGGAACCCTTCTAGTCTCTCTTGCTTTAAGGAGAAAACCAGAAGACAAGCTGTTCACACACATTATGAAGTTGCATCACGACCTAAATACTGCAACATAAGCTATGTTATGCTACCTTTTAATTAATGATTTCTTTAAACACAGGTGAATTCCCTCCCAATCCAGGTGAGTTGTTCATGCTTACAATTAACATTGCTAGCAGTGTTTTAACATGTATCAGAACACATGGTTAATGTCATCCTTCAAACAGATTCACATACACATGCCTTCTACACTGTGAAGCAGCAAGAACAGGTTAATGCAATCTGTTGCCGAAAGGTAAAAGAGCTATCGCATGTACTAAGGCCACACTACAGAAAAGTCAATTTTTTTTTAGTGTTTCCAAACGCAAACAAAGCTATTTTTCACCTATAAAGAATATTGACATTTCTAGCTGACAGAAAACATTAGTACAAGTAATTTTCCTTCTTTAGAAAACAAACTTTCAAGTGAAGGATCTGTAAAACAACTACTAAAGGTTGAAGAAGCAAGATCCCCAAAGCACCCTGGCTTTCCAAAGAGGCATTTTAAACTTCAAACCATCTCTAGTAGTGACTTCAAAAACACTGTCCTATTGAGCTAGAGCCTTGTTCAGCTCTGGGGTCTCCAACATGAGAAGGACATGGAGCTGTTGAAGCAGGTCCAGAGGAGGGCCATGAAGATGATCCGAGGGCTGGAGCACCTTTCATATGAAGACCGACTGAGAGAGTTGGGGTTGTTCAGCCTGGAGAAAAGGCTCCAGGGAGACCTTATAGCAGTCTTCCAGTACCTAAAGGGACCTAACAGAAAAGCTGGAGAGGGACTTTTGACAAGGGCGTGTAGTGATAGGACAAGGGGCAATGGCTTTAAACTGAAAGAGGGGAGATTTAGATTGGATATAAGGAAGAAATTTTTTTACAGTGAGGGTGGTGAGGTGCTGGAACAGGTTGCCCAGAGAAGTTGTGAATGTCCCATCCCTGGAGGTGTTCAAGGCCAGGCTGGATGAGGTTTTGAGCAAACTGATCTAGTGGAAGTGTCCCTGTCCGTGGCAGAGGGGTTGGAACTAGATGACCTTTGAGGTCCCTTCCAACTCAAACCATTCTATGATTCTAAAGAAAACAATCGATGATTTACACTTGAACTTCTGCCACTCCAGAAAATGGTGAAAATGCAGCTAGCAGCTTCAGTGATATCTGAAATAAAAGGTTTACTGAACTAGACGCAGCCAATAAGGCAGCAGTCCACATTATTCTAACTCCATACAAACTCAGGTGCAGATCTATGGCCTTTACTCAAGCGGTTTCTTATCACAAAGTTTCAACTAAATAATGTTAGACTGAACGCTAACAAATTACAAAGTTACAGCACTCAATTACCATGTGTTGTCAAATGAGAAAACTTCAGTGTACAAAAAGTTTCTTTTCTTCTCTGATGATTTGTTGATCAAATGCCTTGCCCTCATCTGCCTAAGCACCTAAAATTTTAGTAATTTGCTCAAGGACTGGTTTGGCAGCAGGATTAGATGAACATAGCTGTGATGTGGAACATACTTCATGTCCTAGCAGAACTGGGTTAGAAACACTTTCAAGCTTTGCAGATAATTCGGATAATTTCAGTTTGCAGGTTAACAGTTTAGATTAGAACTAACTTGACATACAGTCTTTTGCATTTTTTAATTAGGACTGCTGGCAACAGCAAGCTACAAGCTAAAGGCTTCACAGCCAGCAAAACCAAGGGGAGAGGGAGAAGCCAGGAGCTATGTGGCAGCAACAGGAGGGAGCTGGGATTTCCCATGTTCTTCAATCATTACTTTTCATCTCTCTTGAAGCAAAAACTGAAAGTGGTATAGAAGATAATGCACATGTTTACATGCCTTCAGATACTTAACATGATACAGGAGCACCAGTTAACTATTCAAATTTAAAGACAACACAATACAAAGGCTGTCAACTGACTTCTTTTCCTAATAGTTCAGAATTACTTTATGATCTCATATTAAAGACTTCAAAGATACTGTCGTTTCTCCAGTAGACCTTGATATAAATGGAACTTTGAGCGTCCTTCAGTAGCAAAGTGAATATTCTTTAAATCCAGCACATCACAGCTTTTGAAGTTTCTCTCTCAAAGTAAGCTCCCACCTGTATCCCCAGTTCACCCTTAACAGTTATGTTACTGCGGCAAAATTGCAGTTTGAAACTGCTGTCACATAACTAGGTTTAATGCTAAAAAAGGAAACTTCTCCTATCATAGAATCATAGAATGGTTAGGGCTGGAAGGGACCTTCAAAGGTCATCTAGTCCAACCCCCCTGCAAGGAACAGGGATATCTCCAACTAGATCAGGTTGCTCAGGGCCTCGTCCAACCTGGCCTTGAACGTCTCCAGGGATGGAGCATCCACCACCTCTCTGGGCAACCTGTTCCAGTGTTCTACCACTCTCATGGTAAAAAATTCTTTCCTAATATCCAACCTGAATCTACCTCCCTCTATTTTAAAACCATTACCCCTTGTCCTATCACAACAGGCCCTCCTGAACAGCCTCTCCCCATCTTTCTTGTAGGCCCCCTTGAGGTACTGGAAGACCGCTATAAGGTCACCCCGGAGCCTCCTCTTCTCCAGGCTGAACAGCTCCAACTCTTTCAGCCTGTCCTCATAGGAAAGGTGCTCCAGCCCTCTTATCATCTTCGTGGCCCTCCTCTGGACCCTCTCCAACTGGTCCGTGTCCTTCTTATGTTGGGGACTCCAGAACCGGACGCAGTACTCCAAGTGAGGTCTCACGAGTGCAGAGTAGAGGGGGAGAATCACCTCCCTCGACCTGCTGGCCACGCTCCTCTTGATGCAGCCCAGGACGCGGTTGGCCTTCTGGGCCGCAAGAGCACATTGCCAGCTCATATTGAGCTTCTCGTCCACCAGTACTCCCAAGTCCTTCTCCTCAGGGCTGCTCTCAATCCATTCTCCGCCCAGTCTGTATTTGTGCCTGGGATTGCCACGACCCAGATGTAGGACCTTGCACTTGGCCTGGTTAAACTTCATGAGGTTGGTATGGGCCCACCTCTCCAGCCTGTTGAGGTCCCTCTGGATGGCATCCCTCCCTTCCAGCATGTCGACGGCACCACACAGTTTGGTGTCATCGGCGAACTTGCTGAGGGTGCACTCCATGCCACTGTCCACGTCACCGACAAAGATGTTGAAGAGGGCCGGGCCCAACACGGACCCCTGAGGGACGCCACTCGTGACCAGTCTCCACTTGGACGTCGAGCCGTTGACCACTACTCTCTGAGTGCGGCCATTGAGCCAATTCCTTATCCACCGAGTGGTCCATCCATCAAACTCATGCCTCTCTAGTTTAGAGAGAAGAATGTCGTGCGGGACAGTGTCAAAAGCTTTGCACAAGTCCAGGTAGATTGACTATAATCCAAGTGGATACATAAAGAGACAGTTAAACTAGCATGGCATTGCACACCGCATATCATGTATTTGTCAAATTCAAAATTGTATCACAAAGCTTCCTTTAAAGGTTTACATAATTACTATAGTCAAACCTGATTCTGCACCTGAGCAACTGCCACAGTAAAAAAAAGGCAGGAGCTTATTTACCGATTTTTCAGCTCAGTCACACGTCAAGGTCAAATGATGAGGAACCTGTCCATCACTCAGCAGCTGATCTTTACAAGTCACATAGCCAGTCATTTTTTTTCTTCCCCTCTCCGAAGTGCCGCCCACATAGGCACATCCCCACAACAGTGTGTGTCCAGTGTTTAAAACATCTGCCCTCCCAGCTCTCTCTCTCAGCTAATTCCCACCATCTTCTAGCTCATACAGCATGCAACTACATGTACAAGTCTCCTTCAAAAATCACGCCAGCTCACACTGCAAAGTACCTTCGGAAGCCAAACCTTCTGTTGCAACCACACTGGTCCATACCTTCGTTACCTGTTCTCCCCCTTTCCAATTTTCCAATTCTGCCCCATTCACTGTGCTTGAAACTCCCTGTAAGAGAACATGACCCACCAGAAGAACTGGCTCTATTTGACAAAGGTCACAGATTATAGCAAGACTGGCTGCCCCAGCAGAAAATTTAATTCGTCCCCTCCGTATGTCATATGCGTTGCTCCACATTTTTCATCTTCAGTTGTTGGAATATGTGCAAACTCATGCACAGAAAAACCCAACTAGGATAAGCTACTAACGGAGCACTGCCCTAAAGCAGCCAAATAATCACTAAGCTAAACAGAGCTGTTAATTATTCAGTGCCCAATACCTGTTCAGATGTTCGGCATTCTGTTCAAGGGCTTGATCACTCTCAGCAATCACACTACAGAACAGCTTTACGCTCAGTTTTATATGCCTTTGCTGTCGTTGCTCATGCACATTTAATGAATTCAACAGTGCACTACATTCGTGTTTGCTTCAAAAGCAAACATAGGATAATTGTTTAGTTTTACATTTTGGTTGCCTTTTTATAAAAGACTTCATTAACTGATTAAAGAGAAATTAAGATTACTACAATCAGTTGCCACATGGATTTAGCAATCTCTATCACGTATCAGCATTCACAGAATGCCACTATGCTACTAAAGTCATCAATATGCCCATTTGTATTCTCTTTTGTTCATGCTGTCATTTATTCGTATTTGACATTTACAGAATGCATACTTCCTGATAGATAGATACTGATAGATACTGCAGTTGAGGTTTCAAAGTTCTGCCTCCTTCACTAAGGTCTTGCCATTTTAGCTAAGAGATCTGGTCCCAACAAGCTCAGGAACAAAATTTTACTAAAATAACAAACAAACAACACCCAGCCAAAACTTTTAGCTTCAGTTAGCTACAATCTACAGCACCTCATTTTTCAAGTCAATTAGAAATACTTTTATAGAATGGTGAAGACGTACATCCAGGCAGTGGCTTGGAGACTCCTAGATATCAGTACTTTATCAGCATTTAACCTCTCCAGCAACTAGCAGGGGATGCTACAAACTGGAAGGAACATATTTCTGAAAAGCGGTTTCCCCACTCAGAAAACAGGAGCACTCAAACCTCCTTAAAGCAAGAGCTCGTAACGTTATGTAGAATCTCTGGATGCATCTACAAGTTTGAAGTTGCTGCTTCACTGATCTGATAAGGCCTTTAATAACTCACAAAGCTGGTCTTAAGGGTTTATTTGTTACTTCTGACTGCTAATGGCAAAAGGCTTGGGCATTTCTAAACTATTCGCAATGTATGTTCAGCTTAGACCAAGTATTTCACATCCAAGCTGCAGTGATGTGTTTCAAAGGTTTACATACACCCATACATGCTACATAACAGTTACCTACTGAGCCAAAAGTCTAATCTACATTGAATATCATGAACCATAAATCCAGAGATCACTGTAAATAACTGAGGAGCTACATACCACTACAAGTAGGTAGCCCATTAATACAGACTGCACCATGGTAGACTTTTTGGCTGTTACTGACAGTTATTACATCAGAATATCAGTTACAAATGAAAGAAGAAAGTCAAACCGGTAAGGCACAACAGCAAGTGTCACAAGTTTCTATATTCTCAATAAGTTCTAGAAGCCAACTATCTACCTGGAAGCCATCCAAGGAGATCTAAACAGAGTGTGGTTATTACTAGCAGGTGCTCAGCAGGAAGCATTCAGGGTTTCTCTCATCACAGACATAGCCTTAAGGGATATATATCATTCCACAGTAGCAGGGGAAACTAGGGCTTCAAAATTTACAAATAAGGGTTGATTATACTATGGATACCACCCAGGTATGGATAGAGTATGAATCTGATGTGTCAACTGCCTCCTGTCCTCATGCCATACAGTAATATCATTGAAGCAGCTCTCTGCAATGCATTAGGCCAGGATTTACTTCAAGAGGATGATGCGCTGAGTATTTCCCAATATCCAGAGCTATACCAGGCCTGGCATTTATCTGCCTACACATCTCAGACTGTTCCCCACTGATCAGCACCTCAGTTCCCCCACTGGAAAGTGAAGTAAGCTATCAGGAGAGTTAGTTCAGAAGTTTAAGCTCAACCTTTGCCCAATATACTAGCACAAGAGACATCACCCCATAGCACCACAGGTAAGACTTCAGAGGGTCACTAGTATGCTGCATGTACTGTCTTTCTCAACATAAAGAGTCCCAGATCTGCCACCATCAGTATTCTTGTTACTGAACAACATGCTTTTCCTTTCATATCATTACTACCATCAGTAAAAACAACTGTGGGAAACTTAAAAAGAAGAATTTAGGCGGGGATTAAGGAACAGGAAGGGACTTAGTACAAGCACGGCCTGATAAAATGACAGGGCAAACCCGGAGTCCATACAAAGTGGAACTAAAGCCAAAACCCCACACGTTCCAGAGCACAGGCAAATCTCAACTAAAATTCTGCAAAGCTCAGTACTACAACATGTGGAGGAGAAAAATGTTCAAGTATTTTACTGAAGCAATTTGCCATAACTTATCATTTTGTTGTACTTAAATAACTGGTTGTTCCAGGAGTATGAAGGAATGTAAAGATTGGGAAGGCACAGAAGGATGCCTAACCATTCGGAACAGTTCTAAAACACAAGATTCCTCTCTCTACAGTAACCCCGAAATTAAAACCAGGATAATGAAATTCTTTCGAGTCCATTCAGTAAACAGTAATTCTTCCTATCTACTGAGGCAGAAATCCTCAACAAACACAGCCAGGCTAGCATCTACAATTCAACTCAAGTGAACTTCCTTCCAGCATCCACAACAAAAAGGCCCATTGGTATGAAATAATACGACGTCTGTTGAGTTTCTCCAAGATAGGATGCAGTAACTCAGCTATATCAAATGCAGAGGAACTAGTAGAACTTGAAATCTCTTCTCCTCAGGTAAAGACCTTGCACAATAAAGCTGGCATTCGTCCAAGGCACCAGACGATAAGGTGATCACCACCACAAGCAACAAGTACACCACAGTCCACAAGCAAGATTTCAGTCTGTTTCTTTTCAGAAACACTATCTTGACAAAAATAATTGACTAGTCAGCTATTCCATCTCAAGGGTCTAGACACATACCAAATTATTGTACTTTAACAAACACATAGGACAGTGTAACAAGCACCACCTATAATTCACAAGCTCTGTTTCAGACAGGCCCTTCCCCCAAATCCTGTACATGCTAGACAATCAGCTAGAAGCAAATCCTTCATTTCCATCAATAATATTCCCCTGACCAGTCCTGAATAGCCTTGATAGCAAATTAACATTTCTATGGGCCGAGACCAATTTAGGCAATCTGCCTGTGTCCTTGCAGATTTTCTTTTACTTGAAAGTTGCTTTTCATTCTGTTGATTAACTGCAAAAAGAAGAGTCTCAATTTTTCTAATCATTATCTGTTTTGGGCAAGGCAGAGGGAGAACAGTTTCTTCATTAAGAGAAGTTCATTCCAAAGGAGAGTTTAAGGGACATGCTTTTATTATATATACATGTACACACACGTATAGCCCACAGTGGTAAAAGTGTATGAGTTTTGATAACAAAAATGCAAGACGAATATGTACACCGATTTTTCTAAAAAAAGTGTTTAACCTTCTCAGATACACTGATACAGGTTATCATCAAATCCCAGCCCATTCTGACCTCCGTGTACACAGCAGAGAATCATGTCTTTGAGATTAAGCCTCCAATAGCTACCTTAACCTTACAGGTGTTTTTTTCACTTAAGCTAAGACAAGTCCACAAGATGTAGCATTCACAACACACTGACACAGACTTTACTAGGTCTGTAAATGAGGGCAGAAGTAGCCTACAAAAACACTTGGGTTTTTTTTAAAGAGTAAATACCTTAAAATCCCAAACCTTAGGAATTCTGTTTTAATCCAGGCTGTGAACATTATAGCAAGAAATGAATCCATCCAATAGGATTGCAATTTACAAAGCAATGCCGACTCTGACAGATGGAGCCTGGGAAGATATGCGCCAGCTGCTCTGTTAGCAGCATTTTGTGCTCAATGCAGCAAACAGTGTTCATGTTGGCTCTAGACTAAACCACTCCTCTTATTAAAAAACAATATATATATACTGTTGAAAACTGAAGTTTCAATTCTCCTGCCAAATCCAATAGAGGAGATGTCATCGGAAACATAAGTTGGCACAATACATTGCTAGTGTCAGTTGTTACAGTCTGTATACAACCAAACAGCACCCAACGCAACTAAAACGACAGAAGCAGACATGCCCATGTGTCGTTTTCACACAACCCTTGTACACTCAATTAGTAAGACTGCAAGACTGCATACACAGCAAGCTTAAGAAATTTGGTCCAAGTCTTATTTTCTGTTTTACATGATTTATGTAACAAACTCCAGGACAGAAATCACGTCTTCCATTCCTGTAAAGCACAGGGCAGTATTAACACATACAGTTGCTTCAAAATTACACTTTTAACTTCCTTGTAGTGCCTATGAATTGCCTTATGACATCAAACATAAAAATTTCTTCAGAGCTGACATAAAGCAGGCTCTGATATCAGAGACATCAGCCAGAGCTCCAAATACAGACTAATGCCACCCTTGGACTGTCAGGCAGGAATAGAAACCCTTGGAACTTCCACAGCAGTCTTCCTTCTTCAGCACTACGCAAGCTACCCAAGGCTTTGGAGCGTATGATTATTTCACCACGCTAGACAGTGGATAATAGGGAATTAGGCAACTTACGTTCCTTATATACTGTCTCTCAGATATTGATCTTTTGTTTTCTGTTTGTAATGGGGCTTGAAATTAAAATGGCTTCCTGTTTACTTTCTTAAGTGTCAGCACCCACCCATAAGTTTTAGCTCATCTAGCACAGACACGCTCAATGGTAAGCTTTCACTTTTTTTTGTGGAAATAGGAAGGAGACACTTCAGCATTTGTTAGTTACCTTAATATTATCTTTGCAATACAGTGGCAGCAACACAGAACCTAACTGGAGTGAAAAATCAGAACTGCGTAGATTTTCATGCCATGCAAGTCTCAACCGAGAGAGCTCAGAGTACCTGTTTTTGGGCAAAGCTCTTCAGCTCATATTGTGCGAAAAAGTTCCTTCTCATAATATCGATAACAACGGTTCCTCCTATGGATTTTATTTACCTGTTCAGTTTACTCTCAAATTCTGGTGAGCGCTCACACAGCCAGAAGATTTTTATCTCAGATTTGACAAATCAAACTGAAGGAATAAGCCCAGAATACTACAGTAAATCCGCATCTGAAGACAAGCAACATGCTAAAATTAATGTTCTTCTGCAGGCAAGCTTCCAAGACTACCTTTCTTTCCAGATCCTCACTCTCTAGTCCTCCCTATGCTCTAGGCAGGCCTGGAATCATACCAGACAGCATTGAGCAAGCAAGTTAAGACAACAAGATTTAGAATAAAGGACCAAATTCCAGTGTCACCTGGGCACATCCTGGTATCAGATTCTATGTCAACAGGGCTCTGAACCCATACAACACAGTAACCTCAACTGCTGCTTGCAAGACACATACATACTGAACGTCAGCATCTGCAAAAGGGTTGGTCCAAAAGCCAGCAGGCTCAAAGCCATTCTATGACTCTAATAATTCTATAAAGCTACGCTCTGCACTGCAACAGGTTTCTCCACAGAGATGCCACAGGACAATAAACCAGGGAGGAAAGTGAGGAAGGAGAAAATGGAAAGTGAGGAAGGAGAAAATGGAAAGTCATTAACAGGCCTGTCCAGCTCCAGGAAGAATCTCAAGGCACTAAAACGTAGCACCAAGAGTTACACAGACCTTCTGACATCCAGCAAATGTGCGGACTGCAAGTGCTCCTAAACATGAGAACCCTTCCTGAATTAACAAAGTCACTTTCAACACACAGCCACTGCCCAGATTTTACAGTTCAGGCAGTTCCCAAACATCACAGCATTTCTAAAACAAGAAAACAATGGCCATTACAAGGTCAAATTCTCTTCTCATACTTTGCAGCACTACACTGCCGTCTATTCACTGTCTTGAAGATCAATATACTCGCTCCAGCAGGAAACCATCCAAGGGCTTGCACACATCTCAACACTGGCACAACGTGCTTAGACCAGAAACAAGTGGATCCCCACAGTTTTGTAGCAGCTTGCTTCCCAGAACAAGGCATACACTCACAGGCTATACAGTGATCTCATGGTAATAAAGTGATGGACTGCAATACAAGGATTGTTTTTACAAGAACTCACATGTAAGTGGAGAAAAATGAGCCTAGTTTCTGTTTATCTGATCACATAAACATCTGCTAATATTGCTTAGACTTTTACAGACTCCTGGCCCTGACTGTACAATTTTATGATAGTGCTTGTAAGCAGGCTACATTAAGTTTCTTTCTGAAGTATTATTTTTTATTATGTTAAAATTTGAGCCTATGGTTACCAAAACCATACATACATAACCTTACCTGAATACTGGGTTATTTCAATTGCAGCAGGTAGGAATTTAGCTCCTCAAAGAAACACACAACAGAATAAAACTGACAGCTCAGGAGAATGAAGAAGGGAAGGAGAGGGAGAGAGGAATGGTGAGTCAACAATATACCACTGTTTCTTCCCCCAAAAAAAACGTGAACAGGACAGCAGGTAACAAAAAATAAATATATATGACAATCTCCACATCCAGCCACAGATAAAACTTAACTTACAGAAATGAACAGAAGACAGAAAGCAAGTTTTTCAATAGGAAATAGAGCATCAAATTCAGGAGTGAGGGGGTTGTTTTGTTTTGGTTTTTTTTAAACAAAGTCCTTGGAGAGAAAGTTGCTGTGGTGTTAGTTAGCACAGCAGTAGTTCGAGTGAGTAACTTTTCCTAGAAATACAGCTGCAATGCCTCTGGCAGACACAATTACAGCAAAGGTTTCTAATCCATGTTGAAGTTCCACTGGTGTTTTGACGCTGCTCCTCCATGTGACTTTAAAGACTGCTTCCCATTCATGTACAATGTAGAGGAGGGCAGCTTTAGGCAGATGTGGGAGGTGTAGAGAGTCATACAGGTGACAGCAGTGCTTGCACTTCCATAAAACCAGATGCACAAGAATAGTACATCCACATCACTCCCCGTCCCCCTCCTCTGGTAGGAACGCAACACCTGAACTATTCTATTTCGGCATTTGTAGTAGAGCCACCAGGACACCTTGCTACAATTGCATCTGTTATCAGCTGGACAGATGAGTGGCCTTACTACAACCACAGAGAAGCTGCGTTCAGAGAAACAGTCCTTTCACAACAGGAACACATCAGCCGCAGTTGCGTATCCACCCATACCCACACTGCTGTCTATCTGTACATCTGTGCACCCCAGAGGAAGCTGAGCACCTGCCCCCACCTAGTTAAAACACAGAGGAGACCAAGGGAGGACACGAGCAACTATGGAGCACATGAGCAACCACGGAGCAGCATGTGGACAGTGTATTCGGCATATCCAACTGCTTCAAAGCTTGGGATGGCCTCTCTATACTGCAAGAGAGGCAGAAGCAGTCGTTGTCCAAACAAATTATATGTCAATTAAGTTTGCTGGCAAGGCTTAGCTAACAGAGGAAAGATTCCTGATGCGAACAGATGCAAGCAAGCCTAGAACTGAAACAATTACATTCATAAGCTCTGTTCGAAAGTCTTTAATTTAAAACAGCAAGAAATGGCTGTGTCAGTAGCAAAAAGAAGTTACACCCTAAAAAACATGCTCTCAATTTTACCAAAGAATATATGGTATTTACAGGTAAACAAAGTCCTGCATGAATAGGGAGATGGAAAAGGAAAGATTTTTTTATACAAAAACAGCCTAAAACACAGAAGATATGTCCAAAGCAAAACTGGAGACTGGTCTATTTATGACCTCCCTTCCTAACCAGCTCTTACAAGAGGAACTGCTTTCCAGATTCCCACCTTGCATTTTTTAAAGGAAATAAAAACTTTTCTGTTCAACAACTACAGAAATTCATTTTCCTAGTCACAAAAAGAGAATTTTGAATGGCCATAGTTTTGCACCCATTATACTTAATGATGATGCATTTTTTCTTAACTTTCACAGCAGTTAGTTTGCATTTAGTCATCTTCTGAGGAGGCAAGAAGCTTAAACGAGCATCTTTTGCTCTTTATTTATGTTCTGTATTTGCATAACTCCTTCACAACTGCTCCATTAAACACCTCTTCCCCTCCAAGGCCAATTTTAAAAAGCCTCCTGCTTTGAGACTGACAAGCATGACTCACAGTATTCCCCACATTCATTCCCCCAGGCCTCGTGGGATGTTACACAGCCAGTAAGTACCTGCTTCAGTTCATAACTCCCCCACTCCCAGCGCTGCTGCAGTAACTCCTTACAGCAATCTGAGAAAAAAGTAAAGCTACCTCTGGAGCTGTCTGCTGTAGGTAGGAAGCAAATAGTAACAGTATTTGCTTTTAATGTTGTCCTTCTACCATGTCACAGTTAACAAGAGAGAGTGGCTGAATAGATGCACATAGCAAAGGAGAGTTACATGCTCTCCTCCATTCCTCCTGTGCTTTTACTCCTACCAGAAACTTACAGTTGGTCAAGACCCTCAACTTGCTTTTCAACCATGCCTCAAACCATTCCCATTTTCTGTCAGTAAGGCAGAAAGCTATTAAATACAGATTATTTTTTATCAACTCTTAAGTCCTTTCCATGACTGAGGAGCACACTCAAACTCCCCCACATCCCACATTCAGGACCAAAACCAGCAACTCTTCTCCCCTCAGCAAAGGAGCAGCAGCCCACAGGTATCACATCCCTGCATGCTTGGCTCCTATCCCCAGTAAACGAGCCTCTCAAATTACAACAAATACTTCCCTCAGTCTCTGAACAGTCAATATTCACTGCAGAGTACTGATAGGAGCTGATTTTACAGTTCTTGTTCACAGATAGTAGGCTTCCAAAGAGGGAATGTGTGCTAGAAAGCTTTCCATTGACTGTTACTCTTCCCTGTTGGTTTAAAGGACTGTTAAAGAGGAATGAAATATACATCTAGAAGTGACACAGCCACCACTAAAGTGATAGAAGTAAGCAGCATTGTATGACCCCAAGCTTCAATTACATCTACAGCAACAACAATTTTCTCTAACATTCAAAGCTAAAGACATCTTAGAAATTAGATACAAAATCTGTTGCCATTTAAGACAATATGTACTTGCAATGCTCCCAGACAAGTCTCAGGACTACTGCAGCAACCAGATCATTTCAGTGCTGGGAGAACATACGGTATGCTGCAGCAGGAAACACACCCACGGTATTTGAAGAGAGCCCCTGTAGAGTTAAGCATTTCCAAACCAGACACACATTTTATCTAACACAGCTACAGTCAGGAGTTTGCATCACAGAAACAATAGCTCCTCCCAGAGATTTAGAAATCCTGCAAGTTAGCCAGCAAATCAAAAGCCAAACAATTCCCAGCCAGGTCTCTGAGGATCTAGCCAACGTCAGTGTATTGATCCATCATATCTCTATTTGTTAGTCTGATACTCTCTGGACCTTGAGTGACGCATCATCCAAGCCACCTGCCACAAGGCCTCACAGTAGGAACCCTGGAGGCTATAATCATATTTCATAAAAACCCTTCAGGATGAGGTCCAGCTCTGCTTTGTGGATACATATCTACTAACGTAGGTTAACAGAACACCACTCCCCGACACGTCCACCTTCCTCTCACTGTTAAGAGATCCAAAGCCCTTCAATCAGAAAAGTTTTATTAAGCCCTTCCCACTTCTTGGTCTCAGAGTAATAAAAGGACCAGCTTCCTGAACAATCCAGATGTCTTATAAAGGAAAGGCCTGGCCACATACACCTGAGAGGCCTCCTAATTTTACTAGTAGACAGAATCCTGTCAGTCCCATTGCACCCCATGTTTCCCCAGCTGCCTTCTGTCTCCTCTGCATCCTGCTCAGCATGGCTTCCCCAGGTGGTTACAGACCACTTCACAGCCAAGGCCCTAGCCTCAACTCTGTGCCAATAAAGATAATCCAAAAAAGAAGTGCATATAAATGTCTTCGGTAGCTGCAGGTTTCAAATTATTCAAACACATACTAGTAGAAGCTGTTTGTCTGAAAGGCATCATGAAAGGCATCATGAAAAACAGCTGCATAATTTAAGCTGCAAGGCAGTAAAATATGCAGTTAAATAATAGAAAGAGATTAATTAAAAGAAATAAGCAAGGGAAAAGAGGTTTTCAGATGAGATCTGAAATGAGACTGAAAGTCAAGGAAGTAGAAAGCAAGCATGAGTGTTTTGGAGACAGAAGCTGCAACGAGAGCACTCACCCATCAATAGCAGCAAAAGAGAAATTCCACAGTATTTGGCAGTAGAGAAGAATACATGAGACGATAGGTCTAGGAACGGGCCTGTAGCAAGCAGAAAGGAGGCTTCAACAACAAGAGAGAAATCAGCAAATTCACATTAAGATCACAGGCTAGGAGAAGCACCTAGAGAAACATGTCACTAGTAACCTCTAGTGACATAACAGTGACCAACATTATTAGGTGTACAAATGTGAAAAAGACAAGCCATGGCATGGCACTCTGCAGCTTAGATGTTACTGCAGCAGGCAGATGCAACTGCTTGGACACCTTGCTCTTCTCTTGTCTATTTGTTTTATGCAGATGTTTTCTTATCTTAGGTTCCAGAAAACACAGAATTATTGCATGGGGACCACAGTTCAAGTATTAATTTGTAGCACGCCTGCTACAATAAAGTCAAGTAAGATGTTCAACTGACAATGATTGCCTCAGGACAAATACTAGTTGGTGGATTTGCTGACCCCAATGTACAAGGAGATCAGAGGATGAAAGTGAAGATATGCATCTGGTGAGAGATTACCTGGAAAAAAAAGGCAACAAAAAAACCATGCTTGCTTGATAAAGTATAGCTTAGAAAAAACATTATCTTGTGAAATACTGGTGTGAAAGTAGCCAGAAGAGTCTACACTTTTTTTTTTTCCAGGGATATCAAAGAATTGTTATGCTTCAAGTAATAAACAAGCAATTTTTTTTTTTTCTTGGAGCTATTTATAACCTTAAGACCACCCAGTGAGAACATTATGTTCAAGTCTGACGATGTCAAACCAGCATTTGTTTTAGTAAGCCTCCTCTGCCTAAGTTCTGAGAGGCCTCCCTGCTTTCTTAACAAAAGTAGGAATGGTACCACTTTTTACTCCTATTTGTCTTTGAGGTTACAATAAAATTAGGAAAGCGATGCAGAGTCTCCTCCCCAGGAGTTCTTTAACTGACCATCACTACCGTATCAGACCCTCCTCACACACACTGCAGCATGCTGACTCTTCAACTTCTACTGTAAAAAGTACACAGAGTTGATTATTTTGGTTGAGCTCTTTGGAGCAGGAGGGAGGAAGGAAGAGGGAGGGAAGACACTATCACAAATATATCTGCTATCTTCACATAAGGAACATAAGCAAGCTGTATCTCATTGCAGAAGAGACAACCTTTACTGTTCTTTTAGAATATTCCATCACAGCGGAAGATACAGTATGGCACATATCATCTGCAGCTGTTATGGAGAGACTATCACAGGAGAGACTCAAACCAAGAGAAGTTTGATTTTCAGAGCCGTTTTCCGCTTGCCAATCCCAGCACTTACTAACTAAACATATTTGATCTGGAATCTTAGACAAGAACATTATTAAAACTAAAGTCACCTTGTAAGTAGCCGATCTTTTTCAGAGTAAAACTGACTTGTTTTGTCAGCTTAGCCAGCAGGCTGGCTACCAATTTCATCTCATGTTAATACACATTGTTGAATTTTACAAGTTGTGTCTGAAAGTGCTGCACTCATGTTTTGCTCCAAGCTGAAATTCTCTTGCAGGGTGACCACCAACACCTTTTCTTCTAAAACACCAGCATCATATTAACAAATCTATGCCCTGCAAAGCATATAGGGCTCCTGTTAGCAGCATTAAGGGCTTGCTTAAGTAATGAGTAACACTCTGCATAGTCTCAAGAAAAGGTGGCATCTACACTCTTATTAATTAACCCAAGGAAAAAAAAAATGCATTCCCTCTAATACCAAGAGGAGAGAAGTTTAGAGTTCCGCTTTCGTTTGCTGCACAATACATGGATTCCTCAAAGTGCCCACCTGTCAGAAGTGCTGTATCTTTTATTTCACTACCTGGCCCTAAGCCGATGAAACACTTGGCTGACCCCCTGCAGCACTGTCAGAAGGACATGCTGACAGGCTGGAGGTGAAGGAGGAAAGGTGTCTGCATCTTGCTCACAGAGCTCTGTTCAGGAGCATATCATGACCTATTCTACACAGCACCCTGGCCTTGGCCCCCAAGGTCTCTGTGTAAGTTTTGAGTTGCAAAGGGTTATTTCTACAACCCACAGAGGACATCAAGTCTGTCTGCAGCAGCTGGGTCATCAGCAACGTCAGGAAAACGGACCTGAGGCACCATACAGCAGTTACTTTCCTTTACTTAGGAGTGAAGGAAGGGAGGATCCCTGTGATCAAGCCCACATGCCTCTGTCACTGGTGCTCAGACTGGGGTGAGGGGGGAAGCTGTGAGGGGTGGTGGTGGAAGGAATAACATCAGAGGAACACCGATCTGGGTAACACAAACTAAAGACAGCAAGAGCTCTCAGGTAATTATGAACAAGCCTGGACACTGAGCAATGAGGGCCCACAAGTCATCTCCTACCAGGTAACAAGAAAATAATAAAAAAAAATAACTAACCAAACCACACTATGCTCCTTTTGACTCCAAGTTTAAGGACTGAACACAGGCACAGAGAAAGCAAGATACCCTCTTACCCCTCAAGGATGTCTTGCTACACCAGAACTGACACTTTGTCCACACAGCTGCCACCCCGCTGTTCTGCGGACATTAAATGAGATTTCCGTCTCCAGAACTGTCAAACACAGACTGCTTTCTCTAACAGGAAAAAGAGCAGTATCTTCTAGTGCCTGCCAAGACAGAGACCCACCAACATGCAGACAGTACTGTGAGCATTATGTAACTCCATAAGTTTGCAAAGCCAAAAATTAGAATCTCCAGGTTCTTATGAGAGGAGATATGTAAAGCTCTTAAAAAGTAATTGCTGCTAATGAGTCCACTGTCTCTGTGGACATTGTCTCATGTTTCTGCAAATTTTGCTGTGCTGTAGTACAACAGAAGCAATTTGGAAGGGGAGGGGGTGCGGTGAGGAAACCCTTGTGCACAGCACTGGAAGTCCGAACAATCAGGTTCTGTTCCCAAATCTGACAGCATGTCCCTATATGACCTTCCACGAGTCAGTTACAAATTCTATGCCTCCATTTATGCTTCTGTTAAAGGAAGACAGTTCAAAATACGAAACAGAGGTATTGGGAAGTTGCATCAGTTTTTTTTGTTTCAGAGTTTGGGGTTTTTTTTGTTGTTAAACTTAGATCAGCAGCACAGATACTAACAGGAACTTTGCCCTCAGAGGTACAATGCTTCTTACTTGTACACAATCTGCTCCTGTACTTTTACCTTCATCACAATGCAGTCCACTTTATCAGCCCTCCCTGAGGCCCACCTATTTTCTCTTTACCGTAAAAGCTACTTACTGCAACAAGCTACCAGAGATTCAGAGTGAGGGAAGTATTAGACAGTTGCCCCTCTTACTCATGTCTTCTTTCTTCCTTCCAACAGTTCCACAGGGCTGGGCACAGCCAGCCCAGCACAGAAAGCAAGGATCACACTTAACGTACACTGACAACAGACAATCTGCAAGCTTCTTCCTTCCAACATATGTGCCAATGGAAAGGGGCAGACAGTGTTTCCTTTGTGGAAGAAGCAGTACGCACCTGTAAAAGCTTATCCCAATCCACTTTACTTTGCCTGACTAAGGTAGCACAGTGCCAACAATCATCTGCTGAAATACTAATGGAAAATGGAGGAGGAAGAGCAGCTCTTGCCAGTTTCTTTAGCCAAATGTACCGAAATTAATGGAAACATTTCAAATTTGGAAAAGCTGATCTCATATCATCTACCTCCTTTGGACACAAAACAGACACACAACACTCTAGGATCTGTTTCCTGTACATGCAGCGTAATCGCTTGCTGATTCAGTGAAGTTGCACTATTGTCTTACTGCTGCTTTCCAGCTAAATATACAGCTGTATTTTCCAAAACACAGGCAATGCACTGGCACACAAGGCACAGAAGAACTACAAGTCTAATCCATCAACCTGTACCCAAATTATCATTATTATTAAAAAAAACATGTGCAGAGAAAGTGCCTTTTATACTGATGGCAAACATTTGCTTAAACAGTGAACAGTGTTTAGAAGCATGAGTGAACATCTTTTCTTAAAGAATACTATTTAAAGCTACAAAGCATAGCAGACGGTAGATCCGTATTTTATCTCGTTGCTTCCAAGCTCTCCAATTTTGAACTATATTTTGATACTACAGCAGGTGAACTGGCTTAATTTGCTTTTTTTTGTAAAATGCTGCAAGCAATGAAACCAGGAAAAAAATAAATCATTGAATTTACTCTCAATACAAACTAATTAACCTACGAACATAAAAGCATGGAAGTTCTCACAGCACATAAAACATCTGCATTAGTGACAATTTAAGAAGTTTATCCTTTTAAAGCAGGTCATTTCCTGAATTAGACATTCCAAGTGAACTTCTTTGTACTGAAGTAAGTTAAGCCACTTTCTATATACCAGGCAACAAAACTGAGCGTCAGATCAGTTACCAACGTTTAAGGAAAAAAAAACACCACAAAAAAAGTTATTTCGTTTCCGATACACACTATCTATTCTATGGAAAGCGCAGAACACACGACCTATCAAACAGAAATGATTCCTATATGCGTACTGGAAGATAACATAAGGATTCGTGAAACTTCCTGCATGCACCACTTATGCTCAACCCATCACATTTATTTTTCTACTGAATGGAAAGAGACTTTATATTTTCTGTAACAGGAGTCAAACTGAAATACGTTGCTGCTTTTGTCTGTTTTACCCAGCAAAGTTTATTAACTCACCATTCAGTTTCTACATACCAGTTGGAAGTTACAGAAGGAAATAACATGACAACAAAAAACCCCACGCATTTAGGCAACACAGCACTTACTTCCTTAAAAGGTCTTTCACTTTATTTTCTAAAACTGCTACATCTACCCACTAGAGACAATCAAGATCAGAATTTACACAAGTAAATTGTATTCATTTAGAGGTTCTCGCAGTCATATTAAAACCATTATTTGAGCTTAGAAAAAAAAATTTACAAATGGATCTTCCCAAGTGGTCTAGAAGGAAAGAGACTGATGAAAACTACGTGTCTGCCTATGGACAAACAAGGCTGTAAGATTTAGACAGTACAGGAGAATTGTAAGCAACATTTTACAGCACAGAAAGACCTCTTTGCACTACACCAGTCAACTGAAGTTTTTCAAAAAGTAAGTAATCAGTGTAGTAACACTGGAGACACTGGTTTCCTGCGTCATTTCTAACACTTCATAAGCTGGTTATTGTAAATAAGTTCATCAAAAACTGAAAACAATTCAATTCAGCCAGAAAACTGACTGGAGAATCTCTGGAAGTTAGTATCTTCAGCTGAAGAATCATAATTAGAACTAAGTGCTTTAATTTCATATGTTATTTCTGTATTAGTTCTGATAAAGTTTACACTGTTTAGGATACTGATGATAACAGTACCTCAGAAATTCCTCTCTGGTATCTTCAGCTTTATGCTATAGATTTTCAGATAACCTTTCATGGCTACACTGAAAGGGGCTAATCTCAGATTTTGTTTGCAGGTAAAGGATTTGGCGAAGGCATTAGCTACTGGAACTTGTATTTGTATGGCATCTATGAAGAAATTTCATTTATTTCCATTATGAGACAGTTTCACCACTCCTCCCCTCACTTAATCTCACTGTACATTATTATAAAAGTATGTCAATTCACAAGCAAATGTCTTTATCATAAGACAGCAGAGTCATACCAGTATTCTAAGGAGTGTCAGAAAAAAACATTTAGAAAATATTAAAAAAACAATGTAATTTCTCTATATTTCAGAAGACTTACTTTAGGAGACAAAAACATGCTTTCAGTTGAAGATTCAAGGTTCAAAACCTGCTCTTAAAACTGTTAAGTCTCTGATCTAAAAGAAAACAGGAATCTGATTTTCTACCTGCTTGTCACTGAAACTTCCAACCAGAAACGTGACAGATTTTAAATCTTGCCACAGACAAAATACAGTAACATCCTTATAACGCCTTTTTCCTTCTAGTCAAAGCAAAAATCCCCACCAATAACATCACAACTTCCTTCAATTACCACTTCTACATTTGGTTTTCTTTCCCTTTTTTCTGTCTCACATCCCCCACTGCATGGACTGCCATCATACTGTACTTTCCTTTTAGCACTGCAGGTCTTCTTTAGAAACTTATTTACTCTGCTTCTCCCAAATTCTTTTTCCTTCCCATCACATAAGCCTTCTGGATAACCAGAATACACATGGTCTGGAGGGCAAACTGTTACTGCCTGGCATTCTGATTTATTCAAGATTCGCCTTAGCAAGAAACTGCTTCCCACTTTTCTAAGAACAGCAATTTTCAACTTGAAGAGTCCTAAATGCTGTCATCCTTCCTAAATACTCCAGTAAAAGGATGCTTACTGTCAATAAAGCTACATTCACCATTAGGGAGTCAAGTTCTACTCAGGTTAGTTTTCCCCCTTCCCCCTCTTTTTTTTTTTTAAGAATCTCTAAAGACATTGAAGACAAACTCTCTTCAAAAAAATCAGCATGACTGAAGTTTTACCAAATTATTCCCAGATTAAGTGAAAGAGACAAAGCAAGGTTTATACATTTTCAGATCCAAAAGATACAGATATAGTTTGAATACAGCAATATTGGGGGTGGGAAATGACTTTCCTGTTTAAGTGAGTGAAGAATATAAAACATAAGATTGAGAATATTAAGAGTTCTGAATAAATATCTGAGCACTATTACAATTACTATAAATTGTTAGCACCAGCACTCAGAACAGACAGACAAACCTGTTCCACCTCAATGCCATAACGCAGAGCAGGTGACAGTGCACAGAAAGTTTTCCTACTAGAGAAGCACGCAGCCCTTCCCACAGAAAGAGAGAAAACTCCCCAAATTCAAAGCCATCCAAACTGAAAGGGCCACATTGAATCAGTCATGTGCTACAGGATAAGTTACAATGGATAGCCACTTCTGAACTCTTTTTAACACTCTTTTCATGGCCAGGTTCTCCGGTCTGGTCTACCTTTATTTATAAAACACTCAATTACATTAAGTACAAACACTTTGTATTATGTGTTGGTTAAGCCTCTTCCTCTCCTTTCGCATCCCACAACACTCACGCTCCCAAATCTCATAACCCAGTGCCCTGTGTCATACTGCCTAATCCTGCAGCAGCCCCCACCACAGGCACTGGAAGTATAATCTGTTCAGTAGTTCAAGTGTAGAGCAGATGGCTTTGTATAAAGTGCTGATTAAAAAACCCACCTCCATCACACATTAAAAAAAATATGTAATTTTATCAATATATTTGCCATTTTTACAGAGTAAATGTACAATGCATGTACAATATAAGCAAGGTGTACATTATTCAAAGCTACTGCATAAGGCCTCATTAGGAATTTTAGTACTTCAGCTTCCTTTCAAAAGGGCTAAGCACAGCTGTACATAGATAAAACAGACCATATCAATCCCACATCCAGCTGACCTCAATACGTGAGGTGAAAATGAGCTACCAAATTAAAAAAAAAAAAAGCCACACAACAAAATAACCCACCACCTTAAATGATTGGATGGGAACAAGCCCAAGTGTTGGGTTTTTCAGTTCGCTTGCTTGAAAAAAGAAAACACAAGTTTTAGGACTCTGAAGGAAATGATGTAACTGAAGATTCTCTGTAACTTTCTGACACAGGGAAAAAGTCAGGAGCAGGAGACAGGTCAAAACTTGTGCCGCAATTACCATGCTCATGTATTTGTCATATTTCCCATGAGTAAAACCAAATGAACCTCGCCTCTTAGAAGCATTTATATCAGCAGCTTTCTTTGGGTGGAGCAAACAACTCGGAAGAGTAAATAGACATTAACTCATACTACCTCACATACCACAAAAAAAAGAAAAAACTTAAAAAAAATAGCTTCTTAGAGCAGTTTTAATCCAAGTAACTCATTTAAAAAAAACCAATTCACTTCACATTATTAAAGCTGTGTTTTCAAATTTGCTGCTCCATTACAAAAAACAGTAAGACAGCTTTACCAACTATGATGGATGCCAGAGAATTTAATAACCTGTATTTAATACTCATCAGAGGGAGTCTAGTATTAGATTCAACAAGTTCACTTTACGAGCTGCCTAGTAAGTAAAGCAGAGTTTATTTGCTTTTCCCCTTCAATTTTTTTTACCACTAAAAAGCTGGATTTGAGTATCTCTGGATGGTTCTGTATCCGTATCAGTATGACTATATATACAGACCCACAGAGTTATGTGCTGCAAACCTGAAAAAATAACAATACCAAGTTGCGCTTAAAGTAGCCTCACAAAAACAGACTTAAAGCGAGGCCAAGAAGTACTGGCAATCCAAGGGGAAAAAACAAATCCCCACCGACTGATGGAGACAACACTACAACCAGCGGAGCCTCTCGCAGCACCGGAGACCCGGTCTGGAATCGCCGCTGCACCGTGTTCGAACCGCGCAGCCTGCGAGAGGCACGGATTGCCATTTTGGAACACCGCCTGCCGCTCGCACGGCGGTGCCGGTGCACGGGCACCCTCCCGCCGCCGCGCACCGCCCACCGCGGCGATGCGGGCCCGCAGCAAGAGCGCCAGGAGCGCCGTTCCCTCGGCCTCGCCGCGGACCCGGCGCACGGCTCCCGCCGCGGGTTCCCCCGCCGCGATGACTGAAGTACGTGATGTCACCCGCGTGCGGGGCCCCTTCCGCTCCGCGAACGCCGCCGCGCCGCTGCGGATGGCGGCCCCGGCGGAGGGGCCGGCCGGCGCCCGCGCCTCGCGCTCCACGTGAGGCGCGGGGGGCGCGCGGCGCGGCGCTGCCCGCCCCAGCAACCGTCACCAACCGCCGCCCCGGGGCCCGCCGGCTTCGCCCGGAGGGAGCCGCGTCGCCGGGAAGCGACGGGGAAGACCTGAGATACCGGCTCCGAGCCGGCCACACAGAGAAGCTCACCGGCCTTCACGCTCCACTCACTCCCTCCCCACCCCGGCCCAGGGAGGTCTCCGGGATGTGACTCATAATAAATAAATACAGAAGGAAAAAAAAAAAAAAAAAAAAGGAGAAAAAAAAAAAAAGACACACCCTCAGAGCCGGACTGACATAATAACCCCCTCCCTTCCCATCCGGAGCGGAGGGAGGGAGAGAAGCCCGGTCGTTCGGCTGGAAAAGTTGAAAGAAAAGGCAAACCAGAGGGAACGGCTGTGGGGCGGGGAGCCGCGGCGGGGGCAGCCGGGCGCCGCGCTGCCCCTCAGGCGGCTCCGGCCCCGCCGCCCGCAACGGCGAGCCGAGCCGAGCGAGCCTCCCCGCCCCACCGCCGGCCCCGGTGCGCTGCCCCACCGCCCCTCACCTGGATGTAGTTGTTTTCGCAGTAGTCGGCGACTCGAGTGAGGTTCTGGTAGCTCTCGAGCAGAGCCCGCTTGCCAGAAGGGATTTCCTCCTCTAGCAACATCTGCAACTCTGCCATTTTCCACCCCTCCGCATCGCTTCCTCTTGCATTAAAGAGACAGCGGCAGCGCCGGGCTCGCCACCCGCCTGGTATTGTGGGATTCCTCCCCGCCTGCTTCCGTGAGCCCTCGCGTTCCCCACCCACCCTTCCCTGTCCGGAGGGGGAGGAAAAACCCACCCCACCCACCCGCGCTCGGCAAAGCACACCGGGAGCTGTAGGCGCCGCCGCGCAGCGCAGCGCGCATGCGTGGGAGGAGGCGGGGCGGGCGGTGCTCATGGGCGGCAGCCGCGGCCGGCGCAGAAAGATGGGGATTCGCGGGGGCTGCTTGCCCCGCACGGCTGCTGCGGGGGCGTCGGGAGGGCTGTCGGACCGTCTTTTTGGGTGCCTAGAGACGAAGGGAGGCGTTTGTGTCCTTCCCCCGCCACCCTCAAAAAGAGCCCCAGCCCCGCCAGTGCTTCCCCGAGGCAGTGCCTCTCCGTCGGGAGAAGCCGAAAGGGTCCGGGAGGGAAACACTGCCCGGGTCATCCGGCCTCCTGTCAGGCTAGAAACTTGTAAGATGACAACAAAATTGATAAAACGATAGGAGCATCGAGATTAGGGGTAATTAGTCCCTTCCCAGGGGGTTATCCGCAGGAGGAGGGAGAAATACTGAATCTGAGTTGTGGAGGTCTTTGTGAAGGCCTGCCCATAAGTAATAATTCACAATTAGCATTTTTTTTGTTTGTTTTAGTTTCGTAAGAAGAACTTAAATACTTGGCTGAGGTAAATAAATTTTTGCTACTACACTTTCACCTCAGTTGTTAATCATTGTTCAGGGCCTCCTCTGGTTCTTACAAAGATATGGAGGAGAACAGTCCGGTGATTAATTAGTGCGATGTTTCTCGCATGAGGCTTTTTCGTAAGCAAAATCCTTTTTCTGCAATCGTACAAGAAGAAAAGCCAATAACAGCAGGTGGCTTCCATGCTGGGATGTCCAAGCCTGCCTTTGCAATGAGTAATAGGCCCAGAAGAAGCTGTCTCCAAGGCCTGTTATTCATGCCTTGGCTTTGTGTGCTGTGTGTACGCAGTTACAGATGCAACTGGCATTAGTCCTTGTATTTTGGTAGTTGTCCCAGAGAAACCCGTAGTGGTGAAAAGTCAGGACGTTTCAGAAAAAAATATTCTTAAACTCATTACAGGAAGAGCAGACTGCCCCATCTGCATAATTGTGTGGTATTTTGCATGTCCTCTGGAGCCTTACCTTCAGTTTGCAGCACAGAGAACCATTCTGGTCAGCATCCTTTGGTATACCTGCTGATGTCTTGAAATCAAGGTGGAAAGAGGAAAAATAGATCTCCGTTCCCCTCTGATGTCAGCAAAGTCCAGCATCTTGGTCTAGAACCATGGAAGTGAGGATTAATGGTAGGGAGCATGGGAAGGACTGGTGCGACTGAGCCTGGGAATGTCTTTGCAGCTGGAGTTACAAAAACCCATCGCCTGGCTGGGAACAGCTTGACAGGTGCTGGGAGAGATATATGATGGCTGTCTGGGACAGCAGAGGAAGGAGCTGGTACATTCACAGCACTCGCTGTGGGGTAGAAATGCATCTACATTGCTGTCTTCTGATGGTTAATTCATTTGGCAGCTTAGCAAAATTGTTTCCAAAGTGGCTTCAATAACCTTTAGGACAGCATGTAATCTCCAATAAAACATTTTATTTTGTATTCCAAGTACCCTTTTAATGTCAAATAACTAAATTTGATCTGCAACAGTAGTGAAATACACACCAGCTTTTAACAGGTCCCAGGGCAAGCATGATGAGAAACCGTCTTGGTCACTGGCCTCTCCTTGCTTCCAGCTATCACAATACAAAGACAAATTTGATTTCTCTAATCAGTCTGGCTGCAAATTGCTTAACACTCATTGGCTTGAATGAGTCTGTAATTGCCTACAGATCACAGACTGACTTCATGGAAGCTGTTAACATCCTCAAATGTAGCACAACTGTTGTCGGCTCTTCTTGCAACGTTATGTTGCTGTCCCTGTACCGAGAGATGGCAGATATGTGGGGCCTTGCTGTCCACTTTTTGCAGTATGAGAAAAATCAGTGGTGTGTTTTTTGCTAAACGTGTTGTGTTTCACTTCGGCAGGCATCCTACTCCTACAAGCAGGTGGCAGGTCAGCAGCTGAGCGGGGCAGTGCTGGCTCCCAGGAAAAACACCCACCTCAAGCAGTAGAGCGGAGGCTCCCGGAGGGCTGACAGCCCCTGTCCCTCTGACGGATCTCGACCCAAAAGGCCTTGCACAAACCACCAAAACCACCATCGCCACCTCAGAATATGCTCTCACCTCGAGGAGACCTTTGGTGACCGCGTCAACGAGCGCCACCTTGTGACAACATCTCCGTCGTGACTTTCCTTCGGCCTTCCTGGCACAGCCAGTATTAACCTGTTGTAGATACAGAAACACCCAAACTGGCTCCGCTCTCAGCTGGGTCAACTCCAGCAGGACTTTTTAACTTAGTGCCATCCGACCACGGCAGTACTGCTGCGAGGGCCAAGCAATGCAAGACATGCTGGGAATTGTGGTGCAGACGTGCTCAACAAGTTACATCAGCAGGCCTTGTTAGCTCTTACCCCATGCTAGCCCTCCTGCTTTCAAAATAACTCTCTGCAGGGCCACTTGAGCGCCTTTGCAGCATGGTCCTCATGTCTGAGGTTCTTGGAGGGTTTATTGACTCAGATGCAATAGATAGACCCGAGCTGACTCCGTGAGTGTGCATGATGTCTACACTGAGTGATTCCAGAGCACCTGAAAGCAAAGACAAATTTTGAGTAGCTATGCAAGTGATAGCCAAATCTAACTGAACCAGCACTGAGCCAGAGCCAATAAACCTCAGACTTGAGCTGGCCTTTGCTGAAGACGCTAGTGTGTGTCTGAACTGCATTAATTGGGGTTTTTTTTAGAAACTATTTTATTCTGTTGTGTGGGTTTTTTAATTATCACACTTTCCCATTGTTCCAGACAATAAACTGCTGATTAGAAGGAAACATTAACTAATTTAGTCAAGATACTTCAAGTGTGGAAGACAGCTAGGAATGAAAATTCTCCTGGCTGGGGCAGCTGGACTCCTAGAGGAAAAAATCTAATGATGTTCTTCAAGCTCCACCAAACAATCACCTGAATGAGATCCTACCCAGAGTAAAATGGGCTTGTATACCTCTTGGTGTTTCAACTGTCTGTCTGAGATTTGCTCCTCCTCAGTAGGACATGATGATCTCCTTTTGGAACATAGCCCGTTTTTGACCAGAAGAGAAAAATGCAACTGTATTCTAAATACACCTGTTTAGAAGAGCATCAAAGCAGCAGCATCAAAGCAACTTCTCCTGCACTGTAATTTGTGTAGCTCTGTAACTGTCTATTTCCTTTTCTAGGCCATGGATTGACAAGTGTCTTTGCTTTTCCCCTAGGAACATTACTTGCTTCAGTAGTGTTGATTGCAAAATAACCCTTTATTTTTTTGTTGGGCTATTTCTCAACAGGACCAATTCCTGATTTGGTTGTTTAGCCACAGAAGCACTTTTGACAGTTCAATGGAAAGGCAGATGAGGGATGTGAGGGGCAGCTGAAAGCACAGAGAACATAGAGGCTGTTCAGATCAGCCACATCAGCTCTACTGCCAAGTCTCATGTTCTTGTAAGAAAATTTTCATGGATTACAATGATATATTTACAAAAAGTGTGGCTGTACTGAGACAATCCTGTGTGAACACTTAACACTTTTTTTTTTTTGGTGGGAGCAAAAGTCACCTTTTTGGTATTTCCTATACCAAATTAGAAGTAGCCACTCAAGAAGCTACATAGCTGTGTTGGTTTGCCTTCCTGTGCTTTAGATTCAGCTTACAGACATCTAGCCTTTACTTAAGAACCAGAATAATTAATCATATTGATATTTCAGTTATCATCATGGGGTGTCTGAGTATTGCAGAGATGAATGGGGCTATTCCCACTTCTCAGAGACAATTTGTCAGAGTCTCTGTGCTCTTATGGGCACCTCCACATGCCCTTTTTTCCAATTAATATTTATAAGGTTTTCATCACGGCTGTCACAACTGGAGATGCTCCCTCCTGCCTCTCAGTGGGAGCAGGGGTGTTTGGGGTAGGGCTGCATCCCCAGCCTGGTCCGGGGACCCGGTCTCACCCCTCTGCCAGTTGCTAGGCAGCCGGCGAGCTCTGCACGGCAGAGCCAGCACACAGCAGCCAGGCACTGCTAGGCAGCCTGAGCTGCTGGAGAGCACAAAAATAGTAAGATTCAAAATTGCGGCGTCGAGAATGCACAAGATAAGAGCGGCACAAAAATAAATAGTTCTACTGTATTTTGGCATGACCTTTCTCCTCTAATGTATTTTCACTGGCAGGATTCGCCTTCCGTCTCAACCTCATTTTTCATAAAACTCTCTCCTCTTCATCCCTCTTGCGTGCTTATCTTTGCTCCTCAGCAGTGCTGTGGTGTCGACAGTCCTTCCTTTTCTCTAACCCCCACTACACCCTTTTCTCAAACTGTCATCTCGGTTGTTCCCCTCCCACATTCCACTGGATCCCCTGTTCCTTTGGCCTCTTTCATTCTGGTCTTCATTCTTTCATCTATTTCAGCTTAGCCTCTGGCCACCAGGTTGCCTCCTCACTTTTTCTTTCCATATTCACTGCATCAAAGAATTCCTCCTATATCATCTGTTCCCAGCTCCCGATCTAGGTCCCTTCTGCTGCCATCATTTCCAGCTGCCCATCACAAGGTAGACTTATCTTCTTAATCTCTCAAAATACTGTCAAGGCAGAGGAGGCATCCACTGCCGTAAGAGCATGGGAAAAGTGGAGGATCCAGACCCTGGTGATGCAGCGATACATATGCAGAACCTCAAGAAAGCCCAATTCTTTCTTCTGAGATCTAAACCATGGGTAACGTGGGTATTGTGTGACAAATGACAAAATGGCCTGCTTCTTACACCAGTAACAAATGAGGCTAAACTATTTTGTTGCAAAAACATTTTGAGGAAGGGCTGGCTTTAAAGCAACCACTTAAAGCAGGAGGTGGATTTCTGGCAGTAATCCTTTTTATTAGCACATGGGTTTTTTGCTGCCTTTTATTTAATGGCTTTGGGGGTGTAGTTTAAATATGAAAAGAAACAATCCCATTGCAAGAGGTAGGCACTGAGTGAAAGTCAGCTTTCTGAATAGACCCATGCAGGTTTGGCCCACTCATTAGAGGGCAGGTTAGAATTTCCTGATGAAATAGCAGTTTGTTGGAGGATGCCAATCCTTTAAAATGGAAGACTTTCTTTGATGTGTATATACAAAATAAAACTTTCCCTGAGAAAGGTTTCTCACCCTGCATAAAGCTTCTGGTGAAAAGCAGAAAGTGAGACACCTTGTCCAGGAGAAAGTAATATTTGGATAATTAGCAGCAAAAGGGAATATAGCAGATCCAAAGGCAAGTCTCCTGTGTCTCTGCCTTGAAAACAGGCACTGAAAGGTGGATGCCCCATGTCGGCGGTGTCCTACTCACTTAGCTCTTTGGAGTGAGCGTCCCTAGCAGGAAAATACACTGCTGAAGGTCTTGAGAAATGTCTTCAAATCTGAAAACACCATTAGCACTATTTCTGTTCTGTTTTTCACCGCTTGATAAAAGCTATGAGAATAACACAAACAAAAATATTCCAGAGTGAATGCATATACCTGTAGAGCCAGCCCAGGCTTAGGGGGACTTATTGGCTTAGACATTATTTGCAGGGTCATCAGGAATGTAACTGCTTCCTTGAGATGTAGGGCCTAAGATGGCTTTGCAAACTCATGCAACTCTGCAGATGATGTCTTGAGACCACTGGCTATTGCTGAGCCCAGAGTTAATAAGCTTTTCTGGATTATATTTCCTGTATACAGAACTGAAGTGTCTCTGGTGTTCCTTGGAGCACCTCTAATGTCCAGGTTTTTCTGTTTCCCACCAGTTCCCAGTCTCCCATGATCCCAGATAATGAAGTTTAGTCATGTAGTTTATATGCACCTCAAAATTGATTAGTCCAAGCTCATGGCTATACCTAACTGCAATCTCTAGCCTAATTTATTTCCTATCTTCAGTACTAAGCTTCCGTGCATTAATTGGATGAGTGAAAACAAGAAAGCAGTAAACATCTATGTTTCAGTTCTCAGTGCTTCAGAGTTAACATTTGATCTATCTCTATGGATTTTTAAATTTTTTAACAATTGAAATTATTTATGTATGTCCATTTTTATGCTAAATAAAAAGAAATCAAAGACTTATCAAAATGTTCTTAGTGTAATGCAAAGCCTTAAAAGAATATATTATTGTGAAGATAATTTAATTGCACAATTGTGAGTTTTCATTGTATTTGAGGAAATGTGAGCATGGATAGAAATTGCTTTTATATACTTTCTATTTAAAAGATGTGTGTTTTTCTAAGCCCCACAGTTTTGGTTTTTTATGCAGATTAAAAGCATTCATATTCTGTACTGATTAATTGGTATGCCTCTTTTGCATTTAAATATATACTTCATTGAATTGCAGCTTTCCATCAAAAGCAGAAAAGAAAAAATAATTAAATGATAACATCATGCTACTAGAGAAAGAGTGCTATTTTCCCAATAAAAATAAATATTTGACAGCAACTCTGCAGTGATAATAATTCTCAGCACAATATTTGGATGGCAAAATAAGGCACAGCATAATAGTATTTTTTTTCAGCAAGTAAAAACACATTACAGTTATTGGGTCTGTTCCAGCTCCCAGTGAAAAGTAAAGCTTCAACTGGAAGCAGTATTGAATCTATGGGGTTGAGCACTATTTCAAAAGGAGTATCTTCAATAGGCACGGAAGGCAAAAGGAATGGGATTGGATGCACAGCAGTCCTCAGATGCAGTTGTCTACTAGAAAATCATTTCCACGCTAAGATAACATTGACATCCTCCGCGGTATTGTCCCAGTCGGAGCCCAAACACAAACTGTGCAGATAACGAGGGTAAAAAGTCATTACACATAGACTGAGGCTATTCTCTGCTGGGAACATTTTAAAATAAATCAGGCCATTTAGTGCAATCCAACGGAATTTAAAGGGTAAGCATTAGCTATTCAGAATAAATAGGGTTTTTTTCCCTGTTACTTTTCATTACATAACAGGAACAACCTCTTGTGCCTGTGAGATTGATTACATGTCTCAAACTTAGTTTAGATATTAATCAACCTCAGCAACCACTTACTGTTTCCTGTAGCATAATGCAGTAAAAATTGTCCTTTAATTACCACTAATGAAAGTTACCTGCAGTGAAAGCGAATATATGCCACTGGAAAATGACTTGGTTCAGAGGGCAGCAAATGCAAATATGAACTATCCTTACGATTGTGCCGTGTTTATGTGGTGGGGTTTTGGTAGCAGGGGAGGGGCTGCAGAGAGAGCCCCTGTAAGAAACTGCAAGAAGCTTCCCTGGCTCCAAAACCGGTCAGACCCACCTCTGGCCAGATCGGATCCCCTCCCCTCAGGCCAGGGCCGAGCCAGTCAGCGTCTCTGCAAATGCCATATTTAAGAAGGGGGCAAAGGAGCCTGAACCGAGCCACACCTGCACTGAAGAGAGAGGGAATGCGGGGGGCTGGCTCCCCAGCCTCCCGGGCGGGTGGCTGCCCACACTGGGCTGCTGCCACTCAACTGGAGATGGCCGCGGTGGCACAGCTTGGAGAGCTCCGAAATGCCCCACTCCCGGGGTGCCCACTGAGCAGATTTTGTCCTGCCGGGACTGCCGAGGTTCATCAGGCTGGTCAGGCTCAGCACGGCTGCAGCATGGCTGCCGCTGTGAATGTTTAAATTTATTTGGTCATAACCATAATAATGCCACAGTACTTTTCTGGCCGGTGTGTTTCCTAAGGAGTTGGGGACTTTTCAACACTGCCATGTAGTAAAAACATATTTATGCAGTATTGAAAATTTCTAACATTCTTTAAAATTATTCTGAGTGTGAAGTGGGTTAATTATGCTTGCCATCACTTCTCTTTAAATGCCTGACCCTTCACTCTGCATCTGACATGTTTGTACTTCTCAAAATTTCTTCAGTGTGTTGTCTTATAACTAGATAACTTTGCTTATACACTAAGGAATAAAAAGATTTATCTAATACTGCTCCAACTGCAAAAGAGATCAGGATGGTGCTTTACATGGAAGACATATTATAGACACCTCACTGTACTGTATGTGAAATTTGTAGTTAAGTTTCTCCTTGTAATGTTTTGCTTTCAGTTGCTTGTACCTTTGCCAGTCATAACTTAGCCCTAGTAGCACATATTTCCACTCCAGACTTTTTTTTTCCCCTTCAGGGAATTTGTGAGACGGAAACAAGGAGAAATGCTTTCTACTGAATCCATTACAACTATTTCAGCCAAGAGATTAAGGCTGCAGCAGCTCTGTATTTTGAATGAGGACTTTCAAATTTGTCAGAAGGTAGTTTGTTTCAGGGTCGTATCTCCTTCTCTTCCTGAGAAAACCTGACAACATTTGGTTAATTCCTGGGTTTCTAAAAGCTATATGTTTGCATACTCTCAGTAGAGTTTTTAAGAGTTAAGATACATCCACTGAGGAACTGGGCTACGCTGATGATTTTTCACTGTGCATTCTAAAGAACAAGGGATTTTCTCTGCTTTTTTTTTTTTTTTTTGAATGCACAGTATCACTGTGATGAATAATGGTGTAGAGGGATTGTATCTCCTGGCATCTGGACTCTAACAGTATGATGACTTCTAGGACAAGAGATAGTGGAGGGGTTTGCAGAAGCCAGAAAGAAGGGGCATGTACAAGTGTGAAAGAGGAGGAGAAGAATAGGTCAAGAGAAACTATGATGAGATGCAGATTCTTTGTAACAGGATGGGCTGATCATAGCACAGAGAACAGGTGGGCTGAGGAGAACACTAAAAAATCGGAGACACTTCCCACACAGGACATGGACTTGGTATCAGGAACTTATTTTCTCTCATTTTCTCATAATAGTGAGAAAATTCACAGAAAACTGTGGACTACAGTCTACAGTCATTGCCAGTTATTCCTGCTGTGTAAAGGTCATTTGCTGTAGATCTGAAAAAACAAATCCTGATGTTAGCACTGATGTTGACCACACACTGAACTCTTAGCAGGTTGAAACAATATATTGCCCAGTTAATTATCTAGTAAGCGCAGTCATCCTAAGGTCTTATAGACAATGTGATACTTGGCTGACAGAGAGGGCAGGCCTTTTTTATCCTAGAAATTTGTTGAAATGGACTCTCTTTTGAAAACCCTTTTGATTTCCAGTGGAATAAAAAATGTTTTGTCAAAAGGATTTGGGCTGAATATCCTTGCTCAAATAGCTAATATATATAATTTTTAATTATTTTTATTGCGTGGAATGAAAGGTTCCTTATCTCATTTCAGATAAAAGAATTCAGTATTCAAATGCTTTCTTGTTCTGCATTAGGAAAAGAGTAGCAAATCTGACATACGGTACCTCATTCAAAGACATTATGTCTTCATATCTGAAAAAGCCTCATTTCAGTTAAGTCTTAGTGTTATTTACAATAGCCTCATGCTATAGTAGTCCATTAGAACAATAATATTGCTATAAAATGATTTTCCATTATAGTTCTGTGGTGAATATAAACTACATCAACCTGTAACATAAGCCTATAGCTTGGGTTATTCTGTATCTGCAGTTCAGCTGAAATCCAGGTGGAGTTGGCTGAAGTGGCAGTGAGTCAGGCTACCTTCTGGTGCAGTCGCCACTGGCCATCACACACTAGCGTTCGGCTGGCAGCTGCTAACCACTCCCTTGGCGCATGGCAGGCACCTGCATTTTCTGGATCAGAGCATCACTTATTTTACCCCTTAAGCAACATTAGTAAGGGTTAGCAAATGACTATGAGAATATTGTCTATATCAGTAGAAGACATTAATAGGAAGGCCTAGCAGGTCATCCAGTCCGTATCTTGAATATGGCAAAGTTGTCCTCTGTATTTCATAGTCTAGCTTTTTATGCTCTCTAATTTTGTATGTCCCCACTGAAAACGGCCTGGAGCTTCCAATACATCAGCTATCAGACTGTTCCACAGCCCTCTATGGTACTGCACAACATGTGCGATGCTAAGGGTGACATTGCCATATGACTTTTCACAGATTTGCATGCAAATGTACTCTTTAAAGCTTTAGTGAAGCCACAGGGGAATATATTTATTTATAAGTGCCCAGGAATAAGGGTCACAGCAACAATCTAACAATTCATGATTAACCCATTGCCAGGACTTGCTCACAAAATAGATTGTATAAATTGTGCTGTCCAATGCATAACCATTTTTGTGTGAAAGTTTTTAATCTAATAAAAGGAAGTATTTTGTCTCAAGGTAGCTCACAAACTACAAAAGATAAAATAAGCAAAAAGGCTTATTCATCATGAAATAAGAGGTTTCCTATACAGGATAATACCAGAAAAATTACATATTTCTAATTCATGCCTTAATGTATGTCAGAAATCTCACAATAGCAGGCTGGTTATGTGTGTTTGCCCACCTCCCAAAGCAGATCTCTGATATCATTTATCTTCTGAATTTGTGTAGGAAAACTTCAAAATAATGAAAGAACATGTTTTGCCCTCAGTTGGCATTGTATTTATTTATTCGAGGTGGTGGATGCTCCATCCCTGGAGACGTTCAAGGCCAGGTTGGACAAGGCCCTGAGCAACCTGATCTAGTTGGAGATATCCCTGTTCCTTGCAGGGGGGTTGGACTAGATGACCTTTGAAGGTCCCTTCCAGCCCTAACCATTCTATGATTCTATGATTCTATGATTCTACTAAAGCAATACAGCAGTTATTTACATGATAGCGGCTAAAACTGCAAATTGTATTTGATATAACTCATATTTCTTCACCTTCTCTGTTGGTTAGTAGGAAGAGATTTAATCACAAGAGGGTCTGTTTTCATATGAATAAGTAATCTGAAAGCTAAATTCAGGACACAAAGGCAATACCTAAGTTTGATTCTTGCTGGAGTATTGGTATGAATAGTATTTCTTCCTTCTTTCTAATCCTGATATTTAGAAATCTGTTTTGATATTTTATTATATTACTCAATGATTAATCCCGTATAATTTAGCACATCTTCTCCTACCAATTAAAGTTATTTGATTTTACTCAACCATTTCTCAACATCACACCTGTAGAAAGCAGAGTACAGGAATTTGTTTATTGTAAAACATACCACCACATCTATTATTCAGGGAGGGCCACATTACGTGAATGAAGTTATGTCACAGCGGGATGAAAGAATTGATCCTATCTACCTACCTAATCCAGATGTTTAAGACATGTCTGACTTCTGTGTGGTTGTGAATGAACAGGTGTGTCTACCTCACAAAAACAAAAACACCAATAAGACAAAAAGTGTTCTCCAGCAGGACAGAAATACCTGTTACTGTACTGCCAAAGTGCTTCAGCTCAGCTGTGGGAGCCAGATTTTTCACTGTGGGACTGTTTAACTAACTCTGCTGACAATACCAACTACACCACAACAATGGAGATTTGCCAAAACATCTGCATACATGCAAGAGGCTTATGCTGGCACGGTTTTGTAACCAAGGTTTGGCCATCCTTACACTGCCCCACCAAGACAAATCTGTAGCAAGGAGACAGGTCAGGACATTTCAACTGTTTATTCAAACCTCTTTTATTCTGGCTGAAATGCTTAAAGGAGCATTTATGAGAGCAGGTCTAGAGGCAGATTGGAGGGCAGCAATCAGCAGCTGTGGATGTGCAGGAGATGGTCACCTCTTCAGCCATCTCCAAAGTAGCTGGCAGGGAACGTATGAATGCAGCCTGTGTTTATGGAAAGAGGTTTAAAAATGTATTTACTTTATTAAAATGTAATTTAACTCTGTCAATTAAAAGGGTGTAAAACTTGAAAATTAGTCATTTGTGTCTACTTTGGGTTTAATTCCCAGTCTTTGACTGAAGAGGGAATTCAGTCTCGCTGCAGGGTGAGCCAACACCCTTGTTCGAGCAGCATTCTGCTCTTTTGAATAGTGCCTGATCTGTGAACCAATCTGATAAACGAAGACATTTTGTGCACACATGGTGTGCATTTTAAAGAGCTTCAGTGTGTTAACAAACTGCTCTGAATATGGTGGGCCCCACTAGGAAGCACATAATTTGAGGCACATGAGAAAGAGATTCCAATGTGAGGAAGTAACGATGGTCTATTTGCAATGACCGAGCAGGCACCACAGGGCAGCTTTCTAGGGTGAGCGTAAATCTTCATTTACTTTTAATATAACTATTTTAAATAAGTTTGTTTTCTCGAGTCATTCCCAACACCTTTTCTATACCTCTTTTCAATAATGCAAAATATCCAGGTCCATTGTTCTGGGGACTTACCCTGCTTCTTTGTACCCGCAAATTTCCCATTTCAAGACATGTGAGACAAGGTATTTTCAATATCTGAGGTCAAAAATGTAATTGTTTTATCATTTTTGCCCATATTTATGTTGTTATCATCAATTCCCTGTACCAGTTATGCCACAGAGATTTTTAAAAGAAATAATATACCACAATGATGCTTTAGCAATGCACATGACAGCATCCAGCAAACACGAAACTTCTTCATAATGATTTAGAAAATATCCATCTGTAAGTCCTACTGTGGATGCAAATCTGAGTGAAGAAATAAAGGTCATGACAGGTGGCAGAAGTAAAATACAAGGCTAGAAAGTTCCTGACAGCCAAGGGCTCCACCTTGTAAATGTACACAGGACTTAATTTTACTATTGCAAAATCAGTGGGATGCTCAGGGTGTTGAGCGTGAACATATGCATAATGGCAGACTTTTAGCCAGCGCAACTGCTATTTTGCCTTCAAAAGACATGTGTTTGGGCTGTGGTTACAGTGGTTTAGTCTCTGTATTGTGAATGTCTCCCGTTCCTTCCTCTGTCCCCCATGTGCTTTTGGATTTGTTTATATAGAAGAAAGGGGAAGCTGTGGTGGGAGTGGGGTTGGAAGGCTTGTGCAGAGAGGAGAGCATCACACTGCCACGAGAGCCACAGCACAACCCACCTAATCCAGGCAGGAACAGGCTCTCCGATCTCTTCCTTTGATCTGTTTGATATACTGCTTTTACCAACAGCTCATGTATTCATCAATTTTATACATCACATCACTACTTTATATATTATACACGTAGAAATATGTGTGTATATAGTTGGTTATTGCATTGTTTCCTCTATCATAAAACGGAAATATGTTTGTGTACTTTCTTCAAAGATTTAAATATTTTAAAAACTTTTTGAAAAAAGAAGTCAGTAAATAGTGTTCACAGCACATTTATTATGACATAGAAACACAGACTTTGGGATAGACAACTCTACTAATCAAAAGCTTTTGATTTTAAGACTTTTTTTTTTTTTCAAACTACTATGCAGAAGAAGGAGAAAGCACATTGAAAGTTAAGTGAAAAATGAACAACCATCCCCTCATGCAAAGATTAGAAACAGGATTGAGTTGCTTATAATGCATGATTTGCTAAGGTAGCTGACAGACATTTATCCCAAGGGTTCATACAAGTCAAAGGTACTCTGCAAAGAAATTTGTAGGTCTCTTTTTTAAAAAAAACTTTTGAAATTTCGAGCCCCTTCCACCTGCAGAATTTCAAACAGACAGTGAAACAGTAAGATACCAGGAGAGTGAACAGAGCAACAAAATGAGACCTTTAATCACAGTGTTTAAAACCCAATTTTTTGTTTGCATTAAAAGGAAAATGAAGTGAGATCTAGTTATCTGCAGGTTGATTCTAAAATTAGATCTTCTTAAATCAGCATGTACAGATTAATCACATCCAAGAATTTTAAATGAGACAGCAAAGAGCATTATGGACTGTTAATATTAATTCTCAGTCAGTTTTCAAACATTGGAGAAGTTCCAGAGCACTGAAAGGAAGCAAAGGTTGTGCCAATATTGAAAAAAAAAATATACAGGTATTGTAATCCTATCAACTTAATATTGATGCCAAGTATATGACAGAATGACTGATAGGAGATTCCGTTAACAAAGAATTAAAGAAGGATAATTTAATTAATGTTAATCAATAGGAATGTATAGAGAAGTATACATTTATTCAGGATAATTGAATATTCTTTTCAGTGAGAATACAAGTTTGATAGATAAATGTAACTGTGTTGTAGAAATGTATACTTCTGTAAAATATCTGACTGCACAAAATTTTGATTGAGAAATTACAATAAAAATTTTAAAAACCAAATTATTGTTGTAATAGAAAATCTTTACAATGCCTATTAAATTTTTAAAAATGGATTTCAAAAGTGGTCATAAAGGGTGTACCAACATTGACTCCTTGTTGTTTAACTTATTTTTAATAACCTACAAGAAAACAATTGTCGTGGTTTAGTGCAGCCAGCAGCTAATCTACCACAGGGCCACTCGCTCGCTCCCTCCCCCACCATGGGATGGAGAGGAGAAAAATGTAACAAAAGGCCTGAGAGTGGAGATAAGAACAGGGAGGGATCACCCACCAACCATGGTCCAGGGCACACCAGACTCAACTTGGGGACAAATCAATTTAATTTGTAATCAGTTACTTCGGAGAAGATAACAAGAAACAAAGCTAGATCTTAAGAACACCTTCCCCCCATCCCTCCCTTCTTCCCAGCTTTACCTACTCCTCCCAGTGGCAGTCAGTTCATCACACTTTCTTTCTGCTGCTCCTTCCTCCTCATTGGGAGGACTCCTCACACTCTTCCCCTGATCCAACGTGGGGCTCCTTCCCACAGGAGACAGTTCTCCATGAACTTCTCCAGCGTGAGTCCTTCCCACAGGATGCAATCCTTACCCATCAGATTGCTCTAGCGCAGGCTTTTCCCACAGGGTCACAGCTTCTTAGGGCACAGCCACTTGCTCCGGTGTGGAGTCCCTTCCCACAAATTGCAGATGCATCTCTGCTCCACCATCAGTCTCCAGCAGTGTAGTGTCCTTCCCACGGAGAGATGGTCCTCTACAAACTCCTTTGAGCACCAGCATCTCTGTTCCGGTGTGGGGTCCTCCATGGGCTGTGAGTGGATCTCTGCTCCACCGTTAATCTCTGCGGGCAGCAGGGGGGGCCGCCTGCCATCTCACCACAGGTTGCAGGGGAATCTCAGCTCCGACACCTCCTCCTGCTCCATCTTCATTGACCTTGGTGTCTGCATAGCCGTTTCTCTCAGATCTCAGTCCTCTCTCTGCTGCAGCTGCGCCAGGCCTGACTGGCCCAACAAACCTCAACAGTCCTAGTAGGATGAACTTCACCCAGCAGGCACCACAGTGCTGCTTCGGAGCATCTCCAAGCTGTGCTGCTGTGGCCATCTCCAGTTGAGTGGCAATGGGAGGCTGGGGTGGGAGTGGGGCAGACCCCTTGCCTCCCCCCTCTCTTCACTGCGGGTCCCACCTGGCTCGAGCTTCTTTGTCCCCTTCTTAAAAATGGCATTCACAGAAGCACTAATTTGTTCAGCCCTGGTCCAAGGGCAGCTGGGTCCGACTGGTTTTGGAGCCGGGAAAACTTCTCACATCTGCTTACATGGGCTATCTCTGCAGCCCCTTCCCCACTGCCAAAACCCTACCACATAAACCCAGCACAACAATAAAATCACTACTGATAAAATTTGCAGAGAGCACAGTGATTAGGAGTGACAAACAATTAAAAGAACAGGTTGACATGATAGAATAATCTGACAAGCTCATTGCAAAAACAGCATAACTGAATATAACCAAAAGCCATTCCATCACTCTGAACAAAAACTTTAAGAGTACGCACTTATAGCATGGGTCCTCAGCTGCAAGTAGGTATGAGGATCCTGTGCTTTGGGGCCTTCATCCAGCTCTACATCCCAAAGGGTCAATGAATTCTGGACATACGAATGAGAAGATTGAGCTTGGAGAAGGCAATACCTCATTCCTCTATTGCCTCTGATATTAATATGAGTATTACTGCAGATTTATATCTAGCAGTAGTTATCTAAGAAAGATGTTAAAATATTGGAAAGACGTAAGAATGAAAGAATGAATTCACTGGAGTGAAAGCATCAGTGAATTAAATTCTAAATAAAAGAAAACAAGGGGTTGCTTGATTTCTAAGGATTCATAGGATTGAGAAGTCTTTAGGAGGATAGTAGTGAGCTCTGTAGTCCAGTAAACAACGCTACAGAAAGATTAAAAGCTGATAATAAAAGCTAGGCAAACAAATAGAAGAAATAGAGCATATTTTACTGTTCTGTTTTTTGTTGTTGTTGGTTTTGGTTTGGTGGTTTTTGGGTTTTTTTTGTATAGCAAATTTGTAGTACCAACCTTTGATTTCATAATGTTTTAAAGTGACCTATATGGCACTGAAGACTTGGGCTCTTAACGGGTACATCTTTGGTGAAAAACTTAACGCCTCCCCAAACTGCCCTCTGCCCTCTGTTAGATTACTCAGTGCGGCAGACTCCAACGTACCTGTTGTCACAGTGACGTGACGGCCCAGCTCCCCGCTTACTTTAGGGCTGCATTTCTCTCTTTATCTGCGGCAGAGTGACTTGACCTTTACATACCTCTGTTTAGGTGCATACAAAGACTTCTATGGATTCAATGATCATTTTTATTTCCTATAGTTCAACTGTCTCTGTTTCTTGGGGTTTTTTTTAAGAAATCAACAGTAGTTTACTTAGAAAACTATTCAGAAGATTCTTTGATCATTTTTTTTCTACTTTTTGGGGAACAAGAACTGACAGCTGTCTTTGCTTATCAACCTTTCCAGCATTTACAGAAGCTTTGCTATTAAGCTTCTCACGCTGAACGTATGTTACAATAACCAGAACCTTTTAGTGCAAAGGAAAGCAAAAAACCACTTAAGACACTTAATTTCCTAAGCTTTCATCCATCCCATGTATTCATCTAATAATTTTCTGCTTAAGAATTCTCAGCTTAAGAATTAATTCTCTGTTTTAAACGGCAAAACCCGGGAGGTTCTGGTCTTGAGATGCTGCACGTTGCTGTAGTTCACCTGTCTACCTTCATCTCAGTGAAACAGACAGGCCTTATCACCCCAAAACTCTGAAGCAGAGATGACTGCTTTATTTCAGTTGAGCAGAAATGATCTAACAGTATAAACTGAATCAGCTTCTGAATGTCAAATTTTGTTCTCAGTAAAGCTTCCCAGATAAACTTCCTTGGATAATGTCCAGTACCAGACCTGACCTGAATATGAGAGTGAAAAAGGCATGGAAAAAGTGTTAAGCTGGCACTGACTTCTAAGAAGTCTGATTTTTTACTAGGACTCGTACAGAGCTTGGTGCTTATGAGGACTGTAATGAAGTGGTGGTCCTGTGCTGAGACGCCCAATTAAACTCAGTCTTAAATCCTTCAGAGAGCTTGTTTGTTGGAGGACTCACTCCAGTAAATCACCCCTAATCTCTTAGATTAGGTTGTTGAAACCCACTGACCAAACCCACTGACCAAAACCACAGTGGTATATTTTCTGCCTGAACAAGTATCCAAAATGATAGACATGGGCCTGAAAACACTTGAGTTCAGTTATCTTTGCCAGTTATATGCCAGGTTTTGCACACTCGTAAATGTGTGTCATGAAGATATTTCCACAAAGTCATTTTTCAGATTCACTGGACAGAATAATAACCTTCCTTTGCTAGAATTTTAAAAGAACATGCTTAAACTAAGGGTGGTTTGGCTTTTCCCTTCCAGATACTGGGGAAAAAAAAAAAAAGATCACAAGAGCTGTCTGGCTATAAATATGCCATTGCATAAGCACATTAATATGATACAGTCACAGTATTTTGTTTGCTATTCCCAAGAGGCAAATTACACAAGGATAGATTTCTAAAACTTTAGCAGCAGTAGTTGTGAAGATAAGAAGCACAAATGTCAAAATAGAAATAATATACCAGACATAGATTTTTCAGAGTCAAATTCTACTCATTTGCATTATGAAAATGTGTAACACCCTAAATATCCCAAATAAGTAACGCCAAATTTATATCACTGTAAATGACAGGACAATTTGACCTCCAGATACAGTATTTTTTACTGAAGGGAAAAGAATATTTTTATGAGCTGTCTGCTGCTGTTGTTTATAATAAGTCACAGTTTGTCACTGCTGCAAGATGAAACTGCGCACTTTTCAAAGCTCAGTTCACGGCTGCGTAAGGGAATAGGACTTTTTAAAATGTTCTTTCTAGAATATGCGAAATCTGAACAATTCTGTTACAACTATCTGCTGGCTCTACAAGAATAATACCTCGAGGCAATACAGAAAACTGAACTTTATTAAAAATTTCATAAAATAAATTAATAGTAAGCTTGGAGAAAAAAAGAGGGGCTTAAGACACAATATGGCACTGCACTATTCTTTAGATCTACAAAGATATAAACCTACAAAGGGTTTTGACTTCATAAGTACTGCATAGTTCAATGCGAAGTCAAATGCCGCTAAATGTCCTTGGAAGTGTGATCATATTTTGTTCTTCAAAGAGCATTTTATGAAACAGATCTAAGCTTGTATTTTTGTTACTGCATCTTCTTTTCTGAAATATGTGAGAAGTGGAGAGGCACAGGGGGAAATAAAAAGGTGGCTCAAAATATTGATTACTGAAAGACTTGAGATACCTGAGTTGAAGAGCTCCAAAGAGAATTGAAATGGGATATATAACCTTTAATGCCTTTGACAATATGGAGCCTAATCCTTAGGCAAAGCAGCTGCCGTTAATAATGGTTAAAAATAATTCCATTACTTAATCTCCAACTGTGAAATGAACTGGTATTTCTAGTCAAGTTATTAAGAGGTGTATCTGAATCTCACAAGGAAACTTCCATTCCCAAAATCATTCTTGCTTGTGTCAAATTAGACCTTTGCCCAAAGAGCTTTTTGTGAAGAACAGGGATTGGCCTACATAGGTGGACAAACATCAACTGCTGTTTTTGCCATATTTGTAGAATCATAAAATGGTTTGGGTTGGAAGGGACCTTAAAGATCATCTAGTTCCAAGCCCCCTGCCATGGGCAAGGACACCTTCCTCTAGATTAGGTTGCTCAAAGCCCCATCCAACCTGGCCTTGAACACTTCCAGGGATGGGACATCCACAACTCCTCTGGGCAACCTGTTCCAGTGCCTCAACACCATCAGAGTGAAGAATTTCTTCCTTATCATTAATCTAAATCTGCCCTCTTTCAGTTTAAATCCATTGCCCCTTGTACTATCACTTCACACCCTTGTAAAAAGTCCCTCTCCAGCTTTCCTTTAGGCCCCCTTTAAGTACTGGAAGGCTGCTAGGTCTCCCCAGAGCCTTCTCTTCTCCAGGCTGAACAACCTGAACCTCACAGGAGAGGTGCTCCAGCCCTCAGATCATCTTCATGGCCCGCCTCTGGACCCGCTCCAGCAGCTCCATGTCCTTCTTGTGTTGGGGACTCCAGAGCTGAACACAGTATTCCAGGTGGGGTCTCATGAGAGCAGAGTAGAAGGGCAGAATCACCTCCCATGACCTGCTGGCCATGCTCCTTTTGATGCAGCCCAGGATATGGTTGGCTTTCTGGGCTGCCAGCGCACATTGCCGGCTCAAGTTCAGCTTCTCATCCACCAGCACTCCCAAGTCCTTTTCCTCAGGGCTGCTCTGCATCCGTTCTCCACCCAGCCTTTATTTGTGCTTGAGATTGCCCTGACCACTGTGCAGGACCTTGCACTTGGCCTTGTTGAACTTCATGAGGTTCTCACAGGCCCACCTCTCCAGCCTGTCAAGGTCCCTCTGGATGGCATCCCTGCCCTCCAGCCTGTCCACAACATCACACAACTTGGTGTTGTCAGCAAACTTGCTGAGGGTGCATTCAATCCCGACAAAGATGTTAAACCAGTGCCAGTCTCAATACTGAGCCATGAGGAACACCACTGGTCACTGGCCTCCACTTGGACATAGAGCCTCTTTGAGTGTGACCATCCAGACAATTTCTTATCCACTGAGTGGTCCATCCGTCAAATCCATGTCTCTCTAATTTAGAGACAAGGATGTTGTGTGGGACAGTGTGAAATGCTTTGGACAAGTCCAGGTAGATGATGTCAGTTGCTCTTCCCTTATTCACCAATGCTGTATCCTTTTCACAGAAGGCCACCAAATTTGTCAGGCACGATTTGCTCTTATGGTAGGCAAATAGTACTCTTATTCCATAGCTGTTGATTTGGACACAAATATCCTTTATTATTTCATTAAAAAATCTTGTAAGTAGATGACATTTGATACATTAGCCTTTCTACTGTAAACAATGTAGAAAACTACTCCTTATGAAAAGCTCTACCCTTCTTAGACAACGTCTCTCCATTTTGCATCAGCATGTAGATTTGACTTAGAAATTGTAATACTAATTTAGTTCTTCATAATTCTGATTATTAGGTTTTAAATAATTCATTCTCCCTCCTTGCTGGATTACATACTTCAAAAAGTAAGCTTTGCTAAAATTACATGCTCTTGGATCTGGTAGCTTACAGAACTTGCTCATAATGCATATGAGACTATGGTCTACTTTCTTAAGAACCATTTAAAAATATTTCTGTGAAATACACTGCTATGATTCAGACCCTTGGGGGAGCAATAGGCATAATTGGGTTCCAGTTTCTGCTTTTCACTTGCATAATTTAACTGACTGCTTTGTCTCTCAAGTAAAATGAAGGTGCTCTTCAAGCTGGACTGGGATGTAAGCTTGGCACTGGAAGCAACTGCTAGAAAACTAAGGCAGGTCTGGGATACAAATGAGAACAACATGGAGGGACAGTAGCAGCTTACACATAGCACAAAACAAGGATTGTAAGGTAGCTCCACACATCAGACTTTGACAGACTATCCTGTGCCATAACACCACCGGACTCGATAACCATCTCTAATCCATCTGTGAAGCATAGGTTCAAGGTTACACTCAGGATCACGCGTATCTGCTTTTTCTCCAGACATCCCTTAAGTGTACTCCTTTTATTTTATGTGTCTCAACATTGCCAGGAATGCCTCATATTAGCAGTTCACAGGCTCTCTGTAAGCAGTTTGTGAAACACCGAGTGATGAGAAGTGTGAGGATCGCAAAGCACTCAGACACGTTAAGTGTCACGCATTGCGCTCGCTGCCAAACCACACTGGTAGCAGAGTACCGCAGTGTCTCCTCTCTTGCACCTCAACTGACGGGCATCACTGCTCAGTCCTTCTATCACAGTTCTCAATGTTTTAGCTTCCCATACATTGGGCCAAAAAAAGGGTAAGAGCTGGTCATACTTACGATTGCGTTGGAGACTGCTTTTGTGGAGCAATAGAAACACATAGATTTTAATTAGATTTTACAAGCATGTGATCATTCCCAGTAGGCACTCAGCAGACGACAGAGAAATGTCATAATATTTTGTTGCCCAAAGAATGGAATCTAGATCCTCAGCTTGAGATAAAGCTGCAGCTCCTTTTGTGGACGTCTGCAACAGATGAGAGGGTCTCCTCTATTACCGGTACTCCACACTTGATTATTGTTAAGCCTACATGGAAGTCACTGCAATGAGAATGCAAAATGCATACACAGGGACAGCTAACAGCAATGCTAATTAGTATTACATATGAGCATTTAAATTAACTAGTCATTTGTGATATGTTCTCACAGACTCACCAATGCTCAAAATTTGCCTCTCATTTACTATTTCATTCTTGTCTCAGGGCGTGATGGTACTGATTATTTTGGGTTACTTCAAGTGCCTCATTCTGGATCTGCAGATCTCGCACTCTAACACGTCTTTAGTGCAAAGAGGGCAGCTTCTGTTCCTGCACACAGCCATTAAATAGGTTGTCATTTGCATCTCTTTTAAAGCCTACTTCCAGTGAAAGTCTGGGAACATTCATTATAAAAACGCAGACTGCATTTCTCTTAAATCAATTAAAATGGCAAATGTCATTACAGATTTTCTCAGGTAAACAGAACTTACACATCAGCTGGCCTCACAAGAGGCCCTTAATTTTTTTATTACCTTTTTGCAATTAACTCTTTGCATGCTCAAGGAATCCATGTTTATACAGAGACCCTCATCTTCAAATAAACACTTGTTTGATCTGAGCTTGTCATTCGTACCTTCACAGTTAAAAAATGATGATAGATCTTAGTACGAAGTTCACAAGAGCTTTAGAAATCTAGCATTCCAAATTAAAAATTCCGAGAAATTAATCTGTAACATCCACGAGTGAATCCTATTTGAACACCTCTGGAAGTGTCAGCTTCTCTCCAGCAAAGCTCTCCCCAGTCAGCTGGCTGCTGACCTTGTGGAATGTGGTAGCTCAGCAGAGCAGGGGCTGATCTGCTCTAATTCCCTCTCTCTGGAGCTTTTCTTTCCCACCAGAGGGCATATACTGTGAGCACACAACTGCCTTCAGAGGAATTTAAAATATAGATTGTGTACCAGACAAATGAACTGACTCGAATGCCAAGATTTTGTACTCGATTCTATTCAAAGGGGCTATTAATTCATCCTGTTGCTCATTGGGTAAATTATTCCACTTGCTACAAATGCAGTTGGTTTAGTATACTTTTGTTTGACTCCGTAGAGCGCTGGATGCACAGTGCTTTTGAATAAGGCCATTCATTTCTTCAGCTACTGAGCTAGCTGGTGGTACTGTACTGGTATTCATTCTCATCTCTGAATACCATGGCAATAGTTACTCCCCGGGTTCTAGGCTTTTAAAATCTCAGGCCTAAAATTTTAACGTAAATAGAAGTCATTAAAGCTATTACAAAAATATGTGATGACAGTAGTAATTTAGGTGAATTATGTGGAACTAGGTGTGGGCAGGAGGCTGGCAGTGAGGAGGGGAGGAAGCAGCAAAGCAGACTGCCACAGGGGTGGTGGATCTCCTGAGGATAACCAAGGCCCATAAAATGGGTGGAATGTGACACATTTTGCAAAGTTCATTATCGTGTAATTGTAGCAATACAAGCAGAGAAAAGGAAGGGTAGGAAGAGGAGGAAAGCAGAGAAAAAGGAAAAAAGGGGGCAAAAAAATATTAAAAATAAGAGAACTGTTTCCTCAGTCCACACGGGAGGCACTCCCTGGGATCAGCACTTCCACGGCTCCTCGGGCCCAAGGCCTGGGCCCGCCATCGCCTGGAGCAGCTCTGGGAGGCCCGAGGGGCCGGGCCGGGCCGGCCCGGGGGCTTCTCCTCGGCCTCGGCCTCGGCCTCGGCCCGGCCGCTGCGGCGAGCCGGCTGCCTCCGCGCAGCCCTCGCCCTTCGCTGTGAGGGGCTGCCGGACAGGCAGCGGCCTGCGACGGCGGCGGCTCGGAGACGCTGGTGGCGAGCGGCGCTTTCCTCATAGCCGCTATTTCCCTCTCCCCGCGGCGGGAGGAAGAGAAGGCGCCGACGGCCGGCCGTCGGAGACACCTGTGTGGGGCCCGGCCGCGCCGGGGTCTGCCGGGGGAGCGGCGGGCGGACTCCACTTCCCGGCGTGCCGCTGGCGGCCTCGGGGCGGTGGGCGGGGCGGGGAGGGGCGGGTAAGGGCGCTGCTGTGGGAGACATACCATGGGCGCCTGAGGCTGGGGCCAAGGTAGGGGTGGGCTGTCGGCCGGCCCGACGTGTCGCCGGCCGTGTTCGGCCTGCGGGGTGAGTCCGGTCCGGGGCGCTGGGCGGGCTGTGCTCGGCCGTGCCGGAGGGAGAGGGCCGGGGGATCGGGGCGGGCGGGGCGCGGCCGGGGCCGGGCACCGCGCCCCGCTGCTGCCGAGGGGTGGCCGCGTACGGCCCGGCGCCTCTCAGCCCCTCTCCCGTGCAGGCGGCTGCAGGCGCCGCGACGAGGGAGGCTGAGCTGAGCTGAGCCCGCCCTGCCGGACGTGGCCCGGCGGCCGAGCCGGAGGCGGCGGGTGGTGAGGGGACGGGACGGGGACATGGCGGAGACCGGCTCGGTGCACGCGACCAGGTTCGAGGCGGCTGTGAAGGTGATCCAGAGCCTGCCGAAGAACGGTGAGTGCGGCTGGGGGGAAGCGCGGTGGCAGCGGCGCGGGGCCCGGCCGCCCGGCTCGTACCTGCGGAGCGGGCAGGGCCCGGCGGGCGCGGGCAGGCGAGGCCCGTCTGCTGCCGGCGGCCCCCGGGCAGGGGCGGCGGCGTGGCCGGCCGGGGAACTTCCCGGCTGGGAACTTCGGTCCTAGTGCTGCCGTCCGCCTCTGCTGAAGGAACGCCGGCTCGGAGCCTCCCGAGCCCGCCGCAGAAGTTCCTCCGACTGGAGCTGTCCGCTGCCCGCGGGGCGCGCCGGGGAAGGGGCTCCGCTTCGCTGCGGTCCTGAAGTTGGTTTGACGGCTTGGGAGCTGTTATCATGAGTTCCCTCTGCTGAAAGAGCTAACAGAACGGAAAAGCAAAAAAAAAATCAGATTTTTTTTTATACGAGTAATAAAAAAAGCTTATTATTACATACGTTGTTAATTCTGGTGTCACTGTAAGACTTCTTATGACTAGAATCTGATTTCAAAGTATTTGATTTAATGGTTTGGTTATGAATCTTCCCTGCCAGCTGTTAGAGTTTTGTATTTACATTTACTACATCTACAAAAGTATGTTTTACAAGGAAAAAGAGAAAAGGAAAACAGGAGAAACAGTGAAACCGTTATTGAGATGGCTGTCAAATACCCAAAGTAAAGAAAAACACTTAAGAAGGCTGTATTTTGAGTTTGTTGCATTTGTTTTGTTTGGGATTTTTTTGTTGCTTGTTTAGTTTGGGGGTTTTTTCTTGGTTTTTTTTTTTTTTTTAAATTCTGGAGTCTTTCAATAAATTACTGTTTGTAACAGTAAAGTGACATGTAAGATACCTTGTTTACTGGGGGCTGAACCTATCCCTTTAAACTGAGTGAAAGGACACTAGCTTTATGTTACTTATTACTCTTTTTTCATTCTAATTGTGGAGTCTGACCTTAGAAGTAGTAAAGGTTATAGTCCCTTAACCTTGATCTGAAACTTGCTGTTTGTAAAGTAAATGTCATCAGTGGTGCTGGTTTATGGTAGATGAAGATGTTCTCCATGGACTTATATTGTACTATTGTGAATCAGGCTGTAAGAGACTGCAGGCTGTTTTCTCACAGAAATACTAAGCTTGTAAAATACTCGTTGATATTCTTGATTACAATTTAACTGTATTTTAAAATGCTTTCACTAGGTTCATTCCAGCCAACGAATGAAATGATGCTAAAGTTCTATAGCTTTTATAAGCAAGCAACCCAAGGACCCTGTAACATTCCACGACCTGGATTTTGGGATCCAATTGGTAGATATAAATGGTAACTTTTAATGAGTTGTTGTTTTGTTTTGTTTTCTTTATGCTTGGAGTGGAGATGTTTAGAAGAGGGGCACTTGGAGAAAGAGTTTAATGAGCTTCTCTTTTAAGAAAAGAACATTCACAACCTTTGCTTGAATTCTTTTCTGTCTTGTGTTCCAACTTTCTAGCTCAGATAATTTGTAACTTCTCAGAGTTGCAGGTGAAAGCATTCCCGCAGGTTCTGCAGGTGGCAGGTTTTTCTTGGGCAAACACAATCATGGTACCTTTGCAGTGCTTATTCCATGTTGTAGACTGAAATTGTAGGTGCTCTGCAGAATGAGTGATGTGAGTGAGCGTCTGGAATTCTTGCTTCTCAAGTTTTTCTGTACGATGTGAGCCTGAAGTAAACAAGTGCTCATTGACAGCTATTGATGTAACTTCAAGCTTTTGCAGAGAAGTCTGGTTTATTTCTCTTTCTGGTTTGTCTGCTTAGTGGCAGGGCTTCCCACTGTCTGTATTGTCTTTGTGCTGGGAAGACTTCTCATTCGCCATGTTACTAAGATCTGTTTGAAAAGCCATGTGAATGCTTCGCTTACTGTATTTTAATAATGATTGGTCCTGAAGAGTAAGTAGTATTTCTTTCTTTATGGTCATGGTCCTCTTCGGGTCTGTGAAACGATTCCTTTCATTCCCTCCTTTCCTTCCTTCCTCTCCCGTCTCCCCAGGTCAGGATGAAGGGAGAGTATCTTTGCAGAGCACTAGGGCAGTAAGCTTCCACCCACCTGGTTGGCTGTAGCTGAAATGTGAGCCACCAGCCTTGTGGTTTTGCTGTAAGTGGGACAAATACTCTGGCAAGAGGAGGGGACAGTGTCAGATCAAGTGCAAGGCTGAGTAAGGAAATGTTTTATTCCAGTCTGTGTTCTGACAGAGTCCTTGTGCAATACTGATAAATTTGGTTGGAGTTTTCTGTCTTGCAGAGTTGAAGAGGGGGGAAATTTTTTTAGGTCATAAGTAGCTGCTGTGGCAACTGGGGGCGATGGTAAAACTATTTACCGACTAAACTGATGTGTCTTTCTGCAATTGCTAAACTCAGAAAGGAGAAATTTTTCTTGTAGCCTGTTCTGACTTACTGAAAACTCTTTGTAAGTGCTGGCTGAAGTGTCTGTGCCTGCTCTTTTTCTGCAGCAAAAGGTCGTAAAAAAGAAATGGACCTAATCAAAAGGGAAAGGTGTGTCTCCTATCTAGGCTTGTTAACAACTTGCTGGGTACAAGACCATAGCGGGTCAGTGGGGAAATATTCAGTTTGTAGATGTACCACTACGTGAATATTCTAGCAAATTAAATATTTGGACTTTTTTAAAACAAACAAACAGTGAATTGTTGTTGCATTTTATTTGTATCAGAGAAACTTAAGCATTACATAACTGACCTACTTAAAGCCAGGCTGAAAAAATCTGCTAGTCCTTCAAGACACCAAAGATGTATGCGACTTTCTTTCCTAGGGATGCTTGGAGTGCCTTGGGAGACATGTCCAAAGAAGAAGCCATGATAGCCTATGTTGAAGAAATGAAAAAGGTAAGTTTACTAATGTGTGGAAGGCATCTTCTAGAACAAATATTCCAGAAATAAATTAAGGAACATGAGGAGGTTCTTGCTGACTACTACTGTCAAAGCTCCAAATGAGTTATTCCCGATGTGAACTGTCACATTTCAGTACTATGCTGTTCGGCCTATGGGAAGAAGAAAATCATGTAGTTCCTTCTAAAGCTATAGAATTTGGGTTGCTTTCAGAGAAACGTGAAAGCTCTAGCTGATATGAAGCTTGAATAACAGAACTAAAGTGAAGGATTGACATCATGGTAAAGGGAGCAGTGGGGAAAACAGTGGAACTGTTTTCAGTTCAACAGAATAAAAGTACAACAGAATAAAAGCTGGTTTACTGCAAACTGCCTCAGTTCTCAGAGTTGAGAGAAGTAAGTGATCCTTGGAAAGGAAAAAAACCTAACTCTCCAGAAGGACTTCAGGAGCAAGAATCTCTCTCATGACTGGAAACATGAATATAATCAAATATGTAAACTTAATCATCTTCAATTTTTTTTTTCCCCAAGAACTCAGCAACTTGAATTTTCTGTACTTGTCATGAAAATATTCCTTGTATGTTATAGTTGCAGTCAGTTAGAATTGAGTAATTTGATGTCTCTTTTTTTGAGTAGATGTGTAATTTGTAAACAGTCGTTGTTACTAATATAAGCAGGCATTGCATCATCAGCTAAAGCAAACATTCAGAATTAAATTTTCTTGTCTTTTATTAACCAGCCCTTTTCACTGCAGTCTTTTCAATGAAGGTCTTCTAGGTGGCCCTTTCAGTTTAAAGATTTACTGTTGATCCAGGTAGAAGTATAATTGTACTCTGTTACTATAATAAGGTTAGTATCAATGAGAGAAAATATAAGTTCTACTCTGAATATGCTTGCTTTTTCCTAGGCCACTATCTTGACATTGAACTCTTAACATACTTAATGATTGATACAACAAAACTTTTACTAGGCAAGGAGCTGGAATCTGACTGCTGTTCTTTTTCCTATCTGTAATTTTGGTAATTCAGCTCCTGCTGGTATTACTGTAGCTGCTTTAAAATGAAAAATAAACTACTCCAGAAAACACAGGAGGCCAAATATTATTCATTTGGTCAAAAATCCCACTAAATTTTAATAATTCCTTTTGAATGCATACCATGAGGTTTAGTCTTTCGTTTCAAATCTCGGATTCAAAATGTGTTAATACTTCGGTATAGTATGTTATTTTTTTTTCAACACAGTAATTGGTTTGGTCAGGACACTAAGTGAAACTGCAATGTTTATTCTAAAAAAACCCTAGTAAGCCTCCTGTGAGGAAGTCTACTTACTTGACCCTGATGAAGCACAAATATTCTGCCTGTGTACAGATTGCATGTAGGGATCGGAGAGCAAATGACTTGCCTCACTCAGCTTTGAAGCTGCGAAATCTGTTTACCCTGCTTTGGTGCTGTTTCGGTGCTCACATTTGAAATAGCTTTGAAATAGCTTCAGCTTTTCAAACCCCGTAGATTCTACTTGAAATGTCAATGGAAGTGCGTTTCAAATGGATCCACTCAGTTGTTCTGTCAGCACATAGTGCACTAATCCTTGTGGTGGTACTGTGGGTGTTCCGCTGTTGCTGCATAGGTATCTACCTCTAAAGGGGTGAAAAACCCACTTGTACACTGGTATCACAGGGCTCTTTTTAAGGGTTGCCATATGTGCCCTCCCCTGCCTCTGGGGCATGTCCCCTAGCCTTTGCACGTTGTGTTTGGGCTGTACATGCATCAGAAGACTCTGTCACAAGATGCTTTCGTTGTAAACTTGTTTGGTGGGGTTTTTTTTTTGTTTTTTCCTCTTCATGTGGTATCCTTGAAAATCACAGCTGTTGAAGATTATGTCTGAGTGAGGTTTTGAGGTGCTAGTGGGAGATGACTAAACACATCTTAGTCTTAGCGAAGATGAATCTGAGCTCAAGTGCATTTTTGTTTAAGGTTAATTTATCTATCAAGTAGCATTTTAAAAATTTTGTATTGCAACACTATTTAAACAAATTTTTTTTACTCTTCACATAGATTGTTTTGTTATGTATTAGAAATGAGTGATATCTTAGCATAAAAAAGTGTTAACACTACATGGTGTTTCTAAGTAAAAGAAGAGCCCTCATATATGAATCCAAAGAAAACAGTAATTCAGGATACGTAATAACTTATTTTGCACTTTCGAGTTTTAAGATTGCATGTTATGCCTAGTGCCTATATAAGTAAACAATTGATTTTGTTTGTGGAAGTATTTGCTCTTTTCTTGCTCACCTAAAAGCTAGCAGTTACAAAACTCTTACTGTAACAGGAAATGTGTGGTAAGATTCTGAGAATTGCTCCAAGTTGCAGAGAGTGTATTGAGGTCCGTTTAGAACGGATGAATAGCACTTACGTGCAGCTATCATACAAGTGCATGTATGAAACAGTGTATAGTGCAGACTATAGAAGTAAATGCATAGCAAATACAAGTGTTACTCTAGAATAGATTTCTTATTTCTCTTAATGCCATTGAAGTTAAAAAAAAAATCACAGAACTGTCTCTGGCTCATATCCAGCTCTGTATCTGACCACTGAGCATTTCTCTTTAACAAATATGGAATGAATTACATAGACTGAATAGATCAGAGAAGTGACAGTGAAACTGCAGTTTGACAGACTGTTTTCTCTTGGTATCCTTGATTGCTTTGCAAATGTTGACTTGTTACCTGCCAGCCTGCCTGGAGCTCCCGCTTTGTGAAGTAATGCTGTAGCTTTTGCTTCTCCTGCTTAGTGACCTGCTTGGTGCTTTTGAGCAGCATGTTCTGTGGCAACTTTTACCTCCATCTGTTGCTTTCTTGGTGCTCTTCTGGAGGCGGAAGTGTACTGTAGCTGTTTGCTTCTACCTGAGTCGTCTATAGCTATTGCCTCTTTTAAAAATAATAATAAAAAAAATAGAAGATGAAAAAGGAACAATGCTATCAGCAAAAAGCTTAGCTGAAGGGACAATTACAATGGGACAATAATATTGTATGCGTTTAAAATAATATTCAGTTATTGAATCTCTTCTGCTTAATCTATTCTAGATTTAAGGTTTTGCATTTCTATCAGATGATCAAAGGTATTGGTTTTGTAATTTAAAATGAAGAAATTTTTATCAAAGGAAAAGCTCCAAATGACTTCAAGAGCAGAATTTGATTCTAGTTTGCTCTGCTAAGTATGTCTTTGCACTGTCATAGTTTTGCTGTATTCTGTCCATTTTGTTGTTTGGATTTAGATAGACCCAGTCAGGCACTTTTGATCTTCTCCTTATATTCTGTTGAAGATGGCAGGGTTTAACAAATACAAAGAATCCTCTAAGAAAAAGTCTTAAAGTTTCATTTTCTCTGTGGGAAGACTTGTTTATAAAATAAATTGCATCAGATAACAGCAGCCTGTTGAATTTTGAGTTGGTTTAGCTTGAAATTGCTGAAATAATGAATTCCAAGGTCTACTAATACTGTGCTGAGGCCATCCTTTACTGGTGGCAAGTGCCTTAGCTCTCCCATCTTCTCTTCACCTAAAAAACGTTAATACAGCTAGTTAAGATTATTGTTTGGTAAGTTAGGTTTATGTTGTTTTCATTTAATTAAAAAAAAAAATTAAAAATATCAGAATAACACGTGAAGTGATGTAGTGAAATGTTAGAGTTTTACAATGACCAGCAATTTCTAAAATCAGTTGAAATGAATCGCTGAAATGCTGTTTCATAAGATGCTTCGTATTTTGGACTTGTGCAGATTCTTGAGAGTATGCCAATGACGGACAAAGTTGAAGAATTACTACAAGTAATAGGCCCGTTCTATGAAATAGTAGAAGATAAAAGAACAGAGGATCTGACCTAACCTCAGGTTCGGACAAATAACTTCCTTTGTACTACTAATAATCACAACTCCAGATTTTTTTGTGGCTTGTTTTCTATAAATGATTTTAAAGCTAAACGTTGCATCTCTCTGTTCATTCTCTTTACTGTGTGGCAGTTCGAATGGAGAAAGTCTCTAAGTATTTGGAAGGTAGGAATAATAAATTATGTATAAGTCCATCTTTTCCATTGTTTTGGTGCTGTAGTAACTTCCTACTAACATTTGTGACTTCTGGGCTTGCCACCTCATTAGGCTGGATTTTGTTTTATTTTGCTTTTGAGGTACAAACCAAAGTTGGACCCAGGAAGCTGCATTTTTAGTCCTTGTCTACAGGCTTTTTGAGCTTCTGGGGGAAGCTTCTTCCTGAAAAAAGGAGAGTATTTAAAACAAACAAACAAACAGCTCCTCCAGCCAAATCTATTTTCTGCCTTTCCCTTAATAAAAGGAACAACTATTTGAAATGCATACTGCTACATCCTGATGTAGCTGTAGATTATGAAACTGCATGCAGAGCTTGTAATCCAGCTCTGTCATATGATCTAAAATGAAAAAAGAAAAAAATCCACAATCAAAATCCATGCTCTCTTTAGTCATGGTTCCTCTAATACATACAGAATCTAAGATGGGTTTATGAAACTTTGAAGTTGTTTTCTGAGGCTCAAGTACATGAAAGTAATATCTATTTAAACACTTTAAATCTCTGGCAAGTGGCAAACCTAGTGGTGTCATAGCTGCATAAAAATCGGTGTGGTGATTTTTATTTAGCAATACCATTGTGAGAATGTTTTGATAATAACGGTTACTGTGTTCAAGTAATGTGTTCATAAGGTGATAATATAAGGCTTACAGTTGTTTAAATCTGTCTTAAAATTACAGTTAAGTTTTGCCCTGTTAATTTAAATTTTTGAAACAGTTTTTAAAAAACAAACCATTGCATGAATTAATTGGTTTAATGTGTTTTTAAGAAATAGGAATCAGCTGGTTGAGTTGCCTTTTGCATGGGGCTTCCCCCCACACACACTTTGAAGGAACACAGTTTTGATTTTGGTTTTGGTATCAATTCTCAGAGAAACAGAAATAGTTTTTAATTGTTTTTGAGGAAAGGTAATGGTAGAAGTTTTTAAATGACCGTTTCGAAAGCTGTGTGACTCTTCGCGACTCGAGTTGTGTGTGCTTCGTGTCTGGAATTTAATGAGCTTGCCTGGCAGCTGGATTGACGGGCAAGATTGTAAGAGTATCTATAGATTCAGGTCAGTGATCTGTGTAATAAGGATTTACTTGGACTTGGTGTCTATGGCACAGTGCCAAAAGCCACTTCTTAGAAGTGACTTATCTAGGCAAACAGAGAATCATGGACATTAAACCATACCTATTTCAATAATAAATTTAGCATACTTGTTTTTTGAAGAGGCAGCTTAAACATAAGCAGTGTAAGTAAAACAGAATAGCAAATCTCCCCTTTATCTTGTTCTGTCAGTGTTGCAATAAATCTGGTGATATGGCATCATTCACATGGTTTAAAGCTGCAACATCTAATTATGCCACAAGGAATTAAGACAGAATTTTCACAAAGTCTATTGTATGTTATAACTTTACCATTGCATTTAAGACACTGAAAGCCTTTCTGAAGCACTTTTACCACTTCCTCAATTAAAAGCGGAGCTGGAAATAATTATTACTGTTTACAGTACAAGTCTCAAAATATTTCACAGAAGTATGGAAGCATGAGTACCTTCAGCCTCCCAGACACACGCTGAAGAGTAGAACCAATTTGCTCAAGTCTGTTTGAGATGGCGTAGACACTGTTGACCATACTGTTAAAAATTGACACATGGTTATGTTTTGGTTGTATTAGTTCCTTCAGTCCTGTTTCTTCCCCTGCCCCCAAGCCTCTAGTCTCTGTAGCTTGTGTTGAGGAAGGTGTTTTTTCATGGGCAGGCAGTTGGTATGTTCTGGAAACTGGGACACTTCTCTCAGATCTCTTACTTCATGCTGTACTCCATCTTCTGGCCCATTCTGTTTTGAATTCCATTCTTTTTCCATCAGATTTTAATCTGTATGAAGATCATTATCTAACTTTAAGAATTGCATGCAGCTTCCTCAAAATCAACCATATTCTTGAATTAGTTGAAGAGATTGCCTGAAAGTTTAGTGTACATCAGCTATGGCTGATGTATCGTCTCTAGCAGATTGGCGTCAACAGAAAAGTATAGCCTTTTAAAATTGAATTTCCACTTCTTGTGGTTTCATTGAAAATGTTAAATACAAACCATTGAAATACTGTCTTCCTGAATCAATAGAGCTTGTGGCTCTCCTTAATGAACTGAAGCCTGACATGCTGGCATTAAAATGAGTTGTAACATCTACTAAACAACTAGGGCAAACTTGCTGGATCCATGGGTTACAAATACCCAAACCTGGATGCATTGGTAAAGAGAGGAAAAGAGAAAATTCCCTCCAATAGGCTGAGCAAATCTGAGGGACGTTTCACGAGCGTGTAACCTGGGTAGCGTTTTGGAAGCTCATCCTGCAGCTGTGTGAGAAGCTTACATTCTAAGGAAAGGTCAATCAGTAGTCTCCTCTGACAGGTATGAAGTACTTTATAGAGAGAAATTACTGGCAAATTATTTTCAGATATGTGAAATACTAGACATCAAAGAAGGTGGGCTTGTAGCCATCATAGCACTGCGGAAGAGAATAGGTAACTTGCAGTATTACAGAAGGACCCTTTTGTTTACAGCTGCTGGAAGAGTAGAGGGAGGACTGTTGGGTAAGGTGGGGGAGTGCTTTAGAAGAGCAACCTTTTAAGTTTTTGCACTTGCTAATAAATGCACAAGAAATCTGATGTTCAAGCCAATGCTGAAAAGACAAAGAAGTTTCGAAATACCATTGCTCAGTGAATTTGAAATTTTCAGAACAGGCACTGAAGCTTTCGTGTTATGTTATACTTGAAGAAGCCAAAGGTGGGCTAGAATTGGCACCCTACTGATCTGATACTGGGTGAAAAATATCAAGAGTTTCAGAGCCAGCTCATCCTTCAGAATGTTTATGGATGTCATCTTTTTTCTGTGAGTAAATCCAAAGGGGGGCAAGAAAATCCCTACGCGAGAGGCCTACACTAAGTTTTCTCAACAGCTAAGCAAAGCATCTGGAAATTGTTCACGAGTTCTTCAGTAGAATTTGCTGTGTGCTTTCTGCTTTGTGACAAAGCATTTAATCTGTTTTATACTCTTGCTAAATAAAGATGACCCTTTGCCTTCATGTTGAGTAGTAGTACTCTTTGTAAGCCTTTATGAAGACTAAATGTTGCCTCCAGTAATGACAAGTTACGCACTGCAGAGGCTGTGGAAAGTTACAGCACTATAATACTCTTCAATTTTGTCATCCTAATGAGTGTTTCTCTCCTGAAAACTTTGCTCCCAGCTGTCTTGCAGTTGCACCAGATGAAGCCCTGTTGAAGCAAGGTGGCTGGTGTTGCTACGTGTGCTGGCCTTGGGCAGTACTGATGGCAGCATAGCATGTGTTTGCGCTGGTAGCCCATACAGGGCACCGCTTCAGAAGTGGCTTGGGTGGATGGCAGATGTTGGCCATGGCTCACAGGCAGATACGGCCATTTAACAATTTGCTCAGCATCTTCCTGTATTGGATACGGGAGCTAGGTTTAAAAGATGATGCTCGCGGAGCTCTGTGTGCTTTTAGCACAAGCTAATACACGTGAACACTTCTGTTTCAAAGACAGTAGTTAGTACAGGGCATAGGTGAGCCTGGAGGGGAGGACTGCACTTGAAAAACATGAGTCTCTTCTTAATTATTACTTTCCAGATAGAAACACTTTTTCTTACTCTTAAAATGCTATATATTTTCCAACTGTGCTTATGTAGATTGTATATAATTAGTTTCTGTTCTCAAATAGTTTTATTTTCTCAAAGAGCGTCTCATGTTATTTTCAATATCTTTGCTTTGTAATGGAGCATTTAGTGGCACACTCTTCCCACTTGTGTGTGGGCCTTTTCTGTGAAACACCGTCTGTTTGCTTCGTAAGCTCACTTTTTCAGTTCTGTTTGATTTCAAATATACTTGCTAAACTGATTACCTTCCTTCTCCTTCCTCTCTTCCTCACTAGGATTTTTAAGAAGCTCAGTGGCTGTGAATCTTACTGCTTTGTAAGAAGGGGAAAAAGAGCTTAAATCTGTTACTCTGAAATTGCTGTTCTTGAGTAGATATTGTTGAACGGGTGGCAGCACCACAAATAAGAGGTGCATTAAGGCAAGGGCAAGCATGGGGCAGGAGGAGCTGGTGGGTGCATGAGAGGTTTTTAAAATTCCATCTTTTAAACTTTTTATCCTCTTCTAGTTTCCAATGGTAAGCTAAGAGGTATAATCAAGGTTACAGATTATATTCAGGGAGGTTAGTGTGAAACTTACTATACAAATATTTTCGTTAATATCTCAGTTTAATAACTTACCTTCAGAAGTATCTAGAACATTCTGTGCAGCATTTGCTTCAGGATGGGATTATTACAGGATTAAGGGCTGGGCCATCAACTGACAAAGTCAGTGGAGAGTCTCAATGAGATATGGATCAGTGTCTCAACAAGCTGTGACTTGTCCTGTTGCAATATATACCTGATTGAGGTTTTTCATTTCAAATCGGAGCCTACTTTTTGATTCGACTTCAAACTTGACAGTTTCATGCCAGTGCTGTCTCTCAATGTTGGAAATGAGGGCACAGTGTCAGTGTAGCTCAAGCCTGAGGGAATCAACAACTTTTCTCTCATACAGAGTAGTAGAGAATATATCACCACAGGGTGAGCAGTAGAGTTATCCAAATGTGAAAATGTAACAATAAAAATTGCTTCTTTCAAAGTGAAGGGAGCTAAGAGAAGCTTTTTTCCATGAAAAGAAAAGCCTGTCTATACTCTGCTTCATGCTGGATTGAGTCAACAGTAACAGGTTTTGTGTATAATTGTTCATTGGACCTGGATATTTTTTTTCACCCGCCAGACAACAGTTCCTTGCAAAAGTTGTCAAAAGCTCTTCAGGTTTTGAGAATCTAGCATTTTGGAGGTCTCACTTGTAGTTAACATGACGGGATGAGACAACTGAAATCCGGATTTCTCGCAGCTCAGTTCTACAAAGACAAGCTACAAAGAAGTAGTAGTAGACAGAGGTATGAGAGACTGGGGAAGAACAGATGTATGTAGTCATATCTTGATTGCTCTCAGAAAAGTGCCCAGTGGGCATGGGCTGGTGCTTCATGCATAACTTTGTTATAGCAAAAATAATTACTTTAATCATAGCCTCTGAGATGTATGGAAAAGCTATCTGTGTTATCTGTGAGCTGTGTTTAACATGAGCATTGTAAAAGGCTGTTCAACTGGTAGGCTTGGAATAGGTGGCAAGAGAATATAATCTTAATGCTATTTCCTGTTTATATTTTTTTTTTTCTTGTACAGGGCAAAACAATTTTTGATTCAGGCTACAAAATTACAGACCAGAGTTTCTGGACTACAAGTGACTCAGCAATATGGTTTTCAGTTGCTTTCAAGCATAATTAAGTTTTATTTGTGGGATTCTGAGTTCACTGTGTTCATGTTTTGTATTTTCTGGGACAAAAGAGTGTAATGCTCCTCTCTACTTGCCAAGCAAAGTAAAAGTTCCAAATGTTGACTGTATCTCTTTCACACAGAAGAGAGCTTAGCAGGTCCTGCTCGTTCTCCCAAACGGAAGTAGTACCAGATACGGGGACATCCTGGATCCTGGAATGATCTTACTATTCTTGCAAGTTACTGTAAATGTCTAAGCAGCACCATTTTTTGTGCTTGTTCTCACACACGATTATTGGCTAAGGTGTCAACAGTAATGTGGGAAAGCCTGGGTCCATTGGTCTCACTGCACATGAGCTGTCTGTGCTTGGTGACCTGGTACTCTGGGTGTCCGGTGGCCTTTGTGGAACTACCTGCTGGTGCTGAGAATGCCTGTGGGGCGGCTGCTGTCTGTTGGGAAATCCCAGGCAGGTTGTCTCTACTGGCAGAAAGCTCAGGGGTGACAGGGAGGAGCGAAATGTATCTTAAGTCAACACAAAAAACTTGGTAACCTTATTTATATGGAAAATATTCTGAAAGTACAAGGTAGTAGTGATATGGATGGGTGAGAAACTCCACAGATACTGAAGAGAAAAGTCTAAAGGTCCAGGATTGACTAGTCAGTAATCTTAAATACCATACTTGCAAGTTAATATAAATGTCTAAGAAGCTGTTAGTGTCTGCATTGGTTCTTATCCCCAAACTATTGTTTTGATGTTTATAAATGGTAAATAAAGACATGGATATTGTTGATTAAATTGTTTTTTGAAATACAGTGGCATGTCTTTTAGGTGTAACAGCTTGAAAAGCACATAAGCAGAGAGAGAGGCATGCTGACAAAACAAGGCTGTAGTCTGTTGGAGTATACTAAAAAGGGAGGAGAGGCTTCTTTTTCTCTGTTATAGTAAAGTTTAGGAAGACTAAACAACAAAAAAGTAAAACTTTATAGAGGAAAATCTGGCTGCCACGATCTGTGTGCTTAGGGAGTACATTTTTCAGATAATTTACACTTAATGCACTTATAGGTGATAAAACAGTGGTAGTTAAAGTAAGGAATTTTGTATTTTTCTGTCTCTATTTTTGACAGACCTTTCTAAAATATCTTTTTCTGATGGCAGCTCGTTTGAGTACTGCGGAACAGATGTTACAGAGCAGGCTGGGCCCCTGAAAATGTTCTTTGTAGTGTGCTATATTAAGAAGAATGGAAGGAAATGAGGGTATAGAAACTCTTGTTCTTCTAGCTGAAGAGCTTATTGCTCCCAGATCCTTGCATGTACCCCTCTCTCACTGTGATCCCTCCTTGCAGCAAACTCCTTGCAGTAGTGGGATTCATCAGTTTCAAAAAGAAGGTGAAGATTTGTGTGACTAAGTGTATTGGAAATGGCAGAAAGTGATTGCATAAACTTGGAATTGAAGCAAAGAGCCTACTTGGATCAGTAACAAGCATGAAACATCAAGTTATGATGGCAAGAAAAGAATTCCAGTTACCTGGTTATCAAAACAATTTTGTATAGCATGTGAGTCTCTCTGAGACTTGAAAATTTTGACAAAACTTGAGTCTGCTTAAGTGCAGAGAGATCCCTATGTAAGGTGACACTAGGGTAGGTTGTGGAAATAAACTAGTGGCTAAGATTTTTCTGCTATTGAGCAGATAGTAAAGTTATACTATTTTACAAAGGCACATAGTTTTTATTAAATGATGAGGTCATACACATCTAGTTAAATGTTTTTTAATGTGTCTCACGTTCTATTGTAGACTATTTCCTTGTTACTGGTATTTGCCAAGTATGACAGAGGCTGTAGGACTTGTGTGAACATACTGTGTTGTGCTGAGCCAACCATCAGTACACCTCCAGCATTGCGTGTTAATTTTGTATGAGAATTCTGTGCCTGTTCAGAAAACAAAAAATACAAGGCACTTGAGAAAAACCTGCTAGGCTAGGTTTTCTTTGTAAAATGACCCTTGAGCCAGGGCACATCCACAGAGGCATTTAAGCTCCCAACTCCCATCTGGGTAACAAAAATTGCCTTGAAATATGTGGGGAGTTAGAAATCAAACATGTATTTTTGAGAAACTTGGCTCTGTTTATACAGGTCATTGAGAAGAATTGTAGTGCTGCCTTTAAAGAAATATATTTAGAATTGCTCTTAGAAAATCTCCTAATAGAGCTGACACAAGAAAATAAACATGTACTGAAATCTTGTAGGGATGCTGTGTGTCTGTTCTTCTCATCCTTTCCATCTTGCCATTTTTTAAAATCCTTCTTCCTTCTGTTTGCATCTTGTTACTGTTACACAGCTTTTATTATATAGCATTAAAAAATCCAATCCAAGCTTTTACAGGAGACTATAACTCCTTGTACGGTTACAGACCGGTACAGCTTTGATTTAGGAAACTGTCACATATCTCAGTTTGGTGTTGTAGGCAGTGAGATGAAAACAACAAACCTAGAGGGACTCTATAGTATCTAAATGAGGGCAGCAGAGAAAGCTACTACCATTTTGCCCTGCGGTTGGAGTGGGTGAACAGAATGGGTAAAGGGATGGGGGAGTGTGTGGATTAGCACAAAGCAAATAACATTTTTAAAAGCTTGCTTGACTTATTCCTGTTAAAAGATGCATTCCTCAGGAAGTAGCCATTAACCTACCAAATGGGACTGTGGAAGTCACTACTAGTTGGCTCTGTTTAGTTTTTAACCCTGTCGCCTCCACTGTTTGTCGTCATTGCTGGTTTCTTAGCAGATACTCAGAGTAACAAGGAGGATGGCAGCAAACTGTGTTTTTACCATGTAGTAAAAGCAATTGGGGGTTGACCTGATGAGCACAGCAATGTAAGGGTTCTGAGGAAAAGTACACCATTAAGTGTGGTGTTTCAGGTGGCCAGAACTCTGTACAAAGCTGCGTGCCTTAGAGTCTGCATCGAAGCGATGCGTCTTTATGGTCTTTAGTAGCACTGTTGCTAAGAATGACTTTGTGGAAGAAATAAAATCCTGATGGATTTCAGTTATTCAGGTGTCCCATGGCGCGATACCGTAAATCTGTTACTGTCGATGCTTTCTCTCAGTTCTACCTCTTTATTTAAATACATGAGATGTATCACTTAGAAGTTTTCCCAAATGAATAATCTCCTTACTGAAATTAAGTGAAGAGACAACATGCTTGAATGTTCAAAGACCTTCCCTTCAAAAAGGAAAAAAGTAAATCTTAACTAAAAATCTTAGAGTATAGCTGGGGCTTTTTCTGTATCCTGGTGTAGCTGGGGCTTTTTGCGGTATCTTTGGCAGAGTGAGGAGATTTACAGTTTTAATTCGCCTTACTTCACGGCTAAATGTTCCTTAGTCTTGTCTTTCCTGTTTACTCCCACGACTGGGTAGGACACATGGATGATTGTGCCCCCGCCCTCTTTTTGTTTCAAAGGGAAGGGTGATGCCTGCCTTACCGTGTCAAGGGAGCTGTGTCTGTGCTTAATGATCATACTGGGAGGACTTAGCAGCTACCTTATTCTTCTCACACTGCTGCTTCTCAGAAAAACATCTTGATAATTGAGTTTCACAATAAATGAAACTCACTTATGAGAAATAAACTACGAATATGTTGGGATGTTTCTTTCATGAAACAAATTTTCTTGCAAATAAGGAGTGTTCTGCAGTGAGGAGAAAATAAACATGTGATTGCTTATATTCTTGTAGGCTACAAGACACGCGATAGCTCTTCCAGTTCTCTTTTTACAATAAAGAAGCATTTTTTTAATCTTCAGATAAAAGTTGGATTAAATCAAACCAAAACAGTGATGCAGAGTACCCACAGAAACCTTACCTTGCAGTAAAACTGAGGTGAACAGGATATTTAACATTTTCATTATTTTTATACAAGAAGTTATTTTGCCTATGGATAAGCTTTGAAACTAGAGGAATGTGGGGAAGGCTCTTCATTGCAAGATTAAAGCAGAAAACCCTTAGCTCTAAGTTACCATGCAGCAACAAAAGTAGTGGAGCTGGTTTGGCAACTCCAGTATAATTGGATGTTATTTTGCTATTTAATGTTAAGCCTAAATGTAAGAGTTAATCTTTCAAGGTTCTGACAAGGGAGCTAGAAATTATGCAAATAGAATGCTGTAGTGTCAATTAAAGCAGACAGAATTCAGCCTTGGAGTCAACATGTAAACTGTGCAAGTGTCTCTCTGAAACTCCCCTCTTTGTACCTTAACCACTCAGTCCTAACATAGGAGGCTTAAATGATCATCAGAATGTATTAAACCATATCTTTTTTGCAGGAGGTGGTAGAATTATCCCTTAAATGCTCCATATTTTTAAGAATTTTTACCTTGCAATTCTTTGTACAGTCAGAGTAAATTGTTTGTGATCCTTTGAGTGATCGAAGATGTGGAAAACAAGGATTTATTTACTTTGTCTATTTCGAGATTTGTTTTATAAAATATTTATGTAAGTAGACATGCAAACAAGTGCTCAGTGTATTTATTTCATCATCTTTTTCACTGAAATCAGAGAATTTATTTCCATATGCCCTTTGCTAGATAAAGATCTGTACAAAATTGAGTCGTCTTACCACATTTTGCATCTGCTTAAATTGCTGCAGAAGATGCATGGGATATTGCATTTACCTTCTTCAGAATCCTGTTGCTCACATAATTGAAAAGAATGTTTCAAATTTGCCTTTGAATTGAGAGCAGTTTTGAAGCGTTTCAGCTATACCATAAATATGGGCTACAGTCTGGTCTGAGACTCAGTAAAAGTGACCTGCTGTCTCCTTCCACTGGCTTCCTCAGAATCATTGAGAGTCTTTTCACCAGTAGTCAGGCACACTGTGGTGTGCTACAAAAGAGAAACATTAAACCAATTAAGGAAGAGCTTACAGAAATAAAGCTGGCATTACTTGGAAATATGAAAATACTTTTGTAGAACAATGACTAGTAGTTTGAGTGGTGAGAGGGTTATATGTTTGTTTCTTTTAGAATACATCTTTGTTTTTTCCTCTGTGAATTTTTTCTTAGACCTTAGTAAAGTCATGAATTCCACTCCAAATATAAAGGCTGTGAATGGAAAAGCTGAAAGTAGTGATAGTGGAGCAGAATCAGAAGAAGAAGGACTGCGTGAAGAGGAGGAGAAACAACTGCAGCTAAATGGAAAGGGTATGTTTTCTGCACTTGGATTGTTGCCTTTTCCAAAGTTATTCTTAACCACCTAAATGGCAGAAAATCCCAAAGGATCATGAATGCTGTACTGCCTCAGGTGAATTAGATGCAAATACATGTGGATGCATGTGTGAAGAATAGCAGTGTCTCAACCTGGGTTAAAAGATTTAGAACTAGTAAAAAAATTTATGAGCTATGCCATACAATTTTTGACTCAGCTAGGAAGTTCTGTCCGTAGGCTAGCGAAAAGTCTGTATGCTGTATCGTTCTTGGTTTTGTTGCCAGTGCTGTTTGTAAGAGCTGTGAATGGCTACCTGGGCTGTAACAGTAGAACTAAAAATCACTACTTTTTTCTTCAGAGAAAATAAAACAGAACTTTCATTGAGATTTGTTTAGGAGGTCCATAAAGAGTTTTGAGAAATACCAGTATCAAGTGAAAACCAAATGAAACTACATATTTAGAAAACTATACATTTTTTTTTCCTTCAAGAACATTAGGATAATTATTTATCAGAGACACCTACTTTGGATTTGCTTACTTATGTTTTAATTATCATCTGCTCTTTATGCAAATTAAATTTTATATTTACGGTTTTTACAAGAACAGAACAATCCCTGCAAATGTGAATCTAGGAGCATTTACATAGTTTGTTCTGCAGATACATTGTAGTAGAAAGTTAGCTATTTGAACAAATACGTTTTGAGCTATTGGGTGCATAGCTTTCTACTTGTAAGGTTTTCTTGTTCTTTTACAGGCTGTAAGAATGTGAAACCAGAATCAGCAGCTGCTGAGGGTTTGGAAAGTATTGTTACTAATGGCTGTTACAAAGACAGCTCTGTCCCAGATATGCAGAATGGCATCCAGACCAAGTCTGCCCTGAATGGCTTGAACCCAGAGGAAGAAATGAAGAAAATGGAGCCAAGCCTAGAAGTAGTTAACAGTGCTCACCAAGGTATTGTCCTCGCAGGACCATGGTTTCATTTCCACGTTTTTTCTTGGAAACTATGTATCCTGGGATTATGAGACCAGCAATGGTGTCTTTCAGTTGTAGAAACTTAAAGAAAGAATACTCAAAAAAAAGAAAATTAATACCAGTTTAAAATAAGGCTTTCTTTTAGGATCTTCTCCAGAAAGAGAAATGAATTCAGAGATGGAGAGGCTCAAACCACAGAAATACAATTGTTTTCTTATCAAAATCATTATACTACCTATGTGTCGTGGTTTAGCCCAGCCAGCAACTAAACATCACGCTGCTTGCTCACTTCTCCCCCACCTCTGGTGGGATGGAGAGGAGAAAATATAATAAAAAGCTCGAGGGTCGAGACAAGGACAGAGAGGGATCGCTCACCAGTTATAGTCATGGGCAAAACAGACTCAACTTGAGGAAAATCAATGTAATTCATTACCAATCACATCAGAGAAAATAATGAGAAACTGAACTAGATCTTAAAAAAAACCAAACTTCCCCCACCCTTCCCTTCTTCCCCAGGCTCAACTTTGCTCCCGATCTCTCTACGTCCTCCCCCTTAGCAGTGCAGGGGGGTGGGGAATGGGGGTTGTGGTCATTTTGTCACTTGTTTCTGCTGCTCCTTCCTCCTCAAGGAGAGGACTCCTCACACTCTTCCCTTGCTCCAGCCTGGGGTCCCTTCCCATGGGAGGTAGTTCTTCACAAACTTCTCCAACACGAGTGCTTCCCACAGGCTGCAGCTCTTCACAAACTGCTCCAGTGTGGGTCTCTGCCATGGGGTACAGTCCTTCAGGAGCAGACTGTTCCACCAGGGACCTTTCCCACGGAGTCATGGTCGTCTTTGGGTGTAGCTACCTGCTCCAGTGTGGGGTCCTCCATGAGCTGCAGGTGGATCTCTGCTGCACCACTCATCTCCACAGGGTGCAGGGGGACAGCCTGCCATCTAACCATGGGCTGCAGGGGAATCTCTGCTCTGGCACCTGGAGCACCTCCTCCCCCTCCTTCGCTGGCCTTGATGTCTGCAGAGTTGTTTCTCTCATGTCCCACTCCGCTTGAGTCTTGATTTAGGGGGATGAAGCCTTTGGCTGACCCGCTGGGCTGCAGGGAACCACTCCCCAGCCTGGAGAGGCCCGCACTGCCCTCCTCTTGTCACTGCAGGTGTGTTGTGGGTTAGACCGCTCCAGCAACCAGACCCTACACAGTTGCTCACTCCCCCACCCCCAGGGATGAGGGAGAGAATCAAAGAAGAAAAAGAAAAGAGACCCGTGGGTTGAGATAAGAACAATTTACTACTACCGCCACCAATATATATATGTACGGATATGTACAAGGATAAATATATACAAACGAGTGATGTACGGTGTAATTGCTCACCACCCCTTGATCGAGGCCTGTGTTGTCACGAAGCTGCAATCCCGAAATAGATAAAACCCGATACCGCAATCCTGGATGAACGGGAGGCCCCAAGACAGAGAGCGAGAAAACACTCTGAGAGTCTGAAAGTGAGAGTCCCAGAAGGGCAGAAGCCCTTCTTTCCAGCTGACCCTCACTTTTATACTGGGCATGATGCTGCATGATATGGAATACTAATTGGCCAGTTTGGCCCTCAATCTTAAGTTCAAGTACAAATCGTAAGGAGAGTTGTGGACCCCTTGTCCCGGCTATGCTCCCCCCCTTATCCTGTTGTGCTCCTGCACACTGGCAAGAACATGGCAAGCTGAAAAGTCCTGGAGACCTCAGTGCCAACTACAAACATCAGTGCACTGTCAGCATTCTTCTCAGAGCGAGCCTCTGAGTAAAACCAAAACACGGAGCTCTTCTAGCTGCTAAAAGAAGAGCTAACTCTGTCCCAGCTAAAACCAGGACAAGGTGACATGGATTTCTTTGTCCCTTCTCAAATGCGTTGTTTGCAGAGGTGCTGGTGGGCATAGCCCTGGCCAGAGGTGGGTCTGATGTGGAGCCATGGAAGCTTCTAGCAGCTTCTCACAGGAGCTATCCCTGCAGACCCTCCCCTGCTACCAAAACCCTGCTGCACAAACCCAGCACACCATGCACATAGTGTTTGCCTTCGAAAGCTAATTCATAGTGATATGCCAATCACTAGCATCTTATTTGTCTTTCTCAAAGGCTGAACGTATTACAAATGCCAGTTTATTGAAACTGATGTCTAAGTATGTAATTTTAAAACTAACAGGTAGCTGTAGGTAGAACTGCTTTGTATTGAGCTTAGGAAGGAGAGTGGAATGAACAAGGTAAAATTAAAATTATCAACTTACAATGCAGAAATGCCAATGTAGAATCATAGATTCTCGTAGATATATGGGGTATAGTTTTCCCATTAGTGAAAGTTTTATGTAATTCCTTTATTAATATAACCTCTTTATTCAGAATCTAACTTTAAGATGACAATCATAAGTGAAAGAGGTATGAGTTGAAGCTCACCTAGACGTTTTAACTCATTGCTTTACTCTTTACCAGATTTGGCTCACATTTACAAAGCCTGTGTGGGTATCTCCTTTCCCTACAGGTGCAAATGAAGACAGCACTGAAGAGGTCTCAGCAACTCAGCACTTAACCAGTGATTCAGACAGTGAAGTTTATTGTGACTCTATGGAGCAACTTGGACTAGAAGAGGTAGGGGCTCTTCTAAGTAAGCCTTTGCAGGTGGTCTGCATGCCAATGCCTGAAAGTGGCCTAGCTCCAAAGAAGAGCGAGATGACAATAATTTCTGGGCTCTTTTGTACTCTTTTCAGCCCTAATGTACATCTCTGGCTTTCATATAAAAGGTGACTGCCAACTGTGTTGGCTTAGTTTTGACTGAATTTCTGTTCCGGCTCATTGCATTAACTATGGTCCTACTTGACTTACTGTCTTGGATCTCCTTCAGAGGTCCAGTTTAAGTGTGGACTTGTAGGCTGCTCTCAAACACTTAGTCTCCTGATCCTGGGAAGGAGTATATGAACGATGCATGGGATCAGAAAGACCAGTAAGCACTCCAGTGTTGCATCTTTACCTGTCTAGCTGTTTCCTGAGGATCTGGAGAATTCCTTTTAGCAAATCAAAATTTTACCCAGTGAGGAAGCGTGTTGGGAAAGGTGATTTGGTAGAAGTGCTGCAAGCTGTCTTACCTAGGTGATTTCCCAATCATCTTGTGTATCGCTTGAGCTTGTTTGAGATTCTTTAATTGAAGAAGTGGGTGGATAATTTGTCAGAATTTCCCAACCTGCATGAGAAAAGTTCCAGTTTTGAACAAAATAAATGTTCAGATATTTGTAAATAAATATACAAGTAGAACTATAGACGGATCAATTCAAACTAGAAGAGGTTCATTTCAAGAATTAAATACAGCTTTTTTGTTGGGAATGATGTAGAAAACACTCTGTCCTTCGGTTCTGATGGTAGAGGTTTATGAACTGCTATTTGACAAGTGGGATTTTGGCAGCAGTTTCCATTTCTTTCCCCCTCCTCTTTCCCCCTCCTTTTGGTTATTTTGACTTTTTCACTGAGTTATTTTTCAGCTAGCTGAGGTCCCCAGTCTGCTTCAGCATATAGTTGTGCAAGTGCTTGTCCTTGCGCTGAACAAAGGGTTGCTCGTACCACCTTAAGGCAGTCCCGTTGCAGAACATGTAATTGTGACCTGTTCAACGCGTGTGTCATCCGTTTTTAATATCTTCCTACAGTACCATCGATTTTGAGTGAGAAGCTGATAGAATATTTTGCCTTTTGTTTGGTGAGAGGTACAGGGTGCAGCCCAGCTGTTTTGGACAGGTTGATGATAAACAACGTGATGTCTTTGCCGTGAGTGTAAATACCACCTACTCCCGGTTAACGGTAGCACGTGACTTTTGACAGTGTAGCTCCCAAATCTGAGGTAGGGTGCCACTTCACTGTTTAGGAAGCAAAGCCAGTTTGACAAGAGAAAACGGAATATTTTCAGGTCTTAATGTTCTATTTTAGTGATAACTGGGTATTAATATATGTTAGAAACACCTAAAGTAATTCCAAGTGGTATCGCTGTTTTGAAATATTTGCCTCAAATGAGTGTCTGACCTTTTCAATCTGAAAAGGACGTTAAGACAATAGTAAGAATATTCTACAGGAAAACAACTACTCCTGTTAAAAGAAAAATCTTAATTCTGGGCAAACTATTTTCTTAAAGTGAAAATAGAGATGATGCTTCTTCCTTTTTATTGGTTAACTGTCACATTTTACAGAATTTAATTACTTGCTAATGTTAATTTGTAGCCCTTGGAGATCATCACATCAGCTAAAGGATCTTTAAAGCATTCATCCCATTTCTTGGATGTAGATCACAGTCTTCAGTTAGAAAATATGGATTTTCCAAGGCACGCTTGCATGGCTTATGGGAATCTCCAACCTGGAAGTACTGTAGAGGGAGCAGCTCAAGAACAAGGTGAAGTCAAGTGTGGAGGAGAAGATGGCAAAGCCAGTAATGGGGGCCCTCACAAGGAGAGGAAAAGTGGAGAAAAAGCGGATTTCTACAGTGTCAGAAGAGGGAGAGGTACTGTGCGTGCTGCTTTTGTTTTCCACACTCCTGACTGCTGTAAGTTACTGGTGCCTGAGAAGCGCTTTTCAACGTTGTCCAGTAAGATAGACATGCTATATAGTGCTTCTGTCTGTCACAGTAAAAATAGATAACAAAATCCTAATGACAGTGGTTAGCAATCAGTTTTGTATTCAGAGTATTCATTTAATTCCTAATAAGTATTACAAAAAGATTTTCTTGTGCTATGGAGATCTTGAATTGTATTGGCTTCTTCTGTTTTGGCTTGCCTTAAACTCCAACTGCTATTTATGGCACCTGTCTTTTTAGAAACGTGATCTTCAAAACCTGTCCATGAATGAGAAGAGTTTCTTTTCAAGTTACATATTTATTTTTAAATGCATATGCCTTTATACCTCTGTGGTGTCTTGCTGGAAACCATAGATCATCTTGGCAGTAACGCGTTGTTTTCTATATAATTGGAGCGTCACCCGCACCTTTGAGTGATTGTGATACTACCTACTATGATTCTTAAAACTTAATGATTCTTAATCACATAATGGTCCAGATGTTCAATTTATTAAAAAGACCTCTGCTCTTTTTAATTCCATAATACTTCTGATACTGTCACCTAGGAGCAACACCATGTTCCAGTGGTATGATCTATAAAGTCAAGGAGAATGCTTAGTTTATTTTTCTTGTACTAGAAAAAAAAACAACAAAGTATTTTATTTGTCTGTAGCATGGCTTTTTGTATGGCACCTATATGAGATCAGATGCAAAAATGAAAAAAAATCCAAATATGACATGTTGAAAGCTGTTGCAAAGAAGATATTGTAGGCCTACACATGAGTTTAACCATCTCCCGTCTCTTTTGTTGTTTTACTTAGGTTAGCTGCATGTAGTTTAAAGAAGTATTGTAGGTTTCAAACAATTGTCTTTTCTTATTACTCTATTCCAGTGTTCTTCGTTCTCCAGCTGGAGACTGTGCCAAACTTAAAACACACCTACCCTTGATAATAAGGCAGATCTTACTTCCTTTTCGCTAGGGCAGAATTTACTTCTGAACTTGACTGGATGTGAATTAATAATTTTTTGCTAAATGTTTGTGCAATTCTAGGACCTTGAATGATACTTTCACACTGAGGCTGCAAGAAAGCACTTCAAACAATGTTGCAGTAACTTCCCAGTGCTTCTGAACTGGCTGAATATAGCCTGTGGTTAGGTGTACCACACTCAGTTTGGGAGGGGGAAAACCGAGTTGTTAAAATCAAACATTTTCAGTAGAGTTGGTAGCCCGTTCTGTGTTTTATGTATCTATTTTTTCTCCCCGAACATAGGGCATAGACTTCAGCCCCTAGGAGATGGTTCCCAAGGTGGACAGATGGGTAGTGGAGGGGACGGAGAGCGCTGGGGATCAGACAGAGGACCCAGGGGTAGCCTCAATGAACAGATTGCATTAGTGCTGATGCGGTTGCAAGAAGACATGCAGAATGTCCTTCAGAGGTTGCACATGCTGGAGGCGGTTACAGCATCACAGGTATTATTAATTGCTGTTATTTGATTACTTTTTGTTAAATATCTTTGATGTCTCTATGCTTTTTCAGATTAAAATTTCAGACAATATTTTCTTAACCTGTAAAGACATTTCAGTTATATTCTGTATTTATTCCAACTGTGAAAGGGGGCTTGCATTGGGGTGGTTCTTTTCCTTAAACTGTCGTATATACAGATTGCAAAGCCTTCACAAGATTATAAACTTCGTATTCTTATTTAGTGAAGCAGAAAAATTTTAATTGCAGTTTCCTTTTTTATACTTACCAGCCTTTGTTTGTATTTAAAGGCAAAATCTGCAACACTACAGTCAAATTCTCAGCCTGCCTCCTCTGTCAAGGTAAATAATGTTTTTTCTATTTGTGAACAGCAGTGTGAATGGTAAAAAAGATGAGATTAATATTTTTTATCTAGCTCTTAGTATGTGCTTTTCCTGTTGTCTCTCCTTTGATCAGGAAATAAAAAATACTCTGTCTGAAGAGGTTATTTGATGATTAATCTTTTTTTTCTGTCTTACAGTATCAAAGTAGAAAATACTAGTAGCATTTGAAGTGTTTGAGAAGTATACATGTGGTATTCAATACGTGCACACAGATTGCTGACTAGATTTTTTTTCTGTTTTTCTTAGAAACCGTCATGGTGGCCCTTTGAAATTTCTCCTGGTATTTTAGCTTTTGCTATTGTATGGCCATTTATTGCCCAGTGGTTGGTACATGTGTATCTTCAAAGAAAGCGAAGGTAAAGAAGTGCATTCAGTAGGGCACGTATACTGCATCCTGTCTGTTTAAACCAATACGTAGCGTGTTGTGTTATTTAGCCGGGACACGAAATCATAGAATCATAGAATGGTTAGGGTTGGAAGGGACCTTAAAGATCATCTAGTTCCAACCCCCCTGCCACGGGCAGAGAAATCCTCCACTACACCAGGTTGCCCAAAGCCTCATCCAACCTGGCCTTGAACACTTCCAGGGATGGGGCAGCCACAACTTCTCTGGGCAACCTGTTCCAGTGCCTCACCACCCTCAGAGGGAAGAATTTCTTCCTTAGATCTAATCTAAATCTCCTCTCTTTCAGTTTAAATCCATTGCCCCTTGTCCTACCACTACATGTCCTTGTAGAAAGTCCCTCCCCAGCATTCCTGTAGGCCCCCTTTAAGTACTGGAAGGCTGCAATAAGATCACCCCGGAGCCTCCTCTTCTTCAGGCTGAACAGCCCCAACTCTCTCAGCCTGTCTTCATAGCAGAGGTGCTCCAGCCCTCGGATCTTCACAGCCCTCCTCTGGACTCGCTCCAGCAGCTCCATGTCCTTCTTGTGTTGGGGACTCCAGAGCTGAATGCAGTACTGCAGGTGGGGTCTCACGAGAGCAGAGCAGAGGGGCAATACTGCCTTCGTGCATAAGGAGAACGCAAGGGTATCCTCTCAGTAAGACTTTGACAGGGTACCTGAAATATCAGGTCAGTACCAAAATGGGCAGCTTGGTAACAATTGCCTTGATAAATCCTCTTTCCTTGAGTTCTTTGTTTCAAGACATGTCTTGCTTAATGTTCCATTGTATTTAGCAGCGACTCATAGCTCTGAAAATAACAAACTAAAGCAGATTGTACAGCAGCGTCCTTGGTATGGTTATGATAGGAAGGTCCATGTTTCAGTCCCAAGAGCTCAAAGCAAACGCACAACAAGAAATTCTGGAATCTAGCAGGGGTGCTTTCCATTAGCTGGGAATTCTAGGAAGAGAGATGTATAGTTTTCTTTGCCTTGAAAGTTTCTCAGCATGAGAAAGTGTGGGTTAATTTGACTTTATATGTGGTATGCTTTGTATGTGGCAATTTAGGTTAAATCCATGAAGTGTGATGTGGGATATGTAATTTCAGTGAGCATACACAAGCGGGTGAGGAAGTGTCTCCAAGACATTCTTTGACCCCTTCACTCTCAATACCCTCTTGAGTAATTTTCACAGCTTCTAGACTCCTTAGTCCCCTTGCACCATGAGAAGATTTCTTCCTATCAAATCCTTTGCAGAGTCCCATCTGTCACCTGTTTCTTTTTTAACATTTACTGGCACCTTACTACTATGTTTTTGTAACATCTACTTTGGCTTCCTTCAGCTGAAGGACAGTTGTACTCTCATCTTACCTTTTCTTAACTCTGTAAGTATCAGAAGATCAAGTGAATGTTCTCTAGTTGCTGTCTGCTTACTTCAGCCTCGCACCTGGCTTTGTTAGCTTAGCATGCTCATACCTTTTAAGCTTTTTCCTCTCTGTCAGTCTGCAGAGTCTGCTTATGTGTAGATCTTACTAGAATTAGCTTAAATTGTTCTAGCTTTTTAATGTTTGACAGTTTTCATGGTATAGTTTTTCTCTTATACAGTAAATCGCAGAAACACAGAATGGTTGAGGTTGAAGGACGCCTCTGGAGGTCATCTGGTTCAACCCCCCTGCTCAAGCAGAGGACACCTAGAGCTGGTTGCCCAGGACTGTGTCCAGGTGGCTTTTGAGTATCTCCAAGGATGAAGACTCCACCACCTCCCTGGGCAACCTGTGCCAGTGCTTGTCTCTCCTCATAGGAGTGACAGTCCAGTCCTTAATCATCTTCCTGGCCCTTTGTTGGACTCTCTTCAGTATGTCCATGTCTCTCTTGTACCCAGAAGTGGACACAGCACTCTAGATGTGGCCTCTCCAGTGCTGAGTAGAGAGGAAGGATCACCTCCCTTGGCCTGCTGGGAAATAATACAGCCCGCAATGCCATTGGCCTTCTTTGCTGCAAGGGCCCATTACTTGCTCATGTTCAACTTGGTGTCCACCAGGACCCCCAGGTCCTTTTCTGCCAAGCTGCTTCCCAGCATATACTGGTGTCTGGGGTGGTTCCTCCCCAGCTGCTGGACTTGGCACTTCCTTTGTTGTACTTGATGAGGTTCCTGTCAGCCCGTTTTTCCATCATGTTGAGGTCCCTCTGGATGGCAGCACCACCCTCTGGCGTATCAGCCACTCCTCCCAGTTTTGCGCAATCTGCAAATGTGCTGATGGTGCACTCCGCCCCAGCATCCGGATTATTAATAAAGATGTTAAACAGGACTGGACCCAGTACCGACCCCTGGCATACACCACTAATTACTGGCCTCCAGCTAGACTTGTGTCACTGATGGCCACCCTCTGGGCCCAGCCCATGGCATCGTAAACAGTGCAGTGCCCACAAAGGCTTCGGGTCTGCCAGGGAGTTACCCTGTCTTGGAGCTGCCATTAGCAGCTGTAACTTCCACTGAAACCAGAGGTTTCACTACTAAGGCTTTAGACAGTTACACACTGCCTCATTTCCTTATTTTCTGCCTTAGCAAATGGAGATTTCCATTTCATCAGCAGGCACAAAGTTTTTTAACATCAGTACAATTTTTTCAGCATCTTATGTGAAGCTCCTATGAGCTTTAGTGTTGTTTAGCAAATAGCTCTCGCATGGCCATGTTCTCTATCTCTGAACAGTGTGTTCTTGTAAACCATGCTTGATCATCTGTTGTGACCTCTGTAGCACCCTCAATCAATTCATAGGTTCAGTCAGAAACCAGTTCTATGAAAGCGCCATTTCCAGCAATTTTCAAATACATATTTTTCTAATGATTCAGAGCCTAAACGAATGGTACATTATTTTAGTTTGGATTTCTCTGGCTTCAGCTTTCATCCATTAGATTTTCCTATATCTTTATCTACTTGATAAAGAGCCCATGATATGTTTTCCATGGGTACTTTATTGCTATCACAAGGTCATCGCTTAATATCTTGCTTAGACAAAACAGATGGAGCAACTGGAATCTCATTTTAAAAGTTTTCCAGTCTTGGAATGGCTCTTTCCCAAATCCTCCACAGTTTATCAGCATTCTTTTTCAGTTCTGGACACCAGGATTTGTCTACTAACAGTAATACTAGTGTCTCTGTGAGACGCAGAGATAGCATAGCTCCAGCTAGTCCTTGTTTTGTTTACTCATTCATGGATTGTATTAAGGTAAGACGAACTTCGACAACAGAAACGACTAAAGAAATTTCTGTGTTCTTCAGCTTTCCCCTTTGTTTCCAAAGAAATCTACTCATAGCCAGAATTTAAGGACTATCTGCTTCCGCATCACCTTTCCATGTGGAGTTCCGTCTCCTCTAGCAATGGGTAGAGGAAGTTGATCAAGTACACTGAGAGAGAAAATGCAATTGCAAAACAAGAGTCCTTCTCTGTTGTCCCATTGCCAGTTTCAGTTGGTACTCTGCTAAGGTGTGTAAGCTTTGAGCAACAGCTCTACATGGTGCACGTGTTGCCTATCTTTGTTCATCCAGTTTGAAAATACGTATAGTGTCCTGGAGCAGAAACCAGGAGGCTGTGCTGCCGTATGAAGGTTTTCTGGTTGTGAACCCGTGGAGCTGTGACTCCTGAACTCTTTTTGCACGGTGGAGCAAGTTCCATAGAGCTGGTGGTGAGAAGGCTTTCTGTAGCTAACAGCTGTGTGTTTAGCTCAGGTGCCTGGGAAGGGGTAGCTCAGCTCACTCTTAGCACCCTGCCGTTCCGTGTTCTGGCTGGGTTCGGTCCTCTTCTAACCTGTCTCATTCCTTCTTAAGGAACTTGATGCTGAAAACTTGGTTACTCTTACTGCAAGAAGAAAGTGAAAGAAAGCCTGAAAACCGGAATCCTAAGGGCTCTAAAACCAGATCACAGATAGAAATGTGTTTTAAGTAGTAATTGAGAGTTGTTTAGATTCAGCTCACGATTTTAGAACGTTCTGATTGCACGTTTTCTGGAGTCACTGGAAAACCAGCTCGTTAAGTGTTGCTCTGCTGTGAGGCAGCAAACTACTGACCGATGTGCTCAGGGACTGTTCTGAGGAATTTCATCTGCAGTCCAGAATTCTTAGGGATGTTTTGTACCCCTGGGTGTAAATTGTGCCAGTTCTGTAAACTTGCAGATTGTTCTGTAACTTAAGAGTTTAAATGTTCGGGTGTCTCGAAGCAGTGTTGTATTTTAATGGACTGGAAATCATTCACATTTAACCTTAACAGACTTGTTTATTTAGACAAATGAAAAATCACCTCCTATGTGAAGGTACATTAATTTATTTGGTTCCTCTTCCAGAAAACTGAACTGAGAATTCATGACTTTGCTTAAAGACTGCTAGGAGAAGATGGCCCTGGCAAGTGAAGGAATTCTGAATTCTCATAGAAACTCAGGATCTGAGATGATGTTCCTTCTGTTATAGAAATATTTTGTAACACCTTTGAGCTAAACATTTAAGGACTAACATTACTGAAACTTGAATGATTCACAGCTCCTAGGTTACAAATAAAATAAATTTAATAATTACATCCTCAAAACCATATGAACATTAATTATTTCGGAATGTGCTTGTGGATGGGCCTTCGGTAATTACTGGTCTTGCTGACGTCAGATGACGAAGAGAATATCTTTGTAAAGGAATAAGTGAAAAATATGTAAAACTGTCACTTTCATATAGAAATAATTTTATAATCACAACATCCCTGCCTGTTTTTCCACAGGGTTACAGATGAAAGCACTAATAAAGTAAGAATTCAATACCTTGTAAGCTGCTGGAAAAACACAATGTAACTCTGAGGAATTCAACTGGTTATTTTTGCTGCTAAACCAGGGTGGGGCAAATTTCCATGTAAATTGGTCAGAAATGAAGTTGAATGCTTCACTTATTCTTTAAGATTGTAAAGGAGATTTGGGAATTGACACGTCTTGCCAGTTAGAGCCATTAATAATAGAGGGACTGTCAAATACACGTTTGGAGACTGTGTGGTACAAGGGATCCATCCTTAGAGGCTGCACCTTATATTTTTAACTTTGGTTTTTAACTGTACACTTGTTGACAACAGCTTGTTTTAACTGAAATACATAGTTTAGGCACGAGGCGCTGTGAAACGCGATGAAAGCCAGCTCTGTAGGTGTAGCTCTGGGTTTTAAAAAGCTCGGTGCACCGTACGGTTTCTGTTGTCAGTTTATGTCAAATTAAAGTAAGATTTAATCTAGCCCTAATCTATTGTGGACTTTTCCCACCGCACATGAGGAAAAGATCAGTTCTAGTACTTCTTTCCCTCTTGTCCTTTTACTTCCTTTCAAAACATCTTTTCAATTAATTTTGGTGCTGATTCTTTTTTTTCTTTTTCCCCCAGAGTATTTATAAACTGATACACAGATAGAGTTAAAACCTTGTGAAGCTTGCTTGATTAAAGCATGCTTTACAGTTAATTTTAAACTAAATTAATATATAAGTTGTCTAAATTTCTGGAAAAGGGAAATGCACTAAAATTAGTTTTCTTTCAAATTAAGACATTCATTTGCTATAAAGAATTACATCATAATAGAATCTGTTTAAGATCTGAATTGTCAGAAATTTCACCATATTATTAATGTGCTTTCATTTTCTACCTGGACTATGTAATACAAATAATTCTTGAGGAGAGTTCTTTTTGTCCTTCCTGAAAATCTTTCATAGTTTGGAAAACATTTTTCATACAAGCTATACTGTACAAAATGTAATCACAGAATATGATGTTTGTTTTACCAAAGCAATTTTAATCTTTTTTTTTTTTTTTCAGTTAAGTGCATTGGTTTTTAAGAGTTATTTTTCCCTTCTTCTAATTTTCTTATTGTAAAGCTGAATTAAAAATTGTCAGAACCTCTTTGAAGACTGCTCTAATAATCAGCTGGTTCGTGTGCCAGAGGTGAATTTTGGCATGAGATATACTGAAAACTCAGGTTTGAACAAAGCTTATGCTAGAAGTTCTGCTGTGACCTGAAGCCATTGTGCCTGAAGCTTAAAGTTCCTAGAGTGACTGACTTATTATCATAAAATAATAGAAAGGATTATACAGGAAGAATACTCTAGGTTGAAAGTCAGTTTAAAAAACCCCATCTCCTGAAGCAGCATGTCTTCTGACAGGATGGAGCACCCTTGAGTGCCTCCTCCCCCAGGTCGTACCATGTTACCTGTAGATGTCTAGCTCTTAGAGATGGTACTTCACTGTTAACTTCCCCCTGAGATAAATGTAGGCATGTGCCATCCCTGTTATTTATTCATGTTTCAATAAATCAATCCCTTAATATTTTGCATTTTATCTTGAACTTTCTTCAAGTTTAGTAATTGCTGTACATCGGATGCTTTGGCTGTACAGAAGAGTCTGCTGGCTGCATTATGAAGAAGCAATATCAAAGTTACAGCACAAAACAATACCACTTTTATAACCAGTTACTTGTAACTCACAACTGGGCCTCAGCTGCTAGGGGTATCTCAGACTTACCCAAACTTGAACAGATTTCTTGTCATCTGATATTTCATCTTAAAGGTAAGGAAAAATTATTAATTTTTTATAATTTGCCCAGGTACAAAGAGACACAGCTTTAAGTTGGAGAAAGTGGCATAAGCAGATCATTGGAGCTCAGAGCTGGGACATGTTGGTCTGGCTGGTGCTCTCCTCATGCGGGCTGGCAGTCAACACAGTCTTGCATCACCCTGGAAAGATCTAGACCCAGCTCAAAGTTGCACCTCTGAAGCAAACATCCAGCTCGTTTACTATGGTGAATCAAACTTTATCTAACAAGCACAGGTTTGCTGCAGATGAAACCAGATGGAAGACATTCCACTTACTAATAGATGCTCAGTTGAGGGAACTAGAATAGAGCCCCATATAAGTGTGTGTGGGGCAGCTGTTCTGTCCTCAGGGCCACCAGTTTCTTTCCTGCTCTGGTCCTGTGACAGCACAGTAAGTGCTGATGGAGATGGAACCACTGTCTGTGACTCATTCTAGTTACCACAGAGGAGCAGACTCCCAGCAGACACTACACACCACTTAAGGCCTCTTTGCTCTCCCTGCCACTGAATACGCACACGTAGCGGTAGTGAAGATTGTGGAAAGGTATTAGCAAGTTACAAACTGCAGAGCATACACACTTGTATTGGAAAGTATTAGGTATTTCCCTGCTTAGGATCGCTGTCTCTGCCAGGGTAGTGGGAAACAGGTCAGGGTTTCTTTGTGTAAAAGTCTACCTCCCCCCCTTCCCCAGCAGGGTCAAAAGTATGAGACACTTTAAAGACAATAAAATGCAGAAACAGGCAACAGCAAGACTGCAGTATTTTATTTTATCTTTACAAAGGTGTGCAAAGTATATTTTTTGAGAATGTAATAGAGAGGAAAAGAATACATTTTACTGTAAGAGTAACCACAGGTAAACCTGCTAATGCTGAAACCGGAACTTATCAGCTCAAGAAGACAGCGTAGCATTTGAGTACTGTTGCCTCCAAACGTTGCACAGCACATAAGTGAGCCTCTCTTTCAGCTACTACGTTATAGCTTTTTGTACTTTTGCCTGTAGTATTTCAAATCAAGCAATAAGTGGGGCAAAAAAATAGGATTAACAGTTGACAAGGAATTCATGTTGAAGAATAAAGCTAGGATTCATCTTTTTAACAAAACAACCACAAAAACCCTCCAAAAACCCACAACAAACAAACAAAACAAACCACACCACAAACCCCAACAATCTACTTGTGAAGTTCAACTCTGTTTGCTATCATCAGGATAACTTCAAGATTCTGAAGAGACTGGGTATTGCACGTCTTCAGTGCTAACTGCAGAATTTAACACCTCTAGGCAGCAGCGTAGTGATGGCTGTTCATGTTAAACATGCTGGTTTGTCAGTTGCCCTACTTATTGTTCTACAGAATTTACGTTTCATATTGCATTATGAACTCTGGTAGGGGAACCATAATTTGCTTTCAGAATAAGGTTTTTGTAAAAAGGCTTGAGTTTTTATAAGAACAAACCAGTAGATTAACAAGACTCTTACTGCCTAATGTTTTGGTGTACTATCACCTCTAGCTCTACATACACTAGCATTAGATTACCTAAAAGATTCTTAAGCAGTTCTATAATTCATTGTGATTGGTCAAGAAAAATTTTAGAAAGGTTACTTGACCCCTGCAGCTGATTAAGAATTATTTCAAGGGGTTAGAGGTATCTTTAAAATGTCATCCCATTGTAGCTAGTTTTTTCTGCCTTGAGAGGGGTGTATTATACTGCAAAATGGGAACAGGTTGTAACCATTTGTAAAGTACTGAAGACAGAGAGCTGTTGTGATGTTCAGTTTATGTTATTTCCTAACACATTTAGATTTTTTCCACAGCATGAAACTGATATTCGTTCTTGTAAGACTAGCTTTCTTAAACCTGATTACTAGGAATAGAAGAAAAAATTGCATAAAACAACAGCAATGACTTAAATGAAGGTATTCCTCCTCCCCCAGCTTATATATTCTAACTATACACAGGAAAAACACTAAGAAACTTCTCATCATATTCAGAGAACACTGTCTATGGATGCTGCTTCAGTAATGTATTACATTTGATTGTTTGCACCTTTTTCATGTAACGTTCATGCCAGTAAGATTCAACAGTTTAGAAGTTCTCTGAAACTGAAGTCCTTAGCAGAGAGAGTGGGAGTCACTGTCTGTTTTGCAACTTGCCAAGATTCTGTTTCACTATGTTTGAGTTATCCACCTAGAGCTGGAATTTGTCATTCTGAGCTGTTACAAATTGGCTGTCTTTTGGTCCTTCTAGGAAACTTCCTTTTTCTCCACCATTCCCATTCCTTTCCTAGCTGAGGGGGCAGCAGGAAGCCCAGCAGACAGGTTTGCTGACAATTCCATCAATAAATCCTGTCTTCCAGGCAGCAGGGCAGTGAAAGGGCAACTCGCTCCCCCTGCAGGAAGGGTCAGTTCATGGAACTCAAGAGCCACTTGGCAAAAATCACTAGCAAAAGGCTTGGCTTCTGGCACATGGCCGGGGCTGGCACGCTAGCACAAGTGCTCTTTATCTAACAAGAACAAACCTGAAAAATAAAAATCTTCAGAAAGTCAGCCAAGAACGATACCTATGCAAGAAATATACTGAAAATAATTTAAACAGAATTATCTACAAATAAGCCTCTAAAACCTAGCAGATGCAAGTTTTATGTCACGCTTAAAATTAGACTTAAATATACTTCCCCCTAATCAGGATTTATAATACTGAATATGAACTTGTAAGTTAAGTTCTGGTAAAATCTGAGATCTGGTGGTGAGTTTACAGAATGCAGTCTGTGAGTTTGCAATGTGTTACAGAGCAGCTTCAGTATGAATAATTCTTCACTTGTGAGCCAACACTCGGGCCATTTTTTGTTTCTGTCACCTGGCATGAGTGAGCACAGACACACATACTCAGCGTTTGCCATTTGGAACAAGTAATTGCTGAAGTGTATGCTGTCCAGTCCATCTTCACGCACTACCAGGGGTTACAACACAACCATTTAAACAGCATTTGTTTAACAGGCTTGCCCCAAGTATCCTTCCCCTAACCCATTGGTCTAGGAAAGGATAATAACCAGCTGTCAATCTCACATGCCACATCTAGCCAAGTCCACTTTGAAGAACACCATCTCTTTAACCCTTCTTGGGATAAGATAAACAGAAGTAAGACATTTCAATGCTGCATGAAGAATTCAATTTTCCACCTCAAATAGAAACACCCGTTTTGTACAGTGGATGTATATTCAAACTGGTCAGAAAGGACTGCTCCCAAACAAGACAGCCATCACACTGAATCACCAAGACATAAGTTATAATTAGATACAATTAGCATGCATTTATGTCCTTTCTCTATGATGTTTAACTGGGAAATAACTCCATACCTCCCAACTAGAGTTACCCATTGCTCTTAAAAAAAAAGCCCCATCATTGCCAAGTGTTATTAGCTCCAAGAAATACAACGCTCTGGCCTCTTACTAAGGTGCAGTGAGTGAGATAAAAATTAGCATGAAGGCATTTCATACCAGCTAAGTTCCATACAGTAGTTTCACTTTAGAATAAATGATACAATAATAAAAAACAGATTGATAACTTAAAACACACTCTAGATTTGGCAAGGAAACTTAGTCAAGACCAAACTAGTGTTATAGAACAGCCTGTAAGTGTGCAAAAACATGGAGAAAGTTCACTTATCTTGATGCTATAAGCTAAATCCAGACACAGTCAGGTGCTGAGCATTATTCCTAGCTTCAAAGTAAGAGGTATCTGTTTCATCATCTGGCTGAGGTATAAACGGCATAGTTTGATTCTGTAGATTATCCCAGTCCACACCATGAAAGAGGGGGTGATGTTTCAGTTCTGAAACAGAAGTTCATATAAGCATCAGGAACTTCCTTTTGTCCAAGCGCCATAATCACCTTGTTCCCTTGATGTCAGTAGATTTGCTCTATTTCGCTGGTTTGGAAATTCACAAAAGTACAAATTGCAATGAGGTTTTTATTACCCCAACCTCAGTGGGATCAAACGATTGTTGTGCCAACTAACCGCCTTCCCTGAGCTGGAGAACCTATTCTATACAACACATACAGTGGATCAGAGGGGTCCTAGGGCCATTTCCATGGTAGGGCACCACAGAAATTTTAAGCATCGCTTCAAAGTCTGCTTCTCATTTTGGCAAGGTTCTGTGCTGAGTAGACATGTTGGAGTCACTCACTCCCACCCTGTTTTGCTCCAGGCCACCTGCCTTTTGCTACCTCATGGAGCAGTCCTCCTCTGCTTTGTACAGCTCCCTTCAGCCTAGCACCAGACAAAAATCTAAACGCTTATGGTGAAGTTATCACAGACCACAAGATCCCTCTTTCCCAGCCTGAAGGCGAGACAACTAACCAAGCTACAAGACTTTCTGATTCAAGGAGAACTTCTCTGCCCTGTCCATTCTGACTAGAAAGTGACTTCCTGGCATGCAGGATCCAGCGTCTCTTTTGCGTAACCTGGAAACACCACTCCCTCAAAGTGGCTTTGCTACTTTGATTCAATCCAGGAAAGCACCTTTTCAGCTGAGCATAATACAAACCTGTGTTTTTATCACCTGCATCACAAAAATCAAAAGCAAATAGAAAAAAGTAATAGGACAGGTAAAAATCACATTTAGAAGGAGGTGGAAGTTCAACCAAGACAAATACTCACTACAAATTTTAATTCTAAGCACATACCGATTGACAGTAAGATATTAAAACTTGTTTATTATTTCTACATTTCCTAATCAAATAATAATATCACATTAAAGTTTATTTTAGACAAAAGGCAATAAATAAGAGGGTGAATCTTCTAACTCCTTCTAACAGCTTCAGCAACTATGCATGCAGCAGGACACTGCACAGATCCATTATCTCAGAACTGTACGTAGTTCTGCTCTTAAGAAAGTTCTCACATCCTGAAAGCTGTCTTCAGCTGAAAAGGTAACCACACTTCAGTGACTTTGGAAAGGAAGTACTAACATGTACCATAGCTGGCAGTCAGCTCCTGCCCATGCCTCTGAAGAGGAGGGTAAAAAAAAAACCCCAAACTTTGGATGCCAGTATTCTCCACCAAACGGTACCTTACAGCTTCTCTTATCTGGAAAAACTGAACTCACAGCACTAGGACATGACATAACTGGGATTTCTCAGTAAATGAGGCTTCATGATGAAGAAAGAGAACAGGAAAGCATGTGTGTTGGGAGGGGGGAGAAGACGACAGAGTCATGGAAACTGAATTACAATGAGGAAAACTTAATGATTGTCCTGAAAGCTACTCATCCAACTTCACTTCAGTGGCCTATAAATGGGATAAAGACATCAGATAGAGTTAAAGGTCCTGACAATGGATTTCCAAGAACTTTAGATTGAAAGAAACCATTATGTCATCTAGTTTATATTTCTATGAATAATGAACAAAGACACAGAAGCCACAGAAGCATTTGGGTTGGAAGGGACCTCAAAGATCATCCCTGCCATGGGCAGGGAAACCCTCCACTACACCAGGTTGCTCAAAGCCTCATCCAATCTGTCCTTGAACTTCCAGGGATGGAGCATCCACAACTTCTCTGGGCAACCTGTTCCTGTGCCTCATCACCCTAAGAGTGAAGAATTTCTTCCTTCTAGCTAATTGAAATCTCCCCTCTTTCAGTTTAAAGCCATTGCCCCTTGTCCTATCACTACATGCCCTTGCAAAAAGTCCCTCTCCAGCTTTCCTGTAGGCCCCCTCTAGATTTCACTCTAATATCCAGGAATAGGGACAATAACTTGGGTTTAAGTAAAACACTTTCAAATTAAGACATTAGATGCTTTTTGCGAGACATTGAAGAGCCACAGAATTCCCCGTTGACATCACAATCTTCATTCATAGTGTGCCTATACATGTGCCTTCTCTAATTTGCTTTGGCCTGGTTTCAGCTTCTAGCCTTTATCCTCTTTATAAGTATTTCCGTAATAATTTCCTTCTCTAGTGATTTCTTGGGCAGTTCCGCTAAGATTTCTTCTTCTTTTCCCAAAACATCTTACTAAGCTTCCTTCATGTTCTCATTTTTTTTTTTTAAATAAAATATAGTCACTGCTACAACAGCAAATGTTTAAGGCCTTCTACAAGGGAAAATAATTATATAGACTTTGTATAGTATGTATTGTCTAACTCTGTGTTCCTCTGTACATTCAGTAAAGACAGACATATTCCTAAGAGAATGCTCCTTTAACTTTTGTCAGAGGTTTCTCTCCCAAACTATAGGCTTTTAATCAAAATTCCTAAAATCAGTTAGGATAAAAAAAAACAAATACCTGTTACTGAGTTAGATAAGAGTGAGCTTTGGTATGTCAGATGTCAAACACCAAACATCCATAGCAAAACAATATTAAAGCAAAACAAAAGGTCAATAAAAAAAAAAATCCCATTCCCCCAACATTTCCTCATTCAAAAGGGCAAAAATCCCAAAATACATACAGAAAATACCACACCTTAAGGGTTCAGCACTATATGTGCATCCTAAATTAAAGTCTATTAGTCTTCAGTTTTGGGAGGAGGATATCGTCACTTTGAAATTTTGAATTAGTTGCAAAGAACACAAGAGAATTTTAATACTAACCCTTCAGTCCAGCTCTCTTAGTACTGTCAATTGTTAGAAGCATATCTATGGTGTTTTGGGCATTATCAGATAGCTTTTCTTCACCCTCAGGCCAGGGAATATCTACAGACAAAAATGCACGAGTCAGCAACTCAAACCATAAAATAAATGTTGGAAAAACATACTTTCCTCGATTACTGAAACAGATTACCTCTTTTCAAAATATTTTGGAAGACTTGTGTTGGTGTTTCATCATTGAAAGGTGGAATTCCAGTCAGAAACTCAAACAGACAAACTCCAAGGGCCCACCAGTCTACAGCAGAACCTAGTAAGAGAAACTCAGGTCGTTACACCAACACAAAGGTTTAATGATATTTGCAAAGATTTGAAGATTAGCCATGGCAGAAATTGAAGTGTTTAAATCCTGCAAAATTTCTTGGAAATGAAGGAAGAGACAAAATAAGTTGTACTTAATTAGGCAGAATATTAAAAATATATTAAAGGGCTTTTTAAAGCCAGTCTGCTCCTTAATTCATTAGGGAATACCAGAGTTTACCAATAAAAGCAAGGGGGCTCTTAGGAACAATCTAATGATCAACTCCCATCACAGAGACTCTAAGAGCTGACTTCTCCATGAAATTGTTTTGTGGTAAGGAACAGTTGTCTTTAACAACTTCTCTAGAGCCTGGATGAATGCTCCATGTTGTAACCCATATCCTTCTCTCAGTTCTTTGAGAAGATTCCAAGAATTCAAACTATTGAACTTAATTTTCATTTGTCTAAATTTATGTCAAAACATTGAAGTCAGCACGCAAGAAGTTAGAATTACTTTCCATTACACTGAAGTTGATCAGGGCAATGTGTAGTTACTAGCTCTCTCTCTCCTGTTATTAAATAATTTGGGTTTTTCACATTCTAGGCTTTCCCCCCACTTTTCCCCTTCCACCCAACCCATCTTATTAACCCACTTAAAAACAAGCAGGCAAAGCAATCCCAGACACCACCACATGCATTCTAAGCTTTCTACATCTTTAAGCCATGCCCACTCCACTGTAAGAGAATAACTGTAATGTTTTCTTGGCTTTTCTGGCATATAAAAAAAAAATATTAAGACACTTCCAAGTTAAGAACACAAGTGTTTTGAGCCATTTCAAATGTACTGTTGACTGAGTTTAGAAATACTGAAGACTGAAGTATATAACTAGTAATATAATGCACTTTTAGCAACTTTAACAGCAGTAAGAGTGCCCCACCAAGCTAAGCATATCAAAGCAGTGAGATCACATCCACTGTTGTCAGAGGTACTTGGATGTTCAGCTAAAATATTCACAGCTTCAGTCAAAGTCTAATAAGTTCACAACTCTGAACAATGTAGTAACACAGGTCTCAGCATCAACTTTTCCCACCCAAAGTTTAACTAAAGATTAGATTAACTCCTACCATATCCCTGCTAAATCATGTCTATCTATATTTGAAGCAAGAAACAGAAATACCAGGTCTTGAGCATCTGAGCCTTCTCCACCAATACACAAAATAGTTCAGACTGATGGCATAAAGTGAAAGGAAGCAATGGGAAAAGGTGTCTCTGGTTTATTTCCTGTTACATGTCCTTAAGAAAGCTGACTTTACTCCTGAAGTATAGGCTTGCGTGTGTGACTTCCGATAGCCTAGTCACAGTGACACTGATGTTTCCCACATCTTTTGTGGAAGCATCACACATTATGTGGAGCACATATTAGACATATCTTTCTACATAGAAACATTGTTCCCCAAACAATTTTCTTGGAAATTGTGATCTAGTTATACTTTGACTGTTATGCTGAACACTCCATTTCTGCACAGTATATAGCAAACTCACCACAGATCAGAGTCCCTGCATATGAAAAGACAACGAAGCAAGAACATTAAAATTATTGCAAAAAACCCTAACAAATATAAACCTAAAACATCAAGTATGATTCTCTGAAGGCATAGGAATACAGAGTTTTTTCTTAAGGTAGTAACTCAACAATAAAGAAAGATGGCAATGTTAAATCTAAGTTAGAAACAGAAATAAAATAGTTTAACACGATTATAGTTTTGGATTACAACTACGTTTACAAGCAGTTAACAATACCAGAAATATTTAGTGATGGATAGTCTTGAGCTCTGAAGCCAGAAAACCCTGGCTTCGCTGAAGGTAATAGGAGACTTGACATTTCCTGACATAAACTCCAGATTCTTTGCAAGTTACCACTGAAGTCCTGATGACACTCAATAAATTGCACAGAAGCCACCTCACAACACAGTTTCACATTGTCTAAGTAGCATTGATTACACTTCCAAACTATTATCCAGCTTTAATGCCTGACAAGTAGCCAGGATTCTAAAGTGGAGGTGCAAAACAGCTACATATGTTTGGTACTTTTAGTCGTTACAGTTAAATTGTTAAATCTCTTCACGCAGTTCTAGTTAATGTATATGGGCTGCATATAGCAGAAACTCACCGTTCCAGAGATTAGTAATCACTGTTTTCTCAATGAAGATCTCAATTTTCCTAATACTATTAGCTGTACAAAATAGAAGTCTACTTTTGAGACAGAAATAAAATGTAACTATAAATACAACAAAGGTATCAAGGATATATTACATTTATTTTTTGTTAATGGTTCTTGCAAGTTAGCAGAAAAGCGTTTCAGACTTTTTTGTTGATCTCCATGGAGCTCAGGATTTGAGCCAAAGAAATTTATGCACTTCGAAAGTTGTGTTATTTTATTTTCTTATAGTATTTTGCAAAAAAAAAAAAAAATTGATGGCTACTACTGTCCACTTATATGGAAGATCCTGCCAGAAATATTAAGTGTTTCATGAGGTGACTCAGCTCAATAACTGATTTTAATGCAACTTTATAAACTTGTCTGGATGCATATAACACTTTATAAACATGAAATACATTCTAAGAATAATTGGAGGCTTAATCCTTTCATACTAAATTTCATTAAGTCATTTCCCCCTCCCCCCCCAAGAATCTTTAAGGACACTCAGGATGACCAAGTTGTGATTCCTAAGCCACACACAAGTCTCAGGCTGCCTAAGCACAGCTTCCAAGCCATTAGATTAGCAGCAGGCAAGACTATACTAGACAGTCAAAACCTTTGATCATGTGAAAAAAGTAAATGAAGGGAGCAGCTGGAACAAACACAGCCATCCATGTCGGCAAGAGCTAAGCACTAGGTATTTTCAAAGAATTCACTATTGTATTACTTGAAGGGTTTAAAGCTCTGGAGACATTTAGAGATGTAAACATATCACCCTTCAAGCATTTTCTTGTCTTACCATGAGGCTTGGTCAAAAGCAGCTCAGGTGCCAGGTAATCTGGTGTCCCTAGGATGCGTTCACCTTCTACTGGGGCAGCTCCTCTTCTTACACTCTTTGGAGTCCTATATGGTGTGCCAGCATCTCCCTGATGAGGTGTCTTAAAAGACCCAACAAAGATTCCACACGTCAAACTACTAAGTACAGAGACTCCCATCTCCAGGTTTAGTAATGGGTGTGACAGTTGATACTTAAGTTCAAGCCAAGAACATGTTACAAAACACATATTCCCTGAAAAAGTATGTGTGAAATGTGCTTCCAGTTCTTTATCTCAACCAACTTGAAGTTAATTGATGCCTACTCTTTCAGGCACTTTTCCCCCAAGTTCTTCCTCTAGTGTCAAATTCACAAGCAATGTCCTCAAAAAAAACCCAAAACCAACCACCCAAACAATCTTAAACTCCTAAAACCAATCTTTCAAATTCAAATCTGAAGATAATCTACTAAATAGAATGTCAAAATAGTCTTAAACTTTAGCACTGGGTTCTTAATATTAGCCAATGAGAAGCAAGCATATATGTCAAATACCTGTAAAATAAAAGGGAGAATCTCAAGTTCTCACATATTGCATATCAGATGTACTTAAAATGTATTGTTTAACCTGTATCCTATAGGTTGCATAATGCCTGCAGATGAAGTTCTGCTCAAGTTAGACTTAGTGACTGTTTACAGCTACATAAGCCTTCTGAAAGTAATTTGGGACATTATTTGAAGACAAAATATACAGGCTTACAAAGAGATTAATAAATTCTTATAGCCAATAGGCTTACTGCAATTAAATATTTCACGTTATGACCTGGAGATACTACAAAGTTATCTTGCAGAGACTCTCATTCTTTTATTTTTCAATATATCTTTAATTCCCATATCTCAATTTTATTTGCAACTTCATCTTCAGTGCAGCAGAGATCAATTCATTATCACTAAGCCACAAAAGCTACAGAATCCACTATTAAAACAGAAAACAGGTAATCAGGTTGCAATGATGTGGTTTTAAAAAGAATCACAAAAGTATGTGGAAAAGGTATCTTCCTGTTCAAATCTAAATTACAAAAACACATAATGCCATCAGTCATTTATTTCTGTGGAGATGAAGTGCATACTACTCCGACTTCATTTCAGCTGAATGCAAGCTAAGTTTCATAGTCAATTAAAATTTTATGTAGATGAAACAGAAGCTAGCAGTTCAAAGACATCAGAAAAAAAGGCTTTCCCAAAAATAACATTTTGAATGTTGCCTTTCAGTACACCAAATCATCCAACACACTGCCAGTTCTGTCAGAAAGCTTTAAATCCTACAGCTAGAACCTAACTAACAGGATGAAGGCCTTGTAAAGCTATGCCAAAACAAAAGAGGAAACACTGACTGAAAAGTGTACTTTTACTTTTCTCATATTTAATTTACTTTAGGACAATAAGATTTTTACTTATTATCAGAAAGATTAAAAAAGTCAAAGCAAAAACTTCATAACCTGCAAGCAACTCTTACTGTTTACATCAGTCTTTGCAATAGGCTTGTAACTGGTACTTGACAGTACACATTACACTGTCACTTTTACCAGGATAAAAGAAAATAGCAGGCACAATAGCAGTTACCAGCAGCTGAACAGCATTTGCAGTTCATCTTGGGAGGGATGCAGGAAAAAAGTACAATTAAAAAAAATAATCAAAGACTTCCCATTACATCAGGACATCTATAATTACTCACAGGAAGTACCACACTGTGCTGAAAGTAGGACGAGACAAAATAGCACAGGCTTTCTTTGCCAGTTTACTGTAAGAGCAAAGGATTCCTCAGAGCTGGACAGACAGTGCCATGTTGAGCCGGACGCACACCAGTAGCCATACAAGCCTTGCTCAGCTCTTACAATTTTGGCCACACCAGTGCAGTAAGTTAAAGCCTATCAAAGGTCACTTCGACAGACCACCTCAAACTACTTCAATTTTCCCTAAATTAACAATTGAAATAATTTCAGATCACTAGTGTCTAGCACAGGCACAAAGTTTCTACACGTCTTCTTACGTACCTGATAGACCCTATATGGTCTTCCTTTCTGTAATGGAGTAATAGCTGTTGGGTAAGAGCCACTACAAGCAGGTGAAAGATCCATTATATCCAAGGAAGCCATGCTACATGGCTCAGATACATTGGATACATTAATTGGACTATTATAACTCCGAAAAACAACAGCACTTTTTTTGAAGAGATTCAGTGTTTCCATCATCTTTTCTGAAGGAGAAGATACTGTGTCAAGATAAGTTTCTTTCCTGTGTTTTTGGTCATTATCCTCTTCACGAGGTAACAGCTTGCACTCCTGAACAGTATGTGCTTCCTCTCCGTTTCGTGAGGCATCTTGAGACTCTGGTGATGTTATTAGCATGCCTTCTGGTTTTGATTCCTCAAAGGAGAGGTCTTTAACACTTCTGTCCAAATCTAAAAGCTGCTTTTCTAAATGGCTTTCTGTAACAGACATTTCAGGAAATAAGTCAGAATCTGCACTGAGGATTCCTAAAGGTTTTTCATCATCAGTGCCTAAAAAACTTGAGTTCATATACCCCTTTTTATCATCCTTTTCATAGTCTGCATCCAGATCACACATTAGATTTTTGGCTATAATTTCAGTAAATGATTTTTCTACTGTTTGCTCATTACCAATAAAACTCTTAACTTCTTCCTTGCTTTTGCAGGCGTCAGGTAGGCATCCATCATCAGAAAGCATTAAGGATTGAATTTCTGTAGTCAAACCCGTCCTTTTGTTTGCTGGAAATTCTGAGATCTGACAGCCACGTTTATATTCTGCATTGCTTTTTTTAACATAGTTAAGTTCCTGACAAGGACTAGTGTCAACTAATTCAAAGCTTCTTTTTACACCTGGCTTTTCAAAAATTTCTTCCTCTTTGATAGGCTTGACAGGCTCATTTTGCCTTGGAGGTGACTCTTGTAGATAGGAAGTATCTGCTGTTTCATTAGTTGTATCTCTTGTATTCACCAAGAGTTTTTCTTCCCAAATCTTATTTTCAGAAAGACATTTTCTGACTATGCCTTTCACATCCAGCGTAGTCACAGGAGTATCTGTTATATCAGAATGTTGACTTCCCAACTTCTGCCTACTGCCAGAATCATTGCTGCTGATGGGAGAAATGTCAGACTCAAGTTCTTTTTTCTTTAAAGCTTTAGTACCTTTGCTATTCAGTAATTCTACATTTGAAAGGAGAGCTGACCCACTGTTACTTGTTTTGCCTGTTGTAGAACATAATTCATCTTCACTTTGCTGCAAATGAGCACATTAAGTTTTGAGTATCAAGAAAAATAGGATTACAGCATTATAGAAATGTGTCCTTTAAAATGACTTATTTCCACTTCCATAAAGAACTGCAAATTGGCAAGCATTACTTATTCTTTATAACCACTAGTAGTGACAAACATAACTTGATACGATAAAAAAAAATCAAAACTATATTAGGGATAATTTGATATTTTTTTTAAGAACATAAAATAAGGTTGCTAGCATACAATAGCAAATACGGTATTTTTAAATGCCTAAAGATGAAGAAATATAGCAATTAGCGTTGTATTTGTGACGTTATGTTGAGAAGTTAAGCTACAGAAGTTCTCAGTTTTCAAGAAACCCCAAACCAAAGAACCCTATCATACTACCCTGTGGCATATTATACTTCAGAGATGACAAAAGGAAAATCTGATATTACTACTATTTTGGTAACACAATACTAAAAACAAGGCCTTGGGAAATGGACAGATAAAACAAAGAATTATAAATTGTTTTAAACATAAGCTTTTGTGTGTGATCTAAATAGGAATCGTGGTAAGGGACTAAAAAGCACAGCAGCATTTTCTTTTAGGCCTGTATTTGTACAGAATTTCATTAACAGTTTAAAATAGGAGAAAGTATTTTGTATCAGCTATAACTACTGGTGTTAGGTTAGTTGGTCCGAAACCCTTCAGTAATATAAACCTTAGACTTTTTCAGTTTTTAATAGCTAGTAGAAGTTTGAAGTGTATTTTGCTTATTATTTTTTCTCAAGTTCTGACTTATAAAGAAATTCTTTTGTCTGCATGCTGAGCCACTAAAACTATAGGGACAAGGTCAGCTTCCAAAATGCCAGCGCTCCCAGCACTGCCCACCTTGGGAAGAATAGGGCTAAACCAGTGCCATCCAGTAGGAGCCTTCTCTTTCCCTCCCTTGCTGCAGGTTAAATGGCATTTGCTTTTCCTGTTACATTGTATAGGATCACTATTTGTTTGAAGAAAAAATAATACTAGTTTGATCCAAAACTCCTACTCTGCAAGGGTTACAACCCCTGCTCCTTCTCCTGTAGGAAGGCTTCTCTACATTTGAAATAACTGGGGAAAGTAAGTAGAGGAGATCTTCAACAGCATGTATACAAGTACAAGCCAATTTTCATTTCTAATGGGAAGATGAAACAGTCCTGACCTCTACATCTTTCTCCCACCTAGGGCTGCTGCAGCATTCTGACTCCATACTGGACAAGTATGTGTGCGACTGACTACTGACACTGGAGGTACCAAACCTTTTTCTTGACTGAAGTAGAGTAGGAGTTAAACTTCTCACTGGCATCACAGGAGTTAATTGAGAAGTATCAAGACCTTGAAAGGAAAAAAAAAATTCAAACATTGATACAAATAGGCAATATATAATAGCCAGCTTCATACTATATCAAACTTTCACATTGAAAGAAGTCATGGAAAGCTATACGTGACGTCATAATTTCTCTTGTCATCTTTCCTGCATAGTTCAATTAACTCTTTTTTTTTTTAAGTAGGGATTTACGAAGAACTTAAAAGCAGTATGAACATTAGCACCATTTCAGACTAGAAATGAGAAAGCAGCAAGATAAGACAATTTAAATGAAAGCATACATTGCTATAGTAAGTAACTTCCAATGAAAATATGCCAAGAACTGACAGTATTTCTGTAAAATCTTAAAGGGTCGTTTTTAATTCAGTGGTTGCACATTTGAAAATAAAATAATCAAGAGATGACATAAGTAATGTATCTGAAAAACTGTCAGACCTAAGTCCTGGAGGAATGGTAGACAGCAAGACACTGATGGAAGCACACCTTTTATCAAGCGGGTCCAAGCTACTCACATAAAATTAAAAGACCACAACCTTACAGCCAGAGAATTACTCAGTACAAGGCTTGGTATACTCACATGTTTTGAATAATTTACTTGAAAGAGGGGTATTTTCCTTTTGGACTGTAGGTAAGGGAGAAACCATGCCATGTAGATTGTCAGGTGATTGACTTGAATTGTGCCCTGACATTTTCATTCCAACTGGAGTATACTATCAAGCAGGAAGAAGCGTAGTTAAAAGTTAATAGAGCCTGAACAATACATTGAGGATTGAGAGTGTAACTTCACACATTCTTTATTACGTTTGCATCAGAGCTTGACCAAATATTTACCAAATATTTTGAAGTTCAACTGATAGCAATTTGAAACATAGTCCAAGGTCATCACTTTGGAACTTCAAGATATTGGAAGCACATAATAAATCATTCTAACAGCTGGCAGAAGAGGAGCAAGAATAGCCTTACCACTATATAATATACTATTATATTTAAGATAGTAAGTAAACAAAAAGAAAGAAGTACTTCAAAGACAGTGAAAATTACTTACAAAACCCAGAGAACTGATGAGAGACAACAGTTGTCCTGGAGTACGCGAGTAGTCTTGTTTTGGCTTTGCCATTGATGGTGTAGTAAGGATATCTATCATGTTTATCTCTACAAATAGACAAAAAAAAAGCAGGTCATGTTTTCCTTTCGATATTGAATAAGCAAGATTACAGGTATTTGCTTCAGTTTTATCAAGAGTGGAAAAATATTTAGTCACATACTGAACAAATGTACAAAAGAAGCCACTAAATCCAAGTGAAGACATACCCAATTCTTGTCCAATGTCCAATTTCTTTTCCAACATACTATGTTGAAAGTGTTACGTTTTCTAACTTGATATCAGCTTTGGGTTTTAGGTAGCAATTCCGGCCTATGGCCTGTGGGCTAAGATGGTAAATTTGATTCAAAGCCTGCCTTCTCTTCCAAGGACATCTCAAAAAAAGCTACAGATGAGTTTTTCATAGGTGCAAATTTAACCTTAGATGCCATCTTTTCCTCACTAGAGGAAAGGCTTATAGCTTACATAACACATTCAACTAGACTCAATAACCTGGCCCATCAGAACTTATCAATTAAAGCAGTATATCACAGAAAATACAGCATACTTAGGGTTTTCCTCTGTACTCTTAAGACGATGAATCAGACTCTATAGACAACAGTTTCTACATTCCCTTAACTATATGAAAAACCTGTACCTGCCAGCAGCTGTCTCAAAAAACTAAATTAGTGCTGCGCAGCATTGGTTTGGCTGATGTGGCTAAAGGGTTGGAGGTGCGAACCGGTTCAGGAACTGGCCATTCACCTAAAGACCTGCAGTCTATTGCCTGTGCCAGACAGTCATTTGACTATTCAGCAATATTTTCTGCTACTTGAAAACAGTATGTTCGTATGCTAAAGCACTGATTTATGACATTCTGCTAGGGACTCGCCACCTCCCCCTGTCCCTCACATCAATGTCTGGAAGGTCCCAGTTCAGGCTGGAAATTAATATATACAAGGACAGAGAGACATGAACTTAAAGTCAGAAATAGCCAGAATTACACCAAGAAAAAGCCTGAAAAAGCCTGAATTATTCATTCCCCCTTTGAATTCTCTTAGTGGACTTCATAGAAGACTTTGAAATCCATATCCCTCAAGAGAAATGGCTCTAGATCATATTTCATACACCTTTGTCCCAAAGAACAAATGCTTTAGCTTCTGATGCAATGCATAGAGCAGACCTTTTACTGGCATGTACCTTATCAGTACTTACCTACCAGAAACCAGATATTAGCACAACATTTGGGCTTATTTAATTGCAAGCTGCCCTCTATGGAGATGCAAAACATTCAAGAATGTGGCAATGTGACAGAAAAATACATTCTGGTACAAACAAAAGGATACAGACAACGCTTACCTCTGTTCAGAGTCACCCTGGAGAGTCCAAAGTCTGTCAACTTTATATGGCCCTGATTAGAAATGAGCATATTGTCTGGCTTCAGATCCCTGAAGACATGAATATAGTTGAAGTCAGCAAAAAGACAACTCAGCAATATCAGGAAAGTTACCTAACCAGAAACATTCAATACAAGACATTGAGTATAGGTGTTTCTCAGTAACATCTCTTAGCCAGCAGAAGATTCCAACTGGAGTAACACACCAAAACAAGTAAACACATCTAGCACTAATTATTGTACAAACGCCTCAGGCCTCGTAAAACCACCATTTTTTGGTGGTTTTACGTTTTTGCGTTTCAGTAGGTTTAACAAGTGTTCTTGATGAGTACTACCATCACAACATTTACTAATGTGCAGCTCCTACACATGAGAAGCAAACCTCTGGTATAAGTTCTCATGTGTTCTCTGTAGCACTACTGAATGCAGCGAAGACCTCTCACTGCAGAAGGAGCATTAGAATATTCAGCGTCCCTTTGTCCTACAGTTACATGCTTGCAGCATCCAGAGGGTTCTTGAACTAACTGTTGCTTAAAAGCCACAGGGAGAGGGGACCCAGAAGGCAGCATAGCTGCTAGTACACCACTGGTCTGGAGTAGAGCACATAGGCAGGGGAAAGCAGTGTGTACTTGTCTGCTTAACATAGAATCACAGAATGGTTCGGGTTGGAAGGGACCCCAAAGATCATCTAGTTCCAACCCCCCTGCCATGGGCAGGGGGGCCCTCCACTACACCAGGTTGCCCAAAGCCTCATCCAACCTGGCCTTGAACACTTCCAGGGATAGGGCATCTACAACTTCTCTGGGCAACCTGTTCCAGTGCCTCAGCACCCTCTGAGTGAAAAATGTCCTCCTTATATCCAATCTAAATCTGCCCTCTTTCAGTTTAAATCCATTGCCCCTTGTCCTATCACTACATGCCCTTGTAAAAAGTCTCATATATAGATAGACTTTATTTCAGGTGTTGTTTCATGACATTGCTGCAGTGTACACATGCAAACATTCCAGGAGCGCTAGCAAATGAGGTAGCTGTTACTATGAAATGGTCATCAGTTATGTGTTGGAGTGAAAAGTTAAAAACACAAACTCCCAAATAACTTATTTGTAAGAAAAAAAAAAAAAACACACACAACAAACAGTATGTTTTACCTGTGGATTATCCCATGCCTGTGAAGATAGTCAAGAGCCAATGCTGCTTCAGAAATATACTTGACAGCCATTTCTTCATCAAAATATCCATAAATATGGAGAAGAGATTTAACATCTCCACCGATAAGGTACTCCATCACCTGCCATTCAAGTGGTTTAAATTTAACATTTTAAAACACATTTCAAATTTGCAAGTAAAATATAAAATAGCTTTCACCTCTAAGAAAGTATCATTTCAAAGATCAGAAGCTGACAGAAGCTTCCTTATGTGAGCTTCATTTCCCACACAATACTTTCACTTGGATAAAATAACTAAAGCTTCAGGTAACTGAGGACACAAAATATTTTCTTTTAATAGACCATTTACTTATTTTGTATTATTTGCCTGCCCTACTTTCTGTAGTCAGCTTTCAAATAACTACTGTAGTCAACATTTTAATTGACTTCTGAAAGATTTCTATATTTTAGAAAAAGTCTGTGAAACTCAAGGCCTGAATCCAAAGACCACTGATGTTTTGATTAGCATAGAACAGGTATCTCAATGATTTTATTTTGCAAGTATTCATGTGCAACATTAAATTCAGACCTGCACCTTGTGAAATAAGTGCAAATTTCCAAAACCATATACAGTGAGAGTTACTGTGCATTTAGGAGATGAAACAGTGTTTAAAAAAAATACACATATACCAAAAAATTATACAAATCCATATGTTATTATGGTCTCTGTCATATTCAAGAAAAAAGAAAAGTCAGTAGGGCTTCAGATACTCACTCTTCAGTGACAAGAACGAATTTATGGGGTTTTGGTCAAGAAATATCACCAGTACTTATTTTCCAACATACAACACTATTCCATATGTACAATTATAGCATTTCCTTTACAAATCCTTAACCCTGAACTTCTCTACTCCCTGTAGCAGTTAACAGAGATTCCAGGAAAAGAAGCCTTAATTTACACTCAAAATACATTGTAGGAGTGCACAGCAACCTCGTCTCAGAATTTAATTAAGCTCTTCACTGTGCGTGCTTACAGCAAATCGGACAAATTATGCTAGACCCTTTGCAGACACTCTTAATCCATACTACCTTCATGTGGAGGCAGTATATAAAATCATACTCAAGTCCTACTGCACTCTGCAGTGCTCCATGTAGACTGGCATTTGGTTTTGGCACTCCATTATCCTCTTGTCATTCAGGCCAACTAGTGTAATGAATTTTGAGTACAGGTAACAAGTAAAACAGATTTCCTTTTAAGTGAGCCACAGTATATCTTTCAGTCACTTGGATTCTGCTTGAACAGAATGGCTTCTTGCTTTGTTTTCCCTAAGATTTCTACATATTCCTAAGACAGATGAGCTATTAGAAAAGCACTCCTGTAAAAAAAGGAACACAGGTAGAAAGATCTCCAAGGTAGCAAGAGAAGAGTTCAGCCATTTCACTCGTTCAACCATTCTGAGAAAGAAGAAAGCAAAAGTGAAAAAGGAACACCCACTCACTACCATAAAAATATGTTTTCAGACATGAATATAGTTCTGCACTCCATTTTCAACACTATCATAAAATACCACAGCCATTTATTTACTCACTAAATAGATGTTATTAGCTGACTGAAGCGAGTAGTATAAGTGCACAATGAAAGGACTTTTACTGAGAGCCAATGCATCCCTCTCTGCCTGGACCTGGTGAACCATGTTTTTGTTGATCATATCTGCTTTTTTCATCACCTGAAAAACAAAACAAAAACCAAGTAGATAAATGTTCTTTTCTTTGCTCAACCTGCAGTTCTTTAGTCAACTCATTTATCCCTACATTTCAAATTTGCATACCCATATAAAACAGAGCTATAACTTCATATAGAGACAGAATTTTAAACCACAGGTTATTAGAGGATCTTTTTCATTGCTCTCCTCCTAATTCAGTCCTGGATGGAAAACACAGTACCAATAAGTACTGCAATCACACCCACTAGAAAATGAATGTTAGGCTATACCTGAAATTAAGCTGCCCTGAGTTAACCCTGTTATCCACAGTACACAACTGGAAACAGGAAAAAGTGTTCAATGCTTAGATATACAATCGCTGACCAAGTCTTTCCATCTCTTCAGAGGCCAAGATAAATGACCTGAGGCTTGAAAATAGAGTGCAGCAATAAGCTACCCCATCTCGGTACCCTCAAGTGCAAGACTGCAACTATTCCAGCCTCTGATTCTTAACTTTGCAGAGAAAGCAAGTGAACTTTTGCTTTATTTAAAATTTACGATCAAGTCACCCAGCAAATATTTATTTCTTTGGGGAGAAGCCTTAAAGGCATGAAACTCACAATGAAGAAATAACAAGCTCAACTGCGAATCAGGCTCTAATTCCTGTATTCAACTACTCCACCATATGTTGATGCCCACTTAATATTAAACTTGACTAGAAGATGCATAGTAGCACAGCTGGTAGGTATTTAGGCAAGCATTGCACAGGCACTGGTGGAAGTTTGCCTACCTTCAACATCTTTGGTCCGGATATACATGGTGATACTAAAGTGAGTTTAATTTATCCATTCTCTACGCAACACAATGTTGAGTCTGCAGCTACTATCACCATTCAGTAACAGAATTTAATAACATATAAAAAGAGCAAGACATAAGAACTGTAATTTGATAACTTCTATGTAAGTGTTGACCTTAACTGTAAAAATATTTAACATATGTTAAATTCAGCAGCTTGAATAATCCATAAGTCTCACTGCAATAAAGGATTTACACAAAAGCTTCCACCTCAAAATGCTTATAATAAAAATAATGTAAACAGACATGAAGAGCTCTGAAGAGTAATGCTTATTTTACATGACTGTTTTTACATTTCCTTTTACTTGTGTACTGTTATAACCCTTTAACTGCAAAGTCAAGCTCACACAAACCACGGGTAAAGTTTTCACTACTGACAGGCCTACTTTCTAGTCACTTGTGTATCAACATAAGAAATGCAAGTTTTTAAGAGATGATTACTCAGCAATTTGCTCTCTATACACCCTCAGAGGCAGGCTCTTCATTCGCGAACGAGCGTGAGAACGCCCTCCCAGTAGCACGACAGTTGAACGCATTCGATTGTAACAAGCATTCCCAAGCAAGAAGCAAACAGCACCCTGACTCTTTGTAGACTCCTCGACGCTTCAGGTACTCCTAAAAGCAGTTGTCACGACCAGATGCCTCCTGACCAAAGCCTCCAGGCGAACAGGACCGGGAAGAGAAAGCTGAACACAGCCAGAGGCACAGCACGCACCCCGGGCACCAGGCTGCTCTCAGGAGAACATCCCGAGCGCCGGAAGGCAGGGGGCTCCTGCCGGGCAGCCCCCGGGCCCGCCGGGGCAGGCCTGCCGCCGGGGAGCCTCCCCTTCCCCTCGGGACGCCCTTTGCCCACACGGCGTTAAACGAAAGCGGAGGGCGGCAGCGCGGGGGCCCCGAGGGCGGCGGGGGGGGGGACGACGCCCCGCGCAGCCCCTCACCTTCACGGCGTAGAGCCGGCCCGCCTTGCGGCCCAGGTACACCTTCCCGAAGGCGCCGCGGCTGATGGGCTTCACGATGGTGAACTCCTCGATGGAGGGGGGCCGGGGAACCTCGATGCGCCTCGAACCGGCAGTTGTGGCGGCGGCGCCCCCCTCCTTCGGCCGCGCCTCAGCCGCCGGCTCCACCGTCCCCATCTCGCGCCGCGGCCCTGGCGCCCCGCGCCGATTCAAAGCGGCGCGCGCCCCTCCCCGCGGCGCCGCCGGCCAACGGGCGGGCGCGGGGACGAAGGGCGGTGCTCTCGCGAGACTCCGCGCGCGGCAGCCGGTGCGGTTGCGCCGAGGCGGCGGCGGGAGCAGCGCCTGGAAGGCTCGTTCCCGTGCGGCCAGGGGACGCTTCGTGTGTCTGCCCCGAGTCGCGCCCGCCGCCGCCGCCATGAGAGACGCTGTGGCTGCTGTTCTGCGCAGGCCGCCGTGCTGTGCGCCCTCCGGTCTGACCCGTGCCGTGCTGACCGGGCGGTGTCTGGGGAGCAGGGTGCTCGGTTGTGCCCACAGCCAGGAGCCAGGGGTCCGCGATTGGCGCAGGCAAGCTGAGTGAAGCTGCTGCAGTGTTAACCTTCGAGGTTCGCGAGTGTTGCTCTAGCGCAACTATTTCTGATGGGCTCTTGCCACCATCTTTGGCTGGGCTGTATTGCCTCGTTACAGCCTTCCCAGCTCGACCAGGAGTCCTTAAAAATTCCCTCATTGTCTTTATATAGCAATTAAAAAATTCCATAGCGTTTATTCTGTGGGTTTGTGGTGGGGTTTTTTTAAGAATGTTCATTATGATACCCTGTCATAGCTTTGACCTGACTAATAGCTGCTCGATTTGTCATCTAGGTTTGTAATTTGGCTGTAGGCTGCTACTCACTAAGAGCAGGTAGACTGTCATTTCTGTGGGATGCTTGAAGGTGTAGGAATTGAACAGAACTCCGTTTGAGACATCAAGGAACTGGAAGGTAGTATTCATTTAGAAATAAACAACTGATTTTGGTCCTACATAATAATGTTCTCATATGCTTCACTCACATTTTCTCACGCTTGCATATTCACGAGCTCCAAGAGTTGTGTGTCCAAATGGCATAGCCAGGATGGCTTGTGTGCAGGAGTACGCTACCTGTCCAGTCCTTATTATTGCTGTTGAGCCCTTACTGTCTCTTGGCATCCTCTGGATTGGTGATAACAAACTGTTTTCTGGGCAGATCTTTTATGATGGGGAGTTAGAATAGTGTGATCTGTTGCTTCCCTCCAATTCTTGATTGCTTCAGCCTCCATTAATCTTAGGCAGAGTTGCTCCCCATTTTCTTTGTTTCCTTATTTTGGATATCTCCATGGCTACATTATTCCTTCCTGTTGTGACAGCAGGAACAGGGATGGCATTTACAGTGTGGTCTGACCTTGTTGTCATCCTCCTGCTCCCAGAGCACAGGTCTTCTGACAAATCATACGTGATAGTGCCTTATCAGAGCACAGGCCTTCTGCTCTGTTTACACAGCATGGTCCTCAGTGTTTACCAGTTTTACTGCTCTGAATTATGCTCTTGCTCATTGTTTTAACCCTTGCCTTATTGTTTTTACTTTGCTTTCACATACACATTGCTGTCCATGATTCATTCACACCAATCTTAGCTGTTCTGTTGCAATCTCTACGTCAGCAAAGAGCTCTCTGTAGAGGTCAGTGCAGAACTATGGGTCTCTATTAGTGGATTAGTCTCATCAGGCCATTGTTTTGCTTTGAGATACATCACTTATAATCTGATAATGCACAGGGAGGCCTTGCTTGTACTTGTGAAGGAGTGCTGCAATCCCACAGATCCCTGCAGTAGATGCATTTTCATGAGCAAATTTAGAAAACATAACATTTAAAATTAGCTTCCTATAATGGTATTAAATACAATTTATCATTGGCTGTATTTGTCATCTAACTCTTCAGCATTAGTTTAGCTGTCTCTCGGCAGCGATTTCAGCAGAGAAGCCCAGCTGAGAGGAGGGATTGCTCCTTTTGGTGGCATCAGACACCAACATCAGGTTATACCAGTTGTGAAACTCTGCCGTCAGGCAGCGTGTATTCCGCTACAGCCTGAGCTCATCTGAGAGAGGACCTAGGCGTTCTCTCCCTTCCCTTGAGGCAGCACTAGCCCTTGTACAGCTGTGTGGAAAACTGCTTCATGAGGTGGATCCAGGTAAATGTTAATCACCTTTTGGTTTGTTTGTTTGTGGTTTTTTTTTTCTGTTGGATGAAGTTTCTGCCAAATCAGCTAGCTGAGCCACATGACTGTGATCATGAGAGTGCTAGTGGAAAACAGAAGAGATCCACGTGAAGGCAGGGAGAGACAGCACTGTGGGCTGCGCTGATCCAAATTTGTGTAAGTTGGTGTGGGGTGGCACTTTCGGTGAGGAAAGGAAAAACAGTGGTCAAGTGAAAGAAAGAAAATGCTACTAAAACCCCCCCAAAATTGGAGAGCACATGGAAAAAATAGCATGAGGCGTAGAAAAAGGATGAATATCCAAGACCAAATTCTGCCATATGTAGATGCATGTGCCCGTGATGTCTTCATTTAAATTACATTTTAATTGAATGTGAATAACAGTATTTAGGTTATTGATATATATTTTAATTTGTAAAAGTTTTTTTCTACATGTGGTATACTCTTAACTCCCTGCGAAATATTTTCAGTACATCGGGAAGGCATCTTGAGTAGTGATTGTAAGGGATGTGACCTAAACGGCAGACATTCTTGCGAATTTGTTCCATGTGCAGTAGCTACGCTGACGGTGTTCCTGCCGCCGCTGCCCTGCGGAGCTGGCGGCTACACCGCACTGCACTCGCAGTGGCAGCTCCCCACGCACGTCTGGCCATGGGCACAGTGTGACCGAACCCACGCACCCCCCCACAATGGAAGTCTTCGTCTGAGCGGCCGTGCTGGTGTTTGGGGTTCAGAGGCGGCCCTCGGGCTCAGAGCGCCCTCTGCTTCTGCAAAGGCGTCAACACGAAGGCACAGCCCCAGCACGCCCCGTGGCCAGCCCTGCTGGCCCTCCGCGGCTGGCGCAGCGGGCAGACTGCAGGCGCCGCCGCCAGCCTTCCTCACCCATCACCCCTTCTCACGAACTGCCCCTCCCTGGCACTTGCGAGAGGATCCCAGCTCGGGAGGATCCCAGCTCCAGCTGCTCCCCGGGACAGGCCTGGCAGCTCCGCTGCCCCGGGCGACAGCGGGCACCCCGCGGGGCCCTCCCTGCTCCTCGCCCTGGGTATCCCTGGGGCCTGGCTGCGCCCCCGCCCCTCCTCGCTGCTTTCCGTGCCGGCGGTTCGCGGCGCCCTGCCCGGCCCGGCCGCCCGGCTCCCCCTGCAGACAGGCCCGCCCGGGAGGACGCTTTGCCCCTCACTCCACTCCTCCCCGGTAACTGCGGGCCTGATCCTGCACGCGGCGCACCGGGAGCGCAGGGGCTGCCAACCCGGCCAGCTGCGAGGCGGCGGCTGCCCCGCGGGGACGGGGAGGGGCGACCCGGAAGCTCTACCATCTCCAGCCGCTTCCGGGGCCGCGCGGGCCTGGCCACCGCCGGCCGCAGGGGGCGGCCATTTTCCCGGCGAGCGGAGCCGTGGGGCCTTCCTGCTGGCGGCGGCGACTGAGCGGCGGAGGGTGACGGGCGGGCACGGCTTCTGCGTCTGGGCTGGCGAGCGGAAGAGGCGCCTGTGGTCGCCGCCGCCGCCGTCCCCGCCGGGAGGATGTTTTCCTTCTCTACCGTGCAGCCTCAGGTGAGCGGCTCGCGGAGCGCGCCGGCGGCGGCCCCGGGCTGCCGCGGTGCGCAGCTCGCCGCGCTTGGGGCCGCCTTTCCGCCGGGCTGCGGTCGGAGGCTCGTTTCGTGTCCGGGTAGACTCGGCGGGGCCGGGCGGAGGCACTCGGGAGGCGCGGGGGCTGCGGGCCGCGGCGGGAGGAGCCGGGATCCCGGCTGCCACGTCTCTGAGGCTTTGGGAGAGCGGCGACCGGGCGTGAGTGAACGCGCTGCGGGGTCTGAAATGAAGAGGTAACCTGGAGATGCCGCTTTTTAGTGTCTGGTTTTATAGTAGAAGCAAGGGAGGTGGTGTTGTTACAGCTGAAGTTAAACTGTACTGTTAATTGCCATGGGTTGTTGTGAAAACCAAAAAGTAATTACTTAAAAATTAGGAGAGTTATTGGAGGAGAAGTTCTTGAACTATTTGTTATATGGAACAGTCTGGATGCAGTCAGGAAGGCGTCTTTTATTAAATAGTGAGTGACTAGTGGGTTTTATAGACTTTGAGTGGAACCAGTGGTTTTATTTTTATGATTTGTGTTAGTGAGTTAGTATGTGATAGTCTTGTTCTACACTAGGATTAAAGTGTTCCTTCCAAACGTGGAGAATGTGTTAATTGCTTTTGTTAGTGTAGTGATATGACAGAACTTGTGATGACATTTTTAGGAATGTGTCATTCCACCTTTTCATAGTGGGAAATGCAGAAAGAAAGCTTGGTTAGTGGTTGGGACGCTGGCTTTGACCTCTGGAGGCTTTATCGTTTTACCACAAACTCCCAGAGTTTAATTATAACTTTGAACAATTATTTCTGAGGCAGTTTTCCTGTCTCTCAGCATTGTCTCTCTTGAGCAACCTGATCTAGTGGAAGGTGTCCCTGCCCACGTCAGGGGATTTAGAACTAGGTGATCTTTAAGGTCCCTTCCAACCCAAACCATTCTGTGATTCTATGATCTGTCTAGTCAACACAGAGATGGAAGTTCTTGCAGAAGAACATTCATAGGCAGAAGCTTAATCAAGTATCACAATCAGGTATTGTTCTAGCAGCAACTTGCACCCCAACCCTTCCCTCGTGATGTGTAATGGCACTGAGGCATTTTGGAAGTGTTGGAATTATATGTACCGTATATTCACAATAAATGTAATGATGTCCTAGGGGAGGAGCCCTGAGGCGTGGTGCACCTGGACTCCTGGCCTGATTCATGAGGTGGTGTCACTGAGCTGAGTGCTGCTGAACTGCAGAATTGACTGCAATATGTGTATATGCTTTGTATAGGTTAGTTTGATACTTAAGTATGTTGCTAAAGTGGGATCCCAAGGAAAAAAAATCTTAAAGGAAACTTTTGATAATAATTTGTATAATGCAGGAAAAATACAGATATTTCAAGTTATAAAAGTAATACTTTATAGATGAAAATAAGTGTTGTTTGGAAAATAATATAGCTGTCAGTAGCACTTAAGAATGATGATCTCTGAATTTGTAAGACGTTGATAAATCCTCATGATTCAATGCTATTCAAAAGCAGTCAGTGAGCTTTCTGTTAAAGTTGGTTCAAGGGGAACCAGCTTGATGAGATCTGGTGCTTAGATATCTGTCCAGGGATAATCTAGAATTTACTATGTTATAATATTTCATATCAAAGTCCGAAATTAAAGCCTACCACTAAATAGATGGAGTACCTCATTTACCATTCTTTTTCTGTTTATGTTGTTTAAAGAACACTACCTCTGTGGCTGTGTTGTGGAGTCCTATCAGAACGGTGATGTTAGTTTTGTCTGGCAGACACCCAGACAGGATCAGGATTATTTTAAGTGAACACTTATCTCAAAGAAAACAGAGTTACTGAATGAGAGTAACTATAAACAGGTTTTAAACGTTTCAAGACATGGTGTCAACTTGCAGACTTTTTAGTGTAGCAGTCGATTGCTATTGGCTTTTTCTCTCTTTTCTTCTCCTATTGATTGTGTTTCCTTGTGTCTTTTATTGCTATATGGGGAAAAAACTCCTTTTTGGAATGTAAGTTAATTAACTGTGATGGGGGCTTGGTGACTGACTACAAGGGAAAAACATTGAGTTTCACAGAGTTTTGTATTTCGTTTGTATGAAATGGTTGTTAAGTTTGTAATATTTGTCAGAAGACAGCAACAACTCTTATTGTTCTGTCATCTGGTTTCAACAGCACATATCTAACACAGCAAACAAGTGATACATTAAAAAAAAGATTGAAAAAATATTGTGAACGAAGTATTAAGTGTAGTAGCAATTTTGTTTCAGCTGAGAACAATCTCTAAGAAGTTGTCTAATTTTTTTTTTTTGTAACTAAACATTGTTTTGTGTACAAATCGAGGGCAGTCTTTACATCTCCTAAGCGTTGATGATCTGTACCTACTTCTGTATTTGCAAATCTAGTGATTATTTCTTTAAACCATGCTTCTGTTTGAAAATTAGGAAATGTAGCCTCTTTTTTCTTTCCTCCTCTTCCAAGCTTTGTGAGCTTCTAACCTGTCATGCGTACTTAAACTTTCTTTTTCCTTTAAATAAAGACACCAGCTAACACTGTGGTGTTGAAGTTATTATGAAGTCCTCAGTTAAAAGGCAGTGTGCAAGATAAACAGTTATAAGTCAGGGTGTGGAATGGAGATATGCTTAAATAGTTTAAACAAGCTTAAATCGTTCTCTGATTTTATTTATTTTTTTTTACCTCCCCCAGGCTACTGTTCCTTTGAGTCACCTTATCAATGCCTTTCATTCACCAAAAAGCTCCACCTCTTCTGCCAGCACAGCATCCGTACAGCCTGTCCAGAGGGACGCTTCCCCTGAGCATGATCCTCAGAAGAGCGAGGTACTAAAAACCTTTGAAAAAGTGGTGGTTTGCTTTTAACTGAATTAAATCTGAGTAATACAAGTTTAAGTGAATTTAATATTTGACTCCTTTTATAAAATAATGTAACATGACTAAATGAAAAATGTTAGCACATAGAATGTAACTTTTTGACAGAGCTTCACTGTCAGTCTTTTGGCACGAAGGATTGTAGGAAAATACAGTATTTCATTAATAAGAAAAAAAGCTCGTACTTGTTTTAGTAGTAATTTGCAAATGAAGAGGGGATTTGTTTTCACTTTCCACTTATTGTTACTTTAGAGTAAGAAACATTAACTTTTCTGTTAATAAACTCCTTATTGTCTTTTCACTCTCTGAGTTCTAGCAAAGTTTGCTGCGTTATTGCTTGTGAGAAAACAGACTGTAACTTAAAGCATGTTGAGGGTTTTTAGAGACTAAATAGCGTATTTGCATGTTTTCTTATTTTTCTATTAAAATATCTTTCATTATCATCGGATATATTTTGTTCTTCACATTGAAAATAAAAATACAGAAGGTGCAAAGTAGTATCAGATCTTGCCACTTCTCTTTCAACTCGTTTCTTACAACAAGTTTTATAACTAAGAAAGTGTTTGGGAGGAAAAACATGGAGTCTCTCACTAACTGCAGAACTTTGGAAATCAGCATGGATTGTACTAATCATCCTTGTGTTGTGATTCCTTTGTTGGGGCTTTTTTGTGATTCTGTTTTTGCATCTGGTGAAAAAAAATTATTTCAGCGGGAGATCTGGACTATTGAATGAAACTAAAAGTGTGTTTCATTTATTTGATTCTGTGTTTGTCTTTCTACCCAGCAAGACAATCTGATCTTGAAATACAGGGAATTTCTCACATTTAATATTTTCTCTCTAATTCATCGTGCACCTGTTTGCTTCCTCCTAGCATGATGAAAGTATAAAAATAATAATTAAAAAAGTCTCTCAAAATATTTTTAAAGAAAGTTCTTAAAGCAAGTTGATTAGAATGTAATAAACCTAAGCTTACATAAAGCTTAAGCTCAAATCTAGCATCAACAGATACTGACATAGTACAGGCAATTGTAATATTGAATAAAGTTGAATTATTAGAATGGCAAAAATAATTATTTGAGAGTGTGAAGCCTCTATGCTGTGAAGTTAAATCTGGATTTGGAAGGAGTAACCTCTTCTGAAGGGTCACAGAAAATGTTACTTTTTAAAAAAGTTTTTTAATCTTCGCCCTCCCTCTTAGGATTTCAGTAATTTTCAAAGAAATTAAGCTTAAGTAGGAAGGCTTGATCTACTCTTTTAAACCATGTGAAAAAGTCAAATAATGTTTAAAAATGTATTAGTACTTATTTCGAGTATAATTGGACCAGAAGCACTCTACCGTAGCCTTTAAAACACAACACTTTGTTTACCTAGAAATCAGTTTTAAACTGTAAACTTTGAATGTGTTGGTATTCTGTATGCATCTAGGAATATGTACTAAAAATGCTACTTTTGACATTTTATTCAAGTATTTTCCGTGTATGTCTTTTTATTGGAAATCTGGTTTCACCTTGAAAGTGGATCAATGTAAAGCTTACATAGTAATAACAATTGAGAAAAACAAAAATATAATCCATAATGTTCTAACAATCAAAAATTAAGTGTGTGTGCAAATACACTTAGAATAGCGTGGTATATTTGCTTCTCAGTTAAGAAAACGTTACTGTAGAAGCAATTCTGAGAGGCTAATAGATGTTTTAAAGGGTCCAAACCAATACGTATTTTTAAAACACACTCTCCCATAAAAAGGTTTTTCCTCTCTGTTAAATACAAGATTACAATTACTTTGATCAAGGTTACTTCTTTAGTAACTCAAGTGTTATGTGCCTTACATCCATGTTTTTTTCATAGTTTCTTTGCTTTGTAGGAAAACCCAGATCCTAGTACTTACCCTTTTCCCTATGGAAACTTTTGCCTTACATTGTGTGTCTAGCCAGCTCGTGGCTTTTTAAGATCTTTAACTTTGGGTATAGTTTCTAAATATCCAGTCTTTGTCCCGCTGTTAAATCTGCACTCTCTGCGAAAAGATGAGCCAAAAAAAAAAAAAGAAAAAAAGAAAAAAGAAAAAAAAAGAGGTTGGAGGGATTTTGGTATTTGGATGAAATATAATAGGTGGATTTTACTGTCTGTCTTTCCCCCTTGCACTCTCCATTTGCTCTGTCATTAAGAGTAGAAAGAGCTGGAAGCCGATATTTTTTTCTGTGCCTTCTTCAATCAGGGAGCAGGAAAGTGTTTAAAAAGACTGAATTGGGAAGAAAATACACTTGTCATAAATGTACTGTGACAATGAAAATGTCAATGTGTGCAAATGGAAAAGCTGTTTGGCATTGACACTAGCAACTATTCTTTCTTTAATCGTGTCCTTTCATTCGTCTTCCTTTAGAAATTTTTTATTTCAGTCTGAACTGTGAAATACAGATGCTGTATCGAGCCAAAAAGTTAACTCAGTTAATCTTTTTTTTTTTTTTCCCCCCCTAAGGTAATCTTAAGTAAATTTTGAACATTTTTCTCTATTTTGCAGTCTGTACTTAATTTGAGAGATTTGGGACTGTCTGATTTGAAAGTTAACCAGTTCAGAGAATTGGTGAACAGGTTGCTTCCTGGCTACTGTGCAGAAAACAAAGTTTCTTCGCAGTGGCATACGTCATACGTCTCTGCTGAGTCCTTCTTTGAAAATAAGCATGGTATGTTTCAGAGTAAAGTGCTGATGAGAATTGATAAGAGTTAGATTATAAATGTGAATGCAGTTATTCTTTAAGCTCTTGTGCTGCAGATAACTCATAGTTTAAAAAATCTTTAATAAAAAGTATTAATGTATTTTTATTGTATGCAAGTTGTCTCTAGAGTGGTAGGTACATTTGAATCTTGAGAACTTTAGAAAATTAAACCCAGATTTTGGAATTGTTTCTTCAGATTTGAAGTTGACTGCTGTTAAACTTGTCTGAACTCAGCTGCAGTATAAGTGCATTGTCTTGTAATGGTAGCCTGAGCTTGATTTTTTTCACCATTTTTTTTTCACCAAATAGAAGAAATCAGATTTTGCTAATCTACTAATGTAACACAGTCATGAACATCTCCAGTTCATATTGTTACTCCTTTTTGCTTGAAGCAACATCACACAAGGACATTAGTTAGAAAGGAATTTAGGGTGGCAAACTTTTAATAATCCACATAGAATATTTTGTTGCTGAAACCAAGAGTGGTTCCTTACAGTTAAAGATGTTCTGCTGGGATTAGTCTTAAATACAGGAAGCAAGGCCATTGCAGATGTTTAAGAATGTGTTGGAAGAAGCAGCATCTAGCTGACATTTGAGATACATGGTATTGCAGTTGGGAGAAAGAGCGCAAGAATAATATCTCAGGGCTACTGTTAGAGGGGAGGCATTAAATTGCATTGTGATGAGAGAGAGAGAGAGAGAGAAAAATTAGCTCAGAGGCAGTTTCCTGAACGCGAAGAAAAAAGTTGCGAATGCTTCAGAGCTTTGATGGATTAACCTGCAAGTTCACAAGACTGGTTGTTCCATTCTCAGTTGAAAAGGCAAAGTTTTAGGTGGAAAACCGCCACGGGCAAGGGAGGTGCTAAGTCTTCAGGAATGTGCTGTTGCTGTAGGTGGCACCGAGGGGTGACTGTTGCTACTGATGTGTGTATGTTGTGCGTATACTTGTGCATAAAGTGAGAAGAAGATTTCTGTTTTTTTAAACTAATGTGTTCATAATTATGTTGTATCAGATTAGCCAATATGCAGTATTGTAGAAGATTGTGGAATATAGAGGATCGTAGAATTAATTGCTAATCTGTTTTTCTCCTTCCCATAGTTCCTCAGTGTTTCAGTTGTTAGCTTGTAAGCTGTTACTGCAATCATATAACTTCAAAAAATTTAGTAGGAACTTTCAAGGTTCTGTTTTGCTGTCCTAGATGTATCTAACTGACGTATTAACTTTCTCAGAATATGTAAAATAAACAAAACTCCCCACCGTTTTTGTGATTACATTAACTTCTGAGTTACTATGGAAGAGAGCTATTGCAGCCTTTGCCTCAATTTTTTTTCTCCCTCCCCAGATCTCTGATGTATCTTAAATAATTTTTACTGCTTAATGAGGATGAGTTCTCTGAGCTTTTAGTAACTGAACAACAGATAAATGACAGTCCTTTTGTCTTGCAGTCTGTAGTGTGCTTGAAATATTATCTGCTGATAACTTTTTCACTGTGCTGCTCTTTTATTGCTTCTTGTTTCCGTATTGCATGAGGACTGTACAATTAAGTAGACTTAGTATAGTTTAAATGTTTTCATATTTTATACATAGTCTGTTTTAAAAATGCTTGTGAGCAATCTGTTCTTTAAAGCCTTTGAAACGGAATGATTGGTAGAATGCTGGTCCTTCAGCTTCATGAAAGTCTTTGGATTCCTGTCCAGTCTAGATAACTTTGTTCAGCTCCATACACATGTGCAGAGTTTTCCCTCTTAGATATAGCTTCAAATTCAAGATTCTGAGTACCATTGTTTTTTAGAAGTTCTAGTTAGAAAAAACTCTGGTATATTGCAAAGTGCATGAGATAGGTTAATGCAAAGTAGTTAGCTATCTGTGTATTGGCAATCATAGAATCATAGAATGGCATAGGCTGGAAGGGACCTCAGAGATCATCTAATCCAACCTCCCTGTCATGGGCAGGGACGCCTCTCAACCAGACCAGGCTACTCAAGGCTCCATCCAACCTGGCCTTGAACACCTCCAGGAAGGGGGCATCCACAACTTCTCTGGGAAATTTATTCCAAAGTCTTACCACCCTCGTACTGAAGAATTTCTTCCTAAGATCTAATCTAAATCTGTTCTCCTTCAACTTAAACCCATTTCCCCTTGTCCTATCCGTGGACACTCTTGTAAAAAGTCCCTCCCCAGCCTTCCTGTAAGTTCCTTTCAGGTATTGGAAGGCAGCTATTAGGTTCCCCCGAAGTGTTCTCTTTTCAAGGCTGAACAATCCCAGTTCCCACAACCTGTCCTCATAGCAGAGGTGCTCCAGCCCCTGGATCATCTTTGTGGCCCTCCTCTGAACACGCTCCAACAAATCTATGTCTCTCTTATGGTGGGGACACCAGAACTGGACACAGTATTCGAGGTGGTTAATCTGTTTCATTACAGATGCCTGAAGGACTGTATTAAAATTGAATTAATATTTAAGAAAGAAAAAACAACCTATGTGAGAAGTAATGTTTAGTTGCCATTTAATATACGGTGTATTTACACTTTGCTGTATCTTTTTACAGGTTTTGTGGATGTTTTCAGTGCTTTACGCTCATCTTCCTTGTACAGACAGCATCCTAATCCCCTCCAACATTTCTGTTCAGATGTTCGCTGTTGGCCAGGTATAAAACAATGAACTATGCTGGTTTTAATCTCTATAGCATCTTTTTCATTCTGGGAAGGTATTTTTACTTTTGTTTTAGAGGTGTCTGTCACTCATGAAATACCAGTAATCTTCCAGAAGGAACTTTATAGTGATATTAACACTTAAGATCATGAAGTTATTTTTGCATTTCAGTGGTATGTTTCCAGAATTAAGTTAGTAAACATGGTGTAACTGTAGAATCTTGTTCAAAGATGTCAGTATTTGTGGATCATATTCTTAAAAGATGAGCTGACTGTTTTTGAATCGATAAATATGTTGAATCTAGTATTCATCCAGAGGAACTTTGTGTTTGGTGACTGATTTAAACTACCCTGCGATGTATGATGGGTAACAACAGGACTGCGTTAGCAAGAACATAATCGGGCACTTCAGGAGTTCAGGCATTGTCCTCTACTCAGTTCCTCTGATGCTACACCTGGATACTGTGTCTGGTGTTGTGTCCCATGGTTAAGAGAGATGCTGACAAAATGGAGATGGCCAAGTGATGGGCAGCAAGGAAGGGTGCGTATTTTTGAGCATTTAATGTATGGAGAAAGCTGAAGGATCTGAGGTTTTAAAGTTAGCAGAACGCCAGGAGTGATCTAATTGCTACTGGAGCTGTATTAGTTGTACACCTCAAAGAAAAGGCAACAATTACAGGTAAAAGCAAAGGAAATTCCTGTTGGAAAATTTTCACAATGAGAATGGCAAAGTTCTGAAACAGATTGTCTGGAGAGATTGTGTTATCTTAATCCTTTGAGATTTTCAAAACTGAGCTGGACGAGGTCCGGAGCTACCTGATCATAGAATCATAGAACGGTTAGGGCTGGAAGGGACCTTCAAAGGTCATCTAGTCCAACCCCCCTGCAAGGAACAGGGATATCTCCAACTAGATCAGGTTGCTCAGGGCCTCGTCCAACCTGGCCTTGAACATCTCCAGGGATGGAGCATCCACCACCTCTCTGGGCAACCTGTTCCAGTGTTCTACAACTCTCATGGTAAAAAATTTTTTCCTAATATCCAACCTGAATCTACCTCCCTCTATTTTAAAACCATTACCCCTTGTCCTATCACAAGAGGCCCTCCTGAACAGCCTCTCCCCATCTTTCTTGTAGGCCCCCTTGAGGTACTGGAAGACCGTTATAAGGTCACCCCGGAGCCTCCTCTTCTCCAGGCTGAACAGCCCCAACTCTTTCAGCCTGTCCTCATAGGAAAGGTGCTCCAGCCCTCTTATCATCTTCGTGGCCCTCCTCTGGACCCTCTCCAACTGGTCCATGTCCTTCTTATGTTGGGGGCTCCAGAACTGGACGCAGTACTCCAGGTGAGGTCTCACAAGGGCAGAGTAGAGGGGGAGAATCACCTCCCTCGACCTGCTGGCCACTCTCCTCTTGATGCAGCCCAGGATGCGGTTGGCCTTCTGGGCCGCAAGAGCACATTGCGGCTCATATTGAGCTTCTCGTCCACCAGTACTCCCAAGTCCTTCTCCTCAGGGCTGCTCTCGATCCAATCACCACCCAGTCTGTATTCGTGCCTGGGATTGCCACGACCCAGATGTAGGACCTTGCACTTGGCCTGGTTGAACTTCATGAGGTTGGCACAGGCCCACCTCTCCAGCCTGTCGAGGTCCCTCTGGATGGCATCCCTCCCTTCCAGCGTGTCGACGGCACCACACAGCTTGGTGTCATCGGCGAACTTGCTGAGGGTGCACTCCATGCCACTGTCCACGTCACCGACAAAGATGTTGAAGAGGGCCGGGCCCAACACGGACCCCTGAGGGACGCCACTCGTGACCGGTCTCCACTTGGACATCGAGCCGTTGGCCACTACTCTCTGAGTGCGGCCATTGAGCCAACTCCTTATCCACCGAGTGATCCATCCATCAAACCCATGCCTCTCTAGTTTAGAGAGAAGAATGTCGTGCGGGACAGTGTCAAAAGCTTTGCACAAGTCCAGGTAGATGATATCCATTGGTCGACCCTTGTCCACCGATGCTGTCACCCCATCATAAAAGACCACCAAATTGGTCAGGCACGATCTGCCTTTGGTGAAGCCATGTTGGCTGTCACCCACCATCTCCTTGCTCTCCGTGTGCCTTAGCATTGTTCCCAGGAGAATCTGCTCCATGACCTTGCCAGGCACAGAGGTGAGGCTGACTGGCCTGTAGTTGCCCGGGTCCTCCTTGTTCCCCTTTTTAAAAATGGGGGTTATGTTCCCTCTCTTCCAGTCATCAGGGACCTCGCCAGACCGCCACGACTTTTCAAATACAATGGCCAGTGGCTTGGCAACTTCATCCGCCAGTTCCTTCAGGACCTGCGGATAGATCTCATCAGGTCCCATGGACTTGTGGACCTTCAAGTTCCTCAGATGTTCTCGAACCTGCTCTTCAAGTACAGTGGGCGGTGGTTCATCCTCACAGTCCCTGCTAGTTCTTTCCACAGCTTGGGTGGTAAGACAAGAGGCTTTATCAGTGAAGACTGAGGCAAAAAAGTCATTGAGTAACTCAGCCTTCTCTATGTCCCGGGTAACCAGAGCACCAGTATCCTTCCGGAGGGGGCCTACATTCTCCTTGGACTTCCTTTTGTCCCCTACATATCTATAGAAGCTTTTCTTATTGCTTTTTATATCCCTTGCCAAATTCAATTCCTTCAGGGCTTTAGCCTTCCTCACCTGATCCCTGGTCACTCGTACAGCTTCTCTGTATTCCTCCCAGGCTATCTGTCTCCACTTCCACCCTCTATAGGCTATCCTCTTCATTTTCAGTTGGTCCAGGAGCTCCTTGCTCATCCACGCGGGCTTCCTGGTCTTTTTGCCCAACTTGTTCTTCATCGGGATGCACCTCTGCTGAGCTTGGAGGAGGTGCTCCTTGAATGTGGACCAACTTTCCTGGGCCCCTCGTCCCTCCAGGGCCGCCTCCCACGGCACTTTGCCCATCAGGTCCTTGAAGAGGCTGAAGTCCGCCTTCTTGAAGTCTAGGGCACAGAGCTTGCTGTATAGTTTCCTTGCTGCCCCGTGGATCTTGAACTCCACCGTGTCGTGGTCACTGCAGCCAAGGCTGTCCTTAAGTTTCACATCGCCCACCAGTCCCTCCCTGTTGGTGAGCACAAGGTCAAGCATGGCACCCCTCCTTGTCGGCTCCTCTATCACCTGCAGGAGGAAGTTGTCGTCCACGCATTCCAGGAACCTCCTGGACTGCCTGTGCCCTGCTGTATTGTCTCTCCAACACATGTCAGGGTGGTTGAAGTCCCCCATGAGGACCAGGGCTTGTGACCGCGAGGCTGCTCCTATCTGGCTATAAAGCGCCTCATCTGCTCTGTCCTTCTGGCCAGGTGGCCTGTAACAGACCCCTACCGTAACATCCCCTGTCTGTCCCCGTCCTCTAATCTTGACCCATAAGCTCTCTGTCAGCTCCTCCTCCGACCCCAGGCGAAGCTCCACGCACTCCAGCAGAGCGACACCCCCTCCTCGTCTCCCCTTCCTGTCCTTTCTAAAAAGCTTATACCCCTCCATGTTGACACTCCAGTCATAGGAGTCGTCCCACCACGTCTCCGTGATGCCAATAAGGTCGTAGCCCTGCTCATGTGCACGCATCTCCAGCTCATCCTGTTTATTTCCCATGCTGCGTGCGTTGGTGTACATACACTTCAGCTGAGCCCCCGACAAAGCCGACTCTCTGGCTGGAGCGACAGGGGTTCTCTTGGACGGCAGTGTAAGTTCATTTGAACATACCTGCGATCCTTCCTCAGCCTCTGGACCCTCGGTGCTGGCACTGGCGCCATGCTGACAGCAGTGGGCTGAACTGTGCTCCCCCTCCCCCAGCAATACTAGTTTAAAGCTCTTTGGACAAGTCTGGCAAGCCTTTGTCCAAGCGCCTTCTTCCCCTTCTCGGTTAGGTGCACGCCATCTGCCCTAGCAACCCAGGCTTCTCAAAAATCACCCCGTGGTCAAAATACCCAAAGCCCTGGCTGTAGCACCAGTCCCTGAGCCGTGATCTCATGTTAGACCTTTTTTCAGCAGGGGTTCCAGAAGTTCCTTTTATCTGGTGCTATTCTTTGATAACAGAAGGCTTAGTTAAAACTATATAATTGACTGGTATTGGTGATTATTTTAAAACATACTAGTGAAAGAAGATAAATATTCTTGGCTTTAGTGATTTATGTGATAAAATCTCCATCACAAGGTTTCTGATGTGATAGAGATGACATAGTGCTATAAGCTCACTGTGATTAAATGGTCTCATTTCTTTTCTAACTTTCTAAGTTTATAAAAGCACACTTAAGCCATGCCAGACCTCTTCAGGGACCTTATCTGCCGAGCTTTTAGACAAAGCTTATCTTAGAGCAGGAACCTTAATTCCCATCCTTCTGGATTAGCTTCTGCATGTTTCATATTTGTCAGCCTATCTGGATTTAGTTCAGATGTATCTCTCTTCTGTGCCCTGAGACAGTGATAGGATTGGCCAATTATCTATAATTCACAATGTGAACTCCTGATTATTTTAATTAAAAAATTGGTGGGAAAAATATATTCTGAAACAGAAAGCAATTTGCTTGCAAGTTCAGCTTACAAACATGGTTCATGGTCACATTTACAATACTAAAATTTATTGCTTTATTTATCCAGTTTATTATTATTAGATCCAGAAGTGCCGTTTGTACAGTTTTCTGTTTTTTACTGTTTTGGTCGAGCATCCTAAACAGATTGCTATTTGCAGTTCACTTCCTACTGCGGATATGTTGGGAAGATTATATTCGGTTCAATCACAATAGTCTTTTTCATATAATTTCATATAAATTTCTTAGGTCTTTTTTTTTGTAGTGGTAGTAACGGACAGGTTTTAACTTTTTATTTGTTATTACTACTTGAAGTTTACATACAATCACGGAACTTTAAGACTTTGAGATCAAGAGCCAGACGTCTGCAGTCAACATCTGAACAATTCACAGAAACAAAAAGTTCACTTTCTTCACTTTTGAAGGTAAATACGAGTAACATTGTGAAGTTGTTTTGGGCTTATTCACACAGTTTCTTTCTCTTGAATCAACCTTCGTAATTTACCAAGGGTGTTCTGTTTCTCTAGTGTGAAAAAATTTCTTAGTTCTAAAACTCGAGCTACTGACAACACACTGTTTTTCTTACTAATAAACAGATTTTCTTCATATATCATCAATATAAAGATTATTTGAATTTTTTAGGAGAGTAATTTCAGAGTATAAAAATGGTTTTAAACTGTAGAAATAAAACTCTTTGTGTTCTGTTTTTGTGGCTTTGTTAAAAATAGCTTGGAGTCAAATGAAGTATTCATTTAAACAGAAATACAGCTATTTTAACATACAAGAATGTATATTTTTTCAAGCAGTTCATCATGTGATTAATGTTTTAAGAATAGATTTACTTATGGCTAGTATATTTTTAAGATACAAAAATTTTAAACTTCATATTTTTGTAGGTTACAGACTCATTTATATATTGTTAATTCACCAGATAACTATCCAAGCTTGGGATAGCAAAGCACTTAACAAACCCCAGTTAATCTAGGTACTCTTTACGTCTAATTGGTTGTGCAAAAGTCAGGCTAATTAAAGTATTTGATCTTACTGTGTGTGTAAATTAGCTTTGAACTCTCTCCTTCTTCTAGGCATATGTAGTTTATTTCATCTGTGGATTAGATATACCATGGATGAAGATATACCTGAGCTAGCTCCACACAGTGCTGCTCTTAAATTTGGTAGGGCATATGAGATGTATTTGATCAAGCTCTATGAAAACTATACTTACAAAGATATTTCACGTTTGGAAATAATTTAAGTTGATTTCATGAAGCAAAAAGCTTAAGTTAATACCTCCCACTGAATCCAGTGTACAAGGCTAGCTGTGTACAAATCTGCCTTAGGCTACATTTTCTATTTGGAACTGGGGTCCAGAAGGGCTCTGAACCTGACATGTTCAGTGAAAAATCAGAGTGCCCTTGCTGGAACCATTGCAATTCCACACTCAAGCAGTTGCCCTGTGTCGTCTAACTAACCCCATAGCACCTGAATTGTGTGCTTTTTAAATTTTTTTTTTCCTCTCACCCATGCTAGCCAGGTAGTAAATTAACTGTGTATCAAAACTTAGTGTATACTAACACTGCTGCGGAAAATATTCTAGGGCTTTATCCTGAGAAAGCGAAGAATTGATGTTGAAAACTTAGATACACTAATGAAAACAAAAAACATCCCAGAGGCACACCAGGATGCTTTTAAAACTGGTTTTGCAGAAGGCTTTTTGAAAGCACAGGTGTTCCTGCAGAAAACGCTTGGTAAGTTGTTTTAGTTCATGTATCTTCTCTTTTCATTCAGAAAGTCATTTATTTCAGTCTCTATTAAACCTTCTTTTTGTTTTCTTTTACAGATTCCTTAAGAAGATCACGTTTGCTCTCTTTCTTTCTCTTTGTTCTTTGTTTTTACTTTGCTTTATACTCGTCATTTTTACCTGGGAAAGGTTCCTTTTCTGATGCTGGTTAGTTAAATTTTTTCCCCATACTGGTTCACTTGTGTTGTTTCTTTCATCAGGTTTAGCACAAATTAAATGTGTTTTGACATAATGATCGTTTTAGGATGACATTTCAATGTACTAATGAAAGAGAGAGTTATGTACTGCTTTTGGCTACAGCCTTTTAGACAGTAGTGTGACAAAATGTTTATAGAGGTAAAAAAGTTGTCTGTTAGTGTACTTACTTTGACTCTTTTGGTGAAACAATTGGAACTAAGCAGAGAAGTCATCAGACTGTTCATCAGTTACGTATTTGTCTTTGAATTTAGATGATGCGTTATCCAGGTCAGTAGTAGGCAAAATGGTTTGATTTTCATTTGTCATCACAGCCTAGTTTATAGTGACTAGGTCTTGCATGGCCAGACTGTCATCTTGAGAAATCTGTTGGAAATAGCAGATCGATCAAAGGCTGAGCTAATACAAATGGAGAATTTAAACTTCGTGTTATGACCTGAGTCTCAGATACGTGCAGAAACGCTGAGGGAGAACTGGCTTTATGTATGTGCTTTTGGATGCAGGGCTTTTTGTACCTACAGATGACTAAAAAGCACTTGTATCACTGAATTGCAAATATTTTAAAGATTTTTTTTTTTTGTTAAATAAATCTTACTCTTGCTGGCCGCTTGTAAATGGAAACATACCTTTTTAAAAGGGCAAGTGTAAAGTTAACGGTTTAATGGTATGCATGCAAGTGCACTGTAGTCTTGGAATGAAATTACTTCATGTGTAAATTTGTTGTTCATCGTCTGCTGTTTGCTATTAGTACGCTTTCGAACGTCGAGTATCTTTGATGCAGCAGTTGATCCAATCCAGCTGAAAAATGTCACCTTCGAACATGTAAAAGGGGTAAGTTCAAAAATAAAGCGTGTGTGAGTTCTTGCTTAACTAATCATTGTGAACCTGAAGAATGTCTTACTCTGTTCAAGAAATTTATTTGTATGAACTGAAGCCTTTTATGTATTGACCACTCCAAGATCAAGGAGGGTTTTAACGACTCTTGTTCTACGTTGTATCTTTGTGGCATTTAATACCTTATAAAAGGTGCAATCTTGACTTGTTGCATCACGTTTTTAAAGTCTAGAATAGCAAAAGGCAGGCCACAAGTATCCATGTTAATCTATTTTTTGCAGAAGTTGACCAATACAAGAAGATGGTAATGCTATTTGATCATTTCTGTCTTACTACCATCTCTTTCAGATGTCTGACGTTAGGACAGGAGATAGGGAGATTCCCAGAAAGAAGTGGGCATGTCACTGCTGATGGGATGGCTTTATTTTTTCTGTTCAACTGTTCTTTGGCTGTCAGTGACAAAATGAGGACCTCCACATCTCCTTCCCTTTGGACAAATAGAACTAATCTCTTTTTAACTAATTAGACTAATATCTTGATGTGGAATTTTTGATTCTCGATTTATCTTGTTGGTCAGATCTGATCTTGTGCTGCTTTTATTCCTTCAGTATTATTAATTTCAGTGTTTACTTATTCTTGTGAACAGTTCTAGGAAGTAGGTTGAATTAAACTCATGGACACTTGGTATCCACACAAATTCTGTGGTACACTTTTACCTCGGCTTCTGTATTTTGATCAATACACAATTAGAGACTTAGTCGCTAATACAGAACTCATCTACGAAAAAAGGTGCAATATTTTATAAATGCTTAGTTATATTTTGTGGTATATTTTTAATGCATAGGTTGAAGAAGCTAAACAGGAATTGCAAGAAGTTGTGGAATTCCTGAAAACCCACATAAATTTACTGTACTAGGAGGTAAACTTCCAAAAGGTAAGAATCATTGTTCAGCAGAAGTGAAAATCATATGTAGCTGTGGCTATGTTTGTAGCTTTGTTCTATACTGAGTGGCTAATCTACAGCCTGGCTTCTGAATATTTTTTCCTTTAGTTAGGGAATAAAAAAAAGTATATAGCCAAAAGGTAGTGGATTTCCTTGCTTGTTTAAAATAGTTGAGGAACAGTGAATCCTCAAAGAGAGTTGTGAAAGCTTCTTTATCAAAGGATGTCCTTACATGATGTACTTGGGCTGGGGGAGTGGAGATTAAGGTAGTATATTGCATACTTCCTATCTCACTTTCAGTTCCCCGTGTGTAAAAATTGGTCATTATTGCCTACCCCCACAGAAAATGTGAGGTCCTCGAGATGCTCAGATAGAAGAAGCAAAGATGCCTGGATACATCTTCCATTTGCTAGAAATTCAGTAATAACACTAGGGATAAATAAGCTATGACAGTGCCAAGAGTGGACTGAAGATTCCAGGAAAAAAGTCTTTCAGAGATCAAACCTGTGTTTGTAATTGTTAGCAGCCTCATTTACATGGCTAAGAACCGATATTTCTTTGAAGTCCCAAGTAAACCTTTTAGAGATGGTGTAGTGAACTACAAAAACTCTTTTACGTTGTCACTGAATGTAACATAATATTAAAAAAATATTTACTGATAAAATGATGTATAATTGGTGTTTACGCCTTTTTGAGTAGAACTTTATGTAGCTCATATCTTTTTAGGTCTGTCTGGTTTTTGGGTTTTTTGTCCCCTCCTTTAACTGTCTGTATAAGGATATCTTTTTTTTAAAGTTAATAGCTTCCTGTCACCAGATTTTTTAATTTTGTTTTACTTTTTCTCATCTGAAAAAGATACGTAACATACGTTTAGTCTTGAAAACTTTCCCAAGATAAGGCAAAAATGTCCAAAAAAGAACCTGTATTATGCAAATGAATGTGTAGGGGTTAGACAAAACTTACTGTGCCTTCTTTAATTATTTAACTAATATACAGTAGTTCTTTCTCTTGAAATGCAGAAGGGTTTATGTAACGACTCCCAAAAGGCCTTTCAGCACCTTTAGTGCTTGCCTAACTGCTTTAGACAGTTGAGAAACAAATGTTTTCATTTAAAAGGATGATTAAGCTTGATCATAGTAGAAAGCCAAGTGAACCTGAAATATGGAAGCCTTGTTAAGTCTGTTTCCTGTTAGTGCTCTACACTGTTTAAAGACAATTACTGGGAATGATTTAATTTAAAAAAAAATAAAGTTCCAATTTCAGAAATGGCTAGGAAAGTGTCAGTTTGAAGAAGACACTGTTAGGGATCAGCTGCTAAACTCGTTTCTATTTGATAGAAAGTCTTTGTTGTTGTTAAAATATGGATCAGAGTGTATCTAGATCTGTTACAGGAAGCTTCTTCAGGCTGCAAGTAATGAGCAGTATCTGAAATGGGATGTTAACAGCTTTTTAAAGCCAAGTGTAAATTATTTATTCTAATGCATGGAAGAAACAGTACTTATGTAATAAGACTGGGTGGGTTTGGTGGTTTTTGTTTGTCTTTTTAGGTATTCTGTTAGTTGGACCACCTGGTACTGGTAAAACTCTTCTTGCACGGGCTGTAGCTGGTGAAGCTGATGTTCCGTTTTATTATGCATCTGGATCAGAGTTTGATGAGATGTTTGTTGGGGTAGGAGCTAGTCGCATCCGAAGCCTATTCAGTAAGTTAAATATTTGTGGTTTTGAAATCTTTTCGCATGAGAGATTAAGTATTCAGTGTTGTTTACAAGGTTTGTTTGGGTACAGTTCTGATTACTGAAAAGTAATCATGTATGAATCTAACAAATAAAACCCAATTGCGTAGGTAAATCGTGGAATTCTGTGAGCATCAGTTAACTGTAGAATCTTGCTAGTTGTTAGATGAAATTATTGCAAAAATTGTAACTGATGTTACAGCACTCCCAGAGAGAACACAAGTAATTTAATTAGGAATGTAATGTCCTATAAAATAAATTGAATGTTGTAAATTGTAATTTACTTACTGTCATATGTAAATTATTGCAGATTTGAATTAAATTGTAAATTTAAGATGAAAAATAATGTTAACCGTCTCAATTACTTCCCTTGTATTTAATATTCTTTTTTAATCTGAATTAGAGCTTTACAGTATCACACTGTAGCACTAAGTTGAGTTTTCCTTTCTGACACCCATCAACAGGCCCAGAATATAGGGCATTAGAATCAAACTTCTAAAATTGTTTAGATTGATAACTTTCACAGTAGAGGCTTTCTGTTTTAAGTATGCAAATAAATATTTTCAGGGGAGAGGGGAATCCAACTTCTCTCTTAAATGCAAGATTGATAGTGTCAGGCATGTACAATGTAGAAAGTAGTTTGCATTTGTAGAAGAAATGTGACTTGTTTCACATGGAAGAGATGCAAAATGCAACATGTACCTTAAAATGTGCATTTCTTTGTTGACTGAGAAGTTCAGATGACTGACTTGTACATTGATATCAATGTTACAGGTATGTCTAGCTGGGTGAGATGAGTTGTATCCTGGTATGCATGTACCACTTAATGCAATCAGAAACTTTAAGACCATCTTTATTTTGTGCTTTTAATACCCGTAAACTTGAGAGTGAGGTCTTCACTGTTAAATAACAAGCAGGTTCTATTAAAATAAGTTAGCGTTTAGACCCATCACATTTCATTTTATTTTTATTTAATAGGTCAATGTTCTCTACCCACGCCTATGAAATAAACCGTTGTAGGGAGTTGATGCAAAATACAACTAATTTCTTAATCTATTTTACTCATGATTTCTTGTAGCATGATGAGATCAAGCTGATGTGGAGATGAAGAACGTTGCTTCATTTCAAAAATGTATTTCTTTTTATTTTAGGCTAAAATCAAGACAGTTCTGGTGATGTCTAACAGAACAATTTATAATTCAAGAGTAATAGAAATAGTAGAATCCTAAATTACATGATACACTGTCCATTCCTTTGTGTGGCTGAAGTGTCCTTCTGCTATTTTCTTTTGTCAGGGGAAGCAAAAGCAAATGCACCGTGCGTTATATTTATTGATGAGTTGGACTCTGTTGGTGGGAAGAGAATTGAATCTCCGATGCATCCTTATTCAAGACAGACCATTAACCAACTTCTTGCTGAAATGGATGGGTAAATATATGGATTCTGAGAGCACAGAAGGTGCTTGACGGACTGGTATTTTGAATATTTGGGTGAATTTTTCTTCCTTGACAGCTTTGATGTTTTTTGTAATGCTTGTAAGGATATAAATTTAAGATGCTGTCATGACCGCTTTCTGTTACTGCCAACAATAGCAATAATGGCCTCAGTGTAAAGAATATAGAAGCTTCTGAGTTGTAATAGCACAATAGCTGCAATTATTTTAAATAATTTATCAATTTTTTTAGGCTGACTGTATATCTAAAGGAAGAAGTTCAACTCTGAGATCAGGGCATGTTTTTAACCTGTTGCTGGATTGAACATGGTCATTCTTGGATCATATATTGTGGTTTGATAGCGTGTTTTTGACTGGCTGGTTGAGGTCATCTGAAGTAAGAATAGAAGTGGTTATTGACAAAAAAAAGGTGTAGATTCTGTCTCAAAAAAAAAAATTCTCACCCTTTTTTTTCATACAGCTTTAAACCTAATGAAGGCGTTGTTATTATCGGCGCAACAAACTTTCCTGAAGCATTAGATAAGTGAGTATAATGTATTGATCATTTTTGCAGAGCATGTATTAAAAAACAAAGAAACAAACAAAAAAACCCACCACAACAACATGCAAGTTGCTTGTGATAATCTTCAAGTATTACAGTGTTACAGCTGGGGTTTCTCCCCCGCCTTCAAAAGGATGTGTATTGGCCAGTTTTTGGCATTCAAAAGGTGGTTGAGTTAAATATGGACAAATAAGGAACATGCTTCTAAGCATCTAAAATTTCTGGAAGTTTTTCTACTTAAATTGACCAGCTGCATTCCTTGTTCACAATGCAAAATTTTCAAATGCAAAAAAAACCTTCAAAATGGATTGGTAATAAACGTCTTCCATCTGTGTCTTTACAAACAGATAAGAAAAATGTATGCTTTGCATCTGTGCGCCAGACCTAGTCTGTGTAGATGTCTTTAGAAATATCAGATAGGTTTTTGTTCCTTATATATGCTAGTAACAGTTTACTGCAGCATTTTTAAGTCAATGTGTTAAATTTCTTTTCCCTTAGTGCTTTAATACGCCCTGGTCGCTTTGATATGCAAGTTACTGTTCCTAAGCCTGATGTAAGAGGTCGTACAGAAATTCTGAAGTGGTACCTTAATAAAATAAAGTATGATCCATGTAAGTAAATACTTTACCATAGTATCTTTTTATGTAACAGTTTTTATACTGGATCAGCCCACTCATGTTTTCGTCCTTTATTCCATCAACAATTGTGGCTTTACTTCGTGTCTCAGTAAAGAACACAAAAATTGCCTAATTTGTAGTGTTACGACAGTTTTCTGAGGCAGTGTTTCTTTCTAGTCTCCAACAGTTCATAGTGTCTTAAGAATTAGGCTTCATTTCTTCTAAAGCTGAACACTTTTTGCTGAACACGTTATTTTTAGTAGAACATGATTCTTGCTTATAATTTGATCATTTCTTGGTATTTCTTCATGATACAGCTTTGTTAGGAGAAATGTGGACTCTAATGACAAGTTTATTTGTTTTTCTCTACAGCTGTTGATCCAGAAATAATTGCACGAGGCACAGTAGGATTTTCTGGAGCAGAACTTGAGAATCTTGTAAATCAAGCTGCCTTAAAGGCAGCTGTTGATGGGAAAGATATGGTGACCATGAAGGAACTAGAATTCTCCAAGGACAAAATTCTAATGGGTAGGATTTTATACAAAAGACATACATATATGTTACAGTACACAGGGGTTTTCATGTGTGATTAAGACTTTTACAAATAAAGAGAGAAGTTTTTATCGTGTTGGTTTTGTTGTTTTGTTTTGGTTTTTTTTAAACACGTAAGTCTCCCATTAGTTAGTTCTGAATAGAACCTTTTGAGACCAGAGAGTAGTATGTAAAATCTAGTATGGAATACATTCTTAAAGACTTGATACTTTTTTTTAATGAAAAATGCTGTGTGTTGTACTTCAGCCTAGAGGAAGACACAGGCTTGATTTCTTACCCTTCCCCTACATATTCGTAAAGGAAAGGAGAGAAGAAATGACCAGAAACCTGGAACTTCTGTTTAAATAACTTGTCATGTGATAACAGAAAACTTAAACATCAGAGTCATATACACTAAAAATCTGATCTGTTCATACTTGAGAGAAGAAATGGAATTTTCTCATATACTCAGACTGCATTTTAAATCTATTCCTTTAAAAGCAACTTCTCTGTAGAGTATATTGAGGTCCATTTTAGACATTAAAATCCTACTTGTAAACATTTTGCACTTAATGAGTATTAGTTAGTTTTGCTTGCATGCTGTTCCTCGGCTACTCTGTGCTCTGAGTATGTGTTACGTATGGATTGTGGTGGTCAGCTGTACAAAAAAGTTTATTTAACGTTCCTCTGTTTAAGGACCTGAACGTAGAAGTGTAGAAATTGATGAGAAAAACAAAACCATCACCGCTTACCATGAATCTGGACATGCTATCATTGCATATTATACTAAGGATGCAATGCCAATCAACAGGCTACAATCATGACACGAGGAACAACACTTGGACATGTGAGTATATGCAGAATTTTATGTTGGTTTAGTGCTGTTGAGCAATTTGCCAGCAATGCTATTCGTTGTAATTACGTTAATGCGTATTGTAGTATGTTGAAATACTCAGTTATGTGCAGTATTTTGGAAAACTCACTGTGTGATAGAAAGCTTTCTTCCTTCATTTTGAAATAAAACGGCATACGCTAGTATAATATTTCACATATACAAGGAAAGAAATGTAAATGTGTTTGATTCTGCTGCAGTTAAAATAGCACCCAACAGTGAAACTCTGAAGAATGTCTAAAAGACTGGGAAGTAGGAGCATTCCTCACCTGTACTTTTAACCCAAACTTCGAGTTGTTCTTTGTCCAGCGTGACTTTCTAAACCTGATCGGTTACCTGCCTTGTTTCGAGCATAGGTATCCCGTAGTTTATCCAAGTTAATGTGTTTAGTTAAAGGAAATAATTGGCCTGAATCTTCCAGGCAAGTTGATTGGTGCTCAGCAGAAGTGCAGAGAATAAGGAGAAATGGATAGAACAGATTGTTCTGTTTCTTCTGCTGGTGGGTTTAAGTTGCGTAGTAGTATGTGGTGCTCATGGTGTGTCAGAGGCTATTTCAGCTGGCAGACTGAGCACCTCCAAGCAAACCTGATGAGTGTGCAGACTAGGAGGATGCCTAGAGCGTTCAAATTGTTGCATAAAAGCTTTCATATCTGCTTTGGATATAAACAAGAATATTTTTCAGATTATTCAGTATCTCTTTGTTTATTGTTACCTGACCACGGTTCTGTATCTTCCAGGTATCTTTGCTCCCAGAAAATGACAGATGGAGTGAAACTAGGTCCCAGTTGCTTGCGCAGATGGATGTCTGTATGGGAGGAAGGGTAGCAGAAGAGCTCATATTTGGAAGTGATCACATCACAACAGGTCAGCTGATCGGTAGTTAAAAGAATTTTGATTAAAGCTTGTGGACTGGCATGTTTAACTTGATTTCAATAACTGATATAATCTTTTTGCTATCTAGGTGCTTCCAGTGATTTTGACAATGCTACTAAAATTGCAAAACTGATGGTGACTCGATTTGGAATGAGCGAGAAGGTAGTATCATCTATGGTTACATATTTATGTGGTACAAAGAAATGTTCTGTTATGTAACTGAATGCCTCTTTGGCTCTCAGTGAGCACAGAGACTAAGTAGTTCTGGCAAAAAAAGTAAGTAAGCCTTATGACTGGCCCTGCCACAGAGAACTCAGCTAGACAACCTATATCTTTGACAGTTTAAAAATTAACTTGCAAGATCTTAACCTCAAAATTACCTTGAAAGTTACTAATGTCTGCAGAAAATGTTTATAATAAAACCAAATGTTTTGAAATTGAGGATAGTCTTGGGTTTGGGGGACGGGGCAACACAACAACATTGAGTTTTCTAGACTTCTAAAGAAACTTCTTTAGTCATCTTTATTTTACCCATCAAGTGTTAGTAGTCTAGGAGTTTTGTTTTCTTTTTTAAATAAGAAAACGCTTAAGCAGGATCTGCACTGTGACCTATTGAAATAGAACTCTGCAGTGACTATATAGTTGATGAACAGGTTGCCCAGAGAAGTTGTAGATGCCTTATCCCTGGAAGTGTTCAAGGCCAGGTTGGATGAGGCGTTGAGCAACCTAGTGTAGTGGAGGGTGTCCCTGCCCATGGCAGGGGGGTTGGAACTAGATGATCTTTGAGGTCCCTTCCAACCCAAACCATTCTGTGATTCTATGATGAATAGGCTTCTTGTTTTGCTTCTGTTGCAAGCACTTCAGCAAGTATTTGATTAATGATTTTATATGTTTGCATGTAGGAGCAATAGGTGATGACGCTCTTACAGTGTTTTATGTGTACTACTACAACAGTGGCAAGATAAAAGACACTTTTTTTTGTTGTTGTTTAGCTTGGTGTTATGACCTATGCTGATACGGGGAAAGTTAGCCCTGAAACTCAGTCTGCAATTGAACAGGAAGTAAGAACGCTTCTACGGGTAAGATTCTCTCCCCTTCCACTCTGATACGGGAGTTGCGCATCAGTTTACTTGATTGTTCGGTTTGGTAATGTATACTGGTGAAATACACAGGTGGAGGAAAGTATTCCCAAGTATTTAATGTAGCTGTAACTTTGAATCTCTGCGCATCAAACTTTTCTCATGATTGTCATGCACAAGCAGTGAGAAACAAGTTGGTGGTGTTGGGTTCTTTAACATGTTCAACGCTTCCTCTTATATTTGGTCAGGATTTCTGTTTTGCCTAATCAATTCACAGGAAAAAAAGTATGGCTATGAATTGGTTTAGAACAGATCTGAATGTTTCATGTTACTCCCACATTTCATAACCTGCATCTAAATCATTTTGTATAGAATCACAGGAATGACCATTTCTGGTCAGAGAGTTGCCTTTTCCACAGTCCCTCACAGTGATCAGTATCAAATGCTTAAGGAAACTTGTAACTACATTTGATAATCACAGAACTTCCAGATCACCTCTTCTCGTAATCTGAATTAGTTTGGTACAGGCAGGAGAATTATTTATATCCTAACAGTTTAAATGAGTAACACTTTGGCTGTAGCTGTTTTTAAACTGACTTGGTCATGTAAGAACTATCTGTGTAGAACTAAAAGTCAAAGTTGAAGCTGGTAATGCTGGCAATGTGCATCTGCTTGCAGCAACTCGTAAGTTGCTGGATAGCTTTCAGCTTTTCTAAAAGTGTCATACTTCGAGAGTTTTATAAGCTTTTAAAAACTTTAGTCTTTGAGGAACATTCCTTGAATGCTGTAGCACTGCTCGTAATGAAAGATCAAATATACTTAATTTATTCAGCGAATTTTCAAATCTAGTAAGCCTTTTTTAAGTCATGTCTAAAAATACTAAGGTTTGTCTTAGGATTTTATTTTTAATTCTACTTCTGCAAAATGCAAAGGTGTCATAAAGAGAGGGTTTTTTTATTTATTATGCCAGCTAGATTTTAAATCTTCATGAGACACGATCTGCACTCACTATGAAATGTAAGGCACAACTTCAAATGTTTGTTTCAAGCTGTATTTACCTGGAAACAATTTTTGAAGTGGAATCTTGCTGTTGTTTTTGTTTTAAAATCTCTTTCCACCTTTTTTTAATACTAGGACTCGTATGAGCGAGCAAAGAACATCCTGAAGACTCATGCAAAAGAACACAAGAATTTAGCAGAAGCTTTATTGAAATACGAGACTTTGGATGCCAAAGAAATCCAAATCGTTCTAGAGGGAAAAAGCTAGAAGTAAGATGATAACTTCTGGCGTACAGTAACTGATAATTTGAAGAATGTACATCTAGCAATGCAGTAGTCTTACGCAGCATAGCCTTTTTTTCCCTTCCTGATGTGTGTATGGCATTAGTGACACTTCAGTACTACTGTCTCTTGTGAGCTTCTGTAATCATCTATTTGTCATGTCTCATCAGAATAAGACACAGAAAATAAAGCAAGTTCCTCATCCTCTGCTCCCTATACTTTCCCACAAGAAGTTATTCAGAAGGATGAATCTCAGGGTTGAATTCAGCTTTTTGGTTCAGACAAACGTGTTGAAGCTGAGAAGAAAAACATGCAGATATTCTGGTGTGTTTTGGCAGAGCTTTCTGGGTCATGCTGCTACATGTGTGTTTGAAGGGATACCCCACAGTCTGTGCTGTGGGATGTTTTATGGATAGTGACAGATTGGTTTGTAAAACAATAGTATGTAGTCTCACTAATGCTCACGCTCTGTTTGAGGCCAGAGGTCACTTTTAAAAGAACACTTCCTATTTAGAAACGTCACAAAACGTCTCTAAGGATAAAGCGGCTGCACAGCGCATCTCTATTAAAGGGAGTTGTAGGAGCTCCGTGTTGGACAAAAACATTAGTGATTGTGTTTTCAGTGCTTTTGGGCTTAAAATACACACATGTATGGCTGGGAAAGAAATTTTAATGCAGAAAACAACAGGCTAAGCTTGTCTAAGCCTCTTTGGACCGTGTTCTGGAAAGAACCGTGGCAGGGCTAAGAGAAATACCTGTGACCTCTGATGTGCTGCTGACAAGATTCTTAGAATTTTTATGACTGCAGCAGATGGATGGCAGTGCTTTGATGGCAGTGCTTTGATGGCAGTGCTTTTACACTGCTGGAGATTCTACAGAACTAGTTTCTACTAATATGGGCGTTTGATAATCCAACAAGTTCTTCAAAGAGGGCAATGTTGCCCACTAAAGAGGAGTTCAGAAAATGTTTGAAGCATGTGTTGTTTCAAGTAACATTCCCAGTTCTGTTCTACAGTAGAATTAGGGAAAGAAAACCTTTTCTTTCAACCCTTAACACAAACCTCTGGAAATTCTAAGATAGAAGTTTTTGAAAACAAAAGCAGTTTCCAATCAAGTGGGAGTGATTTCTAGCAATTATATGCCAGTATTCTTCTGATCTCATGGAACTGTTTTTTAGGAATAACACAGCTTGATTATAATCTTTCTGCACAATTAATTGTAGACTCTTGGGACTATAAACTTCTGTTGCAGAGAGGGCCTTTATTAGTGTATTAACGTGGAAGGTTACCATACTTGGACATGAAAATAGTTGGGCTGGTGCCAATAATGTGAATGGAAATTGGTAGCTACACTTAAAACTAGAAATAACATAGTATTTTAGAATTTTCTGAGTGTAATGCTTGATGATAACCTAGGGTTTTTTTTAGTAAGAGCACATGCCTTTTTTTTTTTTTCTTTCAAAACCGGGGTAAGTTTCTATTTGCCTATTTTTGTCAGCTTACTATAGTGACATCCCAGTGCAGTGTGGGAGAACTTCCAAATGTTATAAAACAGTATACCAAATGTCTAGGCTGACTAGTTACAGTTGTACATGTATTTTAGAAATACGCCAACAGAAACAAAAATATACTGCATATTTGGCATCTGTTTTTGGAGTAATAAAGGTTAATTTTAATTATGCATATTGGTTTTCTTTTTATTCACTGTAAATTGTTATCAAATGTAATACCAAGTTCCCTACTATGTAAATTGAGGTGTATAAAACATTTAAACTTGTAAATAAATTTAAGAAATATGGCAAAATTGCACTTTCTCTAGTTAGATTTGTAGGGTATTCAGACATTTTTTTCAAGTGCTGCTTCAGTAGTGGGACTTGGATGGGAACTTTTCCAGCTAAGTAATGTGAATCTGCATTTAGAAACCAAAGCAAAAAATTTTTTACTTTTGAAGTTACTAAAATCTGTATTGAATGATCTGTTTTGGGGGTAAGCCCTTGAGGTCTAACTCATTTTTCTCATTCAAAAGCTTCTTGCTATATGCAAAGAAAAAGTGAGCACAGTTGGGGTGAGGGGGAAAGTATCATTGGGTCGTAAAAGAAGATTGTTAGATTATCCATCAAGAAAGAAAGGTGTCTTTCTTTCTGGCCAACTTAACAGCAGAGGTGTTACTGAAGAGTTTACTATCAGACCCTAGATGGTCGTGTGCATGTGGTATCTGGGGGGTTTCAAAGAAACTTGTCTGTTTACGCATTGGGTTTGACCTCTGGTGTTCTCGGGTGCATCCAGGAGCTGAAATTTCTTCTCACATAACCATTGGACAGAGGTAGGAGACCACAAAGGCAGCTTTCAAACATCAGTCAGGTGGTGAGAATAACCCGAGTTCCCTTTAAGTATGCAGCCTCGTGTTGTGGAAGACAGGGCAGAGCTAGGTGCTTTGGTGGACTGACCAGCCCTAAACTGGTCACAAGCATGGTGGCACATAAAATAAGAACCTCAAACTTGGGCATGATTCTGAATTTGCTGCATTCCAGAGGCTGACCTGTGCCAGAATTCTGCCATCAAGCTTAATACAAAGAAATTGCCAGCTCCTGGTGAAAGATGTGGCCTGTTTCTTCTGGCTGCTTCCTACTGTGTGATGACTCAAGTCAGCTGGAATATCACAACAGTGTCCTAAATCTGGATCCCTAAACGGGCTGTGAAAATACAGCAATCAAGCCATTGGTAGCTGTCTGCTCTCTCCATTTGCTTGGAAACCTTTCCTAGAAGCAAGAAGAACTATTTTTGCTTCTAAAACGTGGCCAAAGATCAGGGCAAGCTGTTAGAGCGACCACTTTAAGTAGGTCACTCACTCTACTTCCCTCACAAGTAGATTCGCATTCTCTTTTTTCCCCAAGAGTGTGACTCCTGTTCCTTCTGTCTGGCGTTTATTAAGATGCCTTCCTCTGGCGTTGGCCAATGTGAGTGCATCATCTGGTCCCTTGGAAGCTTCATCAGTGCAGAAATGGCTGTTATCATGTGCCATAATAAAAACAATAATATGGACATTGAAACATTTAATGGGAGAAGTGGAGACTCTGGTGCGTGGGGTTGGGGTTTTTCGGTTTTGGAGGTTTTTTTCCTTTTTTTTTTTTTTTGGTTGGTTGGGTTTTTTTCCCCCTAAATCTAGCTTTGTGGTTAGTGCCCTGTTCTGGAAATTTAATGCTGTTGGCTATAATACTGAGATTCAGTGATGTACCACATGGGCTGTAGTAGCACTGAGTTTTGACTTCCACCTCAGGAGCAGATTTCTTCTAAGATTGATACTAGTTTTCAGTCTTTGACTACTATTAATGAATTAATGTAAGTAAAGTAATGAATTAAATCGAGTTTTACTCAAGTTGAGTCTGTTTTGCCCATGACCATAATTGGTGAGTGATCCCTCCCTGTCGTCATCTTGAGCCTTGAGCCTTTTTTTATTTCTTCTCTCAATGCCACTGAGGGGGAGAAGTGAGCGAGTGGCTGCAAGGTGCTTAGTTGCTGGCCGGGGCTAAACCACAACAGAAATTTGGAGATAACAATTTGCAGGAAAGTTCAGGACACTATTTGCAAAGAATTTCATAAAAGAATCCTCAGGCTGTCACAGGTAGAGGGGTGAGTGGCAGGGTGATTCGTGGTTGATCTGGTTTAATCTCCATGAAGGAAAAAAGCCTGTTGCTCTAGGACCTAGGGATTAAAGTAGGTATGGAAAGGCACATCAGCTGAAGTGCACTTCTGGTTTTATGCACATTTAAGTACTCCTCCAAAAAACGGCTCCATGCTCAATTTCAGTTTGCATTTACAAAGGGATCTATGGAGTATCTTGATGACTGCAGTTGTTAACTCTTCAGAGCATCTCTCCAAAGGTTTTATTTTCATCCATTACTGTAGTATCTGAGCAACTAACATAATGTTCACAGATTCATAGCAAAGTTTCAGTTAAGCTCCATGTGGTCTCTGGCACTCCCCCTCCCCCCCACTCCCCCCACCCAAATTTGAAAGGCTGTGCACAGAATCAAAAGTTTTTTAGACGTTCGGAGGGTTGATTTTAATTTCCTCTTTTGTGGTAACTTGGTTAATAATGGCTTCTGGACAGAAAGTTGCTGGTGGTCTTTGACAAATGCTTTTGTTGCATTCCAGATTCAGCCAATATCGAGTAACTGGTTGCACAATTTCTTCTTGGCTGTCAGTGATTTATCTTGAGCTTTGTTACGTAGCTTTCAAGGTGACTCTAAAGGCTAATTAGGCACTGGAACAGGTTGCCCATAGAAGTTGTGGCTCCCCCATCCCTGGAAGTGTTCAAGGTCAGGTTGGATGAGGCTTTGAACAACCTGGTCTAGTGGAAGGTGTCCCTGCCCATGGCAAGGGGGGTTGGAACTAGATGATCTTTAAGGTCTCTTCCAACCCAAACCATTCTGTGATTCTATGAAATTAATTAAATGCCTGTAGACTAGGATTTGCTGCTCTGAAAATCAGTATTATCAGTTTGTCCTGGAAGTTAATTATTAATTTCTGAGTGACTTGACTTCCAGTCCGTTGTCCCCATGAACAGAGACATCATGAAGGAAACAGAAGGATTCTGCTCTGTCTACTGGGTCTCATGCAACTGGTCAGAAATCCACACAGAACAGAGGCAGACCCTGGCTTTGTCACACTTGCTGCATCTGTTAGAAGAAACATCCCACAGTGGCAGATTTGGACTGAATGGTTTAGTAATTCCTAGAAGAATTTTTCTAAAATTACAAACATCAGTTACCATCATTCATTTGATTTCTCAGCTTAAACCCAAGTTGCTTTTTCATGTTGTCCTGAATCAGGGCATGATTCTCTCTAGTAAATCCTTGCCCTGTCATGCCATGGCACAGTGTCTTCCACAGTGGTTACCCAGGAGGACCACGCCAATTCAATCACCTACAGCGTATCTCTTCACAAACTGCAGCCAACAGAAGCTACACACACAGTCTTATTAAAGCTACATCATGTTTAATCTTAGCAAGAAAATGGGACACCAAGAAAAGGAAGATGTGAATAGAAAACATGAGTCAGTTTGTCTTCCCTAAGGGTTTCTCTCGCTGCATTAGTAGCTGAAGCAGACTTTGTCTCCTGAAGGCCTACGAACCATTGCAATCCAAGGCAGACCTGATCTCTTGTGATCTTGCTGTAAAACCTCCAGGTTTGAGCCTCTTGGGGGGAAAATTGTCTTCAGGGTCAGCATTGGGCTGTTACAGCATCAAGGTACATTCATAGGGTGGATGAACTACTTAGGGATATGGTTTAATGGGAGATTAGGGACGGTTGGACTGGATGATCTCTAAGGTCTTTTCCAACCCAGAAAATCTATAAATCTATAAGGTAAACAGGCAGGAAATGCAAACCAGTGGGAGTCATTCTTCTCACCTGTGTACGTTGCCTGATAAACCTCTAACGTAGTCTGTTAAGCTGATGCAGCGTGTTTGTAACAATATATTCAGTAAACAAATCACAGAAAAAGGTTTAACAACATTAAAGTGTTAGGCAAGATCACACAAAAATGAGAAATGCAAATCCATTCTGTTCGTTTTCATTTCTTCTGTTATTTTTCTTGCCTGCCTTTTCTGAAGCCTTTGCTTCCCTGTTGTATTTATTCTTCTGTCCTTCATTTTCTTCACTACTTACATTCCCTGCAAGTCACTGCATTTTTAATCTACGTATAATAAATATATAATATATTAAATTTAACTTAGTCATGGACAATCTTTATCATTTCTAAACCTAAACTCTAGCTTTTTAGATTCGGTATTGTGTGGTGATTTGCCAAAGTTTCGAAAAAAGGTTAAGAACACTGGAATAAAAACAAGACCGTGAAGAGCCCCAAACAAAATAACAAGGAACATGATCTTGAAAAATGTCCTAAAGATGTAGGCTTTTGCTGCAGCCAGGACAACTACTCCTAATATAGTAGAAACTGCACCTTGTAATACTGGGTAACCCAGCAGAGACAGAGCTTCGACTGCCCTTTTATTGGCCGATGCCTCTCCGCTTGTAACAAAGGCATAGGAAATATGAGCAGAAAAATCTACAGAAAACCCTATACAAATGACCAGGTTGATCATGGATATGGAATCTAGATTGACGTTCCAAAAGGCCATGAAACCAGCAACACCGACTATAACAGAAGCTATGGCAAAAGTCACCCACAAGCAACACAACGGGTTGGGAATAAGCAAGAGGGAGACGACAAGCATTGCCCCGGCTGCAACGACAACGTTCTGAATGGTGTTCTGCACTATCACCAGGTACTGATCATAGTAGATGAACGCTGGGTGGTACACCATTAATGGAACAATGCACTGCTTGGCTTTCTCTCTTAACTGAGTGAGAAGATTCTTCTCATCAACAGCTGAGGTCACGTTCACCGTCTGGATGAAGAAACGCGAAGCATCTATTTTATCCTCAGTCTTGTCAATGTCCCACTCAAAACTGGGAACAATTCTAAACAGTGTCGTTAAGTTATTAATAAAGACAGCCTTATTGCTTATATTTATCAAACCACTTTCGGCAACTTTTGTGTATACTCTCAGCCATGACTCTGAGAGGTTCTTATCTACGTAGGAAATGTTCTCTAAATTCTGCATGCAGTTCTCAATGTCCAGACGAACAGCCTCATTCCAGTAATCTACACTTTCAGTAACGATAACCATGACCCTGGGTCCATATGCTGAGAAGTATTTGTTGTTGTCGTTGTAGTATGGAATAATGTAAGAGTCATCACTTGCCAGATTTCGAAGATCGATGCCTTCCCTGATCTGAGTACATCCGTAAACACTGCCACCCAAATATGTTCCGTACAGCAACACCACAAGTAGCTTGATCCATTTATTTGTAAAAAACGGGCCATAATACTTTTTAAAGAACATGCTCATTGGATGTTCACTTTCTGGCAGGTGGGTTTCTAGCTGAGATGACTGCCTAGAACAGTTGACTATACAGCAGGCATTGTACAAGCAAGACTTCTCAGCCTGACCTTCCTCTACTCCCACAGGCATACAAGTTAGCCAGTGTCTGTCTCCTTGCTCCCTTTTATGATTTAATACAATAATTGCCCCAAAGAAGGTCATGGTATATATATAGCAGAAGACAAAAGCAGTGCCTGTATAGAGGCAAAATGATCTAACAGATGGAAAAGCAGTCCAGGTGCCAATGAAGAAGGCCAGAACATCTGTGAGAGTGGTGATGGTGACAGAAAGTGCTGCTTCTGTGTAAGTCTTGGCCAGTCGAGATTTAACATCAGATTTCTCTTCTTTTCTTGAACTTTGTTCCCAGGAAGCGATCATGATGAACATGTCATCAACACCAACTCCTGCAGGAGAAAAAGTTAACGCTGCATTGCAAACGGCAGCTTTCACTAATACCCAACAAAAGAGAAAAATGAATCACTTCTAAGTCTGCATAAAATTTCGAAAAGAAAGTTTGGCTATCGGCATTGCTTTAGTGCCGATGCGAGTTAAACAGATACAGGAAAACAGACCCTTTGTGTGTAGCTGAATTTACTGTATTTCAGAAATGCCTGGTGACCTGATGGGTTATTGATCCCTCACCCTACTCTGCTGAAGGACAGCACACCTAGTCCATCTCTGACAACCATGTTGCATCTGTTGTCCAGGTGTCCAGTAACATAGATGACACAGACTTAAATACATCGTGTATTCTGATGTTCAGCTATCCTTATCACCGGAAGCATTCCCCATTATGTCTGGAATTGCTGCTTCATCACTGCAGCAAATTAGGCCAATAATTTCCTGCTCTGCCTTCAGCAGACTGGAAGAACAGTAGCTATCACATGAGAGAACAGTGATCCCAGCTCTCCAGTGGTTTGCTTTTTATGCTCTTTGCTCTCATCTTCTCTCCCGTTTATCTTGGAGCATTTATTTAAGATTTATTATTCATTTATCTTCAACATTTATACTGAGGCATTCACGTCTATTACCAACCAGAGTCCTGGGAAACCCTGCCAGGAAGAGTGGGTCCTGGGCTTGAGTTTTTGCTAAGACACAAGGGTAGGTGAGCCAAAGTTCGAAAGGGAAGGAGTCCATGGGCTTCTCTCAGCTATGCTAACTCTCTCGAGATTTTAATCACAGACCTTCAGTATTTTGCCAATTTTAGTCTATCAAGGGCTCTTCTATTTCCTGAAAATTAATCACACAAAAAGGGAAAGCAAGACCACGTGAATAGAGGAGCAAGCACAGATGATATAGCGAAGCGTAAAAGAACAGATGAAATCGCTGTCTGCTGCCTGAACAGGCAATCGCCAGCAGACACGCAACGGTGAATTAAGCAGCATGTCAACAGGTAATGCGGGACAGCGCCTGGAAAGCAGGCAGGCTTCAAAGTGATTCATCTAATGTAGTGACAATTTGTTTGCTTTAATGCAAGGAAGGCAAAAGTCTGCATGTTAGTTATAAAGATCTGAAGAGACTGACTTAAGCCCTTTCCCAGGTATACAAAGGGGTCTTTCTGAAACGTAGAGCCTCTGCAATTGATAAGCAAATAAAAGCAAATACAAAGTGCATTTGAATTATGCAGGAAACAAAGAAACTATGCCTATCCTAAGAAGCATTTGCATCAGACGTCTAGCATGATGCAGAGCGCCTGTCAACTTGGGAGTGACGTGTGCTTTCCTCAGCATGAGAAGACCAAGACCAAGAAAATATCACATAGATTTATCATATAGGAGATAGGACAAAGATTTTAAAAACAGTAATTTATTTGCAGCAACGTTATCTAACGGTATTTGGAAAGTTGAGCACTGGCTAACAAGCAGTTGGTGCAACTGTGATACAATGATACTAACTTCCGTGCGTTTTTGTGGGGAGCTGGTTGCATGAGTGGTGCATCACTTCGGCTGCACGGCTAAATGAGACCGTTTAGTACATGATCATTATATTGCAGAGGAAATTTCCCATCTTAACAAAACGAGATTAATTTCTTATTTGAAATTACAGACAGTCCTTCTCATTGCTTAAGTTGTATTCAGGCCCAATTTTACCTGACCAAAGACTACACTCTGAAAACGAGACACAAAAGCTTACAGTAACTTACTTTCCGTATTCACCTCATAATACACAGGTACTGGATTAAGTCAGTGCTAGTGTAGCACGAGCTGCACACTGGACACATGTTCCGTGGTGCTGCTGTTGAGTTACCCTGAGGCTGACTAACAGCAGAGAAGTAGGGAGCTCTCGCTGTACTGCAAAAAGAGCTGGTCAAGAGGTGGAAGGTTCAGGAAAGACCTCTGCACCTGCTTAAATTGCTGACAAATTCAGCAGTCCCATAGAACAGTACTAACAACAAACTGTTTTGGGGTAGACAAACTTATCCAGAGCTAATGAGATATATAAATGCTTATAGTATGCCTACAGAAAACAGCAGAGGATGACACAGGGGAATGCGGTGACAGAACTCTGTTGAGCTCACCTGAAGTATTACCACTAGTTAAATAAATAGTTAATCAGCATGGCTAAATTACCAGGGATGCCAGAACAATGCCAGAAGTGCTAACTTCACCATCCTCTCATTTCTAGTTTTCATGCCATAGCAGTGGAGCTAAAGCAGGCATCATTTTTTGGGAAAAGCTGCCCTTCTGCCAGAGCCCAGCTCCAGTCCCAGTGTGGGTACGCTGGGCTGAGCAGCTCACTCCCCTGTAGGAGCTCAGAGGAGGCTGCACCTCCAAGTGTCCCCCCCCCTCACTGCAGGACAGAACTGCGTACGATCTGGTGCTGACATCATAAAAGAGTAACACTGTCAGGTTGTTTTAACTGCGCTTCCGTCTTTGTATCTGAATCCGACTCGCGTTTTCTACTTACCTAGAATAAGAAACGGCGCGTTTGCTACAGTGACCACAAACGGCACTCCACAGAAGAGCATCAATCCAAAGCTGCTTAGCACAGCTAAACCAGCAGAAACCACTCCACAGCATGCAAGCCAGACATTATTTCTTATACAGCTCAGTCTGAAAATATTTTAAGGAATATCTTAGTTACACGTCAAATATGTCACTAAGGTGTTTGGCATGATAAGTGAATATTCTGCAGATACTGCCAGTATCCAGTCTGTGAAGACAACTCTTGATGAAAGCAGCTATTTGCTAGGAGAGGTCCCAGGTGTCAGCATTGGACAAGATTAATTTATATAGGAGGTGCTAAATACATTATTACTGCTAGCAAGTTATATACATAAGAGTAAAGATGCGTACTGATCTTGGCATCAATGACAAGAGAGCTGGCAAAATGAAGATACATAAGCTCTACTAGTGAGAGGCTAGATTTAGAGTGACTCAGACAATGACGAATTTTTAAAAGCTCTTTCCTTTGACATGGGTTTTTGGTGTAGCATATCAGCGTAGTATGGAAGCATCTCCCAGGCAGTAAGTACTGTGTGGAGAAGCTTTCCCAGCAGACAGATTGGCTACTAGCCATGTGCCAAGATGCCCAGAAAGGCTGGTGCAAGGATTCCCCATGAAACACTACCAGTGGGAGACTTTGCACCACACTCAGGGGGTAGAGAGTTGCCACTTGCCTGATTAGTAATATTTTCTGGGCTGTAGACCATTTCTGAACTTCAACAGAACCTCTCGCTTCCAAGGCAGGAAGCGTGTCTTGGTGAAACCACCCTTGCTCTGTCCGCGCTCACAAACAACTGGACATGAGACAGCTGATAGCCAGAAGCTGTACAGCCTAATGGGCATGATGCTTGATGCTTACACCAGCAAGCCCAACCTCCAAGCAGAACTTTCTCTCTCAAGCACAGCACACAAACACTGTCGTACTGTTGTCAAATGTACATCGGCTCACCTTCCACTAGCACAAAGAAAGGGCAGGCTAAGTTCTTTGTGGACAGCAGGTAGGGCTCAGACTCTACTAGTAAGCAGAATACCTAAAGTGGTACCCAGGCTTGCAGTAACCTATGAAGCTAGTGCTCGTTCATCTGTACCTTAACTGAGCAGGTGGCAGAAAAAAGGTGCAAACAGATCTTAACACAGGATACTACTTCCTCCCCACCCCCCCCCGCCCTTCTCTTTTTTAACTGATCTTTACAAAGAAATAGTATCTTGTGGGTAGGAGGAAGATAGAAGCTATGAATGAAGCAAGAAAGTAGTAGAATAACTTAGCAATAGCACTGCTACTTATTCCTTCCCTCTCCCCAGACGATGACTTTTCTGTTTGACTTTTACGCATCTTTTCAGTGAATGTCTCCACTGAGTATGCCACGTTGAGCTGTGAAGTTTTATCCAGCTGAAGTGCTTGTGCTGAATTCTGCTGCTGCCAGGCTGGCTAGATCACACTCCTGGCCCCCCTCCTGCATAGGGTAAAGCAGAACTCAATGCCACAAGCTACAGCACCTCAGACCTCTTAAGAAGATGAAGAGTAGGAGGTTGTTTCAGTTGTTCAAATAGTTTCAAAACCATCAGCTACCAAAAGGATTCTTATGAGGCGGGCACCACAGAAATGACTGATGGCTTCAGAGAACAGACAAATGGATACTAGCATCCAAGCAGTGCATGTCTGAACTGAACGCTTGTTCAGGTGTTCATCTGGCACTTATCATGAACCCCACTGAAGCAGTTGGAAAATATACACAAGTAGAAGAGAAACAGCAAAGAAATACACGTTGCCTATTACTACATGAAGTCTGAAGCTTCAAGAGTGACTTCACTTTACAAGAGCAGAAACCAATTTAGGCAAAGTAAAGAAGAGCAGAAGTCACTCATCAATCCATAGCTTAGAAGACATTTTACCTTAGGCATGAGACGACTGAAAAGGTTATTGTCAAGAAATACGTTACGGAGAAGAGCGGGATCACCGTCTTGGTATTTCCTTCAAACTCCTGTTGTCTGGACAGTGAGGTAAAGTAAGTCACCTGTTGTTAACACGGAAAGAAAAGATGAAGCACTTCTACTCTTTTTCTTCGTCTTTATACACATGCACAGGCAATGCTAAACATGATGTTGGCACTAATATTTCTGTGGCCCTCACAACCCCAGAAGTGCCACTTGCACTGAGCAGAGGCCAAGGATGGTGCATTGCATGAGAAGAGTGGAGTGGACGACCCTGGAAGCATTACTCGAAGCTCTGCAGCCAAGCCTACAGGCCGGCCCCTGTCTTTTCCCTCCATCATCTCCCTTCTGGTGATGGGGCAGCCCAGGCATTTCGGGTCTCAGTGGCTTCAGCAAGGCTGTACCTGCCCCTACATTACCTGAATGGAGGCAAAGCCCAACTCTGCCAGCTCCGACGGGATGACCACCAGGAAGTCTTCCAGCCACTGCTGGCTCTTCGCCACCACGGGGCTGTCCTCCTGCAGGTAATACACCAGCTTCAGGGCCCGCGCCGACAGCACCCGCCCGCCGGCGTCCGTCTGCACGTCGCCCAGCGCGGCCCCCAGGAAGACGCCGTCGCTGACGGGGAAGGTGAGGTTCTCCAGGGCGGCCGCCGCCGCATCCTCCAGCAGCGGTAGAACCGGGTTGGGGCTGGCGCAGGCGCCGTCGTTGCGGGCGCAGAGCTCCTCGTAGTGGAGGGCGCGCACGGCCGCGTCCAGGCGCAGGACGTCGAGCCGCGCCGGCGGGGCCAGGACCGACTGCCCCTCCGCCGCCACGGCGATGAGGGCGGCGTAGGAGCCCTCGGTGGGCAGCCGCGAGGCGGAGAAGCGCTCCGAGTCGTTGGTGGGGAAGTGCCGCCGCACGAAGTCGCGCTCGGCCTTGGCGGGCCCCCACGTCGGCGTGAACTGTCCCTCGATGTCGTTCGCCTGCCGCTGCGGCAGGAAGAGGAAGCCGGCACCCAGCCCGCCCGACAGCAGCACCGGCACCAGCACGAAGGGCCAGGGGCACGCGGCCACGCCGCTCCCCAGCCCTTCGAAGAGCCGCCTCAGCGGCCGCTCCACGCAGTTCGTGTTGCGGCAAGAGCAGCCCTCCGCGGGGCGCCGCGCCGCCGCCATGGGCGAGGCGGGGGCACGGGCTGCCGGCGGCAGCTCCCTCGCCGCTATCCTCTTGCTGTGCCGGAGGAGAGCCGCCTCCTCCCCGCCGGGGCCACGGAGGAAATAAGCGTTCTTCAGCGCGCCGCGGAGCACCCGACCGCGCCCTGCCCCGCTCTGTGTGGCCGGGGCTTCCACCGCCTCCCCGTGACAGGCGGGCGGCGGCAGGCGGGGACGCGCGGCTCCCCCCGCCGCGCCGCGCCGCGCCCCGCCCCGAGCACGGGTCTCGGAGCGGCCGGTGCCGCTGCCGCTGCGCTGTCGCCCCCGCCGCTTGTGCCGGCTCTGGCCGTCTGCCCGGCGGGCCGCGGTCGTGCCCCCGCCCCGAGGAGCCCGGTCCTGCCGAGGCCTCGGTGCCGTTACAGCGCCCGTCGTGCTGAGCGCTGCCGGGAGCCCGGTTCTGCGGCCGTGCGGGCCAGCGCCCGCGGGGCGCGCTGCAGCCCCGGCTCTGCCGCGCACGGCCCTGCTCCTTCCCTGATTCATCCTCTGGACTTCGTCGTCCTTACTGTTTTCCCCGAATCTGCTGCAGTCATTGCTTCATCAGTAGGGATTGTTCTTCTGGGAGCAGAACAGAAAGTGGTGATGTCCATCTTGCTGTGTTTGCTCTCTCGGTGAACGGGTTTGCAGAACGGGAGTGAGAGCTGAAGAAATAAAATACTTGGAAACAAGGTTTAGTGACTGCAATGGGCAAGCCGCAGAAATCTCAGCGGTGTGGTACCCTAGAGCCTTGTGCAGTAACAATGGTAGAAAGTGTCTTTCCAAGTCCAAAAACAACCCCTCAGCCTGGTGTTCTTGACACTGAGAGTGATTTGAGTGCCCTCTGGCTGAGAAGAACGTTAAGCTCAGATGTGACACTTCCGGAGAGGTGTCTAGCCGAGTAGCTAATATGTCACAGACAGGCACTTCTTCTTGCCCTTCTTTGAAAGAAGCAAGTCTCTCCTCTCCTGCCGGTACTTGCAAAGAAAAGTTGTAGGTATTTCTTCTCTCTCATCCTAAGGAGACAGGCTTGCCACCTGCGAGCATAAAACAGCCAGCCAGGCTCTGGTCAGCATTACACATCTCCGACTGCGCCCAGCATTTAGTGCAGGTTCCCTTTTCTGTGCACAGGTGTTCTGAGGCAGGTTCGTCACTTCTGAATTTCTCTGTGGGAGACAGGCACTTAGAAGCTATTTCCTGTAGCTCCTAACTTGTCAAAATCTAAGTTTTTTTAAATGAATCTGACTCCAAACTGATGGCTTCTCCTACATTCTGTTCTCAATTTCCTTGAATGGATTTATATCATGTTAGAGTAAAAGCTCTTCACAGAGGAGGAATCTGTCCTCAGAAAAAAAGGGTAAAGTATTTGATGTGATGTAGACATTTGATGAATTCTTGTCAAAGAGTTACCCAGCTGGAAAAGATAGCCTCTCTTATGTGGAGATAACTCCAGAGAAAAACAGGCCTGTGTCTGCAAATAAGCTAGAGAGACACACCTATCCCCATAGCCAGACACCAAGAAGACTTCTAGGATAACCTGGCAGTGGACCAGGCTGTGGATGATCCATTGCCATTGTAGCAGACATGAAAAGACGGTTTCCAGCTAAATGCTTTCATTGTAAAAAACATCCACAAAGGGTTATTGAATTTTTTAGGCTCATCAAGACAGAATAAATAATTGACCACTTGTTATGGCTCTTGGAATTCATGTGTTCCCAGGGATGTGCTGAAGTTTCTTTCTTGCTCCTCAGGAGCTGGAGACAAGCTCTGGTAGTGATCAGGAGGTAGGAAACAGCCTGGTGGCAGGAGCTACCCAATCAGGGTACCCAGTACATTGGGCGCCAGTAGGTGCCTTTAGGTTAGCTCTTTCTGAGGCTTGAGGGTCTGACTTCTGGCATGGGAAGATGGCTCCACCAACTCTCAGTTCAGAGTGGTCCTCAAGCAGGAGGTATATGCCAGTCTTCTCCCCAAGAATCTGAATTCCTGTCCTTGTTCCCTGGACATGCATTTTATATTCACTTCTAATAGGATAAAATCTGAGATATGCCTTGGGGCAGGGCCAGGAACTGGGCTACAGGAGTCCCAGCAAGTCAGGCTTTTCCTGTATTTGTGGATGAAGGCATAACCTTTCTTCTGATGGTTATGTTGTGTTTGTTGGATGCTTCAAAGTGAGATTCCAGTGAATTACAGTTTGGGAATATTGCCGCATGGGTTAATATTCACAGTACCACATTTTTTTGTGCTTCCCAGTGCTAACAAAATGATGACAAGCAAAGCAGACATATACCTGACATACCTAGAAGAGAGCTGAGAGGGATAGCTGGTGCCCCACATTTGAGCAGCTTGTTGTTGCCTCTCAGCAAGATCTGTGGGGGCCTAGAAATACAATCAATTCATTCCTAATATCCCAAATGGCCTCATTTCTAGCTAGTGTCAGAATGTGCCTAGCACAGGTACATCATCAACTTCAGGCCCACATAAACCAGTCAAGAGCAGCTGTAAGAAACCAACCGACAAAGAAGCGGATCCTGTTCAGGTGGCTGAGTTGCCTCCCTGTTGCACAGCACCCTTGGTCAGGCCATTTCCCAGGAGGGCAAGAAGGCAACCCCACCCTCAAACCGAGGTGCCAGAACCTTCTCTCTTCCATAGCAGGGCCCACCAACCAGCACTGAGGCATTTGTACCCTGCAAGAAGCATGGAGAAAGAGAATTCAGCCCCAGCCTCCCTCAGGCACAGCCCAGGAAGACTCGCAGATGCAGACAAGGCTTTGGTCATGGCTTGAATGTCACGATGGCTCCAGGGCTGAACGAGATCCTGGCTGAAGAGACAGCAGGATAGGGAGAGCAAATGCAGTTTCCAGCATGTGAGACTTTCTGCACAGTGCTTTGAAATTAGGAAACAACATATGCCTGGCTAGTGAGACTCCCGGCTTCACAACCTTTTTTATTTGAAAGCTCTTTTGCAGTTTGCCTCCTCAGCCTCCATTTCCCTCTACTTAGAACAGGATCCATCTCCTGCTGTAGCTGTGCTTCCCTGTCTTTTTTTCCTCACAAATTCTGTGAGAATTGTTATTTATTTTGAAGGATAGGCTGTCCTCAGTAGTGCAAAGACAAGCATCTTCCAGTCTGCCTCCATATTCCTCTGTCTTCTGAACATTTACTGAGAACGGAAGTGATTCAAAACGATTTTGTAGAATCACAGAAGGATTTGGGTTGGAAAAGCCCTCTGACACTCATCTCAGCTGGGCCCCGCTCAGAGGGGCTGGCGTGGGCATGAGGCCAGGCTGCTCAGGGCTTCGTCCGGCTGAGCTCGGAGTACCTCCAAGGACAGCGGCTCCAGAGCCTCTGGGCAACCTGTTTCAGTGCTTGACTACCTTCACTGTGATTTTTTCCCTCTCAGAATTAGCAAGGTTTTGGTAGCGGAGCTGCAGGGGTGGCCTCTGTGAGGAGAGGCCAGGGGCTGCCCTGGGCTGGCCAGAGCCAGTTCCATCTGGCTGCAGCTGACTCAGGGCAGCGCATGGCGGAGCCCATCCCAAGGGGAGCCTGTGGCATGGTCCCGTCCTGCCCGGGGAGGGGGGGTCATTGCCATGACCCAAGAGGTTAGACTGAAAATAAAGCTTTGCTTAGGGTGCAGCAAAATTGCAAAAGATGGTACCTCTGAATGACATAACTTTTAACGCAGAGAGGATACAACGGATATTAACTCGGCGAAACTTACATCAGTGTGGCATCTGTTGTCGCTAAGCTACAACATACAGCAGATTGACAGAACTTACAACAGTGTTACCCTTATGTGCCTGTAAATTAAGCCAAAGATAGAGAAGGAGGAATACAAAAAGAAAAGGCGAGATGAAAAGATAAAAGATATCACCACCCTTGGGTCCAGCGGCGGTCTCTCCTGGCAGTCAGGGTCCTTCGGCGGTGGGTGTGCACCGAGAGGGTTGCCCGTTCCCCTTTTGTCTTTGAGTGTCTGTCGTCCCTCTTCAGGGGAAGAGTACTGTTGTGTATACGTGGTTGTTCTTCATGAAAGTTCTCGAAATGGGTCTGGGGGGTATAGGGAGTCCTGGTGGTCGATTCACTCCCCTTTATTGCCGTGATCACGATATGACCTCTTTGGACACACGTGCCCTTAGCCTCAGGTCAAGACAGGGGAGTTAATGCAGCAGCTGGCACTGCCCGGCTTGCGCAAGACTTCCCATTATCGGCTGCTCCCCCACTTCTGTGGGCCTCCAAAACCAGTTTGTTCAGGGCATCCCACAGAGATCCCTTAGTGAGTGAGGAGAATACAAAGCATTCGAGCATCTCTGTCTCAGTTTCTCAAGACAGATGTTTGTGACAATCGCTCACTCTAACCTGAGGTTTTACAGGCACCTCTGCGAAAACGTCTTAAAGTAAGGATGGTGAACTGTGGCATCATACACACAGTTACAGTTGGGGTTTGACCTTGATGATTTAAGCCTATGCTCTTTTCTGAAGTTGGGAAACACCGATAAAGAGGATGAGAAAGATAAGGGAGTGTGAACAGCTGGTGCAGGGAGTGTGAGAAGCTGACATGGGAGTTTGGGAAGTTGATATAGAGTGTGTGAGAAAATGATGTTTAGTTTAGCAAGTAAAAATAGCTCCTTTTTAGGCATAGCCAATAGTAAAGTTAAAATAGGTGCGTGCACTATTGTTTGTAATCAATCACAGTTGGGTGAGGGCCGCGTGGACACATCGTGGCCAGAGTAATAATCTATAAAAGCTGCCTCTATAACAACAATAAAGGTCACTCTGTTATCACATCTACGGAGTCCGTGCATTCAACCGCCGCAAATGGCGCCCGAACAGGGACCTGATATTCAAGTCGACTGACGGGCTTTGGAATCGCGGTGTGAGAGCGATCGGCGGCGGTGCCTGGCTGAACGAAACGGCGGAGGAGACGTCGGGGAGAGCCAAACAGTCCGGACCGAAATTAACAGCGGGGTACGAGAGCTGGAGTCTGGACCAGTGACACCTGAAGAATACAGGTGAGCAGCCAGGGACGATGGGGTCTTCCATATCGAGAGACACGAAGAATTAGGAACCAAAAGAAAGAAGAAGTAAGTGACTGAAGGAAAAAAAATAAGCGGCACCTGCCTCAACAGGAGGAGGTAAGCGACTGGGAACAATGGGAAGCACGGCTTTAACAAAACATAAGTCTGTATTTAAGGTGTTGACAAAAGTGCTAGAGAAACAGAACGGCACCATTAACAGTACTGACTTGATAAAGCTCCTGGTACTCCTGGTTTGGGTATCAGCCCGTGTACCGGAGGCTAACTCTTCAAATATATACATGACAAGGACTTGGGACACTATAGGCATTAAACTTTGCGATGCAGCCACCCGTGGGGATGCTGCCGTGCAGCGACAGCTGACAGCCTGGCGTGCTGTGTTCGAGGCGTTGAAGGGCGCGGAGGGAGAGAGCGAGGGCGAGGGGACATCGGCGTCCATCTCCAGCGGCCCCATCCCCGCCTCCCCCGCGGCCCCACCGGCAGAGGAACTGTGTGGAGCTGCCGGCCTGGAAAAGCCATCATCGAATCCTTTTGATCCAGGGCCCCGAACGAAAGACAAGACTTATTGCTTTCGCCCCCTTCCAACGATGTCGGTACACCGGCGCCAGCCGCGCCGCCCTCGGACCCCCCCGGCGCTGCCGTTCGTGCGCGGAGCGAGCCGCGGCTGGAGGGGACGGAGACGCGTGGCGGACGGAGACGCGCGGCGGGCCCCGCTGCGCCGGTTCGTTCGCAGCTGATGGTCCCTCGGCGGGACGGGTCGGCGGCGGTTACGGAGCGCGAGCGGCCGGAGCTGCGGCAACAACAACAACAACAGAAACAACAACAAGGGGGGGGCCGGCACAGGGCCGCTGGGTCGTCATCGCCACCCCGCCCCCCCGCCCGGCTGAGGCGAGGGAGGGCCGACCTCCCACCCCCCCCCCCGCCGCTGCTGCCCCCCCACCCGTCGGCCGCGCCTGGAGAGCAGCCGCTTGGCCCCGCCCCCCCGCCCGGCTGAGGCCCGGGGCCCAGGTTGTTCCAAGAGACAGCGCATCTTAACTTGGATCGTCTCGATCGGCATCGCGGGAAATAACTAATCCTCTTCTGTTCCAGCAATTTCAACAGTTAATATCAGTGTTGCAAAACCGTAAACATGCATATTCCATTGTACATCTGCGAGCGCACACTGCGCTTCCAGGGCCTATAGCAGAAGGGAACAGGCGAGCTGAGCCTCTCACGAGTGCAGCTCTTGTACCAAACTCGCTCATGCAGGCAAACATCTTGCATGACTTCTACCATCAGAATGCTAATGCTATTAGATGACAATTTGGTATAACAAGAGAGCAAGCCCGCTCAATCGTACAATTGTGTACTAGCTGTTAATACATGATTATGCCACCAATGAATGGTGTTAATCCTCGTGGTTTACGCTCGCAGGAACTTTGGCATACACTTCTTATCAGACATGTATTTTTGTCATCATAAGGTATTGAGCATGTTACTGGTATTCCATACAATCCTACTGGGCAACCGATCATAGAACACTCACATGGTACTTTGGAGAATATGCTTTTAAAACAAGAAGGGGGAATGATGGGGAAATCTCCCAATGAAACAATAGCTAAAGTGTTATAGGTGTTAAATTTCTTAAATCAAGAGCTAAATATTTTGGGATGAATAAAATGTCACACATGTCAAAATCAGGCACAGGCAGGGTTACAGCAAGTGGCTTTCCAACAACTGGCTGAATTGGGTAAGAGAGCATTAAGACATGTCCCTGATTTTTGGGACAGAGGAGGCTTCCTTTGCTTCCATTCGTCAGGGAGCACAGGAACCTTATGAGCATTTCTTTGATCAGCTACAAATGGCGGTTCAGAGATAAACAGAAAATCCAGCTACTGCAGATGTGTTGGTATTCCAGTTAGCCATTGAAAATGCTAACACAGACTGCCAACGAGCTCTTGATCTTATCAGAAATCGGGCAAAAAACGATTGCAGATTTAGTAAAGGCGTGTCACAATGTGGGCTCGGAACACTATAAAGCAGAGATATTGGCAGCTAAATGTTTTGGTCAACAGTAATCACTGACACATTGGTGCATTTAATTCCTACTGGTGTCTTTGGTCTTATATCACAAGGATTATGTGCACTATTGCTGGGACGATCATCCACCACAAAAGTAGGATTGTTTGTACTCCTAAGGGTAATTGATTCTGAGGAAAAAAAGGCCAAACAAACAAACAAAAACCAAAACAAAACACCAAAATGCTAGTAACTGCTTCTGCAGGGCTATAATAGAGCTTAGCAGGGTATTCCTTCGCATATAAGGGGAGATCCATGTACTATAGGGACTTTAAGAATGTATTTCCCTAACACCACCATGAACTTAAGTCATAGATACACCCGGAATAGGTGCAGCGTGCATGCTTATGATAGCTAGTGCGATTCCAGAGCAGAATTTTGGGAACCAGCTAAAATCATTGCAGCTTCAATATTTGCACCAGGAGTTGGAGTGGCACAGGCGTTAACTATACTGAGTAAGTTGGGTTGTTGGCTTGCAAAACAAACTAATGCTACAGCTTCTGCTTTATCAATGCTCTTAATTGACAGGATGGTTAAAATCTTTAGTAAAGCAGACATTATATTGCTAGTAGTTCTTTTATGCATAGTAATAATCACCCCCTGCCTATTGTCACGCTCCCAGCGAACGGTACAGAGTACGGTTCATCAAGTAATGGTCACAGAAAAACAAAAAAGGGGGAATTGTGGCATCATACACACAGTTACAGTTGGGGTTTGACCTTGATGATTTAAGCCTATGCTCTTTTCTGAAGTTGGGAAACACCGATAAAGAGGATGAGAAAGATAAGGGAGTGTGAACAGCTGGTGCAGGGAGTGTGAGAAGCTGACATGGGAGTTTGGGAAGTTGATATAGAGTGTGAGAAAATGATGTTTAGTTTAGCAAGTAAAAAATAGCTCCTTTTTAGGCATAGCCAATAGTAAAGTTAAAATAGGTGCGTGCACTATTGTTTGTAATCAATCACAGTTGGGTGAGGGCCGCGTGGACACATCATAGCCAGAGTAATAATCTATAAAAGCTGCCTCTATAACAACAATAAAGGTCACTCTGTTATCACATCTACGGAGTCCGTGCATTCAACCGCCGCAGTGAACACCAAGCGAAAAGAGAAAGAAGGCCAGAGCAGGAGGAGAAAGAAGAAGAAAGACCAGGCTGGAGCAGGAAAGAGGAAAGAGAGAAGAACATGCCTGGGCAGGGGCTGGAGCCAAATGGCTGCTTGAGCAGGAGCTGAGAGGTGCAACCTGAAAGAGGCTGCTGCCAGTGAAGGAACCACCATGCACACACTGGCCCCAGTCTCCTGTGCCACCTGCCACCTCACTAGAGAGGCTGTGTCGCGTGCGGCGAGGGGACTGAAGAGCAGAAAGGGTGAGGCAGGGGGAAGAGGTGTCTGAAGGAAAGCAGAGGTGTTTGTCCTAAGGGTTGATTAGTTGTTTCTGGTCTTCTTTGATACCAGAATCTGTAATTAACAGATTGTTGATTGGCAAATAAATTGCATTGACGGAATTTCCCGGAATGAGTTACCAGTTTTGCCCATGACAGTATCTTACTGGAATTTCTCTTGGTACAACTGGTGACTGTTGATCCCTGTCCTTTCCCAGGTCACAGCTATTTGCACTTTCAACTTCTCAGTCAGAGCTGAGATGGCTTATTTCTGTCCATCTCTTTGGAACACCAGGACAGAGGGGCATTTCTGTATCCAGGCTGCCCGTGGAAAGTACTTTGCGAATTGTATGACAGGCACTGACTCTGGAATAAAAAAATTGACATCAAGAAGTCTTTCATCCCATTCCTTCCATCATAATGTAGCATCAGGTATGCCTGTGTCATTTCTGAAGGAAATTTTACTGACCTGTTCTTTACAGTGCCCACCATAGTACCCAACAATGACAGGGAAGTTGTCTCCTATGCTATGCTATGCTATGCTATGCTATGCTATGCTATGCTATCCTAAGCTATCCTGTTCTTTCCCTCCATCTGGATGAGGCAGGAGTGCTCTGTGGGCTGCCTAGCTACTGCTTCTGTTTGCATGCATGCCTGGGTGAAACTACAGAACTTTGTTACCTGTGCTAGGCAGTGACAGGCTGTGACCTTGAGGTTACCTGACTGCAGATGACGTGCGAAATGCAGCACTTCAACCCCCTGTATCCAAAGCAAGCAGTCTAATTGTCAAGCCATGGGCTATCAGTTGGAAAACGCGTGCCCTCTGTGCTCTCACTAGCCAGTGTGCAAGAAAGAGTCGAGTTTTGGGAAAATGCCCACAAGGGCAGCATGAGGGATGTGGCCTGGTGATGAGGGCAGCCAGATGGGAGGTGAGTTCTGATGGCTTATCTGTTTGGAAGATACTATACCTAAGAAATACCCCATGTTATTCTGGCACCAGGACCCGGAACTAACAGATGTTTATTCATGTTGAAGGTCTGTTTTTCCTGGTTTTGGGAGTGCACAGTGATCCTGTGAAATTGCCATCCACTGAACACTGGCAGGATCAGTGGCTGCTGCTCCCCTGCTTCACGATGAGACTGGTATTTGCTGTGAATATGGTAACCTTACGCATTATCTCAGCCTGGAGAAGAGAAGGCTCTGGGATGATCTTATAGCAGCTTTCCAGTACCTAAAGGGGGCCTACAGGAAAGCCAGAGAGGGACTTTTTACAAGGGCGTGTAGTGATAGGACAAGGGGCAATGGATTCAAACTGAAAGAGGGGAGATTTCGATTAGATATAAGGAAGAAATTTTTTACATTGAGGGTGGTGAGGCAGTGGAACAGGTTGCCCAGAGAAGTTGTGGCTGCCCCATCCCTGGAAGTGTTCAAGGCCAGGTTGGATGAGGCTTTGAGCAACCTGGTGTAGTGGAGGGTGTCCCTGCCCATGGCAGGGGGGTTGGAACTAGATGATCTTTGAGGTCCCTTCCAACCCTAACCATTCTATGATTCTATGATTCTATGATTATTTGAGAGGGGACAATGTCAATAGAGAAGCAGCCATGTTGTGCAAAAAAGCTGTCGCTGCCTTACATGATGTCTCTGAGCTGTCAGTATGTCTTAGGCATGTTCTGAGGCCATCTCAGTGTGAGGGTCTTCAGGAATTTCTGTGTTCATTTGAGTTTTCTTTTTTATTTTTAGGAAGAATGAAGTTGCATAAGTATTTTAAATGTCTGGGTGATATGCTGTTTCTGTTGTACATTAGAGTGATGGACAGAATTTCAGCTTATTAGTATAGGATACCAAAAAGGCAAAGTGAGCTGCCAGATTTTATTACTTTACCTCCAGGAATATTTCTTTTCAGGCCAACATAAAGAAAAATTCCTATCTCCACTGTGATTTCAGAATCATGAGGTTTTCCACAAGGATTGCTCTAAATTATACCTCTAAAACCCTGGAGTGCTCTGAGTACGATGTAATGTGAGGCTACTGAAGAACATAATTGGCTGTCGTACTTCCTGCTAAAAGGTCCACAAAATTTTACTTTCCTTAGTGCATATAAATTATTTCACAGCTTACTTCCATGACAACTGTAAAAACTGCCGCTTTAATCAGTGTCTTATTAACAAGGAGTATGTTATCTTTGTAGGCTGCTATTTATTGCATACCTGTTTATGAGCTTCCTTGTAAAATGGTCAGTCAGGTCTTGAAGATCTTCAGGAACTGTAAGTGCACGTTATTTATGGAGAAAATCTGCAGTCAAACTCTCAAACAGTGACTCTCTGTTACTCTTGCTTTGATCAGCCAATGTCTGTTTGGGCTTTGTTTGTTGTTTTTTGAAACACTGACTTATTATTTTGAATATTTATATATCAGAGAATACTGATCTAGGCACAAACTAAACTTAATTTCTGCAGAGCTTGGGTACACAACAAAGATATCAAAGGGGCTAACTTAATAATTTATTCTATTATCCATGTAAGGGATGACCTTTCATACCTCCCCCTATTTCATTTATGGGAAGGTAACTTTATACACCGCTGAGATAGAAAGTTTCTGACAACCACACAATGAATGTAATCTTTGCCTTTCGTCACCAGTATTTCTGTGCCAACAGGATATTAGAGCAGTTATCTCCTTCTCATGTCAATCCAGGCTCTCTTGGCATTTATCTTTATTATGGATGTGCCTATCAGACTAATACCTTTTTCCGTTGCTAATGCAAACATGGAATTGTATGAAGTCTGCTTGTGTGAATCTATCTGTGCCTGTATATTTTTATTGGCATGTGGTTTTAAACTTTTTTTTTGGCAATTTTAGGTAAAGATGCTTCAATTTATGTGTGCTATATTTAGTATCTAAATCTGCATCAGACTCCCCCATCACGGTTCACATGCCTGTCTGCCATTTCCATAAAGTCTGTTTAGTAGAGTAATTTCTTATAAAGGACTGTTCTGACAGTAGAGCAAATGTTAGGCTGTCCAAATTCTTCTGGCTTATTTTAAGTTTACAGGATTACAGAAGCAAGTGTTTAGGAAGAACCAAATTGCCTCATCCAGAGAATAGTGGTTAACAGTTCCATGTCTGGATGAAGATCAGTGATGAGTGATGTCCATCAGGGTTCCATATTGGGACCAGTACTGTTTAATATCTTCATCAATGACATAGACAGTGGGAGTGAGTGCACTCTCAGCAGATTTGCGGATGACACCCAGTTGAGTGGTGCAGTTGACATGCCTGAAGGATGGGATGCCATTCAGAGGGACCTGGACAAGCTCAAGAAGTGGGCCTATGCGAACGTCATGAAGTTCAACAATGCCAAGTGCAAAGTCCTGCACCTGGGTTGGGGCAGCCCTCAGTATCAAAAAAGGCTGAGGGATGAAGAGATTGAGAGCAGCCCTGCCGAGACGGGCTGGAGGGTACTGGTAGATGAAAAACAACACAAGCCAGCAATGTGCACTCACAGCCCAGAAAGCCAACCATATCTTGGGTCGCATCAAAAGAAGCGTGGCCAGCAGGTCAAGGGAGGTGATTCTGCCCCTCTACACTGCTCTTTTGAGACCCTACCTGGGGTACTGTGTCCAGCTCTGGAGTCCTCAGCATAGGAAAGACATGGATCTGTTGAGCGAGTCCAGAGGGCCACAAAAATCATCAGAGGGATGGAACACCTCTCCTATGAGGAAAGGCTGAGAGAGTTGGGATTGTTTAGGCTGGAGAAGAGAAGGCTCTGGGGAGGCCTCATTGTGGCGTTTCAATACTGAAAGGGGGCTTATAACAAAGATGAGGATAGACTTTTTAATAGGGCATGTAGTAATAGGACAAGGGATAACGTTTTTAAACAAAAAAGAGAGTAGATTCAGACTAGAATAAGGAAGATTTTTTTTACAATGAGGGTGGTGAAACAGTGGAATAGGTTACCCAGAGAAGCAGTAGATGCCCCATCCCTGGAAACATTCAAGGTCAGATTGGATGGGGCTCTGAGCAACCTGATCTAGTTGAAGCTATCTGCTCACTGCAGGAGCTTTGGACTAGATGACCTTTAATTGTCTCTTCAACCCAAACTATTCTACGATTCTATGAATCTACTTCAAACCTCTTTGAGGTCTCATGCATTATTGTAAATCGGCTGAGTTAAAAAAAATCGATAAACAAAAGACCAACAAACCAACCTGTTCTTTCTTGCTGGGAAGGACTTGACACTGTCCCGCACGACATTCTTCTCTCTAAACTAGAGAGGCATGGGTTTGATGGATGGACCACTCGGTGGATAAGGAATTGGCTCAATGGCTGCACTCAGAGAGTAGTGGTCAACGGCTCGATGTCCAAGTGGAGACCGGTCACGAGTGGTGTCCCTCAGGGGTCCGTGTTGGGCCCGGCCCTCTTCAACATCTTTGCCGGTGACGTGGACAGTGGCATGGAGTGCACCCTCAGCAAGTTCGCTGATGACACCAAGCTGTGTGGTGCTGTCGACACGCTGGAAGGGAGGGATGCCATCCAGAGGGACCTCGACAGGCTGGAGAGGTGGGCCTGTGTCAACCTCATGAAGTTCAACCAGGCCAAATGCAAGGTCTTACATCTGGGTCGTGGCAATCCCAGGCACGAATACAGACTGGGTGGTGAATGGATCGAGAGCAGCCCTGAGGAGAAGGACTTGGGAGTACTGGTGGACGAGAAGCTCAATATGAGCCAGCAATGTGCTCTTGCGGCCCAGAAGGCCAACCGCGTCCTGGGCTGCATCAAGAGGACCGTGGCCAGCAGGTCGAGAGAGGTGATTCTTCCCCTCTACTCTGCCCTCGTGAGACCTCACCTGGAGTACTGCGTCCAGTTCTGGAGCCCCCAACATAAGAAGGACATGGACCAGTTGGAGAGGGTCCAGAGGAGGGCCACGAAGATGATAAGAGGGCTGGAGCACCTTTCCTATGAGGACAGGCTGAAAGAGTTGGGGCTGTTCAGCCTGGAGAAGAGGAGGCTCCGGGGTGACCTTATAGCGGTCTTCCAGTACCTCAAGGGGGCCTACAGGAAAGATGGGGAGAGGCTGTTCAGGAGGGCCTCTTGTGATAGGACAAGGGGTAATGGTTTTAAAATAGAGGGAGGTAGATTCAGGTTGGATATTAGGAAAAAATTTTTTACCATGAGAGTTGTAGAACACTGGAACAGGTTGCCCAGAGAGGTGGTGGATGCTCCATCCCTGGAGACGTTCAAGGCCAGGTTGGACGAGGCCCTGAGCAACCTGATCTAGTTGGAGATATCCCTGTTCCTTGCAGGGGGGTTGGACTAGATGACCTTTGAAGGTCCCTTCCAGCCCTAACCATTCTATGATTCTATGATTCTATGACTGTATATTGATGTGGAACAGAACCTCAACAGGCAGGCAGATCACAGGAGTGTTTAGTTTTGGCACAGCAGTACCTTATTGTTCCTCTCCCAAAGTCACCTTAAACGTCTGTCACTACCTGAGTTCCTTTCTCAGCTTTGTGATTGCCCTCTCAGAGAGTTCGTGTTGTGCAATATATGCAAGATAACACAACTCTGGTGGGGAGTGCCCTGCTGAGGGATAGCAAGGTAATTGTCCCTTAGCGAGAAATTGTGTCAAATATGTGTCATTTTCTTTATCTTTTCATTTTTTAGGCTAATTTTCTATGATATAAGTTGTCCTGAAATGCCATTTCACTTGGCACTTTGAACCTTTTATACAGCTTTTAGAAGAAATCATAAATTGTTTGATCTTTGCTCAATATTTCCGTATAATGAGGGCAAATAATCAACGAACTTTTCGGGAAGCTCTATTATTTTATGACTTCCATATAAAGGCTGTAATTATGGTCATGGGCATTTATTAGTTTATGACAGTTTGCACTTTAAAACTAGCTATATCAACACTGAATGTTATGAATGTTTTGGAAGGCTTTGCCACATAGAACTTGTAAATCAAAGTATGGTATAACTTTATTTTACCTTCAAAGAGAAACTTTTTTTGCGTAAGGCAGACTCAAGTCTTCAAGGCAGCATAATGTGTTTTCTTAGTGTTTTTTGAATGCAGCAGGGAAAGAGTCCATCTCCTCAGTCCAACCTCTGTCACACCCATAACCATACCTCAGCCCAGAAAAAGCCTCACCGTGGTCTTGGAGAGAAAATTGCCAGTGAATTTTTGACACTTTGGGAAGCCATAGGCTCTTTTGTTTTATATGATATACTATATAGAAAAATATTGGTACCACATGAGGTCTGAACCTTAAGAGGATTCATGTTCACAACCAAAAGCAAAAGTCAGCTTGCAGAACCACTGCGTCTTTTGCCTGAGACCTCTTGACCACTCACTTCAGAGTGACTGACGAGCTACATATGCAAACAGGGAGGCACCTAGATCTTCCCCTTTACTATATATCTCAAGGTTGCATGCAGCCTTTTGCTTACACATCTTTCTTCTGTCCAAAAGTCCTTATGCTCTGTGGCAGACTTCTGTGCTGTGCTGGTGCATGTCACTGTCAGGCTATATTGTGGGTCTTAACAGTCCTAAAGAAAAATGACTGTCTAGGTTTGCCGTGGCAGAAGAAACTGAGCTCTGCAATTTCAGGTTACGGTGGGCACAGGTGGGCCATTTCCTTTCTATTGCCCACTCTGGAAATCTAGCAGAGATAGATATTCCTTTATTGTGGTCCAGTCCTGAAAAGCATTGAGTTTGACCATTGTCAGACCATTGTAGCATCAGAAGGGTCTTTGGTCAGTAGTCCATTCCTCTGCCACAGGGTAAGATGAACTGTGCCTATACCATTCCTGAAGAAATCAGAAGTTACTACTACTAGCCTTTTCTTAAAAACTTCCATGAGGGAGATGGGCATTTCTCTTTTGGGTTCTCTCCTGGGTGAACGTTGTAGCTTAACCCTGGCCAGCAGCTCGCTCGCTCCCCCCTGGTGGGATGGCAGAAAGAATCAAAAGGGTGAATGTGAGAAAGAAACTCATGAGTTGACATAAAACCAGCTTAATAATTAAAAAGACATTTAAAAATATTGTAAGGAAAAGAAAAAAAAACCGCAACAAAACAAAGAGGGAGGGAAATAAACCCCAAGAAAAAGAAGCAATGCAAATGAAAAGAACTGCTCACCAACAACTCACCAATGTCCAGCCAGCCTCTGAGCAGTGGTCCCCTCACCAAGCTCCCACCTAGTTTTATTGCTGAGCGTGGCATCATATGGTATGGAATATTCCTTTGGTCAGCTGGAGTCAGCTGTTCCAGCTGTGTCCCCTTCCAACTTTTTTGTGCATCCCAGACTACTTGCTGGTGGGGCAGTGTGAAGAACAGAAAACACCTTCATGTTGTGTAAGCACTGCTCAGCAGTAACTAAAACATCAGCATTCTTTTCAGCACAAATCCAAAACATAGCCCCTTTCAAGCTACTATGAAGAAATTTAACTCTATCTCAGCCAAAACCAGTAGAGTGAAATGGGAATTTTTGGAGGAATTGCTCCCTAACTGTAGCTGATAAGAACCCTCAGAACCATTTGAATACAGCTTCTCTGTGTGTGGGGAAAAAAAACATCATCATGCCTTGCATTTTGGGCCCCAGTGCAGTAGGAATTTTTTTCCCCTAGCACAGCAGAAATTTCCAGATATTCCCAGCACTGCTTAAATTCTGTTGGTAGACTCCCAATGACTCTACTGCGAGAAGGGAAGGGTAAATCAAAACCTTTGGGACCTGTGTCATTTTGACCTTGCTTGCTGAAGAGAACTGTGGATTTATAAGGAAGACTATGGCCAGAAAGGGGGATAAACTGTCATTTGGTGGGTAGGTCCACTTTGGTGGTGGACATTCACCTAGCTGATAGGTTTACAGCCTTTAGAGTGAATCCAGAAGCTAAAGATAGGTGACTATAGTCCCCCAGAGGGTTGAGGAGACAGGAGATTCAGAAGGAATAGATAAGGAGTGGGAAGAAGTCCTATCTGCCAGTAAACAAGAGGAAATGACAATTCTGGGTGGGACTGATCATCTCATGTTTTGCCTACCTAACTTCAGGCTGCAGATGGGTAATTTTGTGTACCTGGAGTTAAAATGAAGTGAACAGCAACCAGTTAAAGAGGTGCTGATTTCTTCAATAGCATCTTTTTGGTTACAGCCCCTATCCAGGAAAGGTAGAGCATGGATATGAGTCCCTTTAGCTGGGTGGCTGCGTAAGGAGACTGAAGAGGACACTAAGAGAGCACGTACAGAGGAGCTTGGCCTTGCAGTCCAGAGGCTAGGGTATTCATTTGGGAGGTGGAAGTGATTGATTTTGGCTCCCAGTCAAGACTAAGGGTTTTATCTGAAACAGTTACTGACTCAAATAGCAAAATAAGTCAGGGTAGAAGGTACAAAACCTTCCTAGTGATTCCCTGGTGCCTAGAGGAGTGTTGTGGGACAGACAACTTGGAACCTCGTTGTGGTGAACAATTTATTAGCTCTGGCTAGGGGCTGAAAATGTGTCACCATCTCCAGTGCCAACCAGAACAAAGCTAAATGAATGTAATCAGTGCTGTGTGTTGAAACCACCAACTCATGTAGGTTGAGATAGGTGTGCTCTGGGCCTGCTAATCAGATTGAATTTCTAGGAGTATCTAGTATGTCTGTCTAGAACCTTGTAGGCTTGTCTAGAATGCGTTGCTTAGTTTTTCAGCCCACTGCACTTTTGAGTGTGAACAGGATGGCAACAACAGGAGCTCAGGGATCTTTTCAGTTGAAGATAGAGGAATCTTGTCAGTTCACCTCCCAGGTTAAATGACTGCTGGATGAGCAAGGTTGTGGGTTTTTTTTTTCTTTTTTTTTTTTTTTTTTTCATTTAAATTTGTCTTTTAAGTGCCTAACATTTACTGAAATCCTGAGGTAGCTCTGGAAATGTTTATTTGCATCTAGTCTGTGTTGTCTTCCTGTTGACAATGGTAGATGAACATAGGCTTTGTAAGATGTTTTTAATCAAAAGACAAAAATAATCTTTGTTGGAGTTTCAGCATGGGGTATATTGGGTGACAGCCAACATGGCTTCACTAAGGGAAAATCCTGCCTGACTAATTTGGTGGCCTTCTATGATGAGGTTACAGCATTGATGGATAGGGGAAGAGCAACTGACATCGTCTACCTGGACTTATCCAAAGCATTTGATACTGTCCCACACGACATCCTTGTCTCTAAACTGGAAAGACATGGTTTTGATGGATGGACCACTCAGTGGATAAGGAATTGGCTGGATGGTCGCACTCAAAGAGTTGTGGTCAACAGTTCAATGTCCACGTGGAGTCCTGTGATGAGTGGTGTTCCTCAGGGGTCGGTACTGGGACCAGTGCTATTTAACATCTTTGTTGGAGACATGGACAGTGGGATTGAGTGCACCCTCAGCAAGTTTGCAGATGACACCAAGTTGTGTGGTGTTGTGGACACACTGGAGGGAAGGGATGCCATCCAGAGGGACCTTGACAGGCTGGAGAGGTGGGCCTGTGAGAACCTCATGAAGTTCAACAAGGCCAAGTGCAAGGTCCTGCATGTGGGTCAGGGCAATCCCAAGCACAAGTATAGGCTGGGCGGAGAATGGATCGAGAGCAGCCCTGAGGAAAAGGACTTGGGAGTGCTGGTGGATGAGAAGCTCAACATGAGCTGGCAATGTGCACTGGCAGCCCAGAAAGCAAATCGTATCCTGGGCTGTATCAAAAGAAGTGTGGCCAGCAGGTCAAGGGAAGTGATTCTGCCCCTCTGCTCTGCTCTCGTGAGACCCCACCTGGAATACTGTGTTCAGCTCTGGAGTCCCCAACACAAGAAGGACATGGAGCTACTGGAGCGAGTCCAGAGGAGGGCCACGAAGATGATCCGAGGGCTGAGCACCTCTCCTATGAAGACACGCTGAGAGTTGGGGCTGTTCAGCCTGGAGAAGAGAAGGCTCCGGGGTGATCTTATAGCAGCTTTCCAGTACCTAAAGGGGGCCTACAGGAAAGCTGGAGAGGGACTTTTTACAAGGGCATGTAGTGATAGGACAAGGGGCAATGGATTTAAACTGAAAGAGGGGAGATTTTGATTAGATATAAGGAAGAAATTTTTTACATTGAGGGTGGTGAGGCAGTGGAACAGGTTGCCCAGAGAAGTTGTGGCTGCCCCATCCCTGGAAGTGTTCAAGGCCAGGTTGGATGAGGCTTTGGGCAACTTGGTGTAGTGTAGGATTTCTCTGCCCATGGCAGGGGGGTTGGAACTAGATGATCTTTAAGGTCCCTTCTAACCCTAACCATTCTATGGTTCTATGATTCTATAGAAAATAAAAGAGTCATTGCATGCAGGTACCTACACCATGCCTGAGCAGGGGAGTAGAACCAGATGAACTCCAGAGGTCCCTTCCAACCTGAACCATTCTGTGACTCTATGAAGATAAATTTCCCACATCTTTTGTTGACATGCGACTTAGTCATGCTTGCAGGGGAGCAAGAAATCAGGGAGGCAAACCCACAGATCAGCAGAAGAGTCATCAATAGTCTTTCTCCTGGGCTATTGTTCACCTGTTTGTTCCTTGTGTTGGACATAGTGCTGTTAAGAATTGTAAATAAATGCTGGAAGTGTACCCTGAAATGCAAACGTCTGAGGTGGATCTTAGTTTACTTTGCTAGGAGCCTATAACACAAAATACATCTTAGGAGTTCTTTTGTTAGTGAGAAACTCTGTCTTTTAGTCTGCCCCCTTCTTAGTCCCAGAGGTATCTCTACAGTGGAGTGTTTATCTACATGTCTAGATATATGTTCACTGACTGTTTTTTTTAACTGTAAATATGAATGTGTGTACTTGGTGTGTCTGAGATCCTACAGGTGGATTATATAATTCCTCTGACTTTACTTGTGTTGGCTAACATTAGCCATTTTTCACTTTATGAGCTGGTGTATGTTTGGGATGTGTATGCATGTCTCGTGTGCGAATGTATGTGAAGTTTCTTTAAATAGTGAACATTGTATTGCTGCCTACAAGAGTCACAAAGCAGCCTGTACGTTTGGCCAGTGAGACACTCCCTTTGGTAACACACACGTATATTTAAACCGTTATATGGTTGTCTCACCACTTGCGTAAGAATTGCCAAAAGATGCAACTTCTGTGAAATCTTGTTTGCTCTCTGTAATCCTGTAATGGCCTGCCAATCTGCAAAGGCTGATGCATGCTCTTGAGCTGAGGGCTGTTAATGGGTCTGTAGGAACTAGGAAGAAAACCAGCTTTTCTTGAAGAAACCGTTTTGAGTTGATAGAGCTGTTAGTTGAGGCCTCGGGCTATGATTTGTTAACTGTCAAATAGAGAGCTTCTGTTGACTTATGTTATTACTGTTTTGGTTACAAGCTAGACTTAAATTTGCACGACTTATTTTTGCATTAAAAATCTTAATTGTTCGATAATTTAATGCTGGGGAAAAGTATAAATTATCTGCTCTTGAATATTAAGTGAAGTCAGCAAGGCATGCAGCTGTGGCAACAGTAAGTTCTATGGCTGAGTGCTAGATCGAGGGCCACAGGGGGATTTTCTGAACCAGGGGAACCTCAGGGGGAGCTGAGAGAGCCTCCAGGAACCCACAGCTCTCATGAGAGAGGCTGATGTGGCCTGGGCGATGCCGGGAGCAACCACAGGAGATTTAAACAGCCTTAGGGAGCGTGAGTGACCAGGAGAGCTGCGAACAGGGCGTGCAAACAGGGATTGAGAGGGTGCAGCAGTGTGCGCAGCTGTTGGCGCAGGAGGGCACGTGGGGAGGGCTGTGTACCCTGCTTGTAGGCCCACAGCCCAGGGAAGTGCTCTAGGTCTCTGCTATGGTGGGCATTTGCCTCAGAGTTAAAACCAGTGTTTCTACAGAGAAAGCCCCTGAGATGTCTGCTGCTTCCACCCAGATGGAACTGCTAAGGAAGGAGACTTCAGTACAGACGGTTGGTTGCAACGGGTTGTGGGGGGGTTCTGGCGGCAGGAGAGGGGCTTTGCTCCCTGTGACCTCCCTGGTTTTGGAACCGGGTCAGACCCAGTTCTGGCCACCAGATCGGACTCTCATCCCCCTCGGGGTTGAGCCAATTGGCGCCTCTGCGAATTGCCCTATTTAAGTCGGGACAAAGGAACCGGAAAAGGTGCTTTGCCCAGGAGCGAGGAGAGAAGGGAGGAGGGCACTGCCCCCACTCCCTGGCTCCCGGCCGGGTGGCTGGCTGCATTGGGCCGGCGCTGCTCACTGAGAATGGCAGTGGTGGAGCCAGCTGGGGAACTCAGAGAGCACCGCACTCCCCAGGTGCCCACTGGGCTGAGTTCACCCGGAGAGGACTGAGATCTGAGAGAAACGGCCGCACCAACACCAGGTCAGTGAGGATGAAGCAGGAGGAGGTGTGCCGGAGCCGAGTTTCCCCTGCAGCTGGTGGCGAGATAGCAGGCCGCCCCCCTGCAACCAGGACGGCCTCGGTGGAGTAGAGACCCACTCGCAGCCCATGGAGAGAAGATGCCTGAGCCTGTGGATGGTCGTGTTGGGATGCACGGCAAGGTAGAGAGGCATCTGGAGTCTGCGTGACGACCCACGCTGGAGCGAGTGGCAGCAACTCCCTAAGAATCTGAGACTGTGGTAAAGCCCACACTGGAGCAATCCGATGGGGAAGGATTGCATCCTGCGGGTAGGACTCATGCTGGAGACGTTTGTGGATTTTTCTTCGTGAGTATGGCATCCACTGGAGCAGGGGAAAAGGGTGTAAGGACTCCTCCTCCTTTAAGAAAGAAGCGGCAGTAACAGCATGGGATGAACTGACCTGCACTCCCCCAGTCCCTGCCCCCCTGCGCCGTTGGAGGGGAGGAGGTAGAGCCCGGAGGAAAAGGAAAGGGGGGAGAAGGAAGGTGTTGGTTATAAGATCTGGCTTTGTTTCTTTTTATCCTCTCGAGTAACCAATTTTGTTTCCCTTTGTCCTTTTAAGTAACTGTTAATAAATTGTTTTGCTTTAAGAAAGCCAAGTCTGTTTTGCCTGGGACCATGGTCGGTGGGTGCTCCCTCTGTTCTTGTCTCGACCCTCAGTCCCTTTATTACATTTTTCTCCTCTCCACTTTACTGGATAAGAAATGAGAGAGTGGCTGTGTGGAGTTTAGTTGCCGGATCGGCCTAAACCTCGACAAGGAGTCACATGGAAAAGATGAGGGGTCATGGGTACAAGTTACTTTTGGGAAGATTCCTATTGGATGCAAGGCAAAAATTGTTCACAATGGGAACAATCAACCATTGGAATAATCTCCCCAGGGAAGTGGTGGATTCCCCAACATTGGACACTTTTAAGATTCAGCTGGACAAGGTGCTGGACCATCTTGTCTTTTGCCCAGGACCATGCTTTTGGAAAGAAAGGTTTGACCAGATGATCCTTAAGGTCCCTTCCAACCTGGTATTCTATGATTCTATGAGAATGCTTGTTTGTATTTACTCTAAAGGCTACACATGGCTTTTCCCAATGGTTCAAGGCTAATTTTGCTCTTTATTTTTTTTTTTTTTAAAGTATACCTATTTACACACAGTTGTGTTCTATTTTTTTGAAAAATAACAGTTTAAACACCTCAATTTAAGCCTTGATATTACTATTACTTGATATTACTATTCTATTACTCAATAATAGAATTGCCAGGAAACATTTTGAAATAGCTAAATGCAACGTCATGAATCAGGAACAGAGAAAGTTGGGGATTTTGGCAGGATGTGGTATTTCTTTTCGAGAAGCTGTGATTCTGAGAGGAAACTGGTAGTCTTGTTAGATAACCAGCTTATTTCAGATAACAGATTAAGTGTATGGTAAAAAGAATTAATGGCATCCCCTCATATATAAAAAAGACCATTGAGCAAGTATAGGGAAATTACTTTTCTACTGCATTCATCAGTTTAAAATGGATTTATCTAACTTTAACCATCTAAATTGATCTGATTTTCCCACTACAGGCTTTTTGTCTGTTGTCTTTGGAAAAGAAAGCTAGATGGCTAGCATAAACTACATGTCTAACATTTAGGTAGCTCGGGTTAAATGAGATGAACCCCATTCATCAACCAGTGATATGCTCTTATGACAAAGGCAATGGAGACATGGACATACTAGTGAGAGTCCAGTGAAGGCCCATGAAAATGATTACGGGACAGGAGAATCTCTCAAAGAGGAGGAAGCTGAGAGAGCTAGGACTATTCAAATACCCTGGAGAAGAGAAGGCTCGGGGGGATCTTATCAATGCATAGAATTACCTGAAGGGAGATTGTGGAGTCTCTCTCCTCAGAGATATTAAAAAGCCGTCTAGATGTGGTCCTGGGAAAGAAGCTCTAGGTGTCCCTGCTTGGACCAGAGGATCTCCAGAGGTCCTTTCCAACCTGAACCATTCTGTTATTCCTTTTGACAGTCTTGGAATAATGTCTTCAGTTTCAGTATTCTTAGTTCAGGGCAGATGGTGATCCTGCCTGTGTTAGTGATTTTAGATGATGGTCCATGTAGGGCCACGACAGAAAATTGCTAACTGAACTCTGCTGTGAGAAAGGGAATTGGGGGGATTGTTATTTAACAGATATAGTTGCAACCTGGACTCAGCTTTGAGAACATAACCTTGAAAAAGGGAGCTGGGAGGGTTGTTATTGAACAATACGTTGCGATCTGAAAAAACGCTGTTAGCCAGCAGAGCACGTACTTGGCTGGCCTTGTTGCATGCGCTGGCCAGGTGTGCGGCAACATCTAGTCAGTACCTTTCCATGGATTCTGTTGAGAGTGTAAAAGTGGCGGCTCAGAACGGATTCGGGGAAGCTACTGAGCACACTCTACAAACAGACAGGAGATGCCCTGAAGGTGCCATGCCTACCTCCCTTCTCCACGATGACCCTGCTAACTGACACCCTCCTGCTCGACGGAGTCTTGGACATAGTCAGGATGCTAAGACTCTCAGAAAGGGAAACAATATGCTAGTAACTGCTTCTGCAAGGCTATAACAGAGCAATATGCTAGTAACTACTTCGGAAGGGTATACCAGAGCACTACATGCTGCTGTGCTTTTGCTGGTGACTGCTTTTTGCAGGACTGTGGCAGAACAATAATTACTGTTGTGTTTTTCCATAAAAATCAAGTGTTGGGTAAGCTTTGTGCATAAGAATCCTTCGAACTGGTTACACTGCCTTTTCAAGACTTGAGAATCATCAGATCCTTAAGATAAAAGGTAAAAGTTTCCTAAGCTTTTTGGTGCTCAGTTTCTATTGCTTCATATTGACATTCCCTATGATTATCACTATTAGTAGCAGTATTGTTTTCATATGGTTGGGAAAAGTAGGTATAATAAGACTGTTACTGTGACCTGGAGCAACAGAGTTCATTTGATACACAAAATCTGTGTTAATTTATGGGCCATTTTTGTTTTGGAGTGATTATTTCTATTAATATAACCCAGTGACCTTCAAAGGTTTGTGCAATGCATACAGCTTCCAGATTCCACCTGTAGGAAATGAAGAGGAATCCTCTTGTGCTCTGTCCTTTCCTTATCATCTACATTTTAGGAAAATGAGGCAAACAGCCTCATACTATGATGTCATGTTTTCTCTTCTAGCTGTTGATCATCAGGAAAACAGTTGCTTTTGTCCATGTTTAAACTATCAGCAATGGCACTAGAATCTCCACAGTTAGACTGAAAGGGACAGGGCCTGGAGATATTTTTGTTTCAGGCTCTCAGCAAGTTCACACAGACAGCTTTGCATCATTTACTGTCATATAGAAGGCTTGGTTTTGGAATCATAGATGAGATTACTATTAAAAGGGAAAAAAAATTCAAGACAAGTAATTTAGAGGCCAGAAACTGCTCTTCCTCTTGCTTCTGTTTCTCCTGACTAGCTCCATAGTGCAGAGCACCAGAAACTAATAAAAAGTAGAGATTGTCACACATACTACTTTCTGTGGTGAGGCCCTTTTTCTCCCTATGGTTTAGTGTTGCTCACCAGCCTGGGCTGCGGCACCAGGGACGCTGTTGCATCTTCCGCAGCCAGGAGGAAATGGCCTGCCTCTTGTGGGCAGGATCGGTACCTTGAGTTGAGTAGTTAATTAGTTCATTAGTAGTTCATTATCTCAACTCAGTCCAGCTGGATAAGAATGATTGGTGCCATAATTCCCCCTTTTTGTTTTACCATTTTTTCTGTTTTCACAAAGGCTTTATGGTGAGCAGAGACCCGGCCCATTCATCCAACTCCAGCACGCTTCCCTCCCGCGAATACCACGTCGGGGCTTGCGGCTTTACCTTCTTCTCCGAAGGACTCTCGCTCGAGCTCCCGGCTCTGGCTCCGGCTCTTTTGGCTCGGGCTCTCGGCTCGGCGAGGGAGTCGGGGCTTCCCAGGGCTTTCCAGGGTCTTATTGATGTATCACGTCGGGGTCACCAGTTGTTGCTCACCAGCCTGGGCTGCGGCACTAGGGACACTGTTGCATCTTCCGCAGCCAGGAGGAAATGGCCTGCCTCTTGTGGGCAGGATAGGTACCTTGAGTTGAGTAGTTAATTAGTTCATTAGTAGTTCATTATCTCAACTCAGTCCAGCTGGATAAGAATGATTGGTGCCATAGTTTAGTATAACTCCTGGCATAGCAGAGCCCTGCGGTGCCCGGTGTCATTATCAATGCTATAACAATAACAACAGTGATAATAATAATGTACTGGAAAACTTCACAGATGTAGAATGAAAAAGTTAAGTACTGCTCCCTCATTCAATGACACATAAATACCCATTAATTATCATTATGTATGAAGCTAAATTTTGAGATTTGACTTATTAAAAATTGGTTTGCCCAAGAGCTAGTGCCTTTTTGTACTTGGTTTTCATGATAATGCAGAGTGAGATATTTGTGTCGCCACCTCCTAGCTGGTCAGACCACTGCTTCAATGAAGAAACAACTTCCAATGATTTCCGTAGTAATCCTTCTTGTGTCCTGATGGAAGCAGGGAGCCCACAAGTATTTTTGTCCTAATATCTACGTGAGACTAAAAACCTTTCAAAAGATTTTCTGTTTTGCCTTTTCTCTGTGTTACCTCTGAAATAAATCCAGTCCTACAGGAACTTCACTTATGTATGTTTTCCCACCAGAAGACAGGAAACTTGATTGAAATCATGAAGACTAGGTGAATGAATAGCTGTTTTCCTATATCTGAGCCTTGGCAGAAAATAATTTTTGGTTTGAAAATCTGGGGAAATACACACATTTTATTTGTTGTTTTGAAATTATCAGACATAGATTTGGTTAGAACAAACCAAAGGTTTGTTTCAGACGTGGGCATTGTAATGACAAAGCAAATGTAGTGCCTCCCATATGAGAGGTCTTTCCATTTTGAACTTCCAAATTTAGATGAAATGTGTAATAAACTTGATGACAAACCAACCTCTTATGATTTGCTTAAAAATAGGCTGCCTACGTCAATAACAGTAGACTCAATCTGTTATTGCTACATGTGTTTCCATACTTAGTTCATATTTCTGTTACTGGCATTCCTCAGAGGATTGAGCAATCATTGCTTTACTTTAGGTTTATGAATATAGTCAAGCTGTGATAAGTGCAAGTCATCAACACTCAGACAACACACTGATAACTATAAACCAGTCTTATGTTTTGAACCAATGACATTAACAGCACTTTCTTAGTTAGTACTGCACTAGTGGTCAAATTGTTCATATTGCGTTAGGGTCGCTGGTGTTCAGGTTGGTTTAACTCGCATTGAAATTAATGGCCACAGTTGTGCAGGACTCATTTCAATATTTTTTCAATACCTTGAAATATAGCTTAGTATTTGTTGCTTTCCGATGGTAATTGTGAAAAAGTAATGGGGGTTCAACAGTGCATTCCTAGTTCACCTGATGAACCCACGTCCTGGTCTGCCAGGTAATGTTAATGGTACCAGCACTGACAAGAGTGCTTTCTAGACAGGTGTAAAATATGGGGATTCTCAAGTCAGCTTCAGACTGACCATCCTGTGCATCAGCCTGATAATGACATCAGGGAAGTGGATTAATTTAGTTAAATCATTAAATAACTACCAATAACCTCAGAATTCAGAAAAGTGAGTGACTGAGATTTACAGCTATGAAGTAGAGAGTAGAATTTGAGCTTTTCAGAGAAGGTTACAAAGCTATTCAGTGGCAGAATAAACTGTTTCTTCTCAGCACCGTGGGTTTTTCCTGTCTTTTTGGAAAGAGTTAGTTCCAAGACCAGGGAAATGTTAACCATATATGAACTCTCCTTGCTCATCAAACACTGTATTCCCATTACAAAGTCAGAATAGCAGAAAGATGACAGACAGTTAAAAAGGCATCTAGCAGAGACTACTGGACTTGATCCTTTCAGAGGTTACTTCTGGATATGCTGCTGTTTGTTTTACTCTTAAGAATATGGCAGTTTTTAGAAGGAAAGCCCAATATTGCTTTTAATATCCTGGTGGTCTCAGAAATATTTCGAGACTATTTGTCTTTTGACAAGGCTTTTTGTGCTTGTCTGTTTAAACACTCCCGCTCGGTAAAAGAATGCAGCTGTGGAGACAAACATGAAACTCAAGTTTATAGAGAGTTTGTGCTTAATTTTCACAAATAGTGTCCCCAACAAATACATGGGACTTTATATGCTAGTTTAGATTTGTTGATATTGAGAGCAAAGCAAATTGAGTTGTTACTTTAAAGACACAGTCTTTTTAATCATATTCTTACGATCACAAAATTTTTATGGGTGATTTCATGGCAAGATATCTCCAATGTGTTGTTTGCTAACTGTAAGAAGTTAGATAAGGGAGATTTTACTCCTGTTCTGGTGTACAACCTGATTTCATAACGAACTTACTACTTCAGGGAAGTAGTTTTGAACTTTAGTCAGGGCTGCTGACTAATCATATGACTCATTTGCTTTTTTCCTTTGAAAGGCGTTAACATTTTCACCATATTTTAGCGTGTATTTGACTAAGAAACCTCACAGAATCCTATACGAACGACTTCCACAGACTCAGCCTATTAGTACACCCTACTGGGATGATATAAGGTAAGAGTTACATAGCTGACTAGGTAACTCTATAGAAGCCAATGACATATGTTATGTTATAATTGGAAGGTCTTTATTTTTCTATTATATGCTATTTAAGTGCTAGCTTAGGAACAGTACTTAAAAGTACCTTTGTGATAAGAATATCTATGTTGGGCTTTCCATCTTTAGGTTAGCAATGAAATTAAACTGTGAAATAGAAAAAATATAGAAATCATAGACAATTTTGAAAGAACTAAAAGAAAACAGTTTTTATAGCATTTTAGAATTTGTATTCTTGATAAAATAGAATTCACTTCTAGAAAGCCAGATTCTGGTCTCCTTATTTTTGCTAGGTGGCCTTTTAACTTTCTGTGTCTTAGTTAATGGAACCGTGAAGTACATTTTTCAAAGTATGAATCTGAGTATTAGTTTTTAATTTCCTCTTTCAAAGCAAACCTCCAAGAAATCATAACTATGAATGATGTGTGGGTCTGTAAAACAGCCTCATCTCTGCTTCACTGTTATCAGTCAGTAACTGGGAAGGGTTCTTTGGGACCTACTGTTGTATCACTGAGATGAAAATCTATCACCACTGCCAAGAATTCCCCAAAATCCCTTTCAGCATGAACCTTCTCTTTGTGGGTTGAAGCAAGTCCAGGAGGACTGAAGGGTACTGAGGTGGGCATCCTAGTGAGTTCTAATTAATTGAATTGAACTGATTTTTATCTGACAAGTTCCCTTCCCAGACTTAAGGAAAAAAAAGAGCTTTAAATTCTCTACTGCAGTATTTGATTTGATCCCAAACAATTTTTTTATTTTCTATCTAATTTGTTGAAAAAAATTACGCTTTATTTTTAATTGCTTCACAACAAAAAGCTCTTCCCGTGAAGCTGCGAATCAGCTGAAAGGCCATTTATTCATGTGGCTGTAGTGGGGCTACCTGAATGCTGTGCATTGTCAGGAAGACAAGGCATCTTGTAGCTGTTGGTGGCTTTGAGCGTGGTCTGTGGGGGTTAACCTCTGACTACAGAGGAAGCTGATTTAGGCAAAAACTAGGCAGCCTTGGGATCCAGCAAAGTAGAGCTCTGAATAAGGTTTTTCTTTCCAGGCACTTTCCTAGGGTGTGGAAGATCCACCTTTTGTTCCTTCAGCTACTTGGTTGTCTGTTGCCTGTTTCGGTGGTCTGATTTTAACCGGTAATTTGCAGACTCTGTTTTGGAGATCTGCTTTATGAATAGGATAGGGATGGTAGAGCTGAAAGTGGTGCCTTGGTCAATGCACAATTCACTTCTGCAGGCAAGAAGTGAAGCAGGACTGATATAGGGAGAGGCTCAAGAGCAGATCCTGGTGGCAGGAGTAGCAGAAGTTAAACAGTAAAAAGGAAGTATCTGTGGATGAGGGATTCTGAGGAATTAGTCAGGGATTTTCCTCTACAAGCAGAGACAACAAGAAAAATATCGTGCAGCTCTGTTCACCTATGGGGAGTGTAATTTCTCATGACAACCAAAAATAGATCATTCAAGATTAACCAAGCTTTGAACAAGTATGTGCGTTTGTGGGAAGTTCCCCTTCAAACGTAATGTTTATTTAACGATAAATGCGTAATTGTTTGAGCTGGCTGACACTTATACCTGTATTGTGCATCCCAGGAGATGGAGATTGAGACCGCAGAGGAAGTTGCTATTGTTGGAATAGGATGCAATTTTCCCGGAGGTAAGTTTTGGGTAAAAGCAAAGCAGGCTGCTGAGTAAACATTGAAAAGCACAGTTATTTATCAATGTTGAAACAGAGGTAAACAACACACTTCTCCCTTCTGCAGAATTTGTTGCTTTGCTACCTGTCAGATCTTTTTGAAAGGTCACGCTGTGATGGAAACTGACTGGTTGAAGTTTGTCTGCTGACAGACAGACCTGCAGTGCTGACTGTGGGCAGGGCATTGAGCTGCACACAGGGAACCCATACAAATGAACTGGACTGGTCTGGGATGATTTGAGCTTTCTGCACGTGCACTGGCCAGATGATTGTGCCTTGTTGCAGGACTATGCGTCCATAGGGAGAGCACAGATCGAGGGCCTGTCGATATCACCAGCTCTGCCTGTAATATAAAATAAGTTGGGTGTTACTAAAAGAAAGCTTCCTGCTTTGTTACAGTATAATAATCCAGGGGGTGGAATACAGTTCTGTCCTTGCAAGTCAGTGTTCCGCCCCTAAGGTGACCATGCTAGTCTCTCCTTTTCCTTGTTTTTTTTCTTGCTCTCACCACATTTCAATTCCTGGCTTCACTTTGTCTGAGATTCAACAGGTATATGTGGTACAGGCAAACACAAATGGTTCTGAATCTAGTAAAGTGCTAGTAAATGCATAGCAGCAGTTTCTCGCCCAAGCATTAAACACTAATTTGGTGCAAGTCATTTGTTGGTCCAGACATGCTAGCAAAGGTATTCTCTTTACAAACATTGTTTTTAAATACCTTGCCATCCAGTAAGTGAACACATTCCGATCCTGCACTGTGAATGCTCAGAACTGTTCTAAACTTGCCTCCAAAGAAACATTGAGTGAGTGATGGGAGCTGTTAAACTATCCCATGCCTGGCTAGTGGCTGTGGCTGTGTCTATGATGATGGACCAGCCATCATCATAGAGGGCTTAGGTGGGAGTGCTGTCCTGTGATCCCTGTTACTGACTGCAAGTGCGGTCCCCACCCCAGCACTGGCCACAACAGTCAGAGCTCTCCTGGTCAGTGCTTGGGCATGTCAAAGGTTAGCACCTGCAAGTGACCATTTCTAGAGTGAGCGTGGGTAAGGCCACTACCTATGTTGGGGAAGTGGAAGCTGGGAGAAGTGGGCCACTGTGTGGGTGCCATGTTAGTTGGTTTCAGGGCTAAGAAGGGAGACTAAACGTATCCTCAGTGCCTGGAACTGGAGCTCTGGATCTCAACCAATAAGGACAGAGTCCCTCACAATCCACTATTGAGGTGCTGGGCTCTGTCAGCATTGAATATACACATACTTTTATGCTTGATTGTCGTGGTTTTAGGCTGATCCAGCAACTAAAGCTCACACAGTCTCTCCTTCTCCAGTAAAGTGGAGAGGAGAAAAATATAATAAAGGGACTGAAGGTTGAGACAAGAACAGAGGGAGCACCCACCAACCACGGTCCTGGGCAAAACAGACTTGGCTTTCTTAAAAGCAAAACAATTTATTGATGGTTGCTTAAAAGGACAAAGGGAAACAAAAACGGTTGCATGAGAGGATAAAAAGAAACAAAGCCAGATCTTAAAACCGACACCTTCCTTCCCCACCCCCCCCTTTCCTTTTCCTCCGGGCTCTACCTTCTCCCCCCAGCAGCACAGGAGGCAGGGACTGGGGGAGTGCAGGTCAGTTCATTCCGTGCTGTTACTGCTGCTTCTTTCTTAAAAGGGGGCTGGCCTGACGCAGGCAGCTGCCCGGCCGGGAGCCAGGGAGTGGGGGCAGTGCCCTCCTCCCTTCTCTCCTCGCTCCTGGGCAAAACACCTTTTCCAGTTCCTTTGTCCTGGCTTAAATAGGGCAATTCGCAGAGGTGCTGATTGGCTCAACCCCGAGGGGGATGGCAGTCCGATCTGGTGGCCAGAACTGGGTCTGACCCGGTTCCAAAACCAGGGAGGTCACAGGGAGCAAAGCCCCTCTCCTGCCACCAGAACCCCCACCCCCCCCACATCAAACCATGACATTGATTTAGATTCCTTTCTAGTGTTAGGGACAAAGGATAATGCCTCTGATATTTTCCTGGTATTTGTAAGCTCAGTCTGTCTTCAAAGAGCTAATATCCAGAGATTACCTTTTGCTGCCAGTGGAGCTGCCTGAGGAGTGGTGCTGTACAGATACAGAAAGATCTCACCATGCCCGTGTGGTCTTAAGGACATGATGCATGTATATAGTAGATGCAGTGACATGGTAGGGAAATGGAGACAGAAGAAGGTAAGGATTTTGTGTGGTTCCTTTGCTTTTAGGCAAGCAGTGAAGGGATCAGTCATGCCTTTCCATTTTCCTCTCACCAAAGAATGATCATTTCTTTCTCTGGTGATTCTGCTTGACCAACCTAGATTTATACATCGTAGTTCCTTGTAACTGAGCATGCACTTCTGAGTTTGCATGGGGAGAGGGAGCACACAATTTAATCTACTTTAAAACCTTTGTACAACAGGTGATGGAATTGAAAATTTCTGGAAAGTCTTGGAGGAAGGCAAAAACTGCACAGTAGAAATCCCCCCTGAGAGATTTAATGCCAAAGAGTGGTATGATCCAGATGATAACAAACCAGGAAAAATATGTACAACGCGAGCTGCTCTTCTCAATGAGTAAGTCTGTTACTATGTGCTGCCACCGATTTTTTTTTGTACTTAGACTAACATGTCCAGCCTTTCAGAGGGTGCATGACACAGGGAGACCTTATATATCTGAGACCTAGGAACCAGGTTCCTTTTGTCTCACGTGATGAACATGCAGCTGTCAAACTGCAGGAATTCCTGGTGTGCGACATCGATGAGCAAATTTAGTTGCAGGTCGTGTTAAGCACATATGTACATGGATGGGAGCACATATGACCTTTGATTACATAATTGAACATGTATGTATGTACCCACTATGTGTTGAGATGTCACCTGTCACGTGACAGAGATTATCTGCGTTTTGGGTACACACAAGTACACATGCATCATGCATGAGGAGGTACATACTTGATCTGAGGTGGGCTCCAGCCTGCCAAGTAACTCGTACTGTCTATAGTACTATGGACTGTAGAGGAAGGTGACAGAGTATGGACTCTGAGCCATAAGAACTGTCTGGTAAGTCTTCTCCAGTTTCAGCCAGAAGGTTAGCCAGCTTTGCTGGAGCTCAGGACCTAATCCTGTGCTTGTGGTGACAAGGTGCTCTAATGCAGGTATGAAAATTTAGAGACAAAGTAAGGAAGTCTGGTTTTGCTAAATAGCCAGGAATGGGATCTTACGCTTAATTTAAGTGTTATACTTGCTCGTAATCTGTACTATTCATAATTTCATAATAATCTTGCTTTTCTCTGGGCTCATACTGTCATATCTTAAAAAAAGAAACTTTTTCTTTATTCTGAGTCAGTCTTCCATAATACTGAGGGATCATATATGTGCAAGTATTAAGTGAAGATACTAGTGTAAAGAGAAATCCTGGAGGAGCAAACTACAGTATGCATCCCTTCACTTATGTCCTTGTGTCTCATGTCAAATTATCCCAGAGATATGGGTACTGCAATATGGGGGCTGTGGCTAATGAGAAGAATAGCAACTGCAGTAAGATCAACATGAGTGTCTTTTATTTTAAATCCACATTCACCTTAAATCCTCACACTGTAGGCCTTTATTCAGATGAGAAGTTCACAAGCACAGAAGCAATCTTATAGCCTCCTGAGATTAATACTTAGCAGGTTTGAATTGTAGGACCCAGAATTACTTCAGTGATTAGTCCCGTGTTAGATATTGAATTCTCCGCTGAAATCAAGAACTTATAGAAGGCCATACAAATCTGATCTTGGGATACGAGATTAAGCCTGGGCTTGGTCTTTTGTAAGTGGGCCTACTTTGAAGACTTTTTAAAGATAAACACACACAAGCACACATAAAACATTGTGAATTTTTTATTAGAGAAGTATGGATATTTCTTGGAAATATCTAGCTGATCCTTATTGGTTTGAAATTATTTGTTTGAAATTGTAAAGCCATTGGCCTGTATTGCCTTAAAATAATTTAGAAGACAATATCTGTTTAAAACTTGTCGGCTATGACCACATTACAGCAGAGGGAGCCTCGTTCTGCAAATGTTCATAATCTGAAGAGTCCAGTTGACGCCAGTGGGATAACCATGCAAATAAAAATTTCTAGGAGTGCAACTCATAATTTCAAAATGCAGAATCATTGACAAAATTAGATAATTTGTGGTGGAACATAAAATATCCTTGGGATATTTTCTTCTGAATTTCATAAATGAGAACTGTGGCCTAAACATCAGTTACTGCTTTGCTTTTCATGAAATTGCAAAAAATGTGTACTTTGAGTCTTGACTAAATGCATCTTGTATATATAATGTACCATTTTGGGGTCTATTCATTTTAGATTTAATTCATTTGACAACCACCTGTTTGGGATTAATAATATGGAGGCTGAACGCATGGATCCGCAACAGAAGTTACTGGTAGAATGCACATACAAAGCCTTGGAGGATGCGGGTGTCCCTGTAGAAGCTGTCAGTGGCACCAAAACAGGTGTTTTTATTGGTAAGATGAAAATTTAATGATGAAAAATGTCTGTTTGCACCTCACAAAGATTGGAGCCCTCCTTCGTAAACTTTACATAAGTATCTAGCTCTGGAGAACTTAAGGCTACTGTTCTATGACACTACCAGTTATTTTTGCTAAGGATTACTAGGCTACTCTAGAAATTCCTTATAAAAGTCACGTATCTGTTTTAGGTGCTCGTAGTGTCTTAGGTACTGAAGTTGAAGCAGGAAACAGTTAAACTGCCTCCCCAGCCCAACCCTTCCTCGAAATAGTACTCTCAAGCTAAGGTTGGTTAAGGTGTTATGGGGGTTAAGATCCTTTTAAACCAGCAGAAATCCTCATGTAAATATTAGTATAATCCAAGGTGCACTTGTTCAACTGCTTATTTTGTCAAGGAGTTAGAATAACAGCACATTTTTGCTGGTGTAATCTGTATCTCTCTTAAGAGAAGTTTTCTGGGATGGTTAGGCTCATATAACTGTACAGGCAAAGTCTTTAGATTCACTTTTAGTCTGAAACATGCTCTTCTTTCACAGAGGAGACTATTCCTTGCTCTATGAATAGATGCGCTGCATTTTCCACACATGCCCATGGAATTGAGGATGTGCTGTATTTCAAGCACCTGTTCTCAGAAAGAGGAACACAACTCCTCTCACAGGCCCTGCTCTTCTTCTCTATATCTGTCTTACTGGATCACAGTGAGCAAACAAAGATAAATAAAAAGCAAACAAAGATAAATAAAAAGCATTGGATATAGCTTACACTGTGACCTTTAACTTGGAACATCTGAGGAATTGAAGCTAATGTCCTGTACATTTATATCCCAGCTATCCTCATTGTCACTTCTTAATATATATTCCCGTAGTGAAACGAAAGCAACTGCTCTCAAACTGAGATACAGGGGTCTAAGCAGGCTATACAAGCTACACAGAGCCTAAGCTGTCACTTACTGTGCAGGTAGAAATTTCAGGTGCTAGGTATGTTTGTGCAAGTTGAGTCCAGGGGAGATTGCTGGGAGTTTTGTCTTTGACTTGCGTTGAAGCCAAGTTTCGCCACAGGAGCACTGACGCTATATAGTTTATTATTAAAACAGAAAACCAAAACAAGCTGTCAGATTTAAAGCTGCACATCCCTTTTGTTCGCTCGGGTTAATGTGACACATATTTGATATTTTTTACAGGTCTTATGAATCGAGACTATGAAGTTGTAACAAGCAGAGCAGTGAGTGAAATAAATCACTATGATGGTACCGGAACAGCAATGAGCATTGCTGCCAACAGGGTCTCATTCACATTTAATCTGACAGGACCATCACTGGCTATTGACACCGCGTGTTCGTCTTTTCTTTTTGCTCTGCACTACGCCTTGCGAGCAATTAAATCAGGTAATGGGACTGAAGAGATGCTGGACAAAGAAATTAGCATTGCTACTGTTTCTGTCTATCGTCTTGGAAATCTCAATGTGAGTATGTTTCTGTTTTACTCCAGGAGATTGTGACGCAGCAATCTGTGGTGGAGTGAACTGCATAATAGATCCTCGCACCTTTGTATCTCTCAGTAAAGCAAAAATGATCTCTCCGGAGGGAATAAGCAAACCCTTCTCCAAAAAAGCAGATGGCTATGGAAGGGGAGAAGGCTGTGGTGTTGTTTTCCTCAAACCACTGAAAAAGGTAAGATTGCTTGTGAAGCAACCTAAAATAAGACTGGTTGCTTACCTGAATTTTGTATCTCCAGTTCTAATAATTACTCTAGAAAAGATTTTCCAGTTCAAGCTTAAGATTAATGAAGCGTTTATTAAGCATTAAGCTTTTATGCACTTCCCGTACCATGGGAAGGAAATCACACATATAAAAGTTAGTATTATACTCTATCTGTTCTTGGCTTTTTTGTTCTGTTTTCTCCTATATGAAGAAGGCATGAAATTATTAAAGATAATTTTACCTTTTTATGAAACAGGCAAAGGAAGACTACAACAAAATCTGGGGTGTTATAAACATCAGTGCAGTAAATCAGAATGGTAGATCCATGACTCCAATCACAAGGCCATCTCGAATTGAGCAAGAAAGGTTACTGCGCAGCATTTATGAAACTCACGTTGATCCCTCAGTTGTGCAGTACATTGAAGCACACGGTACAGGAACTGCCGCTGGAGATCCTACTGAAGCTGAAAGCCTAGGTACTGTCATTTGTAAAAAAAGGTCTTCACAAGTTTCCATTCTGAAAATTGGTTCAGTGAAAGGAAATATTGGCCACACTGAATCAGCTGCTGGAGCAGCAGGGTTGATCAAAGTGCTTCTGATGATGCATCATGGAAAGATTGTTCCATCCTTGCATTACTCGAAGGAGATGAGCAGCATCGATACAGAGAAATTAAACCTTGCAATTCCCACAACTGTAGAGCCCTGGGAAGAATCCAGTGAGTATGGAAGAGTAGCTGGCATCAACTGCTTTGGATTTGGAGGAACCAATGCTCACGTGGTAGTCAGGCAGGTTAAGCAGCTAGAGGCTCTTCCTGCCTTTAAGAGGCCCCTTGAATTAGTGCTGCTGTCAGCAGCATCAAGTAAGTCCCTTCAGATGACAATGGCTGATACAGCTGACCAGCTGAGCACAAGAAACTCCATAACTCTCCCGAGCCTGGCCTATACATCTGCCTGCAGAAGAAGCCATGCCAACTACAGGTACCGAAAAGCATTTGTCACAAACTCTCTCCAACACTTGCAGCAAGAGGTTATGTCAGCAGCGAGCACTGAACTCGCCATGTCAAAGGTGGAGCTGCAGCTGGTGTTTGTGTTCTGTGGCAATGGCGTAACACTGAAGGAGCTCAGTGAGGTACTGCTGAGCTCAGAGCCAGTGTTCAGAGACAAGTGTAAGGAAATAGAAGTGCTTTTTCAGAAACACACTCCCATCAGCCTTCTGCCAGTAGGAGGTCATAGCCCAAAGGATTTGTTGAATCCAGAGCTTTCCCAGCCCTTGCTTTTTACCATGCAGGTTGCCTTAGCTTCCCTTCTGAAATACTGGGGCATTAAACCAGTCACTGCTGTTGGCCACTCAGTAGGGGAAGTTGCTGCTGCGCATTTTGCTGGGTACCTTTCCCTGGCAGATGCAGTCAACGTGATTTATCACCGGAGCCGGCTGCAGGCAAAGACTGCCAGCGGCAGAATGTTGGTGGTTGGAAACATCCCTGTTCAAGAGATTGCTGAACATCTGCATCACTACTCAGGAAAGGTGTGCATTGCAGCTTTCAACAGCCCAGTTTCCTGCACCTTGTCTGGGAATTCAGACTCTGTGGATGCTGTCCAGAGAGATTTAGCTCAAGCTTTCAGCCAGAGAAACATCTTTCTTCATGTTTTAAGTGTCCCAGCTGCCTACCACAGCCCCAGCATGGATATGATACTTGCAGAGTTGGAAGAGAACATACAGTCTTTAGAAAAACAGAAGGGGGAAATTGAAGTGATTTCAACACTAACTGGGGTGGCTGCTTCTGAAAATGACTTTGCTCAGGGCAAATTCTGGGCCCGGCATACTCGTGAGCCTGTTGCTTTCACTCAAGCCATCAAAACTGCAGCTAGAGACAGGCAAAATGTGGTGTTTGTGGAAATAAGTCCTCACCGAGCATTGCAGCGAAGCATAAAGGAAACTCTAGGAAAAAGCACAAAAGTGTTCTCCTCTTTGGAAACTGGTGCAGAGTATCAAACACTCTTCACTCTCGTAGGAAATCTGTTTGAACTGGGATATAATCCCAACTGGCAGCACTTTTATAATGGGTATCAAAGTGTTCCAGTGGCCATTCCGCAGTATCAATTTGATCGCAAAAAACTCATGGCCCGTCTGGATGTCCATCAACGAGCAAACCAAAGAGGCATCAGCTCCAGTCATCCTTTGATTTATGACATAAACAGTGACAACATGGAGTTTGGCTGCCTGCTGTCTCAGGACACAACATTGTACTTATATGAGCACAAGAACAATGGTGTGGCTTTAGTCCCTGGCGCTTTTTATGTGGAGCTTGGTCTGGCCTCTGTGCTGAGCAGCTCAAGACCTACAGTGCCTCTGAGTGCTTGCCAGATGAGTATCAGTTTTTCTGCACCGTGTGTTCTCACGCAGAGTTCCCAAGTCTTGAGTATCAAGCTGAGCCTGCAAAAAGCCATGACAGCCTTTGAAATACTCTCTTCCTCCAATGCAGTTTATGCTGCAGGCCAAGTTACAAAGGGGCCTGGAGCTGTGGTGGAAGAAAGCACCATCTCCTTCCAAGATGTCTATCAAAGATGCAGGTCAGTGGTTAGCAGAGAGGAAGTTTATGAAGCACTGTCTCAGGCTGGCTTTCAGTACGGCTCCATGTTCAGGCAGCTCAGTGATGTGCATTATTGCCGGGAACTAAAGGAAGCTATAACAAGCATAAAGGTGAACAAGGAGACTGTCAGAGAGATGTACAACTACTGTATCCATCCAGTGCTGCTCGACTGTTTTCTGCAAATGACCGCTGTCATGACCTCAAGGATGTTCCAGTCCAGAGCAGGCTTTCCTTCAGGGATAGGCAGCCTGGTGGTGCTCCGACCGCTGGAGGAAGAAATGATGATATATATGAGAACAAGTAAATCCATTGGGAACTGCCTAGAGGTCTGTGGATGTTTTATGGACAAACAGGGCTCCGTTTTGGCTGAACTCAAGCGTGTTGCCATCACTTTCATGATGCAAGCATCTTCCAGAGACAATGAGTTCATGTTTGGAAACAAGTGGAAAGAGGTGTCTCTTTCACAGATGATTGGACATCTGGGGGCTATGCCCAGAGTCCTAGTGTTTGCTGACAAATATGGGATAGCTGAGCAGCTCAAAAAATATTTGCATCCTGATTCGAGGTATGTTATGTATGAAGACTGGGAAGCCCTCTTAGAAGGCCACGCACAGAATATGATGAGAGCAGAGGTTGAGGATTATGATGAAATTCTGTTCCTGTGGGGAATTCAAAAGTTAAATGAAAATTTCCCAAGCAAAGTGGTAGACCAACTGGCAAAGTGTTGTGAAGCCTATCGCCAAGTTATTGTGGCATTAAGAGAGAAAACGTCCCGCTGTTCAGTCAGAGTGATCACCTACAGAACAACGGAAAGAGATGTAGACCACGTTAACTGTGGGTTTGCGTTGTATGGCATGACTAGAACTTGTGTCATTGAAGTTCCAGAAATCACCTTTCAGTTGATTAACCTCAGTTCTTCCAGTTCCCTAGACATCTCAGTGCTAGCAGATGTTCTCGTCAAAGACAAAGGTGTGGACTATCCAGAAGTTTGCATCAGCCAAGGAAGAATTTATATGGCTGAAATCAGACGCACACCTTTTGTAAATGCAGATTACAACCAACCCATAAGATCTCTCCAGAAGTCAGAAACATTCACTTTGTACACTTCTGATCCGTACACAGCAAAAGACTTGTCTGCTGAATTGTCCACCAGCACTGCTCCTCAGCTTGACAAACAGAGCATTGAAATTCAAGTGGATAAAATATGTCTCCACTCAGAAGATTATTTTCCTGTTAGTGTTTCTAGTCGTAACTTTGGTAATACACTGTACTGGAATTCACAAGCAGTAGACAAACACAGACTTTTAGCTCTTGATTTCAGTGGCACAGTAACAGCAACAGGCATTGATGTGAAGAAAGTTAAAGTGGGAGATCACGTGGTTTCATGTTATCCAGCTGCTGCGTCATCCAGAGTTCGGATTCCAGGAACAGCTTGTTTCAACGTAAAGAAATTCCCATGCTTTCAGAATGTCCCTTGTATGTCATACTTTATCATTGCATGGGAAATCTTCAATCAGAGGTTACCCAAGGGCAAACATAACAGAACATTGGGTATTATTTCTGCAGAGCCATCATCAGTTTTGTGCCACGTTCTTTCTGCAGCAGCAGAAGAGATGGGTTGGAGAACAGTATTTGCGAGGCCCACTCCTGATAAGTTCCAGTATATAAACTTATGTAATGCCCTTATTATTCTTCCTCCAGTAAACAGACTGTCTCAGGAGGATCTGGACCACTTGTACTTTCTTAAAGATGTGGTAATAGTGTGCGGCAATCGACAGTCTGAATGTATCCAGAATGTCAGTGAAATTGACCATGAAAATATCAGCTTTCATCTCCTTACACTTGCCAGCCTTTTCCAGAAGGCATCTCTAAAGGAACTGCAAAAGACTGTGCATGTGTGGATCAATTCCATGGATATGAAACGGTTTAGACGTCTATCAGGTTCTGTTTTTCAGCAGACTAAGAATTTCGAAAGAATGAACTCTGTGATGTCCTATTTTACCTGCAAATCTGTCCCACTTGCAGTACTGAGAAGACAGCAGGACGTCAGCATGCTTTCGGATATACCGTTGTATGAATCCCAGAAGAAACTGTTTAAGCAGAATGCTGTTTACATAGTAGTTGGAGGGCTCACTGGACTTGGCTTTGAAACAGTGAAATTCATAGCCGAGAATGGAGGAGGGTGTATTGCAATATTCTCCAGGAAATTCCCAAGCAATGAGAAGCAAGAAGAGATGAAGGCTTTGCAGCAGCAGTATGAATGGAGCAAAGTAGTGTTTGTGCAGTGTGATGTTACTTCGACCAGTGATGTTGAGAAAGCTTTCCAGTCTCTTGCGAACATCTTTGCAGGTTATCCAGTCAAAGGTGTATTTCAAAGCGCTGTTGTTCTACATGATGGCCATCTTGAAGTTCTGAACTTGGCTGACTTTCAGAAAGTGCTGAGCCCAAAAGTAGCAGGGACCCTAAATCTTCATTGGGCTACCAGAGGCCAGGAGCTTGACTACTTTGTGTGCTACTCTTCTATTACTTCCTTTCTGGGAAATTCCACCCAGGCAAACTATGCAGCTGCAAACTCTTTTTTGGATGTTTTCTGCCTCTACAGGAGGAACTGTGGGCTTTCAGGCCAATCCATTAACTGGGGTGCTTTGAACCTTGGCGTACTGCTCGGTCAAAACCATATTCAGAACATTCTGGTATCCAAGGGCATAGACATTCTGCAAGTGCACGAAATTCATGAATATCTCATGAAGAGCTTACTTATGAATAACCCGCAGCAAGCTGTCGTCAAATTAAACTTTGAAGCTTTAGTTAATCATGTTTTTTCTCGGACTATTTCACTCAGAAAGCGCTTCATATCACTTATGTCAAAAGAACTCAGGAACAAGCTTGAAACCTCTGAGGAAACTCAAGTCCAGGATACTGCCTTACTCAAATCTGAAGACTATATCACCTCACTGGTGAGTGACCTCACCAGATTGGGCCCAGATGAACTAACCATGAATACACCACTTCTGTCATTGGGTATAGACTCGATGTTAGCTATGACAATTCAGAACCGTGTCTTTCAAGAGAGAAAGGTGGACATACCTCTTCTGAAACTGCTTGATCCTCACACAACCCTGTCAAATTTAGTAGTAGTTTTAGAAGAAACACACAATGCAAATGAAATAGTTGAGAAAAAAAACGTTGCAGTTGAAAGTGCAGAAAATGGGAGCTGGCTATAGGAGTCTTCTCGCTCAGGAATTGTGTAAGTTTGAAGACACGTAGACCCTTTGTAGTACCTCTGGATATATCATTGAAGACAGGGTAGAACATCTGTTGATGCTGAATGCACTTTTTTGCATTGACTGAGAAAAACCCACACCAGGTTCTTCTGCCGTTGCCCTAGCTGTATTAATTTCAGTCCATTATTTGACTTGTTGCTTTCAATATATTTTACATTAATTTTTCAATATTTTGAACTGGAAATAGGTAGGTTAATACACATACATTTTCATGTAAATTTATATCTTCAATGCACATTGCATTTTTTTAAACCGTATTAAAGCCTTGATGAAAATACTACGTTTTCACTTTGAAGGGATGAATATACGTGCAAAGCAGCATAGGATTATCACCATTTTTGCCATTATTATATTTTAATGTATTATTCTTTTTTTTTAATACATCAAATATGTATAAATACAGGTGTCTTTTAGAAAGACGTCTAGATGTTGTGATTTCAAAGGTTTCATCTCAAAAAATTAAACTTAATTTTTTCCTTATGTCTGCAAAAATAATAAAAATTTACCAGTTGCAAAGCATACAGTATAGCACTGTTTTTCCTTATTAATTAACCATCTTTTATGAAAACCCAAATAAACAACAATAGTAAGAAAGTTTAAAAAGCAAAACCTAAAGTGTATCTGTCTTATTTTAATTTGTTGTCACCCATCCGCTCTCCAAGTTTAAATTTTCCTTATCCTAACACCACCCTTATTTTACTTCAGTGAGAAAATACACACTTCTCCCCAAAGACACTGAAGGAAACTTTGTGTATACTGTCTTAATATGGGAATAGGGTCTCTTCTCCAGGCTGAACAACCCCAACTCTCTTTAGCCTATCTTCATAGGAGAGGTGCTCCAGCCCTCTGATTATCTTCATGGCCCTCCTCTGGACTCACTCCAACAGGCCCATGTCTTTCTTATGTTGGGGGTCCCAGAGCTGAATGCAGTACTCCAGGTGGGATCACATGAGAGCAGAGTAGAGGAGAATCACCTCCTCTCAAGCCTGTCAAGGTCCCTCTGAATGGCATCCCTTTCCTCCAGCGTGTTGATTACATCACACAGCTTGGTGTCGTCAGCAAACTTGCTGAGGGTGCACTCAATCCCACTGTCCTTGTCTCCAACAAAGATGTTAAACAGTGCTGGTCCCAATCTTGACCCCTCAGGAATGCCACTTGTCACTGGTCTCCACGTGGAGAGACATCGAGCTGTTGATCGCAACTCTGCAGCCATTTCTTTACTCACTGGGTGATCCATCTGTCAAATCCATGTCTCTCCAATTTAGAGACAAGGATGTTGTGTGGGACAGTGTCAAACACTTTGGACAAATCCAGGTAGATGATGTCAGTCACTCTTCCCTTATCCACCAATGCTGCGACCCCATCATAGAAGGCCACCAAATTTGTCAGATATGATTTGCCCTTAGTGAAGCCATGTTGACTGTCACCAATCACCTTTTTTCCCATGTGCCTTAGCATAGTTGCCAGGAAGATCTGCTCCATGATCTTGCTGGGCACAGAGTTGAGACTGACTGGCCTGTTTATATCCAATTATCGTTCACCCCAAGATATCCCTTGCAGGTCTGGTAGTATTCTCCAGGGCATGGAGTATCCATGGACTATGAGGTGCCCCTGAAACCACTTCTTCTCCAGGCTGAACAAGCCCAGTTTCTTCACCCTCTCCTTATAGCTCTGGTGCCTCAGCCTCCAAACATCTTCATGGCCTTCTGCTGAACTTAATCAAGCTTATCTATATCTTTCTTACACTAGTGGGCTCGGAACTGGACTAGGGATCCAGATGTGGTGTAATGAGTAACGTGTGGTGTGCTGGTGTACTGCTCGTGTAATGTATACCACCAGTGTGATGTAATGAGTAAAGGTGAAGAATCACTTGCCTTGATCTACAGGTGATGCTCCTGTCGATACAGCCCAGTCAGCTGTTAGCCTTCATTGCTGCCAGTGTGCATGGTGGACTTGCGCTTAGTCCACTGCCCATCAGGACCTCCAGGTCCTTTTCATTCAAGCTGCTCCCCAGCCAGTTGGTCCCCAGCCAGTAACGTTGTGGGGCTTAGTCTGTCTCACAGGCAGAACTGGTCCTGGGGGATATTCCATCCCAGGTGCAGGGCCTTGCATTCACCATGGTTGAAATTCATGAAGATTCTGTTAAGCTATCTGTCCCTCTGAATAGCGGTTCTCCCCTCCAATGTGCCAAACACTCTCACCTAACTTGACACACTCCATGAGTTTGCTGAGGGCAGACTCTGTCCTGTCAGCTAGGCTGTTAATATAGAGCCTGTGGGATGCTGCTAGTAACTCACCGCCAGGTGGACTTTGCACTGCTGATATTACCCTTTGGGCCTGGAATTCCAGTGAATACTCCACCCAGCTTATAGTCCTTTTCAATCTCTCTCACATCAATTTGGCTACAATGATGCATTGGGAGATTACGCTGAAAGCCTTGATGGAATCAAGGTGAATAATGTTCTCTCTCTCTCTCCTCATCTGCAGAACCAGTCTTTTCATTCTTCAAGATAATCAGGCTGGTCAGGCACCATTTGCCTTTGGAAAATCCATGCTGGTTGTTCTCAACTGCTTCTTCATTCATTTTCCTTACAGCCCGAATCATTTTGAATTTATGTTCTTCGTGGGCAGAGATCTCTGTGACCTTGCCCAAATGTTTCGGAGGTGAGCATGGTGATGAAGTGAGGAGCAAGTAACTCTGTATGTATGCAGAAAGGCACAGGGAGGATTTTAAATCCAGAGTGGTTCTGGTGTGGCAGAACCTGACCAATAGCCAGGTAACTCACAAAGCAGAGAAACGCACACATCTACTGTACTTGTTGCCTGTGCTGTTCCCTATGCAAAAGCACAAGAACCTTGCAGCACTGATGGCAAGGTCAAAGCAGTAGTGTCATGAGGCTGCTTTACACAGAAGGAGTAGAATAAAGGTATGTTTGATACAGAGGCTGAAAGACATTTCAAGACATCAGTTTCTGGTCACTTGATGGCTTGACAGACACAGCTTGGAAAGCGTGATGCCAAGGGCAGTCGCCATTACTCAAACACAGCCATTAGTCACAAGAATTGCACTGATGAGGATGATGTGTGAACCAGGAATGTAACCAGAGTGAACAGCAGTTGCTATAAATGTCCATACTGGTGTCCCACTGTAAGGGAAGGAATCAGAGGCTTCCATTGCCTCAGATGACTGTTTCTGCACTGCACCATATGCCAAACTTGCCAGAGGCAGCAATACCACAAACGTTGCATTGTGTCATCCTGACCATCTGAAACAATGTTTGTGTCAGTAATTAATGCATCCCACCTGAAAAACAGCAAACTTTTTGCCTGAATGTTACGCAGTACTGGGGAGGCCACACCTGGAGTAGTGTCCAGTTCTGAGCTCCTCAGTACAAGAGAAACATGGACTTACTGGAGAGAACCAATGAAAGGCCATGAAGATGATTAAGGGTCTGGAGCATCTCTCCCATAAGGAAAGGCTGAGAGATCTGGGACTGTTCAGCCTGGAGAAGAGAAAGCTCAGGGAGATCTTGTCAATGTATATAAAGAGTGCAAAGAGGATGGAGCCAGGCTCTTTTCAGTGGTGCCCAGTGACAGGACCAGATGCAATGGGCACAAACTGGAACACAGGAGGTATCCTCTGAACATCAGGAAACACCTTTTCACTGTTAGGATAACTGAGCGCTGGCACAGATTGTTCAGGGAGGTAGTGGAGTCTGTCCTTGGAGATATTCAAAAGCTGTCTGGACAGGGTTGAGCAGGGAGTTGTTCCAGATGACCTCCAGAGGCCCCTTCCAACCTCCAACATTCTGTGATTCTGTGAAAAAAACAGCCTCCAAACCTGTAATCAGTTGCATATTCCAAGACTCTCAGACCATAAAGAATCTCTTCTGGAAGAGAGAGAGGAGGAGGGGGGGGAAGAGAGAAAGAGAGAGAGAGTGAGCTGACTACCAACACGTCACCTCTCCTGCCACGAGTGAGCGTATTACCTCTTGCCTGTGTCAGGTATCACACTGCTTAAGCTTCTATGTTTGCTGTGTCTCTATACATGGATAGATCTATGATATATACATTTATACTTTTACTAAATTTGTATGATGATACACTTTTCAATCTCATAATACAATAGCTGTTAAAACAAGCACCACAGCACCAAGTGTGACTGAGAAATCACAGATTACACAGACTACCGCTCTGCTATGAAGTCTTTTTTCCAGCTTCCAACTAAAGCTTTTCTAAAAAGCATTTTTCCAGCTTCCAACAAATTAGACCTGACTACAAGCATGGCCCATAAATCATTTCCAAAGAACCAGCCTGTGCCAGACAACAGCAAAAACACAGCAGCAAGTCCACAAAAATGTGGTAAGTGCTTTGGAGAGGAGGGGAGCAAAGCCTTGTGCCTCTGCAGTCAGCTTAGTCTGCAATCAAAGATTTCACATGGACTTCATGAAGCTGAACATGCTCTTCTGGCTGCTGAGGAGATACACACGGTCACTGAAGTGCTGGAAACTCAAAAGGACACCTAAGCCAAAGGTGCCTGTACCTTTGAGGAGATAGTACGGTAGAGCTTCATTGCTCCTTCAAGACAATTTGAATTCAAAAGTGGCTTCTTTGGCCTCATAGACACAGGCGCTAACTTACAGAGAGCTGCTACACATGTATTAACTGAGCCATTTGAAAGCCATCTCTGTCAACTTCTGGTAAAGCAGCAGATGCGGAAGATGTGAGGAGGCTCAGGTGTCCCAGAACATACTGTCAGCGTCAAAGTTTAGAGCAAGGGTGGCTACAATTTCTTATTTAGGACAGTGGCAGGAGGAGAGACTGCAGAGAGAGAATCCCCCTTGCTCTCTCATAAAGAAGGCCACTGCAAAGCAGTCTATTCCCAAGCTGCCCTACGGTTTGGGAAAAGAAGCAGTTCAAGCTGAACTCCCCAAACCCCCTGCTCCACCCCTGAACTCGTCAGCCAGAGGCTCACCTCAAGAGAGCAGATGTAATCTGCAACGGAACAACTCAAGTGGTGAGCCGTGATGTCTGCTGATGGCTTGCCCACATCTGCCTAGTGGCTAGTTGGGGCCTGACAGACCGCCCAATGCTGGTGTAACAGCAAGGGAGAAGCAGCAGCAGCTCTGGGCTGTTGCTTGGTCATGAGACACCTCATGGGTGCGGGATGGGGTGTCCCAGGGAAAACACAGCAGCAGATGTCTGTACAAGAGGCCCAGTGTGAATGGAGCAGCCAATGATTAGGTCCATGGAGTAGGCAGGTGGTGGGGAGGAGTCCTGGCCAGGCTTAGAGACCCATGAGCGTCTGACACTGGACGTTGGAAAAGGATCAGTGGGAGATGGGTTTTCCTGCCTGCTGGATTTCAGGAAGGCAGGGTTTTGGCTGGGACACAGAAATGCCTTTTGTGTACAGAGCAGCCAAAGGCTGATGACTACACTACATAAAGAGGCACATTATTATGTATTTTAAAAAAAATGTATTCAAGCCAGTTAATTGTTAGTTTCCAGAATTTTGAATATTTTGTTTAGATTTTTAATGGCAAGTTTTTATATTTATAAGGCCATTAAGTGTATTTGTCTAAACATGCTTTTATTTGCCTGGTAGGCTTCTAGTATTGTGATTGTTGTACTCCGCCCAGATATTTTCTTAGATAATCTAAGAATTAAGCCATAGCCACATGAAGCACATTGGAAATTTCCATATAGTTTTTATATAGATGATCTTACTATTGCTATAAGATGTTGAACACATGGTTTGATGATGCCCTACATTTGAAAGAGCAATCTGTTGCCACTCCAAAACAAAGTAGTCCACCCTGTGTTTTGTAGGCCACTATTGCCTTATGTTGATGGATGCAGAAATGGAGATGATGCAATGAAACTAGAGGAGAAATGAGGAAGAGAGAAGGAAGGAGCCAGAGCTTGACAGGGTCACACAAAGCAGGATGACTCCGGAGTTTGCATTCCCAGGTCCTGAGGCTGGTACATGAATTGACAAACTTAGGCAGCTGAGTCCTTAAGTAGATGTGAGAATCTCTCATACATCTCTGCATTGTGCAGTTGTAACTGAACCTATTGATTTTAGTTTTGGTAAAGACAGTCTGATTCTGTGAGACCGAAGCACTGACTTTGGCTGGCTGCAGCCAGTGCTGCTCTTTGGCTTTCTCTTGCCAAAGCAATCACTGTTCTGCTAGCACCATGAGAGCTGGGTTTTCGTAATCACGTAAGCACAGAATCATAGAATGGTTTGGGTTGGAAGGGACCTTAAAGATCATCTAGTTGCAATTCCCCTGCCATAGGCAGGGACACTTTCCACTAGATCAGGTTGCTCAAAGCCTCATCCAACCCGGACTTCAACACCTCCAGGGATGAGACATCCACCACTCCTCTGGGCAACCTGTTCCAATCTGCCAATGATGTTTGTATTCTGAGGTATTGCTGAAGGAGCTCATATCTGCTATGCGTTTTGGGTTTGACTGCTTCTGTGGATCCGTCATAAATGCCCCAGAGGGCATATATTTGAATTAAAAAAAGACCATTGAAGCCCCCAAAAGTATAGTGAGAAACCTGATCTTGAAAAATGCTTTGGCAAAGCGAGCTTCAGCTGCAGCCAGGGCAATTAGAATTGACTGTTCTGACAGCAGCAGTTTATAATGCAGCAATGGCAGAGCACTTGTGTCTAACAAATACGTAGGATATGACCAGAAAAATAGCCTGAAAAATCCACACAGATGACACATTAGTTCACAGATGTTTGGTGTCCTGAAAGCAGCAATCAGCTGGAGGAGAAGGAAAAGTTACCCACAAGCAACAGAATGGACTGCAAAACCACTGAAGCAACGTGCAGTGCTGTAGGAGCAGTGGCAAAGTCCCAAGTGCTGTTCTGTACTACCAGACATCATATCAGGAACACACAAACAGGACCTCACAGTTCTCAATTATGCCTCTGAATTAGTTTAAAAGAGATATTTTTTTCTTCATCAGCTGCTGTCAAATGTGATTGTTTGAAGAAAGCTGTAGCTGTCATTTCCTTCTGAAAAATGATGTTCTGCTCAAAATTTGAATTGTAATTAGATAAATTAGTTGTGAAAAAAAACCCCGTACCTGTGTTTAACAGAAGGCTTTTAGTGACAATGTTGTTTGGTCTTTGCAATTAATCTTAGATAGAGCTAACCACCTGAGGTGTATTTTTAAAGATTCAGTGCTCAGTCTCCAGAATCTCAGTCCTGTTATCAAAGGAAGGATCCCATTAGCAGGATGCATACTCAGTAATAAGATAATCATGACTTTGGCACGGTACTTGGAAAAATATTAATTTTTCCAGTCAGAGCCTGAAGTGATATAACATTTAGCCAAACTGCTAAAACATCTGTCCCCCCTTCTCTGAGTACAACCATAAATGCAATTAGTCAGATATGTTCTAAACGGCAGCGACATAAATACAGAATTAATGGCAAAGAGCCCTAATGTTTCTTCGGAAAATTTGCTCGTGGATGCACTTCTTGCTTTCTGCCCCAGGCAATTCATCAAAATATAGAATCGTAGAATCATAGAATGGTTTCCCTGTTGCGTCAAAGGAGCTTGCAGGCTGAACTAACAGCTTCATTTTCCTGCAAGTCAATCAATGTCTGTTTCTTCTTTTGCCTGGAAGAAACTTCTTCTTTGTCCATGTTTTTCCTCATGGTCTCAGCTGAGGTACTTTGGCCCAAGGCCCAGGCAGCCAAACCCCAGGATCTCATGAAGCCAACCTGCATTTTCTTCTTCAGATAACATCTTGGAGAAGCACATACTCAGTGAGTAGTGACAATGTTGCTGATAATGGCTTCCCTCAGTCATACCTTGTCACTGCACAAAACATCGATTATCACTGTAAAATAAAAATGCTGTATCCTGAATGAATGTATGTAAATGCGTTAATCAATGTAGTCAACAGATTAAGATGCATCGTACTCAACAGGTTGTTCCTATGATGCTGGTAGGATGTAGTCCTGACTCTGCTACTTGGTATTTGCACCTGTGACATCAGAGACAGTTATAAGAAACGGTGGCATTAATAACAAAACAAGACATGCATTTTGCAGGATCCTTGGAGAGCTACAGCAAAGTTCTTCGGACATATGAGACTGCTGGGATGATTAAGGGACTGCCATCTCTCCCATGAGGAAGGGCTGAGAGCTGGGACTGTTCAGCCTGGAGAAGAGAAAGCTCAGGGAGATCTTGTCGATGTATATAAATCTCTGAAGGGAAGGCGCAAAGAGGATGAAGCCAGGCTCTTTTCAGTGGTGCCCAGTGACAGGACCAGACGCAATGGGCACAAACTGGAACACAGGAGGTTTCCTCTGAACATCAGGAAACACATTTCACTGTGAGGATAACTGAGCGCTGGCACAGATTGTTCAGGGAGGTAGTGGAGTCTCTGTCCTTGGAGATACTCAAAAGCAATCTGGACGTGGTCCTGTGCAATGGGTTCTAAGTGTCCTGATTTGAGCAGGGAGTTGTTTCAGGTGACCTCCAGAGGTCCCTTTCCACCTCAGTTGTGCTGTGATTCTGTGATTCTGTGAATTCCATGAGCAGATGGATTTTATCATCTTGTTGTGGTTTAGGCACCACCACATTAAGTACAGCCTCATGAAAAAGAGTGATCAAGTCAGAAGCCTGTGACTGATCTCCCTCTTCCCCTGATGTCCCTTTTGATACTCTTCATGCTCTAAGGGAAGACCTACTTCACACTTTTGAAAGAAGTGCCCACAGAGAGAAAAATTTAATGATACTTAACGTAGCAGTAAACCAATTCTGGAAATTCCAGCATGCTTTTAAAAGTATTTTGGCTAAAAATCAGAGCACTGTACTCAGTTTCAAATCTGACTATAACACAGCATTTTCAAACTTTTAAGAAAGCATTTTCTATTGCACACCTAAAAGCAAATCCTATGTATCAGTCAAATTCAGAATACAATTTCCATGCATGCAGTCATTACAGGTGACTTTATATACCATCTGAAATTCAGTGAGAGACGACAATCTTACCTTCTGCTTCAAACACAGACCCTCTTCAGTTAGTTTCTTCAGCACAGACCAAATCCTTCTAGATTAGTTTATGGCGAGAGAGCAGTACTTTGCATTAAATCCCTAGCAGAGAGGAGAATAGCTGACACACCTCGCAGAGCAGACAGGCTGCTCTTTTCAGCTGCAATGTGAGTTTTGACAATTTTGCCAACAACATCTGACTCTGGAAGAGAGAAGCTGACCTGTTCTTGTATCATTTTCAAGGATGGATTTAGCAGAGTGACATCCTCGATGCAAAGCTAGTCACCATCCTCCCTTCAAAAAAAGACCCAAAACAAACCAACAAAAAAAAGAAATCCTAGCCAAGCAAAAAAGTGAAATGAATTTAAATGAGGCCTGATGACTCCCCTCTCTAAAATACCTGCTTTTCCCAGTGGCAGCAGGAGGAACCCAGGGCAGTTAGCTCACATGGTGCTCTCTTGGAGACAGTCAAACTGATTTTGTTGAATATTCACAGAAGTTCAGCCTACATCGGCATGAACGGAAAATCTTTAGCCTTCTGACCTGTACTTGGCAGAAGTCTGTGCAACCGGACGAGGGGCTGAGCATGGGAAATGTCAGTGAGAATTCATTACGGTGTTACTCATGTCAAGTCTACATGTCTCAGCCTTCAGCAGAAGAGTAGTTTATCTGTGCCTGTGATACAGATGATGACTGATGAAACCACTTAAGCCACAGTACGGGTTTAGAAAGACACCCTTACATTTCTTATATAGAAGTAAAGGAAGATTTCACCCAGGGGATGGGTTTCTTTTCAATAATCAAAATATGAAGAAGAGGCTCCTGTGCAGAACTGCAATTCTTGTCATCGCTGTAATTTATTGCCAAACCATTAGGAAATCCCAAGAATGCAATGTTTCATATTGACATACTGGACTTTCACTTCCATATGTGAACTGAGGAGAAAATAGCTGGTTATTCTGCTTTTTAAGTAATGAAACCAATAGGTGGTGAAACTGATAATTTCTGGAAACAGACAAAATTAATGTGATTGAAATATTATTGGAAAGATTCAGTATCAAAATATTATGCACAAAGGGAAAAATGTGCACAATGTGAGCTGTCTTCCTGATGAGTAAATCTGTTGCTGTAATCTAAAACTTTAAATCAGACTTTTAGCATGGAGATTCTAATCCTGTTCTCCATGAAGTGAATAATATTGGCTTTCATAAGTCATGGAAGCCCACTCAGTAAGCGTGTAGACAGTTCTTCCTTAGGTTTCCAGGAATTTAACCATGCTTTGTTTGGTGAATCTCCTTGGCTTTAAATCCTGGAAATGCCATAGGTAGCAGTGGTGATGACAGGATTGCACCTTGTATAATTAGCTGGACAGTTTGTATTTTAGAAACTTTCCTTGTCTCTTTTGCTGTCATTTCTGGATGAACAGTCCTACACCTCTCAGCTGTTATTTGATAAAAGCCTCTGTTACAAGAGTTGATGGGCACAGGGCAACTGTACTTTTCCCTTCACCTCCTGTGGTGGCTGCTGTGGCTAGATGTGGCTAAGGGGACAATGTGGAGTCCCTTTGTAGCCAGGATTCCATAGAGCAAATTCAGCAGAATGACTCCGCTTCTTTGGAAACAGCTCAAATCACATTTAACTTACTTGTTGATGTTGCAACCCTTTTTCCAAATCAGTAAGCCACCCTATAAGCAGTGCCATAGTTGCTGTACCCGCATTGCTTTGAGTAAGGCCTGTTTGTGAAAAGAGAAATTTGCAAGATAGAACTATAGCTGAGAATGAGCTGTGAGCCCACTTCAAAATGAGGCAGTTCTTGAATGATAAAAGGTGGGTGCTTGTGTGCACACCTATACATGTACACGTATTAGGCTAGATGTAAAATGTTTTCTGACAAAAAAAAAGAATTGTCCCCGATAATTTCAGTGAATAAGGACTTGAGTTGCCTTAAATGTTATTTAAAGAAAAATATCTGTTTACAGTTTGCTACCTCAAGCTGCATTACAGCAAACAGAAGCCCTTTATTAAACTGAGTAGGCTTGCTGAAGCCAACGGATTTACAGTGTGTGAAAAACTCCCAGGGAGGGCTCCTAAGGCTTAAAAACACAAGACCTGGCCTGTGATTAGCAACAAGGTTTTGGTTTTGTTTTTTGTTTGCTTGTTTGTTTGTTTGTTTTCAGCAGAATAGTGAATAAGAAAGCCCAGGTTTTCAAACAAAGGCTTACGTTTTTCAGAAGGGGATTTCTGACTTAATGGCGGAATCCTCATTAGTGGGTGTGTAGATTAGAAAGGAATATGCAGCAAGTCCCAGGGCATTCTCTGGTGGGAAGAAGATACTGTAGAAGTCATGTAATTTTCATGCAAGTAGCAGCAAGACATTTGGAATTTGTGACATGGAGACCAAACATAGAGATCTAAAAGTTTTTTTTGATCATAAAGTCCAGAGTCTGAGAGTGAGAGACAGAGATTTTTTACAACTTGAGACACGGATCCCCTCAGATACATGGAAGTAATTAAAATCTATAGAAACACTAGAATTGTTGAACACTAGAGTTAAAGCCACCATGGCAGGAAGATCTTCAATAATTCTCGTTGACCTTTCTGAATGACTATTATGGCTGCATTTTATACATTTTATGTTATAAATAGTGGTGTGGTAAATCAGAACAGATGGTCCCTACTCTCGTTGCAAGCCCAGCTCAGTTTCAAACAAGAAAACTCCTTCTGCTCTGTTTATCATGTTGACCTTTCTTCAGTTGAGCAGTCCTCATGAGTGCTTACTCTGAAGACTGATTTGGTTAAAAATCAACTGGGGTTAATTAAATCTACTTCTAAGAAAGAGATCGTTCAATATTTGCATTCCTTAAATATCTATGTGGCAGAGTTATGAAGAAGTGAAACTTCCTACTTTCAGCATCTCTATGCAAATAAGAAGAACTTGGGACAGTATGGGCATGAGCTGGGCTAGGTTTAGGGGAAACAAGGTCTCAAATCACATATGCAAACACAGGCTTCTCCTCCCTATAGAGGAGCACTGGTATTATTTCTCCTTTCTGCACTTGAAATAAATACCTCAAATTGACAATAGATAACACAGCTGAGCAGCTGAATGCAAGAAATCAACTGCTCTCTCCGGACTTGCCAAGTTACTTGCCTGTAGAAATGTCAAGTTTGCTAGTGCTTTTCAGAAATAATTGGTTGTAGCACTCAGCAGAAGAAATGTCTGTCTTCGTCTTTTAAATGACCCTGTTGCTTTCCACAGCTTGAATCCAGTACTAGAAACCATGGGAAAAAAAAAAAAAAAAGAATTTAAACCAACAGAAGTGGATTCAACACTGCCTGGGATGGCTGCTTCCGCAGAGGAGGTCACAGAGTAATGCACGAAAAACTTGAGATTCTGTTGTTTTCAGACAAGCAATAGCACACAAATAGGAGAAAACCCGAGAGTTTGTAGAAACACATCCTCAAAGATATATGACATGTAACAGACAGTTGGCCAAAAAGGAGGATTATTCCTCCTTGTACACTAGCACTGAATATCACAAGCCTGTTTGACCTGGGATGTTGCCCTGACTGGCAGCCCATCTGTGCATCATTTGCTCTTGACCTGAATCATTTACGAGAGCGTCCCTGTGGCCGTTTCACAGTACCTGTTTTATCACAAAAGACTCGTGGACTGTCTGGACATTTCTGCTCCTGAGAAGTACTGACTCTCTTACTGTCAAAGGCTCTTTTATGGCTTGTTCTGGACTTTAAAGGCAGAGGCTGCAGTGGCAAAAATACAAAGGCTAAAAAAAACCCCTCAATCTTATTACTGCATTTGTCAAATAAAGAGGAAGAACAGGTGCAGGACATCTGAGTGTTAAAATAAAATTTATTCAACAGTTAGGCTTGCTTTTATGGAACAGAGCGAAAACCTGAAAATAGTGACTAGTGCCAGTAATTGTAGCATCGCCTACATCTCTCTCCTGAAAATTTTACTTCACCCTGCAACTTTTGCAGTGTTCACAAAATAGTGCAGCTAGGCTTGATGGACATGACAATACGAACGAGTGCTGCCAAGAAGCAAACTAGGACGTGTTAGGCCAAGGGTGAACTTGGTGTGCAGGGGTCTGCTCTGTGGAAGCTCCAGAGGCACAGCTCTGGAGGGCATGGCTGTGCTCAGGAGCAAAGTTAAAAGCAGAGTGTCACTTCTTCTCTTCCAGTCAGTACAATGAGGTGTGAGTTGTCTCTTTGTATTTGAGGCATTTTTGTGGATGGGTGGGACAAGGAAGTGGGGTTTGCTTTTACTCTAAAGGCATCAAGCTTCCCCATTCCTTTCAGTTCCCCATTTCCAGAGCCATTTCTCAGCAACAGTGCTTCCCGGAGGCTGATAAACTCCTGCTGTGAGCTTTGCAGGGCGGATTGCTGTAGGAGGCCCTCTGCCCATCCTGCCCTGTCTCCAGGGCTGGACGCAGCATCTGTTTTCTGCTGACTGTGTGAGGTCCATGCAATACTGCAGTGGTGTGCTCTCTCAAAGTCTCTGAACCCTCAAAGTCTTCATTCCTAGCCCCATGAGTACCCCCAAGCTCACCTTGTCCCCCGACTCTCCTCAGGTGTTCCTCTCTTCTCTGTGAGAGCTGAGAAATGGGCTGCAGGAAGCAAAGACAACCTCCTCAGATAAAATGTATTTATTCATGCAGGTTCATTCTTAAATCAGTACTCGGTCACAAGTAATTAAAAAAGCCTCTTCTGGAGAAACTGGGTGCCCATGGCTTGGACAGGTGTTCTGCTCACTGGGTAAAATACTGCCTGGATGGCCAGACTTAAGGAGTTGTGGTGAACGGAATTAAATCCGGTTGGTGGCCAGTCCCAAGTGGTGTTCCCCAGGGCTCATATTGGGGAAGGTTCTGTTTAACATCTTTATCAATGATCTGGATGAGGGGATCGAGCACACTATCAGTAAGTTTGCAGACGACACCAAGTTGGGCAGGAATGTTGATCTGCTCGAGGGTAGGAAGGGTCTACAGAGGAATCTGAACAGGCTGGATTGATGGGCTGAGGCCAATTGTATGAGCTTCAACAAGGCTCAGTGCTGGGTCCTGCACTTGGGTCACAACAACCCCATGCAACAGTTGGGCTTGGGGGACAGTGGCTGGAAAGCTGCCTGGCAGAAAAGGACCTGGAGGTGCTGGCTGACAGCTGGCTGAAGATGAGCCCTCAGTGTGCCCAGGTGGCCAAAAGCATCCCAGCTTGTATCAGAAATAGTGTGGCCAGCAGGACTAGGGAAGCAAATGTCCTCCTGTACTCAGCACTGGTGAGGCCACACTTTGAATACCCTGATCAGTTTTGGGCCCCCACTACAAGACAGACCTTGAGGTGCTGGAGTGTGTCCAGAGAAGAGCAATAAAACTGGTGAAGGGTCTACAGCACAAGTGTTACCGGGAGTGGCTGAGGGAACAGGGTTTGTTTAGTCTGGAGAAAAGGAGGCTGAGGGGAGACCTAATTGTTCTCTACAACTGCCTGAAAGGAGGCTGTACTGAATCATAGAATCATAGAATGGTTAGGATTGGAAGGGACCTTAAAGATCATCTAGTTCCAATCCCCCTGCCATGGGCAGGGAAACTCTCCACTACACCAGGTTGCCCAAAGCCTCATCCAACCTGGCCTTGAACACTGCCCGGGATGGGGCAACTGAGCTGGGTGTCAGTCTCTTTTCCCAAGTAACAAGTGGTAGGACAAGAGGAAATGGCCTCAAGTTGCACCAGGGGAAGTTTAGATTGGACATTAGGCAAAATTTCTTCACTGAAAGGGTTGTCAAGCATTGGAACAAGCTGCCTGGGGAAGAGTTTGAGTCACCATCCCTGGAGGTATTTAAAAGACATATAGACACAGTGCTTAGGGGCATGGTTTAGCAGTGAACTCGATGATCTTCAGGGTCTTTTCCAGCCTAAATGATTCTATGATTCTTCTACAATTCTAAAAAGTCCAAGGCTTTCAGGATTTCTACAGGCCAGCCTGGGAAAGGCATTCATGCACAGTGGGCTACTCTAGCCCAGGACATGACCAAAGCAAGCAGCTCTCTCCATGCTTCTTGCCTTACACGTTCCCTTTTTCCCTACAGTGGTGAACAGCATCTCTGTAGTCCTCCTGGGTAGCCTGACCTTGCTTACAAAACCCGTATGCTTTCTTTTCCACCAAGTTCCAGAAGGAAATCTCTGCTCAGTGAACCAGCCTTGTGCTCTGCTTGCTTGACATCCAACATATTGGAATTGCCTGTTCCTGTGCTCTTAAAAGATGGCTCTTAAAAGGTGACCAGCATTTATGGACCTGAATACCCTCAAAAGCATATTCCCAGGGAACATTACTAACTAGATCCTTAAGCAGTCAAAAGTTTGCTCTTCCAAAATCCAGAGTAGTAGCACTGCTGACAGTTTTCCTCATGTCACCAAAGATTTAAAACTAAACCATTTCATGATCACTGTGGAGAGCGACCAATCATCACATCACCCATGAGACCATCTCTATTTAGAAACAATAGATCTAGGACAGCACTTTTCCTAGTTGGCTCCCACAGTATCTATATCAAAAAAGCTATCTTCAACATGATTCAGGAATTTTCTGGGTCTGTTGCATGGACATGAATCTGGACCTCACCCATGAGTAAGCTCTGCCTAGTCCTGATGGCTCATTTGACTAATACAGGTGCCTGTGCCTGAACCAGGTTTCCAGATTCCCTTCATGTCAAGAGAGAGATGGGAACTTCTATGGCAACTAACCACAAATTAAGTCCACATATAGAAACAGGCAGAGGGCTTGAAATTAAGTCTTCTTTCTCTCCACTGAGTATAAAAAGAGCATAACGTGATGTGCTCAACCATGCACGTCTTCCCTTCCACTTGCGAGGATTTCCTCATTCCTCTGGGAGATCCTGAAGGTTTCTGCTGTTCTCCTGGACACTAGCGTCCCTCTGTTGCTGAAACAGGCAGCAGTGAAAGTGATATGGGCCAACTGACTGTCCTGGCAGTGCTGGGGCTGGCAAACCACTTCCTGCTGAGCTGTCCTCAGTAAAACCGCCCAGAAACCTCAAGGAAAATTACTCTGGCAGCCCTGGAATTCACATATTCCCTGTGGCACTGCAAAATTTTAATTCCTGCACAGTTCTGGACTTTCTTGCAAAGAAAGGCAAATTCTTAAAACCTGCTTTGCATCTGAAGCCTTAATGTGTTGATTATCAGTTTAAAATTTGTTTGGCTAACTTTCCTTTGAAAAGGACAAAACCCGCAGAATTAAACGTTCAAAATGCCATAGAAGAGCAGGTGCTTGAGAGAGTGAGGAGAGAGGCAGATGAATAGACCAGCCTGTGTTGTGTGCCACATAAACAAAGTTAAAGGCATCTTCGACTTCCAGTCCACTTGCCTGGAAAGATCTGTGGGCAGATGTCTCAGCTGCATGGCCAGGAGTCCCCATCTTCCTTCTGCTCTCTGTGTCATCTTTCACTCTTGTTTTTCATTCTCATAAACGCCTTGCCTTGCCTTGCCTTGCCGTGCCGTGCCGTGCCGTGCCGTGCCTCCCCGTGGCACGCGCGGCCAGCAGAGGGCGGGGCTGGCAGGCAGCAGGGGGCGGGGCCGGGGGGGCTGGGGCGGGGCTGGGGGCGGGGCTGGGGTGTGGAGGGCGGGGCTGGCGGCGGGCGCTGCCTCCCCCGCGCGGGGCGGTGGCCGCGGGCGCGGGCGGCCGTTCCGGCCTTCTGCCCGCTCCTGGCTGCGCGTTACAGCCGAGCTCTTTTGCGCTTCTTCCGCACACTAGCACCGGGCTGGGAGCCAGTTAGCTGGGCGTGAGGATGATGAGATACTGGCTCCAGGAAACACAGTTTCTGAAAACGTTTGAGCTGCCAGCAGATTGCTTGTTTTCCTGTTGGTTTGTTTTGGTTTGTTTTGTTTTGTTTTTCCTTTCATAAGGCTCATTTTCTGGTTTTAATTCACAGTCTGATGTTTATTTGCCACTGAAGCCTTGGCAGCACTTTATCTGGTGGCTCCAGCTTGAGGTAACTGTCACGAGCAGACAAGCCAGATGAAAAGTAGATACTGAGAACGCTGGCTAGAACCAGGGATGGCTAAAACCCAGATGGGAGGGGAGGCTGACAGGGGCTGACACGAGAAGCACCTATAAAACCTAAGGAAAAGCACAGTTAGCTCTGGACAGTGTGTGGGAAGGTAGGAGAGATTTTTTCCGGGTGTTTTAATTCTGTTCACCATACTGAAGAAAATCAAAGGAAAGATCCGAAAATATAATCCTAAGCAGGACATATTCTCCTGAAACCTTGCTTGGCAGAGACTTCTTTAGTGTGATCCTTGAAAAATTCCATCAATGGCAATTCCACAGCACCCTTAAGTAACCTGCTTCAGCACGTAATTATGCTTAGTGTAAAGAAAGCTTTTCCTAATGCGTTGCACTGCATCTTGATACTTGCCTCTTTGCTGTAATTCTGTCTGTTTTCATGGAATAGCTTTGTTCTTTGTTTATGTGGCTCTTCTGAAGCTTGGAAGCTCTATATTTGGGTTCTTAAAACATTGAGGCAACTTGTTGTGTTTCATATTTATCACTTGCTGATGACTCAGTTCCAAAATACGTTGTTATTTCCCCAAATTATTTCACTAATGTACATTCATTATCAAACTATTTGGGTTGCATATTTTTAAAGCAGCTCATTGATATGAATATACTGCTATGAACCAGAGGCAGCTGTCTGTAAACCACATTGATAAAACTAATATGGTAAAAATTATCCTTTAAGAATTGACCTTGGCTGTTACATAGTCTGCAGTTGCTTACATTTTTCCCTAGTGATTTTCGTGATATTAGTTATAAATTCAGGGCTGGGTAAATGGTTTGGCAAAATATTCAAAGCTTCCCGACTTGGCAGACTGGTGAGCACCAAAACCAGATGTTCATCCCGACGTTTCAAAGAAGTAGCAAATACACTTACTGCACAATGAGCAAAAGCAACAGAAATGAAATTCTTTTCACTGTACTGTGGATACAAAAAAAAAAAAAAAGTACGAGGTGGGAGAGGACATGTATTCTTTTCCCCAGTGGCAAAACGAAATTTTTAGAATTTCATTTTTTTTTCTAAAAAGCAGAACAACAACACTCCCTTTGGCATTACATGAGAAAAAAGAGAGAACACTGGTTCTGTTCCCTGCAGTCAGCTCACAAAAGCAAAACAGAAAATATGCATGGAAAACTTCTAAATATCCTACTTTCTGACTGATATGGAAATACCTGGAAATTGCTTATGGTGAGAATGGAAGTCCTAGTCTCAGATAGGAAGAGGAGTGCATCATGACCTTAGACATACAATAAGTGGCTTTGATGCTTCTGCTTTAAAAGAAACGACCTAAACCACTGCCAATTTAGAAATCAGAGGACTTTCCACGTCAGTTTGAATGAGGAATGAATATGCTGCTATCTCCTCCAGGCTGCTGCTGCTGCTGCTGCTAGCAGGTCAGGCACAGAGAGGGAACATCCATTTTGTCTCATCCTCCAGGCTTTGCAACGACTTTCTAAGCAATGCTCGTAACTACTTGCTACTTAAAATTTTCAGCACATAAGCCTCTGGGCTGTGTATTCTTTCTGCGTCTTGTTACTGTCAGTACTAATCATGCCATTTTGTTAAGGGACCACATCACAGCTAAGAGCTTCACTGCAATAAGCACTGTGCCAATACCCCTCAAAAGCTTCACAACCCTCAGCTTTCCAACTGCAGTGGTAAATCTTAGAGCAATATTTTCAGTCACGCCAAAGTGACTTGGAACCCTAAGCCAGAACTGACTTAGAGATGTACATTTGTATTGACAAAAGCATTTATGCCTCGTTTCATTCAGCCTCACTCAGTGTCTTGTCTGTACTTCTACTTGCCAAAAGGCAAGAGACAAGGAGATATCCATGCAAAACTTTCAGCTCATCCCTCTTTTACTGCTGTTGGGTTACCTTGCATGCATGATGGTAGTCAATCTGCCAGTAGTATTAGAAATACACACACATACATCTCTCCCAAGCAGAAACATTTAATTCTTTGTGAGATTTACAGACAGAGGAGCAAATGATTTGGGACAATGACTTCTGGCTTCCCCCCCCACCCCGCCCTTAATTCCTGATGCCTAAGTCATTTATTTACAGAGCAAATCTCCCAAAGCTGACAGAGTCTGATCGCACTAAGCTAATGAAATGTATGCACTTTCCTGCCAACTAAGGAGATATTTCTCAGAGATAATCCAGCCAGCTGGCAGGACAGTGTCTCTCAGGAAATATTTCCCAAAGACATCATGGCTGATTTGGTGCAGGAACTTGCAGGAGCTCCAGGCGGTGGCTCAGACAGGGCAAACTGGCTCCACGGCTGCTGCGCCATGAGTCCATGGCCCCACAGAGCTGGTCCCTGTGGCAGCCCAGGGTCAACGTGGAGAGGTTCAGCTGGGTGTTGGGGGATGCTGAGACCAGTCTGTCTCCATGGTCCCAGCAGCTGGAGAAAGGGCCCAGCTCCACTGTCTTCACATGTGTCCTCCCAGGCCATGCCATGGTGTCTGAAGTCCCCCCAACACGCTCCTCCACCAGGAAAGCAAGGTGCGTGGGCTTTTTTAGCAAAGATGCAAGAACAGGGCTTCTGACACTGTCTTGAGCTATTTTCTAAGAGTAACTGAATCTGTTTTCCTTCACAGCTGCATACACTTCAGTGTAAGTTTATGTGCGAACACTCACTTAGGAGTAAGAATTTCCTATCTTGACTTAATTAAAGTTACTTAAAGAAAATATATCTCCTTAAATTGAGTCAAGCCTCTTAATTGTGTCCTCACACAGCTTTGTACCAGAATTGCTGGAAGCATGAATGAGACCAGATGTAGTCAATTCAGTTCCAGCGTGTGAGCTGAGGAAACGCTCCTGGGAACTGATCATCTGAGGATTTTGCAATATATTTCTTGTCAGCAGTCGCAACGAAGCACTTCAAGGCCTAAGCCGCAGCAGCACAGTTGGACGATAGAATCCATAAACAGCTCGCCGTGGTCTGTGATTAAAATAGAAAATGGCTGATTTAACTTAAGGCACAAATCCCATCACAGAACTTGGCCCGAATCCACGAGTGCTTCCTGAGGTCAGGGAGAATTCACAGTTTGAGCAGAGGTCATGGCCATGTCTGGCTTCTTGCCATAGCAGTTCATCAGAAAATAATTGTAAAAGTCAAACTGCTGATGCTGATGAAGTGCCTGTAAGGACACATCAAGTAAGGTATTGTGCTTTCTCTGCTGGCTACTTCTGTACACAGAGAGCTGTCATTTCTCACCCAATTGGCTGCTCATTCTACATGGAAACAAAGACAATGCAACTCTTAGTCAAAAAGTATTGTGTCCCATACATATGCCTCCCTAAAGACAGCAAAAATCCTGGAGAAATGCAGCAACTAATATTTACTAAAGTACCAGGAAGAGTTTCTCCCTACTGGGCTCCAAAGGAAAGAGAGAGAAGGCTGAGGAGCTGGCCTCCTCAGGCCAAAATTTAAAAATCATCATACTTGTCACATACGTCTACATATGCATTTGCACCAGCAGATGTTCCCATGTTCGCTCCTGGAACACCATATGAACAGATACGTGATTTGTACCTACAAATTCAGCCCCTATAAATTGCCATCATGAGTGCACACAGAAATTAAGCCATTTTGAGATGTCTGCTGGTTAGGGTATGTCGTAGAAAGGAGCAAGCAAATAAGTTGCATATTCATCTCTGATGGGGGAATCACTCTAAGTCTACGTACTGATAAGAGTAATTAACAGTAATATACAATGAGGCACAGGGAAGATAGGAAAATGGAAATGTGGCCCTTTAATCCCCATGAAAATATAAATAATTCATTGTCATGATTAATATGAAGGTTTCTTTGGCTGATGTCTTCAACTGCAGAGTAATAATACTTACAGGAAAACATATGCCACCTTACAAATGTTCTATAATTTAGCAAAGCACAGGGATCTGGGAGCAGAGAACTGCCCCTTCTCACTTCATCTTTCTGTATCATTCTCACTCTTTTGCTGCTTGTGGATTTTTGGATTAAACTCAAACTAGGCTAAAGTCACCTTGGCTGTTATAGTAAAGAAAACCTCTCAAAACCAAATAGAAATGTCCCTGTTCCAAGAAGGATGAACAGGAGGCTGAATGGTGCTAGTGCTGCCTGTGGCGGGTGCTTCTCTGCCTCTCCAGGCTGGCTCTGCAAACCACCTCCTTCCCTTCAGCCAGCAAGCCCACTGCTCCTTACCCTGTCTTCGCCTCCTCCATGGCAAAGTCTTTGTCATCTCCACTCTCCTTCAAAAAAATCCCAGAGTTATCCCAAGATCGGGGAAGCAATGACAGTTTGCAAGGAGAGAGGGGGCCGTGAGGATGGTTTGAGAGAAGCAAGAGAAAAAAGGGAAAATTCCCAGAATATGGGACGGGTGTTCTTTGGGGCTGGGGAAGAGAGGAGAAATCAAGTAGGCAATGGCCCAAATGCTTGTTGGAAGAGCATACTGCAAGAACGTGTTTTTGGAAGGGGTAAAGCTTTCCTGTAACTAGAGCTGTCCACTGCTGTACATTCACACTGTGTATGGATGAGAACCCCTGGTTGGGGTGTCCTGTTGCTGGGGTCCAAGGCAGGAACTGGCAGGCTACAGGGCTACATCGATATAGCCCATAAACACTGTGGCAATGGGCCCCACGCAAAAGCTCCGTTTTGTGAGTCAGTTGGTTTTTTCAGCCTTCTTTTCAGAAAACTTTCCAGATTTCATCAGTATCTGAGGCAATTTGTGAAGTCCTAAGTCTGGCACCAGACTGCTAAATCTCTTTAGAAGGTCCTGCTCTTTCCTTGAGCACTTGTGTGTGAGGCTGCCACAAGTTTATTTGTAAAACCATGTTTTGGCTGCCCGCAGAAGCAACCAAGAAGACTTCTTGTTGCTTCTACAAGACTAAAACTCCTTGCCAAGTCCCTATGAGATGAATTTACCCACTCTGTCCATAACACTTCCTTGGTGACATTAATGGGTTTTTTAAAAATTATTAAAATATGCCAGTCTTGGCCTCTAGATACCTGTACAGAAGCTGCAACAAAACTCACATATAAAAAATCCTCTGAAATACTGACTATGGAGTATTTTAAAGTGACTAAACCTTAAGAAATTATCAATGGCAAATTTTCTGGGCTTCCTTTGAAGAAAACTTATCCCAGTCCTCTTACAGAAGAAACTGGTTGTCTGATGTTAAGCAGCACACATTTAGAGAAAAGACTAGTTGAAAATTAGTTGAAAATGTATTTCTTTTCATTTTTAAACTTTTCTTCGTGGAAAATGAGACTAGATGGTAGTGTCTTCTCAGATTACCTACATGTCCTTTTTCTGTCATAACCAATCTTCCTCAGTTCCTCTTGTCATTTCTTGGCTCTCCCTTAGGATTAATGCCTTCTCTCAAACTCAAAAGGATTTCTCTTTCTCACCTTTCCCTACCATCCTACCATCCTCCAGTTAGCTAAATTGTATAGTAACCTTTTGGGATCAAACCAGTAAGCAAAATTTACCAAGCTAGAAGGCCTAAGGTGAGGCAGAGCTGAGAGGGAGAGAAGAAAAAAGAAGTGTATGTGAAAGCAAAATGATTCGTCCAACTATATTTCATTTCCTGGGTTAAGAATTCAGAATGAAGCTCTGCGCCCCATTTTCTTCTGCTCGTAGAGAAAAACAAAATAGAAGTGAGCATAGCCAGTTTGATTGCCTGCAGGAACTGCTCCCTTGCAGATGTTTTTCTTGCTGGGGATATCACAGCCTTGGGGTTCCTTTGGAGCATTCGTTTATTCTAAAATATGGCCTGAACTGCATACCAAAAAGGAACTGGGAAAGGGAAAGTCTTCCTTTTACCTTCTTGCTGTGGAGAATCCTTCCCTTTCCAGAGTCCTCATAGATGCTCTTCCCACACACTGTTACCATCTCTCCCCATGGCCACTTTCTCTTGCTCCCTTTAAGGATCTGGTCAACTCCACAAGGCTGTCACATGCTTTCTGAGTTAATGGCATTAGTAGCAGGATCACTTGGGAAGAGACAGAAATCGTGAGGAAGAGCGTGGAGCGGAATCTGTTCTCTCTGTTTCTGATGCTGGAAAAGAAGGAGTGGCAACAGGGAGGTGTCCTTAATGACAGATTCCGGAAACATGTATATTTTGTTCCCATTTAATTCTGAAAATGAAAGTCAGTCAGAGCATGGGGAAGAGGATAATATTTTATTTAAAGGAAAGAGCATGGGGTGGATAATATTTTAAATATTTGTATTTCCTTAAAGCACTTAAGAGGCGTTCTCATTAAGAAGATATGTCCTAATTAAGAAGATATGTTCTCATTAAGGGTATGGTAGAGCTTTGCAAATCTGATACTGATTTTTGAACTCGCAAATTACGTGCCTTTCAGTATCTATATGACACATGTAATAACTACTATTAGTTTTGAACTTCAGGTAGCTGTTTTTCATGCTTTTATCACAAATATCAAGTGGTTTAATTTTTTTTTTTCCTTAAGGGCCTGAGTTTCTTGAATCGTAAAGAATATGTGAGGATTTTAATTTTTATAATATAACAATTTTCTAGCGCTTATTACTGAAAGCTCAAAAGTCAAAACGAAGACGTGAATGTGAGAAAGCAAAATTTTCAATAATGATTTTTAATATCGTAGCTGGTGATGCTTGGACGATAAATGGGAATCCTCGTTCCAAATCAGGCCTTTAAACGCTCATCTATTCCAACAACTCTGTGGGTGGTTCCATGTTATCCTGTATATAGCGTCCTTTAGCAGTGAATTTTTTTCCTTCAAAAGATGGAAGTCTGTTTCTAATAACAATCACCTGAAACCGTCACCTGACTGCCCAGAGAAATCACAGCGCTTCTTTCCAGAAGGCACCTCCGGGAGCAGCGCTGCACCTGCCCGGGAGAGCTGCAAGAGCAGCAAGGCACGGGAGGTGGCACCTGCAGCAGCAGCAAGGCGCGGGAGGTGGCACCTGCAGCAGCAGCAAGGCACGGGAGGTGGCACCTGCAGCAGCAGCAAGGCGCGGGAGGTGGCACCTGCAGTAGCAGCAAGGCACGGGAGGTGGCACCAACCTCCCAGCAGTGACCCGGGAGGCAGAGCCGGGCTCAGGAGGCGCGTTTGCTTCCTCTGAATTCACCCCTCCAAGACAGCGGTAGCCGAGGGGTGCTGGGGGGAGAAGCGAGAGCCCGGAGGGCGTTCGCGGTGCTGAACGCAGGCGAAGCTGAGGGAAATAATCGGTGCGGATGGTGTTGGGAACACGTTTCCTCCCGGGAGACCTGCAGCACTGGAAGCTGAAGCGGCCGTTTCAGGGGCTGTATCACAGGCAACTACGACATTGAGGGTGGTTTTGGGAAACGACTAGACTCTGGGGAACTCCTTCCTATGACCGGTTAGAAGGTCAGCAATTTTTTGCTTGCCAAGGGTGGTAGAACACCTTGTGCAGATCCTGTTGCGAAGCTCTTGCTCAGGCAATGTGTAAAGTGTTTGGTTAATGTAAAACACGTATGTATAGTGACTTTTTAAGGTGTACTATAACTTAATAGTCAGTAGCCTGGTTAGTGATGACATGAGTGAATGGATGATAGCACACAGATTACAATAGCTGTGGGGGAATTACGAGGACCCTGAGTTCCTATAGTATAAGGCTTTATTTTGAGCAAAGGGTTTTTTTCTATTCTTTTTTTTTTTTCTTCTTCTTTACAGAAAGTGCAGAATTCAAAATGGAAAATATAAGATTAAATCTAAAGCTGCTAGCTTACAAGTGAGAGGTGAAAAAGTGACGATCTTCATACTAATACTATTCCACATGGCAACCAGCAATATTTTCCATTCTGTTTTTCTTTTCAAATGTTTCTTTCTGGTGCTGCTGAACTTCTTGCCCTCTTGAATGCTTTGCTTTGTGATACAAGCAGCACTGCAAGCTCATCCTTCTTGAAAGGGGCTATTTATTCAGTGAAGTTTTCGTCAGATCACTTACATAACTTCAAAAGCAATTTCCAGTGCTTTCTTTTCACTGTCTCTTTGTAAGAACTTTCTGGATTCTTGGACCGAACAGATATTATATAAGTACAATGCACTGTGCTGCTATATCAACATCAATTGCTGCAGTTGGATCACCAATGCTGTACAGCTGCAGAAAGGAAATGGTCTTGACAAATAGGATATGTAGGATTTTTCCAGTACAGTATTTAGAAAGAGTTGCCACGTGAAATCCCCATTAGGCAGCAGCACCACAAAGATAAAGGCAAGCTATGTAAAGTGCCACAGCAGCAAATGCAAATATCTCACTTTCTTACTGAATTCTTGCTTGCTGCAATCATCACCATGCTGAAGTGAAGAACAGCAAAATGTATTGCGTTATCAGGCATAGGAAAGCTGATGACTGATAGAGAAGAGCAACTTTACTCCAAGGCACAGAAGGGAAGCACATACTGTCCTGGATTTGTCTGCTGTTCCTTTGGAGAATGGCAAGTATTTAGTATTATATGTCCCCTGGGTATCAGTGTTGAACCATGAATGTTGGCTGCATATAACATTTCAAAGCAATCATACTGTTAGCACAATTACAAACACACTTGATTAAACCATCCTACGTTATGAAGAGAAGTTACAAACAATAGATTCAGGGCCAGTTTTCCTCCTTGGCATAGACCTGCTCAGAAGGCTTCAAGTAGGTCAATTTATGAGCATAATCTAGGAGAGAGCTGAAGTGGCGATACGAGCTGTATTGTTGAGTGAGTAAATTATACTCCATCGCTAAATTATTTTTGCTTTTCCCTGTTTGTTTTCCTAGTACTAAGCAGTGGGGTTTGTGTTATTTGCACAAACTAGCAGGGAGACTTTGCAATACAGAAGTCCTGACACTACTCAAACATGCAGTCATGTGCTCAGATCATTCCCTGCTCTTTCCACTAAAGATGATGGCACCCAGGTCCATCAAATAACCCATACATGGCCCGTTCCTAGTGAAAGTACTCTTTTCCATTAATAGATCCTGACAGGAGGGAAGAGAAGAATCAGCCCACAATCTACTGTCTTGAGGTTGCTATTGACAAAATATTTTACCTAAATATTTTCAGGCATTTGATGAGAATCCAGTATCAGATGGATTGGAAAAGGAATAGAAATGACAGGAAGATTGTGAAGATTTTTGGGAGAGACCTGGAAAGTGAAAATGTCTTTTCCAGATCTTTCCAACATTCCTCAAGTTGGCCAAAAAAAGGGAAGGCATTTCGCATCTAAAGACTATTTTAGTAGAGAATCCAGAAAGTGCTACTGGAGGAAAAAACTTACCTTTGAAAGCATCTTGGCTATCAAAGGAAAGAATTAGACTGTCACTAGGACTATTAAATTATTTGAAATATGAAGGATACTCTTGAAAGGGGTATTAGAGATGATGGATTATACCTATTTGCTACACAGTGGCAAAATACATGCATAGTAGTATGGTTTCTAGTGTGCCTCTTTTTTATTTCTAGTGATTTATTGGCAGGAGGCCTGTAAAAATAATGGAAAATCAAACAAAGCAACCAGTTAGTTAAAAAATGATAGCATTAATACTCTTAATCTGTTCAAAAGCTGTATTTTTATTTTAAATAATATTAGTCACTTTTTAAATAGGGTATTGTGTGCTTTGTCTGAGGTCAGAGCAGGTACATGGTGTTTGCACAACTCACAGGGTACAAAGATCCCGCTGCTATTTCTGGATGCTCAGAACACCATTGAACCAAGACTGCTTATTTATAATGCACGTTTTCTTCTTGAAGCTCATGTATATCTCTGATTATAATTCATACAAATTACTATAATGTCTCTGTGCAGTTTAAAGTCATGCGTCAAAGTCAAGTCTTTCTAAAGAAGTGATTTGCAGAAAACGAAAACACACTAAGTCTTTTTATCTTAAATCTCGTCCTCTCAGCAGAAGAAAAGGATCTGAGAAGAAGAATACGAAAACCAGTGGAAAATGTATAGGAGGAAAAAAATACATCAATTGCTAATATTGCCAATTGAAATCTTCTGGATGCTGTAATACTGAGAAATAAGAGAATGCGTGTTCTGCTGATGAGATATCTCCACTGATGGAGAAGGAACAGCCTGAAAATGTATGAAAATTTAGGGGGTACAGTCTAAAAATAGTTTACCAGAAAAAAACAAGTTTTGAAAAGCCCCATTTCAAAAGTCTGTTTTTACAATGAAGGATGCAAAATTACTCATCAAGTGCTTAATCACAATCTTTAGTTTTTTGGCTGCTTGCAATATGAGTATTACCATCCAGACTGATTTAGTTGGCTCAGCTCTTCCCTTGATGGTTTAAATGATTTACTAGCCATCCTACTGAGAACACAGGCTCCAGGAACGCTTGTTCCAATCTCTAGGACATGCTTGCTCCGTGCCTGCTCTGAAGAAGGCTTTTTTTTTTTTTGGCTTTCTCATCCTTTGGAGCAAACTGCCGACAAAAACACATGTAGGTTGTGAGATAGATGTTGCATGAGCCATTTGATCCAGTCAAAATACTACAGGCATGTGTCATGGTTTGATGTGGAGGGGGTGGGGGTTCTGGTGGCAGGAGAGGGGTTTTGCTCCCTGTCACCTCCCTGGTTTTGGAACCGGGTTAGGCTTAGTTCTGGCCACCAGATCAGACTGCCATCCCCCTCGGGGTTGAGCCAATAGGGTGCCTCTGCGAATTGCCCTATTTAAGTTGGGACAAAGGAACTGGAAAAGGTGCTTTGCCCAGGATCGAGCAGAGAAGGGAGGAGGGCACTGCCCCCACTCCCTGGCTCCCGGCCGGGCGGCTGTCTGCGTCGGGCCGGTGCCGCCCACGGAGAATGGCGGCGGCGGAGCCGGCTGGGAAACTCGGGGGCACCCCACTCCCCGGGTGCCCACTGGGCTGAGTTCACCTGGAGAGGACTGAGATCTGAGAGAAACAGCCACATCGACACCAGGTCAGTGAGGATGGAGCGGGAGGAGGTGTGCCGGAGCCGAGTTTCCCCTGCGGCTGGTGGTGAGATAGCAGGCGGCCCCCCTGCAACCAGGACGGCCTCGGTGGAGCAGAGACCCACTCGCAGCCCTGGGGAGAAGATGCCTGAGCCTGAGGATGGTCATGTTGGGACACACGGCAAGGTAGAGAGGCATCTGGAGTCTGCGTGACGACCCACGCCAGAGCGAGTGGCTACAACTCCCTAAGTATCCGAGACTGTGGTAAAGCCCACACTGGAGCAATCTGTGGGGAAGGATTGTTTCCAGTGGGCTGGACTCACGCTGGAGAAGTTTGTGGATTTTTCTTCGTGGGTAGGGGATCCACTGGAGCAGGGGAAAAGGGTGTAAGGACTCCTCCTCCTTTAAGAAAGAAGCAGCAGTAACAGCACGGAATGAACTGACCTGCACTCCCCCAGTCCCTGCCCCTTGTGCTGCTGGGGGAGGAGGTAGAGCCGGGAGGAAAAGGAAAGGGGAGGGGGAAGGTGTCGGTTTTAAGATCTGGTTTTGTTTCTTTCTGTCCTCTCGAGTAACTGGTTTTGTTTCCCTTTGTCCTTCTAAGTAACCATTAATAAACTGTTTTGCTTTGGGAAAGCCCTGTCTGTTTTGCCTGGGACCATGGTTGGTGGGTGCTCCCTCTGTTCTTGTCTCAACCCTCAGACCCTTTATTTTTTTTTCTCCTCTCCACTCTACTGGAGAAGGAGAGACTGTGTGAGTTTTAGCTGCTGGATCAGCCTAAAACCACAACAGCATGCTAAGACTTGCTGAGGACTGAATATCCTTTTGCATCAGGAAAGTTGAGAGTAACGACATTGAGTATATTTATCTACTTGTACAAGATAGTAGGTCTGTGACAGCTGATCTAGGGACAGCATCAATTTGGTAGGGCACATACCATATTTTGTGAGGAATAAACAAAATATGTGAAAGTTCAGACGCAACTCCATTGTCTTGGTCTCTTTAGCCATCCTTTGGTAAGGACGTTTAAGATTTCAGAGTTCAAGAGACTTGAACTCAGTCTATCAGGTTAAAGTTGAAGCAATCCCTACTCTGTGCCTGTGTTTCCCTGCCTGGAGAGCCTCCGGGTTTGCTCCAGACCACCCTGCCAACATCTATGCAGTGCGAATCATCAGACAGCTTGGGCTCAGATGACTATATACTGGGAAGGGGATTTTGCTCCCTCCGGTTGGAGGGATTTCTGCTCTTCTCACACTTTGGCTGAGCGTGTAGTGTCTTTGGTTGCACCCCTCTTCTTCCCCTCAGTCATGCAGGAACTGTGAGGAACAGAGGGAGCAGGCAGCTTTCTTTAATTGAAGCATTGTTTCGTATTAACAATAGCAGCATAATAACACCTAAGAGAAATATATTTTAAGTAGCAGAGTTTTATATCACTTCTGTATGTATCTGCCCTCTTGATCTCAAGCAGACTTCAATTCCCTAAAGACTGTGGGCTGTTCCCCTGCTCCAAATTCCCCTTCTTCTGGCTCTGCTTGCCTGCCTTGCTTTTAACAGTCTTTCACTTGCCTACAGCATGTGTCCTTTTAACTTGCCGTGTGCATCAATTTGCTGATCTCTTTCTGCTGTGTTCACAAGAAAACCTATTCCAGTGAGTTCAGCAGTGGCTTAAGGGTAAAACATACAAGCAAATACCCTTTCTATCAATGGTATCAGTAGATCTGCAGTCTTCAGCCACTGTCATATGTCCTGCTTATTCTTCTAGCGTGCTGTTAAACTAGATCAACAGATTTATACAGAAATACACCAGTAACAAGCACACAGTCGTACCCTATTCAGAAAATAACTGAGAGCAGCTGCGATACAGGAAGAGTTGATAATGCTAACCTTGAAATTGCTGGATCATTCTCTGGTCATTCTTTAACTTGAGAAATGAAATAACAAGAAGACAACTCCTTTGGGCTGAATTTGGTGTTTTTCATAGTGAAGACTTTTCCGTTAAATGAGAGTTTTGACTTAGGAATCCAATCCCAGCTCTTTATTTTATTAGAAAGAGTAATTGAATGTTGAAATAGAAGCAAGCAAGTAAAACAATTGGAAGCTCTCCTGGATCTGTAAGTGTGATGCTGGATTTTCTATTCCAGACTCTGCTTTCCTGACTAATATGTTTATATATACTTGTAGAAATAACCCTTTATTCTGTACAATTTGAGTACATCCACTGTTTTGTCTGCTTTTTCTCTTATTTTTCATGTATTAGGGATGCTCAAAATCAAACAGTCAGAAAAGCTAACCTGTTTTATGTTTTATGCGTGTAACATAAGAGCACCAAAGGTTATAACAGTTGTTTCATTTGCACACATCAATGTTTGCAAAATATGGCCATAACATTTTCATTGATCACTGTAATACATTTTGCATGCACATTGTTTGATATCAGCAAGGGAATATACTTCCTTTCTAACAAGGAACCTTACATGCAGTCTCTAAGTAGCCCTTTCAATAGGCAGAATTAATCCAAGTTACTATGTGACTGGAAAATCTCTAGAGAACAAGCTTAGGAAACGGCACAGGTGATCTGATTTTGACATCAGAGCAGACGGAATGAGCATCCCAGGCCTATCCCCTGTTCTGAAGAAGGCACTCATTGTATTTTAGGTAAGATATAAACCTGAGAATCTCACTGGTTGTGGTTATCAGAAAGCTTAAACTACTTCTGCAGTGTCAACACCAATACTGTGGCCAAAAGCCATGCATGCCATTGCTTTCCACCTCCCCAAATGCCCTAGCTGTTTCAGTGGTATATGATATCCTTCTCTACTTCTGACTCTAAGCTCATGTTCAAAACCATTTGTTGTTAAGCAGCTACTGCACTCCCTTTTGGTGTGGGAGCCCTAACTCTTGAGGCTACTATATAACCTTTAATATTTCATCCTTCAACATCCTCTAAAGGAAAGAGACATAGAAGGACAGAAAGGGAACGTGAATGCATGTGTATTTGAAAGCTTTCTCCATAATTCCAGAGCTGAATACCTCTCATGGCTGGCAGCTGTTTAAATCTTGAGCAGAACTTTGCAGAAGACTCATAGTTGGGATACAAGCCAATTGTCTGAAACTTTGACATTTTCCCTCCCCTTCCCTCAGAGGATAAAATAGGTCAGCTCTAGGTATGAGTGGGAATTTTGTGGTTTGCTCTGTTTGCACATGAATATAGGAATAATAAAAGGAGATTCCTAGGAGGTCACAGAATCCAGTCCTATGGTGGACCCAACCACATCACGTTGTCTTGACTACAAATTGATCTTCAAAATAATTTTGGTTTCTTCTTCTTTGTACCTCTACAGCAAAGCCCCTCCTAACTTTAGACTGGCTTTCCAGTTCTTCTGGAGTTTATTCTTCGAAAGTCACCATCATCGCTATGGAAATGAAGAGAAAGAGTGGGACAGGAGGCTGGTGGTTGGTGTTTTCTCTTGTAAGAGGGCTGAAAGCAATGTGGTAGTTCTGTGGCCTTTGGCAGAGTGCTGCCAGCTTTCTTGGCACTTTTTGAAATTATGGTAACTTTGGGGATTTTTCAAGAAGAGAAGATTGGATCCTTGAGAGTATTTTGCCATTGAGTACATTGAGTTCTGTGTGTTCAACCATGTCTTACTGAACTTTTGGACACACTGTCCTCCAGGAGAACATAATCCCATGGGAAGCTCTTCCAATTGCTCTACCCAGCAATTAGTGAGGTTTTAGCTAGCAGGTAACTGATATTCAGGGGAAAACAGTTTTACTCTGCAAGTAGATAGGGCTATTTATTTCTCATTCCCCTTTTAGTCTCCAATTCTTTTGCCCCTTCCAGTTATGTCTTTATTTCTAATGGAAATAAGCATGGACTAGCTTTCTTTGCAAGACATCTTAGCAGGAATTACTTGGTTGGAAACTTAGATGGATACTTAGGAACCTTGCTTAAGTGGAATCCATGGTGGAAGACATCCAGGAAAATCTATTGGCGGCTCAGAGTGTACTGAGCAGTGTTAGAAGATTTAAGTCTCTCCAGAGATGCTTAAATCTCAACTAGACTCAGCAACTGCAGCATCTGCTGCAACTCTTGTTAAAAAATAATAAAAAATAGAATAAAATAAAATGAAAGTCAAATAAATGTAAGATACTACTAAACTGTGCTAAAGTGAAATGTTGATACTCATGTGAAAGGTGGAACTGGCAGCATGGAATCTAGAAAGCGAACAAGAGATGTAACTGAAACCATATCAGAAACAGATTTCAGCAATGTCAGTCACTGGGCAAAGATTTTCAAATAGCAGGTCTTTGTACAGGTGCATGGAGTATTGGCAACAGAACAAGAAAAGATCAGCTGTGACTCAATTTCACTGGGAGAGAGAGAAAGTTATTGATATAATGAACACAATGAAAACAGTTATGTTTCAGGACTGTCATCCATGGTTTTGTGCATCTGGAACATATTTTTCTTGGAGCACAAGTAGAGATAAATTCTCATTTGAAACCCAAAGAAGTCAACAGAAGTCTTTAAATTGACTTTAGTGAGTTTTTCACCAAGCCTTTGACTGGCATATCATGTAAACAAAAGTCTTAAATAAGAATCAAATTAATTCTCTTGGCTCGCACCATTGCAGACACCTTTCCTAGCATTTTGGATGGGGAAGCAGCAGAATTTTTATGAAAATCTTTTGCTTTCTTTCAATGCATGAGAGGCAAACGCACTGTTAGTGATTAAGACAACAATGCCAGAGCCTTATAAACAGCAAGAAATGATAGAGCCCTGGAGGGATATGCCTCTACCAGAGTGAATCCATGCATTTAATTTAAACCTGGATCATTTGCTAATTCAGAGACAGAGTGCCCAATGCCAGGCATTAGAAAACTCTCAATGCCCAGTCATCAGGAGGGTGCCACAGGGACTTAAAATGCCAATTTGAGTAGCTCAGAGATTTCATGGTATTATCCGCTGTAGTTTTACCTCATTCAGCAGTGCTTAAGTTTCTTTTGGGCTTTCCATGAGTAGGCACTGACCCAGTATTTGGCCTTTAATGAAGAACAGAAGCATTAAATGCTCTAAAGTTTTCCAATAAAGAAGCGAGCCATTACTGAAATTCACTCATTTTATCCTAATAACATTGCATTTCCTGCCAATAGCTTAAAATATGCTGTTATTCTCCCTGAAAAGAAAAAGGTCTTAACTCTAAAATAAGACTCTGGAAATGATATAATATAAACATGTGCTGACATTAATTACTGTAATATTTATCTATAAAACAGATGGTAGTGCTTTCAAAAATGTGTGAGCAATGATCAGAATGAATTCATTAGGCGTTTATACTGCTGTCATGTACTCACATAGGTGTTGCCTTGGACCCTGCTATATGCTAAGGGGCTCCTTCTTTTAAGTGAGGTTTCACCAAACAGATGGAAAACATTATTAACTACTGTTTTCCTTTCTTGTCAAAGATGTTTTGTCTAATCATCGCTATAATTACACAGCCACATTGTAGTAAATCATGCTGTATAAACATTTAGAACAGAGTGGATTATTAGGGTGAAATGCAAAGTATTCCAGACATTAAAACAAAACAAATATGGACTGGACTCTGCTGAATAATAACAATTTTCAATATCAAGGACAGACAAAACATAATTTAATAGCTTTGGCCTTTCTTTCTTCCATTTATGTCCCATTATTCTATGCACAGTGTAGCCTGGGTGCTTTCAAATGTCTCCCTCCCCTTTCTTTGTGAGAATATTTTAGTGAGGAGACATTTTCCTTTTTACAGCAGCTTCCTTCAACATCTTGCTGCCACTGTTTTCTTCTTTCCACTTAATATATGACCACAAAAGCATTCAGGAACAAAGTGGACAACAATGAAATCTAATGGGGGCCCTTTCTTTCCTAATATAGCCATAAAATTTCCATTCCAGTTGAAGCAAGTGTGTTTGATCAGGGTAACCAACTATTTTGGGACGGCATCCACAGTATTCAGCTTTTCCACCTGCAGCTCCACATGTCAGGTTCAGAAACACAAAACATTGGCATGAACAACTGCATTTCTGTCAGGCTTGTGACTCCACTCAAAGGCTGCCACAGCCCCACTTTGGGTCACGACCGCAGTTTGGGAATTGTTGGCACGGGTGGTGGTTCGGCACAGTTCACACCATGTGGCCGAGTGGCCCTATTTGGCTAAGCAGTGAATGCAGTGGGGATGCATTTGATTTAACATCTATGGTGTAGATGCCTGTATTTGTGCTGGTCATACTTCAAAGTCAGTGGAAATAAATACGAGCTTTTATGGCATTGGATTAATTGACTGTATTGACAGGGTGAATTCTGCTCTGGTGCCCAGATCTTTCTACTTCAAGGCTCTCTGAAATTCTAGGATTTAAAAGGTCCTGCTTGAAACTAATCTCTTCCTATTATCCCAAAGGCTTGTAAATATTGTCTTACAATGTCAGAAAATTGAGTTATTCTCTTTCCAGAGACATCACGAAAGGCATCTCTACAATTGTTACAGACAAAATTCAGATTCCTTCAGAGACTGGAAGAACATTTATTGCATCTTATATATGGTTCACACTTGGAAACCAACAAATACCTCAAGACTGTACAATTTCAGGACAATTTTCATATCTTTTTTTCTAAGAGTCAGGCTGCGTCCACGTTTTCCCCTTCTAACTTAGTTAAAGGTTATCGCACCAGCTATTTCTTGCAAGATCAAAAAATTATGATAGCTATAGGAGCTATGGCCAGACACTAAAATACAAAAAGGTTTCATTGGGTTTAGACTTTTTCTGCAGTTTTTCTGCAAACAAACCCCACGAGGAGAGATATAAGTAGCTTCTATGAAGAGCAAACTAACTATATTCAACAGGAGAAAAAAATCTGTCTGACCAGAATTGATCACCAAGCAATAACAGCTTGATCCCTTGGTCTTCTGTGGTTCAATATCAAGATCTACATAAAGCATAAAAATACTGGAGTCTTTTCTTTAAAAAAAAGAAAAGCCTAGGAAAGCCAGATTTAATTTTCATGACATTTCTAAAGAAATGAGTGTAATTTTCCTCTTTGTGTCAATCCTGCTTTTATTCCTATTAAAAACAAATAATTAAGCAGTACGAAGCAATGTTTTACTGCTGCAGATTAATATATTTCTATCTACAAACATTTACATAGTACGTCAGAAGTTGCTTATGGCTTAGATTTTATCAGCGACATTCTCTTTGTTATAATTCCATATGTTGCCTGAGGAAAACCAAAGGTACAGAGCTGGCTACTTCCACAAGCTGATTACAAAGTCTGCAAAAAATTGTAAGAGTTAGGTCTTGATTAGTGTCTGCTACAATATAAAAACTCATGCAAACTGTCACTATCTCATAAAAGGTTGATCATCAGTAAATGTTACACCTTTCCGTAGGTGCATTTTTTTACAACTTCAACAGGGCATAACTTAGAAGCCTTCCTTCTCAGCTCTCCTATGTGGGTGGCAGAAGGTTTACTCAACTTAGTTTTGCTACATTGACATGACCCCACAGTACTCTGATGCCATTAGCTGGCAAGGCAGTAGGTGTTTAATGTTGCTCTTTCAAAGCCCATTAAGGCCACTGCAACTTTCCTGGCTCAGGAGATGCATTTCCAGCTGCTGCTTGGCCCTGCCAGCATTGCACAAGGACTGCCCTATGTGTTCACCCTTCGTGCCCAATACTGCACTGAGGTGAGGTTGACCAGATGACAGCTCCCTACTTACATGCTGGTGCACGGTTAGGATCAGTCTGTTCGCAGCGGCATGCTCTTAGGGTCATATTAGAGCACACTGACCTTTCAGTAAACACTGTTAAGGACTGCCATCCCACTTGTCTCCACTGACAGCAGTTTAGAGGCTGGGCACATTGTTCCTTCTGGAAAAAGAGGATATTCGGGATGTCTTTGTGAAGAACCACTGAAGTCATGAAAGGAAGAGCTAAGGAATGTCACACCTGGTACACAAATCCATGCCACATATAGAACATCTCATGAAGGCGCTCTCATGCTGTGAGAAAGACAAGGACAAAACCAGCACTCTGGCTGCTTTGAAGCCACCTGTTTGTATTGGAACAGGCTGGCCAATTCACAGAGTCACCCCCATGCCACATATTAAAGCTGACATCAGCGAGCTATCAAAGCTATCAAGGGCACTGGGGCTGACTGACATCAGCAGCACCTCATTCTATACCAGAACATCTTTGATACAGAGTCTACGGCAAGAGGAAAAGAAATCAGCACTAATCCCTCACCTGGATACCCTGATGGGGAAACTTCCTCTGGTAAGTACTGTTCTTGTATCACACAGTGGAGCAGATGGTCTGTAGACCCTTCTGGAGCACACATCTATTAACAATTTTCCTGTTACTGTGGTGAAGTGGTTTCTATGATGCTACTGGCCTTTTCTATTTACAGGCTCCTAAGAGGCATGGTGATGGTAAATATTTTAATGTATGTCTGGTGTTTAGGGTTATAACTCTTTTTTTGAGTGCTAGCTGGATGTTGCCGTTTTGGGCAGACTTGGGCCACTAAATAGCTCTTTCAATGTTGAAACTGCATAAAGGAGGTATCACTCTAAAAACGTGTTGTGAAAATGCTATCTGGCTTTTCCTTTCCACAGACCTCTCCCCCTTTCCTCCTGACAGCTGTCAGTGATAACAAACTCTTACCACCAAAATATAGCTGGGGAGGTGGATTAGGAGTGGTTGTGGGGGAAAGAACTGTTTAAGACACCACTGCTCTAAGAAAGCAAAAGTTCTCAATCATCCAGCTGCATGTTTCTCTCTCTCTCAGTTTGCTTTGGATGACGCAAAATGGCACATACATTCCTCTTCTCTTTGGTGCACCAACTTCAATAATATTACCTTATACTGAACATATATTCAGCTGAACATATATTCATATTTCAGCCTTGAAAAGAGAAAACTTCGGGGGAACCTAATAGCTGCCTTCCAATACCTGAAGGGAACCTACAGAAAGGCTGGGGAGGGACTTTTTACAAGAGTGTCCACTGATAGGACAAGGGGAAATGGGTTTAAGTTGAAGGAGAACAGATTTAGATTAGATTTTAGGAAGAAATTCTTCAGTACGAGGGTGGTAAGACTTTGGAATAAATTGCCCAGAGAGGTTGTGGCAGCCCCCTCCCTGGAGGTGTTCAAGGTCAGATTGGACGGAGCCTTGATTAGCCTGATCTAGTTAAGAGGCTTCCCTGCCCATGACAGGGAGGTTGGATTAGATGATCTCTAAGGTCCCTTCCAGCCTATGCCATTCTATGATTCTATGATATATTGAGGATTGTGATAATGAGACATAATTTCAGCTTGTTTGTTTAATAGTTGGACTGGTGTCCTGCTTCTCAATGGAGAAGGAAGGGAACTGATGGTAAAAGCTTCATCCTGATTTCACAGATGATCCAGCAAAGACCTTCTCTGTGGCCCAAGTGAATGTAGGAAAGAAATGGGAGATACATACTGACTTAGGTCCTGGGAATCATGAGGAGACAAACAGCCTTGCCTGAAAACATGCTCTGACAGCACCTTCCTGCATTCATGGCACTTGCTTTACAGCCTGCACAGAGTGTAGGTGCTGTGAGCGGCTCCTTCCCACCTAGATTATGGAGTTTGGAGAACAGAGACTTCCGGGAACAGATCTTTGAACTTCCAACCTTAAAAAAGGGCTTATGCCTTGGCATTTGACTTTTTGAGTTATCAGAAGGATGGCAGGAAATATAACCTGAGGTGAAAGTCAATGCACACACCTCAAGTTGGTTAGCTCCTTACTGTAGGAAGAAGCACATCGAAGTTTCATCTGGTAACCAGATTTATGTGAGCAGTGAGGGGGTCCCACCCAGTGGGTGCTGCAGAGGTGAGCTCTGCACCCACTGCTGCTGAGCTCCATCACTTCACTGTCATCAGGGAGTTCCACAGGCAGAGACACTGCTGCTACCAGATTGGCAGCATAGCCCTTTGCTACCAGCTGAGGACCTAAAAAGGAGGATTGCAGAAAAGGCAAATGACCTAAAAATTATTCCCATACTACTGTCTAGTCAATGTGCTCTTTCCTAGTATTATCGTTACTGTTTTCCTACTGTTACCACCATCGATGGGGTATGCGCTAGTACCACTGAAAGAACCAGTACGAACCCAAAACATGGTAAGTTTGCTCTATTGCAAAGCTTTTGGCAGACTGTCAAATATATATCGCTAGAAACTGCCAGCTCCAATAGTGTTTTCTTCAAGCTAGCCAGTAAGAGATCAATAACAGTACTAATCATAAAAGTAAGGAGAGATCATAAGAGAGCAGTAAAACGAGGGAAATGGTGAGTTTCACCTGTCATTCCTGTTGATTCTGGAAGGTTTCTGCTAGTAATTTCATAATGCATCATGAATTTCCATAAGGCAGAGGGCCCAGCACATGCATAAAGAACTTGTGGAATTTTTGCCCATAGGGTTGAATGCTTAATATAGAGAAAAGTTTTGATCTATGGAAATAGAGGGTGAGATTGCAGTAGGGGACAATTAGCCATCTGGACTCAGGTATTATAGGTTGTCTGGTAAGCGCCAGCGCAGTGCAAATAACTAACATCCACACATGAGCAGACAGGCCCTGTGGCTCCCCCAGTAGCCTCTTTAGCTGCTGTTTAGTAACTCTTTAGCTTCAGTAAAATGACTTTAGGCTTCTGCCAGTGTGAAACCAGGCACAGGTCCTGGCAGCTGAGTTCAGAGGTTATCCATACTTGCACTACGAGTACGCCAAGTCTGCAGGAGTCTAGCTTGATTTGCAGACAAAAGAAACAGAAGATGGGCTAAATTACGCAGGATTAGACTCACGTAGCTGCATTTCAATATTCGCACCAGTATGTCATGATGCATAACAGCGCCACTGATTTTTCCCGGATGCCAGACAGTGGGAGCACCGCAGGTACAGGACACAATCAGGGAGAAGAAAGGGCTCCTATTCCCTCTCAGCAGCCTCCTCCAAACTCTGTGCTCAGCATGAAGTTGAGAGCAAAAGGTGAAAGATTCTTCAATGTTTCTCTGCAGGGAGGACACTTGTCAGGAGATGGGGCTCATGCCAGGGCTGAGGAGGAAGCAAACAGGAAAGAAGCTTCCAGACAGCAATTATAAAACAATCCCAAAGAGCAGACTTTAGACAGATCAGTTCAGATCATAGGAAACAATATATGAACCTATCATGTTCAGTTTTCCACTAGACTGAATGCTAAGTACACAGACGGTACATGGTCAGGTTTCTTCACCAACACATGTACACATACTGCTTGCTGTGATGGAAGGTGATGTGCCAAGCAGCTGGATTTCAAAAGCGCAAAAGTACAGGGAGAGAAAAAAAAAAAGTAAGGATGATGCTGTTTATATAGTGAAAAGTTTACTGAGGTAGGACTAGACACTCAGGATTTTAAAAGACAGGGTAGGAAAAGCCATGTTATAGTACTTTAGAAAAAAGGAAGTAGCACAGACTCTACAGAATTAGGAGGAAAAGCCCATCTGTTTTTACTGAAATATTTTGTGTTGGATTTCATCTGCAATGAAACTAGAGGAACTATGGAAAGAAGTCCATCCAGCCCTTGATTGCTTACTTAGAAGAATTATTATAGAATTTATATACAGACCTATGTCTCATCTAAGATAATGTACTTTTCTGTCATTATTCGGGCACATATGATTATAATATATCCAGGCTGATCAAAGATGTATTCTGTGGCATGATCAATACGCATGTTGAACGAGCTTTGGAAGGAAAGTCCAAAAGCTGCAGGAACACTAAATAAAACATTACACTACCAGAAATGACACTTTTTACTTTACATGTTATTAATTCCTCATTTTATTCCTCAAGAGCTCAAAAAGTTCAAGCAAAGCCTATACTTTTAATACTTCTGGAGTTCTGCTGTAGCAGAAAATAATCTGGTATCCTTTATGGAGGCTTATTATTTCAGAGTTTTTGAATTCTGGATGCCTGCTAAACTTGAAATATTTAAATAATCAATGTGAAATTCTCCTTCTGACATCTGTTAGTAAAACAATAGTTAATGATCTAGTACACAGTGGGGAGAAGTATCTGTGTTCCTAGCAAGTTGTCAGATTTTATCAGTCTTTGAACAATATTTGTAAAAACATTTCTTCCTTTCCTTAAGCAATTCTATTTTACTTGGATTGTATCAGTCTCCACCTCACCACTCAAGAAAGATTAAACTAGACAACAAGCTTGGAGTTGTATATACCCCCAAAGCAATTTGAAAACAAGGGGAGATTATATCACCTGTGGATAAATGATCTGCTTGCTATGAACTCCCAGGACATTGCAATGAGCCCAGTAGTGTGTGTGATGTCTAGAGAAGATGTCATCCACTGCCCAAAGCTGCTAGTTCCTGTTTCATGTACACAAGGGTATTATTAGGCGATATAATTTTGATGATGTAATGTTTGCAATTTTGTATCCTGTTTCCACAGTTTTGGTGGGTGGAATTCCCAGGCTGAAATTACATTTGTGTAGTTGTATTAATCTCTCCCATTAAAAGAGGCTGGTTTTATCACTTGTCTGCAGAATCTACAATAGCCATAGTCCAAGCAGATGGCTATTCTCTTTGTCACAAGACAGAGATTCTAACTTACAGGTTCTATTTATGAATCAAGATAGACTTCAGTGGTAACTATTTGCTTGTGTAAATATTGGCATAAATTTTCCCACAAATAAAGCTAAACTAAAAATGAAAGATAATTGGTAGAGATAAAAAGTCTTTTTTTTTCTTCTTCATTTACACAATTAGGATGGTGAAGTGCAAGCTACCCTAAGAGCAGACTGCTGTGGAAATAAAAGTATTTTCCTATTGACATAAAACTTACCAATTTCCTGTTGTCTGCATAACCTGCGATGGTCTAAATGGTGAGGGCTGTGGGAATGGCTCAAGCTGACATAAGACTGTGCTGCCACTGAGAGTGGGGGGACCCCCTCACTCCCTTTGGTTATGTGCTCCTGCCACTTCACCTGCACCAGCTCTGCCCATACGGTGCAGCCATAGGCGAGTGAGATCGGCTTGTTGATCTGACAGAAACCTTCTTTCTGCAAAATTTCTGTTTGTTTTCCATCAGGAATCGGAGCATTCCCACTGCATATGATCAGGCAGCAGTGGGAGCACGTAGCTGTGAGTGAGAACAAAGTCCCCACTTTGGGCAGCAGTATGGTCTCACAGAGGCTTCTGCAGCCCGTGGAGTGCTCCCTGGGTGCCTGTGCTGTGTAAGATATACTAAGACTGTTTGGGCAGCTGAGAAAGCCACCCCTTAGCTTTAGTCAAAATAAGATTTTAGGAGCTGCACAAACTCTTTTCTTTATGCCGTAGCACTTGAATCATGTAACTCATTTGTTGTATTGGCAAGTATATTTCTCTCCTGCAAAGCCGCTGCTGAGGAACAATGGATTAGGAAGGAGACTTTCATTTTGAGATGTGAGAGAATAATAACATGACATGCTTCCTAAAATATAGATGGTTATAATCTCAACTTTTGCCCTCGACCTACCCATCTCTTGTACAAGTTAATTATTAAACCATGCTTTAGTTTTTGCTTAAGAGCAAAGATTTTGCTATAACCCTTTAAAGCCTGTACCTCCCTGTAACATCTAGGCAGAACTTACCTGCTTTCGTGACATACACGAATATCTGAACTACACAGAAAGATGAAGCTCATTGAGTTATACTAGTTGAATTGATAAGATATTTTTACTAATAGCCACACATCTTAATTTAGCACACTTTAATGGAAGGAAGAAAATCTCCTCTAATTTTATTTTTTGAAAGGGTAAATCCTGGAACCTGCACTGAGCCTGATTGCTCATACTGGTGGAACGGCCTTTCCATGGGAGCTATGGGGAAAAAAAATAACCTTTTCTATGTTGCTAATAGAGTCTCAGGGCTGTAGTAGCTTGTGCAGCTAATCTATTGCAACTCCATGGAGTTAGTGAGAGAATATCTGGCAGATCTAGGCTGCCTTTTCTCCCTAGTAGTAATAACATCTGGCAGTGTGCCCCTGCACTGTCTGCTCCCAAAGCATAGAGATCATGTACCATCTCCTTTGGCTGCTCCTCAGATGTCACGGGCAGCACAGCAGGGCCATGCCTTCAGCTTTTGTTGAGGAAGAGGTAGGGTCTGATTGAGTTTGACTAGAATATGGTCTTAGCAGACAATGCAACTTTAGAATAAAAGGAAGCTATGAAGAAGTAGCCAGTATTAGTTATGTCTGTAATGTGGGAAGCGCCTTTCACATGTCGGCTAGTAGCCATCTGCCAACGTGCCCTGCAAGCAGAAAGCTTATGGTGTCTAAAGGTCAAAAGGAAGTTGTCCAATATCAACTTTCTTTGCTTTTGTAGTGCTTGTAAGCCACAATCCAGCACACAGAGCTAAAGTTTCATACTATTTCTGCCTCACAGTATGGCTCTATAGCTATGTCTAGCTCTTTCATGATGCTTTTCATCACTAGAAATGTTCTGTAAAGGAGCTTATTTTCTTATTCCAAATTTACAGATGAAGAAAGGAAGGTAATAATAACATAAATACATAATGTCATTTTTATAGGTCATCCAGACAACTGCCTCAAATTTGAACCCTGGCCACCAAATCCCCATGGTGTGATCTAGCCACTATGTAACAGGCCCTTCCCGGTGTGTACTCAACCGGAGTGGTACAGTTATTGATTGTATGGGAAGTTGTATCTTATGAAACATCCTGTAGCCATGCTAAGGGAGAGATTATTTCTTTTAAATAGAAAGAGTAAAATAATAAGAGTGTCTGAGCAATTTTAAGAGCTGTTGACTTGCATATATATTTTAAAAACTGTGCTATTATAGAACCTGTGCTTGCTTATTTGGCTAGAAATTAGGTTGTTGCTTAGATTTTAAGGAAGGGGGAGTTTCTGATCTGTTCAGACTTTTCTATGTGGTTGAAAAGCCTCCTCTGGTTTCCTGACTAGCCTCCTCTGCATTATCTCCTCTCCACAAATTGTTCTCCATGGTCACCCTCGTATCCTGACTTCAGTCCACAGCTCTCCCTGTTTTGAAGATCCCTCCAGATAGGTGAGCTCTGCCAAGACTTCCCTGAGAACACCTCTACCCTAATTCTTTCCTATATTCATGTTTCTTCGCACTAAGAAGCCAATATTTTCTGATAAATTACATCATAAATTACATCATCCTTCCTAGAGAGGTACAGGGAAATAGTAGAGTATCTCAAATATCTCAGGATGGTGACTGTTGGTTATCATTAATAAATTAGCCCAGCTCTGTTTGAAAATAAAGAAAAGCTACATCTTGAATAGCAAAATACTGTGTAAAAATACTTCCCAATGTATAGCATTGTGCATTCTCCATTCAACACAACACACCAAATCAGATTAAATGAACAAAAACGTATTGAAAATATATGCTTGCAGTTGCTTGATCCGTGAGTCTTAAAACACTAAGCAACATAAGGTGATGCAGTAAGAAACCACAGCTGAGACCAAATTTAAAAAAAAGAAAAAAAAAAGAAAGAGACAAACCCAACAGGAGACTGTAAATAAACAGGAATTACGTGCAAGGAATCACTGCAGAGTGTGAAGGAAACAGAGTGCATGACATATGAGAGGAAACCATTATGACTTAGTTCTGCTTATACAGAAATCACTGTGAGATTTATTAGTAGTTCCGCAAGAGAAGGACCAAACCCTGTATAAGCGGGTAGTGAATGAAAACAAGAGGTCCGGTCCTGGACTGCTAACTGTTTACATCCTCTCCCGCTCAGTGTCTGCATTTAGATCCAACATATACAGACTCAAAATAACAAAAGCTCATGATTAAATAGTTCTAGAAAAAGTTGCTAGCTTCCTGCAAGACAATTTAACATCAAGCATTTTTTTCTCTATGCAAAAAATCTAATAATTTCTTAATACCATATGAAGGATTTCTCTAATTTCACAAATTACAGTTGCATGTAAATGTACTGAAACAGACTGTAAACCTCAGAAATGATCTGCAATTAAAAAACTTTGTATGAACTTTGCTGTGCTGACATTTCAGTCAAGAAGAGATTAATTTCGCTGATCTTAACAGGAGCTGAAAAACCACCAAAATGTGAATTGATTGCAACTCTTTATATTCAGTAATAAAGATGAAAAAGCACCATTGTATTGTCTACTAATAACTGAATAACTATGGACCTGAAATTCACTGACAAAACCAACCAAACTAGAAAATCCACAGAAGCCCAGAACTCCTGACTGTCCATGGAAAAGCCAAATAACATGTTTGCTGAAATGCAATAGCAATAGGTATCCATGCATTGTCAAATATTAGTGAAGACAGAGACATAGGTATTGTGCCTTGAAAAATATTTTGTTTGAGAAAGGTGCACAGCTTATTAAAAGGTCAGAGAAAACAGGAAATGACTCATATTGCAGTACTTCCAAATCTCCTGCCACTTACAGAGTGAATATACTGTGCCTCATCACCTCAAATTGTAATGGAGATGATTTAAACCTGTATTATCTTGTTAAAACAACTGTGAATGCAAACGATACATAAGATCAAAGGATCAAATATAGACGAGAGGATCTGCAAAAGTGCTTCCAAAGCTCAGTGTTCTTCTAGGACCTGAGGTGGAAAGCTCACGTGACAAATGGAAACCAAAGGCTTTAAAGTCCTTAGCAAACAATAAGTATCAATTCGTAATTGAAACGTTTGTGGGAAAAACTACTTTGACACAATGGATAGCGTCTGATGGAACAAAAGATCTTACAGGTTGAATACAAGACCTTGGGGACTCTAGCAGTATATCCAAAGACTAAATGACAGATCTAAAAACTGTAACTTCATTCAGGTTACCAGACACATTATAAACACAGAGTTGAACAGATGAAACCAGAGAATCAAGGGGAAGTGTTACAGTGGTGCAGGAAGCCCAGTGGAAAAGTAATCTTTTCAAACCCACGGGAAACAAAAAACTATGTGTAATTATATATATTGTATAACAGAGGAGGATTAGGTGAAAGACAAGGAACAATCCTCTCATGCCAGGAAAATTCAGTCATCTAATTCAAATTCCTGATCCAGAAGAAAATATTTTGGTTTGTTTGCAAGTGTTTTGGCTTACATGTTGTCATGAAGAGATGACAGCAGATTATACTTAATGTTGCCATCCAACACATAAAGTCTGATCACTATTTGGAGACACATATCACCAAGAAAAACTCAATACATTATAGGGAAAATTCTTGCCTGCATAAGTAGGCCTAGTTTGCTCTTTCAACAACTTCAGGAGCTCTGTGATTTTGCAGAAATGAATACAGTTGGACCCCATTCCAATTAAAGTCTCCAGGCATTTGTGCAGTGAAAATATAGAAATAACAGGAAATCAGTACCTCAGCTTGGTATTAAGGAGGCTTGCTTATTTACTGGGACTGTTTGGATTCAAATGAGAAGGAAAATATTATGAACATGAGCTGTAGATTCCTGTTGCAATTTTTGCAACAGTATAAGGGTACTATTAGCATCACTACATTTTGACTGTGTCCATCTACATTTTCGCTTCAGTTTCACATGTAGGTTGTATTTTGCTTTGCTTTCTCTTCAAAACTGGTCTTCAAGGTCGATGTGTTACACCGTTTCTGGTTTCTACCTCAAAGACCTGCACTTCAGTGGTCGTTAAAGAGCCTCCTACAAAGTTTACAGGTAACACTCAGGAGAAAGGGATTATACAAATATATTATAAAATCACTGTAATTTTTTATGATAGACTTGATAGCAAGAAGTACTGACTGCCTACACCTCTTCTTAAAAGGGAGTTGCAACAGATTTCAGGATGCCTCAACAGAAAGTTTCAACATAATAGCATATTCTAAGTGCAAGAGAAATGTGATGAAAGTGCAAAAGAGTTACTCAACTGCACCACTGCAAATCCTTCCAAAACCCTGATGTGCTGCAGTTTTTATAAAGGAAGATCTAATGATGCACAATGTTTGTTATTATGCTGCCATGGCCACCTAGTGAGGAAGAGAAAGTCAAATAATGATGGCACAGTTACAATAACCTTGGCATAAATCCTCTGTTGGACAGAGAAACAAGGGTCCTTTGCTGAGTATGTCAGTGGATAAAATAAGATGTGCTCTTGAAGGAGAGGATTATCACACTCTTTGCACTGTGTTTCTTTTTAATGCCCATGCATTCACAGTAATGCCGAAACTTTGAAAGTACTCCTTCTGCTGGAGGTATCACCAGAGACAGATGGCCCATCCTGTGCCAAATGCCCATTTCCACTGCCTCCCTTTGCCACATTCATGCTATCATAAAGGAACTGCTACATGGCTTCTCTCGTAGGTTTTTACGTTCCTATCTTATCAGCCGGCTTGTGTGTTGGGGCAACCTCTGAGCCACACGGTTATTATGACTATTAGTACTAAGGCTTTTCCTGATTGAAAACTGATTACTTAACATGTAAACAACAGCTCCGTAGGCCTGGGAGTGTGCAACGCACTGCCTGACCAAAGCGATCACAGAGACAATGAATGAAACTACTAAGAGCTGTACTGTAACGATTGTATTCAACAACCTTGCAGAAATGACAATGTGTACAAATACCTGATAGGGGGGAACAGAGAAGAGGGAGTCAGGCCTTTCTCCACGGTGCCCAGTGACAGGACAAGAGGCAATGGTTACAAACTAAAACATAGGAAATTCCATTTGAACGCAAGGAAACACTTTTTTTTTTTTTTTTTTTTTGCTATGAGGGTGGTCAAACACTGGAAGAGTTTGCCCAGAGAGGTTGTGGAGATATTAAAAAACTGCCTGGACACGGTCTTGGGCAATCTGCTCTAGCTGACCCTGCTGAACAAGGAGGCTAGACTAGATGATGTCCAAAGGTCTCTTTCAACCTCATTGATTCTGTGGTTCTTCAGAAAGTTGAAGTCTCATTTCAACTGCCTCCCTTTGCCACATTCATGCTACCATGAATGACATTCATAATAGCTTCTGTAAAGTTAATTAATTCCTCACAAACACATCAGAGTTCTTCGAGAAGTCAATGTCACATCCAGCTGATGCATTCTACTTTACATTCAATAGGTGTTCAACAAGAGCCTTCATTAAAGATCATAAAGAAACTAATCTGCAATGGAAAAAGAGAAAAGATCTTCACGTGAACAAATAACTGGTTAAAAGACAGAAAGCAAAGGACAGGAGTTAAAGGGGGTGGGCATTCACAAGTGGCATCTGAGAAGGAAGATGTGTGCTGAGGCCTGTAATGTACCATGTACTTTTCTGAGAGAGGAGGATAACAGGAGGTGACACATTGTGATTCTGCTGCTGCAGAATCATTTAGGAGAGTGAATATGAGGACTGAAGAAGAGTTGCAAGAATCTGGTGCTACTGAGACACTGAGAGATAAAATGTAAAGGCAAAATTCAGCATATGTAAGTGAAAAGTTACCACTCCAGAATGAATGACAGGGCAGGATTTCAAACAAATACATACTGGTTAAAATGTAGCAATAAAAGGACAGGAATAAATAGGCAATGGAAAGAAGCAGAAAAAATTGTAATATGTAGGTCTATGAAAATATCAGCTCAGGGCTAACTGGTGACCAGTAAAACAAAAAGACCACTAGAAAACATTAGAAAACACTCGCAGAATAAAATAGAAAATATCCCATTATTAGTGCTAGGGGCACTCATTTTTTTGTGTATTTTGTCTAATTCTAGTCTTCTCATCTGAAAAAGAATACAGCAGGAAGGCAACAGTACAGCAAAGTGAAAACAAGATAATTAAAATTGCAATTGCTTCCATATGAGGAAAAATTGAAAAAGTCAGGATTCTTCTGGCTGAAAAAAAAAAACAAAACTAGGGGAGGATATAATGGAGATCTACAAAATCATGTGTGGCATAAAGTAAGCAAATAGACAGTTGCTCGCTGTCTCATCTAATCTGAGAATGGAAATCAAATGATAGAATGTAGAAAGCATCAAACTAAAAGAGGAATGTATGTGTGGTTAAGGTGTGCAACTCCTTCATCACATGAGGTCCTAGATGATGTATGTTATATTGGGTTCAAAATACATGGATGAGAAATTCTCTCCTATGAAGAGAAACACAGCTATTATTGAAGAGAAACACAGGTATTATATATGAAGACACCATCATTATGGGCTCAAAAAGCCCTGGGTCACAAACTGCTGAAGTCTGCACTAACATTCTGGGCAAGTATCAATACATGCTTGTCCTGTCTGTATGCTGTTGCCTGGGCAAAACTACTCTTTTGTAGTAGTTTTTCCAAAGTTTTGTAGTTTTCCCCAAACTACTCTCTGTCACTGGTGACAGATGGACTTTGCTCTGACCTCATAAAAGTGGTTGCCATAACAGGCCTTGCCTTGATCTGCCTCCATTTGGATTCACATTTCTGTGCGCATTTCTTCCAGTGATTGTTACAGATTTAATACAGATTGTTGTTTGACTTACTTGGCAATTCCTGCCTTGCTATTGTGTCTCTGTCCTTTGTCCACCAGATCCTCTGATTTATCAAGATTGCTTCACACGATGTTGTGCAAAAGCTGAGATACTGATGACAGTGGTTACTTAATCTACTCCGTCCCATTCTAACAGCTAATCCTGCAGGCACATGCGACCTAAGGCTAGATGAGGTACGTGATCCCTTCAGAGGGGATTATGGATAAGATGGTCGCACAGTAAGGAAGGGGTTATCCCTTCCCTTCCCCCCCTACCATTAACTATGTTCAGTATTGAAAGCAACTGGAGAAGGAGAAATTAGTATGTTCTTTATCAAATGCAAAGTCACTCGATTCCCAATTTCCTTCCCTTGAAATGATCATTTACAGTACCCCCTCTGTGAAAATGGGAAGAGTTCTTTCAGAACAGCTGCTTTCTGAGAAGGAAGCAGAGTTGCCCTGGTTGTGAGAAATACAGATTTTGCTAAAGCAGAAAAGTACCGCACACAGATGCAAGCCTACTATCATAAAATGCATCTTTAGCTCTCCCACCAACGGAGGAAGTCCCAAGCAAATCCTAAAGTGGCCTTTGAAAAACTGAGGAACCAATGTGGAAATAGTAAGTGTTGGAAATGTATTACTACTTTATATTTCTCTAAGACCTAGAGGAAACACTTCATATCAACCTGGTCTGTCAAATATTCTGTGATTTTTTTTTTCTATCTGCTGATCTCAATGGTAAACATATTATATATTGTGCTGCACTGGAAATATACTGCAAATATACTTGCCATGAAAAAAGAACAATTCACAGCACCCACTGTTCAGAATGTTCATGGAGTGCACGTGAAGTGTGGAAAACTCTAACGTGCAAACTTTATCATTCTTACTGAGCCCTTTGAAAATTGTTGTCTCACCCGTTTCACTGTTGATATGCAGTAGATGATAGATGCACTTCAAATATCAACACTGTTTTCTTATTATTTAAAATGTAATTAATGCTTTGTAAGGAATCTAACAATCCTAAACAGGAGTCTACTTCTGTATCATTATCGTTTACATATTTCAATGGTTGTTTTAGAGACAATTAAAAAAGAGTATTTAGGTCATCCAGTCTTAAAAGCTCTCCTTAGTTTAAAGGTTCATGATACGATGCAGAAAGACAAGCTGTCATTTTTAAGACTACTGCTTTCATTAGTTGGGATTAAATGATTAAGCAAATCATCTGAACAAAATTCAATGTTAAGTAGGAGGTGGCTAGCCTTTGTCACCATTTTCCAGCAGAGAAGTAAGATGCGGTGTCTCTCGAGTGTTACACCTCATATCTAGCAAAACAGTATTTCAAAGCATGCAACTAAGTTTTTCATACTATCTTCAGCAAGCAAATTATTCTAGCACAAAATCAGGAATCTACTCGTGATCATTATGCAAGACTCAAAAATGTTCTTCAAAATACATGTTGGTTATCTCTGAAAAATACTGGTGTATCATTCCCATATACAACCATAGCTTTTTGAGTGGCTGAAACGCTATTTTTCTTGTTATTCTTCCCCAAATAGCTGATTCCTGTCTGTTACAACCCCAATGTTGTGTGTAATCCACTTTTTTAAACTGTGTTGACTCTATGCAGTATATTTTAATTGCCCAAAGCTAATGTGCTTATAGTCTTAAATCCCCATTAAGTGTTCACAGAAACTGAGCAGGCACTAAGAGGGTCAACAGATGGGGGTGCCCAGCTCTGGCTGCTGTTGGAGGGGGGGGAAAGAAACATTATTAAGCAGTTGCTTCATAAACATAGGCTGGATTCTTTAGAAAAGGAGTGGCCAGCCACAGAAGGATCATTTACATTGCAGTGTAGTCTACAGATAAATCCTGCCCAGAGTTCTGTGACTGCTGCAGCACTTTCACTCCTTGCTATTATCTGCTGAATGTGAAATCATATGGATGTGCTGACTGTGTTTAAGGATGTCACATAGAAAAGGAACCTCCCTGAATCTGATGCATATGCTGACAGTACTTTAGAAACTTTGCAAATTACTGCATGAAGAAGAAAAAAAGAATGAACATGTGTATGTGTGTCATTTCTGCTAGGAGGGACTGGTGAGTTTAGCAATCGTGCTTGTTTCACTGTGAATCGTAACTCCTGACTCACCGCCATGACATGTCTGGAGAGCAGCACGAGACCTGTAGATTGCTGTCAACCTCGCCCTGAAGTGGCTCAGCTTCTCAGCTTCCACTGGACATTGTGCATAGCTGGCATAACTGAGAAAATCTTTGAAAGTACCAATGAATGAAAGACTTTGACACCTGGAGACATGCATCCTCCTGAGACTTTTTTCCTGAGACTTTTGTGTACGTAAACAACCTAAACAGAACTATACATTTCAAGGCCTCTTTTTACTTGTGATGGCGTTGGTGAGGGGAGAGACAGGAGGATAGCCATGCAGTTATGTAGCCACTCTCCCATCATGAATTTCACAGCTCATGCTGAACTAAGCAGTGCTGGCAGGGAAAACAAAAACCCTTAGCTCCCTTGGCATATCAGCCCTTGCTATTTCTGCCGTCTTCTATAGCAAACACCATTATCCCGATGTTTAAGCTGCAGAAGCTAATGCCGATGGTTCAAGGAAACGTATCAAAGGCTCCCAGGTGTCCTTCAGACACAGGATGAGATTGATGGAGCCCTTTGTTGTTTATTCCGGGTTGTCTCTCAGGTTACTGACTCATTACTGACACACTCATCTCTGTTGCTAAGGTTACACTGCAGCTAGTGCAGCAGGAGCAAACTGGATGGAGGTCCTTCTGGCCTTTTCTTGCTCTCAGTGGCTGCCTAAGGGCACTGCGCTATGTAACTGGTCTAGGGTCCCCTGAGGACTCAGGAAGTACAATGGCCCTTTCATTATAGATCCCAACCCTAAGGGAGAGACTGTAAATAATTCCCCATCTTTTGAGAAAGGTAATTACAGTTACGCAGTCCCAATGACCTGTTTTCATTGTCAAGGATGTAGCCATGTCCGTAACACACAGGGGACAGGGAAGTTTGATGCTGAGAATACAGGAGCTATCATTGTTAAGATGTTTTCCCTCCTTTGTCACATCCCTGAAGTAATCAAAACCTCAGGAACACTGATTGCACACATTTGCGCTGGCTGAGAGGCAGCTGACATATTTCTACTTCTCTGAGCCCTGTATCAGGCCAGGAACCAGGCAGCCTTCATGCAAGACTGTAAAGGCATGAGGGCCAACTCTGAAGCGCAAATTTCATCTCTCTCTCTCTCTCTCTCTCTCTCTCTCTCTCTCTCTCCCCATATGTGGCAGGAGGCTGCCTTGGAACCAGTTTTGCTAGTTTTCTACCATCAGACTGCTTCCCATAGCAGTGTATGAAGGATAAGGAAAATATACGCATGATTATTTACAAATATTATATGCTGACAAGTTGATCTGCTTGGTGCTATTCTGCTGGAAATTCAGAGATCACTGAGAAGAAATCAAGAAACAGCATAGCATAAAAAATGCAGTCAAAAGATCTTCAGGGTTCTTCTAGGAAGACTAATTATTGGGGGGGGGGGGGCGCGGCTAACCAGATGTTATGGCTTGACCCTCCCACATTTGAGGCTGGGATCAAATGGGATAGTAAATGATAAAAAAAACCCCAAACAACTTCCAGACTTATTAAAGAAAGGGATTGGGTTAGTTGTCACAAGTAACCAAGGACTCCTAATCAGTACCGAAAAGCCTGCAATAAAACAGGCAGACACCCATGAACTACAGCAGGTTAGATGTCCCCCCCAACTCAGAGACGGCTTCACTAAAGAAACCCTAAGAAAGCTTGATAGGAAAATAAGTACATATGTTGCCCTGGTTATTGTACATCTTTCAGTGAATAAATAATACTCTTATTCTGAAGGAGCTAGATCTGAGTTAATTTAATTATCTACTACCACTGGCTCCTGCAACAGGGATGAAAAATGCACGACATGGCCTGGCTTTCCAGAGTTAAAATAGATACACAGACAGCAAACAGGCGGACTGCAGCAGCGAGATCCAATCGCAGAGCGCGAGGACTACATAGTTCCACCTGAAGGAAGATAACACAGAGAAACACCTGTTCTCAAAGGGCATGCTCAGGAAGGTCTAAAGCTCCACTTCCATAGGCATGAACTATGGGAGTATTCATTTAAGGCAGGTTTTGCCTCTCTTCTTGTGTCTGCTCATAATTCAGGTCAAGGATCTGAATGTCAACCTGGCCAATCCTTCATTCTGAGTGAAGTATAGAACTGTAATCTGAATTAAGACTAATATCCATATCGAATAGTTTGATTCCATGGCACCGGCACCACGCGCAAGCCCCTCCCCTCCCGCTGTAAACAAACGCCGTGTGGCGCGGCACCCGTTCCTCTGCGCATGCGCCCTGCGCAGGGGCGGGGGTGTTTTCGTCGCGCTGCCCCCGCTGCTGAAAAGGGGCGGCGGAGCGCGCAGGCGCGGGCGGTGCCGCCGCAGCGCACAGGGAGTGTCGGTCGGTGGGGGTCGGGGCCGGGCCGGGCTGGGCCGGGCGCGCTGACGGGATGGACGAGGACGTGCTGACGACCCTGAAGATCCTCATCATCGGCGAGAGCGGCGTGGGCAAGTCTAGGTGAGGGGGCGCCTGCCTCCCCTAGCCTCTCCTGCCGCGGCGCGGGGCTCCGGCCGGGCCCGGCCTAGTCTCCCGCGGCGCCGCGTCGGACAGGCCTGGGCGCGGCCTGCCCCGAGGCGGGCTAGGCCCCGCGGGGGGAGCTTCCTCCCCCCTCCTCGGCGAGCCCTCCTGCCGCCCAGGGGCTGCCTGCCTCTTCCACAGCCCTGCCCCAGCCGCCGGCCCCGCGGCGGGGAGGGGACAACTGGTGTCTGCCTGACCCAGTTGGAAGCTGAGACGAAGCAGAGCTCTGCCGGCCTGGCCAAGGGAGTCTGGGCCTCCTTGTGTCCTGGGCAGCCTTGTGTCGGGTCAAGAGGGCTGCGTTTGTACGTCTCCATAGCGCTGTGGGGTTAGTCTGGTCCGTAATGTGTACACGTAGAGTCCCAAGTGACCCAACACTGGGTGTAGTGGGGGGAACAGGGGTGGAACAGAGGCGTGTAAGGTGGGCAGTGAAGTAGTTCTACCGCTCGTTCTTTTGCTGACTAATTATACTCTTTCTCAAGGACTTTTGAGGTTGATTTCCTCCCCTGTCCCCTCCCCTTTTCGTGGCTTTCGTTTAAGCTATATTTTTTGTCTTTTAGGTGTGGGGTTTTTTTTTCCTTTAACTGTTTTTCGTTAGGGCCATAGATCTTAATAAGGGAAGTGGGATATAAATGCAGGAGGGCATCTGGGAATGTACTACACTGGTCATGTTAGATTTGATGTTTTTATGGCAGTAATCTGAGTTTTCTACTATGACGCTAAATAACATATAAGTTGGTAATAAGAAAAAAACCTCTTATTTGCTAAAAAACTGTCAGTCACTCCTTAGAGTTAGCTACGGAATTGATAATCTAGTACAGTAGGCCTCTGGTGACGGACATTATCTGAGCAAATTTTTTTTATTTGAGATCATCTCTTTTATATGGGGTCATATGGAAGAATTTTTCCTGAGATAGATAGCATGCACAGTGCTTTTGTGTACCTACTTTTATGCTTATTGCTTCACGTCAGAAAAGTTGTTAAAAAAGATGCTTCATGTAGAGGAAATAAAATTGCTACGAAATTATAACACTACAGTTGTTCAGGTACAGAAACTTACTATTGAACTATTCCTGAATTTGTGTCGCTTACTATTACTTGACTAGGAAAGATCAGATGTTAAACTTGTATTGGCATGGTGTAGGAAGTGGTTGGAGTCTTTACTTGTGAACCAAATGATGTCTGAAACCTGGTCCCTGTGAGTGTGCTGTACGTTGTAGAACAGGATGTCTACAAATGAAAGAAAAGTGGGTAAAGTAGAAGTTGACTTAGCACTCAAGGCTTATAAACTGATGTTTTTATTCTAGTGGTAGTATTAGGGTTCCATATGTTGGCTGTTTTGAGTGAAACTAGTTTTGGTTGTAACTACAAATGGCTGGTCTTAAATAGCATTCTGATACAACTGTCTGAAGGTACCAGTAAAAACCTATGTACTATCAGGGTTTTTTTTAATTATTCTTTGGTAAATAAAGCTACCATTTGGTTTTGGGGTTCTGGAGTAAGGAAAAAAATGTTGGTCTGTGGTTAACTTCAGAGTTGTTACCCAGCCTTATTGATGTAAAGGAATTTCAGTAGTCACTCTTCTGTCGTTGCAGGGCTGTGTGCAAATGCTGAAAAGGACTTGGCTGCTAAATTCACATGCAAAAATTGAAGAGAGGAGAAAAAAAACAGGGTGGGGGAAGACCAAAAAATAGATAGGGCTTTGTTTTGTTTCTTTAGCCTGGAAATGAATAGAAGCTGTCAGTCAGAGCAAACTGCTGTCTGCCACATGGTAATATACACTTGCCACAGATGCTTAAGACTAGTGATTTTAAAAACTGTATGTTGAGAATCTTCATCTCTTGCCAAAGTATTTACATTGGACACAAGTACAGTGGCATTATGAGCACTTCTTCAAGGGACCTAACTACTGTATAGTGTGATGTGCTGGTGAACCTTAGTTGTACCTGTTCTATTGATAGTAAACATATCCATCAGGATAGGGGGAAATGTTGCATGTGTGAGAGTCCTTATATACCAAAAGATACAAAATTGTAAACCAATGGTCAGCTAATTCTACTCTTAAACTTCTGCATCTTTATATCTGATGGGTGTAGTCCTTACTGTTCTGCTGTGTGCCTGGTTCAAGGAGTTATTTCTGGGGTGTAAAGCTGACTTAGAATTTTCTTCTTGAGCTTATGGAAATACTGTGTGAGGCAAAAAAAATCTTATTTTTGTACTGAATTCTGGGAGAACAAAAATAGAATAAGATAGAAGTAAAATTCTTTGAGAAGCAGACCATGTGACTGCTCAGTCAACTGATTTGACAACTTATGGGGTACTTTGTTTTCAAAGACATGCTCGGTAGTACGTGCGGAGAAGAGGCCTGGACTCTTCTAGCAGAGCATGTCTACTGTACTATTTTTGTGTTCCCTTCTTTGTTTTTTCTGTAAGAGAGACACTGTGGAAAAATGAGATGTGTGTTTATTTAGCTATGTGATCTTGCTGTTACTTTTAGGCTTGTAATTTATAGGCTTCTGGCAAGCTATGGATATGCTGCAATAATAGTAACTCTTGACTTTTTGTTCCGTCCTTGTCAGCCTTCTGCTGCGGTTCACAGATGATACGTTTGACCCGGAACTTGCAGCAACAATTGGTAAGTATGTGCTGATGCTACCTTAGAAAAATTTACACCAACTTCAGTACAAAATTGTAGCTTGTTCAGACTTGCCTAACTGGTAGTGAAGTTCAGACATGTCTGCTTCTCTGAAAGGAAAGAATGATGTGGACACAGTTTTAGCAAGCAGCACTCTTTGGTGTAAAGCATTGACTGTACTGACCTGTAGTTGTCCCCTCTGTGCAAAAATACATACTTGGCTAGGAAAACAGATAAAATTGTCACCCTTCACCATGAAGATGGAAGCCATATGCATGGGCAGTGAAAAGCTCTAGTGGAACAGCCTGCAGTTCACTGTTTGCCAGCATTGCCAGCATTCAACAGGTTGCCCAGAGAAGTTGTGGGTGTCCTGTCCCTGCAAGTGTTCAAGGCCAGGTTGGATGAGGCTTTGAACAACCTGGTGGGGCAGCAGGGGGCTTGGAACTAGATGATCTTTGAGGTCCCTTCCAACCCAAACCATTCTATGATTTCAGGCTAAAATAGAAATAGAAGGGCTACTGTTGGGTCTCCTACTGATTTATCTGTGCAAGATACCTATTGAGTTGTTTGAATAGTAATATTACTGTCCAGAACTTGTGTCCTATGTAATATGATACTTGATAGCTATCTGAAGACGACTTACGACTCCATTTAGTAGGGGGTGTTAGCTCTTGCAACTCCTGACAATACTAGAGTGTACTGGGCTCTGTGTGGCTTCCGCTTTTCCTGTATAGGGAGAAAATTACAGTGTAGCTTTTTCTCTCCTGTTCAGTGATCAGTTCCTTGGCAGCTAGACTCTTGAGAAAAATGAGAGAGCCAGGAATCTAGAGCTGCTGGGGGAAAAAGCAGGGATGTGTCATTGCTGTGTTGATATGATACATACCCACAGTCAAGTCGGTTGTGCTGGAGGAGAGTGACCCAGAATTCAGGATAGACTACGTAGATAGTTGTCAAAGGAAGCAAAATGGAACTTCTAAGAAGAATGTGATGCAGCTCTGTGCCAAATTAATGACTGAAATAATGGAAAATAGAGATGGCTTTTCCACACAATGCATTTCAGTTACATTTTTTACTTTCTCTGTAGGAAGAGTTCTGGCTAAGGACTTGTATGAATTTTTTTCCTTGAGTTCGGCTGTTGGTAAACAAAGCCAGCTCTGTCTAATATGTTAAGAAGTCAATACATTGATCTATGTTTCATTAATGTTACTAAGATACAGGAGTACTGTTTCATATAAAGCACTGAGCAGCTGAAGGGAGGAACATGGCCTATTTTTTTTCATTTCATTGCTCATAATAACGAACTTGTGCAAGTAGCCCTACCTCAGTTCATGAGGGAGGATAGGGTGGAAGGAATAGAACAGGTCTAGGTGGTGAAGATGGCAATCTCCTATTCTAATCCAAATAGTTTTGGCAGTGTATATACTTCATATCACATTACTTTCTTGGTGTGTCAGCCACGTGGGCCAGGAAGTCAATGCAGAATGGCTACTTTAGCTTTCATGATGTTTTGGGTACCAATGGACTAGTTTGGTCTCAGTATGGGCATTTTTATTGGGATTTTTTGTTGTTTTTTTTTTCTTTTTTTTTTATTCTACTGTTCATACATAATACTCTTTACCAATGTCAAAAACTGACATCAGTGCACTATTTGAGAAACTAGGGAATTATTTCCTGAAGTAATTTTTTGTCTTGGGATTTGTCAAAAGGCACAACAGCGTGTGTAGTAGCTAATTGTTGGCAGCTAAATAGCAACAACTCAAGATTTACTACTGGCAGATCCTACCCTGCCAGTAGTAGGATCTATTGTCAAGTCCTACCCTGCTCTGTTTCTCATGTGGAAAAGGAGGAAGGATACTCAATGTAAGTGTTACTTCAAATACAGTTTGAGTTTCGAAACTAATGTACTGATCTGGAATGAACATGATCATTTGACAGGAAGAGAAAGTTTCGATAGACTGTGCAAATACTGCCTTAGATTGCCTGATCTGTTAGGCCCCTCTAGCTGATATTTGTAGTAGTATTGTGCAGTAGACCTGCTCCTACTGCAAGTCCTGTAGCATGGTGTGGAGCACCCACGTGGGCTAGCAGATTTCTTTTCTTTCAGTGTTTTGTGTTTTTTTTTTTTTTCTGCTTAACTGGAAGGGGAGCAGAATCTCGGCTGCTTACTTGTTTTCTTCTTTCCTTTTTTTAAAGTACCAGGCTGTAGCATTGCCATTTTTCTGGTCAATATATTACTAAGAAGCAACATGTCAGCTTTAAATTCAAGGCAGGATTTGTTATTTATATAGATAAGGTACTTGGAGAGAGTTCTTAGAGAGAACTTTCCTGCTGCGTGAAGACAGATCCTAGATGCCAAATTCGGGTGCTTGCAAGATGGTGAAATGCCAAAACACTTTGTGAGTCTGGACCTGTATTTCTTTTTGTGCTGATTAAACACTATCTCGTTTTGAGTTTGAATTTTTAAAATAGTTTTAAGACTTTCTTGTTGAGACTGAAGAGTATGGTGCTGTTCCAGAATTAATGGATTGACTACGAATAATGTCATCGTTCAACATCATCTACATACTGACTGCTGAATTGGTTAAAGTGACTATATTTTTTATTTGGATTAGAAAAACAAAATAACAAAACAAACAACCAACTGTACACAAAACCACAGTACTGGTTAAAGCCTTGGCTGCAGCACAGCTGGTCCCTTGCAATGAACTGTTGAGATGCCCAACCTACTGGGTGCAATTTAAATGAAACCCTAAACTACTGTATGAGGTTTTTTCTTCAGGGTTTTGTAAAAATCCTGCGGTGTTCTCAGAAGAATAAGCTGCCTTTAGCAAATATTTGGACTTCCGTAGCTTCAGTTGGATTAACCGTGTTTTATCCAACCTAGCAGATTGCCTGTCTTCCTTGTGTTCTCTTGAGGCTAACTTGTTCCCTGGGCTTCATCACATGGACCTTATCAGATACATATCAGATTATATGTACCCCAGTATTTTCTGTTATCTGTATTGCTTGTGCTTGTCTTACTTTCTTGATCTTTGTGTGAGAGATTCTGGATAAGTGTTCAATGCAGTCTCCGTTTCATAACTGAAGTAAAGTATTGCACACATCTGATGTCTTAACTTTTTAGCCTTCCTTGCACTTGGAGTCCTCCAGCTCTTAAGATGTCCCAGTTGACAGTTACCTACAACACAAATAACGCACTGTAGCTGATTTTGCACTTATTATAAATGCAGCATGGCATACTGGCCTAAATGCGAGAGCAGCATGAGGATGCTGGTGCTATTCCTTGCAGACTGTAAGGCTGTAGTGTGTTAGTGTGTAGTGCTGAGGCAGTAGGTGTCAGCACACAGAAGTACAGTCTAACAGTGCTGTCTTGTTTCTGGTTGCCTTCCAAGGCATGATGAAAAGCTCTGTCAGCTTTCTGTTGTCAAGGGTAGAAACATCACTCCTGCAAGATCAGAAGTGACACCTATCACACAATCATGTCTGTATTTCACTGAAGTATTTAGGGAACATAAATACCCTGTTTGTTCAATTTAACAAGATTTTCTTGAGCCCTGCAGTTTTTCTACTTGTGCTCTTTTATGGCAGATTGATTATCAAAAACCTAGTTATTTTAAATAAATCTTTTTAAGTGACCTTTGTATGTGTATATTAACTCGTTGGTTTGTTAGAATTATATTTGCCAAATCTTGATCACTTTAAGGGATATATGTTGGTATGCTGTTAGTTCATTTTCATACTTGTGCTTTTCAGTAATCAGTCTATAATACATGGTGTTTATTCACTATTTTAATTTCTTAATTTACTTGCATTGCTCAGGCAGAATTTAAAACATCTTTTAACTTTAAGCCAGCAGCAAGGCTAACATAAAGGTGTATCTGCACTTTCCATTAAATAAAAGTTGCAGAACTGTGCAGGCATAAGATACTGGATCTGTTTACTGAATGGAATAAGGATACTGTGTCTTCAAAACACACCTAATATGCTTGTTCTAAGGAAAAAAGTTTTTCTTCTTGAAACAAATATGACATACTTTTGATTTGTTATGTTAAGTATCTGATAGACTTGTAATATCTACGGTTACAGGTTTTGATGTCAGACTAATGGATAAAAGAATGGCTGTGAGCTGTTGGATGTCCTGACTGAGCAATGGTGATTTTTACAGTTCAGGGAAAGAAATACGCAATTACAGTGGAAGAGATTCTATTAGTCTAAAAGTTACTGCTGAGTGCTGAAAAATTGGCAGGACAGGGTGTTCTGTAGGATCAGCTTGAGCCAACTTGCTAGCATAGTAGTCTTCTGTGAACCAGGTAAAGTTTTAAGAACTGATATTTAAAACAAAGTTAATTGTGACTGTTCTTTTCTGTGAACATAACTCTAGAATAATACACCGTCCTTGCACATGACACGATGCATTGTATTACTGCTAAGTCGGGGACTAAATGTCTCAGTCTCTGAAAAAATGGAGTTCCATTCAGTTACTGCAAAAGTTAATGTACTTTGGCAAAATTTTGCTTGAAATAGAGTATGGGCTTCTTTCAGTGCAGAAGGTAGTCTGAAAATCACTTGACACTTTAGGGAACACTGGTAAGCTGAAGCTATGAAGCAGTGGAATAAAAGTTGTGTGTGTATTTTTTTTTAATGAAGTTCTTTTAAACTTGAGTTGCAGTAAAGTTGTAAATATGCTTGCAATGTGCAGTTTCTTAAGCATCCAAAATACCCTTTGTGACTTTAAGTTGAATGTATTTTGGCAGCTGGTTGCACTTGTTTGCAATCTGCATGGCTTTGGGAATACAAGTGCAGCACACTTACCATGAGACTCTACTTAAACATTTTGTTAGAATAGTTAAACAGAAATTCTTACTCTTGTAGCAAGTATGATGACTACTATTTTAAGGCAAAGTGCAGAAAGCTTGCTGTTACACTTGAAAGTTGTTCATATAAAGGTATCAACTTTCCCCACTATTACTTCACTTCAGGGCTGCTGCCTGGTGGGGAGTGAGGGTTGCTCCTCCAGTTATTTACTATTGGTAACTTAAGGACTAAATTACAGCAAAACGGATCATAACTGTACCCAGCAAACTGATGTGTGTTGCTATATCCGTTAAATTTGCACAGTTGTTAACATTTTGTCCTCCTTGGCTCGAGTTTTGTGCAGCTTGTCCTTCAGCAAGTGATAGGTTGCTAGTTCTTGTGTATTTAAATAAAAAAAAGCGGAGGAGGAATGACCCTTTAAGGTAGAGGTAGATGACTCTTAACAGCAGAACTGTTACTGTGTTGTCTGTTTTTCTTGATCACAGTGTGTGGTATTGGTGAGTCCCTGACATTGCCAAAATCCCTCTAAGAGATCTACTGTATGTTCAAATTATCCAAAGCTTATTTGACATGTTTGTTAGAGGAATTAGCCATCTAACATTATTTCTTGCAGAACGGCAGTCACGTAGTAGATGAGTGTCTGTATCGGTTTACCTCCACATGATCACCTTGATGGCACTTGATCAGATTGAGACAGGGGAACAGAGCAAATAACTACCTGAATGTAGCTTCCTTCTTTATTTTGAAAGCATGTTGTTCCTTGTACTCAAGGAGAACACATGTATGAGTAAAGAATAGAAAGTTAATCCATTTGAATTATAAACTGGAATATTTGTCCTGGAATATGTGCTTTAATAGAGAAAATGTAGTTATTTGTCTTACTTTTGTAAAATATTTTGGCTTAATAAGAAAATTTTAAAAAATGGCTTAAAAGGCCCTTAGGCTTTTGCAAAAGCCTTTCAGCAACAAGATCTTGAGTTTTGAGCAAGGTTCATAAATAGCTAATGAAACTTACGCTTCTCCTGTCAAAACACAACTTGTTTTCTGAGTTTGATTTTTTCATTCTTTTTTCTCTTTACTTTCTCTCTCAAAAATAGCTGTAGTATGTTTGAAGAACTGAAATATTTTTCTTCCTCTAGGTGTGGACTTCAAGGTGAAAACTATTTCAGTTGATGGAAACAAAGCTAAACTGGCAATATGGGTAAGTCTCTCTGAAATTCTTAATGTATTGGTTTGCTTTACGAATAACGATGGCTTGTATAATATACGGTTTGTACCAAATCCTTTTCTATTTAATATGAAGGCAATTTGGAGGAGTGGGAGTTTAATACTGAACAAATCAGAAGGTGGATTGAGCTGTAGGGCAACTGGTTAATGGAGCAGCTCTCTTGCCTGTGAGCTGCTTCTGCAGCACTGATTCCAGGTCTGGTTGGGATAGGAGTAGAGAAAAGGAGGAATAAAATGGTACTAAATCAATCAGACTTTAAAACTGTAAACGTGGCCGTTCCTAGATTTTTTTTTAATGTGTAATTGGGTATTAAACTTCGGAAGAGTTAGCCCTCGCTAATCTGAGACTTCTCTGTATACATTGTTCTTGTCTGTACTTGACAGGTTTTAAAAGGGTGCACTTCTTAACCTAAACATTTTCGGCAAAATTTAGTAGTGTATTAATAGGTTAGGAGTTGTTGCTACATACTCAATTTATGCTCAAATGTTACCTGTCAAAACAATTCTTAGCCTGAAAAAACCTTGTAGCCCTCATACAAAGAGACTTTTAGAGGCTTGAGGTCAATGTTACTTGTAGCAAATCCAGCTGAAAGAGGAAGAGACAGTGTTTGTAAACTTAGCCTTAGAGCGTTCAACATCTACTCTAGTTAAAAGTACAACTTCTAAATTCATGGCAAGTGAAGAAAGAAAAAGTCCTTCAAGCTCTTTTAAACATTCTGTGTTCTGCAAACCAGCCTTCACACTTGTGTGACTTGGAGCACTTTTTGAATATTCAGACCCAATTATGACTTCTTGTAGCAAGCAAGAATAAAACCTTGTTTCTCATGTAAGCGAGATACCATACCTTTACTTCTTCGGGAAGCAGTAGTGGAATATGAAATATATATGTTGCTTTGAGGGTGTTTCATATCTAAACTAACAAACAGGACATACAAGAGGAAAACCAGACTGAATCATAAGTGATCGTGGGATGGAGGAGAATATTACATAGGACTAACTTAGGGATTATTTTCTTTCATTTTGGTGAACATAAATAACTTTGAGGTAAACTGGAAAAGCATGCGAAGGTGTATCATGACACAAAACCAGTTTGAGATGTGTGGGATTGAGTGATTTGAAGAATGTTGGAAAGTCCAGTTCAGTTATTTGAGTTCTTTGGCAGAGAACTGTTTTGAATCCACAGTGTTTCATGTGTGTGTTCTAACCTGGGGTAACTTGGATGGAGGAAGATAAATCTCCTGTGCATAAAGTCTGCTGTGAGTGTGTACAATAACTTAATCTCTGATAAGAAAACAGCATTCTAATATTGGTGGTTTTGCAGAGCTGTTAACACTTTAAATTTAAGGTTGTAGATTCAACTTTACTTAGAAACAGAAACATCTGACTTATTTCTGCTTCTGTTCTCGTAGCATGTTAAATGTATTTACCCTGGCACTGAATCAGATTTAATTGGACCAAGGTGATTGAAGTGAAGGAACTAGTTTTGCTGCCATGGGTTTTGATGCTTGTCGCAAAAACCTTAGTACTGCAGTTATGTTTGTTTCTTGCTGGTTGCTGCCGTACTAGATACAGAACCTCAGGGGCTGGTATTGGGGCTGGTGCTCTTTAACATCTTTGTTGGAGACATGGACAATGGGATCGAGTGCACCCTCAGCAACTTTGCGATGACACCAAGTGGTGTGGTGTGGTCGCTGCACTGGAGGGAAGGAATACCATCCAGAGGGACTTTGACAGGCTTGAGAGGTGGGCACATGCGAACCTCATGAAGCTCAGCAAGGTGAAGTGCAAGGTTCTGCACATGGATTGGGGCAATCCCAAGCACAAATAAAGGCTGGGTGGAGGATGGATTGAGAACAGCCCTGAGGAGAAGGACTTGGGAGTGTTGATGGATGAGAAGCTCAACATGAGCCAACAATGTACTCTTGCAGCCCAGAAAGCCAACCGTATCCTGGGCTGCATCCAAAGAAGTGTGACCAGCAGGTTGAGGGAGGTGATTCTGCCCCTTTGCTCTGCTCTCGTGAGACTTCACTTGCAGTACATTCAGCTCTGGGGAACCCAACATAAGGAGGGCATAGAGCTGTTGGAATAGGTCCAGTGAGGGCCACGAAGATGATCTGAGGGCTGAAGCACCTCTCCTATGAAGACAGGCTGAGAGAGTTGAGGTTGTTCAGCCTGGAGAAGAGAAGGCTCTGGGGTGATCTTATCACAGCCTTCCAGTACTTAAAGGGGGCCTACAGGAAAGCTGGAGAGGGACTTTTTACAGGGGCATGTAATGATAGGACAAAAGGCAATGACTTTAAACTGGAAGAAGGGAGATTTAAATTAGATATAAGGAAGAAATTCTTTACTCTGAGGGTGGTAAAACACTGGAACAGGTTGCCAAGAGAAGTTGTGGCTGCCCCATCCCTGGAAATGTTGAAGGCCAAGTTGCGTGAGGCTTTGAGCAACTTGGTGTAGGGAAGGGTGTCTCTCCCCACAATAGAGGGGTTGGTACTAGATGATCTTTAAGGTCCCTTCCAACCCAAACCATTCTATGATAACAAATGCTTCTGCAGAAGTAGTGATCTTATTGCCATATAGTCCAGTTATTTACTACACCGAACAGTTTAAAGGTGTTTTCCAGGACAGACTACACAATCTCAAAAGTTCATGTACAGTAAAACAGCAGGGGAGAGTATAAATTCAGTTAATCTGGTAGTTGAATATACTTTGAATCTTATTTTATGTGTTTGTTAGAAGCAGAATATCTGAGAGCTAAACTAGATTCTGCTCAAGCTCTGATTAATGGAACTTTCTAAATGGCTTTTCAGGATACTGCAGGACAGGAGCGGTTCAGGACACTAACACCCAGTTACTATAGAGGTGCACAAGGTGTTATCCTAGGTAAGTATAACTTTGCATGCTCTTTTGGATGCGTTTGTGGTTTTCTTGTGCATTGAGTTACACAAACTCATATAACCTTTCTGTATTGTCTAATTTATATTAAAAATCATTGTATCTGTTGAACAACTCGCGTATTAAAGAATCTTGAATTTGATGTCTGACTTCTTTCTTATGTCAGTTCCACTGGCCTGAGAAACACTGGTTCTTGCATGAGATTCAAAGCTACTGCTGTTTAAAGGGATAGCTTGGAGTTGTCCCTGCACTGCCAGGAATTTGCCTGTTATTTATTACTCTTATTTGCCTCTGCTCACTAAGCCCAGAGTCAAAAAAAGACTTCTCAGTGTATTCTTTCTGTATCAGTATGTATACAGCTTTCTCTTTTTCTTCTCCCTATTCATTTTTCCTCATGAAATTAATGTAAACACTGTGGAGTCTGGCTGGGATTTTTATTTTGCTGTTTGTGTCTGCATACTGATAAGGTGTGACACAGTCAGAATCACTTAGAGAAGACTAGCTGGGAGCATGAAAAGCATCAGTCTGTGTGGGAGAAACCCAGGCCAAACTCCATAATTGCAACTTCACAGTGGAGTCTTTTGCTTTTCTTTCATCTCTTTTCTTTTTGTCTTCTTTTGTTTCTTTCTAACCTGTTAACTAGTCACTGAGCTCTGAAGTTCTGCTTCTCAACTGCTAGAAGTGAGGAGCGAACTAAAGTAAGGGCAGAGAAGTAAGGTTAATTTTTTTTGAAGTTGTCCGACTTGAGAGATTCTTGGTAAGATATTGTCCAGTTAAATTGTTTAACTTGGAATAACCTCTGTCGTGAGACTTGCTGGTAGCTTTTGTTTTGTATGTACTATTTCCCTAGTGTGAGTTGCATTATCTTCCTGGGATAGCAAGACGCTGTCAGGGCATGTCTTGTCAAGTCACCTAGTTGCTGACACTGAACCTGCCACTTACTGTTGGAAACTGTAAAAGTAAGCAAGTGCTGTTTGGCAGCTGTGAAGTTCTGCTGTTGAGATTTACGCTCTCATTCTATTTAATCATCGTCTCCTGACTGTTTCTTTGTTAAATGACTTCCTAAAAGTAAGGCTGTTCATGTAAGCCAAGCTATAGATATGACTGAATCCAACTGTTTATGCCTGTCTGCTTGTGGGATGTGAGAATGAAGGAAAGAATACTTTCGTAGCTTGAAATGATAGCTGTTAGTTGCTGGATAGTGGATTTTAGGCTTAATACCTGCTTTTTGTCTGCCCTTTCTGCTCCTAGCATGGATTGTTACTTACATCCCACACAGAAGCTAAATAGTTTGAAACACTAAAATGCTGAAAATTCAGGAGTTCACCTGTGTTTGTGAGGATTTGGTGATAAGTTTACTTTTTTAGCAAATCAATAGCATAGCAGTGGTGTTAAACAAGTCTTAATTATCACTAATTAACTCAGTGCAGAGGGTCATGCCATCCTCTTTGCATATCTTTTGTGTAGTGATGTTAAGTATCCTGTATCAGGGATCTGCACGTGTAGAATTCTTTGGAAAATGATAGTCTCTAGCCTGTAAGCTGGGATGTCTCAAGGTTAATTAGTCTGAGAACAGTAGATGACTGAATTTAAAGTTGCTCTGCCTTAGTATGGTCAGTGATTTGAGCTGGTGGATGTTGAACTTTTTTCTAATTATCGTCTTGCTGTAGTAAGTAAATTGAAATCCTTGGGACTCCTTCAGTTTTCTAATTCAAAAAGTCATAATTTTTGCTCCTTTTGTAGCATAAGCTGTATTTCTTGGAAGAATATTTTAGAAATAATATTGCTAATATCTTTCAGTTTATGATGTCACGAGAAGAGATACTTTTGTCAAGCTGGATAACTGGTTAAATGAACTGGAAACGTACTGCACAAGGAATGACATAGTGAAAATGCTAGTTGGAAACAAGATCGATAAGGTAAACCGAATTCAACTGCAGTAAGTAATCTGTTGGTGTATTTTTTTAATAATGCGTATTAATGCTATGTTGTATTCTAGGAAAACCGTGAAGTTGACAGAAATGAAGGTCTCAAATTTGCAAGAAAACATTCCATGTTGTTCATAGGTATGTTACAGATATTTGCAGGGACCTTACTTGATTTTTATTACATAATGAAAAGTACCACTTCTGTGGGACTGATAGTCTTTATCTGTATAATCCAAATAATTACATTTCTCAGCTGCAGTAGGCACAAAGATAATAGGTATTCCCATTTTTTAAAAATTGTCCCTAAACATGCCCAGATATCTATTATAACTGTGGATGAGTATACTGAAATTCATAAGGGTTAAGGGTGGAATACAGGCTCTACTGTAATCTGGCAAAACCTGTTTCAGGTTTGGGGTTTTGTCTGATCTCTTTTCCCATTAGTAACAGGAGCAAAATGATAGAGGGAAGACTGGTACTAGTGGCCAGCTTTCAGTATAGCAAAAGAGCTGATACTTGACAGAAATTTGTACTAGAACTAGAATGTAAAAATAGGTAAGAATATAATTAACTTATAAGTGGTGGGTGGGATCGAATAATGACATAATCATGACTGGAGCAAATGTGTTGGTCTCATCTTCCTGCAAAACGAAATGGGTCTTGCAGGCAAAGCCTTGTAATGATAAACTAAAGTTGGTGGTGAAGTGATTCTTTATGCGTAAGTTTATTACATGTTTCATTTGAGGATCAGCAGGGATTACTTTATAGGATGACTCCAGTAGCAAAGCAGTTCATTGACATGTCCTTTACTTGGACTTACGTTCTTCATCTGTGACTAATGACCGTATCTTTGACTAGTACCTTGCTGTGTTTTTTTGGCTACAGTGTCAGATGTGGAAATAGAAGTTCAAAGTTGAGGCACTAGCTTGTAAGTGCATGGAAGATGAAAAGAAATATGAAAATTAAACTATAACTAAATATGTCTGTATGCTACATATGCTAAGTATCTGCGTGGCTGTGTAGAAGAACAGGGCAAGCCCTAGTGGGACTGAACAGTTTGGGATGGTGTCTGTTGCTCTCATAATACACCTTGTGAGCAAATGTCTTGGGCTTAGCCAAAGCAAGGCTCCTGAGTGAAGTTACCTAGAATTCTAACTGCAGAAGAAATTAGATCCCTTATTGCTTTTTATCAGATGAGTTGTAACATGGAGGCTGACCCAGAATCCTACCATATGGATCCTTGCTTCTTATATGATGTCGTGGTACTGCGGTTCTGACTAATGTACGGAACTCAAATACAGAACAGCAACCAGGCTTATCAGACACTTTAAGTTAGTAGAACCCTCCTTTCTTCTTACTGGAGTGCTTTGCACGGAAAAATAAAGCTAAGCTATAGCTGTCTGCCTATATTCTAGTGATGTTCAACTTGGAAGCTCTTAAGAGTCTTTTGAGGCTCTGCCTTATGCAGTGACAGAAATCTACATACTTGCTAATTTTGACACTGCTGCGTTATTCTAGAATATATTGTATAAGTTGTAAGTTTAGGTTGTAGATCGAGACTTAACAGAAAGAAATACTAAACAAGTGACTGGAAGCTGTGCTAACGCTTGACTTCTTGTGTCCCTTCTCCAGAGGCAAGTGCAAAAACATGCGATGGTGTACAGTGTGCCTTTGAAGAACTCGTTGAAAAAATCATTCAGACTCCTGGACTGTGGGAGAGTGAGAGCCAAAACAGAGGTGTGAAGTTATCAAACAAGGACGAAGGATATGGAGGAGGAGGAGCGTGTAGTGGATACTGTTCTATGTTATAAACTTTGGGAAGCTAATTCTTTACATATTTAAACAGATAGTGACATCTTTCTGTACATAAATTCATTAAATGCTATTTTTAGGGACCTTGCAGTTTGCACATACTTGTTTTGTATCATGGCAGTGAACACTTGTAGGAAAAATGTTCTGCAGCTTTCCCAGTTTGAAAATGTTATGGTAAGCATGCCCAATTTGCAATCTTCAGGTTTTTATAAGTAGCATAAATAATGTGCAAGAACAAATGCACTAAAAATTTTACGACTGTATACGTTCATCATGTGACTATTCTAAACAAATCCACCTAACAAACACATTTCTGCATTGTCTGCTCTTTGTCTTATTTTTAAATACTGTTGAAATTATAGAACTACATATTGTGCACAGATCTTGAAAACAGTGTGAGCTATAAATGTTACGTTTCATTTCTTCTAGTAAATGCTTTTTTATGATATTAAAAACAGCAAGGTTATATAGTTCTTAGACAAATCTGCTAAATTTTTGTCTTTCAGCAGAGCTGTCTAAAACACAAATTGGCACAGACCATAGTATCAGCGCCTTCTTGAAGAGATGCTTTGAAAGCTTCCTTTGCAAAGCTGGAGGACACCCTTTTTTCTTTTTAATCATCACTTCAGTTGATGGCTTGACTGGAGTTTTAATCCTGTGATATTTATACACTAAATTTGTGGTACTCTTGCACTCTAGGTTTTTATGATGTGGTCTGCTACAGACTCGCTGCAGAAAGTCTTCATTATTGGCAAGAGGTCTGAATGACATCTTTTGTTTTTTCATTGTGAATCAATTTGCCACACTTCAGTATGGATGCCTAATTTTCCGAAATGTTTGTAATATAACTTTGTCTCAAACTATAGCTCACTGTGGCTATGAAGATCTCTATCACATGTCTGCTTTGTGTGGCTACTTGTTCAGAAATAAAACTTCATGTCACAGACACTAAATGGGAAGCTATAGGGCTTCTTGATCTCTGTATGGAAAAACACTATTGCAATGAGTATTCACTTGAATTTACTGTATCAAAGCCAATGGTTTGTTTCAGAAGACTTGTATAGACTAATAAATTTTTTTCCACAGTATTCAACTTTTCTAACCTCTTCCTATTGTAGAGTTGTATATTTTCTAGTACATACAGTTTAAACAAGGTCACTTCTTACAGGCAAATTACTTCTGATTTCTGAAGGACAAGACAAGGATGATGTGTTGTTGTGGTTTTGATCGTTTGGGTTTTTTAAATAATCACTATAGTGCAATCGGTAACTGAACCTATTGGGCGGTTTTTTGTAAATATAGTGAATGACAGTACCTTTTATTACTGCAAGGTTTTGTGTGAGTGCCAGCATACATGATCTGTATTTTGCGGCAGATCTTGGCTGCTTCTGTTAAAATATACTTTATTCTTCACAAGGAAACTTTGTTTTCTACTGTTTTACACTTGCTAGAAAACAATACCAAAATTTGAAGACTTAACCATGCTAGTTGTTTTTATCAAATATTGTATCTATAGTATTGTTAATGTAGTAGGTTAATTTAAATATGTAAATGTTATTAATATTAAATATACATACATCCTGTATTAAAATGTTAGATTTGAATTACTGTTTCATGCAGAATATGTGGGCTGAGCAAGTCTTGTTTGTTAGCATTGAGGTCAAAGGATTTCTGGTTTTTGTAGGCTAGCAGTAGAGGAAACTTGTAAGAGCATTAAAACTCTGAAACACTTAATTATTTCAATATTATTTCAGTAATATTGGGCAAGTATCGTAATGCTGGCAGATGCCTGTAATTTATTTCCATACCTATTTTCCCACTAATCTGGGTGCATCCCTATGTTGAGAAGAGACTTAATTTTCAGTTTCTCACAAAAAGTCCTTTTATCACAGGGCCTGATTCGTCTTTCATTCTGCCTTTGCCAGATCTGACAGCTCTGGTCAAAGGAAGGAACTGCAGGGCACACTGAACAGTGGGTATTGTTCTGCAAAAGAATGGAGTCATTTGCGTCCTCTTTCCCTGCAAAATTTTTCTGGAGATAGAGGAGTATTCTGAAACAGCATATTTAGTGGAACTGAGAGCAATTGGCTGCTTTTTTTTTTAAAGCATATGGTTTCTAATTGACTTCCAGCTAGCTTTTCTGTCGTCTTCCTCTTTTAAGCATCTTTGGTTATGTCCTTGAGGAATGGCTTTTCCTCAAGTCTCACCTCCTTTCCTCGTTCTTCCGTCAAGAAGCTGTGTACTGGAGGGGGTGGGTTCCTGTGCTTCTGGTATTTGTTAGAGCAAATTTAGCATCAATTACTCTTACGTTTATTTTTTTTTAAAAATCCTTCCTCTTCTCTCTTGTTTCTTTGGCAGTTGGAGCTGCCATCTTTCAAATAAGACTGTTCTGATACTTTCAAAGTTTTTTCCTCTCTTTAAGTCAGAATTATTTCACCGTTATCTGCAATTGCACTTTCACTGTTATAGCTATAATGCAAGTATATCTGAAACTATTGCAAGCTGTATCAGCCTCTGCTTAATACTGCTGTAAGCCTGTGTCTTTGTGGAATATTCAGTATTGCAGTCAGAGAAGTATGTACAAGAGATCCTTCAGTCTGCCTCCGTAGGTAGCTGAGGGATACAGGGATAGCTATTGTTTGCGCTTCAGGTAGTGAGAATGTGTCCATTGCCATGGCAGATAGTTTTACAGGAAAATACTAAACCAGAATGAGAACTGAAAAATCGTACATGATCATGAAAGACAGTTGAAACTGAAGTTGTTTCCAGTTCATTTACTTGGTAGTCAATATTAAAAGTATTGGCTAGTTAAGTACCTGTGGACGGCAGGTTTTCCGTAGCCTTTACACTAGCCTGGAAGAATATGGCACAGCAGTTACATCTTCTTGAAGTTACACTTCAGGATACTACTGAGTGTTAGGATTTTGTTTTGAATTTCTTCTTCCACTGTTTTAAAAAGGTGGGACAGGCTTCTGGTGGGAGATTTTAAGATGTGTGGGTTTTTTTATTGCTAGTGGGGCTCTTATCCAAACTACAGCATTACTTTTCCTGTTCTCCCACTGCAGTAATGAAATCAACAGCTGGCTCAAATAAGTCTTAAAAAAATGAAAATGTGAGTTCACTAAGTCCCCAAACAATACTGATGACTGTCTTGTCAGCTGTGGCAGAGCTTCAGGAAAAAGTGGTGTTCTTGCCACCATCACATGCCACAGTGGGAGCTGCTGTGTGCTTTGTTTTGTTAGTTCCCTTGTTTGCCAGTAACCTGAAGGATATATAGTGAACTACAACAATGCTTGAAGTCTTGCCCCATCGCTTAGTGTAATAATTCCATGTTTTGAGGCTGAACTGGATGCATTCTTTCCAAACACTTGCAAAACTTGGGCAGCCTGTGTTGTGACCAGCGGAAGTTACTGCGATTTAGCCAAGGAGGATTGATACAGATGTTCAAGGTGCTGCATCCAGCCCGTATGTGCTATCTTGTTCAAGGCTCCTGTAGTGGCGTTCAGTGTCTTGCTGTCCTTCATGAAGGTGTCAAGAAGCAACAGTAGTATGAGCAGGGCTTTTTCATGTTGCCAGACAAATCATCATGTGTTTTTCAGAGCTTGTTGAGCCTTCAAGAGTAAAATACAAGGTGTTTTTCCTGGTCACTTTCCAAGGGCATTAGATTTTGGGGAAAAAAAAGAGAAGCTCTTTATTGAAACTGTTTCAGGTTTTGTAAGGTTTCCACATGCCTTGCTCCTGAGTACGTGTGGCACCTTAATTGAAAACTGATGAAGGCTTATACAGGCAAGAACTGTGAAGGTGTGTTTCCAGACTACTTTGTGCTTACATTCTGTGGCTGATCTTAATGCAAGAGTAAGAATTTTATCTTTGTCTTTGTGCCTGAGTAACATCTGGTCCTTTCTGTTGGAGTGAGTCATGGTGATTAACTACTGAAGATTTTTTTCCTCATGCTGCTAGTTTCTGTAGCATCTATGCACATTTTATGTACAATGATAGCAAAATTCCTAGTGAAATTCTAGAGCTCTTGGACTCTAGTTCTTTATTTTAGAAGCTCAAAAAAAAAAACAAACAAACAAACAGAAGGTGGCTTAAAATAAAAAATGTGAAATTGTGGTTGGAAGGAAGCTTTTCTAGTGTTTTCTATGTATGATCAGCTCTGGATTTCCTTGGTTCTGGGAACAAATGTTCTGCTTGGATCCTTTTGACAGGAGTGCTTGGTTCCCAGTTCTTAATACTTGTCAGGCTGGACTTTCTGATCCGAGGAGTGTGGCTATCAAGATGTTTATGACAGCATGAATCTTGTTCTTTAACATAGCTAGATCCAGAGTGGCTCATTACTACATAACATTAGGAGCAAAGCTGTAAACTGGAGTTCAGGGAAGAGCAGTAGTAGCTGCCCAAACTGTGAAGGCTGTTTTAATAATATATAATAAGTTTAATACAGTATATACACAAAATATATAATTACTATATAATATGTCATATGGTAAACTTACTGTATAATAAAAACATGTTATAAATATTATACTTTATTAAAATATATACATTATATTTCTATTTTGCATTATATATAGTATTTTATATTGATTAGAGGTTATGTATCGTCTCTGAACTTCAGCTTCAAACATAATGAATTATTTTAATTCAGGGTAGATATGATGAAGTTACAAAGCCTGTGTGCAGGTGTCATCCAGAAGAACAGAAGGAAGGATGCCTATGGAAGCAAGAGTTGGGCTTTATAGACGGATAATGCCTGAGTTTGGTATGAAATCAAAGCTGAAGTTCTAGATTAATTGGGTAGTCAGTGCACCAGAGATCAGAGATCACATGTGCCTGGATGGGATTTGACTTAAATTTTTCTCCTGAACAGTATCCTGAATTGCAGAATGGTTGAGGTTGGAAGGGGCCTCTGGAGATAGAATCATAGAATGGTTAGGGCTGGAAGGGACCTTCAAAGGCCATCTAGTCCAACCCCCCTGCAAGGAACAGGGATATCTCCAACTAGATCAGGTTGCTCAGGGCCTCATCCAACCGGGCATTGAACGTCTCCAGGGATGGAGCATCCACCACCTCTCTGGGCAACCTGTTCCAGTGTTCTACAACTCTCATGGTAAAAAATTTTTTCCTAATATCCAACCTGAATCTACCTCCCTCTATTTTAAAACCATTACCCCTTGTCCTATCACAACAGGCCCTCCTGAACAGCCTCTCCCCATCTTTCTTGTAGGCCCCCTTGAGGTACTGGAAGACCGCTATAAGGTCACCCCGGAGCCTCCTCTTCTCCAGGCTGAACAGCCCCAACTCTTTCAGCCTGTCCTCATAGGAAAGGTGCTCCAGCCCTCTTATCATCTTCGTGGCCCTCCTCTGGACCCTCTCCAACTGGTCCATGTCCTTCTTATGTTGGGGACTCCAGAACTGGACGCAATACTCCAGGTGAGGTCTCACGAGGGCAGAGTAGAGGGGGAGAATCACCTCCCTCGACCTGCTGGCCACGCTCCTCTTGATGCAGATCATCTGGTCCAACCTCACTGCTCAAGCCAGGACTATGTTCAGATGGCTTTTCAATGTTTTTAGGGAGGGAGACTCTACAACATCTTTGGGAAACCTATTCCAGTGCTTAGTCACCCTTATAGTAAAAAAAAAAAAGCATCTCCTGATGTTTAGACAGAACTTCCTGTGTTTCAGTGTGTGCCCGTTGCCTCTGGTCCTGTCACTGGGCACCACTGAGAAGAGCCTGACTCTGTCTACTTTGCACCATGCCTTTTAGGTATTTATATACATTAATAAGATCCCCCCTCAGCCACCTTTTCTCCAGGCTGAACAGTTTCAGCCATTCCTCATAGGAGAGATGCTCTTGTCTCTAAGTCATCTTTGTTGCCCTTCCTTGGACTTTCCCATTTGTCTGTGTCTGTCTTGTACTGAAGAGTCCAGAACTGCACACTGTATTCCAGGTGTGGCCTCACCAGTGCTGAGGAGAGGGCAAAGGTCATCTGCCCTGACCTGCTGGCAGTGGTCCTCATAACACAGCTTAGGAGACTGTTGGCTGCCTTTGCTGCAAGGGCACTTGCTGGTTTCTGTTCACTTGGCATCTACCAGGACCCTCAGGTCCTTTTTTGCCAAGCTGGGTCCCCGTAGGGTGGCCTCTAGCATCTGCTGGTGCCAGGGGTGGTTCCTCTCCTGGGACATGACTTGGCACTTCCCCTTGGTGGACTCGATGAGGTTCCTGTTCACCCTTAAAAGGGTCGTCCCTGGGTGGGCTCGAACCACCAACCTTTCGGTTAACAGCCGAATGCGCTAACCAATTGCGCCACAGAGACTGATGGGCTGTGTTTTTCTTGAGAGCTGAATTCCTGATCATGTTTGATAAGTGCTGATGGTGGTGGCTGTACATGTTGGACCCATACTGCTGGCACATTGCAACAAACCTGATGTGTTACTGTGTCAGAATACTGTGAGAGAGAAGGGAAGGAAGAAATGCCATTTTCTCCTGTAATTCTTTTGATTTGAAGAAGCTGTTCCTCACTGCTTATCAGTAGGTCTGGCTGAAGCAACGCAGAGCTCAGTAGTTGAACATACCGCTCCAGAAAGCAGGCTGCTCCCTGGGTCTCCTCTGGTTTGGTGTACTGCAAGGTGTACGTTTAGGAATGGACCCGCTCTAGTTGTAAGGTTTGGCTGTTTCATCTTGCTCCAGGGGCAGGAGCACCTTCTTACAGTGCTTTTTCTTCCTTCTATGATTGCATGCTAGCTGGTGAATGAAATGAAGGAAACTTTCGTTGTTTCACAGGCAAACATGATGAAATATGATGGGTAGGCTAACAAATTTCTATGGACTGAGCCAGCAGGTGAGTTTACCCTGGGACTATCCTGCCTGCTACTCTTCTCCGTCTAAACAGTAAGAAAAAGCTGTCTTTTGGTCTTATAATTTCCTTTTGCCTATAGAAGAGGCAGGCTGTGTAAGGCTGGAGCAATCAAAAAGAAGTGCAGTGAAGTTTCCCCTGTGGGTTGCAGGTAGACAGCAGTGAAGGCCTGAAGATGACATGCTTCATTTCTCTTGCGCTCCTCAAAATGTGAGTAGCAGTCTTCTGAGCCTAGTGGAAATCGCTTGCTATGTATTTTACAGTAGGAGTCAGAAGCAATAAAAACATAGAAATGCATTTGCATGGTCTCCAGAGAAGTCAAAATTATTTGGCGGTATACAGATTGGAACATTTTATCATAGCAGCTTCAACTCTGAATACATCCTTTGTTTGCAGACTGAGTCTGGGAAAACAGAGCAGGAAAGGACTTTCAGACACCACAGCAGTCTTTCTCTCTACCCTAAGAAAGGATCAAGTACGCTCAAACCTTTCATGTATTTACAACATTCTTACAAGAAACCCAACAATGAAGATATCATTGCCTCTGCAGACAACCTCTTCCACTGTTTTTTGGAATCTTACTAATGGAAAGCTTGTCTTTCTGTTTAACTTTTATTTCCTTTGCTGTAATGAGAGCATGTTCCCTTAGCTGGGGCTTCTACTGAAACCAATGTTTGCCAGGTGATGCCTACGTGCCTAATGGAACCAAGCTGAAGATTTCTTGACTTATGACATGTAAAATAAAGCAGCAGTTGCATTTCCTGCTGGATGGGAAAGCTGTTCTTTGTAAAGGAGCTTGATCCCTGCAGGTTGATGGCCCTGACATTATTCATCCGAGGGTGTTAAGAGAGCTGGCTGACATTGTTGTGAAGCTGCTGTCCATAATCTTTGAGAAGTTGTGGAGACAATGGAATGTCCCTGAGGACTGGAAGAAGGCTAATGTCACCCCCAGGTACAAGAAGGGCTTAAAGGATGATCCAGGAAATTATAGGCCTGTCAGTTGTACTTCAGTCCCTGGGAAAGTTATGGAACAAATCCTCCTGGGGTTATCACAAGCCAAATGAAGCACATGATTGAGAAAGGCTAGCACAGATTCACCAAGGGCAAATCATGCTTGACAAACCTGATTGCCTTCTACCACAGAGTACTATGTTGATATGGGGTGAGCAGTGGACATTGTCTACCTGGATTTCTCCAAGGCTTTTGATATGGTTTCCCACAGCCTCCTGCTAGAAAAACTGATGCATTACAGTCCGGATAAGTGGTCTGTGTGGTGGGTGGGGAACTGGCTGACAGGCTGCACCCGGAGGATGGTGGTAAATAGCTCCTTTTTAAACAGGCAACCTGTCACAAGTGCAGTCCCCCAGGGATCGATATTGGGCTCAATGCTTATATCTTCATATGTGATCTGGATGATGGGATCAAGCATACCCATATGGAGTTTGCTGATGATACCAAACTGTGTGTGGAAGTGTACACTTCAGAAAGGAGAGCCATCCTGCAGGAAGACCTGGATAGGCTGGAAGAGTTAGTGGGCTAACAAGAACCTGATGAAGTTCAACAAGGACAAGTGTAAGGTCTTACACTTGGGAAAATATAATCCAGGAGCACAGCACAGTCTGAGATCTACCTGTTTGGGAAGCAGCTCTCTAGACAGGAACCTGACAGTCCTGGTGGACAGGAAGCTCAATATGAGTGAACGGTGTGCTGCCGTGGCCAAGAAAGCCAACAGGATGCTGGGTTGCATCAACGAGGGCACCACCAGCAGAGATGAAGAAGTCATTATCCCACTCTACTCAGTGCTTGTCAGGCCATACCTGGAATACTGGGTTCAGTTTTAGTCCCTGCTACGCAAAAAGATGTGGACAGGCTGGAGAGGGTCCAGAGAAAGACCACAAAGATGATCAAAGGACTGAGAAGCCTGCTGTGTGAGCAAAGGCTGAGAGAACTGGGTTTGTTCAAGCTTGAGAAAAGAAGTCTTAGGGGAGACCTTCTCACCATGTTCCAGTATTGAAAGGGTGGCTACAAAGATGGAGACTCCCTTTTTACAAGGAGTCACATAGAAACGATGAGGAGTCATGGATACAAGTTACTTCTGGGGAGATTCCTATTGGACACAAGAGGAAAATTGTTCACAATGGGAGCAATCAGCCATTGGAATAATCTCCCCAGGGAAGTGGTGGATTCCCCAACATTGAACACTTTTAAGATTCAGCTGGACAGGGTACTGGGCCACCTTGTCTAGACTGTGCTTTTGCCAAGAAAGATTGGACCAGATGATCCTTGAGTCCCTTCCAACCTGGTATTCTGTGATAAAGTGATGCCTCTTCAATTTTATTGGGTTTTTTTCTTTTTGGTTAATACACTACAGAACTGGTAACATAATCTCTCTCTGAGCCTGTACCTCTTTTAATGCATCAGTGTCTGTGGAAATGAATCATATCAAAAGGCTTAAACTTAGGTAATAGTTCTCAGTGTAGCTCTGAGGAAAGCAGCTTAACTGCTCTCTGTCTCTCTTTTGTATACAGGAAAACACCTGTAAGGCTGTTTTTGTTCACTAAAACCTGAGTTTTTAGTTTAATGACCCTGTGGTAGTCCACAGTGCAGAACGTCTGCCTGGAGTTTTGTTTTCTAGCTCAGTTCTGAAAAGCTCTGGTGTCATCAGTAGCCTCTCCTGAGCTGAGGCAAATCCTTGGGGATGGTCAGCCCCAGTTGTGCCCTGCTGCAGCACGGCAGGAATTGAGTCAGCGGATTTGAAAACACATTAAGGGAAAACAAATGCTGAAGAGCCCCTAATGCTTCTGGCAGATGGTGCGTTTTCTGTCTATAAGTAAATCAGATAATTGAGAATTGTTTCAGATCAGTTATTTAAATTCGTGTTTTCTCATTTGCCCTGTGCTGATGCTTCTGTGCTGGCCCAGGTCTGCACTCGATGGCTCCGCACGCTTTCCTGCCGTGTTTAGCTCTGGCAGGGCTGTGGGCTGAAAGCTTTTAGAATGGCTGCTATTAATATGTTAGTGACCACATGTAAGTGATTAACATCAGTGTGGTTTCCCTATATTTAGTGGAAAGTTCTAGGTCTAATATTAATTTAGTAATAAAAGAGATTAGATTGAAAGTATTTTAGGGATGTTCAATCCTACAGGCATGGCTGAAATTGGGAAGGGAGGAAATCACATGGCACTGAGACAGCGACATAGTTTAATCGTAGCTTGTCCTAAAGAATACCATGACATCCTTTTCTAATTACTTGCAAACACTCACTGCCTGCATTGCAAGAAGGATTAGATATCTGGTAGCAAGGAGTTACGTACCTTCTGAACATTGTGCTGCTTAAATCATGCTCTAGACACATGCACTATGTTGAAGGAGAACGCTGTCTTCTCCCACAGAAGAGGCAGAAATCCATCCTGTGCTATCAGAGCTGTCAGTGATAGTAGAGAGGCTGGAAAAGAAGGGCTCTGCAGCTTGACCTTGACCTAGAAGACTCGTGCAGGCAAAGTCTTTTGCATCCATCCTTGCAAGTAGAATGGGCTCTTTAGCCCCCTTCATCCCTAGATATTTTTACAGCATAACTGATATAGGGAAGTGAGGGAGCAAATTAGGGGTGGGGAATGAAAAAGTAGGCCTGGAATGATAGAGAATCTGCTCCTTTCTGCCTCCCCCAGCCTCAAATTGCTTGCAAGACAGATTGATATAAAGTCCCTCTTTAGGACTATGCCATTGCTCCAGTGCACGTGTGCGTTATATGAAAACCTAATCATGTGCAAAATAACTTTAAGATGTGAGAGTTTGTGTGTGTTCCTGTGCTCTGTAACCCCTGCCTCCTTTGCAGACCCTCCTGTAGGCTTTGCAAGGGTTAGAGGAGTTTGCCACCATGCAGAACTCTTTCCTCCAGAGCTTTTAGCTTAAAAATGACCTATTGAAAAATTCCCCCTTTGCCTATGCACAGCTGATTTTTATGAAGTCCTGTCAAATCTCCTAATCCCGCTTTGGTCTTTTGGTGCAATTTACTTTTATCCCAAAACGCAGGTCTCCAAATTTGCCAAATAAAACACTGGACACTATAGAAAGACCATTTTAAATGAAGCTGGTTGGAGGAGCCTCTTAGGAAAGTAAAAAAGTAAAAGAAAAAAAAAAAGACAAAAGGGCAATGTGTTTTTCATATCTTAAATGTATGTTAAAAAAAACTTTTTTTATGCTCTGATTAGAGACTAAGTGGACTCTTGAAACCACAATCTCTTTCCTTACTGAAATTTTTTCTCTCTCGGTTAATAAGGGGCCATGAAAGTGCTGGAATTTTTATTTAAAGACCAATGTGATCATTATAATAAGGTATTCGTGGGCATAACTAAGAACTGCTGCTAAATGAGACTTTGCAAGCTGATATAAGAGAAAGAAGATAGTATGTTTGTCTTGGGCACCTGTAGCTATCCGTTACCGTAGCATGTGAGCTTTCTGCAATCATTAGCCCTCTGCAGTGCTTTCAGATAGGCTTGCTGAGCGACTGCAAGGTGAGTCTTGAGTTCTCTAGAAGCCTTTAGGTGGTACACTCCCTTTGATTATTTGGACACAAATGATTTGTGTAAAAATCTCACAAGGAGGCAGAAAGCTGCAGCTTGAACTAACATGCCTGAGTTCCCAGCTAGTGTCCTTGACACTAACCAGTGCTTTTTCCATAGTCCAGTGGTGGCAGCTTCCCTGTAGTAGTAGAGTGGTGCTATATATAAGCTTAATTTAGGTGCACTGGGAGTACGGGGAAATAGGGATTATGGCCTGAGCCAGGAATCATTGATTTGTGTACCCAAGGGAAGCTGTGTATTGTTGCTCTAGTGCTATGGCTTTGAGTAAGAGAGGGGACACAGTTATGCTTCCTCAGCATTAGAACAGATTTCAGTTTGTTTTGCTCTTTGAAAGAATGATGTAGACAGAACATGCTGGATCTATGTCCTCTTTCAATGGACTCATTTTACGGAATGATCTTGATCTTTCTGTAGGGTTTCTTTGCAGCCCTTCTCAGCAGCTCATCAAAGTTTGTTTGGGTTTTTTTTTTAACTGTTACTAGCAGTGATTTTCAATTTTTACAAACTCTTGATGAAAATGGAGTGCATGCAGAGTCATCCCTACACTACTGTCCGAGGTTCCTGGCTGTCATTTACCTTGTGAGCAACATCAGCTTAATCTATTGAGTGTAGGGCTTACAGATACCACGTAGTGTGGGATTTTTATTTAGCTTATCTGATCATGACATGTCAAACTCCTAAAAACTGCATTGTTTTCCTCAGCACTTACTTTGTGCTTGCCCCAAAGAAGGAAAGCAGATTTTCCCGATGAGAACTATTTGCAGTAAGTGATGTTTTAAAATGTTTAATTCTGCCAGCTATTCCACATTCTGACCAATCTTATTTAAAGACTTGCGCTCTTGACTGGTCTCATGTTGCCTTTTGTCCCTCACCCAACCCATTTTGTGCAGTTACATGCAACTCTGGAGGCTGTGATAAGTCTTTAGCAATCCTTTCAGTCCCTAGCATAGTTCTGCTCTGTAGTTTGTGCCTCCTAGCAGCACAGTGATTGAAATATGCTTTCCTTCTTTATTAACGTCATGCTGTATCATCTTGCTACTGCATTGTCTGGGATTGACATCTGTATAGCTCCAGATCTTCCTACTTGCTTTTCTGGATACTGATACAGGACCACAACTTCTCTACTTGGTGGAATTTCGGTGGAATTCAGTATTTATTGGGCATAGCTATCAAATGACTAGACATCTTCTCAGTTAGCTCTTGGAAGATTCTTGGATGCAAGTTATCTAAGTCTAGCTAAAATCACTTAAAAACCTAGGTACTAATAGCTGTTTATTCTTAGCAAGTTGTCTTTAATGTTCTCCCTAATTATCAGTGGTTTGGAAACTCTTTCATGGGGAGAAGGAAAATGGAGAGCTGGGGCCAGGTTAGATAAAAGAAAGTAAGTGGTTGACCAGTGTGTATTTTACCCCTTGGTGGTAGCCTCAGAAGAGCTGGGGAGCTCAGACTTGTTGGTAGTCAGCTGCTGCAGGAGGTGAGGAGGACACTTGGCTTCTCTCATGCATTTATCCTCATTCTTGTATTGATTGTATTCCTTCCAGAGATGTCTCGGATTTAAATGTTCAAGTTGAATAGTTGTGTCCTAGGTCACAACAAGAGTTGTGAACTTGGAGTCCTACATTCACACAAATACAGTGCCTTACCCTTGCTGATCACTCTCCTTTCACAGACAGTCCTTGTCTGAAATCTTGCATTTTTATCGTGCAGTAAACGGAAGCTTGTGGAGGGGTTTCTCTTCTGGATCAAAGGCAAAAATCTCTCCACAAAATTCCCTGACATTCTGCAATTGCAGCACTTTCTGCCTTACAGGTGGAGAAATCGAACCCTTGTAACCATGCTGGCTTCAGGTTTAGGATGGCATATTTTCATGTATCTTAGAAAGCATGTTAAAAATCACACTTTTAGTTAAACTTGTTCAAGCTGGCCGCGCAGAGTGAGTCAGAGATGGAGCACAAAGAGTGACTGCCTTAAGACTGGGCAAAAATGATGACTATGCTGTAGTGGCTGAATGGCTCCAGCTGGCTTTTGCTGTATGGTATAAGAAACCTCTGTGTGAGGCAGTGTCAGGATTAACAGCATGGCTGGTCTATTCCCTCTCCCAGTACACTACTCTGTCTCACTTCCTGGATGCTCTGAAAATTGCAGTAAAATCACAGGTGAGAAAGTAACTTCCACTAAGAATAACTCACCACAATTGGCAGATCTTTGCAAAGCAAGGGAATTCTTAAAAAAGAAAAATTTAAAAATAACCACAGAGTAAACCAAGGGAGATGAAGAAATGCAGAAAGGGAGGAAGAGCAGAATTGGATTTGGACCAAATGCTTTTCAAAGTGTCTTCCATAAGATGGCAGCAGTTTGTTTTGTGAACTGGACTGCGAGACTGATGTGAAGAGGTATCTGCGGGAAGCCGTACAAAACAGGCATTCAGTCTTCATAGGCTTTATGTCTATTTGCTTGGTACACATCCCTTAATTGTCTCAGTGTAGATCAGTTGGGAACCCTACTTTAGGTGCAAAACTATTTTCTGTTGTTTGGTACAGTGGTGATTTTACTTTGTTTTTTCAAAATACAGGCACAGATGCTAAGAGGCAAACTCCACAAGAGAGTTGTTAGTATCAAATGACACTTTTGCACTCACAGTGGTTGAGTGTGCAGAATGCAGGGAGAGTGACTGGGTTGTTTGGCCTATTTTTTTTTTTTTAAGTGTTTCACTTTGTGCAGTTATTTTGTTAATGACTGCCCAAAGCAACTTGGGTTCTGTAAGCAGAGAGGTAGAAAAACAGTTGGAATTTTCTCTCCTCAAAAAAATGATCTGTTTCATGACACTCAACTGTTTCAGTGGAATCGAACACTTATTTTCTTTTGAAGAGGGAGATTGTGGAGTGATGGGACTTTTTTTTTGTTTTGCTTAGCAAAGCAGTGGAAGGAAAAACAGTTAAGGATCTATATTCTGAAGTCTTCCAACATAAAGGATTTTATATTTCAGCTGTTTTCACTTTCCCTTCTAAATGTTTTCCATGTTTTCAGGGACACCCACAGTTGCATGTGCAATATATTTGTGTAGTTTCCTATTATTTGAAGCATTTTTCTCTGCAGATGAGTGTCGGACACTTCTCCTATTAGTACCAAATATTTAGTAGTCATAAACTGCTGTGATACCCTCTAATAACAGATAAGATTTACATACAAATTATGAATTGTTTTCTCAGTGTTTGTACTTATTCAGAATAGCTGGATAACATGGGAAGAGCCAAAACCAGCCTATTTTTGGCATTTGCTGGTGCTTACATTTACTGGCTAATGTTAGTCATCTGGTTTTGTTTCCTGTGGCCCATTACTATCCAATCCATCAAGTGCACAGGAGTCACAGTAACAAAGCTGTAAACTTGAAGAGTGGGAGGAATAAGGCTCTGTGGTATTTGCTTTCCATTCATTTTTAATTTAAACTATTCAACTTCCATGATTCTCTTTTCTGTGTTGATGAACCGTTACAGTACAGCCCGAACAGACCCCGTTATGAGCCAGTTCTGACGTTGCTTTTCTGTCTTCCAATTCAAATTCCATCTTGGTGAGGACCCCAGGGCTGGATCTTGTCTGAAAGTGGATGGGCCAAACACAGCAAGTGTGGGTGGTTTCCATAGGCGTGCTTGGGAAGAATTGCACCCAAGTTACTGATGACAGGAGGCTGATAGTCTAATCTGAGGACAATTTGGGGGTTTAGTGATGCTCTCAGCTCTATCTTAACTATTGGACCTGCTTTTCTACTGAAAGCAGCAGCTGAGATGGATTGCTTTAGCCCCTTTTCCTTTCTCTGAATCGTGCCTCAACTTCCACTAGGGAAAGAAGGACTTTCAGCTCTCAAATTTTGGCCAGTGATGAAGTTTACAGTCTTTGAAGAAGTTATGCTTGGCAAGAAATGCAGTATTTTAAGGGGCCATTTCATTGTTACTGGTGTGCAGTGTGTGTGCTGCCTGATTTATACCAAGGAGACTCCTGGAATGTGTGTCCCGGTGACTTCTTTCTTTCTTTTCAATTAACTTTAAGGAAATAAAGAGAGAGATGAAAGCAAGTTATTTGAATAGCATTTAAAATGTTTTATTTATTCTAGAAAGGTTCAAATTCTTTCCAAGAGTCCACTTTCTTCCATTTTCTTTCACCTCAAATTATTTGTATTGTGATAGCATCCAGAGACTCTGCTCAGGTTAGCTCCAGAGGGCTTGGGGAAACAAACTGGGTGAAATGAAATGTTAAATGAGAGCAGTTCAGAGCATACGAGGAACACTGTATGTGCAAAATTGACTCGTGGCACTGAGCACAGGAACAGATCAACACAGAGCTGGAGCCTGGATGGAGAGGACCAAATTCAAAGTGCCCGGTTTATTCAGTTTAGGTGAAGTGGATGAGGCTGAGGGATGGCCCAATGTCTAGCTGAGTGTTAGCTTAAAGATGGAGCTTTCCATGGCCACATAAAGAACTTGTGTTTTTCTTTTGCGCAAAGTTTTGTTACGGAACAAGTTAACAGCCATAATTTTGGTTAGTAACTAATTCCTCGGAGCAAATGGCTTTAAGTCAATTGTGTATCAGATGTTGCCACATATTACTTTGTTTTGGTGTTCAGCCACAAATAACTCATGACAATATTTTTGTATTATAGTACACCATAATTTACTTCTAGCAAGCATGTAATTCCTAAGAGACAGAGTGGCATTCAGCCTATACGTCCTTTGGTCCGCTCTATATTGCATCCAACACAATGGGTGCAGCTGAATGATTTAATGTCATCCTGAAAGAATTCACACAGGCTGCTGAAAAAGAAAACAGGTCATGGAAATAAATTGTAACTAAATGTGTTCTTAAATGTAGGGCTACAATGTGCACAGAGGTTGTATAGTGCTGTCCCCTGCTGAACTTCTTCAAGTCTTGGAGCCTTACCCTCTTAAGGGAAAAGGGAAAAAAAGGCATCCTGTAGGGTAAATTACACTAACCAGTAAATTCTGTGAAACACTTCTTTCATGTCGGACAGGTGGAAGTTCAGGATTCCAGGACAGTTCAGGAGAAATATGAGATTCATACTAAGCATGAAGGTATTCTGTTTATTCACATACTGCTGTAAGTAAAAGGGAGAAATCCAAGAAATCTGCTAACATCTCCCTGCTAGGTGGAGGTAATTTGGGAAGATTTCAAGTCTGCTTTGTATCAAAACAAACGGTTTGCTCATTCACTGGGTGTTCACGGGCTGGGGGAGAAACGAAGTTGTGGAGCTGACCAGTAGTTTTTGTATGGGTTGGCCTGCAGTGGTATATGCCCATCCTGAGCTGGCTCTTGGTACAAATGTAACTGCTCCTGTGGCAAGATCCTGAGATGACACTAGCACTAGGTGCTGGCTTGCGTTACAGCAAACCCAATAGAAATTCAGTGTTTTGCTTGACAAACCCAATTATCTGCTGGGTTGTTTTATGCTTGTTTCATTAGGGTAGAGAAATTGATTACACAGTCAACCCTGGCTCGCACCACTTTTAGCACACTGACTTTGTTTTGAGTTTGGAGGGGTTGTATTTTAAAATTGTCAGTTTTCAACTCAGAGAGGCTGTTTGCCTTTTACTTACTGGAGAAACCATGTGATTCCTTGCATTAGGATGTTCATTAATTCTGCTCTGTTTTAACTATGTCAGAAACCTACTAAAAAGGGTTCAGAAGATTTCTATGCCAGATATTTCCGTGTACTTTAGATGATTTATTTTATTCTACTTGTAGCTTATTTTAGTTAAACTTATACTTGAATGCTTTCCTGAACACAGGCCTAAATAAATAATTTTTATTTCAAAAACAATGAAAGTAACTTCAACCAATACTCAAAGGATATAGCTGAGCAAATATAATGCTTGCTATATAGCTTTGTATGCTACTCTTGAAACAGTACCTATGGTAACTGTGAATCAGATTTTTTTGTTGGTGGTGGTACAATTGTCCCCAGTGCTGCAATAGGATCTGCTAGTTAGGATGCTTGCAGCCCCTGAATCCCACTGAAATCTGAGGAGCTGCGTGTAAGCTTAAGGATCTGCACCGGGGTGAATTTTGTTGCAAGGTAGAGGCTGCAGTGTTGAAAATGCAGTGACAAGAGTTCAGAAAACGTGAGTTTCTGAGAAAAGTTCCTCTTGTCCAGGGAATGACGTCTTTATGGCTGCAAGGATTTGATCAGCTTGCTATTTGCTAGTCTTCTAATGTCTTAAGGTAGTTAAAAGCAGACTTAAAGAGACAGAACACAAACAGAAGTTTTCTTCAGCTGCATTGGTACAGGCTGATGCCATTTATCTTAAAGTGCCTGTTCTTGGAGAAATTGGTACCAATAAAATACGTACCGGTAAGAAGCCAATTTATGTAACAGAAATGACTACATGTGTTACATAATTAGAATACCTGCCTCGACTTCTGAAACCTATCGTTGCTGTGCCTGCTTTTAATCTAGCGTCTTCTCTTCAGCTTACGAGATGAAATGTAGCTGTGGAGTGTTATAAGAACCAGATGGAGAGCCTGGCTGGAGGGCTGGCGGGGATGGAGGCTACTTTGGCCCGCTCTGAGCTGAGCATACTGTGCACCTTCAAATGATGCCTTAATCCATGATAAAGACAGACAGCTCACTTTTCCAAAATCAAAACCATATTCATCAATGGTAGCCTCTTTCCAGCACGGCACAGGCTACTGCTTCGAGAGGTGCAGTCTGGAACAGCTTGATACAAGCAGAACTAGATGCTACGCATGGATAAGATAAAATCATTCAGCTGCCTAATAAATAAATTTGAAAGATGTTCTAAGATGATACAAATTCAAGTACTAACTTGATTTCTTACCGCAGAGGGATGTTTGCTCCACCTTTCAGTCACCGAATCCTGATTTATGGTACACGTTTTTAGGCTTGATTTTTTTTTTTTTTTAAGAAAGAAAACCTTTAAAATATATCTAGTTGAACTAGCGCTCTCTGCCCAGCTAGCTTCATGCCACTTAAATTAATACAACTCGTTCAAAACTGTAGTTGAATGGATGGGTTTTTAAGTCAGCAAGGATTCAGTTTTGGTAACTAAATGTTATTCCTACATGGCAAAATACCAGTAGAAGTAAAGTCAATAAACTCTAAAGGCAAATATATTAAAGAATTCTTATGCATCATGATTTTCCTCTTGCCATCGAGGGAAAAGATTGTATTTTATACAGGAACTGAGATGTTTCCCTTTCTGTAGTCCTGTGTGGATTTAACTAAAGCAGCAACTAAGAGAAACAAGAGTTTCATAAAGAAAGCCTTGTTGATAATTATAGAGTGGTTGTAAGCGTACGTTCATAGTCTTTATTTTTCTTGTTCAGAACTTTATTATAGATCTTTAAGTTTCAAATGACTCTTGATACTTCGCATGTGTGAGACAGATTTTAGGTAAATAAACATAACTTATTATTTTGGAACAATACTTCAAACACATATTTTAAAGGGTGTGTTCTTTGTTTGACCACATATGACTCTTATAAACCTATAAGCTAACTATTCTAAACCAGATTATCAAATTGTAAATAGGACAGGATGGAGCTAGAGGGAAAAATAAATGCTGTTTCTAGTTAACAGTTCTAGTTCTAGCAAATCGCCTTTACATTAAGTAAGTATAAATTATGTATTGTTTGTTCAAAGTTTTCATCATCTTCACAGGTGGAAAAATTAACCATAAAACCACTGTGTTCATTTGCCACATCACAGGCTATGTTTATGTTTGCAGAAAAGTAAGAGTATTTGACAGCCATCTTGCGAACAATCGGTTGTGTTTTTTATCATCTGTATATTTGATCGGGAGTAGAAATTAGTTGAGGAAAATGTGAAAATTGTTTTACCAAGTCCTGTCTTTAAAAAGATAAAATATCTTTTTGGCTAGGATTTTGCCTGTTGCATTTTTAATACCTCTTGAACTCCAACAGTGTCTTTTTCTATAATGTAGCCCTGCAGATGTGAACAATGTGGTGGTAGTAGTAACATTAGAATGTAAGGCATTCAATGATCTGGAAGAAAAGCTTTAATCTATGCAACCTCTTTTCTTTCTAGGTAGTGCTCTCCTTGGTAAACAATTCATACCAAACCCACAGTGTCCTAAACACCAAGAACATGACTGATGCAAGCCGGTACTCTACGTTATATACCATAGTGTTTGCCGGTACTCTACGTTATATACCATAGTGTTTGAACCATTGTGTGTGTTGGTGAATTATTTTCACAAACCATTAATTCAAAGGGCTGTGGACTTCAGAACAGCATGTTTTGAAACTTCAAAGACTTAACAAAAGATCTTTAATTCACCAGAAGGGTGTGAGCTTATTGGCAGTTTGCAGTGTTGCTGCTTACAGCATTTGATGGATATCCAAATACAAGCTCCATAGATTTGTCTTTGCTGTAATCTATTAGAATCATAGAATGGTTTGGGTTGAAAGGGACCTTAAAGATCATGTAGTTCCAACCCCTCTTCTGTGGGGAGAGACACCTTCCCCTACACCCCTACATGCTCAAAGCCTCATCCAACCTGGCCTTCAACACTTCCAGGGATGGGGCAGCCACAACTTCTCTGGGCAACCTGTTCCAGTGTTTTACCACCCTCAGAGTAAAGAATTTCTTCCTTATATCTAATTTAAATCTCCCTTCTTCCAGTTTAAAGTCATTGCCTTTTGTCCTATCATTACATGCCCCTGTAAAAAGCCCCTCTCCAGCTTTCCTGTAGGCCCCCTTTAAGTACTGGAAGGCTGTGATAAGATCACCCCAGAGCCTTCTCTTCTCCAGGCTAAACAACCCCAACTCTCTCAGCCTGTCTTCATAGGAGAGGTGCTCCAGCCCTTGGATCATCTTTGTGCCCTCCTCTGGACCCGCTCCAGTAGCTCCATGTCCTTCTTGTGTTGGGGACTCCAGAGCTGAATGCAGTACTGCAGGTGGGGTTTCATGAGAGCGGAGTAGAGGGGCAGAATCACCTCCCTCAACCTGCTGGTCACACTTCTTTGGATGCAGCCCAGGATACGGTTGGCTTTCTGGGCTGCTAGTGCACATTGTTGGCTCATGTTGAGCTTCTCATCAACCAAAACTCCCAAGTCCTTTTCCTCAGGGCTACTCTCAATCCATTCTCCGCCCAGCCTGTACTTGTGCTTGAGACTGCTGTGACCAATGTGCAGGACTTTGCACTTGGCCTTGTTGAACTTCATGAGGTTCCCACAGGCCCACCTCTCCAGCCTGTCAAGGTCCCTCTGGATGGCATCCCTTCCCTCCAATGTGTCCACCACATCACACAACTTGGTGTCGTCAGCAAACTTGCTGAGGGTGCACTCGATCCCACTGTCCATGTCTCCAACAAAGATGTTAAACAGCACTGGCCCCAGTACTGACCCCTGAGGAACACCACTCGTCACTGGTCTCCACTTCTACATCAAGTCATTCACTGCTACTCTTTGAGTGCGACCATCCAGCCAATTCCTTATCCACTGAGTGGTCCATCCATCAAAACCATGTGTCTCCAATTTAGAGACAAGGATGTCGTGTGGGACAGTGTGAAATGCTTTGGACAAGTCCAGGTAGATGATGTCAGTTGCTCTTCCCTTATCCAACTCTGTAACCCCATCACAGAAAATCACCAACTTTGTCAGGCAGGATTTGCCCTTACTGAAGCCATGTTGGCTGTCACCAATCACCTCCTTTTTTCCCATGTGCCTTAGCATAGTTGCCTGGAGGATCTGCTCCATGATCTTGCCAGGCACAGAGGTGAGGCTGACGGCCCTGTAGTTCCTCAGGTCTTCCTTTTTTCCTTCTTTAAAAATGGGGGCTCTGTTTCCCTTTTTCCAGTCAGTGGGAACTTCGCTGGACTGCCATAACTTCTCAGATATGATGGAAAAAGGTTTAGCAACTTACCTCCACTTTTTGCTGGAACTGGTAGCAAAATTAATCATACCAGTCTTTTATTTTTTTTCATTTTTAGAAGTTTAAAATTTCAGAGAGCCAGGCCTTAAGCTGTATTCCCTCTGTTTTGAACTGATAATATCTCCATTTGCATATGACACCATGAATTTCTCTGATTTATTCTTTTAGTCAAGGAAGGAGAAAAATATTCAAAACCTATTGTAAGTTCTGACAAATAAAATTACTGATTTCTTGCGTGCTGAAAAGCCAAGAACCCGTAGTCTGGCTGGTTCAGATTTGTACTTTCTGAAGTTGTTATGCTGCTCCTTATTGATGCTTTATTTGGGATTCCAGCCATTTAAAGAATGTTGTCCTACAAGTATATACAATGCTTTTATTTTATTGCACATACTTACTTTGTTATTTAATGCCACCCAGAGTTTTCAGTGTGTTTTAGAGTACAAGTAAAAGGGCAGTGTCAACTATTAACATCTACAACTTAAACCAGACCTCATACAGTGAAGGGAAAAACATTAATCACAAGATGCTTGAGTGCCAGCAGTGGAACTTGCCCTTGCAAGGTAAGACAAATCATATGGGCTGATGCAGCTTTGCTCTGGTCTGACTCCTGGGTATGCCTTGAGCAGCAGGTGGCCTTCTGGTGATGCTGCTCTGACGAAGGTGGTGGCAGAGCACCTCTGGAGGTGGCTCAGACCCAAACCACACTGATGTGATGGACAGGAGGAAGGGAGGGGTGATGCCCTGTGACAGATCTACCAACGGTGAGAGGCACAGTCTTGGGAGTAAGTTAAGCTTAAAGCTGAGACAGTGTAAAAGGGGAGCTGTGAGTGGTATCAGATGTGGAGACTCACAGGGACAGAGCTAAGACCAGTCTTTTTATTTGTGGCAGCACTGCCTGTGCCTTGAAGGGATGTTTTGCGTGGCTTAAGGCAATGCTGAAAGCAGGAGATGGTGAGGACGTGAGTTGGTTCAACATCTCCTCTGAGTCTGAGTCAATATTCTCTGCCTGTCATTTGCTTCATATACAATATATTTCAGTGTGGAGAGCCCAGCTAGAGTGAATTGTTCCACAAAGAAGAGAGCTAAGCTTTTCACCATCTAATCAATATTTCCTGAAGAGATGCCAATGTCTACTGAGCAGAACTATGATCTTTCTGCCATAAATCATGTAATTTCTGATCCTAAGCCTTCCCTGCCCAGATGTCATTTCTCCTGACGAGTGACATTTAGAACTGGAATATTAGCATTTAGGACAAAGACAGTGTGTGCTACAAAGCACATACTTGGGTGCGCTGCAGATAATAATCTCTGAGTTACTTGTGATGACAATTTTTGGGAAATTCAGAATGCCTCAGTATATATACCAGATTCCTGGATTTTGACCAGGAGGGTATTATAAATAATAAACATCAGTATCACTGCCATCCACTATAGCTAACTACCATCTTGGATGCAGATTATTTTGTGCACTTGTGTTGCATGCAGACATATACAAAGTCTAGGTTTCTCTTGAAAAAGCTTGGTGTTTTGGTAACTAACTGAATGAATAAACATATTATCTTTCAGGAGCTGGCAGAACAGCATCTAGTTCTCATTACCCTCTTTGTTTCTCTTCATCCGTTGGCTCTCACCATAATTGAAGACAACTGCTTTGGCCACTCAACTCAGCATCTGCAAGATGAAGTTATACATCTCAGAATTAAGGTTTCCAGATGTGGCACCCAGTTGCCAGCACATTTTTTACCCTCTGGTATGCTTTGGGCCTCTGCTTTGGCCTCAGAGCTGTCTACCTGTCTCTGAGACTGCTTCTGATGCTCTTTAGCCACGGTGGGTAGTGCTGAATTCCTGTATCGCGCTCTGTAATTCTATGCAAAGGGAAAAGAATGGGAGAGAATTACATGGAGTTAGCAGTAAAGCTCATTTTACTTGCAAATATATCCAGAGCAATCTGGTTATTTGAGAGCTTATGTCCAGTGTTTTTCTGTGACATAGATGTGAGCTGAAAAGCGCTCTCTGCCATCATGCCATGGTTCAGAGTACCTGCATATTTCTGTAACAGCAGCAGTTGTTTTTCTGTTTTATTTTAAGTAGAATGGTATTACCAGAAAATTGTTAGCATTTGCATAGAGGAGGTTAACTCTTTTAAGTGGCTTCATACCATTAGGTACGAATATAACCACTCTAGTATAGCAGTTTGTCCACAGAGAGGAAAAATAGCCCTTCAAAACCCTGGCACCGGTTCCACATTAGAGCTAAATTACTGTAGCAGACTGAAATGACAAGACTCACATTTTAACATGAGCATGTAAACGAGGCATGTGCCCAGATTGGCATGGGACAGGAATCCTAATTTGCACATATGCCTTGGGATTTGTGCACGCACGCAAAAACAATTAAAAATGTATTCTTTGCCAGATTATTAATATGAGACCGAAAGGATGAGTGTAATATTCTCACACCGGTGGTGTGTGAGAAGACCTAAGCAGACTTTAAATATTCAGTGTTTTCTTTAATAGGCAGTACCAGGACAGCTGAGGACAGTTCATCATAAATGACCAAGGAAACCTGTTATGGCATCTATATGTAGAGTATACAAAGACTAGAGGATTTATATATAACTATACTCTAGAGTAGAGGCCTCTTAGTTGTCTTTTGTAGCTTTATGGATATAATGCAAGAGACTGGACAGTCTGCATTTATTGGGCAGGCCTTCTCCTGTCTCGGCAGGTGAAACATGGGATGTCATTTTGTCCTGGACTGCAGCAGTGCAATAAGTAATTTGAAACATCTCTTGTTGTTCTCTATTTCAGGTGATGTGTCCTGTAGCATTGCTTTATGAACAGCTCTTTATGGGCCTGTTAGGTACCAGCCAGCCCCGTCGTGCCTTCTTGCATGCTCCATGAGAGGAGCTGGGTGGCCTCAGAGAGGTCGAGGGCAGCTGGGCTGAGGCAGACTGTGACTGGCTGAGAACATGGTATCTCTCATAGGGGAGTTTTCTTCATGACAGCAAATTCAGGCTTTAAAAAAATATTTTCATTTGCCAACTGTGAAAAAAAACCCATCTGTTTGAATTGTGGAGATCTGATTGTCTTGGAGCACTGGGTGTGCAGTGGGGCACAGTGACAGTTCAGGCTGTATGAGCAAAGGAGGAGGTTGAGCCTGGCACTGGTGCCATGCTGAAGACTCACCTCTGCCAGCATAGCCAGCCTCAGCTGTGATGGGTGCAGCAGTTATCTGGGCTGTTATTTGCAGCCTCAAATACTAATTACTTCAGTGTCTTCTAGCTTGTTTCAGAAATGTGATGTCTTGTTTTCACTCTGGCTTCATGTAATTGCTTTATACACTTGAAACTTTGATAATTGGTCAAGTTGAAAACTTTCTTTAAGGTGAAATACATGTATTTCTCAATGAAAAGTTTGTGTTTTAGTAGTTGCTAACATCAGGCTGTCTGACAGCATTATGCTTTATTCTTGTAGTAGCTGACTTTCAAATATGATGGCATTATGAAATAATTGTGTGTGTGATTTAGTTGAAAACTATGAACAGAGGATGGGGGCTCCATCAATCTGTGTATAAGCACAGATGAAGTGACTGACTGATTCAGAGTCCTTTCAGTTGAGCAGATTCAAGAGCTGTACTCCATTGCTGCTCAAACCCAGCTTACATATCATACTTTAGCCTTTTTTATTCTCTTTTGGGTAAAGCTGCACAGAAAGTCTTTGCTATTGGTTATGCTGTCAGTGCATGTGCATATACTCACTTCCAGCCCAATTGCTGGCAGTGTTACAATGCACTAAATAATCACTTTTTTAAAGTTGATTTTAAAGATGATATTTTTTTTTAAAAAAAAGAAAACAGCATAAAAAGAATCATAGGCTGGCTTTTCCAATAACATCTTGAACTTGTAATTCTGCAATGTTGTCTCTGAGCCATTAATGAAATCCATATTGCAAGGATGGCCTCGAAGTAATGGAGGAAGGAAAAAGCAGCTGTATTTGCTATCCTGTGGCTCTGTGTTTTTCATTATATTCTCTCTTATTTTTGTTTTGGGGTATATTATCTGGAGCAAACAACCTCCCTGGGGCTGGTCTGCTGCAGAGAGCAGGTTGAGTGCCTGGTGCTGCCTCTCCAAGGAGTGTCAGCTGTGACACTGCAACCTGTTAAACAAAGCACTGAAGTCCTCAGAAGGGAGGAGCAGCGTTTTCTGTGGGTGAAAGTTCTGGCACAAATGTTTGACTGAATGACTGTGAGTATATTACCAAAAAGCCAACCCAACCAATAAAATACTGTCAGAGTTAGCCTAATGATCCAAGCATTTTACATAGCTGATGACCAGTACAGGTTTGTTCTCTCTCAAAATGGCACATTGGAATAATATTAGCTAACTGTCTGTAGCGTGGTTGGGACGTCTCCTTCCAGACACATAATTGTTACTGTCACCTCTCATACTGAATGGTATGCAAGGCTGATGCCTATGAATTTTGCCCATATGCTTTTTAAGAGCACTGGAGGCAGTCAGCCTTGAATTCTGAACAAATAGTGATGGCTCAATTAATAACAGACTGAAAAAGCACAAAATTAAAGCATATGTTAGAGTGCATGCAGTAGCTAGATGGTTTTTCAACAAGCTGTCAGACAGTATATATAGGAAAAGTAGAGCTACCATGGTAGAGACAAAGAGATTCCGCTTGGATAACTAAAGCCCAACTCACCTTTGAACAGATTTGCAAAACTGGATTCACTGTGCTTTTTCCTTACTGCATGCAACCAGTGACTATAGTCACTGTGGTGGAGCAGAGGGTTGGAGCTCTCATGGGCGAAGAGAGCCCCAGACGAGGGTTTAACCTCATTCAGCTCTCTATAGTATGCAAACAAATCTTCCTGCTAATAAATGACTACAAAACTGAAACAGAATTTATTAGAAACTGGCTATGTTTTAAAAGGATCAAAATAATATAGGCACGTTGCCGTTTGATTTTTGGCTCTCTAGTAACTAATTTCTCCCAACCTGAATCTGCATATTTGCAATGCAAAATATTTTAATTCACATTAAAGTAAGAGTGTTTATTTATGCAGTTTCATTTCCAATAAAAGCTATGCTTTACAGTGCATTATACAGAATGACAGCAGTGCACTGAATTACAGGGTCACACTATAGATCATGCTCCCTCTGCCAAACACCTAGTAAGGAATTTTGAAGTAAGCTATAGTACGGGGCCGAGCAGTGAGCAGAGCCAGAAACAATACAGGTTAGAAAAATGTTTGGTTTATTTAGTGAAAGACGAAAGATTTTGACTTATTAGGGAGGCTTTTCCTACTGTATTCATTCTGGGTCCAGGTCCTGGAAAGAACGTTTGGGATGGAACTTCCTGTAGTTGACCTTAATCTGTCCTCAGAGCCTCATGTGTCTCCCTGTAAACTGAGGAATATTGGGTGTGTTTTAAGATCTAACTAGCAGTTTATGCTCTGCACTGTTATGTTACCAGACTCCTGCCTTTTTCCATAATGTGTGTGAGGCTCCATGCCTGGGGAAAGGTGGGGAAGCGTCATCCTCCACACATACGTTAGCTGTGTGTTACTGTGCAGCTGAAAGCAGTGGGTCTAAATAATAAGAGTGCCTTATTCCAGATGTTTGCAAGGGTAATTTGTCCTCCAGAGGAAAAATTTACCCTAGGACAGAGAGGGTGGCAGAGGTAACACTGCACAGTGGAACCATTGCATGGGTTTGTACATTTTCTGTCTATGGAAAACAATTTGAAGATAACTTATCGGATATCTAGAAGGCCAAGAAGTGCCAAAGCCAGCATGGCAAATAACTTCTGTTTAGGAGGAGTAGAGTCTGCAGGCCCTCTTTCAGATGTAGGACAAGAGAAGCAGCACTAATGGTGGAAGCAGAGAGCCACAAGAGGAATTACTCTTGTCACACCCCACAAAACATGAGATCAAAGTAAAATTTCAGTATTGAATAGGCTGTTCTCCGGACATGGTTGGTGAGATGCACACAAAGCTCTGAGGTGCCTATAGTAATCTGGCCTCCCAACAGAATCAAAGCTGAGCAACAGCACTTGTGGTATTCCTCAATAGACACAGCTGGATATTATTTTGAGATTATAACCTATTGGTTGGGCTGTACTGCCTGAGGAGGTCACACTTTGGACAGCACAGAGATGGTGGTGCCATTTTGAAAATGTCCCTGTTGAGTTGGGCTCTACAGGGTTATTCTCTGCAGAAGAAAGAAATTGTCGATGGAGTGAGGAGCATCTTCGGTGCAGCCCTGCTTATTTATTTATTTATGTATGTATGTATGTATGTAAATGCAGAGAAGGCACAGGAAGCTCTTTCAGGAATTGTCAGCAGAAGACATCCCTGAGTTTCTCTCGCTCACTGACTTTGGCAGAACTGCCTGCTCCCTCAGACTTACTTTTTAGGGCTCTTACAGCAATGATTCTGACTGAAGGTTCAATTTGCTTTTCCCATCTTTATCTCTGTCAGACAATCACATCCCTCTGGGGCGCTAAGATTATTAGATGTCATTGCAACATGAGATTGATGGTCTGGCGGCCCTTGCCCCACTGTTCTCAGCACAAATCATAGAATCATAGAATCGTTAGGGCTGGAAGGGACCTTCAAAGGTCATCTAGTCCAACCCCCCTGCAAGGAACAGGGATATCTCCAACAAATCTCTACTTGGGTTCTGTTGGTTGCCTCATCCATGGGACTAAGTACCTTCACTTAATGCAAGTGTTTCTGATGTATATTCCTGAGTATTGTCATCATTTTCAGATGAATCAAAGTCAATCAAGAGTGAAAGATGGAAAACTTGGGTAGGAACAACCAGAAGATGATATTAAAGGGTTGGTGATGGAAGTTCAAAATGATATAGGAGTGATGGGGTTGGGTTTCTCTATGTGGGTCCATAAAGAAGTCAAGTAGCTTCTGTGGTTGACCCAGAGGAAGGCTGACTCTTCCACCCTCAACTTCAGTGAACCAGAGAAACGGTGACATCAGTGGCCCTAGCTGAGGAGCTTTCATAAAAATATGTTTGCCCTCATCCTTTCTCGTTAGTGTAGTTCATCATGTAGGCTGCGCATTATGTCTATATGCTTCTGAACATAGTGGTGTTGCCAGGGTGTCACACCAACTCTGTCCCTCTTTCTCTCTAGCCAATATGTATCTCCACTGCAGTGGTTGTCTTCTGTCCAAAGTCCGTCAGTCCTATTATGCAGAAGGGTACTGTTTTTCACCCAGCTTAAGGGAACTTCGCAGTGCTGTGGCTTTTGTGGTGAGCATTGCTGCCAACAGTCTGGTCCAAACTTTAGTGACACGTCTTCATTGAATCTGCCACATTAGTTGTTCATCCTGTTCCAGCCTGCAAGATGACTGAGGACCACAGTATCGGGTCAGATAAGTCCCACCTCTGCTGTTTTAGCCCAGTCATGCTCTGGTAGATCATCATTGTGCCCAGCAAGACTTTGCATGAAGTAACATTTACAGCTTAACAAACTGAAACCATAATCCATGCTGTCTGGCAATACATGAAGCTCTTAAGAAAGGGCAACCACTGTGCAGACCTGGAGTCTCAGATCCATGCTGCAAAAATAGCTGTATTTCTCTCCTGGGCCAAATAAGCAGACTGTGACATTGCTCATGGGCACAGCCCAGCTATGCTGAGCTGTCTATTACTGTGTGACCCACATAGATTAAGGCTGGTGTCAGGAGCAGCTGGATCCTAGTGTGATTTCAAAAGCAGTTGAAAAGTTGTTGTTGATGGGCTCGTTGATGTGTACCAGGCAGTGGCTGAACTTACTGCTTCACTGGGAGCTGTGCTCCTGCACACTGTGTAAAGCAAAGGCAGTAAACGTTACATTATTGACACTGGTTAGAGATGAATGGCTCTCGCTGCTAGAAGCTTCCTTTTGAGGAAGACTTTCTCTGGGGAGATTCATGTTTGTGTCAGTGGTTACTGCTGGAATTTCATTAACTTCTCTGTAAGTGAAGAAAAAGTGGATCTGACTGAAACAGAATAGATTGCTTTTATTGAATTCTTCTTTAATTAAAGCTCTTACTAGTTTTGTGCTGATTTGATGTCATAGCTTAGATTTTTACATTGAATGACAGGAGAAGGGAGAAAAAAGAGGAAATGTTTATTTAATTCATGCTATAGAATGTAATGACAAGAGATTGTTTCCATACATACTGTTTTTGTTGACCTTTTAACATTTGGAAATGTCAGGAAATACCATTACTGTAGGTCTATCCAGCTTTAATGCTACAATAACTTTATAGCTATTCGCAAGGGAAATTATTACATGTTGCTTGAAACAGTGTAGGTGTATGCGAGCATACACACACATCTCTGTTTCTCCCTCCCTGCCAAATAGATCTCTGTGGCTGCATGCAGTCTCTGTTAAAAATGCAACTTTTGTGTCCCTATAATTTTGACTTTGCTTTCGAACCTGCCAGATTTACTGAGGCAGCAGAGAGGTATGTTTCTGGGAAGTTTAAAGACCCTTAAAAAATGTACAACGCATTTTAACTTACTGTGATTAGACAATGGCCAAAATCGCATAGGTTTTTCAAACACAGGTATTAACCTTTGTTTGGTTTGAGTTTTTATTTGAGGGGGCCTGTTAAGATTCAGAGAGGTTCAGAAGGAGGCACTTTGATTCATGTGTGTCCTGCCTTTAGAACTGAGGAATAGGTTCCAGTCGTGAGTTTGATGCTTAAGTCCCCAAAACACTGGAGAGTTTTGCTGATTAAGAAATGCTGTTCCTGGCTGTGTTGGCAGTGTTGCATGCATCAATATTGTGTTGTGTCATGTCATGTCATGTCATGTCATGTCGTCTCACGGATCAGCCCTGCGTGCAACAGAGTGGTGGGAGGACACCATTACCTTGGACAGCACCAGGAGAACCTCTGATTTATTACTGTCCGCTTGCCTAAAACTGAAAGCAAAACAACACAAACAGCCAAGAGAAAGCGATTAACAGCAAACACACAGCTCCAAAGATTCTGGCCTAGAAGTTGAACCTTCAGTGATTTGAGAGGGATGGGAATTTTGTCCTCTGGTTACGAAAAAAGAACCCAATAGGTGACGGGAACGAATCTTTCTCAGAATATTGTCTGAAGACTTCAAATACAACACAAGGGAAACTGAAACCAGCAAACATACATATGTGTATTAAAAAATATTCTAAAGGATTAAAATTAATGTTGAGAATGGCATAATTATTGCGTGTTTTACAGAATCCAACCACTTTAATGTTAGGGAATTACCTCTAAGGTTATGATCGACTTTGCACCGTCTGCCCGGATATATCCTGGACCTGCTGCTGGCTGGTGGAGGAAGCTCTTCTGTCTTCAGGAGAATCACAGCCAGTTGTGGATCTGGTCCATTTTACTTATCATGCATACAATTAAAAAACAGCGATTGCCCCAAAAACCCAAATAGAAATGCCCTCCATAAAAATCATAGTCTGAACTAATGACAAAGTACTGTTGTTGCTTCACAAGCTTAATTGGATTTTTGAAATACAGCAAATGAGTAGTAATTGTCAGATGTGATTTATTACTTTGCAGAAGTTTGGAAGTGAGAACTGTGAAAACTGGCTACCCTAGAGTATCAAGAAATCTCTTCTACTGGCTGTGATCAAGCCCACAGCTGAAGTTTGTATGGGTTGTTCCAAAGAATACATGAAAAAGATTTAGATTTTGACACAACTTATTGAGATTTATTTGTATATAGTCTTTTAACTATATATATTATACGTATGTGTTTTTATAAATACATTCTCATTCACACAGAGTAATCTGACTACACTAAGTCTTCCTTTGTAATTCATTTGTATGATACTGGTATTACTAAATATTAGCTTCCAGATGTACTGAACAATAGGCTGAATTTAAGTGTTCAAGTCATAACTTGCTACATGTTTTTTAAAACTATGGATGGTATTCAAAACATTGAACAGTAATGGATTATCCTGATAATAATTTAAACTTTTTTGTTTCTCATTCATTACATCAGTTAGAGAAAAATCTAAAGTAGCTTTAGAAAACATCAAAATTAAAAAATCTCTGTGGTGATCTGAAGATTTATACATATGTACACATGCATGTATACCCAAATAAATATTTATATATGTGGCTACGTACACAAATACACATATGGGATTCAGCTCTATGCTTGGTCTCAGCCAGTAGAATAAATTTCTGCTACTTGTGGATAGCAAGTTTTCACAGTCTTTGGTTCCAAAATTTTGCGGAGTTGTAAACTGTACCTGACAATTTGGACTGGTACAGTCATACTGTCTCTAGGTTAGAGGCTTGCATGTACTTTATTAATTTGGCTATATAATGATTTATGATCTTTAATTATAAACTCAGACACTATTATGTGTATGAATACTAATAGACATGCTTCATTGAGAGGTGTAACATGCTTCCAAATTATTACATGTGATTGCTGGCAGTATCTATTGTCTTTCTGACACCTTTCCCATCTACATATTAAAAAGAACTTTCCATTTTTTTAATCTGGTAAATTTCTGATTAATACGATTAAACACGAAAATGGTCTTTAGTACATCTGATCATCAATCTAGCGATGACCTACTTTGAGAGAAGATTTTGCACGGATTTTTCTGGACTATTTTGCATCTGTAAAGAATTGAAGATTTATTGGCCTTTGCTGTTGCTGCTAGTGCCTAAAGCAGAAACACTGCTTCAGTATGTTGGCCTGTTGAGAGTCCCCACATGCTAGGACTGGAGTGATTCCCAGGGTGAAACAGCCTGCTGCAAGATGGCCTAAAGGCAAGCTATATAAAAGAATTGTTTGCTATATATGTCTGGTGTTGCTTGTGAGAGAAACTAAAAGCTGGGGTAACCCTCCGGAGCCCTCCAGATTAGACAGGCAAGGTTTGAAGTTGGGTCTTTTATAACATAAACCAGGTAATCTGACCTCTGGGCTTCCCCCCTGGACAGGGGAAGGAAGGGAAAGAAGATAAACCCACCTTCTCCTCCCTTCTGGGAGCCAGTTGACGAACCTTCTCTTCCACAACGTGCCTGTGCTACCATGTAAACTGCTGGAGATTACAATAGATGTTTAATCACAAATTGAACACTGTTTCACTTGATCCAAATCAAGGCGATTTTTTTTTTTTTCACTTTTCAATCTACTCACTTAAGTGCCTGATAGCTGAAAGTGTGGTTGGAACTACCAGCTGTTTGTATGGCCTTTTTGCTCAGTTTTTGTAAAACTGTGCTGATTAAGAGCTTTGTAGTTACATTGTTTTACTTGCATAGAACCGTACATATCAAACAGCAGGCATATGGATGAAGTTATCTAAATAAAGTAGTGATAGCCTTCAGAGAGTCACAAAAATTAATACCTTTGAGGTAATGAGGCTTTAGTTTTTCAAAAACATCCACGAAGTCTCCAGCTGGCTGTGGTGGCAGGTATTCCATGTCATTAATCTAAAATGAGATATCATTCATGAAACATGAGGCTTACTTCTTCCTCACCCGTGCTCCCTTTGCTAGTGGAAAAGGGGAATAGTGCCTCTTCGGCAGCAGCTTTTATCAAGAGCTGAATGGTCTTCAGGCACAAGTGGTAGGTGCTAAAAGGGAAAAATGTGCATGATTTGATGCATATAGATCAGCAATATGCGTAGTGTTGAAAATTCCTGGCCATGGGTCAGTTTAGCATAACATTTGGACAGCATTTCCCTGAACTGAAGTTTCTTAGTCTGGAAATCCAAACTGGTGATAACAATTAGTTGTTCTCTTTGCTTCTGCCCTTAATTAGGAATCCGTGGGGAGAGGCAGGGGGAAGCAAATGAAAGACAATCAATCATTTTCAAACCTGTCAAAAGGTGAAGGTCAACTTGAATTTAAGCTGTGACTTGTATTTGATTCGTGTTTGATCTGAGCTACCACACACTCCTCAGACTTTAGTACGTCCTGGCAATCAGATGTTCTAGGGCTGTGTTTTCGCATTACTTGCTAGACAGCAGCCGGGTGGCTCCCTGCAGAAGGCTGTAAGGAATATAAAAAGACAGGAGGTCATCAGTGACCACTAAAGGATCAAAGAAGGAAAAGTTGGGTGGTTTCATACAGCCAATCTCCTGTGGTAAATGATTTTATATTGCTTAAAGTCCAACTCTGGTGCAGTCCATTTTTACTGCTTTTCTAAATACCCTGACTTGTTCAGAAATACAGTAAAAGTCTTTCGTCCCAGCCCATTCAACTTAAAAAATGGAAAATGAAATCCTCTTAATCCCTCTTTGGATCAGCCTGCACAATGAAGTAGCCAAACTGGTAGTCACAGTATTGCTATGGTGCTCAGGCTGCTGCGATTCCTACACCTCGTCTCTCTCGGATCACCAGTGGGATCAGTCATTCTCTATTAGGTTGGAAAAGCTCAAAAAATAAGAACAATAAAAATGTTAAACGTGCTGTGGAATTTCATTCCACTTCTATAATGAGCTTAGCAAACCCTAAAGCAGAGAATACGTAATTTTAAACAGATTTTTAAATAGCTTTTTTGTCAGCTCTCTTGGAAGAGCAGCAGAGCCAGCTGATGATACTTTTTCAGGAGCAGAAGCAGCAACTTTTTGGGCTTGATCCCCCAAAGGCTGACTGCCCCTGGCTTCTCCTGCTGTCACCTGGAACGGGGTGAGCTGTGCTTTGTGGGATCTGGGCCTCTCAGTGGGGTGGTAAGGGACCTCCAAGGTGCTCCTGCTCTCACCTATAGTGCAATGGTGGCAACACAATAACCCCTGGTAACTGGGCATGAAGGCAGCCAGCTGAGCCTTGCAAAGGAACCAGCTCCTTTTTGCTGGAGAACGACATTGCACATCAGTAATTATAGTTTCAGTAATTCCTCCACCATCTTCAGCTTCATTTAATTCCCCCCTTAACAGATGTCTAGTTTGAAGGAGAAGAGGAGAAAAGAGCTTTTCTGTTATGGGATTTTTCTGGGACATCTTAAACAATGGCTATAAAGTAGAGGAGGAGGATTGCAACCCAACACCATCACATCTCTCTCCAGAGTCCTTCTCTTTGTTCTTAATCTCATTTGACTGGTAACTGCTCAACAGAGCAATAAGAAAAGTATTTGAAACATCCCACCAAGCCAGCACGGATTTTTAACACAGGCCAGTCCAATTAGGCTATTATGGGTGGCCAAAATAAGATCCTTGTGCTCTTGATAAGTCACATGAATAAAGTACTGGATGGTCATGTTGTAGTGAGCAATTTGAAGCTGAAAGCAAGAAAGTTTCTAGTCTCAGTTTCTGTCTAGAAAAGCAGACAACACGGAAAGGATCTCTGCTCTTGATTTAAAAAAAAAATAGAGCTGGAAATGAAACAGATGAAACCATTAGTTTATTTCACTTGAAAGCTTCTGCTTTGAGGAGAGCTATGCCATATTCTTCTGTACAAGGACAACAGATTAATCGCCTTTTCTCTCCTTCACCTTTTATAGTGATGCTGCACAAATGGTATCAAGCTGACGGAGAAAATTATAAATATACTGTGGCTGCAAGTTAGCAGCATTAATCACACAAATTTAGTGGTTTTAGATGGTAGTAGGTCATCCATTAGCTGAAAAGTTGACAGTTGTAGCATAGAAGCCCGAGTTCAGGCCTCATCTTCCCCTTTCAGGTCATCTATTTCTTTCTCTGCAAAAACATCTGGTCATTTCAAAACTGTAATTTTCATACATTTTAGCTAACAGTGGAATGTTGAAAAGCTGTTCTGAAAAACATAGTTCTTTCCTGTGCCAAACCAGTTGGCCTAGAGTTAGCAAATGTTGTTATAAATCTTCCCTTTGCTTTTTCAACAGCTCTAAAACTACAGAATTAAATGCTTCATAAAGACTAGCCAGTGGACACAGGTTAGTATGCTGCAGATATTGACTATGCAAAGCCACCAAGACCTCTTGAAGGTGGCCCCAGTCATTCCTTGGAGCTCAAGCCTGCAGAACCTCCAAGCAGCCTCTCAACCCCAAACTTTAGATGGAGGAGCCTTTTGCTTTCTTTGCCTCCTCCCAAGTATAGCTTAATATAAGGCACTGAGTTGAGTCAGAAAAAAAAAATAATGAAGCAGAAGCATGCCTTCAGTCACATGTATGCACACTCTCCATTAATGAGCATCAGTGGAGATGGTCTTTGTCACTGCTTGTCCTCTAATTCTTGCCCCAGCCTTGTATGTAGAGTTATAAATAGTAGGCTGAGGGATTTCCCCCACACATCTAATTTATTTGCCAAAAAGAAGAAAAAAAAGAGAGGAGTTTTTGTCACGAAAACAGCAGTTTTTGTCAACCCAAAAGAATTAGTAATATGAAGTGAAAATTTTGGAAGTGATGAAATATTTTTTTTACTTTTTGAAGGTAAATTTAATCCAGAGGAACTGAGGACGTCGGAGGTGTGCCAGCTGGTGTGCTGGTTTGTTCCAAACAACAACCCAAGAGCCTGGGAATAGTAAACACAACTTCTTCTTCCTCCTCCAACAGAGGAGGAATGTATATGTCAAATATGTCAATATGTCAAATACAAGGTGGAGACATGGGAAATGCTCTACCCCCACTGATCCTATGGCACATGGCTAGGATGTGCTGTGCACAGGTCTGCTTTGGTTGGAAACTCTGTTCTGAGTTAGGAATAGAAGTGTAAAATCCCACCTTCCCTCTCCATACAAGGCCCCTGGCTTCTGCTCTGGAAGCTGTGCAGGAGAGATACCATCCCCTTTGCTGTGAAGGGTGCATGTATCTGTGGGTGAATCAATGGGGCTTTTTTTAAAAGCACATGGGGAGACAGGCTGACCCATTCAATCAGGGGCAGGGTTCCTGGTTTGCTGAAAATTCAAGAACTATTGAAACCTCAGGTCTGAGCCAAAGCAATTTTTTTAATTATCATTCCGGTTTTGTGGTCCTGATGAGGACAGCAGGAATGGAATGTTCTCCGCTACTGAGTCCTGATGTGCTAACACCATTCATCTGGACCAGCAGTGCTGGGACAAAGCAGGAGGAAAATACTGACTGCATGGGATATCTTTTTAGAGCCATGACAAAATTTCTGATCAGAGAGAGGCAGCTGTATTTCAGAAGAGCCCAGCAGGGCATAATACTTGTTTAACACATAGAGGAGGAAAGTTTAAGTTCCTCGTCTGCGCTGTAAATTCCAAACAAGGCCCTGGCTTCCAGAAGTGCTGGGGTTTGCTCACTTTCATGCTCATCATCTGTCATTAGAGCTATTCTGTTTTATGTAAGGATTAACCAGAGTAAAGATTAAAACCCAAACGCTAAGCTGCAAACTGAGTGTCTGTCCGTGGGTCCATTCACAACAGTAACCAGCCAGAAAGCAGCATTCTCTTGCTCAGTAGAAGGAGGCAAAGACTTCAAAACCCTTCATCTGAGAAAGAACAGGAACTTAAATGCATGTCTTCCCCAGAGTAGGTAAACAGCCTCAAAACTGGTGTTCTGCATCAGGGATATTGCAGGCTCACCTCTTCTGATTCTGCATAATATATGAGAGAACTGTCTTCTCATTCTGAGAAAGACATTTTCAGATCTTCCCAAAGAAACAGATGCTGGGAATCTAAGCAGGAGTTTTTGTGGTCACAAGATAGGAACCAGTGATACATTATCTTAGGAAGAAGAACCATGCAGAAAAGTTGTCTCTGGCTCCTTCTGCCAGTCTGGAATGTGATGCCTAGCAGCCTAGTACCTTAGCCACTGGCCTGGGACGCTCAGCACACAAGATCACTCTCGCGATCAGAGTACAGCACCAGCAACAAAGGTTGCCTGTTTCTCAACCTGATACTATGATTTGCTTTCAGGCAGATCCCCTCAGTTCAGCCAAGGCCTTCTCCAGCTTTAAAGCTATCAAGCCTGCAGATAACGCCCATCCTTGCAGGGACCAAGAAATACAGGTACAGAAAGAAATGTGTGAATCCCAGCTGTTGGCTGGGCAAGTTTCCAGGCTCACGTTTCAGTAGGGCTCGTGGAAAAACACTTCTTATTTCCAAGTCCTTCAGCCAGTCATAGTAAAATTGCAGACTAGCTCCTTATGAGCCAATGCCTCCTGTCATTTGCCATCCAGGAGTGTGGAAGCACATTAATTTTCTAATAGAAATGAATTGAGTAATGCTGTTTGCATGCCTCCAGTCCAGGACACTCAACACACTGATAATGATGTGGGAGAAGGACTTCTTACCCTTCATTTCTTCTCAGCCTAAGTCCATGAAGTCCTTATGCCTGTACAAACCAGTACAAAAGGCTATTTTGCTGGTATGTTGATGTTTTGTATCAAAACTACACAGAGAGATGGTGACTTTGCAAGCTGTAAGTTAGGTAGGAACCAAATTTTGATTACCTAAATGACAATTCCAGATCCTAGAAGCAGACTACCACCTTGCAGATCTGACCATGCAGAAGAGGGACAGGTATCTGTAAGACATCTGTTACCCAGTCTCCCCCACGGCAAGCTCCAGTCCCTCCATTCTGAAGGCTGGTGTTCAAAGCAGTAGCAAAGTTATTTCAATACCACAAAGAGATCTGGCTTTGGTTTTAGCTCACCACAAATTTAATTCCCTTCTATCTGAACTAGTTACCCTGTTCTTTCTCACTGCTGGGCTTTCTGCCTGGGCATGTTTACCTGAAGCATGCTGACGTGTCTGATAGTAATTTTGTAGGAAAAAGTGTTCTCCAGCTCACGCATCTCATCTCTGCCTTTGTCAGTGGTAGCCACCAAGGCTCCCTTCCTCTTCCACACACTGATTTTCTCTTATAATTAAGGTTTCTGTGTTCTCTATAACCAGAGGACCAGTATTGAATTTTAGAAGCTGTATTTGTGAAGCACGGACTTTCCCCCCTGCCTTTCTCCAGTGGCTGTAACCAGTGTCCCACTTACAGCTCTGTCTGTGCTGTGAGCGCTGTGGGCTGCGTTAGCCCCTTCTGAGTTGGGAGCAGGGTTTCCTGGCCCGTGTTCAGGGCTGGCAATCGCACAGGCTGCAACTGCAAGAGCCAAGGAGTGAAAATTTAGAAAGCTGCTTAACAAAGAGATTGCATATGTGCCGCTCGACCTGAGGAATGAACAATTACCTTCTTGACTGGTCTAAAAGGAGGCTGCTTTATTTCAATATCAGAAAAGAGACTCTGGCTTTCTCCCCAGTTATGGGCAGAGCAATCCTTCATTAGTGATGCTGCGTGGAGACTTGTATCATCAGCCTCAGAGCAAGCCCAGCTCCTTTAGCTTCTTGAGCATGTCCTGGTTCATTGTCATTTTCTCCTAATGCTCTCCATGAGCATGAAATGGCTCCGCTGTCAGTGAGGCAGAGCAGGGGAAGACCAGAGACCTTGCTTACATCCCAGCGCTGTCCGCCAAGATGATCCAGGGAGGGTGGTCTCGTGTGTTGCCAGGGAGGAGTTGGGAGAGGTTGTCGCTCCTTTCTCCCACTTTTTCAGCCATGGCTCTTCTGTTTGGCCCTCCATACGGTGCAAAACAGAAAACAATCCCTACCCTTATGGGCAGAAGGCACAAAACAAAATCCATGAAACTCAAGGCAGGGAAGTGAAATTCCTCCTTTTCATGACATTTAAATCTGCCCCTTTAAGATGTGCTGCTGCTTCTTCCCTTCCAGCTTTCTCCGCTGCTAAGGGCCGTGTCTTACGTAGAGCAGGACACCTGAGTGAAAGGGGCTTAAAATCCCAGCCAGACCTTAGCATGAGCTGTGGGTCACATTTTTGTGGCGTACATCCTGCACCTCGGAACCCCTTGCAGCACAGAGCATCTCTTATATGGTTAATGTCCTGTGATGGGTGTTGTTTATGGCCAAATCTTGAAGAGATACCACTGTAATACATGTTAATGTGAAGGGGCCTGTGGTGATTGTCAAAATAGTTGGAGGAATATTGTCTCTGAAAGGGCTATCAGAAGGGGTGGAAACAGGACAGAAAGGACTGGAGGCTGAAGAGGAAGGGACAGATGAAGTCTCACATTCTAAAAGTGCAGGAACCTTTGCAACGAGCTCAGATTGCTTACAGGGCATTCTGTGCAAACTGTTTACAAAGACCCAAGGTTTAAATGATGGTGGTGTCAGCAACCATTAAAGTTTGCTGCACTGGAATTATTTTATGCTCGTCAAAACTCACCTCCTGCTTCAATACCATTGAAAGAATTTAAGAAATAAAAATAAAACTTGGATGACTTTTTTCTTTTGGTTTTATCTCTCTGCCTGCCCTCCCCCCCACAAAAAAAAAAAAAAAAATCAAAGATATCCTGAAAAGAGCTTCAGTTTCATAATTATGCTTTCACTGATAAAGTGACATTTCCTGTAGTAATTAGGACAGACTGTGCCATCCAGAGACTTTATCTCCATGCTTTCTATGGGGATCTGACCTTTTTTCCATATAATTATTCCTAAGCATTCCGTAAATGCAAACAGACACTGTAAAGAGTGACAGCATAGGAAAAAACCACACACAATCAAAAACTAGGTAAGTCTCTCAGAAGTTGCATCATAGACTATACAGTTTCGTACAGAAGAAAGATAAGACTACACAAGCATTTAGGAACAAGTAGTATTTGCACCACGATAAAAAAGGTACATAATGCTCTCTCACCCCCCTTCAACCATAAAAAAATTTTTAATTATCTGTGCTGAATGGAATTAAGCCAAAACTGGAACTTTGATGTTGTTTTCTTCAGGCAGGATCACCCACCAGAGGATTTAATTGATATTTGAGCCTTACTAGGGGGGAACCTGAAGGGCTCACCCTGCAGCACAGTGTTTTTATTAGACCAACATAGTGGGGTCACTATTGCTCAAGTCTTAATTTTATCCCACTCCAAACTGCTTGGGGCAGGAAAATTTAGGGCTGGTCTCACAGCAGTTTCCAAAAGGCAGAACTCGATTTGCCATCTGGGGCTACTCCCAAACTATACAGCAGCACAGTTAGACTCAGAGCCCCTTCGTGCAGGGAACACAGAAATGCTTTTCACTACTGATTCTCAGGTACCTGCCCTCTCCTGTCTAACAAAAGCAATGCTATGTTTCAGTTGACTTGTCCTCTTTTGTAGAGCTCAAAAGCAAGCCTTCATCTTAACTTGGGTTTCCCCAGGTAACAAACAAGACTTTCAGAAAACAAACATTTGTAATTATCCTCAGCATCCACTGGATGTCAGTGAGTGCTGGACTCAAGCAGTAGTTTCAGTTAAAAAAAAATAAAGGGCAGCATTTTCAGATCTGCCTGAGCCACCGGCAGGACCAGAACCAGGCAGTGCAAGTGCAACCAGATGGTGGGGCAGCCAAGCTGAGGACCAGATGTGCTGATTTGTCCCAGGCTGCATACTTGCCTGTGCACCCACACATGCTTGTATGCATTTGTTTGTAAAAATATATTTTAAGACAGAGAAGAGACTGGTGAAAAAGGGGTGCCATTTTGGCTGATAGACATGTTAGAGTTTAATGGTCTCCATTTGATCTGCTCAGCTTCAGGCTTACGAAGGCATTTCAGAAGTTGTAATTTGAAAACGTGGCATTGGCACATAGACACAAGGAACCCTTCGAGAAAGAAAAGGCTGTTTGTTCATGCTCAGTGACTCTCCAGAGCAGCGCAATACAAAATCTTAGACAGGCACCCTCTGATTTTTTGCAGGCATAGACAGCAAAGGTATGTGGTAGCTTGTGTGTGCTGGGTGCAATCAGACTAAGTAGATCAGTTCTTACACAGGAATCGGTCACAGAAGCAATACTCTCTGCTATACTGTGCTTTAAAGGCATGCTGAATGCTTCCCCTATAGATTGCTAAGTCTGTAACTGGGGAAAAAAGATGTAAATGGAAACACTTCAAAACTGATCTGTTAACATGTTATAGCAGCTTTGAAGAGTGAGAAAAAAAAAACATGGAAGCGAACTGGATGACAGGAGGGAGGGAAGGAAGGTTAACATGCTCAATTTGTTCTGCTTCCATAGTTAAAATGTGAGGAATGTACACAAGCGCATGAACGATAAAGTAAATAACGACATCGCACTGCAGGAGGCAGTTGCAGTAAGCAGCTTCCCAGCAGCACAAGGAGTTCAGAAGAGGCTGTCAGATAGCCCAGGCGTGAGAATGGGGCTCTGCACATGGGGCTCTGCAGTTGGCACATCCTCTCTGGGGCACTTGTTCCACAGGGAAGGAGTGGGCTGCTGGCACTGGTGGGCATGCTTTGCTGTGAGGAGGGCGCATGGGCCTCTCATCTTTCCCTTGCAAGGAGCTGCCAGGGAGAGGACTCGACCCTCCTTCTCCCAGAACTGCTCCTTGTCTCCTGCTCCCATTCCCTCCTCCCTTTCTCCATCTCTCCTTCCCAGACCCCCATCCCTACCTTCCTCTCACAAGAGCTGCTCCATTTCAGCAAAAGGACTAGAGTGCTGCTTGATAGCCCTGGATGCTCGCAGGACACTAATCCCCTCCAGGTCACGTCCTCTAGTCCTCAGCAAAATGCTCTAACCACTGGGCTAGGTAGAAGCATCAAAGGTCATATCACTGGACACATTTTAAGGAAAGGACTTTCCATGATTTTCTACTAAAGCATGATCTAGGATGTATATATGCTCTGAGAGCAAACTAAATCCTCTGGGGACTTAGGAAGAGAAAAGCCTCAAGCCCTGGGTCTCAAGTAGTTTTAGGTATAAGGCAGGACTGCTGGCCTAAGATGGTTCTAAACATATGTTCCTTGATGCCATGATTTAATCCCAGCTGACAACAAAGACCCACTCCGCCACTCACTCACTCCCTGCCAGTGGCATGGAGGAGAGAATCGGAAGGCTAAAAGTGAGAAAACTCATGGGTTGAGATAAAGACAGTTTAATACGTAAAGCAAAAGCTACTCATGCAAGCAAAGAAAACAAGGAATTCCTTCACTACTTCCCATCAGCAGGCAGGCGTCAGACACCTCCAGGAAAGCAGGGAATCATTACATGTAATGGTTACTTGGGAAGACAAACACCATCCCCTCCTTTCCTTCTTCTTCCCCCAGCTTTATATGCAGAGTATAACATCATATGATGTGGGATATGCCTTTGGTTAGTTGGAGTCAGCTGTCCCAGCTGTGCTTCCTCCCAACTTCTCGTACCCAGCCTCCAGCCTACTCACTGGTGGGGTGGTACGAGAAGCAGAAAAGGCCTCGACTCTGTGTAAGCACTGCTCAGCGATAACAAAAAACATCCCTGTATTATCAACACCCTTTCCAGTACAAATCCAAAACACAGCCCCATAGTAGCTATGATAAGAAAATGAACTGTATCCCAGCCAAAATCAGCATACTTGGGCTACCAAAAAAATAAGTGGAGGCTGAAGAGGAGACATAAGCACTATGAGGGTCACCTCTCAACAAGGCACTGTTTTCAGGATAATCTGTTTTAGACTTAGCTATTTAAATTTTCTTTGGCTTTAGACTTTAAAAACATAAAACAATGAAGAATCCACCACAGCTCTAGGTAAGTGTTCTAGTGAAAAAATACCCAAACACTTTGAAGGAAGCATATTTTATTACCTTAAATACATCTTTAGCAAATATCAAGTGGTTTTCATGACAGCTAGGTAGAAGAAGAAGCAAACAATTTCATGGCAGCAGCAGTAGAAGATACTGCTGATACCAGACTGCTGTAAGCCTGCCTTTATAACTTATGGCATTTGAGTAGACCTGTGAGATAGATGAATAAATCTACAAGGATCTAGTCACAGTATTTCACTGTCCTCCACAGAAGCTGAAGAGTGTGCCCACCATTCACCTTGACTAGTAGGATACTACAGCAGCTACTAGAGGCCAACTGCCACTAAGAAGATGATGGAGAGGGAGAGATCCTACCATGAGTGCCAAGTGTGGTGAAATAGCCCACATCCTATCTCAGCTGCCTCCACACATTTCAACACAACCAGGTGTTTCACAGTCGTTCCTACACTGCAGAGAACCACATGCTGTGGCAACTTTGAGGTATGCTACATCTGGGATTGCAGGCAAAGAAGATGAATGAAGAGTGGCTGAAGGAGCTTCAGCTCTTTGCAGCTCCCCTCTGAGCAGCTGCTTTACCCTCAAGTGGTGGCTTTGCACCATACTGCAGGTAACAGCCACATCCTATACTGCAGTGGAACAGTCATGGGCAAGCAGAGCCAGCTCCTCTTCATCCTCCGCCATTGCAGCATATCTATATCTTCGGCTACAGAGTGCAACATCCGTGGGACGGGTGGGATCCTGCTGCAGGCTCAAGAGGCACCGCGGCAGGGCGGGGGCCACTCTTGGCCCCATGTGCCACCCCGTTGGAAAGCTAGCTCAGAAAGCACTGCCTGGCACTGCTCACTCGAGGGAAGGAGGCCCCAGCAATGCCCTTACGCTCTGGCTCTACCTACAGAGAACATATTCTTTCTGTTAATTGTAGCTCATGCTGAAAAGACACCTAAAAGCCCATTACAGAGGAAGCCACTAGGGGTACCTGGTGTGAGGTAAATAAACCTTTCATAACTTACTAGGAAAACAGGAATAGAGGTTAAAAGTCCTTTGCTCAAAGCCTATTAGTGAAAATAAAGACTTCTTTCACTCTATTGTTAATGTAAGTATTGAGACAGCCCTCCCTTTCTAGAGTCTGATTTTCCCAGCCCATAGGGGCCCGCAAAGGGTCAGTACCAGGCTTCACCCACCCTCCCCTGACACCATATCTTTGATGCTGTCACTGGTAAGTGCTTTCATTAAATAAGAAACTGTTTGGATTATTTGCCACAGCCACGTGCTCAAAATTGCTAGTTTTACAACTAAAAATGATCCCTTGTCCTAGCTGTCATCGTCTTGCTTGGGAATCAGATTTAGCCTGACTGTCGTGGGATGTGAATGATTGTTGGGCTTGACTTCAGTGCTGGCTCTGCAAAACTTTGTAGCCATGAGGAAACACTCCTGCACTGATGGCCAGCCCTCTCCCACACCAGGTACTGCAAACACAGCAAAAATCAGTGGGGACACATAGATTTCCAGCCCGCCACGCACAGGGTGTGACTGCTTTGCCTTGAAAAGATAGCTGTAACAAATGAAGCAGTTTTCCTTCATGAGCGTATGCTTTCTGCTTTAATTTTTTGTGAGCAGTATTTTGTATTTTCACATATATCCAGAGGCACATTTTAAAAGTCCCTTGGAAAAATGACACACACACTTTATTTCAGATTCAGTAATTTTATGTCACGCTACACAGAAACTTCAGTACTTTATAGCAACCGTATTTCTCTGGATGCATTTACCATCGCTATTAGTAGGCTAGGGAAAGAAGAGTGAAGAAAGCTGGCAGGTGTAAGACTAAGAGGAACACATTTCAGAAGGTCTTTTTCAGACTACCAAGCAAAGTTGTTACATAAATCCTAATCTTAAAGTTAAAAAGAGTCAGCATGAAAAAATTTCTCTCCCTTCTCCTCCAACCTACTGGCTGTGGTATGGCCCAGCCAGCAACTAAGCACCACACAGCCGCTCACTCACTTCTCCCTCCCAGTGCGGTGGAGAGGAGATAAACGAAACAAAAAGCTCGAAGGAGAGACAAGGACAGGGAGGGATCACCCACCAACTGTGGCTCTGGGGTAAACAGACTCAACTTGGGGACAAATCAATTTAATTTGTTACTAATCACATCAGAGAGGATAATGCGAAACAAAGTTAAATCTTAAAAAACACCTTCCTTCTCACCCCTCCCTTCTTCTCGGCTCTTCCTCCTCCTCCAGTGGCACAGGGAATGGGGGTTGTGGTCAGTTCGTCACATGTTGTTTTGGCTGCTCCTTGCTGCTCAAGGGGAGGACTCCTCACTCTTTTCCTCTGTGCCAATGTGGGATCCCTTCCCACAGGAGACAGGCCTCTGCAAACTCCTCTGGCACAGCCACCCACTCCAGCGTGGGGTCCTCCACAGGCTGCAGGTGGATCTCTGCTCCACCATTCATCTCCATGGGCTGCAGAGGGACAGCCTGCCATCTCACCACGGGCTGCAGGGGAATCTCTGCTCTGGCACCTGGAGCACCTCCTCCCCCTCCTTCTTCACTGACCTTGGTGCCTGCAGAGTTGTTTCTCTCACATTCCACTCCTTTCTCCACTGCAGTCATGCTGGGCCTGACCGGCCTGATGAACCTCAGTGGTTCCAGCAGGACAAGCTCTGCCCAGTGGGCGCCCCAGGAGTGAGGCATTTTGGAGCTCTCCAAGCCGCACTGTTGGGGCTGCCACCATTTGGGTGGCCACAGCCCAGAGCGGGTAGCCGCCTGCCCAAGAAGCAGGGCCAGGACCCCCACCTTCCCTCTCTCTCTTGCTGCAGGTCCCACCTGGCACAAGCTTCTTCGTCCCTTCTTAACTATGTCATTCTCAGAGGCACTGACGGGCTCTGCCCCGGCCACAGACAGGTCTGACTTGAAGCCAGGGTAGCCTCTAGAAGCTCCTTACAGGAGCCATCCCTGTAGCCCCTCCCCTACTACCAAAACCCACCACATAAACCCAACACTCTTCACCAAAAAGCTCATCATGGTAATTATTCCCTTTAACCTTAGGATCAGAGAGCTCTGACAAAGGACATAAGATTAATTTTAGTTCTAGCTACTCTATCCTATCCAACAGCACATAAAACGTAAAGTTTCCTTTGAAAGCTCTTGTGCTCTCCAGTTCTCCGGCAGTTTTAGGAGGCAATATAACAAAAGGGGCTAGTGGCACCTGTGCTATTTCAACAGTTACCAAGCCAGGTTTTTGGATAATCTATTTGACTCACAAGAAGAAATACACCCTAAAGCAAGCCAGAGCCCCAAGGTTAACTGTGAGTCTTCACGTAAACTGATCTCACAACCACCCAGCATCTTCCAACCCAGGTGGCAATGTGGGCTTCCTACCACAGCCTGACTCTTACCACAGTGCCAGAGGAGCTGGAGCAGGCAGGCCTCCAGCATTCACGCAGCAGCTGATCTATTACCCTCTGGGCACACACACATGACTTCCACTGCTAATAACAGATGCTGCTCACACAATGAGGGAGGATAGACTCACAAACTGCTGATGATGTTCTCTTACCTCCTGATCGCTGTATCCCATGTGCCTCTGTCGGTCTCCACCAGACCCTGCTTAAGTGCTTTGCAGTCATTATGGTCTTGATTCTCCACTGCTTCTCACCTTGTACAGTCATTTGCACCTGGGTAAAGTGAGTGCAAAGCGAGTTTACATCTACTTTGCACAGATGTAGATAATTACACATCCATGGGATCTAAGACTCTATATTGAAGCTGCTCTGGCCAGAAGCTGCATCTCCATTGAAGCATAAAGAGTCTGGAGAGAGCAGATGATGGAATTACTCAATAGAGGAGAATAATGAATGTGAAATGGAGAGAGAGTCCTTTTGTTTTAGGATGAGCTTGCCACATCTTATATCACATGACCATAGTTCTCAAAGGTGCAATGGTAATATGTAACTTTATACTTGATTTTTTTTAAAGCAACTCTAAAATTTGGTGTTTTATTACAGGGGAATGGAGATGAAACTGTGAATAAAATATGGATAAAAGTTTATTGAAAGAATTTCTAGATAACACAGTTACTGCTAGCACACAGATGCATGTCACCTCATTTTGGAAAAGAATATGTTCCTTCCATGTGTCTGTTTAGTGCTACAGAAAACAGGGTTTGATAGTTCTTTCTGATGGGAAGAAGTGAGTGGTAGTTCTATCAGCTACCAGTTGATTTTGTAATGTAGATTAACTGATTGGAGGAAAACTGACATTGAGTTACACAGGTGAAGAAGGTCTTTTAAGACAATGTTATAAATGTCTGCTGAATACTTACATGCAAAGTTCCTGTATATTAATGCTACTTCCAAAAAGTTTAAGAAAAAATCAAAGTATTACCTTTTGGCCTGATTGTTCCCAACTTACAGTCCTGTAGGTAGGTTCTGTTAGGGAGATAAATTACTCACTAAATAACGTGGTTTTGAGACTAGCCTCTTTACTCACAGTGATCATCCAAAGTTTCTTCTCTTCAGCACAGGAGGAATTGAACAGCAAGGGGTCAGTGTTCAGCTCATAGTTCCTTGTTTCTTTTGCAGGACACCTGGCCAAAGAATTTCTGCGCTTTTTTTTTTTTTAGCTTTTCACCAAGCTTATTAGGTCAAGATTCTTAATTTCTTGCTCTTCAGTTCCATTCTGTCCCTACTTCATACACCCAGGTCTCACAAAGGAGGACCCAGAGAGACTTGTCTTTCCATATATGCATGCGTAGAGATGTCCATGTTTCATATGGAGGCTGTTGATGTTGAGGTCCACAAAAGGATTTAACTCCTTTCAGCTGAAAGGCAACAGCTACATTTAATCCATAAAAGCACGTTTATTTCGTCGTCACCGATGTCATGAGTCTACGATAGTGGTAGTGTAAAGAAAAATGGTGTCTATTGTAATCATATTTTAAGTAGTTATTGTTAAATAATAAATTATTACATACTTATGCAATGCGCTCTTGTCAGAGTATTTTATTTTGCTATTCCACATCCAAGGAGTGGTGAAGATATATAAATAAAACTTTTACCCCAAAGTGTGCTTCAGTAATACAGTCAACCACCTGAGAGACCTGAAACTTTTGCTGCAATGGGGACACTTTCAAATACTTTGTGTTACTGTAGCGATACTGTCTCGAAACTACAATCGCAGTATGTGTTAGCATCTGTTTCCTATACGAAAGGCATTTTAAAATACAGAAAAGCTAATTGTGAATGGTCACAAGAGCCTTTGTAACTCCACAAATGCTAAATTGTGTTCTGATGATCAATGCAACAGTTTTCCATCACAAACTCACCCAAGCTAGCTGGTGGTGTGCAGTATTTATGAACTAAGAAGTAAAACTTGTGTTAGGAAAGGAAGTCCTCCCCGATCCTGCACGCTCAGGAGCAGCAGCTGTTTCTGGACAGCTCCACTGTCACTGTGTCAGTGCAAATTCCTTCTTTGCTCCCCATCTGCCCAAAGCAAACTGCTTTTCATTAGGAAATACTCTCTTTCTTTCGAGTTTTATTGCAGCCTGGCAGACTTAAGCTTGTCTCTGACCATTTGTAAACCCACAAGGTAGGAGCCACGGCTTTTGATGTGTGCAGTGGAACTGCCCCACCGAGGAGCCAGAGGAGATGGCTCCCTCAGGTCATGTCACTACTCCCAGGGTGAGCTGGGACATCCACAAGATGGATGCACCAGTGTCATGTGGAGATGCTTAAAAGCAGTTTGCTTCTCTGCAGGGCTGCGCTTGAGCTATAACCCCTTGTCGCATGGCAGGGGATAAGCAGCTGTATTCAGTGGCCACTGAGGGCTTCATTTTGCCACTGTGAAGCAGATCTTTCTACTGAGGTCCACAGTTATTTGTCATATTCAGAGTAGAAAACTAGACTGCAGTGGTCCTTGCAGCCTTGAAAAGGACGTGAGACTGCCCTCCTTCCTCTGCACAACCAGCAAAGCCCAAGGTGACATGAGAGCTCACGCTTGCCTTCCTGAAATCCCCAGCTGCCCAGAATATCTCCTGCACTTGGCATCAGTGAAGCAGTGAAGTGGCTGCTCCATGACCACCTTCCTCCGTGAGTCACCTCTGTGACCTTTTGGTCCTGTGCTTCTTTGGCAAAAAGAGGGAAGACAATTCTGGGAACCTCAGCACCAACAGTTTGTAAGCCATCTTCAGCATCAAACACCAAGCTCCCTGCATTTACCTCCACTCTTCCTTCCCTGTTACTTTCCTTCTGTTTATTTACTACATCTGTTTACTTCATCATGGCTTCTGGTCTTCATTCGTTTTTTCCCTCATTTTATTTGCCCTTTTATTTGCTCCTTGTCAGAAATGTTTAGCACAAAAGGGGAAACAGATTCCTGCTTACAGTACACCAACACTTGAGCAGCTAAAATCCTTTTGAGATCCCAGGTCTCAAAACAGATTTCAGCCTCTGGGAAGTGATTTCTCTGGCTGGAAAGCTCCCATGGCATGTCACTTATAATGGTGCAGTTCCCCATTCTCTGCAAACCAGTTGTCTACAAATCATTTTACTCACCTATGCCACATACTTATAATGAATTTTTACAGGCACGGTCTGTAAGACATGGTTTCCTGGCACTTACTCAGCTATTAAGCGTAATGAAACCCAAACTGTTTATTAGCTCATCCACTATCTCGGCTATCCAGAAATCTAGCTCAAATTCCAGATGTCCAATTTGCAAACCCAACTTTCCCAACTGTTGGATGAATGCATGTTTCCCTGTCACTGTCTCCATTTGAGACCAATTAGTAGGTTCACTTTTGGACAGTCTGCTCCTTACTGTTTTTAGCATGTCTGCTCTATTAATGGTTACCCTTGAGGCAGTGCCCACTTTTTCCCCGCATTTCAAGGATACCAGCAGATGATTTGTAGCCAGTCTCCTCCTTCTGTTGCTCAACTGCAAGGATCTAAACAAAAAACTGGGGCCTTATTTATTTATCTCTGGGCTTCTCTGACATAATGTGATGTCCTTGCAACTCAGTCTGGGAAAGAGGCTTTTTACTAGGCTCCTGTGATGTTTTGTTCTGGCCCAGCCTTCTATTATAACAAGTTGACATTTTATAGAGAACTTTTTCACTGTACCAGCACTTCACTGCTTTCTTTAGTTTTTGCATTATTGCCAACTTCTCTTGTTTCACAAACCAAACCTATCACTTTTTCTATTTGTTCAAAAATGCTGTAGACCAGACAAGACTCACCTTTTCCATTTGACATATCTGTGCTTACAGGGCTCATGGCAATTAATGTCCATCTTTCTTGCTAGCAGCTGCTTCCTTTCCTGGTTGGCTGCTACGGAGAAAAACTCAAATGGCGGGACAAATTCCCCAAGCCCTTGGGGTGTCTGATTTCCTTTTGCTGATCTGGCACTGCAAGCTGAAGTCCAGCTAAATGTGTCTAAGTTGTTCCACTGCCCATTTATCCTGGGAGTCCTTGTTTGTGACGGATTATGCCAAGAACAGGCCTTGCTTGGTTCTCAGCCAGGCCAGAGGATTCAGCTTTCCCCTTGCTGCTAATTCTCTGATCTGGCTCTTTCTGCCTGATGGCTGCCTGCACACCACATCTCAACAGCTCCTGCAAACTTGGAGTGCTCGGTCCTCTGCCATGGGCTGCTCTGTAGCACAGGTGGAGCTGGCGTACTCGGGCTGGCTGCTGGAAGCCGCTCCTATTTCTCTTCCGAGCCACTTGCTTGGGTGAGACATTGAGCAGAGCCAAGAACTCTGTCAGGGAGTTTTCCCTCAAAGAAGTCAAGTTTTGCATTATTTGAACTGGACAATCTTTCGTCTCCCTGATTGGCCTCTGAGGGTTACAAATGGAGTAGAAAATAGTTTTACTGAGGTCATTTGGCTAACCCACTTGTGCAGCCATGTGGCTGAGTGAGGTCTACTCTGACCTCTGCCCCTTGCAGTGCTTTCTCAACAGTTTCTGAGATCTGTCATTCCTTGCTTCTGCTCAAGTCTGTTAGCAGGTTTCGAGTTGTCAAGACACCTTTGAGTCTCCCCGGCTTCATGGAAATCCTCCTCTTGGAGCAGACAGGTCTCTGCTTTCAGCTATGGATCTTCTGGGTCTGGCTAGACACTCTGTAACTGTTACTCCAAAGCAATTTTGATGCCATCTACAAGTCACCTCTCCGCCATCATCAAGAAATAATGGAGGCTTCTTCCTTCTTTATTTGATACTTTCTCTTTTAATGATGCCTCACTCTGCTGACTGTAGGTCAAGGGCACCTGTTTGCCAGGGAGGGCTTGAAGGAGCTCCAATGTGCTGAGGGTTGTCCCAGCCCTTCCCCAGCACCACTGTAAACACAGGTAACGTTGACAGCCATATAGCTGACATAGGACAGCCCTGTCCTTCCACTACGTGGCATCATAGAGTCAGGAGGAGTTGAGGGTGGAGTGGGAGAGGAGGAGGCAGGAGCACCACAGAGGGTGAGATGGAGGAAGGATGGAGGTAGAGCAAGGACTTCGGTGTCCCGCTGGATCTGCAGGACACAGCTGCAGATCAGTTGTAACCTATGAGCCCCATGCTTTCCACTTGGCTTTCAGATTTGCTTCCACAATGGTTGATTTTGATGGCATTTTGATTACCCTGTATGGCATCTGATCATTATTAGCCAGCTGGACTGAGCTGAAGATAATGAACTAATTAACTAATCAACTCAAGGTACCGACCCTGCCTACAAGAGGCAGGCCATTTCCTCCTGGCTGTGGAAGATGCACCAGTGTCCTTGGTGCTGCAGCCTAGGCTGGTGAGCAACAACTGGTGACCCTGACATGATACATCTGAGACCGTGAGAAGCCCTGATGTGATACATCTGAGACCCTGAGAAGCCCCGACTCCTTTGCCAGAGCTGAGAGCCTGAGTCGAAAGAGCCGGAGCTGGGAGCCTGAGTGAGAGCCCTTCGGTGAAGAAGGTAAAGCTGCAAGCCCCAATGTGATATTTGCAGGAGGGAAGCGTGCTGGAGTTGGATGAATGGACCGGGTCTCTGCTCACCTTAAAGCCTTTGTGGCAAGAGGCAGGCCATTTCCTCCTGGCTGCGGAAGATGCAACAGCGTCCTTGGTGCTGCAGCCCAGGCTGGTGAGCAACAACTGGTGACGCAGACGTGATACATCTGAGACCCTGAGAAGCCCTGGAGCTGAGAGCCTGAGCCGAAAGAGCCGGAGCCAGAGCTGGAGCCGGGAGCCCGAGCGAGAGTCCTTTGGTGAAGAAGGTAAAGCTGCAAGCCCCGATGTGATATTCGCAGGAGGGAAGCGTGCTGGAGTTGGATGAATGGACTGGGTCTCTGCTCACCTTAAAGCCTTTGTGAAAAAACCTTTGAAAACAAAAATTGTAAAACAAAAAGGGGTAATTATGGCATCTGATCATTATTAGCCAGCTGGACTGAGTTGAAGATAACAAACTAATTAACTAATCAACTCAAGGTACCGATCCTGCCTACAAGAGGCAGGCCATTTTCTCCTGGCTGCAGAAGATGCAACAGCGTCCTTGGTGCTGCAGCCCAGGCTGGTGAGCAACAACCCTGTCTCTCTTGAGTCTATGCACATACAGCTCCTCAGTTTCTCCTCCTGGAGTCTGACTCTTGCTCCTGACATGCACAGTAATGTTTCACACTCCGGGTTGCTTGCCAAAGTTCACAGTACTGTGGGTTGTGTTGGTTAGGAGATGAAGTTGATGATAGAGCCAGGCTTCTTTACTGTGGTCCTCTGTCTACAAGGAATATGCAACGTGCCATGTACCCAGACACAGGAGGAACTAGGAGCTGCTTTTTCATGTTAGAATCACAGAATTGTTGAGGTTTGAAAAAACCTTTAAGATCATCAAGTCCAACTATTAATCTAGCACTGCCAAGTCCACCACTAAACCATGTCTCTAAGTGTCACACCTACATGTCTTTTAAATACCTTCAGGGATGGTAACTCAACCATTTCCCTGGGCAGCCTGTTCCAATGCTTGACAACCTTTTCAGTGAAAAGTTTTTTTTCCTGATATCCAGTTTAAACCTCCTCTGGTGCAACTTGAGGCCATTTCCTCTTGTCTTGTCACTTGGGAGAAGACACCAACACCCACCTGGCCACAGTCTCCTTTCAAGTAGTTGAAGAGAGTGATAAGGTCTCCCCTCAGCCTCCTTTTCTCCAGGCTGAACAACCCCAGTTCCCTCAGCTGCTCCTCATAAGACTTGTGCTCTGGATCCTTCACCCGCTTCATTGCCCTTCTTTGGACACATTCCAGCACCTCAATGTCTGTCTTATAGTGAGGAGCCCAAAGCTGAACACAGTATTTGAGGTGTGGCCTCACCAGTGCTGAGTACAGAGGGACAATCACTTCCCTAGTCCTGCTGACCACACTGTTTTTGATACAAGCCAGGATGTCACTGACTTTCTTGGCCACCTGGACTGGCTCATATTCAGCCAGTTATTGACTAATATCTCTTGGTTCTCTTCCACCAGGCAGCTTTCCAACCACTCTTCTCCAAGCCTGTAGCGTTGTTGTGACCCAAGCACAGGACCTGACACTTAGCCTTGTTGAACCTCATACAGTTGGCCTTGGCCCATCGAACCAGTCTGTCCAGATTCCGCTGAGAGCCTTCCTACCCTCAAGCAGATCAACACTCCTGCCCAATGTTATGTTGTCTGCAAACTTACTGAGGGCATGCTCAATCCCCTTGTTTATATCATTGATAAAGATACTAAACAGAACCAGCCCCAGTATTGGGCCCTGGGGAACACCACTGGGGACTGGCCACCAACTGGATTTAATTCCATTCACCACAAGTCTTTGGGCCCAGCCAGTCAGCCAGTTTTTACCCAGTAAAGAGTGCACCTGTCCAAGCCATGAGCAGCCAGTTTCTCCAGGAGAATGCTATGGGAAATGGCATCAAAGGCTTTACTAAAGTCTAGGCAGACAACTTGCACAGCCTTTCCCTCATTCACTAAGCGGGTCACTTTGTCATGGAAGGAGATTAGGTCCAAGCAGGACCTGCCTTTCCTAAGCCCATGCTGACTGGGCCGGATCACCTGGTTGTCCTGTATGTGCTGCGTGATGGCACTCAAGATGATCTGCTGCATAATCTTCCCCAGTGCTGAGGTCAGACTGACAGACCTATAGTTCCCTGGATACTCCTTCCAGTCCTTCTTGTAAACGGACATCACATTTGCCATCTTCCAGTCAACTGGGACCTCCCTGGTTAGCCAGGACTGCTGATAATGATTGAAAATGGCTTGGGGGGCACTTCTGCCAGCTCCTGCAGTACCTGTGGGTGGATCCCACCCGACCTCATGGACTTGTGTGTGTCTAAGTGGTATAGCAGGTCACTAACCATTCCCCCTTGGATTATGGGGGCTTTATTCTGCTCACCATCCCTGCCTTCCAGTTCAAGGGGCTGGCTACCCAGAGAACAAATATTAAAGACTGAGGCAAAGAAGACATTGAGTACTTCAGGCTTTTCTTCATCCTTTGTCACTATGTTACAATTGACTTTTAATCTGCTTAACCAAAATCTCTCTCCTCCACCACACTGCCTCTGTTCTTGGAGCCTGAATCCTAATGTTTGTTTAGGCCGTGTCCTTGGCTTTTCTGATCTGCTCTGCATTCTTCCATAAACACACAAAACCAATAACCAGTGAGATATGAGACACATGTAATTAAAGGTAATTTATTTCTAATATTTATGCAGGAATGCATGTCTCTTCGAGGAGGCTGCTTTGTTTTCTCTGGTTCCACGCATCATCTTGAAGGCTTTTGTTTCTTGTATTTATCCCAAAGGGATGGTGGCTGTTACAGTCCTCCTTGACTCCTCTGAGGACAATCTCAATGCTCGCCTGACTGTGCAATTGGCGTCTTACTCTAAAGAAAAGGCAGGATTGTGTTTTTGTAGGTTATTATCAGCCATTTAGCCTCCGTGTCACCAATGTGCTTTAGCAGTAACTAAAAGGGCACAAGATTACTACAAAGTCAAGTATCTTCATGGTGGCCCTAGTTTAGTCCAGTTAGATTGATGTCTGCAGACAAACCACTGCCTTAGCTGAGAATTACCTTGGGGCCATTAACAGAAAGTCACAATAATGTGTAGGTCTGGGAAAGGAGTACCCTCCTCTGCCTGTCTGAGATGGATTAGCACATCGCCATGAGAAAGGCAGCTCAGTGGCTTCTTGTGCCTGCTGCGGACAGCAAATGGAGTCTTCAACCTCAAGAACAGCCCATCAGGCTACTTCTGCCAAGGCTAAATTCAATCGTTAGGAAAAAAGTACTCACTGGGGACCTGTTCAAGTGTGATGCAAAGCAGCATGGGTGGGGGAGAGAGGTAAGGAACCAAAGAGAGGCTGGACCGAAGCTCTGACTTTGTAATTCAAATGGAATGAGCTCAAATCCTTTGAAGGTTGTCCATTTGAAAACATTTCTGTTAACTTTTTTCCTCACATCAATTTGCTTATAGATTAATTTTTATAAGCTTTCCATGGGGGGAAAATTGATAATGTGACCCAAAATATTTCTCTTCCAAAAATGGCCAAGTTACAGTGGAAAAAAACAGTTCAGCCACATAAAGATGTGATAGCTATAAAAGTAGTGTGAGGGACTTGCACAGCTCTCCACCTGCAGCAGCTAATTAAGCAGCAGTGGCTGAAGCCAGGTCTCTCCCCTTCCTCGGAAAGGACTGCTTCCTGTCACCGGCACAGCAAGATTTGGGGCTTGCTTTCGGGATTATCCACTGCCCCCAGCAGACTGCCAGCATGGAGTGAGAGTTAAAAGCCTTTTCCCAACCATGACTGCTCTTTCCTGGAGGCAGCAAATAATTGCAGAATTAGGCCCTAATTCTGTCTTTCTTGTAGGGTTGCAGCTAGGTGAGTGATCAAAGCAGCAGTAGTCTTAGGAAAGGGTTAGGCATTGATACAACCAAATAAACAGTCCAGCACCCACACCGATGCTGTCGTGTTAGGCCTTCTGCTTCCATGTGGAGGTACAAAGCCAGAGCAGCTTGTCCTTGGCCATGGCTCTCTGGGGCTCGGTTCTTCCATCACATCTGCACTGTCCAGAGCATCCACAGGGTACCACATACCACAAGACCTTTCGACATCTGTGGGCAGTGTCAATGGTCACCTCTCACTGACTCCCCTCCACCCCTTTCTGCTCTCTGTGCACTGCCTATCCCATTGTGTCCACACTCTGGGTCTCCCCAGGACCAGGCAAGGTGAGGAGGATGCTGAAACCTCCACTGAAGACTGGATAGCCACCAGTGGCAGGGTGCCAGCTACGCAGCTTGTCTCATCGGCTGGGGTACCTGCCGACATAAGACAACTCAGATAGACCTAGAGCTTGACTAGCTGGAGGCCACAGCCTCTTTTGGGGTTCATATTTGTGATCTTATTTTTGTAATGATTGATGTATGCTCTGTGTTTGTTTATAGACCATGGTAGTGGTCAACATTTAATGATGCACAGACAGAGAGCCAAGTGCTGGATTCAGAGACTGAAAGTGCAGAAGAGAGGAGCTGTGTGGCCCTCTTTAACTTTACATTTACTGTACCTCCAGAGGCACATGCTGGTGCTCACATTTGTTCCTCATGTGCTTTTAAGATCCAAGCTAGAACAGGTCTGCATGTCTTTTCCCTTCTCTCTCTAGGTATCATACCTCAAGCTATAGCCTAAAATAGTTCTCTGGGTACACTCACTGAATATGGAGTATACCGCATCTTCTTAACTCATGTCAGAGCCAGAGTGATCTGAAATGGCTCAGCTGAAAACACTTTCTAGCTATCAACACATGAAAACTTTGAGGAAGGTGTGTTAGCCCCAGAAAGCAGACTGTCTGCTCCTTCCTGGCCTGCCTCAGGTGTTAATATTATCCCTTGCTTCTGCAGCCAGCAGTCCTTAGAGGGCTGCATCTTGTCAGTTCGAGCTGGGCAGTGCTAGAAATTCGCTGCCACAGGGCGCCGGGCATGTCCCGTCCAAGGGCTGTGGTGTGGCTGTGATCACGGTGGTGTTGGATGCATCCTGCTGCTGCTGCTGCGCTGTAGCGGTTGCGCATCTCTAAAGGCATGGTTTCACTTGGTGACCAGCACCTAAATGGAGGTTTCTGATGCTAGGTATCCACTGGTATCTGAGGTGGAGAGGAGGTGTAGGCTGCTCAGCAAGGAAATTGTGCTTTAGGGGAGGATGAACCCCTCTGCAGGCTCCACTTGCAGTTTTAATGAGACCTGCATCATGTCAGTTGGAGTTTAAGTGCCTGGCTCACATGGAAACCTGCATTTTGATTCTCAGATGTAGTGTCTTGAACTGAATCATGCCCACAGGATTCATCAGGATCTACTGTCAGGCAGAGATGCTCATCCAGCTCTGGGCTGGTTCACAGAACTGGAAGCCAGTCCCAAGAGTGCTGTGAAAGCCAGGCTGCTATCCACAGCTTGCAGTCATCCCACCTTCATAGCTTGGGTTTGGGGTTTCTGCAGTCCAAGTTCCTTCTGGGTGTGTTTCTAGGAAAATCTTGAGGGAGCATGCCCAGATGGTGCTCTAAGCACTCAGTAAATGCCCTGTAATACCAGCTGTGGCAGCCTTATGTGTTCCTGTGGATAAACAACATGGAAAGGCATCAGATCTGGGCTTGACTGTTCTGTGCAGGCTGCTCTGTGTGGCAGACTAGAGCAGCTAAGGCCAAAATCTGAGTCCATTCCCTGACTGAATCAAGTCACTCATTTGAACCTGGCCTTCTACCTCCTGGCTATGTCCTGCAAGCCTTAAACCCTGACATCAATTATTGCCTCTGTCCTTATGCCAATGACATTCAGTTGCCTTTAGATAGAGCCTCAAGAGAAAGATGCCAACAGGTAGGCTCAGATATGAGGCTGAACCTGAGTAATGTCCCACAGAGACTGCTTCAGCAGCTGGTCTCAGGGCTAAGTGTCAGGTCTGTCACTAGCCTCTCTGGCTGGTGACAGGAGAAAGCCTAGTGATGGCTTCCTCCTTCCCTTCTTGGGGCTGAACCTCAAATTCACCACCTACCCCTGAACTTAGAAAGAGAATATATTTCTTGAAAGTCCTGACTCAGCTGCCACAGCTGGGCATGAAACCAGTTATCCTTGCTGGTCACTGTGGTCTCAGCATACAGCACTAGTGTAGGTTTGTTCTTCACTGTCTGCACGTGCTCTCCCAGTGCCTTCTGGTGCCTCACACAAAACCAGGCATGACCTCTGCCCGAAGGAATTCGACCAGGCAGTGAGATGTCTAGCTGCTAGAAAATCACCTGCAATTATTCACACCCTCAAAATTGCAGGAGCAAAATGAGAGCCTGCTTTTCAAAATCAGGTCCATTATGTGTCTGCAAAGTATATAATCTCCACATAATTCATCAACACCATTAATCTAAACTCCTAGGTACTGAGCTCAATAGCGCATGTGTTTTCCATGTGTGTGTAATATCAAACAAACCTGTGTTTAACTTGTCAGAATATAATCAACTTCCATTAATTACTTCAGTATGAAGTCTCCAGTATCAATGGTTCTTCATATAATCACTCAAAAAGCTTTTATTGGGGAGCTAAACAGCTCAATAACACTAATTAATTGTGTTTCTTGGACAACTGAGATTGTATAAGTGGAAAGGTGGTTTTGGTACATTTCCCACTACATTGATTTTCACATTTCTGGAACGCATTTCCCCATAATAGTCATTAGTGCACAGAGAGAAGAGTTGGAAAGGTATGGTAGAAGCACAGCATTCCTGAAATATGATTTGAGATTTGTACTGGATCTGCACTGTTTGCCAGAAATTCAAACTCTGGCAAATAACTTAGCCTTTCTAGGCCGTCTGCCCAATAGGCTGAGTGAAAAAAACAGCAAACCTAAAAATCTGCCAATATTTATGTACCAGTGTGTGATTCAATTGTTTTATCGCAGAGCGAAAGTGACACAAGAGAGAGAAGGACAGAAACTCTGTGAGTCTAGGGGAAATATATGAACCATTTGAATATCAATGTTAAGGAATTTTAAGACTTTTAATTAAACCACCTCAAAACTCACAAACTCAACAAAACCAAAAAAAGAAAGAGAAAGAGAGCAATTGCTCTCCCAGGGCTTTCAGGGCTTTACTTCTACACGTATTTTTCTAATTCCACATAGAGGAACAAAGAATGTGCTTTTCCCACCTGAGAAGTGTTGTTTGGTGATTCATGAAGCTTTCTCCCTTGTCTGAAGCAGAGATTTCTCAGTTACGTACCCCAGGCTGTGCCGTTGCAGAGCGGAAAAGAGCCGGCTGGGAGGGGGATTGCCAGCGGGGAGGGTGTGAGGCCTGGGGAGCATTTCGGATCAGCCGGATATTACTTAGTGTCGTGTGTGTATGTATTTATATATCAGGAGTAAATGAATTGTTGCACTCAATGGCATGGAAAAGTAAATAAAAAGCCTCTCTTGGCTGGATCATGAATGCTGTTTGTGGGTTTGGGTTCGTGTTTCAAGGCTCTGTTCACTGCTGGCTTTTATGTGTTCAGACCCTTTGTGCAGCTCCAATGTTATCTCAAAAGCAACATCTTTTTGTCTACACAAATACTCAGCAGCACTCAAAATACAAATCTTATCCAGTGTTCATAGATTTTTGCCTTTGAAATCCCCCCCTCCTCATCTTAAAATACAGATTCCACTCAATGGAAATGTATGGCACAGCCAGTGCCTTGGTATATCAAGATCAAATTGTGCTTAAACCCTATGAGATTATTCTTATTTAGTAGCTTATTCTTCTTTAGTAGTAAACATTGTCACAAAGAAGTCGTCATTTAGTCATATGCACTTTTGAGCCAGGCTCTGTAAAAGTCAACTCATCCCTGGAAAAGCTTCATCTACAAGGTGTCAAAGATGTATTGGGAAGCACGAGGTGGGAGGGAGAAAAGTCATAGACAAATGTGTTGTGATGGTTTAGGGCTTTACATTTTCTCTTGGTCTAAAGAGCAGAGTTAATTCCAACTGATAGTTAACTGAGGAATGAAATCTGCACTTTAATTCAGTAGTTGAAAGAAAGTAATTAAATACTTACTACCAATAATGGTTGTCAGGAACTGGAACATCCGACGCTGTGTTACTTTTGCCGGTAATTTGAAAAAAATAGGTAGTCCAGCAAATCTAAGAAATAGAGAAAAATCTCGTCATGACATATGCCCAGACTGTAGTTTCTTAAAAGACCAGTTATAGCTTCTTGATGTTTTATGCTCTTTCATTCTGACTATGGAGTTAATACTACATTCCCCAGGCAGACCTCTCAAAAGCCATTTGATAAAAAGCTGGTGCCAACAGACAGACAACAGTGTCAGTACTATGCATTGCTCCTGCAAGGGTCTCATGAGACATTTCTGCCATTTCCATAAGTACGTTTTCACAAGTCGGTTTTTGCAACTCTTGTTAAAGTAGAACCTTAATACAAGAAAACGGATGTTGGCCTAAATAAAGAACTAGACTTGTAGTCTCACTGAAATACTGGCAAGTCACAATCAGGGTCTCTTTAATCCCTGGCACCAGAAGGAAGTAGAAGGAGGAATCCATGTTGGTCAGAAGTTTCAGATCTAGAGCATTTGACTGTTTCCATCCTCCAGTGATCGGTAGTTCAGTTTAATAACCAGCTCCCATCAGCAGTATCTGTGATATTCCTCTTTCCTACCTTGAAAGCCAAAGCCTGTTTCTATCATGCTGCACTTGGATCTGTTTCAGGTTTCATCATCCTTCCGAACATTTCTGACCAGTTATGTGACTCCTTCACATCAGGAATAGCTCATTCGGCACACACAAACAGTCGGATTGTCAGTCTTTGCAGCGAACACCTTGTGAATCACCGAGCTGGCAAAAAAAGGGACCTGAATTTGCTATAGTCACTGGATCTGATACAATGGTAACAAAACTCTTGTCTCTTTTGTATCAAAAGTGACTGTGTATCTCTTTGGCTAATGGCATTGCTAGTGCTTAAAAAAAAAAAAAAAAAAAAAATTATCATAACAAATGTACGCAAGACTCTTAAATTCTGATTTACTTTCCCCCTTTCTATTTCTGGCTCAGTCTCCATCTCTGTACATAGCTTGACTTTGCTTTGCCTCCTACTCCCACATCCCTTTTTCCCTATCCACTGGTTTCTTTCTGAAGTGAGCTGCTCATACCTAGAAACATACTCAAAGTATCCCTTAGAGTCAATATACCAAGTCTTTTCATACCCAGCAGAGCCTTCCTTCTGAATGATCCATCTTGTCACACAAGGAACATTCCTGATGTTTTTTTATACATCCTGCTGGCCTGCACACTCTCATAGAGCAGCTCTGGGGATTCTCCGGCAGCAATTTCCTTGGCTTTGTGGTGCAGAGTGAGATTCCCCACTCGGACTACAGGCATTTGTTTCCCTGTTAGTTAGTGGCGTTGACCGCAAACCAGCCTGTCAAAAAGGGTGTCGGTTAACATGTTCAGCAAACCCTTTTGAAGCTTGAGGCAAACTGTGAAATAATTTCTTCCCCTGTTGGCATCTTTTGTGAAACTAGAATTTCTCAGCAACCACCAGAGGCTCTGGAGCAAGTGTTATTTGAAGCCGCTTATAGGATCTGTTCCCGTGTTTTTCTTTGTGGTCTGTCTGCCTGTGTCAGGCTCCAGAACACAGTGAAAATGTTCAGTCTCCCATGACATTGAGTAGAGCGAATATAGGCTAATTCTGCCACATAGCCTTCAGAAAGCTCGGTGCAGGAACTCCAGATTCTGCTCAAAACAAACATACCTTCTGGAAGGTTTCTGCCCAAGTATTTTCTATGGAGGCCAAAAGCACTTACAGATCCTTCAGGAGTCGTTCCATTGCACCTAACTGGAAATTTCCTTGCTTTCTTCTCCTGGCAACTTTAACTTTCATGTTAAACATACATCCCTCTCTGTCAGCTTCCATGTTTTTCAAGTCTGTTGTCTTCCATCTGGGAGCCACCTTTGTCCTTTATGTTAGGCTCTGAAAGGCTGGGAAAGCTAAACAGCCTCCAATGGATGGCTGCCCGGTCTCCTCTGCTGGCTGGCTGGTGGGATCAGAACTTGCTGTCCTTCCCCTCCACTCTTACGCCTGGAATGTAAACACACCTCCCAAAAACAGAGGAATAAACCAGCTGCTATTCACTCTTTTAACCATCTATTGAGCAACAGACCTCCATGCCATGTTTATAAGGCAGGCTGCTGAAATGGAAAATAAGGGTGGAGAGGCGACCTTGAGAGGCCATCCTGCCTCAAAGTAGGATCAATTACACCTATTTAATTCCTGATTAATATGTCTCTAACTTGTTCTTAAAAAAAATCTTCTGTGACAGAAAGTCTACCACCCACCCAGGCAACATACTCCAGCACTTCCCATCTGATCCCCCTTCTTCTGTTGACGTGTTCTACCCAGTAACTCACCTACCATCTCCTTTGCTGCAATTAAAACCCATTATTACTTGACTGTACTGTGGTACAAAGAACAGATTATTTCCTTCATCTGTCTGCTCACCACATATACCTGCAGATTGTTATTTTGTCTACACTTAATAACCCTGTATCAATCAGACTTTCCTTCCAGATCATGTTTGCCCCTATCTCCTTTAAGCGTCGCCTCAACAGAGCTCAGCAGAGCAGAAGACACTCACTTACATGTCATATAGTCCAACACCTAAATATACAATCCAGTGTGTCATTTCTTATCTCATAATAACAGGATGATTTTGTATCATCTTCACCTTGTGATCAGCCATCATCTTCTTCTGCAGAACTCCTTGCTACCTCCTTATGCTCTGTGCACTTCACCACTTTTATTCACAGGTGCTTGCAATATGGTTGAGTAATTCTGTTATTTTTCAGGTCATTTGTCTGATGTATCAAGGTAATTTTGAGTTCTAGCCCTGGCCTCTGATGTACTCGCAAGGTGCACCAAGTTGACAACAAAAAAGGTAACAAGATTCTGCATTGCAACAGCTCCACTTTTTTCTGCTTAAGGTCACCATGAAGAACAGCAGAAGCAGAAGGAGCACACCCTGGCAGCAGCAGCCAGAAGCCTTTTCTGGTCTATATGCCCGCTAGGAACTGGTTGTATAAAACAAATAGCACATATCCCACAGCTGGTAAACCTCTGATTTATTCCTTTAGACAAGCTATTGCTGTAAAACACAGACAGCCAAGGACAGACCTCCGTGGAAGTCCTTGATGTATACTTCCATTTTGACAATGAGTCTCCGATAACTTCTTCTCTGAGTATGAGTTTTCAACTTGTTTTGTACACTCTTGATGGTAATTTCAGCTCCATGGTATTTCCTCTGCTTATTTTTGAGAATGCCATGTAAGACATTGCCAAAAGCCTAACTAGAGTCTCGGTAGCTGTCCCATCTACTGTGAATCTTCCAGACACACAGTTTGCTCTGCTGTCACTGAAAGAAATCAGATTGGCTTGATGTGATTTGTTTATGAGAAGCCTACGTTGACTGTTACTTCTAGCACCTTGCTGTCCTCTAGGTGCTTATGCACAACTCAACTGGCTGGTTTTGCTGTTCCAAGACGTCAGTCAGCCATCTGGACTCCCTTCATTTGTCCCCTATGCAAACGAGTGGCATGTGTTTTGGAGAAACAGTGGACACCCTTGCAGAGTGCAGACAGCCAGATATGAGGCTAATTATCCTGCCCTACTGGATTGCGAGCAGCTATGTCTCCTACTGCCCCGCTACAAGCATTGCAAAGAAGGTGCGGGCAGGATCTGGGTGCAGGCGAGCCTCAAGTGTTTGTTCTGACAGTTTCCTGTTTGATCTGCAAGGAATGGAGAAGTAGGTAAAACATAGATGAAGGGGACTTGGCCACATCTTAGAGCACTTTGCCCATGATCTACCCTCCTGTCTGGGTTGGTGCAGCAGTACTGCAGGCTAGAGCGGTACTGAATAACCAGCACCCCATGGCTCGCTGCTCTGCATGTCTCTGAGCTACAGCCTCTCTGAAGTGTACTTCCTACCTGAGCACTGAGAGCCACCAACACAAAGTCCTGAAAGCAAGACATTGAAGTATGTTGCCAGGATTCTCAGTAAAACGTGAAAACCAGTCCAGTGGAAACCAATATCAAAGCTCCGTTGGTTTTCATGAAAGGACAATTCAGCCCAGGGGCTGTGACATTTAAGACTTCACAGATGAAAAAGTAACGAGTCCTCCTGGTTCTACGTGGGACTGTTTTTCTTTTCATTCTCATAGAAGAGGTTTAAAAAATTACACTTGGCATTTGGTTTCCATGCTACCATTTTGTTGCCGTTGAGGGAATGCAGCAAGAAGTAGCCAAGTATTAGTTTACATAATAATGTTTCCACATGCCTGTATTTAATTTCCAGTTGTAAATCCATGTTCCATCAAATCCCACTCTCATGCTGGTACATATCCTTGTGAAACAGATACAGGGAATATTTCATGTTGTAAATTGGGTATAGAGTTCCCACCTCAGCTGCTCATTAGGAAATTGCAAAAAGATGCCAACCTTCTTGTATTTTTGTTCCTGAAAGGGAATCTGATTGATGCTTCTTAGAAGATGTTTGATATTGACTGTATTATATAGAGATGTATAGTTGTTTTCATAGTAAACACTTCTATTGTAAGTAGCCTTGTTTTCTAGGAGCTAAGACCATAAAGGAAAGGTTTTTTTAAAAGATGAGGGAGAGTGGGTAAACATATCTTGTAACTGTGTAACACTTTGCACACTTCAAAGTGACAAAAGCACCAGACTTTCCAGCCAGAGTCCCCTCCAGTTTGGCCCTAGGCATGGCCTGATGGGGTTACACCAGCCTGGGCAGTCAGCTCTCAAGAAGACCTTTTTGCTGCCAACCTATAAGAACCCTGCTTAGCAGATGTCAGCTTCAGGAGCGTAGTCAGGGGTTTAAATGACTGGAAATTACTAAGATTTTCTTTACTCTACATCTTGAAACGTAGAGAGTCACTGTTGACTGACTGTTTTTCTGACGCATTTTTTTGCACGTGGTTTCACTGCTGTTGAAGTGTTGCAGCGAATCTTGGACCACTTTGAGTTTTCTGGTTGCCTTTACACTGCTCAATGCCATCCGAGAAATGCATTTACTATTGCTGTTATAGTCTCTTTTTAAGTGATGAGGATGCCATCTTTAGTCTGACATCTCTGCTTTCTCTTGCTTTCTTTACTATTTATGATCAGCAGGCACGAACTAGCATCACATAGGTTCTTCCATTACCACACTGGGTGTCTGCTCTCCAAGGATGAGGAGTACGAGCAAATGTTATGCTTGATGTCTTAATTTTCTGGTCAAATGCAAATTCTTTTCATCATCCCAGAGAAGAGCAAAAGTCTCACAGTTTCGCTTAAACTCCATTTTTTTGAAGGCAACAGGACACTGATACAGAGGTGACCTACAGCAAAAGCAGCATTGTGTTTGCTGAAATGATTCAGCATAAAAACTAGTTTTCTCAAAATGAAGTAACGAGATACAGACTTCTAATATCCACGGATCGCCATGCAAAACTGCTCTCCTTTTCAAAATACTAAGCATTAAAAAATTTTTCCACGCAGCTCTGGGAGGTGTATTTTTCCATCCTTTGGAAATTTTTGAGATGTTAAAACTTTCTTGTTTAAAGTGGGTTGGAAAGTGTAAATATGTAAACAAATGAATATGAATGGCCAAAAGAACATTTTTAAAAAGTCAGTAAACGTAATTTAGTAACTTCAGTATTTTGGTAAGTTTCAACGATTTCTATTTTGGCTTTAATTTCAACCTTTTTTTTCCCATAATTATCTTACATTTCAAGACCAGAAAAAAGTAATCTGGAAAACCAGATTTTTTCATTTACAAAAGAAAAAAATTTGGGGGTTTGATCATCTCCAAGCTTTCTCAAAAAAAGTCCAAAGAAATGAAGTGCAATTGTTCTGTTCCACAAAATGTTTCCATTTTGCTGACCTGGCGTTTCATTTGCAAAGATCTAGCTGAAATGCTGCTGACCACTTTTCACGACTACACTGGCTTCCGTTGAGTACTTGGAACATTTTAAAATACAGCCACATATTTTGTGGCCTTTTCACAAGATCTCCAAAGTTAGATCCACATTTTAACTGCTGCCCAAAGTGTTTAGCCATGTATTTCAGTTACACACCCTCTCTCCTCCCTGTGAATAGAAGGCTGGCTTCATTTTTCTCTGTATGTGAAGACAGCTAACATGAATGGGAAATGTACTGTTGAAGAGGAACACATCTGTACAGTGCAGCGAAGGCGCTGAAGCCCTCAGCGTGGTGTCTATGTGTCTGTTGTCCCCTCCTGCCACACCAGCACAGGGCAAGCTTGTCTTTTGCTTCACAACTTCTGGATTTCTTCTGAATTGTGATGAGCACATTCCACAGTATGACTGACATTTTCTTAAAAGGATGCAAAAAAGGAGCTTAAAACCCCTTAGAGTTAAGATTCTCATCCTCACACCGGTTAATATGAGGAAGACTGGGCAGCTTTGTTGAACATCCCCAAATCACAGGGATGGTTCTGAGTGATACATCTTATCTTACACCTGAACTACATTCACAAAATCCCGGACTGCAAGGAGTATTTTTTAGGCTGGAAAGACACATTTCCCCCTTCCTAGGATGAGGTTTTCAGGTGCTTCAGTGTGCTCCTCAGCTGATGTTGCAAAAGGAGGTAGGTAGTGGTGGCCTGAGCCTACCAGGTCTGTTCATGATGTGGGACCTGATGTCTTTTTTCGTGAGAGTATTGTTTGTCTTTCCTGACTTCAGCTTTGTCAGATTTGGGCATCTGGTCTCAGATCAGAGATTCTCTCTTCTGTTGCAGTCAGTGAAGAGATGGAAGTGCTGCAGAAGGTGATGCCTGCTCTGGGACATGTGCCCGAGATGCAATTTTATATTACACTTAACGTCAGATACCTACAGTTCCTTAAGTGCATCAAATTGAGTGTGCCACTTACAAAACAGCACTGCTCTCTCCTACCTTCAGAGCCTCATAGCAGCAGGGTGAGCAGTGAGGGACATCTCATAGACGGGATGCTCATCTCACATTCCCTGGTGCTTAAAGCATCCCCAGGGGAGAGAGCCAGCTCCTCTGCGTGGACCAAACCCAGAACAAGGCTTGCCTGGGCTCACACGGGAAGTCTGTGGTAGAAAAGGGGCTGCACTCCAGTTCTTCACCAACAAACTATCTTTCTTATGCTCAAGATAATGTGCCTTTACCGTAAAGAAAGAAATGTCCCTAATTTGTGGTTATTTACAGCACTGTAAATCAGGCACATGCCACGAAGTACCAATAAAAATTGTTTAAAATCAGCCTTAAATAGCTAAACTCTCAACAGCAGCTCATAAAATGAGACTTGGCAGTTCTTAGGTAGTTATGGTTAAATTGACAGTCCTTTGGGGACTTAAGATAGCCAAAAGCAGTAGTAGTTAGGAGCGAAGTGATAGATGGTGGAGCTTGTTGGTTGAAGAGCCTCTATTGCACACTTCTGAGACTTCATATGTTCACTGGCCCTGGGCTGGGAGAAGGGAGATATCAGACTTTGTCACTGAACACCAGCTTGTTGAACCATACATCCTTCACCTATATGGCCCTAGAAATGGCAAAGGCAGAAGAATGAGCTTTGGTGTGAAGGATCCCATTGCTGTCTGCATGTAACAGCAGACTTTTCAGGCAGGAAGAAAGATAGAAGGAGAATCAAGTCCAAAACAGGATGAGAGGAAAGTTAAAGAAATCTGAAGAAGGGACTAACACCATGAATGAAAAAAACCAAAACACATCCATAAAGAAAACAGATCTCAGCTCCTTTTAAAAAGTCAGGTGCGTGAGTTATATTAGCCTCGAGCCAGGTCTAACTTCCGCTGCCAATAACCACTTCCACTGCCAATAACCCAAGCTGACATAACGGCAACATTAAGGAGGTTTGGGATATTTTTTTTTTTCTGTTGCATTAGGCATTTATGTCTCTTTTCCACTTCTTTTTTTTTTTCTTCTTCTTTTTTTCACAAGGTACTTGTATTTTAGCCAACCTCCTCCCTTCTTGTTAAACAAGAGGAGTTTCAAGATGGGGCCCAAAATTAAACACTGTCTCAGCAATCCAGCACTGAGAAAGCCATGGGTTTGGGTCTCAATTCTGCTGCACACCCAGACACTGGCAAACCAGCTCCTACAACATGAACTGACATCCAGGTTGGATTCCTGCAGCCTCCCTCGCAGAGTGTCAAAGCAGTGCTCTCAGGCAGTTCAGCCCTTTGCATCATGCTTCATCTCACTTTCCTGCCATAGCTCACTAGGCTAGGTAGGTATTCCACCAGAGCAGCTCCCAACTATCAGTGTCCCTCTATAGACGACAGCTCAGCCATGCAGAGCAGTATTATTGTCCTCTTTGAAACGCTGCACCAAGCACAGAGAAATTTGAGGACATTGCTGAGGACAAGTGAAGGTATAGAATAAGCAATGGTCCAAAAGCTGCACAGATGTATGCACACTGTGCTGTGTCCAGTCCGTGCTCTGCTGGGGACCTTGATGTAGCAGAGGCTTGATGCCAAACTTGGTTACCCAGTTTCTGAACTAGGCCACGTTTCTGTCCAGCTGGCTCAGAGCAGGCATACGATTGTCTGCACTCGGCCATGGAAATGTGCCTTGGCCCTCAGACCTCCAGAATGCTTAGCTTTGTTAGGTGAGAAGCCTGGATCCCTTTGAGGTTCTTTCTGATTCTCCAAGAGTTTCACAGATTGATCATAATAACACAGGAATAAAACAGGGGTTTGCCATGCTTGAAACTGTCACTGTGACCACTGAATTGGTGCCCACTGGACTTCAGAGCTGCTTGTGGAGTACTGGAGGGTCTGCTGTCCTCAGCTTGTGCCAAGACCAGGCTCCATTTTCCAGCAAGTAATAGGTCAGAGTTAAGAAAGGACTGAGTGGAAGCACAACTTGAGTTGAAGGCTTCATAGCAGAATGTGAGATTTCATAGCAAAATATGTTGGTATATGTGAGAAAATCAGTCATGACAGAGGACAACTGCACCCTTCCCTTTGCCACACATCAAGTGGGCATCTGAGGCAGCACGCAGCCCAAGGGGCTGTGACAAGCTTTGCTGTTGTAACTGCTTTTCTCTCCCGGCAGTACTGGGATCCTGGCTCTGCCAGGGCTGCTCTGAGGACCTCAGTGCTCTTTTGAATGTGGAAATTATGAATAAGGCTTGTACAGCCCCAGTGGAGCTCAATTTATAGGAGCTTTGCTGCAGCTTTGGGAGGTTGGATGACTAGTCATGCTTGCTCTCATCTTCCACCCCACATAGGGAACTTACCAGCAGATACACTTGGCTCCTCTAGACCTTGGAAGCCATGCAGGGGAATATGGCCCAGGGCTTCCTCAAGATCAAAAGAAACAGAGGTATCACTGAACCTGAAAACATCTGGAAGGATTCCTGAAGGAGGGTCTCAGCTTGGTGGCTGCAGCCCCACTGCTTGGCAGTGCCTTGGTAGGCAGGGTGTGGTGCTTCCTGTAGTAGCATCTCACATTGGGTGTTGTGCATCTCCACTGATGTATAGTTTAGGTAGATAAAAACATTATTCATCAAAGCCAGGGCATATAATGAAAAACTAGCTGAGTAAAGCAATAATGAAGAAACAGGTTTAAGCCCACATAGCCTTTCCTCTAACCTAAGCTAAATCTATTCTTCCTTGCACAGTACAGAAGTGTTATCAACCTCCCTTCCCCATCTTCTCCTTCTAACCCACAGTGCAGTGGTTACCTCGTGCACTTGCATGGGGGCATCCAAGTCCAGCTGCCCTCCTTTACCAAACTCCAAATTAAAACGTAAGACAGCAAATTATAAAACGTCCTCAAAATAGCCTATGTGTTGTCCTGGGACTTGCCCTCAGTCTCCCTGGTGGAACCGCTTCACCTGGTGTACATACTTATACATTAGGCTACCAACTGAGAACATGAGATCACAAAGTAAGAACTATAGCTCAGTGGCTGTAGCTGTTGCATGATGCTGGAAGAGACCATAGTCCTGATCCCAATGTATAATCTAACTACTGAGCAACCTAACAAAATTGGAGCTCTCTTTACTTTCAGTGGTTTATAAGAGGTTGGGAGTGCTCAGCTCTTGCAAATGATGTGACAAAGTAGGTGGAAGAAGAACAAGTTGGTTTCTTCATGCTAGACTCAGGTACAAAGTAGATGGCAAAAACCTCAGCATCATTAGGATGTTTCTATGCACTCATGACAGCAAAAGTCAGGCTGTACATATTCCCTCAGGAACTCACATATCAACTGAATATCCAAATCTTCACTGCCAAGTTGGATGGCCACAGATATTACAGGAGTATACATGTACCACAGATAAGCTGCACATAAAACCTGAAAGTGTCAATTGCCCACCGAAACCTCAGTTATCACTCCTCCCACGCAACTGGAGGAACTTTGTTGAGGCACAAAAGTCAGGAGACCAATTGTACTGTGCTCTCGTTACTATGAGCACTGAACTTCTAGGTGGGCCGATTGCATCTCCTTCTCCACCAAGGCTCCATAGCCAGACCGTATCCACACACGGCACTGTAGGCAAATGTAGCCTGTACTCATAAAAAACCCAACCGACCAAAGTCCTTCTCAGCTCATGGACCTTCTTCAGTGATTCAGGACAGTGATTAGCTATGGCTTCCCTCTGTACTCCTCCAATGTGGAGGATTTATAAGCATCATGCCATGTTGTCATTAGCAGTCATTAGCCTAAACTTAAACTTAACAGTCATTTTCATCAGGGATGTGCTAAACAGCTTCACACAAGTGTGCACCACAAGGTGTTTTAATCGAAGGACAAGCATCCCTGCTTTGTCTTTGCCTATCATGTGCTTGTATTCCAGTACAGAGAAACCTTGACTATAATAGGAAACCAGAAATGCAAATGACTAAGGACAAATAAATGAATATTTAATTGAAACCAGCAAGATGTTGTTTGCAGTTATTTATTTTACTAAAATGGTTACATATGTTGAAACAAAGAAGAGCAATAGTAATAATGTTTGTTTTTCCAATATCATAAATAATTATTGAGTTTTCATTAGCTGTTGGCTCAGCACTGATCATGGGTTTTTTTTATTTAAAAAAAAAGACACACACATAATTCATTAGAATTTGTGTTTTCAGAAAACTCTAAAGCAGCAGTAGAAAAAAATAAATTAAAGGAAACGGTAACAAGAAATTATGCCAAGTATTTCTTAAATTTAAAACCCACTTGATGCATTCTACAGATTATTCTTTGTGCTTTGATCATTTAAAAAAAGATCCATGAACAAGTTGTTTATACAATGGTTTGTCTTCTCCAGTTTTACTCCAGAGAAGTTCCCAAAAGTACCTTTTTACATGACAAATTTTGTTGTCGTTTATACAGACAAAAACACTGTGAATGTTTGTAACAGACAAGTTTGTCAAAACCGTCAATTTATTGTCACAAAATATTTAATACCAGAATAACTTATAATAGTATGAACAAAACTGAAGTATTAATTCTCTGCTATTAGTTATAAACTCACATTATTATGTCAAAATCCAGTAAAGTATCAAAAATTAACGTCATGGAATCTTAGACATATAATGATGCAAGTCAGTAAAACATATACTTCAACTGTTCATACAGTCATGACATACATTTCTTGCTTGGCACTTTAAGTCAATGCAAATCAGCAATTTAGAAAACAAAGTAAAAATATATATGTACAAAATATTTTCATATCAAATAATTTTCATTGTACACTAAATAAACCCAACAACATGTTATGTTACATCAAGAAGTTTCCTAAGAAGTCACACCAAGGCTGATATTTGCAACACATCTTGACTATTTTAGTGCAACTGGAACAGCCTCTACTTGCAAGTTAGTTTCATCATTAACACAGTCCTGCTTCCATTGAAGCGGGAGTTCTGCCGTTACACTCAGTGGGAGCAGGACTAAAGTCTTGTCTTGTTCATTGATGGCTCACCAAAAAGAGAAACAGGGAAGGGGATAAGTAGGAAAACACCTGACAGGATACCCACAGGAAAAAAATCCAAATCCTAGCAACAATCAGCTCTTTTCCAGTTTTCTGTAACTGATTCAGTATAAATTAGTTTTGGCTTTGCCACTGTTTATTCAAGCACTGTAAACCTCATTAGACTATTGTTATATGACTTAAGAATAACTTGTACACCTCCCAATAAAACTTAAAAATAAACCTGTTTTTATGCTAGTTGTTACACTCAAGTTTAGAGACATGACATTTAATAGATGGTTTAGTATCTACTTAAAACCCTCCTCCCTTAAATGCTGAGATTTTTCAATGTTTCGTTTCCCATTTGTGTTTCTAGTTTGGGCTTTGATAGTTTGTATTATCGCTTTTTCTCACTGAAATGTGAACTGTCAATCAACTGTCCTCATTTATGCAGTACCTACAAAATAAAAATGATTAAACCACATTAAAGTAGTAAGTTCCACCATGGAAACTTTTTTGAGCTCCACTGCAAATAATAAATGGCATGATAGATTTAGTTTTGTACAAGAAAAAATTGATTTTACTTCTATCAAAACTTCAGTAAGTCACTAGCAAGCTTTAAAATTATAGAAATTCAACGTGAATTTACAGCTAGTCTGGCTAGAACCTTTTCAACTAGAAATCTTTAATGAGCAACATAGCTGGGAGCATAAGTTCAAAATAATCTGAACAATTAACTTATTTCCTAAATTTGTGTTCTAGAGTATTGCACTTTTCAAAGGAATGATTTTGGTATTTTAATATACTGCATATACAGGTAAGAAACATGCATAACAACCTCATTGTCACTTTGACAAAACATACTGTACAATTTTTATAACACTGTTGATTAAAAAAGAGAAAGAAAATGATGTAACAGTTTCATTAAGACTTGTCAATTTGTACAAGTCAAATAAGCACAATTCTCCAGGGCCTCCAGCAGTAACGTGTTTAGCCCTAGGCTGCTTAAGCCCACTTGGAATAATATACAAAGTTTAAGCATTATGGCATTGTCATTTTGAGGCATAATACTGTTGTACTATGCCCACGTTATAGCTTATTTTTTGAAAGCAAGGCACTTACTGTAATAGCAATGCAAACATCTTATGCGCACTTTGATTAACATAAAATAAGTTAATGTTTTGATAAAAACATTTTTTTTTATAATTTACATGCCTTTTATAGAAGCAATTGAACATTTCATTTAATACAATGAAAACGTCTGAGTCAGAAGGAATGCTATTTTTTTTAAACTGACCGTACTGTAAAAGGGGGCCTATTTTCCACACTTGCCTCATAACTGTGAATCTTATTTTGCTGAAAACCAATCCTGTGAGGAAAATGTCCGTTTGACAGGAAAAAGAAAAAGGACTCATCTCTTAAAACTGCTGAACTAATGGCACTTTAACAGTCTTTACTTCTGATATATGCGATGATTTCTGAATGATGCAGCTGGTGGTTCCCTGAAGTTTGTCCTTCCCCTGGGCAAGGTTCGTTAGGGCCATAGCTGCGTTGATCTCCTTCCAGTAAGTTTCATCTTTGCCGGTTCCTTTTCTGTTAGCTGCACTAGATTCAAGCAATAACAAATATTTACATGTACAGCTTCATAGCTATGTGATGTCAGGAAAACTGCAATAATTATTATTTTGGAAAACTGTCAAGTCCCTTACTCACCTTTCACACTTATTTGGTCCATTATCCAGAGCTTCTGAAAACAAAAAAAAAATTGATGTCGATTTAATAGTTTTTAAAACAATCAAGTTCATGGAATACACACATGGAAAAATAATCCAAGATTAATTCCAAAATTTATTTCAGATTTCCAAATAAAATCTTTGTTCGGACACGTCTAAAGGGTCTGCTTCACACAAGCGTCTGCCCGGAGGAATTTACACTGAGCTCGGAGCAGGGCACATGTCAAAAAAACACTGTGGGGAAATTTCAACTGTACGGACGTTCCTGAGACATGATCTTACAGAAATGGACTTTGGTGAGGCAGAACTTCACTGAGCCTCACCAGAACTGCACTGGCAGAGGCAGCGCTGAGCTCTGCCCCACGCATCCCACATCAGCCCTGTCTGGGAAAAAATATTTTGGCTATTTTGGCAATAGCGAACACAAAGCTCGTCTTGAAGGTTCACCTGCATTTTGCAGGGTGACTTCAAAACAGAAGTCCCAAGGACATAAGGAATTGCAAAACCTAAAAATAAAAATCAGCTTCAGTGAATGTCTTCTTGTATGCACTAAAAATAGGACTTTCACCCATACACACAAGATGTGTGTGGTTTTAATGTGCCCCTTGCCCAGGCTGCGACTCAGTCACAGGGGCAGGCTGAGAAGGGTACAAGTAACAAGCACACATGGTTAACAGCCCTCAAAGATGAAATTGCATCACAGGCATAAGCTACGCTTTCCCATCAAGAGTCACATTTGTTCATTCATTAAGTCCTCATGTTGCAGAGAAGCCAGAAATATTTACCAGGCAGAAATGTATAAGCTCTACTCAGTGGGCTTGCTATCCTGACACAGAAACACGTTATAGAGGAGTGAGAAGCCAATGCCCAACTGCCATACCTATGGAGAATGAGTCAAACAAAAGAAACAGCAGCAGCATGAGCACTAATGGCTACAGGACCCAAAAAGCCCCTAAACGCAGTATAAATCTCATAAGGTAATGTATCTCTTTATGTGGCTGGATTCCCAACTAAAAATCAACCTTATTGCTAGATTTCCATCAGATTGTTAATTAAAAGTTGATTTTTTCTTTAAACTGAGCTTCCAGTGGCATAGGTCCCAAGGAACGTTGCAACCCTTAGTAGCTCTCAATTTACAAGCGACTCTGCCCACCACTGACCAGTAGCCCGTTTTCTCATACAGCCAGCCTGCGTCGAACAACTCAGCCCAGCCACACTCCAGCACTTGGAGGTGACCACTGAAGACCACAGTCTCACCAAAGAAATGCAGGGAGACCAGCTGTTATTTCAGAGGTCAGATGTTTGCCAAGCTGTTTGATTTAGCAGCCTTCCATCCTTTTGCAAAACAGCTTTATAAGTAAATATCTACAAGTGACCAAGGTTTACATTTGTTCCAAAAGAACACATCTTAAATCAGTATCTCTTAAGCTCTCCTAGATCAATGCTTGACTGGAATTCAAGAGAGGGAAGTTCAACCTATACAGAGGAGAAGGAACAAAGGGAAAAAGAAACCATTTGATCCAGAAAGGTATTGAATGACACCAAAAGTTTCCTTCTTCATGCTGTACTTGGCTACAAATAATTTTTCAGTCCCGCTTAATTTTTTTTTTTAAATAGAGACAATTTTAAAGAGGAGGTTTAGGACTGAATAGGTCAGTAGATATAGAAATGGAAATGACAAGTAATAGAGAACGTTGTTGCCAGAGCAAACCTGGATATAAATACACCTCTCTCAAGCATCTGTCAGTTTCTTTTGCTGTTGGAAAATATTTCCTATGAACAAAAAAATTGCTTGTACAAACTTCTGAGGAAAGTAGGTGTGAATGGTGACACACATTCCAATTCCAGCGTTTATTTGAAGGAGTATTTGCAAATATTTTTTACTGGTGTTTAGCCAGCTCTAAAAGAAAGCAGCTTGCCCATGGCATATAAAAGCAGTAGCAAAGCTAAAAAATACAAATCGGAAAAAAATAGATACCTATTCTTTAACATCACTTCAGATTTTTCCTGAATTACTAGTCTTTCTAGTCCATTCAGATTTTATATTTTTTCAAACAAATAATTTATGTCAAAGAAACTTGAAACCAGGTTACAATAAAGCCATCATTGATAATTTGCAAAGCTCTTGCTAATAACTGCTGTAAAAGCATGTTAGTACAATGAAGTCTGAAAATCTATCATTTCAAAGCACAGACCCTGTTTTTCTTGCCAAAAATCCTTTTCTGCTATACCAAACCTCTGACAGTACATCTCAGTTTGCACTACCATAGCATCCAAGCAGTTCACATCTGTCTGAACAGCCCTTAGTGAAGGAAATAAGTATTACTACCATTTTTGGATGAGGATAACCACATGGAGAGAGACAAAGACCATTTATCATGCTCTCCTTGACACTTTGCTGGTCAAACTAACTTGATCCAGTTTGAAAGGAAGAGCAGGGTTCACCTCACTTGCCATGAACCTGCCGTCTAAGTCATCTAAGCCTTTATCCAGGCTAGTTGTCCACGCCTCTTTCACAAACAACAGAAGTGTCCCCCAAGAAGTGGTTCCAGCCCACCTATCTAACACTGCAGTCCGACATCTCTGGGTGCTGCTGCAAAACCAGATCGCAATGCCCTCTTCAATGGCCACCTCCTCCCACTGTTTCCCTTTGGGCAGCATTATCATCCATGTGGAGATGCTTTGAGCTGGATGAGGGGTAGGATCATGTCTCTCTTTTGGAGATTAAACTGGTGATGTAACTACAGCCTTAACTGCTTAGCTCAACCTGGAAGAATTGCAGTCTGGCCACGTCTGGCTCTTCACTGACAAAAGGGAAGGTAGATGACAAAATTTTATCCAGTTGGGTTCTTTTTTTTAAGTGAATCTTGCCTAGTATTTTGCTTCTTCTTAATCTTTTGCAATCTACCTGTTCTACCCCTGACTACTAATTAAAGCTTTTGATACTTGACATCTCTGCACAACAACTGCAAAGCATATTTCAACTGTAAAAACAACATTTTGATAAGATTGCTTCATGAATATAACCAAAGAACAGCATTCTCAATATGGAAAGTGTTCAGTTTCTCGACCATCGCACAACATGTTCCTAGATTTCTTCTCTGAGGCACTGAGGAAATAGCACTGGGCCTGGGTAACATCTATGAAAATGGTAATGAAAGGAATGGAAAAATGATGCAGCATACTGAATCTCACTGAGGACACTCAGCTAAGGACTCACCCCAGAGCACGTGCTGATGGGTAGATCTCGCACTTCACTCATGAGCCCTGTCTCACTACATGACAGGCAGCACTTTGTGCAAGGTACCAAGGATGCACCATAGCTGCCCTCTCCAAGTGCTGTGGTTAACTTTAACATGCCTTAAGTGGCAGCCACCTCTGGTGTGTCCTGAAAACGTGTGGTCCTCCCACTAGCCGGATCAAGGCAGGCTGTGACACAAATTTCAACCCCTACAGACTTGTCAAGCTTAGATCAATGTGTCAAGTGACTCCAGAGAAAGCCAATGCTGATGCATTATCATATTCCACAGTTTCCAAGACTTAGTTCATAGGGTGTACACAGAAGTTTATCAACAGCATACCAATGGCCAGCACAAATAACTTTCCTAAACAAACTCCAGTTGTGCTCAATAGTATATTTATTATTTTTATAGTATATATTTAGAGACAAGACATCCTTGTCTCTAAACTGGAAAGACATGGTTTTGATGGATGGACCACTCAGTGGATAAGGAATTGGCTGGATGGTCGCACTCAAAGAGTAGCAGTGAATGACTTGATGTAGAAGTGGAGACCAGTGACGAGTGGTGTTCCTCAGGGGTCAGTACTGGGGCCAGTGCTGTTTAACATCTTTGTTGGAGACATGGACAGTGGGATTGAGTGCACCCTCAGCAAGTTTGCAGATGACACCAAGTTGTGTGGTGTTGTAGACACGCTGGAGGGAAGGGATGCCATCCAGAGGGACCTTGACAGGCTGGAGAGGTGGGCCTGTGGGAACCTCATGAAGTTCAACAAGGCCAAGTGCAAGGTCCTGCATGTGGGTTGGGGCAATCCCATGCACAAGTACAGGCTGGGCGGAGAATGGATTGAGAGCAGCCCTGAGGAAAAGGACTTGGGAGTGCTGGTGGACGAGAAGCTCACATGAGCCGGCAATGTGCGCTGGCAGCCCAGAAAGCAAATCGTATCCTGGGCTGCATCGAAAGTGTGGCCAGCAGGTCGAGGGAAGTGATTCTGCCCCTCTACTCAGCTCTCGTGAGACCTCACCTGGAATACTGTGTTCAGCTCTGGAGTCCCCAGCATAAGAAGGACATGGAGCTACTGGAGCGGGTCCAGAGGAGGGCCAGAGATGATCAGAGGGCTGGAGCACCTCTGCTATGAAGACAGGCTGAGAGAGTTGGAGCTGTTCAGCCTGGAGAAGAGAAGGCGCCGGGGTGATCTTATAGCAGCTTTCCAGTACCTAAAGGGGGCCTACAGGAAAGCTGGAGAGGGACTTTTTACAAGGGCGTGTAGTGATAGGACAAGGGGCAATGGATTTAAACTGAAAGAGGGCAGATTTCGATTAGATATAAGGAAGAAATTTTTCACTCAGAGGGTGGTGAGGCACTGGAACAGGTTGCCCAGAGAAGTTGTGGCTGCCCCATCCCTGGAAGTGTTCAAGGGCAGGTTGGATGAGGCTTTGGGCAACCTCGTGTAGTGGAGGGTGTCCCTGCCCATGGCAGGGGGGTTGGAACTAGATGATCTTTAAGGTCCCTTCCAACCCTAACCATTCTATGATTCTATGATTAATTGAAACCCCAAAAGAAGCTACTGCTGAAGGTGGTTTGTTCTGTCTCAGGAAGCACTGTGCTTCTTGTGAAAGGATGTTGGTAGACTTTTCAGCATATATTGAGATGATGTATCGAGTAAGTCTATTTAATATTAGACAACAGAAACATCTTTTTGTTACAAGTTTGGAAATCACTTGACACAGTGGTCATTTGCTCTGCAACTGGAAAGTTTTAAGCACTATGAAAATGGAAACTCAATCATTTATAATTTTGGATTGTCATTTATACCTCACTTTCTGGTGCTTCATTCTGCTCCTGGTTGCAAGCATCCAGAGAATCAGCTTTTGCCTGGCCAGGAATGTCTCATTCCGCTCTCACCATCCGCCCAAGAAACCAGCAAGGCAGGATATTTGTTCCCTCTTGTTTATAATAGGAAGTCACTATAAATCACTTACCAATGGAATCCTGTATACCTTTCCATTAGTAAGAGTTTTCAGTATACAGTTTACTGTAGCATGTAGTGCCAGGAGTGTAGTCACTGGACAATACCAGCTTTGTGATACAGTATGGTATTTTTCAGGACTCACATAATTATTAATAATATATGTAGCATATATATTTTTTTTTCACCGAGAAATTTCTTCATAAACATTCACTGGCTGATCCTGACAGCTCTCTTGCAAGGTAGCCTGCACTCTTGTTTTTGCAGAGATGGAAATGAGTCTCAGAAGTCCAAAGACAACATGCGTAGGCAATACTTCGACCACTTCAAAAGCATTTAAGAGCAGAATTCTCCAGGATTTCTCCCATATTTAAAATATTCTCTTTTGTTCATCTGCTATCAGAAAGGTCGACTTAAAGAAAATAAACGCCGGGGTTCTTGCAGGCAAATCATCCTTAAACCGGACAACAGCATCACTTACCTCCAGTATATTGCCATTACACCTGATTGTTGTCAAAATACTATACAAATAATTCACAAGAGGAAATATATCTAAGTACATACACATACACAGTGCCCTTTTACATACTGCATCCAGTACTAGAGAAGAAAGTCACAGCATAAATGCTGTAGCACACTTCTACTCCAATTTACAACATACAAAGGCTCTCTGGCTATGTGGTGCTTGCGGCACATTCAAATATTTCAGAACAATTCAGACCCTTACCATTCACTGAGTCCAGACTCATTACTTCCATATACTTGGATGACTTCAGGGGTGTGCTAAATCATGTGAATTACAGTCACATTTTATTCTTTGGATCTAAGAATTCTGACCTAAGAATATCACACGTGTGTGTTGATGAACTGACTTCACCTAAAGGCCCTGCTGGGAACAGCGAAGGAAAGAACAACCACTTACGTAGGACCAAGAAGCATCCACGCTGCTCCCTCGCTCGGTGTTATACACAGCTCAAGCTGAACCACAACAACTGGCTTAAACCCCTGCTTTGTGTTCTCAGGTAACACTGACAAAGCAGAGATGGCTTGAAACCAACAGGGGAAAGAACGTGTGAATGAGGGAACGAGACAGAGAGGAAAGGGCACAGAACATTATGTAGTGGGGAAAAAATGGACATGGAAGTCAAGACACAGTAGGTCAGTCCCACGTGACCGTCATACTTCTCGAAGCTACTTAAACATGTACAGATTCCTGATGAATTACACACCTATTCTAGCTCAAAACAGAAGGGAAAAAAAAACTGCTGGCCCCAAATAGTGAACACTATAAAATATTTGTTGGTTCAGTAAAAGGTCCTGTATAACTTATCTTCATTCTAAAATTGGCAATGCTATTCAGCTGTTTCTCTCTCTGCCTTTCCTGAACTTTCTTTTGTTGTTTTTGGAGACTCTGACTTAACATGTGTTGACCAGCATTTTCAAAACAAGCAAGAGGAGGAAAACGAGGGAAGAACAGGAAATAAATTGAGGCAGCTGAATGAAAAATGAAGTTTACATGTGTGACTAAATCAGTGGTGAGATGAGGTATTTCTGTGGGTCACACACACACACACCTTGACTCTAGTATTTTCCAAACCGCAATTTCAGGGCACATACGACTTTCAGATCTCTGGTTCTCCAGGAGCAAAATCGAGTTAACTGGAGCTAATATTCCTGTACTCTTTTGCATACTCCTTCCCTCCCACAGGATCCCATACTAAACCACGAATTGCACAACATCACTAACATTCACCCACATCTGGGGAGGGAGGGTGGCTTAGCCCAGGCTGCTCAGCAGTGCAAGGGAGAGGAAAGCGTAGCCCAGAGCACCAGGCCAGGCCCTTTCCTCTTACAAGAAAAGTCATTTAATGTTGGTGCAAAGCCTGTAGCACCTTCTGAAAAACCCAAGCATAGCAAACCTCAGCTCCTCTAGCTTGAATTGGAGGAAGCAGGAGTTGGCCTTCCAATGCTTACACTTGCAGTGCTCCCATTTTGAGCCTCATGTGAACAGACAAATGAGTTTCTGACCACAGGTACCCCTCCGCCAGAGACCCACACTTTCTAGACATAGACAGGACTCATCCGATCCAGCACAGCAACTCTTAAAACCCTTTTCCTTTTGCACCATCCTCCCAGGTTTTCCCAGGGACATCAGACCTATTAAGGGTTAATCACGGAGAAGCACAGACAGGAAAGCTCACGCTGGAAGAGACTCCAAACCCCTGAGTTTCCTACAGAAACACTCACCCCGGTGACTGACCTCCTGCAGATCCTGTGCCACCACCACAGAGGATGCTCAGCGTTGTCCCTTGTGAAACTGCCCAGTCAGGGCTGGCAGTGCTGGTGCAGCAGAGCCTTTCAGTGGAGGGACGAAAGTCCCTGTTCGAGTTTCAGACAACCGATGGCTGCAGACGTGACGAGGCTGTGCGACCTGCAAGTGTGTGTGATACCAACTGCAGCTGGTCGGATCTCAGGGGAGTACCGGATTTCTACCGACAAAGATTTATTACCATGTCCTTTTGTTGAGTGGGAGGAGGAAAGCTGTCAGAAATTTGCAGGAATGAGCTCTGGGCCCAGACTCTCGAGAAAACTCCCTTTCAGCAAAGCTTTCATTTACCACTGCTCACTCTTTCTTCCAGGAGGAGGTTATGGAGCAGCTTGTAATGAAGCCACCTCCACAACCCCACTACTTCACGCTGGCTTCACAGTGACACCAAGTATAACGACCGACCTGTCATCAACTGTTACATCCTTTCAGATGAACAAAAAGCCCAAAGACAATTCATGTTCACAGTGACAGCTTCAGTGAATATTTTTCCTCCTTCTCCCAGAGGTTTTTCCCAGGAACAGGTTTAGCCCTGGTCTGACCTCTCCTATTAAGACCCACGGATTGGGTCTTGCCAATGTTGGAAATATCCCTTTGCCATCGTGCTTCAGACCAAACCTTTTCAGGGAAATCTTTCTTCAAAATTTACTTCTCGCAAACAACCATCAGATGTAAGATTTAACTGTGAGGAACCGGTACCTCTCAAGTATTTTTCCTGAATATCTGGGAATGTGAAGACTTTTTTCCCCTGTGCAGCCTGGAGCCTGCTGAAGTGGGAGTAGGCATCTAATTACATTTTAATACATGTGATTTTTATAAAATGAGTGTACATGCCCACAGAGACTAGAGTAGGTGTATTTTATAAACCATAAAAGAGAATTGAGTTTGCAGGTCTATATTAACATTTGCATTAATAAGTGCACTGAAAGCTCCACATAATAGTAGGCATGGTGCAAATGGCCTTGCGGTCCTGGGCTATGCACCTGCATGTAAGAATTTATGAGTTAGCAAACTAGATACAAACCTGGTGTAAATCACTTCATTGTTCGGGCTGTCACGGCTGGCTCTAAATTTCCCATGACCAGTGACAGTGTGTTCTCCTCTGTGCGAGGCAGGGCACTGTGTGAGACTTGTGTTTTCAGCCAGACTTTAATACAGCTTATAATGGGAGTCGGGGCCATGTAGCACTGGAGGCAAGTTGCTAATGAACTGATGGTTATATGGTATTATGTTCTTTTCGTTTGCTGCAAAGTTGACTGAAATCCAATTTTTCCTCATTGAGTTGGCATGTAATTAATAGTGTAATGTTGTCAGATTCCTTGGTGATAGTCTCCCACATGCATTTCATAATGGATTAACAAATATCTGACCTAGGCTTCATTTTTTTTTTTGGTCTTATTTAGAAAGGGATTTACAGCACGTGCAGTGCTGACTGGAAGGATGAAGGAGCTAGCCCTCCTATTGCAAACCGTTATGGGTTAACAGTGAAAACCAAGTTAGGCAGCAGAGAAGGAGGAGGGTGAAATAAAAAAGAGAGGAGAAAAGAGAAGAGGAAGGGGAAGAAAAAGAAATAAAGGAAAGGGTATGAGAGATGTTAAAAAAAAAGCAAATGAGAAAATCGCAAATGAAGATTCATTAGAAAAAGAAGAGTCAGGAGTATGAAGGGAGAAAACATAACGCTATGTTAATTTTCTTTATTTTTAATATAAAAATATCCTTTTCCCACCCAGGAATCTTGTTGTTGTGCAGGCAGGTATGTTCAGGCTTTCATTCTGGATCTAAAAAGTTTAATTGGGAGCTCTTAAAGCTTAAAATAAGACTTTAAACATAAAAAGCTGAAGTCAAATGTAGCCAGGGTAAGCACTATTACACTCCAGCTCAATTGTTTTTCATTAAAAAAGCGGGGTGAAAGGGAGGGTTTCAAAGCCATATTTCAACCTCAGGCTGACACTACAGCAGTAAAATCTGATTTTGTTACGCTAGTTGGCTGTGGGTTTGGGAGCAGACCCTACACATGCGGTGTAACGTTATGATATGAATGCGTGCACACAGGATATTTTCAAAAGCCTCCTGCAGAATTCGGAGAAACGTGCTCTCCAGTTCCCGCGGCCTCGCTCGCCGGAGCCAGCTCCTCTCCTGCCCCTGGGAGCCAGGCGGGCTCAGACATGGCATACACTGCACAAAGGCAATTTAAATTACAAGGTGCTGTATTTTCAGGCAAGTGAAGGAACTTCTAAGTGAATGCCAGAAGTGATTTCCAGGGTGTGCTTAGCCAGCAGCATGGAGTAAAGAAAGGGTAAGTCTGTCGAGGGGAGAAAATTCACTGTTTCTTTCACTCGCCTGTAAGACAAAGAAAAGACTGACAAATACGATCTTTTTAAACGTAGCAACTTCCGCCCACTGCATGGGGTACTGGGATGTGCACAATACTTATGTCCAAATACTAAGCCCCAGGTACCTAATTTATGTCCCAAATTTATTGCTCTCTGCAATCACAGGCATAAAAATTCAAGCAGCTTCTAAGGAAGTGCATAAGCACATACAGGGCTCCAACAGTCAAACAGCCGTAAAACTGGCTGTGGGCTGCAAAAGAGCCTCATGGTCACTTGAGACAACTGTTGCACAACAGATCCTGCAAATCGAGGGACTGTATGTGAAATTTTAAAAAATATTTATATCCATAAGGAGATAGAAATATGTTCATATGTATATACCTGTATCAGCTGGGAATGCCTAAGCCGTCTGCCTTCCTGCTAAGCGTGCTGTGAGACACAGCAGCACAATCACACGTGGTATTTTCCGTGGTCACAGTCTCCCCGAAGGTGCAGGATGGACCGGCTCTGGGGCCAAACCCAGAGCAGTAGATGAGACCTTTCCCCACGCAACCTCAGTGCCACGGCACAGCAGCTCTGAAGCTGTTGCAGAAGGCGAATGCCCAAAGATAAAAGACAGTCAGATGGATTTAACACCACCAAGTAAAGCACGTTAGTGATTGACAGTCTCCCTGCTTGTGCTACAGGTTTGTGTAGCACACAATGCACGGTACATTCCTCAGTCTCTGGACTCCAACTGGAGAGTCCGGGCTCCCGTCTTCAGCAATGCTGAGCACTCACAGGTGCAAATGAGGTCAACAAGAGCTGTGCTTTGAATGTATAAAGAGTCATGAAACCACAAGTACCCACGAAGTCTTAGGTACCTAAAATGACTTTGAATTGTAATTGTTCCCCATTTGTTAAATCTTACAGACGTCTTATGAAAACAACTTTATTAAAGTTTGCAAAGGATCAAATGGAACGTATCAAATGGCACTGAATAACACATCACAAAATCAATCATCCTGGCCTGAGAGATGCTCAGCTGCGTTCACGTTAGTGCCTTGCTGGTAGAGAAGCGGCAAAGAGCACCCAGTGAGGATGTGAGCTGGGTTTTGAAGCTTCTTTCAAACTAGGCCAGCTTACATATGTCAGTAAGGTATCTCTTTCCTCATCTAGCTAGAAATGTGATGAGAACCCCTTTATCAGCATCCTGAGGGATTACAGGAACCTACACAGAAAGCTGCTGTCACACACCTCCCTCACCATATGCAGAATAACCAGCAGAAAGAATCATTGCTGAGTGATTCACAGGGAGAACAGTTGCCTGTGGATTATTCTCATCTCCAATTGCACAAAAACTATTTTAGAGTTTGATTGCATTATTTTTGAGTCAAGTTTTAAGTTCTGCTCCCTTTGTTTTCCCTTGTGAAGCTATTGCAGTCTTCATGCTCCTGCTCACCACAACTTGCACTGTTATTATTTCCATTACAGGATTTCTTCCCAAACCTAAATACTCCCAGACACCTTCTGAACAGGCCCTCAGAGATTCTAGCAAACTGGGAGGTATCTCAAGAAGGGCTGTGTTTTCAGTTTTCCTACTCACTGAGCAAGTGGGAGACAGTGCAGCGAACCTGGCAAAAGGGTGAAAGCTCTTGGAGGTGAAGAATTGCCTACCTAGAACTATTCTTGAAGAGGTACCCATTTGCCAAGAGGTTTTGAAGAAGCAGAAACACCTTCTCCTCCAAACATCACCTTGTATTTACAAATGGTGTGAGTCTTAATGCAGTGCAATTTCAATGACTCTGCTGGAGAAGGGTACTTAGAAGAGCTTAGCTATCATGGAGATTGGTGCAGTGTGATAAATCAGCCAGACTGAGCTTGAATCCTCAGGAGCAGCAAAACCTTAACACTGCAGATGCTCACTAATGGAAAGTTGTAAGAGTTCCTCACAGTGGAGTCTTTGCATAAGAGAAATGAGGCTCCTGCACTCCAAAGGAGCATGTGTGGGAGGTCCTGAAACAGTAGTAGGCCAGTATTTAACATTGCAAAGGCCTTGGATGTGAACAGCTTCGTGGAAGAAGATGGAATTGCTCTTTTGGCAAACATGTGAAACTGTCTGTGATAACGGGAATAAGAGCAAGGATGACTGAACAAATATTTGCACTGACTGCCTTGTCAGGACAGGGGAATTGCTACTGATATGATCTTTACTTTCAATGTTACTACTTCTGACAGTCTTACAGACTTTGCAGATGTTTATTGGCCACTAAATCATTCTTCAAGAATGTTGGCTCCATTCCCAAACCTGAACAGTCTGAATGTGAAGGGGTTTGTTATTCAGCACACACTGCTGCTTTTGGAGACAGCGATTTTCAAGAAACCAGCAGGGAAGCATCGTCAACTGATAACAACACGGGACTGAATTCAGACTTCTCAGTGCTTGGGGCCTCAGACATGAGGCACACTTGAGTAAATGTGCACTACGTAGCAGGACATCATGTATCCACGTGGCACAGCACTCTGCCTGAGCCGTGACAGCAACGCTATGCCACATCAATGGACCTCTATCACAGCAAAGATTGCTGCAGAGAGACAGGGCTTACTAGCTCATCCTCACCTTGACATACTGCTTGCAGTTCTTAATACAGCACCATCGCATGAATTTTGAGGTCTCTGTAAAACTCAGTCCATGGCACTGCAGAGACTACTACTGTTCTGTTCGCTCCTCTAACTGTAGGACACGCTGCATAGCAATGAGGCGTATTCAAACCCTCTGCCATTCATCCCAGGAAGAGCAGTTCACAAAGATGCTGAGCTGTAGAGGACCCTAAGCCACAACATTTGAAGCCAAACAGATTTGCTTTCAAATAGAGAGCATCCGAACCACAGGCAATATGCCCAGACTGTTTCCCTGAGTGAAGATGCCGATTCTCTGAGATCATTGCAAACAGCTCTTACCTGAAAAAGCTACACTGGCCACTGGAAACTATACCTAAATAGCAACTACACCAAAACAGTAGTAGCAATAATTATGACAGTAATAACATATATTTTAAATAATGAGTGATAAAAAGTAATCCATGCCATTGTACTAATAAAATGACAAATCACTGAAGCACTATGTATCATTACTACAGAGGAAAAATATATTATCCGGAACTATTAAACGTATTTCTCCCAAAAAGGCACTGATTACCTTGATCAGTGTAGCCCAAGTCACAACAGTGGACACGATCTAACAGCTGTTAAAGCCAATAGCCTCCACTAAAACCTAATTGAATTGCTGGCTATCAGCCTCCAACATCAAAGACCATGTTATCTAAAAAAGCCTCTTGTAATGTTTTTCCCCCAAATAGAGTGAATAGAGTTTGTTTAAAAATGTCAGGTTTGTGCAGAGATAGGGTGCTCCAAAAATATCTAAGACAGTGCAGAAGGCAATAATGTCATATTTACTACATACTTGTACATTAGCTCATACTGTTTTCCTGGAAGTCAGGAGATTTCTATTAGGGAATTCTCTCCTGCAACAGTTTGCTATATCAGACTTAAAATACACATACATATTTATGGTAAAGCCATATGGTATTTATGGTTAAATCAACTGACATACTTCAAAAAATATGAATTTTAAATAATTTGGAAGATCTGTAGATCAAAAACAACTCAGAAGCTTGATCAGCATGTATAAATAACCAGTATTCCCTCCTGTCACCATATATCCAAAAGACCCTTCACCTAGCAGGGTTTGCAACCAGAGGAAACTGGGCTACATACACATGCATAAAAATATGGAAAATGTTTGCATTCATAGAATGCAATTCCTCACACAGATGCAGTTGGAAATCACTGTGGAGCTTTTGCTCAAGGAGCAACCAAATTTACTTTATGTCAGAGTAACTCACACTTCTGTAATTTGCTTATGTGTCTTCCCTGACCTGCTTAGCTGCTTTCCTCAGGGTAAGCAGCATCTGCAACAACCATGTATTTGTATAGACAGCCTCGCATCCTCATCTCCCTTTCAAGAATTAAGATCCTGAACTTTCACTTCTATAGCGAAAAGCAATGAGACAGGAAGCCATGGTTCCAGATTCATATTTTCAGGGAATAAATATGGTGAAAAAAACTGATCCTTTGATCCCTCCGACATAGTTCAGCTCTAGGCTTCGAGCTTTTAGATGGAGGATGAGAGGAGGACCCTGAGCAGCCACGCAAGCCGGGCAGCTACGATACAAAGGCTTTAAGCTCCGTGAACCGAAGTTGTGCATGTTCTCTAATTAACTTGCTGCTATTATTAGTAGTAGTTCTGTTTCCACTTTTGAAACAGTAGAAGCTTTTTTTTTTCATTTTGCAAGAGTTTTTACTTTTTACTTTTGCCCGTGAGCCAAAGCTTTCCCGTAGCACAACAGCCTACACATCACAGTTTGCAAAGTTTATGGAGACCTGCAAAGGGTCTGCAAAGCAGACGCAGCAAATCCCACGTGCGGTCAATGCCTGCTTTCCTCACCACTCTCCTTCTGCAAGAGCAGGCAAACAGACCGTGCACCACCAGCAAACGTCTGTGAGGCTACAGATTCATCAGGGCACACAAAGCAGTTGCACAACCTGCCTAGTTGGCTGCCACCAACCAACTTTTTACCGTTTTACTTCAGATGAACAAAGGAGCAAGGTGTTGGCAAACCCAGCCCCTCAGAGCACTGCTGGGAGAGCAACTCAGTCACGGGCAGGACTCAGCTAGCACTGGCACACACCACCAACCCCAACTGCAACTCAAGGTTAAGCATATCTTTTTAAAGCGCTTTCTAGGCGAGTACCATCACAGGTAGGAGCATCTTGAGGGCTGCTCAACAGACCTTGAAGGTTTTTGATCACCCATAGCCCCCATCCGCAGCAAGGCTCTCCCCTTCCTCTTGCAACTTGGAAACAGCCAGCTGCCGCAAGCTGTTATAACTCAAGGGATGTCCTGATCAATGGTCCTAAGCTTTGCAACTAGCACCTGCTCTGCACCCTCCAAACACCCAGAGGCCCACTCCAGGGGCTTAGATGACACCTGGCACATTTTGATTTTACTTTAATTTTTAAAAGCCTCATTAGCCTTCATGGTGAAGAAGAAATCCCAGAATAAGAACCAGGACGCTGACACTGTGAGTGTCTGTACCCTTAGTCCCCAAGGAGGAGCTGCCCACAGGAAACAACAAAGTGCCTAAAAACCCTGGCATCAAGCCCTTTTTCAGGTGATTTTGGTTACTATTAAGGAGCTGCATTGCTCAGTCAGGCCTGCAAGCAGCGTCTCCTGCTTTCTTTTTGAAATCTGCATTTCAGTACAGAGAAGAAAGTATAGGAACACATAGGAACGTACAAGCATATCCACTGTTTGCAATTCTCAATTAAAATAGCTTCTCAGCCATGTCGTCCTTTTTTCTATCATCTTCTTCCTCTTCCACTTCCTCCCCATTTCCAACTGCATCCTCATTTTACTTTTGCTGCCATGACAGGTGAAGACAAAAACTGAAGCAAGAAGAGACTTCTGCAGTTCTTTCAAAAAACTTCCAAGACTACCTGCTAGGATGGTTCTTGGCTTGCAAAATCAAAGCCATTCTGTAGCAACCCATAAAGAACAAGGTGCTGTGTGTGCTTGGCTGGTGGCATGAAACTACTGTTGCTCTAAGAATTTGTTAAAAATGGTAATTGCAGCCCAAAAAAAAAAAGGCAGATTGGGAAGTATGGCTTGCGGATACGGGGCACAATGATTTTGGGAAGGCTCTTCCTGGCCACAGGGCTGTTCACATGTGTCCTACCCCTGAATTTGGTGTTTAAGATGGTTTGTATACAGCATTTAAAATGAAAAAAATATCCCTTTGAAAGATGTGCCTTGAAACAGAGATACTGGCCACGGATGAGACTCCCTTGCTGTAATTACTGAAGGACAAATTTTTGAGCAAGGCTCTTATTTGACTTCTGTCTAAAGCCTCCTCGAGACTCCAAGGGCTGCGGCCTTTAAAATCAAGAGAGCATAATGTTTTCTGTTCAAACAATTGGTAACGTAAAAGCAGAAAATTCACATACTAAAACTAAGGTTTAAAATATACCCCTGTTTGTCAATAAAATCATAGTCCTTTCTTTTTGTGTCCCAGAGAAAAATAGGATCTGTAGAAAATGTTTAGTAGGACACTAAGTTTTAGAAAAAATAGGCAAAATTTATAAATGGAAGTACTACTTTTTCAATGATGATGAAAACAGAACCTAGAGATGTAGTAGTATAAAATCTACTGCCTAAATGCTACGTTTACTTGCATAGCACATTTTTTTATTTTTAAAAAAAGCATTTTTATTTCAAGGAAAAAGTACAAAATTTTCTCTGATTTATAATGAGGCTTCAGATGAGTTTACAGCTCTAACTGTTGTTGCTTGTTCTCATAGATACGTGCCGTATATGTTCCTTTACAAAACATTCCTACTTTCCAAGCAGCTGAAAGAATGCCCTCCTTTGGGCAAATACACACTTTTCATTTATTTGGACAAAAAAAAAAAAAAAAAAAAAAAAATTAAACAGAACAAATTTCCAATCAATACTTGTAAATTCAAAACATTAAAAACTCTCCCATATTGAAAGCAGATTGCTCTGAAGAAACGCTCATTTTCAAGGTCATAACAGCACTGGCAAAACTCAAAAAAGTTGTAGTCCAACTTGCTTGTGTTCAGCTGTGTTTACTTAGTCTCAATTTGACAAAAGTCTGCCTCTGATTATACATAGCAGTCATCTGCCCACAGATAAATAGATATTACACAAACTTTTGGAGGGGATGACATTTGGCTACCATTATTTTTGGAATAATTTACTCTGCATCCTGAACTTAAAACACCAAAATGATTCATAACGTTTTTTGGACTCAAGTATTTCTATTTAATAAATAAATTGACCTCTATGACCTTTGTGGACTTTATATTGTACATGTTAGCAGATAAAAAAAGGGCGATTCATTGTTAAATATTCTGTATACCTGGGAAAGGTGGATTTACACAGAATTGAGACCAAAGCCAGTGCCACATCTTGTGCACTCACTGCAGCAGGTGAGAGCCCAGCACCTGCAGTGCAAAGGGCTCAGGATACTGCTGGAGAGGGGGCTCTAACTCAGCCCAAGACATCCCACCCCATCGCAACCTGCAAGCAAATGTATAATGCTCAGCTCTCTGCAGAGCAAGCACCTGCAGTTAAAGGCCATGCTAGCAGAAAACTTAACAGCAGTGCCTGAGATACAAATGTGTTTTCTATTTCAAATGTACCTATTTCAGATGTAAACTTAGCAGTTTTCTGCCTATTATTTGTAGGAGAAAAAACGAATACATATTGTTCATGCTCCTGGATGCCAAACTGAAATTCTGCATTATCCAAGGCAGGTAGTTGTTTCATGACATTGATAAAATAGCTTATATTTTTAAGCAGAACTGCAGTATTTCTCTGATGTGGACAGAAATTTTGTCCAGTTAAAAATACTACTTACCCTAGGGCATTTTGTTTAATAAATTATCCAGGAATAAGGTAAAAACTTAGAAACAAATTATAGTCCTTTCTGTCATTCCTTCCCTCCTGCTAATTCTCTCCCCTTCAAGCCCCTATCAGCTCTCTAACATCAGCTACCCCAAACCATGCTTCCACATCAAGCACTGCAAGTAACAAGGGCAATTCAAAGTCCATGAGGGATATTGTTACTGCTGTACAGTTAAAGTGAAAGATGTTTCCAGAGTATGGTGATAGATGGAAGAATAAAACCTAGACCAGACAGAGGGTCTGATAGATTAGTTTCTGCGAAGTTAGCATGCTTTCAAAAATGTCTTTTCAATTAGAATATCAAAATTAAGAAAGCCTCTGATGCAATAGGAACCATACGTATTTGACGTGTCCAGCTTCTCTATCTTCGACATCTAAATATGCAGTTTAAAGAAAATTAAGACATTTGTCTACAAAGAACTAGTTTATGTGTTTACAAGACTAAGCTGAATGTTTTTAGATGGAACAATTATATACTAGTCATTTCCTCTCATTTTCCCGTGTTTCAGGAAGGAATATTACTGTGAAGAAGGAATGTGTTTTCAATGTGGACAGCTGGAGGTACAGAAAACAGATTTCTGTCACTTGGAACAAATGCAGCAAATTCCTTCTTAACGGGCTGTTTTCTTACAGAGACTAAGTATTAGGAGCTCATTACACTATGATGCAAAACTCCACTCATTCAGAAGTGTGCTAACAATTGCACCCCAAAGAAGAGTTAATTCAGATGGAATCCAGGAAAATGAGGCAGCACAGAAACCTCATCAGCAGTCCAATCACATGACAAAACGCGAGGCATCTCCAAAGCCACTGCCTGCCAAAAAAAGAAAGGCTGCTGCAAGAAAAATACTTTCACAGCTTGATATCTGGGTCTTGTGACTGCTATCCAAACAAGGAGTAAAAGTGGTACTATATAATGTGGCAGGGTAAACAGAACCACCCACTCGTCATCACCAATCATGTTTTTAATTCAGATAAGTTCTGTTTCTTTAAAAAATGTTGGGGGAAAAAGAAACAAAACTTTTTGTTGAACTTGAAAGTTATAGGTATAATCTGATCTGGCGTGACATATTTTAGGTTCATATATATCGTGAATTTATAGGAATGCATGGATTGCCAGGCAGGATCAGACTATCGGTCCATCCTGGTTGATGTTCTTTCTATGCTACTGACCGATGCCTGTTTCAGAGGAGTACAAAGACGTTGCCCTCAGCCAACTATGCAATAGGTTAAGAAGATTTTCTGCCTGCAACTTACAGATGATGACTTGAAAATTTTTCAAATAGGAGATCTGATCTGCAAAATTTACAGAAAGGAGTAGACCTGGGAAAAATTCAGACTTTCAGGAATGCTAGGTCAGAGAAGCCTCCATGTTTGGCCAAGCTGTCTTATAGTAGCCTGAAAACTAGTTAGAGTTTTCAAAACAGGTCTTGGTAGAATTTGTCAAAGTCTGGGTTGAGTATGATTAAGCTAAAGTATGAAAACTCTTCTATACTTTTTGTGTTGAGCTTAGTCAGGGATTGTGGATGCATCAAGAAACTGGGAAATTAATAACCACACTCCCCCCAAAAACAGACTCCCCACCCCCACTGCCACCAGAACTAGGGTATTTCCCAGTCCCAGACTAAGTTCTGTTTTTTTCCCTGAGTTGTGAGCAACAGTTTGGATTAATTTGCTTTGTATTCTAAGCAAGGTCATACCCTTTTCTGGAAATGTATTTGCTCTTAGGCTGTGTAACACAGAAAAAAATGCCAAGACATAGTAATTAGATTCAAAGGTGCCTTCTAAGAAGAGTGGTAAAATATATATCTTGAATACTTATCTACCCTTGTTTGTCTAACACTTTGAAAGGGAGAAATGTCAAACTTCTCATTTTGAATTGTTAAAAATGGTATACATCTCCTATGCTTCCCTAATTTATTCTAGAGCCCTTTCCAGTTACACTTCAGATTCCTACCAGTATTTCCACCATATCTGCTTCTCTAGTATTTTCTCTTCTTACCTTCATCCCTTTGATCCCTTTTCTTTTCTCTTCCTTCCCCTCCATTTCTCTCCACTTTCCTCTTCCTTTTGGTTCTGGTCCTCAATTATACACTCCCCTTTCCTTGTCCTCCCTCAGCTCTCTCTAATCTTTACAATCTTCCAAAAGTTTCTGTCCTTTATTTTCCCATCTGTATTTATTTCCTGGCTGTGAGTTTCCCTTTTTCCCTTCATCCCCATCCTTTCTTCTATTTTTCGCCTCCTAGAGCTAAAACGATACTCCAGCCATAATCTACCTGAAAAGCAAGGTACATCTTTTAAGTCCATTGTCAGTACTAAAGGGATAGAAAGTGTCTCAAAAAGAGCTAAATGACTATTCCAGTCACTGCCCTGGACAAACAAGTGTAGCGTCCATTGACAGCTGGAGGAGTTCAGCGCCTGAGTCAAGTTATTTCCCATTTGCTACCAGCCATTGTTTTGAGCGGGAGCCCTGCTATAGCAATCTCTCCCCACACCAGGGCACAGAGAGACAGACAGAATTTCTTGCAGTGGCCGCAGGGTGTTGGTAATGAGAAAAACAACTCAGATAATATAAATCCTTTCTTTACTCTTAACTGAGAATGACACCTAACATAAGTGAAAACTTTGTTGAAACTTAAAAGACCAAAGAAGAGGTCTGTATAAATATGGAGACAGTTATGCACTGCTTCACCCCTGTATTCTGCTGGATATCTAAGACAATACTAAAAGATCGAAAGAAAAGTTCCGAATATGGCATTTATCGTGTAATTAATATCACAACTACTGAAAATCTCTATCTTGGCTTCAAGTGAAGTGGTTTAACATCCTGCAAAAGGATAGAATTACACCACACAAGCAATTGGGTCAAGACGATAAAAAGACTAAGAAGCATCGATTCCCTGAACTTGTTGAGATCTGCCCATCAAAACAGTAAATGTTTGCTCTCCAAGATTAAACAAGCTAATAGCAACATGCACTAAAAATCATCTTTATGGCCAATGCTCCAGAGAAGATACCGGGGCACACTTTTGTTTTTCATGGTGAATGTATCGCCCCTGTAACACCCCCCGCTCGATAGCCCGGCTTCCCCCTCCAGCTGGTGCTGCCTGGGCAAACTAGAACTGTCTATGCACAGCCTAATCCAACTTGCACATCCAATCTTTGAAAGTTTTTTTCTGTTTTCTTTGTTTCCCTCTTTTTGTATTGCTTCTCGTGGTTTTTTGTGTGTGTTTTTGCTGCTGCTCGCTTCCCACCCTTACCGCTCTCCAACTGCTTGCCGGGCAGGCACAGCAATTCCATGAAAGGAACATGGGGAAGAGAAGCATTCCTTAATTTTTCTGTGCACAGTAACTTGCATGACATTTGATCGTACACAGAGATTAAGTCATTCATGAATAGGGCCCAAAGGGAGGAACAACTCCAGAAAAACAACCTTCCTTGCTGGTAGTGCAGCATCCAGGACTCCACAGTCATTACTGCCACACTTACAGTTCATAGCCGATCTGGCAAAGCGAGGAATCCAACTGCAGGCTCTGTGGTTTAAGTAAAACATATCTACAGCAGCTTGGATCAATGTTTTAAAATGTTCCATGTTATTTTAGTCCAAGGACAAGCTTTTAAAATTAAAAGAAAACTTTGGCTTTAATTATAGATTAAAAGTGAAAGTTGTTTAAAAGGAATGCAGTTCTGAGAAGAACAGCAATAGAAATGATCTAAAAGTTAAAACTTGTCTTCTCTCTCCCAGCATGTGACAAGTCTCCTTGTAAATATTTAGAACAAAAGTTTGAAAGCGGTTAATTTGTGGACAATATTTAGGGTGCTTCTGCCTTGCTGTCGTGGACCTTTGGCATAGCTTAACTTTTTCCTACATTTATGTTTTCAAGCTAAAATAAGTGTCAGATTTTGATGTGTGTTTCAATGGCCAAAAAAGAACAACTGTAACTTGTACCTCCTTCTCCCCTAAATTTTGTTACTATGCTTGTAATGCAGCATGTTACCACCTTATACTTAAATGTAAAAGGGTTTATTCCAGATCAGGTATGAGCAACGCTATCCCAAAGTGGTTAGGTGCTACAATGGAGAAGCTGCTGCTCTTGGGATGATTTTCAGCAACAATTGCCCATCTGAAAATCATTAGTGCATAGCAGTGGATTTTCCACATGTTCATATGCTGGACAAGCAGGTTGCCCTTGAAGTATGGTTCCCCGGGGGAAGAAGGAAAACCCAGAGAAAAGTATTCTATTGTCAGACCACGGTTTCACTAGAGCCAGACAAAAATATGGTCAAGCGTTCACTTGGCTGCTCTGCTGGCAAAACTATAGGGTACCAAAATGGAGACAGCTAATGAAGAAGGCAAAGAATTAAGCTCAGGAGGAAGAAGATCTTGAAGGAGTACAGATATTGTTTTCTTAAAAAAGATCAGAAATAGGCTTAAATATGCAAATTTAATGATTTTCAGATTACTGACCTTTATTTTTATAAGGCCAAAAAGGTTTAGAACAGGTAGTCTTTTCCCAATAAAGTATCTCATCTTTTAACTGAGCTGTGTTTGAAGCACCAAAGAGAAAGTATTCAAGGAGCCTAAATAAAAAAAAGTATGAACATAACTAGGCAGTATTTGATACTTAATGCCCCATTAATCGATAATTTGGCTTGAAGGAGAAAAAAAGTTGGCAAAAGGGAATGGAATTCTTTAGCTTCTTGTTTTACTTAAGAAAAATTCCCAACGGGCTCCACTTAAACAAAGAACTTTAGTTTTCCACTGGAAAGACAAAAAGAAAATCTTGGTCTAGCATGTCCTGCCACATGCTTTAACTACACAGTAAAAGAGTATGTACTTGGATCCCAGGCACATTTCAAAAGCGTAGTATTTATTAGCTGCTCTGTTGCCAAGTTCCACTATTATCATTTTATTATAACTAAGGTATATTTTTACTAACTAAATTATATTTAGGTCTTTAGTTTAAGCATTTGAAGGTCTCAGAGTGTCACGTACAGATGACATACAATATATCACAGGAATTTGTTGATTTTCTCCCTCCTCCTCTCCTCTATAAACACCCTGTATCTGTGATCTCAGGGCATTTCACTTTCCTAAACCCATGATCCAGCTGTAAAGATATGAAGGGGCCAAGCAAGTAAAATCCTCAGACAGAGCAGAACTTGCCAAGGACGAAGGTGAGCCCTGTTACCGGATAACCCATGGCACGCACATCCCTCGCACCCCAAGGGGCAGCGCAAACCCACTACCCTCTTCAGACACCTTGCTCCAACCCTCCTCTGCTGTCCTTTGCCCAGCTGCGCCACACCTGGCTCTTTGCTGAGACCTCCTGTTCCCAGCTGGGGCCACGGGCTGGTTTTTCATACGCAGGAGGTTTTGCATGGTGGGACTCTCCATGGGTGAGAGCAGGCAGAGGTCAGTGGCTCACATCAAGTTTGCCCCAGCAGAGCCATGTCCCACAGCCCCCATTAAAGGATTTTCAGTCCTGGGGGGAGTGGGGAGCTGCTACCTGGAGGCTGTGGGGACAGGACGGCAAGAGGACGTGGCCATAAGGCAGGAGAGGGTTTTGGTGGGCTCACATTGGGCTGCGTGTTGCTGCTGCTCTGGGCAGGGAAGGGGTGTCTCTAAGCAGTCACGATGCCCACAGAGAGATGACAGAACTCCTCAAACCTCAGCAAGTGCAGCAGTACTGTGGGGCTGAATACAGCCTTTATTCTTCCTATTTTGTCCAAGGAATGAAGGAAGAGCAGTACCCAAATATGAGCACTTACATTCTCCAAGCGTCACAGTCTTTGATCTGCAAGCAAAGATCCCACTGAAAGCAGCTGGAGTTCACCAAATGAAGTTTGGAAAGCTTTGCAAACACACGAACATTGCGTGTGTCAAACCATGTAGCATGCTTTGGGGCCAAAACACTCAAAAAACAGACCAGATCTTGGCACACTGGATTTTTGCTTTGTCCAACATAAAGCACTTTCAGAGGCTTGGTTGGAAAACGTCTGAGTGCTTGTCCATTGATCATCAGGTGAAGCTAAAGGCACTTTGAATCGGGCATCAGATGCAATTATTAGCTCCTTTTGAAATAAGAAGGCAGAAAATCAGGGATACGAATCTCTGAGTTGAATGAGGTACAGAGGACTGAGAAATATTAATGACCTTTTCTCTACATAGATCCACAATGAATGTAATAAATGCAAATTAATGCTTATGTGCACTCGTAGCCAGAAGAAATTACTATCACTCACAGTCTCATCAGACAAGAAGTGAAAACTGTGGGGGACAGTACTAAAAGGAAAACAGGCTTATAAAGATGCCTGCCATTTTTATTCATTTGAAATGTTTAAAGAAGCATTTCTTTACTTTGGTTTGGCCAGCAAAAAAGGGCCTTTGCGTAAAACGAAGGACTACAAGGATCAATACCTGCAGGTCAGCCTCATCTTCTCCGCTGACCTCCACGAATAGGATTTTGGGCTTTGCTGGGCAAGCTGGAGCAAGCACCTTAGTGAGGTATGGGATCTGAAAGGGAGATATCTCATCATTTGTGGGTAACACAGCTGAGAGCCTCGTTTCCTGTGTCTTTGCAAAGTTCACTGGCTGGGTGAACTACTGCACAGCTCTGAGCTGAGGGCATAAGCACAGCAAAACAGCAAGGCAGCCAGCTTCGATTCCATAGCTAGTAGAGCACTGAGGAAATACATGTGTGTGTACGTATACACATGAAAGGTTGTATGGTTTACAAACACCACTACAGTCTAGAGCTGGCCAGAGCAGGACAGCTTTTTCACGTCCTCCTCACTTCAAAAAGTGTCTCTAAACATCCAGCACTACTGAGGTTCAATAACTAGGAACCCCATAAAAATTGCAATTCTGATATTGCATACCGGGAAGGCCTCAGGCTCCCCCCAGCACCCAGACTCCTCCAGGTGACCTTATGTCACAGGCTACACTGGGCTTTTATGGACACTGCTCTCGCTGCCAGCGCACACAGTGCTACAGCCGCCCAGAGCTTTCCCTGGTAAAGGAAAAGAGGCCATTGCCTTCTGGAGGAAGTTCCTATTTGAAGACAATGCCAGGGAATGAATTAGCAATGCAGTAACAACAGCTACACCAGCTAAACAATGTGAGAGGGAGAAAAGTAGGACAATGAATTTTAGTGCATCCATGTTAATGGGCAATCTACCACCCCTCCTGTGCAACACACCAGCTCCGGGACCTGCTCCCCAAGCAGCCCCCGGTCCAGGCTCCCCATGGCTTAGCCCGCAATGGGGCAAAGCCAGACCCTGCTCCTTGGGGAGGGAAAAGCAATTAGAAGAGCAGGCACCTGGGATGAAAGTCTCTGTGAAGTCAATGGCCGAGAGAAATTCTCCAGCACACCCAGATCTCATTAAAACTGCCCACAGTGTCTAGTCCACAAAGTACATCTAGTGCAAGGAGAGCAACTGTGCTGCTGTTTTGCAATGCGTTACAAAATACTTTGGCTAGCAGAAAGAATTTGAGGCAATTCGCTCCTGAAGGGCCAGGCCGTGAAAAGCCTTCATTTTTCCGGCAAACTGGATTTCAGTTGACAAATAATAACTGAGAGAAAAAAAAAAGCCTGACAAAGTAAAGGGGAGATGGAGAAACCGACAACATTTAACTTGATCTTCAATGGTGTAAATCTGTCAATACCCACAAATGACCACAAGGCCATATGCCAGTTTTTACTCGGAGATACAGTAACTAAGACATTTGGCTGGTACCTCACACTGGAAAGAAAGTTTTTACATTCAGAAATGTAAAACATTGTAACATTTAAGGAATTTTGGCCACAGCCCACTAGCCAGCCTTCCCCCAGCTTCAGCTAAGGGATTATTTTGAAAGTTGCTTTGCTTTTTCATGCATCTGTTGCCTAAATCAATGTGGAGGCATGAGGGAGGGACTGAAAATTGGCCCTAGAAATAGCAATATATTCTAGTGTCATAACTGAGAGTCTTGGCAATGCCTGTTAACTTGAAATGTCAGTGCCATACCAAACGATCTGGTCATCATAACCTCAACTTCTGGCCACCAGTGAAAGAACAGAGATAGAGTCTCCAACGTCAGGTTTCAAGGCCACTGTGAAAAATTAAGGAAAACACATTTCATGGCTCATTGAAATTTCGCTTTACCTATTTTTGTGTGTTCCTTTTCAGCTGTTCCAGATCTAGCTGTTTATCTGATCTCTTTTTGTTTGAATTGTTTTTATTTTTTCCAGATTTTCTACAATGCAGTTTACTTCTCCAACTTACTTCTTCTGCTTTAAATTTCTGCTCCTTTTTTTTTTTTTTTTGGAACTCACATAAAACTCATTTATATTATACAAGCCTTCTGCGTGTTTTGACTCTTAGGACATATTTCTCCTTTAACAGGTCTAAGGTGGCTATCTAACGCCAATTTAATGTCGCAAAGCATAAAAGACCTCAAATGGTCTTTAGTAATCACTGATAATTTCCACATCTGCCCCTTGTATATCACGCCCAAATTTTTAAGTCTAGAGTGAAGTGGTTTAAATAAAACTGAATCCAACCCTGCTTTTCTGGTTTTAGATAATTAGAAATTGAACCTTACAGATGAAGATGAGGGACATTTTTCCGGAACAGGTGTTTTTATGAGCACTCCCCTTCCTTCATCAAGATGGCAAAAATCTCATACACAAACAATACCTACAGGTTTCCCACATTTTCTGAATGGCCAGATATAAACTCACTCGCAGCCTAACATTAGTCCACGTAGAGATCCCTTCAATTCACTTCTTAAATTGTGCCAAAACCCTCCTGAAAGCTTCTCTGTGAATACACATGGAAGATCAGAAGTCTGGTCTCACTAAACTGCTTTCATCATTATGTTTCTGGTATTCACATTATGGACAAACGACCTAAAAAATTTCAGTTAAACATATAAAGGAGTTTGGGTTTTTTTTAAGATACAGAATGATTTTCAAAACCACAAACCTGCAAAGGGAAATAGGATTTGCTGGATCAGGTAAGATTACTAGTCTATCTGGTCAGGTGCATTCAGTGTGTAGCTTTTTAGAAAAGAATATTAAAATGGAAGGAAGTGATAGTGAATAAAACTAATTTTGCAGTTGTGGTTTAGGCCAATCCAGGAAACCAGGACAACAGTGCATTACTGAATCAGTTTTGAAGATATTTTAAGAAGAATCCAATCAAAAATCCCACTCAAAAGTAAACAATCTGGTCTTTTTATTTCTCTGTTTTTTTTTTTTCTATTATGTTCAATAGATAAATTCTACCGTTCACACCAGCGTGAATACAATTTCTTACACTACTCAGGAGTGAACAAATTCTGCTTTGGAGCAAGACCCTGCAGCATTTCAAGTGTTTACCACTCACATTTAAATACTGCCATGGTAAGGATGTGCTTGTGCATGTAAGCAAATGCAGAAAAACCCAAAACATTTTCTTTATTTACAGCTATATGACTGAATACAAACAAGCTTACCACAGGCACAAAATATTTCAAACTCCAGGACTATTGAGAAGCTCACGGTTTTATTCAGCAGTCATCATGCTTCAAATTTACAAGCCTAACTTAGATGGTTATTACTGGGATGTACCTGCTTAAATCCCTTCCACAGATGGGAGAACGAACACTGCCCATGCCAAGTTTCAGTCTGGATTGAATTTTTACAGCTGGGTCATAAATTTGTGGATTAAAAGGGCTCTAATGGAAACACAGATACAGCCTTAACTACAGCAACATGAACGACAGCACTGTAACACTGTGCGGGAGACAGTCCGTGCTACAAGTAGAATCTGCCAGGATGTTACCCAAAATCACGTTATTTCTCCCCAGCAGAGAAGGAGGCTGGGAGCTGCAGGAACCCCATGCCAGGTATGAAGTTTCAATTCAGGCTTTTCTCCAGAAAGAAGTGAAACTTCTACAGGCTCGTCATTCCTTTAAATTTACTGTCCCAGAATGTGAAAAGTCCAGCCTTTGTCCCCCACCCGCTACTACCCCATCCTGCCTGTGCCTGGTTCCCCTGCACCCCGTCCCCTCCTGGTCACACTCTGCTGCACTGCACATAGATTGCTGAGTTAATAAGTGTCACTGAAGACAGCAGTTACTCGTGAAGATGATAGATTTCATATGTAAAAGTAATTTACTGGGTAAAAAGGAAGGGTTTTGTCCCTGTAATTTTCCTCTCTTCTCCATGCAGGTGTTGCAGGCAGATGTCCCAGCGCAGAGGCAGAGCTGGCTGAGATCCACGTGAGCCCCAAGGAGCATAATGGGCACATTTCGGTGTCAGAGACTGCACAAGTGTTTCTTGCAACCCAGCACTAGGGTGATCTGCCTTCAGTCACAGCTTTGCACTCAAAACTGCTTTTCAATCAGTGATATATGAAGTTAAGTGTGTGATTTCAAAGCCACTCCTGGTGGGTGACAGCACATGTCCCTGCATTTCTGTCTTTGCAAACACTCGTGTTTTGTTCCTCTTTTTGTCTTTTTCATGCTTAAAATCGAGCCGTATTTTTCATGTTCATTGGCCTACATCCCCTCTTTGGCACAAACAGCTGATAATTGCATTTTGCTGCCGGGTCTCCTGGGCAGCGGAGAGAGCAGACATATCCTCCTTCATGCCCCCAGAAGCGTCTCGGGGGAAAGCCACAGCGGCAGGGTCTATCAGCATGCGCGTCAACGCAGCGCAGGGCGGCCCAGCTATGGGGACAACCCACGGGACACGAACCCACGCTCCTGCCCAATGCTGCACTGCGCCGTCCCTGGCAGCGGCACCCTGGGCTTTCTGCTGCTCGGCTCCAGCCAGTGCATTTCCCCATTACCTCACCTCCTTATCTCTCCCGAACCCCCCACTGCCCTCCTCATTTGAGTAGCACTTCCTTTTGCAACACGGGCAGGCAGTGGCTGCAGCCGGCTGGCATCTGCAAGGCTGAGGATCCCCTGAACCGGTGCTAAGCCACGCCAGTTGATGTGCCATGAGGCAGTGTGGAAGCCTGATGCTTCTGGTGTAAGAGATCCGCACAGAAATTTGGCTACTGGGGAAAATCCTGCTCAGGCAGCGGAAGGGGAGAAATCACATCCATTTCACTAAATTAGTTTTCCCAAGCTGTAGTTTCACACACTCTTTAAATACTCCTTAAATTAACTGCTAATTTTCTTCCTAATTTCCCTATTATATTCATTACTAGCCATGCAGTCTACAGCTAACACTGGAAAACACTCTGATTTATGATCATGCGCTTTTCCATGCACATAATTTCCTGAAACATTCACATTTGGGCTGGCCCCAGGTTTTAAAACCAAGCATAATTCTGAAGACGTTTTGAACAATGGGAAAATGGGGATGAATATTTCTTTCTCTTTGAACGTGTACCTTCACTAAACGAATGAGGCCTGAGGCTTGCCAGGGAACAGCCCTCGTTAGGGTCTGGAGCATTGGCTAACTCTAAAGAGGAGTATTAAAATATATAGTTGTTAGCGATCAGTGACAGCACCACACATTTTTCCTGCTGTGTCTGAGAGAGGTCTTGGGCAAGCGCAGGGGTCTGCTGCTTTTTTGGCTGCTGCTGTGAATATTTGCATTGGGGAAATTTTAATGGTCTCGGAGAAACACAGGCGAGCTGCTGTACCGGCGCGGGCAGCAGCAACCTGTGGCCATGGAAACGTGGCTGATCCCCTGATTTTTTTGGTCTCTGATTTTTTTATCAGATGTCGTCATCTTTTCCATTTCAAATCATTCATGCAAGAACATCTCATTCTCCGTGACGATAAAGCTGTCAGGAGTTCTGAGACGTGCTGCCCTGAAGCAAGCTGACTTCAAGAAAATCCTCCACGGCCAAACAACAGGCTCGAGCTAGCTTTCACTGAGGTACGTGGAAAACCTGCCATGACATCAACAGAAGCAAAACCAGCAGAGATGCACATGCACCTCCTCTGTTCCATGGGGTCTCCACAGCAATTATACCCGAATTATACCCACAAACATGCTGCTATTAGAAGCACATCTGACCCGCTTGTAGCCCAATCTCCAGAATCTTTAATATTTTAATTTTTTTTTTTAAAAAAGCCCAAAACTTTCACAGCCATTTGCATCTGAAAACAAACAGACAAAACAAGGATGCACAGTGTTTGCACCCAGCACCTGTGAGAAAACAAGTACTCCCTTTTCCCACAAAATTGACCATTAAAAGCAGGGAGTGGAGAGGAATGGCTCCGAAAAGCTAATGCTGCCAGGAGTGCTGCTTCCCCTCCCGGCAGGGCTGGCTCCAGGCCAGCCCTCCCCTGCCTGCTGGCAGCCCCTGGATGCCCAGGCTTTTGGGAAGGTGCTCTGCCCCCTGCACCTTCGATGCTCTCCCTTTCTCAGTCCCGTCACCTGAGAGAGGTTGCAACTGCTACCTTTCTGCAAAAAGGATTCCGTTTTGATGAAGCACTGTTTTCCAGGGTCATGTGGAAATAATCCTGATCCATTCCCCTTGCAGCTCAGACACTGAGAAACTAAAGGGAATTAAAAACCAGCTTATTTGATTTTTGCTGTTCAAACTGAAAGAAACACAAAAAGTGAACAACCAACTTAACTAGTGGGGAGGGGACAGGATCTTTAAAATTCTCAAGTTTGGGCTATCACATCTGGTATATTAAACCTGACACTGTCCCTGTAGTAAAACCGTTTCCTTTTAGTCTTTCTTTAGAAAAAACAACAGAACAGCAAATTAAATGCAATCCTCTCCTCAATTCTCAATTCCATGCTATTTCAGTGTTGACGAATCAGGTCATGTAATAATAAAATTCCTGCAGAAATATGATCTTAACTGTGTAACTTTCAAATTGCAGTTATGCTGCTGTGTGCATTTAATACTGTACTTGACATTCCCCTTTTCCATTTCACTTCTGGATGACATTAGGATCTGCAACAAGGACCTCCTTCAGCTCTCCCAGGTTACCATTTATTTTAAAGTATCCCCAAGGTCTCCAGTACCGTTTAGATCAAACTTGCAAAAGTCACCAGTACTAGTGGTTTTTGCGGGTCCCTCGAGTTGTTTCTGAAAACAGGTTCCATTGTGTTCATATTATGCTTTTAAATTTTATAGCTCATTTTAAAATTACATGTTAATTTCTAAAAATGTTAAATTGCGAGGAAAAGTTGGCAAGGACCACACAAAATCACAGCACTGTTCTCCAGCTTGTGTGCGTGTCTTTCTATATTACTTGCGTGCATGGCTATAGCCTTACATTTAAGTGCTCTATATGAATGTGGGCCTGATCCTGCAGCGTGCTGAGGGTCTCATCAGAACTGCTCAGTGTGCTGCAATAAACAACACCGGATCATGCTTTATAAATCACGAACTTTGCAGGATTTAAATGATGAAAGGAAGGCAAGAGGAAAGAAAAAGGCAGCAGAAATGAAAACATCAGGAACCGAACACACTCCTCAGTATAAACGTCTAAAAATAGAGATCAAACATCTTCAATAATCGAGCAGTCATTCAAAAGTTTTTTTAAAAGCCACCCTCCTTTCCAGGCCTGTAAGTCTTTAGTTTCCTCATTATTTTTATTTGTTCTGGCTTTTCTACTGTGCTAAGTAACATATAAAGTGAAATCAATGAAAATCTGTCTACAGAAAAAAGTCAGAAAACTCTCTCTCGCTCTCATTTTAATTTTTGCTTTCGTTCACCAACCGCTGCTCACCAGACAGCGATATCCCAGAAAGTCGGGATTTTTCATTTCCTTGTGCTATAATGATGCAGAACGTTTTGTTCCTACAGGTGACTGACGACAAGAGCAGTGCAGCGTGACTACAGGAAAAGTCAGTGTTTTAGTGATCCGTAAACCGAAGACTGATGTTGCCGCTTTAGACTGATGTCCAGCCTCACTATATATATTATTAGATCTTTTCCTCACAGATCTCTGGAGTGCTTGGTGCAGCCGGACGCTTGTTTCTACGTGCGGTCGTACAACAAATACAGCTGGGCAAGTCTGGGTTTGGTTATTCCTGTCACACAGCGAACCTGCTGTGCATGACAGCACACCAAGGAGTTAATGAAAACTCCTTCTCCAACACGGATTTCTAACTGAACCAAAACCACCGCATCAAGCCTTGCGGTGGTCAGTTTAAGACACGTATTTGACCAATTAGATACCTGCACTAGGATTAATCCCAACCGAAATTTTCTGCCTTACATGAACACATCCGCCTATGTCACGTTATATACATCAGCGTACCAGCTTACGAGAGGAACGCTTGCATACGTGACATATCCAAGTACGGCCGCGCTCTTTCCCGGCTCCTCCGTCGCCCGCCCGCGGCAGCTCCCAGCTCCCGCGGCTGTGCAGCCGGAGCGGGTCGAGTCGGAGCGGGCAGGCGCGGCGGCAGCGCGGGCACCGGGGGCTGCCGGCTCCCGCCCCACCGCTGCAGCCGCTTCCCCCGAGCCCGCAATAACCCTGCAGAGGTACGAGGCGAGGCCGCTCTCCTGACAGCCGGTTACAAAGCCCGTCCTTGATCTTTACAGGGGATTTTTCCCAGTGGCACGAAGCTAGAGCAGCACATGGTCCCGTGTTTATAAGCATGTTAATGGCTGAAATGGGAACCTGTACAGCCCGTTTTCCTGATAAAGTTTAAACTGCAAGGTCTTGGATTTGTCACTGGACACTGCGCTCGAACCCTCTTAATTTGGCACAGGCTGTTGAAACGCTCGTGGCCACGCTGATCCCGGGAACCGTGCGAGCGGAATCGCTCTGGACACGCTGATATACCCAAAATCAGGGTCCAACCCATAATGTCAACCAGACGTGGTGAGTGAGCTTTCGACTCCCAGTCTGCTACAAGAAGTTGCTTTCCCAGGACAGCACACAATAAAGAATTCACTTCAACACCAATGCTCTTAGGAGCACAGCGACCTTGCTAAACATTTCTCAAAAATAAATTATCAGTTTTCACCCCATGCTTTCTGAAATACTACTCAAAATGTCTTCATTAACTAAAACATCTGGCAGGGACTTTACAATTCTGCTTCAATCTCTTTGTGTCAAAAATTAGCTGTTTCACTTAACAAAAAATTGCAGCGGGGAGCTCCTGTTAAGTGGCAATATCTGACTTAAAAACACACTTGCTGTTTTCAGGAAGGTGTAAGTGGTACAGTCAGCCACACCTGGGTATTTTGCTTAACCAAAATGGATGGCAGCTATTTTTGAGAAGACAGATACAGGTCTGCTACACGACTGCACTGAGAACCGCAACCCCAGTTACTCAAATTATGGAGAAAAGACATAAAAAAAAAAAAAAATGTTGTTATTTATCTCTTTCTATCTAACAATCATTTGGATGATTTCATCTATTTCTAAACAGATTTCAGGAATGGATGATAACTTGAAAATATCTGTTCTTTTTATGAATGGCAAAATTCCTGCATCATCAGAAAATCATTAACAGGATTGTAATCTTGTAGCTAAAAAATGCCTATTTGTACCTATTACTTCCTGAATGTGCACACACATATAGCAAGGATATACCAAATAACATAGTGTGTGCACATGACCTTTTTCTTTCTATCAGCGGGCTACTGCTTGTCTGCTCTGGAAGTGTAAAAAGAATAAAACTATATCCTGAGAGCTGCTGGTGTGTTCTCATCAAAGTCCACAGCACTTCAAAATGTTAACAAAGATATTTAAGGACTGATTTAAATACAATCTCAAGAGGAGTTCCAGGAATGTCAGTTATGAACTTTAAGGAAAAATATACTGGTTTTTAGTTTTTCCAGCCCAGCTCGTGAACTCACACAGTTACAGTGTGTCTGTCTCAGCCTTCTCATTAAAGACCACATTTTTCAGTGCAGCTTGAAACTTGGCAAGAAGAACTTAATCCAGTAGCAAATTTATTACAATTTTTTTAAAGTCGTTGTATCCGTTTTTAAGTTATGGTATAAGAGTACAGAAAAACAGAATTTTACGTATCTGAGCTGTTGCATCTGTTCTTGAGTAACTTTTCACTTAAAAATAAAACTTGGCAGACAATATGCCCATAATGTGGACCAAATGCATTTGGTATGTTAGGAAAAAAAAAAAGCTAAATGAACAGAGAGAGTTAATTTTGAAACTTACTCATCGTGCATGCACTATTCTTGCTCCCCATGAGATTTCACTTCTCTATGGGGCCCTCGCTCCCGCCTTGGTCATCCTCTTGCAACCTGCACGCACTGACTTGCTCCTATCCCCACCAAAGCAGTCAGCCTCCTGAAATCCTTGTGGCTCTTCCATAGGGACAAAAAAAAAAAATCACATGAAATGTGCCAGGAAAGAAAGAACAAAGGCTGCAAACTTCAGAGGTTGCAAAGGCAAGGGGCACCTGTCTGCCAAGGGGGACCAAATAAGACATCTAAATCTAGATTAACTTCATTAACATAGATTTATTTATTTATATTAACTAATCTGTATTAACTAAATCTATCTTAACTTTAGTGCAAAGCCCTCCTGTACTTTCCATCCGTATTTATCCACCCCAAAAGCGATGCAGGGTGGTCCCTGGCAGAATAATCCCCTGAGAAAGGCCCTGGGACAATGTGAAGGGCTGCTCTGATGGGTGGAAACACTAAGACACTGGCGGAGACCTCCAGAGCTTGGGATGCAAAACTCCACTTTTTTCAAAGATGAGGGAACAGCCTTTGCCTTATGTGCCCAAAGAAATACAGAGCAAGCTTCACATGAGGAGCCTTCCAGCACTCCCTGAGCAGGTCCTGATCTTGACCTGATTTACAGCAATTTACTGGCATGAACCAGGCAGTCCTGTGTGCCTTCCTCTGACTGGTAACACAACAGATGATATAAATTATGCTTTTATGTTTTTATTGATAAGATTAAAATAATAAATTATGTGTAGCCCTTCAAAAAAAACATTAAGTCAGGATACTTAATGGCCAAGTCTGCAGCCCCTTAGTTCAGAGCACTGTGTCTGGAGAGTGATGCAGAAATTGGTTTAAACTAATCCGTGCATTCCTAAGAGATGCATGAGCACCAAGGGCCACGCACTGGAGAAGGCACTCTGAGGACAGAAGAGACGCTGTAGGATAGAGGAAGGCGCTCATGTGCATTCCATTGAGGGCACATGGCTCATGTAAGTGCCACAAACAGCCACCTTGAAATGTCAAAGCCCTCCTCTTTCTCCCGGGTGAGGACATACTTTAGTCCTCCTCTAGTCCTCCCTTACTGTAACAGAATGCTCCAGAGTTTTCTCCTTCTTTAGGCTCGTCTTAGTGCTGACAAAAACAGCCTCTAAGTGTCGTTTCAAAAATCAGCCCCACAACCCAATTCAAAAAGCAAACCAGCTTCACTAGAGGTCAGTAACAGAGTTTAACTTTCATACTGCTGATAGAACTGCTACAGTGAATGAGAGGGTGGACAGGAGTTACCCACTCTCATACAAGAGGATGAAGAGGAGTGATCTACTCTCATAAAAGGCACTATCAGATGACGCTCATTCCAGGTGACACCATCGACCAAAGCTGGCTGCATTAGAAATGATGCTGAAAGAATCCCTTACCTGTCCGGTAGACAAAATTGCCTTCTGTCTCTGACGATGACGGAGACACCAATTCTTCCTCAAATTCATTGGAACTAAATGAACCAGAGTGATTCCTTTGCCTTGTTTTTTCCATCATAGCTGCGTTAGTAGCCATGACGTGTCTCAATGAGTCATTTAGGTAACGATTCAATAAGCTGCTTTTGTATTTGGGGGGTGACACGTAATCCTCATTGGCACTTGTTTCTGGTCTCACTCCTGTTTTTATTACTGAACTTTCAGTTTTAATCACAGTGTGATGAACTGGTTTGTTATATCCCCCTTCATTCATATGGTTTCTTGGAGGATTTTCTCCATCTGAAAACAAAAGAACAAGGATACAGTAATACATATAATATCTAACAAAAGGGTTTCTCTACATGTTTTAAACTGCTATAAATAAAACTAAAGCTAGACAATAACTTTAGACTTCCCCATTAGACAATGATTTTCATTTTCTTCTGTTCACACATTGCTCACAGTAGTTCCCAGGGTTCTCAGATGTTCCAGCTATTGCAAACTAACTAAACGTAGAAAACAATCTCTGAGTCTAATTTGTTCATGAGCAACATAAAGCAGGCAGAAAAAAACTGAGAAGTGCCCTAAATCAATGATAAACATTTCAAAACCTGGACGAATAACATAAATTCTTGCTATCATCACTTGAAATTGGATTCTCCTTAATACTACAGCATATTTAAGTGTATTTCCTTAAACTGTACTCTAATTGTCCTGCAACTAATCTTTAAAAGGGAAGTGCATATCAAAGAAATGTGAGTACAAACTGAAATTGAAACCAAGAGAATTGAAAGTGAGTACAAATTGTAACATATTCTTCTAAAAATTCACATACAGATTTCTGACAATGTTCTATAGCATTTATTCCTGTCAATGTATCTCCATGTCACAACTGACTAAAAAAAGTACCCATAGACATAATTATTATAAATGTTATATTAAAAATACAGAGTCCTATTTTAAAAATTACTGCATTTGTTGATCTGAGTAAGTAAGAGAATTTCTGTGCACCTTATACGGAAAATTTTTGCTGCTAAAATACATAAAATAAATGACAGTAATATTCAGTTTATCATATAATAAGACCCACTGAAGTTAATCAGATTCTCTTGTTAATGAGATTCTCTTGTTAATTATGTGATATTGTTATCGCCCTTCCATCAAGGAAAGTAACAGTCAAGAGATTTCTCATTTCCTTAAACCAACAAATGTAATCAATTTCTTCCTTTCATGCAGATTAAAGAAATAGGCTTGTAGAATTTAATGAACTAACAATTATGCTTCTAGTAACAATGTGATACGCAACAGGCAAATAACACGCAACCAGACTGCCACCCTGATTAACTTACACACTCCCGCTTTGCAAGGCTGCATAGTAGTTGGGAGCCAAAAATGGCACCTAATTCACAAAAAGTAAAGGCGGATCCACTCAGGGTGTTTTGTGAGAAATCAGAGCCAACTTAGGGTACCTGATACTTTCTAAATTTATTAAATTTAAAATTGATAAAATTAAAAATAGATAAAAAGAGCATCAACAAACCTTCAGAGCATGAGTCATCGCTGCTCACGCTGAGTCGTTCAGCATTTCCTTGAACATATTTGTTGTACAGCTTTATTCGCAAAGCCCAGCTAAGATCTGGTTGCCTTACAGTATTCTTCAGGCGACGTCTTGCATTGGCAAACCAGTTTGATACCTGCATACACATGAATGGATTAGTTTCCCTTGAAAATGATGCATAGAAACAAATCTAACCTATATAGTTTTGATGAGGTTTATGTATGTCCTAATAAAACAGCAAACAAGGGAAACATGAACTGGAGTCCCTGAAACTATCACTGAGCAGAGCAGGAACCTCAGACAAACAGGCAGGTTCGGGCTTTCCACACTTCCCAAGTGTTAGCAAACTCTCCTTATTAACAAGGTTTTAATTAAGGTGATCCTAATTTTATATCCAACTTTCTCTTTTTTTAAAGATAACGCCCTGAACTGTCAATACGAATCTTCGCTATATTACTAACATCCTAAACAAAAACTAATAGCTAATGTTACGTAATTTGGCTTTGACCTTTACACCGGCTAAAACAAGGCTGTTGAACAGCAAAGCCTGTTCTGAATTTGGTTATATAAAAGCCCAAATTCTCCCTCATGCCTTATCAGTACTCTGACAGCTGGTGGGTATCAGGAAAGTCTTACACAGAATATAACCTGCTTTGAGTCACTGCAGAAATCAACTATTTGCTCTTCAGAGCAGCGGCTTTTATGAACTTTTTCTGTTGTGAAAACCCTAAGGAGCAGTGAAGATGCAGATTCTTCACACAGGGACAAGTGACTGGCTTGTCTTCATTCTTCTCAGCTGCAGAGCGTTTTCTAGTTTGACATTGCAAAACGGATACGTATCAGTATCCTTCTAGAATACAGGGTCACCGCAAAGTCAGGCTCAAATGCAAGGATTTCACAGTGCTTTAGGTACCAAAGGAGCAAAAGGACATGGTCTAGTCTTCTGTGCCAGCAGTGCTCATCAAACCACCAAATGGGATTCGTGTACTTGCAGTGACTTTGCATGAAAGCATACCTGAGAAAACGCTGGCCTTGATTCTACTGTAACTTAAAAATACATAAAATAGGAAATACTGATACTGACAGAGTGACCTTACCCATAACCTTACTACGAGCAAGAGCAGAGGCAAGCTATCTACACTCTAACAATATTTGTTTAATGATAAATCAGGTCTTAAAAATGCTATATACTCCTTGCAGGAGTAAGTGTATTTTGACATGACCTCTGCAAGAAGGCGGCAGAGTAGCTTTACTTGCAAAGGAGAATGTAAAGAATGTCGGGAGAGTCCATAGCCCTACTCACATCTTTGTGTTGTGAAAGTGCACACAGAGGAAACCGAGACTACTCCAGTAATATTTTGACCCGGGAACAATCATACCATTTAATTTATGTTAACCTGCAAAGCAAGTTAACACATCTGTTATCAATACATGCTACCCCACCTACTAGAGAGCCAAACTGCAGACCTCAGTGCTGGATTTTGGCCCTAGTTTTGTAGCTAAGGTTGTAGAAATTGCATGGTATTTAGCTAATTATTCTGAACTGATAATCTCTTCTAGGGTGATTGCAAGAAAAACAAACACTATCTGCTTAAAGGAAAAACAAAACTTCGGTTCAGAGTCTGACCTAGAACTTAGCAGTGGCACCTTGAGCCTGTCACTTTGATTTTACTTAAAATCACGTTTACATGAAACAGGGTTCCACTGAAAATATAGTGAGCCCTAGATCAGCGTTCAGAAGCCAAACACATAACTTTACAAACCGTGTAGTTCACTGTGACAGCTTAGAAGACCGAAACTGTAGCTGGCAGAGAAGAGTAAGTAATTTTCATTCTCTTCCAAGGCCACTTGTGTATATTCATCATATTGACGCAGCAATCATTATAGCGAACCATAAAGGGTGGGCTGGCACCCATCCACTTTCTAATGCCGTTAACAAACTCACGTCAGCCTGCTCAGCTGCAGCAGCAGCCACCTGGCTGCTGCATGATTTACTGTAACTCTGAAATCAAGTATGTAATGATAGAGATGGATCAATCCAGAGTCCCACTGAATATTATAGGAGTTACTGCAGCATCTTACGAAACTGACAGCTTTCCAACACCTTGCTAGAAAGAGGTTCGTGATGCTCCATTTCATTACATATCGAAATATTTCATCAGTGAAGTGCCATATACAGAAGAGAAAGATAAGGTAGTATTAGTGTGACTCATACATAAAAGCGATTAAATTTAGCAGGAGTGGTTTTTGCGTGGTACTCTTGGTTTATTTCGGGCTCATTCTTCCCATGCCAAAGCTTCGCTTTCTGCATATCAATATGAAAAGATGAGTCATATTTTAAGTCTTCTGCTATGAGAGGAGGAAATAGTAGTGTTTGATCATTATGAAAGAACCTTAAGTCAGCATTTACAAGAGGAGCTTTCTGCTAAAGCACAAACGAGCGAACTCTCACTCCTGAAATGACCCAACTGCAATTACTACAAGGCTTGTGAAAGCTGAAGGCTTATGAGATTTTTAGGCTAGATCTCTGGTGTGGTATCTTGGGGTGCTTTCCTGCTCTCGGGCACTGGTGCATGGTGCTGTAAAATCCCAATCTCTAAGGCATCAAGAAAGTCAACATCTCTCCCTCTCTTCTGTCCTGGACAACCTCCAGGTGCATGGACTGGAAGAGGCTGCATGGCCACAGGCTGTACCAGACAGCACGCTCACCCTGAACTCCAGCCACTGCCTGGGTTATTACAGGCTGTTCCTGGCTCCTTTAAAGCCAAGGATAGTTTGGTCACTAATTTCAACCAGCCTCAAATGTTACCTTGTGTATCCATGCGGTCTTTAAAAAGTCGCATGCCTACAGCTGTAGGTCCCACTCATTACAAGGGCCTGTTTGCACCACGCTTACTTAAACTCTTACAAAAAGAAACAACCTAAGCTGCCAAAAGCCAGCCATCCTTTACCACGGCCCCAAGTTACACTACTGTGACCTCCAAAGATAATTTAAAAAGCCCAAACAACGATTTAAATACAAGCCAATGGGAAAATCTTTGTCTCAGAAACCTCCTGAAGAACTAAGTATCTTGAAAAAATGCATGTTGAAACTCACTATTCTTGTAAAGTAACACTCATGTAGTTCTTCAAGAAGTAAAAAGGCAAAACCCAAGGAGGATGATAATAGATGTGCTTTCCAGCATTCGTATTTTACAGCAGCTCAGTCATTCCCAAAGAGCATCAGGTACTTATATCAGCATCATGAAATATTGACCCTCTGGCTCTGCTTCTGAAGAAACTCCTCAATTTTATTGTAATTTGTTCTGCTTCACTGCTTAAGAGTGGCCAAAGTTTCAGAAAGAGAACAGAAATCAAGCGATTCTCCTTCTGCAGTAATCCAGATATGCCTTTATGAATATGAATACTATTAAATCCATAGCAGCACATGACCAATATACTAATCCTAGTATTGCAAAAAACTTTTCTTCAACAATATGGCCATTCATATTTCTTTCTGGAAGGAATATACAGCCATTTTTCTTTTTTATTTCACAAGAACATCTAAACCAAAATTTAAAATAAAATAAATCAAGCATTGTGGTAATAATACAAATGAAAATGTAGCATATTAATAGCATATTAATAGGAAAAAATATTGGATTCTGAATTGGAATCTAATTGGAGTAAAACATAAAATGCCTTTTCAAACTATTGCTTTTTTGGTTTCCTGCTTTGGCAGTTGGGGAAGTAGAAAATGTTGGACTGTTGGATTGAAAACTGCAATAACATTTGCCTTGAGGACTCCCGAAGACCTTGTTGGCCTGCTCAGGAATAAGTCAGCCCAGAACTTGCCCCAGGTTTTGCTACTACTTATTAAGAAACAAGATGATTTATGATTCCTGTGAAATCCTACCTCCTTGAAAGAGTTTGACTTTCCTTCTGCAGTATGCAGATATGCAGCTGGAACAGCCCCCTTGCCATCCCACTGCACCCAGGAACAGGGGGATAAGTCAAAGTAATAGTGAGGTAGAATAAATTAATTTAAAACCAACCAACTGGGTGATAGTAAAACTAATGAAAATAAAATTGTGGAAGATCTGACATGCAGATTCTGTCCTAATAACAATAGTAGAAAACAGGGCTGGGTGTTCACCTCCTTGTCTCACAGAAAGATCAGTTTTGTATAGGCCATAGTCCTGCAAAAGCTCCTTTGGATAGATGGTATATACTGGAATAAGATTCATTAGATGAAAGAAAAGCACATGAAGAAGAGTTATGGCCACATTACTGATATTACTGTGACCAACATCATCTTTCAGGCGGCTGCTGAAGACCTTTTCCAAGGTCGGTAGTCAGGTGAAAAACAAAAAACCCCAACCATTCACTCCCTAAACAGTATTTTGGCAGAAACTCAAAGAGATTTTCAACAGTATCTTTTGCCTTCCCTAGGGCTCCCAACAACAAGGCGTCAACACACGAGGGATGCTGGGACGAGGTAGTAGCTGTCAGCAGACAACAGCCTCCACAAGAGTTGGAAGCTGTGGAGGCAAGCGTACGGTCCCACCCAGAGCAAACGCCGCGAGACAGCACCGCGAAATGGAAGAAGAGAAGGAAATATGAGACAGGTCAGGGAACGTGAGGGCATGAAACACGGAAAAAGCATCATACACTGATTCCTGGTTCTCCAACGATCTCTGAGGGTACTAGATTAGAAAAGCAATCACAAGAGACCCTGGTTGATGCTTTTGCAAAGTGCCCCTCTGGAACAAAAGCAAAGCTTTCCAACAGATACCGAAGCCTAGTCCTGATCCTGCTCTTGGTTATACCACTCAGCTGAAACAGCACAGCCTTCGGGGAAGCTATTTCACATGTACCTAGTGTGACTGAGACCACAGCCTGGCGCTTTGTCTCTCTCTCAGAGAACAAGAATTTTGATCTGGATTACAGTCTTGCTCTTTCTGGGCACCTGAAAAGTAGCTGTGGGGCGTGTGGTATTTTGTTCTTCTAGGTTGAGGAGTTACTGCTGGTGCCAGATGTACGTATTTACCTCTCGTACAGATGCTATCGTATTGCTGGATTAAAAGAGCATTGCACCCAAATGATGGAAGAAACATCTGAGGTTTCTTTTTGATGGTGTGCTTCTGTAAATGAAGATAGATGTGCTGGTTTGCACGGCTCTTTCAAATATTACAGTTCATTGAAGTGAAGCTGGTCAAATTCAGCTTCAGTGTAAATCCACTGGAGTCATGGGGGTCTAACGGAGATAAATGTAGCCCTCCATGATTCTTTTTCATTTTATTCTACACCTTATGTAGATCATAAAACTCTATGGAGTAGTGGCCATGGCTCACTTGATGCTTTTATAGAGGCTAACACAGCATATCCCCAGCAGGATTGATCAAAGCTGCCACGAGAGAAATACTGTAAAAACCCAGTTTTTTTCTCTTCTCTGTTCATTCTGAGGCATTTATAAAAGAACAGAACTCCTCAAGACGTCTTTAATGTGAAAGTCTCCCAACATGTATTCTGGAGGTATGTTTTAAATCTCATGTAAAAATACAGAATATTCTAAAAGCCATAGTCCAATAAACTACTCCTATTGAATTGCAGCATTGAATGGATAGTATTTATGCAATCGTATTTTTAAAAGTCTGAGCAAATCTTTCATGTGTATTTTTTAAAAGCAAGAGAAGTTGTTTTAAGTATATCTTCCAGTTATAACTGACATTTTCTGAGACGTTAATACTATTTTTGTCAAAGCTATAGTGTTTTTTCTAGTGCAATAGTTTCACAGTGAGGTACTAAAGTGTAAAAGCTTCCCATTTTGCCATTAACTAGGATCAGTTCAGAGCACAGGCTTTTTTGAAGTAGCACTTCAAATAATAATGCTAAATTATCACCTTTTATTTTCCTAATACTTCATATTGGTTTGCTATCCTCGTGTCCTTAGCAAAGTGACACATAAATCATCGGGCAGAGCGCTGAGGACCCGATCCTGGAAACACATCTGTTTCATTTCACACACCTCGCAGTAGCTCCCAGTAAGGAAATCAGATTATTCACAACACATAAATCTTTGCAGCATCCAGACCTGAGATAGCACCACTCAGCAACCGATAACATTTAACCACGTATTTCAACAGAGTGCCAGATGGCAAAGAGAACAAAGAAGTAAGATTTATAAACGTTTGCAGCCAACTTTATACCTCTTACTGCAACACAACTGCCAGTCGTTTCAGGGGAGTTTTACCTGAGCGCAAAACAATTACTCCCCCTGTCTAATTACACTATAATGATAATTCCTGCAAGACTGTGAAGCACAGTCACTGCGTGCTGAGCCAGTGCACTCACTGTGTACGGCAGCACTAATGTCTGTGCAAGAGGTGATGATCATTATCAGACAACATAACTGTTTCTGTTCTAGCTCGTTTTCAGAAGGGAAAAGAGTAGCTCCCTACAACTCCCTCAACAATTCCTATTCTGTGCTGAAATCTCCTTTTACCGATCTTTTTTTCACCTGAAGATTTTTAAAGACTAAGCAAAAATATTTCCTCTGTATTTATGAATGACATTAAAGGATGAGGGCCTCTTTTCCTAGCAGGGAAAGCACACACCTTTTGCCGACGACTGCCTTTAGCACTTACCGGGCCAGGATAGCCCAGGTGTGGGAATTCCTGTTTCAGGTATATAGTCCTGCTGAGAGGAAGCCCTGGGGAGGGCAGAGGGAAGGATGACCCTGGTCTTGCTGGCTGCACTGATGCCTCCCCTGATGCCCAGCGCTGCCCCTTGCTCAGCTCACAGGAGGCTTCGGCTGATGTTGTCCCTGTCCCTCCCGTCCCTGAAACGCCCAGAGCAGCCGCCGTAGGTGCGGGTAGGGGGTTCTCTTACCTGCACCAGGGTCATCTGGGAGCCGAGGGCCAGCAGGATCTTCTCGGTCTTGGTGGGGTAGGGGTTGTCGCGGTGCTTGTAGAGCCACTGCTTGAGCGGCCGCGCCATGTCCTGCAGCGCCTGCCGCTTGTGCCGCACCTTCCCGCCGCTCTGCCGCGCCCTGCCGCAGAGAAGGGACGCTCAGGACCGCGGCCGGAGCGGCGGGCACCTGCTTGGCCTCCCGCCGCCCCGGCCCAGGTACGGCGCCGAGCTCCCCTGCAGGGATGCGCGCCCGCTAGGGAGGGACACCTGCCCGGGGGGAGACCCCGCTCGGGGGACTGCCCCAGCCCTGGGGCGCGCCCCGCCAGCGTCTGTCCCTGCCCAGGGAGGTGCGCCCTGCCCAGAAGGAGCCGAGCCCCATCCCCGCGGGGTGCTCAGGGCTCTCTTCACGGCCGCAGCCCTCGCCCCGGGCCGGCTGCCCAGCAGGCGTCGGTGCCCGCAGCTCCCCCAGGCTGCCCGGTGGAGGGTCTGGGGGAGCGGACCCGGCGGGGAGGGCGCGGGGCCGGCTTCGCCCGCCCCGGGCGCTGGCCGAGATGATGCTGCGGGCCCGGGCGGCTCCGGCGCGGGGATTTCAGCGGCGTCAGGGCTCCGCCGTTGCGGGCTTTGAGTGTCCCGACGCTTTCGGTGCTCGGCAACTGCCAGGCGTGTGGTCGGTTTGTTCACAGAGCGGCTTTCCAGAGGGGCTAGGGCCCGCCTCGCACGGCCCCGGCCGCCCACCCCAGCGCGGAGCAGCCCGGAGAACAGAGCTGCGGTGCGGGCCGCCTCCGGGGCCAACCGAGCCTGCCTCTCTCCCGAATTTAATTGCCAATTATATTCAGAGATACCCGGGGCATCTAGCATCTCCCGGGTCATTTCCCTGCTGGGAGTCAGCGGCGAGGAGTGCTCCCGGGGGAACCGGCGTGCCGCTTCCCAACGCCGCCGGCGGCGACGCGAAGCAGTTTCCAAAGCCCCACGGCTGCCGGGGAAAACGGTGAAACTGGGGGAATGAAATGCAGCTCCGGATTAAAAAAAAAAAAAAAAAAAGTGTTTCTTTGTAAAAATAAAAAACTAGAGGACAAAACCGCGGGACCAGAAGTAAACCCCAGAGGCGGGCTGGGGCCGGCGGCGCGTCCGGCGGGCAACGCTGCGCAGGGCGGCGCGGAGGCTCCGCTCCGGGCGGCGGCGCCAGGGGGCGCCAGGGGGCCGTACCGAGCCGAGCCGAGCCGGGCCGGGCCGGGCCGGGCCCAGCAGGACAGAGCTGCGCTGAGCCGGGCCGGGCAGAGCCGTCCTGAGCCGTGCCGGGCCGTGCCGAGCCGTGCCGGCGGCCGCTGCCTCGTCCAGGGCTCCCTCGGCAACCCAGCTCCGCCGCGATCGGCTGGTAACAACACTTCGATGAAACACAACCTGCGCCTTACCAACCAGCACCGCCGTTAAAAGCACGAGCTGATGCAATCGTTAAGGTGGAAATTCGGCAGTAAAAACAGCTCCTCGGGATTTCTCGGTTTCCGTGCCTCCTGACTGTGCTGCTTAGTCCTTACTTTGTAAAGCTGACCCGAAATGTTTGGTCCGCGCTCGCCAGTTCAATCCTTCGAGCTACTGCTGACAACCCGCCGGAGCTACCGAGTCCTCCCATCGCCTCCTATTTCACCTGTTCCAGCACAAAAAAATATCAGCCGCAGACGGCTCAGCCTCAGCTGCCTTTTTAGCAAAATCTATCCTAACATCACCCTGCCCAGCCCTTGACTCGCAGCGAGCTCGTCCGTTTTAAACCCCATCCCAGGGAATGCACCGACAACACAGCTCCCTCCCGTCCGCTCGCTCAGCGCGCTGTAAACCAGCCGGGACGGCGGAACAAGTGCTGGGGCCCGCGCAGTGCCCGCCCGCCTCAGCCCCGGCCGCGAACCGGCTGCCCCGGCACCGTCGGCGGGGGTCGGGCCCTGCGGCCGCCCCGTCCCCCAGGTTTCACACGTTCCGCCTTGCGCCTCCGTTCTGGGGGCTTGAATTACAGCAAGCGCCCGACCAAACCGGACGAGCCCCGGTTTCCCCAGTTTGTTTTCGTTTGGAAGCAGGGAGGGGAAGGTCAAACACCGCAGGACAGGAGCGCTCTGTCTGGCACATTCCAGCCCAATCGGACGCCTCTGCATCACCTATCACCCGAATTTCCCACCGTAGCTGTGAAACGAGAATCCCAGAGAGCATGCACCCGGGGCCGTGGGGTAGGACCCATCTAGAAACCCGTCTCGCAACTCCAACGCGGCTACGCGGCGGCCGGGAGCGCCGGCAGCGGCACTCAGGGCCGCCCCGCGGAGCCGGTGCGCGGCGCGGAGACGAGCGCACGGCATACCCCGTCCGCCGGTTGCGCAGGCTGAGGCTCTCCTTGATGGACGGGCTGTCGGGCAGCAGCACCTCGGCGTGGTGAGGCCCCTCCACCACCCCCACGTAGGGCCGGCCGCTCCGTTCCCGCTCCTTGGCGTCCTCCTGGAAGAGCACCTGGCCGCTGAGCTTGCTGAAGACGATGGTGTTCATGGTGGGGGGCTGGGGGCCGCCGTCGGGCTGGCCGCCGGCTCCGAGGTGCGGGGGCTCGCTCTGCGCTGCGGGGAGGCAGCAGCGGTCACCGGGCAGCCACGCCGAACCGCCGAGACCCGCCCGGCGCGACCGGCGGGGGGGGCGGCACGGAGGCACCGGGCGCCGCCTGCCCACCACGGGGGGGGGAGGTAGCCCGCCCCTCGCACGGCCCGGCCCGCTCCCACGCCCCCCCTCCCCCCAGATTCCCGGTCCGCTCCCGTGCCCCGGCCCGTTCCCACGGCCCGGCCCGCTCCTGCTCGCACCTCGCCGCCAGCCTCCGCCGCGCTCCTCGCTCCGTGTCGCAATAGTTCGGAGCGCGGCTTTTCTGTTGGGTTTGGTGTTTCTCTCTCGCTTGCGCTCTCTCTCTCTCCTTTTTTCCCCCTTTCCCATCCCCTCCCCTCCCCTCCCCTGGAATAATTTTCCCCTTCCCCCTCCCCAAACGGGGAGGGAAACAAATTGTTTTTAACGACCACCAAATGCGCAGCGCCGGCGCCCGGAGGCACAGCCGCCACGCAGCCACTCACATTGTCGGGACCGCTGCTCCCCATCCCCCGGAGGGGGAACCGCCGGCGAGGGGACCTCAGCAGCCCCGGCAAGGGCACGGGCACGGGCCCCGCCCGGGCAGCGCGGCGTCGGGGGGCGGTGCGTGGAGGGGCGGTAGGAGCCCGGCGAGGGGCAGCCGAGGGGACGGCAGTGCACGGCTGGGCAGTCCCCGGTGTGCGCAGTGGGGGTCCTCCGGGGAAGGCGGCTGAGGATATCGGCTGGGGTACCCGCGGGAGGGACCCCCGTCGGGGGCGCGGGGCACAGCCGGCGCGGCGGCGGCCGTGCTGGCAGCCGCAGCCGTGCGCCGCTCATTAACGCCGGCGTTTAATGAAGCCGGACTAGGAAACATACCTCCTCCCCTTTCCCTTTCTCCTCTTGTTGCCCCCCTCCCCCCCCCGCGCCTTCCCCCCAAAGTCTTATAAATTAGACCGCAGTCCAAGCCGGGAGACAGCCCGCTCCCTTTAGCATCCTCGGCGCGGCCGTGGCGGTCCCGCGGAGAGGAGATGTCCTATCGCTCCCACGGATGTTACGTGCCCCGGCTCCCCCGGCCCCTCCGCTCTTGACCCCCGCAGCCCCCGCCGCCCTGCGGCGCAGCCAGCCCGGCCCCGGCTCCGCCGGGCTTAACATTTCGGTTACTGTGCGCAGAAACGAAGAAGATGGCCACAGTCAATATTTACAAGGATGTAATTCAGACGTTATTCGACCGCCGCGGGTGAACGGAGAGCAGCCGTCTGCGCCCGCGGGCCCGGCGGGACGTGCGCGGTGCGGACCCCCGTGCGCGCACCCCCCGCACCCTCCACGGCACCTCGCTTTCCCGTGGGCTCCCTGTCCCCGTCCCTGTCCTTGTCCCCGCAAGTCTGATCCCAAAGGATCGGAGTCTGCACAGCCGGTACCGGCTTTATCCCTTCTCCTCTCCATCACCCTGGACTCGTCCCATCCCGTCCTCCTAGGTCGGAGAGGCCACTGCGGAGTGGGGACACGGTTCTCCGGCTCCCGCTGAAAGGGACAGGCGGGCTGGGGGCCGCCGCCTTCCCAGCCCCGGAGCCGCCGCTGGGGCAGGTACCGACTGCGGGAGCGACCGCTTCGTCCGCAGCGGGGCACAGCGGCAGCGGCGGCCCCTGTCCCTCGGCACCCCCGCCCGCCCGCCGCGTTCTCCCTCCCGGACCCTGCCGCACCCTTTCCGCCCCGCCGTGGGGCGCTTTCTGCAACCCACCCCCCTCCCTGCACTCTCTGTCACGGGCGTGACGTCACGGCCACTCTCTGCGACTTCACACAGCCAAACGCGTTGGGGAAGGGGCTCTCTGGAAGAGCGGCACCCTGGCGTCAGGGATCACCGAGCCGGGTGTAATTTCTCCGGTTCCTGAAGGGAACCAGGAGGGAGGCTGGGGAAGGACAATGCACTGAAGACGCCTCATCATTCAGAGAGAAAAATCGCTGTCCTCAGGGTGGGAAAAAACCCCACAGACAACTTGCTGCCAGTCCCCGGCCGAGAAAACAAAGGACAGAACCAGGCGCGAATGACCGCAGGAGTGCTTGTGTGCAGCCCACGCATCCCACGCTCCCACGGGCCTTTGGGCACAGCCCTCTTCGAGGCTCCCCTCCAGTACGTGCCCTGGCCAGAGCACTCAGAAACAGCTCGGGGGCAGAGGGGCGCACGGGGGACACCGTGGGACAGGTGCCTCCCGTTAGCCTGTGCTAATGTGCTTATTAGGGGCTTGCTGCAAAACACACAGCTCCAATTATTGCCGTGCCCAGCTGAACCGTTTATGACCTGGGAAGTATTGTTATAATTATATTACCGCAAAAGGAGACTGAGAAAGCGACAGGCTTGATCAAAAACAAGCTCCTGGGGGCTCCAGCTCGCTCCAGCCAAATGGGAAGGTGGTCTCACCCATCTGCAGCCTCATACAATTATTTGCCCTGTTGTCTTCCCATTCCCCTCCCAGCCCCTCTGGCACGGCAGGGGTGATCCCTCCTGGCAGGGCAGGTGCAGGCTCTGGCCTCTGCTCCCGAGGGGAGGCCTGGATGGGGCACGGCAGGTTTCTGTGGGCCCTGCAGGCTAAGGCAGCCTCTGGACCAGGGTCAGCCCATGCACTGGCAGGGTACAGAGCAGGCGCCCTCAGAAGCGCCTCCCCTCCTGCCTGCTCGTTGTGGTGGGATGGATGCTCATGCCCTGCATGGTGGCTCAGGAGGAATCAGGAAGGCAAAGATAATGCTCCCCGGTGTGTTCTGATGACGGTGCCACTTAAGCATGGGCTTGAGGGATCATTGTCTGCACTTGCAGGGTATGTGGCTGTCCTCAAGGACAATCCATGGTCCCCAGAAGCAGTGGGAGTGCATGCTGCCTGCCTGACCGGAGCCGGGCAGGGCACGGGCCGCCAGGGCAACAGGTTGCTGAGGGCCTGGCAGCTCCCACACCCACACCCAGAATAAATCACAGCAACAAGAGCTGAGGGCAGAAATCAGCATTTGGAAAGCAGCTCTGGAAAAAAACAAAAGTCTGTGTGGGGCAGGCGCTGCCAAGTGCAGCGAGGCAGCGGCAGGAGCAGTTGGCATCGCGGCGCCTTACAAGCTTCTAAAGCAGCGAGATCTCCCAAATCATCACATGTAAATCTCACACGCACCCGCCCCCTCCATATTTTATTACTTAGATCACAGTTGAAAAGCTTAAATGAAAACAGGGTTTCTATTTCCAGAGCTTGTTTAACAACGCGAATGTGATACAAACTGTGGGCTTCATGTTTTTAATTAAGGTTATTTACCCGGCCATGCACGGAAAAGTAAGTCAATAGTTGCTGGCTGCATACCATGGCCCACAGCCGGCTCCTGTGAGGATGGTGCAGCGCCGGTTGACAGGAGCACCAGGGCTCCCATGCATCCTGCAGCAGGGCAGGAGCCTGGGGTGCAGGGGGAGTTGGGGCACCTGCCGGGCTAGAGCTGCAAGAAGCTCCTTGCTGGTCCTTGCAAACACCCTTCTCCCAGCCCATGCCTGCATGCCCAGCCTCAGACACCTGGCAGGCCTGGCTGGCATGCCAGAAAGTGGCAGCAAGGCACCTTTCCAAGGGATATCATGCAGAAAGAGCCTAAAAGTGGTGCTCTGGGGCCTAATCTGTCTCACTGGAGGAGCCAGGAAAAAATCAACTGTGCTGTCAGGTGGGGAGGAGAATTTGCTCCCAAGGCTGCAAGTGATGGAGCTTCCCAGTGCCAGCCCTGCTCTAGCCAGTGGAGGGGTTGCAGCCCTAGCCCAGGTGCCCATTGTGGGCAGCTGTCCTGCAGAGCCTGGCTGGCACGGCCAAGGCAGGCTGATGGGCTGCTCTGTCCTCTCCCCCTTCCCTGGCAATCCAAAACCAGTTTGGTAGAGACCCATCTATGCTCCTAAATACAGTCCTCGCTTCTGGTTTGCACTCCCAGCAAAACGTTGCTTTTGTCTCTTACTTCATGCTCTGGTTATTTTTTAAGTGCTTTCAGCAAACATTTCCTTGCCATTGCATTTTCACAGCTCCCCCCTCCAGCTGTGGATTCCTTCACAGTAAACATGTATGTTTGAAATTCAAAGAATTTCCTCACGTCCCTGGTACACTCTGCACTATGGAATGTTGGGTGGCTAAATAACTATGGCCATGTATGTCGAAGGGCCAGAGAAGTCAGGTAGGCGAGAAATTGCTTAGGATTATGCAAAATGAGGTGTTATCTACACTGCAAAACAGCCATGCACGAAGGGAGAGCAGCTGCAGAGACCTGTTGCCATCCACGGCAGCAGCTGAGTCAGTGCTGAGCAAAGTCCCGAGGCACACATAGACAAGGATGAACCTGCTTAACCAAATTGGTTGAAAGGGTGCCTCAAGGGGTTTGCTCTGCTTCTGTGGGCAGCCAGAGCTGGCAGAGCCGCAGGCTCAGCAGGGGCTCTTCCTGCCCAGCCTGGCAACCCCCAAAGCACTGGGGTGAAATAAAGTAGGGGTGAAGTTAAATCTTGTAACATGGAGTTTTGTTAAATATAATCCTAAGGAGGGAAGAAGAGCTGTCCCCTTTGAACGTTTTGTGGGACCAATGCCTAGAACAGCCCCTGGCTTAGAGCAAGGGGGGCTCGGTGCTCCATCCTTGGGAATAGCAGGGACTTCATACTGGGCGTAGGACATCTAAGGGGAGAGATAATTAGGTTGGTCTACTAAAAAGCAAAGATAGGCTTTGAAGTTGCTACCTGATTACAGGTCTTTTTGCATGCAAAATGCTGTGGAAAAATGAGCTTTGGCAGGTTTTGGAAGGAGCACTTGAAAAATAAAATGTGTGCTTATTTCTCCTCTTTCCAAGTATTTGGTTTGGACGAATTGATAAGAGTGTGTGCTGGAAACATATGCAGGAAGAAACCGCAGCAACATCATCTGTGACCATCCCTAAAGCAGCTTTGCTGGTGGTGCTGGTGGTGCCGCGACAGGTAACACCGTCACACCGCAGGGCCAAAGGCTGTGGGGAGCGAGGAGGGCAACGACCGCAGGAGGGTGAATGGGGAGGTTGTCAAGAGGACCTCCTGAAGCCTGGCAGATGCAACCATTAACCAAACCCTGGTTTCACTTCCAGGTCCAGCAAGGCTGGACTGAGACAAAATTACAGACTGTAACTCCAGTGCTGTGCTCGGCGTAACGCAGGTATTTCCTTATCATTTGCATCCAGGAAAGGTGTTCATTATGGAGCTGGTCTGCTGTCTGCAGGCCACTGAATGCTGCAGAAAGGTGGAACAGACTTTGTTTGGTGAGAAAAACAAAACCAAGAACTGCCCCAGACTCTGCACAGATGCGGGAGAGGACTTTGTGTGAAGGTTCAGTTCTTGTCATCCACAAAACTACAGGAGAGGCTGTGTGCGGTTTAGAAAAGAGTGGGCTGAGGGCACAGGCTGGGTTGTAGAGCAGACTCATGTGCCACGACACAGAGCATTTTGTCATCCTGCTTCTAGCTCAGCTCAGCAATGAAACCCAGAGCCTGGGTTGTGGCATGGCACAGCGAGAGGTTAACCATGCAGCTGTGCCTTGAACCTGGCCTTACACACGGCTGTCAGGAGTGGGGGGGACTGAGGCCCCTCCAGAGACAGGGAGCTGGGCTAGCAAATATGGGGAGGGGACAGGCGTCTCTTTGGGAGCTGCAGCAGGCAGTGCTGTCCTCTGTTTCTGCTGAGAAGCAGGGGGCCCTGTGAGGTGGCATCCCTAGTGACACCCTCAAACTCTGGAAAAAACAGTGGGGTTAGTGGCAGCAAAAGCCCCAGACAAACCACAGACCAAAAAAACCCCTAACCCAACCCATAGCTGTTGCTTCATCTAGGAAGCAACTGAAGGACCTAGTTCTGTTCTGCATTTTTTTTATGTGCTTTATCCTAAGAATTAATAAACAGAAATGTAACACGATCTCCAAAGAAGGACTAGATCCCGGTTCTTTCTACTTCCACATGAACACCTCCAAAGAGGTGGAAAACCAAGCTCCTGACTGGTGCTCAGGGGCTTTATTTTTTCTCACCACTCTGTTCCATATCCATTTTTTATTGCATTTTTTTAGATTCCCATCCCCTGGGCCACGTAAAACAAAGCACCTTCCACAGGGCTTCTGCTGCACTTCAGCTGCTGTTTGCACTGGACATGGGGAGGAGGAGGAGGGCCATGGTGTTAATTAGGGGGAAACGTGGTTAGCAGGAAAAGCTGTGCAGTTTGGTCTGGGACAGAGTTGGTGGCTCAAGACCAGGTGTTTTAGTTATTCAGCTTCATCCGTGTGCGTGAGTTGTTCTCCATTTCATGCTCTTAGGACCCAGGTGGGATTTCCTGTGTGTGCTTCACTGAAGACTTCACTCATGGCTGTTATAGCCCACTTGGTTTCTCCAGTTCTCTGCCCTCCTTCGAGACAAACTGTGTGGGTTGCTCCAGTCTGCACCATCTCTCCTCTGCTGCTCACTTTTGCTTAACCCCAAGGAATACAAAGAATTAAATCTGTATTTAATATTATCTCAGTAAATTCACACCTTCTGTGCCTTTGCTGGCCAGGGAATGATTCAGTTCCATTTCATGTAGTATCTCAGATGGCTGATGTCTGCTCTATGTTTCCAAAACGAATGTGTATTTGTTTGGATTTAACCTTAATGGCTACAGGTCTACAGGCTGCAGAAATCATAGCTTTGAAAAATTAAGGATAAATGTTGAACAGTTGATAACAATAATAATGATAATTCTAATTTTTCTTCATCCACCTGTGCAAAAATTAACACCATGCACTGTGTTATTGAATTCCCTACTATTTATTCCTGTTTTTCCATCTAGCACCACTGGAAAGCATAGAGTCAGGTATTTTTACCACCAATATTCTTCAGTATTACAGATGTAGATGTCAATCCATCATTTTAAACGATTATCTGCAGACTGGTTCAAACCTGGAGGAACATTTGCTCCATTTGTCTTTTCTGGGCAGGGAGAGAGGAGGACGCATGCGAGTGAAGACGACGCTCAGGGACACGCAGGGACATCGTGATTCACGCGGCATCTGCCTGGGACCTGTCCCCTGGGACTTACACCACCAGCCCCCAACTCTTGCGCATCCTCAAACAGAGGAAAACACGAACCGACTTGGCACAGTGGAGAGGTGCTGAGGGGGGCTGAGGGGGCAGAGGGGGCAGCTGCGTGAGGCTGACGCTGTTTCCCAGTTGAGCTGCACGCGGTTTTGTGTGACCTTGAGGATTTCACAATCCCCGTGCCTCTCTTCTGCAGCTGTAACACGGCAATAATAACGCTTCCTCCCCTTTCTCTGCTTCCTACTCTGCTTTTGGCACACGGCTAACACAAGAGGGCTTGATCTCAGTTGGAATCTATCAGTGCTACTGACATGTTAATAATACCAGCAGAAACGTTTCCTCTTTCCTTTGCACTGACAAAGCTCTGCGCGGGGTAGCGGCTCCCAACACGTCAGCCCAGAGCATATTCATTTTCAACCCCAAATCTAAGGCGTTTTCCGGAGACAAGACAGAGAGGATACAAGATTCAGACTGACTTTTAGGATTTTAAACAGGGAGAAGTAGTCATAACATGCTTCAGTTTGATGGCCCTCCAGTTATTGCATAAAATCCCTCCGAAATATCCTCAGCCTCTTGGCTGCTTGCACGGTGTAAAACCTTGTGCTGTTGAGTCAGAGTTTCAACGATTTTCTGTCTAGAAGCTCCCCTGGTAGATGTCAGGTCCTGGAGAGGACAGGCAGAGTGGGAGCACGTTGCCTCGGCAATGCGGATGTAATTGAGGGGATTTCGCGTCTTGAAGGAAAACCCCAAAGTTAATGCCAGTTTCTGTAAAATTTGTACGGGGTCAGGCACCTGGAGCTGCCTGGAGAGATCTTCCTCCGGGATATGGCATCCTGCTCTCTCCAGCTCTGCTCGGGAGCCACCCAGTAGCTGGTTGGTTTCCTGTAGAGGAAGCCTGAGAAAGTCTGAGGATAAAATAAGGTTGCAGAACGATTTTCTAGAGATGACTTGTGATTAATGTTTTTGGCCTGAGTTTGAAAATCTCCTTCTTTATTGCTTGCAGCCATAAAAAAAATCTCCCTAGTTGCTCTAGCTTCTACATAATTGATAATTTATGAATCTCTAATGACTTAGAAGATTTCTTAAAATTTTCCAATAATAATAATAAATATAAATGTTTATTCAAGCAGATTAAAAAGTCAGGCAGATCATATTAATCTGTTTAACAGCAGCTGATAGCTGTATTATCTCCTTTTTAGTAGAACTGAAGTTAAAAGTTCTGTAAATAGTTTCAAAATACACAAATGCTACTCTAGCAGAGGCTAAAGCTAGAGACTCAAAATGCAGTTTGGCTTTCACAGCTATTGCCAACCTCGAATGTCAATATCCAAGGAGAAGCAACAAACTCATGCTCTGTCTGTGTTTTCCTCCTTGTGTACAGAAGAGCTGGGTTCTGCAGGGTGCAAAACATGAGGTGTAGCAGCATAACTCATGTACAAACCGTTAGTATTTATTATTGGTGAGGCTAAGGCATGCAAGCCAGTGAAGGAAATAGCTGGCACATCTTCATTAATTCCTTCTGGTTCTAAAGTAGTTTTCAGGAAATAATTCTCCAAGACCTTGGCTACACACACAGCGCATTTATTCGGAGTTGGCAGGGGCACCAGAAACCATATAGTTCATAGAGTCCTCATTTCTTTGGATCCTGAAGGTGTTTATCAAAAATGATTTTTAGATAGATTAGAGCCACACACATACATGGTACCAGTCTTGCGATGCTTGCTGGTATTTTCAAGCACTTTAGGTTTAATCATAACCCCCATCCACCCTATGAATAAGCTTCAAAAATTCTCCAATGGCATTAAGGGTTATTTTGAGAATGAGGAAGGAGCCATCCACTTTAGCATGTCAAGTGAGTATTGGCTTTGTAGTGTTGTGTTTTTTTTTTCTCCAAGTTATTTGAATATAACTATTATCTTTTCTTCTATATTGTGACTATTTGACTTGTGACCTCAGGGATACTTTTCTTGTTGCTTTGAGATCTAGCCATGACTGAAACCAGAAGTTTAGATATATATTCAGACTTTCTTGTCTGAAAAATAGACTGAAAATCTTGAATATCAGTCTCTCTCATGAGATGTCCTGATTTCATGCATTACAGTAGGGCCAGAAATAACATGAGAACAGCTTTTCTCACAGTATTTCGGTAGTTCTTTTCTGGCCATCGCCAAAAGCAGGATGTGAAGACGTGCATGAACATTAAAGCAAACTCTTATTAGAATAGTTCAAGTTCCTTTTGCATTGTGGTAAAAATTTGTGTCAATTTTTATTCTATTCAGACTATTTCAACCCTTTCAGTACTTCAAAAATCCGTCAGTGTTTTTTCTTAATAAATCATTCTGCTAGCTTAAATGTGATTTGTGGGTTTTCATCTTTTTTCTTTTTTTTTTTTAAACACAGGCCAAGAATATGACAAAGTGCTCAGAGCCAAATTGCACATTTGATTGTACGCATAAATGTTGGCTATCCCACTGGCTACCCTGTTGGCTTTGCAAGCATTCCTCATTTGCGTAATATTAAGCATCCAGTAAGTGTTTGCTGGACCGGGACAAAAGCTGCCCTCCAATGCCTAGGGGAGGATTGCAGCTACCATCAGCAGGGACCTGCCCCAGGGCATCAGGGCAAAATCGGTTTCAGGTTTGCATAATTAAATTGTTTCCTTCAAAGCTGTCAACAAATTCAGGTGCCCGTCGCCTCACAGCATCTCCACAAAGTAGCAGAACGGTATAAAGTTACCTGCTTCAGCTGCCAGGGTAAATACTGGGAATGAGTACAAGCACTAAGCAGGGTGGCAGCCTGCTCCTGTGTGCTCCTCCAGCGTGGGATGTGCCCGGGGCAGGCAGTCCTGGCAGGGCTGGGGCAGATTTTGGTGCTGTGCCTGCCCTGTCCTGGCAGTGCCTGTGACGGTACTGACGGCACTGTTGTGAAGGGCTCCTGCCTCTTTTCCGAGCAATAGTCTAAACATGCTCTGCCCAGACAGTGGCTTGGCCCCTCCTGGAGAGAGGCTCTCTGCCTGCACTGGAGTTGTGGTGGCATCAGCCAGGGTTATGGTCCTCTCTGCAGAGCGAGGCTTTCCACATCTCTAAATATGGGTGCCTCCCACGGAGCAGTGGAGGTCAGCAAAGCCTTATTGGACTTTACCTTCTCAATCAGGTTGAAGCGAGGCAGACTGTTCTACTAAACCAGGGCAACCCTTGCCTGCCTATGCTTCCTCTTCCCCAGTTCAGTAAGGAAAGGAACATGAGGACGTGGTGAGCAGCTTGTCCACACAGCACCTGCTGGGGTACCTTGCTGCCACTGGCAGGCTTTTCCTGATGAGGAGCCAGGCACCTCACCCATAAACTAAGTTTTCCAACCAGAGGGAAAGTGAACAGCACTTTGAACTGCCCAGGACAGCAGTGAAAGCCCAGAGTTCCTCAACCGATCTGTTCACTACCTGCTAACCTCAGATCACCACATATAACCAGGTGTTGCCTCAAGCACTTGGCCTTCTTAGGAAAATTGTCACCCCGCCAGTTCCTGAGTGCAGTGGGTCACATGGAGAGAAGACCTCTACTTTTGTGCTGAGACTCTCCCTGAGGACAGCTGAGGTATCAGTGTCTTACTCCAGATGGGTGAATCAGAGCGTGAAAATAACTGCCTGGCAAGCCACAAACTGCCAGGCAGTTCATGGTTTGTGGATACAGCCCCGGGATTATCAATCCCAGGACCTCAGATTGAGAGGAGACTGCAGGAACAGTTGAATCCTTGTAGAGGGTTTTGCTTTTCACCTTTCTCCAGACAATAAGAGGGCTAAAACCACCTCGCTACAAACTACAGAAGTTGAAAATCAACCTCCTTCTTGACATTTCTTGACGTTCCTTCAGGGGCCTGTAATATCCGACTCTGGGGGCTGGGATGCAGGTATGTGGGGAGGAGCAGATGGCCTTTTGCAGTGCACAGGTGACACACTGCTGGTTTTATTGAGGAAGCCCTTGAGAAAGAGACCCTCAATAGGTGGTGGGCCTCCTGTAGTTCAGTGAACTCAATTGTGAGACCTTTTTTGATGTTGTCATAGCCACTGTCTGGTAAAAGGCTGTGACTGAGGTGCTTGCACCCACTTGGAGCACTCTCTCCAAAAAAAAAAGGCACTTTGATTCATGCCTGTGTTTATGTGGGAGACTCTCCACGGATTGAGCCATAAGGTCCCAGTTAAGGTAATTCTGTCTGGCAGCAGCTCTAGATAGTTTGCAATGAACATTTACAAACCTGCCAAGGAATATGATTTCTTACACAAAAGATCCAGCTTACCCATGGAGCTGCTTCAAGCAGTCCTCATGCCTCCGCTCTCCCTTGGATGGACTCTGCAGCCCTGGACCAGGTGGCTGATAATACAGAAATGCTGAAAATGCCTGGAAAGGACGCAGTCGTGTCAATCGTCTCCAATGAAGGTAGTAGTCACAAACACATGGGTTTGCCAAAAGTCTCTGGCTAGTTCCAAGAAGCCTTCGTTTGTTTGCATTGCTAATCTATCAGACACTGAGACTGCTCGGAGAGATATCAAGCTTTTCCTAAGCTTTCTTTCACCCTGCTTCTGTTGGGACCTGCAGGACAGCAGCCATCTGAGAAGGTTTTGAGAGACTGCAGTTATCAGTCTGAGACAGAAGGAAATCGTCTGAGCTGGAGGCAAGGCAGCCCATGGAGCTAAATGCACATTTTCGTTCTGCAAGTCCTCTTGCTTCCCCTGAGGCTCAGCTGCTTGTCAGGGCTGGCAAACTCAAGGCCTCACTGCAGCGGGCTCTGGACAGGCTAGAGGGATGCCCTCCCGAGGCTGCATGCCCATGGACTTCAGTGAATGCCATGACACAAGCGCATTTCAGCTCTGGAGTCCCCAACACAAGAAGGACATGGAGCTACTGGAACGAGTCGAGAGGAGGGCCATGAAGATGATCAGAGGGCTGGAGCACCTCTGCTATCAAGATAGGCTGAGAGAGTTGGGGTTTTCAGCCTGGAGAAGAGAAGGCTCCGGGGTGATCTTATAGCAGCTTTCCAGTACCTAAAGGGGGCCTACAGGAAAGCTGGAGAGGGACTTTTTACAAGGGTGTGTAGTGATAGGACAAGGGGCAACGGATTTAAACTGAAAGAGGGGAGATTTAGGTTAGATATAAGAAAGAAATTCTTTACATTGAGGGTGATGAGGTACTGGAACAGGTTGCCCAGAGAAGTTGTGGATGCCTCATCCCTGGCAGTGTTCAAGGCCAGGTTGGATGAGGCTTTGGGCAACCTGGTATAGTGGAGGGTGTCCCTGCCCATGGCAGGGGCGTTGGAACTACATGATCTTTGAGGTCCCTTCCAACCCTAACCATTCTATGATTCTATGATTTCACTCACAGATCGTTTTGGGACCCTCCACTGCAAGAAAAATTTCTGTCAGGTTGTTTGGAGGTCCCTTCTCATAGCAGAGCGAGGAGGGTAATCTGTATCGCCATATACTTTCAAGTCTTTATGGAAGGGGGAGCAGCATGAGGGTAGTATATGGTGTATAGGGTACGCGTCCTTTTCCTAAGTAGAAGCAGCACTGTTTCATATGTCTGTTTGGCTGGAAGGATTTCCCAAAAGAGGGGTTGCCTTTGGATCCTGACAAGTCTGGGTTGCTATCCCACCATGCAGCATCCTAGAACCTGCACTTCTGAAGGTAAGAAACTAAATCATCTTCCTTTGCTTGGTATCAAAGTCCTTCCTGTTAAGGAAGGACTTATTTATTTAAAGATTTATTACAATCTTTCTTTCCACCTCGCTGCCTTCACAGGGCGATGTGACTGACCAGCACCTCTCCCTGCAGCTGGGGATGCAGCGGCACTCGTGTGGGCGCTGCAGCAAAGAGCAGGTGAGAAGCAGAATGCGCAAGTGCAGTCGTGCCGCCCCGGTGCTCCCAGGGCTGGAGCACATCAGGTACCCGCACATCAGTGGCAGATGTGGGAATCACTGGGAGTGACTCCTGCATCCCTTGCTTTAGATATTCCTTGGGCAGGAGTGATATCCTGCAATTTGTTGATGGATTTTTGTGTTGCTACCTATTGCCCAGAGCTGCCCAAGGGAACTGTTGGTGGTCACAGCAGGCTGGGTTTGCAGCCCATCCTCAGCTGCCGGGAGCTCTCCAGAGGCAGCCCCCAGCCCTCATTGGCTCTCACTCAGCTGTTTTGCCATTGTTTTGTTTTCATTCAAGATATGTTTGCCCAAATCACACTTGCTACTGGCCAACTCAAAACATGACCTGCCCCAGCAAAGTGAGATTTCTCCTATTTTTCCACAAAGCTTATTGATTAAAACCTTGAAGGGGTACCTGCAGGCAGCAGCCACTTTTTGTAACTGAAGTCCCTCCACATTCTTATTACTTTGTAAAACTGATACTAGTTGATTACAGAAGCACAAGCTTGTTACTTCGTTGGCCTGTTTCATTTTAGAAATGTAAATCTGGTGGACTTCTAACAATTGCTAACTTTCTCATTGGATTAAATTCTTAGACAGTTTTATTGTTTCATTCTGTGGGGTTTTCCAGGGTTTTCTTTGGCTGAGTCAGCCTTTCTAAACTGCCACTTAGACTTGCTATGAAAATATATGCCAATGTGCGTCCAGTGGACACCCCGCCAGAGACACAGTAGAAGCCCTGAGCCCAGGCTGCTTATCAAGCCCCTGTCCGGCACTGAGGGATGCTTACAGATCTCCAGTGGGGCCTGTGACACTGGGAAACCCTGTGGAGAAGCTCTGTGCTCAATCTCAGCCCTCTCAGGGACATAGACACTTACTTTAGGTTGCAAAGAGATGCTTCACAGCCCTAAAGCTGCTTCTGGAGTTGAGCATTTTGGCCAGCACTCTCTGAGGCCTCAGTGTCACAGCTGTGTTTTGTCCTTGTTGTAATGGTTGTCCATGACATGGAGTGACTGTTCTGAAGCCACAAGGGTCCTCTCTCACATTGGCTTTCTCTGATGGAGACTCTCTGAGACTTGCAGAGTGTCTGTGGGTGCTGTGGGGCACTTGAGCCTGCATTTCCCATCTCTCAGAGCAAGGACATACATGGTAGAGTACAGATTATTATCCTCTTAAAGCTGAAATATATTTCAGTTCTTTGGGATGGTGGGTGTGGATGTGGCAGTCATGTAGGAGAGGAGACACATGATTCAAATTCAGTTCTAGCAAAAGTTAAAGTGGTTTCTCTTACACATTCCTACAAAGTTCAGAACAGATTAAGTGGTAATTAGATATCAGTAATTGCCAGTGGAACTAAAATCATAACATAGATCTCAGTAACTGTGTTGATTTAGAAATGTCGACAATAATGAGTCTATGCTGGTACTTGTAGAGCCCTAAGACTGGTGAAAAAGAGCACATCCACGCAATGGAAATGTCTTAAAGATATGCAAAAATCTGAAAAACAAAACGAGGGAACTGAGAGAGTTCTGTTTTGGTTTGGGCTTTGTTTTCTTTTGCTGAATTTGGAAAGAATTAGGCCTGAGTTTCTTCAGAGAAATCACTCTTCTTTGTTTTGTACCTCTTCGCGCCACATCAGATCCTGTGCTTGGCAGTCACCTATATTCCTTAGCTGCTGCGCTGAAAAACATTCACCTAGTCATTACATTCTGGGAAGCATACCAAGGCTGGCCCACAGATGTCCGCTTTTCCAAATATTTTTCCTTTTACATGACACCCCACCACAAACAGTTGTGGAACGGGTTGGAAGGAGGCATCAATCTGACCATAACTTCTGCTTCTGAACATATTTTGCCCCTCATCTGCAAGTGCACTGGAATATTTCTCTTCGAGAGTTGCTCTAGCTTCGCTTCGAATATTTTCCTGCCTAACCTCACGCAGGGGTAAGGACTTGGTAGTTTGCTTCCCAAATGGTGTAATTAAAAAAGAAAGTCAGCCATAAGTGAGTTCAATGAAGGTCTGCAGAGCAAGACTGGTGGAGACAGGGACAAGAATTTTCCATATACTGGGCAAACACAGCACAAAAAGCGGCAATCCTAGAGCCTCTGCACTACCGCATCCCTTGTGACTGCGTGCAGTTATCAAGGACGGTGTGACTTTGGTTATCAGCCTGAAGCAACACTCATCTCTTCTCTCAACACATAAGGAGCTGTTTTACCTTTCAGCTGGTTGCCCCTGGAAAGTGGGCAGCGAAGACCCACTGGTTTAATACATGGTATCGTCCTCCAGTGGGTCTCAGCTTCATTCTAATCAACTCCAGTCCCATAACCAAGGTTTACTAAACTGCTGACCATCTACCACCAGCCTCCTCCTTCTCTTTTTTTTTTACTTTTTGAGTCTGTGTTTGTCCCAATATGGGTTCCCCCACCCTTCCGTCATTGGAAGGTTTAATGCTGAGTGAAAAACCACGAACAGCCTTTGAACGTGTTCTGCCAAGTCTCTTTACAGTACAATACTGGCAGGAGTAAAACACTGGGGCCAGGCAAATATGCAAGCTTCATCTCATTAAAGGAAGCAGAGCAGCACGGTTATTGCATCATTCTATGGCTTCCCAGACGTTGTTGTTATTTTTTCATTAGAGCAACAGAACTGCACTTGGTGCTTTTTGCTGAAGAGCCAAGGAGGCCCCAAAAGGCTGTCGACTGGAGAAGAGAATGCAGCAACTGGAAAGATGACTGGTTTACTGCACTAATTTTATAGTGCAGCCTTTACCAGTCTGTGGTAGAGGGAACCAGCAACATGATCTGTGTTCATATTTTTTTAAAAGGTGACACGTAGCCAAATGCTTAAAACTATTTGCTTGTTCAAGACAAGTTATTTGGAAATTTAACTACTACTGAATCAACCAACATTTTTCAACACTAAATCATTTCAATTCCATATCATATGTTTTTAATTCTATCAGCATCTGTAACTTTTTAATTACTGTTTTTATTAAAGCCTTTTTTTTTCAGAAGCAGTACACAAATCCCTAGTTATTTAATCTGGGTATTAGAAGGTGCAGTTCAAGGCTCGGCCATTGGAGCAAAATTCTGCTGCCAGACACACCCGCTGAATCACAAGTGCTCTGTGTTGCTCTCCTGTGTCCATCAAGCCCCTTGGAGAAGTGGAGTCTCACAGCATGGCTGGACAAAACTTTATCACCAAGATTGTAATGAACAGTTTTGCCCCCTGAAAGCTTCTTAGGCAGAGTCTCCCTTAATGAAGGGTGGAGAAGCTTTAAAGGCACCCCAGGATCCTGGCGCAGTGGGGAGCTGACCGAAAACTGCTGGTTTATGACCTATTGTTACATGGTTCAGCACTAGTATAATGTCATTCTTCCAGCCTTTCTCCAATACATACTCAAAATGACAACAAAGGTTTTGACTGGTCAGCTACTCTCTTGTCACCACATCAGGATTCTCAAATGATGGAAGAAAACACATGAAATTAGTGAAGATGGTTTTGTGCCACTGGGGAACTGCAAAGGTGCCAGGATTAGGCAATATCATGCAACTTGGTAGCCAAAGTCAATGCTTCCTGATGTGGGCTTGTGAACCTTTCAGAAAGAAAACATTTGTGTTCAAAGTAGTATTGATTACAGTCATTGTAGAAGAAAGATCAAGGTGCTGAAGGGTACCATGCTCCATGTAGACTAGGATAAACCACATAACTTGCCAGTGGCAACAACTGGAAAAGAGAGAGGAACTTGCCAGCTGAAAGGTGTCTGGCAGATAGCACAGAAACAAGTCAAGAGGATGAACACAAGCCATGGTGATGCTGCCCATGGAAATCCTTCTCAGCACGTCGTGAGTATTACTGAACCCATAGCTAGGCAATAGGATGAAAAGCACATTATTACAATGTAAAATTGCTCTCAAGGAAAAGATTCATGAAAACGGATGACTTTTGGCTGGCTTCAACAGCCAAAGCAGCAAAATATTGAGCATTGAGGAACATCTCCGTTTAAGCAGGGGAGGGAGCAATAATTGGCAAAGTTGATTCCTTCAGAAATGGTGCAATGTAACTTCCCACCGCAAAGGCTGCAGACACGCTGGTCCTGGCACAGGCCAGGTCACCAAACAGCAGAAGATTAGATTGTCTGAATTGAGAAGCGGCCAAGATGCAGCATTGCTTCCTTCTGTTGCTCTGGATCCTGAGCAGCGTGTGGCAAAGCTTAAGTGGCTAAAGCAGAGACAAACCACGCTTTACAGTGGGGGAGCAGTTAGCTTCTGACTGTGGAAATAAGCTCTGCAAACAGCCCGCATGGAAACTTGAATACCACTGCTGAAGAAACACGCTACATGTTTCCATCACAGCCATCCTGCTGTCATGTGTAAAACAAAGACTATTTTGGTGGAAATGTGCAAGGAACAACCATTTAATTTATTATGAGATGAAATTCTTAAACTAACATTTTATCTAGTTCAGCCTCCTGGGCTGATACACATCTGACCCCCGGCGTCAGCAGCTCATTCGACTCATTTTAGGAGACGTGGAATGAAAGAGGTTCCGTGCTTTAGCACAAAGCGATCAGTTAGCCCAAAGCAAATTAGTGAGTCAATTCTCAAGACAGCCCTGTGAATCTGAAGCTCATTTACTCGCCAAAGAAAAGTTTCAGTGATGGCGCAGAATAACAAAGCCCCTAATATATCACAGATCCATTGCACACAGGCCGCGAAGCTTATATTTCCCTAACAACTTGGAGACAATACTGTGTGTCAGAACACATGCACTTGTCATTAGCATGAACATTAAGAGGAAATGAACATAAATCCCAGATTCAAATGTGTAGTTTGAACATCCTGGGACAATTAAATTATTGATAATGGTTATCTGTCACCAAGCAATAAATCATAATGTCACAGAGTGGTAGCAGAAAAGCTATCTTGCTGCTGACAGACGTGTAGACTGAAAGATGTGGTGGGCCTTTAAGGTTCCAGAAATAATTGCATAAAGGTGAAAGATTTATTCTCTTGCTTTTTTCTCATCAACTACAGTATTTCCATACTCAAAACCCCCACTTTTTTGTGACAACTTTTCTTACTTGGCCACTACGTTTTCTGACATTTTAATGAAAATGAGGAACGAAGTTGAAAATGAGCAGCAGGTGAAGAGCAGCCCTGGCTTTATGGCTGTAAGTTAGAGCTCAGCGTTCCATGCAAGCAGAGTGCCGGCTCCCAGAATTGTGAAAAGTGACGGATACTCTCTGCTGATGGTAACATCAATGTAAATAAGCTGGAAAAAAACCCACCTGTTACAAGACTGTGAAAATACAGGAATGGCACAGAGAGAACAAGGAGAGAGCAGACTGAGCAGGTGATGGCAAACGAACAGGACAGAGGCTGATCCCCCTTTTTAAGTCACTTCATTTTTTCCAACCGAAATAAGACTATATTGAATTTGTACATTAAATTGCTCTGCGCTGAATATAATTCTGAGCTCCCATGCTAGGTATTAACCCTATTTGCTAAGAGGCTACATGTTTACGTAAACAAGTGGCAGTTGGTGGAAAGAGAAAGGAGTGAAGGTATTTTCCTTCCAGGCACAGGAGCTGGGGAGCGGGAGCTGGCTGGTGCAAGGTTATACACAGTGGGAATGCCGGGCCCGGATGGCTGCGGCTGCTCGAGTTGGTGCCAGGGCTTGAATAGCCTGGTGGGCGCTGCCAGGAGGGGTGTGTGGGCAGCAAGTGGGACCCAGCTTTGTGAGGATCCCTTTTCAGAGGGCTGCACTGCTGTGAAACTCAACACAGCCCTGCGGAGAAAGTGGAAGCTTTTCAAATGTACACGCTGTACTGCACCGCTCAGAGAAGCCAGGGATCACATTCATTTATTCCTTTTCCAACAACTAAATAGCTTTATATTAATTACATAGAACCTACCAGTTTTGGCCAAAAAAGATGTAATTTTTTTAAATACTGATCCTTTGCCTGTGCGGAGATCTGTATCGATTTCAACATTTCTTCTCCTTGTAGAGAACTTAAAAACTGCAGGCATGGTAAAGGAAAAGAAAACAGCACAAATAAGTCAGTTTAAGTCTGCCATTAACTGTCTGAGCTCTTAAAATAAAGACTCCGAGGCATAAGGGCTACCGGTGTGAGTGAGAGCGGCAAGCCGAGGCCATTTCATTGTCAGGAACATGACATTTATTGCCCTGACACCTGTATCGTAAAATTAAGTTTACTTTAGAACTTATTCCATCTGAAATCCATGCTAAACAGTCAAGAGTGCCTTGGGAGGTCATGTTAAGGACAACAGTTATTGTCAAGGAGTTTTCTTCCCCTCAACAGTTAGAAAAGTAAGCCACCATTTTACGTACGTTTCCTAAGCAAGGACTGTGATAAACTACTTGTATCCACAGCTTCTCTCACAGAAAGACAAAAATAAATCCAGCCTCTCCTCTTCCCAATGAATTTTGCAATTACCATGTATTTTGAAAGTATTTTTGGGTATAGCAATGAAGCATATGATACTACTACAGCTGTGACATCAGTATAATAATATGGATATATTTATTCAAAATAACATACTAAGCCTATGGGGCAGGCTGGAAAATTCCTAAAATAGTATTTACTTGGTCACTGGTTGCTGATGGAACTTGTGACAACCCTATGACCCTGCTGGCGTTTGCATTGATCAAAAAGTACTACTTGGATTAACGTTTTGATCTCCACACTGTCAGCACCTGTCCATAGTTGGTTTCCTTTAAAATACTCTCTACAGCTTCCTTAAGGGCCCAATGCAATCTCCCTTTTTCAGAATTACATCGGTCTTCTGAAATGGAATTTTAAATGAGCCTTCATGGTTGCTTCAGGGAAAACACAACTAAAAGTTGGATTTACATTATGTCTTCCTTAGAAGCTTCTTTTAGCAATAAAATCAGTTGCCTTGAGTAGCCATGCTAGTTAGAAGAATAATAATCAAATTACAAACTGCTTCTAAACCAAGCAAATTGTTCATAGAATCATAGAATCATAGAATGGTTAGGGCTGGAAGGGACCTTCAAAGGTCATCTAGTCCAACCCCCCTGCAAGGAACAGGGATATCTCCAACTAGATCAGGTTGCTCAGGGCCTTGTCCAACCTGGCCTTGAACGTCTCCAGGGATGGAGCATCCACCACCTCTCTGGGCAACCTGTTCCAGTGTTCTACCACTCTCATGGTAAAAAATTTTTTCCTAATATCCAACCTGAACCTACCTCCCTCTATTTTAAAACCATTACCCCTTGTCCTATCATAACTGGCCCTCCTGAACAGCCTCTCCCCATCTTTCCTGTAGGCCCCCTTGAGGTACTGGAAGACCGCTATAAGGTCACCCCGGAGCCTCCTCTTCTCCAGGCTGAACAGCCCCAACTCTTTCAGCCTGTCCTCATAGGAAAGGTGCTCCAGCCCTCTTATCATCTTCGTGGCCCTCTTCTGGACCCTCTCCAACTGGTCCATGTCCTTCTTATGTTGGGGACTCCAGAACTGGACGCAGTACTCCAAGTGAGGTCTCACGAGGGCAGAGTAGAGGGGGAGAATCACCTCTCTCGACCTGCTGGCCACGCTCCTCTTGATGCAGCCCAGGACGGGGTTGGCCTTCTGGGCCGCAAGAGCACATTGCCGGCTCATATTGAGCTTCTCGTCCACCAGCACTCCCAAGTCCTTCTCCTCAGGGCTGCTCTCGATCCAATCACCACCCAGTCTGTATTTATGCCTGGGATTGCCACGACCCAGATGTAGGACCTTGCATTTGGCCTGGTTAAACTTCATGAGGTTGGTACGGGCCCACCTCTCCAGCCTGTCAAGGTCCCTCTGGATGGCATCCCTCCCTTCCAGCGTGTCGACGGCACCACACAGCTTGGTGTCATCGGCGAACTTGCTGAGGGTGCACTCCATGCCACTGTCCACGTCACCGACAAAGATGTTGAAGAGGGCCGGGCCCAACACGGACCCCTGAGGGACGCCACTTGTGACCGGTCTCCACTTGGACATTGAGCCGTTGACCACTACTCTCTGAATGCGGCCATTGAGCCAATTCCTTATCCACCGAGTGGTCCATCCATCAAACCCATGACTCTCTAATTTAGAGAGAAGAATGTCGTGCGGGACAGTGTCAAAAGCTTTGCACAAGTCCAGGTAGATGACATCCATTGGTCGACCCTTGTCCACCGATGCTGTCACCCCATCGTAAAAGGCCACCAAGTTGGTCAGGCACGATCTGCCTTTGGTGAAGCCATGTTGGCTGTCACCCACCACCTCCTTGCTCTCCATGTGCCTTAGCATGGTTCCCAGGAGAATCTGCTCCAATTGTTAATTACTGTTATTAATTGTAATAATTGTTAATTATTAAAGGCAGTAAAAATATCATTCAGAAGTGAGTACTTGACAAACACAAGTTATTTAAACATTTGAGTTTTTTTCAGTTTTGTCAGCAGTCTGTGCTTGTAATTAAGATATTACTACTCTCAAGGAAATTCTTTAGTATTGTATGTTGAGCATGGTACATACAGTGGGTCTGTAGTCTCTAATATCAATCACTGTTTATGTAGTTGGGTCTGTAGTCTCTAATATCAATCACTGTTTATGTAGTTATTGCAAGTGAATCTAATTCTGAATATAATTTTTTTCAGAAAAATAAAGTAACTACATCAATACAACGTTGTCCTCTAAAAACAAAAAAACGTACTAAGATAATGTGTAAATGTAAAAGTAATTCTCCACTTTTTATTTACAGCTGGTAAATTTAAATTTGAGTTAAACACATGTTAATTAAAACACATTTCACCAGCTACTTATAAAATTAAGCACTACGTTGTTTGATGTTGGTAGAAACAGGAAATTTGGAGTGATGTCTACTGCTACAGCTGTTTGCAGTCCTTATGTAACACCAGATGTGAGATTGGTGTATCTGTATTTTGTCCTCTCCTGTGAATTGCAAGTGATCAAACAGGCAAAAGCATAACGACAGGATGATTGGACAGGTTTAGCACGAAGGGAATTGTTCAAGACATTCATATATCACTGTTCAACACACACGCAGTGAAGGAAAATTTATTGTAATGTCACAGATATGTAAACCCATTTACATCTACAATGAATTCCAAATACAAGCACATTAATTGTAGAAAAAGTCTTTGACATATCTTAACTTCTAGTCCTTTGAAAGATGTAAAACTAAAAGACACACAAATTAGATGTGTGTTTTGTAAAACCTAGAAGTGACAAACCAACAATGTAAAAACAAACATAATTTTCTACAGATTTATTTTTGTTATTACATTATCCTCACATAAATGAGCTCTGCTAGGAAATACAGATGTTAGAAGGAGTAGTCACGTATTTAAATGTAGCTGTATTGCAAAACAAGTGTGTTGGTAAAAGCTGTTAAAGCATCAGCCATACTTTGCTTTCTCTGTTGCTAGAGCCAATCTGCGAATGTTTGATATGCAACCAGCTGCCGCCTCCTGCAGAGTTTCATCTGTAGAGCCTACCATAACCAGTAGGAGCTAGCAAAAACACAAAAGAGAAACAGCATAAGAAAAACAAACAAGTATGCTATTATTTAAATAATATTCAAATCATATCTAGAACACTTGTATGAATTTACTCACACACATAATACTAAAAATCATAGTAACAACACTATTATAGATGTATGTATATATACCTATGTATGTATACTTTTGTATACCTGTATGTATGAACACACCCATAGAGCATAATGCTTCATTTTTTATCATATTTGTACCCGTAATTTGATATTTTCACTTCTGATTTTCTGTTTATTGCATCATGCCTGCCTATTGGCTGTGACTTGGATTTTTTCTTGTAAGTAGAAACTGCATATGCTTTAATTTAAATCATGGTTTCCCTCCAGGTACACTAGTATATTTGTACATGCTCAAGATTTTTAATAAACAAAGCCATACTTTTTTTTTTTTTTGGCCTTGATCACAAAACTGTATCCATGTGAATGGACCCTCGTGTCCCATTGACTGCAGCAAGTTTCTTCATTGTCACAGCAAACCACTCACATTAAACTGCTGGAGCGCTACAGAGCTGGGTATATCATTCTTAAGCATTTGCATGTAAAAGTAAAAAACTCAAGTAAAAGTAAAAAAGCCCAAGTAAAAAAAAGTAAAAAGCTCAAAAAAGGCACCAAACTTTTGGAGCTGATTCAGCTTTTCAGTCATGTGGAGTACATCCTTTACTTTGGAAGTCATTCCATTTTTTCAGTGGAAATTCCCTTGGAGAAAGGTACTGTTCAACACAAGCATGATATAAGACAGGCCTTCGTGATAAAACATTTTTACATATCAGAAAACCATTAATAATGGTTTTGGATCTCACTTCCTCAGTGTGTTGCAAGTCAGCGACGCAAGTGCAATATACTCTGGAAAACAGAAGACTCTTGCTTAGCTTAAATCAGCTCCACACAGTGCTCAGATTTCTGAAAATCTGCCAAGCTTAATGTGCGTTCAGGTATTTTGAAGCTCAGACAGCTCTAATTAAAACCTATATTTTCAGTCTGCAATACTGAGGATTCTGTGTTCACCCAAACAATGTTCAGTCAAACCACAGAGAAATCTGTTATCACTCAACTCCGGTGCATATTTTTCATACAGCTAAAATATTACACAAAATTATGAACTGCTAAATATAAAAGCATAAATTGAATGCAGACATCAAATTCGTATGCTACCTTTTTCTAACGTTCCAGCAATCGTGAGGCATGGGCCACAGCTGCACACATATGGCATTTACTTAGAGAGATCAAAGCATTTTATACTTGAGGAAGTATTTGTGTTAGCCAAATGTACAAAACAAGCATCTTGCCAGTCACCTTTCACCCTTTGACCACTACATGTAACTTGTAAGAGTTTCTGTGATGGGCCTGAATTATGTCAAAAAGAGTACTATGTAAATTAAGCATCAGTGATAATTTTTTTCTAGCAATTCTTCCTATAATTTCCATTAATGTGATCGGATGTTGTTGTACAAATAACTAGATAAGAATTCTTAGACTCCTAAGGGATATGCTAGAGTTAAAATGATGTGGGAAGAAATGATAAGAGAAAGCTTTATATTCTCATACTTCATCTGCATGCAAAAGCTGGGTAAGGGGCGCAACCAAAGAAGTCAGTGGAAGTTTCACCACCGACTTCAACTGGTGGCAAGACCAAGCAGCACGTATCTGTGTAGCGATAAAGCTGCTCTACAAAGCACAAGCGCCAGAATGCAAGTCTTAAGAGACACTTAACTTCTTTTTTTTTCCTAAGAAATATTACTGGAAGAAGACCTTTCTTCCTTGCTAACTTCCACCAGCTGATTTCTCACCAACTTAAAGTGTTTTTTCTTAGTGCCTCACGACTTTCTTGTGTAACTCACAGAGGAAAACTGGTACAGACCCTTCATATCCCTGACTCAAACCCAAAAATATGTATGCACGTACCGTTCATACGGTGGTTTTGGTAAAGCCATAAGTTTCAGATCTGGGGGCAAGGAAACTATATGCCTTATGTGATTATTTCACTGCATCTGCATAGACCTAGTGGAAGGCTTTTACAGTGTAGTGAACGTGGAACTCAAACCTTCATAAAAATTTCAGCATAAGACTTGTTATCAGTTTGTAAGAGCAGAATGTCATCACAAAAATAATGTTTTAGAGATACATTATCTAGTAGAAATACAGCAAAAAGCAAAAATAGACCTTTGCCTTTATTATGACTACGTTTTAGGTAGGACTCAATTCAAGGTCATTTATTTCTTTTAGCCAACAGTTCTTTCTAGGCTCAGAAAACTTAGGAAAATAGACATTCTTCTGTCACTTCGCATGCAGAGCTCAATATTAAGCAATGACAATAGTAATATGGGTGGTACCGTGTTCTTTATTGCAGATGCATTTTGGAAAATCAGGGTTAGGTATCAAATAACAGCCTACTACACATGACACTGTTTAAAAGTACCCAAATAGATTTCTAAAGAATCAGTGGTATGAATACAACCAAGGCAAACAGCAATCTTCATACAGGTATCAAATACCATTATTTTTCCTTCTGAGTTCAGAGGATCAAGGATCAGTTCCTCTCTAATTCATTGTTCTTCTAAATCACTTGCCAGTGGTAACATCCGTAAGAACTGCCACGTTATACAAAATCCTGTACTACACTGTGTCTCAGGATTTTCACAATACGATTTCAAAGAAATATTCTTGGAAACACAGCCTAATACAGTAGCTGCCTCTGAGGACTGAGGATATACAGCAACATTTGTCAGTTAACCTACTTCTTTTGTGCTAACAAAAAGGCAGCTGAAGAGAAGATTATCGAAAATGCAAAATATTTCAATATAAGTAGGTAATTCCATATTTACAATTCTAACGTTGAAGATTTTGATATAAATCCTGCCTTAAATGAAATATATTTTATTTTTTTTTACATACCAAGATAGTTATAATTCTTTCACTCCTGGTTGCCACTCCTCGACCCTTTCATGGGTTCAGTTCAATTTACTGGCAATTTGGGTTGTCCAAGTCAGGTATGGAAATGTATTCATAGATAGTATACACAGACCATACCCATATATTAGATATATTTGTCAAGTCCAAGAAATCTTTTTTTTATTCCAATGCACCAGTGCAATATAACATGTCTCTTTTCTTGATGGAATGCCCTTGAACTTCATGTATCCCTTCCCTTTACTGTTCAGGTATTGTTTTCTGACATATGTAAATGTTAACAGATGTGAGAAGCAGTAAAAAAGCATGTGGTATAAATGCTTCTTTCTGGCAGAGAAGAGGCACTTTCCATAGACAGAGAAAGCATTTGCAGCACTATGTAGCCTTCATTTTCTGTTGGCAGGTATCTATATTATAAGGCGAGAGTCCAAAATTTTTTGCACAGTTAGCATGTCATACCAGCAATAAGCACAAATACAAGCTGTTTGGAGAACGTACAGAGCATATGTAGCATTTCTGGGTTCCAAAAGAAAGAGCAATGCACAGCCAAATAATTTAAATATTCAGAACAATTAAGATTTTGCTATTACTATCCCAGCTTTAAAATAGCACAGAATTGAGATACTATATTGGGATTGCACAATCATAGAATAATTCAGAATGGAAGGGATCTCAGGAGGTCTCTAGTCCAATGTCATGCCCAAAGCAGAGTCAGCTATGAGGTTAGACCAGGCTGCTCAGAGTTTTATCCAGCTTGATCTTGAAAACCTTCAAGGATGGAGATGGCACAACCTCTTTGGGCAACCTATTGCAGTGTGTGACTGTCCTCGTAGAGAAAAAGGTTTTCCCGGCATGCAGTTACTCTTTTTTCAGTTTTGCCTATTGTCTCTCAGCCTCTTGCCATGCACTACTGTGAAAAACCTAGCTCCATCTTTTTGATGACTTACCTCCTCATAGGTACTGGAAGACTGTCATAAAGTCTGCTTGAAGCTTTCTCTTCTCCAGGCTGAAAAAGCCCAGTTTCCTTAGTTTTTCCTCACAGGGCAAGTGCTCCAGCTCTTGACCATCCTGGTGGTCCTCTGCTGAACCTATTATGGTTTATCCATGTCTTTCTCTCAAAGCTGGGTGCAGTATTCTAGGTGTGGTCTAATGAGTACTGAGGGGAACAATCACTTCCCTCAATCTCCTGTCTGTACTCCTGCTCATACAGCCCAGTATCGTGTCATCTTTGCTGTCAGGACACAATGCGGACTAACATTCTCCTTACTGTCTGCCAAAATCTCCATGCCCTTCTCAGTAAAACTGCTCCTCAGTCAGTCAGTCAGTCCCTAGCCTGTATCACTGCAAGGGCAAGTGCAAGTGCAAGTCCTTCTCTGGTTCAGGACTTTGCATTTGTCCTTGCTGAATTTCATAATGTTCCTGTGGGCCCAGTCCAGCCCTGCCTAGGTATACCTGAATGGCAGCTCTTCCCTTGACTGTATGGAAACCATTCCCCTTGCCCCAACTGGTGAATTGGTGTCACTGCAAGCTTTATGAGTAAGCAGTCCACTGCCTTCCCCAGGTCAATGACAAACATGTCAAATGGGACAGGTCCCAAGAGAGAGAGCCCTTTGGCACTCCCCTTGTCACCAGCCTCCAGGTAGAGTCCACCCCAATAACTACTGCCCTCTGAGCTGGATCATCCAACAATTTTTAACCCATTTGGTTGCTCACCTACCAGAACTTGGACAGAAGTATGCTGCGGGAAACAGCGTTAAAAACTTTGCTAAAGCCAAGGTAAATGACATCCACTGTTCTCCTCTGATCTACAAACTTAGACACACAGAGGGCAATCAGGTTTACTTTTGGTAAATCTGTGCTGACTATTCCAAATTATCTTCTCCTTCTTGTGCCCAGAACTGTGTTCCGAGAGGACTCCCTCCATAATTTTCCCAGAGATCAATGTGAGGTTGACCATCCACAATGCCCAAGACTGGGAGAAGGAATTGTTGCTCTGAAGACATGCTTTGCAGACTCTTTGTTAGGTCTTTTGCTTTCTGGCATGCCAAAGGCATAACAAAATAGTCAAGTTTTCTGTTCCTCAGGGCAATAGTAAGAGGTAAGGGAGTAAGCCACGATATTTGCTTGGATATTCATGCATCACGAATGATGCCACTTTCCACTGTCTGGTAGCACAGCTTCCTTAAAATACTATCTCTACAATCACAAAATAACCAATTGGAAAATAATTATTTCCAACAAGATAACATAAGCACCAACATAGAAGTTGTAACAGTGTCATTTCAAAATGGGTATGGATCTCTGGATGAGTAAGATAGTAATAAAAAAGGGCTAGTAACTCTCTTTTCTATGAAGATGTATTTCTAGAATTTTTCACTTCTACAAAAGAAGTAGCTTAAGGGGATTTTAAAGCAGAAAAAGCGTAGACAAGTTTAGCAACAATAAATCCAGAATGTGACAAAATCTCAGATGTTATTGATGCCTCATGTACAATAATTGATAAGTACTCCGTTTCCTTTGGTGACAGTCATTGCAGCTTCCAGGCTCAGAGGTGGGAAGCAGGAAACATAAGAAGTGGTGATTTCAGAAAGAATACAGTTTTGCATATATTAGTCTTTAAATAACGGGTTAGTCATGTGATGTTTCCACAATAAGTTTTCCAAAACAGTGGAAAATGTAGAACAATACTGCTGGAAAGAGGTTCCATTGCTCATATAAAACAGATAAAAGATCAGCCTATTCAATACTCCGGAGTCCTGTGAACATGAATGCAAATAATGAAAAAAGAGTAACTATAAAAAAAATATTTAATGCCCTCTTTTTCTGGCTTCTTTAGGTTTTCTGCCCTGTAAAACAAATTTTATTTGATTTTTTTCTAATCAGAAGGAAATACGGATAAACTCCTTCAACAAGATTCATATCTATACTGGGAAGCTAGTCAGAGTTCTCATAGAGCTTAACATTCCTGGAGCTAAAGACATTTACTCCAATACAACTGCTGCTGTGCTGGTGATGACATTTTGTAGATTGACATGGCATTTCTAGTTGATGGTAGGACTTGCCATTTTTTTTTACATTTAGATTTAGTATCTGACTTCTTTTACATGCAACATTTCCTAAAGGATGCTAAATTTCTAGCACTGTGATTTTCTAATTGAGTAACACTTCTTTTCCAAAAATGACATTTCTCACATGCTTTTTATAAATCTAACCTAAAAAACCCCAACTTTAAATAAAAGCATATGGTAGAGGCTTATCCAAGAAAGTATCAGTCTAGATCCAGCCAGCATTTTGCTAACTTTCAACACCATATTGCACACTGGAAAATATTAAAGCACCTAGTTTGAATGTTATGTTATACGTATTCCTATGAAAATAGTTCTCATAAAATTAAATTATAAATAATAAAACACACCCCACCATCAAAGCATAATGAAGGTCAAGCTAAGTCACTGTTTCTAAACTAAAATTCAGGCCGATTTCCTGATTTCCTCTTTCAGCTGAGTGAAAGGGTAAGATAACATGTACCATGTATGGCTTCCTAAGAAGATGATTGTTTAAGTTCTGCAGTGTTTTCTGTTAATTTTGTTTTTCTCAGGTGGCACAAAGAGAATTGATTTCAGACGTAAAGTCCTGTGTGCCAGGGAACACCCCAAGCTAGCAGACATACAAAATACAGTACCAAGAAAACTCAGTAAAGGCAAAAGATGGTCGTGGCAGACACCTACTGTGCTGATTCCCTCTCTTATAAGGACTCTCCTCTCTAGGACTAAAGTCAGAGAAGCCCCTGGTATGGCTTAGTTCACTCACTTTGAATGTAAAGAGGTGGGATCTGAAGCTCTCTGACTGAGGTAGGAGAAATCCTAGGAAGATTGCACCTGGCTTCTTTTCCCTTTCTCTTATTCCTGTCTTTCCTCATTTGTCTCTCATGAAACACATCTCCATTCTGGCAGCCATGGAAAAAGGATAACAAACTTTGGGAGTCACTCAAGCATGGCTGGGGGGATAAGGAGGCCCAAAGGATGCAGCCTGGGCTAAGGTACACCTGAACCTGACGGTGGTCACCAGAACGGCCAGGAGCTGTCTCTTCTTTCCCATCTTTCCCTTCCTTCCTCAGAAAACCAAAGAGAGTACAGAAACAGGCAAAACTGTGCACTTTCTGCAAACAAATGCAGAAACATGTTAGGATGAGAATAAACTTGTCTGCACTTCCAGATATTAAACCATTTCGCCTATCTCAGGACTTAGGAGAGGTGACTTGTCCTCATGCAAGCTGTTACTTTTTCCTATGGGACTGCCTGTGACAAAACAGCTTTAGGTAAGCTGAATCTCAGAAAATTCTGGGAAACAAGGGAGAAAGAAAAGTAGAACTCGATAGATTCAGTGAAGTATTCGGAACATCTGATTACTGGCACCCTGTCATGAGATGTTTACTATTTCTTTAGAATACACAGCTTCAGTGAACTTGAGCTGATTTTACACTGTGATAGATTTTAAGTTTAAAATTCTTCTGGGCACAGCTTCTTTTTTTTTTTTTTTTTCCTTTTCCTACCTGCTGTCTGTCCCTTTTTGTCTATTTATTTTATTTAGCCACCTCCTGTATTACAAATAAACTGTAAAGTATCTGAGAGAAGGATCATATTTCTCCAACATATCTGAGTGGTGCCTACTACAATGGGGATAGTACCCTTGAAAATAAATCCTCTAGAGCACACACTAATGAAATACAAAGAATATAGTTCTCACACTCTCCAGTAAGGTTAAATGTTGCATTGCATCACTCTGGAGACAACCTCAATGCCTAAAGGGAATTGTAATACCGTACACGCTTTAAGTACACATACATACTTGAAAATTTTTATATATCTACAAAGTATGTATAAACTTTACAGCTCCCTCTCCACCTCATCTGTATTGCCTATTTCTTACAAAATTATTTAGAGAAGGATGCCTCACTTCTGTGCAAAGACATAATAAACAGGCAGAGAACTCTGAATAACCATGTCAAGGAGAAAGTGAACAAAATGCTAAACAGCGAAATATAAAATAGTTTTAAAACTGTAAACTTGCAGGCCACTTTAAAATACACGAGGTTTAAAGGTCTTCCCATCTCAAGTTGTTACTTACAGGACTTCAGAGGGATATTTTCAACAATTTCGGATGTAAGTCTAAATATAAACATACTATGCAAAGGTAATGTAGATAAATAAAACTAGTAATAAAAATGATTTCTAATCTCTGTGTAAAAGGTATGATTATATGTAACCAATTGGAGTCCTTAAAGGCAGGCAGTTTGAATCTATATTCAGCTGTAAGAAGTTTGGTGCAGTATTAAGAAAGAATTCAATCATCACAAACATTCCAATGTACGAAGAGTTTTATGGCATATGAAATTCATCCCACAAAAAGCAATAGGCAGATCTGATAATCCAGAAGTGATGAAGCCCAGGGACTTACAGAATATTTTTATTTGAACCACTTTCTCTATTTTATTTTTATTTCATTGTAGTTTTCAAGAGAAGATTAACATATAAAAGGCTCTTGGTAGGATAGAGAGAATAAAGAACTTTTTCATAATCTCAATAAAGGGACATTTTTTAAAAACTTTTTTTCAATTCACTGGAAATTCATTTTATTAAGATTAAAACAGGAGCCTGCTTACTTACTACATGTAATGGACATTCAAAACAGCAAACTTATGTCATGGATGTTCCTTTCCTTTCATAATTTACTTTGGCTCAGCAACATGTTGGGGACTATCCTTCTGTATATTGCTGCCAGCCTGATCAATCTTGCTTTGTATCTCTTGCTCCTTTTCCATACTCACCTGCTTTTTCACACTTTGCTTTCTTTTCCATTTTACAGGAGCTTGACTTTTACCTTGTCTTTCCTACCCAAGTATCACTGAGGAGGTAATATAGGAAACAGGAAGAATTGCTAATTCAGTTTTGGTTTTCGAAATTTGTTACTGTTACTATCAATATGAATACTGTCATTTTGTCTATCTCTAGGAGTTATATGAAGATTATATGAAAACTAAGAGGGGGCAGTTGCAAATAAACTATCAGCAGCAATTCAGAGGGAAAAAAAAAGGAGGTTTAAGCTGTTCATTAACCCTCATATACTGAAGGGCTCTGCCTGACTTCTCAGTGATGCCCTGAAAATATGGTGCGTTTTGTTTCTCTAGTTTGTCTGTTATTCCTGAAGTGCGCCATAACTCTAGTCTGTCTTTGAAGACAACATTGAACTGCAGCAAAGAGACATCGGTTTTCAGTCTAGTGACAAATTATGCAGTGTTTATCTCAAGTTGCATCTTATCTTGAGAACAGGGTACAAAATCTGACTATACTAGTATTTTAAAAGTGTGTTAGATCTACTGGTATGTGTGAATGACTTTAGATTCTCTTCTGGATTTAATTCCAAGTACTGATTTTGATCTCTAAAGTTAATATAGCTTTAGGTCCAATAGCCTAAGTGTCTGTCTCTCTGCCTATATATGATCATTATAATCAAAACCAGTGGGGTGCTTTTGCTAGTAAACCTTACATATCAAAGTCTGGGGATAAAGGCAGGATGTTCTCACTGTAGATCCATACAACAGCATTTATTTCAAGTAACAAGCCAGGGTATTTTAAAGCTGTTTTTTTTTGTGGCATGCAAGAAGACTGATCTATAATCTCATGTTTTTAGATATGTGGGTGGCAACAGTGCACACATTTACGTAACCTGGAAGATGAGTGGTATAGTTTGGTTTTAGACTAGTAAATGTACTAGAAAATGTTCAATTAGAACATAGCATAAATGAATGTATAGATGGTTTGAACACAGCTCAGCTTTTCTCATACAAATATGAAACTGAATGTGATGAAGCAAGAAATGAGCTGGGGCTTTTCATGGGCCAAGATCCATGTATAGTCCACATTTGCATTCATATCTCTAGGTTTAAGAGTATGATATCAGAAAACATGAAAGTAACTATGAACATAGAGTGGAAGTTACTTTTCAAGATTGTCAAACTGCTTCTTTTTTGTTATTAAAGAAAAACATAAGGAAGGAATTATTTTATACTGAGGAGTCAACTTCCTATAATCAGCCCAATTTCTGAGTCACTTGAGCATTGCTTTATGAACAGAGTGTGATAATAGTGATCATAAAATATATTTACTAGTGCTGGAAATTTACATGTTTTCCTGAAGTCTGTGCTGTGGAAAACATTACCATGCACACTTATTGTGACAGATAAATGCTTTGGGTTTTTTTGTGATTAAAATGGATTGGGTGGCTTGAATTAGCACTCTATTCAGGTCATATTCAAACAAGATATTTGTGATTCGCATATAGTTGTCTAGAGTGAAGTTAGACCGATGTTTTTTTAAAAAGAAGCAAAACACCTCCCCAAAACCACTCACGGACTGACTCTGGCCACAAACTGCTTGAGTGGCTGCTGGATTTTGGAAGCTTTGTGAGATGAGAGATTTTTAAAGACACTATGTAGTCTGCAAGCAAGCAATAATACCTGCCTGCCTGACTTGTCTATGTCAGCCAGGAAATACTAGAGGTCTTGATCCCTTGCAGGGGGGTTGGAACTAGATGATCTTTGAGGTCCCTTCCAACCCTAACCATTCTATGATTCTATGATCTGCTTCTTCCCTCTCTAAAGACATAACTATGAAGTAGGGAATGAAAAATTCACTAATAGAAGCTAAATCTAAAACTTTCCTCTGATTAGAGCAAAAGACTATTCCTCAACTTTTTTTATTGAGTAATTCTTCAACCTCAATTCCAAGTTTTAAGTTTTTGGGATGTTTTTGGCTTATTTGTTTGCTGGGGCTTTTTTATTTTTATAAGAAACATAGTTATGCTTGGGCAAGTGGAGGTTGTAGCATACGTATAAAAGCTCTGCTAAAGCTTGGTTAAAGCATGTGGGGGAAGATGTGAAAATTAATTTCCTAAACTCATGCCACTCTGTTTTAATATAGAACGAAAAAAATCATGTGTGTCTTCTAGCCGAATGCTACCACTGCAAAATGTGGTGAGTTTAGATTTAATGATCTAAACTCAGTATGGTGGTTGCTTTGTATCTCAGGTAGAATGAAATTATTGGAAAGGTGAGCTAATGAGCTACCCAAAATCTTATTTCACAATACTAACGCTAGCATAAGAACATTTATTAACAGCACGTTGGACGTTCTTGGGTGAGTATACTTGGGGCACATTGCCACCTAATTATAACAATATGGGGCACAATGCTGGTGTAAGATGAAGCAGTACTCCTACTGTCTTTTTCATCAGCCTCAAAGAGGCTACTGTTTCATGAAAACATTGTATCACATGCTTGAATTATGATGAAATTAAGGAACATTAACATCCTTCCCTGAACAGGAGCATATTTACATGGAATACTGGCATTTGTCAGAGTGGCTTCTCAAAGTGCAATTTCCTCATATGCATTTGTGATACTGCAGGATTAAACAGAATACCAATTTTCCCCCCCACTCCCCAGGAAGTCAACAGAAATTTAAAGATAAATAACTCTTACATTTAACTGCAAATTTTATGAGAATTCTTGGATTATGAGAAGAAGAGCAGAAATATTAACAAAACCAGCCTGATCAATCAGGAGCAAACCCAAGATCCAAGTCAGGGCTTCAGGGTGTCCCTAGCTGTATGTTACATTGAAAATTTTTCTGTCCAAACTGTTTGTGAGGACTTTATTGCCTTGCCCAAATATACGGACATTTTTTAAATTCTAAGAGATAGTTACTGGCAGTCCTTTTGCATCTGCTGCATGCGAAGTGTGCCATACTGTTCAGTGTAGCAAATCCAGTGTTTTCATGGAAGGTAAAAACTTTGCACTAAGCTGCGATGTACTTGCACAGGAGATGTGACCTCCATGGCTCAGCACTGTGAATCACAGTTTGCAATTGGCTCTCATCTCTACTACCATGAAGAACTTAGTACTGTCAGTTTGCAACATCACCATTATAATTTCCCATTATCATTTATAAAATACTGAATGGCAAGATCCCTTGGCTGCAAAACTTGATCCTAATTTGTACACTTTGATTCCTCATTTTTAACCAATTATTTATGCTTTCTAGGACTTTCTCTTCTCATTGCATAGCAGTTTAACTTTGTTAAGAGTTTGTGGTGAAGAGTGCTGTTGAATGCTCTCTTAAAATCCAAGTGTGGTCAATTCAACACTTCCAAATAGCAACAAGACTACTGTAGACGAATAGACTATATAACAGATGAGAAGATAAAATGCTCTGAGAAGCAAAAGACTAATAAAATATTCTCTATATAGTGAAAGTCCAGCAAATCCAGTACAAAAGTATGACAGACCTTCTTTAGATATATACACACTCCATTAGCCTATAATGCCCTTAGAGTCTAGCAATTACCTCTCTTTGGAATTCTGTGAAGGAGCTAATCCAGTCTGATGACTGCTGGATTTGTGCAGATTGCACACATACAACATGCAGAGATAAAAAGAGCAAATAAACCTGGATTCATCCCACAACCTGTGGACAAGGTAAGCAATAAGCAAGAACTGATGGACAGGACCTGCAGAGGACGATTCTGAATTTAGGTGTTCTAAATACTTTCTGGAAATTTTTAATCTTTCTATATTGCCACAGAACCCTAATTTATGTATCTTAGCCCCAATCTAGTATTTGGAACTGTCATATCTATATGGCAGTTTGGAAGCACTTTTATGAGTGCCTGCCTTCTCAATCCTATGTCATGGAGAGTTTTTTTTAATTTTTATATTTATTGTCAACACAAATGCAATAAGTAGACAAGATACAACTTAAATTCCCTTTCTATCTAGAATAGAATTGATTAGGTTGGAAAAGATCTTTAAGATCATCAAGTCCAACCGTAAACTTAACACTGCCAACTCCACCACTAAACCATGTCCCTAAGCGCCACACCTACATGGCTTTTAAATACCTTCAGGGATGGTGACTCAACCACTTCCCTGGGCAGCCTGTTCCAGTGCTTGACAAACCTTTCAGTGAATAAATTTTTCCTAATATCCAATCTAAACCTCCCCTGGCACAACTTGAGGCCATTTCCTCTTCTCCTATCGCTTGTTCCTTGGGAGAAGAGACTGACACCCACCTCACTACAACCTCCTTTCAGGTAGTTGTAGAAAGTGAAAAGGTCTCCCCTCAGCCTCCTTTTCTCCAGGCTAAAGAACCCCACTTCCTTCAGCCGCTCTTCATAAGACTTGTGCTCTGGACCCTTCACCAGCTTTGTTGCTCTTCTTTGGGCACACTCCAGCACCTCAATGTCTTTTTTGTAGTGAAAGCTTTCCAGTTTCCCCAGATCCGAAGATAATGTATAATTTGCAGTGTACCAGACTCCTTTGGTAATTAACTAGCAATACTGACCAATATTCTTTAACATTATTTTTTTCTTCAAAGCTTCCAGAGATTAAAAATTATCATAAACTATTGCAAGAAATCCTGTATTGACTAGCAGCTGATAAATACAGCCAATTATTATCTTGGAGATAAATGGAAAATTAAATAAAATAAAATTTCCAATAAACTGAAATTGTATGGACCTTCACTTATAGACTAGGAGAAGATACATTTTAGCTTTTATGTACAATTAATTGTTATATAATCCCCACTGCATCATAACCTGATTTAGCTCTTACTGAAGTCACTGACAGAATTCTCATCAGCGTCCTGTCCCCTGGCAGCTTCGTCAGGCCTTTAGACTATATGGCAAAGTACAAAACACTGACAAGGAACATTAACACTACAGCCCATCCCATAATCTACACATTGCAAAAGGACTTTTCCTTAGCATCTGTACCTTGAAAGTGATAGCAACAAGATGTGTCATATTTCTTAAAAGATACTGCAGAGTGCTCTTTGAAATGGTAACATAAAAGAGATTAGAATGAGTGGAGCTTGAAGCCAATTTGAACTGAGTGATTGATTGTACAGGAAGAAGGAAAAAAAAGGAGTTTTCATAGAGAACAATGATGAATGCATAATTCAGTACATTAAGGACTCCTGAGTGACAATTCAGCCTCTATTTACATGTGTATATGTATGTGTGTGTATATATATATGCATATTGTTCTTTGTATTTCTTATCTGCAGCTTCTTTGAATAGCTCCTTACATACAAGGAAACTATTTTTGATCAGCTGAATGCCAAAAATAATTACCTGGCCTTCTGCCCTTGTACATTAAGCCCAGTATCTTCCAATTAAGAAAATTAATTTTAATACCTGACAATTTAGATAAGATATTATTCCATAACTATAAAAATCTTTCAATATTCTCCTTTCTCATTTTTGCCAAATTAGAAAGAAACATTTCACGTAGTCACAAGGATAAGACTGGTGCAGGGAGCTAAACAATTGCAAGAAGCTGCTCTGTGTATTTCTGTGGTTTGGAAATAGTGCCAAGTCGGAAGGAAAAGACATTCTCTGCATTCTCTAAAGCAAGATAAATACAGAAGAGAAATATAGATGAAAGATGGAACTGCTATCTATGGACTCTGCCAGATTCCTTGGCTTTTTGGCACACCTATTGAAGCTGGCAGACTTAGCCAGTAGCAATCTTTTCCATTAAAAGGAGCAGCATATATTTTGGTTTAACATACTTTGTTTGTGCATTTTTAAGCTTCAAAAACGTCTATTTAAAGTTTTTTTTTAATGATTCCTTCTGCACAGTTGGCTGCAATTGCACTTATTTGAAGCGGCTCATTTATCACTAAAAGAGCTGCAGGGTACAGCTACTGTTTAACAGCTCCAACAAACCTACAGCTTAGTGGGACAAGCTTCTTTTTATAAGACTAAGATGTTTAAAATGTGCCAAGAGGAGCTTTATGCCAGCCTCTAGGTTTGCTATCCAAATGTTACTAAATTAGAGGTCTCCTGAAGCACAGAGTTTGGGCAAAGATAAGCTGATCTCCCTGGGGCTGCTGTTTTTTCCCGAGATCAGCCAGATTTTAACAGAACACTTGCTACGTATCATAAACTTTAGTAATGCGAAATTTTGAAAAAACACCTGAAGTCTGGGGCTTAATCTACATTGAAGCCAAACTCCATTACCTTTGGCAATGGTGCAAAAGCAAAATCTTTTACATGTAAGTATCCCTACTTTATGAATGTTGAAATTTTGCTTATTATGAAGGTAAAGGCTTACTGGTTTCTGTTTCCTGGAACTAAAACTAAGGAAAATGTTCACACCTGGCAATTGCTAACACAATAGAAATTGCAGTGGTGTAGCATTGTCAATTTTCATTAATCCTTCTGAAACAAAACAAAACATGCCAGAATTTGACTTAGTTTATGGAACCTCTCATACCTGAAATTTTAAAGTGTGATGTGATCAATGCATTTGTGGGTGAAGAGATTGGGCATACTTTCTGTAGACAAAACACATGTAGGAATTTTGCCATCTACTGCCCTCTTTCTTGATGTCCAAGAACTGTAACAACTAATTTATAAAAGGCAACAGGCATCAGCTTGGACTATGTGCCAAACATAGTGTATCTCCAGCCTGAAATGTGGAGCCTGAATAAAGCCAACTATCAGTTAAAAAGTGGATCCTTCTAAACTTCAAATAAAAAAATAAATATGTAAATATGCAAATACATACTATTGTACCCTGATAATATTATTGCATAGGTGTTATTGGAAATATTTTTGATCGATTTATAAAGATCTTATCTTAACCCTTGCTTAATAATGTAAAACTCTATATTGTGTATTCAGTGTTCTTACCAAAGGCCTCCCCCAAAAAGCAACCAACCCCATAGCCAAATACTCCTAAGGAAACAGGTGCCAGAGCTTCTGCATTTCATTTTCTAAACCTCAGATATACACGGTTTATGGCAAAAAGTTGGTTTTAGAATGTTTTCAGCAGAAATTACTAGCAATTGTCTTCCATATCTTGTAATTCACATCTATTTATTTGACAAAGATGGTCTTAGGAAAGTCTTTTCACACAAAATGGTTAGCCAAAACTTCTTGTAGGGACTTAGGACTTTAGCAAACAATGACTAATATTATGGAAGCTCTGCACAATAAAATACACTAAATGTATTTTTTAATACAGTTATTATAACAAAGTATAAAAAAACATGTGATTAACCTTTCTACCATTAAGAATAGAACTCAAAAAGCATAAATACCTTTTATGTATTAACTCATCACAGAATGCAGAAAATACACTATCACTGTTACACTTTCTTTGCCCCAAAAAAAAAAAAGTTAACGAACTGAGAAAACCCCCATGCATCTCTTGAGGCTATAGCCTGACAAGAAGACAGGAAAAAATCTGACGGATTAATTAAAAAATATATATTCAAATGTATGAATACACAAACAAAATCCCACTCTTAGGAACATAAGCCTGTGCTTTGCTTGCCTTATTGTACCAAGCACTTGAAATTAGGTTTTCAGCATCTCTAGTGAAGTTCATATAAGCTATAATAACTGATATTCTATATGGCATCTATTAATATTTTGTAATATGAAGAAAATGGAGTAGCTCCATGTTGTGCAAACAATTCAATAAACCAGACCACGGATCAGCTCTATGCATTGGTAGGCTGGATAGACACTTTCAATACAAAAAATGTCAGAACATGAATGGAAAGTCTGACCTTCTGCATTTCAGATATGTACTGTAATCATTAAGTTAATGGTTCCTCTAACCCCAAAATAATTAGTTGTGTATGTGCAATGGAATAAGAACAGGAGAATATGGACTGTTCATACTGCAGCACAGCAATACTATCTTTAAATAAACTTGTTTGGATAATAAAAGCAGCTCAGAACAATGCAGAGCTCAACAGAGGCTAATTTATTCTAGCTTTGTGTAGCCTTCAGCACAGACACACACATGCAAAACACTGCCAACAGCACCAGTTATGGTTCTCATATGGTAAGTGCCTTAAAGTCTGGGTGACTGGCTGCTATCCAGTGGTCCTGCTTCCTTGGTTTTCACAAAAAGCTTACAGTCAGTACTTGGTATTTATGCTTTACTTATGATGATTTGAGTTGCAGCTACGAATTAGTGATAATTGCATCTTGGTTTGCCTGAACTATCAAATATGATCAATACACATATTTTAATATATTTTTTCTACCACTCCACTCCTATCTGCTTGTTCAGTGAACAAGTTACCCTGCTGTGTGCTACATCTAAACTGAAAGTTTTCTGGGGTCTTCTCCTTCTTATGTAGGTACACACCACTGCCTAGCAAAGTGAACTACTTATCTGTGATCAATGGCTTTAAGCATCATCACAGTACACACAAATAAACGAATAATACCTTTACTATTTATTATTTAATTAATTTGAAATTCAAGCACTTTAAGTCAAAACATCAAGAGACTCTTATATGAGGTACTGGAAATTACCTCACTGGGAAGATTTCCCTAAATGTTTTAGAATATTTATGTACCATCTGATCAGGTACTTGCAAATACAGAATTTCATGGGCAAGCTGAACAGGCATTTTGTAGCTTCATAATTTACAACCAAAGTCTATGGCATTCTTTTCACAGATCTTAATCCATTTGTGTCTACATAATTCAAAAGTATTTACCACCTTCTCAGCCAGTGAACTCCTTCAGTTTTCTAACGAATGGTATCTCTGCCAGTTCTAGAATCTTCAATTGTGGCAAGGCAATATTGTGTTTTAAAGGCATTATAAGAAGAGTCAGTGTGTTGGTCTCTTAAAATTTTCCTCTCTAAAACAATACAATGCTTGAATACATTTTGTGGCTGCTTTTGTGAATTATTCTTACAAAAATGAGAGCTAACTCATCTGACATTTTTAAAATGTACTGACAACAATTCAAATCTGTTATTATCTCCTGAAAAAAAAAAATCAACTTATATTACAAGGTCTAAATTCACTGGTGATTTCCATTAACAGGATTACTTAATTTTTAATTAATTTTGAATGAAGGCCAACATTATAGCATGCAAAGGTCTAATCTGGGGAACAGTTTCCAAAAAGACATGGAAATCAAAGTAGAAAATTGGCCGAATATGAACTTTGAGGGCAATACTGTGGCCAAATAGAACAATGAAAATCTCTGATGTTAAAACAGAGCTTACATAGAAATAGGGAAGTTATTTTACCTGTTTTAAGTATTCATACAGATATTATTGAAATACTGAATTCTGTTCTGAAGTATGTTGAAATTCAGTCCAAAAGAGAAGTCAAAAAATAAAAAAAAAAATCAGAACTGACACACATACAATTAAAAAATTAAAAAGACAGAAATTCCATCAGAAATTACACTGGCTTAGCTAACTGAAAACATGAAGTGACAAGTAATTTGATCTTGCTCAGAAAGAATGAATATGAGAAGTTATGTAGGGCTTTTCAATTTACCAAGCAACAGTATCATACATGTAATTCCATAAGATAAAGCTAAACAAACCTTAAGGTACAAATAAAGTGCAAATGTTTTTATGGAGAAGGTATTTAACTATTGGAACAAGTTATGATGGCTCTAGTGGATTTTCCATCGCTGGAATTTTTTAAGTAAAGAGTCAGTGTTTTTCTAAAACATATACTCTATTCCAAACAGAAATAAATTGAAGAAATGTCTCTGGTTTGTATGAGGAAGGCTACTCAGACTAGATCATTAAAACAATCCCTTTTAATATTATAATGTATGTACCTATGATTACTGAACATGAGAATAGTGCCCAGTTTACAGGGCTATAATCTTATTTAGGCTTTTTAAATATTGGCACATTACCTTTCTTCCAGACCTGCAACTTCCCCTGTACCGCAAGGCTTGTTGAAAATCAACATTCGAGAGGATATGAATTCAAATTCAGCTGTCTGAAAGCTAGCTGTTTAGTCTGAGCTAGTAACCTAGGTCCTTTCTATACTCAGTAGAGAAAACTAGGCACCTTCATGAGTCTCTTCCTTCCAGATATCTTGGGCACCTATTTTCAGCTAGCACAAGCCTGCAGGTGCCTCTCTCTCTTTCCATTGACTAAAGAAGGTGTCTTAGTTTATACTACTTTGAACTTCATACCTAAAAGCGGCCAAAGTTAGATGAAAGGAATCCATCCATAATACTCCAAAGATCTTTTCCAAAATCCTTGGATTCAAGTTAGTTAGATCCACTAATCTAAAACATCTGGCTTCATTAGATTATGTTCAAAGTGTGCTTCAGTTACTGCTGTGCAGATAGAGTTTCATCACAATCATAGCATATAAATGCAACTCATTTGTATTTTTCTAGGAAGAGAATAAATAATTTTTTTAATAGCTCTTTCTTATTGCATTATTATTCAGAATACTGTCATTCCTATTTAATAATGAATTGGACTGCATAGGCATTTATACAAGTTCTCTGCTGCCTTGGGATGGCATTCACCCCATTAAACATAGATACTTACAGTGTAGATGTGCAGATCTGAACTTTGAACCTGCACTCCCATTAAAGCCACAGGAGACCAGAAAATATTGCCAGTATAGACTGAGGTATCTTATCTTTGCATAAATGTCTAAATTAGGAGAGATGAAACACAATAAAGAATCTATTCCTCTTCCCTGACTATTATAAGAATTTGGGTGACTATTTCAGATGGGCATGTCCAGAATGTAAACATTTAAAGTTAAGATGAATTATGACTTTGATGAATTTTGTTCTTCCACAGCCTGATTTTGGGTGCTTATTTTCCCTTGTTCTTACTTTTTTCATTACTTTAATAATCTCTTCAGAGGTGTCATCAGCCTCAGCATAAAAAACTGGCCTCAACTCTGTAGGTAATGAAGCCATTCAAATTCCTAGGCCTTATTTTACAGAAATAATAGAGTCATAGAATGGTTTGGGTTGGAAGGGACCTTAAAGATCATCTAGTTTCAACTCCCCCGCCACAGACAGGGACATCTTCCACTACACCAGGTTGCTCAAAGCCTCATCCAGCCTGGCCTTGAAAATTTCCAGGGATGGGGCAGCCACAGCTTCTCTGGGCAGCCTGTTCCGGTGCCTCACCACCCTCAGAGTGAAGAATTTCTTCCTTATATCTAATCTAAATCTACTCTCTTTCAATTTAAAGCTATTGCCCCTTGTCCTTGTAAAATGTCCCTCTCCAGCCTTCTCGTAGGTGCCCTTTAGGTACTGGAACGCTGCTCTAAAGTCCTCCTGGACTGAATCACTCAAGCTGAACAACCCCAACTCTCTCAGCCTGTGTCCATACGAGAGGTGCTCCAGCCCTCGGACCATCTTCATGGCCCTCCTTTGGACTCGTTCCAACAGCTCCATGTCCTTCTTGTGTTGGGGACGCCAGAGCTGAACGCAGTACTCCAGGTGGGGTCTCACAAGAGCAGAGTAGAGGGGCAGTATCACCTCCCTCGACCTGCTGGCCACGCTTCTTTTGATGCAGCCCATGATAAGGTTGGCTTTCTGGGCTGTAAATGCACATTGCCAGGTCATGTCGGGCTTCTCATCAACCAACACCCCCAAGTCCTTTTCCTCAGGGCTGCTCTCAATCCGTTCTTCACCCAGCCTTTATTTGTGCTTAAGATTGCCCCAACCCATGTGCAGGACCTTGCACTTGGCCTTGTTGAACATCACGAGCTTTGCATGGGCTCACCTCCCAAGCCCATCAAGGTCCTTCTGGATGGCATCCCTTCCCTCCAGCGTGCTGACCACACCACACAGCTTGATGTCGTCAGCAAACTTTCTAAGAGTGCACTCGATCCCACTGTCCATGTTGCCAACAAAGATGTTAAACAGTGTGGGTCCCAATACCGACCCCTGAGGAACGCCACTCGTCACTGGTTTCCACTTGGACACTGAGCCATTGATCGCAACTCTTTGAGTGTGACCATCCAGCCAATTCCTTATCCACTGAGTGGTCCATCCATCAAATCCATGTCTCTCCAATTTAGAGACAAGGATGTTGTGTGGGACAGTGTGAAATGCTTTGCAGAAGTCCAGGTAGATGATGTCAGTTGCTCTTCCCTTATCCACCAACGCTGTAACCCTGTTGTAGAAGGCCACCAAATCTGTCAGGTGCCATGCTGGCTGTCACTAATCACCTTTTTTTCCATGTGTCTTAGCATAGTTGCCTCCTGCGACTTGCCAGGGAAGACTGAGGCAAAAAAGTCATTGAGTACCTCAGCCTTCTTGATATCTCAGGTAACCAGGTCTCTTGCTTCCTTCCAGAGAGATCCCATATTTTCCTAGTCCTCATTTTATCACTGATGTACTTATAGAAGCTTTTTGCGTTACCCTTGATGTCCCTGGTCAGATTCAATTCTATCAGGGCTTTAGCTTTCCTAACTTGATTCCTGGCTGCTCAGGCAATTTCTCTGTATTCCTCCCAGGCTACCTGTCCCTGCTTCCACTCTCTGTAGTCTTCCTTTTTGTGTTTGATTTTGTCCATGAGCTCCTTATTCATCCAAGCAGGCCTCTTGGTGCTTCTGCCTGACCTCCTCTTTGTTGGGATGCACTGCTCCTGAGCTTGGAGGAGGTGATCATGAATATTAACCAGCTTTCTTGGGCCCCTCTTCCCTCCAGGGCTTCATACCATGGTACTCTACCAAGCAGATCCCTGAAGAGGTCAAAATCTGCTCTTCTGAAATCCAAGGCAGTTAGCTCGCCGTGCACCTTTCTCGCTACCCTAGGGATCTTGAGCTCCACCATTTCATGGTCACCACAGCCAAGGCTGCCGTTAAGCTTCACATTCCCCACCAGCTCCTCCTTGTTGGTGAGAACAAGGTCCAGCATAGCACCTCTCCTCGTTGGTTCCTCTATCACTTGGAGAAGGAAGTTATCATCAACACAGTCCAGGAACCTTCTGGATTGCTTACGCCCTAGTGTGTTACAATAATGATACTCCACAAAAATAAGTCTCACTTAAAAAGCCAAAAATTAACTTCCACAATAGTAGAAATTAACTTTCACAATAGATTACATTTTATCTTTCTTCACTTGCAAAGTGAAGAATGACCAGGAGTAATCAGTTACATGTTTTTCACTTGTATATACTTTGAATCTTTCAAAATATCTGAAGTCTTTCAGCAAGCATATTACGAGCAGTTTAATAAGGGCTTATACACACCACCATGCTCACTCACTCATTTCAGAAGCATAGTCCAATCTACAGCTTGCCAACATAACCAAGAAAAAGTGTGACTGTAACACAGAGAAGCATTGTATTAGGCACGACGCCATGGTCTCTAGGACAATGATTTATTATTCTTTCAGGATCTTCAGATGACTTGAATTCTTTCTTTAAAACATGTTTAAACTCAACTTTTCGCTACTAAAGTAGCTGCACTTCCTCATCTACCTGTGCTTTGCAGAACAGTCTTTCTACAATTCCTCTTAAAAGAGCATTCCTATAAAAAAACAGGTACTCTTTAGTGGAAAGTTGGAGATCTTTTCATGAACAAGCTTAAATGTTCTAAGTTTTCAGCAGCAGTCAACTATAGGTAGACATCTCTGTTCCTTTGCAACAGCTACATTTTAAGGGAGATGTTCTGCTGTTTCCATGAAGAATGTGGTGATGGATGGATAATTCCAGTTGTCTGTGACTTTCCTTACTTCTCTTCCCTCTAATTGTGACAGACCCCAAGTGTGAAGAACGCTGCCTGGTACTCCTGCTTATCTTGTCTATAAACTGCCAACCCCCCCCGGATTTCTCTTCTCCCTTGGTTTGTGGACAGCTATCTCCAACCTTGAATTCAGGTTGATGCCTGTTCCTTAGTCTGATGTTTAAAAACTTCTGCTTTGTAGTGCCTCACATGTCATTACCAGGTCTTTGAAAATACAAATCTCTTTTCCAGCACAGCCATGAATTTTTACTTCAGAAAGAGGAAATATTTTCTGGTGTTTGGTAGAAAGAAAGCATTGATTCATCTGTCACAGGTCATAACCATTGTTCCATTCCCAGTCATAAGAATACTGAGTATGGAACTGAACATAAAAGAAAAACTTCATAAACTGCCTTTCTAAACTTCCTCCAAAATCACCCTGCCTGTCTACTCAGAATTTCACATGGCAGCTGACATACACCAGTATTTCCCAATCTTTTTGTCCCATAGCCTTGCTTGAGAAAACTGAATATATTTTGGGTGCAGTTACAAATAGGTCAAAACTTGGATCACTGGTTTTCTCTCACAACTGTGTGCATATACCTGTTGTTTTGTTATTAGCAAATACTCTTTGCAGCAGTGGCAAAATGTGAAATAGGAGAATCTGGCTGAAATTACTTTCCCTATATATTTTTATTCCTCATTTCCTGGACAGAAACACGTATATACACATTGTGTAGTGAATGGTCAGAAAGTTTGATGCTTTAAGAAAGTCTCTGACCAACTGTTCAAGCACTCAGGAACTGTGTCATTTATGCAGAGTAAATGATTCCCTGAAGCATCAGACTTTCTGTGCATGTGAACACAGCAGATGAACATGGGCTGGAGAACACCTGGGATTATGCATGTATTGCAACCTAGTCAGAACTACAGCAGCTGTGACATTAATCCAACTGGGCATGATTACTGAAACACCAGATACCTGGTAAAAGGATGAAAAATATCAATGAAACCCAGGCAAATTTTCCAGAAGCAAAAATATGATTGTCTTGGAAAAATCTGTATATAACAGCCCCCACATAAATACAAAATATGCCTTCAGTCAACTCTTCACTGGAGAGGATAGAAGAATTAAAACACTCGTACATTGTGTTCTCACTGAGAAATATGGTGCAAAGATCCTCAATAGCACAGACACAGTGCTGCAACTACTGTCTCACCTGTACCAGGCAGATCAATTGAATAGACCAGGCAAGATTCAGCTCTGTACTAACTCTCGCATTTGAGCAATTAAATCTCCTCCACTCACTCTCCTTGCCACCTGAGAATGCCTCTGTAGCCTTTCTGAAACTCCAGTAATTGATTCTTGATGGCAAATCCAACAGTGCCAGCACAGAAGCTGGCACAAACTCGTAAGTGTTGGTGAAGTAGCCAGCTGTGCCCTGAGCTGTCATGGTGCATGTCTTGATTTGCTTCATGATCTGCTCAGCTCTGGCAACACAGAACAAAAGCACTTAGACAAGCACATTTGGACAAACTATCATAGGTCCAACAGAACATATTTTCTCAGACTGCCCACCACGCCTCACTTATTATATGGGCATCCTCACTGGATAGGAACCATTATGTCTCAGTAGTCTGATATATTGTCCAAAAAAGCCTATTTGTTGTTTTGCTTTGCTGCTTTGCCATTCTAGGTATAACATAACATCTAAGCATTAGAAAGTGGTTGGAAACATCACAGTACAATAATTGCTAATTAAACTAGTCTTTTTTTAGGGTTAGAAATTCTAGATTATCATAGGTATTGTCCTCTTGTGGGTGGGAGAGTTCCATTCCCTCAAAAATAGGGGCAAAATCAAACGACATACTTTTTAAAAAATGGCTGTGCCTATACTGCAGTCATAATACTAGAGTAAGGCAAATCATCTGACACTGAGCTCCATGCTACCAAACCTAGACATGTAAGGAAGCTCAAGATAGTTTGAGAGAGCTAGCTCTGACAACCTCTCACTGCACTTTGGTTAATTTACGGCCTTGGGAGAACAGGTTTTTCACAGTTTATTAACATGGATCCCTGAGTCATGTTAACTTCAATACATAAACTGGTATTGTATTATCTCTGGCTATATTCTAGTTGAAAGGCAAACGCATTTTCCAATATTCTCTGCAGTCCCGATTCCCAATTGTTCATACATATTGTGGCTCCAGTCCTGCACTTGAGTTTCTCTTTCACACAGACCAGAATTTTAGTTATGGTTATCCAGGTTTAGTCCTAATGCGCAATCAGTATGTAGCCAGGTTATGCACTTGGACATAAGAGCTGGGACTTGCTCCAGTGTCCTACTGTTTTTATCAATTTGCCTTGTGTTAAGGATTTCTTAAAGACTTAAAGGAAAAAAACTTTAATAATAGCTCCATTTATACTTATTATGTTAGATAAAAATTCTATTTTAAAATATCTGGATAATTAAAATTCAGAAATACTATTTTTTAAGAATGTTTTGCTTGTTTAGATATAATTAATTTCATATTCTCCAGATTAAATGTCTGCAACATTTGTCGTTAAGCACTTCCATGAATGTTCATTTGAATGTAATCGAAAACAAACATACAGAAAAACAAAATATGTGCAGGTGTTGAACAAGATAATTCTATGTAGTTTACCTACTTATTTGTAGCTTTTAGCACTAATTATGGGATATGTTTAAAGAATTTCTTCGGCTGGATGGATTCATCAAAATAATTAGTATCTTCTAATCTTAATAATATCAGACTTGTTTTCAAGGCTCAATTTACAATTGTAAATCATTACACCTCATCATTACACATTTGCTGAGTGACCCCAGGACTTCAGATTCTACACTATACACGCTGACTGCAGTAGGACACTGAACTGAAGACAGTTTACTTGAAGAGCTGGACAGATCTCTTCTTAAAGATTCACACTTAGTACATTTGACTGTGCATTGGCTGACAAGTCTTTAGTATGCATCACATCAACTATCTGACTAGTTTGATTTAGTTTATCTGAAAACACACTCTGTCAAACTTTCATTATTTTTGTTTTTTGGGGGACTAGCACGGACTACTCCTTCAGGAAAATTAGTGTCTTCCAAGGATATTTCATTTTTCACTGCCAGTAAGAAAAATGAGCAGTAAGGAATCATAATGTTTCTTTTCCTGGATATGTATTTGGTTCACAGTCACCTCCTGGCTATGAAGAGATTCCAGTATACCAAACTCAGCAGCTTATGGCATGAATCAACAGTGCAGCCTTTGAGGATTAGAGGTTATTTCACTGCTATTCTGAATCACTTACAAAAATCCTTCCCAAGACTTTTGCATACTGTGATACTTAGCAGGTATGAAGAATTATTCCAAGTCCTTCACAGCAATGTGAGGTCACAGCTGTTTTATCTTAATGCTCTTTACCTCTTAGTTCTTGATCAGGTTTGGCTGCATTTTAAAGGTTCATCACAGAACCAGTTTTGTTTGCAGTCAGACTGCTTTCCCCCAAAAAACTGACATCTCGTGAACTACATAGGAGGACTAGCGAAACCTCACGGAATTTTGCAATACTTCAAGGTATGCGGGATAGCACTGCATCTCTTAGTCACATGCATTTGTAGCCCTGACCTAAAATTCAAGTGAATTTTATGTTCATGGAATGAGTGTTTCATTTCTGAATGATTCGGAGTGGAATTCAGACACTTTATCTTACACATTTCCCTAAGTATCTAAACAACAGAGGGATCAAATCTGTTCCTCTGACAGTATTTCTTTTGAGATACACATCTGACTAGGTATAGTGAAGAGGGTTTCTTCCACATTATACAGGGTGGCTGTTTCTGGATACTGAATGGGAAAGCTCATTATCACAACTATGGCTGTTTTCCCTAATTGAATATGCCACAGGTATGGCTCAATAAAGTCCATTAAGAAGCTAGAGAACACTGCTTAATTATCAAAAGATAGTGAAGAAGTGGTTTGCAAAGATCAATCGTTATTTTCCATATCTCCTATTATTTTAATTATTTTCCATCTGATAGAAATCAGATGCTCTGAATCACAGAATCATTTGAGTTGGAAGGTATCTCAGGAGGTTATCTAGCCCAACCTCCCAGTCAAAGCTGGGTCAACACTAAATTCAGACCAAGTTGCTGACGTCTTTGTCAAGTCAGGTCTAAATTCCCTTGAATGGAGATTCCACCACCTCTCTGAGAAACTGTTCCAGTGCTTCGCTACCTGCATGGTAGATTTTTTTCCCCTTATATCCAGACAGAACCCATTGGATTCGATTTATGACCATTGTCTCTTGTTCTCCTACCACACACTTCAGAAAAGAGCCTGCCTTTGTCGCCTCAATAAATTTCTCTTAGATACTGGCAAGCTGCTACTAGGCACTGCTGCCCAAAGAGCTTCTTTCTCAAAGCTAGAAAAGCTCAGTTCCCTAACAAGTCATGTGCTTCAGTCCCCAACCATCTTTGCAGCCCTCCACTGGTTTTGGAGCCAGAACTGAACATAGTACTCCTGATGTGATAATATCATTAAGTGCTAAGTCAGCATCCCTGACCTACTGGCTATGGTCTCGCTAACACAGCCCAGGATCCTGTTAGCCTTCATCACTCCCAGGGCATCCTGTTGGCTCATGTTCAGCTTGCTGAACCTAATCTCCAGGTCCTTTTCAGTAGAACTGCTACCCTGGCTGTTAGTCTCAACATGGACCAAATGTGGCTGCTTCCTGTCATATTACTAATACACATCTGCTTATATGATACAAATACATGTGTGCACTGGCACGTGTGATGAGAATTGCCCATATATCCTCTCATATGTCGAGGCCATCCATCAGTTAGGAGACAAGAGGGACTTCCACTTCAGTTCTGTGATGGACCTACATACAAACCCACGTTTAAACACTTGTCCACTGCATTACAAAAATACAAGCTTTTTGTACAGGAGAAGTGCACTCTGGACGAAAAGTATAGATGCAACAAACATAACCCAAGTTCTTTTATTTTGTAATTTTGCTCTTCCTTTTATCAGTTCTTTTCTCTCTCCCTTAACATATCATAGTCGTTTCAGAATGTTGTGAATAATTAAAAAATCAAACACCTGTGATATTTTTTTGTACATCCCTACTTATCTGCAAGTGCAAATAAATGTTTTTAATTAGTCTAAATATTTTAACTAGGACTGAAAAATAAAGATGAATCTAGATTGAGACGGAATTATTACAAAAGTTTATCCTCAGAATTGACTTTATACAGTACGTTCAGTGTGCTACAACTTATAAAACCTAAAACCTGCATAATAAATGAAAACAATAGATAACAAGAGGGCAGAAAATTGGTTATGTGAGTTGAATAGAAAGATAAGCAGCATTAAAAAGTCATCAGACACTAGTTTCAAATTGAGTTGTAGTACAGTATATATTTCTCTGTGCTGTATAGTCAGTATAATGCAACTGTGATGGGAAGATGTTACCTTCCAGCACTAAACGGGCAGCTTAGATTTGAGTCAGTTCAAGTACTGGCATTTAAACTGAGTCTTTAAACATTTTTGATCAGTGGATCTTTTTAGCCTGACTACAGAAATAGCCAACTACAGACAAATGTATCATAATGCAGGACCATTAGACCCTGCCAGAATCAAACCTGCTCACAATGAAGTACACTATCATTAGTGCAGGCATAAATTCAAGCATTAATAATAACATCACAAGTCAACTCTTGCTTTCAATACATTTACCTGAACATGAAGTAAAACGAAAAGTCTGCAAACAGTGAATCTTTCAGGAGATTTATGTGAATTGAAAACTCCTACTATCTCCATCTCTAAGGCCATAATCCTTATCTCTCCTATGCCAAAGGAATAACTCTTCTGGCTTCAACTAGTGAGATAAAACTTTGCGAAAAAAAATATTTTTGAGAGAAATAGTCTTTCTAGAGTAAAGTTTTTGCAGAATGTGCTCATACTTAACTCCTAAAATGAGAATTTTTATAAGTGAATGCAGAATTCATTGAAACAGCTCCAGGTAACTAAAACTTGGTACTGTTCTATCTTAATTTGTCTCCAAATCCAGTTAGACTCAGTTCCTAGGTGACTTTCTGCCATACTAGGCAGCTACCCGTTAAGATAACCCAACTTCTTTTACAAAAGTCACTTGAGAATGACAAAATGCTGATGTACCAGCCTAGATCAGAGTCAAGTCAAGCACTCTAGAGATGAATGTCCACATCATACTTCCATTCTCAACAACCACCTAGCTGTAATATCTTTAGCACTGAAACACTGTTCCCCAATTCACTACTTAACCAAACATTTTTAGGATAAAGTTCAGAAAATTTGAGGTACGCAGCAGCATTCAAGAACTGTTTCAAATGAAAGATCTCTTCCTTTGACCACGCCAAACCCCTTTGGTAATCTGAACTTCAAATAACAAAAACCTTCCACCTCACCTTCACCACTCCATTTTCATGCATGGTGATACAGTTGTTGGGATCCTCTGAAAGTTGATATAAAGCCTGAGCTGTAGCTCTATGAACCAATGGATCATTTGACTTCAAGTAACGTACTAAAGGAGCTACAGCCTTGGTCTCTCCAAAGGTAACTCTATTCCTCCCCCACATGCAACAGCGGGAAATGGCCTCTGCTAAGTGACGTCTTAATTTGTTATTGTTCTGAAGAAGATAAAAACGTAATAAATTAAAGGCAACATAATACAATAAAAAATTCATAGGAAAGCAGAATTGTATTCTCAAACATTTTTAAGGCATCCCAATTTATGCAGTACGATTAAAAACTGGAGAGAGCTGTAAGGCATGGAGATAGTAGTCCCTTATTATTTTCTTTGTAGGAAGTGCTGTGAATTTTTACATTACTTCAAAGATGCTTTTAGACAGACTGGAAATTAGTAAGATTAGCATTAAAATGTAACATATAGCTCCATCACTGAGATTCTCTGCTTGGTTCAGATTTATTGCTCTCTGGACCATTTGTGGTTTTTTCCTATGGCAGATGCATCTCTCAAAAGCAAGATTCAGCAACAGTGACTATTAAAATGAAGCTCATCTTCCAAAGCAATTTTAGTACCAGCCACAGTGTTTCATGTCCAATATACATCTCATAGAGGAAGGATTCTACAGCTCTTCCTTGTAGCTGCTGCAAAACCTACCACTCTTTTCATAACCTTTTAGTCAGGTATAATACAGTCTGACCTAAGAAATTTAGATACTTAGTATAATATGTTTAGATGCTACTTACTGTGTTTGCTAGTTTGGACAACAGAGGGACGACTCCATGATCTGTTATGACAGCTAAATTTTCTTCATCTTTAGCTATATTTGTAATGGCAGCACATACACTTGCTAAAACTTCTTTATTCTTTGATTTTAGCAAATTGACTATCAGTTCCAAGCCACCAACAAAGGATCGAACCATCTCGCCAGCATCCTAAATGAGAATCAAACGAACGTTATTGTTAAATATTCAATCTGTATTTATACGCAAATGTTACAAAAGAGATTGGTATGACATCATTATTCAAAACTGCAGCTATTGCTGTGTTGCCTTCACCAAGAAATATGGCTAATTCAGAACTCAGAGCTCTCTTGATTGACATGTGAGAGTTAGACTGTTTTACATATCACTATCTGGGCAGAAATTCAACGTCTAAATAAAGGTATCTACTGTCATTTTAGATGCCCCAGGGTATTCTTCACAGCCTCAAGCTGTCACTCCAGAAGGGTGCAAGTCTCCCTTATCTACTGTATCATATTTGCCAGGTTGGTGTCTTGCATACCTTAAGGCACCTAAAATAAACACCCCTGTTTATTTTAGACACTATGGCTCTCATAGTGTCTTCTATTTCTTACATTAAGTCTGACAGCTAAGACAAAGGAGTGGTAATATTATTTTCTTCTATCAATGCAAATAAGTATTCAGGAATATTTAAGAGCAGAGGTTAAACAAGTCATGACACCAACTGTGGGAGAACCATGGTGCATCTCAGACTATCAACAATCAATGTAAAATGTGATTAAAGGACACAAACACAACTCTGGATAAATGTCTAAGTATGCTCTTAGAAAAGAAATAGAAAACTAAACAGTGTGCCTTGATCTTGAATACAGTATGCAGATCTAGTCCACCTTTTCAATTTCAATAAGGTTATGGTAAAATTAGAAAAGATTCAGAGAAAGACAACAGGAATAATCAAGGCATGGAACTGCTCTGTGGAAGGAATGACTAACCAACTAGGACACTCAGGCATAAAAGAGAAAAATGAGGAGTGGTATGATAGAGGTGTATAGAATCTCAAGTAGAATGGAAGGGGCACATAGGGACCTGTCTTCTAGAAGACGACCATGGAGCATCAGATGAAATTAGCAGGTGGCATGTTCAGAATAAAACAGAGTTATTTTCAAACAAAGCATAATTAAGACGTTGAAGTCCTTGGAGCAGGATTGCAGTGGCTGTTAGAAGTTCACATGTTAGAAATTAACTACACAAATTCACAGAAAAAAATCCATTAAGGGTTATTCAGTATAAAAATATTCCCTCTGATTCAGAAAGTTCCTGATCCACAGGTTTGTTGAAGGTGGGAGAGCATTCTGGAGAGGGGAACCATGCCTGCAAGTTTGCCCTGTTCTTCGACCTTTCCTCAGGCATCCCTCATGGGTAGTATGAGAAACAGAATACTATGTTAGTGAACATTTGGTCTGACACAGTATTGGCTGTTCTCACACTCTTGTGTTTATTAGTCAACTCAAATTATCAGCACATGTTTACGTGTCAATATGTAAAACAAAGAAAACCAGCTGTTTTGGCACTGTGAGACTGAACTAACAGGTATGGAATTAATTTGGCTGCCTCCAGCAAAGAGGAACTGGCAGCATCTGATAAAGCAACATGCAGCATATAGTACTTCATGTACCCTTAAAAGCACGCAGGGTATAAACCTGTTTTGTTTAAGCACAAATTCTTAAAAGATTAAGATGCACAGTCGCTGACCAATGCTGTACACCAAGATTCGCTGCACTCTATTCAACTGAGATGCTTGAAAAGAAATACATCTCTTTCTTTGGTAAGATGCTCCACCATGTAAGATTACATTATTTTAGACAATCTTTTTCAGTTTCCTCATGGACAGAAACAATGTCAGAATAGAAAAATACTTCTTTGTATGATTTTTTACATATTTATTCAATCTGTGGATAACTCTAAGCAACATTTCGCCAACAACCATCTGGAAGGGGTTCTCAGGATGCCAAGTTATACAGAGTCTGAAAGACAACACTGCAAAATGCAGCAGCATTTTCAGAAACTTCATTGTAAACACAATAATTAGCGAAGAGGTGGATGGAACTTCAAGTACCTGACCTAAGGATATCAAGTATTGCAATGTAATCTGGAGAAACCACCATTACAATTTGAATGGGCCCATCAGTTACTTTAGTTGAGTGGACCTCTATACTAAGCACAGATATTTGTGTTTTATCAGGACTTCTGTTTACAATCTATAATCCAGCCTGACATTTTTTTTAGATTTTCAGTCTTTCAGACGTGGATCTGGAAAGACCAGTAGATCCCGTAAAGTTCTTTGTCCGATGAATACAGAAACTAGTGAATGACTTAATTAACAGCTAAACTAAGGATTTCTGTAGAAACATAAGACGTAAGCAAAGCACATGAACTATTGATTGCAGAAGAGATACAGGTCAGAAACCATTGTGGACAAGAACTTCAGATGTTTTTTGATGGTCAACTAATTTTTATGGAACTATTTACTAAAAGTATGCCATTAGTGCCTAAACTGTACCGTTCACAAAGGGTACTGAAAATAAGTCAGTTGAGATTCCCGGTGACATCATGGTGGCACATCAGCCAATGGCATTGGATGGCCTGGTGTCAAACTGTCATTACACTGGAAAGAGAGCAAAAGTGGTTGGCCAAATGGTCAGCAGTAACTTTGTAGAAAAAATTTTAGCCTATGCACCTCAGTGATGGTAAATGTACAGAGATAGAAAGAAGGGTCTCCAAGTGGAATTTCTTTCATTTGCTTCCTTCAACAGGTTCTATAGGAGAATTTTGAATAAAAACTACCAGACGCTCTCCTGAAACCCCTTTGGACTGAAAGGTCTTAGAACTTCATGAAAGTGCAAGCATGGATAGTATGAACTTTCCTAGGGCTAGGGAGTGACCTTGAGATCAAGAATGGTTTTGATTATATTTGTTTCTTTTTGGGGGCTGATTTATGAAGAGAGTAGGGTACAATTGCATTGTGTTAGCTTTGCTGAGCAAATCCATCAAATTGCTCATGGACTTGCTAAATAAAAAATTCCAGAAGATGCTGCAGTTAATCCTTTTAGTTCTGGGTTCAAATGCCAAACAGAACTCTTAGCTGTGATGTTTCCTTCTCACAGAAAGCAAAAGGAGTGGGTAAGCCCATCAGAAATGAAACATTTTCCACCACAGGCAGTGCAATTCTTGAGACTGGATGAGAGAGGTTAAAGCCATATAGCGTGAGGGTCAAAATCAGAGGGCACAGCATGTGGAATCCAAGAACAAAATGCATGCTGAAGTCTTAAAAAAAACAGAATAAACAAATAACCAGGGTCCTTACAGAAATTAAAAAAAGGATCTAAATGTTTTGCAGAAGTACAACAAACATTTGTGACTCAGAAAAGCAGCTGAGAGAAACAGAGAAGGAAGGGCAGTGCTCTGCCACTTCTATTACCCTGTGAGCTACGTGGACAGGGAGGTGGGTTACAGGGTGTTTCCCATGGATACGCTAGCATAAACATTTCTCTATCATTGCTAGTGTATACATACCACAATGTAAATGTATCTACAGACAATCACCTGAATAAAAGTAATATTTCCTGGTATCAGTTTTCAAGTCTGTCTTGAAATTTTAAAATTTGACCAAAGGCGGTAGGTAATGGGTTACAGAGAAAGATTTCTACACAGAAAAGTCTTACCTGTATGTATTAGAGGGCTAGACAGCTAAACAAGCAGACACAGGAGAAGGAAGGAAAATGAGATACTTTACATTTACTTCAATTGCTCGAAACTTACTACAGAAGTGTGCATTACCTTCTGTCTCAATATTGGCTCAACAAATGAGAAAGGCTTCTGTTCAACAGGTAAACTCTACAGTAAAGCGTCTAAGATTTGAAAGGAACCCAGCTATACATGACAATTATTCTGCTTTTCTGCATGGTTCAGATAACTGTGTATTATTATCCATGCTCTTGAAAGATGTTTCATGAAGAGGTAAGATAATCTGTATCCCCTTGTCGGGGAAGTTTCCCGGCTGCTACAATAGAAAGCACCTGTGCCTTGTTAGGACAGGTGCTGTGAGTCACGTTGGTCAACCGGAAACCACGTGACTCATGGATGGATAAAGGTGGGACACTCCCAAGAGGGAGTGGGGCATTTCCCTCCTGGAGTTTGGAGTGGCAGGAGCCCCTAGAGAGTGAGAGTTGGAGCTCTCTATTGGACTAAGATAGCAGTGAGTTTAGAAGAGCCTTCTGATTGTGAGATACCTTGTGGTCGCAACAGTCGGTTGGTTGCGACCCATTGGAAGAAGACACAGGCAGTCCGTGACATCCCCTCTTAATGAACTCATATGTACATTTTATATTTTCCTATCTGTACATATTTTCTTTCCAGGAGATTGTAACCCTACTTGTTAAATTTCTCTTCTGACAAGCTTACACTTTCCACATTTTGTAAAGAAGTATGGTCCAATTAAACTGATTGAATAATATATAAACAATCTAGCAATAAGTAAAAGAAGAGAGTTTCAATAACCGCTTGTGAAACCAGCTAAACACAAGGACAGAACCTCCTACCAGTGATGAAAAGCAGAGGAAAACTGTAGAAACCACATGTCAGGAAAGTTTCCCAAATGTGATTGTGGGTGTAGTCTGGTGGTCTGTGGAAGACAAAGAGAAAAGTAAAGCAGCAAGAAATCTGAAGAACAATGAGTAGAAAGGACAGAAATGAGTGCTTTAAAATCTTATGTTGCTTACGAGATCTTTTTTTTTTTTCCAAAGAAATTTAAACAAGAAATGCAATCTTTTTGGTATCATTTAGCAAAATCACATATTTGCTCTGCACAGCCAATTTCTACTTTCTTTTTACTGAAAGATGTATATTTATTATATACTATTGCCATAATTTAAAGATTTAAAGAAGAAATTATATGAAGTTGTGCCTGTGATTACGGAGGTCTGGATTTAATTCTTTTGAATCTACATTCTTTGAGTATAATTGTTTTAATGATCAAATAACTGTTCATACTATAAAGTCTAAAGTAATTTCTGTGATTTTAGCTTCCAAATACTCTCGGGCATTGTTGTCTATACTTATTTTTGTAACAGAAGAGAAGAAAAATCATACATAACATGTCTTTGGAAATCTTCTTTGCACTTTTTGTTTAACATATAAAAAAATGCAATCTTTAACTTCCACCTTCTAAATTAATCAACACACAACTTTTTTCATGATACTTAACTCAAAGGGTTTGCCATTTCCAGCTATTAGTGTGTAATAAGCTTTCACATTTACCCGTAGTCCTTAAACTTCCCTGTAGAAATGTAAAGGTCATTGTTTCAAAGTCTGGGTAATTTACTATTGGGTAATAACACTATTTTGATACTGAACTTGAAGTGCAAAGTGTTCCATTTCCAGCCCAAGACTACATTTATACTTCAGTATCTACATCCTGCAAACTCTAATCTATTAATACAGCCATTAAACTGCATTTACTTTCTTTAATGTTACATACGAAGTTATTCAACAAACTTCAAGTATTTTGAAAAGCTTAGAGAACATCTTAGGATACAGCTATGTAAAAAGCAATTTGAAAGAAAAGAATGTAATTAAGTGAATTTAAGTAATTTACTCTCTTCCTTACCTATTATGACAAAACCTTACTTATCAGTTGGCCTAACAAGGCTACTTAGTTTGAGTCAGACAGGGAAAAAAATTGTATGGTAAGAATAAAGCCTAAGAAACAGCTTTATAGATAAAAATATTGATAAAATCACTCCCACTGATAAGCAATAAAATTGATAGTTTTATTGTATACATCTGAGTGTATGTATGTGTTCACGATAGGTCAAATGCTTCTGTTTTAACAACAATATTTCCTGAGCTGAACAAAGTAAAAGGACAAACACAAAAACATTTAAAGAAGCACTAAAAATATTTTAAAAATTGAGGGGAGGGGAGCAAACATGTTGTGGTAATACAGTAGTTTTCGTGGTACCATGAAATAATAATAATACCACGTGGTACCACGAAATAATAATTTCGTAATACCACGTTTCGTGGTATTACAGTAGTATTACCACGAAATATCTTCATTTTACATCTTCATCATTATTAAAACTTTTAATGTAATATTTAACCTGAGATGACAGATACGAAGAAATATAGATTGTTGAACTACATTTTAAGTGGCTGAAGAAGATGGGAAGAGATAATAGGATTTTTCATGACTTCACATGACCACATCTTCTAACTGGTGGGCAGCAATGTTTTTATCCTCAGAAAGTATGATAAATATTATTTCAAAACTAGATTAAAAGGGAGGAGTTTGCGATCTCAAGCCATAAAAATAACCTATCTGGTGTAGATGCTGAGGCCAGAAAAGTAACCTGCTGTACTAATAAAAGCGTGATCTTGCTACTCTTTACTCACGTATTTTCATCTTGTTGAACTGCATGACTATTGACAAAATTTAGTTAACATTCCCTTTTCACTTATTTCTACATTGGTTTTTGCCATAAGCAGAAATACTGTCAGACAAACCAGCTTTATACATATTTCTTTTAATTTTAACTAGGAGCAGAAAGCATTATGATATTTGCAGAAAGACAGATTTAGAAAAATCACTTGATCTGTGCAGTATTTATACAAGGAGAACATTTGGGATTTTTGAGTTCTCTTGTCATCATATTTTATGGGGTTTTGTGGTTATTTTCATTAAGTAAATAAAGTTCATCAGCCTTAAGTTGAGACATACAGTTCTTGTAAAAGAACTACTGAATTCTTTTGTAACTGAATTCCTTTCTTATTTCTTCCAAAGTGAATACTGGTTTCTTTATTTGAAAGATTTAAAGCTAAACACCGTATTACAAAGACACATTGTGTTTATCTTTAAAAATACTCCACTTGAAAGATAAAAGTTTCTCCACTAAAAACAAGTAGTATTTCACTCTCAGAACATCTTACAAAGCTTAAGGTGTCAACGTTAATTTGTCAAATTGAATTGCTTTTGCCAAAAAAATGATGGTATGGCTGTGTAAATAAACTTTAGTTATCAAGAATCATCTTTGAACTACCTTTTCTTTAATGAAGGAAGCTGTTCGTTTCCGTTGCCTGTTGCCAGCTGAGTAACCTATTACCCTAATGCACAACCCAATTTAATATTCAAAATAAACAAATGCAACAGATACGTTTCTGTATTATAGCTGTTCGGTGAAAAAGGGACATAAAATTTATATAATGAAGTTTCTATTAATTTTTCTGATTAAATATCTCAATGGTATTATTAATCAAATTATTTTATATTTAAAGGCTAACTTTATTCCTGTCTATACAGTTGTGGAGGCTTCCACTGTAGCACATCTGATGAAGAAACACCTTGTAAAATGAGACTACTTCTCTACATCTCACAAGTCTTCTGTGTTGCAAAAATGCGATGTGTTCGGAAAACAACAGCAGACAGTCAACATAGATTTTCCTGTCCTCTTTACCTCACTGAAGCAGCTAAAGCCAGAGCAGTTTTAACATGTCTCCAATACTACTCTGTAGCCTGGAAGAGCCCAATTGCTTACTCTTGGCTTTTCAGGGATTTGATCATCACACAGTTAAATACTTGGCAAGTATATTGCTATTGTCAGTTTCAAGAAACCAAAGCAAAGTCTATTAGCCAATCATACAGCCCAAGAAAGCATGCAATGTATATTCTCTAAAAGATAGTGGTGGGGAAAAAAGTCTACAGAGCCACTCATGCAACTTCAAGTAGTCCTTTTGTCTATTGTTCTCCTTACTTTTCAGCCTGGTGGACTACACCTACTCTTCTTTCCCCTCCTCACAACTCTCCCTGAAGTTCAGTCCTGGGTAAATGCCAAAATCCTAATTTTTTTCACAGAAGCAGGGAATCTACTAATAGCAAAGTTCTTTGAGGCCACAGTAGAAAAAACATCATGATTTGCTTTAGATTATTTTGAAAAGCCTTTTAATAATGGAAGAATGAGAAGCAGACAACATTGAACAACTGGAAAAATTAAACATTGTTACAATTGGTTTTAGATTGAATTGAATCCAAATAAGCATCTAAGTAAACTTCTTGTAATTATCATATATTTATGATAGTCATCACTAATATATAGTTTAATGTTGTAGAGATGCAAGACAGCAATATCTGAGGATAGTCTAGGTAAACAATCAATGCAGTGACAACACAAACTAATAAATTATTATAATAATTATTATAATTTGTGTCTTTGCAACTCTGGCATAGTTGCATAAATTAGAGCGGTATATGAGAAGGCAATCATATTACATTGTACCGCTTATCATTATAGACCACTGAGAATCTGAACAACAAGCATGAAGTATAAAATATGTTATAATTCAATCAAAAGCTTCTGCACTAGATAAAATGATTGCTTGAAATTTTCTTGTTTATATTATGCAGCAAATCAGACGCAACGATCTCCGTGCTCTTTTGTTGCCTTGAAATCTACGGAAGTTCCATGTGGCAAGTGAGAGGGTAAAGAAAAGAAAAAAGTGAGATGGATAAGAAGGAAAAACAAAGAAGAGATGAAAAAGAAGAAATATGAGAAGGATGGGGTTTGAACTTTTTATAGATTCTAAAATCAAATCAGCAAGTCTACTTTGAAAATACAGAAGCTACATGACAAGATGTTGACTAACATGCGTAGCTATTATAAACTAAGTTACAAGGAAAGCTGGTCAAATATTTTCCAGTGGAACAGTATTCCATCAGAAAATGCTAATGAAATGGAACCAAAGCCTTCTATATGAACACGACAACTTCTTGAAAAGTTTTGACAGAAACCAGGCAGAAAGGCAGGCTAAATTACCAACGTGTCTCTTCATCTTTTCTCTTCTCAGCCAGATGGCTGGTGAATAGCCTGCCCGGCTGCTTGGCTTCTGGTTTTCACAGAATCCCTGACTTCTTGCCTGATGGGCTGCCAAACAGCTGGAAAGTCAAGTCTCCAGGAGCTCCTAAGCTTTTTGGCTTCTTATGGTCTCCAAGCTCTCAGGCAGCTGCTTTGCACGGAACTTAGGATCTGAGGCTCCCCAATGAGGGAGATACGGATTATGCTCTTGGTTTTCCTTTGTTTCCTAGCTTTCGAGTCACGTGTTTTACAGGAACTGGACTCCTATATTTGTAGACATAAAAGACCTCAGGGTAATTTATGGCAGTCCATTCAGGATCTCTGGAGTAATATATCTATAGGAGGCCCAAACTCCTCATGGTAGTTGATTCACTAAACTAGGCAGCCTGTGTCAAGAATCATTGGATAGGCTGGTTCTGCACGTACCCTGGCAAGCAGGGCAGCCAGCTATGGATTCATCAAGTCAGGTCTAACTTGCTGGGCTTCCTAAATCTCCAAGGACCCTAGTGCTCTGGAAGCCCTGAGGGGCAAGCCAAAAATTCCTCTTTGTCTCTCTTATAGTACTCTTTTGCAGTTTAGTTCATAGAAATGCTTACAAGTTGGAAAGTCTACATCCAAATACCAGGGACTAAAAACTGCATTAAAATGGGATTCAAACAGAGAAGTAGGTATGATTTATGTTAAAAATGATAATGTCTAGAGAAAGAAAATAGGAAAATGGAAAGAGAGCAGTAAGAGTACTAAGACTAAACTGCCAAGATTTCTGTATAGAATTGCAAGAAGCACAGGAAGGAAAACAAAGAAACTGGAAAATGCTGTACATGCTCAAGCAGGGAATTTTGATATTATAGGCTCAACCAAAGAATGGTAACTGAACAAAAATGTATTGGTATTACTTAAATAAAATTTTAAAAATATAAAACAAACAAAGAACACTGTGCATTATGGGGCATGATTGATCTTTATACACTACAGATTTAAATTATTAATATGTGTAAACAAAGCATCTTAATTCCTTTAAAGCACCAAATAATTTTATTTGTTAAATATCAGAAGAATTTCCAAGTTCAACTACCTACCTTTGTTACTTTTAGTAAAGAAATGTTCTTTGTGGTTTTATACATATGGTTACGTTAAAATTTCCATAACAAGCAAAATCTGTATAAGAATCCTAAACAGCACGGGTCATCAGCAGCATATTTTCCACCCACAGGTTAACTCCAGACTGCTGGCTCCAGTAGAAGTCACTTCCTCAGTATATAATACTTTCACAAGAGTCAAGGCTACTTGACCTTCACACATACCCATCTCATGACCCTTCCCTCATAAACCTGGTTTAGTTCTGACTTCGGGATTTTTTTTTGGTGTCAGCATGGACATTTTCTTTCCCCATATGCAGGAAACACACAGACAACTTTAGATGGCTGATCATCCTTCATCAACACTCATGATATTCCACTGCAGAGCTGAAAGAGATGCAATAACTTTGGGGGAAAAAAAAATTCACACTTTATCAGAAAAGTGTGAGATGTCACTTTACAAGGACGCTTTAAGAAAACAGAATAACTTCTGTTATTATAACCCTCTCCCTTCCCTCAAATCCCCAGTTTCAGACTCTTTTAATTATTTTGACAGACTTTGTACATAGCTGGCTTCCTGAAATTCTTTAGGAAAGCCTTTATATTTGTAGCTATAACAAAGGCTAAAACCGAAACTTTGAAAGTTGAAAGCTGATACACAAGCACAGATAAAGGACAGAGGAAAGGATGAGGCCTGACATTACCATTCCTATTCTAATGTTTGCACCTAAAACTCTACCAAATATGAGGATGGAAAATAACCTCTACAACTTTTTTTTTAATTTCAAGACATACTATTTAAAGGTTACTCTGTGAGGAAACAGGTATTTTCACACAAACTCAAGCTGGCAGTGTTCCTCTTATTGGCACAGTGCCTTTGGATGAATTTTATAATCTCCCAAATATTATATATATTATAATATATAATATCTTTGTAGAGCTTGTCTAAATTTTTCTGCTTGGGCTCATGTACATTGGGAGAACACTATAAATACTGTTTTGCAAAGAAGCATCATAACCAAATATTGCCGTTCCAACATCAACAGAGTTGAGTAGACTTTTCTTAGCCATTTTTCATAATCATTTGTGTTTCTTGGACAATGCACTTATACTTTGTCATTACCAACGTGCCTGCCATAGTAACTTTTCCTTTTGGAAGTAAGGAACTAATTAATAAGAATCTGCTTCTATTAAGATAATTCCTTTGAATAAATTACATTCTTGTCTCTTTAAGTTGTATATTTTAAAGAAATGTATGAAATAATTTATCAAAAATCACAAGATATTTGTCTAAGACACACAAGTAGCACTCACAGGTGTTGTGCAAATTTTCTCAGGAGAGTTCTACCACCCAAATTATATCAATGCCAGCCTGCCTTTAAGATCTTCCTCTACAAGAAATTCTTAAAGCTAAAAAAATTTAGAACTAATGCTGGCGTACAAAAGTGATGACTGATACCGAACCAATATTATGGCTGTCAGAGCTGAAACAGTTTGTGTACCACAGTGTACAATATATATCCTCTATTTAAAAAGTCTTGGGTCTGTCACAGACCAAATATCACTGACTTATATCATACTGCTGTAACAAACAGTATCACTTAGCTTATATCATACCGATACAATTCTATTCTATGGGAAGTACTCTGAACCGGCTATCATAATGTAACTGTCAACATATATAATCTAGGGCTACAGGAACGTGGATTCTACACCTTTCGCAATTAAATTCCTGTCTAACAGCAAGCAAACTAGTTAGATCCAAAAGTTCAAATGTGGCTAGCACCTAAACAGCTTGAGAATTCAGGTCTTGTCCATTTGTGACTCTTATACCCCTAACGGTAAAACAGAAATAGTAGATTTTCCAATCTTAAGCAGATAAAGGTAAGAGTGAGTGCATGAGAGAGAAGTATGATAGACTAGCTTCTAACATTTTATAAATATCTTAGAAAATGACCTTTAAGTTGGATGTACAGAAAATGTCTGTGCAGAAAATGGATGCTGCACTACATCGTTAGAAAAATTTGTTTCTGATACTCTTAACAAGTTCTATTTCATCATGAACCCCCCCACTACAGAAAAGAACCACTACAGCTTCCACGAAAGAATGCAAAAAGAAAAAAAATCCAGATTCCAAGGTCACAGCAATTTGAAACACAGTTTGCAGTCCCATATGCAGGCTTGGAAAAGCCAGAATGCACATAATCCTTTTAAAGTCATATACTTATTATTGCTTTTGAATTAAGCACTGCATAAACCAAAGTGTGCTTCTTGGCATATTGTTTAGATAGAAATAATTACTGCACTTCCACAGTGTGGCTATAATCGCTGCTTTATATATATTTCTTTCCATTCAGTGCCAGAGGAAAGGGTATTCTTGGTAGGTTTGTTTCAGTGTGCCACTCTGCCTCAGTCTTACACAAAGAACTCTTTGTGGGGTCACAGATTAGCGTTTGGGCAGGCAGCCAAGAGAGATGAAAGGAGGATAGCTACACTAAGGATGTACATAGCTCATGCTCATCAAATACTCCGGGATAAAAAAAAACAAGAAAAAAAAATCATGTAGTCTATGATTTCAGTAGCTGTTCTCTGTTCCCTTAGTTTCCAAAAAAAGTGCTTTTAGTGGAAGCTCTAGTAATGTGCAGTTCTACTCTGGCATTACATGTCACAGACTCTCACACATAATAAATATTATCTCAGTAATATTTAAATATTCAGTTATAGCAATATTGTTCAAGAGAGCGCAGGTATAGTCATATCTTGACAGAGGAGACGTATACACCCACCATTAGATAACAAAAAATTTTATTACACTAGAGTGTACATTTAAAAAAAAGATGGAAAGATAATTCAGAATAACCAGCATAAACCATCATTGTAGAAATAATTGTGAAGAAATAGAAACTGCTTAAGTCATAAAAATCAAGACCAACTGTTCTTACAATGCTTCCACCCATATGTATGTATCTACATCCATCCATCTGTATAAATCAATAGCAACCATACAGTGCTCAATTTCAAACAGAAAACACTGCCTGCAAAGGATGCTAAGGATATCTTCTAGAACTCTGAAGGAATTTCCATTCTTTACATAGTCAGGATCTCAAATGATATGTAGAAGGATATATATTTGTGGTGTAGTAGAGTGTCATGGTTTGATGTGGAGGGGGTGGGGGTTCTGGTGGCAGGAGAGGGGTTTTGGTCCCTGTCACCTCCCTGGTTTTGGAACTGGGTTAGGCTTGGTTTGGGCCACCAGATCAGACTCCCATCCCCCTCGGGGTTGAGCCAATAGGGCGCCTCTGCGAATTGCCCTATTTAAGTCGGGACAAAGGAACCGAAAGAGGTGCTTTGCCCAGGAGTGGGAAGAGAAGGGAGGAGGGCACTGCCCCCGCTCCCTGGCTCCCGGCTGGGCGGCTGCCTGCGTTGGGCCGGCGCTGCCCACGGAGAATGGCGGCGGCGGAGCCAGGTGGGGAACTCCAGGGGCACCCCGCTCTCGGGGTGCCCACTGGGCTGAGTTCACCTGGAGAGGACTGAGATCTGAGAGAAACAGCTGCATCGACACCAGGTCAGTGAGGAGGGAGCGGGAGGAGGTGTGCCGGAGCCGAGTTTCCCCTGCGGCTGGTGGTGAGATAGCAGGCGGCCCCCCTGCAACCAGGACGGCCTCGGTGGAGCAGAGACCCACTCGCGGCCCGTGGAAGGAAGATGCCTGAGCCTGAGGATGGTCATGTTGGGACACACGACAAGGCAGAGAGGCATCTGGAGTCTGCGTGACGACCCACGCCGGAGCGAGTGGCTACAACTCCCTAAGTATCCGAGACTGTGGTAAAGCCCACACTGGAGCAATCTGTGGGGAAGGATTGTTTCCAGTGGGCTGGACTCACGCTGGAGAAGTTTGTGGATTTTTCCTCGTGGGTAGGGGATCCACTGGAGCAGGGGAAAAGGGTGTAAGGACTCCTCCTCCTTTAAGAAAGAAGCAGCAGTAACAGCACGGAATGAACTGACCTGCACTCCCCCAGTCCCTGCCTCTTGTGCTGCTGGGGGGAGGAGGTAGAGCCGGGAGGAAAAGGAAAGGGGAGGGGGAAGGTGTCAGTTTTAAGATCTGGTTTTGTTTCTTTCTGTCCTCTCGAGTAACTGGTTTTGTTTCCCTTTGTCCTTCTAAGTAACCATTAATAAACTGTTTTGCTTTAAGAAAGCCCAGTCTGTTTTGCCTGGGACCATGGTTGGTGGGTGATCCCTCTGTTCTTGTCTCAACCCTCAGTCCCTTTATTTTTTTTTTTCTCCTCTCTACTTTACTGGAGAAGGAGAGACTGTGTGAGTTTTAGTTGCTGGATCAGCCTAAAACCACGACATAGAGAAAAGATGCAAAAGTTGCATTAAATATGGAGGTAAATCAGAAAAGGAAGATATTACTGTACAAGGATTAAAAGCTAAAAGTCTACTTAGTATTCTAGGAAATTTCTAATGGGAAACATAACCTTCCCCATTTATTTTACCACAGGTCAGTGGTAAGTATTCACTGAAGATGTCTTAGAGCTTATATTCAACATATTATCTCTATTTGGAAACTGACATGAAATAAATGAACAGCGCAGTCTTCTGTGCACAACTGACTTGCACAACAACCACTGTTCACAACTGCCACTTCTTATTGGCAGTCTGAGCAGAAAATCTAAGGATTACATTGGCACCAAGTCTGAAATATGCTCTGAAACCAAATGATGGTCTCTTGAGAACATAGCTGAAGTACTTCATAGTGGAGAACAACTACAACTACCTGTGCTATTCATAGCTTGTGAGTAGAAGCTTTCTGTTTTCAGCATTGTGATATTTTCAGTACGCTTTATTTGGGAATGGTAAGTTTAGGTCCTGATAAGTTATAAAAATAAATTTTCCAAATACAGTAAGCACTGTAAAGGCAAAACAGAGCGTTATAATGAGCGCCAAATGGAGGACTATTCACTATTTTCACATCAATTTTTTTAAGCAGTTATCAGAATAGTGTAAGAAGCAAACAGCAAAGTATTGCTGGAAATCAACCAAATATAAAAATTATATGTGAGTAATATATATAACAAAACTACTACTTTAAACACTTTCTTACCTTAGCACTTTCAACGCAAGGACAAATAGCCCAAGCTGCACTTGCTTGAACATCTGGATTAGGATTTTTCAACAATGACCATAACAAACGAACTCCATCTAGATGGTCAATTATCCTATTGCAGAAAGACACCAAAAAAAAGATAAAATTAATTTAGTAGACAAGGTGAAATTTTAAATTATACCAGTTTGTTTGGGACACTGCTAGAAAAAAATATTGATATGATTTTCTTTAATATACCGTTCTGATTTATGTAAGTGGTTGTGCTTTATTGTCAGTTAATTGCCAACAACATACTCAGTAAACTTTGCTTACTATAGCAGATGGGTGTGAACAAATGGTGTAAAGACAGAATATGATTTCTAACTACATCTCACTAATGTTATTTACTTTTTTCTCAGCACTGTCATTCAAAATGCTTACAGAAGATAAAGTAAAGTAAACTACGTTATAACCTGAACTCATATAAACATGAAAACAAGCATGTGACTTTTTAATGATCTGCATGCAAAGTGAAATCTGAATTCAAGCATACTGGCTTCTTTCATATAGTAACAAATACTTTCCAAAACAAATATTTATGCCCAAAACTATGTACTTAATATTTTATTCAGTCTATGCTTAATATATTTACCTTACTCTATGACATATTTTAAAATACTATGTTTCTAATCTAGCATTAGAAATTAAAATGGTCACACCACAGTGCATCCTTTGTTGGGCATGAATAACGTGTAACTTGTTTCCCATGTGTTCCTTACCAACAAGACTAACACTGAACACTATGTTATAATTACTTAAACACGCTGTAATCAAAGAATCTTCGTGACTAGCTGAAAAATGAATTATCATCAGAATCATCTCTACACCATCTGTGTTATGTTTACATATCAATCAGGCTTGGGGATTGTAAGTTCACATTAGGGTCCAGTGAATACCTTAAACTGGAAGGAAGGTCAAACAAAACTTAATTGCCTTTACAAACATGCCTTTTTTCAAAAAGATATGCTAAACCCAAAGCAGATGAGCTGAAGATAAAGAAAACTAAGTACACCTTCATAGTCTAACCTCAAAAGTAAAAATTCAATTGTATAAAATCAGTCTACCTCTTTAATAGTAAATACAAGAGAAATTTAAAAACATCTCATTTGTGTTCACTATACATAGGTTTGCCAGGAAATTTTTAAACTAATTATAAAATCAGCTTTGTATGTAATCCTAAAATCATTTGAAGCAGAAAAAATAATTAAAGACATGAACTCTGTCTAAAATAACCAAGGATTTTATTCATAACACTTTTATGAAAACTCATTAAACAATTATGTTTTACAAAATAATACTTCTTGACCAAAGCTATGGTTAGGCTGAGATGCTACAAGTTTTTTAAGATCTGCTAATTTTAATACAGCTTATTTCACATACTCAGCTCCAAATCAACTGTAAGAAAATCATCATTCAAAGGACAAATTCATAAGTCTTAATGCAGCAAAATAAACCAGCATGATCATGAACTACAGAATTACATATACATGTCCACATAGTAATGATGAGTTAAGTAGAAGCTTCAAAATAAGCTTTTAAATCCCTCCAAACTCTTAACACTTTTAAGGCATTTTAACATTACTTTCCTGTCATTTCAGAAAGCACAAGGAATTTTTTCCTATATTGGAATTAATTAAAAAAAACCCATGAATCTTTCTTCTAGTCAAACAGAGTACTGACTATTTACCAACATGAGGTACTTCCTCCCAAGAGGGGCTAAATATAAATGACCCAGCTCCAATCAGTTTATAAAAATCAAGAGATAGAACCCAAACACTGAGCTCAGATTTTTCCACCACACTTAAAAAAAACAACCTCTAGGCTGATTTATCTTTCCTTTCTATTTTTTGAAAGCTTCCTTTTCAATTTGAAGTTTACTTTCATTCTCTTTTCAGTTTTCCTGTCTTCTCTTTTCAAGCTAAACTAGCCTCACTCTACGGTTCATTTTCTAAACAAGAGTTTTGACTTTTGCTTGAAGATCAGAAAGACCAGTTGTCTTAGACCCAATAGAACAGCTCAAAATATCTGAAAGTGTAGTCCTCTGTCCATTCAACATGTAGAAAATCAAACTAAAAACCAGCACGGACTAAACAAACAAATTTCCAAACTACATTGTTCATCACTGATTACTGCTTTCTCTCAGTTACACTAGATTAACTCAAATGAAAAGAACCCTACATACAAGAACGATGCTCTTAAATTCTCATACTGGAAGAATTATGGTCGTGTAATCACCATACAAGCATAAACCCTTTTATTTTCACCTTGCTGAGAACATATATTTGCCAATTAGCAAAATGCCAAGAAAGCATTGCTAAACAGTTCAATTTTTTATCTTTCTATGGTTTCACTGAACAATGTAGCAGAGGAAGAAACTGGGTTTTAAATGAGTATATCTGCTATAAAAGCAAAGGGACCACTAAAATAAACGGCCCTGAAAAATGTTTCCTCTATAAAAGTACTTAGACATTTGTTTCCTTTCTATGTGAAAATTCCTTTTTGAAGTGGACAAAAAAGCACATTTACGTTTCCTTACAAATAAACAAAGATCGGAAAATAGACCCGTAATCCTGAAAATTTCAACTCTGATGGCATAACGCTAAACAATATTCTGATTTGCTTTTGTATCTAATTTTCTTCCAAAAATTTATTATAACGTTATTAGCAGGATGCCGAAATAACACTACTTACCACAGTAAATACAAGCAAACATACCTTAAAATTTATTTTGGTTGGTATTCGATTCTGTGTTCATCCATATGTAGTACATTAGTCACTCTGTGGTTACAGTCACTTAAATGATATATTCCATAATAATTTGTTGACATTATGATGATAAAATTAAACTACAGTTAAATCTGGATTAAGCAACCACTCATAGGACTGTTAAAGGACAAGTCTTTTAATAAAGACGCAGAACATTTTCTTTGAAAGATGAAAGAATCTCATAAAAGCTGAAATAATATGGTACTTAGTTAATATAAAAAATATTAATATTTAATATTTTAAAGATCAAATATTTAACTGTTTTATAGAATCACTGAACTGCACGTATGTAATGTATCTAGTGTACAAAACATTATTAATAGTCAAAATCTTAACAGGCATGAAAGTCACCCAAAGTAGAAATGTAAACTTTATTATAGGTAATTGCCATCAGGTGCTTCACTATAAGCACATAACAATTTATAAATATGCAGAGTTTAGAAGCAAAAGGCCAGATTCTGAACTAGTGTGGCTTTATATCATAACATAGCAGAGGCATCTCACACTAGATTTGGATCAAGATGGCCTCTTGTGATTCAAAGCATTGTGCCTTGTCATAGACTGTTCTTATTTGATCACTGACATAATTTAGAAAAAAGTGTAGATTATTCTGCTCCTCAAAATAACCAAAAGTAGTTGTATTGGCAGCTAGAAATAGCTGGAGTGAAGAGGCACTCCTATGATGCACTCCTGTGCCAGCCAGACATGATTAGAACAGAGGTGAAAGGGTATGCAGCCGACATCACTCCTAAAAAAGGCAACTGTAAGGTGTCTGAGCAAAAATCTTCCTGGTTTCCACATAGAACAGCTGAGGTATAGTGTATATACAATATGTCTTATTGTATATACACCATAATAATTTTAATGCAAATAATTTTAATGCAACTAAACCCATTCAGAGGTTACTGGAATGTCTAGGTGACAGTGAACTGGTATTTGCTGTTTGACCAGTGCAGATAATTTAACAAGACAATTTTTTTGAATTACTTTTGTTGGCTGTTTACAGTCAACAGTGGTTCAATAAAGACTTTTCACATTATTTCATTTAAGAATCTTGATATCATAGAATGGCATAGGCTGGAAGGGACCTCAGAGATCATCTAATCTAACCTCCCTGTCATGGGCAGGGACGCCTCTCAACTAGATCAGGCTACTCAAGGCTCCGTCCAACCTGGCCTTGAACACCTCCAGAGAGGGGCCATCCACAACTTCTCTGGGCAATTTATTCCAAAGTCTTACCACTCTCGTACTGAAGAATTTCTTCCTAATATCATTATATCATTGAACATCATGAGATGTCTGTGCAAGACGTGGGTCACAATTACAGAAATTTACTTTGCTTTTTTATATATATCTGAAACTAGCAAAGCTGTTAATCTGAAATAGTATTTCTCTTCCCAATTCAAACTTAATATTGAACACTTCCAGTAGAAATTTCAACATGAATTGCTTAAACACATATACATACACACAGCTTAGACATCTGTTTGTCATATTTATCATCTTTCTCTGTTATTTGCCAGAACTTTTGAGAACTCTAGTTTAATTGCCTGCCAATTTAGACCACAAATACAAATGTAAATAAACAAAGTTATACTGACTCTGTGTTGTGCTCACTGGTAAGATTATAGAGTTTAATTCTGACAGAATGTAATCTCATCTTTTTTGAAACCACAATTTAGCATGTTTCTTAAAACTTTCACTAGCTGCTTCAGACTGCTTTGGTAAATAGTATTATATACCAATGACTCAAACTCCATCTGTTTGGCTAAAATAATTGTATATTTTAGTTTATAAGATTCTAAACCCTCAGTTTTGAATGCGAGAGATGAAGTCAATGGGTTTTCAAATTAAAAGGGCAAATGAAAATCTAGTGGCAGTTAAAGAATAAGCACTAGTCCTCTGCTTTTAGTAAGAGAAAAATAATAACTTGTTAAAATTTTCTAAAAAATACAAATATACATAAAAGATGTGCAGCAGCATCTCTGTCAATGGCTGTGCAGCAGAATATGGAGAACAGCTTTAGGCTGTCCACATAATATTAAGTTCGGTCGCATAGTTATGCTTTCTTTAAGACAAGTCAACTTATTTTTTGCTGTGAGAGATGCTGGCTGCTGTTCTTTATGTTACATAGCTCAAGAGAGTCAGCAAGAGTCACTTAATTGCTTGAAGTTGCCTTAAAGTAAAGGCTCGGTGCAGAAAAGTAACACTATTGTACCTTCCACTCAGTAGTTGTAGAAGTTAAAGTGTCGACTACAAAACACAGCAGAGATAAAATATATTAAAAAGACACAGAAGCTGTAGATTTACCTATGCCTATCTACTAGTCTCTCTTTTTCAGTGTAAGCTTCCTCCACGGATCATAAGATAAACATACAATATTTCCCTCAGAAGTTAACTGCACTGCTTCACAGAACACTCTCAGTTTTTTTTATAATCCATAATTATATTTTATTTCTTATATTGATCCCATCCTCTTTACTGCATACCCTTGAATCATTCACAGAAACTACATGAGGTCCACTCTTGATCTGTACAGTTTCCACATATCTACTGCTGCAAGTATAACCACATTCAAAATAGAAGACTGCTCAACAGAATATTTAGTCTCTAAGCCACACTTTGGTAAACACACATGCAGCTAATGAAATGTAAGAATGTATCCAAAAATTCCCAATCCTTATGAAGGCTTGATACTCACTTTAAATTTTCCTGCTTTATTCTCGGTTTCTAGTACATATGAAAGTCAACGATAGCAGAATCTAGGAAAATCACCACAGTTTTCAAAGCTTCTCTAGTGCCAGACTAAAAAAGTAACTCTTTCAACAGTGCTTGTCTGTACTAGATGACAAAGAAAACAAGCCTCAAGACCTAGCAGCCAAAATTGTCAGCAGAAAAGCTAATAGTAGAGAACAACTGATCTCCTAGAACCTGTCAAGCCATTCTGAGGAATAAGGGATTATGAAATAAGAATTGTAATAGCAATCCAGCCAGCTGAACCAGGAAGACCAGAAACAGCTAAGTATCAACCTGCAGTAGGAAGTTCTCATCACCTGTATATACTTACAGGCTATAAGTGGCTTTGCTTTCTAGAAGACAATCTTGGCACATCTTCACATTCTTGTTAAGATGGGTCCTTTTGGTTAAGAACTTCAGAAAATGTTTACAGAAAGAGAATGAACTCAACAGTAGTTTCCAACAAGGCTACTTACTGGTTTAGTCTCAAATTCTGTATATGGAACAAAGTTATTCTACAGACTATGTATCCTTCATGTCTTCATCCTCCCAAAAAGGAGGAGAGCAGTTTGGATGAGGGGTTAAAATTTCAATTCCTATTAGACTAGTCAAAAAGGAGAAGAAGGGAGAGGAATGGACGTCCCTTTTTTTTTTGGAGGGTGGTGCTCTTAAGTACTCTTAACCCTGTGAGAAGCAGAGCACTCAATCAAGCAAATGATTTAAACATGTGAGTAGTTGCACTGGTGTCCACGTTTTAACTATGCATTGTTTTTAAATATTTTGCTGGACTGGTATCAAATGTATCCACACCTGGATGACTCGTGCCTTGGGAAATGACAGAAGCATTATCTATTCTAGTACTACAAGTCTAACTAGCACAATACATCAGGTGCACATCACACTCTTGCGAATAATAATAATTCCTGTGTAACAGGTCTTTTGTAGTAGTAAAAAGTATATTCTACTTTTGATCTAAGACCTTGCTTACTTGTTAAAGTTTTAAAATATTTTTAAAAACTTTTTAAAACTTGAGAACCTTCAATAGAGAATTTTTTCGTAAGAACCAAATTCAACATTTGATTCCTTTGTCCACTCTTTGCAAACTCTTTTGTCCCAAAAACCCTGTACTCTCTCCTTCTTAAAAACAAAATGGACTTCATTCTTCCACAATTTTAGCAACAAGTTGTGTTATTTTTTGTGCTTATACTGACCACATCCCAGGATGAAGCTATCCATACTGGATAGTACAAGTGACAGTCCCGAGTACTGGAGTATGTCTGAGCTTTTATCAATATCAATTTATATTTACTGGCATTTAAAATTCTCATTTGATGTACAATGTTAACTCTGTTAGGCTAATACATTACTGTAGAGGCTAATTTTTAGTGAGATAAGCCGTGAAAGTGATTTCATTTATTTGTACTTTCATGCTACATGGCTAACTGTTCATACAACCCATGTTTACAGTTGTGTACCATCTAGCCTTTTGCCACTGGGTGACAGCCAAAGCATGAAAACAAAAGTCCTATTCAGGAAAAGAATTCTCTGCACTGCTATATGAATATCAAGTGAATTATGCAAATAAGAACAGGAGGAGCTTAATAAAACTCTCTTTCTGACCTTCCTTACATATAAAGATGGAAATATGCTAAGAATCTTGAGGTAAATATCCCTGTAAGGGAACAGTCAGCACAGTAAATCCGACCTCAACATTTAAACGGAACACTTAATCATAAAACTCAAGGATCTTTGTAAGCTGTACAAATCTGCATCACAAAACCAAAGAGAGCAGCAACTCTCTCAACAAAAAGACAGTCTTTCTCTTTGGTTTTGCAAAGGCATAAGAGGAGAGAAAAGGGCCCAAAAAAAGTCTTGAGTTCATAAAGGAATGATGGAGAGGGACAAAACAGATAAAATACAAATAATACTCTACTTCACAAATTTTCAAATTATTTTTCACGATAGTAAATATGCACATTTCTTTTTAGAATTACTTTCTCTAATTTAGGCTGTCATTTATGATTTGAGAACAGATGTAAAAGGAGAAGGCAAAACAGGTACATTTAAAATGATGTTCTGTAACTTAGAATTTTAACTTTAATAAAAATCAATTTATTAAAGGTTTGTCTGATTTTCCCCAAAATGCAAAAGCTTTACATTCTATATATTTCCTTAATGATTTTTTTTTTAATATATAGCACATTTTACAGCAGGATGTAACTAACTCACACAGCCCTGTGGAAAACAAAAAGTAAAATATCCTTTTAAGTCAGATTAGAATTGACTATGTTTGTGCCAATTTTTTTTTTCAATTTTTAAAATGCTATGAATATGAATAGCTTACATCATATTTTCAGGTTCTGTTGCACAAGCTCCTACTGCTTTGGTGACATTCACAAGTAGTGCCTGATCAGTTCCAGTAAGTAACTTCACTAGAGGTGGTATTCCACCACATTTACAGATAATAGATCGATTTCTTGGCTCTTGGCAACATTCTCCCAGTGCTCCGACAACATTTACAAGAACTTCTTCAGGCTGGTCAGTAAGCAGTCCTACCAAAGCTTCTACGACTTTATATTCCCGAAATCTAAAATATAGAAATAAAATCAGAGTTGTTATTTTCAGTATGTTACTGTTATAAGTTTAATTTTATAATTAAAGGATAATTATGATTGAAGTACAATGTTTAATTTCTGTATGTAAAGAATCTTGTTGAAGAAATCACAATACAGGTAAACCACTTCAATCAGTTCTTGAAAGTGTGACATATGGCATAATTTCTCACCTACCTTTTTGGCTATCTAGGAATCTGCAGAGTAGTTTGAGAGTTTTTTAAAACTTGACATCCCAATGCAACATCTATGAACAGCTGAAAACATACTGGAAGACTGGCAAGTACTGTGGCATCCTAACTTCCAGTACTTTTTCCTGCCATGCTAACAATAGCTAGAGTAGTAGCGTATGAGACTCTCTTCCACCTCTCTGTACCAAAGGATCACCCTTACTTTTCACTAAATATTAGCCTTTAGAGTTTGCTCTGACCAGTTCTACACTTAGTTCAGGCCTAATAAATGCATTTTCCTAAGGTCAGACCTATAGTTCTAGTCCATTTCAATTGTACTATGATAAATTCCATTTTGAAATCAAGTAATAAATTGACAGAAATTTGAGTTGACTACTATATTAATACTTCCCTCATTAATCATAGCACTTTTGGTACTGAAAATCAAAAGATGTTTTTAAAAATCCTGGAGATACCATCCTACGAACAGATGCATGTTAAACCTCAGAAGTTCATCTTTCAGATCAGGGCTTTACTCCTCTGTACTGGAGTTGTCTTCTAAGTTCATTTTGTTCAGAAAATGCTTAACAAATAGTGTCTCTACCTTTCATACATTTTCTGTGATACGCCTTGACAATTCCACTTGGTATATCAAGCTGGATCTAACCAGTATATTATATAATAATTACGCTTTGATTTATACCTTTGTGTAAATATACATCATTCCTTCCTTAAAGAGCGAAGTTCTCTGAGGGTACAGAGTTCTCATTTTTGCTTCCCCCATGGCTCCTAGCTTCTGGAAATGTCTATTTGAGCTGCAAATACTCTGTATTTTCCAGGAATCAGTTGTACATACGGCTTTTCTTTCATATAAAAAAAAAAGTATTTTTGAGATTTTGATGGAAGAACTAGAACAGTTTCAATAAAAGCTAATCTTTCCTAGTTGGTTTATGAGTATAACAATTAAAGTAACTGAGAAATGAGAAACTTTCAATTTTCTTGATTCAAGCCTTTGCTTAAGGATCAATCTTCCCCTCTTTATTCACTATAATTTGGAAGTATCTCTATAATTCTTTTTCAAGAGAAAAAAAACCTCAACAGCATGAAAAGAAAAGCAAGAAAGCTAGCAAAGAATTTTTAACCCCCCCTGATTTTCTCTAGCTACTTTATCTGTGTTGCATATCAAGTACTTCACTGATGGAACGATATGAGCTGGCTCTGCCATGGGCAGGCTACACTCTGACAGAGCTGTTGGCTCGAGCCATCTTGTGTCCAGAAGCAGTATGGCTGCTTGCACGCAAACAGATCTGAGCTAGTCTGGCCCAGGCACCGAGATCAGTTCATTGCTGAGTCAGCACATCCCAACAATGTACTTCAGGTATAGAAAACACTGTGGTGTAGTTGGAGGATAATTAAGTAGCCCTGCAGGGACCAGCAGTGTTTGTTAGTTCTAGCTTCAAGGCAGACTCAAGCTCATCCGTCCAGATCTAGTTATGTGTTTGCAGAGTATCCTCCCTTCCCGCTCTGTAGTATCCTCCCATCATGAGTTTGGACAGGTTTACTGCTTCAAACTCAGCACTACATCATACACGAGTTCAGCTCAAGTCTGGAGCTGTGCTTGGCTAGTAACCTTTGAGGAGCATCAGGCACTTGGCAAAGATATGTGAGTAGCCCAGCAAAAATCTGTTTGCATTTGGACAGAATTATTGGCTACAGCTATACTAATAAATAAAACAGGCGATGGCTCATTCTCTAGCCCTGAGGACAAGAAGCACTACATAGCATCCATATGGCTAAAATCTCTTAGCCTCACAACTCAGGGTGGCCTCACCCATTCTCCCTAATGGAAACAATCTGTTGCCTGTTGCCAGGGAGTGTCTGGGCATTGTCTGGTAGAGCACTCACTTGCTGGCACAGGCCAAACTGTGTAAGGGACTGCACTAGCAGTTAAACAGCATGGATAATCATAACATAGTGCCTGAGGCTCTGTTTAGTTTACTGGTATAGAGCGAGCCGTTCAGTCTATCTCATCACTGACTGATCCAGAACCAAGGATGTCTCTGTGCAGATACCCTAGAATGGAAAAAGCAGTAGGACAGCAGTAGACTATGTAAAGACCACAGCTCTGTATATCAACAGTTTGGGAATTAATTTAGGACAGCAAAAAGCCATACTGTAAACCCTTATTACTGGAATTCTTTCTGATTTCTATCCAGCAGTTATCCATCATATCTGCTTGTCCAGCAAAGTACATTAAAATTAGGGCTGCAGGAAGAGGTTATCTCTTACTGATACTCCTTCCAGCCTATGAATCTTACATTCCTTTGTACAGATCAGCATAACTTCAGCAAGAAGCCTAGCACATACTCCAGTGGAACAGGCTTTATTTGAGGTAAGGTGCATGAATCAGAAAAATGAATTTCAGATGAGAAGGTCGAATATTCTCAATCATTAAGCTGTTCCATGAAATGTGGAGGGTGATAACTCCTGCTGTCACATTCTCAGATAATCATGCAGGACTCTGATATTGAGAGGCTACAGGTACCTATGGTAGGACTCTTATCAGTTAACTCCACTTATTTAGAAGCTGGGTGTTCAGACAAAGCTACTTTTCTGAGGCCTATGGCATCTGATCATTATTAGCCAGCTGGACTGAGTTGAATATAATGAACTAATTAACCAATCAACTCAAGGTACAGACCCTGCCTACAAGAGGCAGGCCATTTCCTCCTGGCTGTGGAAGATGCACCAGTGTCCTTGGTGCTGCAGCCCAGGCTGGTGAGCAACAACTGGTGACCCAGGTGTGATACATCTGTGAGACCCTAAGAAGCCCCGACTCCCTCGCCGGAGCTGAGAGCCTGAGCTGAAAGAGCCAGAGCCGGGAGCCCAAGCGAGAGTCCTTTGGTGAAGAAGGTAAAGCTGCAAGCCCCGACGTGGTATTCGCGGGAGGGAAGCGTGCTGGAGTTGAATGAATGGATTGGGTCTCTGCTCACCTTAAAGCCTTCATGAAAACAACAAAAAATTGTAAAACAGAAGGGGGGAATTATGGCATCTGATCATTATTAGCCAGCTGGACTGAGTTGAATATAATGAAGTAATTAACTAATCAACTCAAGGTACCGATCCTGCCTACAAGAGGCAGGCCATTTCCTCCTGGCTGCAGAAGATGCAACAGCGTCTTTGGTGCTGCAGCCCAGGCTGGTGAGCAACAGAGGCCTTTCTGTAGTCAATGAGAGGCATCTAGCTAATTATTTCAAGTATATTTCAGTAGGTGGACCTAATGCGTATTAGATATGTACCCTAGAATGACATAATTTGCTCTCTGTCTCTCTCGACTTAGAAGGTTAAAGCTAAGTGTGCTAACTACTCTCTCTACCATGCAGCAGTGATTCTGGTTTGTAAGCTACAGAGAGGAGTTGGGTTATCAGGTATACTCACATGTCAAATGTTTAGTATGTGCTAGTACACCTCCTGACTCAGTGTCCTGTATCGTAACGATTCTTTAGAGGTACTGATTGTCCCCATTGACTCTTAAGGTTCTAGGAACTTAACACTGTTTTCACTGTGCTCTGATGATTTAGGTGGCAATTTTTACAGTACTATAAAACCTAAGTTGAGAGTCTAACTGATTATAAAATATGGTTTTGAAGAATCATGACATAACAACTTTGAAAACTATAGAGGTCCATAAAATCAAAACAGAATAATGTAACAGATATGTGTAAAATTAAATAGTTACTTTGACACATTTTCTCCACTGATGGCGCATTTCCAGATTGCTCCTGTCACAGCTGCTAAAAGTTGTTTGTTTTCAGAGTTACCGAGCAGAACAGATAGTGGTTGTAGACCTCCATACTGTCTAACCAGGTCACGTGTTTCTTTATCTTCTGCACACTATACAAAAAATATATATTATGCAAAATCCATAAAATTATGTTTTTAAAAGCTAGGTGTATTATGTTATAACTAGTAAAAATTAATACAGAAGAAAACATAAATATTTTGTTAAAGTATCTGAATATGCTAAAAACTCACTGAAAAGCCTGACAGTTAGCTGCTACTGTATCCGCAGCAGTGCTTATACTGCCACATTGTTCACCTTGTGGGCAAACAAACATAAAAACCCAAAGCAGTTCTTTGCATAGTGCCCCGCCTCTCCCTGTTGGTTACCTGGGCACGTTAAGGCTTGCACACAAGAAAATCAAGTAAGAACTTAAATACAATATTAAATATGCACCTAAAATAGCCCCATGGGAATTATCCAAAGACCATCAATATTTTAATAACGTAATTTCTTACACATTAAAGAAATAATATAACTAAAAAATACTAAAACTGACAACAACATGAAAGCAAAGGACTAATTCTGGCTCTGATCTACTGATTATAATAATACGATTACCTTAAATATGGCACTTGCACTATGCATCTGAAGTTCCTCATGTTCACTGCTCAGATTTTTCACTAGGTTCTCAATCATTCCTTCTGTCCTTATTGCAAGTCTGTAACTTGGCTAAAAAGATAAAACTGCATCCTTTAGATCCTGTATATTAACAGTTACTAACACTAGTCACAATAACAATACAGTGCAACAATTCTAGTCTTTGATTTTGAGAAGCCTTGTCCTTTATTTTAAGCACAAGTCATCTGCATTGCCTTGAAAATACTATTGATGCTCTCAAGGTTAATCAAATACATAAATTCTCTGCAGTTCTCTTCAGATCACCTGTAAAACCAGGTGCTGCAATGCCTATTTTGCAGCCACATGGCTTAAACTGAATTCAGACTATTCTTAAAGGTGTTCAGACTCCCTGCTCAGAGCCAAGGAACAGAAAGATGCTTCAGAATGGGATCAAGAAGTACCCACTCCTTTCATCAAGAGCCAGCAGCTGAAACAACAGATCTATTCCTAGAATAAGGTTAGAAAAACATGTTCTTAGAATGAAATTTTTTAGTGATCTTTTCTTCCAAATTTTAACCCACAGGCATTGTAACAGGGGACCATTTAACAGAAGGGAAACATCTGTGTAAGAGATGCATTTAGTGTTATTTCCAAATTTGGCTAGATAAGAAACCCTCAAAAACTTCCCCTTCTCAATATAGACTTACTGAAGCTAAAATCTGCCAGGTTGCTGTCTTGTGGAATATGCATAAACCTGTGTAGTTCAGGAAGATAATTTTGAAAATACAAAGTTTTTTATAATGTAAAATCTTTTGAAAAATCCTGTCTTCCATGTCTCAGATTCACCAAGGGAACTTATGTATATTTTTGACCTTGAGTACAATGCATCTTAACTTCAAATATGATTCCACAAATGGAGAAATAACAACTCATCTTATATGGCAATGGTAAAGAATACTTTTAAGCAAATTTAAAAACTGAATATACTCAAAGCTGTGAAACCTGCCAAGGAAATCTGTAGAAAAATCACATATATCCCTTTCTTCTTTTTACAATCAATCAGACACCGTCTTACCCAATTCACAAGGACATTGTAAACTCCACTGCCCTGCACTGCATTGGTATTTCTTGGCCACACCTGCAGGTCAGCTTTGTAGAATTTAAATGTACTGATTACCCAGAATATAGCATCTTAAGTTGCCAAATTGGTTAAGTATGATGAAAAAAAAAGAGAAAAAAATGAAACCGACTAAGGATTTCATTTGTATATATTTTGTTTCAGAAATGATTCCTAGCCCTTTAAATAAAAAATGTGTGGCCTTTACTTCGTTACAAGCTGTGATGTTCTCAAAAACACTTTGACCACACAAAGCATCTACTTCCTGATGGGATAACTGCCCTGGTTTAAGTGACAGTCAAACTTTTAGTCTAGTAGCTCTAGACAAGCTTCCTTTTACTAGTCATTTTTTTTCATAATTAGAAATAACTTGGCTATATGTGCTTACTTACTTCTGAGGCACATTCTTGTAGCGTTCCCACTACTGGAGTCAAGATGTTTGCTTGTGAACATTTGAGCCATCTAGCTAATAATGGAATGCCACCAGCTTTACGGATTGCTTCTTTATTTTTGGTGCTTTTGCTGCAGCTCCAGAGTGCCAAAGCTCCACAGCGTGCTATTTCAGCATCTTTTGCTTGGTATAGTGTTAAACTGGCTGATCCCACTGAAACACATTCCAACAGCCCAACCTAAAAAAAGCATTTTTTAAATTATCTACAGAGAAGATTGCTATTATACTGCATTTTAATGATGGTAAACAGCACCACAAGAACCATGTATACAACACATGATGTACTCTTTAGACAAAAATATGCATATGACAAGGGTTCAAATCTTACTGTCTGCTTACCAATTTCTTGATTCCTCCATGCTGCCGTACTGTCCTGCGTGCTTGTTTAAACCGAGCAACGTTAGCAATGGTTTCAGCTGCCAAACATTTTAAATCTTTATCTGGAGAGTCCAGTATGTTCACCATCATTTGTAAGCCCTCAAGATCTGCAATTGCATGTCTGATCAGTGTATTTTGACTAATTTCCTTCAGGATTTTTAAAGAACCAATCTAAATAATGGAAGATAATAGAAGTTAAACATCATAAAGTATACATAAACATAAATATTATTTAAAATACTGAGTTATCTAAAACATTGTATCTTTTAAATTGAATCAGAAGAAAATAAGGAAACTGAGTCAAAGAAATTGTTTTTTTTTCAAAAAATCCTTGAAATACAAAAAATACAGAAATTAGAAAAGAAAGAAATCTATTTTCTTTATCCTATATAACTTTGAAAATTGAAAAAATATTGTAATAGAAAGGCATATTCATTGCTCTATTTGACAAAGCTACTTACCTGACATTTAATTTCTTCCGTATCAAGTAAATTAATTAACACTTCAAGACATCCAAGGTCTCTGATGGCCAGCTGACAAGCTTCTTGAGTCAGATAATCTCTCATTGAACACAATGCGATTACAGTAGCTGTTGGATTACCTCCCTAAAATAAAGCAAATAATTAACAAATGTGTAAAGTGCATTTAACATAAAACTTAATCTCTTCTACTAGTAAACCTACTACTAAAGAAGAAATATGTTAGATTATTATTAAGTTCCAGGGTTATCTAAGGCCTTTTTGCCAAATATCTGTGCTGGACAAACTGGTAGACTGTAATAAAGAACAGGATTAGCAGACATCTGTCCACATAAGATATTCTTGCAGCAATATGATATACTTGGAGTCATCATGGATGTGTTAAGAGAAGTCCTACCTTACAAAACGTACCAAGCCTGCAGCAATGGTGATCTAGTTGACACGTTTAATTGGACTCCATAAAGATTTTGACAAAGTCCCTCCCTGATACCTTTTAAAGAAACTAAGCCACTATATTTGGAGTGAAAAGAATGACTAAAGGATAGGAAACTGGAGATAATAGCGAATAGTCAGTTCAATAAAAAGATGTGATTTAGTGGATTTCCATGGATCTGTGTTGAAGCTGTGCAATTCAACACTCATAGATACCCTGAAAAGTGGAAGGACTAGTTATGTGACAAAGTTTGTTGTTGATATTGTGATTCAGCGTCAGTTGTAACAAACTGCTAAAGAACTTAGTAAAACTAAGAGGGCAATAAAATAGCAAACAAGAAAATGAGAAGTGATGCGCATCAGAAAAAACAATCCTAACTCCATAGATGAAATTGCAGGTTTTTAGCTGACCTAAAAATTAGAAATGATACCTTGGTGTTAGGGTAGATGTCAATAAAAAACAAATGGAATATTAGGACTTATTTGGAAAAGAATAGTGAACAGACAATGGCACTATATAAATCCATGGATCACATACACCTTAAAAACTTCATGCAGTTCTGCAGCCTCAGTTTCAGGAAGGTTACTATAGCACTGGAAAAGTTTCAGAGAAGAGCAGCAAAGAGAATCCAAGGTTTTTTCAGTCTAGAAGAGGGATGCCTGAAGGGATATGACAGAGGACAACAATGTTAGGGATAGCATTGAGTGGGATAGATAGGGACTGACTGTCCAATGTTTCTTTTAATACAGACAGAATCTCTTTTAACAATGAGGTATAATAAGATTCAGGTTCAAAACAAATAAAGGAAGTTGGTTCTTCAAATGAGGCAACAAACTAGTGGAACTAGTTGTGAAAGGATTCTGTGAAAGCTGAAAGATTTCATTGAAGGCCAGTAAAAGCATAAATATCTGATTCAATTTTCAACTCCGAGATAAAAACAGGTAGGGACCTGGAGAGTGTCAGAAAGCTGTGTGTCTGTCCTGTTCTTACTTTGGCCTGGGCATTCATTCATGGTCCTGAGTTTCTTCTGCCTTGGTAGAATATGAACAGTTTCACACTACTGTAAGTGTCCTACATTTGTGGAAACCAGACGTCAAGACACCTGGTGTGCAAAAGATGAGCTTTAACCACAGAAAACTTTCATTCAAATTATCATGTCTCCTCTGCTGTAGCAGTCAGGTTATTGGGATACATTATCTTTTGATCTGCCCAATACAGTTTCTTTTATGTCTAAATTTAAGGTCACACACTTACAAATAATGAAAACAGGATATGGCTCAATGTAGGAGTTCTATCCTGGAATCCAGAGAATATAAAAAGATTTGGGATGTTGAATATGAATTTGAGATTACAGTGTAACATTTGATTAAATGGATGAATTTAGGGATTTATAAGTGAAAGAACTGAATAGGAACATAGGTGTTACCTCTTTTTAGGCACTTGTACAACTACTACTGAAATTCTGTGTCTAATTTTCCTTTTTACAGTTCTAGAAAGAAAGTGAAAATATGGAGATGATTCAGAGAAGAGAAATAAAAATGACTGTAGGCCTGGAAAACAGTTGCATTAAGACAGACATGAGAAGCATTATTCAGTTATTAAAAATTAAATTAAGGCATGATTTATTCATAGTGAATAAACAAGTCTATGAGGAAGAGAAACATGATCACAGAGAGCTCTACAGTTTAGCACAAAGGTTTGATGATTTGAAGTTAAAGGTACTAAAATTTAGACGAATAGTAAAGTGTAAGTTTTCCATTGTGTGTTTAATTATCCTTTGGAAGAAATTACTTAGCGTGATGATAAGTTTTCCAGCAGTGGAAATTTTTCAGTCAAGATTGAATGTTTTTCTAAAAGATAAGCTCTATTTCAGTCACAGCTACTAGACTAAAAGCAAGAAAAAGATCAAAGAATACACCCTGTGGTATGCAGAAAGTTAAACCATATGATAACAATGGATTCTTTTGAACCTATAATATAGATTTACTATTAATCAAATCAGGTATGAACCCAGCTGCACAGAAATTAGGAGGGCTAAGCTACCATGTAGCTGCAACAGAAGCTGGAGTGCACAGGCAATGCCAACTGTTGCTAATGTGGAAGTTAAAATTTAGAGCACCTAGTAAATCAAACTATAGTCTCCACCTCCCACATGCCTCTGAATTCCAGGGAAGCTTTGGCTCCCATCCAGATCTGAACTATGCTGCCCAAGTCCATCTCATTCAAATGACACTTTTGAAACTGTAGGGGACTTTGAGCCAACTTTTTCCAGAGGAAAATATTTTGCTTAACTGTACACATCATACTGAAATACAGAATATTGAAAAACTGAGTAGTGTTTGCTAACATAAAACAAGTAGATCCAACAAAACCAGAACTTTTGCAGTGTATTTCTTAAATATAAAGAGCAACAGCAAGACAAATATAGTAAAAATGTCTTTAACATGCTCTAACATCCTTTAACAAATCCCACAAATGTAGTAGAAAAATCACAAGTGAGAAAATACATTCAAAAGGAGTGTGAGAAAAACACTTGTTAAAGTTTCAGATCAGTAACTTACATCGGACAAAACACTTCTGCTAATCAATAAAGTGGATGGTGCTTCTTTTTACTTATGTTTCTTGTAACAGCACATATTCACAGAATTTCCCCACAGAAAACTGGTTAAATATAAAGGTAACTTTTTAACATCTGTAACATATAGTGTCCTAAAGGAAGACTCCTATGATTTTTTAATCATTGTTATCATCCTGACTTCAGAAGAAAATGAAACATGTCTAGCTTTAAGAACATATGTTGATCTCTTTTTGTAAAATATGTCCTAAGGAATAAAATATTGTAGCAATTTCTCAAACGTTTCCCCAGAGAAATCAGTTTACTCACACATATCAAAGTCTAAACAGTTTTTTAAAAAATCCATAAGATATGATTCCAAAACTACACAGAAGATTCTGTAGCTCTAAAGAACCAACAACCGTCCTTTTATGAAGTTTGTGGTCTTTTCATATAGCTTAGACTTTGAGATTTACTTTGCTTTGTATTCTAAAAATTTTGCAACAGGTGTTTAAAGAGAAAACTTGTCTTTTTATTATTTTACATAAACGTAAGAAGTATATTGCTAACCTGACAAGCAGTGTCTCTTCTTTTGAGGAGTGCTTCTCCTACAGTGAAGTAATTCATAGTTCACTTATCTTACACATATAATGGTTAGCATATGACATTTAATATGGACCAGGTTTTAAAAAATAAACAACTTTTAATTCTCTTATATTAAATAAAAAATAGAACTGTATAGAATATATATATGCATTCTATTTTTTCAGCTTCGAAAATGCACACAATACTTGAACTGTTTTTAAAGTAAAACCAAAATAAAATATTTTTCATATGTGCAGAAGCATTAGTTCTACAAAACAAGAACTATTACTGATGGTTTCAACAATTATTTTTTGTTTCTTTAAGTTATCATTACAGTAAGTCTTGCAGTACTTACAGCACAGATTTTAACATGCACGGAAATAGTTACTTCTCCATTAAGTTGACATAAAATCTACATCATGTTGTTATACCATTTGAAATCTGATATGTTGGATGCAAAATAAACTCTACTGGCAGATCAGCAATCAATTTTCAGGCTTGAAATTAAGTACAGATTTAGTTTAAAATATACCTCTCTTCCTATATGGTGGTATAAGATCTATATCCACAAATTAGATGAAAATAAAACAGTATCACTGCAACACTACCAGTAAAACATCTTCTGTGCAACGTATGTGTAATGTCTCTATTACGATACTCAGGGGTCACAACTGAGAATTACAGAAGAAAGTGTAGCAAAGCTTGTCTTTCTTTTGCTTTTATTTTTGAGGTGTTTAACAGACCACTTTTATAATACAATAATGCACAGATTAATCTAGCTAAAACTTTTAATGTACATATACAAAGGCAGCTGTTTTAGACAATGGTAAGACCATATAAATTTGGTATCTGTGAGTCCAATCTCACCTTGTGTGATGGAAGAAAAGAAAAAGATCTCTATAAGACCTTCAGCATAAAATTTCTCAATTACAGTAGGGCAGGGTGTGGAACTTGCCTTTATATTCTTTCCACAACTGAAAAGGGCATTTCAGGAACGGTGAGAGCTACAGAGGTGTCAGGAAAAGGTTGCTGAATTATTTTTTCATTCTCAAAAATGTAAATCAAGATTTAAGGTAAAAAGGAATATTAGCCCAGTTAGTTTGACTGCATTCATAATATAGGTCATTAAGTTTTCGACCACCTATTTTTATGTACCACAAAATAACTATAACAGTTGATTAACACATACTTTGCATCTGTCTGGGGCATGACTTCCATCGTGATTAAAAGATGTCAAAAAATGGGAAATCTAAAGGCTAACCATCTTTACTGTTAAAATAATGAGCTTGCCTGACTTCAATTTTTTTCAATATGTTTTGAAAATCCAGACACCAGAACAAGACTCACTGCTTCCAAATCAGTTTTACCAGCGCTGTATAACAAGGTAACCTTACTTCCCTACACCTACTCACTGCTCCTGATTACAACAAAGAGCATTCATTGTCTTTGCCACAGAAGCACTGAGCAACTGTTCAGTTGCTTGGATGCTAACTTCTAAAGTTTTTAGAGTAACTGTTTCCAGAAGATAGCCCGCCATTGTACAGGAATGTTCTGAATTTTGTGTTCTCATTTACTTAATTTTGCACCTGGGCATTGTAAGCACATTTGATCTGAACGGAGACACCCTGCCAAGCAATTCAGATCTGTCTTTGAGAGCCCATCCTGTTATTGCACATACTTTGCCATTTCTGGTTTTCAAGAGTGACTTCATATTCACATCCAGAACTCTGACAAAACTGTTGAATGGTGCTAGGTTTAGTCACCACTATGCCAGAAACATCCTTATTTGGTGATGTTTCTCCAAATACGACTGTATGCATTGGTTAGTCCATTCTGAATGCAAAGTAAGATGCAAGACACAGACTTTTGGCTGCATCCAGGCCCTCTTTTCACTGGCTTGTTTAGTGTCCTATCTTTCTGCATTTAAAAATCCTTGAGCTTTCAGAAATTCTTCCTTAGGATCTCACAGAAGGCTGGACGCTGCTTCTGAAATATTCAAGTACCTTCTGACACCTTCTGGCAGAAATGCATTCAAATACAGTATGCCTCTCCCCCACCCCACTGCTCAAAGACCTCAAGTTATGGTGGCTCCTCAACAATAGGAAATGGTAGAAAATAGCTACCTACTTAGTTGCTGATGCTAACATTTGTTAAAATTAGTATTTAAGGTCATCCTAGGGCTTCTTAAGACACAAGACATTTCTAGAAAACCAAAATTAGCTATAGGGACATATTTTAATACTCTTAAGCATTTCACTTATTTCTCTGTATGTTTGTTAAATGAACTCTACAGTGAAAAGAACTAGCAAAGATGGCTTCGTGCTTATTTTGCAGCCATTACTTCCTAAAGCAGCTGAACTCATCTTGATTCCAAAGATAAGTCAGGGCAGTTTGAAGGCTGGTTGTCCAGGACATTGCACAAGTACAATAATGTTTTCAAATGGCAGTGTATCAAATAGCAATTAAATAAAAGCTAGCAGGAGGTCAGAAATTCATCCATTATTGTTATGTAAATTCAGGAAACCAGAAGGCATGATGTAATAAGAAAGAAGGAAAGAGGAAGTTCAGAAGAGTCATCAGTGCCTTAAAAAAAAATTTCATTGAGTGTGAAGAACAGGAAGTGTAGAAAGAGATTAATCAGGCAAAATTGTGAGCTTTACAGTTCACTGAAATTCAGGAAGCATACAAAGTGAGAATGAGATCAGGTAACTAAGAAGGAAAATAAAATAACACAAGCATATAAGGACACAAACCAAAACGCAACTACTAAAGGACACACAAGTTGAAACCATCATTTTGTTTGATACTTCCATAATAATCAAGAGGAAGAAAACTTTATTATGCTTTAGTAACATATACTTAATGTCAATGATGACACAGTAAACACTCTGCTTATGCTAAGGACATAGATAACTTAGATGTTTTCATACTATATATATTTTGGAATATATTGTGCACAGCAATTATGAAATCTCCATCATAGGAAAGAAAAGTTAAAGAAATATTTGTCCAGAATACACACAAAGAATTGATGCTGTTTTGGAGGCAAGCAGATGGAGTAAATGACTTCTGGAATTCTGCTCTAGTCCTATTTTCTTTTTTTTTTTTTTTTGGTGAACTTTTATGACGAAGAAATTTTGTAAATACTAAATGTTTTTTATTAGATATTTCCTTCTCATCTTTAAAAAAGATGATTGATCCATAATAGCTAATAATATCATAGGTACAGACAATAGATAATGAAATGTAAAGGCTTAAGATTTCAGCATCACATGTCTCATCCTAATTAAAACCCTCCCTAGTGAATACAAAGCTTTAAATTTTGAAACTGTGATTTCAGTTCAGTAGGCTAGGAAAGGAAGATACACATTTCCTCTAGAGTCATTTCTGGAAAGGGTAAACACCATTAAAGTTTTTGCAGATGATCTGCCAGCAGAAAGAAACATCATCTTTTCAGATAGCTGCGACTGTACAGGAGACTTATGGGATATCTAACCTGGCACAGTTCACTTTATGGCATGCATTATCCTGTTCCTTTTGCCTGAACGCTCCAACATCGTATGTGGCATAACTGTGCCACTTTGACCAAACTTCCTACGGCAGGGATCTGTATCAGAGTTTGGAATTGTCGCAACTGGCACTACAGAAAGGACAGTTTTATGAGAAAGGCACCACACCTGGACTCAGGATACCAGCGGGCCTTGAGTCCTTTGACAAAATTTCAGCCTGCTACTGGTCAGACGCCTTTTTCCAGTATCTTTATTCCCCACTTTCAACTGAAACCTAAAGGCATTATTGGAGTACAAGCAATAAAAATACTAACAAGACTGTAAAGAAGATGATTCCACATGTGTTGCCCAATATGTAGCAAAATGCACATATATGCATGGAAAAATCTAAACATTACAATAAAGTTACAGTGCGTTTCAGTTTCCTGAGAGAAAGTAAGATTAAATAAAATTAAAATTGGGTCACAAACATCTCTATAAATATACTATCTATTCAGAGTTTTCTAATTAAATTATTTAATTTGTATGTGGATTTAGAGTGAATATGACTTAATGCAACCAGAAAACAAAATATTGTTTTACTTTGCTTGGCAATGTCAAGGATTTTTTTTTTTCTGTTTAGACCTATGGCTGAAAATTATTTTGCCATAGTAAAAGTTCATTTCATTTACTGTATTAAATAAATTCTGGAGACATACCTTAATGTGCATGCCTGTGACAGTATGCCTGTGACTGAATAACAGGAAAGAAAACAGCAGTTTGTTGGCAGTTTTGTCATTCTTATGTAAAATAATACCCTAGTTTTGATTATAAGTATATATAATCTGAATGGCAATTACAATATTCTTGAAAATATTAAGACCTAACATACAAAGGCAATACATTTTTAGAAAATATCAAACAAACAAAATAGTACTACGTGATATTGAAAAGCAAGTAGGTCAAATTATAGGAAGCTTTGTCGTTATATTAGAAATTATTTAATTAAAATTCATTAATGGAATGAAAAAATTCCTAGAACAAAAACATTGCTTAAGTAGAATCTCAGCCCAATCTTCCTTGTTTTATACAACAAGGAAGTTACAATAGTTTGTAAAGTATAAAACAGAGTTCTTAATTTACAACTTTGTGACTTTTTTACTTTCTGCGAATTTGACTCTCTCAAATCACATACCATTTTGTAATTTTCTGCTGGAAAATATTTTAAAATTTAAACAAATTTTTATAAAACTTAATGAAAGACTGAGTATTGCAGTATAATATCTATAATATGCTTCAGCAAGGCAATTTTTCTGTGCTAGTGAACCTCTAAACATTTGTTCTGTTTTGGTTTAAATAATAGTTCCAATTTTTCATTTTAGTTTATAAAACATACAAGCTGCAACTTGTTAAGAGATGAGTTATGGACAAGTATAACTGAGTTATGGAATAATTCCCTGCCCCATTTCCTGAATCTTCTGGCGTTCTTTGGCTACAGGCTGGCAGTATGTAAACCATACAGATTAATATAACTAAAGCCAGTGGAAAATCACAGGCATCACAAAATCACAAATCCAAAACGTTCACATTGGACTAAAACCATGCACAGAAGCTGCAGGAGTTTAGCTGCAGATTAATACCTGACCCTTCACAGTGGCAGAAGTGACATCTACATTACGACTCAGGCACGGTGAGTTTAAATTGTCACCACACTTTATGAAATTGAAAAGAAATTAGTTTCAAAACAAAGGAATAAGGCTATTATTTTCTGAGTGAACCACAAGGTTTTGTTAGGCAACTGTTGATTCCTTCTCGAAAAATCTCCCAAGACATGTATCCATTCTGTTAGCTTTCCTTTCCTGATTCAGAGTAATTGGATTCCACTATAGAGGAAGTAAGAGTCAATGTAGTTCATGTGCAAACAAATGAACTTCTACTTCATTGGACTAGAAGTAGTAGAATGTTTTTCCCAGTAACTTCTCAAACCTCAAACTTGGAGAAAAGTGAAATGCTGACCCAAAAACCACAGAAAACCTGGCCAAGGTAATATATAATATCTTAACAGTGCAAGTTTATCTTTTTTTCATTTGTGAAATTTTCAGTTTAGGAGTGTATTTGTTCCCCAGTTGCATCTGGACAATTTTGTGAAGACAATGGACCACAGTCTTCAATCCTAGATAAATTTAGAGAGAAAAATAAAATGATTGTAATGTGCACAACAAACCCACAATCCCACTGTGATTTCTAGATCAGATCACTGCAACAGATATTAATTGGGATTTAACCTAATTGATCCATCAGAAACTACTGTTACTGCAAAACGTCACCATTCAAGAGGATGTGTGAGCACTGAGGTCATTCTGAGTTTTAGCTCTGGCTTAGTTTTGAGTTACCACAGGCCACCTGTAGTACCTTTGGTAGCCATAACGGAGTCCAGACTTCAGCTCATCTGGTGAAGTATCTTTAGGTAACTGTATTTACAGAGTATCTTAGATTCTCTCCGACTCACACCATAGTCTCCCAATGACATTCCAGCATGAATGAACTCCACTTTAGCAACCATCCTAGACTTCCTCTGCCCACCATGACAGGCCCTTTTAGCACACGCAAATTGCTTTACTTAATACATAAACCATGACCTTCCACCATTCTCTATAAGAGAAGCCACCCTTCTTGGTACCATCTTATCTCTCCAGCAGCACACTGCCTTCAGCTGCCACTATAACCAACACAGAAGGAGTCCCTGAACAGGTGATTTACCTCAGCATCCTTGATGATAGGGGCCGTGTTTTTGAAAGTGCCACACAGGCCGCACATTTCTTCAGCCCCAACTGAAGGAAGACTGCTCACTCATTTGTTTGGATCATGACATACTGAATCTTGGTCACTGTCCTGCCCTCTCCTTGCTTTCAGAAGAGGTTGCTCTGAAGAACAGAGACTTATACACTTTGTAAGCCACACACAATAGGAAAGTTGTTCCATTCAGTGCTCTCTGGTATTGAAATGCACAGCTTTCTACATGCCTACATCTGTGGTCAAAAGGTCAGACAACTCCCTCTAAAAATGGTCACTTCTACCATCAAATAACAAATCGTTTTGGGGTGGGAACTCCATTGCCACAGTAACTGTAATGGCAGTGTGCAACGTCATCATAAATATACTCAGCCTGCCTGAGGAGCTAATGGCTAATACCACTCAGCTTGACAAAATGTCTTCAACTGTGAGGTTAAAGAAGATATTCATAGTCCATCTTGCTGCCTGCTCTAAAGCGATAGTAACTATGTGTATAAAAAGATTAGCCTCTCTGTAATAATCCAGAGCCTGGAGGATCATCATGGACACTGACAGGATACAATGAGTGTGTGCACCACACTTAAGTCTTTAGCATTTGTGTCTTCTTAAGGCATAGAGGAACTCAGTGCTGGTAGGATACCTGTATTGTTGGCAAGCCTGAATACCCTATGCTGTCATGAGTCTATACAAACAAAACAATGCCCCTTGCATGCTGACTAGGTAGTTATGTTCAGACATTTCTTCATGAGATGATTGATATTATACAAGTATATGGATGCTCTGTGTGCTGAGCACGGCTGGCTGCAGACTGGAAAACCTCTGCAAGGCCAGCAAAGAGCCCTTTTATAAAGTTTAAGGGAATCAGGCCATGGCACTCAGGACTAACTTTATTCAACCTAAAACTGCTGCAGTCCTATACTGACCTGTTGAAAGTGGGCTATCTCCTGCAGTCACCTGCAAACATTTTTTTTATATTTATTTTATATAGGCTTTCACTTGATGTTAGTCTTTATCTGCCTTCCTTTCCTCCCTTTCTGCCTTCAGTCTCTGGCTGAAGCCATACATGATGCCATATGAATCACAAACCCTTGAGACAAACTTACCTTACAGTAATCCTTTAATGGCCTTCAAAATGTCCCTTTGACATGAGCAGTGAACATTTAGGACTCATGGTGTCCTTGAGCTATGCTTCTCTCCCGATTCTCTCCCATCCCATAAAGATGCCCTTTATGCCGCCTGTGCAATCTCCCTGCTAAAAGATACCAACTAGCTAAAAGATACCAACTGAACAAAAAATTCTTTCAGGAAAACTGCTAAACATGGCCAAATTTGTTTTGCAAGAAAAACAAGCAAACAAGCAAACAAGCTCTCAGATGTATTATGTGCTGGTACAGATAGGTGAGAACAGCTAGCTGGGATAATATAGATCAAAGTAACTCAAAAGGCCAAGATATAAACTTAAAACTGATTCTTGGGTAAAGAGAACAAAAATGCTATTTCTCATAGAACAGTAAGTGAGTAACTTAGATTCATATGATTCCTCAAAGAAAGAACGTATGTATGTTTTAGTGACTAGAAGGCAGATCCGGCCCTTTGCACGTGTGAAGAAATTACTGGATTTTTTACTTTGCTTCTCTGATTGCTCAGACAACATCAATCTCAGTGAACTGTCACAAAATCTCTGCATGTTGCTGGGTTTTTTTGACAGCTAATTCTTGAAAATTCCTTCCAGATGTTTATTTACTCTTGCCTTTCTCCAGAATCCAGATAACCTCTCTGTTCATCAGCATAGTGTCAGAAGAACCATACTAAAAATGTAATGATACTTTGCAGCCCACTTCCTAAAAAGCTCCAAAGACAGTGCCACATATGGTGACAAGAAGGTGAATAGCTGTGCAAAGCCAGTAGGCCTGGTCTACTGAAACCCTTCCAAAGAACTCAAAGCAAGGCAAACCTATAGGATGCTGATCATACTCCTATCATCTATGTAAACAAAGCTCAAGCATAGTCACCAAGCTGGTTAGGCCAAAGTTAGAGCACAGGTATCTAGCAGATGCTCATCAATTAATTCTCTCATTAACTGAAGACTGCCAATTAGTTTCTAACACAGATACCAAAAATGCTGATCTTTACAAAGTACTCCAAGGAAAAAAGGCCAGCAAGCACGCAAATCCCTATTTCCAGATACATAAAGAATCTGGAACAAGAGTAAGCCTTCAAAAGACTTCTTCACATTACACTCACTGATGATTTCAAATGCACAAGACTGTGGGAATGGGAGTCATCTGTCTAAATTCACTTATCTACAGCCATCCTACATTCCTGATAATTAAAACCAAGTCATCTATAGCCATCCCACGTTCCTGTTAATTGAGATATAAGTCAGCAAAGAAGTTGAAAACATGATCCATCTCACTTTGCTTAAAACATCAGATGAATCACATCCCAAAAGTGCCTATTTTTCCACTGATCATAGAGGTAGCCTTGAATGCCCAGCTCAGCTACAAACATCTACTACGTTTACATTTAGAGCTAGGTGAGATGAATCCCAATCTAGAACAAGGATACAGCCCCCTCCCTGCCTTTGGCCACTTAATCTGAGGAAAATAAAGCATATATATTTTTTAAAAGAATATGCAGGAAAAAAAAAGAAAGTAGAGGAAATGAGGACTGGATGAGAAAGAGAAAAGGGTCTAGGATTATTTTTTTTTAAATAACCTGCACAAACAGCACTACTGTTTTTTAATTTAACATTGGTACTTGTAAATCCTTACTGCAGATTTGGAGATGTGACATATGCTGCCCATAACACAGATGTACTACCGACCTTGAGTGACAGTGTCAGACCTGCCTAAGCAATTTTGATTTTGCATAGCCCCTGGCTCACAAAGAGAAAAAAAGCCTTGATTTTATTACAGCTATTTTATTTTTATGGATCCAACTCATTTGAGAAGCCAGTGGAAGTAAATCTGTGGAGAAAAATTAACAAGGTTGAACTAGGAAGGACCTGTGCTTGTATAGACTACTGGAGAGCTAGCACACTGCTGAAGTTTCATAAGCATGGTGCAGACAGAAAAGCCAGTGTGATTTGAAACCAGCCAAAAAAGATTCTGCAAGAAAACCAAAATTTTACCAATAGTTTATGAAAAACTAAGAGAAAAATGTTCTCTGGAGAAATAAAACAAATTTAAAACTGAGCTTAGTGAGAGCACAGGAAAAACAAATATTAAGGAAGACATGCCTGAAGCACAGGCATGCTTCTGAAATAACTATGTATATAGTAAGCTGTGATTAAATTGAGCCAAGATCCAATGTGGAACACTTAAAACCAGTGAAGAATGCCATTCTCACTTCTTGAAACTATTGGTAGCTTTCAGACACAACCATGTTCTAATTCTTTCAGAAAGCCAACATTTGATTATCTACTTCATGATTGTAAAGCTGTAAGTCAAATCAATTTGAGAATCAAATATCAATTATTTTACATTCTTTTCCTCAGCCTTTAATTTTTGACATGCAATCTCTTCTTTCTCATTTTTGTTGAATTCTAATTTTTTTTCTTTTTTTCTCTTTATTTCTATCTTGTCTTTCATCTAATCAGCTACAAAACTCTTACGAATGGGTGACTCTAAGAACATTAATTAAACCTCCACCACATTGAAATTAATCAGAGTTGGTGTTAATGGCCAAAAATCAACTGGCTGTTATGAATTTCATATGTCTCTTTTGATGAGGAATGATTGTTTGAACAGTATTTTGAGGAGAGAGCTATGATAGGTGAGCCAAACATGTGCCTAGAAACACTAGCAGGTGGCACATGATTATGTCTCATACATTTGGTATTTTCTGAAAAATAACAGTCTACCACTTAGCCAAACTACAGCAATATTTATTTTTCATCTTGATCTTTCAGTTCAGTTGAACAAGCTCCTTCGTATTACCCCATCACATACTTTGATAAAGGAAAAGATTTATTGTTAGACACTCTACTAATAAGGTCAGCTAAATTATCTGAAAAGTTGGTCAGTCCTGAAAACACAGCAGCAAAAATTATTTTATATACGAAATTATTTTCTATCCACTTATACATGCTTATTTTGAATTTAATAGCTAAAATATAATCTAATGCAAGTCTTGCTAATGTGATATTATAAAGAAAAAACAGTTAACTTATCCACAGATTGTGGGAAAAATAATATAACATGCAGTATGCTCCCTACACAGATGAGATATTTTTGCTCCTGCTGTTAGATAATAATATTTGCCTCTATTCCATATCTAGGGCCAGATTTCAGGATTACAGATAAATTTGATAATTTTGCACACAAAATAATATCTAAATTAGCTATGTATCTGACCAAATGAATAACTTCTATGTTAATAATCTAAGTATCCAACTATAGTTGTAAAGTTCTACCCACCAGTAACTGTTCCGGGGAAAATGGAAGCAGAGTGAAGAAACAGAGAGTTAGTTCCTCAGAATGTGTATTTGCAGTTCTCTGTGCAGTTTGTTTCTCAGGGACATCCATGAACACCAGAGATTTTAGACTTTTTCTATGAGTACCACGAAACTTTTGAGCAGTATTACAATGAGTAATATAAGTAAACAAACAATTGGTACTTTAGTGGGTATACTGTAACACTAACACTATTTTTTCTTCTCTTACAAAATTTAAAATTATTTTTTGTGTAGTTTCAATTTAAACGAATTAGTATTAAAAGACTCATTTTATTCCTTAGGCTAATATGTTCATGTCTCTTTTGAGGTTCCGCATTTTAGAATAAAACAGGATAGCTTTTCTGCTAATCCCAAAATACAATCAATTTCTTAATCCATGCATAGTTTACGAAGCTGATTTAAATTTTTATAATGAGTACTAGTGTAATCTTTATAATTTGTAACAATATCATTATAACAAATTTGGAGAAAAATCTACAAGCCACATCAATGTCTTCACAAATGCCACAAATTTCTAACTGGTTCATATAAAAGACTTGCTGTATATACCACCTGCTAAACCACAGGAGAGCTGAGACTGCTACACAATTTTCATTTGCACAAGAAAGCAATAACTTATTTTGAAACGCTGGGTATTTTCTATCACAAAGTTTTACAAGGAAGATATCTATTTTTCAGATATTCAAAGATATGACTTTATATCAATGCATAGTAGGGAAGTGTGCAAGCAGTTGTTGACTGCCTCCTCCTTCCCCTCCAAGCAGAGAAATGTCACATTGCAAAGCTTGCATATAGAGTGCAAAAGAACTCCACAGGCACACGCAACTGACGTTTAAGATTCATTCCTCAAATGTTCCGAAACAGGCTCCCTGTTTCTGTAATAGCTTGGACCTTCCTTGTCCTCATTCCTACATTTCCTGCACTCTGGTTTGCCCCAAACCCCTAAATCCCAACCTCCAGAAGTCTCCCTCTCTTTTCCTGGGGAATAAAACTATCCCATACTGTTTATCAACAATATCTACATGAACCTCTCATTTCAGATCCTGCATCTTAGCTCCTGGCAGAGCCTCACTGCATCTTTTCACTGTCTATTTGACTTGTCTGCATTCCTACCCTGTACCTTTCTTCCTCAAGAATGCTAGTGCCTTCCATATACAAAGAGCTCAGCTGGGGACCCACTATTCCTACCTGCAAGCGAACACACAGCTGTATTTCCCTAATTGATAAATTTGAGCTTCCCAAGAAGAGGAAATAAACTCTGCCTGCAGTGCAGCAGCCACAGTACATGCTCCTGGCTCAGCGATCCTCACACTGCAAAGGAGGCGCAGAAGCGATGGGCGGTACGTCTTGCCCAGCCAACACTCACTGCAATACATGCACTGTAAGAACCAGACCCACAGCTTTGATCTCTTAAGACTTTCATTTCCTTGACCCAATTGCCTAGAAATAAGCGAGGACTTTTAGAGGGAGCTGGAGAGAAAGAAAACGGAAGAGGCAAAGACCAGAAGGAATATTCCCGTGCATTCCTGCCTCCCTGGTCTGTTTGCCATCTTTATGTAACGTAAGACAAATACAGAGTGGCCTCCTGCCAACTAGAGAAATGTTGCTTGAACACAACAGTCTTCCAAAGGTCCTGTCAAAATGCAGCTGTGAGGCAGATGTGAATACACCCAGTGTATCCTACAGTTCTTTCAACCTTTTCCTTGTCCAGTCAATGAAATTTCACTGAGTCATGTGGGAGATGTCCTCCCTTCCCAGCCATCCACTGCAACACAGCACCAGCACACATAAGCACCTGGAAGCTGGTGTTCAAGGCCATACTTGGCGCACATCCTCCCTGGCTCCTGTGCAGCCTTTTTACAGCTCCTGGACCTGGCAGAAGATGCAAATAGCTGGGGAGAGACAGAAAGTTTGTTCACCTATGATTCCAAATTAGAAGAGAAACACAATTATGTTCTGGGAATGAGGACATTTGAACTGCAGTAATTCAAAACACATGAAATTAGTGGATATTTTACATGAGGTGTGAGACCTGACTGGTTTCACTAGTGTACCCTTGAAATATAGCCAAAAGTAGAAGGACTTTCCAGGTAAGAAACTGAAGGAAGAGTTCTGTAACTGACATGGTCCTGCAGAAATCTATCCAGAGCTCACTCTGGCATAGGTGTCCATATAAATCACACCTCTTCGGGGAACCAAAACCGAGCAGCATAAAGGTTTAAAGATTAAAGGCTTATTCTGGAGATTGGAGTTTTTCCTGGTGCAGTCACCAGCCCAAATTCACGTCTCAACATCTCAGTTTTATCTTACAACTGGCAATCATCAGTGCTCAACAGCAGGCAGCACAAAGCATTGTGCCCAGCTCTAATCGTGGGTTTTTTTCTCTTTTTTTTTTTCAGTGAACAGCCCCAGCTCTGCCACAAAGAAGATTCTGCATTTCTACCTGATGTTCCCCATTTCTAGCAAAAAAATCATTGTAAAATGTGACCCCCTCACCCTATTCCTAAAATTTTTCACATGTAAAATGTAGTCCTTCCTCTAGAAATTTAATACTTCAGAAGCACTACTTTAATAAATAATGTGAAATTTGAAGCATGCTCTCCTGAGTGAATCTCACTGTTACAAACATCAACAGAGCACTTAGTTCCAGTTTTAGCTACTCTAGCCCTAAAAGATGCCTAACACAACGCCATCACCAAGCTCACTGATCTATCTTCTGTGCCCGTTCTTAAGCCAATGGGGAGACATGGCAAGCGCACACATGCTCTAACTTCTGTTTCACAACCCTGGGAAGCTTGAAGGTAGGACAAGGAGCCAGACCACAGAAGCAGCTGCTTCCCAGTGGAGCAATTCCAACATGGCTGCTCTTTCCCAGAAAGGAGGGAGAATGGAGAAGGGCAAAAAGTCAGAAGGGAATTTCCTCTGCACTGGAACTTTCTCTCCATGAAGAGGTATACAAACCCATAGCCTACAGCCACAATTCACAGGACCTGGCAAGTTTGCTTTATACAAGCAGCAACCATCTTTTTAAGTTTCAATGACAATCTAACATTGGTATAAAAACTAGGTATCTTTCAGGTTTTATGGAAGCTTTGTGTTTGCAAATTGATCTTTTATAGAGTCTTGCTGAATTGTGATTCACATTTATTTTAGCAGACATTCAAAAAATGGTTGCACCTACAAATTACTGTATTTTCTAGGTTGGCATCTCAAATGTCGACTACTTAAGGCATTTTATGAAATTTTTAAGATGTGCAAACATTGTACACAATGTCTGAAGACACACAAGCCCTCTGAAATCTATGCTTCTATATAAATATGCTTGTAGATACTTAAATATTGCAGTCATAAACTTATTTTCTCTTATGTTGCATGTGTCATGAACACTTGCCTACATGAACAACAAGAATGCCAAAAAATATCCTAAGTCTGGCCAGAAGTGCCGTATTTATACTTGAATTAAAATGAATTCCATGTGCAAGCTAAAGTAGCACTCCATCAATAAAAAATTTCAACCACTGTCTGTGGTATGGCACTGAGGTATCTCTTTTCAGCTTTCCTGACATGAGGGATTTCTTGCTTTACATAGGTAAGCATCAACAGAGCACTATTTTAAGTATATCTTCAAGTACTTTGTTTAATTTATATCTAATTTAAAGAACTATTGGGAGACTCAGGTATGCATGAATACATAAATAAGTATATATTTGAATTTTCATAACAAAACTTTTTCATATGATGGAATTTTGTATTACAAACACTTCTTAACAGGTACTCACAATTCAATCAAAAATGCTCCCCTTTCTTTTTCCAGTTTTAAGCCATTAAGTAATCTTGCTTGTTGACAGTTGGAACAAAATATAGTCGTTTCTAAAACAGAGGAGCAGGAAAAATATATTTTCCTATTTGCCATTCTCAATCTTTACTCAGAATGGTTTAATCCAAATGTAGATCTGTCTCTATTGAATCAAATCCAATACTAAAATCTAAACATAACTATACAAAAGATCTAGAGAGGAAAGGGAGTTTGAGAATTATGTAACCAGGAGAGACATGCCTTGCTGATAAAGAGGGTGGTCCCCTTTATCCCCTTTATCCCATTTCATGGGCCAATGAAAAGATTTCTGGAAGTTTGTCAACAGTAATGAATTTCAAGTATCCTCTTCATGAGGACTTCAGGTCTTTACTAAAAAAGTAGCAGAGTTATTTCTCTGAGCTCTCAGAAAAGCACCAAGAGGTGGTCCACAGGACTGACAGAAGCAAGCTATTAGTAGACTGAAAGATTTGAAAACACCACCTTGAACTGTAATTACATGCAAATAGAAACAATTGTATCAGGCAAAATATATATATAGTGTGTTTAGCATTAGAGGATAGCTGAGGAAGTTACATGCTGAACGTTACACTGGATTACATTTACAAAGGGTGATTTAAACATCTCCAAAATTACAACAATACAGAGGTCCAAGCCAGAAAAGAATGCGTAAAGAATTGTAGAAAGACTTGTGTTATCCACTTTTTCTGTGTCTCTTCGGCTACAACCACTAGCACAGGTCCCACATACATGAAATGAGAACAAGTACTGAAAACTGTTTAAAATACTGAGTTACTGTTATACGATGGTTAAAGGACTGAAAGGAGCCAAAGCTTTGCTTATTCTTCACAAGTAATTCTGCTGTACCAAATGCCAGCACCATCATTTTATCAGTCGGATGTGTATACTCTGTAGCTGTACTCAAACAAACAAATAAACCAGTGCTTTTACTAGTAACTTATGGTACATAAATTCCAGTACAAACTTGTAAAGGAATTTCTCCTGAGGGAAAAACATAATTAGTTTAGAGTTTTCCAGAACAGTATTGGGTTGTCGTCTTTTTCACGTGGTTCAGACATACATATTCAAACATCTATATTCATCAGTTCCAAAAGATTTTCAACAAGTCTGTGTAGAGAACCTTTTTTGTTGTTTTAGAAGATGCCTGTTTATCATATATTTTTTCGCCCACTAACAGCATCTATCCAGACACAAGACTACGTTAGAATTACTTCAGTCACGCATTAATCATAGCTGATGAAAGACTTTAGGCAAGTATTCAGTTTTAATAAAAACTCTTGAAAGTTATTATCCACATAAAGAAATATCTTGGAAAGTTTCACCCAAAAAGCAAAACAGAAACCCAATAATTAATGAAGAAATTATACCATCTTAAGTTTTAAAGAACACTGAACAGATGGTTTAATCAAGGGTCTACAGAAGCCAAAAACAGCAGATTAAAAAATGCAGGAGAAACGAGTGTGTGATAGGAAAGTCCACAGTTCCAGGATTTGAACATACTACACAGCAGGGCTATTCAAAAATATATGAAAGGTGAAAAGGATGAGGAGCTGGTCTGGTGTCCTCAGATGTAGAAGGTAAAGAATAGCACTTTTTTAAAAAATAAAATATAGCAACGCTTCCAATTTACCTTTAAATATTTTGCAAGTTTCTGAATTTCCCAGTATTCTGATGGCAAATCAGTGTTTCCTTCCTGATGACGTACAGGCTGTTCTTCATCTTCCTCAGTCTCTGAAGAGCTTTCACTAACTTCTTCAAACCTGCCTGACGTTTTACTAAAAATAAATAAACAGCATTGCTCAATTTAAACAGCTACAAACTAATATGAACAAGCACATTTTAAACAGGCACAACAACACTGCCTAATAACAGAATTAGAAAAATATAACTGACATTATCAAACACTAAGTATAGTGATAATTACTGTAGATACAGAAAATAAAAATAAAAAACTGAAGGAGAAAAATAAGTAGCCCATACCATTTTGAAACTGACTGCATTTTAACAGATTCAGAAGAAATGCCACTGGCTTTCTTTTTGATCTTCAGAGACACAGTACTACTTCTTCCTTCTTCAGTATCTTTTTTTGCAGCCTTGTCACTAAAATATCTGGGTTTATTTTTAAAAAAAAATTATTATATATACATAGAACCAAAAAGCTATGGTTGGACAACTATCAGTACATATGAGCTTATGAATCTGCCCAATAAACTACATGAAGAAGAAAGTATGCTGTGTCTTACATGATTAATTTTGCTTTAATAAAACAGTAGAATATTAGAAAATTATATTATGCTGGCCTGTATGTGATACAATAACAATGAGTATATACAGTTAGACCACAGGTTCATCTGTCCTAGGATACCAACTCCAACCATGACCAATAGCAGCTATCTAGGTAACAGCAGGAGAACAACAGAAGAACAAAAAAAGTTTTTTTCCAGAATATTTTTCAGCAAATTGTGATTCAGGGCACTTCTGACCATCCTTGCATTAACACTTTTGGATGGATTTTTCCTCCATGAATGTGACTAGTTGCTTTTTGAACTCACATAAACAAATGGCGTCTACTATCCTGCAGCAAAGAATTTTAGAGCTTAGTCAGGTGTTGCATGAAGAAATCTCTCCCTTTGTTCTGAACTGGTGTCGCTGGCTCATTTTCATTTTATGCCCTTTATTCTTGCATTAGAGCAGACAGTGACTATCTGTCCCCTATTTACTGTCTCCAGTCATGACTGTTTCAATCTGTCGTATTGTCCCCCAGACATCTTTTTTCCACGCAGAAGAGTTCTAATCTGCCTAGTGCTTCCACACACTGAGCTGTTCCATAGCTTTGAACATGCTGAATACAATATATCATAGAATCATAGAATGGTGAGAGTTGGGAGGGACCTCAAAGATCATCTAGTTCCAACCCCCCTGCCATGGGCAGGGAAACCCTCCACTACACCAGGTTGCCCAAAGCCTCATCCAACCTGGCCTTGAACACTTTCAGGGATGGGGCATCTACAACTTCTCTGGGCAACCTGTTCCAGTGCCTCATCACCCTCAGAGTGAAGAATTTCTTCCTTCTAGCTAATTGAAATCTCCCCTCTTTCAGTTTAAATCCATTGCCCCTTGTCCTATCACTACACGCCCTTGTAAAAAGTCCCTCTCCAGCTTTCCTGTAGGCCCCCTTTAAGTACTGGAAGGCTGCTATAAGATCACCCCGGAGCCTTCTCTTCTCCAGGCTGAACAGCCCCAACTCTCTCAGCCTGTCCTCATAGGAGAGGTGCTCCAGCCCTCGGATCATCTTCGTGGCCCTCCTCTGGACCCGCTCCAGCAGCTCCATGTCCTTCTTGTGCTGGGGACTCCAGAACTGAACACAGAATTCCAGGTGGGGTCTCACGAGAGCAGAGTAGAGGGGGAGAATCACCTCCCTCGACCTGCTGGCCACGCTCCTTTTGTTACAGCCCAGGATACGGTTGGCTTTCTGGGCTGCCAGTGCACATTGACAGCTCATGTCGAGCTTCTCATCCACCAGCACTCCCAAGTCCTTTTCCTTAGGGCTGCTCTCAATCCATTCTCCACCCAGCCTGTGCTTGGGATTGCCCCGATCCACGTGCAGGACCTTGCACTTGGTCTTGTTGAACTTCATGAGGTTCTCACAGGCCCACCTCTCCAGCCTGTCAAGATCCCTCTGGATGGCATCCCTTGCTTTCCTGATATTCCAAGAAAGCTCCTAGGCCTAACTGGGCACAACCTCTGGTGCTTTTTGTCCCTAATTTACAACGCTGTGAAAATAAAATGTCCTTTCGAGTCTGGGCTATTCATACTATCACAGTCACAACAATAAAAGAGAATACTACTCACGATTACAGTCAGTTTCACTACATCTAGACTCTAACAATGGTTGTGCAAAAAGATAAGCTCTTGTCCCTGGAAAAACACATTTCTTTAACTGATGGTGGTAGGTCCCATCCAAAATGTCTTAAAAGTTTTCTTGCAACATGTCAAATCGGCAGACTTGAGAAGATACTGACTTTTTTGTAGGATGGCAAGCAAAGTCTTTCCTTCAGATAGTCTTCTTCCTCCATTAACACAAAATCAGAAAATATGAAATCAGAACTCCGTTCTGATTTCAGAAGACAAATCCAAAAATATCCAATATAGGTATACTCTATTTTTGGGTGTCCAAACTCTGAGATAATCTCATTAGTGAAGACTGTTGCTAAGCAGAACTAGAAAAGTGGCTCACATAATATAAAATCACTAAAAATTGGTAGTATAAATAAGAGTCACCCTTATGCTCTATCCTGCATATCTTTTGCCTCACTCAAGTGTGGTTTAGATTAAATTGTCTACTCTGTCTTGCTTTAAAGGACATTTTACACCAAAAATAAGAAACTATCACCATCCTGGAGGACCAGTACTGCAGATAGTTGCAAGATGTTTTCCTGCCTTGCTGTGGAAATGATGTAACGTCATCAAAGTTGTTGCATGACAGAAGAAAACAGAAATCTTTTCGGTAGTCCGTACTCTCTTCTTAAAAATTAACATATAGAGTAAATTTTGGTTTATTGCTCCTAACTTAAGATCATTACGCAAACTTATAACATGTAGTCCAACCATTAGCACAGTTTAGAGAGATCAACAGGAAAACTCAATTATGAAGTTAACTACTTATCTGTGCGAAGCAGAGAGCCCAGTTTTCTTCCACTTCATAGATGGTTCTAATTTCTTCTCGGCAATGGATCTCCTTGCTGCAGAACTTTTTACTTTCTCACATACATTCTCTTCTGTAAAATCATAAAGGTCCTGGGACTGGCCAGAGACCTTAGCATCAACTACTTCCATACGCTGACAATTCTTCTCATATGTTGGTTCTTTAAAAAAAGTATATTCCTAGTAAAAGGAGGAGACATGGTTTGTCAGTCATATTGCTATACGAATAATGCAAATTAAAACAATAAGCTGTAAGCACAATTCCTGGATGCTTAAAAATTGTATGTATTAAATGTAGAATTAGATTATGAGCATAAAATCAGACTGCCTTTAAAAGAATGAAACATTAATCTGGAAAGTAGCTGTTACTGTGTGCAAATTAAATGTTTTGAAATAAATGAACTAGCTAAATTTGGAACTTCCTGAACATACTTGAATATTGGATGTTGTTCAATTTCTAATATGTTAACAGTTTATGACACAAGCACGTTTATAGAACCTAATTCCAAATGTCTTAAGATCTAGAATTGCAAAGTCATTCTGCTTTCAATGGACAATTTATATAAAAACTATTTCCCTGCATAAAGGATTTACAAAAAGTTCCCACAAAAAATAATGGACATAAACCTGAAAATAGGCTATGATAAACTGCTAGACTTCGGTTCCAAGTAATTTAATTTGATATAGTTTAGAATTAATATAAACACATTCCATTTCAGTTTTTTCATCTTCTGTCCCTCAGGACAAAACATTGTTGAACAAGTGACATACAAGAATGGAGCTGAGTGGCACCTACCAATCCTTCAGCTGTCTGCGTCTAGCACCATGGCTGATCAAAAATATCCAGAAGAGAAAGGACTTTTGTCAACTCTTACTCTCTATTGGAACATATTCAATTTTTGCAGGAAGGACAGCATATGATCATTACTTTTTCTTATTATTGCAGCTGTCACTACCAGATAGGTGAAGACATTCCTTCATGTATCTGATTCAAGGCAGTTTCAAGGATATGTCACAGTAGGGTTTGTTTCGACTAGTCCCTGATGTGAATCGGCTGTTCCAGTCTTGGTGATCCAACTGTCTAATCATAAACTAACTGATGCTAATTCTCTCATTCTGAAAATGTACTCTAGACAAGACAATTTAACACATGACGAACTAGACAAATCACAGGGGAATTGATGCTGCAGTTTGACCAGCTAAGCACATGTTAAAAACCATGTTTCCTACAGCACTACATGCCAACAAGGCAATTCTAAATGTTAGCTTAAACAAGGCCAAGAAGACATTACAAAAATTAATTGGTTTTGCAATATATGTGTATGTAATGAGCTTTTTGAAGCTCTCCTCTTCTCAGAAAATAAATCAAAACTATTTCCAGTCATAATTTACTTCATGGAGGCAACCTTGAAAATACAGCTTTTCTCTGCTTTTCAGAGTTCAAGAATAGAGAAAATTTTCCCTCAAATACAAATACTCTGCAGCTCTACAATATTAACTTATTTAAATTTTAGTTCTAGAATGTAGAATGTACTAAACCAGCTCTTCAACAAGGCAATGTGATAAGATATTCCTAAACCATTAAAATGGTATGATTTATACTCTTCAGTATAAACTTATTTACACAGTTAGAGAATACTAAGAATTTATATCACAATTGAAGGAAAATAGGATACATTCTATTTATTTAGTCTTATTTACTAAGTGTACACATTTCTTGAACAGCTACAGTATCTTTAGAAGAGCAGAAAATCAGTAAAGAAAGGTATATTATCTCTATTATCAATATTAACATTAATCTATATTAACATTTAGGAATAGAACTGTAAAAAGTTATTAAAATATTACCATATTTTACCTTTCATCACCATGAAATGAAGCCAAATCACTCTGAAAATATGTTAAACCAGTAACTATGTCTAAAAACATTAATGTATTGTCATATGTCTGAAATGTAAACCAATATGTAGATATGACATTAAAAAAACACTTGCCTATGGGATAAATACAACACATTTTGGCACTTACTGCACTTCAAACAGAACAACTTACAAATTTAATTCCATAACTGTTAATATAAGCTACTATATTCATGCATACAACTTGAAATGCTCTATTCTTTCAAAACCGTCAAAAACTTATATCTTAAAAAAAATAAGTATCAGCCCCACATCCCAGAAAAGCAGATCTAAAGGATAAGAAAATTTCCCTGTTAATGACTTCCTTCTTGCAATAATTAAAATTGGATATAAATAACCACAATAAAACTTTTGACAGGTTTTAGCCTCTAATGAATTTTACCACCAAGTTATTAATCTGCTATAACCACACTAGAAATCTGAAAAAAAGAGTTTTATCAAGAATAATGAAACAACTAAAATTGTAGTGGCATTGTGCGATTCTAGTTAATATAGGGCTCTAAATAAAAGCTGAAACACTTGTATTTTACAGTGGCTGAAGCAACAAATAGTGTGTAAGACAGATGCTTAACTCTCAGCTCTGATATTTAAATCAGGCGGTTCTCATAAAACAGTTGGGCTATTATTAATATTTGGGTTACAAAGAATGATTACAATTTAAGTGGTTTGCATCACAGAAAAATATTGTCACAAAAAGTTGAGCTTTTCCATAAGAATATCATATTTTCCTGTTTAGCTTTTCCAGTGCTCCATAAAGAATAACACCAGCAGAAAAGCAAAACTGTTTATGCAAAATTAGAAGCCAACCTCATATGTTGGATTGAACCTCATAATAAGATATGATAGAAAAGACATGAAACAGTGTATTATTTGCTATTTACAAAAGGAATATATTTAGTAGAAACTGAAACAAATCCAAAGAAAAATAATAAATGCATTTTAGAGTCTTAAAAAATCTTCATTTAATCACAGACTTAGCTTTGATAAAGAACAGAAATGTTCAATGAGGTTTATAAAGTAATTCTTACCGATATACAATGTATGCTTGTACAAAGTAGAATACACACCCAATAGCAGTAAATACATACCTGTTTAGCCATATTTTCTACAAATCTAGGTGATCTCTCCCTTAAAAGTGTGACAATATCTCTATATACATCACTTTTTCTGTCATAGTCAATGTCATCTTTATCCTTTATCTGACCCTTAAAAAAAGAATAAATTGAAAATTATTCACAGTATGGCCTTACACAGGTAATTTAATCTGCATCATAAAATAGTGCTAAAGAGCACAGAGGTCATACTGTAATGAATTAGGTACAGAAGTCTCATGCTCAGCAGAGTCCATCAGACTTCAGTCATGCTTTGTAAAGATGCATGGATCATGGCCATGGATCCCAACAGATTAGGATCTTAAGTAGAATTCTGCAAGTAATTACTATCAGTTAATTGTACTGTGTGTAGTTCCACCAAAAAGAATTTACGGCTTATGGCAAACAACCATGTAAATATGAGCTTCCAGTGCAGTATGGCAGATGTCTAAAAGGATCAGAAAATAACGTGACCTGACTAGCCTAAGCTCTATGAGCTTCATCCATTAAAAATGTGATGTCAAAATTTCTCTGCATTTTTTAACTCTTAGGAGATTTGTGGAGTTTGCGGAGTTACGCCTGAGGACATTAGTCTCTCTTCAAAAAGAATGTAAGAGCTCTGGTCACTGCTTAACACATGTAAGGGACTACTATGCCTAAATAAAAACTACCTGTAAGGAAAGAATGAAGTGAAAATTAGAAGAAAATAGTTAAATAATTTCTAAAAAGCTTCCACTGAAAGGAGAAAAAACTTCTTATCATTTATAAAAAGACAAAAGCAAGCTAAATTAGCCACACACAATAATATTACACCTCAGATCAAGAGCAATGAGGGCCTAGAAAGGCATCTAGTCCCACAGTACCTTTAAACAGGAGCAGTGTGAAGGGCTGTTAGGACACGTTTAAAGACTAAACAAACACTGCTAGCTAAAAGTACAGAATACACTCCTAGCATAAAACTTATAGAAAAAGCACTCAAAACATATGGGAAAACTAGCATACATTTATTACTGTGTCTTCTCCTTCTGTACTAATAAACTAGCTCTGCAGGTCTTACAGCCTCAACACCACTAACCTAAACCTGACTGGTTTGTGATTTTAGCACATAAAAATATTCATTATTCCATTGTATCCTTTATTATTACTTACTCCATTTAAAAACACTCCTGCTGTGCTGCAAGTGATAGACAAAGGATCAGTGTCATGTGGTTTGATGAATAAATAGCAAATTTCTCCATGTACTTGTCTCCAGGGAGGAGCTCGGCATCCATTAGAGAACAGGTAATCTGTAACCAATAAGCATTAGCATTTTTATCCAGTTTAAAAGTATTTTCTAATAGTTACGCTTGATGATTAACATAACATGTATACAAATCAAATTCCCAAAACAATACCTCACTCTTAAGAATTCACAGAGTTAGGAATTAATCATGCAAAGCTCTTGCAACCCATGGCCCAATCCAACTAAGAACTGCAACTGTGCTTAGCACTTTTCAGGATCAGGGACTCAGTTCACTTCCTCTACTTCCACTGAAGACATTCATATAATCAGAGATTATTTCTGTAAGTAAAGGCTGAAGAACAGCATTCCACATCCGAAAATACTTTTTATTTTACTCTATAAATTTAAACTAGAAATAAGCACTTCAAATTTATTACTGATATTAATTTAGCAAATTTCACACAGAATTGAAGTACTTTAATAAGGGTATATATAAATGTGATACATGATCAGATCTGGACCTGATGTATATTCCACTGATTCCAGTACTGTATCTTCTCCTTTCCCAGAGAAACTCTTGAGAAGATTCACTTCATTATTTATAGCAGCTGGATTTAGTCTTATGTCTCTGCAATTAATAGAAAATGATCTAAAATGCATTCATCAGAAGGATGTACTCAGAGAAATTAAAAGAGAATATTACATGATTTTTTTTTCTTTTACATTGAGTCTTAATAGCAGCAACAAAAATCTGGAAATGGGATATTTTCCATTGTTTTTCTTAATTTTATCTGTTAGTTTAGTGAAATTTCAGTTTCACAGCTAATATGAAGTCTTTGTAACTACGAAACAGACTCAACGTAATACTTAATATGCTTTCATGAAGAAACAAACATTTCCTTGAAAATATTTTACTTTAACTTTGTTGTTTGTACAAATGACTTCAATTTGCTACCAAAACGCAAAACATATGCAATAAAAAACCACACTCGCAGGCACACACTTGCATAGCCACACCTACAGCAAAATCTTCAGGAAAAAAAAAATGTTTTTTCAATAACTTAGTGAACAGTGAAAGTTATTTCAATAAATTTCTTTATGTCACACCAAGAGCACATGTTGTGGGTTGAAACCAATCCGATTTAACAATAAAACAAAAAAACGCACTGGCTGACATGCTCAGCTCCCATTTGAAATGCACTTACTGTGAAATCTGTTTCAAAGAACTATTAAGCAGTTGCAAATCCAGCTGATGAAGAAGAAGAAAGATTTTCACTTTCACCTCTGTTTCAGGATCATCAACTTTTTTCAATTTATCAAGTAAATGCAACATGGACATATCTTCTCCTTCAACAGTCCCATATTCAGGACCAAGAATTTTCACTATAGGATCTCTGTTAGCTGTAAATATGAAACAGAATCATATAATGTAATACTGTGTTAAAAATTGTTAGGCAAGACAAACACTTTTTATCTCAATTGCTGAATAATTTTGATACTATTAATTGACATTAAGAACTTTGGAAATGTGCACAGTTATTAATCAAATATTACTGTATGATGTACTCTTTCATATCCGTCTTACAATTTGAAATGCACTTTTAAACACATGAAAACATTAAGATCAAAACCAGACTTTTCATAACAAACAAAATTGCTTTTCACAACAAAGACTAAGATTCATTCCAATAAGAGTTGAATATTAAATACTTCCTTTTATCAAGAGCCCCCTTTCCAGAAAATATGCCTGGCTGACCACCAAAACAGGAAATCAATGGGTTTAACTCACTGAAAACTGATCATTTTGGAAATATGATTCAGTGTTAAACATCTTTAAAGTTTTCTAGCAGCATTCCCAATGGCACCATTACTTCCCCTGCTATGCCAGCTGTTCTTTTTGGTAAACAATGACATAACTGCATGTCAATGGGTTTTACAAAAACATTTTGCCCTGTTCCTGAAAATGAAGTCCCATGCATCTGTGAATGTCTCTGCATGATACTCTGTCCATATTATTCTTTCCTATTATTCATGGTTGATCCCTATCAGTGACAGGACCCTGGATTAGAGGGCTCTGAACTTTGAGCCAGTACGACCATTTATATTTTAGTATTGCAGATGCAATTTCAACAATATTACCAAAACATATTACTGATCTCTTTTACCTCCAATGAGAGGAGGATATCCAGTTTAGCACATTAAGGGTCTTCCTTGTCAGTTTGAAAATCTAGGACTTGAAGATGACACAGTAAAAGTAATCGTACCTATATTCTAAAAGCCATTGTGAGAAGGATCTGGAAGTGCTCACTGTGAACTCTGTGCAGGTAAGAATGTCTTAAGCTTATAAGCTCTTCTTTGGCTATTAAACTACAAACATACAAAATATGGGTATTAGCCTCCAATAAGACATTCATTTTCAGAAATTTTAACCTACTGTCTGTTGCAATTGCTGGGGTATTACTCAGTATAGAAGACATAATTTTTAAGAGAGAGGAAAGACGAAAAAAAAAGAAGAAAGGAAACCTTCAAGGCAGGCCTGTGCTTCCTTTAACCTTCTTTCCATAGCAATTTGTAGGAAACGGGATAGCTGGTCAAAACTGCGAACTCTGATAGTTGATGCCGTGAAGAGAAGCAATGGTTGGCCATCTTTACCTTTGGCTTCAGACTGAACAGTTGCTTCACTAGAAAAATTAAATTATTTCTCTTTAAAATAAGAACTTCAATAAACAACAAATCTTAGAGAAGAATCTTAAACGTTATTCAAGTTCTACATGATAAAGCATATAGAATTTCTTTAAACTGTATGCCAGAAAACTTCTCAGGTAAACCAATTTATTCACTGCAGATCAGCAGGTGGATGTGCCTGAAGGAGGCTGTGACCCTGTGGAGAGCCCACGCTGAAGCAGGCTGCTGGCAAGACCTGCGAACCCATGGAGAGAGGAGCCCATGCCGGAGTAGGTTCACTGGCAGGACTGGTGACCCTGGGGAGGACCCACACTGGAGCAGTCTGTTCCTGAAGGACTGCATCCTACGGAAAGGACCCACACTGGAGAAATTTGTGGAGGACTGTCTTTTGTGGGAGCAATCCCATGCTAGAGCAGGGGGAGAGTGTGAGGAGGAAGGAGCATCAAAAACAACACGTAATGAACTGACCGCAACCCTCATTCCCTGTCCCCTTGTGCCACTGTGGGGGAGGAGATCAAATCAGGAGTGAAGTTGAGCTCAGGAAGAAGGGAGGGGTGGGGGAGGATGTTTTAAGATTTGTTTTATTTCTCATTAATCTACTCTGACTTTTTATTGGAAATAAATAAAATTAATTTCCGTTAGTCAAATCTGGTTTGCCTGTGATGGTACTAGGTGAGTGATATCCCTGTCATTATCTTGACCCATGAGCCTTTTGTTGTATTTTTCTCCTCCTGTCCAGTTGAGGAAGGGGAGTGACAGAGTGGCTTTGGTGGGCACCTGGCAGCCAGCCAAGGTCAACCCACCACACGGGAGCCACTCCTAACACTAAGAGAAGTCACAGGGTCAATCACTGTTAGATGCATGTTGTAAAAAGTCTTAGGAATAGGCAGTGCAAGTTGTATAAATCATTAACTAAACAGGTCTGTATCACAACCAAGATAGAATAGTCTCAAACTACACCCATTTCAGCCTCCCAAACACTCTGAGGCTTTATTTATGCTAAATGAGCACAGTTTTGCTTCATAGTTCACCTTCAACATTTCAAAACATACCGCAATTCAGACTTACTTGATCTCATAATCCTCTCCAAATACTGAACAGCCCAACTGCGTTTTCCATTCAAGGGGCTCTCTGAAGACAAATGCCGCTTCCTGAGGATGTCTAGTGCTGAAGTCCTCCACAAACTTGATAATTTGATTTAAAAGAGATTCGTTCAAAGGGGTGATTTCGAGCGTGCCAGTTCCAGAACCAGCAGCCGTCCACTGAGCTGCTCTTGCCAGTGCTGCTCCCATGGTCTCAAGTAGTATCAAAGATGAACACCTTAGGAAACGACCAAACCGAGTGCTCAAATGACAAATGCAATATGCTGTGGATGCTATAATTTGAAATAAACATAGCTCTGAATTATTAGATTCTTTCAACTTGTTTAAATTCCCTAAGTGGGGAAGGGAGAATACAAGAAGACAACTCACAAGTATTTTCAAAGAAATACGGAAATCTGGTGAAAACACAGTTTTTTTCATCTTGATTAATGAATTCCTGGTGCTATTAGAATGTCACGGCGCTGACAGCAGGTGGCTTCTGTTACAGCTGTAACAAGAGGCTCTCAGGTTCTCCTCGTGAAGTTGATGCCGCCGTTAAAAACCGTATGTGCAGAGAGACAGACCCATACAGCCCTAGCAGTGACCCCCCAGGCACTTTCTTCAAATGGAGGAAAAACGGAGGGGTGTCAGACCTGCCCGTGAAGCCAGGAGGGGCCGAGAGCCGCAGAGCTGAGAGGGGCGCGGGAAGGCCTCGGCCCTGCGGAGAGCCCGGGGCGCCCGGCATGGCGCCGGCCCACCCGCGCGGCGCGGCCGGGGCACAGGCTGGGGTCGGGGCTGCTATAGGGGACGGGAAGGATCCTGGCGGCCAGCGGAGCGCCCCAGGGACGTCGGAAGCCCAGTGGATGGACGTCCCTCACCGCCCGCCCTCATACCTTGTCCCCGGTGAGCCGCGTCGGACGCTGCCACCGCCGCTCGGGCCGCGGCCGAGGCCGGCGGCGTTGCTATGGGGACGGGGCCCGGCGGCAGCCGTTACCGGGAGAAGCGGGTAAACACAAGCGGCGCCCGGTGGCGGGGAAGGGCCGCTGCTCCCGGGCTGCAGCCTCCTCGGACGTGCAGCCCGGTGTGGCGGCTGCGGGTGGCGGCCGTGGAGGTGCGCCCCGGAGGGCGATACCCCGAGGGGAAGGCCGAAGGCGTTCAACCCCGGAGAGCAGGAGGGTGAGGGCGACCGGGGATTGCCGCTGGGGTGGCACCCCGGTATCCACGGTCTCCCTCAAAATCCGGTGGTGCTGAGGTATGGGCACCTTAATCGGGCTCGTGCTGTGGAAAACACACGTTTTCGAGGGGGAAAGGTGGCTGCGAGCCAGCAGAGGGGTCGGGTGTGCGGCGGTCGGTGCTGCTGAGGAGCCTGTGGGCAGATGGTGGGCTGAGGGACGCCGAGAGGAAAGCGGTAGGGCGTTTCTCATTAGAGGGGAAGAGGAGCTGTATATAATATAATAAAACAGGTTATATGTTTTTGTGTGGAATTAAATAATACAGTGATTAGAGTTACACTAGAGTTTAAAGGAAGACTGCCTTTTTAGCTTGAATTTCCACCAATATAGCTTAAACCTTTCACTAGCTTTCAGTCAATACAAGAAAACAGCTTTAATAGGGTTAGCATTAACTGATTTTAGTTCTTGAGGCAGCATGACAGGTTATGCTTGAAATGCCTTTTGTTAAAAAAGTGTAATGTGAAATTAGTGGTTCTTTAAAGAAGTAAAGGAAATATGGTACAGATAGTGCCAATGAATAAAGTCCTTTCATATATTGAGGGTGACACAACACTCAAACATACAAATAAAGCACCCTGAACACAGAATATAAATTAGTATAATTCCCCAGTCGTATTCTTGATCCATAATGTGAATGAGCTATCACTCTGCATAAATTTTTAAGTTACAAAGATGCTACTGCACTTCCACCTGCCTGTCTCCTCTTTTGTACCACTGAGCAGATGAGAACTCTTTTCTCCAACTTCCCTTCCCTGCCTGTAAATCCCTCCAGTTGAATTATCTAGGTCTGCCAAGGTACCTATCAGATAATGAGGGGCTTAGATTTGACCTAGGAAGGCATGGTTACCTGTTGCATGCTAGCTGAGGTTAGGAAGCTATGTTCAACTTTCAAATGTATATGTCTTTCCAAAGGCTTAGGAAAATTCATAGATTCATAGATTTCTAGGTTGGAAAAGACCTTAGAGATCATCGAGTCCAACCATCCCTAATCCACATTAAACCATATCGCTAAGTAGATCATCCACCCTATTCTTAAACACATCCAGGGATGGGGACTCAACCACCTCCCTGGGCAGCCTATTCCAGGGGCTGACAACCCTTTCAGAGAAGAAATACTTCCTAACATCCAACCTGAATCTCCCCTGACTAAGCTTATACCCATTTCCTCTTGTTCTATCACCCAACACTGATGTAAAGAGCCCTTCCCCTACCTCCCCACCATCTTTTCTCAAGTATTTGTAGGCTGTAAATAATCCTTTCAAGGATAGTCCAACAGAACTAACCAGCTGTCCCAACCACCATAGATTTAACACAGCCAAGCGTTATTTTACCAACTCAGAGCTCAGCTGGGTAAAAAACCCCTAATAATGAGGAAGGTCACAGACTGTATGTGGGATGTATCTCAAAGAATAACAATGTGGGATTAATACATATTTTTCACTGAGATGATTGTCCATATATGTTATACTTACTGAAGCTTTCAGGCAGTAACTATGGGTAAGTACATACAGTATGCACAATAATGACTTAAGAATAACATTGGCTTTTCTTGTTTCACTGTATAACTTTGAGAAGATAGAAAATGAATCATTTGATTAGATGAAAATGAAAGAGAATTTTTAGTAAAGAGCCAGGGTAAAGACTGTAATGCAATTTCTTTTCTTTGTGGAATACTATGTATGAAGGCATTTCCAGAAAGGATCAAATCTCTTCTTTTTACTGAAATAATGACCATTAAAAAGATGAATTTGATGGTCAGAAGGTGCAAACAGCAAAACGTGAGAGTAAAAGTATCCCCACAATGGGTGGTGGGGAGTGAAGACAGTGAGTTTTCACACAGAGCTGAGTATTTTAAGCAAGAAGTCGGTGGAGTAAGAAATAGAATTCCTAAATGAGATCACTTTGTACCACTGAACAGCAAGAAGAGATATTTCAGTGGCGAAGATAAATGAGATGATTTGCCCTCAAAGAGCATGCATCTCCAAACAGTGTGAAACTCCATAAAAGGAGCTTCGCTAACTAGCTTAGGCTTAGTTACCAGTGAAACTTCCTGTGGTGACGGAGAAGTCAAAAAATGAAAAAGTAGCACAAGTTCTGCAAGCCAGCAGTGAGGAATGCTGCTGGAATCTGGTATTAGAAGCTAAAGGGCTATGGATGATCTAGAGGTTGGAGGTGCCTTTCCTCTTTTCTTCTTTGAGGTGGGCAATTACTGAGTTTGTAGCTTAGCTGTACTTATAGAAAGACTGCTCTAACTCTTCTGAAGACTAGAATCCATCTGTTTTAATTTATAACCCCAATTTGTATGACTAGTTTGTTTTTATTTGTTCTTGCACCAACACTGGTCCTTTTACCTTACTTTCAACAGCTAATTTTCCTCCTTAGATTTTCACCGAGTTTCTGAGTTACAGTACTTTCTCTTAGACTTCACTTTGCTAGGGTAAACAAGTTTAGTACCTCTAGTCTCAGCCTGCAAGTTCATAATTTCTCTTACCATCTTAGTATCCATTATTTGCCTGTGTTCCAGTCTGAGCTTGTTCTTAAGTAGATTTGATGCTATATCTAAGGACATTTCACCAGGACCCTTTACAATGGCATTATGAGTCCTCATCTCTTTTGGAAGTTCCTCAACTACTGCATTCTAGGATTACCTTTTTCAGATTGTATTAGGGATTGTTGTCACCTTGTAATTGAATAATACAACCAATTTTTAATCTATTGCTTTGATTTTTCAGCTGATGAGTTTGTAGCTTTCTGCAGGATTTAAGCATATAGTATTGCAGTTTGCCCTTATAAAATCAAGTTCCGTTTCTAAAGAGAAAAAATACTTGTAGCACGCAGTCTCTATCCTTTGATTCCTGTCCTCTTCTTTTTTGCAAAGTAGTTTCTGAACCTCATAGCAAATTTGAACCACATTTCACAGAGGGTTGTGGTCTTGGAAGTAATTAAGCTCCTACAAGTTTTGTTAAACATGAAGGAGTTGAATGGAGGGGAAAGCAAAATGAGTGCCCTTGCTGAGGTAAAGGTAGGCATATGAACCACAGATCATGTTCTGTAGCAACCAGCTGGCCAAGTGTTTTGTTCATACCGTGCTGGCTAATTAGAACATGAGTAACCTCAGCCTTGCCCAGTAGGTGTTTTGTGGAGAAGGTGGACAGCAGAAGATTAAGGAACAAAGCATGTAATTCCATAAGAAATCAGATCTCATTACTTTTGCCACTCATGAACTCTTTCCCTGACCTTCAAGTCAGATGAGAAGGTTAGGAAGCCCGGGGCAGAGTTTGTGGTTGCAGGGACTTCCAGGTGGTGCCTGTTGACCTGCAACTACTCTGCCGTGCCTGCCCTACACCTGGCTGGGTTCTGAGAACTGCATTCTTCAGCAACAAAAGTCTTTGCTCACTCCCTTGTGTGATATGAATCTATTTCTGTTCCTGCTGTCTGCTCATAGTCCCTGTGCTCTGTAGCCTTCTGCACATATTCAGACACATATTGTCTGTAGCAAGTCATTACTGCAGTTATTGCATTAATAGTTAAGCTCTGGATGATTCCCTTGGCTGCGTTCAGGCTTGTCTTGCTGGATGAGAAGAAGTCATACCTTCTTACAGCAGCTGTCACTAAAAAATAAGCACCTAGGAACTCCCTCACTTAGCCAGACTGAAGGATATTTAACCACCTTTTGCTTTTACCAGATTTGATTGATCAATGCTATTAATACCTCCTAGCACAAGAGTATAAATGGATTTCTTAGAAAATTTCATCTGAAAGCTAAAATTTTAAGTAATCGCTTAAAGAATTATGGAAGTATTCTCTTGGTGACTCAAGATCAGGGTGTAAAAACTTCCAGGCAATAAAAGTCGTAATGTATTCTCAAAAGCAGCTTACTCAGGAACTGGGTCCACCCAGAGATGGCATTTGCACCATCTTTGGCTAATTCTATGAACTAGTAGTAGTGCGTTTATGTACTAGTGACTTTTTCCTGTAAGTTATTTTTACATTTTTAATGTAAAAGACCTTTTATAAAACAATAGGTGAAATGTTTGCCTGAGCGTAGTCAACGATGAGATCATTTGTTACTGGCACAAAGAAATGGGGAATATGAAGAATTTTTTAACGTGGAGAGAAGGGCAATTGGAAATTTTTTTTACAATCTCAAAATTGCAGCCAGACTGTGTAAGCAATTTTTCTTGTATATTTTTCCTCACATTATTGTAGAATAGGGTGTAGATTATTACTGTTAAAGTAGAGCAGTAAAACAAATTGTAAGAAACAGTTGTAGAGGATTACAGAAAATAAAAAAGCCATTCAAAGTAAACAATAACAGCCATTCTTTCTCGTAAATAGCAGTTTAGCTGATCAGCTTCATGGGCAGTTTGTCAGACAAGTTGAAAATCAGGAGAAAACAAGATAGTATTTGTTGATTTCCTTTTATTGTTCATTAGTTTGCTTTTGTTACAGAATTTACGTATTTTTGACATTCACAAAACAAACAAAAGTCCTGCTGATTTGGTGACAAAGGCTTAGCTAGAGAAATAAAAAATCTAGTTGTACTGCATTTATTTCATTTTGTGTCAGTACAAATGCAGTATTTAGGTGCCTAGAGTTGTAAACAAACATTTTTATGTGTCTTAAATTCTTGTAATCCATTATTAGTTTGTGGTGTTGTTTTTTTTTTTTTCAATTAGGGAGTTGTGTTTTGTGGAAAGGCAGGGTTTCAGCTCAGAAGAAAACCCACATGAGAATGAAAAGGGAAAAGGACATGATGAATCTGTTGAGGTCTTTTCTTTAAGCATGATTTTATGGAAAACAATGTTCAAAACTTCATCCTTAGAAAGCAAATGATTGCTAATTTTTCACTGAATCTCCGATTTCTGTGTTGTGATCTCCTACTTACCTGTTGTTTTCTGGGTAATTACGTGCTTCAAAAAATGCCGAATGATCTGAAGTGAGTTTTTTTTCAAAGATTGGACATTGTGCCATACTCTGTCTTGGCCTTAGAAATTAAAAAATAGAAAAGACCATTTTTCATATGGGATTCAGTGCAAGGGACAAAGAGGTGTGCAATGCTGTGCATGAGTGTCTGGGAAAAAGACAGCTACTTTAGAAATCTTCAAGGAAAATAAAGCAGGGCAATACTTTGGTTAATAAGTTGTAGATTAACAATATCTGGATAGTTGTTTTCTGAACAATGACAATAACAGAGATTTTGCTGTTCTTTTTTAGAAATGGCTTCCAGATGGGAATCATGGTTACAGTCCAAAATTGAATGCGATTTTATCAGTTTTTATCAGTAAAGAATATAATATTTCAGAATGTGAACTATACTTCCCTCTATTTGTAGATGGTTGTTCATCCCCTTTTGTTCATTTCTGTTCATTCTATGATTCTGTTTACCACTGCCCAGGTCTTTTGAATATTTCTGACTATAATTTGGAAAAAATAATGAGTGTGTTGTAATAACCAGATGACTGTGACTAAGTCATAATAATATTTGGAGTACCAGATTAGAAGACTGTGATTTTGAAAGATGTAGTGAATTCGTTCACATATTTTCTTTGCAGCATCAGAACGAGATATATGGGTCAGGTTATTGGGGCCTTTACATGGTGGGATATCTTTGCAGTGAAACTGTTTTCCAGGGGTTTGGAATACTTTAGTGGGAGGATTTTTAATTTCTACATTATTTTCCTGCATTTTCAACCTCAGTTCCTTCTTCATGTAGTATTTTGTCTTGAAATTTCTGCTATTAAAATATGTGTACATAATAACACCGAAAGAGAAAGCTTCAGAGAAAGATACTCTGGAGTAGAGTTATTTAAGTATATGAATAAATTTTGACTTGTTTTAAAATGGAGACTTTTACAGGAGGAGTCACCAAAGTATTGACTCCATTAGCCACCTTAATTTGTTCATGTACTGCTATAACCCCTACATACAGAAAGGATTAATGGCTGATTCTTTTTATTTTTCTGATTGATTCTTCCCTGCATTAAAAAAATTGTATTTTGCTTATATTTTTCCAGGGAGAAAGGATTTCTATGCGTTTTGATGTTTATATAAAATGCTTTTTCTAGAACTAGCTAATTATTCTGACCTTAATAGTATAGCAATTCAGTATTCATAGAAGCTACATAGCGTCTTTTAAAACTTGCTCCTTGGTTAGTTGAATTAGTTTTATGAGTGGGTTATAGCTACAAAGTTAATACAGTTTCGGTACAGCCATCAGAAAGGTACAGAAGCATTTTAAGGCTTCAATGTAAATCAGGCATCCTAATTTATATTATAAAAATCAATGGAATTTCAGCAGTGATATTTTTCTCCGAAGTGGCAGAGATTCAATTAAAACAGAGCAAACTGAAACCAACAGAATATTTCTGCAACATAATGTGTGCCAAGTGGAATGGACAAAGTGGTAGCCCTGCAAATTAGTGCACCTTACTCTAAGTCGGGATATCGAGAACCACTTTTCACCTTTGCAGTTTAGAAAATTCTTCGACATTCTGGCTTGTAAAACAAAATATGGAGAATTACTTTAAAATGCAGGAAGAAAAACTGCCAACTACACTTATTAGTTATACGTTTAGCCTGTGGTGCTAGACTTGTGAAATAACTCGATATTAAAAGTAATACTGCAGACAGTGTGTCTTATACTGATTGAAGACAATGTTTTTAGCTTTCAAACATAAAACCTTCGCAAGTGAATGCTACTGACATGCCCAAATGCCTTTTGCTTTCTTAGTGGTTTCTAAAAATTGCCTCCTTTTTCAAGGGGAAAAAGAGAGAAAGGATTGGGTTGTTTGTTTTGGGGTGGGAGTGTGAAAGGGAGATTGTTTTAAAATTAGAAATAGAATGTCATAAATAGTCTCCATTTATGGATTTCTTTTCCTAGAGGAAAAATGAGAAGTATTGGTGGAAAGTATTTTGGACTGTAACTTGGTGATATTAATCAGGAAAGAGAGTTTGGCTGTTTCATGAAGACCAGATTCTCATACTAGGTGTTAATATAACCGTACGAAAGACATTACATAGTTAAAGAGAATTCAAAATCCTTTTATTTTCAGGTATTCACCTTCTAGTTACTACTGTGCTAGCCCCATTTCAGTACTTAGGCAATCACCAATAGTAATTCTAGGTAATTCTCTGCATAGTTTTTATGAAAAATAACATTAAAAAAACGTAATCGTTTTTTCCCTGTTATATAATCAGAAAGCAAGCCAAGATTGACATCAGGGCATTTTCTCTTCTTTGTAGGTCATTTTAAGGAAGAAATTCAAGCACCTTGGAGCAATCACTGGTTTTGAAGAGACTGGTTCTATCATTTATGATGGTAGAGTAATATTATATGGGAAAATGTGAAATTGTGAGAGGAGTGGAGATCAGAATAAAGCCAAATTGCTACAGGGCTTGAGCAGCAACTGGCTGTAAAATTAATATGGAGCAACAGTTGGATGTTGCAAGGTTGAGCATTAATCCAGTGCCTGGTAGAAAAATAACTTATTTATCTACATTTCTGTTTCATAGTGATTGTACTGTGGGAGCTATTAAACAAAACAAAATAGAAAAGCAACTCTCCTGCCAGTCCATAGAATGTATTTCATGATACTGACATCACTCAACTTGGATGAAAAATAAGTCCTGTGTGGATAACAGGGGTTATAGCTCCATTCCAAATCCTTTTACAGTAAAACTTCAAACTGGGGAGAAAAGTTGCCTTTTTATCAAAATTATTTTTATTGAGAGAAGCAGAACTGCGTGTTACATATACATGTCTTCTTGCATAGTGTACATTCTGATACAGTTAATTCAGCCAATTTTCTGGTATTATTCTCAAGATCAGTGCCGTGGATATTAGAGTCCTCCATATGGGTACATTTTTCCTCTGATTTTTTCCACTTCTTCCTCTGGTAATAACTGTATAAAATCAAGCATTTTAGTTGAAATTTAGAATCATTAAGGTTGTTCATGAGGATCTGAAGCTCTCCCACATTTTAGTAGTTAGTTATTTTATTGTAGAAAGAGTTACATCTAGCTGTTACATCTTCATTTATTTTTTAGCTGAAGCAGAGATGGAGATTAAAACTATCTCTTTTAAAAAACCCTTTATTCTTTTTGCATTCAATTTATGCATAAATGAATATTTCAGTTTATTACAAAAGCTGTTGATTTCCAGCAAGCCTTCAACTCTGAATGTAAAATTTGGTGGATGAAGCAGGCCACTTTTTCAAAATGTGCTCTGTTTAGAGTTGGGAAGAATAACACTGAATAGTTTGAATGTAATTTTTCCTGGAATATCAAGTTAGCATCTATTGCTTTGGTATTGAAAAGGTTGCTGATTGTGATGCCAAAAGACTGTTTTATTGGGTAGTTTGAAATAGTTTCTTAGGGATGGAAGGGGATTCTGTCCCTACTGGAAAATCAAACATGGCAAGACTTTAATATTTGTTCCCTTTCTCATCAATAGATTTCTGTCATCAATTTCCTGGGAGGAAGAATTTGGTCCATCAACAATACTGGCAGACAGAAGACAGGTAAACTTGATTTTTTCCAGACTCTTGTCAAAAATCTAATACCCTTGACGTTCTAAAACATAGTAAAACATATTAATGACATTTTTCTGCTGAGGTTTCAATCTAAAAGGTTTGTGATTTAATCTGATTTTGGTAAAGCCTTTCACACAGGAAATAAGGATGGTCTTTGTATGCTGGGGTCAGAAGCAATCAGGCTTAAAATTCTGAAGAAATCTACTACCGATTAGCAGTATGCTGCTGCTGTCAAGTAAATTTAAGCATATTTAAGCATAGTAAACCCAAAATGATATGCTTTAGTGATTCTTTTATAACGGTATTTTATTTTGATATTTTGGTTCAGTAACACCACTAAATTTGAAGCAGTGACATTTAAGAGTTAATAAAGGTTTTGTGCCATTAAAACGAATAAGTGCAGAATAAAATTTGAGGATCCGAATCTTTAATGAAATTTGTATGCAGGCAGTCCTTTGCATCTCCTACTAGATATGCAATACTACACAATAAGTAACCATGCAGAAATTGGTGCCAAAGCTGCTCATGGACTGGAAGCAGGCTAGCCTATTTGTGCAACGCTTTGCCAAAGCTCATTTACTTTGTTAAAAAACAAGGTAAATTAGACAGTGTGCAGCACTAAGCAATATGGTTAAACTGCTTCCAGTTACCCAAGCTGGCTCCTTTTGAGCTGCTTTGGCTATGTCTTTACAGCACTTTGTTGTGCAGCACAGACATGCTCTGACTAAAATTGACGTGTGTGAAATTTTATTCATGTAAAGAAGGACTGACGAATCGTACCCATCCTTTCTTCTCCAGAAATTCTGTCTTCAGATACATGTAGAATGTACAACTAAGCATGTCTTTAAATAACTACAGTATAACTGACATTGCATTTGACCTCAGAAATGTGATTCTTCGAGTAAACACAGAAAATGGAGGCACTGCAACTGATTATCATTAAATATAAGTGGCTAAGCACAGATCTGTGTTATAAATAGATATGTTACGGCTGACAGTTAAAGTTTGAGTTCAGCTTACGTGTGAGCCTTTGCTTTACTCGTGTAAATCAATGTTCTCACTTAAAAGAGAAACCTCATAATTTACCACTACCCATAAAGTATCCCCTCTGTAATCAATAGCGATTCCTGTGTGGAATTACTGTGCAGAGCAACCTTTCTTCCATCCGTATCCTCAGCATGATAGCTGTATGGTTTGGCATCATGACAGAAAAATATGCAGTGAGCTCAGTAGTTTTCTGCGTGGAAGGACTTAGCTGTCCTAGTTTGGTACAAAAATTCCATTCAGTTTAAAGTAAGCAAACCTGGAATTAAGTACTCCAAATAGTGAAGGATTGAGTAGAATCTTTGAAGGGGAATTGTTTGCAATCTCACTGTATTGAGACTTTACAATTAAATTTAGCTTAATTTTATTCTTCATAGAAGTAGAATACAGTAATTAAAAATACTCAGTGTTGTCTGCCATACTGATAACAGTAAAGGATGATCTGATGAATTTTTTCATCTCACTTAAGACTGAGAGCTGACCATATTCAAATGAATCTCAAAACATTTTACTACTTTCTGATTATGTGAGCACACCACAATGCACATACAGATGTGCTGTGCTTGGCTCTTAAATCTGCCAAACAGGAACACAGGGCGCAGAGATGTTTCTGAACCCTCACCCATCTCAGGAGCCTGGGGGTGCTCATGTGGATGCAGGACACTGAGGCACTCTCCCAGGGCACCTCATGGAGCCACAGTCCCTGTCCGATGAGATTCCCTTCTATAAAACAGGCTGAAGCTTAAAACTGTAAGGCAGGGACTCTGAAGCATGCAGGAACCTGAGTCCTCCATAACTTACCACTTTAACAGACAACCCCACAAGTTCAGTGGCTATCACCAAGTAGCTGTGGACCCAGGACATGACCAAGATCCTTCCTGGAAGCAGACAGTGGTAGGTGTGCTCAGGGCACGTGGATTGAAGTGAACCCCTCAGGGAACCAAGTGCAGACTTGTCTTTCAGTGAGGTTAAAAGAAGCTGTACAAGTTCAGAGTTTGGCATACTCACAGAAATCTAAGCTTTGGCTTTTATGAGACTGACAGGACCAAAACAATAGAGCCAAGTGAATTCAGATTTTACAGTCAGTAACGCAGAGGTTTTCCGAATTGCTTTTGTGGATTTGGATTGCCTGAATTCCACTTGCGGTACCTTGTGTGCATCCCGAGTGTATGGCTCTGTTTCAACAAAAGTATAGTCTATATCTCAAATAAAAAAAAATTAGTAAATAATTGGTTTACCATTTTAGTATGTGTTTGCAATTACTAAAGTAAAAAAGTATTCCTGTAATTTTCTAGTCACCAATGTAACTAACACCTCTGGTGGAACCGAGCATACCTCTTCTAGTTACATAAAACAGACACTTCCAAAGGTTATGTTTTATAAAGCTGTGATTAACTAATGGACAACTAGAAAAGTTTTCTAATAAAATACGGTAAACATGCTAAATAAATGGCATTTAAAAAAAAACATAATTCTTCTTGGTATTGGATTATAGCATCAAGGATTAACAAAGTATGTGTAAGCTGACAAAGCTGTTTATACTACAGAAATCTGTGAGGTTATGTGCTTTCCTGTTCTCATTGTTCCATTTCTCATATGAAATCTACTTATTTTTCGCTTTGCCCATCTTGATATAAGGATAGCTGTGCATGTATATGCGATACATTTTTTCATGTAACTTGTGATTTGTAAGGAAAACATTACATAAACCATTATGTTTTATTTTGAGAGTGAGCAGAAGAGTAACTCTTCACTTCAAGAAATATCTTCCCATTACGTGTCTTGTGTGTCTTTTTCAACTTTTACCAATGAACAGTGTAGTATTTTTAATGTGTTATCTTTTTGCTGTACAATGTTAAGGCTATGGGAGAATACACAGAGGCTGTTCCACCTCTAGCGATTGCTTTGTGCAGTCAGTAAAAATATACATGTACTCACATTGCTTTATTAGTGAGTCCTTCCTTCAGTGACGGCTCAGTGATACAATAATGTCTCCATTAAAAGATAAAAAAAGCAAGAGAGACGAAGGACGGACAAATGCTAAACAGTAACTTTACTAATTCTCGGATTAGCCGAAATATCTTAAACTCAGAAATTGTTCACAAATGTTGCATTTGTATTTAGCTTGAAATTTGCGGTTCTTATTTTTGGTACAAGGAAGCACAAGTTTAAGAAGGACGAGCCCCTTCCGCTGTTCTTCAGTCATAGAAATTGAACTCATGAACATTTATCGTTGTAATCCATGCCTCCACTTTTCCTGACTGCCTCATTGAGATGTGTGGTGCCTGATTTCTCAGTATTCATTGCACAGGTGCTTATAGTCACAGCACAGCTCCCGCTGCCTACTGCTTGCAGTTGCAAGTACTCAGCACTTCTACAAATTACACTCCACCGTACTAAGCACCAAGAAAAACACAATTAACAACTGCATGTGCAAAGTGGCTAGCATCACACAGTAAATTTGTGGCAGAGGCAGGGATACAATTCAGATCCCTGGGACTGCGCTCATGCCTTAATCATCAAAACACGTTCTCTTTTCTACAGCTGTCTGCTTCATTCACTACGTACTTCCAATGACTACAACAAAGAATTCCGTAAAGTACGCTCGCTTTTGCTACACAATGATTCATCCTCCAGCACAGGTCTTTTCTACGTGCTACATAACATAGAAGACCCACGGAAAACTCTCTGCTCTCAAAGAAATCACACACAGTTCCCCCACCTTCACCACTCACATAATTCACCAGAGTCCTTGTCCCTTTGTCTGCTTCTTCTACCACCGAGAGAGTTGAGTGCATGAGAGTGACAGGATTCCTGATCCAATTCCTGCGCTTAATCAAGCTTCAGATTGCAGCAACAATGAGCGGCAGGATCAGGGAAGACCATTTTGAACGCCAGTAGCCCCAGGGCTGGAGCATGCCCAGATGTTTCATGGAATGGCTCTGGCAGGCCAGTTGCACACAGGTGTTTATTGGCTTGAAGTAAAAATCAGGAATACCAAGAATAATTCATCCACCACTTGGCTCTTCAAACAGAACAGCAACGAGCACAATGTGCAAATCTAAATGGCAGATATCAGCAGCTGCTAGCTAACAAGCATGCTTTACTCGTGGAGTTGTTTGCGTGATGAACTTTTCCTGGAATTAACTCATTTGAATATGAAAACTCATTATGCGTAAAGTATTGTCAAAGGCACATAGCCGAGCAACTGTACAACTCCTTTTTTCACTAATATCTGTAATTTTTAGGAACAGAAGATGCTGCTGCTAACTGCAATAAGTACGAATCTACTTCGTAGAAATGTGATTCACAGTTTACTTTCTCTTTACACTTAAAAGTTATTTAAAAGCAAAACGGATCTAACTGAATCAAAAGTAGCATTGTGCACTTACATTAAATATATTAATTTTCACACTAAAATTACTTTAAGGAGTAAAGAATTGCTGTATGTGGAAAATCAAAGGAGAAATGCAAGAAACTGTTCCAAATAGGTTTGCTACTTTGCACAGCAAAAGCTCTGCACAGCCTCTCCATGACCTAGGCTACAGCCAGCTCTGCACAATTTATTGGTTATCTTTAATAAAGCGAAATCCAAGTGCCTTTTCTGTTTTGTTACTTCCATTTTAACACTAGCAGTAGCAGACAGACAGACAAAGTTTAGTTTTACCCTGGGAGCTAAAAGAAATACTTCTAACATACATATGTACTGTTACAGTCTGACATATAAATGCTTGGTAGTAAAGTCAGAAGGAATTGAGCACTAAAACTGGAGAAGAGTAAATGGAAAGGGACCCTGCTGTATTTGCAGGCTTGTGGTATTAAGGAAAGCACTCCTGACTGCTCTTGGAAACTTTTCATGTAAGTGAGCAAGGGGAGAGGTCAGGCAGTGACAAACTGCTCTTCCAGCCTGAAAAGGGGGGTTGCACTGAATCTAAAAAACCAAAACCAGTTCAAAACATGCATTTAACTTGAAATGAATGTTATTAAAACAAATTATACCCATCATTTATAAATGTAATCTGAAAGTACCGTAGCTCCTGGCTTCCACTCAGATGATGTCTGGCAGCACGCTGTGTATCATCCGCAAAGTATCTTCCAGAATCCCCAGCACCCTGGCTTAAGGGATTGCTCTAAATCTCACTAAATTTTGATGATTCTGATGTCATTTTCTAAGCTTAAAGTGTTCTTTCAAGTGACATCAGTCATGACTCAACCTAGGCTCTCCTGCCGTATGTGACAAAGGCTCCTATTTTTAAACTTTCAGACAAACACAGCCTGTATAACTCTCTTTTGCCAAAAACGCGTCTGTTGAAATCTCACTATTCTGAGCGTATTCTGTTCTTTTGGGATACTTGTCAGCTGGCCTATTTATATTAGGTTTGTAAGAAATTAGATGTTTTTCTAGAAGTGAAATAAGAGACTTGGAGAACAGAGCTTCCACCTTGCATTATTAATAGAATTCATTATGATCTGCGGTTATATTGTCAAGAAGCACAGAGACTAATTGCACAGAGCCAACAATTCACTCAGCGTGGTGGTTAAAATGGATAAATGGATAAAAATGATTTGTATTAGTGCTTGCAGTCTCTTGTAAATGTCAAATACTTTCTTGACATTCTAAAACCCAGGCTGTACAGCAGAAGCAGGAGAGTAGCATTTCGTATTAATTTAAAAATGCATAAAACTGATTATCCTCTTCTAGCACTCAGTATTTCACTGTTTCATGAAGACCCTGGATTCTGCTCGTAACTAGCTCTACTCTTTCAACTCATTGTCTCTCCTTTTTCTTTCAGCAGAGAAGTGAATGTTTTATTTCAGATAAATAAATAACATTTTACTTCCTGTGTAAGAAGATATTTACAGAGATTCCGCACAACCAGTTTTCTCACTTGGAGAAAGTTGTAAATATTCATCTCCTCTATTTCCCGTCTCACCATTCCCATAAACGAGCTGTTCCTTTTGTGTAAAGCCTGATCGCATGCATGTATCCTCATGTAGTTCAGTACTGTCGCTTCAGCTTTTTACTGTTCACTTTAATCACCTTGCAGGGTTCAAAGAACAGCTGGACATATTCTTGCCTGCTAGTCGTTAAAACGTTCACAAAATGTTCTAATATAACGGATTTATGATATTTCCTTGGTTCACCCCACTTGTGCACTTACCATACATCTGTTAGACTCTATTTTTTTTTACTCTGCTATAGTAGAATGATGCACAGGTGTAACTGAACTGACACAAGTGTTAATATTTTTCTAAAACAGATCACTTATATTTAGTACAACTGACATTTTACTCATTGTTCTTGTTAGTACCCATATTTATTCCAAAAGAATTGTGAAATGAAATCATCAAAAAGCTACCAGCTGCACAAGTCTTCTGAAACCTCTGTTGTCTGAGTCTGTCTTACACATTACAAAAACATGCAAAAAGGCTTAGAGATAGTTTCAAAAAAAAAAAAAAAAATAGAAAAGGAATATCCAGGTGGCTTTTTAACTGTGGAATACAATAAAATAGAGTTTGGAAAGTATTGCACAGAAATACAGTAACGAAAAAACAAGATACGCCGTTTACAAGTTGAAATATATAGTGCTGTGCCTTTCCTTGAGACGAAATCAGTAAAGCAGACAGAGCACGCTTTATGGGGGTTTACTAACTGCTTGACAGCGCCCAGTTTACAAATGTATGACTGGCAGCTTACAGGCATGCTGATCAACACTAGAAAATCTTTTAAGGCTTAAGGTTAATAAAGGTTAATTATTCTGAAACAGTTTTAGAGATTTCTGTAATAATTGCCTAAAGTGAGAGAGATTAATTGCTGCCTCCATTTTGAGAGCACTTGGGAAATTACTTCAAAGTGTTTGAGAAGATTTATCAGGAGCACATTGTAGGTGTAAAAGAAATGAAACCCTGGCTGACCAGCTAAGCAGTGAAGGGCCTGCCAGTCTAACACAACCCTACAATTTGCACTAAGTAATTAGACAAAGAGTCGATAGATTTATCAGCAGTACATATTTACTATCACGTGCCTGACTTAGATGCATTTGCATTGAAATTCGCTCCCAGATACTGTCAGATATTAATCCAAAGGTAATAACCAAACAGCTCTTACATGTTTGATTACTCACCAAAATATTTATCGTCTTTGCAGATTGCATCTTATCTCAAAGCCAGACCCTGAGCCCAGAGAAGTCATCAACTTGGTCTCAGGGTAAGAGCTGCCAGCCCCATTGTGAGGAGCGTTATTGAAGTCAAAGGGACCACCCATGAGACGAGGCACTAAAGCTCAATGGTAAAAGTCAGCAAGACCTGGCATTAGATTACAAGGTTTTCAGAGCACAGGCATTCCTAATTTCCCAGGCACAAGAAGACAAGAAGTAAAACCTTGATACTGTTAAAATCAAAATGAAACTTCTACTAACTTCACTAGCACCACATTTTTATCCACTGCCACCTCGTCTGCGCCTCAGTGTTTAAATGCATGTTTCCAAGTGGTCCAGATAAAAGTTACCTGAGGTTAGCTACAGGAAGAGTTCCTAGTATCACTCCTTCAGAGGTTGAAGTGGTGTCAGCTATCTGCTGATATTTCACACTTGTCCCATACACATAATACAGAAAGCAGCAGCAGCCCTTAGGTACTAATAGCAAAGCAATCCAGACTAAGCACTTTCCAATGGCACAAAATAAGGCAATTTACCGGCAAGAAAGGGAGTTGCATTAGCATGAAAAAAATTCTAAGTTATTCGCAAGGTGCTAAAAGAGAAGGAAGAATCATCAATCCTGAACACTGGAACCATGAGGATCCATAATGATTTTAGTGAGGCTAGTGAGCCCAAGCCAAGTAACCACTGCTGTAAGTGGAGCTGCGCAGGGAGCTGAGTAGTAGCACTGCCACCCTGTAGTGCTCTCTCAGATTCAGAGAGAATCTGGCCTCTTGTGTTTTCCACTTCGATTTTGTGACAGTTACTGTAGCTGGGAGAGACCCAGGAGATCCTGCAGAAAATCTGAGCAGGAGTGTCTCACTGGAGGTACTTAAATGTGGTTGCAAGGACAGTAACAAACACCAAGTGTATAAATGCATTGCATTTTGCCAGTGGTAGTAGAGCTAATACCGGCCACCACCAGCCCTCTGGTACAAAGTAGGTGAACGTGAAGGAGGCCCAGGATTAAGAGTGCACCCACCTTGTCAGTGATACACAGACACTTCAACCACGCGTGTCTGAGGACTTGCTGGACTTGAACAGACTCTAGGAGCGGGCAGGTTTTAATACCACTTTTCAGAAAATGACTTCTGGAGACCACAAAGTCAAGAGCTATGTTCAGATCATGACATGCGAAGGGAAACCAAGATGGAGTTAACTGCACATTGAGAGTGCTTTGCCTGGCACAGAGGGTAGCTTAACTGCTCCCTGCTAAATCCTTGTAAGTGAAGGGCACAGGAGTGGAAACTGCTCCTTCTTCTAGTTAAGAGGGAGTAAACGACACCTTGCTGCCTAAATCATCTTCCCGTTGTGAAAAATGTTCATTTGATTCACGTCAATATGGGACAATGGATGTGCAAATAGGTGGCGGGGAGTAGGGTGTGCCTATTCAAGATAAGTGATTATCTTAAGTTTAAGATCTCTGTGAAATGCAAAAACGTAAACCTGCGAAATGCCTCATGATGCTGCTAACCAGGAGCCCCAATTGTGAAATGTGTTCACCTGATACATGGCAATATAAAACAATGTGAGGGCCGTATAGCGAAATATGACTTTCTCTGTATATGTAATCTTTAACCATTCTGTTTGTTCTTGTATAACCGTAGCCCTAGAGGAGGCAGAATGTATATAGTTCTCGCTTCTTGCAAAAGCCACCTAACGTTTTTGCTTTGCTGCCAATTGCAAGGTGTTAGACAAGAGGGGCCCAGGGGCCTGTACACGCTTAATCTCTAATCTCGCTTAACCACTTTTAACTTAGCTTGCTCAAGCTATATATCTGTAAATTGCATAACCCTTGTGTAAAATAAGCAGGAGCCAAGATGGAGAACAAGGACGGTCCTGATGACTTCGCAGAGCACAGTCATGATGACTTGGCTAGTTTTCTGGGAGGTGAAAAAGTCATCACGAGGAAGACATACAGCCTTCATCCCTGAGACCCCTACTCACGACCAGCAGGAGACACTGCACACACGCAACTGGGGCGGGTTAGAGGTGGAAACTATGGAGATGACTTCTCTGAGCTCATAGTAATAAGACCACCTTTTCTCAGAAATAATTAAGAATATGTATTAGTAAAAGAAATATAAACCAGAAATAGGAACTATAAGGGGTGCGTCTTGGTGGAGCAGAGACTCCTGGCACACCCAGCGCTGTTTGCCTGCTTTTATTCGCCTAATAAATTGCAAACTGTAATTGGAGTTCTGTTTGGGACTCGCTCATTTATCACACCGTGCTGTTTTCACACACGTTGCTCAGTTTTGCACCAGGCTTGCAAACTTGGTGGTGGTGGTGGTGGTTCAGAGCCTGGCAGTGCCCCAGCTTCTCCCTTCCAGCGGTTCTGGCCAGCCTCTCCGTTATGCTCCACATTGCCCTTGTTGAACTATTTACCTCTGATAGGGAGAGGCTTTTTGAGAAGACTGGTTAGGAAGAAAGGAAATGAGATTAAACAGATCAGGTCACTCAAGAACAGTTGGAGAAATTTTGTCTTTATTTGCTTGGTCTGGTAGCTTCAGAAGATAGGAACTCCACACCTTTTACAGTTACATTTATGTAAAGAATAAAGGCTTTAATTACAGCAACTTTTTCAAGCAGGCAGCAGGGAAGCCAAAAGAGAAATAGAAGAGTTTGCAGTCAGAGTAATAGTGTCAGATAATCAGAGGTGTCACAAAATTCTGACGATTAAAAATGGAATAATAAAGTATTTTCCTCTTTTACTAAGTTACTGTATAATCTTACCACAAATAGCATCTCCCATTTCAAACACTGTGGTGTGACCTATGGCAGACTCTATCACGGCAAAGAGTGGTACCCCTGCTTTCCTTGGAATAGCTTCCCTGTAGCTCCCCAGCCATGCCACAGCATCCCCTCAGCCCATGCGGCTGGCTGACATTCATGGAGAGTGTAGTTCCAGAAGCAGGGCACATATGTATTTGGACTTTCGAAGGGAAAATAGAACTTGATACTTCAGTTCCCACAGGATACCACCACAGAGACTATTTTCTGTAAAATGAAACCAGTGAAGTGGTGTTTTACACCACAGTATCGCATATAAGGCAAGACAGTTGGCCCAGGGATACTCCTACACAGACAAATTCCTGTGTCTCCTGACAGGTTCACATTTCTTTATCTGGCAAGCAGAAAATTACAGTCTAGGTACAAAGCAGCCTTTTCATTTAGGGAACAATTAAGCTAATCCTAGCAAGATTTCATGTTTAACTAGGTTTGTAGTGAACAAGTTTGTAGTCTGCATTCAATCAAGCTCTTTTGACTTTTGCAAAATAGGGGCAAAACAGTATATTTGAAACATAAAATTCTAAGCTTCCGAACATGTGTAAGAGTCCTGCTTGAGTAAAACTAAGCATCTATTTGCTAAAACTGGTATTATATCAGTAGACCTCTTTCTTTAATCTGTCGTTAATCTTCTAATTAAGCAATAAACAGTGTTTTTGTAAGCCTGCTTTTTTCATTAAAATAAATGTGTATACATTACAGCACTTGCTAAATACATAAACGTATATACATACGCACACATGCACAATAAAATAAAGTTGCTATTGGCATAAAGGTAACATCAGCTGCACTCATTACGAGATGCAGGTTCTTGGCTTTCAAAGTCTCACCTATTCAAAAACGTGGTCAGAGCCTGTGCTTTCTTTCAGTTTGGTTTGAGCTGGGGTTGGATCCAGCTGTGGCCAATGATGATCTCAATTCAGTGAAGTCAAAAGAAGACAATACTTCAGGTTCAGTTCTGGTTTTTGACAAAACAATGGTTCAAATCAATCTTTGGTTTTGGTTCTACTTCCTGCTTAACAGCTGTGTAAAGAAAAACATCTGGAATAATACTCCAGCAGGGCCAATAACTGAGGCTGCTCTTTCATACTATCCAGATAGTACCAATAATAACAAAGCTTTCAGGCTTCAACAACAACAAAAAACTCCAACCAAACAAAAAGATCCTTTTTATGCCTTACAATCAATAGTAGCGAGGACTGCAAATGGGACTTCAAACACACTGCCTCCACCTGCACCACTCCGTACGATGGGCCAAGATCAGTTGCTCTGGCTCTGAAGGAAAGAGGCACACCACAGCACAGAGGATCAGCTGCCTGCATGGCTGCTCGGACCAACTTTTTCCTACCCCTCAACTGGCAGTACCCAGCATGGGCTGAAGCCCAGCCAGGAAGCCCCCTAACCACTGGATCTTCCTGAGATGCTGAATCTCAAGTGCAACTGCCCCATTATGCCAATGCAGCATCTGGTGCTGGTTGGTAAGAGTTGTGCTCACTGACTCTCTTTGCACCTTCTTGCTGGTCGGCACTGCTCTGCCATCCCTCTGAATTTTTTAGTGAGCTCCTTTGAATCTGAGACTATGTTTTTGCTCCATCTTCATATGGTGCCTAACACAGGTCAGTCAGTATTTGGGAGTAGGGGCCCAGAAGCTACATCAAAGTAGTTTTATTGGGGAACCATAACCCATACACGGTATGTAAAGCTCTCAGAGAGAGTAAAATATGAGAGGGCCTACATGCACTCTGGACTGTCTCAAACCATCTGTGCAGTTTCCATATCATAAATGTATGCCTTGATCATCAAACACAGTGGCTACTTCCACCACTTAACGCCTAGCCCAATTTCAGAGAACCATCATTTCTTAAGAATAAGCCCGTAATGCATATTTAGGAAAGGGGACTTGCACCATAAAATGTCCAGAGGTCACACACGAAACAAGTAGAACTGCCCACAATTGCCATTTTCTTAAACAAGAAGCCCTGAAGACAATGTTGGCTTCAAAAAAATTAAAATTGCTCCTGGCCTTTTTAACCATGTGCTGCTTTCATGTATCAGAACAGGCCACAGGGACCTCTCAAAACTATTCTGCTTTCAAGGGACAAAACACCGTTCATGTGCTTCTCTGTCTAGATCAAATGCTAGCTCTTCACCCCTTGTTTCAGAAACACACCACCTCTAGCGTCTATCGAGAGGGAAGTAAAAAATGTGACTTGTGTCAGACTTTATGTGTCTCACTGTTTTTTGACAGAAGTCAATTATCCCCCTCCTTGTATGACTGAGGTTACTAAACTAAAGCTGTACAAGGGCCAAGAGGGAAAAAAGAATGAAAAGAATGATCAAACCCAGTTTGGTTAAGTTTGTGTTAAAGCTGCGATCTCTGTACTCTTGCTGTAAAATTTCACAAAACCAGAAGAAAGTAAAGCAACAGCTTTGCCAACATCACCAGGATCCAGATTGCTTCTTCTGGGCACTACATTTCAACTCTCCATAATCCCAACAATTTTGGCTTTGCTTACCAATAAAGATTTACCGATGCTTATTTATATTTACCAAGGAGAGCACAGAAACCACAGAACATTTGCAGTCAACTTGCTAACCTCCTTGTTCAGAGACTTACGAAAACAAAGATGCCTTTCCAGGGTAGTACTCGCATTTGTAACATTCTCAGTCCCTCTCTGCCATACCCACAGACCCTCTGCCTTTAAAACATGTACTGAATCCTCAAAACTAACTTTCCATGAGCCTGTGTATAATCCTATAGAAAGCTTGTAACATCTTTGTTAAATCACCAATCTAAATTTCAGTTGAGGGAAATTATGGCTTGCCTTCTGTTTTTTAAGCATATTCAAGTCTTGAATATTAATACGACTACTGAAAAGACACAGACCTATTACAAAAGAAATTGTGACCTGATTTTCTCTATTTATTTCTTATCAAGAAATTTTCAAATACTGTTTGTGCCATTTGAGCCCTTCTGGAAATCCTCAAGATATTTTTCTCCATTCATAGATTGAAACGTGTAGCTGGCAGCTTTGTGCGACAAAGTCTTCAAAAATTTGTTTAAACAGACATTTGTACAACTAAAATAGAAGCAAACCAAAAGTCTCAATAATCACAAGGATTTACCCTCTTTGTTAAAATGTTGGATGTCAGCTACACAAAATACCATAGTATTTTATTATAGAGATGTAAAATCATTCCATACAGTCTTCCAAATATCCAACTTGTATTTCAGACAGAGATACCAAGAGGGAAAAAAAATCCCCAGCTGTCTAGAACTCCAAATTCTCTCATTTGTACTGTCATTTAACATAAGACAAAATTTAAGACCAAACTTTAACTGTTTCCAAATGTTTTTGTGTATGTTTCTGCTGAAACCTTTAACCGTTATCTAGCACCAGAATTCTGAAACAATAAATACACCCACTGTGTTCCTTCAATTTTGTGTTCAGATATTTTGCTGTTGAATGCCTGGTATCATACATTAATCATGGTAATATATGATAAATACTTAATGACTGAGAGCAAAAGGATTTTGGGCAAATTGCAAGTACAAATGATTTTAAGCATAGATACACGGAAAACTGTTAATCCTGTGGGGAAATGACTGCAGATACTGCAGTAGCGAAAACAGACTCAGATTATAACTTTAACTGTAAATCTCTGATGAAACTATTCATACTTTGAAACAATCTCACAAAAACTAACTACAAGCTTTACTGAGGAAAAAAATTATTCACGCACAGTAGAAATCTGAACCTAAGTACATGTGGGAAATGCAGAATACTGCACTGAAACAAAACAGAAGGGGTTTAAAAGTCTTCTCTCTAATCCTAGTACGTGTTAGGCTCTTCTTCTGGAAAAGACATAACACAATGCAAAAAGTCACTTAGTTTAAGCATTACTTTCTTTGAGTCCTACAGAGGCACTTGTGTGTGCCTACAGGGACTTGTGAGTGGCCTAGGAGCATACGTGACCGATGAAACACTCCTAGTCGATAATTCGGATAACACTCCAAGCACTTTGCAAGCCCAGGCAAGCCGATGTCTCAGTTTGACCCACTAACTTAAGCTTTCCCTCTCAGAAAGAAAATGATTTATTTTGGGCTGGGCTGCAGGAAAGGGTAAACGTCTATTTTGAAGGAGAATTCAGCAACAAAATTGAAAAAATTAAGAATTTTAGTCCTTGTTCTAGGTTGCTTTTTCTTTCCATTTAAAGGTAATTGGAGCATTACAGTTAATAGACACCTATGAAATAAATTACTACTTAGGCATTTTACCTTTTAAATTCATTAAGCCTATATATTATGGTGCAATTTACAATAAAGACGAAAATACCTTCAGTGATATATCAATAATTTATTGTTTTGCATAAGAAGGTAAGATCAGATTTCAGGTAAGACACCAACCAAGGACCTGATGGCAAATTCAAGTATAGAGCTTGGTACAATATTAAAAAATACTACCATTTGTTTGACTGTGGCAAACAGCTAAAACATAATTAAAACATCTGGACTTGACTGCCAAAACATACAGTTCTCTAAAAACCCACACAGCACAACCTGAATATGTGGAATATTGGAAACATGCTTAGTCGTCTTAATTCCCAAATTCTTAGGAGTCAAAGGAACAACCCCCCCACTCACATCCCTTGGTATCCCAGAACAGTTCAGCACATGGGCTCAGCGTCCATCACAACAAGCAGGCTCCTGTCCTGTTGGAACTGTTGGGCTAAGACATTTTTTCTCCTTTAACCTACTATCATCTCTGCCTGCCTCATGGATTCACCAGTGGCTTCGATTTACTTTTTTGGAAGCTAGTGCTGCAATAATGTTGACTTTCTAGAGCAATGTAGTAATTTAATTAAAACTATTTCTCACTCCTGAAAGACTGTGCACATTTTACTCTGTTGGTTGGATTTATGTTTCTGTGATTCCCTTTCTTTTGCAGGTGTTACAAATCAGGAATTAGCTCCTGGCTTGGAGACGGGGCAGGCAGCCATCCGTCTAGGAAACTCCTGCCAGGACTGTGCCGAGGATCAGGGGGGTCAGTGTCTCTGTAAATGCAGCAAAGTATTGCGCTGCTCACTGCTGCCCAGCACAGCAAACCTGTTGTCAAAGGTCCTCCTAGACCACACAGACCCAGGAATGGGAATTAAATTAATTTCAAAAGGACAAGGAAAACAGCCTGCAGGACAGCCAGAACTGCTTCTACCAGGGCATTTGCAGATTATTCTAGCATCTACTTCTTAAAGAGAAAAGCAAGTCCCTGTACACTAATGTTCTGAGACAGCTCAGGTTAGAAGCAGCGTTAAGAGTGTATCAGTAAGGACTAAAGCCCCTCTTGTTGGAAATGGCCAGATCCTGAGAGATGCCCAGTGCCCTCTCAGTTTGGGCTGGTTGCAAGAGATGGCGAGGGCACTCAGCGTCTCGCAGGCAAAGGCAAACAGACCTGCTGAATTCCAGATTCCCTGAAAGATAGTTTGATTTTCAGCAATTAAAAAAAATAGAAAATGTTTTCTCAACTCACATAATCTCCATGCAATTAACTTAATCAACAAATTTCTATTTATGTTACAAAAATGTTTAAGTCCACCAGGAAAACGATGAAACTTGACAAAAGTTACATTATAGCTGTTCAAGCAGAGCGTGTATCGGTACTGGGCTGCAGTTCATCTGTAACTCTTGCATAAACATTTCCAGACTCCTAGGGATTTTGCTGTTGTTGCTTGCATTTCGTTTGCTTTATACGACTCCAAGCCAAATGCAATGACCCACACATTAAATACGCATTTAGAATAAAACTGCAAAATCTGATGGCTTTATCAGTGCATGAACTGAAATAAAATATTTACATGGAATGTTGAGCTCCATTTACAGAGACAGTGTTTCAAATTACAGACCTAGTAATCTCCTTAGTAAATGATCACATTGACAAGAAATTTAAAAACTTAACATCCCTTTTCAACCCTTTCATAAATATATAAAGTTTCACTAAATTCTTTTTTCTTTAAACAAGACAGCTATATTCTCTTTACAGATGAACATGAAATAACGGTTTCCTGTTTGAATGCCACAGATGTGATGATCTGAAGTCAGCACGTTTCTACACACGTTCGGTACTTACAAGACACATTCACAACACAACACAGAGGAGTTACTTGGTCTTTACAGATGTACTCATTTCCTGCATATCAGTAGTAAATAAAGAAAAATACCAAATTATCTCTATTAAAAATACATCATCTAATATACATTTGCTTACACTGCCACATCAAATTTTAAAATGAGGTTTCCAACTGTGTCTGACCAGTGAAAAGGATACTTTTTACAGTGAAGTCTACAGCATTAATTTATTTTCTGGTGGAGACAAAATATCTGTTACACTACTACAAAGTATTGCTACATACTGAACAATAAAGAGAATTAATCTCTTGCAACGGCTTCCCAGATCTCCAAAGTTTCCTTTCTAATTGTCTGAAAATTTCTGATAGGAAAACTGCTCTAATGGATGCCAAAAATGTTTGAAATCAATTTAAAGGGGAAAAAAAAAGTTACTCTCTATTTTGTTGCTATTCATATCACTTTCCCACTGATTTTACAGAAGATTAATCCCAAAGACTTTGAAGTTATATACATAGTAACTCACATTTTTCCCTATTTAAATAAATATTCCTGTGAGTTTTCTTTGTTGTGCCACAAAACATGCATGAAAATATTTCCAATCCATGCATGCTCACAGCAGAGTATTTCACAATTAAGCCACTCAATACATCTTTCTTTCCATGACTATGTAAGTGCAAAGGAATATTAAATCACTCTGTACATATAAGACGAAGTTCACATCTAGAAAAGTAAAAACACTTATTTTGATGCGCAACTAAAACTACAATGTCTCCCTCATAAAAACGTTGGTCGCTTTTGCCTGTTTCAGTTCTCTCAAGCACTTAAGGGGTAATAACTTCCAAGTGCTGATATGCTCTTTATGGGAGCAGTTAAACTTAAAAACACAGAAGTGCTGATCTCCAGGATTAATTAGTATCTTCTGCAAACTCTCCATTAAAAAAGCTTACCTTGGAAATACACAGATGATGATAAGGGTGTTTGGCAGTATTGTTACGCTAGTATTGGCTCCCTTTATGGAGCATATTAAGACTTCGGTTTAATCTGACTGTTCTGCCCCAAAAGTGTGGGCAGGAGGATTGAAGACACAGGAAAACAAGACCAGTTCCAAGTGCATGAAGAGTGTACCTGCTGCTCAGGTAGAGTTAGAAAGCCCTCCTACCAAGAAAACGGCCATCAAGTAATGCCTAACCATGCCCCATATTTAGATGCTGAGACAACAGCAGATGTTTTGTCTATTCAAATGTTATGAGTGTAGCCAGCTGACGGGAACCCAGAAGGTCTCGGTCTCCAACCTGTCAAAAGTAGTTTTCAGCTCACTGTAAGCTGTGGTGAGGTCATCGTTGACTATCACCTTATCAAAAAGGTGGCCATACTGGCTCTCCATCACATGGGCAGATTTAATCATTTCTTGAAAATCTTCTTCCTAGTAAGATCAGCACAAGGCATAGTCAGTCTGTAGCAACATCACATAAACTCATTCTGTGGTAAACACAAAGCTACGTGCTTATTTCTCATCTCATCAGGAGATGGAAACTGTACTTTTAATAAAAAAAAATTACAGAAATTACAAGTGATCTCAGAAAGGATTCTCATGAGTAGACTTTGCTCAACAGGCAATTCTTTCATCTCTCCCCTTGCAGTGACACAATTAGTCACTGCATGGTAATTACAGAGACATTTTCTGTTAGCAGTACTAGTGGGAAGTGTTTCTAGCTGTTTACTTTGATGATACATTTACAGTTGCATTACGTAAGTCTCAGCTTGCTATTAGCATGCTATATATTGCAGTGCAGCCTTTACTCTTTTAAGAGCTTGGTAGGAGCTGTCTTTCTACGCCTGGTTTGACCTGGCTCAGCAGATTTCTCTTCAAGTTTGGGGAGGGAAGAAATCTTGGGAATTTAATTGTTTACATAACTCTGAGAGATTAAACCCGTTCTAACTAAGTGATGTCCTAAAGGTTGATCTTAAGAATGAACTCCTTTTACCTTTTATATACCATAGAACATATTCTTATAGCTCATTATAATCAGAGGACTATGGAAATGTAAAAAGCATATCAAACAATGACAACACGACAGTAAATTTGCGATGTGAGAGAGGTGGGGAAACAACAAAATACTATGTGTAAGCCCGAACAAGTACTGTTGATGAGATCCAGTGATCATCTTTATTTTTAAGGTAATCCACTACAACAAAACTCTTAACAAGTTCTCATGTCTAAATATACTTACTGTAAAGGGTTTTGCAGTTCCCTTATCATCTTTACTTGAAATAATCTTGGCATTTTTTCTGGTCTCTCTCAAACGGTCAAGTGATGGAGGCTTTATAAATATAACAAATGGTTTAAATTCATATGTCCGTAAGTGTTTCACTGTCTGGGAATAGGAAAGGTTTTAATTAATTAGTTTATTTCACACAGTGGAATTTACTGTAATAAAAGAAACTCTCCACTAAGCAAAATAAACCCATAAAGCACTTCTAGAAGGCTATTTTTCATTTACTGCTGTCCCACCCTGGTGATTGGCATTGATTCATGTAAGGAGAGTTTTCACGCGAATGGCAGGAAAACTCTCCGTTTCTGCACCGGCTGCTGGTAAACCCCATCAGTCCGGCGAAGGCTGGGCTGTGCACTGCAGTGCCACTGGCAGCGGGAGATGGAGGGGAGAAAAAGTTCAACACATTTTAGCAGCAATAACACTTTTTGTACCCATGAAAAGTTGCGGGAAAAAGTGTCCGTGACAATCGATCATGACAGGTCAATGATTTGTTCTCTTCAATACCGTGTGTCCACCACATAACTCCTGCTGTTCGCTCTTCCTGAGTCAGTTGAGTGATGCTATGTATCAAGTTAGAGATAGGTCCAGAATTCAGACTGCACACAGGGTGAAGCAGGGATGGGATGGCTGGCAGCTTTCTTCACACTGCCAGGGCCCACATGAAAACGCCGTGTCAGAGAATGGGATCCCAGAACAGCTTACGAGCTTGAGAGAATTTAGTGCTTCACTGGAAAACAGGACTGTGCTGGACAGGCAACAGTCTTGGAGAGCAGCCTGGCAATATCAACTCCAGGAGCCCCTTCCCCACTCCTCTCCTCCCCTGGCGCGGGGTCTGGCTTCCCCAGCCGCTCCTCTGCCAGCGCATCCCCCCTGCCCAGCTCCTGCAGCACAGCCCCGCATCCAAGCTGCCCCGGGAAGTGTTCACAACCTGCTGGGGTTCAGAAGTCACAGGCTGGCCACCCTTGGAGAAGAAATACTTTGGCTGGGTTTAAACAAACTAGTCCAGCTCCTGGAAGCACTCTGGTTATTAGTAGCATAAAAATTCCCAGTGGAGCTGTTCAGTGGGGTTGAAAGGAGAGGAAAACACAAGAACAAATGGTTTAGAGGGGAATGTTCTTAACCATTATCCAGCCAACAACACATTTAGTGCGTTCCTTGACTCGTGTCCACCCAGCATGGAAACCCTTTGCATGAATGGTCCAGTTAAACATGTGAGAGAGAGTTGCTGGACTGGATGATAGCTCAAAGCCAGTCTGAAACTGAAGAATTTCTGAGAGAACCTCTAACCCAAACCAGCAGAAAGCTGAACGAAAATACAGGAGCATTTTGTAATTAAATCTTTGGTATTATGCAGCAGGCTTTCAATTCACTTAATTACCGAGCAGAACACTTGCCAATATGTACTGAAGTTTCCTTCCTCTCTTCCTTTCAGAAAGCCTCGCTGTGATAAAGGTACCCAGCAAGCACACTCAACAGTCAATCAGTGTAGAATAAAATATACTTTTTTAGAAACAATTCTTCCCAGGCATCCCAATATGCAATGTGGGGAACTAAAAGAGTCCAAAAGACGTGCTTACTTACATGAGGCTGCACATCCAACAAACAAACTTTGTTTTTAGCTAGAACAGATCGAACGGAGTCTAAACTTGTACCATAGTAGTTGTTCTTATACTCGCCATACTCGATAAACCTGTGGCAGAAGGTGAAAACAACTGGAATAATTTTCATTTTTTCCAGAAAAAACCCCAAACTTATCAGTTTGGTTTATAAGATCTAATTCAGGAGCAAAAATATTTTACTGTACATGAGAGTTTTACCATGTTTTATAAAGGAAATGCTGTCAAGTACTTCAGCATGTCAATTTTAAGAAATCTTCTACTTTACCACTTTCAAATCAGTAACACCTGCTTGTATTACAGTTAAACAGAAAAAAGTACTGTAGTCCAACAGCCCACTAATGTTTTCCATCACCTCTTTTTCTGAACTAATGCAATGCAATAAAACAGTGGATAAGCTAAACAATAGAAACTACTGAAATTTCACTACACACTACAGAATATCCAAATTCTCTGTCTCAGAAGAGGAGGAGGAGCGACAACGGTGCTAATGGAACCAAGGCGGCTGGTTATGCCCTATAAAAGTACAAGCACTATTTGCCAAAAAAACAAAGCATAGTTTGAAGTTTCAATAAAACCCACAGCTTTGTGTCTAATACACTTTTGCCCTCTGAAACACTGGGGCAGAATTTCAAGCTACGATATTTTACAGGCTGCTGGAGAGCACGATGCTACCATTGTCTTCAGTTTAGTTTAATTTCTGGCACATTTACAGGCAAGAGCTTCACTGTAGATCTCTAAATTCAAAAGCAGAGGAAGTTCCTGGCCTGAAAGAGAGCAGAACTACACAAACACTGACTCAGGCAGGTTTGCAGCACTTCCCGGACCCCCCCTCCTAGAGCTGCAATGCTTTATTGCTATGACAGATGATGCCCTAATAAAAGAGTGCTCCCCCATCCTGAACACCTACGATTTCAGAGTCGTCTTGATGAGCTGAAGTACTGGAAATTCTTGGAAGCTTAGTTAGGTTTGCACATGCTGCTTTTTTTCTCTGTGTTTATGCCAGCGGCTTTGAACTGCTTATATATCAAAATGTAATTTTAACACATCTTCAAATCAGGCTACTTATATCTACTTTGACTTATTATCTAAAATTACAACCAGCCCCATTTTATAATTTTTTTAACTGTGGTTCTAGTTAAAAGCTCTTCAACATACTTGTTATTCTGTACGTCTGTCTCAAACAAGTGCTTCGAAATGAAAATGTATTCGACACCGTCACTTTCTTGGCTTCTCTTTGGTCGGGTAGTGTCTGCAGTTTCATTAAATTAAAAAACAAAAAAAAAAAGGAAAAGATGCACAAAACAACAAAACAATATAATGCAAACCAGTTCAGGAAACATTGAAAAGCACACAACCCTGGTGCAGTACTAAGCGTAGCAATTCCTGCACTTCTGATGGACACAGGCTGTTCTGGATCTGGTAGGCAGCACACAAGCACATGACAGGATTGAGTTTTAAAAACATGCAGGAAAAGCAGAAAAAAACCTACTGGACAAGTATCAGATTATCATTTTTATTAACTAGTGGAAAAATCCAATAAAATGAGGACAGCTGAATAATAAAAGGAGCAACAGTCCATAACAATTACCCCAACCTTGCCACTTGTTAAACTTATTAGCATACAAAGCCATAAAGGGAAACAAAGCTCACCAACCTCATTTATAAAACGCTACGTTCATTAACAATGCTTGTAGCTATGGTATGTGAAGCATGATAATAAAAAAATGGGGTGTGAGTTTTATGTTTCAGTGCTGTTCTTTTTCTGGTGATGAAAACTGAATTCCTTTTTCTTGTGTTCGCACTTCTAACTTTCCTTCAAGTATTAGGTACAAAGGTTTTGCTTATAAATGAAACTTATTTGTGGGATTGCCACTTAGGGATATGAACTCATTTGAAAGTTCTATTTAATACAAGTTGTATGTTATGGCATCATGCACCTCCCATCACATAGGAATGTACACAACCTGCTTGCAGAAACACAATCCTGAACGACATTTGGTATCACGCTCTTCTTAGGTTGACACGAAGAGAAACATTTCCAAGACAAGAACTCCATTTCTCCTTCCAAGTCCTGTCTTACTGAATTTCAGGGAAAGGGATTTCTTTATGTGTTTGGTTTTAATTATAACCACAAATTTGGAAGAGAAAAGAGAGAAGGCAGCTTGATGAACAGTGGCAATTTTTAGAGAAATATTTTTGGGCAAATGGTTGCATATGTTTCAGTGTGTTAAATATTGGGGAACATCTGGCTTATTTTGTTGTTGTTTTCAATACCCAGTTGAAGCAAATATGTGCAGATGAAATGACTTGCCAAAACCAAATGTGTTCATTTTTCTACCTAGCAAATTCATTCGTATATATACTTTACGGACTATCTGTACTCACAAAAAACCTGTGACAATATTTCCCAAATTCAGAATGTTGGACCCATATTTTTGAAGGATCTCTATAGGAGGCACAAGTACAAGTAGAAAGCAAACCAAGGAATGAACGTCTAACTAAAACTGTCAAGTCCTCCACATTAAATAAACCCCAATAAAGTATTGTAGAAGTTAATACAGAACAATGTTATTCAATATTATACAAAGTAATGCTACTTAGTCAGATAGAGGGAAAGAGGAAAAAAATCCCCAAATCTAAACTTTTCTAAAGCTAATCAAAGGGATGTAATTAATTCATTCACAGGATTAAACTGTTTATCATCAGTCTTCATTTTTCAGCCTGTCTGATATAGAAAGGCCATTTTGCTGAAAGCAAGAATTGGTTAACAGAGTACGTTTCACTGCTTTACATCCAAACCCAGGGTGTTCTTCAGCTGAGTTTCATTTACTAAACCTCGCTGACATCAATCATGTTAAACTTGTAGTCAAAGTCTGCTGCAATGCTTCCGAGCCAAAACATCCTATCGGTTTAATCAATGCTATTTAAAATACAACTGCAGCAGCACTTTTAAAAATTAGAAAAGTAATGTGGATGCCAAGTGTGCATTTAGAGACCCAAATTTGAAAGTGCCTTAAGGTAATGCAATAATAAAGGATAATAACGCAAGTACAGCATTTGGAGAATAGAAGTTTATTTTTACTTACGTGGCACTGTCACCCCGTAATGCTGGGTGTCACTGATCAGCAATTTCCGTTTAAGTTCATTCAGTCCAACCCCTACAGGACCTGAAAGAAAAAAATCGTGCTGTTTCCCAACGGCCAGTTCTCTCTCATCTTCAGGTATAGGAACATGCCAAGATAAGACTATGTAGCATATAGCTGTAATACATACTGGCTTTCCATCAGAGTCATTTGGAAACGCCCATGGTTCTCACCTCTCCTAGAACATACAGCACTGACAAATTTCAGGGGATGTAGTTGGCAGTTACTCTGACTTCACCACTGAGGAAAAAATCACTGGAAAAGTTGACAGCGAAGCTAACTCTCTTTTCTACTGCAGCTACCCTCAATACTCACCTATCCTCATCCTCAGCCCAACTACAGACCCTCACACCCTAACCCACAGCTTTCCAGCACAAAAACTGGTTTGGCTACTTGTTTTGTCAGAATATCCCCAACTCCCAGACTAGAGGGCCCCAGCTGGCATGCACAAAGTCCCCCCAAAGCCTCTGCGCTCTGTGTGCCAGCACTGCCTCTTCCTCACTCCTTCCAGCTGCTGCATCCCTCACCTGCAGCAGACTCCCCCAGGGAGCGTTGCTCCCACCTTCTCCCCATGCCCTGGGAGCACTGGGCTCCTTCAAGCCCCGGCTGCAGGCAGGAATACCGCCCAGCTCTGGCTGGCTGTAGCTGTCATTGTCCACCTTTTGACTGGGTCAGGGTGACATCGTATGGGGAGAGGAAGGGCGGGCAGTGCTCCCCAGGCCACAACCCCTTTGGGATGCTTGGGTTTCTTTCTTTGGTGTTGATTTTCTTTTAAGCTATGCTTGTCCCCTGCCTGCTGGCTGAAATAGTCCAAAGCAAATGTTTCCTTCTTCATGCGGCTGCCAAAGAGAGACCACTCTTGGAAAGAGGATGGCAGGAATAAACAAAGACCGCATGGAATTGTTTTGACCTGTCTCCTCCACCTCCATCTGAGTACTGCTGTCCCAGAAGCTACTGAGAAGTTGTTCCTCTTGTTTTTCAGGTTGTCCCTAACTCTCAGCCATTTGCCAGTGGTGCTTTTGGACTCAGTGAGGGCACTGTGTCCTGTGAGGTCTCAAAGGCCCCATGGGTGATGGCTGCCTGGCCCCAGGAGCCCTTGGCGCAGGGCTGCAGTCTGCCTGGACCCTGTGGCCCTGGGGCCACGGTGGCACGTGCGTGTGGAGGGAGTTCAGCTCTGCGTGCTCACATGCTTCTGTCAGTGCCGCGGCATCGCTTCTGCAGAGCCAGGTCGACAGCAGAATGCAGAGGACAGCGAGTCATTGGAACCATATCCCAAATAATACAAGGATCATGCATGTGGTTTTTAAGGAAAACTTTTGCTCTTCTAGTAAAAGTGACACATGTATGCACCAAGTGCTTTTTAACAGAGACATTTTAGACATTAGAAATACAAAACCTAATAGACATTTTAATGAAGCGGTGATATATTGGTTAGTTACTAGCGAGAGTCAAAAAGCAAAGACTGATGCTTCAGCACCTTCAGGTGCCAATCTGTAAAAATGACTATCCATCCTGTCTGAAGTCAGAGACACAAAATGATGAAAAGCAAAGGCTTGCTACTTTGCTACTATCCCAGACAATGGTCTCTCTGTAAAAATCTTAGAGTTTCCGCATTTATAATTTTTGTATGTTTACATAAGTTAAACACACAACTACATTTCAAGTTCCATCTCTGACCTGCCTGTAAATTAATCTATCAGTATGTATAAATGTTTACTTAATATGGTGTACAGCAGCCTCTACTGGTGCATGTCTACAGAGGGAAGCAATGTGTCATGTAGATAATGGCATTACTTTTGTTCTTTTTATTTTTAAAAAATATTTTTTTCTTTTTTAATAGCATAGCTATTTAAGACAAATATGGATTTTTATAGGAAAAGTAATTAAAATTCTCAGTATAACATAGAAAAGCAGAATGAAGCAAGTGGAATTCAAATTACAAAAAAAATCACTGTATTCCTTACAAGCAAAAAAATCTTTCCCATCAAATCTACACAAATATTTTTTCCTCAGTCTACATGCTGTCAAATCAACAATATGCTTTTAGCTCTATTTATATATAAAGAATCTAGGCTTCACTTCCTGTGACAGATGCTTTGGAAACTTAGATCGAATCTGTTTCCAGACCACAACCTCACTACTACTCTGTCTCTCCTTCCAGATTACCATTTAAAAATTATCTTTAAATTTAACTCCTGAATGGTGTAGATTCTTCTTTTTCAGTGCTGTCTTTGCAGAACTCTCATAACTGTAGCACATGGGTATTGAGGGCCAATTCCTAATTAGCAATGCCACCCACTATGCTGATTTTTACACTACATCGCCTGAGTGCAATGTACATTTCTATTCTCAGTATTCTTTTCATTTTGATGCAGCAGAAAAAGATAGCACTTTCTAATAATTATGAATCTGAACATGATTTGAACTCAAGAAGAGAATAAACCATTAAGATTGGAAAGGACAATCCAGATTCTTACAGCAAAATGCCAGGCATGTGGGACCCATGACTGTAGCATAGTTTTAGTTTACTGTAAATCACCCCAGGCAGCAATATTTAGAGTTATGATGACAGATTTAGAAATATTTTGTTTATTTTTTTAAAGGAACATTTCTGGTCCTTGCTGTTGCATGTTGATTCACATAAGCTAAGTAATGGTTGAATCCTGCACAGATGGATTGTAGTGCCTACCTCTGTTTTTTGAGGGACACTTGCAGAATTAAATCACCAACCAGTAAAACTTGCATTAAATTTTGTACCATTCAGAAACATCTGAAAACAACTGGAAAAATTGTTTGATGTAAATTCAGGTCTCAGGAGGGTTAACCCAACCAGTCACTGTTCACCCATAGATACATATTGATCTCCTAGAAGTCTATTTGAAAGAGAACAAAAAAAGCACAGTCTTTCAGAAAAGATTTCTGGGAGTTAAATGACAACATCCCTGCTGGGATCATAAAGACCCTGCAGAAAACATGCCTTGACAGAGGTTCTGTGGCTCAATCATTCCTTCTCTAGTACAACTGATCACTATAGTGCAATGACTGCACATGCATGTCCAACTGTAGCTCAATGAGATACGCAGTAGGAAAACAGAATCTCACGTTTTTGTGTTACAGTAAATTACAACTAGCAGTGGGTGTGTACTTCTACATTTGCTGTTCACTGAAGCACCATCAGTGATTTTATACTGCTGTTCTCATGGACAGGGCAAGGCTAGCCGATACGTTGCATCCTATGTATTCATTCCTGAGCCACGCTGACCTACTCCTGCCTTCAACCAGGAAGGTTTAGTGAAGACAGCAATTCTAAGTCTCTTTTGTCATTGCCCAGATGGTTTACTTGAAGTAGCATGGCCATGATAGGCTATTTTCCTGCACTACTGCTGTAGGTCTATTAAGTCTCTGCAAGCTGCTACTGAACACATGTTAAAGGTAAATCAGGAGATGCGGAGAGCTAGGAGTCACTTCCATTTCATCCTTCTCTGCTTTGAGACAGACTCGGCCTCCACATAGCTCCTTCACAATAAAACCAGAGGCGATGGATTTTTTTTTTCAAATGTAAGCAATAGAACAATAGAGAACTTTTCCAGTCACAGATTCCTTTTCTTCACAGTGGTGAAGAAGGGAAGGATACCTTTGTGGGTAGTACTGACAGTCTAAATCAGAAAAGGAGAGACTTTTCTGACTGTGTCACACACCAATAATAACTGCTCCTTCGAGGACACACACCTGTGACCACTTAGGACAGATGCATTTCCACGAGTGACTGCAGCACCTGAAAGGCTCGGTGTGCCTCTGGTGATAACACTGCACGCACATAACTGCAGGCATTCTGGGGGACACACTCATGGTTTGGTTACTGCTGACCTAGCACTGCCCCTTCAGAAAGCTCTGACTTAGCTGATAATACATCGTGTAAAGTTACAGTTTGTGGCACATCCATTCTGTCTCTTGGGAAATAAAATTTATGCTAGTCTGGCTCTCAATTACTGAAGCAGAAGCCTTTGTGAGCAGGACTTTTCTCTCATTAATATAAATTAAAATTCTAATGTCTAAATAATGTTTCATATTAAAATACTCTGCCTTTGCCTGATAGGGCTGCAAGGTATCATGCTTAGGATGCAGGCAGTATTTGTGAAGGAAGACCTCAACGCAGCCTGGGAACAGTAAGTTACCAGAAGACGACTGGTGGCATGATTTGGATAATTTTGTTTTTAGCAAACTCATCACATTCACAACAACTAGAAGCACAGCAGAAGCATCCATATCATTACTGCTTCAGTTATTTTAGCCCCAAGGATATGTAGAAGTTTATTCATGAACCTACACTTGCAGACAAGGTAAAATCTTGACAAACTAATACCTCTAGCTGAACCTGAGCCTAGCATACTACAGGGCACCAAAAATTACTATGTCTGCAATTTGCATTCTGTAAATTAGACTAGACCAATTTAAAACGAAGCCAAAAGACATTTCCACTTCAAAGTTGTCAAACTCCCTCCCCCTAAAAAGGGCAAAACAAAACCTAAAAAAACCTTCCGACAGTAAATTATACATTTAGGCCTAGCAAAACACAACAGACATTTAATGCCCCCACCAATTACAGCTATAAATTAATTATCTGTCCCTTTGTTTCCTGGTACTAATATCCAAATTATATTTGACGGATTATATTGGATGCTGCTACTGGCACACAAAAAGCTTTTTAAATGCGTTCACTTCTACTATACCTGCGTTGCTTAGCTTTGCTAGTTTTTCCACATTTTGCCCAAGACATTTTTATGGTATTGGCCAGACTTAAGCTGCTCTTAATATCCAGAGAAAAACATTAGAATTACTGAAGTCTGCAATAAATTTCTGAACTGCTTTTGTTACTGAAAAAGCACACTTTCTTCATTTGATTTATTACAATAAAAATCAAATGAAATCTCTAGGCATTCCTTAGATCAGACATATGCAATGTGTTATAAAAAGTCTACTTATCACACTTTTGCACTGCACGCTGTTGATGTAAGTGTAAAATCAACTCAACCATGTTATTACTTGTTGTATATAGCCCACAATCTCACAGTGATCACACTAGTAGGTGGCTGAATTTTAGTGCTGGAGAGTGACAAAACTGTTTATTAAAAACTAAATTTAATGTTCCCTTGGATACGAGCGATATAAAAACACAGCTACTCAACAATTCATAACAGTCCCTGATAGAGGGCCATATTTCTCTGCTCTGCTGCTTTCAGAATGGAGGAAACTTTACTAATGAAGCATCAACCTACGTGCTACTGCAAAAGAAACAATAAGCAATGAGACATTACTCACTGGTAGTACTGATTACTCATTACTTATTGGTACTCCAATGGTTACCTTTGAAAAATTAAAGATAACGTGCTTTCTCTTATTTTAGGAGACTGAAGCAATGCATTTTGGTTAGATAATAAATGCTGTGGGGAACCCGTGACAGTGGCAGGTTATAGAAGAAAGCAAGCTGACTATGCATGACATTTTGAGTCTTCTGCAGCTATGTTTACATCTGTTCTTGGCCTACAGAAGTCCACCTCTAATCCATCTTTCTCTCTACTTCTCTATTTACTTATTCTAACAACATAGCTGGTTTTGTTTCTTTCCACTTATATATTCTGTCTTGGCTGACCACAGGTATTTATTCTGTTGGTTTTTTTCTTCTTTTTTCCACATAGATATATTGATCGATCTCTAAGAGCAGAACACTGACCTAATTCTTTTGACTTTTAATACAGCTTAATTGCCAGGTGCAGAACAGTAACCATGGTAGCTATATTTTAATGTCATCTCCTTTTGTTTTAGCAAGGCTTTAAGCATGGTGCCCTAAAGCATCCTTATATGCAAGTCGGGACATCCTGTCTAGATAGGTGGACTACCAGATAGGTGAAAAACTGGATGGATGATCATGTTCAAAGGGTACATCTGTACTCTTTTATCAGGTGACTCATCACAAGCAGAGTTCCTCAGGAGTCTACCCTGGGACACACTCTGGTTCATATCTGTATCAATAACCTGGAGGAGGACACAGAATGGGCCCCCATCGAGTCTGCAGATGCCAAAACGGGTGATGCAAATGACTTGCTGCTCAAGGGCAGGGCTTCAATTCAGAGGGACCTTGATATGCTACAGGCATGGGCTGGCAGAACTTTGTATTTATTCATATCAAATTTCACAAAGTCCTCCATCTGGGAGACACTAAGGCCCACAGCAGTACAGGCTGGGGACTGACTGGCTGGGGAGCAGCCTGAATGAAAAGGACCTGGGGATCCAGGTGGGCAGTAGGTGTGAATCCACAGCGCACGCTGGCAGCAATGAAGGCTAACAGAAGACTGGGCTGTAAAAGCCAGAGACTGGCCCATAGGTAGAGGGAAAGGACTCTTCCCCTTTACTCAGCACTTGTTAGACCCTGTGAGAAATTCTCTGTCCATGATGGACCCTACCCTACAAGACAGATGTCAAGAAACTGGAGCAAGGCTAGTGAATGGCCTTCAAGATGATCAAGAGCTGAAGCACATGACGTGTGAGGAGAAGCTGTGGGAACGGGGCTTGTCTAGCTCAGAGAAGAGATGGCTTCAAGGAGACCGACCCATCAATGCTGTTCTGATACCCATTGGGAAGACAGAGGTCATCTCTTTACCTTCACCTTTAGAGGTGCATGGTGGGAAGACAAGAGAAGACACAGTGGGAAGACAGGTTCCCAAAGGTGTTATCATCAGCAATCTGCTCCGAATTCAGCGTTAATCCTTCTGAGTGGGAGGCTGGACCAGATGACCTCCCAAGATACTTTCCAATCTAAACAATTTTGTGGTAAGCATTGGGCTAATCAGCAGTCCTTTCTCTGGTTTACCCAGTCGAAAATAAAGAAAAACAACTTACCAACCAAAACTACAAGCCTGTATTTGTCATTAGGTTGTCGTCTATATTTTGCAACTTCTTCATATGTTGGGATATCTGCTGTATCATACTGATCACTCTTCTTGCACTCATACATAGATTTGTTTGTTTTTTTATCTTTTCTGCTAAGACGAAAGCTTCTTCTAAAACCAGCTGCAATAAGAACGGATTTTTTCAAAGTAAGAAAATTAGTCTTCTCAAAGTATTTGAAAGCAGTCTTTACCAAACATTTGAGGATCGGTGCATGGAATAAGAAATGGATTATGTCTTTAACAAGCTAGGTCATTAAAATGATATTTTCCCACAGTTTTAAACTATATCGGGTACCTATTTAAACTGCAAAATTAAGATTATCAGTAAAATCTAACAGTTGCAACAACAAGCTGTAAAATATAATTACAATAAGTTGTTAACATATTCAGATAATTTGAGCGTCTTACACATTATTATATATACGTAAGGAAATTCATGCAATCTGGACTCTCATACCACACTTATTGCATTTCTATTAAATCACCAAGGCACACAGATACCAAATACAACATACAGTAGAAAACATCTCTGGTGGTTGAAAGGGTTAATGAGAATTAACTCCGTGAACATTTTTTTTGTGATTAGCTCCATGCTGATAGCATAAAAAAGTACACAAACCGTTTCCTGCAGATGATTATAAGTAAAACCAAACTGTCAGTTAAATTCCAAAACACTATGAAACACTTCGCACAATGCACTATGCATATTATAGATATGTTAGCATGAAATTAAAAGTTAATATTCCTGTTAAATTTACATTTACAATTGCATCAACAGTGTGCTTATCTAGAAGACTGGAAATTTCACATAGCTTTTAAGAACTCTTAAAGGAGATAATCATAGGCATTTTCAAGCAGACAGCACAAAAACTCCTTCTACACTATATGTTAAAAACCAATTTACTCCTCTGTTAATGATTATCTTACAGTTTTTCATATAAATCTTTTACATTGCATTATACTACATTTTACTGGTATCTCTATAGCACCATTTTTGCTCTAGAAGGAACTACAGAAAGGACTGCAAAGCTTATTTCATTATTTGGAGTAATAAAGTAAAACACAAACTACACTTTAAATACTGGAAAAATCCCAACACCCTTTTTTTTTGTGCACATTTCATAGGAGAGTAAACACATGTAAACTCTCAGTGACCCTAGATTTTTCAGCAATATGTTTTCATAAACTTGTAAAAGCACTTATGTTTAGGTGTTTGAGAAGTAATCACGTTACTATTTTTTCTTCAAAGGTAGTACCTGGCAAATTCAAGACTCAGTTCTGCAAATATTTAGAACCAGATCTGAAGCGAAATCCTACAAGGCTTAGTTACAGGCTTAGCATTTTGCACACACACAGTTCCACTTAGCATAAATCTTTGCAGAACCTGGATCATGGAGAACGTTAACCAAGTTATTTTATTGATGTGAGCCCCTATGACTGGGAATTCACAACACATGCATACACACAAAAAGGGAAGAAAAATTTCTTTAGGAATATAGTGATGCCAACTGATTCATAATCAAAATACGAATAAGTAAAATGAAAATTGTGAAAGAAAGAGAAGAACTAGACAGGTATATATAGAAAGGTTTAAAGTAACATTAGCAATACAGACACTTGAAGTGGGTTACAAGTCTCCTGAGGCCTAATCTAAAAGGCTCCAGATTATAAAAGAAAAAAATCAGTCGCCCTAAAAGCAAGCTGAAAATTGTTCTGATTTTTTTTCAATGTAATCTTAGTTTTGTTTTGGTTTTGTTGGTTTTTTTTTTTTGGGGGGGGGGGGGAAGCAGGGAGTGGAGAAAAGAAAGAAATAATTCTTCATCATTCACTACTAAATGATTGACAGAATAAAGAGCTTTGTCACAAAACGCAGAATCCACATATGTGAAAAAGGTAAAAAGCAAGGGTAGAGGATCAAAGGAAGCTAAGCCAGTCATCTCCATTCCAGTTTGGTGTTGATCTTATAAATACCTCTGTGCCTCTGACTTGCTGTATCCTAGCGCCATTACCAACAGCTTCTTAGCCTCAGCTTACATGTCAAAAGGTGCAATCTTTAGGAAAAATGTCCTTTCTGCAAAATCTTCATGATTGATTCCATCTCTGCTTTTAGGTTCTAGTACGACCATTTGTAACTTGTTTCTCTTTTCTCCATTCACATTATTCAGATATCATTACCAAACTACCTGGTGGTGGGTTACCTAAGAATTTTCCTTCCTTCTTCTCTTAAAAGAGTAAAAAAAAAAAAAACAGATTTCATTTTTTTTTATCAAAAAGGAGAAAAAGTAGAAAATCTTTCAGTGCAATCTTCAGGCTGATTCGCCCCTTGTCACTTTTACAGGCTGCATATGAAGCAACACAAAGACTTGGGTGATACAGTTCCACCGCTAACATGGGTTTCCTTGATGAAAACATTCAATATTTTTGTGACTGAAACTCACTGGTAAAGTTAAAATAGTAATATCGTCCTGTGTTTTAAGAAGATTTAACAACAAGTACATCTAGGACTTTGACATTACAAAAAAGGTATTAATTAAAAAGAACAAATACGTGAGCCAGAGATAACGAAGCAGATTTCCAGTAAGGCTGGCTTCTGTACAGTGTGCTGGTGAAGACACTCTGTAAAACTACTGAATATTAAAAACCCGTGAAACACTGATTGCTTTGTCACTTTAAGACTATTGTCCATTTGCAAGTTAAGTGTTCCTGAAAGCACATCTGAACGGCCTTAGAAAACCCAAGGAAGTTTGCTTTAAGCTGCTTTCAAAACCAAGGAAAACGTACAGCACAGAGAGAAAGGATGAGACTGTTTCAAATATATCCAACATTTTTATGATACTGCTACTGCATTCCTGGAAACATGATTCTCTGTCTCACATCTGCTATAATATATGCTCACATATGTGGCTTAACTTTACCATGACCTTCAGAAGCTATTTTATAAAGAATAGTTAATGAATATTTTCCATTGAACTCTGCATTTATATGTTGGGCAGCTATGACTGTGCAAAAAGATGAACATCATCATACTTGCAAGGAATAAAAACATTTATGAACAAGCAAAAAATATTCTGCTAACACTTGCATATCTTATAGTTTAGGAAAGGTGAAAAAAACTTCATATATTTAAATTAACAATAAAGCATTATTAAAAATATAGTGAAAATCACGACAGGGAAAAAACCCCAACACTGATATGCAATAGAAAAATAAAGTTTCTGTAAAATAATTAAGCTTAAAAGTAAATTCCTATAAAGAACAAAGGTAAAAAGAATTGCTTGCCCAGAATATTTGGTAATATAAACCTCAACGAATATGAAAGGAGCTACAGGCTATACTGTCTGTGGAATATGGACATCATCAGATTAACCTTAGTTGCCGAGTACACAGACTATAAAATAAAGGGGGAAAATTCTAACACTAAAGCAACATAAAATTTTTAACATTCAGAAGCTTGCACCAGCTCACTGCTTTCAGCTACATGACCAGAAGCCTACTGAACATGCAAACCCATAAACTGGTGCTGGAATGTAACAGTTTGGTGAAATAACAGCCACTGGGAAGAAAATATGAAGAACAAATGTTCTCAAACTACAAATGTCTCCAAACCATATAAGACTTCTCAACATGAGACAAAAAATCATAAACCGCTACTAATAAACTTAATTCACAGAATCCCAGGTTGGCAGGGACCTCAAGGATCATCTGGTCAAACCTTTCTTGGCAAAAGCACAGTCTAGACAAGATGGCCCAGCACCCTATCCAGCTGAATCTTCAGTGTTCAGTGTTGGGGAACCCTCCACTTCCCTGGGGAAATTATTCTAATGGCTGATTGTTCCCATTGTGAACAATTTTCCTCGTGTCCTATCAGAATCCCCGCAGAAGTAACTTGTACTGATGACCCCTCCTCTTTTCCATGTAACTCCCTTGAAAGAGTGAGCCTCCATCTTCTTTCTAGCCACCCTTTCAATACTGGAACATGGTGAGAAGGTCTCCCCTAAGACTTTTTTTCTCAATGCTGAACAAACCCAGTTCTCTCAGCCTTTCCTCACACGGCAGGCTTCTCAGTCCTTTGATCATCTTTGTGGCCTTTCTCTGGACCCTCTCCAGCCTCTCCACATCTTTTTTGCATAGCAGGGACCAAAACTGAACCCAGTTATCCAGGTGTGGCCTGACAAGCACTGAGTAGAGTGGGATAATGACTTCTTCATCTCTGCTGGTAGTGCCCTCGTTGATGCAACCCAGCATCCTGTTGGCTTTCTTGGCCACAGCAGCACACTGTTCACTCATATTGAGCTTCCTGTCCACCAGGACTTCCAGGTTCCTGTCTAGAGAGCTGCTTTCCAGCCAGGTAGATCCCAGACTGTGCTGTACTCCTGGATTATATTTTCCCAAGTGTAAGACCTTACACTTGTCCTTGTTGAACTTCATCAGGTTCTTGTTAGCCCACTCTTCCAGCCTATCCAGGTCTTCCTGCAGGATGGTTCTCCTTTCTGAAGTGTCCACTTCCACACTCAGTTTGGTATCATCAGCAAACTCCATATGGGTACGCTTGATCCCATCATCCAGATTACATATGAAGATATAAGCATTGCGCCCAATACTGATCCCTGGGGGACTGCACTTGTGACAGGTTGCCTGTTTAAAAAGGAGCTATTTACCACCACCCTCTGGGTGCAGCCTGTCAGCCAGTTCCCCACCCACTGCACAGACCACTTGTCCAGACCGTAATTCATCAGTTTTTCTAGCACAAAGCTGTGGGAAACCATATCAAAAGCCTTGGAGAAATCCAGGTAGACCATGTCCACTGCTCACCCCATATCAACATAGTACTCTGTGGTAGAAGGCAATCAGGTTTGTCAAGCACGATTTGCCCTTGGTGAATCCGTGCTGGCTTTTCTCAACCATGTGCGTCATTTGGCTTGTGATAGCCCCAGGAGGATTTGTTCCATAACTTTCCCAGGACTGAAGTAAGACTGATGGGCCTATAATTTCCTGGATCCTCCTTTGAGCCCTTCTTGTACCTGGAGGTGACATTAGCCTTCTTCCAGTCTTCTGGGATGTCCCCCAACCTCCATGACTTCTCAAGGATTATGGAGAGAAGCCTCACAACAATGTCAGTTGGCTCTCTTAACACCCTCAGGTGGGTATTTTCAGGGCTCATTGATTTGTGGAGGTCAAGCTCCTCTAATAGTTCACATACTCTTCCTTCACTGGTGGTGGGTCTGTGTTTGCATCAACCTAGGTGTTTGTTCCCAAGGCCTAACAGTGCTGGTAAACACAGACGTGAAGAAAGCCTTGAGAACCACTGCCTAATTCACCTCTCCTGTTTAACAGCGGGCCAATATTTTCCTGTTGCTCACCAGCCTGGGCTGCAGCACCAAGGACGCTGTTGCATCCTCCGCAGCCAGGAGGAAATGGCCTGCCTCTTGTAGGCAGGATAGGTACCTTGAGTTGAGTAGTAATTAGTAGTTCATTATCTCAACTCAATCCAGCTGGGTAAGAATGATTGGTGCCATAATTCCCCCTTTTTGTTTTACCATTTTTTGTTTTCACAAAGGCTTTATGGGTGAGCAGAGACCCGGCCCATTCATCCAACTCCAGCACGCTTCCCTCCCGCGAATACCACATCGGGGCTTGCGGCTTTACCTTCTTCTCCGAAGGACTCTCGCTCGAGCTCCCGGCTCCGGTGCTGGCTCCGGCTCTTTTGGCTCAGGCTCCTTTTGCTCGGGCTCTCGGCTCGGCGAGGGAGTCGGGGCTTCCCAGGGTCTCACGGATGTATCACGTCGGGGTCACCAGTTGTTGCTCACCAGCCTGGGCTGCAGCACCAAGGACACTGTTGCATCCTCCACCACCAGGAGGAAATGGCCTGCCTCTTGTAGGCAGGATAGGTACCTTGAGTTGAGTAGTAATTAGTAGTTCATTATCTCAACTCAATCCAGCTGGGTAAGAATGATTGGTGCCATATTTCCCTTCTGTTTCTACCTGTTATTTACGTAGCTGAAGAATCCTTTCCTGCAGTTTTTGATATCTCTGGTCAATTTCAATTTGAGCTGAGGTTTTGCTTTCCTAACTGCATCTCTGCACAATGCCTTTGTAGTTCTCAACAGCTATTTGTTCACTTTTCCATCACTGGTACGCTTCTGTCTTGGTTTTGAGCAGATTCAGCTCACAGTTAAGCCAAAGTGGTCTCCTGCTCCACCTACTTCCCTTACCTTTAAAGGGGATGAACTATTTCTATGCTTCCAGGAGAGCATTCTTGAAAAACTCCCAGCACTCACTAGCTCCTTTATCCTCCATGGAAGCTTCCCATGGAATCTCTCCAAACTGAGCTCTGAGCAAGCTGAAGTTTGCTCTTCTAAAATCTAAAACCTTTGTCCTAGTACTAACCTTTGATGTTCCCAGCAGGATCTCAAACTCCACAATATTGTGATCACTGCAGCCAAAGCTATCACTAACCAAGATATTACAAAGCAAGTTTTCTTGGTTTGTGAGTAGCAAGTCCAGCAGGGCTTCATTCCTGGTTGGCACATCTAACATTTGTATGAGGAAGCAGCCCTCTATGCATTCCAGGAACATGATGGATGACGTGAGCTGCTGTATTGTCCTTCCAACAAATGTCTGGGTAATTGAAGTCACTCAAAAGAACCTGGTTCTGTTGAACTGAAGCTTGTTTCAGTGTCCCAAATACTGCTTCGTTGGCCTGATGGTCTTGGTTTGGAGGTTGGTAGCAAATGCCTACTACAAGATCCTCCTTGGAGATGACCTCTCTGATCTTGACCCAGCGCCATTTGACAGGGCTTCCACAGTTCTGTAGCTGACTTCTATACATTCAAGGTTCTCCTTAGGATACAGCGTCACTCTTCCTCCTCTTTTTCCCTTCTATCTTTACAAAACAGCCTATAGCCATTCATTGTGATCCTCTGGTCATCTGAGTTGTCCCACCATGTTTCGGTTATTCCTACGATACCGTAATTTTCTGACTGAGCATGGAGCTCCAGCTCCTTGTTTGTTCCCCAGGCTGTGTGCATTAGTATCCATACACTTGACGTGGCTGGTCTTCTGGTTCTTATCCTGTGAGGCAGCTAAGGAACATTTGTCGCTGCTCTGGTTGGCCTGGCTTATTCCCCACTTGGTTGCAATGGTGTGAGCGTTGCCACTTTGGACCCCACCCCCCAAGTCCTTCAGTTTAAAGCCTGCCTCACCAAGTTGGCCAGCCAGCTGCCAAAGATTCCCTTGCTTCTTCTAGACAGGTGGATTCCATCCCCCACTAACAGGCTATAGCTATTGAAGAACGTGCTGTTATAAAAGCCAAAACCCTCACGATGGTACCAGCCATGAAGCCAGAAGTTGATTTGCATCACATGTCTATTTCTGGCTGCACCCAAACCTCTAACTGTTAAAATGGAAGAAGAGAGCTTGGGCACTAATACTTTTCACTTGCACCCCCAGGGCTTTGTAGCCTTCCTTGATTTTTCCCAGGTTCCAGCTTGCAGTGTCATTCATACACACATGAAAGAGTAGCAAAGGAGAGTAGTCTGTGCCCTTGACAAGTTGTGGCACCCTCTGTGCAACATCTTGGACCTTAGCTCGTGGAAGGCAGCATACATAATTAAGGCCTAACAATAATCCAAGAGAACCTACTTGCATCTCTAAGAAAAAGAATGAAAAAAACCCTGGAAGAAAAGCGTGGTTATTCTTTTAACCACTAACAATATACATTTGGTCATCTCAAAACAACACCTTTACATTTACATAGAGAAATACACTTCAACCTCATACAGAAATCCAAACTGAAAACAGGCAATGCATGAACCTGTCTCCCCTAAAATATTTTAAAAGGACACCAATGTAAAGAGCTGTGCTTATTTAGATTCAGTAATATGGTTCTAAAGAAGTGAACAAAAGATTGTGATTATGTTGTGTGAATTTAAATTCAAATATGTTCATGAAAGTAGAAAGTTAATTTCTCAAATTCAGAGAAACAACACTAACATAAAATATTACCATTTAAATTCACCCTACGCTTCATAAATTCACCCGTAAGGGTCCAAAACGCTATAAAGCACTTAGCCATGCTTTTGTTCATTTTCCTTCACTAAAACAAGTGTTCGAGTATGTGTTTAAATTATGTATATTCTTCACTGAATTTAGTCTAATCGTATGTAATTTAGAGTGAACAAATGCTGTTTAATTGTAAATGCATTTACAAGTACTGTTTGTATTCATATTACTGAGAAAAGTAAGTTTGGTACCATGGTCATTATCTAGCTTTGTATGAACACAGTATTTTTACTAGATATTGCTGGATTTTTTTTTTCTCAAATATTGAGATTTTTTTTATACTGGCTTGTATACGGAGTATTTCTATTGTTATACAGGAACTGCACAAACACAGAGCAGACTTCTTACTCTGCTTGCTTCTGGACTGATTCCCAGTTTGCACATTTAGACAGGGTTAATAAAAATTTAGATTATGTCTGGATTTTTAAGACAAAATTGAGAATAGTAAACAGATGATATTCATCTGTATTTACTGTATGTTCCTAAAGGTCCAAGTAACGTAACTAGAATTTAAGATTGGCAAAGGCAAACTCCTAACCTTCTCCCCCAGTAATTCCTCAGGAAATTACTGCAGAAACATATAATACTACACTGCAACTTAAATATTAGAATTTGGTAAAAAATCATGAAATTTATCTGAGCCACTTTAGAGGGGAGGGTTCAAATTAACAGCAGCATAACCTTGGACATAAAAGAACTGACCCCAGATGGTACAGACATTCTGCTTTCCAAAAGCTGCCTCTTCTGTTGCTCTTCATGACCACCTCCTGTGTGTCTAAAGTATATAACATTTCAGAGAGGGTCAGATGTTCACAGAATATCCTGGTTCACAGATTGAAATGCCAACAAACACAGAGCCCCAAACCCATAACGAGCCATAAAATCGACTGAAAATTCATGAGTTGATATTAGAATTGTTGTAGTTAACTTGATGTGATTACATACTATCAAAAGCATCATGAAACATGACTTAGTCATTTTGGTTTTAGGAAGTAACCGGTGTATGCATACTTTGAAAACTGTTTCTAGAATTTAGACACACAAACGATTTACCACACTTCAACTTACCTCATACTAACTGCTCATACGTGTGAATACAACCTGCTGTAAATGCAAGGTAATACAGGCCAACTCCTTCATCAACAGTTAAGCTAATTCAGACTCCCTTGCTCTTGTAACGGGTTACAGCATATAGACAGGCATTTAATTGGGTGTCACTAAAACACCCTGAACTTGTTGGTGTGACCCATGCCTTTCAGTGACAATGTTTTAGGTTTTGTTTTCAGTGTAGTATGATTAATCAAGACTTTGTGTTACAATAATGAAGAGACTTGCCTAGAAATTCTTAGTTACTTAGTAATCAAGGAGTGCCATAAATGTCTATCAACTTTCAAGAACATATACATTCAGAAAAATTGAAATGCTCAGGATTCACTCCAAAAAACAGTACTGCAGAACATGGGTGGACATTCAGAATAAGCTGTTTTCAAAAATCAGATATATTTGTTTTCCCACTCTCCAAAAAAGCAACAGGCAGGAAATAAAGTATCTTTGAAGGCCTTCACTACCCTTGGGTTTGAAGGAATATATACTCAGACCAGTGGAAAAGAGAGGCCCTTCCTAAGAGCAGGAAGGTGGACTGCAGCAGTTAGATATGGTATTGCCTCCCACGTAAGTAACAGAGGGTTTATAAAGTGTCTTTGCCTAGGACTCCTTTACCTTATAGACTATCTGAGTTTTACATCTTGCTCAGCACACAGGTAAAAGTTCTGTGTCCTCCCTGCAGTAGGTCAGCAAGTTTTGTTCAAATTATTACATGTTAGGCAGTGGCATTTGTCCAGCCCAAAAAATTATTCCACAGCAGTTTGTTCCTTGAGAAAATAAAACTGAAAAATAATTTTGGAGAAAAGTAACCCTAAAGGTGTCTGAAGAGGACTGGACTCCTAATGGTTTGTGAAACAAGGAGACACTGGAGTACATGAGACAGTTTGAACTACAAGCCACCGTGTCCTGTTACCACGTGCTAAAGAATGGTAACATCAGCTTTCAAAAGTCTACCTGCTTGATCTTAAGAAGAGATAACTTTTCATGAACAATTCTTAGTGAAGAGCTCCAACGAATCTCTAATTTCTAAACCAAATTGTTAGCTACTCACAACCAGTGATACTTGTGTCCTTGCCCCAAAATTGATCCTAATCTTAGGCAAGTCTTTTTTTTCTCCCTGTTGTTCTGTCTTCTGGCTCTCCTCTCCAACACTTCACTTCTGACAGCACAGACCCATCATGAGAAGACTGAAGGCACCATCTCTGGACTGATGGCCACACTCCACCACGTGGAAGCTCTCAAGAGAGAAATCATTGCCTGCACTCTACAGTAGTTCTCCAATAATTCTTGTTAAGTTTTGCCTAGTAAACTACATTCCATCTTGATTTTTTGTTCTTTGCACCTGGGACAACTGTAGCTTCTTCCGTAAGACATCTCCCTCCTAGATGATTGAGCCTTTTTGGTAACTGTAGACCAAAATGTTTCACTGAAAGGGCTATAGCACCAAGGAAAGGTGGATTTTGTTTTGGCATCTTCATTCTCAAATAAAACATCAGCCCACTAAGATCTGATTGCAAAACGGTGATAGTCTAATCTTGAGAATTCAGGCACTCTGTTATTTGCAGATAGAAAAAGAAGAGGAAGGAGAAGGAAGGTCTTTTCTGTTTCAAAGAGAAGATCTGATAAGGAAAATGCAGTTCATCTGGAATCACATCCAAAATATCATTTTCCAAGTATACTTCAATCTCTCAATACAATACAATTAACAATTCAACATTAAGTTAGCTGACTAACTTAACAAAAGTGAGAAGTTTATTTTCAGCATGATCAGATGACTTAGTTCCACAAATACATGATGAAATGATACCATGCTAAGGTTTTGGAAAGAGGTCAAAGTTCTTTGTGTGTTCCTGATGTAGTTTATATACCACATTTAAAAACAGTATAGTGCAATATGAAAAGTATCTCTAATTTACAGTACTAGTCTAGGGTGTATCACTAAGCCCAGTGGCTTGGATGTACTAAAGAGCTTTGACAAGTTTCTTCCTGTTCCTCTTGTAGTAGGAGGATGAAAGCCTTGGGAAAAAGGCTGGTTGCCACAAAATCCGTTCCAGCCAGCCTTCAGCTGGCAGGAATTCTGGACAGTTTTGACTAAAATACTTTTGCATAGCTTTTATAATGGCACAAATTAAAAAGTTGAAACACATCATGGAACATCACCTTTTTTAAATGTTACTTTTGTTTGAAATTTGGAATCTTGAAGCTGAAGCCAAAGGACTCCTTTCCCTTCTCTTTCCCCCTCCCCGCAATGATACATATTGAGCTCAGACTAGCTTTAAAGCTAAATTTAAGCTATTGAGTTATGACTTATTTTATTTTATAATGTGGAAAAAGAACCGGTGCCTGCGAATTTGCTCTGTACTCTCACTGAATCCTCCCAAAATTGTTAGATAGACATGTACCAAGAAAGAAAGCATAAGAAAAAAGATAAACCTCAAAAGTGTCTTTGAAGACTTACTCAAACTTTTCATGATACAGTAACCTTTTGGTTTCATTAAACAGACTGCTTAGTTAATGTACTTTAAAAGACAAAATTTTCCCCAAATTTATATATATTTCTTATTTTGACTTAAAAATCAAACCAGCATTTTAGTAACTTATATTTAACCAGATAGAGGCATACACTACATAAACCCTTTATGTCAAATCCAATGAGCCATTTTTAAAACCTTAATATTCATGCTTTTCTCATGCAGAGTAAGGACATTTATATGCAGTTTACCCCCAAAAGCTAAGTGGACACAGTAGTTCCAGAGAAAAGAAGCTGAAAAGAAAGGAAGAAATTGTCTTTTGTAACCAATTGCTCACCTAGATAGGATCCACTGTTGTGACCAGCACATTCAGCATCTTCTGGACGAAGAGTAAAAGCATACAGAATAAGAGCCAAGAAATAAAGCAGAATAGTTAGAAGCTCAGCAAAAAATACAGAAGAAATTACTTAAAAGATGACAACTGTACAAAGCATAGCATTAAAAGCTTTCAATAAGCCATTTTCTTAAAAACATAAAACAACATTTATTGTTTTATATTTTAGCTGAAGATATTCTGGAATTTTGCAGCATGCACACTGATCTTTTCACCTTTTCAAGCAAAAATTGTGATGGCAGCAAACATTCTAAAAAGAATTCTAAGACTGTATTATTCACACTTTATCAGTTAATAGAAAATATGATGCCACTTAAAAGAAAGCAAAACGTATTTGATGTAAATCAAGCTTTTTTTTGTAGATTATACATTATCAGACTCTAGCTTTAAGTTTTGGCTCACTGGATTAGACAGAAAGGTTTTTGATCAAAAACACATCCTCTCATTTGATATAAAATAGCAATAATGTATATTTGTACATGCCAGAGGCCCTTTGATCAAAAATACGAGCTACAATTTCTAATGCCTTTATAAACAAAGGCCTCCTAAGTAAAAAAAAAAAACAAAATACAAGAGATCAGCTGCTATTACTTTAACATATGCTGCAAGCATAACAGTAACCGGCTACACTCAGAGGGAAAATAGTAAAGATGATACTACATAGATGAACTTTCTACCATCTCAGAGACATACTTCATCAGTATTCATTAGAAATGCAAGACCTCTCATAGCCATGTAATTAAGTCGGAACAGTATCCTTCCAACCCAGCCCACCCAAGTTTTGCTAATATTATTTTATGATACTACTTTTATGTACATAACTTCCAAAAGTTCAAGGGAGAGAGAAAGCAGTTTAAAACAATAGTCCAAATTACTGATCTTTACATGAAGCAACTAGGAATATTCTAGTATTTTTATATACTTAAAAAAAAAAAGATTCAATGTATTTGGTGACAATATAAAAGCATTATATGCATAACAACTCCTAGAAACATTGGTCTATATTCAATTTAATTCTAAACACGTGTTCTCTAAATAACATTATTGGGCTATGCAGGGAAACTTTTGTACATGTACCTTCAATTTCCTCTGAGAAGCACAAAGGAAAAATAGGAAAGGAAATCATTAAATGGAGTGAAAACATAACTTAAGAAAGAAAAGTTAAATCGAAGAAGAAAAATGCACCTACCACACTCAACCGCTTCCTCATCTTAGAACAGCCAAAAAAACAAAGTATTATTGTTTAATACTTCATAAATAGGAAAAAATTCAGCTATGTAAGCTACTCTAAAATCCTCTTGATAGCACCTATTATATTGAAGCATATGCCAACAGACCAGCACAGAGTTTAACTTGCATGTCTAACTACACTCAGTTAGAAAAGGACCTAAAAAGACATTGAAATATTACGTGCACTTTAAATTTCCTATATGAAATTCTTCCACTATTCATTTGGTAGCAATGACCTTACCCAGTTGTCATGGAAGATCTCTTTGATATTAACTGCAAAGTTTGTTAATTCCATTTAATTAGTCTTAACAGCATTTTTAAGAATCACTACCATGAACATGATCTCAGTATTTTTCTGCACTTACAGTAACAGTTGCTACTGTCCTTGGAGCTGGGTTTTGGAGAGGTTTTTTGAGTTATTTTTTTTTAACATCTATAGATGTAGCTGAAAAAAGTGGAAACAATTTATATACTCTATCATTTTTTCTCTGAAGCTATCCTAATATAATGGATCTACTAAATACTTTCTGCTTATCTATAGTAAGTCAATAAATTTTTCCTCCTTGGTAGTGGAAAACATACATTTTTACAACCGTCTTTGCACTTGTACAGAAAAACAACATATCTACAATGAATTTTTGTTTACAAAGATATTATATATTAATGTCTAGATTTATACAGAGATTTTACAATCTACATCTCATTCAAATTTCCTTTGGAATCAGGATAAATATGCCTAAAATATAAATATTTCAAAGTGTTTCCATGAAGCATGACTTGACTCAGAATGTGAAGAAATTATTCAAGAGAGATTTTAAAATCTTTCATGTGTAACTGATGTACCGAACAAAGGCGAGGTCGAAACTCTCTTGCCCATCTGATGACATAGCTTTTTTCCATTTCATATCATGAAATAGATACAAAATTCTTTCCTGCCAGAGGAAGAGTACTGTTCTGCAGAATCATTTCTTCATACCTTTTTTTCCTGAGGACTTAATGTTTTAAAATACTAATTTGGAAGACTTCTCTGAATCATATTTAAAGTTTATTTCTACACTAGAGGGCTGGAAAGCCCTCTAAGGTTAGCACTGCTTGGTTGACCACATCTGGTGCCTTAAAAGAGTGCCGACAGTTTTGCGAGTTGAGAGTGAAAGCGTTGGATCCTTTTTCCTCTCCTGACCTTAAAAACTCTCAGTTCTTGAAGTGACAAATGCCCTAAAGCTGGCCCTAGGATGGCAGGCTGGCTTCCAGGTACTATTTCTTTCTCCCCCTCTGTGCTGGGAAACCTCTTACACTTCCTGATACGTATGACAAGTTTTTCTATATTTCTATTTCCATAGCTACTTTCAATAGGCTGCAATGTATCTCTTGAAAACAAGTCACTAATGCTCAAAACCAGTTCATATCAAAACATAAATACTAAAACATCTCCTGAATTCACAGTTATTCGACTTAACTAGACTGTGCATCTTGAAGTATTCTGTTTCGTATTTTATCATTGGAAACAGACAAGTCCTCATCTATGAGCATGAAAAACTAGACCAGGAGTAAAAGAAGTTTGTATGTACACGCAAGTACAACCCAGACCACTGCAGACCTTCATAGGAGACCTGCAAGTGTGGGAGATGGTGGAGCTACAGGAGCAGGGCTGAGAAGAGCTGAAGGGAATGCAGGCTTCTGGGCTACCCCTGTTAGGAAAGGGAAGGGTCTTATCCATCCATGCTATAAATTAAAGATATTAGAATTCCCAAGTGAGCCAGTTGACCCCAGAGAGCACATGTCAAAATGTCTACAAGCTGAAGTTTACTGCTGAGATAAAGTGAAAGAGTTCTGAACTTTTGTTAAAAATCTTCCTTCTTAGTACTGCACTTGGCTTTCTTGGGCTAGTCCTAAGGTTGAAAACAGTCTTCAATTAAAAAGTGTGGGAAAGCAGTGGGTCTTTGCAGCTTAACGCAGCTATGTAACAGTCATCAACACGTAGCTCCAAATTTGAACTTTACCAGAAATTTTACTAGTGCTATTGCACATCCCCAGTAAAGTCAGAGATTATTTGCCAGGAAACTTTGCATTGTGATTCACCACTAATACAGCTCTCTGTGTCTGAAGAAGCTGTACGCATGCAGCAGATATATGCAGATACATGCCTAAAGTTCCAAAGTTTAGATACATGGAAAATTGGGGTTGATATCATGCCAATACAGTTTCACTAAATTGAAGTGGAGTGAGAAACGAAATTGAGGTGTTTATCTGGAAGGAACAAATTAGACTAAAAGAGAAAAGAGACTAAAGAGGAGGAAGTCTGATGGGAAGTAGGAAAATAAAAGCAGTGATAAAATTAAAAAAAATATATAAGGCAACACAGAGCAAATAAACATTGAGAAAAGAACAAATACAACTAATTAAATGTAGTGTGGTAAGAAGGGAGAGGAAATTACAAAGAAAATAGTCATGGAACAAGTTCATGAAACAACAACAAAGCAGTACCAAGACATAAATAGGAAAAAACGAAATAGGAAACATAAGCACAATGGAAGCTTAGGAAGTAGGTGTTTTTATTAATTTTAGAAAGATTTCAGCATAGCCAATATGCTAAACTCTAACAATGCAAAACAGTATCACATACACTGTATTTTTGTATGTATTTTAACTGAAATATAGTAAGATTTGGTTTTGGGGGGCTCATCTAAATTATATTACTTATGAAGCTCAAAACCAATGCCACTCCAGGAACTTCCTCAGCTTTTGGAACAGTCCAGCACCAGATTAAAATTTTTAGCTTTTGCTGACTTACTTTCAACAATATTTCCATCAAAGAATCTTACTTAAGTGTTTCTCAGTCTAAAATTAGATCCAGCAGCTCTGTTCTAGTTTCTTACCACAAGCAAGTTACGTTAAATTCTATTTCACTCTAGAAAGCAAGAAATTGTGATGTATAATGATCTGCGTTACAGTGAATATATTAAACACTCCTCGAACAGCCCCACATAGCAATCGATGTTTATACCATTCTGCAGGTTTTTATCCTATAGAGTTTTGTTGATTGAATGATACATATATGGTCATGCTATAGGAAATTTAAGATGATCTAATTTAATCTTCTCATAAAATCATCAGATAACAGTATCTCTACCAAGGTAATTTGGAAAATGAAGAAGGATAGTCTTGCGGTGAAGGACAGAGCAAGAGTTTATGAGATCCATTTCCACTTCAGTCTCGTGTGACCTTGACTCAAATGTCATCCAGCTTCAGGTTTCCTTAATTTCTCTGTGGTAGCAGGAAGTTAACATTTGTAAGGACAGGGGACTTCTGAACAAAGATGCTAATGTGCTAATTTAACTCTACATGTCTGGTTTATTTTTTGTTTTTACTTGTAACTACCTGCAGGTGGGCAACCAGGTTTCAAACAGAAAGATGGAAAAATACTGAGAAGAAAGGCAGAGTTAAGACTGTGCAGAAATTATAACAAGCAAAAGAATCCTACTGTACGTTTATCCTAAATGTTTGGTATTCAAATACAAGTGGTACAAAGCATTCATTCTGTTAGCCTGTTTAAATTCTTTTGTTGGCAGAACACGATCTTCAATTCACAAGACACTCATCTATGGATGAAGTGGGTTACATCTTGTTTGAATGAACACCATTTGGCTGCAGTTAAATATTTCCTCTTGCTCATACAATGCCAATCACATATGGTAAATCCAAATTGAAAGTAAAATGGGTTTTAAGACCTAGAAAAAATATATGATGATGGCTTTGCCACAGTAAGTATTTACATTTAGCATTAAATATTCAGAACAAAATGTATTTTCATGGAAAAAACATCTCTGAACAGCTCCTTTCGTATATGCTACATACATATACCTATTTGTATATAACTACACACACAGGGTATGGATATACACATATGCATGCCCTGCAAAAGTAACAGAAGTTACAGGCTACACTAGCATAAAATATAAAGTTACCAGTAATTTTCATACCAGAGACAACACACACATAACATAAGAATAAACACAGTAACCACTGTGAAAGCAAAATTATGCTGAAGGAAAATAATGTCTTGGCCAATTATTGTAGTTTATAACTACTGCAGAACAGTAAGTTATTCGGTTGTTATTCAAAGAAATTTACTCTTTTTTTCCTCAAAAAAAAAGCAGGTGATCACTGTTTTATCTACAAATTGAAGTTACAAATGCAAGAATGACCACGTTTGTTTGCAATGACTATTACAGTCAGAGCGCAAGTAGTCTTTGTATTCAAGTTAACAGACTGGGAACTATTAAACAAATTATTTTTCCCCTGTACTGATTCTCACATCACTTCTAGTTAGCCAGGATGCAGAGACAGGAGAACTTACAGAGCCAACTATAGCTACAAATTGTGCCCAAGCTAAGGTGACCTCCTAAAGCCAGACATGCTGCTAAGTATTACTGATGAATACGAGGCGAGCAGGTTTCTGCGGAGCTGGCATCCAGCAGTGGCTCACAAGCTCAGACACACCAAAGCTGATTGCATGCAGCCAGGCACCTCTACTGCACCTCCCTCCGCCTCCCACGGAGCTCCCTCACACCCCGCATCTGGTACACTGCGCGTTCACTGTCCCAGCACATGGAGGGTTAGTCCTACTCACACAATCTCATGCATCTCTACTCCTTTCCTTTCATTCCATTTTCCTGTTTTCTTTTCCATGCTGCTGCTTCTTACCATTTTTTCCCCAGTATAACTTTCCCATAGTATTAATACACAAGCAATACTGCTTTTTGCTGAAAAGTCATTGCTGTTAAGTATTGAGAAAAACGCTGAAAATGTTTGAGAGGTCTGGTATCCCTCCATCATTTCTGCACTAACTCAGAGCCTGGGATGTGATACTATCAATCTTATCAGAAGGTCAGCGCATCTAACTGCCACTTCTCTCATGCTTTTAAAACTCATCAAGTATTAATATTGAACTTACTGAGGTTTTCTACCAAAAATAAAAAGCTGAAACAGGTCAGAGTTTGTATTAGTAATTTTTGCATTCACCATCTCAAAATCTTTAACAAAACAAATACGTTAGTGTTTGATTTAAACAGAATCAAGAAACAACTGAACTATAGTGCAAATACTGACTACAGTAATGCTCTTGCATAATACTGTTAATTGCGCTAATTTAATAATTTCAAAGCCCATCCTCTGTGGGGTTTTGCCTAACGGGGTTTGTGGGCAGCTTTTGTCCATCTGCACTTCCATTGCCCTTGTCACAATACTTTTTCCTTTTCTTCATACTCCATATGAAATTTCACTTCTCTGTTTTTCCCTTTATTTCTTTATTCCTACTTTTTCTGGGTCTTCCTCTCAAAGTAAAATCCTCTCTCAAAATAATATCTCAAAATATTATTGAGTCCTGCCACCTTACTTCTCAGATACCATCTAACGAGGCACCCTTTCCATTTGCAAACTAAACCATGTGATTTCACTTACCGTTCAATATGGAATGTATATTGTTTTGTTCCCTCCTCCAGTGTACACATCTTAAAGGTTTTTCACCTTAACTGGTACAATGTGAGAAAGATTCTCCAATCTCTTTCAAGAAAATAGCTAAATTCTGGGAGAGGCGTACACATGTGTCTTCCACGAAGCTAAAGTATTTACTTTAATTTATATTCACTTTACACAGACACAATGAAACAAGTTGACTTGGCTATTAAAGTGAAACTAAAAATTGGCATTTCCATTATAAACCTATCCTTATAATAGTTTAGAATTAGGTTGGGTTTCTGTTGTTTTCAGTGCAAACAATTCTTGCTGAAAAAGTTTCTTGGAAAATATCCTCTACTCCCTTTCCTTGACAAGTGTATACATACAAGTATGGTTAGCATCACCAAAAAAGCCCACTTTTTTTCTTCCAAATTTATGATACACAAATATGGGTACAGATTAACAACTTTACACATGCATTGCTACGCTGAAAAGTATAAAAAATTCAAAATTGGAAATAGAAAGAAGGCTTCCCAGAAGTAAATCAATCTAGTTTCTTGCAAGTTTTGAAACATTCTTAATTGTCAAAGTGAATCCTGATGGATGCTAATGTTACTGTAAATACAGTTACTGATTTTGTTTCAGAGAGCTCTTTTTCTGTACAAATACAACAGTTCTTCCCAGTTCCAGAACTGGCTTGAGAAGAGAGGGCAAAAAAGTAGTTGCAGGACACTTCTCATATGTTACACGATTTTGACTAATTTTTAGATTAATTTTCAAGTAGAAGTCCACCTATGAAACCAGAGCTGACTCACATTTTCTTGGTACCCAAGAAAACAGAATATTTCTCCTTGATTCTCCCTATTAAACAAAAAGGCATGTACTCAGGCTTCTTCCTTGTTAAAAACATAAGATCTGTGGAATGAGTTGACTGAACAGAGTAGGCCAATATCCAGTGCTACTTACCATGTCTCAAGAAAGCTTCCTAGGGCAACTCCCAGTCCTGTGAGGAAAGGGACTTTTCTTAGCAGCTCTGTTGAAGTCAACACGTTTTTGTCTTTGGGAAACTCTATCAGCTGACAAATTGCCCTTTCCCTCCAAACTGCTAAGGAAATTCAAGTCATATGATGGGACAGGATCAACCGCAATAGCGACCAACCTCTCAGTATACAGCTAGTTCAGGAAGATCTACAGAACATCAGTTACACAACTACCCTTCCAAACATTGGAGAACCCTGTATCAAGCTGAAAGTAGTAATCCTGTAGTACAGGATTTAAAAAGAATGAGATTAAATCATGCATTACCAATTTCCCATGCCCGAGCAGGTGCATGAGCCTGAAGGAGGCAGTGGCCCCATGGGAAGCCCATGTTGGAGCAGGCTCCTGGCAGGACCTATGGACCCATAGAGAGAGGAGCCCACACTGGAATAGGTTTGTTGGCAGGACTTGACACTGTGGGGGATCCATGCTGGAGCAGTTCATGAAGAACTGCAGCCCGTGGGAAGGACTCATGCTGGAGAAGTTTGTGGAGAATTCTGTCCTGTGGGAGATACTCCACGCTGGAGCAGGGGAACAGTGTGAGGAGTCCTCCTGCTGAGAAGGAAGGAGGAGCAGAGACAATGTGCAATGAGCTGACCACAACCTCCATTATTCCCTGTCCCCCTGCACCTCCTGGGGGCGGGGAGGAGGTAAAGAATTTGGGTGTATAGTTCAGCCCAGGAGAAGGGAGAGGTGGGGGGAAGGTGTTTTAAGATTTGGGTTTTTTTCTCTTACCCTATTCTGATTTGATTGTTAATAAATTAAAATAATTTTTCCCCAAGTTGAGTCTGTTTTGCCCATGACAGTAATTGGTGAGTGATCGCTTCCTGTCCTTATCTTGACCCACAAGCTTTTTGTTATAGTTTCTCTCCCTTGTCCAGCTTAGGAGGCGAGTGATAGAGTGGCTTTGGTGGGCATCTGGTGTCCAGCCAGGGTCAAGCCACCACACTGCCATGCCACTAACATGAAAAAGCTGCCTTGCTTTAGAAAGATCACAAGGGCACGGGAGTTACCCAGCTTATGTGTAATCTTCTTGAAAAGCCAAGCAAGCAGAAGGTTTTCCTGAGAGCAACTCGAGCAACAACTAGAGCAACCCTAGTCACAACATTTTTTCTATTCTGGTCCTTAAAATGCCTCCTCTATGAAGGATCTGAATTCCCTCCAAGTACTAAAAACATGTTCAGTCTTTGAATGAAGGGATAGACCTCTACTCAGAACAGCACTTCCCCTCTTCCCATGAAAATCTGACAGATGTAACAGCAAATTGTCCTAAGAAATTAGGAAGAGAGAAAATTACAAACCTACATTACTCTGCAATCTTTTCTCCTTCAAGAGGCACCACTGCCTTCTAGATGGTATTTAGCTGGACCTTGCTTTGTTTAAAGAAAATCCAAAAGAGAATCATAACAGGCATACTGCTTGACCCTAAGGCTCTGTCGTGATTTAAAGGAAAGGGGAGGAAGAGAGGAACTCTTCTCCCTTGTTTAAGCTAGTTAAGGCAAAGTCAGTGGAAACAGCAGAGACAACAAGAGTAGACACCGTGCTGTGGGTCTTCTTTGGGTTGTAATTTTGGCAATTTCCAGTCAAGTTCAGGCTGCCTATTTGGAAGGGTGAGATGCATCTTGTAAAACCTTTCACTTGAAGGTCACTAAAAAGATGCAGTCCGTTACAAAAGGAATCATGCAGTGTTGCTGCAGCAGCTGATTTACCTCTTCAAAAGCACCAGGGCCACCTTAATTGAAGGTTCTTGTTGAGGGTATTATCCAGATTCAAGAACAGTGCACATAGAGAAATAGCTATACCCTGGGATCAGACACTTTTCCAAAACTGGGGCAGAGCAACTTGACCTAGAACCTAGAAAAACAACAGATTTACTACAAGCTGGAGGAGCTCCTCTTTTTTTCTAAGACCTATGTAAATTAGAAAAGCCATAGTGCAATCATATAATCTGTTATTGTAATTACAAAGCTAATCAAGGGCTTTGGAGTTAACAATAGCATTAGGGCACACAATCAAATAGTGAAATGGAATGAAAGATAGAAAATGCAGATTGCTAGAAAACTAACAATAATTGACAAACTTCAGAACGCAAAAGCCATAGCAAGAAGTTAGGAAAATTGCAATAGAAACCACGCTGAGACGGTTTAAAGTTAAAAGCATTTAGTTTTGCACTTAGTGTGCCAGCAACCACTGTTTGCCGTAGTATTCATACTTTTTGTTTTAATGTTAGAGAATGAAAGATGGTTGGAAATTTTAGGCCACTTTCTGAATATTTCTAGTTGAACTCACAAACATGTTTGTATTTGTGATTTAGATCCTACTGAAGCATGATAGTTTCTTACATTGTACTCACTTTGTTATGAGTCTGTACAACTGAAAGAAATAACAGGTCAAGTAAAATATGCAATAATACTTAAAACAGATGTTGATGCAAATTCCAGTGGAAAGAAAATATTTGTTTCGATGTATGTGCTTTCTTAGAGCTTATTTTTCTTATATTGTGCAACTACTGTATTTAAAAGCAGAAAAATTAAGAATGAATTTGTTTAAAAAACAATAAAAGTGGTTCTGTGAAAGCCTGTCAAAGAACTGAATGTCCCGACCTTCAAAAACTTGTACTGCTTCATAGGACACAAAAAATCACCAACTATATGGGAGAGACAAGGGGAGACTATGTGACCTTTTATCTCACTCTCAATATAGCTTTCACTGTATTGATGCGGCCCAGACTATAGAAACTGTTGAGCCAGTTCTGTACTATTTCAACAGGAAAAGAACACTCTTCAACCTTAGAAACAGTATATATCAAAATATTAAGTGGGCTCGGTGCTTCAAAAACAAAGTCGGAGGGTTGGGAAAAATTGTTAGCTGCTTTTAAAGCTTTTAATTTCAGCTTTCATATGTATTTTCCTACTGATAACAATGTGATCAAGAAGCTACTGTGCCCAGGAGAAATGCATCCTGCAGTCATAGGGCTGAAATAAACTGCTATTTTATAAGGTTAGAGATCTGCAGTATGATTTCTGTTCCAGGTTAACAGACTTACATGATTTTCTGTTGGAAATTTTCAGTGGCTGAATCTGCACTTCTGGTCTTCTTAGTGCAAATCTCCTATAAAATGGGAGGTGGTAGGGGAAAGACACAAACTCCTCAGTTTTCACTGCAAGTTTGGGATTAATAAACACTTAACATCATGAGACTGTTGCAAAACATCCAAAAGGTTTTATAAGAAATTAACTTAAAACAATGCAATCTATTCACAATCTAAAAAAATTAAATCCTCAGCCTCAAATTCTTGTAAGCTCTCCAAAACCTGCTGCAGTTCTTATTCCTGCATAGTACATCAGCATGAATACAGATACTGATGTGCTATTTTCCATACATTTTTTCTTTCAATCTGGATCAGTGTTATCCTATCAGTTTTTGTCATTATTAATTCTAGCCAGACAAATAAGGAAATCCAAAGTATTTCAGCAACAGGTTTCCAAGTTCAGTTGTCTTGCTGCAAATGCAGGTTTATCATACCTACATAATCCGTAAGTATTACATATGACAACTATGCTAACTTAACAACTCGGCAAATTAGTGTCTTCTCTTACTACAAAAAATAATGAGTAGCTCACCTCTCCTGGAAATGCTTTGAAGGGATCAAGCCGGCTCTGGGATTGGCATCACCTTCGTGTTTGGCCTGCCACCAGGTTGCATCATCCTGGCTCATGATCTGAAGGACATCTCCTTTTCTGAAAGCAAGTCCAGCTTCTTTACAAGGAATTGCTTTATCCTCATTAGGATCATAGTCAAATAGGGCTCTGATAAACATCTGAAACAAACCATGTTTTATTTTTAGAATCAAAATATTAAATTTAATTCAGAGGTATTTCCATTTTTTGATTTTACTGTTTAAAACCATTGAAATAAATAATGCAAAGTGATAAACATTGTACTGCTGTAAAACATCCTTACGGGTGTCTAACATTAGAAGTTCATATGGGAATGCTAAATTAATTGCTTCTGCAATCACAATCCCAACGTAGTAAAGGCTCCATTATCCAAGGCAAATAGGACTTTGCAGGCGAATAGTGTGCCCATAGCAGGAACAGAAGAGAAGACACTTTTGAACCAAGGTGCTATCAAGCATCTTCTACCCAGTGCACAATGGAAGAAAAGGAGTACTTGGAAGCAAGCCAGGTCCTCACAGAAGACGAAGATTACCTCTGTCAACTTAGCGGCTGTAGAGTTAGGCTTAAGAACCATGTTACACCCACTTCTAAATCCAGCACATGAGTATTGAAGCGTACGGTGCGCTAGACATTGTCACATTAGAAAAACTGAGTCCAGAGGCATAAATCACATTCTTGGTTCCGTCATCCAAGCAAACAATATATATCCTAAGCATAACAGTTACTGCAAAAGCTTCTGAAATAGTCTTGCCTACCTTGCCTTCCTTCACTGGGATTTCTTCCTTCACACTAGGTATAATTTTAAATGTAATTGCTCCTTGAGACTGAGCCTGGTAAACATTTGAAAAGAAAATGCACCGAGAATTAAGCTCTACATTTCAAAGAAATCTTAAATAGAAAACAAATCCAAATTACTTTAAAAATACTCAAAGATAATGATTCTGTTCTCTCCTAAGCATGATCCATGGAGTCTGACAGCTTCACCATACCAAATTTTGCATTGCAAAGATTAAAAATACCCACTTGAAATGCTCGGTTTTACTTGCTTCGCTGGTGTGCACACATGGACTTTTAAAAACTGGAACCTGCACATTTCAGAGGTCCCACTTTTGCACTAAAAGCAGAAGCAAATGCTACAGCTAAAATGTATGCATATTAGAAGCAACGACTGGACTCCTGGCACAGTTTGGACATCTCTGGAAAAATCTAACTAACATTTCATTTTTTAAAAAAAACTGATAGAAAAATCCAAACAGGCTTGTGCCATATTTATCATATAGAACTATTGGGGGGGATTTATTTTTTTGGCAACTCTAAGAAACTAGAAAAGAGAAACATATTTGAATAGACTACGTGTACTAAATGGAAAAAAAGCCCTCCACTATAAATCTTAAAAGAAGTTAGCCATCATCAACCACCTCATCCATTCATCTTTCCCTATATCCCACTTAAAGTGTGTCTGGCTGCATTTTACTTATTAACCACAATATATTCCCACTGCCTCAGTGACATTTTGCTATTGAGGGAAGTGCTAATCAGCTGGAGCCTCTGCTACTATTGCATGCAGCCGACAAGTTTCATAAAACTAGCAGTGTGCAACAGACAGCCAACGATTTAAGCAAAATGGAAACAGGCCTGTCCACTACCAAGCGAGACATACTTCTGCCGGCATGTCTGCGATCCAAGCGCTCACTGTTTGATGAGCAGCAGCCAAGTTCTTATTTCACCAGCCGTAGGACTGGAATCAATAATTCTGTTACTTTCAAAACAAGCTCTAACTAGCTTTTGATGTTTATATTATACCTCAAGGAGGTAAATAGGGAAATTGTTCACACCTTTTCTAGTGCTATTGTGTTTCTAGAGATTTTTAAATATTAATTTCTGCAGAAAAATACATTTCTGTAGGGAACACAAAACCATAAAGCAAGTATGAATATCAGCAGGCTAACATTTGAAATGAATCATCTCAGTTATGGAACCAAAACTGTGAGACAGCCACCCAATTCAGCAGGATAGTAAGGTATTTATGTATATAGAAATGCCTATACCATGAACATAAAGACCTGTCATGACTCTCATCGGTTTCTTTGCCGTAAAAAATATTAAATATTTCTGAAACAGTCTAAATTACTTAATTTGCAATAGTGCTCCATGACTGAGTAATTAGGCTGGCTTTAGAGATTGTGTAGTTCAAAGGAGTGCAAACATAATCATATATATGGCTATATACTGCAAATCAATATAAAATATAATCCTGATATACCATTTTATTCTATCAAGTACATGTATTATGAATTGATTTTCACATGGAGTTAACACATTAGTGATTAATACATTTAAAATCATTTGAATTCAACAGGTCATGGTGTGCTTTAGAAACTGTAGACTATACATTGAGGTCTGCAACGTTGTGCAACATATTTATAGCCATATTATTGTCATTAACTCTTTACAAGTAATCTATAATTGCATATATATGTAATGTGTGGAAAATCATTCTTTAAGAGAAAAGAAATCGAGGTTTGAAAATTACAGTGCTGGAAGAACAGGCATTATTGTAGAATATAATTTTTTTTTTTAAGAAATACATCAGAAATTCTAAGTCTAATTACTTTTTCTTGACTCCTCTAAATTAGTTTTTAAATGTTTGGTATTTACCAAAATGTGTATTATTTCTTCAGGTTTTTTATCATCTACGGGAATCCCATTGACTTCCCTCAGCTCATCACCAACGTGAATAAGACCTAGAGAAGGCAAAGAGGAGTTGTTAAAGGGTAGCTATGTATCATCCAAAAAACGTCACTAACATTCAGCTTTTTCTCTCTCTTGTTCATCCACTTGAAGCTCTAACTTAAGAGCAGGAATATATGGTGAACACAACAACAGCTACTGTCCTCAAAGATAAGTGAGATGGTTGGTTTATTCACCTGCCTTCCTTCCTCCTGAAAATTAGTACCATTTCTGTATGACTTTTCCAGACTTCTATGCAGATGTTTGAAAAATGTCTGTGCCAATTCTTTTTCTACTCATACTACTTTCTTATTGCTACACAGCTGCAAGTACTGCAAAGATCACTTGGGCTGTGAGTGCTAATTTGTAGCACAAATGCTTCCTAATTTAACAACATATATCTAGATTTACTCCATTACCCCACCTAAGTGTGAAATACAGCTGTCCCAAATTCTCTTCATTGAGAAGAGGCCCTTTAGACTATAACTCAGGATCTCTTGCTTGAGCTTTTGCAGACTTTGAGCATCCCAAACTAAACGAGGGCAGTAAAGGATGTGCTGGTATTTTGAGAATTACCAGCTGAAACTCCAAATGGATGTACTAATATAAAGTAATGCAGCCATCCTGAGTTCCTCCATCAGCAGGCTGTAATCTTGGCACATCCTATCATTTCTAAGTGGATGTCTTCATTCGGAAACAAACCACGATATAGCTCAAAAAATCCCTGTATCTGCTAACTCAAAGATACCAGGTTGCAAGCAAATTGGGGAAAAAATTCAGCATGAACACTTTCACCAGTATTGAAATATCACTTTGGAAAGCTGTCCAAACCCCAAATACTTTTGTTTGTGATAATGACATATTTAGTGCATACAAAATGCTCCCATCTTTTTCTGAATTATAGAACTTGAATGGCTAGTGGAAAACAGCAACACCTTACCACTTCTATCTGCAGCTCCTCCACGCATTATCCTGGCCACCACAATTGCACCAGTTTGTTCATCCCTTTTAATAGTCGCTCCCTTAAAAAAAAAAAAAAAGTTATCTGGTTAATCTTACCATCATTCGAATTGACTACACTAAAAAAAAATTGCTATGTAAAACTGAAAAGTTGACATTATATCAATGTGTGAACAGGCCAGAAATGACACTTGGTCATGAAAAGAATACACAAAACACGTTGCTCTATTACCATGCTATTAAAACGTGACTTTTCCATTCAGAGTTGGCTCATTCATTTTGGACAAACGATACAAGAAGTTTACTTTTCGACTTAACTGCAGCATACCTTACTTGAGTCTTCGGCTAAAACTGTACTAAATTACTACTATTAAGAATTGATAAATTGTTTTTCCTGCATTAAAACAGGCCACATTACATACGAGGGGTTCAAAAAGTTTATCCATGTTCGTTGAGTTGCATTTTACACGCAGAACTGCCTGTGCAGCCAGTGATCATTATTTTGCTTTACAGTGTTATCAATAAACAAACACAAATTTGAGAAATGCCTCTGCACATCAGGGCTCACCATACCTGTGGGACAGAAATGCAGAGGAGGGGAACATTTCCTGAGTTAGTCATGACTGTTTTCGTACATTAAACAAACACAGCGCAAGGCATTTAGGTAAAATGACATCATGTAGTCAAACTTCCAGCAAACAGCTGTCTAGATGAGAAAAATGCATTTGTAACTGGAACTGTGAGGGTGCACTGAAAAGAGTTACAAGGCGATGGGGAAGCAGCAGGCAGCAGCAGTGACAAGTGAGAAGGGAAGGGAGGTGGTGGCACGAAGCAGACGGGAAGGAATAAGGGAGGAAATGCTGGCCCTGCTCTGGAAGACAGAATCCAAGGAATAATGGGGAAAATTTAGCTAGATAAGTCATACTGTATAATCACCTCCAAAAAGATTGTTCGATTCAGTATTTTTGAAAAACAACATGAAAAAAAGCCAACAGCTTTTTACCTGCACATGATTATTTTGCCATATTAATGTCATTAGTTACCTGCATTAGATCTAAATTTGTTAATCAACAGAGATGTTTACGACTCTGGCAGGTAAGTCAATTTTCTGAAAATTTCCATCTTTGTGATTAGTGACTGAACAGTATTACTTCACCTGTGAGTACAAGACAGTGCTATGTGCACTCTGCCATCACTGGTTAGAATTTCCCTCCATCAGAGAAGCGTTGTGCCTTAAGTAAGGTACCTAAGTACTTTATAAAGTTCCTTCAATAATTAAATGGCTTGTATAGCTACCTTTCTATATTTGTTTAAATTAAACATGACATCATGTTTATCATTACTTCAATTTTTAAGTGTTCCATGAACATAAAGCTGAAATATGTAGAAATGAGTAACAGGGGTGACATAACAGTTAACAATTTTACTGAGTGTAAATGAACTTCTTTCCCTTTCCCTTTACCTGTAAGATGGAAATGCAACACAAGACATGAAGACACGATTAATTTATATTTTTTATATGAAAGTTGCATTTATTGCAAATAGACAAAAATTAAAACAGTAACTACACAATGTTTTCTTTGGCTGAAACTTTAACGGTAGCCAGCACTCCACAAAAAAATTGATGTGCTGTGTTTCTGCATTTTATTTTACATCTTAAATTTATTAGTATGAAATTCTATCCATAAGCAAAGTAATTTTGCAATTTGCCAGCCTTATTCTCATGTGTTTTCTATAATGCAATTACATCAGTAAGCATTCGTTTGTATTACAGTTTCAACTGAGTCTGAGAGTTTCAAAAAGATAAAGATTTAGCTGCAGCTCTCACATTAAAAACTCAGGATTTGACTTCTGTACACAAAGAATTGCATACCATTAGGAATGTACTAAATGAAGTGTTAACACCTCTAGCCTATATCTCAATATTAAGTTCTGACCTTGTAGAAACAGCTATTAACTTGAAGTTTATTATTAATATCTGGAAAGTTACATCTGTTTAAAAGTAAAAATCATCTTTTTTTCTGAATATATCCATCAAAAAGAAAAAAAAAGCAGCATTAGGATGCTAGGGCCAAATACAAATACACGACATTTCCACTGTATTGTCCATATAAAACAGAGGCTCTCCTAATTAATCAGGGAAAAAGCCTTGAACAGAAATGCTTTGTGCCTTTTCCCTGGAAGTCAACAATATTAAACACTACAGAATGCAAAAAGCAAGCAGTAACTGACAGCTTTTCACTGTGATCACCCAGCTACCCCAGCCCAGTGCTGATGTCTGAATACGGGTACTTTACTTCACCTTATTCTTAGATAGACCCTAGAAAAAAAACTTGTGTGCGATCGAAGACCACAGTACTGACCCAGACGGCATCTGGAAGTAACAATAAAGCTGAACAGTCACTTCATGCTCCATGCGATTATCACTACTGGCACAAAATCAATTTCCCTAGCACAGATTAGCTGATTTGAAAGATGCCCCAGTAAAGTTAAGAGGTAAATTGGAATGTTCAAAGCACAAAATCAAGTTCAAATTTACAGGGGAAATATTTAACCAGAGTTAGCTCACTGTCTGTAACTCCTCTACGGCAAACTCGAAGTGAACGGGCAGGCCCATGAAAGGCACTACTCCAGTTTATGTATTTTTGCTGTACCTATAGTACACAAAGAAAAAAGGGGGTTCCTTAAATTCCCTTTCCCTCCCTATTTAGAACACTTAAAAAGAAATCATCAAACACAAGTGGATTTCTTTTTGAAAACTCAGAGTTGATTTTCTGAAAAAGCAGCTTCTCTTGTACTGCTGCCAGTCCTGCTTAAACTATGAGGTATATATAATCTGGCAAGAATTTCTCCTTATGAAATGTTCAGCTCCAGTACTTTCAGTTACATGTGCAATGCAGCTCCTCATTTAGAGCTTTAAAAATGGAAGAAGGTTAGACTGGACCTTGAGAGCTGGAAAATATTTTCAGTGCTGCTAGCCAAAAGTGTAAGTTACCCTAAATGAGACATATACAGATGTAATAGCATAGCTCAGTTTAAAATACTTCTAAAAGGAAAAATAAGGAGTTTGGGAGACATATGGTGATCAGACTGAGAAAATGTTTAAAGGTATACCATGCAAAAGCACTAAAAATAATACAAGCTCCTTCAGTGAGGTTCTTTCACTGCTTTTTGGGTTGTTTTTTTTTTGTTTGTTTTTTATTATTATTATTTTACTTTATTTTTAATGTAGTAACACTGATTGGTGAGCATCACTCAGGGTTTCACAGACATGAGCTTTATTAGTTCATCTATTTATCTGCTGGTTCTAGAATATAAACATTATAAGCCTTTATTTTTAAAGAAAGACTAGCCTAAAATAAATTACTAATGAAAGAGTTTGAAATATCAGTAATACATTTGCATACCTTTCCACTAAACAAAAACACATGCAGATGTTGAATGCAAATAAGTGCTTCAAATAAGCCTTATTTTAATTCATTCTATATTGAAAATACAAATATCAATTACCTAGCTTATAGTGAAGAGTTATTGAGAAGTCAATACCCATATACATGTAGACTATGCACACTAAAGCTGTCCCTACACCCAAATTAATCCCACCTATAAAACAGTTAATTCGCTAATAAGAACCAAGCTACAGGGACTCAGAGTGAGAGGTAAGGAAGAGCTGTAGAATTTGCATGGGTAGAACACGTAAATGACTCTATTCAATCACCACAATTCCTTTCACCCAAGTTCAGCTGTGGAAATAGGGTATCTAGTTCAAGCTAGGTGTCTAAGCTTCTCCTGTTGATAATGAAAAGAAACAAGCAGCTCCAGGGAATGAATCATCCTTTCATTAAGGCAGGTGTCTTAAACAGACAGCATGGTTCATCCTCTGGACCTGCCTATTTTTCTCTTGACTACAGACACAGCACAGAGATTAGTTTTCAAATGGCTAAATTTATGTGAAATGAATCTGTGTGACGAAGAAGCAACCATTTTAACGTGAAGAAGCATCCTATCCAGAATAACTGCATGACAGCTGTAACAAACCTGGAATATCATTTGGAAGCTGGAGGTAGTGAGAGGCTGGAAACTGAATGCCTGGTAGTGTGGTTGTACATCTCAGATATCAGGAATGCTAATCAGGGACAGGTCAGTAGCTGAAAAAGCCCTGAAGAGGTAGGCATAAGTAAAAACTCTCCAAGCTAACTGATAAAAAGCCTAATTATAGCCAGGTGAATTTTGGACTATCTGAAAAGAGATGTTTTTACTCCTCTTTACATAAGGTTCAGAGATGTTCTAAATTACTTCATTCAGATAAAACCTCCTAACACAATTTCATCTCGCTTGAGCGAGACACTGCTAGAATGGCATTTACTAATAGAGTATATAGAAAAAAAACCCAACACATAAAACAACAACCAATCAACCAAAAAAACCCCAACAACCAAATCAACCATAAAACCGTGGAAGGATTAACAAAAAGTTTAAATTATCTCCTCAAAAAAACTGGAGGAAAGTTCAGCACCGACTTCTGAACTGATGAAATCTGGCAAACAGAAGGCCCTCCCACAAACCATGTGTTTCCCTCTCTTCTGAGATGATTACTCCTGGGAACTCAGGCTTCATTAATATGCAGTTAACACCGGCTCAGAACACTGGTGAGGTGCTTAACTCAGAGAAAAGCACAAACAAGTACAAGAGGAAATGTGGTGCAGTTCTATATGAAAATTGTCACTAGATATATTCCAACAAAGTTAAGAGAGTGCCTAATTTGCTTTGAAAGAGTACTGTTGAAAGTCATCCAAAGGAGATATCCAATTCAAGAACGTCCAGGGCGTGCAACCAAAGTAATGCTTGCTGCTTTGCAGAAAAACAACCTCTGCTGTTTGTGTACAAATAGAGGATGAGAATGTATCCGAGGTGAAAGAAGAGTTCAAAGAGCTCAGTATCTTCAAGCCAAGAAATCAGACAACCTCCATCCCAGAAAAAATATTGTATAGTACCTCCAATCTCAAGCTCAGTAGCAAGAATCCTGATATAACGATGCAAGTGGAAGTCAAGACATTTTGACTGGAGAACAGTGGATAAACTGAACAAGTAGAGACTCTTTCATCTCTACTAAGAATATCCAAGACTTTAGAACAAGCTCTGAAGGAAAAGCCAATAAAAAGACAAGGAAATAAATAGAAAATGAAATTTTAAATAGCTTAGTAAACATAGATCACAGCACAGTAAATCATAACCTTTCTTTAGTAAAATAACTTCAGGAAGCATAAATGCAGTAGATCTAATATATCTAGTATAAACCTGTCTTTATTCTGCCGTGCCATATTTTGGTAAGACCTTATCTGAATTACTATCCATGTTTCTTCTCACCTCTAACTAAGTGGAAAAAAAAATCCAGGGAAGACAAAGACACAAATAATAGGTTTGTTATGTATTGTGGTGATGGTGTCATAATTAGTCACGATAAATCTGCCATGAAGAAATCAATGTTTGACTTTAATATTAATAATGTTAAAATGGATTGAAGGTGGGCTATGGAAGAGAAGGACACTATACACTATTCTTTGAAGTCTTCCTGGAGAACAAGTTACATGCAAACCAGAACTTACCATAAGCCCTTATCCAACAAAAATAAAACATTAAGACAGGCTGGGCATTTGGAAAGGCCACAAATACTCCTTTCCAATACAGATAAGGTACAGTCTTAGAAATATTGGTTAGGAGGCAACTTTTGGAAGTCATTCAGGCCAATCTCCTGCTCAGGACAGGACTACTGTCAATGCCAGATCAAGTCAGCCATCGCCTTATAGTACAGGTTGAAGATTCCACATCTCTGGTTAGTCTGCTCCAGCGCTGAACTTCCCATCTAGTGAAATATTTCTGTTAATTCTCAGTTTAAACCTCCCAGGGCTGCAACTTGTGGCCCCTGCCCTGTGTTTTAGCATCTTTCACTGCTGAGAAAAGTTAGACTCTACTGTCCTTGTGAGCTCCCCACACTGAAGTAGCTGCAGGCTGCAATTAGCTCCCACCCTCTGCCTCTTCCTAGTCTATCAGATTCCATTATAAGGCTGCTTTTGCCTTGGTAAATAAATTAAGCAGTCTTAAACTGAAGAATTGAGTTCTCTTTCATTGTTTATATTTTCCATGGCTGTTGTCCTGCCTAGTAAAAGAAAGTTCTAAACCAAACCCTCTCTGTTACCTCCTTAGCACAAGAATTGTGCTAAATGTGGATGCACCTTTTAAAAGACTGTACTGGTTTTCGCTGGGACAGCGTTAATTTTCTTCATTAAAACTCATATGGTGCTATGTTTCAGATTTGTCATGAAAAGAATGTTGATAACACCGGGATGATTTAGATATCGCTGAGCAGTGCTTTCACAGCATCAAGGCCTTTTCTGCTTCTCATATGACTCCACCAGCAAGTAGGCTGAAGGTGCGCAAGAAGCCGGGAGGGGACACAGCTGGGACGGCTGACCCCAACTGACCACAGGGATATCCTACACCATATGATGTTGTGATCAGCAATAAAAATGGGGTAAGAAAGAGGAAGGGGGGATGTCTGAAGCGATGACGTTTGTCTTCTCAAATAACTGTTACACATGACGAAGCCCTGCTTCCCTGGAGATGGCTGAACACCTGCCTGCCCAAGGGAAATAGTGAATGAATTGCTTATTTTGCTTTGCTTGCACGTGTGGCTTTTGCCTTACCTATTAAACTGTCTTAGTATCAACCCACAAGTTTTCTCACTTTCATCCTTCTGATTCTCTCCTCCATCCCACTGGGGAAAGCAAGCAGGCGGATGCGTGGGGCTGAACTGCCAGTCAGGCTTAACCCACAACAGATACACAGGTATCTGGAGGAGTTCAGTATCCCACTGGAGTGAATGGGCAAGAGTGGAATTTGAGGAACAGTCCAATGATAACTTTTGGCTAGGCAACTCTATTTGTCCCTTTAAGAGGGCTTAAAATTTCAGAAGGCAATATACAATGTATGTATCTCACGTAAGTTTTCAGAAAATCTCTCAGTTTTGTTTTCAAAGTTGCTATTAATCTAATCCGTTTTGAGATACTATTAACTTACAGAATTTAACTCACAAAAGTCTTAAGAGCAAATCATGTTTGAAACATGAAACTATGTAAATTAAGATTTTTATTAAGATTTTTATGATAAATTCAAGAAAAAACAAGGATGTTTTCATTAACACTAAAAATAAGTTGCTCAATTAGAACTCATTTCATACTGCATGTTCAAAACTCTTCACACCTTTCAGAATTAATACTCTTTCTGATACTAAATCCTAAAGCACGTTTGTTTTCTTCCTCAAGTAATTTGTTTGATAAAGAAAGAAAGGAAAGCTTAAAGCTGTGATGTAAATATTTGGGGAAAAAAAAGTTTTAATATGTTACAACAAAGCAAAATATTTCCATATGGCCAAACTTTTAATTATCCCCATGGGCACCTACAGTCAGTCAATACCAAAACTTGTTTATTGATGCCAGAAATCCATCAAGAATCAAGAAGTGATCTTAAGATATCTACTGACAAGCTACCCCTGCACATCTAACAGAGGCATTGCTCTCCCACTGTCATCTCAAGTATAAAATCACGGATTTCTCCAAGTAACTTTGCAGATATTTCTTCGGGATTGCTATCCATTAAAACAAATATCCAGTATAACATAAAACAAAGCTCTTACTGGCTTGCAGGAGAAAAATAATATAGTTAAATTTTATTCAAGATGACTCCCACTCTACAGCAAATAAAAATAACCAAATCAGTAAAGCATTTTAATACTCTTGTAATACAACCTAGGTTTAGTCCTTCCATTTTTCCAGATATCCCCATGAAGATATTAACTTTCTAGTATTCATAACCCAAAGTACAACAACAGACATCTTAAATTTGCCCAGATTTCAATTCAAGTACTTTAAAATATGTTTTTATGCTTTCTTTTCAGTGTATCAAAAGGTCACATTTTTTTACATGAATGCTAACAGGCACAGTTCAAAACAAAGGTCAAGATCTCTTTGGGGATTCATTCTACCTCTCTGATTTTAAAACAAGTTCATGATTCAAATTCAAGATAAAAGATGAATATATTATTGATTTAAATGCTCAGACTGGCCTATATATATAATGTTCAAACACCACAAACAAACAAATTCTTATTATTCATTTCGTATGCTTTGGTAATAGTGAGTGTGAATGGAAGTCACAAGTGTATCATTGAACATTATGAATAAACATGTGTAAAGTCTGTCTATCCGCATTTCAAGTTAATGTTACCTGGTCATATTCATAATCCGAACACTCCCCATCCTGTGCACAAACACACACACACCACATTCCACCTCCCCATCCCCCCCCCCCGAAAAAAAAGACAGTTACTTACCAATGGTTCTCTGTTTTTGACAAGCCTGATTATTTTAACCGAATCTTCTTCCTCATCAATATCATCAGGCATGGGGGGCAAGACAGGATCGTAGTTCTTCTGAGCAACAGTATCATGTACAGAGAGCAAAGCCTGGAAACATTAATAGTCAGTATATTATTTGGCATCTGAAAAGTTTATGAAAGACAAAGCAGAGGATATTATTTATAGCTTGACTCTACCAGTGTGATGCATGTTGATTGAATGTAATTGTTATACACAATTTTAACACATGTCAAACTAATGAAACAACTCCATAAAGTATATGTTTTCATATACACAGTGTATGCATCTAGCAAATTGTAGATACAGAACAGTGTCTTCATACACACGAAAATACCAAGTGATTGGCACATTAGCTTGAACTTAAAACATTTGTGAACAGGAGAAAACTTGAGTTTCCTAAAGTAAGAACATCATTCTACTTGTCCTAGATAACAGGTTTCTCCAACACAGTTAGCAGACCCGCGAAGCAAATAAGAAAAATAAGCATCCTCGAGTACTTCTGTTCAAGCATGAGATGCATGACATTAAGCTGTTGCTCAATCATTCCCTTCAGAGGAGCTCTGGAAACTTACCTGGTTACCGGATCCCTTTCATACCAGCCGTCTTTCATATGAGCTCCGAATTATCTTAGCAATTTTTAATTTATTGTGAAATTTATGATTGAGATTGAGGAACATACTGCTGAAATTATCTGGTTTAGGCAGGTGGTTATCAACCACCTGTTGCATGTCTTGCCTCCTTTCTTTCTCTGTTGCTTCTCCAGTTCATGCACAGCTTGAACAATAGACTTTTCAAAGAAAAGCCTAAGAAAGCCTGAAAAAAGGTTCAATCTCAAAAAGAAAATAATTTATGAACATGCAGAAATTTAAAAAATGTTGAAAGTCAAAAGAAAGCTTATTCTCCTGATGCTCTAAAAAAAAAAAAAAATTATAATCTAAAATTCACGGCTTTTTCTAGATACAGAACTCAAAGTTCTTTTCTATTTCGAAAAGTCTTTATTATTTGTAATACCTTTTAAGCTAGTGAAAAATTTTTAAGTAATGCTTTTACTTTTTTAGCGAAACCTATGCGTTATAGTAGGAATAATACCAACAGCCTTACATATATCTCTACCTACTGCTTTCAGTTCCTTCCGTTTTCAAGTAGTTGCTACTAAATACCGGGATATTTTACATTTTGACCCGATATTTTTCCCAGAGAGTCAATATTACAAAAGTTATAGTCTGAATAGCAGAAGTAATTTGCAAATTCATAACCTTTCCGACAATAAAAATAAAGCATTTTGGAAAATGTTGAGAAGTTTAGAATAAAGCAGAACACATCAATGTTGTTGACATGGATGATATCAGAAGGTATCATATCAATGACTGTAATAATGAATCTATTATAACAATTATAATAATGATTAAGGAGAAACTCCTTAATAAAGAACAGAAAATGGCTATGTTTTTCTGATGCCAGTTTACTTGCTACTTAATAAAAGGCAAATAATATCTGACTGAGTACACACATGACCAGAACCTGTACGTTCTCAAGGTTAATGCATATGTTTTAAAAAAGCATGACACTTCCATTACACTGTTCCAGCATTTTTTTCCTGAATGGAGGAGACTGCAACAACAGAAAACAATTTCCAGGCAATGCTACAAGCTATCACGTCAAAAGCAGAAGGCATACTCTGTACAGTAATCTTGAAGTTTTGAACTAACATTTGAGTTAGGTCTTCAACAAAATAAACATACAGAAAGATTCTTCATCAGAATTTGTTTTACTAATTTCTATGCATATTGTACAATTTGATAAAAACATTTTGACACACTCTATTTCTGGTTTTCTTCCCAAGACACAGTTACGAATTTGTACTATTTACCATCAGAGATTACCAGCTCCTTCCCACCAACGGTTAGTTTTACTTTAGATCTGAGCTAAAAACCTCAGGCTAGCAATAATGGTTCCTCCTGGAAATGTGTATTATGAAGCATTACATATGTAAAAGCTATGCAACCATGTGCAGTCCTCTAAAGACGTATGTGAAATATCAAAGATATACTAAAACGAAAGTCGTGTTTGCTTTTACTTCAGGCTACTTACAGTTAAGACTTCTAAAACTAGTCTTCTGCAATTACGTTTTTCCACATAAAGCTAGGGCATGTTCACGGACTGGTTCAATTTAATGAGGTTCTATATTGCAGTTTAAAAACAATCAGGCAGATAGAGAAAACAGATGAAAATAATCTAAAGCACCACTTCCAGAGTAAAAGGCAGCAGCTTAAAACATGCTCCAAAGAACATGCCCTACACAATGAAAATTGCAAAACAGATTCTGTCCACTGCTGCACTGAATTATGCCACCAGCGTTACTAAGATACTTCCCTGCTCTGACTGTCAGATCAGTCTCCTGGACACTACGCGCAAAACAGCGATGCAGCCCAAGTGTTAGAATCCAATGCCAATCAATGTCTGGTATTATCATGTTTTTCTTCACTCACAACACTGGAACTTGCCAACCACTTCTCTCTTCCTCCCAAAATACACATTAAACCACAGCGTACTACAGTTCCCAATAGAAGATCTTTAGGCAATAATTAATCTGCAAACAAAACTTGGAAAGCCATTTTGATTTCACTTAATGTATTCAACTAGAAGCGATCAGAGCCTGTCCTCAAAAGCACTTCCGTATGTTTTGAGCACATGAAGAAACGACCATAATCACAGAGTAGAGGGACATTTCTTCAGTAGTTTCTTTGTACCATGCAATTAATATAATGTACACTTAGTCCAAAAAAACTAAGTATCAGACTAGAGTTTTATAGAAAAGGTTGGGACTTCTTAAAAAGCAAACAAATCGCAAGAGATAAAACTTGGATCCTACGATAAACAAGATTTACCCAGAATAATTGTGCAGTAAATGCACAAGACAATTTCAAGGTAGTGAGGTTCTCTTTTTGTACATAAGACTGACCAACTTATTCACCTCCATGACAGTAATTTTTACCTATTACAAGAACTGGCAAGAAGTGCAGATGAATTTTTTTTTTTTTATGTTTTGTTTTTGTTTTCAAATACAAGCTCTTCGGAACTATGCATGTATGATCCAAGATTCGGGTCATGTATATTTAAGCATCTCTGGAGAAAAAGATTTTATTTCAGCTCTAAGTTCTATGCTTATGATTCACAAATGTAAACATGGTCCATATTTAGAACTTGAAAGAAGGTATGATTCAAATTCCTGCACTACCTAAATATAAATATTGACGTTCAGCTAAATTCTTAGACATGATCTAGCTGGAAATGAATACTTTCATCAGACCTCTGAAATGTCTAATAACTAATGCTGTATTTTTCATATTAAAGCTATCACTGATCATTTCACAGTTTATAAATTGAAATTTTACACTATCAACTTACACAAAGAAAAATCTGACATTGGAAACATTCAAAGTTCTTTTTCTTAAACTGTTTGGAAACTTTAAATGTTTATTTAAATTGAGAATGTTATTAATGAAAACAGGTCTATATTTTGATAAATGTGTATCATTTAACTACACTGACTATATTTTTGCTTCTCTAAAACAATGACAAATGTTATATTATTTTTTGCTTCTGTTCATATTTTGAGATCTGCAAGAGTACAAATACCCCAAGTAGCCTCAACTTCTGAACAGTTCCTTATGTTTTTAAATTCTCATTATTTAAAAAAAAAATCTTAATTTGTGTTACTTTTCAGAAATATTTTGCATTTATAGTCTAGAAAAACATTTTAGAAAATAGTAAGTTAAATAAAGAAGCAAGACAGAATGGACAAAGAAACAAAAACAGTCTTTTTCTTACTGGTACTTTAAAAAAAATAGTCAAAAGATTACTGACATAAAATTTGTAGGGACTAAAACCAAACTTTACGAAAGCCAACAGCGGCAGCAGACTGCAACGCTGCCAACCCAGCTGCTGGTTACCTTGCCTATGGAGCGGATTACCGCCCTGGCAGCAGAGTGAGAAACATGGAACAAAACAGCCCATGACACTGCTGTCCCAGTTCACAGCTTGGATTATCAGCACTGGCCACCTTCTCTAGCAGTTCAACTTGAACTTCGTCAGATGAGACAGAGACGTTTTCCCACCTTTTTGCTTTGCAGTGGTGACAGTAACTTCCACTGAGGCTAGCACAGAGAAGCTACACCAGACGAGAAAGCTAACTTCATCAGCAACCACAGCAACGTGCCCCTGAGGCTCACCTGGCAGAGCTCGTCTCTGGCAAGCTCTAGCCATGTTGTGTTTTCCTTTGTGATAAGGTTACAGAAGAAATACAAAAAGACAAGCTAAAATTGTTAGTGGAGAAAGTGATTCAAGACTGGAAAGACTGATTTATGAGTACTTGCATAAACTTAAAACCAAGTGAGTGCAGTCATCCAGCAACAGATATCAAAGAAGGAAAGCTGAAAGAGCTGGGAGGAGACTGAGCCCACTGAAGGAAAGACCATCAAGAGCATCAGAATGGAAAGAGAAGCATAAGAGATGTAACAGCCAAACATGTGAAAGAATTTAGAAAGCAGGAGAACAAAACAAGCAGAAAGCTGTAGCATATGGATGATGACATACTGGCTCTAGGCACAGAAAAGCAATTTGGAGAAGAAAGGGATAAAAATGTAAGGTTTCAGAATCAAGCTATACATTTAAGAACAACTGGTAAGCAGTACAAAATTAATGGGGGAAAAGGGAGATACGAATAGATAAGGGGCAAAGGGGGAGAGGACAACTTTTCTTCTTCTGTAGAAGAATTAGTTCTTAAATCTACTATCTTGAGTACATAAGCCAGATTTTACACTGATGTGCTGGTGAATTCCATCCCACTAATTCCACTCTCCAGCTAATGGGTGGTAGAACAGCCATCAGAAAAGGGCAGCGCATGGCAGTCTCTTCACCACCAACACTGCCTGCTCAGGGAGTACGTGCAACCTTAATCCTGATGCAAGATAAGGGTTAGCAAGATGACAAAAGAGCAGGTGAGGACAGGCATCTCAACTAACAGATATGAACAACTACAGTAGCTGAATTCCCCAGACTGGCTAAAGCACAAAGCATAATCTAGAAGCAGAAGCAAAGAATAAAACCATAGGCAGGAGAAATTATGTGGCACTGCTGAAGCAACCAGAGGATGGCTGGGATAACAGTGAACTGAATTGTTTTTTTGGCAGTAGAACCAGTGAGTGAGTACATAAGCTACAGTAACCACTTATAAGGCAGAAAAGTAGTATTATTCCTTCTGAAGGTGCAATAATCTAATCGCTTCCCCACAGAAATCTGAGGTTTTCTGTTCTGAACAAAATTCCCAAGTTAAATATGTACAGTACATAACATTAAAGACATTGGTTAACTTCCAAAGAAACAAACACGCTTTACTTTTGCTACTGAAAATCATTTACACTACTCATTCAACATAAGCAAAAAACCTTTGACAGTGATGGTAAGAAAAATGAAACGAGGTCCTTGAAATTAAGCATGACTTTCTGTTTGTAATCACGAAATCAATGGGTACAAAAAAAATCCGGGTTCATTTACTTTTTTCCATCCTTCAAATATTACAGTTTTCCTATATGTTCTCTACAAATTCCCTAGAAATTATATATTGTGTGAGAAGATGGCAGTTAGGTACATACAAAAGAAAAAAAAAAACATTCCGTGCTTGCAGCTATCCCATTTGTACTTAAACCAGAGCTGCCCTCAAGTTCAAGTTTGTCCAGCTGGCAGCTAAATCCCTTTCTCTTCCAATGTGACTTTGATGCAGTTGGGTCACAGTAGTGATTCAAAATATTGAAAACACATACTGTACATGTGTGGTTTTGTGTTCTTAATATCTACCATATATTAATGTTCTTAGCATAGCAACATCTCAGTTGGATCAATATTCAGCATATATTACTTTTTCCTCTTTACTATGGCGGACTCTATTCATGACTATATGAACTTCCTTTTACAAAAGAGTAATTTCCTTGCCTGAAAACACAGTTTCTCGATTTTGGATTCACCAGTCTGAACTGATGGGTTTACCTGCACCTGGTAGCCAGACAGCAACAGCCAACAGAAAAGTGAACTTTCTGCATCTTCAGACTCCTGCTTCCTCTGGCTCATTGTTCGCAGTCCCTGGAGATGCTTCCAAAGTCGAACTATTCTCAGAGTTCACAGAAACACACAGCCTGTCCGTGTCATCTGGTAAAGGTGTTAATATTCTTCCAGATGACAGCCCTATGTTTTTCCTCAGTTGCGGATAATGGCAAAATGAGCTCTGATTTTAAATCAGTAGTGAAGGATCTGAAAAAAGTCTCTTTTACATTCCCAACGTGACTTATGTAGCTAAAGCGTTCTTGAAGCTTTAAGCCCTATTTAAGTAACTTCCAAGAGCACAAATAGATGGTTTTCAGAGCGGAAAACGCCGAGACAGGAGCACTCTTCCAATATCTTGGCAATTTTTGATCAATCCCTTTTTTGAAGGAGTGGCAGCATCCTGACAATATTGAGTTTCTACAGCAGTAGCGTGCATCTTTTCTTGCTTGAAAACCACCTGAAGACACCCTCCACTCCCCTAAAGAAATCAAGTTAAAATATACAGAAAAGTAGTAGCTGAGGTTGCAGTTGCCCTTTGTGAAAAAAGTGTCTTTTAGAAACGACTCAGCCTTTATTTGACAACAGCATGATGTCTAAAGTCTTGAAAAGAAAAACATTTACTGACCCATGAGGTTAAAAGAATATCGATATACTTAATTCATCCAGAAAATAATAAGATAAATTCATTTATGATACGGAGGTCTGAAATTCAGCTACAGAGTACTTGTGCTACATGGACAACTAACTAAAAATATTGAATTAGTGATTACTTTTGTCAGCTTTAGACTTTTCTCATATTGAACACCAGAAGTAGTATTTCTATGTATCAGATGCGCTAAATTCAGGTATCATTCCGGAGAACTAAAAAGCTGCAGTGAGTATTATCTTCACCATTATATATACATCAGTCTTCTATAAGTACCTAATGAAGTTGTAACCAAAGAATTATAAAATATTAAAACAGATGTGGTGCAACAGAATCAATCCTGCCTCTTAAATAGTAACATTCTTTTTAAAAGGCCAGCAAAATAGCAGGTACAAGATAAAAGGTTACAATTTTCCAAAATATTTTTGATAAAGATACTTACAGATTTACAAGTTACACAATCACGGGAAGAGAGCCTTGCCACTGAGTCGAAACCCAGGAATAACCAGAAAGGGGAAAAAAGTGATTTTGAGACCATACTGGACCACTGTTGAAACATTCATCAATGAACTAGAAAAGAGGAGACTGTTGAATAAGTGAATAGAGAGTTCAAATAGAATATGGTCCAGTAAACACAAGGGAAGAGCACCACTGAAGGGAAAAACAGCCTAAAAAGATGGCGATTAAAAAAGGGATTATTTGCTTCATATTATGCAGTTTCTCCATTTTCTAGCGGAATAGAATCACTACTTGAACGAGATGTGATTTTATCGATAGTGACTTTTTCTTCCTCCTAAATAACCAGCTTTAGTCATGTTGCCAACTTTTATGTGCTCTTTGTGAATGCTATAGTTAACGTGTATGCAACTCGACCTTCTTACATGGGTTAGAGTTGGTTCCTTCATACGGGGAAGTCTGTATATATAATGAAACAATTTCTTTTCAAATCTTTTATTTTCTTTTGCCAACCTGCCTGGCTTCACTTTTGTTTATTGTATCTATCAATTTATTTATTATATGTTGGCCATCAGTGAACATTCTCGTATCTATACGTCTAAGAAGACTGACAGACAAGCTGTCTGTCGGACATCTGAGTTACCACAAGAGATGGACCTGAGAGCATTTCCAGGGTAACATGCTGGTTGCTATATATATTCATGCAGTATTCTTTCATCTCCTTTATATCATTTTATATCTATGCTTATGATATGTTGTATATTGTTGTGCATACATTCCATCAGCTTCTACCACATTAAGTGTGCCACAACTGCTTGGCGATTTTCTCTGCCTGTCAGGTGTGAAAAATCAAGGCTTTGCTGTTTCTAAAAGGAGTATTTTGCCATTACATTTTTGTTTTTCCATTCCAATAACATGGACATCCCCAAAATAAAGACAGCAACATATTCTCCCAATGCTCCCCAACCAAAAAAAGTTTTCTGTAAAAAACTTCTTCAAATTATGGGTGCAAGTAGAAATGGAAGGACAAAGTTAGGGTTTGAAGCTGAGAAGAGTTAAGAATAAAAACTATTTTTCCTCTAATAAGGTTGCCAAAATGCGTGATGGAGGGCTTCCCAAAGTGGCAAATAGTTTAAAGGCAGGAAACACTGGGCAGAAGGATCTCATTTGCTTGCCAATGAAAGTCTTCCCAGCTGTGTCCCCTCTCCCTCAGCTTCATGGCTGGTATGCTCAGAACATCTATGGGTTATCCATCAACCACCCTTACCAAACCATTAGTGTTATGATCCTTGCTTCTTGTTGTGATAATCTGCATATATTACTTAGGTGGAAAATAAATATTTCTATCTCACTGCTGATACTTCACAACACACTGTTCAGAACCAAGTGGGCTCTTGCAGATTTACAAATTAATGGCATCTGATTTTACAAATGAAGATTAGGTAGGTAACTTTTCAGTTGACCTATGAAGTACAATGTATTCCAGCTCACCATATCAAACTAAAAAAAAACTAGTTGGTACATTCAAAATATCTTAATATAAAAGTGCAACTACTGTAACTGGTCCTACCAGCAAACCTCAAAGACCACTGATGAGTGAGTAGTTATAAATGATAGGAGATTGCTTTTCCTGAACAGATATTGTAGTCTGTGTTACCACGTGTGAGCATGAGTATTTCACAAAGAGGAGGAGAATAGTCTCCCAGGACATGAAGAAAAATAGGAAACATAGGTGTATTTGGGAAGAGAGGTCTCTAAAGAGACAGAACCAAAAGGTCCTCCAAGAGCTTGAGATACAGTAACAGCCCAAATGTAGCTCAGCCGTTAACTGACCTGAAATTTGTATTGGGTTTTCCACATGCAAAATCTGAACAGTTGTAGGCAAATCCCAACAATTTCCAATGGAAAATGCTGACTTTGCAGAAATTGCATATTTCAATGAAAAGGCCCTCATGGAAAATCCTCAGTAAATGTAATTGCAAAGGAAATGTTGGAAAGAAGACAAAGTTTAGATCAAGATTTTTTTAATTACACATTACAAGAAATGCTTTGTGAACTTTTCAAAGCAAAACCAGATTTTGTTTTATATTATTATAGGCCAATATTTTCTTTGAGTGCTTTGTACATTAAAGGTCTTGTAGAAAAATGCCTGCTGTTTCCTGCACAGTAAATTACATTGTCAATTTTTGTCGGTGGCAGCAAGGCAGCTGTATAAGGCTGTGCTGATAAAGGCTTAAAATGTTCGGGGTTTTTAACATAACAAGTAGCACTTAGATCAGAACAGTCTATCAGGCCAAAGTGCAAATCTAGTAGATGGCACAGATGATGGTATCAGCAGTTGTTTATCAAATAAAGGCTAGATTTTACAAACTTTCCAGTAAATACAAGAAAACCAGAACAGGAGAGGACAATGGAAAAGGTATGCTTGAAGCTAAAAGAAGCAATGTTTCTTTTTTTAAAGAAACCTAAACAAATACAGAAAACATTTATATGAAGAACAAAGTGCCCTCGTTTCATTATCTGCAGTTTTAGTTTTAACTCATGGTTCTATTCTGAAGGAAAGCCAAGGAGGTACGTATTAGATGAAAATGTTTACAAATGTCAATTTTTTATGATTTGTGAAACTGAAAGTCAAGTACACCTCGAATTGCAAATAAAACTGCAAGTGTAAATCCTATTTACAATTTTCTGGTGTATGCATCTCTGCCATTTGAAAGTAATCTAAAAAAAACTTGAAAACAATTTAAAGAATCGGTATTTTTTCTGCACAGCACATTGAAGTTGCCCATGGACAAGTCAATTTGAAAATACTCCCAGTCATACAAGAGAGGTTTTCCCTTCACCCTGCAAGTTATCTTAAAATTACTTCAAAACCTCTATTTATTCTTCAGTAATGAAAGAGAGGCCAAGAAAAATACTTCAAGGTTGTCCACTGCTTGTTCCTTCTATAGCTACAGGTATATCACCCAAAGTGATCCAAAGAATTTACATCCTCGTATACCATGATGCACTGAAGTAATTCACAGTCCTGCCTGTGCCCTTGTTTAGGTACCTGGTTTATGTTTCAGACTAGCAGCTGGCAAACCTTTCAGCACACATAAACAGAAGATAAACTCTGCTGAATCAAGAATGCCAGTGGTGGTTCTGCCTAAGAGCTTAAAAAAAGCTTAATTTCCTCTGGGTCATAAGAGGTATAAACATCCTTCAGAATAGTTTTAGCACAATGGCACAAACTTTTAAAATAATTATTGTTCTGTCCATTACACTGATGACCACAAAGGACATACTTTATACGAACTTAAAACACACTAAGTTTACTCTAATAGGTATTAACTTCAAATGGTAAATTGCTCATTTCAATATGTAACGATCAGGAATGCAGCTGCGGTTATACACACAAAGTTAAGAGCAAGTAAGATCTGAATAACATATCCCAAGGCTTTCTCAGAGTTAGTATAACTGGGATAAAACTGTTCAATAGACTAAAAGATGGTCAATTCTTATTATAGTCTTTTGTTTACAGCCACGCCAACAAAATAAGTGCCTAAAATGATAATTCCTGTAGTTGTTGTAGTTCTTCAGATTCCAAATAATTCTAAAAATGAATGACAATTATGCTCTTGTGCTATGGCACTATCCCAAAAAGAACACAGCTTTTTCCAGCTTGTTAGAAAAGGAACTGAGAGTTACTATTCAAGAAAGCTTTTTAATTACAAGTGGAAAAGAATTTGAAAGCTTTGAAGTGTTTCATTCTTAGTTTGACAATCTGTCATATCTACTACATCTCCTTTGTTACAGTGTCTGTCGCTGAGGTTCTTCCCTGTGACTGACAGAGTAACTCTAGTGTCCATCTCCATTGCCATTTGTGTACCTGCAGACAGCTAAAACCATTTTGCTAACTTGATTGTGACAAGTCCATTAAAAATCCAGAATTAAATTTCCTTTAGATATATTTTGTGTTAACATCTTAAATCCTAGTCTTCCAATTACATATTCCAATTTATACAATTGCATAACAATGAAAAATAAAGCATTTTGTGTCTAGTTAATATAGCTAATCTAAAAAAAACCAAAACAAAACTGGAGTGCTCTCAGATAATAGGAATACTTTCAGATTCATAAAAAAGCCAAATTACTCTATAAAGACATCTCTTTCAATTGTACTGGTGCCTATCTGATGCATCATAATTTTAAAAATTTTTGTCATTATTTTCACAATTCTGTACAACTCTTCTCTTCACATAAATTCTATTTGCTGTCACTTAAGTTCCTTAAATTTATCCAAATTATAAAACATTAAAGCTGAGAATATTTACTTCTTTATCCTATTATTCACACTTTTCAAAAGCACACATAGAAGTGTCTTCCCTTAAATCAGAAACATCCTTTCCTCATGTATATCCTCACTATATAGTCCAGTTTTCATGTTATAGAAAATAATAAAGGAAAAAAAAACCCATCCTGTTACAGAGACGTTTAGTGTTACATCAGGCTTCATATGTTGTGTATTTACAGCACACATTAACGTTGTCATTAGACACGGAAGCTAAGGGACGTTTCTTCCTATCTTTTATGCATGGAAAACAGTATGGAAATTCCTCATTGTGTCTCACTCAAACATGTATAAAATCTTATAAATTCCATGTAAATGCCCTATCCTTCATCAAAATTGGAATGTAAACCCCAAATCTTGACAACACAAACCATCTTTTAAATGCTCCCTTCATAAAATCAGCAAAGTAAGCTTGAAATAGAGTTTAAAAAAATATAATTCGTGGTTACGCCTCAGGAATTATAAAAGTCACTCCAAGAACTGAGGAAAAATCCAGGAGCAGGTGCAGTATCCACTCCACACAGGACAGCAATTACCACCTTCAGATGCAGCCCATTACCCGAATTACAGAGAATAAAACCTTCCATCCAGCAAAATGGTCCTCCCTCCATTCCTCACTCATGCGAGATTGTAACAGACATACCACCCTACCTAATGCTTATAATGGAAATGGTGGCAGCACGACACAGATTAATATCCAACTAATTTAAAATACTGGCTCCTATGTTGAACAAATGGAAAGGATTACAAAAAAGTCTAAACATCCGTCAGAAGAAAGGCCAGCAGTCAAGGTCTATGCTCAACAAGTTTTGTACAGGTGAATCAAGCCCTGGTCTGCCTGTGAGACCCAATCAGGGGAGGGGAAGACCTGGAGATGCTGCCAATGCCCAGGCCTTCCACAGACCGTCCGCCTGCAACGCAGGAGCGGTCGGTGAGTGCTGCTGCTACAATACCCAGGAAACACAGGCAGCAGCGAAGACAGAAATTTCACTTTCAGAAACCTAAAATATGTTTACAGAGACCTACGGCGGGCAGATCCAAGCCTGATTTGCCGGCATTTCAAATCACCCAAGCATGTCCTCGCTTAGGTCCAAACACGGCTCAGACTAGAGTCACACACTACTGCCCGCAGGCTGGCCTGGTGTGATAGTTTGATGTGTGGGGGGGTGTTCTGGTGGCAGGGGAGGGGATTTGCTCCCTGTGCCACCAGATCTGAGTCCCATCCCCCCCGGGGGAGGTTGAGCCAAGGCGGCGCCTCTGCGAATTGCCCTATTTAAGTTGGGACAAAGGGGCGGGAAAGGGCTTTTTGCTCAGGAGCGAGGAGAGAGCAGGAGGGCGCTGCCCTCGCTCCCGGCTCCCGGCCGAGCGGCCGCTCGGGCCCGGGGCCGGCGCCATGTGCTCAAGATGGCGCCGGGGAAGCCGCATGGGGGACTCGGTAAGCGCCCCACTACCGGGGTGCCCGCCGGGCCGAGCTTCCCCAGAGAGGATTAATATCTAAGAGAAGACAATTACAACGACCGGGTCAGCAAAGATGGAGCAGGAGGAGGTGTGCTGGAGCTGAGGCTTCCCTTGCAAATCGGTGTGAGATGGCAGGCGGCCCCCCTGCAGCCAGGGTGTACTCGGCGGAGCAGCGGCCCACTCGTGGCCTGTGGAGAAACCCACGTCGGGAAGGAGATGCCTGAGCCCAGGAGAGGTCGTGGAGCAGGGGATGCGCGACCAGGTACTGTTGATAATGGGGCATGGAATGCACGACGAGGTCGTGGAGGCATCTGGAGACCGTGGGACGACCCACGCCGACGCGAGTGGCAGCAGCTCCCTAAGAGGCCGAGACTGGTAAAGCCCGAACTGGTGCGATCCATGGGGAGGATTGCAATCCTGCGGGCAGGACTTACTTTGGAAAAGTTTGGGGACTTTTTCTTTGTGAGTAGGGGATCCACCGAAGCAAGGGAAAAATGGTGTAAAGACTCCTCCTCCTTTAAGAAAGGAGCGGCAGTGAACAACATGGATGAACTGACCTGTACTCCCCCATTCCCTGTCTCCCTGCGCCGCTGGGGGGAAGGCAGAGCCAGGAACGAAAGGAAAATAGGGGGTGGGGAGGTGTTGTTTTAAGATCGGGCCTTGTTTTCTCTTCTTCCTCTCAAGTAACCGGTTTTCTTGTTCCCTTGTGTCTCTTGTAACTGTTAATAAATTATTTCGTTTTAAGAAGTAAGCCTGAGTCATGTTTTGCCCGAGACCATGGTTGGTGGGTGCTCCCTTTTCGGTTCTTGTTTCGACCCTCAGTCCAAAAAAAAAAAAAAAAAAAAAAACCACGACACCTGGCCTGACCATGAATTTATGTATCTTTATGTTTAATATTTTTACAGTATCTTTAAGGTACGTTTTTTATTGCAACTTAATAAAACCAACCAAACAAAATCCGCACACACCACATAGCTTCAGGAAGCGCGAGCACTGCAATATAAGTTTCAGTACATTTAGATCAGGTTATTTACCGTCACTCTAACTCTGACACGTAAAACTCTTAAGCTGTTTTTTAACAACCAGCTCAGCAGACCTTTTAAAATTGCATATGCATAACCTGGAAGTGTAAGTGTTTATTAACAGTTGTCTTCCTCGACTGATTGCAAACGTTTGATTGCAAACTCGTGGTTATGACGAAAAAGAGCTGAAGAATCATGTTGCTATACTTACGCTTTCCGAATGAGAGATATCAAGATGCATTTCAAAGAGCTAGTTTCTGGTCTGCTTAAAAATCAAATATTGCATTCAACTGGATTCAGGTTCTAAAGTATGAAAATACTGTTCTACTTGTGGTATCTTTAACAAGGTATAGCAGGATTACAGAACATAAACTATAAGCCTTTACTCAACATTGGAAATGAAGAACAAGAGATGTAGCTGGCCTGCATCCATGGGAAGCAATCATATTTTAAATCTAGAACACAAATGCATTATCTCATACATAGATAAACGAATCCACTTGATTTCCCAGAGCTACGTGCTCTGTTCTACTTTCACAGTTCAGTTTTAATCAGACAAGATAAACCACAACCATTATTAGTTCATTTAATTATGGTAAAGGATGCCACATTTTAGAGCAGGAAAAAATCCAAATACTCAGTGTAACTGGATACTCTATCTGTTTTTTAGAAGACTAGAAATGCTCAATTAATTTTTTTTCCAAAAGAAAATGTACCTGACAACACATTGGAATGACTTTTGGGACATTTTGAAAATCTCAGGTCTGATAAAGATAACTGTCTCAGATAAAGTATTTTCTTCTTTAAAAGATTTCTCTATGGAAAAAAACATGGACACCACAAACTCGTCAAAGCTTTACTCATCAGATGCAAACACTCAGAAATATATTTAACAAAACAATTTTGTAAATCAAAAGGAAAATATGGAAACATTCATCTAATCAGACATCTGTTGGAAACCTCTCCCAGTCTTTTTTGGCATGTTAACTAAACTTGTTAAGTTATAATCATCTTTCTAGGCCTGTCCGTTTACACCACCAAACTTGTGGAAGCAGTGATGTAGTAAACTAATCCTAACCATACTTCATCGTACCATGAACGTTAGAGTAGAGCTTTAGCAAAGTGGAAACTCTCCTGCTGGCTCCAGCTAATGCCGCAGTTACAAGCCAGGTCAGGAGAGGAAAGTTTCCCCCGCAGGATAACACAGAGCCATCTTAAATCAATCCCAAATTAACCCATATACAAGTTTTTAGATAAAGTCCATGCAACATCATTGCAAAAGACGTATCAGGTATCCCAAGTAATTTCAGATGTGTGGGAAAGAGTTGTTCTAGACAGCATTTTGCCTCAGGAATCTAGAAGGAAAGAAACAAAGAAATCCTCTCCTGCCTTTGACCTAATAGCAAAGGGCTAGAAAATCACATGCAATGTATGGCATGAACTCAGATATAGCTGAACAAACTCGAGGGCATCTCTGGGGAGGAACTGGAAATACTGAGTCCCACATTGTCTGGTCAATGTGACGGAGGAGGGAGCGGCGATATTTACCATCTCTCCCAGCCATGTTTGCCATGAGAAGGTGGATGGAGAAGGTAAAGCCTAGCAAAAACATCCAGCATACTGTCAGTTCTTTCCTCTTACTCACACAAACACCTGAAAGCTATGCAGGGCAGGGAAACGTGTGTGCCTTGTGCAGGATTAGGCAGTTTGGCCATGCAAAGGGCTTGGTACCCTGCAGCTGGCCTTCTCCTCTCATAGCCAAAACAGACATTTGCTAAGTCACTGCAGTTCAATCACATTAACCACGCTGAGGGTAAAGCACTTTTTTTCCTGAAATCCCACTAAGATTATCACATTGCATTTAACTGCTTCCAAGTAAGAGACAGCGAGAGTGAGAGAGTGAACGAGAGAGAAAGTGAGAGTGAGGGGGAGCAAGACAGTAAGGCCGGGGGGGGGGGGGGGAGGTGAGGGAGAGAGAAAGCAAAAAAAGGGAGAAGAGATGCAGTTGTGACAAACGCACTGTCTTCAGACTCAATCCACTAAGGCTTCAGAAGTATGAAACACATGTAGACAGTCACTAAGGAAACATCTACATTAAACTTAGGATCTCTGCAATTCGATGCACCAACATTTCCTCTTGCCACACGCCATTGGCATTGCTGACCCCTTCAGAGAAAAGCAGCTTGTCACTTCGCAAACTATGGAATAACCAACTATGCAAAAATCTTTTAAAAGGAGGCATAATTATCTTTAAAATTCTGTAGTACTTCGAAGATATCATAGTGTCTTCAGATTTGAGCCCAGTGTTTTACAGGGAATATAAAGAAGCAACTGTCTTATAAAGGGCTCCTTTTGACTCCACCGTTTTTCCTCTAACCTTATCATTAACTGCTGCATTTAATTAGCATTGCAATATGCAACTACTGCACTAAGTTCTTCATTCTCTTTAGAGAGGAAAAATAATGCAATAGCGTGCATTAACAGTGATACACAGGGGAGGTTCTAACCGGATATAAGGAAACAGTTTTTACTAGAAGGATAATTAGTAACTGGAGCAGGCTGCACAGAGAGGTTGTGGAGTATCAGCTCCCAGCCATTTTCAAGAGCTGATGGGAGCCCTGAGCCCTGCTCTGAACTCAGCGTTGACTCTGCTTTTCGCAGCACGTTGGACTAGACAACCTCCTTCCGACCTGAGCAATTCAGTGGTTCTGTAGTCTACTGTCAGATAAAAGGTGTCAAGTTCTATGAAAGCACCACAGAGAACCCCAGGAGTTTTCAAAATTAGATTTTTTTTTTAAAAATAACATCCATCAAGAATTTTGTTCCAGGTACCAGGCTGTGTTAGTTGTGCACAGTGCAATTAAATCAATGGTATGACTGAAAACCTTTTGGTAAAAACACATTTCTCATAGATTTATGAAGTGCATGCAACAAAGTTAGCAAAAGACCAAAAAAAAAAAAATCACGCATCTACTTTTTAGAATAGCCATTGTAAATAAACAATGGCTTTCCACTAATTCCTTTTATAAATATCAGTAACGGCATAATAATTCACAGGCAACGTTAAATGTTTCTTCATAACAGGTATTTCCAATTAACATTGCGTCCATCCTCAAAAGCACACATATTTGTTAAAGCAGACAAACCCCTGCGCAGCCCGAGGAAGCACTTGCAGACACCCAAGCAGAAAGCACTTTGCAGGTGCAACACATGCTCACCTTGAGATTGGGTTTTGAGAGGAGTTTCAACAGTTCTCTGATCTCACTGCTCAGCGGCTTGCTCTGCAGCTCCTCAGCCAGCTGGGTGGGAGACGGAATCGACACAAAGACCATTAGGAAAGCGTTGTTTCACCCAGTGCATCCCTGACAACCCAGAATCTGTCCTGTTCAAGGTTATTACTTTCCAGCATGTTCAAACAGAAGCCAGCATGAAGAAAAACACCATCAATCACCGCGCTTCTTTTTCTGGCCCTCGGTGGACCAGATTTAAGCCAGGCCTTTTGGCTCAGTTTAACACAAGTAATCATTTCTGGCAAGGGTGCAGCCAGATCACATTCTGATTTATAGCGATGGGGGCAAATCCCAGCACTTCATTTAAGTGAATGGTCCTTTGCGTGCAGACAAAGGACTGCTTGTAAAAATGACTGGATCAAACTTTGACACTGTCTATGAAAAACAGTTTTGAATGAGGTGGTGAAATCCACACTGCTTCCAAAAACTCACAGTAGCAGTGCTGTTTAGGACCGGGATAAGAAAGCAAAGTGCCCCTGCAGTGCAAGCAATCTGAACCTTTTATTATGTTTACACATACACTGGAAGGAGCTTGTTAAACACGAAGCGGGTTAATCACAATATAGTTTATAACCGGCCATCAGCAATTCAAGCCCCTAAAATGCACAAACTATGTCCTAACAACAAGATCAGTAATTTACGTTTGGTTATACTACAAAATTGTGGTTTGGTGAACAATAGAGCAGCAGTCTAACATTTAATCCCACAGCTATTTGGCTCATGCCTTGAGTTTTTCTTATCACGACATTCTCAACTAATTTGGACTCAAGAGGCATATTTTACTGCAGGATTTCAGACTCAAACTATTTTTCCAGAAGAAGGAAAAGCTAAAACATATTTCACAACACTGAACTTTAGTTTAAAACTCTGAAGCTACATGGCTCATAATCCAAAACGTGATTTCAGATAATCACTTATTTTCTTTGCATTAAATCAGTATCATAAAAATGTCTCAAAGACAGATTGGTTATTTGCAGTAAGTAATTTTATTCATCTAGCCTAATCTTAAATTTGTACTTTCATTTTGTATAAATTTTCAAGATAAATGGATAGAAGTGTGTTTTGCATAATTATATATAATAGTCAATTCTTGAAGCAATTATAGACATCAGACAGAGTTTGAATACTTTTTAACCTTCAAATTAATACAGGAGTAGCAGGACTAAAACAGAAATTCATCGCCTATAGCTCTACAGCCTTTTAACCATAATTCATAGATAAAAGCGTCCATCAAATACATCAGTGCTAATCTCAACAATATTTGTGTCTTAATACTGAAAGATTAGAAAACAATCTTTGTAGGAATTAAATATTTTAGGCATATAAAGCCAAGTATTGAGGTAACCTGACTGCAATCTAGTTTACGTATTCTACGGAAAAGCTCTACAAAGCTGAAAATAATCTGTGATAGGAACAACAGTAGGTGTATGACACAGGTTCTCCTTGGTTCTCTTCCCATTCTTTAGCCTGTACTACACATCACTATAGAATAAAATCTATTCATTCAAGTTTCATTGATGAAGACTCGTAATCACTCAGTAAGGATGACTGCTTCAGCATTTCTCTATCGGATGCATTGTGCACAAGCATCTTAACTTCAGCAGAATTGGCATTTGCTTTGGTGGAGCAAATGTAGATGCAGGTACATAAGGTTTAAAACAGCAAGAAACAGAAAGAACATTTTGTTATTGTTTTAACAGACTTTTTAATCTCATAATTTAGAAAATATTTGTTCAGAGATGAAATAATTAAAAATTTGTTTTCACTCATATAATTTCCAAGGTTTTTCCAAATATTTCCAAAACAGTCTTAAAGGCACATGTTACACGCTGTGACAGAAGATGAGGAGGAAGACAAAGCCATGTTTCCAGATTAGCAGCCAGATATCACCAGAGCTGCTTGTGTTTCTAGCAGTTTTCGACTGGATTTTCAGTTGTTGTTGTTGTTGAAGTGCCAAGATTTGTGACAGCAGCAGTACAAGCTATATGGCATACTTTGGGCACACTGATAACCATGCCGATCACCTCCCATGCCAAAGACTGCAGGAAAAGCTGTCTGAGAAACTCTTCTATGATTCTCTGTCGAGGGAACCATAACATTTCACCAAATTCTTTATGAAGAGCTGCCACTATCGAGAAGCGAGAGTGGCAGATGTGAAGTGAGGCTGGTGAGATAAGGAGCAATGAGGCCTGGGGATTTAAAGCTTCTGGAGAAAGTTCTGAAACTGCTTTTGCCAGAAGAGTCTTTCTAATGACCCAGAGGCCTTATTTGCAGTATATACGTATACTACCATGTTTAGATAATTTGCATGAAATCAAGAGTCCTACATCAGACACTGCTGCTCCAAAATAAGAGGCAAACTGAATCTCTGATGGGAAATTCAGCCTAAAAGTCATTGGGGGTGAAGAGAGAGAAGGTATGACTGCTAGGAATATGAAAATGTTTTGAAATGAAGTCTCACCACAATTGTTACCTCTGAAATTGCTTTATAAAAATAACACGAGAATAAAAACACATCCTTTAAATAGTTTTTAGTTACGTTAGCAGCACTTCAAATTTGTGTTTTAAATCAAACAGGAAATATGTACTTGTTAATAAGAATATCTCCTTTGTTTAACTACAGAAAAGTTACTATCACGAGGAAAATAAAATATTAATTTAAAGCCTATTGAAATAAAAATGTGTTTTATATCACCAACACGCTCTTAAATCTCTGAAGCTGACAACTAGTTAGACAAATGTGCCAAAATTTGAATAGTGCTTCAATCCTGGAACTCCATGGGTTTTGGAGTTACAAAATCCACTGCATGTAAATTAACTTCCTCAAAGTTTGTGATAACTATTGAAACACAGAAAATCCTACAGTGCGCTAGCCTACCTTCAGCTGCCAAAGGACATTCTCATTCCATGGGACAGGGCCCATAAAACCAGCTGTCCAGTTGGTTTTATAAGCAAAAATGAAGAACCAGCAAGAGAATCTTTAAAAAGAAGCTCTGCTTAAAAAGTAGGCAAATGCTTAGAGATGCTCGTGTCCCAACATATGTACGTTTTAAAAATACTACCACATATACATAATAATATATTCATAGGGTTAAAAACTCCAACCTCTCTCAACTGAAGAGTGACAGAGTACTTTAATTGGGGGATTTTTATACTTTTTAAATGGGGCTGAACAAAGAATGAGATTACTCAGCATTTCTGAAAATATCAAGAACTAAGTTTTGCATCCAAAAATAAGAAATTACTTTTATTAAGAATTTTAGCCCAGAGATCCATAACACAAATGTTAACAAGGATTATTAATATGTCACCAAGAACTTAATGAAGAGAATTTGAACCAGCTTTCTAATTTTCAAAATTACTATTAACATTATTCAAAGCTACTTGAAGGGTAAAAAAATATTACTAATATATGCCTGATGTCAAAGCTAATGTATTATTATATTTGGTATGTTACAGGATACTGCTCTCCTCCTACTGAAACATGATTAAATTACATCATATCCTTTTTCCAATAGACTTCAAATACATTTAATTTAGTTTTTCATTAAAACGTTACCATTCTCATTTCATAACATCTAACCATTTGTAAAATTTAAAAATCAAAAGCTATTAATTATACTAAAAGATAGTTAAGGTTTTAAAACATCTGTAAACTATGCAAAGTTTCAAACATGCATTTGAAACGGATCCTAATACATACTGCCTTTTCCAAAAAACAACCTGAGATCATCGATTGCAACAAAGATTTCTGGATTTCACCTAAACCGCAGTTTATTAAACATTTCTCTATCCTGGCCTACCTCAGGTTCAGTCATAGTTTATACAGGTGTGTGCACAATTCATCTGAATCCTAGAATTAACCAAATAGCAAGAAATGGCAGGTTGGATTTTTTGCTTTAAAATAAAAATTATAGTAACAGGAAATTAACTACTCCATCAATGCCGACCACTTTTACAATTTATTTTTTGCTTATGAAGGTAATTTGGAAAGCTCCAATATCAATAAATCACTACTGTACTTTTTCTTAAATAGCTTTTGGTGGTGGTTGGTTTGTTGGTTTTTTTTTTAACAACCATCCTTCCTAGGCATTTCATATGCTTCATTTCTGTAGTATTGTCTGTCATTTTTCATGTTCTGTCAGCAGTGGGGCTATCTCATTTGTCTTTATTTTTCCAAAGCATTCCTCTTGTCTGTGACTTTCTCAAAACACTAATAGTTGACAGCTTTTCCTCTCCGAGTAGAGTTCCAACCTGTAATTTCTATTACGTAGTTACTAAAGCAGAACAAGAAGCTATCTAGATGCAATGTTTTTATAACAGGCAAGTGAATGAAAATCAAAATAATATCAGCAACAAGCCCGGTGATGACAGCACCTTTGGAAACATTTGCAGCTTCTTATGATTTCAGCTCAGAGGATTACATTCATATGTTTGTACTATGAGGAGTTCTGCCTGCAGACAGTTTTTTGGGAGACTTGGTACCCGTGATCTCAGCAGGGGACACTTACATCATCTGCCAAGGCTGCTGCACCATGGAGGATGGGCATCGGGTTCTGTTTTTCATAATAATGCAGTTTTTCATGAATCTGGAAGACAACGGCACAAAATCATAAGTTTGTTTAGCAGCATGAGAAATGGTACAAAAAGATCCCGTTGAGCTAACTGATCTGTTGAGTGTCTGTAACTAAAGAAACTTCCTTACAGTAACCTATGTGCAGCAATCATGTAAATGTAATTCATCATCATCCTCTGCTGAAGTGCTAAGAATATGAAATCAGATGGAAAAAACGCTCAGTATGTAGACCAACCCACAGAAAAACTAAACATTTGTGATTTTTCTCTCCTGGCTTTCTATGTCCATACTTCCAACATATTGCTTTAAGTATCAATTACATTTTATATTGCTGCTGAAAACACAAAGCATAAAGTGTTTATCCCCAAGATGGATATAAAAAACCCTGTAAATTATGATTTATGAAGTGAAATAATAGCCTGCCACCCACATCTTGACAGACAGCTTGGTGGAGCGGCTGCCGTCATTAAAATAATTCAGAAACAAGGGCAAAGTAGTGCTAATATGAATTCTAACATATCTCAAAGAAAAAGGCAGTCCTTCAGCAAGTTAAAGACATTTAAGAGCATTTAAAATTCTTAATGGGGAGTTATCAACATTAAAAATGCAGTGTGCTTTGGTTCTTTCAAAAGGGGAAAGGATATACCATCATTTAAATATCCAGCCTCTTCCCTCCTCCACAAGTCATGCATTTCAAAATTTAGATTTTTCCACTGTGAAAGCTTAAATGAGTCAAAATATTTTAAAGCTTCTAACAATTTTTTTAAAGTTATTCCAGAATGGTATAAAATCATATATTAAACATTTGATTTTATTTACATTATTTTCCTGAAGATACACAGATGTACAAATATTAATTAAAACTGAGAAAAGAAGAAAACAGTAGTCTGAACTGATGCAAACACATCCCATTCTTAGATTTCTACTTTAGTCCTGCTGCTCTGATGGAGGCATGGACTCCAGATGGTTGGAGGAGCTGCAGAAGGAGCTAAATCAGGGACTTCTGTGCTTAGCAAGGAGGGGAACACGAGGTCTAGCAGAGGCCACAGGGACTTGGCTGGGGAGCCCCTCTCATCCTTGGGATATGGGAACCCCAATGATACCCTCCCCGGTGCACTGCTGGCGAAGAATGGGACAGACACCAGGCAGCAAGGACAGCTGCAAAGAGCAACCATACCATTGGTCTTGGCACACTGAAAGTGTTCGGAGTTGACTGGATCGTATCTGTTACACACAGATTGTTTCCTCCAGCCTTCCCTCCTCTTCCGCATGTGCTTTTCTGCACTTACTTTCACCCTCAGCAGCACTCCCTCCTCTGACTGCGCAGGACCCCCTCAGCCTTGTCCCCAGCCTTTTCTTTTGATTTTCAAGTGAACTCCTAACAACCACACCCATAACAAGAAGATAATGCTATGTCAAGGACACTTGCACTTGCCATTTTTCCTATCTTCTAAGATACACTTTCTAAGTATAGGTCTGTTTTTACTCATACAGACCAGAGGTTCTTTGAAGTAAAGGCCATATGATACTCAGTTAACGCAACATGACATAGCAAGATCAAGTCTTGGTCGATTCCTTCATCATATCTGTAATCTTAGTAAGATTATTTTTGTACGTCATTGGTTAAAAAATACCAAAGTTCTGAAACGTCTAGGTGAAGCATGAAGACACCATGTTGCTCAATTGCTAAGTTGCAAAATTATTTGTTCTGAACAGCAAGTATTTGTACCTCATCTGGAAACTACATGCAAAGCACTATTATCTCCAGAACATGAGTCTGAATTTTACATAGTTTATGTAGGCATTGTTTACTCAGCAAAGTAAGACTAATCCATACTTGACGTCACCAAAAGTATAAGTGACTGGAAAACTTCATATTTTGAGCTCACGAAGCACAGAAACTAAACAAAACAAGGAGCCGCAGCTCCCTGAGTTTAGCAAAAATTTGTGATTTACTTAGACTGTGAACTCAAATAACTAAAAGGCATAATAAATCAAAAAGTCTCAAATCTATCATTTTTTTGATTGCTTCTGCCAACATCTTGATTTTATCCAGGCTGCGCTTCCGTCAGCTCTGAGGTTAAAAGCAGTTGCCTATGCTACCTTCTACTTTCTCAAAGAAAATAGAAGTGCTGCTTCTGCTGAAGCCGTTTTAACCCTGGACAACCTACAGATGTCTTTACCAGTGAAATTAAAGAAGAAAAAATTAAAAAAAAATATTTAAAAAAGCTGATATATTCTTGCATAACCCATTTGTGAAAAAACGTTACAAAATTGTAAATTCATGCGACAAAAAATAGGGTTTTAAGAGGAGGTACTGTGTAACTTTAATAAATTATAACCAAAACCAAAATTTGTTGAAAACAAATTGTTATTTTCCTAACAGTGGATACTGGAATCCAATTAAGCATTTAAGAAAAATCATTAAGATTTTATTTGATTATGGATGAGTTATAGAGAGTGGCTGCCTAACCAAGTCTGGAGCAAACAACAAGCTAACCAAGTAAGCAGGAAAATGTAACTATTACTAAACAGTTCTGGATATTAGCTTTTGCTACATCAGGTTGGAAGATTTTTTATTTTACTGTACTGGCACAATGAGTAACTCTAGGAATAAACATTACGTGTCTGGTAACAGACACTGCAACCTCAGCACACGTCCATTCAAAATGCAATACAGGTGTTTTTTTTCAAAAAAGATGCAATTTTATTTAATAGATCGTATTTTGCCTTGTTTGTTAGCTGAATCGTTGTTTCCTTGTTTTTTTTTTTTTAAATCAGATCTTTACATGACCATATCTGCCTACCGCTCTCCTATGGTTACTGCCTACCTCTAACATCTGGATAACTATCATATTCATAATGTATGCAGTACATATAGAATAGCTTCCCAAATGCAGAAAAACAGGAGATTTGGTGCAATTCAACTGACAAGGCAAAAATTTCCGTGAGGCAAAAACGCATTTTCAGGCAACTTCTTATCTCCATGTGTCCAGAAATGTGTTCCAGGATGTCTTGGTGCATGATTTTCCCACAGATCACAATAAGGCTGACTGGCCCACATGTTATTTTTGGCCTTTTTTGAAGATGGGTACAGCGCTTGCCTTTCCCTAGTCACTGGGGAGTAGGTCAGCTCTGTTGCCTTTCAAGGATGACAGAGCACACTCGCAAACTCACCTGGTGGTCTCTGAGTTTCCCAGACTTCAGGGTGATGAATGACTTCATTTATGACTACCATCTTCACAAAAACTACCGTGCACACAGCCAAATGTTTTGGCAACTTCTCCACATGCTGTCTTTCAGCTAATTATTTTCCCAAATCTGAAATTTGTACATCATGCTAATGCATGCACAACTAGCATTATATTTCCAAAATTCAATTCTTACACAAGTAGAATTTGAAATTTAAATATCTAGATTAAGTGACCACATTGATGAAAATAAATACAGGATGAGCTAGGCAAACACAGAAATGAAAAGCAAAACAGGATAAGGCAGTGCAAGTACTTTGCTCCTTTACAGATCTCACTCAATGAAATTAAACTGTAAGAGATGGATTCAAAATAATAGGAGAGCAAGTGTCTACCTATCCAAGATAAAACATTTCATATTTGTAACTGTTTATCTGAGCTTCATTCTAAAAAATTCAATTCAACACAAAAGTCAAGTTTATCTTATATTCTGTGGCTACACCAGATGTTCAGTAACTTTAATACTATTGCCTTCTCTCAAGTAGAAACGTATGGAGAATATAGAACTGTGCCATGCTTAAAAAGCAGAAAATATAATGCATCTGTTTTAAGTTCTCCTGATATATAAATGTAAAGCTTGAACCCTGAAAATCTCTTCACAGATGAGAGTAAGTCTGTTAAAGCAAGAGTTATGTATTGTAAATAAAACATGTAAAGCTGTTCTGCTGAACAGATGACTAAGTTGCTAGGGTTTTGTTTTCTGATTTTTTTTTTTTTTATGACTACCTGTTCTTTTCACTGTTGGGTACTTTGGGCAGACTTACAAGGTTCTGCAAAAACTGACAATCTACTGTGAAGATATGTCCCGAGAGGGAAAAATAATAATTTGAAAATTTATACAATTTTGGGCACATTTGTAGGCAAAGGAAATTGTTTCTGGATTTTCACAGAGAGACTCAATTAAGCTTTCCCTAACAAAGAATAGCAGAAATACATTTTCTGCAGTGTCCCCAGCTTGGACTATTTCAAAACCCACAGGAGCTTTCTGAATCAGAAAAAAACAAATATCTTAAGCAAAGAATCCCACAAAATATGCTTAGTTTATCCTCTTACATGTCTTAATTTCCAGGTAAAGTTCTGATATCATATATAGAAAACAACACAAGGGAGGGGGATATGCATGTACACTGATTAATATCATCAGTTTCCAATACCCCAGCTCCTTTTCGGAAGGAATCCCCTTAATACAAGAATATTTTTATTAGCATTTAGTGGGCTCTGGTACAGTTGTGTAAGCAGGACTTTTCTGAAAGGCTCTACAGAACAATACTACACACCTACAAACTATATGCCTTCGTTCAGAAAGGGTAGCTTGTATCAGTATTACAATCCAAGATTTATCAATCTTTTAGAAAGTTCTCCACCTATAAAGCTCTTGGAAAATTTAAAACGGAGCTCCAAAATAGACTATTTGCATCATAAGATGATGCCACCCAAGAAATGCAGTACGTAAGACATGTCATCTCCTTTTTCTGAACTTGAAGAAATATAGTCTTTAACAGTGTGATGTACCTATGGCTTCATGCATAGGAACAGAATGTTTTTAAAGGAGATACTGAAAGTTCCAGCAAATTGAAAGTAGAGTTCCCTGTAAGTGCTTTGAAAATATAGTGTCTGATCAATGTCAATGAGCTATACTAAAGATGCAGAAAACTACTAGAACTAATAGACTTCCAAATGTTCTGCACATTGAAGCAAAGTAAGCAAAATAAATTTCCAAAACAGAGACATAAGCCTACTTATGGGAAATAATTTTGAGATGTAAACAGAGAATTAAGACTTCTGTCTCAGTTTTTATAACCTTCTCCATTCCTACCCCTGCTTCTCCATATCATGACATCAGCTTTATCTTTCTGTTCTCTCTTCCCCTCCCCTTTTCCATCTCTAAAGCATTTTTTCAGCTTCCTGGTTTCCACTTTCTTTTTTCTAGTGTCATGTAAATAGACATTATGTTTATATAGACAGATTTATATTCATATGAATACTTTACTCTGTAGGTACATATTTAATGACTACACACCTCCCAATTGTTTGAGAAAGCACTAAACCTACATTTTATGTACAGAACAGGTTAAAAGAATATTTACCTTCTTTCCTCCAGATTCTTTTAATTGCTACATGGATTGATCAATCTAAATTTTAGGAGGAATTAGCAAAGAAAGTAAACTAGCAATTAGAGTGTGAAGATGTATTATGCTGTAGTGGTCCAGTGCAAGATTTAGAGCCCACACATGCAAGGTCCTCCATGTGGGTTGTGGCAATCCCAAGAACAAGTACAGGCTGGGCAGAGAATGGATTGAGAGCAGCCCTGAGGAAAAGGACTTGGGAGTGCTGGTGGATGAGAAGCTCAACATGACCTGGCAATGTGCGCTTGCAGCCCAGAAAGCAAATTGTATCCTGGGCTGCATCAAAAGGAGCGTGGCCAGCAGGTCAGGGGAGGTGATTCTGTCCCTCTACTCTGCTCTCCTGAGACCCCACCTGGAATACTGTGTTCAGCTCTGGAGTCCCCAACACAAGAAGGACATTGAGCTGCTGGAGCGGGTCCAGAGGAGGGCCACGAAGATGATCTGAGGGCTATGAAGACAGGCTGAGAGTGTTGGGGCTGTTCAGCCTGGAGAAGAGAAGGCTCCGGGGTGATCTTATAGCAGCCTTCCAGTACTTAAAGGGGGCCTACAGGAAAGCTGGAGAGGGACTTTTTACAAGGGTGTGTAGCGACAGGACAAGGGGCAATGGATTTAAACGGAAAGAGGAGAGATTTAGATTGGATATAAGGAAGAAATTTTTCACTCAGAGGGTGGTGAGGCACTGGAACAGGTTGCCCAGAGAAGCTGTAGATGCCCCATCCCTGGAAGTGTTCAAGGCCAGGTTGGAGGATGCTTTGGGCAACCTGGTGTAGTGGAGGGTTTCCCTGCCCATGGCAGGGGGGTTGGAACTAGATGATCTTTGAGGTCGATTCCAACTCTAACCATTCTATGATTCTATGGGATTTGTTTGAAAAGCATATGCAAAAAGCATTGGTGGTAGAGAGAAAAAAAGGCAGCAAAATGCAGAAAGCACCCAAATTGAAACAAAGCTTTTATTAATAACCGAGAAATTAGGAGGGAGAAGTAAGCTTGCAAAAAGCTAACACAAGACAAACTTAAGTCTTTTTAACAAAACAATTGGCATAGGTAAAGAAAAAGCATATATGATTATATGCAAACACTTACAACCCAAAAAACACTGTATCAATATCAGTGAGCGATACTAGTTCATGCAACACAAGAAATGTCACGCACATTTGTGAAAATATTCTGCCAACCATGCAGGGGTGTCACCAAATACTCGAACATGTCAACAGCTCTGTATAAGAGCTTTTTGTATGGCAATGACACCATCCTGACAGTACACATTGAAGAGGATTTTGTGAGAAGTTTGTATGATCTTCGTTCTAAGGCAGATAGAAATTCTGGATCAGAGCGCGTCACTTTTTGAGAAACATCAGAGGCTTATATCCTCTTATTAGTTATATAAACATTCCCTTGCTTGGGGTATGATTTTACTGGATGAGGTATCTGTCAGTATGAAGATAAGGCATCTACAAAATTTGGCTAATTTCGCCAATGCATGAAAACATGCAACACCATCTTTATTTAATGCAATGGAACAACTGGCACTGAGTATCTAATCACCACATCATATACATTTCTGGGGTTTTACTCTGGACTAGCCTAATCCAATCTCGTCTCCTGAATATCCATTAGCAGCTAATCTCCTTGTTTAGTTTCAGTAGAACGGAACCCATCTCATGTACTGGACTCCTGATGTTTACTGATGCAAACCAAAGTAGTACAAGTTGAGAAGATGGGAAATTGCTTTTTAAAAATGCACTCTTGATATGAACTAGAATGCCAATATAAACACAACAAGCACCAGGACATGTCTAGAAGACAAGCATTGAGTATATTGTTGTAGAAAGTCCATAACAGTAGGCAGAACATCTTCTCTAACTGCTCTCTCTTCATTATATTGTTCATAATATATCAACAAGAGTGTCTGAAATGAAAGCACTGACAAAGTCATATAGCTTCTGTATTTATTGGCTTAGTCACTTGCATGGATGCATATTGTAAGACTCTCTTACATGGAGAAGCAGTTAACCTTTCACCAAAGTTTCAGGTTCAGGTACCGTTTGCAAAAAAGTCTGGTGGTAACACAAACAAGGGAGATGTTACTACAAAGAGGGTCATGTTTACATTAAGAAGCCACCAAAGATGAAGAGAACGGAAAAAGAAAGCAAAAGAGAAACTGAGGAGGCAGTTAAGTGCTAGTTTTGGCTTCATCTGCAATTTGTGTTCTCTGTCTGTCATATCTGGAGCAAGAGAAATCATTCCAAGGCACTCATGACTGCAAAGGACACATTTATGAATAGTCCGAACATTCACACAGTGAGCTTTCAAGATGAGAACTGGGGCTTTCATTTTGTCACTAATGGTACTACCTCAACTCTGGGATTTAAACAGTGAGTTCGCCATCTAAAACGACCAACGACTTTGAGCCAAGGTAGAACAAAGTACTTAGAAGGACAAAAGAAATGATGGGCTACAATGAAACAAATGAAAATAACCATAAAAACACTCACAAGCTATAATTGCATACCATCATCTAAACTGAAAGACTACGCATATTTTGCTTGATGTACAACTTTAATTAAAAGATTGTTTAATTCTTGCTTTTTCTCCTCCCTGGACCCTACTGTATCAGGTGAAAGGAAACAGAATAATTAGCCAATTTTTTGCTTTATTTTTGTCATTTAGCAGGTGTCTGTAAGCCTATTTACATAGCACAGAAATGGATGAAGTGCAAAACTATTCAATTGTTCCCAGATCTCCTTATAGTATTTAGAATTGCAGCTTTGGCACACTAATGAACTTAAATATACGAACAACTCTGCAGTAACATGGCACGATGAACACATGAGGTGTAGGAAAACTGAGCAGCAAATCAAATGTCAACTCATTTCAAATACCCAATGCAACATCTTGAAAACTGACTTTCTCAGAACAGGTACAGCCTTTAAATCACATTCTATTCATGCCAATTGACTTGAATCGCAGTTAGAGGCATAGAGTATTGCTAAGAATTCAGCATTATGTATTTTAGAAAAGGCAAACAAAATAAAAATGCATAAATCATAGCTAACTACTTAAAGTTTGCAAAGAGAATTTCATTCCCCATAGAAATATTAAATTGCCTCAAGTATAAATTAAGTGATTGCACAGTGCAGAAAGGCTTTTGAGAGAATGTTACAAGTATCAAAGCAAGCCTCTGAAGACATAAAACCAGATATTCAGATACCTCGCTTCTGTCCCAGTTTTCCACAGCAAAAAGTTTCATCACAACAGATGAGCAATTCTCTCTTTCAAGTCCTTGTTCCAAAGAGCAGAAGCATTAAGTTCATAAGAATTCAAAAGCAGGCTAATGGCATGGAAACATTTCTGCCTAAACAGTTAAGAGTCAGTAGTCAGAAGTCATTCAGCACAGCAACGTTAGACAAGATTAACAACAAGACTAAAAACTTGCGCTATAATAAAAGAACCATAAGCTTATCACTATAACATGAAATTACTTTTTAAAAAATCAGAAAGCCTGCAGACTGTTTGGTATAAACTGTTGTACTGGGCTTGGCTAGGAGGAAGTTCAGAAAGCTGGAGAGGGACTTTTTACAAGGGCATGTAGCGATAGGACAGGGGGTAATGGCTTTAAACTGGAAGAGGGTAGATTTATATTAGAGGTAAGGAAGAAATTCTTCACTCTGAGGGTGGCAACACAGCTCAGAGAAGCTGTGGCTGCCTCATCCCTGGAAGTGTTCAAGGCCAGGTTGGATGAGGCTTTGAGCAATCTGGTCTAGTGGAAGGTATCCCTGCCCATGGCAGGGGGTTGTAACTAGATGATCTTTAAGATCCCTTTCAACCCAAACCATTCTATGATTCTGTGATCTGCAACCAAAACAGTATTGATAACACACCAATGTTTTAGCTATTGCTGAGTAGTGCTTGTGCTGCATCAGGGCCTTCTCTGTTCTCCCTCTGCACTTCTAGTTAGTAGGCTGGGAGTGGCCAAGAGTCTGGAGGGGACACAGCTGGGGCAGCTGACCCCAACTGACCAAAAAGATATTCCATAACATATAATGTCATGTTTTTCCAAAGCAGCTATTGCTTGGGGGCTGGATCAGTTGGCTGGTAGTGAGTGATTGCTTTTGTATCACTCGTTTCCATCCCCCGCAAACAGCTAGAACAAGGGAATAACCAAGAAGGTATGTAAATTCTTTGATGGAAACCCAAAAATGCAGACTCCTTAGCTTGAGCCTTATCTCATCTGCTGCTAAAGGGTGGGGTTTTTTTAGAGGAGAGCAGGAGGATTATAACTGGAGACATCAATACAGTTTGAAAAACAAGGTGCCTCTAGCCCTAATAAAACTTGGTAACCAGTTCATTTAGCACTCCTTTAAGTAGGCAGCTCATTCATAGAAATGAAATGAGGCTCACGAGTGAACTTGATGGGATTTTGTTAAATTCTGTCAGCTTAAAACATTATATCCATTGAAGACTAAACTCATTCATATCAATCCTGCAGGGAACATTTCAGGTATCACAGGAAAGAAGCCTGTAATCAAGATCCTAAGTGGCAAAAAAACAGATGTGATTTCCAGTAAGTTCATTTTGAATGATGTTTCTGCTACAGCAGAAGACATGAAACAAAAGAAACCACTGATAGTCTCTTTTCCAGGTCATATGCATACTTTCAAGTGCATTATTTGAAAAGAGCCAAGAAATATACACGCATATCGAGACCAAAGTGCTGAGATTATCAAAATCTTTACAGTTGTGTTAAAAGAATGTAAACCAGGCTCCAAGCATAGAATCATAGCATGGTTTGGGTCGGAAGGCACCTTAAAGATCATCTAGTCCAAGTCCCCTGCCATGGGCAGGGACAGCTTCCTCTAGACCAGATTGCTCAAAGCCTCATCCAGCCTGACATTGAACACTTCCAGGGATGGGGCAGCCACAACTTCTCTGAGCAACCTGTTCCAGTGCCTCATCACCCTCACCAGAAAAAATTTCTTCCTTATGTTCAATTTAAAACTGCACTAGCATCCATTCAGCCCTTAACAATAAGTTTGCTAAGAGTCCAGGATTGTGCTGGATGACACTTAAAGAGTGTCCCTTACACAACATTCAGAATGACCGATATTCAAAACAGAAATCCAGAAATTTCTAATTGCATTGCAATTTTAGAAACTAATTTTCAGAACCGTATGCACAATTACAGCAATTTTCTAAGTTACAAAATGTGGTAATAAAGTTACATTAGAACATATTTAAGGGCATTTTTCTTGTCAGGTTACGTTTTGTACAAAGTATACAATAATGTTTTCTACAGATTTACAAAGTTATTGGAGAAGCATTATTTTAGATCAGGTGCTATCATTGCAAATCAGTAGCATTGCCTGGAGAGGCCACAGCTTCAACTTACATTCTCAACAAGCACTTGCTGCTTGGACTTTGGTTCAGCAAGAACTTGGTTATGGAACGCTTATATGTGTGATGGAGTAGTTATGGCAGAAGTGCCCAGTTAACAATGATGGCAAATCATGCAATTATTATGAATCAGATTGTTAAAGCCAATAAAAGAAGCACAGCATGCTAGAACTGAATGAAGGCAGCCTTGTGGTGAAAGAAGGCAGCTTTTCTCAACTGGCAAAATCAAATAATGTATTGATTTTGTTAAGGATAAAAAAGAGCTTTGCTAAAAATTCAGGTCATGTGAGTTATTAGCCATTCCAGCCAAATAACTAGTTTTTATTGTCTAGCCAGAAATTGCAAGACAGAAAAAAATGCCTGTGCACATTGCAGTAAATTGTACAGTAAAATCCTATGCTCCATGGATTTTTTTTTTTTAATTTGTGGTTTCAGAGTTTCCTCCCAAATCACTTAACACTGTGCCTCGTTACCTCGTTTGTTTGTTCTTCACTCTTGATCAACCTTGAGGAGGAGGGGGCATGTGAGGAAGATGATCACAACAGAGAAAATGCAATATTTCACGAAGAAGCAGGAAGAACACATGCACTCAAGGATTCACTTGAGGCACTCTCACAAGATGAAGCAGTTCTGAGACTCGGCTGACAAGGTCATGAGGGCATTGCCAGATTTGATTTTGTCTTAAAGAGTTGTCTTGAAGAGATCTAATCAAAGTCTCAGGCCTTTAAGGACCCATGCCTTGATTTTTATTGTAAAATGAAAAAGCATCTCTTCCACTCTCTGTATTGCAAAAACCAAGACAGATATTAAGTGAGCACCTGATGAGCCTGGTGATCCAGCTCTTGATTCTTTGTGCCATATACACTCTGTCTCTGCATACTTAAATTGCACCTCCTCATCCCACGTCTTTTTTATTGGAAGAAGTACTTCATTATCTATTAAGTACCTAGCTATTAACACTTTTAACAAACACGTCCTTCATCAACAGTGGGGTGTGCCCATTTCTAATTTCAGAATTTCTTGTCTTCATGCTAGCATCATTGAAGCACTAGGAAATGTCTCTATTACGCTCATGTATCATGCCTTCTTCTTAGCTCAAAAGCAAAGACAGCCATTAAAGTTAAATTTCAAAAATTAAATTCATTGGGAACATTTTAGAGCAACAGCTATAACACCAGAGAATCAATTTTCCTAATCTGGAAAGCACATTGTAAGCAAATAGTTGTTCGCTTGTCAATAAGATCTAAATAGAGAAAAACCACACCTGACAGGGAGGACTGGTGAAGTAGATTTTATTATCCACTTTGAGAAGAGACAAGAACAGATAAGAAAGCAAAGGTGTGAGTGCAGTTAAGTGCGGGATTATCAGCACAGAAGTTCAGCAGTAACACTTCTTCCAGACGTACTTTAAAGCAAAGGTTCTAGACTATGAGTCTACTGTAACGTGGTAAGTGACCAATTTTCAGCTTCACTATCACCTTCCTGAATGACAGTCCATCTGTTCCCTATTTGTAAAATGGAAAAGTAGCATTTCCTTGCTTAACGTGTGGTTAAAAGCAAGACCAGGTAAGTACCTTGAAAATAGTGTGCCACATACTTAAATTCATTTGGTGCGGTGGAACTTGTTAGGGCAGCTGATGAAGACCAGACACTTTCATCAGGAAGAAAGGAACGATGTATCCTGAAGCTTTTGTTTAATGTGGAAATTTGACTAACACAGCCTCTCTGTATGCACATATTGAAACTGAACAGAACAATCTGAGAAAATGACAGAGGCCATATATGCAATGGCAACACCCCATCCAACCCCTCTGCCTCTAGCCAAGTAAAAAGAGGTAAATTCTATAGATTTCTGATGATAGGAAATGCTCCAGGCAAGGCTTGCTCATGAAATTATACTCATATTCTGCCAACAGTCCTTTGTAAGCAGCTCCTCAGGGGTGTGAGCAGAGCCAGGCATCCCTGCAACATGCAGAATCAAACCATTGCTCTACAGACCAACAATGTGATCCAGCGCCTGCAAGGGAGAGCCTTCTAACCTGGCTCCCAGCCCTGTTTGAGATCCTACAGCCACAGCAGCAGCAGCCTTGCACTGGACATAAGACGTGTTCCTATAAATTGATTTCCTGACTTCTCATCTGATCCTGGAGAAAAAGTATTCACTTTGTCTTTGTGATGGCCTCTTCAACGTGAAAACTTTGGTGCTTCTCCAGTCATTTTTAAGCTAAACCCAAACTCTTTCAATCTTCCCCCACGGATCATGTTGTGCAGCGCTTTCATCATTCTAACTGCTCTCTTCCACAATTCCTACAGTCTATTTAATTAGTGGCTTTACATGCAATCTGCCTATGACAAATACATTTTTTCCTTAACTATTGATAATCCACAGCAAACAACCTAGTTTTCATACAGTTGATAATTACTACTCAAGTAGGATCTTACAACTACTAGAAGGTTAAAGATTAAAATAGCAAATACATGAAATGAACATTTCCTTATTCATTCCCATTCACAGAGTACTCTAACATGCTTATTTGTGATTTTAACCCCTTTAGAGCTTAGCTTGTGAGATGCTGCCCTTTTTCTTCCTTCATTTTTAAAAGCTTTTTTCTTTAAATCACATTTTAATGCTTCTAAGGTTTACTTTTTTTAGCCCATATCACAAAAAAAGAGAAAGGATAAGAAAATTCTGGTCTGAATGAATATGAAAGCATATAGTAATAAGACTAATGTATTAGCTATTTTATTTTTGCAATGTTAAGCAAAACAGATTAAATACTGGCTACAAACCCAGTTATTCCTTGCAGAGTTTCTTAAAATGTTTATTTTTCTGTAAAAAACACTTTTCACTTTGAATTCATTGTTCCTTATACAATAAAATAAAGCTGCTATTATCTGAGATTTCACAGACTTCATTCACATGGACTTTTTTTTGTCAGTAATAAGAAAAGGTTTTGATGACTTTGCTTATAGGAAGAGGGTCCCTAGGTAGACAGAGGAAGTTCAGACCAAAGCCAAACAAGTTGCACTTTCTCCAAAATAAATTTCCCTGCTCCTTTAGAGCCAAACAGTCTACATGGCTACTGTATACAGTATTTTCAGAACTGTTTTTCTGTACTTTTAACCCCATTTCCAAAGGAAGGAGCATCAGAACAACTGCAAATTTGAATAAAGACACTGTCTTGTGTGAGCTAAGGACATGCAGTCCTTGAACAGAAGACCAGAATATCAAACTTCTTTGAAACAAGCGATCTTCAAACTGGAGTCCATGGATACTGAAAGATCTCTATAATTTTAATGCACTACCCTTCATAAATACATTTTCAAGTAAAACAAAATTTGAGCAGTAAACCCATCAAGTACCAGTCTGAATTGTACCAGTCTGAATTTGCTAAAATAAAAGTACAGCAAATCTTTTCTCCAAAAGCATACACCGATCTATATAAAAAAATCTTAAATTTGGTAGAAGTTTGAGGGAAAAATTTCAGAAGAGCTATACTGAACACAGGATTCCAGGTCACAAACTGCTCTTTCAAATTTATGGCTCTTCACCCTTCTGCCTCTACTCTGGCAATCTTTGCTCACCCATTCTCAGTATTATTACTTTAATAAACACACTTCTTAAAATTAAACACGGAATTTGAGGTGGGCTCACATAAGTGTCTTTATTTGTCTATCTTCCTTTCATTGAGATAATGATAAGGATACATCATTCACAACACAATGGACCAAATCTTTCATTAAAGATCCTGACCCAACTATCAGGAAATTCTTCTGTGCAGTACTGCAGACATAGCAAAGTGATTATGCATACAACAAAACTGTCGGAGTCTTTATAAAAAGACTGCAATTTAAAATGATAACAAGACTCAGAATTATGACACCATTTTTTATCCGAAGATTTCAGAGCATATTACCAAAGGAACTAAACATCAGTTTCCGCATCACTAAAAGACAAGGATTAATCATGGACACAAAACATACTTAATTTTCAAACTAATACTATTAAAATAACTTCTAATCAGAAAAAAAAAAATATTGTAAGCTTAAATTTTTTTGGTATTCTAACTACTGATAGTGAGATACTTATAACCAATTGCAATATTTTCCTGGTATAACTGTCCTATAAACCAGGTGTCTAAGTTACATTTGAAATATACTTCTACTTAAATAATCCTTGATGCTTAAAGAATACTTGATGCAAGCAAAAAAGGAATTGCAACTCTCACGGAAGCCCTTCAATTTTGAGAAAGAGTATGCAGTAAAGTTGCACAGTCGTAATTAAATACAGATGGAAATAATCCTTGCTGCAATGATCAAACGGTTGATGTTTTTACAATGGTTCTAAATACAAAACTTATTTAATTCAAGACTAATTAATATAGATTAATCAGAAAAAAATGTGCACTTCTACACCATTTCAATCTCACATTCCAACAATATTTTTTCTTTCTTTCTTTAAGGAAATCTTCCATTTTTTTCCCCACTTAAATACTCTGTTGATACTTCCTTTTTAGGTATCACCTGACTCTGTAAGTAATGCAACAAAATCTTGCAAAATGTGTATCTCACTTATTATTAGTAGCAATAGTAGTAACAAGTAATCCAACGAATTGATCTAAACCATCAGAAATTAAAAACTTCAAGTCTTGATATTGGTCAGATTTTAAGAAACATAGAAGTTTCTTTAGCTTTATGACAAACCTTTCTTAAACAGCACAAGTATAATGTTACTGTTTTATATAGCAAATGTGTTTCTCCATTTGGGGTTTGATGCTTTAAAGTCAAAGATCTTTATGAATTTGAGAGGAGGATTTTTTCTCAGAAAACTCAGCTTTCTGTACTACATAAAAACATTATCATTCCTGCTTGAGTATCAGATTTGAACCTTCCAAAGGAAAAAAAAAAAAAATCTATTTACAAGAGGCAAAAATAATTACACTACTAAACATAACTGAAAAAGCAAAGAAAGAGACTGGATGCAGCTCGAATGTAAAGAACAAAGATCACGTGTCAATAGCTGACTGACTGGGTTTTGGAAGCTATCATTATCCGAAGTCCTAAGCACAAAATATACCAGCAGCAACTGTCATCTTATTGCTGAGAGACATCTAGGAAAACTGTAATCCTGAACATTTCATGACTTGCGATTACATTCGATTATCTAATTCAGTAATTAAAAAAACCCACCAATATTCCGTTATTTCCCATTGCTTTATGCTGGTATGTTGATTAGCAAAGAGCGAGCCAAAAAATGAATTCAAACATGAATTTACAATACTTTCTGTGCCAATACTAACACCCATTCACGTTAAATTATTCCCAGAGTCCGAATTAGAGGACTGAAGAGGTAGCTTGCTAAGAATATGGAGATAGCACTTAAAAAATAAATTAAATTAAAAGAACACTTTTCCAAATAAAGACGCTATCAGGACATGTTCTAAATGACCAATTCCAAAGTCCTGCTTTGTCAAATAAATTCAGCTGAAGAAGCAGCTTTAAAATGAGACAGAACTGAGACGAGAGTTGTCTTTGGAAACGTGCTAAGCATGGAAAGAAGCACTGCACAGTAATTACTGAGCAGGTACTCTCAAATTCACTGCAAACAGACTTCCCTGAAGGCTAAATTCAAGATCTCATTTAGATTTTATAAACAAAACAAACATGTGCCTAGATTTAATACTTCTCTCAATAAATGCCTTGTCTGTTCCTTCAGAAAACACAAACTTATATAGTCATTAAAACGTTCTCATTTGCCCACAAGTATGTTTTACTTGTAAACAATTTGCTTTGTAATCTTAATTTCTCCTGATATTACTGGTTTTAAACACTCATCACAAATTTTAATTGAGGCCTTTGCTTTTGTGTTATTATACAGAATCTAATTTCCATACATTTTTCCAAAATTAAGTGATTTCCACTGTTTTGTTAACAACATAAATTGAAAGGAAAGAACTTTCTTAACTCTTCTCACTAAGTAAACAGATTTTTAATATGAACGAAAGCTAAACTGCTCTTCTTGTTGTCAGACAATTTCTTTTTCCTCCAAATTCCATCCTCTGCATAGCTAAGATTTTACAGAAAAGTCCATTAAACATTAATTAAAGAAAATAGATTAAAAACTCAGATTTGCTGCATATGGACTGAAAAATCTTGGCATAGACTTGTGCTTTTCCATTTTCACTATTCAGGCAAAGCCTGCTAAATTTAAATTGTGAAGAGTTTGGTTTATTTCTGTTTTGTATAGTAAATACCATCCTTACAGTCTCTACTCAATGCAAGTTAGTCCAAGATTCAGATCAATTCAGGTTCCCCGAGTTCCTAATAATATTGAAGAGACTACTTCTGTACAGCCCAGTGATATGGGATTAAGCCATTCAAAACGCAAACTTTAATCACAGACAGGGACATCTACCCTTTGAGTTAAAATTAAATATATATATATACACACACACAGAGCAACATACATTTATCAATTAGCACCATCTAGTGGGGTCAGTATAATTTATGCGATATGAGAAATATGTTCAGGTTTTTCTGCATCCTGTGCAACATGTTACAATACACCACAGGTTAAGTAATTAATAAAATTCAGATGTTAAAAAAACCCTCTCATTTTAATTCATAACATTACATTATTCCCCTATAAATTACATTTTAAGAAAAATACTGACACTGAAAGCTGCATGTACATATATATGAAAATTTATTGATAGGAAAAAAAAAAACATCTTTTAGGCAAACACATGCAAAACAATTCCAATTTAATTATTATTTTCTAGTTTTACTCTTCTCTTCCTCTATCACACACCAAAAGAAAAATCTGTCACTTTTAAAAAGAAGCTACCTTGGAGTATGGAAACAATGAAAAAAATCTCTTTTAAGTCCTCCATCGTCAGAGCAGAATTCTTCTGTAAACACAACCTTTGCTAAAACAAGATCAAGTGCCACAAACACTGGATCACAACCCAAAACGCTAATAAAATGACAGATTAAATACTTCTGAAACTTTCAAAGTAATTAATTTTAAAAAGGTTACCTATACCAAAAGTAGATCCTAGAAACCAATTGCATTCATTTATGCCATTTCTCAAATATGAAATCTAGAAATTCATTGTCAGGTTTATACTAAGAACTGTAGGGACTGAAGTCGTGCAAATAAATAATGCTAAAGAATTTCAAATGTAAAAGCTGACAGTAGTAGACCCTCCATACACCAACTGTAAGCAAGAAACACAAATAAAAAGCAGCAGCACATGAGGGTGCTTAAATGCAACAGGCAAAATCTCTGCCAGCCTCTGCCAACAGGCAAGCGAGCTAACCACATGACTGTTCCCTTCTCCCTCTTGCCTGCTTACACTCCAGGTTAAAAACCAAAGCAAAACAAACAATTAATCATTAAAATTAAGTACATGCTTAAGAGTATTAGGACAAGTCGCAAGTGTGAAATTAAGCATTTGCTGAAATGCTCTTTAATGAAGCCATGGTCACGAGAGCAAAGAACACCTCAGATGACGTGGTTTGCACACAGGTCTTCCCTTGTTTCTAAAAAAGGTGATTGACAGATAGCACAACTTTCCAAACAGATCACAACGAATCAAGTGGAACTTGGACAATGAGGGACAGACACACTTCTGGTGAAACTCCAGACCTAAAGTTAATATGAAAATATAACGTTGTGAAATTTTAAAAAATAGCAAAACTAAAAAGCACTTCATGGTGGTTTGTAAAGGATGATCTTCTGTTCTTCCCTACTACACATGGTATGAGGTGAAAGTCAGTTTTATTTTTATTTCTGGGAATAATGGTAAAAGGAGGTGATAATTCAGAAAAATATAAAAATGTGGAGAAAATATGTACGTATGCGGGGAAAAAACTAAGATCAATAAAAACCAGCAGTGGAAGACTGGCAGTGAGCACCTCAGAAGTCACAGAACGTAAGAACAGAAGATGCTGAGGCCTGACAGTATGGCCAGGTGCCAAGTGCAGTTTAAACTAAATGGAAATCAAAACAAAGAGATTCTAATAAATTAATTAATACCAACAAACAAGATTTATAGTAAGAATTTTAATTTTTTAAAAAATGAAGACAGCATCTGAATTTTACTTAAAAGGACAGAGAGATGTGTTAGGAGTAAAATGTCCCAAATCAGTAAAACCAGAGAATTACAATAGTGTTAATGGATATAACTAATTCTCAGCTTTTACTGCAGAGGTGGAGAAATACCAACACTGACTTGGAATGTGTGTTGTAGGATAAAGAGGAGTATAAAAAAGTATGACAAAATACTGGGGGAAAAAAATGCAGTAATTTAGGAGAGATTTACTGCCATTTCCCTGTGCCTTTTCAGACCACTGCACTTCAGGCTTTTGCACTAAGTCATCCAAACCCACTTCACAGGAAGCTCCAAATCAAAGCAAACATATTCATTTCTTTTTGTATTGGAAGAAGGAACACAAATGTATTTGTACAAGTGCACAAAATACAGCCATGTTATATCTTTAAACTTTGGAAAGCTGGTAGAAACCAGCAGAAATTGCTTAATGACAAAGGAGACAACAGTAACAAAGATAAGGGAGCTGTACTGGCACTCCCACTATTATAAAAAAGAACACAGAGATAAGTTTAGCAATTTTATTCTTCAAGAAATAAGGATCTACAAAAATACAGACCAGTGATACAAAAATATCAACTACTGGGACACCAAGAGATTTCCTGAGAGTTTCCAACCAAGAACGGCCCCCAGCCCCAGTCCTTGTTTTTTCCAAGTAGGATGCAACCAAAGCATTGGCCAGCAAGACCTAGCCTGATTTACACTGCAGTTGAATATGAAACTAGCAGAAATTAAAATAATATCAGGAAGAAGTATCATTAACCATGGATTTTTTTTTTAACATTTTTATGCCACAGAGGAGTTATAACATTAAAAAACCCCAACACATTTGCTTTTATATAATGCAAAAATTTCTATTTACACTTCATAGAACAAGAAATTAAAAATATTGATCTAGCTTAACTCAGTTGAGCTCCCCAAATTCAACTGAAATACATCGAAATACTCTCTAACTGTATCCCTCTTCAGATGACTGGCCTCAGTGTAGGACAGGTCACTTTTACCTACATTCTTAAAGGTTTGGAAAAAACAGTGGAAAAGCTGAAATAAATAAAAATCAGCACGATACTCCCACAGAGAAGCCATGACAGAACAGTTATGAAAATGTTAATAGGAATAATAAAGGGAGAATAAAGGCGCATAGCACAAGGGGAATCAAAGGTCTCACACATTAAAAATTCATTTAGCAGTAGAAAATAATCTAGTTCTAATAAGTTAAAGGACCTGCAGAAGCAGGACAGAAGATGTGATCAAGTCATAGAAGTCTTACTCAGTGCTTACCTGACATGCAACAAGAGGAAAATATTGCTTCCCCTTTGGGAGAAGACAATAATAAAACTTGGTCAGACTATTAGTTAAAAATTAGTAGAAAGTGGATGCTTCAAGATGAAAGAGCAAAGGCACACAACTACAAATATTTTGTTGCTTGGCACTTTCTATAGTATGTTTTGTAGTTAGCCTCTAACAACATACCGAACTTCAATACGACCAGCTTAGTATTTCAGATGCCAATTAACCTGATTACAATCATGGGTTACTTTTCTCCTAGCATGTTTGAAACTTGGAAATTCAAAATTGCATCCTGATTTATGGTTTGATCCTGATTAAAGCTATGTATGTCCGTAGGGTCATTACTGGATCATTTAATCACTAAATCTCAACAAAAACTGCTCCTTTCCATGAAACCCAATCTGTAAAGCACATTAAAATTGAAAATATTTTATGAAGATGATAGCCATATTAAACGTAAAGAAGTACTGAAGCTATCCATACATAATCCCTAGTATTTATAGTTGCCAGTTTGGGGTTTTTTTTAACTCTTAAATGTCAAAATAATTGAGGCAGTCATATTTGTGAATAATTGACATTACTGGCATTTACCTTGTGCAGGTTGTGACTTCTAGCAAAAGTCAACAAGTTAGAAAGAGAGAGGGAGACAATACAGATTTACTTTCCATAGGAAAAAATAAGACTGTTTACTCCCCACCATCCCCACAACTCATTGATAAGTTCTTCATGGAGAGTCACACTGCACCTGAGCCACAAGGGCAGAAAAGAGTCTGGCTCCAAGATTCAAAATCTCCTCCTCTGGGGAGTAATGATTTCATGTGAGAAGTCTATGAAACAGGGTGAAGGAAAAAGGCAGCAGGACAGGAATCAGAGGAAAAACAACCCAAAATTGAAGAAGCGAGCACGAAGTGCCTACCTGGTATAACATTCTCTGAAACAAACAGTTTTGAAGCAAAAATGTGTCCTTGCTGATCAGCAGATGCATCAAGAGGGGCAATACTGATGCATCTAGTACAGTAAGTGAAAGTAGAGAGTGGAATTCAGAAATCAATATGGATTACTATTTTATTCCTTTGCATTAACAATATGGGTGGGTGTATGTCTATGTGTGTGAGATCCAAGTGCAGCAACAGGAGAGCAGGGTATGTTTATATTTCCCTAAAGAGTTGTACTTTGCTAGCAATCTTTAAGCTGGAGTAGCCAGCAAGTAAGAGAAGATCCATATCTGGAAGGACTCAAGGTCTTAAGCAGTGGCTGGGTAAAGGGCCCTGGGTCCAGGCATGGCTACTTAGTTGGACTTAGAGCCTGTGCTAGTATTTGAGGAATCTGTAAATGTGGTTCTGCTTAGAAATCTAGAGAGCAAAAGTGTGTGTGTTTTCAGCAGTGAACTTCTGCCCTGATTAGCTGGAAAAGAGAAATGGGACCAGCCTGTCTGTCTGCGTTTTTGTTTATATGAGTGCCGTTGGTGCTTACATGGGTAAAGGCACTGCTCTGCCTGTGGCAGCCTTTCTGCTCTGCTGGGCTAGTGGCATAGGTGCTCAGCCTCGCTACTGGTTGGACCTGCAAATGGGAACAGCAGCAGCCGCATCCATCTCTCAGTGCACCAGACCAGGCTTTTGCAATGGAGACAGAGTCCTTACATCCTGGGGTCAGCTACACTTGGTAACTCTCATAACATTCTCAAACTCCAGCTCTGATGGAGTATAAAAGATTAAATATCTCATCTAGTTTGCATGTAATGAAATTGTGTAACTTTCCAAATACATGCAAACTAGATGAGAGTAATGTTTTCCCTAAGAATTTATATGGCCACATTAACATGGCATGCAAATATTTCATCTTTATACACTTACTGTCTTAATTTTCCTAAGAAACAAGGAATTAACCCAATTCTTAATTAGTAGATGAGAAATAGAAAAAGCCTGCAGACATACACGGGAGGACACAATGAGGGAAAAACTGGGTCTTAGTAAGAAAAATGGAGCTGCAAAACACATGACCATAATGTGTGCACGTGCAACTCTAAATGGCCCACTGAGGAACCAGTGTTTTTTGAAAACAAGACAGCTCTAATTTTAGACAATTTAATGTTTTCAAGACTGTCACTACAGGAATAGGAAAGATATTTACACCCTAGGTACCTTAGAGTGGTTCAGCCAGAGCAAGAAAGCATGAAGCAAAGCAGCACAGGAGTGGACTTTGTCACCAAACTGAAGATGCTACGCCAAAGTGAATCTGTACATTTAGGTTTTGCTATTGCACTAGAGGATAATCAAGTTATAACAATTGCCCATTGTAAATCACTCATCCTTGATTTGCACAGCCTTATGCTTTCCATGTTTTTCAATCTTATTTCTTCAGCACCTTATTGGTTACTCTGCAGTGACTGCATTACCTGGATAGCACCTCTATGTTAAGCACTTACATGCTGCAGCTCTCAACTTAATGTAACTTATGTTTGAAGTGAACTTCCACTGACATCACCACACCTGCAAAGTGAGCACTAGATTCTACAAAGGTACACAGAGACGGAACAACCCGTGGTTAAGAGAACCATTGTTTGCTATACAAACAATGCTATCTGTAAGCCTAAAGGAATAGTGCGCAGGTAGCATACTATGTTGCTCTCCTTTTCATGCTTTAAAAAGGGAAAAAACAGTTAATAGAGACAACTGAAAAAAGGTTGTGCCTTTTTTTTTTAAAGTGATTAAGGTGGCACAGAAGAAAGAAAAGTAATGAACAGAAAAAGAAGTGTAAAGACTGTGCGCGTATGCCTCCATTTCATACAAAAGAGGAAAGATGGTGAGGATATGTGTAATATTACACCTATTACTTACCACTACAAATGAACTTCACAAGGATTAGCTGGAGAACAGATACAACCAAGATTTAAAAAAAAAAAAAGGAAAGTTAATTTAAGCAGTAACAAAACTGCTGAAATTTTATTGCTGAATCTTATTTTTAAGATTTTTATTAAATCTTATTCTATCAGTTTCCACGCTTCAGAAAGCTTTTATAATTATCACATCTCATCCTTCTTAACTCTTGCAATGTTTTTGCACTGCAGAGGCTTGTTTGGGTAGTTCTCTTTGGGTAGTTTCTGTTCTTAAAAGGAAAACAGACCCAAGACAGTAACAAAAAAAAAAAAAAGTTTTAAACACTCCCTCACATGTTCTGCCACAGAAATTCTGGTCCAAGGGAAAAAGAACACTGTAGAAAAACAGTTTAAAATTACATTATCCTTGGATGTCTTGGATTTATCAGACTATTACTGAGCAGCTTATGAGACCTTTGATTGGCCTTAGTATCATAGACAAAAAATGTATCACTTTGGTTAAATAAATACTGTACAAGCTTTGTAAGACAAGAAAAACCCAGGTATGAGCATAGATTTGGGTTCTAAAACTTCTCTCCAAACTGTTGCACCAGTTTTGTCACCAGGCTAGTACATTGTCCCCTCGGTAACAATGAAATTACAAACTATTTGTCTTAGAAGGATTGATTTACTTCTTTTATGTCCAGTACATTTTGGCTACATTTCTGCTACTCTTTGGAGGTTTCCCAGCAGAAACTTTAAATCAATTACCACTGATCCAAAAAAATGCCTCCGTCTGGATTTTAACCTAAACCAAAGTTTTTTCACATTCCAAAGCACTGATTTATTCACAAGTTTCAAGTAACAGTCATAGACCAACACTTCACACCTCTGGTTTAATAAGCTTATCTGCTTTACTTTTCATTTCAAAAGTTTGTTGGTACGCCATACCTGTAGAGACTTCTGATATCAACCCAACTTCTACAGCTTTTATGAGACTAAACTGTCAACAAGACTATTTAATTGATACTTTGGAAACTGATCTTTGAATTGTTCTCTTATCATTATTTTTAACAAAAAGGGCTGAAAGGAGGAGTTGATCAAAGGAACAGGACTTCTTTATAGAAATCTAGATGAAAAGTTGCAAGTGCTTATTACCAAAATCATTAGCAACTCTGATGTAGAAACTGCAAGATACTAGAGGTATTAAATGTCTGAACTTCTGACAAAACTTAACACTAGATATCCAGTTGAACTTCTACCAAAAAGTAAAAAATAAAACATGCGAAAAAAAAATCAAAAATATTTACCACAGGAGAAACCATTGAACAGCCTTCAGGACAAAATCATTATTTATGTCCACTAGCTGTCTGTTGCCTAGTAAACTGTCTACTAGCTAAAATTACAACAAATACTTCTACTTGAACTATCACATAGGATCTCTATTTCACTACAACTACACTAACTCATCCATTTCGCACTAACTTGACGTGCATTTTCTTACAAACAAGGTTACACTGTCCAAAGCTATGCCTGACCGCTTTTTCAATAAACTGGAAGTGCATTTTTTTCACTTTTATTAAAGGCACAAATAAGCACAGGTATGTATGTGTGAATACACATAGCAAACCAACTTTGTCTCTACTCAGAGAAGCAATGGTAAATCTGTTATACGTTATAATGTGTGGAAAGCTGGAAGGGTTAGCTAAGATTTCAAACAGGAATCTTATTTTGTTTATTTTGGCCAGTTATGACCTGATGTGCTGCATTTTTATACAATAAGAGCACAAACAACTCAAAGGGTTCAACACACACATCGACCAGAAACATCCCCAATCTCAAAAACGGAAGCGACCATTTGCTCAATGCCTGGCTGCTAGCTACCTTTTCCCTAATGTTTCCATGGAAACAATATCAGCCCGAATAAAGTAAAGATCCCATACTATTTTCTATAAAACTTCAATTACCTTATTTTGATTAATCTGATCACTGTTCCCATGGAAATTAAGTTTAAAGGCAGCTGACTGCCTCCAGCTAAGAGCGATCTCTTTACTTGCAGACTTCAGTTGCTGGCTATTGAGCAAGTCTCAAAAAAATCACTTTGGCTTCAAAAGTAACATTTTAAATTTATGTGGCATTTCATAAGGAATAACACCTTGCATTACACTTTTTTTGAATGCAGTAATTTTGATGGAAGCAAAAATGACTCATTGCCTCAGTGGTAATTACTCCAAATACAGATGCAAACTATTGTCAGTCATCACGATGCTTTCTCTGAGTATTATTTTTCCAATAATTTTCATCTTCAGGTAAGCAGAAAGCATATGGCAAGTTTATATTCCAGTATATGAATTAGACCATTACCTACAAATACTTTAGATGAGAAGAGTACTGAAATTCTAGCACTCTTCCATATATATATTTCACATACAACTCAAGCAGAAAGCTTCAAAAATTAACTGGAGATCAAGCTTCCTCTCCAGACAGTGAGAAAAAGAAAAACCTTAAATTTCTTCGATGCAGCTTTCGCATTTCTTTGGAGATTCAGCATCCTAATACTGTCCATATATACCTTACTGCTAGATAGTTCTGTAAAGCTGAAAACTTTGTGTATCATGTGTTTTCCCAAAAAGACTTGAGGCAAGACTGGACCATGACTCTTCCAACAGGAGACGTCCACTGAACAAGAACATCCTTACAAAAATTAAGATTTCCTTGATCTACAATGATCTGGATTTAAAGAACGACAAATAACTGCCACCTATTATCTAGTACATCAATATTAATGAATTCAACTACAGTAAATTCCTTCTCTGTTTGTCAGAAATAGTAAAAGTTTCCAAACCAGCACAATGGACCACATCTGTGTGCTGTTTGGACAGTCTGTGTTATAAAAGTGATCGCTTTACTCTTGCCATCAGTAGGCTTTGCACGCTTTCTCTGACTGAAAGATGTAAACTATAATGTAAGAAGCAACCTTGCTTGATTCTCCTCTAGAGCATGAAGAACAATTATTTTTCATTGGCCATGAATTGTTACTGGCTGCCAACCACCACACTCACACCTCCTCCTCCAGATGGCCAGGTGGTAAATGCTTACTCACACCGCCTTTTCCCTCATTTTTTCCCATCTCCAAAGCAAACAGCACTTCAGACCTTTGCACGAATTTACAGAACTGCAGCCTATTCCCTTCAGCAGGAAGGCACAGCTTCCTAAAAATAAACATGGTTGAGAACTCAGCAGTAAAGAACCTTAAGGGCTTCAAGTACCAAAGCAACATCTCAGTGAATGAGGTATCAGTTTCAATAATTTCACTCACTCTAAGGTGGTCCAATACACCTCTCCAACTCTTCAATGCTCTCCCTTAAAACCACAACTCACTCGGCTCTGTTAGATCTGAGGTTAGGTGCCACCTATGGTCTACCAAGCCCCAGTCTCACTTTCTCTTCTAGGGCATTTTCCAGGCTTGCGACTCCTTCTGAGGTGGCTGGTTTTGTTTGTCCTGAAATCAGAAACTGCTCTCGCCATTCTCTTTACCGGTGCAAACATACTATCAAAATTCCCCTCACAAACAAACTCTGCTCTCTCCATCTTCTATATAACACAACAGTTAACAGAAAAAAAGGGTTCTTGTGACCCGCAGAAAACAGTCAGTTCCAGCAATGAAGATTGTATAAATATTAGTTCTAAAGAAAGTATACGTGAATAACAAAGTAATGAGAAAGTAAATAACTTTTGTATGTTCAGCAAAAAATACTTCGATATCAGCTTCAAATTTGAACTGCAGAAGCAGTCAACACTAACATCAGGTTGCCATGAAGAATGTCAACTCAATCTCAGTACAATCTCCAACCTTCATTCTATATCATTTGTGTCATGCTCAGGTCTTACCCTATCTAATACGTCCTCCTCAGCCACCATCACCCTGCCAGTCCTTTGACACACACACAGATATTCTCTCCATCTATGGGTCATCTCCATCAAAATATCAGAACAATAAATTCAGAACAATCAGTTGTCACACATGATTCACCAGAACAACTCATACAACCTGAAGTCCATTTCCTCTACATTCTTTCAGGAAGAAGATCGAAACGTGTGGATGCTCAAGCTTATGCCCAGGTAGGAGCAATCACCATTCGGATGCACAACATGGGAAGTGAACACACATGATCTGTGCAGCATGCACCTAGATGTTGGCTGCAGAATGTCTGACACATCACAGGGTAAGGGAAGCTGCACCATACGACCCCTCCATGAGTGCCAAAAGAACCTGCATAGATCTTCGCAGGTGAAAGGTTGAACAGTTATGAGTTAGTCTGTCCTCCACCATAAAATAAGCCATGAAACCTTATCGAGATTCTCTGATTCTGTACTGTAGATGCAAAGCTGTTCATCCTACAGAATAACAGCTTTTTCCATGGAGTTTGTGTGTAAAGTTCTGGCTAAAAACTATGAGTTTATACAATCTTGCCTATCAGTTAGGCTTTTATCAGTCCAGACTGAAGATTTCGCACATCATCTGCAGATCACTGACTTTATCGCTGTAAGCAGGTGTCTAAACAATCCCTTTTGCTTTGCCCTAGTCAGCTCATTTTTTGTAAACGTTCTCTTTATTTTTCTCATTACCAACAAAGGAACCACAGTAGGCTGAAAGCATCTACATTTACATATTGAAAAATCTGAGTCTTCACATGGAAAATTTTGAAAATTTCTATACCACAATGATTGTAAAATTGTAATCATATGATTCAATTTACATGCCAAAGAAATTACACCAGGATACATTCGACTGTTTTTTTTTTTCTGAAAAGTTGTTAGCCATTGACATGGACAAACATTAGCACATGCAAAATAATTTCTAAAAACTTCAAGTCATGTCCAGGTGAAACTAATAGAAAATTAGCACAAATTAAGGTTTTGCATGGCCAGCTACCAAAATACTATGCAGTTATAATAAAAATCAGACTAGATTCACCAAATATTCCTTACTTTTGCAGTAGTTATTTTCTTTTCCCATGCCACTTACTGCTTTTTGGATATACAAACTCTTCCCTATCAAGAGGAATAGCAACACAATCTGCTGTGGCTTTTTTTTTCATAATGCAAATACTGGCTAAAGAACTGTGCATTCTCTGAGCTGGCCAAATCCAATCAGTAAACTGCAATTGGTTAAGAAATATTTTGGAAGGAGCCCAACAGATAAGTTTACTCAATTCTTGAGCATTACATCCACAACTAGAAATGTTTAAGGCAACAGTGCAAGCAGAGGCTTCATCCTGGAGCTAAACAAACACTAACACATGTGTCTGGTGCACTAACAGCAAGTAAACACACATGGAAATTCTTGAAGATCCTCTAAAAATAAGCTAAAAGAGTAGTTAGAACAGATCTTTATTTATCCCTTCTGTTCCTCTAAAAAATAAAAACCAAGCAGAGCACATGTGTACTATTTCAGGTTTCAGCTATGTTAGTGCATATAATTACCCTGAAGGATCATCTCTTCATGTTTCTATTCCATAAATCTCCACAGAACTACTGGGATCTCTGCTATATAAAAAGTAACGACATGGCTGAAGATTTTTGGTAGAACTTAAGAGAGTCATGTAATAAGACAAGGAAGTATCAAATTGAGGGAAGCAGAGACAAATTTTAAACATTCACTATCCAGAGCCAGTTTTCTCTTCCAAACTGTCAACAACGGTTGTGAGTTCCCTCTTCTCTATATTTTGCAAACTAAAATCTAATCAACAGATTCCTTGATTGAAAAAAGGGACAGCAAGAATAGTTGCATCAGTTTTTGCTGGTTTTACTTACTACAATAGGAATGTACTGTAGGGAACAGTCCAGTATTTGCAGGGGAATGGACTGGATGATCTAATACAACTTTTCCATTTCTGACTTCTTAGAACAGCTCAGGCTGATCCAAGTTCACAAAGAGATTTCTGTCCAACAATACTGAATGAAGAGAACTCCAAGACAAGGTTTGGGGCTTTTTTTCTTTTTTCTTTATTTTCAATATTAAGAAAGGCAGAATAGCAAATCATAAGCCACAGCATACAACCATACAGAAAACACAATGATAATTAAATACCCATAAAACTTAGAATATCTGTAGAAAAAGTAGAAAGTTCATTTTATACTTAAACGTTCCAAGCAATTTGGTGCATTTTATCCATTTGATAACTTAGGAAAAAAAAGCTCTTTTCTAACATTTGTATTAAACAGTAAGGTAAGAAGATCAGCATAGAAATTTCTATTAAGCAGTGTGTCTATCTTAAATAGAGAAATATTAGTGCCTAATTAGTAGCATACCCATGCTCATTTTCTTCCAAAACTGACACATACCAGGATCGCAACATCCTTGGCTCTAAGCTAGTGCTTTTTTCTTCTTCGTTTTTTTTTTTTTTTTAAATTACAAAATATCTGTCATCGGTCTCCTGCCTGAGGAATTAAAAACATTTGTCTTTGCAAGTATAGTTGACTTTAAGAAGTTATTGCTAGGAAAACAGTCTTTCAAATAAGACACCAGAACCCAGAAAGATTTGGCACTTCTGAAGCCTTGTAACAGGGATAAAATTATGGCAGATGGAGTTTGTTCTTCTGCTCTTACAGTTCTCTTCCAAAAAGGCTATGGACTGCCTTCTCTGAAACTTGATAGAATACTGAATAATCCTTCTAAAAATATGTTAAAGGTCAAACAAATACCATGAGTTTCAGATACAGTTAAGCTCATCTTGGGGTTGGGATATGAAATAGATAAACTGAAAGTTCTTCATGCCCTACTTTCTATACCTGAACTCCACATAAATCAAAAGGTGAGGTTCAATAGCCTGTGGTATGCGCTGGATCAGACCAGATGCTCTTAATAGTCTCAATTCCTATAATTAAAAAACTTAGTCTTTTCAATGAAATTAATATGGTGTAAAAAGAAGTGCAGCTAGTGAACACTAAAGGTGCAGTTTCAAGAATTAAGTCTATTTTATGATAGTGTGAAACTTCATAGGAAATTAAAAGAACTGTTCACAGAGTCAGAGCCACATGTACATTTACTTCTTATCTTATGCAAGATAAATAATAAAGATGGTTGGAATACTCCGATGCCGCTTTCTTGTAACTGCAATAAAGTGACCATTCACTGATGCCCAAAACTTTCTGCCTCAAAAAAGCTTTCTCATTCTTTTTTGTTAAAACCAGAAAGATCAATTCACCCTGCAATAACAAGCAACATGGAAACTAGGACACACAACTAGGAGAGCCAATTTTTCCAAACTGAGAGCATACTGAAAGTGAGCAAACCAGTTACTATCATGCTGTCTTTGTCTTCTTTTGGGGGAAGTGGCAAAAGAGTGGAGGAGTTCGAAAAGGTTTAGGTCTGATTTAGTAACTAATCTAACATTTTGCTTAGATGCACACCACTGTCAGCTTATATTAGAAAGATGACCAGTGTTCTCCTTGCAGTGATCTTCGGAGCCACCTGAACAGACAGCTGCAGCAAAGCAGTAAGGAGTCTGGGAAACACAGTACTTCAGAAACTTTGACAAAATTCTTTAGGCAAGCATTGCCAAGCACTGTTCCCCTGTTTGTCGCTTTTATGTATCAGCTACCAAACAGTACTTGTGTTTATTTTCATATGTAAATTCTCAGCTATTTTGAAAATAACTTTGGCCAAGTATCAACATTATTACATCTTTTTCCAGAATAAGATAGCTGAAAGAAATGGGAAAAGGTTACTCTCTCAAACCTACATCAAAATAGTCCCAATTTTAAGCTTCCTCTAGATCAGTGACTGACAAGAGTAGCAAATTCTGCTCAGTTATGTGCAAGTCTGGATTTATTCACTGCATGGGTTACTACCACCTACTGACTCATTCAAGACCTCAGAATTTCCTTCCAGCTTGAATTAGCTCTGTACTGGAGACTGAAGATATATTTACCATTTTGTAGGAGAGGAACATTTCTAACCAGCTGATTGGTCCCATTTTTCTGCTATAAGCAATTTTAACATTGTTGAGGTAGCTCTACGTACTCCCATGGCATGCTTTGATTTCTTGCTGCTGAGTGTTTTCATAGCAGGACGCTTTACTCAAGTATTGTTCCAAACTTATTTTAGGTCATACTTTAGTCCAACATATTTATGTGCAAAACAATCTTAAATGGAGGCAAGCCAGTAAAAGAAATAGCTTACTAGAATTTCAGTTGACTTTGTTAAAGGAAATTATTTTAAATTAATGTGGCTACTGAACTGTTGCCATACTTGACCTCAGAAAATATATTCCTTCTAATTTTTGCTGTGAACATTTATTTATTTAAGCTAAACTCCAGGTCTTGAATGTTGACCATAAAGAAGTCTCAGATTTCCTGCTACTATTTCGTACTCTTTTTTTCTAAACAAGGGCAAACAACATATGTTTGCTGCATTAGCATTACACTGCCAAAACATCACTCTTAAATGAAATCATCTATGTATTTTTGGTAGAATCTTATTTAACAACTTCCACCCCTGACAGAAACAGAGTTAAAACAAGGCTGTTTTGTTTTCACTGAGCAACAGTTTGGTCACTGGTTTACTAGATGGCGCTCAAAACATTTTTCCATATGCTCTTCTCAAAGAGAATCTGACTTAAACGTGGTTTACCTTCACCAGTGAATGAAGGCTTTTTTCACCAAACATATCCCAGAGGAAGGTCAGGTCTTCCTGGCTGTCCACATGTGGCTGCAGCTGGGCTGGCAACGCAGCCAGCAGCTCGTACAGACCTATAAAATGAAAATAAAACACAAAGTGTAATCTAGGGGTGATCTCATTAATTTCACTTAACAGTTCTGTGTAATTGGCTGCCTGGAGCATGTCATTTTAACTGAATAGGGAGTTTGGAGTATCCAGTGTAACATTAACTTGTAGAATCAAACAGAACATTTAAAAAAAAAATTACTAAGAAGCAAGTATTAGCAGTGTACTTTTTACCTTGCCACAGTTGTCAAGCTTCTACATCCACATATATTTACACAAGGTTATGCAGAAAATTCATAAAGGTTTTGAAAAAAGGACAAAACCAGAAAAAAAACATACATTCCTTTACTTAATCGTTATTCCATTTCCCTTGATGTTAGCCAAAGAGTGAAATGAGTCATGAATAGGAAAAACTTCCTTAAAAGAACAGAAACTGGATAGGGTGGTCCATTAAAAGAAGGCTCGTGGTTTCTCTAAATATTTCTTGCTAATATATTGCTTAATATTTTTTTTTTAATCCTGTGTTCAGTAAGAATCCACAGCAAGACGAAAGGAACTGCTCTGCTTTGCAGGATTAAACCTTAAAAAACAAAACCAACACAGTTTTCCCAGACACACAGAAATATTTCAGTAACATTTTTAATTTGCAGGTATTTGAGGTTCTCCGTAGGGTTAAAGCAATTGCTGTTCCCAGTTATTTGTGGCACACCTCACCAGCGGTCTCCGAGGGGCAGACAGTAGCACACTGTTCCACAGTAGCGTACAGCATAAAATATCCATCATGCACACAGGCCATCAAACTGCTGTCCAAGAAATGTGGCAACAGTGTTTGCAGCAGCCCTCTTTAGGGAGGTAACCTGGCATGAGTTGATATCAATTCATAGCACATGTTTAATTTTCCAGTGGGATTACTTGGGGTAAAAAGGACAAAATGCCTTTTTCTCCTGTCTGCTGTCTACAAAAACACCAATAGTCTCCTGGGATCTAAGATACACGGTCCTGTTATTATTTTTAGTCTGAGTAAGTGCTGCTGTTCATCACAAGGACAGATTTACAAGATATTCTACTGGTAAAGAACATTGTTGTAAGTTATAGGTTACCTATCATTATTATGCCTATTATCTCCTGAAAACTTATGATTTAGAATCTGTATTAGTAAACAATTTCACATCCTTTCCAGGCACTACACATCCCTTTCAAAATCACATACAGCACATTTGGGATCCAATTATTTAGAATTTTTTACTTTTTAATGCCTCTCGGTAAAATACCCTGGAAAAAATAGTTCCTTCCAGATACATTCTTTTTGTGGTCCAAGCGTTTTTGGTGGTTGACATTCATTTCTCTTAGAATCTTGCTTTTATTTAAATCTGTTCCTGTTTATGCTTCAGAAATATTGCAAAAAAGAGGATACAACTCAAACCACTACAATTTTGCACAGACAGAAAAAGATCGCTGAGCCTCACCTAGTGAGACGCAGACAGTGACTGAGCTGACACCCAGAGAACAGAGGTTTGAATGGGACTCTTGTCTCCAGCTTTCCGGACTATTAGAACTTCAGCACTTAGCAAAAAATGGTTATTTTTATCATGCAATTTATGCTTCAAAAACATTTTCACTTGGAAAACTAAAAAATTTCTTTACACTCAGCCTTATATTTCTGCACATAGCCACTTTTGTTACTGCAAATATATTTAACTCAGAATAACCTGAAGGTCGTTAGAAAACAGAATAGAAAGTTCAATGTAAGCTTATACTGTGGCATAACTCCTTAGGAACAATTCAGGTGTGCCATTCAAAAGAGAGAAAATACTAACTTCAGCCACTCTCTTCAAATAAGAGATGGATAACAGAGTAAGCTTTCTTTCCTTGATCCATCAGATCTGCTTAAATTTCACACATAATCAACTGTAAAACTACTCTATCCTTGTAACTTGCTCCTTAAAGCTTTGATAATTAAATCCCCAGTGAAAATAAAACAAAAGTTCATGTTTCCTGATGGAGTAACTGTTACAGTAGTGACACAGGGTGAGACTGAATCTGCCTTATAACAAGACTCAGGTTTTATGCTCAGAACTCGCAGAGAAAACCCCACCTGCTGGTACTCCAGGACTGACTAACCCTGCAGGTGCTTATACACATTAAGGTTTCCACGTCCAGCTCAGAAGTGTCATGGACTTCGCTTGTTCATATAGCCCTGAACTGCCCCTTCTAGGGAAACAGGTGTCCCTGTCCCTAGCGTGCTACTGATAGCTTCACCGGCAATGGACCCAATCTGTGCAACTCTCCAGGCGAAGTGGAGAAAATTAGGTGCTGACTGGTTTTACCCAATATCCCCACAGTGATGTTTGTAGTGCTGCCCTGCAGTCCAGCATTTACAGCTTTCAGCCAGAAGGAAATCAGAATCTTGCCCATTCTCCACAGCAGCAGAACCTGAGGACTACACCGTGCAGCATGCTAGAGAACACCGTGCTCCTGCTCTTCAGACTCCTCTCAAAACTGAGCACTATGCAGCTAGGAATCAAAAAAAAAAACCTCAATCAAGGAGCCACATGAAAATCAAGGATGACTTAGGGTATTTAGTTAGGGAGAACAGAAAATAAAGATCTAGAATAATGTCTAAAATGAAATTTGTGTAATTCCAGGTCATCTGACTCAGATACAGACTCCTTCCAAACAGAAGGTAATGGCAGCAGAAGGTTCTAGCACCTGTAAAGGTTTACCTTTACAGATAGAGTCTCATTTTTTCTTGTTCCTTCTGTGGCGCCCAGTACCACAGAATCAAAAACTTTCAGATTGGCATTCGGATTTTTTTATATACGAAGAAAAACAGTATGTGGATCTTCTGCACACACCCCCCTCCAACTAAAACGTTGCATTTTGTTTGCCTCCCAGTTACACAAAGCGAGGTGGTGTTATTCATTGCAGTGTGAAGAAACAGTGAAAACTCTGGCTGACATAAGACTTTACTAGCACATGGGACTTAAAAGAAACTGCTTTTGTGATAGAGACAGGGACAAAACCATTTGTCAAGTTACTGTAAACTGCTAATGAAGTTGAAACCACTACATTGGCAACTATACATTGGCCTAATGTAAATCACCAGATCTGATAACTTGTCACATTCGTCTTTCCAACACCGGAAGGGTGGTAGCTCAAGTCTCTGCAGCCGTGTTAGTTGTCACTGCATGGAGATGCTGCCATGCGGCAAGAGAAGTAATCTGAGCTTAACAGCAAAGACTGCTTCAGCCAACCTCAAACCTCCCGCAAAACTTCTCACTAGCATAGGTGGTTCTGCAAGCCACAGCCAAAGGCCACTAAAATAAGTGCAAGATCCTCACTGTTTTTAGTACAGCAAGGCTGTTGAAACCACAACTTTTTTTAATCTTTTCAGTAGCAATTACAAAGACTGAAGAGTGATGCTATACTGAACATTTTTGATCACTTCTAAAAACAAAAACTAACTTTCACTAAGGTCATAGCTATATCCCCCATATTCAGATGAACAGTTTCGTAAATTAAAAATGCATGTTCATCACATAAGCCACAGAACAAGATGTATCTCAGCACCTCTGAGCTGAATGCCTGTTGTAAGCACATGGCTGCGAGGCCTCAGCTGTGCTCTTGGTCTCAATTTGATGTTTCTCTGAAAGTCCCACCTCCTTGAGTCATACTACATGCATGGACCTGCTATTAAAAGAAAAAAGTATTTTGCACACAATATTGGAAAGATGCCCACAATTTAAATGAACACACAAACCAAAACAGTATTTTTTTTTTTAAAAAAAGTATCTAGAAGTTGTGTTTACAAAAAAAAATAATGGAAAGCCAAAAAAAAAAAAACACAACTGTTTTTTTTAATGCCAACATGGCACCACTGCAGAGAGACTTGAAGAAAAAAAAAAAGCTTGTAAGTTTTTTTAGTCTAGTTTGCCTAAATTTAACTAGCTTTTATATTTAAAATGAATCATATGTCCACTGAGATTTTCTAGTATCAAAATACTTCAGGTGTCAAAATTCAGCAAAGTAAACTTGACTTACACAAGAAAAACTCATTTACTTTGATTTTTAAAAGCAGGACCTTTATTCAAAGGCCCAGAAGACCTGAGCATACATAAAAACTAACAATGAGCTTCAACATGGATATGTAAGGACTATTTTGCAATTATAAAGGGGGAAGTAAGTCTGGTCAGTCCTACAACTTTGGGGAGGGAGGGGAAACAAAAAAAACCCCAAACACAGATCACAACGTAATCATCTGGACATTCTCAAATCATTGAAATAGAAGAGGAAAAAGGTCTCTTTCTAGATTGAACAAGGTCACGTAACCCGGGGCAGTAATAGGAGTCAATCGGAGATCCTAGTACGCTGCTATTTATATTCATATTATATAAATTAGGTACAGTATCTAACACTTACGTGAACTAAGTAAAAGCATGTAGCATGGAATTATTAATAAAAGGAGACAAGCACTGCACATAAGAATACTATAAAACTCTTGTAAGAGTGGAAGGGGAAGGCGGTTGTTTGAAGGTGCTTATCTAGTCTATTAAATCTGATTACCTGATTCAAGAATAAAAAAATTTAAAAGTAATAAATTAATACTGGACATACAATATGCTTTTTATGAAATTTAGTTCAGTCAAAAAAGTGACATAGGGAATTAAAAACCAATGACTAGATAACCTTGCCTACAGAAATAGTCCATATAATCTATATGCATATAGGTAATCTAAATACACATATATAATCTAAAACTAAAATTTACAACAACTTGTCACAGATAGAGAAACTACTCTGAATACTTTGGACTTGTTGCAAGAACAAGAAAGATAAAATGGCTGCAGAATAGGGCTTGCAGCATTCTGCCAGCTTCAAATAAGGAAATAATTTCAAGGGAAAATCCAGCTATGTTTGAAAACTCAGCATTGTCCCTCCTTAAAAAGGTAAGACATAAATTTCCATTTGTTCTTTTAACACATTTCAGCAGTTTCAGAGTATCTTCAGCTTTTCCTAAGCTTAATTAATACCATTTAGTTTTATTCGATTTGAAAAACAGAGTGGGTAATAACAGCACTTCTAATGTAAAAATGTGTATGCTAAATTTGCACATGCAATAAGATTTAAGAATAAGCAGCAATGGAAAGCTTTTAAATCAGAAACAACGGGACAAAGATTTTTTCCAGTTCTAGAAAATTGGTTCCTTCATAGTGTTATATTCTTTAGAAGACTGCTTGTTCCTAGGAGGAGAATAAATGGCTAAGCAATTGATGAAAGTGTTCCCGTACTGAAGCACTCACACTGCAGATTCCAGATGCTCTACATTCTTGACATCACAATGGAAAAATTTACGATTAGTCTAGAGAAATTTAATATCACCATTCTTGTCATATCCTTCATAGCTTCATTATTAGGACAAGTCTGTGGAAGCCATAAACTAGTGCTAAATGATAAAAAATATGGTCTCTGCGTTCCATCACTCTTGCATATTACAAGAAAACACAAACTTTGTTCTGGTTAGCGTAAAGAAAGAAACGAAGACAAATGGATATGCATTTGCTTTCATATGTTAATTAATTTCCTGAATTAGCATTCTGAACAATGATGCCAGACTTGAAATCAAGAATTTTTACAGTAACTAAGGGATAATAAACACTAAAGAACATATATCTAAGCCCAGAACAACACTGTAAAATTTTATTGTATTAATAAAATAGGACACACCAACCTTTAAATTTTCCACTTTGTCAAAGGTAAAATAATCAGCACCGTTTGCTGCCATTTATAACAAGCTGACATTTTTTTCACATTTGAACTGTACTTTACAGTTCTATAAAGACACAGACAACACTTGCCTTACACAAAAGCAAACAATATTGCAGTAGAAACACTCGTTCTGACATGCTTGCTGCTGCATAATAAAATCAGTCACTAACACCAAATATTGAAAATTATTTCATTCTGAAGTTTGAGATCAGTATTTATGCACAGGTTCAAGTAAAAACATAGGCAGTATACACATGCGTTAGAATGGACATGACTGCACCATCCCATTAGACTTCAGTTGTAAAAAGACCACTATGTGCTCGGTTTTATGTGCTACAAATAGCTCTTTTTTATGGTCTCTTAAGTAATTCCACTGAATATATGGGCTTCCTGACACTGCAAAAAGTTAAAGACTAACAATTTTTCTTTGCAGAACCAGAGTGATTAACTCATTCCAGCATGTACCGTTTTTTACTTTTGCAGTTTAGTATTTTTTTTAAAAGAGATTAATCTAATTTTCAAAGGTACAGAATATTGAGTAACTAGATAACCATGACATGCAAGTGATCAGCATCTTTGAAAAAAGATCTGTTTTGATTTATTTGCTAATTCATAAAAAAGTAAAATGCTGCAATCCTTATGGATGACACAGCAATAGAAATGTCAGTGTTCTATTTTTTTCCTAATGAAAACAAGAATTTTGCCGTAAATGTCCTCAAAGAACAACATTACATACACAGTAAGGGCAATACCATCTTTTAACTTAAAAGTTGTACCTAATTTTTATCTCCAAGCTAGAGTAATTTGTTAACCCACCTTAAAACAAGTTATGACAGAAAAATGTTGAAAGCAAGCAATCATTTAAGCCCACCACTTTTAAAAATATTATTTCCTTCAAAATGGAAAAGTCTTTAGTTTTGGAACTTGGCTCCTGGAGCTAAAGAATCTGCAGTTGTTTGAAACAGTTATTGGTCTTTTAGGATTTTCCTCAACATGTGTATTTCAGATTTAGCATACCACATACCGTTACGTTCTGATGCGAGTTAAATAGTTGATCCCTATTTGCATTCATACAGGGCAAGACTTTTGCTGCAGAGCTCTTGCTTGTATGGCTCACCGAAGCTGCTTCAAATCAAAACCCTTCAAAATGTAGTTACTGTGTCAACAAGGATACTTTGAAAGTTCATAAAATGTACTTTCATGAGGATTCAAAAGCTCTCCTATTATCTGCAAGAATGACACACACATAAAACTGATTTAAAGTGACCTATCAAGCACGAATTAATAAGCAGCTTGTGGAAAGCTCATACGAAGATCTGATGTTCATATCTTTTTTTCAAAAACTCTTAGCTCCTCCAACAAAGCCTGCATACTGCAACACCTTGAATAACTGACTAATTGACTGGTCCTTTGTATAGGCATCAGCTTGGTGAGACGTTAGTATTTCTGCCTAGATCTTCACCAACACTAGAGGAGGCAATAGCAAGTACCTGGCAGGCAGTCAGGAAAGAACTCATTCCAGCACTAGGATGTCACTGGGCACGCTTGCCATGTTTAACTCTTTAGTCACAATTTGCAAGGTTAAGAGAGTCAACACTGGGGAGAGGTGGCAAGAAATACTAAAAGTGGCATTTTACATATGCAAAAGGAGAACACACTATCTCACGAACAGATTGAATAAAGACTTCTAACAACAGAAGTTAAGACTATTTTCAACTCAGTTGTGCCTAAAACTAGTGGAAACACCATTTGATTACCATGTATCTCAAACCTTTCATGTCATGTCTTGAGAGTAGAAGAAAAAGTCCTGCAATCCTAGGCGGTACTTATGGCCAAAACCATGCCAGTATATTCTTTCAATATTGTGTCTCACTGTATGACCGAGCTTGAAGTTTAACATTCAAAACAAGTTATGTCATTACATCAGTCGTATGTGCATACAGACACACACACTTGATGTACAAGTCTATAGACTTATGTAGGAATATACAAAAGTTTAAAGAGTGAAGTACATCATCATCATCTTATCTCGAAAGTAAGCTTAGAAATTTAAACTATGAAATTTAAACTATTTGAAATTATTAAAATATTTCACAGTTTATCCCTAAGATTAATATGCTACATTGAGGTGGTTTGGGGCTTTTTTAAACCAATGTGTTATTTTAAAAGCAAAATCATATTTCAATCCCATGTTCTGCAACAGGCAACTAACAGCTAGTAGGGAAACTTCTCACTACCTCTTACTAGTACTAAATTTCCTTCATATTAACAGCTTTAGTTTTATTAAATCATCCAATACTTGACCTGATGTTGGGTTGAGAAGCCACAGAACCATTCTTCTGACAGTAAACGCACACGATATGCACACTCTGCTAGCTAACCTGGACACTGGCACGGCTACACTGAGCAGTACAGCACGGCAGTCTGCTCTTGGCAAAGGGCATCTGGCATCACTAGAAAATGTCAACCATTTGTGTAATTACAGCTTTTGGTCCAACAAACATCGCTATACATTTAAGCCTCTGGTTAGAAACAATATAGGCTGTCATACTTTTAAGTTTACCACAAAACTACACATTGCTCACCAAAAAAAAAAATTGAGTAAAAATTGTTGCAGTTGCCAGACCATTTGAATTTAAGTTTGTGTCCAATAACTTAACAGTTTTAAAGAGTTTACCATAAGTAAATATAATTGCACCATAAGTAAATATAATTGCACACATTTTCTGATTCTACACTGCTGAATCAATCTAGAATAATATATTAACCCAAAACAGAGCAGTTTAGGGAAACTTCATTCTGCTTTGAACAAGTTTTCCAACAGTCACTATAAATATGTTGATACCAAAATAAATACCCTTTCCAACACGAGCAAGTCATATTTTTAAAAATTAAATCTGATAGCAATTAAAGCTAGCCATGTGTCTCATACTTTCCCCAAATCTTTCATATTAGTGTTAGCCTACAAGCCATTTAATGCCTCTGGCAGCTGGAGATGGGCAGAATTCAAGAACGCACGGTAAAGTATTGGCTCTATTTATTAATTCAGTATAAATTTTGCCTCCACTAGAGTATCAGTTTTCATGAAAATCTAGCCATATCTGTGCATTTCAATGTGGCAAGAAATTTAAGTAGCCTTGAAATCATGACGCAGCCCAAGGCATTTAGATATTACACTCCTGGTGACACAGCTATGCCCAAGTCATAAGCAACAGTGTGAGGGGAACCTTTCTCCCTGCTCCGTTTCCACCATGGCACGTCAGTGGGGAAGCAGAGGCAGTTTGGAGCAGGATTCAATCACCCTGCAAACCTTCACCCTGGCAGCCTCCAACGGAAGAGCTACTCCCAGAAATCTTTCCTTCATCACTCTCCTAAATTGCCTTTCTCTTTGTCTCCTAACAACGAACCCAGATCTTTGGCCACCATCATGTTATTATTTTTTTTAAAAAAAAACAGGCTGTAAAAATAGAACTCCCTGATTTCTATCTCCCTCCTCATTCTGAAAACTGGTTTAAAATGCTGAAACCTTCAGCCATTTCAGCTTAATTTGTCCTTCTGCCCCTACAAATGTTTCTGATGTCTCTCTCTCTCAACTACTCAGCTTTTTCTTCATGTTATTATTTCTTTTTTTCCCTCTCCAACTTTTTATCCTTTTTATTATCAAGCATTCTTATAAAAGATTATGGTAAAACTAAGAAGCTGATTAAAATGCATTAGTAAATGAAGGGAAGACATCTATACGAAAACAGTAAAAGCAAGGATAGCATCTTTCAGTGTTCAGATGATGGCAAAATCGTCTTTGAAATTGGCATTGCTTGCAGTGGTGGTCTCACTTCACTGGGAGGTAATCCATATGGACTATGGAGCTAATATATCAACATAATATTCTAGCAAAATATTTCTACCAGTATTCACTACATCCACATCAACAGCATGCAGCGTCAGAGGTCGAGATAATTCTTAAAGAATCACAGACTACACCACTACAAAGGCAGTTTGGAAAAACACCCAACATCTAGAACAAGTTTCACAGCTTCACTTTGTTTTATTACAAAACAGAGAAGAAAACACCAAAACTGTGACTATTTTAAAAGGCCATGTGAACTTACAATTTGGTTAGTAACAAATGTGTTGGAGTGTTTTTAATCAAAAACTAACATGTATTCAGTTTTACATGCTTGTAACACTGAAAAGACTCCACTATCTGGCACAGGATTAGCTCCTATATGTACTCAAGAAGAAACTAACGTAAGCCCTGCACATTTTTTCTATAATTTACAATATTCAAATTTAAGATCTGCTTCTGACTTTCATTATATTTAAGCAATCTCACACAGTTTTACTTGGTGGCCAAACTTGGTCCATAAATGTGATCTTCCCACTGACAATACATGAATCAAAAACACAAAGTCTGCTTGCACATTTGTGCACTAGTTTCTAAGGACAACAGAAAAGCACTTTTAAACTCGTCAGCCGAGCAAGCTCGATACAGGGTTGAGAGGAAAGAAAACTGTAACAATTTTACGATGTTTTTCACACTAAAACAACACCTAAAGCATAATGATGTCATCTTGGCTCCAGCAAAGTCAGGAACGAAGCTGCCATCAACCATCACGAAGCCAGGACTGCAAACTTAAATACCTAAATATATCAGGTAAGCAAATGCCAGATCTCGCAGACTTGCGTCACCTGCAAAAGTGCAAGTCTTCTTTCTCAGTCTTCAAACTCGCTTAGTTCAAGCAGACTTCGGCAACACAGAAAATGCTTAAAGCTTCAGATGCAGCCTCAGGCAGGAGCTCAGCCTTCTGGTCAAGATTGTTGCTTTAAGATAACTTTGACCTGACACTGACAGGACTATAAACCTTAAGGGAGGAGCAGGATCATGCACATGCTATAAACAACAAGTAGGTTGTTTTATTTTTTTTTATTATTATTAATATATAAAAATAGGTTTTCAATATGGCTAATGGAGAGTTGAAGAGAAAGCAGCATGTGCACACATAAGCCTTTCCCCTCTGTCTTCAAGTTAAGAAGCCAGATCAGGCTGGTAAGGTACAAGATTAATTTCTAAGTCACTTGATGAATCCAAATTAAAACAAATGTTTTAAACAAAAGATCGCAAGCATTGTAACCATGCCTTTGATTTATCACAGTTTAAAGTCTTGTAAATGCCTCTAAAAACAGATTTAAGAGGCATGATCTGTGTTCAGAATATACAATAAAACGTCGTATAACAAAAGCAAGTATATGAAGGAAGCAGCTGCAAGGACGTGGTGACATCCCTAATAAAGTCAAAAGGACAAAGTAAAAGCAATGTAAAATTAATACGAGGAGGTCAACTTTTAGTCAGATCAAATGTGACCCATCATGAACACTATCCTGCTTTTGACAGTGGTCTGATGCATAAGACTTAAAAAACCAAAATCATCAGTGCTTCCATACTAGCGCTGGAGTTTCCAGTAGTCCGTGACTTGGCAAATTTTTGATAGTCATAGATGATGCATTTCTATTTACTGGTCCTCAATGAATTCTTTGACTTATTTTTAAATTCAAATTTACTTTTACTTCACCAGGATATAACAGATATAAAAATAAGCAAGGTTGAGGTTTTGTTTGAATGCATTAATAAAGCAGAGTCTTAGCAGACAGCGTAAATGAAGTTGCATCCCTACTGTCAAAGTGCATTTTTGTTAAGGCCCCACTAAGTGACTTGCTAACTCCACAGCATTCCAGACAGTCCTCTCATGGACTAGAGCAGTTTCAACTAATTACATGTCACAACATCAATTTATGCAGGCAGGGTGAGAGGAAAACTGGTCTACCCACCATGGGGAACAACAGAGGCAAGAAAATCCAACTTTTTTTTATGCTTTTTTTTTTTTTTTTTAAATCTAAGAGCAAGATTGATAGCTGAAAAACAGGACTCTAATTAGAAACCACCTGAATTATAACCAGGACAGAAAGCACAGTTTGATATAATCACTCAAAAAAAATACTTAAATACTTATCATCTCCATCAGGAAATACCATATAGAAAGTGGAAGAAAATAAATAATTTTCTTTTCCTTCCAAATGCAAATTTTTATTTAAAGAAACAATTTACAACTTGCAGCAGAAAACACATTTGATTTAACAAGCAGTATTATTTAACAGTAAGATATTCATGATGCATATCATATTTTACTATAAATTTCCTGGGAGAACAGAGATAACTGAGCTTTTTCACTCACCATAATTACTAAAGGTGTATTTGGAGCACCATATGCATTAAACAGCACAACAAAACATGTTTTAGAGACACTAACATACACATTTTTAAAATTAGGATTTTTTTTTTCATTTATCAGAGTTCTTTTCTTTCTTTATTCAGAGACTATGTTCATGACCATTACTTTTGGACTTATTAACATTCTCTAAACAATAAAACAAGCAAAATTGTCAGCATCAGGCACCAGTCATCACACATCCCCCTGTTGTTCATCTCAACATCTTCTTGAGACTTCTGAAATGTCAGAAAGCACTTGGCAAAGTAATAATAATAAAAAAATTAGGGCGGGTTTTGGAAGGACACAAAAGGTTGTGCAATAAAGCAAGCAAAGCTCCAGAGTGGAAAATCAGCCCGGAGCAGACCCTGACAAATCTTCCCAAATTCAGCTTTAACATACTAAACAACTTCAACTGCACTTACTACCATGGGGGGAGAGGGAGAAAAGAAAGGTATGTACAGGTAGGATTTGGCAAGATGACGGTCAAATCCCTTAAACATAGGAACGGGAAGACAAAATGCAAATAAAGAACACAATTCTCCCTCCCCAGGGTAATAAATAAATCAGTAAATAAACATACACCAAACTCAAGATTAACTTTTTCTTCTAAGAGAAACTTTACATGGAGGTGTGTAGGGTGGGGAGGAAATCACGGCACTGTACAGTCTATTTTAAATAATAATCAAATGCAGTTCCTTATATATGTATTTTTTGGATTCCTGACTTGAAATTTCCCTCTGCGTTTTCACAATCCTGCTATTATTTATCATGCATAAAACTATGTGATCTAGAATAACAAGCATGGGGTGGAAAGTAGGGACCTTGGTATTGTAACTTCAGCTGGATCATCTATTTACCAAACACTCTTGAGCAAAAATACTAACTTTGGTTGTTCCTAAAACAGGAACAAAAATATTGTCAAACAGAGAATGCTGTCATTACAGTAAGATGAGATTTAACCTTTGAATATAGACTAATATTGCAATGAAAAAGGTGAAAACGATGGAAAGCTACGTAACTGCCCACTGCCTGCACCCACTGATAGGAACCGGACTCTGACGAGGAAGGCAAGGGAAGGAAGAGAACTTGAGACAGTATTTTTCTTCTCCTAATTTGTTAAAGAAGTGTCAAAACCAAATAGTCTGTGTTCAGAAATAACTCCACTGATAACTGCAACTCACAGAGGGGATAGTCTAGACTGCTGCAAATATTAAGGCATGTATGATATCATCTTTTTTTTTTCTCCTCCTCCTTTTTCAAGTTAACTTTGTAGGAACTCAGAGGTGAATCCAAACTCTTCAGATCCATATATAATATCTGTTTGGAGAAGTTCTTTTCTGGGGGCTGGGGATGGAGGACAGAAGGTGGTAGTGAGACTTTAAAAAAACATTTTACCTGTAGTGTTTCAATATCTAAATTAACTTAAGAGAGAAAAGGTTACGTTTAAAGTGTTAAGTTAAGCATCTGTTGAGACAATAATTAATTATCTTATTTGATTATTTCAAGAAAGGGAGACTGTAGACTTAACAAATAAAATCTGGAGGAAACATGCAGTCCTCCTTGGCTTGCATACCTGTGTCACTTCCAGATCCAGTTGATAACGCTGGCATGATTTAGTCTGCAGAGTATCACACAGGAATGTCAGACTAGCACCGTGCGGCCAGAAGGCAGAAGTTAATTTCAGTTTAACTGCTTGCAGCCAAGTCGTCTACGAAGATTTATGCTATCTCTCAGTTTCTCCTAGAAAGAACAGAAACAGAATTTTACAATTAAGAACATTGTTAAAGAGTAAATTACTGCAGCTAACCAAATCCAATCATTATCACAAAATAAGCTTTTGATTTAAGACTCTCAAAACAAAGTGCTTTGCATTTATTTACGACTCTGAAGTTGTTTTTTTTCCCCAGGTGAAACAAGTTTTGTTTTCTTCAGTCTAGCCTGTAATCTCATTCAACTATAAAAATAGTTTAACACGTTTCTTTCATGTAAATTATACTCTAACTCTAGAGTGTCAGGTGTTTTGGAAATAAACTCTAGGGTTATTTTATTAAAACAGTGAATAATTTAAGTCACTCAAATTTTGCTACTACTTATCCTAGAAAAAAAAAAGCTTACTAGCATGGTAATTTATTCCATGTTTCTACTTAGCCTCCTTTCAATTGTTTTGAGTTCATTTAAAACCTGACATGCCATTTGCATTTGTAATCTGGAAATACAATCTAAATTTGAACTGAAGTTGTAAAAAGCAAGGTTGGGACAAACACTCCTCTAAGGTAAACAGCAGTTTAATTCGTGGAGATGATGGAGCCATTATCACACAGACCATATAAGGAATTTTTCTGTAATTCATTACTATGAAATCAGTATGTTTTGAAGACTTTTTTAATTATTATACTTGCCTACTGATACTTAATTTTGGTTCTTCCTTTTACCAGTTCTTGAGGAAAATTCAGAGCAAGCGTAACAAAAGCAAATACCAAGTTCAAATATAAGTGAATGTATTTAAATTCAGATAGGTTAAAATATGAAATTGGAACACGAACTTGTCAAAAGAAATTCAGAGTTAAGACTGGAAATGTTTACTAGCAGGGCAGGGGCTGATGTGTTTGCAAGGAGAAGGAAGGCAGAGGGAGAAGTAGAAGCTAACAGAAAACAAGGGTTTTCTCCAGATTTCAGAGAACAAAAACGATCCTTGAAGAAAACAAGCTGCATAGTTCTGCTTTAGCATGAGAAAATAAACAAATAGAAGAGTATTTTGCTGCTGCTGTTGCCAGTTGGGCTTTTGATGGTGTTTTTTGTTTGGTTTTTGTTGGTTGTTTTTTGTTGTTGTTTTTTTTTTTTAAAAACACATTCATATTAATCAGAATTACTTTTGAAGTCATCTTGGCTCTGAAAGTGCATATTTTGGACACATTTGTACTTGGCAACAGTCTGTGGAAGAGTAATATACAGGTGCTGTAAACACTGTATGCTGTTCAAAGCTTTGTTTCTCACCAAAAGAAATGCCCATATCACTAAAAGTATTACAACATACTAAACAAAATCTTGTGGATGGCCCTTAGTAAGTTTTAAATCAATTATTAGATATAAGCTAGTTGCTAACGCGTTCATAGGCACAAGCCTATAGTTAAACAGTCTGGCAACTTTAAAAAGTTGTTTGTTGGGTTTTTTTTCCTTCCTTAAGCGTTTACCCGAAGAAAGATTTTGCATGTCAGCTTTGAAACTCCAGTGAATCTGGCTTTTTTTTTTTTTAAGGAGGCAAATACAGCAGAAGCTACAGTCCTGGACTTCTACAATAAAAAGGTCCAAATAAAACTTAAAAACCTAGCCATTAAGATTGTTTTAGGGGTTGGGTTGTTGGTGGTTTTTTTTTTTTAGTTATAAAAGTTTGTGGTGAAAGAAAAAGTAACTTTTCACTAAAAGAAAAACAGTTTCCAAAAAAATATTTTGACAGTCATCAAATCGGCACGAAGTCCATTACCTTAAAATTTAAAACAGAGATAAGGAAGTTAAGTATTTCAGAGTGAAAGTTCATCTTATGGTGATAAAGTTGTGTAACATCTATATGCAGAGCAAGCCAGGGTGCAGTGTAAAAGAAAAAAGAAAAAAAAGAAAGACATCATAGCCAAGGACAAGTTGTACCACTTAAGAAAGAACATATTCACTTTGCATTAATTCTGCTTGTTTTCTTTTTAACACATACAAGCGTCACAACAGAGAACTCATGTTCTAAGCCCACTTACAGACCCCAGCACGAGCACACGGCTACAGCCATACAAAGGATGGAGATATTTTTAGTTTTCATGTATGCAAGAAACTGGTTAAAACAAAATGATTTATTAATAGTGGGACACCTTTGACTTATATGCTGCTTAAAGGACTTTGTCTATTTAAAAAAACAAACAAACAAAACAAACCATGCAAGAAATTCTCATTAAAGGTGCATTATTATTAATTAGAAATTCAAGTTCCTTAAAAAAAGTTCATTGCAAAACGAAAGTCTCATTGATCTACATACATGTCACGTATTTAAACTCGATCATTTTCTTTATTTTTCTTTCTTTCACGGTAAATCATTCAATATTAAAAAAAAAATTAAGCTCCTTATTATTTAAGAAACTTATATATGGCATAAAGTTATTCCCCCTAGATCCTAAATATATATTAATGAAAAATAAATGACCTGATGAAATCCTTACCAGTAAAATGCTTAATATTTCGCTGAAATGGAAGGGGGATTTTTTTTTTTTCTAACTTGCAAATTAAGCTACATTTTTGCAGTGATGATGTTATTTTCTTTGGCTCGATTTATTTGAAATGCTTTGGAAGTTTTTGCCGGAGCCCAGCCATAGACATTGCTGACTGCTGTATGGAACCGATTTGCTGCTACACAGAAATACCAGCTGTTATAGTATGTCCTGAGAGGGATTACCGAATATTCTTAAATTGAAGTTCAATCCATCTTTCCATAAAAATTAGGAGCCAACGCCAGGAACGTAACAGCAGTATCAAGTGCACCTGAGGCATTTACAGTACCCAGCAGGACTGTTACGACCCGCCTTTAAAAAGGGCTTATTTTTGAAATTTCATTATTCCAGCCGTACCTTGCTTCAATATATCGCACCGGATCGGGTTCTGCTGGCACCGGCCGCCTGGAAACAGCCAGCGACGTGCGGCCTCGCGCCGGGGCCCGCGCGCCCCGCCTGACACCTAGCGGCCGCGCGAGGCGCCGCGCGGGGCCGCGCCCCGCCCCTCGGACGCGCCGTCGTTACTCCTGCTTGTGATCACGTGAAAACACAAGTCAACAGCTAATTGAAAGTAAGCAATGACTTAATCCACTCCCGTTCTTTCTGCCCGTATCTGCTTGCATAGCGAAAGACGATTCTGCTCCCCGGGCTCGCCAGCTGAACGGCAGACATTTAAAACGCAAGCTCGGAGGTACAAAGAAGAGCGGAGATGTTTCCCTGCCTTTCCATACCTCCTGCACGCTGCACAGGCGCATCCACCGAGCCAGGCGCGGTTCCAGTCAGCTTCGGTGCCAAGTTCATCAAGGTGACATAACGTACCGGGGTGCCAAATCCCCCGGTTATAAGTGGCCAGGAGTGAGGCAGAAGCCTCCTGGGAACAGCTTCCAAAGCTGCAAAATCCTAGAATTACAGATCTCCAAGGGAACCGTTTTTCTGCATATCCCGCAAATGAGGCCCCTTACCAAAGGATGAGGGGATAAATCTTGTTCCTGATCACCCATGTCGTCAATGCAGAAGGACGAGTAACGACGGACAGAGGCGGTCAGATAAAATAAGAGGCTGGGAGGCAGTCAAAAAGTGCCAAGACGAACAGCCTTCCACCTCGTTTTAGCTTCAGAAGCTCCTTTCTAGCATCCTCTATTGCTTTTGAATGGAAGTGACACCATTAGTCATGCATACGTTTTATTTTAGTCAAGTTAATTTTTCTTCAGAAGATGAGGTAGGAAAACAGATTCAAATTTGTCTTTATGGCAAGCATCATGCAATTGGAGACCGCACGCATGAAGTCTTGGTTCTACCTTCGACTCCTTGTCCCCACCTCAATAAACTGCATTAATATTTATTTCTGAAAGGTTATTTTACAAGTTACTTAATATTTTTGGCACTTTAATGAGTATAAATTGATTTTCCTCACATTTAAAAACAGGCTGAAGACTTCTGACTGATTTAAAAACAGGTAAAAATAGAAAAAGTATGAACCTGGTGATGTTACAAATGGGGCAGGGAGACCGGACGTGACGCATAAAATGACCAGAAACACTCAACCTGTTTTTCTAAAGGATGCTGCATTTATGAAGACTGTAACCTTGATTTCCAGAACTAAACAAGCATGCCTGCAAATGGTATTTGAACTACCAGATAGAGATTTCATGTGGAGACAGGAAATTTGACAGCCACTCCGTCTTGTATTCATCACGAGGCCTCAAGTAATTGAACGACTAGGGACATGTATACAAGTCTTTAAAAACTAGTCAGCACAGGAAATTGCCAAAGGAGGTTTTCTAGACTGGGAGAAGTAAATCTGTTTTGAGAGACAAAATCTGAATTGAAAATGGTGGTCTGCTCTTCTGGAAGTTGTAATGTAATGAGATCTATTGAGTCCTTAAACTCCTCTGAGGAAGTTTCCACTTCCTCAATCACAGAGTCTCCGACAGGCTACTGGAAACTGCTTGCAGCTCCTGACAGGCTTCCAAAGCTGGTCAGCCACCGTTACAGGTGGGACATGCACGTTGTCAACGGGAACCTTCAAAAAATACTGCACAGAGGACACAGCACACAAACGTGATGGGATTTCAAAGGCAGAAAATTAGCAAGAAGCTAATTCTGACTCACTCAGCTGTGAGTATACTGAAAATGAGAAGTGTTATTAACTAATAAACCAACATCGAGAACATGGACTGTCCCAAACTGAAAAGGACAACATCTGCCTTCACTAACTTTCTCCTACTCTTGCCATCATACCAATGTTCATCCATCAGAAGAACATAAGGCTTCTGCATATTTTTCTGTATAAGGTTCTATCAGTGTTCTCCATTTTGTTTAGCTTACATAAATTTTTAGCTTACACCATGGGGATGTTAGAAACAACCTTACTTTGTTAAAAGGCTTTGAGAATTATCGATGACAATTTAGACACTCTTAAACATCCCTTGAGAACACATAACTGCTTGACTTTTAATTTATACCTTTGTGGGGACATCTTGAACAAATACATAGCTTGGAAAAACCATACCTCTGAACTCATTATATCTTGTAGTGTGCCTTGCGCTTCCATGGCTCAAATTTAACTGTGAAGTCCCAATGCATCAGAAGAGAGATCTCTCTAGTTTCTACCTTCTGGAAAATTTTTACAGATGAAGAAAAAAAGATTATCTAAATGATAAAACCTACAACTACTATTAAAAAAGAGAGTACTGAAGAAGTCGTGCTGAAAAACATTAACACATTATAAATTAATCCTCTCTAGTCTGTGGTGTTTATTTCCAACAGTTCTCAGGTCTCACTATAATGAGCAGTTTGACCAACACCAGAACGAAGCAAGGCTGATGTCCAGTGGTCTTCCTGATTGTGACATCTACGCCACATGTTAGGGCCTATAGAATTTTACTCTCTTCCTCTTAAGGGTGAGCTCCCACTAGACCCTTCCCTCACTGGATCATCAACAGAAGACAACTCCAATCACTCCCTGACCTCCCATTTCCAAAAACATGCCAGAAACTCTCATATTGAGATCTTTCTTCTGCCATGTTTGACTGAATTTTTTCAAAGGGCTCAGAAGACAGGCCGGAGAGGGAAAAAGGGAGCACAGCAGAAGATTTACTTCCTTCGCAACTGCAGCAATAAATAGGTTTCTCCTCCTGAAGAGCTTAATCCTGTGTCAATTGGAAAAAAAATTCTCACTTACCTAGATACTCCAATAGCAACACTGAAATTGATATCCCAATTTTCTTCTTCCAGACTGTTTTCCCCCATGATATTTCTTCACCCACATGGGGACCATTACACCATCTGTTTAGCTAGATACCACCTTTATTTGAACCCTCTCTAAATACAGCTGTGAAGTACATTCTTTCACTGAGTCAATCTAACATAGAATGAAAATAGAAATAAAATATAGAATATATTAAAATAAAAAGTGTATTATAGGTAATACAGTTAATTTATATATCAATTATAATCTAATACACATTGAAGTTTTAGACAGATCCTTACTGCCTTAAAACATGGCCATACAAGTGAAATACATTCAATAAGCAGCAATGTTGCAACAGTGGCAAGACTGTTCGCAACCTGCACCTTCCCTGTCTTTAACACAAAAAATCCCTACATGAGCTCTGTCCAGACTCAGATTTTAAATGTCAGTGTTGGAATTGAGCACATTCCTTTAAATGCATGAAAACATTCCTTTAAAACATAACGCTAAAGCTACCGGTTTAATTTAAAACAGTATCACTGTAGTCAGCGTCAGGTACCCTTAGACAGATCCAATTTTCTGCAAATAAAGTGTATCAACTGACAGAATAATATTAGTTTAATAAACTAGTTTAATAAAGCTATTCATTAAAATGTGACCTAAGCTATGCCTCAGATCAAAGGTTGCTCTTTCGGTTTGAGTTACTGGTTTGGGCATACTTTTAACACTTTTCCCTAGCTGCAAACCATTCCTTTTCTTGGAAAATATCTGTCAGCAGGTACCACAGCTTCTCCATTAATTACCTGCACAAACAGTTTTGTTCTGGCATGATTTCTTGACAGTCTGTTTAAAAAATTTAAGCAACTAAAGTAAATGATAACCTTTACTGGCCCTCCAAAATACTGAAAAAATTTGACAACTTAAGCATTTTCTATAAATGAAAAAATTCCGCAAAACCTGTTGCAATAAGACATCCAATAACCTCAACATTCCCTAACAGACAATTACACATGGTTTGCAAAGGGCTCTGCAACTCCAATTTTAGAAATATACTCCGTATTTTGATAGTATTATAATGCAGTTTGACCCCACGTGTACAAAAGCTGATGGAAAAATCTCTGATAGAAATAAAACCAGGATAAAAGTCATGCTTAATAAAATAGTAAATATTTAATTGATTTATTCAAATAGTTTAGCCGAGTATTTGTGTCAACAGCATAATTTACTGCTTTAGTCCCGTGGCTCAACAAAATACGCATGCACCAATTCTGAGGTCTGTCAAACAGCCATGTCTGAAAGTGAACCTCAGAAATACATAAATACTCAAATACTAGTATTTCAAAGTCAGAAACATCCCCTATAATGTTGGAATGTTATTTTTCAAACTCAAAATTTTGTAGACCTCTAGAGCCAAATAAGGCACAGATGTTTTACAATGCTTCCATATTTTATTACAGAAGACAGAATTTTTGACCACCCCTTCTCTTTCAGATTAATTAATCTTCTGAACACTTCTTTGTTCAGCACAGCTTTCCATAATCCACTTCTAGCAAAATGTGACAATTATTGTTTTTTGATGGAGAAGATGCATAAAGCGAAAAGATGAATGAACAAATAATTAAACAATATATGTATTCTTTTTTTCCAAGAGCAAAAGCAGAATGAACCCCCACTTTCTTAACATATGTTTTTATCAAAAAAAGTCACTACAATAATTTTCCTTTTTATCAGCTTCAGCTTGCTTTCTTTAACGTGACAGTTTAAAATTTAATATGAGCAATCTGAAAAGTATATGCCTTTAGCTCAATTTTGGAAAAAGTTTTTATTTATTAAGTGGTAAATTATTAATTGCATCTTGAGTGAAAGTAACAAAAAGCTTCCTTACTCATTCATGTGCACCATAAAAGCACACATGGACAGAGAGCTAGTCAGATGAAGTATGTGTGTTTGATTTCCAGAAGTTTACAAGCTTTGCAAGCCAAATTTCTCTGGGATGCTAAGTTTGTAGAAGAAAACAAGGGGAAGCTGAACAGCCAGGCAATCACCCCTTCCAGAGTCTCTGCACTGCTGGTACACCAAACACACCAGACATTCCTTGCAGTCTTTTGTTTCTCCCTGTAAGCTCCCTATGGCCATTCCTCGTCCTTGAATTCTCCAATTCCGTTTGACTCCCTAATGCCACCACAAAGCTCTCCTCCTGCCTCACACCCTCTCCTCCTCCACTTCCTCCTTGGCAAGCTCTGGGAGCACCACTGCACCCAGCCCACTCCGAGATTTGTCACCCAGGACACACTAACTTCCAGTTTTATTTTCATCATCTTCCTTTTCTCCATTTCACTCTTTCAAGGAGTGAAGCTCTCCTGTCTCAGACCTTGCTGTTCCAATTCCACCTTGCAGTTTCTTGCTTCACATCTACATCCATCTTACCCTTCCCCTGGGTGATACTGCCATGTGCTCACTATTCCTGTAATGAATTCATGATCCTTCACTAACAAAACTTGCTTTTACCCCTCTCTTTACAAACATCGCCACCTCCTGACACTTTGCTTTTACTTCCTTTACAGTTTTTGCTTTCTCCTGTCTTCATTTCCACTCCTGTCCCACCACTGCCGCAGCCCTAATGACCCTCTCTATTTTTCACATCATTGCTTTCCAAACCTAGGTTCACTTTCCAAATCTGTTCTTGACCAGCAAGTCCTTACGTTACTACTCTCCAAATATCTCCTTTAAGGCTCTTCCCTTTTTAGCAGAACATGGATTAGCCTAGTTCGCACAGGCAGGAAACCTTAAGTTTCGCACATGCAAGCAGCTGCAGATAGCAACAGATCAGATAGGGAGATTTTTCTGCCTGCAGCTCTGTACAGTCTCCAGGCTGGAATCACTCTCAGAGCAGTACTCTCCCATGTTCTGAGTTACATATAATCAATGCTCAGTAACATTTGGAATACTCCCTAAAAATTTTGGAACCAATCATATCTATAGCTTCCAAAGTTACACATTATAATTCAAAGGGACGCAGAGTTCATCTTTACTGCAACACTTTAAGCTTGATTTACTTCATGAGTACAGCCACTCTGCACATTTTAGTTACGTACGAATTTAATTAGCAGAAAATAGATCAATTAGAATTAATTGTAAGTTCTGTCTTGCCAACCTGTATAGCCCAAGTTACATTCCCACTGTAATCAGAGTGCCAGCCTCTGAGCTACAAGTCACATTTTCAAGTTTAAAAGCCACTTAATTCAAATCTGAGACACTGATAGATAAAGAGTCAGATTCAAGGCAAGGGGTAAACTGTATGTCAGGTTCACACTTCAGTGAAGACAAGCTCTCAGATTTCACTTCATTTGGAAAAAAAAAATCATAGTCAATATTCATGACAAAATAATTTATAATAAAAAGTCAATAAACACAAACGGTAACAGAACTTAACTTGGCAGTGTTACCTACACAAAGAATTTTTTCTGTTTTTCTTGTTCAATTCACAGCTTAATACATTACTTTATGTCTTAAGCATATAAGAGGAAAACACAGGACATGCACAGAGTCCAAGTTAATGTTGCTGTTGGAAACGTAATGTTTGCATTTCCTGGATTTTGCAATTCTAACTAGGTGAACAATACTGCATTGATTCTATTTTGGCATTTGCTACAAACACCAAAGTATTTTTTCTTATTTTGTCTGAAACTGTATAAATCAAAGCTGAGCAGTTTGATAGTGAACCTTTCACATATTTTGTTATTTGTAGTGGCCTCTGCAACTTACATATCTTGCAGTTTATTAGGCAATGACAAAGGTGACACTATGCCAATCAGTAAACATACCTGTTCCAGCAAGTGTAGTTAAATAAAAGTTAAATAAAAATTAAAAAAAAAAAAACTGATGCTTTGAAAATTAAAATATTGTGAATAGAAAAGTTTTGATGAAGCAATGGCAAAAATATTCTGCAGTAAAAATGTTTGAGATGGTGTCATTGAAAATTCTCTAATAGCACTGGAGAAGTTAAAACAGGAACGTGCACTGTTCCTGTACATATCATGTACTCCTTTATGCTCCTCTGAGGCTGTAACCAGAGGCAGTTCAATCTTCCCTCTAAATTCATGAGCTAGAATACCTAGGAAGTCCAAAAAACAGAGAGATGGCAGGTAACTGAATTCAGCTAAGTGCAGCTACTTGAGGAACCACATATATTGTACAAAAATTACAGTCACTGAAAAGTAACTGGTCTCTTCAAGTATCTATCAATGTGTGTTCCTTGCATAAGCAGCCTTTAGATAAGGAACAGAACATTGGCTAGGGCTCATCTGGCACTCCTGGTCCCTGTTTTGACAGATAATTTAAAGGTATGAGGTCGATTGAATACTTTTTTACCATCCTGCAGTCTCACAATTAGGAAACTCACTGGATTTTTTTCTTTTATTTTTTTAACAGCTAAGGCAAGAGATCTGTCCTCAGTGGCACCTTTTCCAGTCAGGTTCCTGCCTTTGGGACTGATGCCACATGAAAGACTCAGGTGCTCCCTATCAAATGTAAATATCTGCAGAACTGTAACATTTATCTGAGAATTTGCGACATTGAAGAGTCTACGAAAGGAGAATGATTGAAAAACAGCAAGGAAGCCTCCTTCTCCTACCGCTCCCCTAGATGGAGGGGAGGGGAGGAAAGGGGAGACAATATATACATCAACTGTAAAGCCCTTTCAATGTTCTTAAAAGACCCCACTTCTTTCTAAACCTATGATGATTTATAGGGCTTTGAACCAAGTGATCATCAAGGACTCACATTACGATTAACAGCTGCAAAAAGTTCAGGTGGGACTTAAAGAGATCATACTGGAATTGCAGCTTACACCTACAGTAACCGTTGCTGTCGTGACCATACCAGCAGTACCACACTGAGGAAGAGGAAATCTGCTGTCTATGTCAGTAGAGAGCAAGGCTAGAGAAACATAGATACTACACTCAGAGCAGAGTCCAAACACGCATCTGAAGGCAGAAACGAATTTGACCATGACTTCCAAGATACCACAAAAACATTTCTGCACGTATATTTAAAAAAAAAACCCTTATTTTGGATAATGTGATGACTTGAGAACTTTACCATAAACTTCCAATTTAAAGCGCTCAAAGCCAGAAGAGGGAGCTCCTGCACTTTTTAAGTCAGTCAAGATGGATTTCATCTTGTCTTTGCTAATAAGAAAGCACCAATCTTCATCTCGTGCCATACCCAGGTCTGCATCTGGTTGCTTAAAGAGCACATATAGAGGAAGAATCTAACATAAAACTTTAAGATATAAAATGCTCTAATTATACATGACTGACATAGATTTTAAAAAAATCAGTTAAAATTAGCTTTATTTCCCCTCCTCATAAAAGTGATCATTTTCACATTTTGTAAACATAAAGCTAAAACAATTGTCTTCAAACTCTTTAGTAAGTGAAATTACATGATCTAACAACAATGACACAATAGCAATATTTCCTAACAATGAAGGGGTGCTCTTCCTATCTTTATGTAGAGCAAGTTGAATAAGCATTTTGTCTAGAATTACAAGAAACAAGGAACTAGATTTCGATAATTTTAAGAAAGTTAGAAAACTGGAGATGTGCCAATTAAAACAAATATATAACAATTTATTGCTACAGAATATGTAAGTGCTGTATTTTATCAATCATTTTATGAAGGTGATGTTTTTCAGAACATCTCAATCCAGAATAGTTTATTAATAAAGTACTACTTTTTCTGCTTTTCGAATGAAGATAAATGACAAGTATTTCAGAAATTTTTGTGCCTGATTCCTTACCATAATGGCAATATTTATCAAAACAAGAGTAGACCATAAAAGTGTCAACGGGGATCAAACACAAGTTTTCATAGGATGCTTCATTAGAACACATTCTTCATACGAGATGCATCACTGTGATACCAATTACATTTTCTAGGTTGAGGGAACGTTCATGGAATAAAATAGTTTGGATACTTAAAAGATCTTGTTACAGTGAACTTCTAAGTGACTTCTCTTCAAAGCACAAATACAAAGTGAATTGCCTGGTTTGCAATTCAACTAACACACCTTAGTCCTGGAGATAACTCATGTTCTGTTTCTGTGAAAATAAATTCATCTATGCGAGATTCTTATGTGGTTCTGTTTTTTGTTGTTGGTGGTGTTTTTTTTTAAATAAAGACTGCTACAAATAGAAGTAAGGACTGGCTCAGTCTAGTAAAGAATGACTAAAAAAATTTGTTCCCAGTAAAAGAAGTCAATCTGTGAAAACTTCTCACTAGAAAGCATGTGCCAGTTTGATGAGGAAAGATGTCTAAGATGCAAGACAATTTGCAGTGAATATAGGAAATCACGTTTCCATAGTCCAGTGCTTTGAGTTCCAGGTAAGCACTCCAGTTTCCCACTTCGCATCCCTTTCTGCTATTTTGATCAAGATTCTCAGGCCAGTGCTTTGAGCCTTGACATATGGTTTCATTCTCCCATAGGAAAAGTGACAACATTCTGAGTTTCTTCCCAAAGGAAATGAAGCAAATTTCTTCCTCTCCTTACTGATGACTGTATTAGCATTTCCCACACAACTCTCAGCTTAATCAGAAATATAAAACTTAGCATCATCATATTCCAGCAACTAATTAGCCATCTGGTCTATGTAACTTCTAATTTGACAATCTTAATATTCCTGAAGTAATGCTTTGTGCTTAAAAACAGAACTGATATACAGCAGAATCTACTCATCAATTACAAAGTCAGTCTAACTGCAATAGTCTGTTCTACAAAATCTGGAAATATGGCCTCATGATAGAGAAAAATGCTGCTCAGAGTTTTCCTATTGCATCTGCTGTGACCTTCAACTAGAGTGGTGAAGGAGGAGAGGAAGAAAAGCCATAAAGACAAAAAGCAAGGCAAAAGCAGCAATAATGTTTGCTGCCAAATTTCACATCACTGTCAGCTTTTACAGTATAGCAACATAATTACATAGCCTAAATTTCACACAGTTTCATAACTACTCTTCTCTCACTCATCGGTAGGCTTCAGATTTGTGGAAAATTAATGTTAGAGTGTAACTCTATTTGTCATGGTATATTAATTGCCAAAATATCACTGTCACAGCTCATTTCAGGTACGGCAGTAAGATTAAAGCATACTAAGAGGGTTTTGACACATAACTTAATCTTCACAAATATTGTAATAGCTACTCATAACATGATAAACTAGTTTAAACAAACATTAGGACCTAGAAGTTCATTCCTTAAAAGTTATTAAGTGGATACCAAAAGATGTTTCATCATTGTGTAGCCCACCAGTTTGAAACAAAACAAAATACCACCTTTCAACTGGAAGTAATGTAGTCATCATCAGCAGCAAGGGTGTGGCGAGGAAATGGAAGTACAAAAGCACATAAGCACTCTGGAACACTTCTTCAGTGCAATCTAAATTCTCGCATCCAACAGCCCAATAAAAAAAAAAAAAAAAACCAACCAAACACAAAGAACACAATGACAACACACATCTGGTGGTCTTTGCTGTTAGGCAAACGGACTAATGAGTTTGATTAGCACTGGTCAGATAAAAGGTTTATGTAGGATTTTTACTGACTAATATTTTGAACAAAACTTTAGAGATTCAAATTAATTTTCCAAAGGGAAATTTCTCTTCATTTACATGTCAAGCATAGGCTAATTTTTTTATTTTATTTTGAAATAAGTTAGTTTTAAATACATGGTTACTCAAGACATTCTTGAAGCCCAAGGCTGTGCTTCTCTGGTCATCGAAGTCTCTGCTACAATGCCATTGCACTGCCCCTAGCTGGGAAAGCACGGAGGTGGAGAGAGGAAAAAAGAAAACTCTTTTCACATTGTTTTCTAGTGTGGAAACAAGTCAGAATAAGAGAGACTCAATTTCTCAGCTTCCAGACATAATTGCATCTTAAATAAAAAACCCAAACCCACACACATTACTTTAGTAAGTGCCACATCACACTATTTCAAGTAGAAAGTGCATACAGAAACGAATAGATAAACAATCACCACATTAAAAAAAAACAAGGCTTAATCACATATAAAACGTACAGGTAAGTACATGCAAATAATCAAATAGTGCATTTTGAAGATCAGCAGTGTGCGCTTTGGTGTTGACTACATCTATTATACTTGCTGACACAAAAGTGGATGAACAAGAGTTGTTAATCTCCCTCCTCTTCCACCCACACGCAAAACTCCTTCAGGCCCTCATGAACTACAAACTTAGTGGAAAAAAAAATCAGAACTAGGAGTTCTAGCTTAGCAAGCAACACCAAAACCACAGTGTTGATAGGTGATTTCCAAAAGACACTCTTTTGGACTGAGATGCTTGAATAATACAGAATAACCACACTGGCACGGCCCAGCCTCTAACCTCGCCACAGTCATCGACAACAGTAACAACAGGGTTTGCAGAGTATCCAACTCACTAAATACCCTGTGATAACACTATCACTTTTAGTACAAAAGCCATAATATCTACAGTATTTCAAAGATCAAAGTTATGAGTAATGTTATAGGTGCTTGTGCAATAGTTACCACTGTGAAAATGCAAAAGTATTTGAAAAAAATATACCACTGCAGCCTAAGGGGGAACTTAAAAAGGGGGGCAGGAGCTTGTAGAAATAACAAAGCCTCTAGTTGTAAATTTACCTCCAAATAAAAGAATAAAACACACCAACTAGGCACTCAATAAGTTCTTTATAACCACTGAAAGCATCAAAACATGCTGTTCAACACTGGGTGAAGAAGGAGATGGGCTGAGTTTGAGCTAGCCACCAATCTCCTCCCTTTACTTTTTAACGCCCAAGGAGTTGGACCACCCACCAGCATCAGCTGGTCAGCTTGATTCTTGAAGCCAAATACCAGTATTGACCAGCCCAACCATCATCTCTTGTACCTGACAACACCAGAAAGCAGTCACTCTGCTACATATAACCAGCTGCTTCTTCAAAGTGGCTTAGCAGGACTGCAAAGGCCAGTGACAGTTCTGCACCCTCTTCACTGAATCAAGATAAGCAACATCTGTTTGTGATAAGCAGCTGTGCACATTAAATTGGGATTTTTGTTATCTTTCAACCCCAAATAAACCCACAGGCAAGGCAATCTGCCTTTATGTGCGTAAGGGGGAAGAGAAGAGTATGAAGCTAATATGAAGCTAATGGGGGGGGGGGGGGGGGGGGGGGGGGGAATTGTCCTGTCCCTCACCAAGAGCTAAAAGAAGTCCTGAAGACACAGTGCAATCAAGTATGATCAGTGAATTTGCTATTGGGTTTGGAAACTTTGCTAAAGACATCCACAATGTCCAATAGTCACACCATAAAAACTAGCTTGGAAGCAGAAGGCCTCTCCTCCTGTAAAAATCTAGCAAGTACATCTTGAAATAACCTATGTTCTCTGTTAGCACTGGGGTTACCCCACATCCAAGTCAGTACTTTACAGTCATAAAAATCATTCTCCCTCCCTTCCTACTCCTCAAAATATACCCCATCTCACTCATTACACTGGACAAATTATACTCATTGAGTACTCACTATGTCCTTACTGCCTGATGTATTTGCCTTATTTGCTGCAAACCCTCCAAACACTGCTCTGGAGTCAGGATGATCTTTTTTCCTCCTTGTGCATTTCCACAGCACTTGTTCAATATACCATAAGATATTGAAACATTATAAAAGTTAATTCTCACTTTAAAAACAAACATCTAAAAATAAAGGTATTTCAAAAGACACCTGTTATTACAAGTACCTACTCATGGCCCAAACTGACAATAAGAAAGAATCTATTAAAATATTCATACAGTATAATTGTCTACATTTCCAAGTCTAACAATAGAATAAATTAAAATAGGCTCCAATGGACCAAGTTTTCTGGAATATCACACTGGATTACTAACAGCCTTTTTACACAAGCAGAGAATATTGCCTTGATTTTAAATTACTCAACCAGTTCAATTCAATGACTAGCCAAGTAGGAATTTCAACATAGGAATGCTTGTTTTCATTTTCCTGTATACAAATTAAAAAGTAAGCATGACAGGAGGATCTGCTCATTCTACTTTCTCAAAAGATAGTAATTGGATGTATTCTTTTATATTATAATGGAGATTAGTATTTTACTTTTCTAATGAAACTCTTTGCATGCATACTAGATGAGTGTTCCCATAGGAATGCATATCTGAATTTTAATTGATATACAAAATTATTTATGACATTCTTTATACTTTCAATTCAACAATGACTTACTGGCTGCTTGCACAGAAATTAAGAGCAAAACGTTATTATACCAAAAATTTAACAGTTTCCTATTATTCTTAGCAGTAAAAGGAAAAAAAATAGTGTTAAGCTATCCAACTGCTTCAATAAAAATGTATAGAAGTACATTGTACAGTCCTGTTAGCAAAAAAGTAGGGTTAACTAATGGGAATGAATGTCTTCAGAAAAAGCTAAGATATTCCAGGTCAAATACAATTAGAATTTACTTGAAAACAAATTTCCAGATTGTTACATAAATTGTTGTCAAAACTACTTATTACAAAACAATTTGATTTAAGGAAGTTCTCTGCTCTATACGGTTGTTCTACAGTTTTCATACATTTCCAAAACATTCAAGCAAGAGAGCATCACTGTATCTAATCTCCAAATTTGAAGAAAAGGCACAGATGGGCTTAGGTCAGGAGTACTGATTAGTCTGTACTGCCCTTTTTGAGGTGCTCTAACATAGAAGGGCACTTAATTGAAGACCTATATGTGCAACAGCACAGTTATAACTAACCTGAACTCCTGCTGAACAGACAGAGAGGACTTCTGCAAGCCAGCTTCCAAAGACTCACATTGGGAACTCAAACTCAGGCATGTCTATTTAGCAACATCTCTTGAAAAGTTTTAAATTACCTAGAAACACTAACTAAAATGTTATTAAACTCACTAGAACAACTCAGTTGCTGAGGAACATGATGTAATTCTCCATTCTGGTTATCCACTGCCTTCACAATACTTGACCTTCCCTTTCCCGCAACGTTCTGCGATAGCTATAAGCCTTACAACTTCAACGATATCTGAGATCGAGGCATCTGTTCAAAGATGATATTGTGTCATGTGGGATCATCAAAACATTTACACAAGAAGAACTAAATTAAGCTGTAAGCGCAAATCTTAAAACTGCTCAATTTTAGCACATCTGACAACAATTTTAGTGATATTCTTTCAAATTTGCTCATGAAGAAATACAGTTTCTCGCAGTCTTCGTACAAAAACTACATACGATATGACAACAAATCATCAACACCTACATGATTCATTAGCTGAATGAACCAGAGCTTTCTGAAATGTTGCACGAATCTTTGCCACTGGAGCTTATGGTACCACGGTAGCAGTCACTGCCACCACCTACAGAGATCCACAGCAAGAGGGCACGACACTTGGATCGCAGGAAAACCAGCATTACCAGCTCTGCTGTATATCCTTAAATACCTTCTAAGCCCATTGATATTTGGCAGGCGATGGACGCAAAATCAGCTTGGCAGAAAGAGTGAAATACAGTGCAATCAGAAACATAAAAAGAAGACATTTCCCTGGCCCACTGCTAAACAATAGACAGATATTGCAGAAGTTATTTAGTGTGAAGCTCTTGGTCTTCACAGGTCTCCTTGCACTAGAAAGGAGAATCTTTCCAAACTGAAGGAGAAAATTCAAATTTTTTTCCTGTCTTTTCAGAAGAGGATACACAAATCAGCCTAAGGTCTGAGGGAGGGGAAGATCTATATCCAGGTTTGTTTATGTCATTGTCGTGATTTTTACTGGGACAGAGTCGGTTTTTCTTTTTAGCAGCTAGAAGAGCTCTGAGTTTTGGATTTAGTCTGGGATCACTACGAGAAGAATGTTGATAGCACACTGATGTTTACAGTTGGTGCTGAGACATAAAGGACCTTTCAGCTTCCCATGTTTTGCCAGTGCGCAGGAGCACAACGGGCTGGGGGGCAGCATGGCCGGGACAAAGGATCCACAATTCCTCTTATGATTTGAATTTAGATTTAGGATTGAGGGCCAAATTGGCCAATGGACTATTCCATGTCATGCAACATCATGCCTAGTATATAGATGAGGGTTGACCAGGAAGCAGCACTTGCTCTTCCAGGTATAGTCTTCCGAAGGCTCTCTCAGACACTCGGTCTCTCAGAGTTCTCTCTCCCTCTCTCTTCCTTTTCAAGCCTCTCACTTGTTCAAGATTGCAATGTCGAGACTTCTCTGTTTTGGGATCACTTGCCAGGATGGGACAGTCGTTAGTCACTGGGTGGTGAGCAATTACACTGTGCATCACTTGTTTATATATATATATAATTATCTTTACATATATGTTCATATATTATTTTTATTGTTATTACTTTAATTTTACATTATTATTATTATTCAATTGCACTTATCTCAACCTACGAGTCTCCTTCCCTTTTCCTCTTTAATTCTCTTCCCCACTCCACGAGGGTGAGCGAGTGGCTGTGTGGCATTTAGTTGCCAGCTGGGTTAAACCACGACAGTTATACAAGTGCTGTCTTATTTGTCAGCAATGTTCTCCCCACTTTCAAGAAATTGCATGTCTTCTTTAAAAGATCAGATTAGAAAAAAACAAGTCATGAGCAATCAGCAAAAAGAAAGTCACATGTAAATTATGAAAGACCAAAAAAAACAAGGTGAAACTTGCTCTCTTATTACTCTGCAGTAAGGCGCTGGGAGGCTGCCAAATTAGTTAATCCAAATACACAAGTTAATGATGACCTGAAGGAGCAACACTGGATTTACACATTGAAGGAAACACCGTGTAGGAAAATGGGAAGAAACTGCATGTATTTCAGAACTCTATGTTATTATTTCCAAAAGCTCTTTAATTCACCAGACGGAATCATGTAATGAACACAGAGAAGCAGAGCCTCCCTCAGAAATCCTACTGTGGTCCCCCCATTCACATCACGGAATAGGAATTCACAACAGGAACTTCAAGGAAGTAAAACTAAAGTAACCTGTTTACAAGTGCTTTTGGAATACCCTATCATGAACCTTCTAAGGACCAAAATGGCTTATTGTGTTCAGCAAGTTCGCATTATCTAAACAAGAAATACTTTACTTTTATTTTTAAATTATCAGAATACAATGGAGAGACAAGTCACAATACACTCTGAGTTTCCATTCAACCTAGAATTTCCATATTTTAATACCAGATAGCAGAAACTCGAATTCTCTAAAAAAGATAGATATCTGTTCACTACTGTCTTTAAAGATGCATATGAAAACATTTTGATTCCCAGTCTATTGCTGATGTTAAGTTAAAAAAAAAAAAGTCAGCCTTTCTGAGAAAAGTGAAATTATCCACCTGCTGAAAACGCTTTCAAAGTTAACAGTGAAGAGGAAAAAAAAGGCATTAATTCTAGTTTCATAAGTAGAGAGATCTAAAGACAGGATTACACTACTTATGTAAACATCAGACAGAGAAGTCTACAAATCCACTGACAAAGAATTCCTCAAATAATTGTATTACGTGTTGTATTTTTCCTAAGCACCCTGTTTAAAATAATGCTCTAAAATCATGGTAAAAAAGGACAACTATCTTGCCACTTTGCCTCCGAAAAAAAACAACACTAATATTTTCCAGTTATCAGAAAATATCTGCCATGAACAGAAAAATCACTGTATGCCTTTTTGCTGCTATCTTCAATCACATTCATATGTTCCACTGCATTTTTATCTCGTTTTGAAGATACAGTGGAATATAAGCAGAACTGAATTGAGTACTGATGGTCGACTTATTACAAATCAACTGTCTCCCCACTACAGCAACCCTTCTGCAGAATCAGGAAGTTCAGAATTCAACTGTAAAGAAAGCCTCCTACACCCCATTGTGGACAGGCTACTCAACACAAACTGCATTTTCTGTCAACTCCATGTTTTCATTGTAGGATGACCTCAAGAACCATCAAAAACAAATATACATTTTACATGCTGAACCATCACCCTTATAAAATAGATTCAAATACTTAATTGTTTAAAAGGAGTCTCTACTCTCCCTTCTTCCTTCTCGCTGCTATACCAGGCATTGAAATACTCCCTGTCTCAATTTGTCTTTAACACATAGGCATATTCCAGTATTTTGAAGCCTATAATTTTGCTTAGTACCCTAGAAGTAGCTGTCTCAATCTTTTGTATTTCACATAATTCAGGTAATGACATAACAAGCTTTGCTTCAAGAGTTGACAGAAGCACCACAAAATATTCTGCTGAGATCTTAGTAAGGTACACCTCCACCCAATGATCCCAGACTTCCCCATGCTTCCTAAACATTTTCATCTAGGTAGTTGTATTTGGTTGTGCAGAGAGACTCAGCTGTCATTCAGGACAAGCTCATTTGTCACAAATCAGTGGTGGTATAATTGGCCTGTAGGAATGAAAAATTCTTATAGTAATACTTAAAATATTACTTTAGTGAGTGTAAGACACCCACACTGTCTATTTAGACAGCACTCATTAGCCATCATCAAGTCTGAACCACAACTAATGAAACAACGATTACTAGTCTTTCCTAAGAACTCGCCTGTCCTGATTCCCAGCACTAGGTGTGTAGGGTAGGAAGGCTGAGTAAAACCTTGTCACCAGATTGCATGCTCTACAGCCACCTCTTCGGTCCCACCAGGACAAACTGGAACCCAGGGATAACAGACTCGTCCATTTGTGTCAACTGTGGAAATGCTGGATCTCAATCAGTCTCTTAAGACTTTGATGTGATGCTTTATGGAAAAGGAGGTTAAGAGAAGTAAAACGCCCGGGAAGTAGCTGGCATCTAGCTTAGTATAAAATTATAAATATTTAGAACTTATTTTCAGTCATTTATTTTAGGCTTCTATCAATCCAGAACATATCTGCAATGCCACCACTACTCTGATTTTGGTTTGCTACTTTCTGATCCACCTGCGAATAACAGGCACACAGCCTGAAAGTTAGCTTTGTGTCCTCAACATGAAAGCAAGCATTGATAATCTAAAAGTGTTTGATGACTCAAGCCCACTAACCGACATTCTTCCACTGCTAGCAAAGGCCTGATGCCACCTTCCTGCTCCTCAGCCAACTTCACAGAGGAGATAAAAACAGTAACTAAGAAAAACTCCAAACCCTTCAATACTTAGCCAGACTAAAGGTCCATGTACTACAGAATCCTATATTCAGGAGAGCCAGGACAGACTATCTAATATATGTGGAAAATAACACAAGTAAAAAATATTTTCCTCCCATGTGATCAGCAGTACAGCACCTGTTTGAGTCAGACTGACTCTGATCTACCACCAGTAACACCAATAGATTTGTTAAATTCCTTGTTGAGCCCACTTTTTGTTTTGACTCTTCACAATATCTTGTGAAAATAAGTCCTACGACAGGTGTAAAGCACTTTTTTGCATTGTGTTTGGTATACTAAATTCTGAGAAATAATAGGAAATTATTTATTCATCGATTTCCTCTCACTATTATAATTATCTTTCGCATCTTTCTTCAAGCACTTCTTTTCCAAACAAAAATTAGTTTATTTACCTTTTTCCTCTTTCAATAGGAAAGCCATTTCACATTTCTGATGTTCCCTGTTACCTGTCTTTTCATTACACTGACTAAATATTCCAGGAGATTTAGACTTATATCAGTCACAAAAAAGAAACATATTCACGCATTCAAAAAAAATTAAAGGGAAATAATTTTGCCCAGGATGTTGGAAACAGGTTGCAGATTTTTCCATCTTCTTTCTGTCTCTACGGAAGCTCAGGAACTTCCCAGCATTTCAGCAAGTATGTAGGAGTTAGAGCCCAATCCCTGCCCATACACAATAACTGGGTCACAAAATTCAACACCCATCACATCATATGGCTTGCACCGGGTGATGGAACAGGGACACACGCTCTACTTGTAATTGCAAGATGCTGCATCTCTTTAGTATTTCTTGATTAGAGGAAAAAAAAAACCACACCACAGCCTCACCACCCTACTGCAGAATTATCCTCCTGGTCTCTAATTTTTCTAAGCCAAGGTATTTCTTGTCACCCAGACCTCAAAAGGGGGCCTCTTCTTCATAGTGCAATTCAAAAATATGCTTTCATAGCAATATATGTTAAAAGAAAACAGTATTTGTAAAGCCTAATACATATGGCATATGCACAACATTTTTCTATGCTTATCCCAGATAAAAGCAAAACAAAACCATTTACAGCAGGATGAGAGATGACAAAGACGCCAAGTGCAATAACTCCAAACTGCATATGAAAGCAACCACAATCGGAAAAACTGTAACGTGAATAACATCACACGGGTTGTCACAATCAGGCATCAGCTATGAAATAAATATATAATGAAATTATAGTTTGATATTATGTCTAAGCATAGATGCATAAGTGTCTTTTCCCTGGCCCGGCTGTTGAATATGGCAAAGAAAACGGGAGATCCCCTCCAGCAGCTCGTGAAGGCTCTAGAACGCAACAAAAAAGATCATTTAGTACAAAAAGCCATCTTTCCATCGTATCTTTAATTCATGGCTTAACAAGGACATTGTTACTTTGAATCAAATGAACTTTTGACACACCGTATCTAACTAAAACCCCTAGAGCCACCATTCCATACTTTCTATAAGATGTTTCTGTCAGAGAAGATTTTCCCCTGGTAAGAAAGACGATGCTAGTAAGTTCACGCATTAAACCACAACTCTCCATCACATAACAAAGTCCTTCAAATTCAACACCTCCTCAAGCCAGTCATTACAAGTTACACACTACAATCACTTAATTGATCCAGAAATAAATACAGTATTGATGAAAGTGCTAAGAAACACATTTAAGACAGCAAATATCTAATGGAAAATGGAGAAAAACAAGAGAGAGAAAGGATTCAGAACACTCATTAAAATGAAAAATGCCTTCTGCAATTACTCAATAGGAAGCTGAATGCAACTATTCACTAGAATTAGCAAATAAAGTCTGCCTTCTTTTCCCTGAATTCTATTAATATACAGACATCATGATGCACACGTCTGCACATGCACTTGTACCCAATTTTATTTTGGTTTGAACTGGAAAGTCTCATCTTTGCAAACAGATTTACAGAGGCACAGAAACGTGACTACTTCTGCCTCTCTCTAGATGCATCTCCTTTCTTCTCTCTTACTCACCTACGTTAAATTTTTGACTGATTCTTATATAAATTGGTAGACGTTTATGCACACTAAAAAGAATTTAAAAACAGTTAATTGTTTATATAACTGGGAAAACAAATCAGAAAATTACTGTGTTTAGTTCTTGTTTTGTTTCTTGGACCTTAAATAATTATAGTTTCTAGTACGATCGTACCTTCACATATCTTCTCCATGCTTGACCAACTTGACTATTAGAAAAAAAGTAATTTAATTTAGATTGAGGAGTTGTATTGCTAAAGTAATTACGTTCTATGTAAGAAAACATTCAGATTCTTAATCCCTTCACATCTGTAACTAACACTGCAGCCTGTGACTTCAGATCCCTTGACTATGAAAAAATTTGGGTTAGGCACATTGTAAAAACATTTTGCATTTCGCCAACAGTTTCCAGACTTCGGAATTTTACTTGTGATTAAGACCTCGTTTCAGCCTAACAAACTACCTGCTGCCCACCTTTGAAAAGTTAGAACAATTTTAACTGGAATTATGAAATTAAGGTACACACCCTAAAAGTTACAGTGCGACGGTACTTGTGACCCAGAAAACCTGTGTGCTCTGAGCACTTAGGAAGCCAACATCCAGCCACATGACATGATTTTGGGACTGTCATACAAAACAGATGCTTTGGAAACGCAGAGAACTTCCCTCAGCACTCCACTGCAGAACACAAGACCACCACTAAGTTGGAGTCAAGATTGCCTTCTGGTTTAAAAACAGTAGCTGCCTTGCCTTCATCAAGGTCTTTTCACATGTAGAAAGGAAAAAAAAAAAAAAGAAGGACTATCAGAAGAAATCCATTCATTTTACTCATACATCAGGAACATATCCCTCAGGGCAGCATGAGAGAAAGCTTCAAGACATACATATGAAGACGTAAAGGCAGTCATTAAGGGCTGATTGGAGGTAGAACTCTATATATCAACATATTGCTGGTGAGGCAATGACAGGCAGGATAGGAGAAGACAAGGAAAGGACTTTGAAGGGAGGTCTGGTACCCTGTATGGGACTCAATAAGAGAGGAATCCTGCAGTGAAAAACAATAATGATATGGTACAAGCAACGGTCTTGTACAATCTTTGCAGCAGAACTGTGTTGTAGAGAGAAGCAGGACTAGATGTTACATATTACAAGAAGAGAGATGAATGCTGCAGTAATTGACGAAAGAGATTAAACATTGAAAATATTCGGATCGCATAAACCCGTAAGAAAGAATATCTCTTATAGCTATTATGACAGGATTTGAAATGACTGAAGACTTAGATATAGCCTTGACATGATGCTGAATTTGGAAAATATTTTCCTGTTTATGAGCTCAAGTGAGAGATGGAATAAAGGCATCATTCACAGAAAAAAAAATCAAGAAAAGACATAACAGGAATTTTTGAAATAGAGATGAAATTATGGTATGAATTGTATCATTCAAGATAAAATTACAAGTTAAGAGTTTCCAATAATTTACTTGAAAACTAATAATAGTAATAAAGTAATAATACTACTAAAGCACTTTACAGTGCAATTTAACGATAACACAATTTTTTAAAAAGATGACAATATATACTTACACATTGTAAGCAGTGAAAATTTTACTTTATGTTTTTGTAATTAATCATAGCAATTCTAACTAGTAACTGTAAGGCAGAAGAATTCATCTGAAGCAAGATGGCAATGTAGAAAAAAACTAAACTGTCTCGAATAAATTATTTCACAGTCTGCATCCAAAACACACGCAAAAAGATGAAGGTGAGAGTGTTGATCCAGGAAAACAAAGTACCAATAATTCAGCCTTCCTAATTTAAGCTTTTTTTGTGCACAAAATTGTAACAACAATAATTAATAATTATAATAAGCATCATTAATAATTTCTTAGCTTTTCATTGAATTCAACAAGTTGTTAAATAACAAGAATTTTTACTTCCCTTGGATCAAACTAGAATTCATTACCTTATTTTTTCTGTACCCCAACAGATCAACTAACACAATACTTTAATCTGCCTTTGTCTCCAGTGAGTGAGCAACTGAAAAAACAGAAAGAGGAAGTCCTTTCAATAAAATAATCTTAAAATTGTATCTGTCTAGAATGATCCATTTCAATTTTAAAATAATCCTAGTGCTGTGTTACTTTCAAGCAATGATTTGTTGGAGAGGATGCCTCTGTAGCTTCTAAGTTTAGACCGACACTTGAACAAGACACAACCAGGCACAAGTAAATCAAACCAAAATAAGTCTAGTTTTTGATGAGGACAAGAAGGGTACTTCTATCATCTCCTAAAATTTGGGAGACGGGTTTCTTTTACTCCCGTGATTCCAACGAAAGCAATGCACATTCCCAAGAACTACTGAAACAATGTCCTTCAACTAAAATCACTAGTTCTCCTACTCCTTTTCTGATAGTTTCAAGGGCTTTTAATTATGGCTATTATGAGCTGAAGGTATTGAACTGCCATATTAAAGAACGCAACCGGCTCTCTCCCATTATCTCAGTTCTCCCCAGACGACTTCCTCCACAATTAATCTATTGGAGAACTTGTCACATTAATCACATTTCTCAGCGCAAGGTAGACATCACCAAAATTCTTTACCATCCGTTTGTCCTTGACAACCAGCTACTCCTCCTTTCCTGTCCAAGAAGCTGCACACTGTAGATTTTGAGCAACAATACAGAGGATTCCTTTCCCTAGTCATCTCCTTGCCTACGTCCTAATAAGGGTACTATCAACTCCTTCAACTCGCACTTCTTTCTTGCCGTTAGAGGAGTGCTTGGATCATCACGGTCCTTTATATACCACTCTTCAGAGAAATCCAGTTCGAGTTCAGAACAGATACCCCCCACACCCCAATATTCTTCAATCTTAAAGAAAACATATTATTTTGAAACAATATTCTGAAGAGACAGCTACAGTGTTAGAAAAACAGTTATGCACCTGTAACATTGCCCTACATTGCCCGTAGCAGTAACATTCACAGAACAGATGTTCGTTGCTGTCCAAAAGCAGTACTGAACTCAGCAAACTGAGGAACATTCACTGGTAGAAGCAGCAATAATTTTTTTTTTTTTTTTTTTTAACCTTTCTGCTGCAGAGTACCAGAACAAATGACTGTTGGCTACGTAAAGTAAGCCTCAGCCTAATGTTCATACTTAACGGCTGCGATTCTCCAGCTGTCAAACGGAAGAGGAATACCAATAAGCTACAGACTGCGTTAAAGCTGATTGAAACGCAAATAATCAGCCAACATGCAGAGGAATTACAAGCTTCCCGAAAAAACACTTATCTCCTAGCAAAAAAAACGTGATGTTCCAGCGTGTTTCAGGTTATTACTTAAAAGCATTTGAACTGAATACCAGTAAATACCAGCTCATGAAAGAAGATTTTAGTAAAAAGGCATGTGCTAACATCATAATATTGCATTCTGACTTTAAATAACACTGAAGTAGAACACGTCCACTTGAAATATTTAATTAGGCAGGAAATCTAAATCTCATATCCAATTTTCTTTCACCAAAACCTTTTTATCCTCAATGTTACAGTAACTTCATTTATTCTTAACATTAACAGGTGCTGTTTGAATTCAGTGCCAAAGAGAGGATAGGACATAAGCATAATATTACATTTGGAAACATGAGTGAAATTTGGCAGAAGCTAACGTGTTGAGGTATCTAAGACACTGCACATGCGTTCCTTGCAGAGAACTGTGCCAACTATGAAAACTAAACCACTTTAAGGTAAGACGTCTTGCCGATCAGATGTATGATCTGCACTTACTTCATATTCCAGACAGTACAGGGCACAAAAACCAATCCCACAATGGCCCTCCATGCACACATTTCCCTTCCACTTCACAGCCAACACCAGAAGAGTGCATTCGTACCAGTGTTCAACATATTTTTCATTATTGCTACTTTATAGCACTCGGGAATTGTATATCTAAACCAATCATTTATGTGTGAAGGCAACCGTTGTCTCACTCTGAGAAACTCAGTTTTAGCTGGCTGTAGCTAAAAAGCAACAGTTAATACGATCATTTTTATTGTTTCATTGAGTGAAGCTTTTTTCCCCACATTTTTTTTCACTTTCAAGGTAACTAAGCCATTAATAGCCAAAGTTGGCTACATTTCATTCTTTTACAACTTTGCCCAGGTAGAAGCACAACTTCTGAGGGTTATCACACAAGAAGCAAACAAACATGGAAATATACAGAGCAAGTTTAGTGTTGAATGCTTTGGAAGTTTAACAGCCAGTAAGTTTCCCAACTAGGTTATTCCCTTCTAAGATCTCTCATTTTCTGTAATCTTGCCACCTCTATCTGAAGAGGGAAGGATTTTTTTTTAATTTTTTTTTTTTTTTTTGCACAAGTCTTAAGCCACCACTTAGGAACAAAAAAGAAAAAAGTATTTGACTTTATAATTAGATTCATAGTTGGGTCTCCCAGTGTAGCTTGCACATACAGAAAATATCTTTCATTTATTTTAAATCAAAACAGCTACAAATCCCTTTTGTTTTCCTGTATCAGGATTCAAAAATCACAACATCTGACTTAGGAAAAAAATACATGAGACTTTTTTTTTAAAAAAAAAAAAAAAGTCTAAAACTTCATCCCTAGAAGCGATGAGATCAATGACAGCCATTACTATTTCATTTCCTTATTACAGTATCTCAGGTTGTTAAAATATTTTCTGGTCAAACATTAAGTAGAAAACAGTTGCTAAGAATATTAAATTAGAACAAAATGAAAAGTATTTAGATGTAGATTCTACTACTCTCCAGTAGTAGAATTTCCTTTCCTGGAAAGGAAAGGGAAGAATTGAATCCATGTCCCTGACTCATCAGCCTGTGGGGTACTTTGCACAGGACTGCCCCATCCTTCCTGAGGAAGTTGGCCATAATGCAGCCAGAAATGCAAGCTGATGGATACAACACAGTAGGCAAGAAGTCTGAATCTGCAGTCTGGTGGTTAGGTCACTTACCTACGCATGAACGACTGGGCTACCGCCCTCTTGTAAGAGGAGAAAAATGTGGGCTTGAGCTCCCTCAGGTTAAGAAGGACCTAGTGCCACAGCCTCCTACTTCTTGGGCAAATAAGCTAATTAACTGCTAGTCTACTACATATACGATACTAATCAAAAGCATCTTCCCAAGAGAAAACTGCAGAAAGTGGTATGGAATTAATTTTCTGATTAATATAAGGGTTATATGAATGTCTAAAGTATACCCTGGTGTCCTACTGACCAGCTGCACTGCACCAGTGCTCCACATTACAGATTCCAAACTCTAGCCAGGAAATCAGAACCTCATCGGCATATGGCCCTTAGGTGCCTGCCTCCATACTTTCTTAGCCAGAAGCCTTAGCATTAGAAGGCTTAAGTTCTTTTTTAAACCTGGGATATAAAACCTTCCACTGCATTTTAAACAGTGTTAAGTGTTTATTTTTTTCCAACACAACAGCCTTTAGGATTTTAAATGGGAAGAAACTAGGTCAGGTCTTCCTACTGAAGAATTCTCAAACTCTTTTCTTAAAAGTTTGTAGTTAAATTCTGCAAAATGCATTTGCCTTTTACATCTTTCATTAATATCTTTAGAATATTTAAATCTTTGAAGAGTACTTTGATTTATCAAGAGCCTTAGCAGTAGCAAGTATGTATAAACATTAGTCAGAAAAATATTTAAACATAATTCCAGGTTTTGATTCCTTTGTAATAGGTCTGACTTATCTTTGATCACAGATTTTTGCGGTAACTCATTAGAAACGCACAAAGAATTTGTCAGTGCACAGATCAGCCACAGAATACCCATCTGAACATTTAACAGCCTGAGGAAAAGAAACAAAACACACAAAGTAGAACCCACACACTTGACGCAAACATCTGCCTGCCTTTCAACACCATTTTCATAAGATCGCCTGCATTCCTAAATTAGAGGATATACCTCCAGTTCCTACAGTTTGAACAACCTCACCACTTAGAAGACAACATTCAGAGAGTTTAAAATACAAGATTTTCTATCTTTGTGTTTCTGTGGGTGCACTGCAATAACAAGGAAGCTCCCATTCACTTCTTTTATCAGCAATAGTACAAAGAATAAGACACACCCTTCTCAGGGAACTGGAAAAACTTGCTATGTGAAAGCTGAAAAGGCTCCGAGTATCCATACCTTCATTTTGCTCTACATTTCAACAACAGAACTGAAGCGAGACTGCAAGGACTTGGCCTTGGCCTACCAGAAGTAAAGCTGAGCAGAAAAGCAAGGATTACGTATAAACACACTGAGATAATAATAACATAATAAGAAAAAAAAAATCTATTTAAAAATAAAAGGACAGCCTTGGCACAAGAACTGGTTATTACCAACTTATGACGAATAAATTTAGGTTGAACATTACAAGCAGCTTCCTCATGTTTAGGGCAATTTAGCGTTGGAACAAGCTTCTAATTAAATCAGTGAGGGGAAAAGGCCCAGCTGCTTTTAAGACAGCGCTCCATATGTCTATGGCTATATGACATAAAGCCTACAAGAGCATGAAAATAAACTAGAAGAATAGGGAGGTCCTTTCCTGTCCCACGTTCCTAAGAGAACAATAACTGTCAAACAAATAACAGCATTCTGATATAACTCTGATATAACCATCTGTCAGGCAATACCCAAAAATAATTATACCACAGAAAGCAAAAAACAGATATTAATATCACAGCAGGACAAACTTTGCCAAGAGTAAACTTCACAGAGTAACTTTTTATTAAAATATCTTAGACCCATAACCTCACTTCTCGTAATTTCTTGCTAAAAATTTCCTCCCTCTGCAAACAAGACCTGCAGGAAGCACATCTCATGCAGCACTCACTCCCAAATCCAAAAGAGCTCAGCTTACTTGGTCTCCATGCAACTAGGCAGTCCCATCACCTGCACCCCTGGAATTCTGCACCCTGCAGCAGATCATCTTACCTGAAACAATATTACATCTAACATGCTCAACGACCTCTTTATTTGCCACAGTCATTAGTGCGATCAGCTCAGGCAGGATGATTCAAAACTGGCTGTCAACTGCTTTGCTACTGAAACGTTTAAACCACCACTTTTACCCATGTATTGCCCAGAAAAACTGCAGCAACCGTGATGGTCTGAGACAACTGATAAGACACAAGCAGTCCACAGAAATAACATTCTATTAGACTAAGCTTTATAGTTTGTAAGTGCAGACAGTCTTTCAGGCACTCCAGCCTTTCAACTTGCTTGACACTTAAAGAGGCATGTAATGAAGCACACAAGTTGGTCTAATAAAGAATATTACCTCCACCCACAAGTCTTTCAGGCTAGGAGACTGTTTTACCCTACCAGGTACAGGCCTGGTTAGGGGGGACCTTTCTCTCTTCGTATCTGAAGTTGAAGACAAGTTGCAACATTTTTTTGGCCAATAGATTCCATGTGCTTACTCCAAAGTCCTTGATCACATCATGCATCCATCCTGTTGTTCCCTTTCTAAAGGCTCACACTGATTTGCAACAACTGAGTGAATTGTAGAAAAGGGTAAATTATGAGCACTCATCGAGAGCTGCCCATCCAAGGCAAACCAAACAGGACCATTCACTACTTCAGTAACACACAAGCTCAGGACACTCAAGGAAATTACCTGGGAGCATAAAAGAGCAAACTATAGGAAATATTTTTTTCTATACAATACCTGGTTGAGTTGTAATAGCCAAAACCCAACTATTCAAATAAGTATTTAAACCACCTTTTGATAACAGGATCTTCGCTGCTATCAAACAAATGGTCCAGACACAGCCTGTCAGGGACAAAAGTTGTGAGATCAATTTTTGTTGACAGCTAGACTGCTACAACAAAACAGAGGCTTTTTTGTACAGCTATTTGTTATTCTCTTTACCCTATACGTCCTCTCTTGGTCACTTCTGAAGAAAGTATAACAGCTCTTACATTCTGGCCAGTAGACTTACAGTATATAATTTTTCTTTAATTAGCCCACAACTTCACTTTAAATTTAGAATTCAAAGGCAATTTCCTTTTTTCAGTTGATTTCCCCTCTCCCTATCCCTTGCAAAACCATTGTGGTTAAACACATAGAAAAGTTTTGCAGAACATGAATAAAACTCATGTCTGAGCAGAAAAGTTTATGTAAATTGATCTTAAACTGTATTATCTTTGCTTTAGTCTGTTAGCAAAGCACAGAGCATGGTAGCTGCAAAAGAGCATTTTCAGTTAGTTTATGTCACACCACAACATTTTCCTACTTTTTTAGTTCATCTGCTTATGCTAGAATACCAATGCTTTTTTAAACTTGTCATCAAAATAGCATACACTTTCATTCACTATGACAGCCTGCAGATCTGATTTATAGTATATTCCAGACATATGACTGCATAATTCAGACAAGTTTAAAAAAAGTATGATGAAAGAAGATACTACCAAGGACTTCCCACTAGCCCTGCTAAGCATAAGACATATTTTACTTGACCTACTCTACTAATCTCAGCAAGTTGGTCCTTAGCAACAGACGTAAAGCTCAAATGACCACTTCCAAATCCTTGTTGCAGCTCCACCTCCAGCCTTTGATCATTTTTCATCTGGAAGCAACAAATGGATTTCTGCTCCTTGGCCTATGCAACAGCCTCCTTGTAATCCACCAGCTGATCTCTCTGGTACCAGCAAATGGGATTACTCATCTCAACTTTAGCTGCATTTCTCCCCATCACATACAGAAAGGGATATATTGGATACTAACAGGATAAATTTCATTATCTTAACCATTTACAGACTGTTTTATTTTGCTCTAGGATTAAATATCAAATTACAAAACTACAACAATACAATATATATGCATTCTGACATTTAAACTTCGACATTCAGCAGTCCGACACAAAAGTAGCTAAATTGTAGGATGAAATCTACTTGAATCGGTTTTCATTCCTCTATTGCAGAATTGTAAACACACAAATTGCTTGAAGTGTAATTCACTTTTACACAAACTTATCTTAAACTAGAATAAAATTACTAAGAATATTTTACAACCCAAAAGATCTTTATCTTAAGATTAGCATAAAAACAGGCAAATTGAAGTCTTGAGAAAGCACTGTAAGCACTGCAAAGCATACAAAAGGAAAAGCTGTCTATACAAAACTAACTTAACATCCGCATGTTTTCTGAATGCTGTAAGAATTGCACCTATCTTAAAATGCACTTGCTCTCTATCTTCTGCTTCTTCCAAGCTGCACCCATTGAACAATTTACAGAACTACCTGTCAGATATTCTGATTGCTCTCCTACGCTCACCCCTGGCTGGTTTCCAGGCAGTCTGAATGATTTTGCTGTGCCACTGCAATGACAGTAAAGGAATGCTGTGTCCCAAGTAGGATAGGGTTTTTTTTAGTACAGTATTTTGAAATAATACTTTTTTGAAATATTATCTTGGAAATAGAACTGGGGTGATTCCTGTACACAGACTCTGGATCTCAAGTGTAGCTGTTTATGCCAAGTCTCGGGCTGATAAGGTCACACATCTTGCAGTTTTTTATTAGCAAGTTTTTTGGGTTTTTTTCTTTCTTCATTTATATATTAATTCCAAGTTCATAGAATTACATAGGTCATTCTGGCAGCTGGTACAATCACATGCCAAGTCATAAGTCAAAGACTCCCACGACAAAATGTCAAATCTGCAACCCTCTGATGAGACACCAGCAATGGAGAAAGAAACCTGCCTGAACTTGACTGCCAGAACACAGCCTGGTTGAGCTACAGGGAGACGAGATCGCAGCATCAAGTCAAGAACTATTACAAGAAATCCAAGCCGGACAGTGGTACCATGATATTAATTCGTATGCTAGGGACGAAACCAGTTTCCTACTTCAAGACCAGAATAGGTCATCCCTTCACTCCTTAGAAAAGAAGCTTTTATTTAAAGTTTTTACCATCCTTCTTTTAGTTACAAGATTCCCATAGAATCCAGTAGATTAGATGAGCTTTTCCTTTAGCTTTACTTTTTCCGGGGGTACAGTACTACTACTCTATTCCCTTCAAACAGAAGTTCAGGAAGAATTTTTCCTAAAACACGCCAATTCTACTAATAGAGGTAGAGGTAAGCACCTGACATTTTCCTTTCTTCACCTCACCATTTTTTTTGCTTTTTTTTCCTTGGCCTAGGAAAGGTTACACTGCCAAAGGAGGTGCAGCCTCATTAGTGAGAGAGGCTTGCTGCAATTATCTGCAATTCAAGGTCAAATGTTTCTCTTAGTAACCTTGTAGACGCACGCTCACCCACACAAACGGATCCAGTCTCCTCGCAGTGAGGGCTGTCTTGTATTTCAGTACACACACTATGAAACAATGTTTATGTATAGTAAATGTGCATATGAGAACGAGTTTATGCATAAAAATATCCAACCTCCAGAAAAAAAAATCTAATCACAAATAAGAAGAAATTTGTAGCTTCCCATGTGTTTGTAACTTGTAGTTTCTAAATTTAAGTGGCCTGCAACAACACAAACACTGGATGTTGGATTAGCTTTCCTATTACAGTCTATATCCAGCAAAGAAAACATAATATAGTAAAAAAACATCACAACATTTGGCACGAGGTAACCAGACACGAGACTTTCAGTCAGGCTGTGGCATACTCTTACTTCTCCACTGAGGAAACAGACTACGTGTGCCTGTCACATGTGCCCGTATCAAAACTCATCTCTCTAGTCAAGCAGTCAAGTGGGGAATATTAACATCTCAGCATACTACAGAATGAGTTTTGGAGAAGGTCAGGTCACATCATTACTCACTAATTCAGAACAACATATTACTACGTGTAAGGTCTCCAAAAAGTGTTCCTAGAACTACAGAGAAATCTGTTTCGTTCTAAAGGCAGCAAAGAGATACAGGGGAAGAGAACTCAATTTCCATCACCCAGGAGAGGATATAAGACAGCAACTGCAGCAAGATATTAACATTTGGTAAGGTAGAATCAAAACTAAGCCCTGCTTGAAAGGGCAAGAGGGTAACCTACGCTTTTAAGTCATGTATGATGGAGTAGCACACAAGTAAGTAGTAAGGCCAGCACTAATTGGAGGGCATGAAAGGAAAGTGTAGCCCTTTAATTACTGTCTGTTCAAAGGCAAACCTAAAGAGAAGGGAAATGAGCATTTGGATTTGACCAACCAGTGAAGAAGCAGCAGCCCACTGCAAGGAAAGGGATGAAGACATCTGGCCTCTGTAGCAAGGACACTGACCTTGTGAAGTGGGAGCCAGGAACAATGGAAGCATGCTGGAATCCTGCAGACAGACTGCAGCAGCTCCCACCACACCCTGTGCAGGTACAGGGAGAAAGACACACTCTTATTTTTACCCCAATGCTGAGGAACCTTGTAAGCTGCAAACTAGCAGCTAAACGAATATTTAGCCGTAAGTACCACAACACAAGATGAGATTTGCTTTTGGAAAACTGAGGATAATTTAATTTATTATTTAGATCTTCACAATGTGGGTAAATATAAAACATCTCAATTAACACATGTAGCTGCTCTGACATACTGGAAACTGTTAATACAAACACACTGAACAGCCACAGAAGGTTCAATTACTTAAATAAATACTTTCCCGTTCATATAGTCTGTTAGTCTCAGACCATGTTAATATGCACGTCATGTTTTCTTTTCAGGGATCTGGAGATCACAGAATGGTTTGGGTTGGAAGGGACCTTAAAAATCATCTAGTTCCAAACCCCCTGCCATGGGCAGACACATCTTGCACTAGATCAGGTTGTTCAAAGCCTCATCCAACCTGACCTTGAACACTTCCAGGGATGGGGCAGCCACAACTTCTCTGGGCAACCAGTTACACTGCCTCACCACCCTCATCGCAAAAAAAAATATTCTTCTTTATCTCTAATCTAAATCTATCCTCTTTCAGTTTAAAGCCATCACCTCTTGTCCTATGACTACACACCCCTGTAAAAAACCTCTCTCCAGCCTTCTTGTAGGCCCCCTTTAGGTACTGGAAAGCTGCTCTGAGATCTTTCCAGAGCCTTCTCTTCTCCAGGCTGAACAGCCCCAACTCTCTCAGCCTGTCTTCACAGGAGAGGTGCTCCAGCCCTCAGATCATCTTCATGGCCCAACTCTGGACCTGCTCCAACAGGTCCATGTTCTCCTTTTGTTGGAGGACCCAGATACTCCATTCATATAATTAAGAAGGTGTTTTTTCTTCCTGAAGTACCACCACTGTCTCAACTGATCAGTTTGTGCAAATGTACAATGCACCTACTGGCACTACATGTCATTCCAGAGACTTTTACCTGTGATGACAGCAGGTTTATTTCAATAAGCTGCAATGTTTTGATAAGTAACACACGTGTCTATCAAACTGATACATACATTTTAAATATTAATGCTATATATCCAAGCTAGATGAAAGCATTAGAGAAGACAGAATAAGTGATTTAATAAGTTGGGATCTTTAATTCCCTGATAAGCTAGCAGCATGTAAAATGCTAAGCTCAGTACTTGGATAAAGCAACCAGAATGCCTCTTGTTTTCTTTCAAATTTAATTGCTATCACACATAAGAAGCCAAAACCACTAGCTGAAACTCATTACATAGTGTGGTAAAGTTGAAAGTCTGAGGAGTAAAACGTAAATTCAACATTAATGAAGTGGCATTTACTCAACTGTCGTCATTGATTACACTTGCCCACCACACAACAAAGTTACAGAATTAAACATTGTGTTACAGTTGCTGTCTGCCTCTATTCATAGAGCAGTAAAAAGAGTATTTGACTAAAACCTATCTTCCTACAGCATGTTTTAATTCTGAACAACAGAAAAAATAATCTAATTCCACCTTTGGTTTGCTGAGCCAGAACTGAACCCTAGTAACAAGTTACTGGGTTGAAACTACTTGTCTTCATATTACAGATGTTGGTTGTTAACGTTTCTCTGTACTTTTTTCAGTCAGTTAAGGTGATGATAACCAACCAGTAACAATTTGGGTCACCCCCCTCTATCTCTTCTCCAAATATGAAAAAAGTAGCATTTTGCAAGGTTTCTGAAGTTTCCTTGGTATTCTATGACTTATTAAATATAATTAGCACTTCAATCAAGTCCTACTGTGAGAAAAGGTTATTGAGTTTGCAAAACTTTCCTAACAGGTATCACCTAAGACTGCTGTGCTCTGTGGAATGTGGGGTCTGCTTCTTTCCAAAATTCAAATATGCTTCTTTCCAAAATTCAAATATTAGTCATATTAATGTCTACATACTACTTTTACAATCAGATATCTAGGAAAAAAAATGGTTTACAATCCTGCTATAACATCCTTCTGTACCTAAAACATTCAAATTCTTCCTCCACAGCCATGTCAGCTACAGATTCTTCCTTTTAGCCAAATTTCTGTATTGCTTTCTGACACCTTTCTGTTCCCACCCCAATCTTTTTTCCTTTCAAAATTAAGCTATTTAACAGTTTTCATTTATCACTGTGAACAAGTTCAGTAAAAAGCCCTAATGATAAGGAACCTTAATTATCTGCAAGTAGTAAATGTATATTTATCATGAAATCAGGAGTTAAAATAATTAATATTGAATACAGTACACAGTGTTAGAAAACAATTTTCACAGCCCCTAGGAAACAAAAGCTGTTTACAGCTGGCACAATAAAGTTTTCAACTTTTTTCCAATTGTCAGACTGTTCCCCTTTGACTCTTGTTTCCTCTAGTAACTACCTTGCCAACCATTCCCTTCGTGGCTCTTGGAGCAGAACCTTCCAGACCTACTTGCCCAGGAAGACATTCTCCTCCACTGGTGCAGTCCTGAAATCAGGCATTTCCAGTCACAGTTTCCCTCTCAGTCTGTGTGCTTGCATGCCCACCATCCACTAGAACTGTCCACATTTGCTAGCTGTAGCCACAGTTCTAAACAAAGGACAACATCTGTCTTTTCTACACTCTTTCAAAAAACGTTTTTGCTGGATGACTGACTTCTATCTTGCCTCAGTACTCAGCTGCTGCACATTACTTTTGCTCTCCATTTTAATCACCAACACTTCTTGAAGCTGGATTAGCCTTCCCTGAGCAGCACCCAGGGTGCCTCACCCAACCTGTTCCAGGTCTCAGGGTCTGGGCACACAACCCTCTCAGCAGTCGGACGAGGGACCGAAAGCACCCCTCGGCACTTACCTCAAAGCATGCCATTCACAGTTTTATCCCCTGAGGTTTGTTTGCCATTTTGATACCCTCTCTCAGACTGGTCATGGCAGCTAGAAGGTGGTCCAAGTCACTGTCTGTATCATATTTCAAACACTCAAGGAGCTTTCGAAGCAGGGAGCTACGCACTGCAGCTCTACCAAGGCAGTTTAAGACTTGCTGGGCTGTAGTACTTGTAGTGTCTTCTTAATATAAGATAAGATTTCTAGCACATCTGATTTTGATGTTAAAGTAACAGATTCGGATCTTTGGAGAAGTAACTAATCTTTGACTAAAAAAAACTACAACAGCTCTGTGGTACAGACTGGAAGCTCCTTTCCCCATAAGAAAGTAAATGCTAGAACTTAAGTTGGTGGGACTGAAGATACAGATCACCTACACATGTACTGGAAGTAACTTAAACTTATTGAAGCAGCTAGCCGTGGAGATTGAGGAGCACAAGGCTCCTTTCAGGGTCTCTAGGTTCTACAGATAGCAAGAGTGCAGCAGCGAAGCCAGAATAGGGTGTTTCCCCAAGCAGGCAGCTAACAAAAGGCTGCTGTGTGTCCTGGTGGGAGCAGCAGTAGCTGTGCCTTGGGCTGGTGGGAGGGAGAGCTTTAGGGGAGAAGCAAGGATTTTTGGATATGACCTACAGAGTAGAGATTTTACAACCTCGTTAGACCTCAGCCTCTACGCACCTTAACAAGGGATCAAGCTGCTCATTCAAAAGTTGCTTTTGGTCACTTCTCCAGCACTGCCAGTCTCCAGACAATGCAGATTCAGCGTTCCCCTTTCCACACACATATTCCATTTACAATGCAATCCTAACACAAGAGTTAACTGTGTTCACAGTTTCCCAAATGACCCAGATTACAGTGAGATAATTAACTGCTCATGAACAGCTACTCATTGAAAACCTCTATCACGCTATCTGTCAAGCCATTGAAAACCTTCATTACTGTATCTATCAAACCTCTGAGAAGAAATTTTAGATTTTTTGTTTCTTTAGATCAGTTCTTTTTGCAGCTCTTTTGGACTGTGATAAAAAAAGCAAGCTTTCTATCAGTTGAACTTGCAAGGTGTTTTCTAAAAACACATAAAAAAACCCTCTCCATCTACCAGCTGAAGCTTCTGAATTGGCCACATGTAATGTGTGAAATAATTATACTCTACTCTTTTTTTTATATATAATTAGCAACGTCAAATCTGCTTCTTTAGATAGTATTCATGGCACACTGCCTGTGAAACAGCAGCTCTGTATTTCAGATCTGAAACTACATTGTTCCTTTTGGAAAAGCTTCATTTGTAAAAGCTAAGCTCAGTTCACTAAACAATATATTACAAACGCAATGAAGATTTTCTACACTCTTTGTATAAATGGATATGCACGCTTCCAAGTTCTGAGACATAATTAGTAGCTCTGAAGCAGTTTTGCTCTACGCTTAAACTTGTTATATAATTCATAATGCAATGTGTTTGGTAGTCACTCGTCATTAACTGTTGGCTGTATTAGCAATACGCTTTCCTTTTTTTTCAAAACTTACACCATCACATAAAATGAAATAGCATACGAGAATTTAGTCATTCTTAACTCAAAAAAACAGAGGCTGTCTTTGCAAGACAAAAAAGCAGCACATAATTAAGAATACTTAGACCACATATTGGTACAATGGTGTTCCACGGCTTGCTTTATTAACACTATGCATGTTCTTAGTCTTAAACTAAAACACACACTGTTCAGGACCATAGAAAACAACCAACAGCCTAGCCCAGAATCAGAAGACTGTGGACAAAAGAGTAATCATAAGGTAATCCTACCTGGATGACTTTCTTTACTTCAACAGGGACTTAAGATATGCATTTTCCAGATGTGGGGCTGAGAATTTATGGAACCTGAAGGAAAGAGGAAAGCATGGAGTAATTAAGCAAAATAATGATTTCAAAATGGGTACAGGTGAGCTTTATCTACCTTATAAATACAAGACTTCAGACATATACTCACATTTTAAACATGAACTACATGCAAGATTTGGTAAAAAAACTCTGTGTGTAAGCCTTCCCCATTGCACTTAATAGGTCCATATTGAAAACCCTTTAAGCACTTGTGACTTCATGCTTGTAGTAAAGATGCTAATTTCTTTGCTTCGTGATAGCTAATCACTGTGCTTTGGAAAGTCAGCAATAACCTCAAAACCATTACTAGCTGCACACGCTGACATTCAGCAAATGTCTTTTTCAACACTCCACCTGGCATTACGCACTGCCTACTCCTTGTACAAACTGAAAACTCCGCGTGTCACTTCCTTGCAATAAACTGCAGGAGCAGGAATGGTGCAGCAGACCACAGAACACCTTTGGAGAATAGAGCCACTGCAACCCTGTTACATGCATGGCAAGCACCTAAGTAAAAACAAGGTGGAAGACATCAAGATGGGCCTATTCTTTCCGTGTTTGTATGCCACCATCTCTTCTACACACTGCAAACTACAAATGTTCACATCTCCATTTTTACAGTTGCGTAGTAGAGTTTGAAGTTATACTTTGTGGATTGGTTCAATGATTATCTTTAAATATTGATGTCATTGAGGATGTAAACAACGAGTTCATTTCGGGAGCTTTTGGTTGTAGGCTTATTACCTCACCAACTATACTGCACATGGTTCAAGAACTAAGAAAGCTTGAATTTTTGTTCTTTAAAACTAGCAAACAACTGCTAAGGTTGATATTTTTTTCTTCTGTTAAAATATTATTTTATCAAAGTATGACATACTTTAAGGGGGTACTGTCTAGGCTGGATTTTAACTTAATCTGTTATTTCATAAGTAACTTGAGAATGGCAACAGTGGGATCACATTAGCCTCCCTGCTGAACGGAAAAGTGACAAAACCCAAGACATTGGCCATAGTAACAAGATGTGATCCCAGGAGATTAAATATACTGAAACTCTCTTACATTAGCAGCTCATCTTTTCTCCAGAGCCAACAACTGAGAGATAAGGTGGATTCTACCCACGATTCATAATGTCAATTGACAAACCGTTTTCAGGACAAAACTAGTCTGCTTAATGCTATTGAGTAAGAACACATGGAATTTGTTAGCCCTCCAAAGTGGGGGGAAAATTCAAGTTGTGTTCCTTGGTAGCCAAGCATAAGGAACATAGATATTCGAGAACACCAAAGTGAAGTTTCATGCATCTTCAGACGTGTGCTACTTTTACTTTCTAATAGCTTTCCCCTAAACGCAAGGCTGCTAGCTGAAATAAAGAGCATGCCAATGTATCTCTATAATTTGTTGCAGTCATTAGAAACTCACTTGTCAAAGACCTTTACTGAATACCTCATGACAATGCTTAAAACTGTTCTGTAAAATATGCAAATACGGCATCAGAGCTGTTCTTAGATCTGCCATACAGCCAACATGACATGAGACAGAGACAGTGGTCTGAACTGTCAAGGGATGTTAAGGATAGTGCACTGTTGAAGTTATTTGAAGTGTATTAAGTAATGCTCGCCTCCCGTCTCTCTACTTCTGTAATACAGGGTCAGGCCTATCACTTGTGACGTAAACACCCATGATACACTGAAAGCAGGTATGAATTAATTCTGTTATATTATTATATTTCTAAGACTAAAATTAGGAAGGGACAAATTTATCTACTGCATCTTTTCCTTAATGAAAAAGAAACAGTAGCAACCAGGATGAAAACTTTTCAGCAGATGGGGTCAGGATGAGTGTAAACACCACGGGCTGGAATTAAACTGCATTAGCACAACTGAGCGGGCAGCTTTCATGACTCCTACAGATAATTCACGTAGCTCTAGATGGTGAAACTTGCTTAATTCACTGCAACAGCCTTCCAGAAGACACTCTAGAAGACAACAGACACTTTGCTAGCAGCAAGACCAGATTTTTTTCCTGCTTTTTCTTATTATCATAGCAAGTTCTACAGTAAACCTTAATGCGGAAGAACCAGTTTAGAGGGAAGATGTTACCAAACTACTTTTTATAGATCCCTCTGCTCCCTTCCATATGCTAGAGATAAACAAAAGACTCACAGGGGCTTGCCACAAAAAAAAAAAAAAAAAGAAGAAGAGATTCAGCACAGGAAAGCAGAACTAAGGTGGAGTTTCAGTGAAAGGCAACGTTGCAACATCATAAGAACAGATGGGAGTTGCAGCAGATTCCAACAACATGATTTCCGTGAGAAGCACAGTAATCCCACAAGGCACTCAGGAAAAGACTGGAGGTTGCCACTTAGAAAACATACTTGTGATCATTTCCTATCAGGAGTTGGGATGTCCTATAAATGTTAACAAAAATGCAAATAAGCCTCCAAAGTAATATTATGTTCATTAGACTGCTTTCTCTGCACCTGGTATTGACTGCCATACTTTACTCTTAAAAACTTACAGCTCTGATACCTGCCTAATTTAAAATTTAAATTCCAAATTGCATGCTACTACACAGAAAACATTTTATTACAAACACAAAAATGCCAAACTAGCTCAGGTTCAAGGTCCAACTAACACAGCATCCTGTCTCTAATAAGGACTGCTAGTGGATGCCTAAAGAGAATAAGAACAGAGCAAACACACTGCAGCCCTTCCTTGATGTACTCTGCCAGTTGACAGCAATCTGCAGCCCCGAGACTTCCTTTATCTCCTTTTAAGTGTGCACACATACCTAAAAACACGTTCACATTAAACTCCAAAGCTATTCTGAGTCTCAGATCATTTAAATCAACTTTTCACCGTTTAGGTTACTGCTTTCCTCCTTTTCATTCTGATGAATAAACAGGCACAGCTGAAGCTGATGAGTCTCATTCATTCATTCCCTCTACGACATTAAATCCCAAAATCTAAATTAACTGTTGCTTTAAGACAGCTTTTAGAAGCTATGTGCAATCTCCCATTCTGCATATAAAAAAACCCTTACTCAATCCAAAACAGTGATACCTAGCAAAATCGTAATGATAATTCTAAGAGAGATTAGAGATTTGATCATCCACATCAATTAGAGTAAACAATACTTTCAGTATGTGAATAACCTAGCTATAAATTAAGTAAGATCTTTCTATAAATATGGCCAAGATGTAAACATCCTTCCATAAAAGGGACCTGAAGGATGACAGTACCTCATACCAAAATTCTAGTTTCAATTTATGTATTTCTATTTTAAAATGAACACCTACTAAAGACACGCTTAACAAAAAGCACGTCTCATTAAAATGAGGCTCTTGATGTAAGTAAACCTAAAATAAGAACTCTGAACCTCATTCAAAAAAACTAAACTGTAAAAACCAAATGCTGAATTCAAGTACAAAGGATCACCCCAAGGTCTAAGGATGTTAATCACCCCTGTCTGGACTATTCAGTTTTGTTCATAAGAAAGAGCTCCAAAAATCACTGAAAGCTCTTGCCCCATGAATTGATAAGAATTCAGAGGTGAAAGCACAAAAGTAACATGCAAAGGCGCCTACTGCTCTTCCGAAATCTTACATCACATATGGTCAATTACGTTCTTCATATGCAACACGCCAAACTGATAATGCTGTTTATTCCTCAACACAGGTTGAGCGCAGGCATTCACAAAACCAGTAGGGAGCTGTTTTCATAGGCGAATTAAGCTATTCTCAGCCAATTCATAAAAACACCTCACGGTACCGATAAGCTATAAATTAAAGTTTATAGGTCTCCCGAGTCCAGCTGCGTAGCCTGATGTCACTTAATGATTTAGTCTCATCCATTAGTTTCTATGACCGAGCTCTCCTCAACTCCTCCCGACAGCCCGGCCGGCTTTAAAGGCGAGGCACGGCAGAGCGCCAGCCGCGATTAAATTCACTTCTCCCCTCGCCCTCTCCCCACCGGGCGGATCTCGCCGCGGCGCCCGCGGGCAGATCTCCGCTCCGGGCCTCCCCTCGCGGTACCACCGCGGCCGCGGCCGCGGCCGCCGCCCCAGCCCGAAGAAAAACCCCGCGGGGGCAGCGGGGCACAACCCAGCGGGGGCAGCGGGGCACGGCCCCGCGAGGCTCCCCCGCCGCCCGGGCGCCTCGCACGTACCCGGGGGGTCTCATTCGGGCGGCGGCCGGCCGGGGGGCGGGGGCCATCTTGGAACCGGCGCCCCGCGCAGGGGGTACGGACCCCTCACGCCCCAGGGGCCGACCCCCCTCAGCCCGGCACCTGCCAAATCCCCTCGCTCGCCAGCCGACCCCCCCGCGGTCCCGCCAGCAGAGCGCAACCCCGCTGCACCTCTTGGAGCCCCCCGCCCCGCCCCGGGGAAACGCGGGGTCCCCCGCCAACCCGCGGACCGCCGCGGGGCCACAGCTCCTACCTGCGGCCGAGCCTCCCGGGTGGCGGCGGACGCGCCTCAACCTCCCTCTACCCGCGGAGCCGCGCGCCCCATCGCCGCCGCCGCCGCCGCCGCCGCCGCGCCGGGCCCCTCCCACCGGGGCGGGGCTCCTCGGCGCGCGGAGCCCAACTGCCGCCCGCCCCGCTCGGCTCCGGCCCCGCCTCCCGCCGCACACAGGCACACGCCAAGGAAGGGCTCGCGCGCTATTGGCTAGAGGAGGGAGGACCGCGCAAAGCGGAGTGCCGATTGGCCGCGGGGGAGGGTAGAGGCCCGCCCCTCGGCAGTCGCGTGACGCCAGGTGGCGGGGGGCTCGGCGGGAGCGGGTTGCGGCCGTTTCTCCGCGGCGGCTGCGGGTCCGGGGTCTGCCGCGCTGTCGGAGCCTTCGTGCGTCCGGGTCTCGCAGTTCGGAGTTGCGGAATTCCGGCAGCGTGACAAAAACTGGGGCTGGGGGAGTCGGCGGAGAGCCCGACTCGGAAGCCGGGGGAACGGACACCCGAGGGCTCCCGCTGTGGTAGCTGTCGCGCCGCGCGGCGGGTGTCCCGCACCACGCATGTCCTTCACCTGTGCTCCGCGCCTTTCCGACCCTCCTGGTGCTGCCTGTGGCTGCAGGACCCCATGTTGCTCCTTAGTGCCCTGAGGAACAGCGGGAGCCTTCGGAGATGCGGTATTTGGGTTTGGCCTGCGGCCTTAGCGAGCTCTGGAGCCACACGCAGGGAGAGATAATTTTCTGAAGTTTGTAGAGGGAGAGCTCAGGAGGGAGGCAGGGCTGAAGGACGAGGGATGAGTAAGGCCAGCAGGTAGTGGCTGAGAGACGGACAGGGCTTGGTTCCGGGCAAGGGCGGTGGTGGCTTCACCAGAAGAACATGCTGCAGTCCTATCTATGCGTGAAAGGATGAGACTTTATTCATTCAATGAATCTGTTATTAATGGGTTTATTTTTCTTATTGTAAAATACGCCAAGGATTCTTCCAGTCTTTTCCAAGTGAAGGAATACACTGGTGTTACAAATACATGTGTTGGCAACAGCAGTGCTGTCTGATGTCCAGAAAGACCAGCGTTTGATGCACTGGACAGCCACCTCGCAGAAGCGCAGCCCTAGCCTGCACCAGGCTGTGCTGATGGTAGTTCTTGGCTAATCTCGCAATATATCATTACGGGTATTTTTGGACAGCTTTAACTCGCCTTTATTTAGTGGGGCTTTCCTGCATTGTCTTCAAGTAGTGTCTCAAGTGAAGTGTTTGTGACAAAAATTCATTGAGATACCTAAACAGTTCCAGAAGACTATGACTTTCTTACATTTTCCTCTCATTTCTTGGGGCAGGTCTTTTGTTACTAGACACATACAGTTGTGTAGTCTACAATGCAACGGATCTCATTCAGTCTCCTCTGATACTTGTTCCTGTTCAATAATAAAAGTAAGGTTTTTTGGCATACTACAGGATTACAGGATTTAATAATTTTGTCAATCGTTTTTGTTTTAGACCAGCAAATCACTAGCAATTACTTCCTTCTTATCTGTATCTTCAAATTCTTGGGACCCGATCCTTTCTTTTGTGATCCATCAGCAGCTGAAGCATTCCTGAAAGGAAACCAGTTGAACATACATGGCTAGTTAGTAGTAGTTCTTTGAGTAGGATAAATTCTTCTCAAAGACAGTAGAGTAATTACAATGCCTAGAGGTGCTACACACCTCAAAATGTAGACCAGTTTCTGGATGAATACATATTTTTTGTGGGTTTTGAGATCATATTTTAAATATTCATCTGACTTTCCTTTTAAATAAATATTTCACAAAAACAAATGAGTGCCAAGCTAATAATTTCCTTCTTTTTATGCTGAATACCACCCAAGTAATTTTTCATATCTTAGGACTTAACCTCATTCAGAAAATTAATTTTTAAAAAAAAGAGTTCTGATACTTTATATGCAAACATCTAGTTGTGGCCAGGCCGTTGTAGGAGAAACTTAAATTCCCCAGAATGAAAGTGCTGACAGACACTAAGCAACAAAACTCCAAAACAAGGCTTCCGGCCAGAAAGATGAATTGCTGTTGTACCCATCCAAGTATTACCCTTCTTTTCCTGTTGTAGGGTTTAGGCAAGAGGGAGTTGAGCCCTCCATCGGTTTTGAAAAAGGACATGTTCTCCACAAACCCCAAACAAAGCAACTCCTGTAAGCTGAACACTCCCATGTGATAGCAAACGAGATTAAACTAAGAGAATGAAGAGCTTTCCACAGGTCAGTGCTTTTTCCAAACCCAAGGGAGACAACCATCTCCAGAGGACATTCTTCAGCATGATTTTAGTTAAGAACTAAGCATCCCAATGCCATTAAATGAGCCTGAATCTGAAAGTGTAAGAGCCAGGCTAGCAAAAGATAGTTAGGGAGTTAAATTTAGGCAGGTTAGATGCCCTTCTCATTTAATTTCCTATCAGGGGTTTCTCTGGTGGAAAAAGACAGGAAGAAATAAGACACTTAGGCTGTTGTGACACACTAGTCACCAAAACCCTTCAGACATGATCGATATCACTGGGGGATTTTCTTCAGTTTTGCTGACATGACTGCAAATGTGCAAAAGCAGCATCCTACATCTCTGTCAGGGGAATGCAACAGTAGAAAGACGTCTCAGGTGGTACCCTGTCTGCAGATCACTGCAGGCCCACAGAATCTTCCTGGTTGCCTCTGAAGATCCAGCTGATCACGAGGTGTTGGCACCTCTCTCTTTAGTTGCTAAGCTGTTGTTACAAGGCAGCTAAAACATAAATACTTTCCTAAAATTATTTTTCCATGCAGGCAATTTCTGTATCTGGCACAAAGATGTTATATGATCATCAATGGGAAGAGAAACTGAGCCAGTTTCTCCTCAAAATGTGGCCAGCCCTACAGGACAATTTGAGAACTCCTGCTTTAAACATGTTTAGTTGTGTGTGCGTGGCAGCTGCTTTGGTGTTCTTCACCTCCTGACACTGATGCTTCTGCTGTGCATAGCTGAGATTCTTGCATAATTTAACAGAGCCATCTCAGGTGTCTCCCACTCTGTTCAGAGCATTGGAGCTGTATTCCCTAGATTTTGGCACACAACTTGTAGCACATTACATTTACAGAAGGGTTTATCAGACTTGCTTATTTAGAGAACAGAGATTTTTTTTTTCAAACACATATATTCAAATGGCTCCCAAAATATTTATGACAGCTGCCTCCAGTCAATTTTTTTATTTCCTTGATTTTAGTCTGATACGAATATAATCAATATTACACATTTTTCTGTCTCAAATTCCAGCATTGTTGGTGCAAGTGAAATAAATAGACCCTGGAGTCCCTCAAGGGTCGGTACTGGGACTTGTATTGTTCAACATATTCATCAATGACTTGGATGAGGGAATAGAGTGCATGGTCAGCAAGTTTGCTGATGATACTAAACTGGGAGGAGTGGTCGACACACCTGAAGGCTGTTCTGCCATTCAGAGAGACCTGGACAGGCTGGAGAGTTGGGTGGGGAGAAATTTAATGAAATACAACAAGGGCAAGTGTAGAGTCTTGCATCTGGGTAAGAACAACCCCATGTACCTGTACAAGTTGGGGACTGAACAGTTGGGGAGCAGCAGAGGGGAAAGGGACCTGGGGGTCCTGGTGGACAGCAGGATGACCATGAGCCAGCAATGTGCCCTTGTGGCCAAGAAGGCCAATGGCATCCTGGGGTGTATTAGAAGGGATGTGGTTAGTCAGTCGAGAGAGGTTCTCCTCCCCCTCTACTCTGCCCTGGTGAGGCCGCATCTGGAATATTGTGTCCAGTTCTGGGCCCCTGAGTTCAAGAAGGACAGGGAACCGCTTGAGAGAGTCCAGCGCAGGGCCACAAAGATGATGAAGGTAATGGAGCATCTCCCTTCTGAGGAAAGGCTGAGGGAGCTGGGTCTCTTTAGCTTGGAGAAGAGGAGACTGAGGGGGACCTCATTAATGTTTATAAACATGTAAAGGGTGACTGCCATGAGGATGGAGCCAGGCTCTTCTCAGTGGCATCCAATGATAGGACAAGGGGAAATGGATATAAGCTGGAACATAGGAGGTTCCACTTAAATGTGAGGAAGAACTTCTTCCCAGTAAGGGTAACAGAACACTGGAACAGGCTGCCCAGAGAGGTTGTGGAGTCTCCTTCTCTGGAGATGTTCAAAACCCGCCTGGACGCGTTCTTGTGTGATCTGATCTAGGTGGTCCTGCTCCGGCAGGGGGATTGGACTAGATGATCCTTTGAGGTCCCTTCCAATCCCTAACATTCTGTGATTCTGTGAAATAGTTGTAGACATCTCTTTTTTTCCTGATACATTGTAAATGCTTACAGGATTTATTTTTTTTGTGTGTTACTGTTTCATCTTCATAGTATTCCAGCCCACAGGCTTGTGGCTGGCACAAATGGAACTGGAACCAGCAAAAAATCTGTTTCAGTCATTGCAAACTGAGGATACTGGAAAATATGTTAAAATAGATTCATTTATTAAGATCACATTTATTTTGTTTTCTCAATTTTTCCTATTGTCATTACAAAACCTTCTGAAATTTGTTGTTCAGCAAAACTCTGAAGTATATCCAGGTACGGTATAGGAATTATGCAAATTATTTTATTCAAAGAATATGCACATTCATGTATGCACATTATTTGCCTGGTCTTCCTATTACAGATGCAGCCTGTAGTAAAATTCCAGTTTCTTAAAGCAAAGGAGTGCTTTAGAGACTCTGGATTTCTGGCTGATATGGTAGAAATCTGTCATGTTTGTGTAGGGCACATGGAGCTTGAATACATTAATATAAATAAATATTAAAAAATGTTAAACATTATTTTTCCTTGTTTTCCTGAGGAAACAGAGCTTATGATATTTTAATGTTCATGAGCAGTGTGTCTGTGAGTCCCCCTTAGCAATTTCTGAATTTTTCTAGCTCCACTTAAGGTAATATTAACTTTCTTCTTTCATTTTGTTTATTAAAATCTCAGAATACACCAGGTTTTTCCCCTTCTACTTGTAAGCTTTTGCTGTCTATAGAGTTCTCAGTATTTTTCTGTGATACTTTCTTTACTATTTTCTCTTCAGGATCTAGCTTTTATAAAGGTACATATATGATGCAGACAGACATCTGCAGGTCTGATCTTTTTATTCTTCTACATGCTCAATGAGCTGTGCATAAGCTATTTTGAATATTCCTACAGTTTTGACAAATAGCCCAGCTCAATTTTGTCCCTATACCAAATATCTCTTCTTCTTGCTCAGTCTTACTTTTTTCCTTACTGCCAATGACATTGATATCCCTTCTGCAATTCATACTACCAACCTCTCGCTTATGAAGTGGAAACTGAATATAGTTGATTGAGTGGAAATACAACGATTTGTCTCACAACAATTTACCTGTTAGATTGGTATTTCAAATTCTAGTTTACTTTGAATTCTTTCCTGGATGTCTTCTTTATGATCTTACTTCCAAACCATAGCAGATAAGCTGTTCTGTAGTTTTTATGCTCTTTCATCCAACTTCATGTTACTGATACATACATATATAAAAAATTGCCCAATCATCAGGCTATAGTCCAATTTGCTGAACTTTGCAATACATCCATTGATGCTATTCCATCCAACTTGAGAAGTTCTGTTGGAGCCTTCTCTGACTTGGAGTCCTCCTGTTCTGAAAAGTTAATTATATTAATTATGAATTTATTTGAGATTTTAATGGTGGCAGTTCTCCAATCCATATAATTCAAAAGTTTTTCATACCATTTCTCATTCTATAATCAGTGTCTGATCATTCCTTGTTTTTCTTGCTAAAATCTCATATGTTAATGATTTATTAATTCTGGTTTACAGTTAAAACACTTCCATAATTGACATGCAGAAATCAAACATCTCCTCAGGGTTTTGCTGCCACCTCCTGATCCCTGGCACACCTACTGATACCTTATTTAATCTTGTTTAATGGTTTGGATTTGCTTAACTAAGCTGCCTACCACTACCAAACTGCACTGAACCAAAAGCAGACATATCCTTCATACTTCTTAATATTCATGTTACATTTTAATACAGTGCTTGGAGAGGAGAAAAACACACACAGTTGAAACTAAGAACAAAACCTTAGTGTTTGTAATACTTCTAAACAAAGGTTTACTTATGAGTTAAATGCTGGTGTTAAAGTTCCTTATAAAACGACTCCAGGATTTGTGGAGGAGTTGTGAAAGAATTAAAAGTATAATGAATGTGAAGTTTAGGATTTATCATCCCTAATTAGACTTCCACTTTATTTTGCTGAACTCCTGGGAGGAAGAACTGTTTACATCACAAGATGGTTAAAATGTCACTGCTTTCTTTATCTTTCCTGGCAGTTAAAGAAAACTACTATTATTAATGAATTTGGATGCGGATGCAAGCCAAGTATGTGCTGTTTCATGAGTGTGATCCTGCATGTGCATTTTAGTCTTCCGCTCACAGACTAAGAACTCTGATGCTCAGAGATCAAAGTCAGAAGCTAAGGAGTGTGACCCACCAGTCACATGTGGTTTTGAATGGTAGGCAGAAGAAATACGAAGAATAGAATTTGGTTGGATAAGCAGCTACCATTTCATTTTAATTTGTTATCTGATTGCCTGATCTAATTTCCCTTCATTTTCTCCCCTAAACCCTGGCTAATCCCCTCTCGCAGCTGGGAGGCAGAGTGCAGAACACCTGTGCAAACTGGAGCTAAGGCAATGAGCACAATCCACGGCTCCTTTCCCTTTGGCCAGTCCGTGGCTATAGCACGGAAAACAGATCACCCTTTGGTATTATCTTAAGTTAACATCATGTACAGTTGACAGCACTGAGTGTAGCCTTTAAGGAATGCATTAGAAAAGAGGCAGCTGCTCAGCTACAGACACAACACCAAGGTTAACAGGAAATACACAACATTAATCTCACAAAAGCACATCATCTAATAAAGAAGAGGGAGCCAGATGTATTTTTTTTCACAAACTGGCATACACTTGTGGCATGTTCTGAGTTTAAAACTTCTTTAATAAATCAGTGATATTATGCTAACAGGAAAACGGAGTAACAGATGCTGAGTGCCTCTGGCAAATAGTTTGTTCCAGAGGAAAGAGGTTTTCTTTGGAGCTAACCTGGCCCTCCCTGTCCACAAATGTCGTTGTGTATGTGGCTGCAAATTGGAAAATATCAGAACTCGGGAAATGGTAGTTCAGAACAGGCAAAAGTTACCAGCCCTGTGGATGTGCCCCCAGTTAAACAAAGTTACAGCAGCCGTAATGCTGAGATGAACCACCAGCACCTGTGCATTTAGTGAGTAGTAGAGAGGATCTTTCTAGGCTGAAAAATTAGTCTATTACTAATAAGATGCTCATTATCCATCCATCTGTTATTTGTCACTATTAAGCATGCTCTATCAGATTATTAAACTAACATTTAATAGGATTGCCTGACAAAAACTGAGCACCATGTGCTCCTCCAGACATCAAGAAAGAGACCAGAAATTAATATAAATTGTTCTCCAGGACCTAGTAAGATTTACACCTTCCTCTTACTACTAACAAGGTATGGTCAAGCCTACCCTTAAGATCAAGATTGCACCCAGCTATGTCGCACTTAGTCTGTACCAAAAGGCCACAGCACCATAAGCTTTGGAGCCTCCTGATATGTGCTAGATGTCTTAGCATCTGCGCTCATTCATTGGATCTGGATAACTCATGAACAGGCAAATGCCTTGCAGGCAGTAGTTGATAGTCTCAGATTTACCTCATCCTAAGTACAAGCAAAGATGCTTTGAGCTCAGGCTGCAGCAGAGCTCACATCCAGGAAGAAATGAATCACGGGTGTCTTCTGCATAAATCCACTGGCAAACCTGTTCTTCCCTCCTGAGTGACGCAGTCATTGCTTCTCAGACTTCCCAGAACTCCTCTGTGCTCAGGCACAAGCTCCTACCCTAGAAAGGAGATTTAGACACAGCAGGACTATGAGCCACTAAAGATCAGCAGAAATAAGGACCACAAGTTTGACCAGTGCTGGTGAATGCCATACTCCTCCTTCCTTACTCTCCTCTCATGCCAGCTCTGGAGAGGGCTGAAGCTCCAGTTTTTCTGCAACTGGAAGATTACTGCCTTCTTAACATGACCGAGAGAACGGCAAGTGTCTGCAACTCAGAGCCATCATTTGGTCAGTGAGTGGTGGTCTTTCCAAGTCAACATTTTTACCTTTCTAGACTGGATAACGCCCTGTGGTTCCTCAGTTTCTATTTTCGTTTAGCTCATCTGGGGTGAATTGTAAGCAGGCTGGCCGTGCTCTCTGCCTGCCATCACAAGCCAGCCAATCTAGTGCAAAATCTCATTATCAGTCTTTTATTTCCAACTCACTTAAACTCTAGTACCGTTCAGGTCTGCCAAAAGTACTGTTCTGTCTCTATGGAGGAATGGTCTTTTCTGCCTGGAGAGTACCTTTATCACCATTTTGCTCTTTTTTTTTGTGTGCGTGTATGTGTACATATAAGGGAGGGGTGGGAGGAAGGAACAGCTCCCCTAAGAGACAAACATCCATTTCTCTCCCTAAGCTGGAAACCTATTTAAATCTGCTTGCTGGGAATCAGCTGAAGGGCTCATTCCCAACACATGCACAAGGTAGGGTGAGCAGCTCTGCCGAGATTTTAAAGAGCCCATTACAGCCTGTTGCACAGGGTTTGACATTTCCAATGAGAGACTCAGCTTTCAGCTGTTTGTGCCCGGCTACACTGACTCAGACTGGAAAAGTCTATACTGATTGTCTGCATCATGTTGGTGTTTTTCTCACCCAGAGAAAATATCAAGTGAAGTGTTTAGTCATTTCTAAAATTAAATGTAGGAAGGGTATATTGTTTTCCAATAGGAAAAAACTAATCAAACTTTTTATGGAGAAAGTTTGCTTTGAAATTGAGCAAAGGAGGCTTTTTTCAGATGCTTTTCTCTGCACCAAAGAAAATCTATTCTAATTTGGCCAAATGTTAGGGTATTTTAAATTTCAATTTACAGAGACACTTGCTACTGCTTAAGGGTTAAGACTGTCCCAGAGCAAACTTATGCCTCTCACAGTTGCAGTCCTGTTGTTTGTGCATCATTCCCACAGTTCAAATAAGGCTCTCCAGCCCCTCTCAGCTCCCAGCCTGGGCACACACTCTCCATACAAAGCCACTACACATGCTGCAGCCCAGGATCACACGATGAAGACAGAATTTCCCAATAATGGTTGTTTCCAGCTGCTACATGCTGAGCCAGAGCCAAGCAACGAATGGAGAGCAGGGACACTTCCCTGCACTTTCAGTGACCTCTCTGCTGGCATCTAGGCAATGTGGAGGAAGAAGTTATCTGATTCAGAGGCAGATGGAGCAAGAGTCAGATCTAAGCCCTTGCTCTGGAGAATCAGCAGGCTGTACTGGAAGTAGAAATATATGGGATGAAAACTTGGACTTACAGAGAAGGCAGATACTCAGGACTGGTAGGACAGGAATACTGTTTTGAAGCCACCGAAGGAAATGACAGCTGGCAGAGAGTGAAGATCCAGATCAAGGATATCAGGGTTGTAGACTAAAGAGATCGTAGAGGTGAATGTGGGATGGAGGAAACAAATTGCTGAAGAAATTGGGGAACAAGTAAAAGAAACTGATAGAGAAGTTGGGATGGAGAGGGAAGGTGTACTGAGAATGCAGTCCCAGGAAAGAGACTGGTGCTAGAAACCAGTGGAGGTGGGTAGTGCTGGCAGGTGGACAGAGAGAGCAGTCCCAGACGGGAGAGAGACAGGAAAAAAGAGTCAGGAGGGAATTCAAATTACCTGGGCAAGGAGGTGGGGAGTGTGGGTTCACCTGGGACTTTGAATACGAAAGGTTGTTTTTAATGAGTGTCAGTGAACAAAACCAATAAGGCAACAGGTGCAACAAAACAAAAAGCAGTCATATTATTTTCTTATTGCCCAAGGCCTGTAAGTGTTCACTCTGAGAAGACAAGAGGGACCCTAGGACACATGCAGCTGTCCTGGCCTAAACACAAGATCCACTCTGCGCCAGTTGCACACCAGACTAGCTGCTGCAGCTCCTCCCACCACTGTCAGACTGCACAGGGGACATGCCATGCCCACTCGACCAGCTCTAGCAGTGACGTGGAGACCACGGTGAGAAGGTTTGCTCACAGCAGGAGTTCCTGGAAGTGTCTCACTGGCATAGTGAGTCGATGAAGTCACCTGCAACGTGTGCATCTTTTCCAGGGTGGATCCTCTAGATCTTTTAGTGCGATTTTTACTTGCTTTCCATTTGCCACAACTTGATGGTCAGGCTGTTGACTGCATCCTGATGCCAGATATTAGGTGGAGAGGTTTTGACTGTCTAGGGTAACAATATGGCTTATACTGATTTTAATCTACAAATAATAGTAATCATGGCAAGATAAAAATGGTGACATCTACTGCCACAGAAATGTATCTGAACATTTCTGAATGTATCTGAACATATTTACATACACATTTCTGCCACAGAAATGTATCTGAACATATTTACATACTGAAATGTATCATGGGCCACAGCACTCACCAAATGAGTAACAGACATTGATTATCACACTTAGCGATGCCTTCTTGGGTAGACTGTTGTGCTTATTTTGGAAATAATTCCTGAGCTTCCTCCTCTGACCAATGCATGTGGCCATGACTGTGAGTGCTCAAGCTAGGTTGATCCTCTTACTCTGGATTGTGTTTAACAAAAACTCCAGCTGTCTCCAGTTTTTCTGTGTGCAGAAGGTTGTTAACCCACACAGCCTTTGGCATACGTGATGTTAGTCTTCATTTCTCTCTGCAGGGACATGTCACCATTTTGAGCTGAGCCAGTCTACCGTCATTTAAGATCAAACAGGTACCATCAACATTTAAGAATCTCTTATATGTGGTGTTTTATAGACCATGAACAAATATGTTCCATAAGGTTGGTGCTAGCACAGAGCTTTGTGGGAATCACTCTTCTGGAGTTCCAGGGCTGGGTTTGTGGCCCACAGCCCCATGAAAACTTTTACTGTAGAGTAACACCTGAGTTGCCATTGATACTCCTTGAAGAAGATGGTTGAAGTGGATGGTGAGTGGACTAGTATGTCAGATGGTACTGGGGGTTACTTGCACTGACGTCAGCTACACATTTTCTCTTGACAGTCCTTTTTAACATATTTAGCGAATATGATCATGTTGATGTTTCATTCTGGCAGGAAATCTCACAAAATGTCACTCACGAGACCTTACCAGGGCATGCCAGGGACACTACCTGTCCTGCCAGGAGAGCCAGCTCCAGGCACGGGTGGCTGCAGCTGAGGAGAGCGCTGAGCAGTACTGTTGAAGTGGCACCTTGGTCTCCAGTAGCTTTTGGCCACATGGTGGGAATCCAGCCCTGTAGCATCAGACGGTGTGGAGATGGACAGACAGTACTAACGCTTCTTTTCCAGTTTCTGTCGCAATTGCAGCATTACATTGTCAAACCTGCATATTAAGCTAGACTAAAAGTATCCCCTAGTTTCAGTTTGTGATCCTTAAGATCTCTTTTTTGCTGGTAGCACCTAGTGCTATATATCACCTCGTATGTTCAAGGCACAGTTCCTGCACATCTTGGCTACAGCTGAGTGTGCCTGCAAATCAAATCCTAGATTATTGAGTCAGCACTCAAAATGAGAGATATGAAATCAAAGACTAACACAATAAGCACCCCTCTGCAGGTGCACCCTCTCTAGCAGAAGCATAGCAGTCTCCAGTCCTCCAGGGACAGCGTTCTGCTGTCTTAATTGTAAAGCAATTCTACTTCATCATGCAGCCGCCTGTGTCATTCATTGTTCATTTTCCAGTTTCAGCAACAATGGGAGCAAGGGTCTGGCAGACATTTGATGCTTTTGGTTCAGAAACAGATTCATACCCACAGCTGGACTGAAAAACAAATATGCAATGTTGTAAGTAAAAACTATGCTAAAAGTTGAAATTACAAAATTAGCTTTGCCAAGTTTAAATGATTGACTGTGCAACATTAATATTGTTTGAATGTATTTTTTTCTGAATATAGATATGCTTATGAGCTCTACCTGTTTGTCAGCTCATGTTCTTTCTCATCCCTGGGGGTGCTGAGAAAAAATTACAGGAGATGATAGGAAAAACACGAAAGTTAATTCGGACTAGTTCATGCAGGCAGCTGGAACATGCTGGCATTACCGCTTCGCTTCCATTTAGAATAGGAAAGCCCAACAGAAAGGGTAAAAGGACATTTTTGCAAAGAAACTCCTGGAAGAAGCTATGTTGGAATAAGCATAAGACTACACGTACGCTGTTTTGTAAGAAAGGTTGTAGTCCCTCTATACAAGGCTTCTGCACCAGTAAAATATTATTTGGTTTTCTAAAAAAGGATTGAAATACAGACTTAAAGTAAGTTGACTAGACTTTTCTTCAACTTGATAATTCACATGTAATTCTGGAAATGCCAGACCCGATCTTGCAGCAAATAATGTGGTGGTTTCTATCACTGAACAGTCCAGACAAAGAGAGGTGGAACTGTCTGGTTCCAGGTAGTTTGTGCTGTACATGTGACAACACTTTCCACGCAGTCAGTGTCACTGTGTGCAGATGGCCTTTAGTATATTCTGCTTAAGGTACTATCTTGGGGAGCTCCTGCATTTTTGCACTGATTGGGCGGGTGCCCAGGACCACTGTCCTCTCTGGAGTACTTGCCAGACACAGCATGAGAACTGAGGAGCTAGTAAGCAGACAAACAAAATGCAAGAACACTTGGGGAACCAAGTATACTGCTTACTAAACCTGTTTGTCTTTCTAGACACCAGCAAAGACTGATGAAAAAGACTCTTCTACAAAAACAAAACCAACTTGTATGTGCTATGTAATGTTTTTTCTTTCGGAATCAGGTTGGCACTGTCTCTTTAATGTGCAGCACTGTGAACTTAAAAGAAATCTCATTATCAGCCTTCCTAGCCTTAAGCACTTCATCAAGTATTCCATGATTGCCGGCTTGCAGACGCTGCAGTTAAGGTGTTGGGTGGTGGGGTTTTGTTTGCGTTTCCTTAGGCCTTTTTCTTGTTTTTGTGTGTGACTATAAATATCTTACCCCTGAGAAAAGACATGAAAGTAATCATATAGACGTTAATTAGATGCCGTATTTTTTTTTTTTTTCAAATTCTGGAGTCACAAAGTATAACTTTTAATTATCCATTTTTGTTTTGGGAATAGTAGTTTCTCCTTCAGACATATATCAACATGATCAGAAATATGTATAATTTCTTCCCCAGAATTCTTTATTTCCCCCAGCCAACTTTTAATAAATAAGGAAACATTTATGCCTGAATCAAAGAGCTATGCACCCCTGAGTAAAAGTTCCAGTTCCTCTGTTGTGGGTCTCAGCACTGTACATCTATCATGTATTGTTCACAGAGATCCTCAAGATAGAGATCAAAACCTTATAGTTCATTTCAGTTCATCTTCAAACTCCTAAATTAAAGATGGAAAACTTAATTCCAAGGTAGTTATATCCAACATATTAGGTAAATAACCTTTTTAATCCCTTCCCTTACCCCAACATAACTGGTACAACAAAACCATATAACTTAATTTAAACTACATCCAGATAATATTACATGCTCTTGTTGTATATTCAGAAGACTCCATTTTGCAAACATTTTTGCAAAATCCAAGCATGTGACTTTAGACTGATGATCAGCGTGGTATTTTGGGTAGGTAGCTTTCATCAAAGTAGAAACTAGTAATGATCCCTTGGTGTCAGAAACAGCTACAAATAGCTGAGACATAGGGTTTTCAGACAGAGGATCCATTGCAGCCAGGATTCACTGGTTGCATCTCTTCAAATTTCAAAACTACCTCTTGCAGTTCCATTCCCGTCACCAGAAAATTATTGTGGAGTGCAGGAGTGTGTGTTATGGCTGCACTGCACAGCTGCAGAGCCTCTGCTGTTTTGAAGTCTTTGAAATAGCTAAGTAGAGGAGGAGGATTTTACAGAGACTTCTGAATGACTTTTCCATGACCACAATGTGGTTGGGTTAACCCAATTCAGTTTCTTGCTACATGCAAAATATTGTAAGACTTTCTAGTGTCTAGCTTCTTTCCTTTTTTTTCAGTTTCTAAAGAATCAAGGCTTAGATATCTGTGTCTTCCCAATAATCTTGGATTTGTTACCAAGTTTCAATCAGAGCTGACATACATCTGAAAGATAAGTTTGAGTTTACTCAAAGGAAAGTTCAATTTTTTGAAAGCAGGTGGCTGATACAGCAAAGAAATCAAAACTGGTGACTCCAAACCAAAAGGCTATGAGAGCTTGGCTATTATTAGATGTCAGGGAATTTGTTCAGAGGAGCAGCATCTGTCAGACTCAAACCATCATAAAAAACTTCCATCAGAATTTTGCATGGATGGAAAATGGGGGAATCACAGTACAGATCCTTGGTGTAGAGGGTGTTGTACTATGGCCATTTCTTCGTACAATATGAAAGCAGAGACGGACCATTAAACATGACGTGTCCTCTCCTTTCCTTTCTGTTCTGTGCTGTCCCAACCCTCCCCAAGCTGCATCCCTGATATTTCATTCCTGCCTCCCAACTTACCCACCAGAAGTTTAAGGAATCTGATTTGAATTTCATGTATTTGCCATCCAAGCCAGCAATTCAACTTCTCTATGCCTGCTTTCCTAAACATATGCTGTGACAAAAAGCTATCCTCTCGTCATCTGCTATTCACCGTTCTAATTTGACTGCAGATGTTCCTGCACTCATCTAAGGCTGGCTGTGTCTCTTTCACACTTGCTCTCATTTCCTTTTCCAGACTGTATTCTTACCAGGAACACATTTGTCTGAATTAGTGGCACACCCATCCTACGACCAAAAATTGGCATTCTCACTAATTTAGTTCTTACCTTAAATTACAAGTTCTCTGTTTCTCATAAATATTCTAAACCTGCTTGCTTTTCTAAGCTTTATATCTAAGCTTACGGAAATATAACTAGATTGAGACAAGTGGCTTTTGGGGTCCTTAGGTGGGGTTTGCATATGATAAATCCCAAAAGAATAATATTTATAGCAATATTTTGTTGTTAGAAATTACTACTATTAGAAATGTCAGACTGCCAAAGATTATGGATTAATCTGAAGAAAGAGCTGCATCCTGGCAGGGTAGGGTTGGTGAGCACCATACAAATTACTCAGTTTTAAGCTGCTTTAGTGATCAGAGAATAAACCGCTGGGCTCAGAGAGAGAACTGGTAGTCACTCAGCACACAGGTTATTTACTGTGTTTCTCCTCAGTTTCTAATTTCGCAAATGATGTGAGAGCAGATCTAGAATGCTGGAAGGGCATTGACTAATACATGGATGATTGTGGAAGCGCTGACTACCCTGGTCACAGATGTCTATGTTTGGGAAAGGCCAACTTTTAAAGCCAAATAAAGGCATCTCAATGAGTATTTGAGTTTTCAAGGCATTGAGCAACAATATCTCCCACCTGTGAAGAAAGAGCAAGAACACCAGTAGTGGCTGCTTTCAAGTACAGAGTCATATTTTTATGGAAGATAAGGGCCAATCACCATTTTCCCAATTCTTCTCATTTTTTTATATGGCTATACCTTGAAAGTCCAAACTTTGCATGGCTGAAAATGAGCTTTAACTATACTTTCTGCTGCTGTCAACACTGTGTTACTCTGAATGGGCTGTCAGTGACCACCTACATTTCCCCCATCAGCAAACAAAACCACTGCTATCTTACCTTACTGCACACATGTTGGTCATTGACTGCGGGTATAGTGGCCACAGATCCTCTGATCCCTTTCTCCCAGCCTAGGTCTCTTTTTCTCCATCCCTGTCTCGCACCAGCTCTGCTAGGTCACCATCTCTGGCTTCTCATCTCAACCCTCCTCCCTTGTCCCATGGTCTCTGTCCAGACTGTGCTCTCGTTTCTTCTCTTCTCTTGCCTCTCCCTCTCCAGTCTGCCCCTGCCTCAGGTGACCATTTCTTCTGGGTTGCCCCAGACCAGCAGCAGGGTCCAAAGGCACAGAGGAGAAACTAGCTGAACAAAACCACCTTGGTAAGCTCCAGACTAGCACCGAATCACTGAAGCTGTAATCTTTGAAACACCAAGCTGTGAAGCTCTATCAAGACCAATCTGATCTTGCTCAGGCCAGTAATTCAGCCAGGCTGAGGTGGATTTCCAGAGTGGCTAAAGAACTCCTGCCATATTTCATGCTCTTCTCCAAAGTATGAGGTCTTTGGGACTGTTTAAAGTAGAGGCTGCCATTCTTTTTAATGTGAGGGAAACAGCACACTTATACTTGTTGAAGAGCGAAACCATTTTGGCTGAAATTTTTATACACTCTCAGTCTGAGGCAATTCTTGATACTTGCACACATGCATCACACGTATCCAGCCTTAGGCAGACACCTGCCATGGAAAATGTGAGTCCTGGTGGCTTGTGTCTGACAACGGCACCAGCAATGGAAAATGTGGTCTAATAGTGGGAATTATCAGGCAGCATTCAAGAGGTGAGTTTTCCCAACACCACTCTAAAATATCCCTCCACTGAAAAGCTTTTAAAGGAGTCAACAAACTTATTTGTCCTCTACAGTAATTTTCCTCTTAAAAACCTTTGGCATGCACTTGTTCACATAAAATAACGATTTGCGGAAATACAGGAAGTTAAAATCCCACCCATCCTTTTCTCTCCTGGTTTATTTATTTTCCATGTGAGATTAATGAGTTTCCTGCAACAGGGCTAGATCTGCTCACACATTGTGCAGATAAGTTAATATTTATTTCCTTTTCTAAAGGCAAGCAGACACCTTTGTGTTCCTTGGTTTTTAAAAGTGGAGATCAGTGTACAGTATGTCAAATGACACTAAAATCAACCATCCTAAACTATAAAATGCTAGTTTTATATTGTCTACTGCTGTTGAGCAGACTCGTAAATCAGGCTGAGCTGTACTGCTGGATGCTGACATGGAAGCTTAATTGAACTGGCTTAATTTACTTTACTAGCAGATACTTTGGAAAGAACACATCTACTTCTTTGAAGGACTTTCTTTAGTTTAGTGCCTGTCTCGTGTCAGGCTCAACTGCTGTGCGCAGCGAAGCTCATGGAGGCCAGTTTCCTACGGATTTCTCTCCCACGTCCCACTTACCCTCCCAGTTTCTTCCTGCATGCCGGTGTCATCGCTCCTTCCTGCAGCATCCCCCAGTGCCAGGGGGCACCTTCTGTCAGAGCAGAGGTGCCCACCGCCTCTGCCCTGGTGCAGCCGTGGTGGCTGGAGCCCTCTCTTCAGCGGGTGCAGATGTCTCTGCCCACTGGCGAGGCCAGGAAGCCACCTCTCCTGCATACAGCTACCAAGTTTCACTTTTGGACTTGCTCTGTCACATGCCAGTAAGCGGAGGAATGGCAGGAGGCAGGAGGAGGGCTGGGAAGGAGATGCAACAGGCAGACGGTGTGAACATGCACAGTGCATTTCTGAGGGAAATCAGGTTAAAAATGAACTCCTCATTGCCAGGGCATTATGTAAAACAATTACATGTGAGAAATGCTGCGTGTGACTTGGTTTAAGAGCCAATGGATATTGATACTGTTATTACCTCTCCTTCTTCCAGGGTCAGCCTCAGTGCATCACTTACAGCTCCTTCCTCTCTCTCTCTAGTCAAGTCCCAATTAATAACCCTGAGGAAAGAAATCCTTTTTTTCTTCACAAATTATTTTAAATTTTCTGTTTTAAAAGGTAACCTGGACAAGCAATACTAAAAAGTTAGAGCTGCCTCAGGCCCCTGAGTTTCTAACTCCCTGCTGCTGGAAGTGTGAATCGAGGCAGTGCAGCGGCAGTTGGTGGAGCTGTGCCAGTGTAAACGAGGGGAACTATTCCAACCATGTGTGCAAACTCCACCAGAGATTTACTCACCTTCTGAAACAGAAGAGCTGAAAGTTCATTCCTGTTTCACTTATCTGCCAAGGCTGAAGTTCAGTAATTCATACTTTTACCATAATAAATAATGAAATAGCCATAACCGAGCAGAGAAAGCTTTGATTAGGCGTTTCATAGCAAGTACAAGAAAAACACTGAATCTCGTGCTCAGTAACTGGCAGTTACAAGAAGCAGGAATGTCCTGGTTGAAACATATCTGTACTTAAAAAAAAAAAAAAAAGAAGAAAATGAAACCTGGAGTTCCTATGACTTTACAGGCAGTACAATAACACTGGCACTTCAATAAGGGAGCTGTCATAGATACAGCTTTCATCATCTGTGCTCCCACTGCCACAGATAAAGAATAAATGAGCCTCTGACTCACAGTGCCAGAGCAACTTGTCCCCTATCCAACACCCCAGTCTCAGCTAGAAGCAATTTTTCAAGACACAATTGCTAACTGCAATTGAGAGATCAGAAAAAATAACAGGCAGGCAGTGTTATCACTACCTTACCTGTATACCTCATCCTTCAGAAGACTGTGTTTGAAAAGCAGACCTGCTGCTCTGAGCAGTATGAGTAGTGAATATTGCATTACATAGCCTCACAGAGAGCACCCTGCGTGTTCGAAGGGTTGCCTAGATCTCAGCTCTTCCTCTACATTAGAGGCAGCAGGGATTTTGGAGGTAGCACTTTGCACCTCTCTGAAAGGGGCCTCCTCCTCCAGAAACAACAGGCAGGAGGAAATCGGAACAGGAGAATAACTCATTTCCTCTGGCATCCAATTATTATTACCCAGCTGGCTTGAATTGAAACTGAATGTAATTAACTAATTAACTAAGGTTGAGACCCTGCCTACAAAAGGCGGGCCATTTCCTCCTGGCTGTGGAAGATGCAATGACATCCTTGGAGCTGCAGCCTAGGCTGGTAAGCAACATCTGGTGACATGTCTAAGAGACCCTGAGGACTGTGAGTTCCTCGCTGGAGCCAGAGTCCTTTGGTAAAGAAGGTAAAGCTGCAAGCCCCGATGTGATACTCTCATGGGAGGGAAGTGTGCTGGAGTCAGAATGAATGGACTGGGTCTCTGCTCACTGTAAAGCCTTTACTTTCCTCTAAAAACAAAAAACTGGTAAAACAAAAAGGGGGAATTGTGGCATCCAATTATTATTGGCCAGCTGGCTTGAATTGAAACTGAATGTAATTGACTAATTAACTAAGGTTGAGACCCTGCTTACAAAAGGTGGGCCATTTCCTCCTGGCTGTGGAAGATGCAATGGCATCCTTGGAGCTGCAGCCCAGGCTGGTGAGCAACAATTTCCCACTTGCCATTTCTAAGAGAAAATAAAGCATAGATGATTGCAGAAGTTCAAAGAGAGGATTGTAAAGTCTTTCAGAAGTGCCCTGAGGCTCCCAGGAAAGATAAGGTCTGACAGGGCTCTTAATTTTATGCAGTCAGGCAGGGACCAAAAAAGATGAAAGCCTGTCATGCCCTCCTTTGCTCTTTTCCATGCTCATCAGTAGCACATGACTGAGAATTAATGAAGTGGCTCAAGAATGCAGCTGCTGTGAAGGTACAGGTTGGGAGAGAATTTCCCATTGAGAAAGTAAGTGTGTTTTTACAAGAAACACACCATCCAAATTCTGGAGATGCAACAGTGATCCATGAAGGATGTTATAAGTACTTTCACCCTAACAAGGCATTTTGATTTTTCACCCTTAATTGCAATCTTTTTGGATGTAAGTTCTCAAGCATTTTACTTTTAAGATTTGAGAGTTCAAATGAAGACCAACATGACATAGAAATGCTATTTGCTCATTTTACATCTGGCCTCAGCCTTGGTTTTTAGTAACCTGAAAATTTTGATTAGCAGTCCTTGAAACTGAGTTACGATGGGCTGCAAGGATTTGACATGCTGCAGCTGAGGAGCCTACAAAGAACAGGAGGGGGACATGGTCAGTGAAACATGAACTCTTAGATCAGGGGTTTGTGAACTGCGGTTGCCAAAGACCTTATATATTTTCATGGGACCAGTTCCCACACCTCTTTAGCTTTGAGATCACGCTCCCAGCTAAGCGGCTAACTTCTGGACTACAAACTCTGGCTACTTTATGTTTCTTCCTCTTCTAGCCATGTCACTCTTGAACTTGCACTGACCTACTATCAAAGAGAGATGGACTTTATTCCCCTCCCACACAACTTTGTAGTCTACTAACTTATGTTCATTGGAACCATTGATTGAATTTTTTTCAGCTGAGAATGGAATTAAAGTGGTCTCTCATTTCCAGAGCAAGAGCTCTAACCTGTAGGCTGTTTTGCAAACAGCAGAAGGTACTCCCAGGTGTGTTTTGAAATGAAAGTGGCCATGGTTGCTACTATCCTAGATGGGAAGACATTGGAGCTGCTCAGTTCAGCAATGTGGCCATCTCTGGACAAGTGTGGTAAGAGAAGTTTGGATACAAATGAAGCTCAGGTGCCCATAAACTCAGGCACATAAACAGGGCTTTTTGAGATTGTTCTCTTGGGCTGAGGCATCACAAATTCTCCCAGGGTTTGCTTCAGGCATGTAGAGCTCTTTCTTGGACCCCTCCCAGTGAGGTTATCCTGTCTTCCAGATAGTGAGCCTGAGAGTCCTCTCTGCCACCTCAAACAAAACTGAGTAGTTCTGGCCTCAACTGTAACAAGGCCTTTCTCTGCAACTTTCCTCTGTTGTTCTGTACTGCATGCCAAAGCTCAAGGCTGGATGCCTGGTCTAGTGTGACCACCTGATGCTAGTGGTCAGCTACTTGCAGGTAGCAGCTCCTTCTACATTTCCCACCACCAGACTTAGAGACTTCTCTGAAACAGATGTAAACACTCATTCCCTCTGGAATGGTCTCTCAGAAGAACCCAGAATGCCTTTTTGTCCCTGAAAGGACAAACTGAAAGTATCTGATGGGAATGGAAAGTAATTGTGAAAGTAGTAGCTCCACCTCTGCATGGGATTCCTGGCATCAAAAGCTTCCCCTGGTCCTCTGAATGAGGAGAATGAGGAGGACACAATTGTGTCCTTGATCTTTACAGATAAGCAGGAAAAGGAATTTTCAAATGAGAATTTGTGAAGTTTCTCATCCTTTCTAGATTTGTGGCAAAGTATACCAAGTTTCATGCAAGGAAGGTTTTATCTTATGGTCAGTAGGCAAAAGTATTCATAAAGGAAGGTATATGATGATGTTATTATGGTGTGGAGACTGGCAGGTTTATAGCTGTAAAACTTTGGCAAGCAAGAGCTAAAGGAGGACTTCAGTGTGAAATACAAAATTGATTTGCATTCCCTGTGTCCTCAGGTTCCCCTAGACATGTTCTATATTTACTGTCATGGATTCATCCTACAAGAACAGAACAGAAAAGATAAAGTTAAGGTGGAAAGAACATTATCATTGCACAGAAGAGACCATGAAAAGAGAAAAAAAAAACCCTACCCGCTTCCTTTCAATTATTGCTCCTTCAAAGATACTGCTAGTAAAACACTTTTAACAGAAATTTGGTAATTGCTAATATTCCTTGAAGATCTTTTCCACTAGCTTCAAAGTTAAGAAGTAAATTAAAGACTTGTACTTGTCATAAGCTGACGTTTGTCATGAACTCATTTGTCAGCAACAGGCTGGAGTTCCATCACAAGTTGTTCCAGCATGGCTACACACTGAGCTGTAAGAGTCTCATAATCAGCCAGGAAAGACGAGCAGTTCTGGCAGGTCACTGAAGCCAGCTTCTGGTGAGTGTTCAGCCTCTCGTCTCCCTGCTTTCCTGGACAGGTGCAGGGCATGACACCATACCTGCTGTTGGAAGACATGTTCCCCTCTTTCTGTCCACCTTTTCATTACCCTAATGGTCTGTCCTGGTTTTAGCTGGGACAGTTAGCTCTTCTTTTTAGCAGCTAGAAGAGCTCCGTGTTTTGGTTTCACTCAGGGGCTCGCTCTGAGAAGAATGCTGATAACAAGTTGATGTTTGTGGTTGGACGTGAGACTCCAAGGACTTTTCAGTGTGCCGGAGTGCAGAAGCATGGTGGGATACGGGGGGAGCATAGTTGGGACAAGGGGGACACGATTCCCCTTGTGATTTGTGGTGGAACTTAAGATTGAGGGCCAAGCTGGCCAATTAGTATTCCATATCATGCAGCGTCATGCCCAGTATAAAAGCGAGGGGCAGCCGGACAGAAGGGCTTTTGCGCTTTGGCTCTTTCGCCGCTTTTGCTCTTTTGTGCTTGCTGCACTTTTGCTCTATTGTTGTTCTTTCTTTCTCTCTCTCTCCCAGTACTCCCACTCTCGGAGTACTCTCTCTCTCTCTCTCTCTCTGCCCCTCTCTATTTCAGGGCCTCGCATTCGTCCAGGATTGCAGCTTCGGGACGAGACGGGCTTTGCATACGAGGGGGTGGTGAGCATCTACACTGTGTATTAAATCATCTGTATTAAATTGTTCTTATCTCAACCCATGGGTTTCCCGTTTCTCCTTTAATTCTCTCCCTCATTCCTTGGGGTGGGGGAGGGGGAGCGACCGGCTGTGTGGGAGGGTCAGCCTAACCCACGACATGGTCACACTCATCATCAAAACATTCTTCATCAGAAGTTGGCCACTTCCTCAAAACACCAAACTTCTCATTTTTAAAGAAGGAAATGAAATACCAGTGAAATTTATCTTTGTTTTAAGAAAACAAGGGTTCACACAAAGTAGGAGCTAAATGGAACTTAGCTAACACACAGCTCTTACACAGGTTCCTAAACTGCAACACATTTTGCTCCCAGTGCAGTGTACTGTCACAGGCTCTACACACCACTGAACAAAACGTGCTGGGCAGCTTTTGCCAGTGAGGGATCTGCTTCACACACTCAGAAAGAAATGTTTCCCTTTCCTAGCTACTCCAATAGCTTTTCCTGAGTTAGGGAACAAAGAGAAAATAAGTTCTGCAAATGTTATGAGCAAATACTGACCACTTCCTCTTTGAATTCCCATTGCCTTTTTGTCCAAGTACTGCTTTCCTTTTCTCGTGACTGCCTCTGGTGGCATACAACACGTTTACCTTAACCAGAAGGTAAATATCAGACAAGAAACTGCCCACCTCAAGGTTCATGTCTGTACTATCAGTGCTTCAGATTTATTCTGCGGTGGGACACAGTGAGATCCAAAGCCACAAGAGATGAGGTCTTGTGACACAGGATGCTTTCGGTCCCATGGCAAGGAAGTTTTGTGCTTCAGCCGGGAGGTATGTGAACCACCCAGGCAGTGTGAGCGTGGGCCCCGCAGCAAGCACAGCCCCTTCCTGCTGAGCAGTTTGCTCTGTTACTTGGTACACCACACATTGCTGATCAACACACCAGAAAATCCACCCGGTTTTGCAAGACAGATGCAGCAGAGGTGGAGATTTGTGGTTTAGTTGCAAAAGTTTGTAAAGGGAGAGTTTCACGCACATGGGATACAACTGGACAGATCTGTGACAACAGGATGAGGACGTAGCACTGCTTGCCAGTTACCTTGTGAAGAAAATTTGTGTCTGTATGTGCTACTGTGGAAAAGATGAAATAGGAAGGAACAGCTCTCTGGCAAGTGAACGATGTCTTCCAGTTTATGTCTCTGCCAAGGACAGCAGTTTTTATCTTTGCACAAGAGGCTATCCTTCCAAACAAGCTGTGGCACTGGGCAATCGAGGCTGGCACCATAGCATCTCGGAAGACCCCTTCCCCTAGAGCTGTGCCATCTCTAGGAAGAAAGCCTGAACCTGCAAGAAGGCTAATGTAGAAACCCTCAATAAGCCTTGAGAGCAGCCACATGGAAGTGGCTGAACTCACCATCCCCATAGCCAGAGGCTGTGCCAAGAACAGATGCAGAAAGTCGGGCATATTCTGGGCATGTTGGACTTGCATGTGAGTCCAGACTGACTGGGTCTGTGCTGTGGCTGTTTGCCCATGACTTCCTCTCCTCAGCTGGGATCCCATAATGGTGCTTGCAGCCAAACCTGCAATGTAGACTTTACTAATAAAATATTTCTTCACCTGGTGTTTACCTCCTGATGATCTGTCCCTGGAAGCTGTAGGCTGTGTTCTTGAAGTCATTCTCACAGCCACTGCCACATGGGTTCCCACAGTATGGGAGGAAGCAAGAGATGCTGCTGGTTTGTTGGACCTGTTCTGCTGACAGCTCATTCTCTCTCCTATCCAAGCAGATTACTGCATTGCATCCCCTGACTTGGTGTTGATAAGGATTCAAGGGGTGCCATGCAGCTCCTTGAGGAAGCCAAAGAAGATGTCACCGAGGGTGATGTTAAGTTAGCCAAGTTGTTCTTTTTGCTTGTTCAGTGGGAGAAATGACAAATTTATCTATGGATAGAACAAGAAAAGACAAAATATAACAGGCAGAAAAATCTCAAATGCAAAAAAATGCTGGACCTGTGGAAAAGACTGTCCTTTGAGCAATACATCCAATGCACTGCAGTCAGGCTGTCCGCAGATTTCAAACCTTATTTGAATCCTGCTTCTTCACTGTCGTCAATCAGCTGGAAGAATGAAGCAGCAAGTGGCCCAAGTGAGAACAAAACTGTGAAAGGATTTTAGGTGCCTGCACATGCAGACAGGCATCCATCAGGACTTTTAAAAGTTCCCATGAAATAAGGACCAATTTCATTGAGCTGCTGATCCCCTTTAGGATTACAGCCATGAGTCATCCTAAAGGCATATGCAGAACTACAGGAACTGAGTTGTAGAAGAATGTTTAAAGTGTGCTCGCTCCAATCCCAGAAACAGCAAGGGAAGTGTCACATCAGAAAGGCCAGAGGAATGCCAGACAGCAAAGGAATCTGCAGGGCGGCGGAGGGAAGCACTGCCGCTTTGGCCAGGCAGTTTGCACAGATTGCCACTCTGCCCACTTGTTTGCCTCAAAGTCACCGTTTGCTTACTATAAACATTGTTAAATGAAATGTGTAATTCAGGAGAGCTGAACTTGGTCTACTTTCAGCAAGAATTTGTATCTTGAGAGGTTTCTGAATTCCTGAATTCCTTCTTGAGTTCATTTGCAGCTTTTGCCAGTGAATCAATGACAGCTCTGCCAGAAGAATATTTCTCTCACTTCTGAACAGGTAGTCACTGGTGAGTTACATCTATAAGCCATCTTCCGTGTGTTTTAACACGCTAAATGAAATAGTAGTGATTTTTACTTTACAGTGGTCAGTTTGAATGAGCTAAGCATCACGATTACGGATATACAAAAAATATGCTGTATTTTATTGCCCCCAAATGAATCGTGGTGGGTGGTTTTTTTTTCCCGTGTGTGTGGTTAACTGCATGGATTTTTTTTAACACCTGTGTGTGCTCAATCACTCTTTGGAGGTGCTGGATCTATCCATCGACTGTAGAGGGAAGCAAAGACAAGCTGGCTTCTAAATCAGCCCTCTCACTTAGATGCCTATAATTAGGTGGGATGAACGCAAGCCCCACTGTAAGCTGTGTGCTTCAATTACCCTTTCTCTTACCTTTCAATTACCTTTCTGGACACAGCAATTCTGCCCTCACTGGAGTGTCCTGAATTAAATGTCTTGCAACATAACAAAGGGTGAAAGTTCCAAAAATGTTTAAGGCACTCATGAACGTAAGCTCAAACGAAGGGTGTTATGAAATGTCACGTATTCTTACTAATATGTATGTTAAATATTTCAAAAAAAAAGATTGGTCGCATTCTATTTTCCATTCTTTTCTTAGAGCTTTCTGAGGGTTAGCTCCATCCCAGTGGTTTGAAAAGAGATGCTGGAAACGACCTGCTGCTTGTGAAAATCCCGTCGCCAAGGTCTTGTTTGCAAGCGATCTCAGGACCGGCTCGGGCAGCAGCGCCAAGCAGCGGGCGGCAGCGCCTCGCCCCGGCTGCGGGAGCAGCGCGGGAGCCCCGCGGGAGCAGCCTGAGAGGCGGCGGGAGCCCCGCGGGAGCAGCCCGAGAGGCGGCGGGAGCCCCGCGGGAGCAGCCCGAGAGGCGGCGGGGGCCCCCAAGGAGCCGGCGGGAGCCCCGCAGGAGGCGGCGGGAGAACCGCGGGAGCAGCGCGCCCCCTGCTGGCGGCGAGGGTAAGGCGCCCAGCCCGGGCTGCCACCGAAGAAAGGGACTCCAGGGACAAACTGTAGTTATTGCGTTAGTTATTGTGTCACATCACCGACGCCTATTTTTTTCGTATCCACAATTTACTGACTGCGAAGACTTGCCTTTCACGTACATAATCTTAACGATTTCTTTTGCAGACGTACTTTTAAAAAATCAAATGCCGGAGGCTGCAGAAACATATTGCAAGTGACAAAATGTTTCATCTCCTTGCTTGATTGCAGATGAACGGTAAATCAGATTTTATCTGTTCTTAGGGAAGTAGAAATGATGGGGATGCACAAACTCCTAAAAATAACAGAATAGCTACAATCTCTGCTTTTTCTGGAGCAAATGTAGCCCTTTGGGAAAATGCAAGAAATACCATCTGTGTTTCTGAAACTCTGTAGTTAATTTATTGCAGGCATCTCTGTATTTACTGTAAATGGACATATTTTGTGTTGCAAAACAACATGTTGCAGTGATGAAAAATAACCTGAATATTCCAATCCCATCAACTCCAAAGGGTTTTTCTTCCTGAAAAAGCTCCGTTTAAAAGATCAGTTTGTTTTGCATCAGACATCGAACCTATCTGGGTGTTTTTTTTTAAAGTGAGTTTTGTACACACATTGACAGCTGTTCACAGAGGAAACTGAGAGGGGAAACTGCGAAGAGGTTGCGACTTTTATGACAGATTATATTATTCCGATTATCAGATAAGAAGTCTATTTTATGAATAGCTACCGTCTTGGTGAGAGGTTTCTTCAGAACAGACAGCAATATGTGTTTTCTCAACAACCTCTTCTTTTCACTGTACCTGCAAAGCACTGTCGTTCCTTGCAGTTCATGACCAACTTCAGGTAGCATTTAGAAATAAGCTTTTTAATCAAATTGTTTACTTGGAATTGAAAGATAATTCGGAACATAATTCCGAGATGATGGAAATGGATGTTTGCTCTAACATAGCAGATCTGATGGGAAGCCAAGGGCACACAGTACTTCACCTGACAGCAGCTGACAGCAGCATCTTTGTTTTAAACTATGGCTGGAATTGAGCCGCAAAATACAGACGGAAACGTGGATCTGAACTTCCCCAAAGTTCAGTGTGCAATCTGGGTCCATTATAAAGATAAGTTTGGAACCAGATTTTAATCTAAACTTGTTTGAATTGTAGAGACTTTCCAGGCAACTATTACCCTGTGAAATGTAAAAAGGGAGGCAGCACATGGGAGGCTGAGGCACTGCAATGCTGTCATTTTATATGTGACAGCAAAGAGGTAACATATCTGTTGTTTTCTTGTAATGCTTGGCCTTTGAATGACTGAGAGCTCATCCAGACATCAACTGCTCCTGTGGCAGCAAAAATCCCCTTGAAGAGTTGTTATCTTGTTTTTCTCCCAAATCCAGACAACTGGGTTATGAGAATGCAGAAAATGTGGAGTCATTTAGGCAAGCGGTGATGCAAACACAAAGAGGCGAGCCCCAGAAGGCAGTGCCGTGGCAGAGGGGATGACAAAGCCGGGCACTGTCACTGCTGAGACGAGTTCAGCACAGAAAAATCCTTCTGGAATGCATATGTGATTCCTGATTCCCAGCTCATTGTCCGGGAGCTTAGATCAATACCGCTGCAGCAAAGATGCCCAATAAGCTGAAACAAAACAAAACATGCATTCACGGGAATGTTGCCATTCAAGAGCACGCATTTCCCAGTTAAAATGAAGGTCAGTCACAAATTACATCTTTGATTCCCTTGGGATTTCTCTCTCCTGCTCTGCTTTGGCAGTTTAAGACCCCTTTGATATTTGAGCAAGGCCTTTCCCTTTGCACATCTGATCTTGATTACGGTTTATGGCAATGATAATTCTTTACCTCCCCAAGGCAGCAAATTTGAGAAGAGAGAGGGAAAGCAAGTACAGGATGATTGTTTAGGAGAGGCGCGCTGCATAGTCTTTTAACCATTTCTCCATTTTATAGCTGTTTCTCTTCCCCATGGATTGCCCTTGCACACAGCCGCGCTAAGACTGAGCTCTTCCTATGGGAATGCCCCACGTCCATCAGTGAGATCACTGCATCAGGAGGCAGAAAAATAATCATGTTGTGTCTTTACATATCGAAACACTGACTTCTGAACACTAAAGCTGGGGTTTGGGTAGGTTTTTAGATGCTTCCTGGCTTTCTTCTGGCTGTAAAGTGCAGTGGCCAGGTGTCAGGGGTTGCCCTCCCCACCTCTCTCCCACCTTACAAAATAAAGGGGAGTGTTCTTGCCCAGTTTCTGGAATGCAACTTTGTGAAAAGAGGGTAGATTTCCACATAGATCAACTCTGGGCCAGTCCGAATTGCCAATCAGCTAAGCCAAAAATACACTGAGACTTTGCATGAGGGAATGGGATGGGTGAACTGGGTCTTGCACTGCTTTTCCGTGTGTGCAAAAGACAGAAGCAAGCATTCCATCCGAGAACATGTCGTTAAGAACATTTGGACAACGTGAAGGGAGCAGAAAATGCTGGATGCTGACTTGCTTTTTCCTACGGGTGGTATGAAGCATTTTGTTACAGGCAGTTACAACTGCAAGAAGATTTTTCACGTCAGTGTGCAATATATACTTCATTCCTTTATTACTTTCACTTCTCTGGCTTGGTTATACCATGGGCTCCTTGGGTTCATTGAGGCTTTTCATGGAGTTTGTGATGTGGAGGGCTACTGAATATAAATAACTGCTCTTGAAACTCTGGCACCATCAATCAACTCCCTAACAAAAATATTCTTACAGACTTGGGGGGTGATTTAGAAAATTATTTAATTGCCTTTCAGGCACTACAAATGCCACTCTGTTAGCAAAAAAAAGTGATGGATTTGGTTTCCTTTGCAAAGGTGACCACAAACATCACACTGGGGAGTGGAGGCAGCTGGCAACTTTTCCAAGTTTGGTGTTTGATTCTGGCGCCTGCCAGAAACACAACCGGCAGAATTGCCAACCAGTGATCTTTTTGTTTGTTTGTTTGCTTGTGTAATACATTTTTAAGAGCTTAAATGTGTTTTTAAATATGCCTACACGCATTTTAAATGTGTCTTCCAGTGTGCAGTAGAACTTCCTATGTACACATTGTACTTTGCCATGAAGATACCAAAGAAAGGAGATGAACAAAGGATATTGGTAACATTTTCCCTGGAAGAAGGAAATTTTGTAATTCCTCATACATAAGCTTTTCCTAAAGTAACACAAAACTTCCACAGTGCAGGAGAGGAACAAACCCGTACCAGCTCTTGCTGTCCCAGTGACACAGCAGACCTGACTGAGAAACATTTTATAAGCCAAAATTTCCACTTAGCTAATGCTGAGGAAGGGTTCAACATGGGATTTTCCCCTTTACTTTGTTATTTTAATTAGACCTTCGGTATTACCTTGGAATGTGCAACTTGTGAAGAATACCATGTGAAGAAAATAAAAGTGTTTATGACCTGTATCTCTACATTTTCACTGAGAAGTGAAGGCTGAAGAGTTGGGAGCACTCCAGCCTGCCAGGGTAGCTGGGGGTGGGAGCGTGAGCTATCAAGGAAGGCCAGCAGCTAGTGGACACCCAGCCTCGAGCAGCGAACGCTGCAGAAGAGGAGCTCTCCTTCACTGTGTTGTTCTCTCATAAATCAGCCTAATTATTCTAATGAGGAGAGCTGGTCCCTCCACTTTGAGCCCGCTGGATTACAGAGAGAGGGAAGTAAATAAAAAGGAACAATGCTGGCTGCTGCTGCAGGAGGGACAGAGGGAAGGAGAACAATAGTCCTGACTCTCCTCCCCGCCACCACCCCGTGCAGAGGGAAGAAGTGGGATGGCTTTGTGCACACCCTTGGAGTTATTCCAGATCAGAACTGAAATCAGACGCTGGGCTTGTCAGAATCTGCTGAAGGAAAAAGCAAGTAAAACAGAGGGGCAGAGGCATGTTGTTTTCAAGGCTCTAAGAGAATGTTGCTAAGGAGAGAAAAGGATGGGATACGAGACTTTGCAATGTCTGAGTAACTAACACACTATAAATACCAACCTGAGCTCTACTGGCAGGATCAAGTCCTAGCTTTGTGTCTGAATTTTTTTTTTAGAATAAGAAGGCAGATTTTAATTTTTGAGTTAAGAACTTATATCATAGAATCATAGAATGGTTTGGGTTGGAAGGGACCTCAAAGATCATCTAGTTCCAACCCCCCTGCCATGGGCAGGGACACCCTCCACTACACCGGGTTGCTCAAAGCCTCATCCAACCTGGCCTTGAACGCTTCCAGAGATGGGGCATCTACAACTCTTCTGGGCAAACTTGTCTCTTAAGAGATATATGTTAGTTCTTTCTCTTGCTCTGTATTCATTTAAGTCCTCTTGCAATCGTGAAAATTAGAAACTTGTTTTTCTGTAATGAAATCTTAGATTCTTATTCACTACATGAATCTGGGAGCTGAAGCTTTAAGCAAACCACAAACTAAATTTATTATAGAAATACAAGAGCCAAAATTGTGTGCAGTCCTGCACATTGTTTTCTGTATTTTTCTCATGTTCCCTCTTATTGTCCCCTCACTGTGATGACTGAAACAACGCATTCAGGTCTAAATCTCATGTTATGATGCCCACAAAGCTTCCTTGCTATTGTTTGCGTCAAATTAAAAACGTTTGTCAAGAATAATTGTGGAATGGCATCAAAATGAACCTTTATTTTGCTGAGGATTTAATTATTTTATTTATACTGGGATAAATTATTCTTGATGTTAGAGATTATATTTATATATTTTTAATAAAAAACATTCTAAAAATTAGACAATTTTGGCAGTTCTTTTGATGTTCTCCTCTCAGGAAATTCCTCTTTATCTCTCTGGATGTTCTCAGCAGCTTATCCCCTCTTTTTCAGTGTCAGTTTTACGAAAACGTTTTCATCTTGCCCTTTATACAGCATACTTACTTCTACCTTTAGCTCCAGTTTGATAAATTACTCCGTTTCTAAATCCCATCTTCAGCCTCCAGCTAGATGTTGTGAAACACCCTTTTCTTCAGTCATCTTCCCATTTACCTTTCCTGTATTCATTTCCATGAGCTAAAGACACTGTGATGTTAGGAGTTCTCCAAGACATTCTTTCAGCCTTGAAATGCCCTCACCTCTCCATTGCCCATTCTTCTAACATTCCTGATTCTGGGAAGCGTCATACCAAGCTGGGATGTGCTCTCTCCCAGGAGCCAGTAGCCTTCCCTTCCCCTGTGGGATTCTTGGCTTCTGCTGGCCTGGGAGCTCCAGAGCTCAGTCTCCAAACTAGACCGTGCTCCATGACACCTGCACATCACATTGGGGCTGGACTAGAAAGAGCTTCCCTGACACACCTGAATAACACACAGTGACTGAAGAAACCTGGGTGAAGTTGCTAAAGATAGTAAGAGAGAAATTTAAATATTCATATAAAGAAAGCAAGTTGTGTGCTACAGCACCTACAACCATGGATTACAGAAGTGCCTTTCTTAAAGCCATCATAATTGCATCTTATTTGATTGAAGTATAACATGGGGTGAAATTTTCAATAGAACTTCGACCATGACCAGCTCCTAGCGTTCATAAAGACATACATCAGGCCAAGCATAAAGGGTGAGACTGTTGTTAAGTCATGAAAAAGATCTAGAATTATTTATTTTTGCAATTCTGAGTCTTTCACGTTTACTTGCTTTTCAACCTTTTCTTTACAAGGAAAAGAAATATAACTTCAAAGAGGGAGAAGAAAAACAAAGAAAATGCCTTGATTTCAGGAGCCAGGCCTTTCAGAAATGCACCAAGAATCCTGAATTTTAAAGTCCAGAGCATTAGCAAGCAGAGCACAAGACCCACTAACTTTCAGTAAGCCTTGTGGTATAAAATCCTCTTGAGCACTTACTAAATTCTTAGTATTAGCTCACAACTCATTCCAGAACTATAAAATTAGTTTTGTTACCTTCTTCGCTACCATACAGAACACAGCACCAGAATCATAAGTTACAGATGTGGAAATTCAACACTTCGAAATCCAGTAACACTGCACAACTACTTTGTTTGAATGGTTTTAGGGGCTAATGAGATGATTTTAACTACAAATTGAATCATTATTTCACAGTGTAACAGAATCCTAATGTAGCAGAGGTAGTATCAAGTAGGTCGAGCAGCATATGCACACACACATATATTTACTTTTATTTACACTTCACACAGAATAGAAAGAGACTCCAAAGTCCTGAGTACCTCAGTGTGAGCCTGTCTGAGGTGTTTTTGTACAGCATGTGTTGCCTTCATTTATTTAATGACTTGCTCTCTCCCAGCACCCACAAGATGACCCCTTCTCCCACAGTCTTTGCAAAACTGACTAGCTTGTTCATGTGCAGTGGGAATGACAGAGTTGGGAAATGAAGGATCTTTTGTGCTCTGAAGGTCCAGGCTCTGAACAGGTACCGCACTTAAAAATCTCTCCTGGATGAGATTATTCAGGAAATGTACTGTTAGCCAAAACAAATGATTTTTGGTATCTCTTTAAAACATTTGGCTGTGCTTTCCCACCCAACAACCAAATGCAGAAGTTACTGAAAACAAAAATGTTCATGCAAGGTAATATGGGAAGTTTTAATTTAAGTCCACAGAAGTCAAGTTATATCTTGTTGTGTTTGGTCGCTGCTGTCTTCAACAACACATCAAACTATAAAATACACATTGGCACAATCTAAGTTAAAAGGGTCATCTTAACGTCCGAGATCCAAGCTTCATTCTAGCTACATCAGCCTAATAATACATGGCATACTAAGCCAGTGAAAAGGACTTTTAACTAACAGTTACAGACAAATTCCAAACCTATGCAAGTACCAATGTGCGCTGCTTTATTAAGCTCATATAAAATAAAAAATGTATTTTAAATCAAACACGTCCGAGACCAAAAATCCCCGTTTGGACAGGCAGTACCAGCAACCAAGAAACTGCACACAGGAGTGCAGCTACTGGAAGAATAATTGGTCTATAATGACAAGTAAACACAGCATTTTGCTGTTTCTCCTTCCCCTTCAATGGCTGCTGGCTTTTGGAATTTGCATAATAAAAAATTTTTGCTGAAGGAAGAAATGGAGCTCCCATGGGGCAGCTTTAGCTGTCACCCATGCGGAATCGGCTTTTCTTGGAGTAAAGTATCCCATTTATTATTATTCATAACTGTAAAGAGAAAGAAAATTTTTTCCCTACTCAGCCTAGTAAGATGTAGGAGGGAGGAAATAAAAAATAAAAGGAAAAAAAAAAAGAAAAAGGCTCTCTCACTTGCTACTTTTGCAAGCAAGTCCACTCAATTCAGACCAAGGCCAGCAATTTTGCCTTTTGTGCCTTCCCACTTCTTTGATGGAGGCCAGTACCAGACACTGCTCTGCCCCAGGTTCATTCACTACATTATCAGAAGCCTGCCCTTTCTTTGTAAGAGAAGTAATGATGCGTGCTAATAAAAGAAAACAGAATTTGTCTAGTCTGGAGAAGCCAGTTTGTCATCAAAGACTTTGCTATCAGTAAATAAAAATAGAAGCCTTTGAGCAAACCAGCAGAATTTTAGCCAGTGTGAAAATAATTGAGCTACTATCCTTTTTCAAAAACTACGCTTGCATTGGGTCACCCCAGACAGAAGAAAAAAACAATTGTTCCTTAAAATGTTATAAACATCTGCGCAGACACCATTGGTACCCAGGGATTTCACAGCATGCAGACTTTTAATTGCCTCTCCTTCTTCTCTGCAGATGAAGGCATCTGAAATGTTTATCTCTAGTGCACCTTACTGGGGAATATATTAGTTCGTAAAATAGAGCAGGATTACAAAGAAAACGTCTGAATACATATGATGTCTTGACATAACTTTCTACAAGTGGCCTTACTGTGAGCATACTCCACTCTATCTCAGCATGTGATTACTGTTTTGCCATATAGGTCGTATTCAGAGCTTTGAAGAACTACATAGCTGACCTGTAACAGCTTCCTCAATGAGGTCATTGATCTGCAAGCTCCAGTATTATATTCCTTTTCCTCTTTTTAATTTCAAGTTATAGTCTTTTCTCAAACACAGTGCAATCATTTCTGGAACAAACTCAAGTCACTCTGCACATACCCTTAACACTAATTAAATTACAGCATCATATATAGACCTTCTTTATTTGCAAAAGACTGTAAATAAACTCTGCATTTGCTGGGACAAGGATATTCTTATTGACAAATATAATAAAGTTCTGTTCTTTAATCTCCACAGCATATCAGGAATGCTACATTCCATCCATCCATCGCTTCAACCTAAACAGCTTTTTAGGATGGGTTTTTTCATAGGATGAAACTCCTCTCAGATCAGGCATCTGTTGTTTCTCTACAATGTAATATTCTTACCTCATCCAACCATAACTTTTGTGGCACTATCAAACTGCATATCTTCGCAAAATCTGTATATCTTCGCAAACAATTTTTCCAAGTGTGCTAGAACACGTCTGGACAATATGAAGATACTGAAAGCATCTCCAACACACCACATGGCAGAAGAGCAGTGTGTTTCTGGTCAGCACCTTGGGATAACTAAATACATGGTAAGCAAGGGGCTAGGAAATTGGGACAACAAAGGCTGCTGCAGCAGGAAGAGAAGGCCAGGGCTACAAATGAGTGTTTATATAGTAGCAAGACTGTGGGGGCTATTGAAAGCAGAGGGTACACAACCTAATGTGAGTTGTTAACGACCGGCCTGTTTAAATTGTCCTTTCTAATGGCTGAAAGTAGTACTGAAATATTAGACAGGTTTCTAACAAAAACATCCTGTACTTATTAAAATGCTTAGTATATTTGCACGTATATTTTTAATGTGTATATATATTTCTTGAGATATGCGAAATAAATGAATATTGCTGCCAGGTGTCACCTGTCCCGGATTAAAGTATCTTTTAACCTGAAATCATAGACCCAGCTTCTTTTCCCTATAGAAGAGCCCGGTCCATTAGCATCTCTACAATTTCTGACTTGCTGTGCTACTTCAATTCCATTAACCCAAAACGAGTTGTGGTGGAATATGGTTGCCACACAGCCTGTTGTTGTTATGTATGGCCAGAACACTGTTATGTGGTCTATATGCCGTTATAGATGGACTAGAATTCAGATCCTCCGTATTTCTTTCCTTTCCTCCAACATATAGGTCGAAAATGCATAATCCAGTTGGTTTATGTCAAACGTCAAACAGGATGTGAACCCCTGGGAAGCAGTCCAAGTCAGAGCATGCAGTTGAGGCTGAAAAAGCAAAGCCTCCGTTCACAGATCTCTCCCTGATTTGGGGCAGATTACTACCGACTGTCACTGTCTATCAAGCGGATAAAGATATTAACATTCTCTGTAAGGTGCTTTGTGATCTGTTGATTGGAAGCATTAGTTTATATATCATATATATATATATTCCTTGGCATTTTTTAAAGTGTTTTAAATAAAAACAGCATGGCATAAAACCAAATCTTGTTTCACCCAAATTGCTCCTGTACAGGTAGTTTCTTTCTGACATGCTCAAAGAAAACCCATATATTCACACACACAGCATGAATGTGTATGGCAGAGTGTGGTGGGAGGCCTCAATGGAATACTTCATTAAAAAACCAACCAAACAAAAAAAGTACATTCCACATCGAACAAGTGTCACCTGTTGCAAATCATTTAGACTACTAAGGGGAGCCACAAACCTTGCAACTCCACGGAAGGATTAGACGGCATTTGACCAGGAAACGTGTGTACTACACGGTGTGTACAAACCACTTACAGGCTTGCGGGCTTCAGTGGAACTTGGACATCTGCATGTTTCCCCTTGGCCCCAGGTTTCTGAACTTGAACAACTTGAATCTAATGCAAGGACACTTTAGGCTTCAGAGAAAAGCCCCTAAAGGGAACAGAATGGAGTCGTATCTCATGTTGCACGTCACTAAGACAGTTAGAATTCCCCAAGTTTCAAGACCAGAAACAGGTTATGCTTTTCTAGCAAGTCCAGTGACTCCTGACTGCACAAGATTTCGTAACTGTGTCCACGTGGTCCATTGCTTTTTGGTAGGGCAAATTAACCCTTGCTGAGCCCAGTACTGCAGCAGCTACACTGCTTCCAGCTGTACCTCAGCTTCTGCATTTAAAGATATACCTGATTGCAGTCAGGTTCACATTCCTTGTGACCAACAGCATGGACTAGGTTTTCTTTTTTTCAGCTTGCTTCAGCAGGCCTTGCAACAGTAAACTATGACCATTATAATCACTTGGTTTGAATTGTCTCACAACTCTTTACCGTGAGCCAGGCTAACAAAGATGCTCCTCTCTTTCCACAGGTGGGTGGACTCTACTAAAAATGCAGCTCCTCTTTTGCCCTACGGCTGTCTGGAATGAAGTATCCATTCCCTTCATGCTAGCAACAATTCTTGAGGAAGGATCGATATTTAATGAAAAGTACCTCGGGTTCATCAATTACAGCAAGTAATCCCACTTACTATTGGACAGTAAGCAGCGCAAATCTCCAGCAGAATTTGTTATTAAACAACTGCATAAGCATATGAAGAATTACTGCTATTTTTTGTTTTCAAACATCTGACAATATGATTCAGCCCTGAATATATTAAAAAAAAAAATGCATCACGAGCGTCTAACTGTCATGTTGATTTTCAACTCAAAGTGTTCTTATGGTATAAGAAAAAAGAGGCTTTAAAAAAAAATAAAGCTTGCCGAATACAAAAAGGATTTTGTCTCTGGAACTGGGACAGAGCATGCCTGATCAGAATGGGTCTCTAAGTTGTACTGACTTGTTAATTATCACATAACAGCAAAAAGAGAATACTACAAACACCAATTTGAGCTAATTCTTAATAGAGACAGGGAGATTTTAAAGCATTTAGGAAAAAAAATTGTGATTTTTTACTACATTCAACTAAACTATGAGTGGTTTTAAAAAAAAAAGTTATAGATCAGTCACGGACTATGATGGTGACAATTTTTTAAAAGTGTTCCCATATACCACATATCAATGAAAAACCTCAAGCTCATTACAAGAGCTCTCCCTTGAACATGATAACATGTGCATGAAGCTCAGAAAATAACACCCATGGAGACTTAATTTTAAAATGCTCCATGACCAGTCTATTCGGTATCGTACTTTGAAAAACATTTAAAACTAAGTGTTAAAAATTGTTCAGCCTCTTACTTTGTTCTACCCTCTACCTAACACTTGTGTCTTCTTGATTTAGGCTGGCCGCTGCAGGAAGCTGTATGTCTGCATCCCAAAAGATAATAAGAACACTCAACATCGTTATAAATCCTTCAGGGCCAAGTGCACATGTTCTATCAAACATGAGCAGCAGTAAGCAGAGAGAAGCCATCTCACGTAACTTCATATGCCTGAAGCGAGGTGCGAGCAAAACTGAAGCTCGTACCACCATCAGTGGAATCACAATCAATCCCATCTCCAGAGGGAGACCGATATGACTTTTCTCAAATGCCTTTTCTTGAATGTGATCTCTGTCTACAGGTGCCCGTATTCCTCCAGTACAGATGAAATCTGTTCCAAGAGTAACATTTTCCCATTTATGACGTTCGAATCAGGCATACTTATAAATACAATCAGCTTTGAATGACATAGCAAGCAACAGGCTCACAATCAAAAGGCAAAGATTTGACGCCATTATTTGCAATGTCACTGCTAAATAAGATATTCAAGTTTATAATAAAATTTACAAATTTACTGTAGTGGTTACTGCAGCATATCTATAGTCTAGTCTTGCACAAATAAACAAAAAAAAAGCAGATTGTTCCACCCCACATGATCTTGTTAAACTACTTTTGAAACCACTACAAAATGAAGTGTTTTATTAGCCTCACTTCTTCTAACATATGTTTGTAAAATCAAACTACAACACTGAACTATTTTTCACACAAATCCCATAAGCTAAAGCTATGGATAACCAAATAACATATACAGCTCCCTTTTCTGCAAGCCCGAACCTCTCCATCATGTTTCATTAACAGCTAATACGGAATTAAGTTGTGTCACCTGCACACATCTGGTTTTTACAGCTAGATACTGAATGAAACTTCATCTGAAAATCAATTGAGGAAGACAACAACCAAGGACTACACTACGGCAACTCAAATTAAAGACAGATTTATAAAGCAGTAAGAGGCAAAGAACAAAAGAGATCCATTCCCAGTTTAAAAAAAAAGTGTAGAACAGTCATCTGAGAAGCGGACACAGTGCTCAACTCCCCACAAGCAGAGTAACACAACAGCAACTGACAAAGCAATTGGTGCACACACTAAACAAAGGGTTAATCTGTCCTTCCCCAAATAGAGAAAAAATAAGATACATACAATACCTGGGTAACACATATTTCTCTATATATTTAGAAACACACACATACATAAAAAATAAGGCTAAATGAGCACTCCAATTTTAGGTAAACCTGTCCATCCACCTATCTGTTAAAAAAACAACCACCACCACACAAACAAATCAGTATTAAAGCAACTGTTGATACTTCTTCACTCATTATTGAAAAGGAGGAAAAAAACTTAAAAAAAATGAACTGTTTTATCTACTACTTACATAAAAATCCAAGAGGCCAGGGTCTACTCAAAGCGAAGCATAATTTCAGCAATTGCCATAAATTCACCAAAAGCTCCATCTCCAATACAGCTTCAGCAACTGCCAGGTGCTAAATCCTTTAGCTCAAATTTCTCCTAACAAGCAAAATCATCTAAGGAGTAACAGATACTGGTCTTCTGTGCAGGACTCATCTACACAATGAATTAACTGTAGACATTTGATCTTTTTGCTAACAATCTTCTGAATGTTCTTGTTCCAGACTTAAGAGTACCTTGTTCCAATTTAGCTTAATCCACTTCATCCAGCTGGAGCGAGACACACTTATACCACAAGAGCTAGATGGAATTGAGGTACTTAATTCTGAAATTGCAATCCAAGACCTAGTCACCCGGGTTTAGATTACAGCTTGCTTCATTGTTTGCATGGACAAATCTTCAGGTGTCCAAAGATGCCTAGTCTTCCTAGTCTGAAGACCTCCTAGCCCAAGGAAACAAATCTCTCGCATTCATGAAGAGCCAAAAAATTGCCATCCCTCCACCTAAAATCTCGGAGGTCAATCTGACATGCATGCTGAGTGCATCTAATATACTGACATGACTTAAGAGTTCTTTATAATGTCCAAGTACTTTACTGATTACTCTTCACAGGAGAGCTACCAGAGTAGGAAACAACGGCAATGCAGCCTGCCTGAGCCTGGTAGCACTGTTACCCAGCAAACAGGAGGCGCAGATTCCACAGCCTCCTGCTGGAACTGGCCGCTGTGTAGCCAAGAATGCCAGTTTGTGTGGCTGGAAAGAGGAAGCAAAATCATAGGTTGCCTCTGTAGCTTGTCAGTGGACTTAACAGAGGTGGGGAGAAGGTCTGGACTTCTCGTGAATCTCGGATGATTTCTAAAATTTAATTTGTTGGGTAGCAGGAACCGTAGGCAGTAGCTCAGTACAAACACACTGAAAGCAGACAGAAACTAAGAGGAAGTCCACCTCTCTCTATCACACGCCCTCAAGCTCCAGTCTTCTCCAACCACGGCTCCACATCCATACTTTCACTTTATTCTCCACTCATCCCAATCCACTCACCTCCATTCCCGTACGGCGATTAGCAGAAATTGCATGTGGGAAGGTACCTGAACTGAAGGGTTAGCATCTCCACAGAGACAGCTATGGACAGTGAGTGACTGCTTGTATATGGGACTTCACCAAGTGGTTCATATAACCACCTCCACACAGAAAATTACTTTCAACGTATCACTCACAAGCAGTTTCTTTGGTAACCACCAAACTCTTATCATACATAATAAACTTAGTTTACCTGGCAGAGTCAACACTCAAATGTTCTGAAAAACCTGTTGATCATTAGGAGTTGTATGTCCTAGGCACATATTTATCACTGTAAAAGCCAGGAATCATCTCTCCTCCAGTTATGCCCTGTTATCTGGAAACCAGGTAGAGGCGCCACAACATAAATTTAGGAAATTTGACCAGTGCTCTAGATGTGTTTCACTGGAGCTTTGAATCAAGCACAAGTAGGAGTTTCCAAAACTGTGCCTCCTCACATACCAAATAAACTACAAGACACCCAACACAGCACTTTACGCACTACAATTTGGTAACCTGAACTTCTGTCATGTATGCTCCTAGACTGAAACACTCAAGTAAATTACTGGATCTAACCCAGAGAGCCATATAAAATCAATATAAAAATTAAGTCAGGAATAAGTATGATGCTTTAAGTTTATAACCTGCCTTATTTCAGGATAACTTTCTGTTGCAGGGTAGTCCTCCACAGCTGCTGTAATCTGCAGACTATCATTTCTGTTCTAGCAATACAGTGTATTAATTTAGTTTGCATGTCTTTTATTCTAAACAAACCGAAGCTATTTAAGAAAAGCTATTTATGTCAAGATTTATACTACCTGAAAAAGCAGTGAAAAAGGTTTACCGTTTCAATAAAAGAACACTGTAAGTTCATTTGGGTCAATACAAAATACAATGGTAAGAAGTATTTTTGAGTAACGACTCTGCAGGTGCACTTACTTCACAATCGCTGCCACACTCGGGAGTTATTCTACAACTAGGCAAGCCCTAGAGATATGATATTATTGATCTCCATTTGTAAATTTGAATTCAAACAGAAATTTTACAGATTGGGATCACTGAATGGAAATCGAATAATATTTCAACTTTGTATCAGAAAGTTGGGAAGCCTCAGTGTGTGTAAATACTAGCCAACAGTTAGTAATTTTCCCTTAGCTTTGTAACTTAAAAAATTCAAACATCTCCAGTATTTTAGTTTTGACACTGTAATAGCTACACCTAGATGCAATAACGGTTGTAAAGTAGATTTCTTTAAAGACTTACAAGGCTTCTCTTAAAATTTCTTTAGTTTTAACAGCCTAAGGAGAGCAAGAAGAGGCTTTATTTATAATATATGATTATTCTAAGGCAAACAAACCTGTTAATTATTGTTTGAGATGGATAACACAAGAAACTAACTGTAGTGTTCTCGATAAATGAGCTTTCTATGACACGATTATTTTTTTAACATAGCTTCAAATTCCCTTTCAGGTAACAAGAAGCAGCAGTTTGCAACTCTCAAAAAAGTCCTTGCTGTTTAGTTAATGCCTTTTCCTGAGTCTTCCTGTTTTTATGTAAATTAGTTACTACTATCAGACTAAGGGAAGAAAGTGAAGAAACATCCAGTCAAATCACTTTTCTGCTTCTAAAAAATAGCCACATTTTTGTGTTTCACATCAGTATAAACAAAGCGGTCCTGAATACTGCAGTACTACTACAACAACAACAGCAGTACTCCTGAGATTGTCTAATTTCACCACCTCACCATTACTTGAGGGAAGTCAGTGGAAATGCTATACAAGTAAACTCTTCATTAGCTCAGTCACACTAATCCCTGATGTAGCACAGTAACCAGAACATAAAATTTGCTTAGTGTTATTGGTGAAGAACTATTACTGAAACTGTTCACATCTACATATCCTTTATACTTGCACCTGAGAGAAACGCAGTTATAAAGTAAAGAGATTAACCTCTTCCAATTTAGTTAATTGATGTGGAATGAAGATTTGACTACAAGAAGCGGCGTAAAAATAAAGTTACTGCTACAACACATGAATGAGCAGGGCAAAATGCATGCATATGTACACACGAACCGAGAGAGGTTTAGTAACTACCAGAAACAGAAAACAGGATTAAACAGAGATTTCTGCCATGCTGTTACCTCCTCCCTCATCTCTAAACTAGGTTCTATCGTAATCTCATCTGTAATAACGTCTGACAGTTGCAAACTACTTCTAATCTCATCTCCTACTTTCATCTTTCATTTGTATTTATTTCACTCCATCTGAGGTTGTTCATTATTCTTTACAATATTATTACAATTATTTAATACATCAGTATAGAGCTAAAGGGCCCTAAAAATAAGGTTTCCAGAAGTTCTATTATTGGCTTTTAGCTACGATTATTTTCTTTGGCCTTGTATTTAGCTGTTAGTATTTTTGATTGAACCCCAGCAGGCTTTTCGGGACTTCTAGACACTACTGAAATACAATCATCTTTTCCTTATCCGTAAGTGGATTAGTTAGTCTGACTTTATATGGTGTAGCTGTCTGCAGTGTTGCGTCCTGCACACCCAAGGCATGCACTTGCACCAAAACCTGCCTTTCACTATAGCGTCTCCTTTCTGAACAAGGCTTTTGAGCATAGCTTCAGAAGATGCACGAACCATATACAGTCTTACAACTTAAGCCTCCATTCCCTGCATTAGTTATGATTTCTCACCTTATCACTCCATTATTCCAGGTAAGTAAGAGACAACTGTAAACAGGGGCTGACTTTGTGCATGCATCAAACTCCAAACTCCTAAAGGAAGCTAAATAGTTGATTTCTCTTTGGTCCTAACAGTAAAGCCTAGCCTTTGTAAAGTGAAAAGAAGTAGTATCTGATCTACTTGCATCCACTAGTTTTCAATCAAACAGGAATTCACTGGTAGCCACCTGAAGCCAAACGATAAAATCGGAATTTTTTTTCTTGTGTTCAGAATAGCCTTGAAGCATCACCGTGTCACAAGTGACAGCCTCACATCTGCCTCAACTACCTATATACAATATAGTTATGTAGTATTTAAGTAATCAGCTTTTTTTTTAACAGCAAAACAGCAACTTTATTTCATCTATTTTCTAGTGCACTTAAAAATAGTAATAAAACATACAGAAAGGTTGGAAGAAAAATTCCTCTCTGCTTATACTGTTGTAAGATTCTGTGGCTAACCACATTTCTCACCTAGTGGAATTTTAGCACTGTGAAGTCCAAAGATTTGACCATTTCACGTTACATTGGTTTTCAGTTCTGGCGTATGCTTTAAGCTTCCCACTTCCTTCTTCAGGACATTAAGCAAAGTTCTAGAACTATCCAAAATCTTCATGTAAGCAGCTTCAGTTTCAGCAAGAATTTTATCAAGCTCATTCCGTGAAGCTACCTTTTGGGCCAGGTTTTCACATACACACTCCAGTTGTTCATTCAGAATTTGGATTTCATGCTGGAGTTTATTTTTTTCCTCTTCTGCTTGTTGGATTTGTTTGTTCAGCTCTTCTTTTTGCATACACAAGTCTTCAATGCATTTCACTAGTTCATTATTGTAACCTTGAAGAACGGCTCCCTGCTGAGTCATCCTCCACTCCCCTCCCCGAGCTCTGCCACTGCTCCTTGAAGTCCCCTCTCAGCAACGGCCTTCTGCACTCTAAGAAAAAACAACCAAAATCAGAAAGAAAAATTCCATAAGAGAGTTATCATGAATGCTACTCTAGCACAGACAGAGCCAAGAGGAAAGATGCTCTGTTTGAGGTTAACATGCTAGTTCCGAGTTGTGCCACATCTCTTCCCTTTTCAGGGAGGGAGTGGGACAAAATTCAGCATTTCCACTATACCTTTAGTGAAGGCTGATCTCTCCTGATACTCACACAGCAATGCTCAACTCCGTTATCAAAAAACTTCTATTACATTTTTGAATATCAATACCATTCTGAACACATGACGCCTTATACCTCAGACTTCGAGGGTTTGGTCAGAAATAACCAAGCGACCCTTCCCCAGGAGAAGGCTCAGCAGTCACCACCAGCAGCGGCACCCACTCGGCCTCTGGCGAAGGAGATCTTCCTCGCAAACCGAGCGCCAGGCATTCGCTTCCCAAGAGCTCGGGGCCACCTGAAGCAAACCGACCTGGCGCTGTTGGCTACTCGCAGGCGCCGGGACGACAATCTTACGCGGGCGAGCTGTGGTCGCCGGAGGCGGCCGTTAGCGCCCCTCACCCACCCCCCCACCCCCCCTCAGCACCCCCTCCCGCCCACCCCCGGCGGCGGCTTCACCGCGCCCGGGCCGTTCTGCCGCCAGCGCCTCGCTCCCTCAGCGGCCGGGGCTGCGACAGCCTAGCGGCGTTTCTTCAGGGGCCGGCAGCAGAGCCGCGCCATGGCGGGTCGGGAAAAACCGGCGCCGCCGCAGGGGCTGGGCGGCAGGGCCGGGCCTGACCCACGCGGCCGCCACCTCCCCAGGGACATCTTAACAACCTCTTCACCGCCGAGCGCTTCCTCGTAGAAGACAAGCCATACACAAAATGGCTCCTGCCTATACATCAAGTCCCCAGGCGGAAGGGGAGGAGGGGGTAGGTAAGAGGAGACCTTCCCTTTCCTATTTCGCGGCCGGGCGCCGCTCCCCCCGCCCCGCCGCTTCTCTCGCAATTCCCCCTACTGCCCCCACCTGCCTGGCGTTCCCGCCCTGCCGGCCGCCAGCGAGAAAGCCGCCTGCCCCGCTGTGGCCCGGCTCCCTCTCGGCCTCGCCCTCCCGCGGCGCGGCCCCCCAGGCGGCGGGGGCCCCTCGGCCAATAAGCCGGGCGCGCCCGGTCACCGACTGCTCCGACCGGCAGCGCCTCGGCGCCGCCGGGTGAGGGGTCACGGAAATAGCCGAGCGTTTCCGAGCGCGGCGCCACCCTGACGGGAGCGTGAAAACATCTCTACGGAAATAACCGATGTTTTCCGAAGACAGGTAGCGTTCGGGAGAGTTAGACGAGGCGGGCCGGCCGATAGGAGGAGGGGGGAGGGAGGAGAATTACGGAACGAGCCGATGTTTGCCGAAGGGAGAGATTGAAGGGCGTTTGGCTGGGCGAAGGCAGCCGATGTTTCCCGAAGGCAGAGTCGCCCGAGAGCAAAGGGGACAGAGGGGACGGAGCGTGTCGGAAAGAGCCGAAAAGAGCCGACGTTAACCGAGCGCGGCGTCTCCCGAGTTTCCCGGATGTAGTTGGAGGAGCGGCGGCGGCGGTGGCGGCGGCGGGCGCAGCGGGGGGAGGAGGCGGCCGCGGCGGCAGCAGCAGCGGCGGCGGCGACGGCGGCGGAGTCCGTGCTCCCGGAGCGTCTCAGCGCGCGCAGGGCCGAGTTGCTGGCGTCTCCCCTCTCGCTGTGCGCGCAGGAGATGGGCCCGTGAGCGCTGCTCTCAGCCGAGCTGCCCGAGCCGCCCCCTCCCTCCCTTCCCCCCTCCCTGCCCCCGGTCGGCGGCGAGGCGGAGCGCTGCCTCCCCCTCCTCCCCCCTCGGCGCCTGTGGCCCGGCCGCGGCCGTCCCCTCCTGGTCCCCTCACACTCTCACACACAGGCCGGGCATTGATGGTAATGTATGCGAGGAAACAGCAGAGACTCAGTGATGGGTAAATCCCTTCCTCTTCCTCTGGCCCCTGGCCCCGCGGGCTCTCCCCCTCCCCTCCGCCATGTTCGGGCCCCCTTCCCCGGCGGCCGGTAACGGTCGTTCGCTAACGTCTCTCTCTTTCTCTCGCTTTCTCTAGCTGTCACGACCGCAGGGGGGACTCGCAGCCCTACCAGGTACCTCAAGCGCCGGCCGCTAGGCCCGGGAGGAGGAGCAGGAGAGGGGAAGGGGGGGGAGCTACTCCAGCGGAGGCTTCGGCCGCCGGCGCAGGCCGCGGTGCAACAGACGCCTCGGTCCCGTCCCTCAGCGCCGTTTCGGGCCCGGGGGGGAGCGGAGCGGGGGGTGGCGGCGGCGCGCGGAGGGAATGGTGCTCCGGCGTTCTCCTGGGGCCTGCGGGGCCGGGGCGAGGAGGCGAGGCCTACTGCGACCCGTGTAGGGCTTGGGCCTAGGAGTCGGGGAGGGTACGGTACGAGGGGCGGGAGAGCGAGCCGGGGTCACTTGCAGTGGAGCGGAGATCCAGGGGGAGGTGAGTGTTTTCCTTTTAAAAACAAAAGGCATCTTGTTCTTCCCCCACTCCCCTCCCCAAGTCCTTTCTTCTCCCCAAAACTGCTGCTGTGGACTGTAACCTGAGCAGGGCATGGTTTTAGACCCTGGATAACTGGGGTTGCCAGTAAGGCTTAATTTCTGCAGTTGCCAGCTGCTAGGCATGTTCAGAAACCATCAAATCTTTAAGCCGCTGACAATAACCTCAGTTTCTGTAAGGCGAATACTGTATTCCTCTCCTGTGTCTGCTGGAAAAAACGGTTCTCAAGGTGTGAATCTAGGGAGTGCTGTATATTGTCATATTGCTCTCCTTAGGGCACAGAATTTAACTGTTCTATTACATTTCTGTGTATTTCTGTCACTGTGAAGTGTAATCTGACAGTCTAAAGCAGCTGTCAGTGACAGTTCATATAAATGTAAACATTTGCCACTCACAAGCTCACACTATGAATTCAAGCTGGTCAAAAGCGTAATTTTTGGTAAATACTTCAAAGTGAATTGTCACATTAGGTGTTCTGGGCCCGCAGAATTCTAGGGTTTTTTCTTATTACATCTGTTACAGTGTTGCTAGTAGTAAAAAATCTTGCAGAAGTTCAAGGTAGCGGTAAACTGAGTGGCCTTCACTAAGGTATGGAGGACATATTCAAAGTTTACAGTGATTAATTGTAACTTTCCGTTTATATTCTTAATACCAGGTGGAGACCTGTGCTTCTTCCAAAAGTGTAGAAGTACCGTGGCCTGTTTACTGCTGAAAATGAAAAGTAAAAGTACTGTGTAAAGATCGAGAAATTAGGTTTTTCTTAACAGCAAGTATTACGTTGGATGTAATAGTGGGAGAAAATGACTTGAGTTCTAATTAGAGAACTTGTTGCTTTAATGTAGGTAATTAAAATTAGAAAGACTAATGCTGGTTGTTTAAATAGGAAATGAAAATTAATTAACTTTAAAAAATGTTTTAGAGATCTAAAATTTAGAAATAATATTTTAATAATCAGTTTTGTAACTTTGTATTTAATGTAAATGCCTGTTCTCTTGTGATCTGTTACAGGCTCTTAAGTACTCATCAAAGAGTCACCCCGGTGGTGCTGATCACCGTCATGACAAGATGCGAGACACCACAGATCCTTCGCCACCGAATAAAATGTTGCGGCGCTCTGATAGCCCTGAAAACAAATACGGTGACAACACAGGGCACAGTAAAGCAAAAAGTGTGCATACTCACAGAGTTAGAGAGAGGGATGGTGGTGAGTTATCTTTAACCTTTATTTAAGCAATTACTAGTATCTCATAAATATTAAAATTTAACCATTATCACCTGAGCGATGAGAGTGTTACACTAAACGTGCTTTGTACCGTGCTTGAAAGACTGTAGGAAAACTGAAGTGCAAGTTTCATTGGAAGCAATAATTTAGGCATTGTAACACCTATTAATTTCCTAATTTTACAGGTATGATAGTTTTTCTTATAACTAGAAAGATGGCATAAACTTCTCTTTTTTTTTTTTAAATTTAATACTTTAGACATACTGCAACATTTGATAACATGAAATAATATTCTGAATTTTTTCACTAATAATAAATACTAGCTAGTTTAGAGACTTTAACAACTGTGTGTTTTGGTGCTATACTGTGTAGTTACGTGCTTCATAGACTAAACCCCATAAGAAATGAAAAAAGCTTCGTATTTAGTTGCTGCATAGAACTCTTAACAATCAGAAAGTGATAATCAAAGGTAGCACTTACTAGAGCCTTTCTTGGCAGGAGCTTAGAGAATAATGTTCACAGTCAAGTCAGCCTCTTGTGTTTTTACAGGATATTATAGACAGTAGTAATATCCCGGAAATTTTGTAACTGATGTTATTTTCTGTCCTTTCTTCCTAGAAAGAGGAAAGAGTAGGATTTTCCTTTTAATAAAAAATGGTAACAGTTGCAGTTTAGAACCGCTGTTACTGACTGAATTTGAAAGTGTGTTTTCTGTTTTGTAAGTACTGTATTTGGTCTCTGTATCAAGTTATAAAGTGAAGTATTCAAGTAGAGAACTTGAAAATTAAATCAAATTAAAGCTTTAAATCAGGGCTTCTTTGTTCTATATAAAGCTAACAACTTGTGATGTACAGATACATTTATTGCTGCAGTTGTAACTTGTTACAATAGTTAAAATAAATAAAATATCTGTAAGAATCTTTTAGGAAATACTAGTTCCACACCACAAATGTCTTTATGCTATCCGAGAGTTCTTACCATTCCTATTTGTTCTTCCTTCTTTGGATTAATACAGAGGCTCTGTAGACCACTGATAATGTGATATTATTGTGTAGAATGGTTATAAAAACAGACATCTTCTGTTGGTACACTGATTTTCATTATATCTGATCACACTTGAAAGTATGGTAATCTCAGAATTTAATGCATGTGCCAGGCCAGTAGGCTGCTATTCTTTGCTACTTTTCAGGACACAGAGGTGTCCTCTCTTATTTCCCGTTCACCTGTCCAAAGATACTTGTCCTATATGCTCTTGCAATTCTGCTTAGTTTTGCTGTAATCAGTATTTCTTTCTGCCTCAGTGGAGCTACATTTAATGGAGTTAGGCATATGTGAAAGCAGCTGGGGGATGAGGCTCTATATGGGGAGTGTACTTGCTTATTAGTGTGTTGGAATTGTTTTTAAGATAGGAAGGACGTTCTAAAGTTCTCACTGAGTCCAGCTGGATTTAATAGTGGGGGAATGAAGTGTGAGTGTATACAGTAACAATAAAGGAAAACGAATTATTTGTAGTTTTGTAAGTGGAAGGAACGCTAACCCACTGTACCTTCTCCTTCGCCAAGGTGTTAACACAGTGGAAAATTTCCTTTATTCTGATCTGAAAGTGGTCCTTTGCACATCATATGTTAATAGACTGGGAGAAGGAAGTAGTCCTCAACAGTCTGAGGGAAGATACTAATTTTAAAATATGAAAATTTGTACTATTTAATGGAAATAATTTTTTTTTTTTGGTGCTGTTAGTAAGGTTAGTTTGGCCCCGGTTTCTGCTTTTTAAAATGTATTCAAAACAACCAAAGTTATGTTAAATCCTGTGTATTGCATGTAGTAAACCAAAGCTGAGCAGGAGGACATCAAATTTGAGTTACTGGATCTTTCTGTCAGTATGATTTGAAGGTAGGTGTTAGAATATAGGTGAAGTGCTATGGTATTACGGACATTTGGATATTATGCAAAAGTCATAATTAATAATTTACTATATTCTTTGTCTATTGAATTACACTAAGATACAGTTATTGGTACAGCGTTTCCTTAGTTTTGTAATTACAGACATAACAATGGAAAAAAGAAAAAAAATTTTAAAAACTCTAAAATTTTCCACTGAAGTCCTAATATGACTGAAGAGTTTAATGCTACTGTAGTTTTCTTTTCTTTTTACAGTCTTTTGAGGGGAAAAAGAAAGTTTGGGGTTTTTTTTGGTAATTGCTGTGCATTTCATTGTTTTAAAATCAGTGGTGCTTGATTTGGAAATGGTACAAAGGTGTTATTGCCTTCCTATGAACTAGCTGAACTTAACAAAACAAACCTCATTAAAAAATTTCCAGTATTTATTTCCCCAAACTGCATTAAAGTCCCACACAATCAATCTCTTTTTCTTTCATCCCTTAGAAAACAAAACAGAACAAAAATCTGGTGTATTGCTACTGAACGTAAAGCCGATTTAACCTGGTCTCTGCCTTTCCAGTCAGTGTTTAAAACGCCGCCCCTATATATTTCTTAGTGATTTTTGCTCTGAAGAGAAACAGGAAGATTGACTGATGTAGCATACTGATAGTTGGGGCTCCTTTAGTCATGACTGGTTCACTTAGTTTTGACTTTTTTGTGGTAAAGACAACTGGCTAAATGTCATTTAAAGTGTACATGTATAAAATGTAAGAGCTATAATTAAATTGATTGAAAATTAATAACTCAAAAAAATGGTAGAACCTCCCTCTGCAAATACCTTTGGTACCTGTATAAAGGTATTTTGTTGTTACAGCTTATTTTTGTAATACTCATGGTAGAATCTTTTGTGTTTGTAGAACTGTAATCCATGGTAAGAAATTAAATTGCTGTCAATTAAGGTTTTAAAGTGTGTGTTATGGGTAAGCCCCCTGTACTGATACAGTGCAAACAAAGCATTTTTCGAAGTTGCTTACTGCATGGTTTCTGCGTGAAGAGTCTACATACAGAGATGATCATTTCTTTGGAGAGAGACTTCCAAGTGTACCTTGGACTAAACACGGTAGAGTACTTGAAAGTTTTTGTCACATCCCCGCTTTCCAAAGAGCACTTGTACATCGAGCATATCAAAAAACTGGAGTAACTTTGTTCTTGCTTTCGGGTCCTTGTGCATGGGGACATTGTCTCTATGCAACTGTTTAAAACATAATGAACAGCCACCCCCCTCAGTGCATCTCTTATTTCTAGGTCAGCTGCTGTGGGCAAGTGTGGAGTTTGAAGAGATTAGGGGGTCTTATGAGAGCAACTCAAGTGTGAAGTTCCTTAACAGTAACAAATAGGGACTTAAAGCTAGCATTGTTTACAGGGACTAGGACTATGAAGGGCCTTGTAGATGTGGAAAAGTGTTTCCGTTAAAGAAAAAAGGGAAGTACAAAAATTTGAGGGTTCTCATGCTTGAGGATGGAGAGGCTGAGAGCATAGATGGTCCTTGTAGGTCTTTTTAAATGCAGAAATGAGGTAATATTGGCGTACAGGAAATAAACAAATAGGTCAGATAGGTAACGTAGCTTTGGGAATGCTGTAAGGGAGATACATATTTAGGAGTAAAAATTGCAAGATGCAACCTTTGGAAAAAAAGGGAAAAGGGTGTTTCTTTCTACTTAAATATATGGAGCGGAATGACTTAATAAGACACATAGTAGAATTTTGCAAAAAAAAGTTCAGTTAAGCCACCTCTACTCAGTTGTTTCTTATTGTGAGGAAATTACTGAGTATTTTGCTACGTTTAAGACACTTTGAAAATGTATGTTTGCTTCTTGCAATGATCTTACTGAATTGTTTAAAAAAGATGGAGATCATTAATCACAGCATAAAATCTTCTGCTGGATTTGTGCTATGTAGGCTATTTTCGTGAAATTTGTTGATAACTTGTGGGATTTAAATTCCAAAATATAACTGAACTTTTGTGAATATGTTTCTTTTGCATTTTTTTTAATTGGCAATTAAGACTACTGTAAGTGATCACTCTTATTGACTGTAATACAGTTCTAAGATTCGAAATCCTACTGCTACTAGAGGCTGAATGGAATGTTTTAAATGACGATTTCCTAGTTTTATCCAAGTAGTGGTGGGAGCTTTTGTCATCAAGCATTGACTTGCTTTGTTTCCAGTGGTTCCTGCAGTTCAGGGTCCTCATGGCAAAGGGACAGTGAACAGCTGGAAACAGAGTTAGCTTTTCTTTCCTGTCTCAGCAACCTTCACAGTAGAGGAGGACAAGAGACTAACTGCTGATTAAATTAGTGTGATCATTGACCAGCACTCAGAGATAAACGGGGCGTTAGGGCAGGTTCAAGAAAGTGGAAGCTGCCTGTGCAGCCTGCACTGGAAAGACAAAATTGCAGTAGGTGGAAAGAGGGAAGTCTGAGAGTAATGAAGCATAGTGAAGGGTTGAGGAAGAAGTTGGAATAGATTCTACCTATTTAGGTAGTGTTAACTGCTGTTAATGCTAAAGTAATTATTCATTACTACGAAAACCGTTTCCTCACTGTAGCTGTACGGTCAAAGCTTGGATGAGAGAAGGCTGTGATCACAAATCAGAGTAGGCTCTCCAGGAAACATGCTTTGAACACCGCCCTCCCACCCCCAATATCGAAGTGTAAAAGAGGCGATTCACTCCCCTTCCTTGAATGTTGACTGTTTGGATGGCTCTAAAGGAGTTTGGTTTGGTGATTTGTTTGTTTTTTAAGATACATACAATTGCTTTCAGGACCATTCACCTCTTAGATGCTTTTCTCTGGATTCAGGAGGAAAAAAAAGATAGAAAAAGCAGATTTCTGTGGTTTTCTAATTGTGTTAAAAGTTTTCTTCCAAGTCTCACTAGTATTAGTACCTTCAGTTGAGGGGGATTAATTTTAAGTTGGCTTTAAAAGTTTAGGAATTTTATGTAGAAAGTAACTTTATATTTACTCAGTATATTTGGCGATGTTTCTGAAGTGAGTTTTTGCTGGATCAGTTATATAACCATTATTTTCTTCTTTTTTTTTATTTTGTTACTCTGCTGTGAGGATCTATAATCAAAAAGAAATTGGGAAGTATGTGATCATAGAATTGCAGTAAAGGATATGACTTGCGTATGTAGTTTTAAAATTTTGAAGTTTAGAATGTTGATGTTCAAAATTGCTTTTGAAAAGTAGCTGCAATGCTTGCTTCTAAAAAGCACAGAATGGAACATATAAAAACTGATTTTATGTTATTGATACTAGGAAAGAATTGTGATACTAATATGATGGTATTAAATGCTAAGTCTTTTAGGTGAATGGAGTCCTCTGTGTTTCTTTTCATGAAGTTCAAGTATCTGGAGTAGGTTGGGAGAGTGAAGGTGTGTTAATGGGAGACTTTATCCAAAGTGGAAGTTGCAGGAAACGGTAATAAGCAGCGCTGTTCATTTGTAACCTATTGCTGCAGTCACTTCCCAAAATCCATTCCTATTAGGGACTTTGACGTTGGGAATTTCCAGTGTCACTTATATTCTTACTTTCTTCTATTTACTAGTATATAGAGTACAGAGCTGTAAATAGATCCTCTGAAGGTTCCCTTTATGGTTGATCTGTTTAAGGAAATACGTATCTTAAAAGTGTTTTAAGAACTCATAAACTTAGTTTTTGGATTGTAAGTGTAATATGTTCAAGTCAGTCTAATAGCTAGACCTGGTAAGCTTTTGTACCTAAGCTTATTCAGGTTTTGGAAAAGGGAAAATACTGCCTATATACAAGATTTGTTAAATTTGGTTATCTTTAGTTCATAAGGTAATCATGAGGGAATGATTTTTACTTAGCATCATGCTTTCTTAGCTTATGCTTCAAGCCTCTGTCTTTGCAGAAATAGAATATACAGCCAACTAAACTTTTGAGTTGCTTTTCTGAAGGTAAAAACGACTGATGAGAACTGTTAGTTTCTGGTGAGCTGCCTGCTGCTAGGCTATAGTGAAGATAGCAATTTGTAAATTATGTGCCTTTTTTACTGGTATTACTCTGTATTCTGTAATGGCCCCCAATAACAGATAGTTCCTTAACCACTGCTTAGGACTCGGCTGCTTTCTAAGAGAAATATTGTTTATTGACAGTTTACATTTTTCCGTGCTGTTTCTACCTATTTTATGTAAAACATCAAGAAAGCCAAGCGTCATTAAAACTATACAGAGCTTGAAAGAGAAAGCTCTGCCTCTGTTTTGGCTGAAAGAGGAAGTGATGCTGTAATAACTTTGCTGTGGAAAATAGTAATTTAATGGCATCCAGCTTGCAGTGTTAACTACGTTTGTTTATGAAGTCAGGCTTTTTCCCCGGAAGTGCCTATGAAATTGTATAAAATCTCTCAGTCTACAGAGAAATTGTTTCTTATATAGTTCTCCAGTAAGGAAAAAAATTGTACTGGCAGTGAAAGGCAGTTCTCAACACTAATGCTTCTGGGCCTGTGCTTTGTCAGTAGTTTGTTGTAGTGTAAAAATGAATCCTTTCTGGACTTAAATGTAGCGCTTGGAAAGAGAAGTGTTTCTTTATATTGAGTTAAGATTGTTATCCTCTTAATGTTTTCTCTTGAGTTATGAAGGGGTCAGCAAATTTTGTTATACTTGACTGCAGGTGTTCTCTGCTGTAACTGCAGTATTAGAAGATTTCTGTTTCCTTTCTTGAAGACCTTTAACAGACTTCCTAGCTTTTAACAATGAAACTACCCTAGAAAAAGCATATAAATTCACTAGCTGTTCCTTTATCCCCAAAATATTTTTCTAGTAGTAAAAGAACGCTGCTTAGTTCTGGGCTTCTTTTGCTTGTTTTATGCATTTTGTGCAGGCTTACTTTTTTACTGAAGTAGTGGTTTTTTTCTATGAAAACACCAACCTAATCATACAGGGAATTCATGTCTAGATTTTGACATGAACCCTGTATCCCTTCAGTACTTTGACCTATTGAAAAAAAATACTAACCAGAGCAATTGTGGCTTACCAAACTTTTGCTGAATATTTTATCCCTTTTCTGAAATCAGAGCTTTCTGCCTGCAGTTGTATGTACAGGAAGTAATCTTAGAATTATACCATAGGCTAAAATTTTTGTTTATTGTAATTTTTGTTGGAAGTGTTGCTTTGTGAAACAGTATTTTGAAATTCATTCATCTGTAATGAGAGGAAAGTCTATGGTAATGAATATATAGGGAACAAAATTGCATTGGTTTCTGAATTGATGCAAATAAGCTTCTAAAATAAATGACTGATCCTGTAAATTTTAAACACTTTCTAAATTATTCAGAGACATCTCTTGAATCTGATATTCACCTGTTTTCCTGCTGCAGAAAGTTTTTCTCAAACCTTCAAAAGCAAAAACCAAACAAAACAGTGAAATAACGTAAAATTCTCCTATGTACACTTTAACATCCCTCCTGTTCTCTACTTTGAAGCCTGTGAAGCGAGATGCATGTTTTAAGGCACAAGTTGTACTTGCACTGCCTAGAAGTAGACTCCTGGGCAGTATTCAAGAATAATGTCCGGTTGGAAAGCCTGTCCTCCAGGTTACTGAAAAGGGAGAAAATTTTTGAGCAGATGACTAACAAGAGACCACACTATTCACTCTTTTTATCAGATGAGTTGAGATGTCTGGTAAGTTTTTGTGGCCTTGACTTAAGTTTCTGTGCATGCAGCAATGTTATATCGTGTTTGCAATGAATGGAAAACAAGAGGCCTGAAGACCTGTGTTGATTAGGCCCCATAGTACTTTGGGATAATCATTCTGTTCCTTACTGTGACTGTAAGGAAAAGAGCTGCAAAGGAACAGTATGTCAGAGTTCAGTGTTGTGATTTTCTCTACTTGAGTTTTAAAACATAACTTATTTTGATTCTACAGCAGAGGTATGATAAAAATGTTAATATCCTGCTTTTGTCATCACTCAGAGAGATGTAATGCACTATTAAAGTACTTCATGACAAGGGCAAAGCTGTCAGTAATATGAACAATTAGTTTCCAGAGTTAAATTCCTAGTGTCTGAGGGGCAGCAGGAATCTTCAGGATGTCTTTTTTTCTTTCTAAACTTTTGTCATTAATTTTCTGATACATGTCAACTAACTTCGTTGACCTGCTATCTTGAGTAGGCATGAAATAGGTGATTCTTAGCCACTAGGTACAATATTTTGAGATCTTCAACTAAGAAAACATTGTTTACATTGTATGTTTTCTAGATCAAAAACTGGTAACTGATAAATCCGAAACTTGTGATCATTAAATGAGTCTTTTTTTTTTTTTTTTTTTTAAATGTGCATAGGTTTGCTCTTGGACCGAAGTAATAACTTTTTTTACCTACAGGGAAGAAATCCTAGGATCATTCATATACTATCACTAAGTTTGAGACTGAATGGCAAATAATAAAAACTGTTCACTAGTACAGAGCTAGGTAAGTTGTACAAAAGCAAAAATGCTGTTTAATCTACAGGATCATGCAGTGCTGGTCCACTGTGTAAAAAGTTACAGGAAGGAGATGAAAGAGTTTAGGACTTTACAGAAAGTAGATACTGTGCAGAGCAATGACTCTTAGAACAGACATGAAACTCATACACATTTAAGAGCATAAATATTGAGTGCAGTGTTAGCCAGAAAGGATATATGATCAGAGGAATATCAAGTAGGAGTAGAGAGATTACCTCCTCTTAGTGCTAATGTGACAGCTACTGGAATACGGTCTCTGTTTTGATTCTCACAGTTCAGCAAGTATGCAAAACTGCAGATTTTCAGCGAAGAGGCAAGAAAATGACTGCCATTGGAACTCGTGCATTAGAAGGAGAGACTTGAAGAGCTCTTGGTATAGTTACAAAGAAAACATTAAGGGTTTATTTGGTTTTTATTTGATTAATAATTACAGGGGGAAAAAATGGCAAACTTGAGAGTTCTTGAATGTAGCAAACAAAGGTGTAAGATCCAGTTAGCTTAACCTAAATATTCAGAAAATAGAAATTTGGCACGATTTTTAATGTTGTTGGTAACAATTGGAGTGACTCATTGTGATGATTTTTGCAGGGGTGGAAGCTTTGAAACTGGATGACTTAAAAGACAATTTTCTAAGGTTTGTTTCATGCAGAAAGTTGAACTAGTTGATCAGAGGTCCACTGACAGATAAAACATTAGTGTGAATATTTGTAGTTTAAGCATTGTAGATTAGTGGATTTAAGATTGAAAGGGATTGAAAGTTAATTAACTTTGTAAGTAGCATTCCTGTTACAATTCCCCCCCTGCCCCAAGTGGTTGAGGATGGCATGTGAAAATTATGAACCTGTGAATGTGTTTCTTACTGCATTGTAGGATTTTCGGTCATTGAAGATATGTTATTTTGAGTGCTGTTGCGGGGTCAGGTGGAACTATGATGGATCTATTGGCAGTAGAATTCAGTATTTGCAGGTGCCTGCTGCACTGGGACAGGTTAAAGTTTTGTGGGCTCTATCAGCACTCTTTTTTTTTTTTTTTTTTAGGAGCAACTATCCTAAAAACTCTTTTTAGAATTTGATATAATCCAGATGATTTGATCTCTGAAATTTCTTTATGTATAAAGTGTTCAGAATTTATCTGCAGTTCAGTACAGTTTATACCAGACTTAGTATGTAGAGTGTGTTTCTTCAGTCATGATTGCACACTTCCACTTTAATGCAGACTTCCGGTGTTTTTCACTGGTGTATACGTTTACCAGATTGAACTTTAGTTTGTTGGCCATAACTACACAGCTTGATCTAGTTAGACAGTATCTTGAGTGTCTTGAAATTGCTTTGCTGTTTTAGATTTGCAGAATTTGCATGTAATAGAACATTAATTTCTTCTTAAGTTTCTTGTTTTCTTCGCTGGAAGAACTTGTTACAGAAAGGTTGACATGCTTGTCTCACATGCTTTGTAGAGTGATTTGTAAGGCCTTTCCCCCTCTCCCTCCCTCCCTCCCTCCCCACCTTCCAGCATATGTTTGATTTCGAAGTTAAATTTGTTAATATGAAAGTTGGAGAGTTATTGATCGCTTCTGTAGATAAAGGTTTCTCTTTGGGACAGAGAAATGCTGTACTCCTTAAACTCATTGTCATATATCATGTTTATGCAGGATAATGTGAAGTGAATTTAGAGAATAATGAAGCTAAAATTCTCTTTTTTTTTCTCCCCTGAAAGTATGAGATTACATTTAAAAGCTGGTTTAGGTCAAATTCTGTTGTTTCTGTTTCCACATCTTTTCTTCTTATTTACTACAGTTAAGGTTTTAGTTTAAGTGTATTGAGAATTAAAACAGATTTATAATCTATTCTGATACAGAAGTTTTCACTCAACAGAAATTATTATTATGTCTTGCAGAACTTCCTTGAAGAGGCATGTTATAGGCAGAAAGAACTTGAACATTTATTACATAAAGCTTTCCTTTAGTCAACAGTCTTTGCCAGGACAGCTTTCAAATATAAGATAATAAAGTCAGAATACACAATGAATTAACCAAATGAAATTGTAGTTAGGCTTTTTTCCTTGCCTTCCAGATGAAGTCTGCTGACCCATCTGAATATTTTTCTTGTAATTTGTTGTGACCATAAAGGAAGCAGAGGGGCTAACTGGAGATCCGGCTCTATACTATCCATTTTTTTCCAATTCCCGTCCTTAGCTTTAGCTTTGGCTGTGAATGTGAGAAACAGACTTGGGCTTAGAGACTAAGATGGCTACAAGATGAGAGGAGAAGCAGGATAAACTAGGTTATTTTGTTATAAAGATTAAACCAGTTTTATTTAAATCTTAAAGCCAATATTGAATGGAAATCGGTCACAGATCCTTTTTGCAGTAATTTTACTAATGTTTTGAATAATAATAATGATCATGGTTGAATAAGTACAGCTTCTTACTGGGGAGAAAATATAAAGGAATTTTAAAGAAATTTGTAAAATTACATTTTCCTGTTTTTTAATTGTTTGTAATATTTGATTTTTAAAATGCAGAAAAAGCTGGCTGTTGCGAAAACTTTGTGTCATTTTGTATGCTTATATATTTGGTTAGAAAATGTCAGCTGCACGTGTTTGATCAGTTCCTACCTCCTCTGGTTTTAGGAGGTAGTGGTTGAAGGCATATGATTTTGTGGCTCAGGAAATTCCTGCTATAAAATCAGTGTGGGTTGTTTTTTATTTGTTTGTTTGTGGGTTTGGGTTTTTTGGTTTTGTTTTTTTTTATGAGTCCCATTCCTTTGATAAGATCAAATTCCTTCTTAGCGTTTTCTTCCTTTCAGAGAGTTGACATAGCTACTCAAAGCATAAATGAAAATGGCCTGTCTATGCCTCCTCACAGGCAGGTGATTAAAACCCCAGATGTTGTGGTGTTTCTGTGGGGAAGAATAGGAGGCGCAACTCCTTTTTCATGTGTATAGAGCTCAGCTAATAGAAGTTCCCACGTAGTGGATCCTGAAGGGAATGACGTTGAATCACTTAGATAAATTAAGAAGGAAATGTATTTAGCTGTGCATCTTTGGTGTGGTGTTTAGTCCCAAATACCATACATCTTGAATTTACTACTACTTGTTATTTTCCCTTGAAGAGTGCACTTCAAAACTGGCACTGTCATTACTCTGTATGGTTGTTTAGTCTGAGAAGCTGCCTACCGCAGAAAAGCTTGGGAAAAGATAAACTGTGAACACGCTCATTACTTTCTGCAGAAACAAAATGCAATCAGGTAATACTTAGAAATGTTTGCTAAAATATACTTTTTTTTTAGTAAAAACTTGGATAATTTGGGGCCTGTGTTAGTGAAGTGAGAGCTTCAAATTTATTCTGTAACTGTACCTAAAGATTTGAGATTTCAGTGAATTTGGTTTTAACAGTAGTGCTCTTTAATCTGCTTTTTCCAGGAATCTGAAGATCAGCCTTTTTGTTAAAAGAAAACATAATATGCCCATTACTATGGATATTTTTTCAAATTTAATATTAGACTTTACTAGATTTAAACTAAATTATTGTGTTAAATTGCCAATATTGGCACTTTCGTATGGAAAAGATCTCAGCGTAGTTAAACTTTTCAAAAAATCCCTCCTACCCCTTTTTCAAATCTGTTAATATCTGTTGCTGTAAGAATTTCAGTGTCCCTAGTAAGGTTGATTTCTTGGGGTTTTAAGTGTTTGTTGTTTTTTTTTTTAAAGAGGAACATTCTATGTTTCACCATGTTATCGTAAAAATCTGGTGTATTTAGGCATGTTAGGCTTTCTGAAAATAATTTAAGAAGCAATAGCTCCATCCCAGTTACACAGGTTAGTTCCTCTTCCTTGGTTTCCTGCGTTTCTTAAGTATCATGCTGTTTTATGTCCTACAAAGCAACACTCGTCCTTAGTGCTTTCCTAAGTAGATTTGTTACTGAGTTTGTTAGAGTAACAGAGTTATAAATTATTCATATCTATCAGTAGCAAAAATGGAGAAAGGAAATCTTGATCTGCCCTGGTCGTCTCATTTATGTTTCAAATATAGCTATTCACTTCCAAATGTGGAAAAAAAAAAACCCCAAAGAATGCTTCTTAGTAGTTATTTTTAATTTAAATTTAATTTAATTAATTTTGTTAATTATAAATAGTGCACATCTGTGCATAAACTCTTCTGTACAAATTAGGTAATGTACTTTTCCTATTTTTTTTCTGCTGTGTTTGTTTCACATAATTATTTTTTCTGGATGATGGTGTACTGATGTCAGGTGTTCCCCTTGAGTAACATCAGCCAGAGTTCAAATCTCTCTAGTTCAGTAGCTTGAGTAGTTTGCTCATGGGTTAAAACTGCTCATTTTTTTTAAGGAATGCTATTTCTACTTGATTTAATACAAGAAATAATATGATCCTCTTCAAATGCAAGTAGTGTCAAGTTCACCTCTTTTACTGGCAAAACACTGCCTGTGCTAATGATTGCAGTCTCTGTATAGTCCTTTTGAGAGTGTTTACTTAACTAGGGAAATAAAATGAGACACTCGGGCAACCAAACAATTGTAAAATAGATTTTCAGTTTGTAAACATAACTTTAGCTTTTATGGAGAGCCATATTTTCCTCTAGTATGGAAATTCCAAGGAACACCAGTTGATTTGTAAGTATATATTTAAGAATTATTTAATGAGAAGGAGAAGAATCTTGTCATCTACTGTGCTGTAGATACTTGAAAAGCCTGGTGCACAATACCTGTATTAAGCCAAGCTAAACATCCAGCTTGGAACTAAGGCTGTGAATCCATCGTATTAAGACCACGACACTATATATATTAATTCTTAGGTGGATCCTTGCTTGCTGCCTTCCCCCCCGCCCCAAGCCCTCCCTTTTTTTTAATGAAGAGCTGCTATGTGCGTTAAATTGATTTAACTTGTTTTTTTTCAGAATGTTATTAGCATCTCATCTTTTCAAAAACAATTCCCAGTTGAAGATTAAATAAGCATAAAATTAAAATCCTTACATTTGTTGTGTATCTATACTGTAATAAATACACGTGTGATACAGCATGTCCCAAACAGAAAGAAGTTTGTCTAAGCCTAGTCATTTCACAAGTTATCCTCTAAAAGTTTACTAAACAATTCTGCATCTAACACTAAATATCTTTAAGTTAATTTGCTCGTTTGTGATGAGTTACTAAAAATTTAAATGTGATGGTTTGATGTGGGAGGGGAACATGGCCAGGACAAGGGGTCCACGACTCTCCTTACGATTTGTACTTGAACTTAAGATTGAGGGCCAAACTGGCCAATTAGTATTCCATATCATGCAACGTCATGCCCAGTATAAAAGCGAGGGTCAGCTGGATCGGCCTAAACCACAACATTAATGGACATGGCTGTAGTCTTAGAAGAGGTGCAAAGTTCTCTTCAACTGGCAAATATTAATAGCACTTAAGAGTGATCTTGTATTGAAGTGGAATTTGGTTCTTGTCAGATATGGTTATTAAGTAACTGGAGGATGAATAAGGCTTTCTTGTGTTAGCCTACAAAATAGAGCAGAACTGAATGAGACAAAATTCTGCATGCCTTTGGAGGGTAGTCAAATTTTATGTATCTTGAGATGCAAATGTAAGATAACGTGACTTACAGTTAATATTGTAAAGAGACATTTCAGAAGGGAGATATACAGCATCTTTTTTGTTCTTCCTTTTTTTTTTCACGTGGTTGGGCATTGATTCTGCCACAGCCTTTTTATTAAGGCTATAAGTGTGTTAGTTATGTCTGTGACTAACCTTTTTGCAGGATTGCAGTAGTGTTTTGTGATAGAGTCTCCTTTTTTTCAATCTTTCTACGACACCATGTACTTCCAGAGTTGCCGCTTCAGAATGGTGCATGCTCAATTGAAATGAAAGAAACTTTTAAGGTGGGATTAAGGTTGCAAGCATTTGTCACTGCGTAGCACCACCTATGTTCAGAAAAAGTTGCAACTTCATCTTCCTTATTTTAAACTGAGTAATGGAAACTTTCCTGCAAGTTAATTTGTAAGTAATATTGCATTCACAGAATCTTCTGCTTAAAGCTCTTTGTCCCCACAAAACTATCCTGAAAACATTAAAAGAAAATTGAGAGTTGCCAAATAACATGGCCTCATTCTTATTTAATCTTATTTTTGCTCAGGGGATTTTGTCAGAGAGATTAAGTTGTCATACCTTGCTTAATTGGTTGGAGCCTCTGAGTGGGAGTACTAATTTAGTGCTATTGATGCACAGAAAATGGAGGAGCAGTCTCAGAGCTGTGTTCTGGCCACTGCTTTTTTTTTTTTTTTCCCTCTACTTTGTAAGCAGAAATTGTTTTGCATGACCCCGACTTTATTCAGACTTCCGACAGTGATGACCAGTTTATGATGTATCGCTTTCGTAGTATTACTGTGCTGTTTGTAGTCTTTAAACATTGGAATACTTAGTTTTTAGAAAGTGTCTGCGTTTAAGCAATTTCCATCTGATGTCACTGAGGTGTATGTTGTTAAACATCAGTTTTTCTTCCAATGTACTTGTTTTATGTTCTTTGGGAAGCTCCTTGAAGGAAAAGTAAAAATTGTGATAGCCCCCCCTCCCCAGTATTAAGGGATTTGTTTATCCAGTTTTAGTATCCCGTAAGCATTATTTTCGCAAAGCATTTGAGCATGTGCCTACTGGTAATAATTTAAAAATACAGATGGCTAATACATTTTTTTTTAGAAATGTCTTGAGTTCTCTAGTTTTTCTTTTTCTTGGGTTTTGAGAGAAAAACATTGCAAAATTGGAATTATTACTGACGTTTAATGTGTATCAGTCATTGGAGAAATAGAGATCCAGGGGATCTGACAGATGTTCAAATGTTGTCTTTATGATGTGCACTGAATATACTTTTATGCACAGTTTTCTATTACAGTGAACAGTTTCTCGTCTTTGTGGTATCCGCTTATTATCAGGTGCCTAGGCATAAAGTTAGTTTCTACTTCTGACCCAGTTTAAAAACCTTAATACACTTTATTTGACATAACCTGAAATCCCGTTCACACCTTTCTTTCTGTATTCATGTAGTGGAATTGTTGTCTTTTGAGGAGGTATTAGACCAGTCTAAGGCACGAACCAGTGGAGGCTTACTCTGCTCACTGGTCTGCTTACTCTGAGTTGATTAGAATTGTGGAAGTATTGTTGCCTGGGGTAGGATAGAGCATCGTTGTGGTGCTGTTAGGCTTCCATTGAAAGCTTGGAAGCTCTTGAAGCTCTTACTGCTATATTACAGTATGTTCATGGGAGGTCTGTTCGTTTGGGCTTCATGGTGTTTTGCTGGGGAGGGCTTGGAAGGGGGAAATTCAGTCTATTGCCATATGCTGTGCTGATCCACGCAGCAGTTAAGATAACATCATTATTCATTTGTGGTAAAGATTCTGGCTGTCAGTTTAACACTTCTCATTTTGCATGTCATAATAATTAAAAAGCCCTTTTCTATATGAAGCTCTTATTTGAGGACAGAAGAACCTCTCGTGCAGTCTCTTACACTGTGTTAGAGATGTATATGTTTTCCAAGCTACAGTTAAGAATGAAAGCATAATTTGGCTTTATTCTCAACCATCTCTAGTTTCTTTTTAGCGGAATGTCCCAGTCGGCTTAATACAGATATGATAATGTTAATATCTTCATAATTGACTGTCATCAGTGATGCTGTAATAGTGAGTGTAGTTTTTATTTAACTCATTGAGATCTTCTGGGGTCATGGGCTAGAGAGTTAGGAATATGACTGTGTTGCTGATGTTCATGTGGGTTTTTTTTTTTTCATATTTTCCATAGGAAAAATTGCTTAAGCTGCTTTTTCGAGTTGATTGATCTCAAGTAAAGTAGGTACCTTAGACATGTTAAGCAGTGTTGAAGAGGTTGCTGGCTTTTTTTATTAGGTGACCTGAACCCAAAGGGAGGAAATAGCAAATGTAAATCTGAAGAATTTGTTGTCCGCTTATAGTTCTTAATTCAACTTGAAGATTTCAATTTGTTTAAAAGTATCTGCTTTAGTAAACTTTGGGTCTTTCTAAGGTGTTCTTATCAGAAGGGTTTAGAAGCTGGTTGGACATTCCCTTATTTTAAGAGAAACAGGCAAATTCTTTCAAATGATATTACTTAACTGCTCTTCAGAAATAAAGAATAAACATTTTCCAGGTGATGGTAAAATTATTTGTCCAGTCTTCTGCTTATTTTTGTTTGAATGGTTGAGATAGCAAGAAAATTGTCAATAGACTGGTTTTCTCTGAAGAAGAAAATTTGTAGGGTCTAGAGATGGTCTAGAGTGTGGTGGAAACACGTTTCATTCTTTCGGCTTTTGTGAAGGATGTGGCTTGGGACATTTGAGTATTGGATCGTCCGGAAATTCGGTGGGTTCAGTGGACCTTGTTCAGTGAATCTGATCCTTTTATAAGTTATCTGTAAGTTGAAAAGTGATTTCTCATTGCTACTGGCACGTGGGCTGAGGGGAGGAAGAAAACAACCCAAAATTACTTAGTTATTTTGCTGTAGCTGTAACAAGGAAAGGAGCAAGCTAGAAGGGGATGGTTGGACAAAAATAAGTTTATGTCTGTTCTAGCAGTGAGGACAACCCAAGCTGTAACATCCGGTTAGACTGAAGTACAACCCTGGGAAAACAGTCTGCCTGTTAGCTGCTGGAGTGGTAACTCACTGAATTGTTACGCAAGACTTCAGAAGTTTGAATTTAATTTGAGCCATTTTATTGCTGCTTTTTGCTTTCCTTTTTGATGGGCAGATAACTGATTTTCTTTCTAGAGCAGTTTGTACTGTTTGCCCTAAAATTAAACTTCAGTTTCTGAAATAAGTTGAACAGATCTAATTAAAAATAAAAACGTAAGTGGAAGACAGCAAAATAGCAAACTACTGTTACGTTATGCGATGTGTAAGATAAAATTTGAAGCTAATATTTTTCATTTTAGTAATCCAGAATATTTTGTCATTTTTTGAGTACTTCATTAGTAAAACAATTCGAGTGCTTGACTTCCATTGGTTTTCTGGTCCTGGCTTTTCCTTCTTCAGGTGTCATTTTCTTAACTACCTTTTCAGAAGAAAAATTCTGTCATGAAGAGAACTATGCTTGCAGTATCATTTTCATCCCTTAGTGGTCGTTTGCCCTACTCCATGTATGTATGACTCTTGGTCTGTTTATACTAACATTTTGGGCTAATTTCCATGAACTTTGTGTGAACGGTAACTTGGAGAAGAAGATGGAAACTTCTTTACATTGGGACGATTATCCTGTGAATGAAACATTACAAAACAACACAGATTTTACTGTGCTGGATAGGAGATGTGGTAGGAGAGGAGGGCAGGGGAGGAAATGAGGCTTTGTAGGCTCTTTTGCTCATAGAGCTACTTGTTGACTAGTATAAAACATTTATTTTGGGGACTGTAATGAGTATATAGTTGGGCAGTCGAGCAGTACAGTGATCAGGCTAGATTTTCTTTCTTTTGGCAGAGCGCTGTGCATTCAACTTAGTATGTTATGAATTTTTGGAAAATGTTACCACACAGTGTGTTCTCTGAGACCATAGATCTGCTAGAAAAACTGCAAGATTTTATCCTTTTAGTTGCCTATGGAAGACAGTCATATTTTATTTCAGTACAGCAGCAGTGAAGAAAAATTGTGTTTTGTCTTATTACTTTTACATGTGGCAAATAAAAACGACCATGCTAGACTGTTTGATTACTGCTGAGATATTGTGTGTTGTGTTCCTATTGTGTTACTTTTTTTCCCTCTCATATGCAGAACTTGAGAAAGTATTCTGCACAAAGATTTGCACTGAAGTTACAAAGATGTCAGTTGACGTGCACTTTAGGTATTTTAATTTAGGCTTATCCTAGATAAGTTTCTATTATGTTCACTGTTGAAACAAGTCTTAATTAGTTAATCCCCGTAAAATATCATGCCATAAACTATCTTACTGTTAAGTTCTCTCTGTTAACAGATAATTAGTGTCTGTCAGTTAGGCAGTATTTGTTCTGCTGAGAAAGTTCAAGTTCTAATATTGTCTGTAGTTTAATGAATTTGATGCATGTTAGCAAAGAGGTGGAGTGTGGAGTCATAGAGCGGTATGTATGCAGTTGAAATAAATGCAATGAACTTCCTTGCTTTTCTGCTGCCCAGTGTTTCTTTCCATATGCTTGGTTTCTGGGCACAGAAAAGATTACTCTCCTAGAGCCCTTCCTGAATCTCTGTTCCCTCTGGAGGAGCAAAAGGGAGGACTGCCTTTGAGTTCCAGTTCCAGCACTCGAAATGCTGGGGAGTGTTTTTTGTGCTCCCTACCCAGCTGGTAACCATTTATAAACTCCCCTTTGTGTTATCTGCACTGACACTTTTTATTATGGACAAAAGGAGAGTTAAGATATTAACAAGGTATTCGTCTGACTGAAAAGGAGACATAAATGCTCTAGGTTGGTCTGTATGAAGTTGACTATTGTATAGTTCAACACTATACTACTGCAACTACGGTAATTTTACTGTTTGTGCCTGGGTAAAATCTTGTGTGTGAGTGGAGGTGTGTGAACTTGTTAACTATCTTAATTTCTTAGTGTACGTTTGTGTGAAGAGGATGGAAAAGAGCTGCTTTTTTTTTTTTACTGTTTGCTGATCTGGATTGTAGATTATCTTTTGAAGTTAACTAATGTGTTTCAGTGTCCTGATTTGTGCGTTTCAGTTGGAGATTCACGATACTATATAATGTTATGAGCGAAAAAGAGTTTTAATTAGGCTAAGACACTCGCGTGCCAGAGGGTGATGTGGAGGGCACGGTGATGTATTTGACTCTTCTAAGCAAACAGCAAGAAAATTTATTTTAGCTGGTTACAAATGGATGCTGTAGTTGCTAGTATAGTTGTATAAGTTTCGGAAAGGAAAGAGTTTATTCTTGAGAGGCAGGGGAGAGGGGAGAGATATCAGGTGCTCTATTAGAGCAGTTTGATCATTAGCTAACTCAGAATTTCAACTTTTCTTAATTTCACAGAGTTGAAGTGGTGTTAATGGAGACACTAATTAAGTGTGATAATTACTAGAGAAAGTTAACTACGATTCAAAATGAAACATTCTTATTTAACCCTGTGTTATATCTGTTTTCCAAGTCCAGTGTAGTGCTGAAACCTCATTGCAGTTCAAACCGTCTTGGATTCAGCAGTTTGGATCTGGAAACTACTTACACAAATGTCAAAGTGAATCTTGGCAGAATCTCAAATCTGTAGTAGGCATTAAGTCACAGCCTGATTTTTGAATTGGTTCCCAGAACCATGTTTTGTGTGCTTTCTACTGCTTTTCGTGCATTAGTGAGAAAGGTGTGATTTTTTTTTGTTGTTGTTTGAAAGACTTGAAGATAGTTATGATAATTTAACTTTGGCGCTGACCTGTCCTATGACCTGTTCATCACTAGAGATGGTGTTAGTGAAGGCCTGCTGTCACAGTTACACCGCTGCGGTTTTATATAACTGTAGTGCTGATGCCCTTCTTGGCCATCTTCCAGTTACGAATAGCTCTTTCCAGATTTAACTGCTTCCAAAATAATGATTAAGCTGAGGAAAGTCACAGTGATGGTGCAGTAAACATTTCCATGGGGAGTTCTGTAACTGGATCGGAGGATTTATAACAAAATGTGAATTTCCCTGTGCTGCATCAAAGATTTGCAATTTGCAATTGCTAAATCTTAAGGTATGCTAATAAGCATTTTAGAACCAAGTCTTTTTGTCCCTCTTTCTTGAAGAAAGTGAGACTGGTAAGGAGGGTCTAACTGTAAGAGGAAGGAGTGAGAAGTGCTATAAGGGAACATCTTGAGGGACAGTAGTGTGCTGTCTACCTTATCAGGTCTGTTTCTGGGATATGGACTAATCTTAGTGATCCCGTTCTCGTGATCTACTTTGCCAGGCATGCAGCTGGGAGGCACAGAGCTGATTGCAAGTCACAGCCACCTTAAAATGGATCAAGGTTAGGCTTTGCTAATGGTGAAAGCTAGCGTACAAGCAAGGGGAACCCTCCTTCTTTTTAGAAGTAGACCTCCATTTGCCAATTGCTCTTTGCATACCATTTTAACTTGGTGGCCTTTTAAAGATCTTGAGCAACTTTCCCTGGCAACCTGAGCTGGCAATGCTTGCTTGCCTGGGTTGTCACAATTCCTAGATGACTGCTGTGCAAGTATGTACCTTTTTATTCTGAGGCAGCAAGGTTTTAGCATGTGGTTAATTTGGTGATATGGTTTTGGTGTTTACATATGACCTTTAAGCTGCTAAATTTTATGAAGTGCCTGAAACTCTTGTTCCCCAGAGCATCCTCTGCTTAGGTCTTGGAAGGTTCCCAACAGCAAACATCAGTTGGGCAGCCCTTTCATAGTCTCATTCCCTTGAAATTTGAGTAATGATCCAAACGTAAAGCGGTATTACGCATAAAATAAAACAGAGATATGGAAATGGACCTGCACCTGTAATTACACTATGTAATTGTCCTAGACACCATTGAGTATGTATTTATGATTTGCCCTTGTAAAAGCCCACATAGCTTGTCCTGGCAACTGGAGGCGATTGGTGTTGCTGCAGCAGCCATGGTCGGTTTTTATGCAGCTGAGGCCAGCTCAGGTAGGGCAGGATCCCTGATTCTGGGCAAGCCTGTGGATGTGCAGCCTGAGGGTTCTGCTGGGAGACCTGCAGCTCGGCACAGAGAGGCCCAGGGGCTCCTTATGAAGAAACTGCTGCAAAGTAGGTGTTTCTACTATTGGGGCCAGCTGTAGGTGGGTGTCACTGCTGCAGCCGCTCTTGATACTCGCAGGGAGGTGCTTTCTGACTCAGTACTGGGGCTGGGAACCAGGGTGGCTGGGAACAGTGTGAAATGGTGCGGGGATGCTGCTGAGCTGTTAGACCATGTGGGGGCTGAAAGTCTGCTCAGTGGGTTTGAGGGGTTTGTTTATGGGTTGGATAGAATTGACTTTAAAGGATTTTATTGATTTTAATACGTATGTTGTTGGCTCTTATTCGTGTTTGGAAAACACATGTTAGATTCACTGTGGCAGTGTATTTGGACCAGTACAGTGTTTAAAAATCACCAACTACATCTTGAGTATGCTGAACAAAATGTAGTGTTACTGCATCCATGGTATGGGATTACAGTAAGTTAACAACATTGGTGTTTTCTGAAGTTTTGAAATGACTAATACCAAACTGTTCAAACAAGCCATCTGGTAAATTTTCATCTCGTTTTTTCCTTTAAAAAAGAGAGATGATTTTATCTCATAGTAGAAATAAACTAATACATCTGTGTTAAGCAACCTATAAAAACACATGAAGAAATTTTAATAGTTTTTATCTCAGTAGAGTTTAGGAACGATAGAGTGAATAAATAAAGACTATTAACAGAATAATTAATATGAAAATATTAAACAGCCATCTCACTCCATAATCATTGTCTGAAAAAAAAAATAAATGAGACTATTGGAGTGACTGAGTACAGTCTTGTAATTATAATATACTACTTGCATACATTTAAGGGAATTAAATGTGTCTGTTTTTTAAAAAATGTGTATTAAAGTCTAAATTCCAGAATTTTCTAACGTACATAACGTGTAACGTCACATCAAGCTCAGTTTTTTGTTGTTGTTCATGCACTTCACAAGCATGTGATGTTGTGACTATTGCTTTGACAAGCTTAAGTTACTCCCATAGTAAGTAATTCCACGTGGCTGAGTGTGTAAGATGCTTTCAGTGTAGGACCAATTGTCTTACTTTTGAAAGGTTGTATTTGAGAGCAAGACTTTGTCCTTCTTCCTCGCCTGATCTTTAAAGAGCATGACATACGGTTTTAGCCAAAACAGTGTAGGGAACGGTTCAGAACTAGTGATGGTTCAGGTTACAATAACTCATGTGTGTGCAAGTCAGCCTTTAACCTTTATAGGATACTAAACAGATTAGTCATAATGTACCTCTTTGCTTTTGTGATGGACTGTTTCTCTAACCTGCAGCGTTAGAGGCAGGGAGGAAGAAGTTTGAAATACCAATTTTTTCAACTCTTGTGTAGTCAGAAGGCTCAGAAGACAGAATTTGCATTAGTCTCTCCCGTTCTGCCCCATGATATATTATTTAGTCATCTTCTGTGTGTGTGACTCTCAGAAGATATATTAAAAAAGTACTTGTAGCGGCTCCTTTCACATCCGCCTGTCAGTCCACTGTTCTTTGTTCTAGTTGCCCGTAAGGTAAAGTCTGCCATTTGCAAAGCACTTTGACTTTGTATTTAGATCACTGAACGGTGTGTGAAGCTGGTGATACCTAATGTGGTATCCTTAGGTATTTAGAAACTTCTCGGTAGGCAGAGGAAAAACAAAGGCAGGGAGAATGTTGTATGTGGAATATCTAGGTTTTTCCCTGAGATGTGTAAGCAGATGATTTTTCTTAGTTTGGTGTGATTTATGTGAACATTTAAAACTTAGGAAGAGGAAATTGTATAAAGAAGAATGGAAAAGTTTTTACTTGCTTTAGAAATTTTTGAGGAATGAGAGGCCTTGAGAGCAGGAAATTTAAAATAATATTGCAAAGGGTTTAATGATAGCCTTGTTTAATTGTAATGAGAATTGTTCAGGTGTAATTGATGACTTGAGCTTAGATGCAAATGTAGATGTAAAAGATGTTGAGAATTAGCTCTCTTCTCATTTCCCAGCTGTTCTTTTGTGTTCAGGTAGTTTTTACGGCAAGGAAGAAAACCCGGTTACCCTGAGAAGCAGTTGTTAGGGAGGCCAGAAGCAGGTGATGGTTTGGGAAATGCTGCTCTTGGTACTCTAGATGTCGATACCTATATTGCAGAGACTGCGGTGCAGGAAAATGAATTTAATCTAAATGCATAAACAAAAATGGTTACCTAGAACCAGTTATGAGTAGTCTCAAAAGGGTTAAGGAAACAACATTGCTCCAGTGAACTTAAAACCTGATTCTGCTTATCTAACTGTGTAAGCTGTTGATAAACCCATTTAAACTTTCTGGCTTAAAGTTGAGGACGAAACACGTCTTTATTTCTGAGTTGGCATGTTAGGACTCCTCCAACCATCAAAAAAGACAAAGACTGCTTGTCTTACTCTCTAACTTCATTCCACTACAAAGAAACTAGTGAAGGGACATACTGCATTATTGTAACTAGAAAGGCAAAGTGAGCTTTACACTGTGTGAAAGAGAAGTAAGTGTATGGTCTCCTGAAATACTTCTGCATCTGAACTATGCTGTGGTCCAGCACATGGACAATTTGCCTTCTTCCCAACCCTTTCCTTTCCCTTTCCAGCTCCTTAGAAGGCAGATGATCGATTTCTTTTGAAAACGTACATGGTGAACAGTCTTTCTTTTTTCCTTCAGGGACCAGTTACTCTCCGCAAGAAAATTCACATAACCACAGTGCTCTTCATAGTTCAAATTCACATTCTTCTAATCCCAGCAATAATCCGAGCAAAACTTCTGATGCAGTGAGTATTTGGGATTGATGTTCATCTCTGTGTCGCCCCATTCATACACGCTGTATTTTCGTCGTTTTGTCTAAAACAGGCGGCATATACATTACCTGCTTCATTGAGTTTTCTGGCATCAGTCTTTATTTTATAAACACTCTGTAAAACCAAGATGCAGTTCTTACATGTTGTAAAACTATTCTAATTTATAATCATTAGAGCTTTGAGCTACTGGTCTTGAATTTAGAAATACTAGATTATTTAAATGAAGTAGATATAGAGAGAAGTATTTTCCATGAACTTCGGTGGTAAATCTAGAGAAGACAGTATGATTTTGCTTATTTAAATGCGTTACACATTGTGAATTTTAGTCATTTTATTATCCAGGTTTTAGTAGTTAGACTGGTGTTTGTTAAAAACTGCACTGCAAATGGTAGATAAATTTGTGAAGTGTAGAAAAATTTTGAAAATAAACTTAATTTTTGAGGAAGTTTTAAGATGGAGAAAACTAATGTTACCAGAATTGATATTACTGTACCCACTAAACATACTGTTAGTTCTTGTTTCAAGGTTGATCAGAATAAAACGAAGGAAAATTTTGCAGAATGTAACAGGACTGTAGTGGTCACATCTTTAAACTATAAAAATGAAACAGGCATTTAGAGGTGGTATAAATGGAAAGCTGTGATATGGGTGCATATGTTGATGCAGTGTAGTTTTAAAAATGGTAGAAGCTTTTGAATTTGTATCTTAAAACTCTCAAGTAGTCCTTTGTCCAACACTCTTTGTATTTTAAAGGCTTATGATTCTGCGGATGATTGGTCTGAACACATCAGCTCTTCAGGCAAAAAATACTACTACAACTGCCGAACAGAAGTTTCACAATGGGAAAAACCAAAAGAATGGCTGGAAAGGTATATGCGTGTGTCTGTTTTCATTGTATAGAGAACAAATATTCTTAAGCTCATTTAAGAGCAGTTGAGTTTATCTAATAGGTTACTGCTGTAAAGGATTATGATCCAGGTCTGCTGTGTTCCTGCCCTTACCATGACCACTGGTACCTGTTTTATCCCTTGATGATCCAGAGCGGGAGGGGGAAGTATGATTGGTTTGTTTTTTTCGTTTTTGGTGTAGTAGTTTGTTGGGGGTTTTTTGCAATGTTAGTGAGCTGAACTGATATATTGGAGACTTTGATAAGCATTGGTGTAAGGAAGCAATGGCTGGAATTTGCCTACTCCATCTGCAGCCACAGGCTTTTAGGATAGCTTAATTGATTTCATGTAACTTCACCCGTAGAAAGTGTTTTATTATTAGATGATGTAAATTCTTACTTAACTTGTGTTTTCTTTTCTTCAGAGAGCAAAGACAAAAAGAAGCAAGCAAAATGTCAGTTAACAGTTTTCCAAAAGATAGGGATTACAGAAGAGAGGTGATGCAGGCGACAGCTGCCAGTGGGTTTGCCAGTGGAAGTATGTGGTTTTTTTACAGTAATATATTCTTGCCTTGTTTGCATTACTGTTTTCTTTTCCAAACTTAAAAAAAAAAAAAATCAAATCCCTTTCCTTAGCTGTTTTCTCACCTTTTTATATTAAAAGGCCAAAGTAGATAGCACATCCAGCTCTCCCAAATGTTGTTTCTTAAAATAATTTTGAGCCTTTACTAGTACAACACTTGCTTAATGCTTTTCATAGTACTCCTCCTTTTTGCAGCTTTTACTGCCTAATTTAAATATCTCTATAGGTAGTTGTTGAAATAACTTGCACAGTTTATGGTATAGTTGGACTGTCATGATCACTGAGATCTGTCAGTGTCATATTCTGAGCTTAAAAATGGAGATGCAGAAATCTCTTCTAAAACCTTGATTTCACATCTGAAAATAAGTTTATTTAATGGATTAGGATATCAGGGGGTTTAGAGGCCTGTGTACGTTATCGAAAGCATATTTTTAGCGTGCCAATACTCTTAGCAAAGCGCTTCGTGGACTATGAATTTCTTTTACTTGGAATTTCTTTTCCTGATACCTAGCTTTAATCTTTGCATTGTCTGGGAAATGATTGTACTGTGAGATTCCTTCTGCATGCTGATGTAGTTTGGGTGAATTTGTAGCACAGTTCTCAGAGTGGTTTAAAAGTAGAAGCCAAAGTATTAATCTTCCCCACGCCCTCCCTCCTTGCCTGGGACAATTTGTTTGTGACAAGTGAAAATCTAGGAATCGATAGAAAGAATTACTCTTTATTTGCTTGGTATGTTCCCTGTGTAGCATACTTTAAAGTCTATGATCGTGTGATAGATGCAGATTAGTCACTCATTTAATATATAGTCTTCTTGAATTAATTTAATTGAAAGTAAATTCTTTGTAGTAGTAGTCAAGTGACTTGAAGTAGAATTCTTTGAAGAGTGGAATTTGAAACTATTAAATTATACTCAGTGTTCAGGATTTTCAGTGAACAAGAGAAAAATGGCATGAATTGTCTCTTCACGCTAAATATAAGATGGAAATAATAAATTTTGATTTAGATTTTCTTAGGAGACATCAAAAGTTAACTTGACTGTAACACTTGTTATAAAGCAGCCTTTCATCAAAACACAGTGCTTAACCGGAAATCTAAATCAAGCAAAGTTCAGAGAAAATGTGTTTTGTCAGTGAGTTGATGCTTTTTTGATGCTGATCTACCTGAGGCTATTTTTAATCATAAGAAGTTCAATCAACTCTAGTTGTTGATGTACAGCTGTATTAATCAAAGTCACTGCAATCTCAGACAAGTTTCTAATTCAATCTTTTTTTTTTTCTCACTGTAATGTTTCTTGGGAAATCCTGAAAAAAGTGGAAGACAAGCATTCCAGTGACGCCAGTAGTATGCTCCCACAGAATATTTTATCTCAAACAAGCAGGCACAATGACAGAGACTACAGACTGCCAAGAGCAGAGACTCACAGTAGTTCTACTCCAGTACAGCATCCCATCAAACCAGTGGTTCATCCAACTGCTACCCCAAGCACTGTTCCTCCTAGTCCATTTTCTCTACAATCTGATCACCAGCCAAAGAAATCCTTTGATGCTAATGGAGCATCTACTTTATCAAAACTGCCTACATCCACATCTTCCATCCCTGCACAGAAAACAGAGAGAAAAGGTATGTCTTATGAAATTCTTTCTAGTATTTAAGATAATACATTACATTTGCATTGCTTGTTCAAAGTATGTTATTCTAGAATTTAAAGATATTTTTCCTGTTGCTTGTGTGTGCTTAGAACCCAATTACTGTTATGATGTGTTTATTTCCCCTTAAACCACGTTTGCTAAATCTTACACAACTTCATATTGACACTGCAGTATTTGCTGTTTACTGGCTTATTCTGCAAATTACAATTTCAAATGATAATGTGAAAGACGTGTTTTAGTAGGACATATTTTAGTTTTGTCCTCCCTCATGTCATTTTGGATCTTTGCCATTATTTGAGCTCTTAACATAGATATAGTTACACTATTTGAAAGTCATTTTGGACCATTATATTTTATCACTTGCTCTTACTGTTTGGAATGCCAGTGTCAAACTCTTCAATAAACACAAGTGCAATTCTTAACAGAAAGCAGCACAGTTTTCTACATATCTGTAACAGCTACTGTTCTGTGTTTATCTGTATCTTGTGATATACTGGATCTTCAGTTCTAAAGCTGCTGAAAGTTTGTATTTCTGTATAATATGTACCAGAAACATTTGGAGTTATCCAGTGAAGATCAGGACTTTACCTTGAGTTGTCTGTGACCCTTCAAAAGTCTATATTTTAATTGGTTTTACTTCATTATTAGGGAAGAAGAGCTCAAGATTGTGAGAATGGAGATGTGTGTTATTAGTGATAGTGTGATACTTTGGTATAGTCAAGTTCTTAGTAAAACATTGTAAAAGAAAATTCTATTTTTGGAGCTTTGAGAGGAGGAGAAAGTAATTTTTGATAAGCAGGCCTGTTTTTAAAATATTGTTTAATTAGTATGACACTGAATTCTTTTTTTAAAGATGGCTTGTTGCCCTGTTGATATTTGCAAGTCTGTCTAGTTACAGAGTTAATAGTGCAGTGCTAAAAAGAAGACCAAAAAGACTCTGGACTGACATTGGTCTTATACTCTGTGTTTGCTTTCCTGCCTTCCAGTTTTCTTTATTAAAGAATTCCAGCTTTTGCACAGACATAAGTGCACTTGACCATCCAAAATACCGAAACGATGACATACACTGGCAAATACTGCAGTATGAGAAAATTGTGCATATAAAGAAATTTTGTATGTTTTTCTTGAGATTTTGAGCAGTTTTTACTTGACCTGGTACATGAATGTTGACTATAAACTACTAAGGAACAAAACATTTTCAGCAAGCCTTCTTCTGTTCATCGTAATAAAGCAAGAAGTAAGATGTATTAGTTTATGCATGGTTTTTGTGCTGAATACCATAGTTACCCGCTTCAGTTCAGCCTCTATGTTTTAATTGCAATTTGATGCACTTTTAAACACGACACTGCAAAACTTCCATTCATGTCAGGTGTTCTCTAGTGTATCCTCTATTTTCGTTACTATCTTCAAAATATGCTTAAAGAAAACCCTTATTATTACTCAATTCTGGCATGTACTTGATTGCTGTTTTGTGTGTGGTCAGACTTCAGACTGGATATATTCTGTCCCTGCTTCAGTGCATACCTTTACTAGTTGCTTCCACTTAAACTGAGCAGCTGAACCATGCTGCAGTGGAAGGAATTTCCCATTGTGACAACTGCTACAAATGTTGTTAGGGAGTTCTAGTATTTCTTGCGTATGACATTCATTTGAGAACGTACAATTGGATATGAATAGTGAAAACAATCTCACAGGGCAGTCTTAACACTTTAAATCTTACTTTAGAATCCGTGTTACCATAGATGGTTCTGTATTAAATAATCACTTAATTTCTGTATTTCTATGTAGATTTTTTTTAAGTTCATATGGGTTAAATGGGTAGATTCTCTGTAATACTCTTGCCTCATTGATGTGTTTCCTGGCACTTCATTGTGAGCAACTGTAATACTTCCTGAGCTTCAGACAGGGTGGATTACAGAAAGTTAGTAAGTAATTGAAGAATTAGAATAGATGAATGTTAGGCTTGAAATACGTATTCCAGAAAACGTGAGTTTTCCCATGTTGCTTGAATACCTCTCATATTACAGAATCAGAAAAATTCAGTGCAGCTTATAGTATGATAAGAGATCATTCAAAGAGTATATTCAGCAGTCTTGCCTTTTTCTATTTTTGTGAATGTTGGAATTTTTTTTAATAAGAAACTTGACCAGTATAATTTCTGTATTATTTTACATATTTAAATTTAAAAGAAAGGAGGAAGCAGTGCTGTACATTGTGATGTTTTTAGATAGTTTGCTTCTGTTACTCGTGTTCCCAGAGATGACTGTGGACCTGTAGTACTACAGGTATGCAGTGTTTAAAAGTATTTTTTTTTTAGCCGTTAGACAAAATGAAAAAAAAAATGTCCTGAGACACTCAGTTCAAATAATCTTCTAAAAGTATCTTTGTAAAATTGGAAAATAGTTTGATGGGTTTATTTTTACACTAATAAAGCAAACAGCCTTTGATCTTTTTCTGTTTGCTAGCTGTGCCATCCCACTCTTTCTAAAAAGAGGTAAAGCTGTATTTTTGCTTATAAAAATGGCCTGGTCCAAATGACTGAATAGTATGTGCAGTAGTCCTTGCCTAAATGAGTTCTTGCTTCTGGTCAATGTGTTGCTGGCAGCCTTATGCCAGCATAGATGTACCAATGTTTTACTAGTTCTGTTCTTAGTGTGTAGTTTTTAATGCAGTAATAGTTGTGAAAAACAAAACAACAAAAAACCACAAAAAACAACAACAACAACACTTTTTTCAGCTCAATCTCTTTTGCTGCAGGGGTATGTTGTAGTCCCACAAGGAGATTGAATAAAATCCCTGGCTGAACTATAGCTCAGCTGTTAGCGGTAGTCCTCTGCCCTCAATGGCTGGCAGTAGTGGAGAGTTCCTGGGGAACTATTTGACCTCTACCCTTTGGTTTGAATGTTCCAGTCAGAATCTGCTGCTTCTGTTTGTGCTCACTGTGAGTGCTTTATGCAGGTAAAGTGTGGGGTTGCTTTTCCTACTTTTTGGCTGCTTTATCTGTAGGGCACGTCACATTTTTCTATTTCTGATTTCCAACTGAATGAAATGTTATGTTGTCTGTATCTTAACAGTGTGTCTGTCTGTAGGATACTTCTCACACCTTTTCCTCCAAGTCCCATCAGCCAGCTCTTCTGTTCCAAGTGCAGCAGTATTCTAAAATTTTTCTGACACAGCCCAGCAAGCTGGCCAGTGCAGTGCTGGGTGGGTTGTGACCCTGATGCTGACAGATTAAAGTGGTTGGTCAGTGACAGCTGAGCTGCTTCCTCATCCTTTTCTCACCCTTGTGGTTTTCTTACTTGTAACACTTGCTAGTCTTTACCAGTCACTTATTAACATTGCTCCTCGTATGGTTGCGTCTTCTTTGGCTGAGTTTGCGGTTTTATTACTCAATTCATACAGTGGTTAGGAAAAATTACACTAGTGAGACTATTGGAGGTTTCTTCCAGTACTTAACACTTGTTTGCTGTTTATTTTAGCAGCAGAGATAAAATATGAAAATTCAGTTTTAAGACTGGAATAATCCAAGTGAGAAAAATAGATAATTTTTTGTATTTTAGATAATTTCAGCATATTTGAGAACCCAGTTACCGTTGTTGCCAGTTTCATGTGGCCAAATGTGTTTGCAAAATTAATTGTTTTTAAATAATTACATATTTTGCTGTGTCTTAAGGAACTTAAGACCAGAACTGAACCAAGTAAAAAAGGTAAAAGTGACTACCACTGTATCATGCTAGGCTGAGAATTGCCTTTCAGAATGAGGTTCACTAGCAGGTCAGCTGTTTGCTTAGCAGCAAAGGCTCTCATCATGAGGGGCAGAGATGGTAACAGCGAGATTCAGCAGCATTTCAGTGTACTGCCTCAAACGCTGAGAAGAGAAGCGTTTGCCTTCTTGTATCTAGGCTGCAATAGAAGAACATTGTGCCACGACTGCTGGAAATGATCTGTGGTGTTTTTTCTGAAAGGATTACTTGGCCTTGTTAAAAAATACACACTGCTGGGAAGTAAGCCAGTATAATGTTTCCATTCCGACTTGACATGATGTTTGAGGAGCAAGCAGTAGCCTTCAGATTGCCTGAGTTCAAATACCTCTTTGTGAAACCTGCAACAAAGATGCACCTTTGTCATACAGGTTCTTGTGATAAAGTATACTGCCTGATAACCAAAAGAAGGGATTGCAGCTGACACTCCAGCAGAGTAGGTTATGAATAGAAAGCTAATAATTGTGGCCTTCAAAAATTTTCATTATAAACAGATTTTTTTGCTGATGCATTTTTTAATGTAAAACCAGTTAATAGTTCTTCACATTAAGTTAATCTTCACACCTAGTTGTTTTTGTTTGCTATCTGATTACTTCTTTTTCACTTTTTTTTTTTGGATGACTTTTTCTTGCTCATTTTTTTCCCAAATGATTAAAGTTGACAGTCTAGAAACTTGTTAAGTTCTATGTGTAGGCTGCATCTAATTAGCTTGTTTACATGACTGTCAGAAAGCTTACTGTGTTTTCATATCGTCTCAACAAAGTGAATGGATTTTTTTTTTTTTTGGAGATTTTTTTTTTAAGACCTCTGGAAGTTGAAGCTTTAATGTGCTTAGCTTATCGGGGAAAAATTGGTGCAAAGTCATTTTTAAAATATCACAAAAATGATTTAAAAAATAATTTCATTTTTTATTTATTCAGAGGAAGAGCTGAAACTTAAATTTTAATTAATGGAAGTTTTCAACAGTTCAAAATCTCAGTGGGCTGTGGTCTGCTTTTGGTTTTAATTCTTTTTTTCTTTTTTTTAAATTTAAAATTTTTCTGTGGGACTCTTGTGCTAACAGCTGAAATTTTAAGTGAAGTTGAAGAGTCATTTGCATAGCATTTGTATGAAAATTGATGTTGACAATGAAGAGGCTGCATAGTTGCCCTGCCCAATAGGAGGCAACTTCTATGATAGTCTAAGACTTTTGCAGGCCTTACAGTGTAGTTCATCTTTTCTTTAAGGGTATCTTTGGTATAAGACGCAGACCAAACTTGCATTTTCCGTTTGTAAAATTTCAGTTGTAGGTTCAGTGTTAGTCTGATTGATGTATTAATTGTTCAAATTAGATTTATGAATGACTGTGTAATCAAAGGCCTCATTTTGCAATTATACTGTAGTTAGCTTGTTAATGAACATGAACTTATGTTGGCAGAGGTGTAGACACCAGTGTATCAGAGTTGTAAAACTGAAGGACTTAGACTTGTGAAGATACTAACTTTTCCCAGTATGCTGTGTTCATTTTGAATGTCTTTTATGACAGTCAAGGTTTCAAATGCATTTAAGAATTACAGGACTGTATAATTCTAAGCATTTTCTAAAAATCCTAGTAAATGTTTCAGAATCTAGGAAGTAGTGTTAAAATCTTCAGAAGTAAACTTAACTGTGTGGCAAAATATAGAATGAAACAGTCTCTCAAAGCAGATCAGAAGAGGGGAATTAGGGAGGAAAAGCAGGGAGTGAGAAGTTTCTGCTTCTATTTGTAGAAAAAGCAGGGGAAATGCACACACCCCAGTGAGTGATATCTGAGGATTTTTGTGAAACAAACATTTAATCTTGAGGAGTTTTAACTAGTTGTGTTAACTTTAAAGGTGAAACTTGCAAGGTCTGTGTAGCATCATAAAATTAAACAAGCTTTAAACCTTTGTAATTACATTGTACAAAAGTGGATGTGTAAATATTTAGAGGCTTTGTTTTACTGGCAGTATTTCTTGGATTTATGTCCGTGAAATCAAGCGTCCAGTCTGGAAGTCAGGGAGTAAGATAGGTTGGTTTAAATTAAGGTAATGAAAGTTGTGATTATATAGAGCTAATCTGTAGTCTATATTTTTTAGCATATTTGTTTTCGTCACAGAGGAGTTTCCCTTTGTAGAGAAGAAAATAGCCATTCAGGCTACTTAATACAAACAAGAAATACTAGTATTTTCACAGATATTTTTACAACTTTTTTTTGGCAGAAACAGGTTTATACCCTTTATTTCACTATGAATAACTTCAGTTACTTAATTCCTGAAGTGTAGTGATGTTCTGAGCATTCATTGTGCTCTGCACCCTCTACGATGTTCAATAACACGGAGTTATAATACGATGTACACGTAGATAGTCATGATCATAGAGATGTATTCTTTCATAACATTTGAACTGTTGGTTTTGTAATGTTAACCATCTCAAAAGATTGGAGTCTTAGCATTAGACACCATCTTTTTTTCACATCGCTTTCTCTAGGTGTTTAATCTGGGTGATCTTTCACAGGTGCATTTTAACACGTACTTAAAACATCTTCAATAGTACAGGTACAGAATAGTGTCTCCATATTGACTAAAAGAATTAACTGGAGTGAGTTGTTTTGATGGAATTCAGTTTACATTTTTAGAGCAGAGAAGCTTACCCAAACTAAGGTACTTTTACAGACCTTTGTATGACATATTTTGAGTCCTTTTATTCAAAAAATTAGTTAAATACCTCAAACTAAGGTTTGTCTTCACTGCATTGTTAGCTCAAATTTGCCTTTGATTCAGTTTATTTTGTGTTCAAAACTGCAGCATGGTTGAAAAATAATTCCAGCTGTTTCATTTGATGGTGTGGTTTGAAGCTCAGGTACTGCTTATGTGAATTAATAGTATAGTAGTTGCTTCTTTGCTTAAAATAACTCCATTCAACTGTGAAGACAAGCCTAATTATATTAAGTATGTTTTGAAATTAGTGTTGGAAGTTTCTTAGTATTTTTATCTGGTTTGTTTGTTTTTAAATTAGGATGGGGGATTTTGGTGATTGTGTTGTTTCATTTTGTTTTGTTTTGTAAAATTTTCAAAACTGTAGGGTAAGAGACTTGTACATATAAGTACTAACATTCCCCGTTGTGCTTAATTCCCTTGCTTTTGTCTACAAGTGTATCTCGTCCTCATGTGGACTGCGACAGATCCAAGTTTAGTTTAAACTTCACATGTTTTTGTTTAGTATGGTAAGATTCTTGTTTGATCGATGTGTCTTGACTTGCAGTTGTCTTAATAAGCTTACTTTGAACACTGTAACATAAGATTTTTGTATGTAATATTTCTATAACAGACACTTTTACTAATGACTTACTGTTTTTTGGGGGGGGCTAATACCTAATCAACTGTCCTAGTCACATGTTAATGAAAAAATCTATAAAAATTTTGTAACTGCTTTTTTTTTCCTCTTCAGTCTTTGTAACACTTCTTGTCCCTTTGTAAGTTCTTCTTAAGCTCCTGGCCAAATGACCAGATCCCTTTGCAGATACATTGAAAGCCAACCCCTTGTCCTGAGGAGCTTGTAACTAGATAAGGCTGCCTCTTTCTTAGAAGTTTGCCTGAAACATCAAAATATGTCTGTGTGCCCTGGCTATTGCATCCTTGCAAGCTGTCAAACTTGGATTCTTTGACAATTGTTTCTGGTTTAGATTTCTCAGCTACTTGACTGGAAAAAGATTTTTTGGAGTATTTGTGACTATTATGAACTATTTCTACTGTAACTGCATGGAAGCAGGAGTCCCCTTTCTTTTCACTGAGATTTCTGATCTCGTTTGCTTTGTGTATGGATACTCACTTGAGTCATTTTTTTATTTTTATTTTTTTAGGATTCTTCTACAAATTAGTCTCAAAAGTTGCATTTAACCTGTCAGAAAACAAAAGCTTTTAGAAATCTTTTAACATTTTATTCTTACATAGTAAAACAAAACAAGACCTTTTCATTTTTCTTTACTAAAAGTGAGCCGCCTCTTACCTTGGCTGTCTCCCCAAAAACAAACAAACAAACAAAAACCCAACCAAATGCACTTTTATAGTAAAAGAGTTTCCCAGGCAGTTATTTTAACTTTCATTTGGATTTTTGCCTGAAATGTGGAATATCCAGGTTGACATTCTCTGCCCAGTTTGAGGTGGGTTTAAAATCCAGGTCTTCAATATTATGGGCAAGCATCCTGGGTGAGATCTTAGATCCATATCCATCTTTCCACTCTTCATCCAACCTGTTTGGTGCTATAGAGACATTAGTCTTGACTGAATTTGGGGGCAGAGGTCTCTGATGGGCTTAATGGGGATGAGAGAAGGGGAAGCTAAAACTGAAATATAGTGGTCTGGGCTTCTAAAAGGGAGGATATTTGAAGCTGACTGATGGTACACCTGTAGTAAGTGGAAATACTTTCAGTGCAGGAATTTCTCACACTACTGGAATGGAGTAGAAACTTTCATGTTAACTGAAAGTCAAATTTAAAATTAATTAAATAACTCACATTAATTAGAACAAATTGCCATACAGTATAATTAATTTAAGTACTAAGCATTTCTGTGCATAATAAGTGTTACTGTTTGCTGAAACAAGATTAATAAAATAAAAGATTTAGTTCTTGGTGCTTCAGGAGAAGCTGACACATTTGAAATTAATTATGGGCAAATACGTTTTTAGGTATTTTTCCACATTGCTTTGGGGATGTTAACAGCTCTTGTTTTACATTTCTAGTACAGCTCATTAATCAGTGAATCCTGAGCAATGTAGCTGGATTGTATATGATAAACTTGGTCTTTATTTTGTAGCTTCTTTTGGTCTGGTCTCTGAATAAATGAAGCATGGCTTATACCTTCTCAAATTTGACATATTGGCCTACCTGTAAAATCCATGGACTATAAAGTTTTCGTTCATGGTATATGGAATCATGATTAAAAACACAGAGTATGAGTATATGCCCAGTAATAGAAAAAAATCACTAAGGAATTTTTGGCTTACGTTTGTCCTAAAAATTAGGGGGGAAAAAATCACATTTGTAATACTGACAACTTTCAGTCCAGTACCTTGAAGTGGAAAATTTTTTTGTGTGTATTCCTAATAAATACTAGATTCAATACCATAAATTACACTAGATAACAAATATCTTCAAAGTTTTTTTCCTTATAATGATAGTTAAGCATTTGGTCTTCGGAATTTAATACGAATATTGTACTAGTGAGAAATTGTCAGGTTATATTGGGGAAAATGAAAATTACTGTCTGTCTTCTGTTCAGAGTCTGCATCTGTGGACAAGTCTGTTTCCCATTCTTGCACAACTCCTTCTACATCTTCTGCTTCTGGACTGAATCCAACTTCTGCGCCTGCTTCATCTGCTCCTACGGTTCCTGTCTCACCTGTCCCACAATCACCAATTCCTCCGTTACTTCAGGACCCAAATCTCCTTCGACAGCTGCTGCCTGCTCTGCAAGCCACCTTGCAGCTTAATAATTCTAGCGTAGATATATCCAAAATCAATGAAGGTAAGGATTCAAGTTGATGTAACCTCTTATATACATGCATTAGTATATTATTGGATACTAAGCTGTAGTAAATGCAAGCCTTACTTTAAAAGCGAATAAATGAACCCTTAGATAAAGTGGGGATTTTTTTTGTTTGATTTTTTTTTTTTAATGTTAAACCTTTCTAAATTAGCCAAGTAACGTTTAAGGTTGTTAAGCTAATAAATGCTGATGTGTGTGAGCAGTCTAATTGAGACTGATGACTTAATCGCTGTATCAGCATTCATCTGTTGCACAAAATTTAGTTAGAGCTTTTTGTTCTTTTGTTTTGTGCAGTGTTCTTTGTTTTCTGTAGTTTGTGCTGCTATTCAAATAATATGTGTTTGCAAATACTGAATCTTCTAGGAATTCTTAAATCTTGTTGCCTCTCAACTTTTTTCTTAAGCAGAACGTTAGCCTCTCTGAATAAAGATAGTATATAAGTAATTTGGCTAGCAACTTGAGTTTTGTGCGTGTAAACGGTGTATCCCTTAGATTTTTGTCACATTGGCCTGGTTTATTAGAGGAAAGTTTAGAACTAGCTGTAGTACCTTTTGTGGCAAGGTAGAGTTGTGGCAAGGTAGAGTTGTGGCAAGGTAGAGTTGTGGCAAGGTAGAGTTGTGGCAAGGTAGAGTTGTGGCAAGGTAGAGTTGTGGCAAGGTAGAGTTGTGGCAAGGTAGAGTTGTGGCAAGGTAGAGTTGTGGCAAGGTAGAGTTGTGGCAAGGTAGAGTTGTGGCAAGGTAGAGTTGTGGCAAGGTAGAGTTGTGGCAAGGTAGAGTTGTGGCAAGGTAGAGTTGTGGCAAGGTAGAGTTGTGGCAAGGTAGAGTTGTGGCAAGGTAGAGTTGTGGCAAGGTAGAGTTGTGGCAAGGTAGAGTTGTGGCAAGGTAGAGTTGATGCATTTTTGAATGTGATTTTTATCTAACATGGTGTCTGCATGTGGCAGGTTACTGATTAAGAAAGTGGTGTGGGATTTTTTGTTTGCTTCTTTGAACTTCTTGCGCACTGGTCACTGATTTAAATAGGAAGCAAAACATTTACTTGTAGTGCCCAGAGTTAATTGTCTTTAACTTTTTGAAAGATCAAACCATGAAAGTCAAAATAGTAAAATTGTACTTAACGTTTCACTGTTATGCACGTTACAATTATTTATAAGGAAAAACTGTCAATTGACTTAATTTTAATCAGGAAATATTATGGCTTCGTTCAGTATTAATAGGTGAGTGGGTTATTGTTTTTTCCTGTGCAGAGAGAAGCTTTTAAACTCTAGTGCACTAGGCTGGACTAAAAAAGTAGTAGTATCATGGTTGGTTGTCTTAAAAAGTCCAATCAAGACTCCAATTGTATTTTATTAGAAAGCTGCCAATTTAAGTTCCTAGTCATTTTCTCTTGTCGTATCTGAGCAGCAGCTGTATCTGTCTTGGAACGAGCGTGTAGTACTGTTCTGATGGTATGAGGGCCTGGCGGGCAGGTCCATGTGGGCAGAGTGACTTCAGCTTGCACAGCAGGACTGCCCTTTCTGTGCTCATGATGCAGTTATTCTGTGTTTGTGCTGGTGAGGCAGTTTTTTCAGACTTATACATGGGTAGTGTATGTTCAGGAAATATCCCACGGAGTCTGTAGACCTTTTTGAAAAGATCAGTTCAGAGGCTGGGTCTTATCTGCTCATGCTGTAAGATGCTTTTCCTATATAGTGCAGTTTTAAAACAATTGGTTGAAAATGATTAACTTTTTGCTGGAGGAGTGGGGGATGGGATAGCTAAACCCAGAACAAATATGGTTTGGTTTTAAAAAGAAACTCTGAGTATCTGGATTTTTAGCTTGAAAGATCTTATTCCTTGAATAGGAAGTCTTCCCACCCTGCCCCATCTTTTAGTGAATTGAAGTGATACTCCTTTTTTGCTTTTTTATTTTTTTAAATTATTGCAGTTTAAACAAAAACCCACACGTTCTGCTTACTACAATAATAAATTGAACAAATGTTCTCTGTATGTTTACAAGAATTATTACAGATCCGTAAGATCAAGCTGAAGAGTTAACATTTATTTTCTAAAAGCATTTTTTTAGTGTCTCAAAGAGAAAACTACAAAATAAAGGACTTGGTTAGATATGCCAAGCATTCATGAATTGAATTCAAGTCATTGAAAAATAGTTCAGATGACTCTTTGGCCTATTGTAGTATAGGAACAAAATCAGAAAGAAAATGCAGCTTAAATGTATTTAGCCAGTTCGAGCAGTTTAAAGTGATGTTCTAGAATTGCCAGTTAAACAAAATGTTTGTTTTTAGTTCTAACAGCAGCTGTGACACAAGCCTCTCTGCAGTCTATACTCCATAAAATTCTTACTGCTGGACCATCTGCTTTCAATATCACTTCCCTAATTTCTCAAGCTGCACAACTGTCTACGCAAGGTATTCAGTCGTCTTTTCACTTATGTAAAATTGTTACATTGCATTTTTATAAAGGCTGATACAATTGAAGCTTGCAGAAGCTATCTTTCGTGGTGGTTTTGGCCATCTGGTGTAGAGGATGTTGAATGACTTCTTCTTCCAAAGGTAGGATAAGAAATTGTTACTTGGGGAGCAGGAAGCTGACACACAGCTAAGTAAATGTGCTTCCCTGTCTTGCCTTTTGGGATTTTCTTTGTATGTTAACTAACTCTATATGAGTAATGTGCAAGACTCTCTCAATTTATTCTGAACCTTAATTGAACGTTATTTAATGGTCCATATAGAACACAGCTCTTCATTGGTTGAACACCCTTTTTGTAATACTGTGCAACCGTGACTCTTGCGGGAGGCCTTAGATACTTAACAGAGTTTTTATTCTATTTGGTGGTTTTTTTTGTAGTCTTCTGTAAATAGTATTTTTCAGCTTCTAGGCAAGGTACTCGTTCACATATTTTCGATACATTGTGGTTTGTAACTTAATAAAGCTAGAAACTTAAACTAAAACAATAAAGGCAGTCGTCATTGAGTAGGTAACCAGTATTTTCTAATGCTGATTTTCAATCAGTAATTAAAATATGGGCGAGGAGCTGTTGGTAGATGTCTAGAATGGGCGAATAGGTTTCTAGATGCATTCTTCTGGTTTAATAGGTTTGGTTGAGCACTGTAAGATAGGAATCACCAGTGAAATTAATTTAGTCTTTTCATGTGGAAAAAGCACTGCATAATAGCTTCTCTCCCCCTCTCCCTCCTCAAGTTTTAGAAGTGGGGGGTTTAAGGAAAATACATTCTTTAGTTAGGATTGTTGTTGAGCATTTGATCGTTCCAGTTGTTCACCTGCCCAGCCATCTCGAGTTGAATATGTTTGTGTACGAGGCTTTGAGCAACCTGATATAGTGGAAGGTGTCCCCTGCCCAAGGCAGGGGGGTTGGCACTGGATGATCTTTAAGATCCGTTCCAACTGAAACTGCAATATGCTGTATAAGGTAATCATAAAACAAAGAACCAAAAGAAAATTAATTCACATTTAAGATATGATATGGTTTTATTAAAACAAACAAACAACCAACAAAACAAAACACTTTTTTTTCTTTACAGCGCAGCCATCTAATCAGTCTCCAATGTCTTTAACATCTGACGCCTCATCACCAAGATCGTATGTATCTCCGAGAATAAGCACACCTCAAACTAACACCGTTCCGCTTAAACCTTTGATGACTACACCACCTGTATCATCGCAGCAGAAGGTAAGCTCCTTTGGATTTATGCCATGCTGTACTAAGAAACCATTATAGGTAACATTAAGTATTGCTGCTATATATCTGTGTGCTAGCAATTATATAGAGGATGAAAACGTATGTATGTTGTCTTTCCCAGTAGAAACAAAAACAACTGGGAGCAACTACTGGGCTGTATTTTTGCAGCACCATCTTGTGCTTGCTTCAGATGCTGTCTGGAGATATTACCAAGAGATCAGTATTTTAACACATTTAAATGGAAACAAAAGCTTACTTCAAAGGCAACAGCTGATGCAGTTCTCTAGACTTTAGCCAATAAAAGATTGTTAGAATAGGAGAGAAATTCTTGAGGAAGCTGACTTGATATAGCCTCAAATCTGGTTTAGAAATGTTCTACATGTTTACAAGGTTAGTAACATGATGTCCCTTTCTGTTCCTGCCCCCCCCCACTCCCGTTCATTCAGAATTCCTTAATTGGAACAGTGACAAGGAGACATGAATTGAAGCTAACAAATAAGCTCCTAAGGTTCTTCCTAAGTATGAAGTAGAAAGCATAAAGTTGTCTCTTTTACTTTTTTTTTTGTGTGTGATCCCTCTAGTGGGTCAGTCTTCAGAGGTAAAATGTCTTTTGCAGAATCTGAGTTCACCTGCAAGTGGCGATATTGAGGAATAAATATGATTGAAGCTGAGATTATTTATTTATTTATTGCATTTCTTTACCCAGCAGATCAGAGACTGTTTTGCTGTGTACAAATGGGGAAAGTAGATGTAATTAGAGGCACCTTTTCTAACGGGTTTGTCTTCTTCCTTGTTTGAAGACTTGTGATTCATACTACAGAGCAAGGGTGGGAGGAGATACTGCTTTAAAGGACCCATTATGAAGGAGGATTTTGTTACTAAAAGGAACTGAAGGCACAGCTATTGATTTGCACCTTCTGGTGGAAAGTAACCTTTCACATTCAAGTTAGTTTTGTAGTGACAGGTAGAGCTGCCGGGCTTAACACTCGTGTGCCTTTTAGGCAGGTTTTAAAAAAAAAAAAAAAAAAAAGCCATTTACTGTGTTGTTTTGGCTGTGAAAAATAGAAGTCCATTGAGGAGAATTTGGACCTCTCCTAGAGGTTTGCGGTTTGCCGTTGTCATGCAATGGGAACATGTCTCCTTGTTGTACAGATCTGTCTTTTAAGATTGAGACTCACCTCCACCCCACGCGGGCTTAGCTAAGACAGCTTTCTTTCAGTTTTCTGCTTGGAAGAGAACCTCTGATTTCTTGAAGGCCTTTAAGGAATACTTTTATCTTCAAGAGGACAGATTGCATTCCTCATTCTAGTCTAAATGCTTAGTTTTCTTACATTTGAATTTTTTCATGGGTATGAAGAAAACCAAGTGATTCTCCCAGTTTGTTGTGATTGACAATGGTACAGTGAATTGTGAAAGCCTTATGTGTGTACTAATCCTGCTTGTTGTCTTTGTTTCTTGGAGTGCATCCTGAATCATAGAATCATAGAATGGTTAGGGTTGGAAGGGACCTCAAAGATCATCTAGTTCCAATCTAAATCTGCCCTCTTTGAATTTAAAGCCATTTCCCCTTGTCCTATCAAATATATGTGTTCACATCCTATAGCTAGGTGACAAGTAATGAAATTATCAAATAGCACATTTGAAACAAAGAAGAGAGATGTCTGGTGCTTTCAAATCCTGGGATATGAAAAAGAATCTTTTTTAAATCATTTACTGTCAGTAATTGGAAGTTGATCTGTTCTGGTCTCTACAACCCAGTGATCTGGATCTACTTTATTTATAAAGTTCTGATTATCAGCTACATTATAAACATCATCCTTTGGGATCTTCTTTATCTTCAGTGTTTTCTGAAAGAAAACTTTAAGGAAGGACAGCTCAGCAGGTGGATTTTTTTTCCCCCAAGACACTTATCCTTGTTTTATGAACTTTGCTTCTTTAGTATTTATCATCCTGCTACAGATATTTTCCTAGAACTGTGCAGACAACCTGAAGCCACTGCCTTTCACCCAGTATAAAGGCCAGCATTATACCTGTGAAGTAGGTGATGTGGTAGTAACTATGCCTTAGGAGAAAGTGAAGTCAAGCCAAGCGTTGTAAGTAGGGCCAATCTGTATTGGTAGACCAGCTGTGTAATTGCACGTGCTTTTGGACACACAGGGTTTTTGGTTGAAGCAACAAACTTCAAGGCTAAATGCAGGTTTGAGAAGAGTTGATCTGAGTTCACTGTAAGTCATAACTGCAGCAAGGCTGCCACTCCTCAAAAACCAACAGTGTTGGTTATTTTATGCTCTGCCTGCTATGAGAATCTCCACTTATATGCAGGGCTCTGTGATTGCCTGTACTTAGTGACTCGGAATGTAGGATTTCACCTCCGGTATTTTCAAAGGAGAGTATTGCGTGTTTTATTGATACATATATAGAAGTTCTTCTGAAAGTAGTAATGTCTATATTTTGATGAGCATACTGTGACACGTTTTGAAATTACCATATTTTAATCCATCTTTCTTTAAGACGCATGACAGTGAGGTGAGATTGCACATCTGGTTTCTTTTTGAAGAATATATAATGTGGTTGTAAACAAAGTGTTAAATGTAGTAAATTTCAGAGTTATGCCTTCTGTGCTGTAATGTCTTTGCTTCAGAATGCCATTAATCCTGATGGACTGTTTTGTGTTATTATGTATACTGACAAGTTTTCGCTCCCATGCCTCTGTGAGGAAGTTATAACTCTTTACTACACCAGGATATCATTACTGTAAAAGCTTTCTGTTTTCTAGGTACCGAAAGTAGCTTCACAGATCAGCTAAACCGAATTAGTAGCAATGCTTGACAGCAGGAGCTTTTCTTGGTTTTTGTGTTCCTCAAATCTGGTGCTAACAGCTGTGGAAATATTAACATGAATTGTTTGTGTGTTAGTCCCAGAGGTAACACATTCTTCTGGTTCAGCAACAGATACTTTTTCAGTTAAGTAGGGAAGGAACTTTCTTGATAGTTCTTGTATTCACATAGTTCAATTCCCTAAAATGGGATTGAGATGAGAATTTATGTGGTAATAGCTCCAGTGTAAGCACGTCTGGTTTTAGTCATTTGGATATGTCAGTCAGGTTAGCTTATCCAGTTGTAAGAGTTTGAGGTAAATTACGCATAATCAAGATGTGGTGCTGTGCCAGGACACGCTTGGTTTCAGAGCACAAGCTCGTTGGCTTAGGGTGCTTCTTTGCAGCAGGCATAGACAAAGCTCAACTGGCACCGTGCAAGCAGAGCCCAGTGCCAGATGCACAGATCCTTGGACTGCCTCTGATAACACTGTAATGCCATTTGCATAGCAGGACCTGTTTCTTGGGACTGCATGAACATGTCTGTACTGCTTTTAAACTTGGGCTGGTATGTCTGCCTGAAGTGTGCTATATGCACATGGCAGCTCAGGTGTCACAGGCTCCAGGATCCTAGGCATCACATTGTGCTGTCCAGCTGTGCCTGTGTTGTATGGTTAGAAACTGTTCTGAGTTTCTGCAAAATCACTGTGTGTAGCGTATGTTACATAGACGTGTTAATAAGCTCAGTAAGAATGTTGTTTAAGGATATTTTTTTTTTAATATAGCCTTTATTTTTCTGTTTCTGGCATACTTACTTACAGTCTTTGAAACACTTGGAAAATAGGAAATAGTTAAGAGTGTTTGTGGCTCATTTATCTCTCAAATTCCAGTTTTTATTTACAATCCATTTTTGTTTTGATTTTTACCAGTCAAGGTAGTTTTAGTTCGGATCCGCAAGGTGATTGTATTGCATCTGATGGCTTTTCCTTTTGAAATTGTTCTTTCTGTTCAAACAGCCTTGATGATTATGTTTACTCACAGGGTGAGCAAAATTTAGGCATTGATAGCAAAGTTCTTCATGTTGTACATTTTATAAAGATAGGTAGTCTTTTTTTCATGAATCAATTTATGAATTGCTATTATTTCACCCTCCTCAACTGTGTAATTTTATTGGTTTCAAGACACTGAGTGATCTTACCATGATCTTACGTTATGTTTCCAGAACAGAGACATTTTCATGTGCTATTCAGACTTTTTTTGACTTTTGATGATAATTTTAAAAGGTGGCTTTTCCTCTTAGGCATATAAGTAGATTTGGGATTATATTAAGATTTCATGTATATTTAAATAAATGAATTTATGTCTTGAGTTTACGTTAGCAGACACTGTCTGACTTGCTGTCTGTGGTTTGTTTCACAGGCATCTGTTTCTGAAACAGAGTTTCTGGAGGTTCAGATGACCACTAATTAGTAATCTATACCAGCTTGATGTCAGCAAATGCCAGACAAGCTGCCTGATTTACGTTTTTTGTCTTTATGGATCCCTGGGACCCATTTTTCTTCCCTTCCTTTTTCTTAAAGTTGTTAGCTTGATTTTCCAGAGTGAGGGATAAATTTTGGAGCTGCTTCCTCTTTTGTATGTACTATAAAAGGGACAGGCCAGGAGGGGGTGGGAGTGGGGAGTGTATGTGGCGATATCTTGAACTCCATTTACTGCAACTTAGACTCTAGTGTATTCCCAAACTTTTCATCCTGTTATAGTTCAGGAATTCGTAGAAAAAAGACTGTATCTCACTTAAGATATTAAGGTGTCTTAATATCTTAAATGTGTACTACAAATGAAAAGCAAAAAGAAAAAGATTCTGGTGACTTTTTTGTCGTTCATCTTAGAACTGACAGAACAGTTAAAAAGGGGGAGTAGCAGACTGATAAATACGCTCTAGATTTTTTTCCCCATTTCTGATAGAGATGTTATGATACCATTATGACCTGATGCTGCTCTTGCAGTCTGTCACAACTCTGGAACTAGAGGTGATTTAAAAAAAAAAACAACCCACCTTGTGAAAAGTATAAAAGTTCTATCAACAAAAGATCTTGTATCAAAAACCCCACTGTTCTTGCAACTTGTAATTTCCATGTTTTCCTCTGGTTCTTACACTTGTTATTTACTGTGGAGGAAATCTAATGAAGTTTTGAACTTTCCAGGTTGCTACTCCAGGCGTTAAACAAGGACCAGCTTCACAGGCAGCACCTCAGCAGCCGGTAGTAGCTGACAAGCAGGCAGGTCATGAACCAGCATCTCCACGAAGCCTTCAGCGCTCAAGGTACGTCGAAATGCTTCTCTGTGCTGTCCTCTGGTTTTGCTCTGAATCCAGTGTGTGTTGTATGTGTCGCACTTTTTGGATTCTTCTGTGGCCTGTTTATTGAACACAGAATTTAACTCTGCTGCTACTGAAAGGATGCAGCTAAAGACTTTTGTTACAGAGCTGATGTGGTAGGTTCTCCGTTTTAGGACCACCGCTAGAGTTCTGTTTACAGAAGCAAAATAGAATTAATGTTTCTGCCCTTACAGGTGATTCCTTCCTTCTATTGTGATTCTGAGTTTGAAACTTTTGTTTATTTCTGTTCAGTTATGGGATTAAATGCTTTAACTCTGTGACTTGCTTAGTGTTAGATATTTGTGATGTCTTGCTGTAGTGTCATTTGATTTTTAAATTAGTAAGAATCAAGTGATTTTGCTGCTTTAATGAAGAGCGTTTAAAAAAGGAAGTAAGTTTCACAAATGCTTTTCCTTGGCCATACTTTTTTCGTCAACGTTGCAGCCTATTCAGATGTTGCATGATAGGAGCATTTAGCTATGGGTTTACAAGGTGGGTTTAGAATCTGTATCTTGTCTGAAATTTTTCTTTTGGGAAGATGGACTTTTCATTGTGTAGGATGCTGCATACTTTATCCCATTGGTTCCAGGGGCTGTAACCAAAGATTTGTCATAAAATCCTTCTATCGTTGAGTCATGGTCTAGAACTGTGGCAGGAAGAGATTGCAGGTTGGGTTTTTAAAATGTGCATCTTTACAATGGATTCCTGTAAATCTGCATAAAAGGTGTTGCAAATCTGAAAAGCTAGATTTTTGGAGTGGTTGAGTAAGGTGAGTGGTATGATATTAAAAAAAACTCCAAACAACAAAACCAAAAAACTGAACACTCTTTCCTTCTCAGCATAGCTGCAGCTACATGGTGGTGCTTTCCAGATCATAAAATAGTGAAGCCCTTTTATCTCTTCTAAGACTAGTGGTAAAGAGAACCTTTGATTACATGTCATCGATGCACTAATTTATTGATAGATTTTCAAATCTGTGTTGGTTTTTGTTGTTTTGTGAGGAGAGGAATTGTTTTTGTTTGGATTTTTTGGAGGTGTGGGCTTTTTGTTTGTTTGCTTGGCAGTCCTGTCCCAGTGACTGGCTTTGCTGGAAACACTATGATATTGATCATTTCGAGGGTAGAAACAGAAGCAAGTCAGAAGTTTTTTGAGTCTTTAATGTTGGCTGTTTTACAGACACTTGATGCTAATCTCTGGCAGATGTCTAACCTACAACTAACTGATTTTTCTTTATGAGTGGAATAAAGACATGGTGTACCAGTTCCAGTCTTTAGTAATTATGGATGGTGCTGTTTAAATCTTTCTGAATTACAGTACTAAAAATAAAACTATACTTGGCAACCAGCTATAACCCTCTTTAATAAGAGGACTAGACCTTTTTATAAGGAGTAGTGAAGTTTTAGGTCTCAGTCACAGACCCTTTTGTCCTTTGCTGATCACCCTTTCCCCGTAGAAAACCTTGCTAAGGAAGATAGTCTTATTCTTGGAAACATTCACCATGGCCTGGAGCCTGCATGAAGTGATACTGATAGGCATTTGACCTGCTAATCCGGATGTTTTACCGTATCCCATCCCCTCTCCTTTGGGTTGTAGGACTTCCTACTCTGGCGTAACCCTTACCAACATTGATCTTCCTTTAGGGGTTTACTGGCCCTCTGCAAACCATTGCTCCGCTTTGCATCAGGATTTTGCTGGCGAAGGGAAGCTGAGTTTGTCCCAGCAACTGTACAGCTGAGTCATGCATGAGGCAGTGCACAAATAGAGGAGAGTGGGCAGCCTAGTATCAAAGATATTGTGACATTAGTATTTTTTAGTATCCCGTATCTCTCAAACTGATTCACATTTGCGACAGTGCTATGTTGTCCATCACGAGTTCTTGCATTTCTGTTTTCTTTTGGAAGTGTCTTTTTTGCAAAAAAAGGTAGATTAAGGAACAGGTGATTTGGAAAAACTTATGTGACTGGTGTTTTTTTCTGTTCAGTGCAGTGGGGTTGAATAAAAATGGACCAGCTCAAATGTAGGTTTCCTCATTTGCCAAAGATTTCCTGTGTCCAGGCAGCGTTTGTGAATTAATACAGAACAAATTACTCCTTTGTAGGTGAAGGCAGTCAGTCGGATTGGGGACTGCTCTTGGGGCTGACTCCCTTTACTCTTTTTTTATAGGAATGAACAACAACTTAGCAACCTGAAGTGTGGACAGGTGGTCCAAAAAGAGACACTATGAATTAAGGTTGCCTTTTTCTACAGCTTAAGACTGTAAGACTTGTGCAGAAGTTAATCACAACTACATTTCTTTTGCTTTTACTATTACTAAAAATTTTAAGTGAATGGAGCTAAAATTACATTTAACTTGTTTGGGATGAAGCACTGTCTAAGAAATATGTGAATAGCTATTGATAACTTTAAAGTTGTGAACATTTTAGAGATGTAAGTTAGGAAATTAGTGCAGTGTAGGCATACAGTGAGTCTTTTTGTAAGAGATGATTCCAAAGACACGCCATGAATTACAGCTGCCTTAAAAATCAAACTAAACGAATGCTTCCATAATGAATAGTTTTATCAGTTTGCTAGTTTATCTTTATTTCCAGAAGGGACTGAGAATATTTTTCCTCTACCTTTAGAAGATGCAAAACTGCTTGAGGGGGAGGTGTTTCCTCCATTTTTTGTAGATTGTAACATTTTGTACTTTGTAGTAGTGTATTTCAGAACCATCCTATTTTCTTACTGTTGTACAAATGTTTTTGCTTCTCTGGAAGCATTCCAGTGCCTCTGGCATAGTCAGTCTTTAACTCATCCAGCAGTTAAGACAGGTATCTGGCTTTATTGAAGCATTTAAAATATAGCAGTAGTTTGGAACTATCATTGCTGCATTCGTAGCTCCCCCTGCTGCTAACACAGCAGTGCTAGGATATTTTGTGACAGTATGTTTTACTCATAATCAAGATACAACTTTATTTTTGAGAAACTCACAGATTTTATTTATTTTTCTGATGTGTATGATTGATTTTATTTTTTTTTTAAACTGATGAAGTAGATGTCAGAGAAGCCAGGAAGCCAGGTTGATAAATGGAGAGGAGGCAATTGATAGTGGAACTTCGATCCTATTGGAACTAAGGAGTAAATTGAAGGTGATGCCTCAGTTCTACTTAGTTAATAAATGTAGCCTTTCTCTGCACCATCAGTATGCTGATGCTGTATGGATACATAGAAACATAGAATAATTTAGGTTGGAAGGGACTTCTAGTTGTGATGTAGTCCAAGTCCCAACTCAAAATAGGACTGGCAAGTTTAAATTGCTATGGGCATTGTTTAGGTGTTTTTTTAATATCTGTGAGCATCTTCTTCTAATGTTTGACTGCCCTTGTGGTGAAATGTGTTTTCCTTATGTCTGATGAGAATTTCCCTTGTTGCAACTTGTTTCTCTGCCTCTTGTCCTATCACTGAGTCTGGCTCTGTGCTCTCCCCATAGGTAATTGAAGGATCATCATACTGTTTTTAACTTCCTTCCCTCAGCCTTCTCTTTTCCAGACTGAATAAACTTGGTTCTTCTAGCCTCTCCTGGTACAGCCCCTTAGTCATCTGTGGGGTCCTCTCTCAGACTTAGAATCATAGAATGGTTAGGGTTGGAAGGGACCTCAAAGATCATCTAGTTCCAACCCCCCTGCCATGGGCAGGGAAACCCTCCACTACACCGGGTTGCCCAAAGCCTCATCTAACCTGGCCTTGAACACTGCCAGGTATGGGGCATCCACAACTTCTCTGGGCAACCTGTTCCATTGCCTCACCACTCTGAGTGCAAAATTTCTTTCTTATATCTAACCTAAATCTGCCCTCTTTCAGTTTAAATCCATTGCCCCTTGTCCTTTCACTACACACCCTTGTAAAAAGTCCCTCTCCAGCTTTCCTGTAGGCCCCCTTTAGGTACTGGAAAGCTGCTATAAGATCACCCCGGAGCCTTCTCTTCTCCAGGCTGAACAGCCCCAACTCTCTCAGCCTGTCTTCATAGCAGAGGTGCTCCAGCCCTCTGGTCATCTTCGTGACCCTCCGCTGGACTCGTTCCAGTAGCTCCATGTCCTTCTTGTGTTGGGGATTCCAGAGCTGAACACAGTATTCCAGGTGGGGTCTCACGAGAGCAGAGTAGAGGGGCAGAATCACTTCCCTCGACCTGCTGGCCACGCTCCTTTTGATACAGCCCAGGATACAGTTGCCTTTCTGGGCTGCCAGTGCACATTGCCAGCTCATGTTGAGCTTCTCATCCACCAGCACTCCCAAGTCCTTTTCCTCAGGGCTGCTCTCAATCCATTCTCTGCCCAGCCTGTACTTGTGCATGGGATTGCCCCAACCCACATGCAGGACCTTGCACTTGGCCTTGTTGAACTTCATGAAGTTCTCACAGGCCCATCTCTCCAGCCTGTCAAGGTCCCTCTGGATGGCATCCCTTCCCTCCAGCGTGTCCACAACACCACACAACTTGGTGTCATCTGCAAACTTGCTGAGGGTGCACTTGATTCCACTGTCCATGTCTCCAACAAAGATGTTAAATAGCACTGGTCCCAGTACCGACCCCTGAGGAACACCACTCGTCACTGGCCTCCACATGGACATTGAACCGTTGACCACAACTCTTTGAGAACGACCATCCATCCAATTCCTTATCCACCGAGTGGTCCATCCATCAAAACCATGTCTCTCCAGTTTAGAGATGAGGATGTCGTGTGGGACAGTATCAAATGCTTTGGATAAGTCCAGGTAGACAATGTCAGTTGCTCTTCTCCTATCCATCAATGCCGTAACTTCATCATAGAAGGCCACCAAATTAGTCAGGCAGGATTTGCCCTTAGTGAAGCCATGTTGTCTGTCACCAATCAGCTCCTTGTTTTCTCTGTGCCTTAGCATAGTCGCCAGGAGGATCTGCTCCATCATCTTGCCAGGCGCAGAGGTGAGACTGACTGGCCTGTAGTTCCCTGGGTCTTCTTTTTCCCCTTTTTAAAGATGGGGGCTATGTTTCCCTTTTTCCAGTCATTGGGAACTTCACCAGTTTGCCACGACTTCTGAAATACGATGGATAGTGGCTTAGCAACTTCATCTGCCAGTTCCCTCAGGACCCGCGGATGCACCTCATCAGGTCCCACACTCTTTGGTGTGGTAGTTTAATTCTTGTCCGTTTTTGGGCTCCCCACTACACAGTGCTCCAGGTACTGTGGATCTCATAAGCTCTGAAGAGAGGGGAGGAAATGTTGCTTCAACCATACTCTTGCTGATACAGCCCAGCATGTGCTTGGCCTGCTCTGCCACAGGGATACATTGCTGACTCGCGTTCAACTTGTCCACCAGCATCCTCAGGTCCTTTTCTGCAAAGCTGCTTTCTACCCACTCAGCCTGTGCTGTGGGGTTCCTCCAGTATTGTTGCACGAGTTTATTCCACCCCAGGTGCAGGACTTTGCATTTGCTTATTTTGAACTTGGTTCCTATCTGCCCGTTCAGGTCCTTCTGAATAACATTTTACCCTCCAGCATATTGACTGCTCCCCCCAAGTGGGTGTCATCTCAGAACTCACCGAAGGTGCACTGTTTGCCAGTGTCTAGCTTTTTTAATAGAAATGTTAAACAGTATTGGCCCTGGTGTTAATCAGTGAGGACAGCACTAGTCACTGTCTTTTGATTGGTCTTTGTACTGCTGACTGCAGCCTTTGAGCCCAGCAGTTCATTCAGTTTTCCACCTTATACATAAAATACAGACTGGATAAGTGAACAGTTTGATTATAACAATACTATGGGAAATGATGTCACAGGCCTTGCTGAAGTCAAAACAAACAACATCACTGCTTTCCCCTTATCCTCTGTGCCAGTCATCTCATCATAGAAGTCAGTGAGGTTGGTCAGGCATAATTTCCCCTTGGTAAATTGTGCTGGCTGGAGTTTGGGGTTTGTTTTGTTTTCTTTTTAGTCTTTCATGTAGCTGGAACCCCTTCCAGGAAGACTTGCTCCGTAACTTTCCCAGAGATTAAGGTCAACTGGACTGTAGTACCCCAGGTTGTCATCCTTGTACTTCTTGAAGATGGTTTTAACATTTGCCTTTTATCCCCATCATCAGGAAATTTGCCTGCTCTCCATGCTGCTTCAAGATGATGCAGCATCTGAGTTATACTGGCCAGCTCCCTGGTTACTTTCGGGCGCATGCCGCCTGATTGCATGGACATATGTCCATTTGGCTTAACTGCTCCTTAACTTCTTCCTCTGCTGTAGGTAATACTTTCTCACACTGACTCTGCTGATCTGCTTGGGCATGTGGGAGGCCTGAGGGCAGACCATACCCGTAAAAAACAGGTGATAAAAAGTTGCCAACTGGCCTGGCGTTTTTCATGTACTTTGTCTCTAGGCCTCCTTGCCTTGTAGAGGGACAACCCACCTGTTCCTTACCTTTCATTTGCTCCTGTTGTACAGCCCTTGTCACCCTTCATGTTCTTGACTAGTTTCAACTCCAGCTTCGAAATCTAAATGCAGTTTTTTCCTAATCAACTGAACACTTCTACAGTTAAACGTTTGCACTTCTAAGTGATTTTGAAGTAGTTGAGCCAATTACTGAAGAGAACACAGAGCATGCAACTGAAAGAGTACTTTCCCCCTCCCCCGTCACATCATATATTCTCTTTTGTAACTTCTGCTGCCTGAAATCAAGGGAAATCATGCCAACTGGGAGTGGGGGAATGTTTGCACGAATGCTGGAAAGGGAAGCAACAGTGTAGAGACCTTGTCTTTGCACAGGACAGGGGAGTAGAAAAGGGCATGTGCTGAAATGTCAGCTTCTAAGCTTCCCCACCATGGGTTATATACCCCTCCCAGCGCAAGTTACAGGCTGAAAGAGTTGGGGCTGTTCAGCCTGGAGAAGAGGAGGCTCCGGGGTGACCTTATAGCGGTCTTCCAGTACCTCAAGGGGGCCTACAGGAAAGATGGGGAGAGGCTGTTCAGGAGGGCCAGTTATGATAGGACAAGGGGTAATGGTTTTAAAATAGAGGGAGGTAGGTTCAGGTTGGATATTAGGAAAAAATTTTTTACTATGAGAGTGGTAGAACACTGGAACAGGTTGCCCAGAGAGGTGGTGGATGCTCCATCCCTGGAGACGTTCAAGGCCAGGTTGGACAAGGCCCTGAGCAACCTGATCTAGTTGGAGATATCCCTGTTCCTTGCAGGGGGGTTGGACTAGATGACCTTTGAAGGTCCCTTCCAGCCCTAACCATTCTATGATTCTATGATTCTAAGTTCTGGTTTCCTAGATGATCAGATGACCAGGACAGCAGTGTTTGCAAGGAGGAGACAAACTCACACATTCTGATCCTTTGTTTGATAATGGTGATATACCAAATAGCAGTTTTGGTGCTGGTAGAAGTCGCAGTGGAATTGTCTATTGCTGATAATATGGAAGTTGAAGAACAGCTACGAACACTTATATGTAGCAGAACTGTGTAGCTGCAGCTCTGGCATTTGTGTCAGATGTAGTTGGACCGATACGAGAGTGTAGTGTTCATGCTGGCCCTGATACCTGGGCTTCTGGACACATGGAGAGTAAATTTAAGTATCAGTGATCAGATGTTTTGAGGGAACTTCTGTAGCTTGTTGGGCTTAATGATAGGTATTCAGGTTGTGTATCATAGTTTTATTGAGAGAAGTGATACAAGTGAAACAAAAACCCCTACTTCTTTACCTAGGCGGCTTACCATCCAGTTGTAAGGTGGAGGATGAATATTTGCAAATTTGGAGTACAAGAGTCCTTGTGAATTAGCCAGTCATACCAGTTTACCAAAGATTTACCTAAGCGGTACCCGCCTTTTTTAGTCATTGCAGCAGGAATAGGCTTTTATAAAGAGATGGGATTCTCAAGAGAAACTCTTAAGACGACCGTTGCCATGCGTGAGGAACCTCATGAGGTAGTGGGGAAAAATGTCTTGTAAAGTCAAGTGAGAGGGTAATTATTAGAGGAATGGAGTTTAAAAGAAAAAAAAAATAGCCAAACCAACATTGCTTAAGGCAATGGCTGGAACACTTTGTTGATAACATAATCTCGAGCACTGTGGATGGCAAAAGACTACTATGCCAAGACAAACATGAGAGGTTTTTAGTAAAAGTTAGAAAAGTTTTTGACCAAGAATTATAGTTGCAAAGCAGAACCAGAAAAGCCATGTATTGGTGTAGTGTTCAGATAATGTTAATGTTGTGTTTGCTTGCATATGGAGGTCTGAAAGAGGACAGTCAAAGGCTTTGTCCGAGACAGAGTTCTTGATTCTTCTTACAGCACATGTCAACTGAACATGTCTCCATGCATCTGTTCTCCAGCAACAGATTAACATGCCAACCAGAAAAACGGCGCATGAATATGTTCCAATAAAGCAGTCAAGTTGGTAGCTACAAAAATACTGCTCCTGTGATACTGCTATTCCCTTGAGTGCATTAATTAAGGATGTGCAGTATCACAGAGTCACCTAGACGTTTGTGTTTTCGCATTAGCAAATGGTTATACTCCTCAAAGCCCAAATGGCTGGATTTTTATATCAGGACATCAGGCTTTGTACTTAATGATCATTGTGACACTTGCCGATATTCTCTTGAATGAACCTGCTTGACGCCGTCTGATACATCATTATTGAAAATCTTAGGTTTGCAGCTATTTGGAGGAAGAACATGCATGTGTATATTCTCTATCCAACACTAAAATGAAGACACAGCTTACATGTCTTGAACAGCTATCAAGGTTAAAAAAACCCCAACCCTAACCAAGCATAAAAAACCCTGTGATATTGTAGCACTCAAACAGTTCCCATACAAGTAGGAGGTCTGTGGAAATGTGACATAGGATTAGTCTACCAGAAGTATTTACTTGTGGTTTAAATCCTTTCTTTATTTTTGTGACTGGAAGCAATGTATTTGAAGTGTTTCTCTATAGTTTTATGTATGTTTTTTAATGCTCACTTTTTTTGGTAATTTTTTCTTCTAGTAGTCAAAGAAGCCCATCACCAGGTCCAAATCATACCTCTAGCACTAGTGCATCAAATTCAACACCTGCACCACAAAATACATCTGTACGACCCACTTGTTCATTAACACCTACGCTAGCAGCACACTTCAATGAAAATCTTATAAAGCATGTTCAAGGCTGGCCTGCAGATCATGCAGAAAAGCAGGTGAGTACTCTTGTACTTTGTTCCCTGAGAGAATGCAAAATGTGTAGTTTAAAATATGGTTTTCTTAACACAGGTTGCTTTTTCTAGGAATTAAAAGTATTTAGAAAAACCCTAATGTTTGGCCTTAGCCAGAAAAGAGGAGAATGTAGAGAGGTTAGGCCAGACCTGCAGGTTTTACACGTGATTTGCCGTTTAGCAGTGAAGTATTTTCAGTCTTGATTAAATTACCAGAGCTTTTGAAGTTCTCTCAGATGAATAGCTGTCCTCATAACTGTTTTCTTACTGCCAAGGTTCTATTGAAATTTACAAAGAACGTACATTTCAATTAATGTCTATAATAATGATATTCTTATTATATGGAAAAAGTTAGGAATTAGGTGACAAGCGTTAAACTATTTGAGACTGCTCCACAGTTTGAGTTACTCAGTTTTTAGCTCTACACAGTAAAAAAGGAACTCTGCCTTGTTTGTTGTACCCAGATTTTAAGATGATTTAGAGGGCTTAGACTGAATTTGGGCTATTTTTACATAAAATATGGATGGCAATTCTACTGGATTTCCCATTATAACTAACTGCGTAGGACCTACTCTGTTGTGGTAACACAGAGTAACTGGATACATGTCAGCAGCTTGGAATGTATTACTCAAAGGAACCATGTTGGTAGAGTCCAGTTCAAGTCCTTTCGCAGGCAACGCTGTCTGACACAGTCTGTATGGGATATTAATCTTACCTAGCCTGGTTTACTTTGGTCTTTTGAAGAGTGGTTGCATGCCAGCTCAAGCCTACACTGGCGGATTTTGGGTAGTAACTTACAGGATGACTCTTAGAAGTGCAGTCTAGACTGATAACCCTATTTAGTCTGTGTTTGGGGTTTGAGTTTTGTTTCTTTTCATTATTTTTTTTGATTCAATTTTAGACATTACCAGCCTGTACTGAGTCAAATGACTGAGCCATTGCTGTGGAACATGCCTTTAAGGAAATGGTGCAGCACAGCCATCTCTCTCTGTGGCCTTGGCCCTCAGTTTTGATAGTGTTATTTTCACTGTGTATTGAATTGACTTATGTCTTAATGCAGAAAGTACAGATTTATACGGTTCATAGGTAATTTTTTCCCCCCACTATCTGTAATAAAGATATCAAAAAAAGCCCAGGCAGCCTAACCCTAATGCTAGGCAGCCTTGTATTCATTTGGATACTTTTACCTTTGTGCCAAGTGTTACCTGTTGTACTGTCCTGACTGCAGTTTCAGATGATTTCACGTGACAGTGTTGCTTATAGGCCAGTTTAGAATAGTAACACCTGAGGGACTTAAGTCAGATATTTGATAGAAAAGAAAAAGTGAAAGTATGGATGTAATACATAGTGAAGAAGGTAAGCTAGATGGAAAGTGGAGAGGCTAAAATATGCAGTGCCTTGATTTTTCAGATTTCTAACCAGATGTGTATCTTAAATTGAAGTTAGGGCATAAGAGCACATGCCAGAGTAAACTGAAAAATAAGTAGTAAATAAATAAGGTGAGCCAGGACAGGTACGTCTTAAAGCAGTCAGACTTGAAGAAATGTACTGTGCAGTAATTAGTAGCTAAAACAGTTCTTGAACCACCAGCACTTATCTCACAGAACTCATAAAAAACAGTTAATGTGGTAAACTTGAAAAGAATCCAGTAATGTGGTTAACTGAAAAATAATTAGTGTAACTATCTTCTCTTTAAGGAATGTGAGAAACGAAATTGTGAATGTTCTCAACTCAGTAATTGTAGAGGTACTTTGTGTGTTGAACAATATCTAAGTAGAAAAAATGGTGAATTTACATTTTTACAAACACCTGAAAAGAAAACCCTAATAATAGTCAATGTGGACTTTTTAAAAAGAAGTGATGTCAGGGTTTTCTGTTGTGTTTTTTCTTTCTTTTGATAAAGTATCAGTGTTTGGTAACATGAGAGAGAGCAATAAACATTATATCCTGATTTGCAGTAAGACTGTTAACACCTTTTAACAAGAATCTTGTATGCAGAAGTTATTTTAAGGCCTTTTGAATGAGATTTAAGACGAGTGACTGGTCATCTTAAAAAGAAGTACTCTGAAAGTCATTATTGATAGTTTGCTATCAGTCTCAAGGTTTTGGAGCTGTGTAGGGAGGACATGGGGACTGATGTGCTACTGGAGACCAGGGTGCTTCTGGATGTCAACGCACTCCAGCAAAAAAAAACTTTTAACATAGAATCATAGAATGATTAACATAGGGAATTAGAACACAAAGTGCTGCTTCGAACTGGAGAAATGCCAGAAGTTTATGAAGACCTGTGCTAAATATCATTTTCGGGAAGGAAAAATCAAGTATGCAAGTACTTAAGCAGATGTTGTGGATCAGCCCCAGTAGGCAGCAAAGCACCACACAGCTACTTGCTTGCTCTCCCCTAGTAGGATGGAGGAGAGAATTGGAAGGGCAAGAGAGAAAACTCATGGATTGAGATAAAGACAGCTTAATAAGTAAAAGGGGCAGGAGGAAAGTGATGCAAAAACAGTGGCTTACCACCAGCCAACCAATGCCCAACCAGTCCCTGAGCAATGGCAACCTGTGGAAAACTGCCCCCGGTTTTATTGCTGAGCATGAAATTATATGGTATGGAACATCCCTGTGATCAGTTTGGATCAGCTGTCTCAGCTGTGTTCCATCCCTGCCTTTTATCCACCCACAACCTATGTGCTGGGAGGGTCAGAGAGAGAAAGGGAGAAGCCCTTGATGCTGTCTCTGTAAGCTCTGCTCAGCAATAGCTAAAAGGTTGGTGTGAAATCAATGCTGTTTTGGTCACAGATCCAAAATGTAGCAGCACCATATGGGCTGCTAAGAAGGAAATTACCTCCATCTCAGCCAGACCCAGTACAGCAGAGGATAACTTTGCTAAGCAGTAAGAGTGCAGGGCAGGATCTATTTGAAACATAGTTTTTTCCGTATGCCACTTGCAAGAAGTCTTCTTTCCTTCTTGCAGTGTGATGCACAGGACCTCAAGAGTAATTATACTTGTCTCCTTGCGCTGTTGAGGAGTTCTCTGGAGTTACATAGAATCATAGAATGGTTAGAGTTGGAAGGGACCTCAAAGATCATCTAGTTCCAACCCCCCCTGCCATGGGCAGGGAAACCCTCCACTGCACCAGGTTGCCCAAAGCCTCATCCAACCTGGCCTTGAACACCTCCAGGGATGGGGCACCTACAGCTTCTCTGGGTAACCTGTTCCAGTGCCTCACCACCCTCTGAGTGAAAAATTTCTTCCTTAGATCTAATCTAAATCTACCCTCTTTCCGTTTAAATCCATTGCCCCTTGTCCTATCACTACATGCCCTGGTAAAAAGTCCCTCCACAGCTTTCCTGTAGGCCCCCTTTAAGTACTGAAAGGCTGCTATAAGATCACCCCGGAGCCTTCTCTTCTCCAGGCTGAACAGCCCCAACTCTCTCAGCCTGTCTTCATAGCAGAGGTGCTCCAGCCCTTGGAACATCTTCGTGGCCCTCCTCTGGACGCGCTCCAGCAGCTCCATGTCCTTCTTGTGTTGGGGACTCCAGAGCTGAACGCAGTATTCCAGGTGGGGTCTCACGAGAGCAGAGTAGAGGGGCAGAATCACTTCCCTCGACCTGCTGGCCACGCTCCTTTTGATACAGCCCAGGATACGGTTGCCTTTCTGGGCTGCCAGTGCACATTGCTGGCTCATGTTGAGCTTCTCGTCCACCAGCACTCCCAAGTCCTTTTCCTCAGGGCTGCTCTTAATCCATTCTTTGCCCAGCCTGTACTTGTGCTTGGGATTGCCCCAACCCACATGCAGGACCTTGCACTTGGTGTTGTTGAACTTCATGAGGTTCTCACAGGCCCACCTATCCAGCCTGTCAAGGTCCCTCTGGATGGCATCCCTTCCCTCCAGCATGTCCACAACACCACACAACTTGGTGTCATCTGCAAACTTGCTGAGTGTGCACTTGATTCCACTGTCCATGTGTCCAACAAAGATGTTAAATAACACTGGCCCCAGTACTGACCCTGAGGAACACCACTCGTCACTGGCCTCCACGTGGACATTGAACCGTTGACCACAACTCTTTGAGTGCAACCATCCATCCAATTCCTTATCCACCGAGTGGTCCATCCATCAAAACCATGTCTCTCCAGTTTAGAGATGAGGATGTCGTGTGGGACAGTATCAAATGCTTTGGATAAGTCCAGGTAGACGATGTCAGTTGCTCTTCCCCTATCCATCAATGCTGTAACCTCATCATAGAAGGCCACCAAATTAGTCAGGCAGGATTTGCTCTTAGTGAAGCCATGTTGGCTGTCACCAATCACCTCCTTATTTCCCATGTGCCTTAGCATAGTTGCCAGGAGGATCTCCTCCATGATCTTGCCGGGCACAGAGGTGAGACTTACTGGCCTGTAGTTCCCTGGGTCTTCTTTTTCCCCTTTTTAAAGATGGGGGCTATGTTTCCCCTTTTCCAATCATTGGGAACTTCACCAGATTGCCATGACTTGTGAAATATGATGGCTAGTGGCTTAGTAGCTTCATCTGCCAGTTCCCTCAGGACCCGCGGATGGACCTCATCAGGTCCCATGGACTTGTCCACCTTCAGGTTCTTCAGATGATCTTGAACCTGATCTTCTCCTACAGTGGGCGGTTCTACATTCTCACAGTCCGTGCCTTTGCCTTCTGTGGCTTGGACTGTGCCGCTGGAGCTCTTGCCAGTGAAGAATGAGGCAAAGAAATCATTGAGAACCTCAGCCTTCTCCATATCCCGGGTAGCCAGGTCCCCCGTTTCCTTCCGGAGAGGGCCTACGTTTTCCCTACATCTCTTTTTATCACTGACATACCTATAGAAGTTTTTCTTGTTGCCCTTAATATATATATCCAATATAATATATATATCCAATTCAGTGACAAGGCTTCAAGAAGTGCACAGACTGAGGATAGGTCGTGCTTTCTAAACTAACTGACTAAGTAAGGAAATTAAAATAACGGAGTTTGTCTGGAAGAGAACATCTGAAAAGGATGGCAGAGCTTTTTTTACCTGTATAAGGTAGCTGGAAAGAAGATGATATTTAATTATTTTTGTCATTTAAGGCTTAATTTAGATGGGAAGTCTAAGTCTACTATTGAACTAGTGGACAGAGACTTTTTAACTACTTGAACAACTTTGGAAACTTGAAGCCCTGTCATGCACTGTCTTTCAAGATGGTTGGGTAAGCATTTGTTAGGATCAAGGAAATCTCAACCATCCCTGCCTTAGCATGGGCCTGGGTTTAGATTATCTCTTGGCAGCCAGTGTTGCTCATTTCTGTTTCTAAATGGACTTTTGTAGAGAATGTAACGTACTTCTGATTTAATGTTCCCTTTTGAAGTTAGAGTGCTTTACTGTTTCAAGACACGCTCATCCAGTGATCCCCTGGCTACAGCCAGTTGTTTCCAATACATGATTCAAAATCCTGACCTTTTTGTGTAACCGTTGCAGGCATCAAGATTACGTGAGGAAGCCCATAACATGGGAAGTGTCCATATGTCAGAAATTTGTACTGAATTAAAGAATTTAAGGTCTTTAGTTCGAGTATGTGAAATTCAAGCAACTTTGCGTGAGCAAAGGTAAGTATGTGCTCTGTGTTTATTTTCAAAATGGTAGTTTTCAAGGTGGTATTAAAATTCCCATTCTGGCATGGTTTTGCATGACCTATATTTACCGATGACTTTGTAATATCTGTCAGGTTTGCAAGCTGTCTTCTCTGTGCACACTCTACCTGTTTGCCGCACAGATGCCTCATAGTCTCCAATGATTAGAACAAGATATGCAGCTTCTGTATGTATCTTCACCTAGAGAGAAAAGAAGTCTCTTTCCAGATACATGCGTGCATTGGGAAAAACTGATTAACTTACACTAGTTCAGCATACATCTAAAAGTATCTGTTCATACGCGATGCGTGGAATCACATAGGTACACGTTTGCGCGGCCTGAAACACTACAGTTTGTGAGAGACGTTCGTTAGGTATAAAGCCAGAGCAGGTTTGAGCAGGTGTCACTGGTATCACAAGCTAAGTTAAAAATAAGGTTTTTACTTAGGAAGGAGGTGTCGAAGATCTTGGGGTTCTTTAGTGAGATGTTGATTATAGCAAAGTAGACTTCTTAAGTCAGTAATAGCGAGTGTCTTATGTATCACTGAAGCGACACACAGCCACGTTGTTGAAGACTGTTGTGCAAGATTGAAAAGTTTAGTCTTACAATACATGCTGAAACTTTTCACCAGCAGTCATGATCCTGAACCTACTTTCATATTCAGTTTATTTTTTGAATCGTGTTGTCCCATCAACTGTTAAGTCACACTACAGTTCGAATACAGTGATTCTCATTTACAATTTTTAAGCTGCTCTTAGTGTTACATGCTGTTCAAATAGCTAACTTTATCCTAGAAGCCTTTGCTTTTTGGCAGTTAGTAAAACAAACCTTTAGTCAGAATCATAGAATGGTTAGGATTGGAAGGGACCTCAAAGATCATCTAGTTCCAAACCAGAGGTAGTCTATAATATATTTGGACATCTTTCCTAATAAAGAATCTAAAATATCCATTCTTTCTGAAATTTTATTTCATAACTTCATTACATAAATCACAATTTCTGTGGAATATTTAATGAACTGCTTGGTTTCTTACAGGTTTCATTCCCTAAGTTTTATTTCTGTCCCTGGGTGCACATTTGATCTGAAATAACATATCAAATGTGATTGTTCAGCTCACTAAATAGCACCTTGTTTCTTGTACGCTGTGTGTCCTTAAGTTGTCACTGAATAATGATTATTGTGACTTTGAATCTATGATAACATGTATCTTTTATTTTTACTGCAATCTCAAAGATGTGAAATATGTGGCATAAGTAACAAGTGGGTGGGGGGAGGCTTTTGCAAAGGATGGGACTATCAAAGCCAGTACATTTGAATAATGTATTATTTCTGTACTTTTGCACAGAAGAGAACTATTTAAATTTGTTCTAAGAGGGAACTTTAGGCAAAGCAAGTGTATTATTTTAACCATAACTGACAGCACCTAGAAGAAAACTTATTTGTTTAAAAAAATTTGAGCGCTTTGGGTTGTCGTACAGTCTGGAAAACTGCATGATGCAGGCACAGGACTATTCTTCAGAATATTCAGTTGCTCAACATACTCTTCCAGTGTCCTGCTTTTTCTGGGAGTTGAATTCAAGTGACGAGCCAGTTTAAACATAACAGTATATCAGTCATAATGAAATACAGCAATTAAATTTTCCTAACTAAGGTATAAAACATAGCAGGTCTCTGTGCATCTGCATATGGTGTTTGTAGGTGATTGAACAGATTGCAAATTAATTTGAAAATATCTGAATGTTATTAGTAGAGCTAAGGAGCTATGTATCTTTCACTGAAATTGTGGAAGTGCTTGTGTAGATACTTATTTAATATCTGTATGTAATGAAAATGTTTGTACTAATTTATTTCCTTTCTCTTGCAGGATACTATTTTTGAGGCAACAAATTAAAGAACTTGAAAAGCTAAAGAATCAGAATTCCTTCATGGTGTGAAAAGTTGTAAACAATTGCACATGGTTTTGAGTACAGGAACTATTAAACTGATGCCCAGTCTTAACACTTTTGAGCTGCATTTGAGTAGACTTTGGACCGTTGAGCTGGGCAGAAAAAAAGTTGACATGGGGAAGGGGACAGGAGGGAGTCAAATTCAGGGGAAAGATACAAGAATGATTTGTAAAACCCTTGAAATGTAGATTTCTTGTAGATGTATTCTTCACGTTGTAAATATGTTTTGTAGAGTGAAGCCATGGGAAGCCATGTGTATCAGAGCTTAGACATCCAAAACTAATCAATGCTGAGGTGGCTAAATACCTAGCCTTTTACATGTAAACCTGTCTGCAAAATTAGCTTTCTTTTTTTTTCTTTTTTTTTCTTTTTTTTTTTAGTTAATTTATCATTCAGAAATCTTGCATTTCCTAAAATTCAATGCAAGCGCCAGGCGATCTGTGTCTAAGGCTGCAACAATTTGGGTAATGTACAAAATACCATGAAACAACTGTTTCCACACTTGCACCGAATCGAGAGCAGTGCTTCTCCATTTCTGTTTTACAGAGAAATGTTTTTCATTTTCTGTGTTCCATTTCCCCGTGAAATCCTAAATCTGATTTTATCAGTTTTTTAATGCTTCTAATTTTCTCTTTTCTTAAGGCACTGTTGCTATGGCACTTTTTCTATAATCTTTTCATTCCTGTGTACAGTAGCTTAAAATTGCAGTGATTGAGCATAACCCACTTGTTTGTATAAATTATTGAAACGTATTTCCATTTGCACCCTGTAAGAATGGACTTATAGTACTGCTGGGCATGTGTGCTGAAAGTACATTACTTGCTCAAATATAAGGAAATAGCCCAATGAACATGTTAACATGGTTGTGGGAGGGGAAAGAGGAAAAAAAAAAAAGCTAGTCAGATGTGAATTGTATCTGTTGTAATAAACATGTTAAAACAAAGAAACACTGGTTTTCATTTCCTTTGGTCAACACATATTAAAATTTGGTCTGTTTGGGGACTCTTTATTAGAACTGTTCTTGTTGAACACTTTTGTACTTAAATAATTCCTCAAGGGAGGTTTTGTTTAAAACTTGTAAACAGGAAAATGTGTATAAAATATTTAATGAAATATAAAATTCAACAAGAATGATTTAAGACACCTCCCCAACAGTTGTCATATGTTAACTCCTGGTTTACCTGTCTTGATATTATGACATTTCATTTCAAAGGATGTTTGTGTTGTAGCTAACTGTTTAAGTCTGGTGCTGACTGCTGTTCTTAACCATCACAAAACGCTGAATTTGTGTAATTGGAGCAACCCACCGTTTGAAAATGGTGGCAAAGCTCGGCTTTGTATATTGTTTCCTAAAGTATATTAAAAAATAAAAAAGAAACTATTGCTACTACAAAATAAATGTGACTTTTTCTTTGCTTAAAACCAACAAAAATAGTGATGGCAGTACTAGTTCAGTATTTGCAGAGATGTATATGTTACAGTAGTTTAAGTAAGAAAGAACGTAGGTAATGGATTTAAAAAAAACCAACTACTTAGAGGTGTTGACATGTGATGATACATGTTTTATTCCTAGAAAATACTGTCTTTCAGCACCAGAAACATTATTTGACTTTTATTTTGCCTTGTCTCATGTTGAGTGGGCTCGGACTGATTTTTAAAATCAGTTTTTCATTAGTGGAAGCTGAATGCTCTGTGCAAACAAGCCATTGCAAATGGAGCGAGTTGAAATACCTTAACTAACAACGAGGGAGGAATCAGGGTAGATGAACTTGTAATTGTTCCTCATTTTCTAACCCAGCATGTGCTGTTGTGTTTCTATCATGTAGATGTTTGGTTTTGCTCAGAAAATGGAAGTATAATAATCTCGAATGAATTAATTTTAACATAAATTGTTTCAGCATTTTTAGAGACCCAAGGCCAGGTGACAGAAGGCTTCCTGAGACTCTCCTATTTGTCCAGTGTCCTGTTTCTTGTGATGCTCATTGTCTTGAGGTTGCCCAAGCATAGGGAAATAGCATGCGAAATGAATGGACGTATGGATGATCTTTCACCAGTGGTTGTCCTTAGTTCTGGTATTTTGCTGTTTGGTTTCTTGCTGAGACAAAGGTTGTTTCTGTCTAATAGATATGCCGGGCCCATCTTCCATGATCTTATGTGATTTCCTTTTGATTCTTATATTGCCCTCTATAACATCCTGCGTCAACGAGCTTCACAAGTTAATTTCATTCTGTAGAAAATTACTTTGGATTATTTTTTAAAGCTCTGGTTTGAATGAATTTTTTATATGCTTAGCTGCGACCTGTTGATCATCTCGCTTGTTTTACAGAAGAGTCTCTTCCAGCCTAAAGAGGACTAGTCTGTTTAATGACATGAGAACTTTCGTAATGTATGAATGGTCACAGATAACTTGGGAGTAACAAGGATTAATGCACTGCTTTAACGCCTTAAAAACACGTGCATACGTGCATACGTGACAGAGCACACACTCCCTCTGCAGGTGATGTCCTCTCTAGCTAATGCAAGAATAGCTACTTCTTTGTCAGCATCAGATGGCATCCTGAAAGCTTGTTGGCTTCTGTGTTTGCTCACTGTGCGATAGCTTTTCTCCCCTGTGCTCCGCAGCCATCCAAAGCCTGGAGCTGTTGTTAGCCAAGGAGTGACGGCTTGCCAAACTTTCACTAGCGTTAGACAAGTCAGGGAAGAGGATTGCAGGCACTGCTTTAAAGTAGACGCTAACCAAATGGCGGGGTCTAGGTCAGTGTCCTTCATCATGGCTCCACTAACGCACCAACGCAATTTTGGTCTTACTGTGTGATCTCGAGACCATCTTCAGCGACATGCAGAAACCGGCCCTCTGTATGTTGCTGGAGGTGGGCGGGAGGGTAGGAACCGCGGATTTTTCTTCTTCCTGTCAAATCCGAAGCTGGACAACAAAGAAATGGACAGGTGCACTGAAACCTATTAATTGGTTAATGGCTTGCCATTTATTATTTGTTCTGAAACTGATGCTGTGCTTTCTGGTGTAGTTGACACTGTTTAATGAAAGGGGCTTCATTGGATCGTTCTACACCTGCAAATCACATAAGTGGTGTTTTCTTTCTAGCCAGCTGTTCAGAAAGTGTTTATTGGCATTGTGGGATGTGTTTTCTATACTCATTACTTGATACGAGTGGTCAAGGAGTAGTATGAGAAACTGATTGAAGAACTGTTGTTGCATATGTTGCTCGTGGTTTTCCTGTTACGCGTTTGCTAAGTGATTATTTAGTATAACAGAAACAGTCTTCAGAATTGCTTCAGAGATTGGCTGAGCCTGTACAATCATACTGCAAGCAGTGCCATTGGGATAGTGTTTTATCATCGGTGGTGGCCTGCTCAAGAACTGCAGCAGAAAGAGGGGCTTAATATAATTATAAAACCACGTGACTGATGCAAGGGACTCCCATGTTTGATGCTTTTACAATTGCACCATCTTTTTTTTAAAAAAAATAAGTATTATTAAGGCCCTCTGGTATCTTTGAAGGTCTGCTTTTTTTTTTTCCACTGGCCTTGATCCTGAGATGCTGTGGTCAACTGCTCAACTTTAGTCAATTTCCCTGCTTAGACTAATCTCTAGCAGCGACGAAGTGTCTCATTTTCAGACTTATTTTGTTAATTTTATCTCCTTTGATAGAAGCATCTTATCTTTTGGTGGACACTGGTGCTGTCTTTACCGTTGCAGTTAAAAACATTCAGAAAGGATATATAATTGAGGCCAGAGAGAACTAAAAACATACCTGTTCCTTTTCGGAGTAGCCTCATTGCAGGAGTATCCCCAGAGATATGAGAGAAAATACTGGGTAGCTGTGCCCTGTGTCCTAAGTGTGGGTCAAAGAAGATCATATCTTACTGTCACCCTTTGTTCCAGTGTCACCTTGCCTATGATGATATCCTGAGGACTTTACCAAAAGGAAAGTCCCTTGTTGCTGTGAGTTTGACTGAGTGACTGATATTGCATATTCTGCTGCAAGGAAGGAGTGACGTGCCCTGAGCATCACTCGGTCATGGTGCCTTGGGGTACTCGTGAGTCAGCTGTGCGTGAGGGACAGTCACTTACTGTAAATTAACATTTGACTACTGTGTATGTAGTTAAATTTCAAGTCCATTCTTGGAAGTAGGAGCTGGATGTTTTTGTGAATACGTCATCCTTACTGCTGTTCCTAGAATAATATTCTGTCCTCACAAAAACACAATCTCATTTACAGATGTAGTATGATAATGAGGCAATTCTGGATGTTTTAAATACACTGCCTTGACTTTTGAGTTTTCTGCAGAGGAATATTCTGAGCTAAAGTGCCATCTCATTGACATTAGCACTGCTCTTCTGCCCATGATTACTGATTAATGGTATGTGAGGGTTGCTTTTGTGTTTTGTTTTTGCTTTCTTATTTGTTTTATATTATTTCATAAGAATCAGAGCTTTTGATATAGGAGGAATTTGTTGCTTTGCCTACCCTATCTTCTTCTTTGGCACTTCTTTTCTTTTGCTGTTAGTCAAGCAAAAGCTTTCATTTGCAACTGAAATCCATGCGTATATTGACTTCTTTTGCAAAGAAAATTGTTTGCAGCTGTGATACGGTTTTGGATTCCAGTTACACGTCACTCTTTTCAGATGTCTGTTAAGTTTCTCCATCTGATATCTCTCTGGTCTCCAACAGGCGTTTGGAAAAATTCAGTCTTTCATAGCTGTAGGCTGCTGCTGTGCTAATTCAGCTGGAATTGTTATTAGAAGATGCTCCTTGCTACAGATTTCTTTATTTCCCAACCATGGCTTTTTGTTTGAAGATCCTCTTTGAGGGAAAGGACTGATGGAAACTTTGTAGCAATTAGGGCTTCAGCTAGCTGAGGATCTGGAAGTTGTGAAGCACTTTTTTCCTCCCTGATAAAGACACTAGCCCATCTGATTTAGGGCTTCCTAGAGAATGAGCTGTCAGGTTTTGTATCCCAAGGAAACTAGTAATATCCTGGCAAATCTTGTTGCATCCCGGGCAGGTCCTGCCTGGAGCTGCTGGGTCGTGTGGCAGCTGTACTACGAGGCTCGATATTACCAGACTTTGCACACCAGGTTTGCGAACAGCTTGAACAACCTCATCTTTCCAGCTGTTATTCAATACATGTGACAGTATTTTGTCACCTTCTGTTAGTTGCACGTGCCAGAGAGCATTTGCAAAGGGATGCCATCTACTTCCGCGTGCAGCACCGTGCTTGAAGATGAGTCCCTTCGCTCCAGTTTGAAATCTCGGGGTTTGTGCTCTGTGAAAGTGTATGTTCATATGCTGAAGCTCAGACTGGTCTGTTGTGCTCATCTTCTCTTTTACTGTATGTTAAAAGAAAATGCATCCAATTAATTATGGATAAACACTGTTACAGTCATCTGCACCCGTAGCTAGAATGGTGCAAGTCACTTAGATTCTTTCCCTCTCCTCCTCCCGAATTTCTAAAGTTGGCACATGGAGGTCTGTTAGTGTCCTGCCTTTCAGAACTCTGAACAGCTTCCTTCTGCATGACAAGGCAGATTTGTTGTCAAGATCTTACGTGCTTCTCAGTCCAAAAATCTGTGATTGGATCTTTTTTCAGTGTAATTGGGATGCTCTCAGAGTTTGACTGGGGTTCGTGTTCTTCTGCTAGATGTGCCCTCATTAGCAGCAGAAATCTTGTGTTCTGGGAAGAATTATTTGGCAAAGTGACCGAAGCCTGTGGCAGATGGTGCTACAGAAGGTGAACGTGTTGTCAGCTAGTCCAGACTACTTGATGGTGCCAAGGGGCTCTGATGTCCGTCAGCTCCATCCAGGTTCCTTTAGCTGCTGCTCTGCATCCTCAGAGTAAAAGCTTTTTCTTTTTTCTGCATTTTGACAGATTTAATTGAACTTTAATTAGTTTAATTGATCTTTTTGTCAGGGATTCAATTCCACAGTAAGTCTTCTATCTTTTTTTAAATGGGAAAGCTATTAAACCACTGACAGCATGTCCCTGTCTTCACTCCCTAAATAAAACTGCCTTTCTGCTTGCAATAACATTGCCAGTAGAAGCATGGATAACTGAACCACTTGATACGGTTCTTTTTTAGGATAAAAATTCTCAAGAGTTCACTTTGACTTAGGTTGATATTCGAATTTCACTTAATTTAAAAAAATATATTGTATATCTTGTTCTTATGTCCCCTGATATCTCTTCACCTGAACAATTAGAGATGTGGTAGGGGGACTGTGGGTGTGTGCAGAGTGGATATATGTAACATACAGAGATAGGACAAGATCTTTAAGGACTCTTGTTTGCTTCGTAGGAATCCACAGATTCCATGGCAATCCTGAAAGAATTGCTCATTGAAGGTGAGGTTTCACACAGTGGGAGAGCTTATCTGATATCCAGCTCCCTGCAAAAACAGACCGTTCCTTACTGCTTCCCTGCTCCCGGTGATGTGCTCCTGTCAAGTTCTCTTTGCCAGCCCTGAAGCAGTTCAGGGAGCAAAGCCCCAGCAGAAACCCACCTGGTAAATGTGTCATCTGACTTCCCAGGCTGCAGAGGCTTACACCAAGGGCCAAGGCAAGGGCAGGGCTGGCACCTTCTGGCATTGAAGGGCAGGTCAGAGATGCTCTTGGGGCAGCAGCAAGTTCAAATAGTAAAGACTACCTGCTCGTACAACTCAGAGGTGCGTGTGCAGATCGAAGGGCTGGGGTGTGAAGACTGCTCCAAGTTAGGCATATTTTTCTGAGGTTTGAATGAACATGTGCTCTCATCTGAAAATTTCCTCTGTGTGTGTGTTTACCTGCTGTGCAGCTGAACAAAATCCTAACAACCAAACTGCCCTATGAAGTGTTACATGAATTTTCAACTAAGCCTAAGCAAAGGTGTAATTATCAACCATGCTCTCAGTAATACAGTTAAAATGAAGCACCCGTCCCAGAGCAAACTGTGTCTTAATAGGTTCAGAATACAAGTGGAGAAGTGTCTCCCAGGAGATGCTATTCCTCTTCAGCTGTGGCTCCAAACTAACACCAAGCTGCTATTCTTGCCCTGGATGGTTTCTTTAGATACCAAACCTCTCTTGAGAATGAGAAAAATCAGCTTGGCTGTCCTTATCTGCCATCTGAGGAGTTTGAACTGAACTCCTTAGTTGTCCTGTGAGGGTTTAGCAGGCTGCCCTGTGGGAGCCGTGAGAGCAAGCACGTGTCCTCACTGCAGGTCTCCAGCCACCTGCCAGGCTGGGGATCTCCCACGGTTTGCAGGCCAGCATGGGTGCTTGGCAGACCTCTGCTGTGTGCCAGAGAGACGCAGGCTCTTTCTCTGTGTGTGCTTTCTCTCTGTCTCTCGACAATCTGCCTCGCTTCTGCGGCGGCTGGAGCTGTGTTTGGTGCCCGCTCAGGGGAGAGCGCGGTGTCTGAGCCGGTCCAGCGCTGCCCCGGCTCAGCACAGACAAACTAGTGCATGGCCTGGGAAAAAGCCTCTGCTTCAGCTGGCACTTCTTTACTCGACTGGAGGTTTTTAGTGCTGTAGTAGCTTAGGAAGCTCCAAGGTGTGAGAATCTTTCTGGCACCCGCAAGGGATCCAAACCTGGAGGGTCAGAGCAAGAGAACCACTGAAATGAGGGTTCCGAAAAGCAGAGCAGGGTGTCAGTCCCCACCTCAACTGCATTGAGCACTGTTATTATGACCAACTCGGATCTCATTTTGGCAATGCCAGGCCAGACAGAGTTTCAGGTCCTCTGGAAACTGATTTCCTTTTGTCTAAAATGCATTGTTGCTATTTTTGGGGCTATGATATCCCACTTAGATATCCCATTATGATATCCCATTATCTTTGGTAAAAAATAATCTTTGCTAAAACCCCCTAAATATCTGCATTTTTCTCCTAGCCCACATGCATGGCTTTCTCTGTTAGTTGTTGATGTATTTGGACTTTTTTAATTCTCTAGTACCTGGTTTCAGTACTGATCATCCTTGATTGATATAAGCTTAAGTGGAGTTTCTATGCTAGGTGTAGATTTCAGACTGATTTTTGCCTGAAAATGGCAGCCATTGTTCCAAGCTACTTGGGATTAGAGGTATAATTTGGAATAGTTTATTGAACAAAGGGCAACGTTTTGGTAGCTGGTTCATGGGAGTTTGCTATGTGCTTTTGCAGTTTCATATGACTGATCTTCATGGCATTGGTAAAGTGATCTGAGTTGCACAAAAACTCGACTGGTGCAGTGGAGAATGGGATGATAAACGTCATTACTGGATAGTACTTAGTAAGAGACTTTGCTTCAGGCACGCTATAGATTGATTATTCAGCATTTTGCAGTCTGAAAATAGGTATCCTTTATCATGCGTTGACACAAATAGCTGCTACTATTTTTAGATAAGCTATTCATGTTTCATGAGTAACTTCTTCTCACATTGTGTGCCCAGCCATGGGCACTAGATTTGGAGGATCTTGTATGAAAACATTGAAATGTAAAGAGGCTTAAACCTACTTCAAGCTTGTGCAGTTATACATAGTTTTAGATGAGGACCACCTAAAAGAAACCTGCCATTAACTTGTTAAATAATCATTTAAAAAATCTCATATTTTTAATGACGACCTTCTCTTTTGTACTCTTTTGTTCAACTCCAGTGAGATGTGGATTATTACAAGAGTTTTCACAAGGGTAATTTTGTTAAATGCGTTTTTTTTCAGCAATGGCTTCCCTGGCTGACAAGTAGAATTATTAATATGATTTCATATTTTGTATTTGTTCATAGTAGAAGTTATGAGATTTTCTCTTTAGAGTGGGAAGGATTAATTCACTTACAGAGTTGTTCAAGAGAGACAATTTCTGCCTGGGAATCTAACGGAGTTGTCATGTACTTTTGTAATGCCTTGATCTTTTTTGCATGCATTAAGCAAAGCATACATAAATGAGAAATGTCTTAATAAACAGTGTATCCTTAAAACCCTACACTCAGAGAAAACTGTGAGGATCTGTAACTTTCCTGAAGGGAGGAAAAAGTTAAAAATGAAATCAGTTTTGCCTGTTCATTTTGTTACACAGTTGAATTCTGCATATGCTTGAAGTTTTCAGTAAAGTTGGATTCAATTTCCTTAAATACCATCTTCTCTGTGTGCTTTTCCATTTTGTGGAATTTCCTGGGGTGAGTGACAGGACATTTGTGAATTACGGGAAATAGTTTTAACTGAATCTGCTTTTCAATATTAATCTAAAACGCAGATTAATGCATTTTAATCAATGCAGAAGTAGGCTGTGGAGGCTTTAGACTTTCCTCAACTGAGAACCCAATCTGCTAATTTTGTCCATTTTGAACCATGTAAGCCGTTGTATTTGAAATGTTGCTCTTCCTTTTTAACATTTGAGGCTTGTTTTTCTTCCTACCTCCACTTCTACATGTCTCTAGATCCTTACTACACCCTGTCATAGTGAATCTTCATCTCTGGTTATGGATTGTGTCCTACTCAGGCCACTCAACCTAATCTAGTGGAAGGTGTGCCTGCCTAAAGCAGGGGGGTTGGAACTAGATGATCTTTAAGGTCCCTTCCAACTCAAACCATTCCATGATTCTATGTAATAGCCTGCGCCAAAAGTGTCTTGCCGTGATACCTCAGTCATGCAATTTCTCTTCTTCCAGATGAGATTTTTATCGTCTGTTGCAGGTTTTGACTGTCATGGCCTCATCCTCCTCTGCCTGATTTTGTTCCCCTGCTGCCCTTCGCCTTCTTTAGTCAGTGTCTCATAAAACCCAAGGTCCTTCTTTTGTCTAACAACTGTCAGTTCTTATAGTCAGAAAACAGCTCCAGCCCTTGGTGCTCTGCACTCAAAACATATTGGGCACCACCAGAAATGCTCTCTGTTAGACAGAAGCCATCGGGTCGGGCAGTGTGTGCCCCGGTGCGATGGACACTGCTGGATGCTAGTGCTTTGCTGGAGACCCCTCGATGTTGGAGCAGCAGCTCTCCTCTGTGCCCCTTCCCTCTTGCCCCACCTGCCCCCTCCATCGCCCGCTCCTGCACCCAGAAGCCCCCTCCACCTCCGCTCCATCAGCAAGTTGGGCTGCGGCACGACAAGATGCGATGTGTGAGACCAGGACCTGGGGCCCCCACCAGGCTTGCACACAGCTGGAGCTAGCTAGGGACAGGTTTCATCTCTTCTAATATTTTTCTCCAAAGTAGCAGCAGCAGAAGGGATTGTGCTACCTCAAAGCTGAGAACATCATCGTCTCTGGGGCAAGTATCCCCTGGATGACAGCTAGTATATGAAGGCAAAAGGATGCCGGCTCTCCTTTGGGACATCACAGGAGGTTGTTTTCTAGGCTAATGTGCAATTTCCCCATCTCTTCGCCACCCCCGCCCTAATCAGATCTCCATGGTATTTCCCAGAAGAGAGCATGGAAAGGCTCCTTTTGAGGCCAATTGAACTTCGGCAGTTCTTCTCCAGGCACAAACCCCACCAGCTCCTTCTGGAAAAGCTCCATCGTCTTCCAGTGCTACAGCTGGTTTCTTGTAACCAAGCCCTCAGGGAACCCAAACTTTTTCCTGATTAAAGCAGAACTGAAGACTTAAATCTGGGTGAAAAACTGAATGTGTTTCATGATTTCTTTTGTGCTACTTGTGCTTCTTACTGTGATCTGAGCTGCCGTTGTACCCATTCTGCAAAAGATGTTTTGGGGAATGGGATTTCTAAAGGGTGCTTCTTAAAAATACATTTAAAACAAATTTAAAAAGTCAGTACTTTGTGTGTGTGAGTGGTGCGGGTATGTCTATACCTTAGAATTTCCTCTGTGCACAAGGGCTTGCAGCGCCTGGAGGGAAGGGTGATGCTCTGACTGCCGTTGGTGTTCAGCCTCACCTTTCTTCCACTCAGTGCTCATCCAAATCTGTCCCTGGAGACCCTGGCCTCAGCTACTGTAAGATAATGGCAAGCAAAAGCCTGCTGGGAAGGAGCAGGGCTTTGGGTACTCCTGTATCATCCTGGAAAAGATGCTTCATCTTAAAGCCTTAAAATTTTGAAGTGATTTTGCAAGTTACTGCACTTCCCTTCCCCTTTGATTCCCTCCTTTCCTAGCTGAAATAAATAGAGTTTTAATGTAAAATATAATATACCTATAATAACATAACATTTGCTAAAACAATAAAAGAATCCAGCCAGGTAGGCTTTAATCTTGCTACTGTGAGTTGACTGGAGTGGATTACGCTGTTTTGCAACGACGGCTGGTTTCGCGGGGGCTGCCCCAGAGGTGTTGCTCAGCCCTCTGTCTGGTCTGCCTGGATGCTTTTTCTTTCAAGAATTTGATATACTTGGGGACACAATTGGGAAATTACTGGGGGAAAACATTTGTGTTGGTTGTTTTTACTATAAGTGTCGGCACATTCTGTCCCTCCAAATCTCGGTGATTAAATGAGGAGGCTTTTGACCCTGGAGATGACAAATAAATTCGCTTGGTTTGCCAAACTAGAAATGGAGTGTCTTGTGATGAGAGAATGGTGATGAATTTTTTCTGCCTCCCTACCCTTGTTCTCCCTCTCCACATCCGTCCTACTTCCCCACTTTTGTACGTGGCAGAACCGCTTTGTTCCCTTGATCAGTGGCCTTATGTTTTGGCATACCGGACTGCAGGAGCACTGTGCCTAGGTTCAGGTACCCAGCTCTAACCCTAGGTGAGCCTGGAGGTCACCATGGGATTCTAAGACTTGCCACTACCTGGAGGGACAGGGTTTGAACTTGCTTGTCTCTCTTACTCCAGGGTCTTGTGAGTCTCCAGCATCAAGCCCAGAGAAGGGGAACCATCAGCTTATTTCTCTCAGACCACCGAAGGCAGATGTTCGCTCAGTGTCACTGCTGATGGAAGGCAGATCTGAGCAGCTCTGAAACAGCAAGGTCCTTTGGCACCCGCTCCCCTCTGGCCCTTTGCTCTCCCATAGTGGGAGCCGGGGAGGAAAATCCTGTCTAGGCGCAGCACTTGCCCTTCAGAAATCCCGGAGGATGAGGTAAAAGGACAGGAACCAGTCACCTGGGTCTGGCCTGCCCTCCTCCCGCAGAAATGCAGCTTGACTTCCAGCTGACCTTCAGGCTTTTACAAGCTTAAAGAGGGAGAGTTACAGAATTGTTAACAGCTATTTTATTACACTCACAGATTGCGCGAGTCGCGTTTTATTGGAACGCAGCACTTGGCAGGTTCTGCGTTTGGCTGCAAGGGGAAGTTGAAGGGCTGTGGTTACTCTGGCATGTTAACCCCCTGCTTCCAGCCTCTCCCGCTGCGCTAAGCCGAGCCAAACTCTTGGGAACAGCTGCGACCTGTTTCATTACAGAGGTGCCATGCTGAAGAACAGTGATGTGAAGCTAGTAGTCTCTGAGTGCAAGAGGATGTACCGTGGGGTTGAAGGTATCTAGGGACATGGGAATACTTTTTGATCGGAGTGCCGTATGCTAACGCCATGGCTTATTGCTCAGCTTTGAGGAGAGGTGATGCTTCTTGGGACCTTTCAGGGTCAGGTTCCAAAACTCCAAAATATTCTGCCAAATATTTTTTGAATAAGAGCTCTACTCAGAATACCACCACCTAAGAAAGAAAACTTCTCCTTCCTTTTTTTTTTACCATAGGCATCATTTTGCAATTTTTTTTTTTTTATTGATGCTTGCAGTGGTAGTTCACACGGTAATGCCTTAAACAGCGGTAAAAGGCTTGTGCCAAAGGTGTTCTGTGTAGTAAGGAACTGAAGTCTCCATGGCGGATTGTGGCAGTGTTGAGCTTCTCTCAGGGTGAGGCCCTGGCACTGCTGGAGGTGCTTTCACAGTGCAAAGCTGGTGAGAAAGGGGGACAGCAGGCTGAGTGACTCCCAGAAAGACATTTTCACAAGGTGCTTCGATTCAGGGAGAAGAGCAGATATGCAGTGATTCCTCGTTTCTTAAAGAAAGTCAATATATGCTTTTGAAAGTGTTTTTTGATTAATATACATAGTGGGTATAAAGTGAGGCTGTTCCCTTGGACCTTGCTCAGTGGCTTTGTTTTCTTGGATGTTTCTCGTTTGGCACTGCTTGTTGCTCCGCGACACCAGCTGCCCTCTGTGTTTCTGTCTGAGTGTCCCTTGCTTCTTACAGGGCTGGATAAGTTCAATTTATTGCAGGCCTTAGCAATTTGGAAGGCAGAAAATTTGGACAAGAGAATGGGAATGTTGTGATTGCCCATTTGCTCTGCTCTCTGGCCTGATTTTGCATCTATCTGTCTTCACAAAGGAAGAGGCCCTGCCAGCTCCCAGACGAGGTGTGATGTCGTAGCCTGTTTTGCTAGTCCCAGTGTATATTGGAGGGAAAAAAAAATCTGTTGAGCGGCCCAGCTTGGCAGCACAACTGGAATGTTGCAATGAAATGATTAAGAAGTCTAATTGATTGATTTTAATGTGAGAACTGAGACTTGGCTCCTGTATGTTTGACTTCCCAAATCTGCTTGGACACAAGCCAGTCTCTTTACTGAAGTATCTCCTCCGTATCACAAACTCATGTCTAGCATTAAGGAAACATTTTCCTGGGTGGACCTTTGTGGAGATTCTGTCCATTACCTGGTCATTTGTGGGTCAAATGTAGCCATGCCATAGCAGCTGAAAGGGTCACGAGGGTCTTCTGTGGCTTCGGGTTGTGCCAAGAGATGATCAGTGCTCAGTCTGAGTGAAAAAATCACCTAGACTTGGGAGGAATTATGGGAACGGTCCTCATAATTTTAGTTGAGAATAGGAAACAGTTGTTTCTGAGTCCCAAAAACGATTTGGGGCATTTCAGAAACTAGGAAATGGCTCTCACTCTGCACACCCCAGTCTGTTATAAAACAAGATGCACTGACAGCCACTAAAAGTACTCAAAAAGGAAAGAGGAAGCTACTGTAAGAAGCAGGTATCTTAGCTTGATTATTGCACAGTTTGAGTCTCTACCTGCAACAGCTTAGCATATTAGATGAATTAGATTTTCTAAATTCCCTCTGCCATCTGCTTCTCGAAGGGAATAGCAGAAGCATGCATGTAAGTCATGAATTTTGGGGTAGATTTCCTAATTTAAGCATGCTGGCCCCACATGCCCTTGTAAGCTTTATCTAAGTTACCCATTGGTGACATCTCTACAAAATCCCTTCATTTTCCTTTCCCACCCCCATCCCCCAGCAATCCCTCCCTCTGATTAAGAGCTCAGCATTCAGGGCCCCAGGTCCTGCAGCGAAGGTACCAAAGTGTAAGTTTAATGTTTGGGCTAGGGAGGTATAGCCTTGATCTTAACTCAAGTTAAGATTGGACAAGTTTGTTGGCCTCAAGTGGGTCAAAACATGAACTCTTTGAAGAACTGACTGTAATGAAACAGGGGGACGTAGTTGCCACCTCTTTCATAATGTTCAACACAGGAAGAACCAACATATCATTCAGAGATATCGAAAATAGACAATATGTGTTCAACCAGATGAGAAAAATAGCTAAAATAACACAGATGAAAACTTTTACCTGCCTCCTCTTGAATGTCAGTGTCTTTAATGCCTTACACACATACTAACAGCTGACAAAACTGATGGTATGCTGAGGAAAAAAAATTCTTTCTGAAATGTTAGGTTTCTCTTACCCCTGTGCAGATACCTACTTAAAAGAGAGACCAGCTCACCTCAGTGAATCTCAGCTCTCTTTCCGATAAGACAACCTTGTAGTGAAAAGAGTTGGTGCAGTTAGCCCCGTTTCTGTTGTTGTGAGACGAGCTGCACCGGCAGCCAGAAGCAATATCCTTGTCCAGAAACAGATGAAGGGCATTTGTTGTGGCTCTGATGCTCCTCCTCTTCACCTGCTTTAAGACCCTTTCTCATTTAGTTTTTCCAGATCATGAGAAAATTGGTCTGACTAAGCTGAGTTTATAGGGAATCCCAGCACAGCCACATAATCCCTCCAGCCAGAGCCATCTGCTGCTGCCTCTCCAGCTGCATCAGTTTAATGAGAGGTAGCATCTCTGCCCTCTTTTTGCAACCTAGTAAGAGAGCAGCCCAGCCTGGAGAGGGTCTGTGAACCCTCAGCCCCAGCACCTGTGAGTAAATACAGGGCAACAAGAGGGGAGTTTCACATGGCCAACAGCTGGGGCTGGGCCACAGCGTGCCAGGCAGGAGTGTTGGAACACAGTGCTGCTGGAGCTGAGACCTTCCTTGACCTGCAGCTGTGACAGCCAGGCCCACATGGTCACCACAAACATGGCATGCTTCAGTCTGGATCCTGGCCTGGGTTACCAAGGGCTGAAACCCACATTATTCTGCTGGTGAGGAGAACATCCTCCTTCAGTGTGGACAGTGGTGCTGGGGAAATTTCTGTAGAAGCAGACTGCAAGAACTGGGTGAGAAAAGGTCAGGCGGACACAGGTCCATCATCCCAAAGACCCAGATAGGGTGGAGGCCCATAGGTAGAGGCCTCCGAAGGCAACAGCTAGGAAGTTGGAGGTTTGCAGCAACATCGCTAATGGGAAAGGAAATGCTGCTCTGCAAATGGAAAGCAGTCACTGACTTGGTGGTTGTACCTGCTCCTAAGGAGGAAGATTGACTAGATCGTTGCCTGAACACAAAGCGAGGACGGAACGTCATTGGTGTGGAAGGAAACACCACGCACCTTAACGCCTGCACAACTTGTGGCTATTACACCAGAGGAGAAACAAAGGATGGGAGCCCCCCTGCTGCTTTCACGGGAGTTACTGGCTCTATCAGGGATGATGAAAGGGGGAAGAAAGAGTGCTTTGGCTGTACGTGTTTCTGCAGGCTGCCATACCAGGAAAATCAGGTGGACCAGGTTGCCTTTCAGCAACTAGCGATGTCATCCAAAGCACAGAGCATGACGGTCATGGAGGGCTATAATCATCCGCTGGGAAAGGATGAGTGGGATGCAGAGTGGCGAGAAATTCCAGCCTTTGTTGTCATAATGAGTTTCATACATATATGTGTGTATTCCTATCTATATGAAAGAGATGGAAAATTATTTTTTCCACCTTCTTTATATATATAAAAAGTGATCAAAAAGAAATTCTAGGTTTGAGTATAATCAGTAGAAGACGACAGGTTGACTGTGAAGATAAAAGGTAATATATGTACTGTTTGGGAATACAAAGTGAGAAAAGAGCAAACTAAAGACAAAACTCTTAAGTAAAATCAGAATTAGTAGGTAATTTTAGGGAGGAAGCCTAAAGGAAAAAGGAGTTAAGCAGAACCAGTAATTCTTTTAAATAATAATTAAAAAAAAGTGCTAAGAATATCAAAAGAAGTGGTTCCAGGATGTATGAACAAAAGAGAAAACAGTAAGAGACAATACTGGCTAAAATGCGATCTCTTCTTTCACAAGGTAGAAGTGTACAGAAAGTGAAAGTAGGCTTCTGGAAAAACATGGGATGAAACGTGAACAAATGTGCACGTTCAGTTGGGAGAGCCCACCGCAGGTGCATGGCTGGGAGCAGCCTCCAGAAAGAACACCGCAGGTTGTCTGAGAGTCCGTCCTGCGCATTGCGAGCTGAAATGTAGTCATTGGTGGTGTAGCCGTCAAACACAGCTTGCCTAGTGATGCCGGTCTTCCCAAGCTCCCTCTCTAGCCAGCGTAGTCTCCTCCTACAAAGACAATTGGACTGCCTTAGCTAGACAACTACTCAGGAGCATTCCCTGGAGCAGCCTCTGTGTTTGCAACAGGAAGATCAGCTTCTTCCTTATGGAAAGCTTTTCAGGATATGTCCCAGTGTGTCGCTGTTGCAGAAAAACAGCAAATTCTGAGGTAGAAATCATGTTCCAGTCTGCAAGACAGACAAAATCAGGCAGGGAGGGCCTGAGGTGTAGCGTGAGGTCTGTGTTTGTAGACTGCAGTTTGGAAAGAGTCTGGAGGAGAACAAGGACAATGATCTCCAAAACATGACCTGCCAGAGGCCTGAAAAAACAGGGGTGGCTCAGCTTAGGGAAGCCAAAGGGCAAAGAGGGGAGCATGCAACGTGCAAATCTTAAATATATAGAGGGCTGTTGTGAAAAGAAAAACATGTTTTGTGTCATTAGCAGGTAGTACGAGGAATAAGTGGCTTAGGCTGCACCAAGGCAGAGTTAGTTACTGTATATTACTATAAACAGCAACCCAACAAGCTGGGAAGAGCTTCCCTGGAAAGCTATGGGGCCCCTGCACTGGATGCCACTGAAGACCATGCAGGACAAGTATCTTCTATAGGGATACATGATCCTGCTCTGGACAAGGAGAATGACCTTGATGACCTTTTAAGGTCCTTTCTAGTACTATTTCTCTATGCTTTTTTTTTTTTATCAACCACTACTTTTATTTTTCCTTGGTTCCGAAGTGATAATGTATGCCAGGATACTTTATTATTGCCTGCAGCTCTTTCCTTGTCGTTTCTGGATGATTATAAATGAACTTCCAACATCTGTAGAACTAGATGGCTTCAATTTTGGATGCTGAACAAGTTTCACACGTTATTTTATGTACTGGAGCAGGAATCCAGTGTGGAGTAGGGCAGCACTTTATATAATTGAGTGCTTTCTGAAGCTGGATTGAGAAATAGGGTTCATTTCTGTTCCTTTCCTCTGCTCTTAAGGGGTTCAACAAGATGATATCTGATTGCAGCCCAGAAAGCCAACTGTATCCTGGGCTGCATTAACAGAAGTATGGCCAGCAGGTCAAGGGAGGTGATTCTGCCCCTTACTCTGCCCTCGTGAGACCCCATCTGGAGTGCTGTGTTCAGCTCTGGGGCCCCCAACACAAGAAGGACATGAAGCTGTTGGAGCGGGTCCAGAGGAGGGCCACGAAGATGATCCAAGGGCTGGAGCATTTCTCTCATGAAGACAGGCTGAGACAGTTGGGATTGTTCAGCCTGGAGAAGGCTCCAGGGAGACCTGCTAGCAGTCTTTCAGTACCTAAAGGGGACCTAAAAGAAAGCTGGAGACTTTTTGCAAAGACATGTAGTGATAGAACAAGGGGCAATGGCTTTAAACTGAAAGAGAGTAGATTTAGATCAGATCTAAGGAAGATGTTGTTCACTGTGGGAGTGGTGAGGCACTGGAACAGGCTGCCTGAAGAAGTTGTGGATGCCCCATCCCTGGAGGTGTTTAAGGCCAGGTCCCCTTCCAGCCCAAACCATTCTATGATTTCCACAGCGATACGCCTAGTATTTCCTAACACTTTTCTGTTGATGGCACTATTCAAGAGAAAGCCAGGAAAAGAGGTCTTGTGTGTTGAGGTCTACTGGACTCCTGCACTGTAAAGCTCTGTCCACAGCATACTGCCTTCTGACAAGGGAAAACAATCTGTTGAAGTAAGTGTGATTTTTTTCCACAGGGATACTTTCATGAGTGTTACTGCTGGGCATGCAAATTCACAAAGTCATTCCGGCTGCAGGTGCTGCATGGCTTTTCCCAACAACTTGCTCTGCTTCCCACATCTGCCACATTCAGACCTGGTTTGTTACCATCACTCTTTGGTAATACACAAGAGCGTTTCTGTGGCAAACGAGAGATTAGCACCACTAAATTCCCGTGAAGAATCGCAGTCTTAATTGTTAAAGTTGGAAGAAATGAGAAGTTCATGAACAAGTTATTGTGCTTTCTGAATCAGTTGTAGGATTGTTCTTGGTAATGGTCCAGTGCAGTTTAATATTGTGATAAGAGCCATGGGGGCTGGTGACAGAATTACGTGTTTCACAATTTATAGAGAATCAATTGCCATTTATTTCGCTTTCTTCAGAGTTGGCATGTTTGTCTCTATTCAGGATTGTCACCCTCACCACAGCTGAGAAGGCACAGGTCGTTTAATCAAATATCATCAGAATGAATTATTTTGGCTGTTTTTTGTACTAGGCTTTGGGGATCTTCTGGAAGAAATGTGCTTTATAAGCTGAAGGTATCTCCTGACATATTATCTGCCAATCCCCGCTGGTTGTCAGTGGGAAGTCATTGCATACCACCACGTTTTTAAGCAATCTGTGCTGAGGGAGTCTGAGGCAGCTGTGTAGTTTTAAGGATTAAGGTAGGACCCTGGCATGGTTTCCATTTCCAGATTTCTGACAACCTCTTCTTTCAACACAAATCAAGTAAATCTCTGACACAAACGTAGTGTGGAGGACTGCTCCAGATGTGCCAACAAAGAAGGAAGGAGTATGTTTTCTGAAAAAAACACGTCATCTATGCTTTCCTAATTACATCATTGAAATCAGAAAGGAAAAAAAACTCAATCAGCCATGGTGAGATATTCCTCATCCAAGTGTTCCTGCAGGATGGTCAGGGATGGAGTAGGTTTCAGGGAGATTTGTTTTCTAGGCACAGTGAAAAGTCCTGAGCTTGGCGTGCTGGAAATAAATATCTGTTTCTAGAGCAAAGTACCAGGTATTAGGAATGAAAGTCTGAGTGCTGCTGCAGGACTGCCAAGAAGGATGCAGACAGCTCCTTTCAGCAAAGAGAGGGGTCCTGACAGCACTGTCCTGCACAGGGGGTGTCCCTGAAGGCCCCTGCCAAACATCTGCTACTCAGACTTCAGGTGCACTTCAGCCTCTTTGGGCTCTCCCTGAACCTACCCCTCACCCCCAGTTCTTCCCAGCACCTCCACAGTGCCAGCTGCGCTCATCGAATTGCAAACTACTAGAGAGAACAGTGAGGACGATTTTTCACATGTGGGTGTTTGGCAGTGCTGGTTCCTGTCAGTCAGCATGTCCTTAGCTTTCGTTACAGCATCCCTTTTTCCTGGCACGTCACACCTGGTTCCTTCAGCACAGTGCCAGGGCCAGATTTTCTCGCTGTGGGATTTGCCTCAGATCCGCTCTCTGCTTTTCACTTTGGTGGATTGCTTCTTGTCCTTCTGCCCTGCTAGTTTTTTGGGCTCCTCTTCATTTTAGCCTGTTTTCACTCTGATTCACCTTGTTCAATAGCTTAGTACAACTTGCCATTGCTACTTTTGAGCTTCATGTGTAAATACAAGGAAAAATAGCTTAAGCAAGAGAGGCAAAGATGAGTTCAGGTTTCTGGGAGAAGGCCTGAAGAGCATGTCAGTAGGGATGACCTTGAGCTCCTTTGGTGCTGGCCGTAAGTGAAGAGCAGAGATTTACATGGGAGCCCACCAGCACAGGGAAGGAGGTGGGTAGCTGTTCTCAGCTTCTCACCACTGCTGCAATATTTTCATCACTTTCCCCAGCCCCTCTGCCGAGGGTGGGGAGGATAACCCAGCCTCATCCCGAGCACAAGGCTAGCACCAAATGAAGAGCAGCCCTGGAGCCATGCAGAGCCCTGGAGCCCTGCTGCCGCCTGGCGTGCCGGTGCTAGCCAGTGTGTCTCGCAGCCCCGTCGTGACAGCCTGAAACGATGTCACACGAAACTTTACATGACAGGGCTTCACAGCTGGCACAAGAGTCCCAGTATACGTTTTCAATGTATTTCTTTGGAGGCAGAGAACGGAGAGGTAGGGTGAAGGTGCAAGGGCAGCAACTGTCTCGAAGGCCATGGGAGAAGGAGTAGTTGGAAAGTAAATCACTTAATGTAGGGAATGAAACATAGAGTGGTCTGCTAACTCCTTAGGAGGAGGAGGAGGAGGAGATGAGTGGTGCTCCAGAGGAAGGCTTACCTGGTAGGACATCCAGCCTCCCGCCTGCAGCCCCTGAGCATCTTCAGCAAGTGCTGGTGGTGTTCTTATCTTCATGAGTGACCTTCCCTTCTCCTTCTCCCCTATTTCTTTTTCTCCTTCACTCTTCTACAGAGTTCCCCTGTTTCTTTAATAGTACAAAAATGTCATCTAGTGCATGCGGGGTGAATCTGGGTGTCTGAGTGCCATCTCTGCCATGGCAAGGGGACAGGCAGAGAAATCCTGCGCCAGAGTCCTTGGGGCTGAATTGAGTGGCGCCTCCTGTTACTGGAAATAGAAGTGTTTCAGTTGGCACTTGCTTGATGAATTAACCAATGTTGTTTTAACCTGAGGGTTTCAGGAAGGGCAAAGAGGTTGAATGAAACGTAACGGTGCTGGCTGGACGTGGCACACGGTGCAGAGTTGGTGTCAGTGCTCCCTTCTGCCACCCCTGCTCTGAAAATAGCGGTTCACAGGGTCCTCCTTCCCTTGGCACAGAGCTGGAGTCCAGCATTATTTATGGCCATGCAATTCAGATGAATATAACCTGTATTTATTTAGAAAATTATCTAGGGCTAACAACAGAGTTACTAATTAATGCAGACTGTTGTGTCTGATTTTTGTCATGCCATTAGCCAATCACTAAGTGTTCAGCAGCAATTTCCCTTGGTTGGGCTTCTAATAGCAGCCCTTCTGTTACTCCCATGGTTAGAACAAGATGAGTTTAAAATCTGCACTTGGGAGGGAAAAGGACATTTTTCTGTGCGTTGTCAGTCTTACTGCCAGGCTCTCCAAGCGGAGATAGAGAGATACACTTAGTATCAGGCTAAACATGTTTTTAAAGAGATTGATATGATTTTGTTTCATTAGGACTCTGATAGCGAAGATAAAAGTGAGAACTAGATAATGATTGAATTGGTTGAAAAAGGAGGTGGTCATAGAAGTGCCACTTGGAGCACATGGTCCTGCCTGCCAGAGTAGGGCCAGGCGGCAGACAGGGCTGCAGCTGACCCAGGCGGCACGGTGCTACCAGCAGTATCAAAGGCAATGAAGACAAGACAAAGCATCTGGCCAGCATGTTCACAGCCTATGGCAGAGTGGTGTATTTGCTGAAGGCCATAATTCAGCCTCTTCATTGCTTTTGGTACGTCGGAGCTTCATCCTCCCAGCCCAGCTCGCTTTGGCTGTCAGACTGCAGCAGAGCCACTCTCACGACCTCCTTTTTATAACTTCGTTGTGTCTATAGACAAAAAGAAGGAATAATGAGTGAAGGAAAATGGTTCCCTCTGTAGATGCGTGACAGTAGTGAACATAAAAAAAAGTGGAAGAGCGGCATGTTAGAGGTACAGCAGAGGAAGGTGATGGCAGCTCGGAGGAGGCAAACACCAGTCGCGTTCTGCAGTGCAGAGATGTGAAGGCGGAGGCTGCGGGCAGGGCTCGGCGGGGGCTGCCCAGCCGTGCTGGCTGTGAGGCTGTGGGCAGCACTCTTCTGCTCCCACCTTCAGTGTGTTTAACTCATATTTCACTCCTGCCTTGCAAGTCTTTACCTAAGGAAAGACCTCAGTTTAATGTCCCACTGCTATAAAATACTCTGCGTTTTAGAGGATGCTCTGAGAATAATCAGGACTGCTTTCTTACTCTGGGGCTTCTTAATTTCGTTTTTAGTCCTGTGTAACTCTAACATCTTGCACTCTTCCCTTTAGTGGTTATGAAAACATAGGGGCCACACTTCTTCCCCCTTCCAGGATTATCAGCTCTCTCAACAAATCCCCCCTGCCCCCTCGCTGCCTCTCGACCCTGGACTGTGAGGAATTTGAGTTTCTGTTCCACTTGGTATCACTTTTTGCCAACACTCTGCTTCTCTCCACCCATTCTTTCCTCTGCCTGGTCTGCCTTTGCTCTCACAGTGCTCCTACAGGTGAACCCCTGTGGCGTTTTGAGATGTTACTGGCAAGAACTGTGTATCCATCTCCTCTGCCTGAGATGATCCTCTCTGTCGGAGGCTGGCAGGACAGTGCTCAGACCCGTCCCATGGGTGCTTCAGTGTGAGAATGTGGATCTCAGGGATGGGTGATCCCTTCTGCAGTCCCTGCCACAAGGGCGGGAGTCCTTCAGGGAGTGCTAGCAGAAAGCTGAAGATATGGCCACCTTCACCCTCCCTGGTTAAACCCACCAGAGATAGTAGGTTTGAGCCTTCAGACGCTGCCCTGACTGGCATCTGGGGCGTTCAATGCCTTCAGCCTGTCGCATATTTGCCAAAGCTCGCTGCAGCTCCTTTTGCCCTGTTATTTGCCCTTTTTACAATTTTCTGACTCCAAGTTACCAAGCTCACTCTGATGTAGTTACTGATCCTGCCCTAGAGCCAGAGGAGGGAAGCCTCCATGCTCTGCTGTTGTGGCCTCCCTGGCCAGCCCAGAGCACACCACCACGTGCTGCTAGAATTTAAGCTAGTCCGCAGCTGTGACTGACTCACAGCTCCTCACGTCCCCTGTCTCACAAATACTCGTCCCTTCTGCTTTTAATGGTAAAGTGAAAATTAAGGTTTTATTCTTATTGCATGTCTCTGCTTAGGTGTCCCGCTGACTTTCATTTCAAACAGCAGCTTTCTGAGGCTGAATTATTAAGGTCTTATTAAGATATGTATCCATCTTCTTGAAGCTGCTGGTCCTTGCTCTGAAATCTAGTTCTGCCTTTGGCCTTTTCTGTTGCATTTGCAAATGCCTGTCAGAACTGGAGCTTGGTCTAAACTGGTAGGGTGCTGCCTGCTTAAGTAGCTGAGACTCTGGTCTATTATAACATATATAGGCTTTCCCGACTTGTATTGACTGCCTCGTCTCTGGCTTTTGGCTCTGGAATATCCAGCTCAGAAAACAGAGACTGAGCAATAAATATTGACTAATACTGAGTAACATATCACTGGAGAGTCTCTTCATCTGCATCGAAAGCTTTCAGGACTGCCCTTGTGGAGAGACTGCTGACAACAGTTATTTGCAAGAGCAGAGAATGGCCTCGTGTAGCCCCCAGCCCCTGCAGAGCATCCCGGGTTTTGACTGCTGGGTGTACGTCCTCTGGGAAACCGACATCTGTGACCGGACCTCATGGACAGTCTATCTTGCATGTGCAAAGATGAGCCTGAGACACTTCCTTAGAAAGGCAATAGGCTCTTTTTTTTGTTTGTTTTTCAAAAGAAGCTCTGGTTTGACTGGCCAACATGACTGTTGCGCTAGGTGTCCTGTATCCAAACTATAGCTTTCTGTAATAAATGTTACTTGAACCATATACACTGTCCTGTTACACGGGTGCTCAATTTCCATTTTTTTTTGGCCATGAAATATCTCCAGCGCTAGCTCTCCTCTCCCACGTGCATGCTATGCTGTGTCAGAACATAACTAATAGCTCCTCATGCTTGGGATCTAAAGTGAATTCCTAATATTTGCCTTACCTTATCTCTAGACACCTGATAACTCAGATCTGATAGGTGATGCTTGACTTTTAAGGTACAGTTTACGAATTCTGACATCTAACGCCTTTCCATGGATGTTTCACAAGGCGATGGCTAAATCCTGAGCATTAACTCCTGCGTGCAGAATGCAGCAGGGAGTAGGAGCCGATGTGAGCCCCGGTGCACCACCGGGTCCTGCACCGCTCTAGCCAGTCTGGCAAGGGGATTACTTACTGCTATGCCCGCGGGCAGCTGCATCCTCCTGCTCCAAAAGCAGCTGCAGCGCTGCCCGGCATCTTTCAGCCCTGCGTTTGCACGGGACAAGCTGCTGGGCTCGGCTGTACGAGAGGGCTCCGGCCCCTCGCTGCTAGGGTCGGCTTTGCCAGCAGAGGGCAAGACGTGCCCACGCTGAGCCCGGAGCCGCCGGCCCGGGCCCCGCCGGCGCTGCTGCCGCCTTACCGGCTTTCTGACTCCGGTGCCGCCGTTTCGGCCCCGGCTGCCTTAACCTAAAGGAGGGTTCCGTAAGCCCGTCACGGTGCTGGCGATTTACTGATCCCACCGCTTCGGCTGCTGAAGCTGCGAGGGGGTCTGTGAGCGAATGTGGTTGTGTCTCCTTTGGAGACCCTGCCAAAAGCTGGTGTGAGCTCTGCTGTGACACCAGCACATGTGCAGGTACAGTGTTAGGGATATAGAAACACCTATACCGTGCCCAGACACAGAGCTCCTCTCCAGCGTGGTGCTCTCCCCTCCCGGTGAGCCCCCTCCCCTGCCTGCCCTGCTCACCGGGGAGGCTGCGGAGGAGAGGGGCCGGGGCGGCAGCAAGGGGGGGTGTGCAGAGGAGGGGTGAAGGTTGAGGGGCTGGGGCTGAAGTTGTTGCCCTGCCATGGGACAGGACAACGTTTGTCCTCGGTCGAGTGATTCGGTGCCCAGCGTGTGACTTTCAGCGCGCAGTGAGGATAAACACACCGGAGATGCTGCAGACACAAGGAGGCTCCTACGGAAAGGAAAAGGACTCCGTGACCCCGAGACCACTCAGATCTGGAGCGACTCTCCCGAAGGCATCAACTCCGGTGCTGCCGAGCTACCGGCTCAGGAGACAGACCCGTCCCGGAGCATCCGTGCTGCAGCAGGCGGGGGGTCGCAGCCGAGGAGGCGGGAGCCGGGAGATGAGGCTGGGCCGTGGCGGTGGCCCAGGGCAAGGAGCCGGGCCGGGCTGCGGCGGGGCGAGCCGGGCGCAGGCTGGCTCCTTCATCTGCGTCTCACTTTGTATTGAATGATGTTAAGCAGAGCCGGAGCTGGCGCCTCGGCCTCATTACCTCAATTACAATAATTGTTGCCTCTCTCCAGTGTTTTGCATTTCTCCCCGGGGGAATCTCTCTGCTGCTTCTTTTCCAGCCTTACTCCAGCTTCCCCCTATCGATTGGATCGCTCTGGCCCCGCTCCGAGCAGCGATGCCTCCAGGAGGATAAATGCAAATCGTCCTATTGATTGGGAGGAGCGGGAGTGCAGCTCGTTTCGAGGGGGAGGAAGGATTAGTTTTAAATGAAAAAAACAAGTAAACTGATGAGCATGACAGGAAATGCTTCACTTTCTGGGCCCCTTAAAGAGAGTCTCTTTATCATGTCATGTATCTCGGGGGATGCAAATTGGTGCCACCTGGATGATACACCACATGCTCATGGAGAGGTGGATGCTGCTAAGCATCTAAATATTTAGCTAAGCAGCTAAATAAGTAGCCTTGTTTCCCAGTTATTTTTTGTGAACAGGTATCACTGAAATTTTCTGGAACACAGCTCCCCTCCTCCAGTTCGCAGGTCACCGAGTTTCACTGGGGACATGCTAATTGCTGCTGAAGGTGAGCAGGCGTGTAGCGTGCAGGCCTCCGTCCACCCCTTTGAACTGCCCCAGTCGCGGAAGGATAAAGCTCCCTGGGAGTTGTTCACCTGCGGGAACTTGCTCGGCAGCCTGTCTGTCACAGGGGAGCGGCTGGGGAAGGAGCCAGACTTTGGCTCTGCATCGTCTTAGCTCCTGAACTGGCTACTTGTTTCAATAAATCCATGGCCAGCCCCAAAACTGGGAAGCCAAAGAAATTGCATATAGTCATATTACGTTCCCTACCCCCTGGGCTTTATGTTGAGCACAGCTATGTTAGCTTAAGCCTTAATTATTTTTTTAAAGGTAATAATAAGCATAAATGAAGGTAATTCAGTAGAATTACCTTGTGTGTATTGTATCCAAAATGCTAGCAAAGTAACTGGGAAAAGAAAGTTGTTTGTTGGCTGTTGCAGAGTAGGTAACAAAAAAAAAAATACTACTCAGGTTAATATTGCTCCAAAGATGCTTTAAATAGTCCCAATGCTTTTAACTTTATATAATTTCCAAGTGAGAAATTCCCAGGTGAATCATAATTGCAAGGTGCAAAAAAGAAGGGATATGGTATGCGAACGTTGTGTTTGACACCAGTTTGAAATGACTGCAGTGCGGCTGTAGCAACCTTTAAAGCCTTGATACTGAAATCAGCCTCTCATGTGGCAGTACTGGCAAAAGCCAGCGTGCACATGCAAATCCAGCAGTATGCAAAATCCTCAGCTCCTGAAAGAATGCAGGTTTCCCCAGGACAGGGCTGCCGGGATGCCCTGACTATGGAGGTGAACTTGGATGGATTTCCAAACTGCAGTTGTTTTCCATTTCTTTTGCCCAAGTTTTTTTGATGGAGGAGGAAGTTGGTGGAAAGGTTTAAACAGGCTGAGAATACTATGTTAACATGGTTGTTGTTAGAGGTAGATGGAAGGGTTAAATCCAAACATTTGGGGGAAATGGTGGTGAGTGGCCAGCATGGCAGGCACGTTTGTAGAAGGGTGAGGAATTTGTGATAGTGTTCAAAGCCGCCAGATGAAGGAATTTTCACTGCAAACTGTTTTTCTAGGGCTAGTTGCTTAAATGCAGCCTTCCAGTACTTAAAGGGTCCTACAGGAAAGCTGGAGAGGGGCTTTTTACAAGGGTATGTAGTGATAGGACAAGGGGCGATGGATTTAAACTGAAAGAGGGTAGATTTAGATTGCATATAAGAAAGAAATTTTTCAGTCTGAGGGTAGTGAGACACTGGAACAGGTTGCCCAGAGAAGTTGCAGATGCCCCATCCCTGGAAGTGTTCAAGGCCAGGTTGGATGAGGCTTTGAACAACCTGGTCTAGGGGAAGGTGTCCCTGCCCATGGCAGGGAGGTTGAAACTAGAAGACCTCTGAGGTCCCTTCCAACCCTAACCGTTCCATGATTCTATAAATCAGGAGCACCTCAGGCTGAGGTTTCAACTCCATTTAGTCAGTTTTGCAGGCACACTGCTGCTGGTGGCACATACACGGTGGGCGGGAGAGGCAGGGACAGGTGCTGGTGCCAATTCATGTGAAAAAGAGAAAGGGAATATATGAAAAGAAGCAACACAAAGGGAGGAGGTTGTCGGGTTTTTTTCCCCAGAGCCAGAGAGGAGCTTTTCTCTCAAAGTAATGTACTTGGAAAGTGCTGCCAGGTCAGCCTCTGTCTTGGCTTGTCTTATTTTCTTCCTTGATCTAGGAAAGACCTAAATCCCTGATGCCAGTCACCTTCTCATGCCTGTGTTGGGGCTCTCAAGCACATGGAGCTTCTGGAGAAGGTGGTGGATGTGGTTTGGGATTTCATCAGAGGGATTTCACCAGCTGACATTGGGAGAGAGACTCTCGTGTGGCTGCACTTTCTCACGTGCTCCTGGTGGAAAACAGTGAGCCTTTTCTGGAGTGTGATTGTAGGGGAAAGCAGGCCCTACGCTGACCAGCTGCTTGCCTGATAGGAGAAGTCCTGGCCTGGAATAGTTCAGGACCCTGAATGCTTGTTTGAATTGATCTTTAAGAAGCACTCATCAGTTCTTAAGTTCTCCTGGCAGAAACTTGGCATTGCAACTATTGGCTTGTGAAATGAAGTAAAAGAATCAAATGAGCATTTGAGTGGCCTGCAAAGCCTCTTTGGACAGATCTCTTCTTTTGTTTGGGAATTTCATCTTCTTAAGGATAAAAATCTGCATCTGTGACACAGCGTTGAGCTGATGCAGAAGGGAACGTGATCCTGTGAGATGCTTCCCAAAGCAGTTCCTTTTCCTGAGGTGCCCGGAGGCTGATTTTGCAACCAGGTCCTTCGTTTGTGTTGGTTTCAAAGGGCTTCACTGTATCTGGTGGGAGGGAGCAGCCCTGTGCTCTGTGGGGCTGCCTAGTCCCTTCAAGTGGAGGCTCCAGGCTGCTCTCCCATGGCTGCTGGAGACACGTCATGCGGCCTCGGGCTCCTGACGCTTTCCTTGATGATTCCTCGTAGTCATTATCCCACATTCCTTCTGGTTGCAGAACATGTTGTTATTATTGCTTTGTGCTGGGTCTGTCTCCTGTCCCTTTTTTACAGGCCAGTCTGGTCCTGTTTGCTCTTGCCTCTAAAACAAAAGCAAATTAGAGCTGCAGAAGCTGAATTATTTTGTTTATGTTATGGTCTGTCAGAGGACCTCACGTAATCCTTGCATGGCTCCCTGAGCAAAGTACCAGCGAGTGAGGAGACATGGCAAGTCAGCCAAACCTTCCTGACACCCTAGCTTGATCCACAGGTTCCCAAAAGGGTCTTCAAATCAGTTGCTTTGGGGGGAACCAAGGCTGGGAAGTGATCCGTGCTGCCCCTCCATCCCTGTATGCCTGGAGCATACAGAATTAGCAATTTTTTACAGTAAATTGTAGCTCACAATTCAAACTTGACAGCTGCCAATGAAATTTGCTGCTCAAAACTGATCTCGAGCACATTGCCTTCTGCTTAGTCTGTCCGCGCTCCCTTGGCCAGGATGTTTATAATATTCAGGGAGTCTCTCATGTTACTTAGTGTAGTAATGTGGCTCCACGAATAAAAGCCATTTCCAGTCTGTCGGTATCGCATGTAAGAAATGAGCTCTGCTAAATGCGCTTGTCACCAGTGGTAGGAACGGAAAAGACAGAATCGCACATGTTGCTGTAAGGATTCTAAGGTGTAATGAACGATATTTTCATATGTTTGCAAATGAGTGTCTGATAGCCGGTGCCAGAGTGGGAGATATGGCTTGGCTGATCTCACTGTTTTTGTAATTTCTAAACAGAAACAAGAATTAGAAAATTGCTTTGTGGTGGAGTGCAAATATGTGTAACATAAGCGTAAAGACTGTGGTGCAGCACGCGTGTATCTATCTTATACATATGCAAATCTCAAGACTGCAGTAAAACCATTACAACGTGTAATGGCATCAGCACTAATTAGCTCGAGATCCAGTCTGTTCCTCTCTGCCAAAGTAAACCGGGGTTATCTCAATCTCAGATTTCATATTTCCTCCTTTCTCTTTCAGGGGAGGAATGTCTCTGTCACAAGGTATTATGTCCTAAACTGAAAAAGACTTTAAAGACTCACAAAACATTTCCGATTAAAATTCTAAAGTCAGTTTTGCTATTAACATATTATCTACAGCTTTAATACTAGCTGCGAATCCAAATATTTAGAGCATTTTGCCCATAAATGGGAAACAGTCAGTGTGTAAATACTGTAGAAATCAAGGCTTATAAAATTTGAGTAGAAAAGAAAGGAGAAAACTAAGTTAGCAAAGAAATTTTAACTCTGGGGCACATTGTTTTAAGGACCAACGTGTGAAGGAAAACTGTCCAAGCCAAACATGACCCAGAGGAGCTGTGTCAGAACCCCGTGGTGAAACATCACCTCTTGCTTCCATCCCCAACAGCTGCTTTTTGAAAGGAAACCTTGAAAGGAGAGTAGAGTAACCGTGGGTGTATTTGCTAACGGCTCTGGCCCACGGGCCTGCCGTGTCTGCGTGGACGTGAGAGCAGCGTGGAAGACCCCGGGGAGCCGAGCAGGACGAGCAGAAACCCCCCGAGCCGCCCAGCTCATCCCAGGCCGGGAGGGTGGCGGGACCTGGGGGATGGGGACCGCCGCCGCACCCGGTTTTCAGCCGCGTTGCCGTCAGCTCCACATCGAGCCCAAACGTGGGCTGGGAAAAAAACCCAACCCAAATCCGGCTGCAGTGAAACTTCTGGCATCCCGGGTGTTGCGACACCTTCGCATCCTCGTGTAGCCTTGAGTGTCAGGAGCAGAAACGCGGTGGCAGCGCCGTGAGCGCGGGGCGGCGAGCGCAGGCGGGAGGATTCAGCCTCGGTTCGTGCCGGCTCTGCCTTTCGTCCCGGAGAAGGGGTTTGTAGCGCTGCTTATTCGTTAAACACGAACGGCTCCGCCAAGCTCGCAGCCAGAGCCACCACATTTGCTTATGAAACTCGGCGTTGTTGTTGCCTCCGTAAGCGGATTATTTCGAGGGATCTCCGCGGAAACCCACCCGCCCGCCCCCGGAGAGCCCCGAAACTAACGCAGCGAGTAAGGGCGCTCCGTGCCGCCAGCGATCGCTATCTCGGCAGAGCCCCGGGGCCGGGGACCTGCACTTAGTGCCCATCATTGAATTAAGCGGGGCTAATAGCCCGCGCAGCCGGCCCGCCCGGAGCCGGAGCCGCCCGGGGGCGCCGCGGGCGGGAGCGCCCGTCGCGCCGCGGGGCCCTGCCCGCCGCCGCCGCCGCCGCCGCCGCCAGGGGCGGGGCAGCCCTGCCCGCGGCTCGCCCCGCCCACCTCGGGGCGCGGCAGCCAATGGGACGGGGAGGGGCGGTGCAGCGGGCGGGGCGGCCCGGCCCGCGCCCGGCGCCGGCCGTATTTACCGGGCGGGAGACGCCGCCGCTGTATCAGCGGGGCAGCGTCCGGCGGGCTGGAGCTTGTTTGCCGCTGCGCCTGCTGCTGCTTCTGGGCACGGGACCGCGGCGGCGGAGGGAGGGGAAGGCAAGGCAGAAAGCTGCGGCCGTTCCTCCTACCCGCCGCAGCGGTGGCCGCGCAACGGCTCTGCCCGCGGGCAAGCGGCTCCTCGGTGCTCCGGCGGGGCAGGGGCGAGCGGCGGCGGCTCGGTCGTGCCTGCGCTGCGGGCTGTGGCGAGCGGCGCCGCGGGGCGGGCGGGCGGGTAAATGGATCGCCATTCCAGCTACATCTTCATCTGGCTGCAACTGGAGCTGTGCGCCATGGCCGTCCTGCTCACCAGAGGTGAGGCCGCGGCGGGGGGACCCGGGGCCGGGGGGGCGGGCTGAGGGGACCCGGCGCCTGAGGGACGCGGGGCGCCTGAGGGGAGCAGCGCCTGAGGAAACGGGACGCCTCAGGGGACCGGGTGCCTGAGGGGAGCCGGGCGCGGGGGGCGTCACTCAGGCGGCGGCGGTGTCAGCGCGGCGGGGCCGCTGCCCCCGCAGGCGAGGCCGGCGGGCGCGGGTCGCGGCGGGGCTCGCTCTGTCTCGGGAGCCCCTGTCCGACTCTTTGTTGGCGGGTGGCAGCGGCGGGGGCTGCGCCCTCCGGTCCCGTCCCTCCCCTCCCACCTGGCCGCCGGTGCCGGTCAGCCCGAGGTTGGCAAAGCGGGAGCGGCGGCCCGTCCCCGGGCGAGCCCGCGGCGCCGAGGGGCGGCCGCGCCCTGCGCTGTCAGCCGCCCGCCGCCCGGGGAGCGCCCGCCCCGGGCAGAGGCGACCCGCTGGCTGCCCGTGATCGCCGTGCTCCGGGGGGGGGAGGCTGAAGCACGAGTTAGCGCGGTGGTGATGTGCGACGGTATTTATTTATTTTGGAAGGAAGGCTGTAATTAACCCTAAATAACAGCCCTTGTAGCGTGCAGGGGGGAGCCTGCTGGCCCCATCAAAGCGGGCAGAGCAGGGAGTGACTGAGTGATGTGAAGTCGCAGATACTGAAACTATGTGCCTGATAATGATATAATTAGGGGATCACAGACTTCTGGCTGCTCTTGACTTCAAAAGCTTTAAGAGAAGCCTGCAGTCTCTCCTGTAGCCATCTTGACTAAAAGCAGACATTTTTCCGTAATAGCTACATACAGTAACAAGAAAGAGGAGGGAACAGAAGGGCATTGTTCACTGTTTGAAAATACTAAATACCCTTTCTGGCCTTTTACATAGCACAGGAAGAAACTTTATGAATTGACAGAAATACAGTTTTAATACAGTAATACAAAGTTCATTCTGTTTCACCGAAAACGTGGCTTTAATTAAAAAGCAGTTGAATTAACCTGATGACTAGCCTGTCAGATCTTGTTTATAAGATCATCTTAGGTCAATAAAATGTAGAATTTTGAGCGGGATTGTATAAACAGTAAAAATGCAAGTGTGTGTATTGTTTCGCTTTCCTCCCGTGCTGTGCTGAGAGTCATGAAAGGACTGTCAGCTCTGCTGGTGTTCCTTGTTTGCATCTTATTTTTAACTCCCATACAATGAGAAAATTATGAAAATGATTTTTTTTTTCAGAGAGGCATGGGGGAAGACCTCACATAGAATGCTTAGAAAATAAATGAGTCTTTTTTTCCATAGCATGCTGGATGACAATGTGTGTGAATTCACGAAAAATTAGGTTACTTGGTCTAAAAGCCCAAGGGAGTTGGACTGGAGACAGTGAGACACTCCATCATTTGGCTTCTATTAAGCAGAGTTATTAAAGAGCAGCAGGAACTTCAAGGCCTGGAGCCTGCAGTAGCACTTTGGGGAAAGTATTAAGGTAGACTGAAGAGGGAAAGCCAACTTGGTTGGGATGATTTTTAACATCTTTCAGAATATTTTTTGGATATGGGGTGGGAGGAAGCATCATAAGGAGAGGTGGCAGCAGGGAAGCCTGTAGATCGATTTTTTTGGAGTGTAGTCTGTAGAAGGAAGACATCTGACAATTCAGTTGACTTCACAAACCTTGGTGCTGCTGCTATGATTGTAAGTACACCAGACACATTAGAAGTAGTTTGTAAATCCACTTTTCTAAGGATGGCTCCAAAACCTGGCTTTCTCCTAAACCTTGGATCGATGGCACATTGAATTACGTTTGAGTTGCGACTTGCCTGGAAAGAGTAGGTTTTCCCTACAGCACAGGACGTGTATAATTCGTACCAGAGCAGTTTGGAGAGCATAAAATGAAGAGTTTTATGAAGGGAACTTTTTTATCGCTTCCTTCAGAAATTTTTGAGGTTTCCTGAGAGATTTTTCATAGAGCTGGTAGAGGATTTTCAGTCTAAGTGTTTCCCCTTTTGACCGCATGTTGGATTGCATGCAAAGATGGGGAGGGGCAGGGGGGAACTTTCAGCCTCGCAGTTTCACCTCATTTAATAACTTTACATTTGAGTTGAGAGACATTGGCTCTGGCAAACATTAATTATAAGCTGCACTGTTTCAGTTTTATAATACTGATAAAAAAGCCTTTTTGCATGAATGGCTACTTCAAGAATTTCTCTCTTTCTGGAGAAATTATAAATAGTTGCCCAGTTTCACACAGTAAAAACCTTCCTGACTGAGAGATTTAGATGGTAATGGTTCTAGCTAATAGCTTTATAAGGTGTTAGTTAAACCTTTTAAATTTTGGCACAGTATTGAGAGGTAATAAACAATTCAGTGGTTCCGATTTTTTGTTTGTTTGTTTGTCAAACAAATATTTAAACCTGGTATTTTTGTTCCGTGCTTATGCCCAGTTAAAAGAAGTGTTCCTTTATAAAAGAGACTGCTGTTCCTGTGGTAATGGTTCGAAGCATAGATAGGGCTTCCTTATAGGATGAAAGGTGTGTATTGCTTTTAAAGCTGGGATTTCACTTTAAATGCAGTTTAATGCAACTGTTGACAGTGAGTGGAAGTAGCTATAAAATGGTCTTGTTAGTTTTTTACCTTGGAAAAAAAGCCACTGTGACCTTCCTTGTGCACCCTCCCCCAATCCCTGCTTTAGTGCAATGTTCTTGCTTTTATTCAAAGGACCATAGTACTAGTAATTAAAACAAGTGCCCCAAGGCACTTGCAGGGAGTAAGGTTACAGCGATGTAGGCACTGTACAGTGATAGGAAGGAAACAACCCCTGCCCTCATGGATTTATAGTCTAGAGGAGTACCCCAAAACTGGCATGGAGTTTGGTTTTGCCATGCTTGCAGCTCATAAGAAAGAGTATCTAGTGAGGTGTTGTTAAAGTACCAAATTCTTAACCTTTCTTGCACAATTTTTATTTTTCAGGTGAAATCAGATGCTACTGTGATGCTGCACACTGTGTTGCAACTGGCTATATGTGCAAATCCGAGCTTAGTGCCTGCTTCTCCAGGCTGCTTGATCCTCAGAATACACATTCTCCACTTACTCATGGCTGCTTGGACTCTATTGCAAGCACAACTGATACCTGCCAAGGCAAACAAGCACAAAACCACTCTGGCACCACCACCGTGTCCACATTGGAATGCTGTCATGAAGATATGTGCAATTACAGAGGACTACATGATGTTTTGTCTCCTTCCAGGGGCGATGCTTCAGGTAGGGAAAGGAAGCTTTGGTGAAATCTCTCTTCTGGCCATCAGGCTGGTGACAGTCAAAGCCTTGTATGTCTGCTCTTGATTTAGTTGTTAATGTAAGTAGAGACGCCAGAGGGAGAAGCAGGTGGCTGCATGCAGGGGAGCATCTCAGCTGAGTAGCGTTTTTTGCCTGCGTTAATATTAGAGGTCTGTCTTGCCAAGTGGACAATTGCTTCTAAGAAGCAATGGCAGTGATGTTCCTAGTTAAATCAGCTATCAGAGAAAGAAATTCCAAGTTATAAGCAGCCTTTAGAAACTCATCATTTTCTTCATAGGAGCATTTCCTGTAGATACTGCAGAGCTTATAGCTGTGGCTCTTTAAACTTGTCAGTGTGGCGTTTAAGGGAGTTGCTGATGTATAAACCAGTTGTGAAGCTTATTTCAGTATCAACATCTTTCCCCTTTGCAGGACAAGGAAGCAGATATCAACATGACAGCAGCAGGAATCTCATCACCAAGGTGCAGGAATTGACCTCTTCGAAAGAGTTATGGTTCAGGGCGGCTGTAATTGCTGTTCCTATAGCTGGTGGGCTAATCTTGGTGCTCCTTATCATGCTGGCCTTGCGGATGCTCAGGAGTGAAAATAAGAGACTGCAAGATCAACGACAGCAAATGCTTTCCCGTTTGCACTATAGTTTTCATGGACATCATTCGAAAAAAGGGCAGGTGGCAAAATTGGACTTGGAATGCATGGTGCCTGTGACTGGTCACGAGAACTGCTGCATGACCTGTGATAAAATGAGACATTCAGACCTCAGCAATGATAAAATTCTTTCGCTAGTCCACTGGGGAATGTACAGCGGACATGGAAAGCTGGAATTTGTATGACCAATTATTTTCTAACCTGAGCTAAACTTACTCTCTGAACTCTTGAAGGCCTTTGGGTTCTGCTGGACAGGAGCACTTTATCTTAAAACAAAGACTCTCATAAATCATCTTTGAGAAACAAAGGACCTCAGCAAACAGAATCTTGGATATTTCTTCTGAAGGATTCCAAAAGTTGTCTTATTTGCACAGAGTAAAATACACTCAAATGTATTGTTTGCTTTAAAGTTATGAAAGCAAAAATTAGAAGTTGTAAACACTGTCACCAGGGTTATCTGAACTGTAGGGAGCTGAGAACTGAGTTATTATAATAAACTGTATGCGAGCTCCTATGTTTCCTGACTTATTGTAAAGATTTTTTTAAATATATATATTTTGTCTGAAACTTGCTTGTGGCTTTTTGTTTTGGAAAACAATTTTTTGGGAGGTGGGAAACAGTGGTATGCATGGTAATGCTGTGCATAACTGGATTCTGAAAACAGTTTGTTTTCCTCCTCTGTGAGGGAAATTAGGTGGCTATTCTAGAATGAAGGTGGCAGCTTTATTGCTTAATGCTTCAAGTAGCAGTGAACCCACGTCCTCAGTTCTTGGCTGTTGCATTTTGCTCATAACCTGAGTGAATTCTTCTGCAGCTTTGTGTGATAACTGTTTCTTCCTCTTCCAATGAAGAAGTGTTTCCTTTCCCTGTGCAAAACGTGTCAGACAGTGGCTCCTAACTCTGTATAGCTGGTTTTCCTCCCTTGTCTCACAGTCTTTGTTCTGTGATATTGTTTCTTTTTTGTACCTCTTACTCTCTTTTTTTTTTGGGGGGGGGGGGGTGTGGAAAGGGGAGGGAAACCCTGAAACTGCAACGCCTTTTCTGCTGTGTGTATGTATATATTTTTTTTTTTTTCCTGCTGATAATCCCTCTGGGCACACTGGGAAACATCTGCCTTGCTCTTTTGTAGTGTAACGCAGTATCACCTGCTCCTACTTTTGTGCAGGACTGAAGAATGAACAGCGTACTCACTTTAATCTCTGGCTCCTCCTTTATGCTATTCTTGCATGGGTGGCCTTTCTTCCCAGACAGTGTTTGTGTGCTTAGTTGTTTCTTACTCTTTCAGCTAGTTGGCTTCACTTGATTGTTTCATTTATTCCATGCCTAGTTGTTAAAAACAAACAAAACCTCTGTATTATCCAAGGAGCTTATTGTATTTATTTTTCTTGCTTTGTTAGGCTTTGTTGCAGTAATGAAAGTTGTCTTGCTCAAAAGGCAGATGCCACATCATGGTGAAAGAAGGGTCCAGAACACTGCTGCAGGAGGTAAAACTTGGCAAGAACATAGTATTCATCTATGTTTTAAATAGCTTTGGAAATGCTTCTACCTCCTTCTGTTCTGGCTGTAAAGTTGAGCCTTGACTGTTGCCTCCAGTGAAAAGGGGGTGGCACAGACAGGGTTACGACAACCTTGCAGCAATGCTCTGAGTACCCTGCTTACTACTGTAGATTGTTTTGGGATATGCAGCCTGAAAGGCAAAGGGATGTAGGCAAGGGAAACCTGCCTCTCTAGATCACAAATTGGTGTTCCTGAAAGTACACGTAAACTCTGTGGTAGGCTTGTTGGAGATAGGTTGGTCACTTGGTTGTGCAAACAGAGGTATTGATATTGCAAACTTACCCGTACGGTTAAGCACTCATAGCAGCCGAGTGCAGTGAGAGCCCTGGGAATGCCAAGGTCCCACCGTGCCCATGTTTGCAGTGTCGAAGTGTAGTTTAGAAGGATTGGTTTCATCTATGTACCTCAAGTTGCTGGTGGTACTTACTTCGTCAAAGTGCCTGGTGAGCTGCTTTTAATGCAAAGAACTGTTTTCTGATCACTATGTTTTTCTGCTGCTAAAGTTTTAGAAATTACGTGGCTGGAACTGCTGTTGGAATCTGGCCTGTGGTCTTCTGGCCGACCTTTCAAAGTGCTGCTTTCCTGTATGAGAGCTCTGCCCTTCCCTTGCACTGATCTGAAAGTCTAGGGCAGTTGTCTGCTCTGCCGATCGTATTATTTTCGGGAATGGCTGGCTGGGAACTTGGTGCTGAAAGAGACAAACCTGAAATACTGTCTGTCAGAGGTAGCTGCAGCAGCAGTTAGGATGACTAGACAAGTTAGAAGGTCTGATGGCTAAACCTTTCAAGTGCTTTCTCCAGAAATCTGAGGAAGCACTATAGTCACTTAAGCACCCTGTGACCTTCACCACTCATTTGCTGCTGATTTGAATACATAAGGGCCTATTTATGCTTGCCATTAAAAGGCCGGTAAGACCAGGATGCTCTAATTGGCCCCTTGCTGTGGAGATGTTTTAAAGAAGAAAAGAGGTTGTTCGCCTTCCCCTGCTGTCTTGGGAGCAGGGCTGGAGTCGCTGGGGACAGCGCCGGGGTTAACAGCTGTCGTCTCCTAGGGCTGCTCTGTTACCTGGTCGAGTGCATGTAGTTTAGGTGTGGTGGCTGGTACGGCCTGGAAGTTTCTGGGCTGTGAGTCTTCTAAGAATGAAATCTGGATTTCCAATTTCTTTTAAAGCCCATATATTCAGGAAACTATTATGAACTCTGGTGTCTGTCTGGCAGCAGCTATGCGAGTTATGGAATGAGCCCCAAATCTTTTCACTGAAACTACTGACTTTGGAGTCCAAACGGGGTTGGAGCAAGCAGTAGTCATCTGCATCCCTAGAAAGTATTTTTTGTAGTGGCTGCTTGTATTACCTGCAGACCTCAGCAACACCAGCTGTCCATGTTGCTTTTTAGAAAACTTGTACCCCTGTGAAAAGGGGGAGCTTAGTGATGGTCCATGGGCTTCCCAGCTGCTGGTGCTGTACTGGCATGGAACAAGGCAGTCCCAGACGCTCATTGTGTGTGACCTAGTGAGGCAGGGAATGAACATTAATAGCTGAAGAGTCTGGCCAGAGGCTGGAGGCCAGAGAGGTGAGATGGTAAGGGATGGCTATCCTTTTAAAACGTGTTTGACTTGAGAGCCTGGATTTGTCATTGTGCTCTGCACTCTCAGATTTCCCCTGCAGACAGTAACAAACACTCCTTTCTTTGAAACCGCTGCAAGCCCTGAAGCGTAAGAAGGACAACCCTCCATTTCTAACTGAAAACGTCTCTCGAATTGAAGTAAATTAAATCAAATGTCCAAGATGTAATTTAGTGTCCCCTGTGCCTCTCTCTTTCCCTAATTCTTTCCTCAAAACAACAATGGTTGTGGCTTTTCTTGTCTCTGCTTCTCCTGGCTTTGAGAGCCGCTGGGTTGGTATGTCTCCTCTTAACTCCTGCTGAACTGATTCTATTAAAACCCCTTTACTCCACAGGGGGCTTGACCTTTTTCTGAAATACCGAATGCGTCTGCTTTGGAAATCACAAACTTCTCCTCCTCTAAAGAGCTTGTAAATCTGGTTTCAATATTGGGTGATTACAGGCTGTGCAGAGAGCTTGAAAGTAAGCAGCCACTTCTGGTAGCAGAGTGCTGGAGCTGGGCTGCCTGAGCTGAGCTGCAACGCTTGTTTTTTACCCCGGTGTGTGTTTAGTGTAAAGCCACTGACGCCAGCAGATTCACCCTGGATTAGCGGTCGGGTGACTGGCCGGGATTGGGTCGCAGGACAGTTTACCTTCTCTTATCAGGACCCTGGAATCCAGTTTTTGTTGTTGTACAACCATTCGCTCTGTTGTAAATCCAGCGATCTCACTGCGAGCAGATGCTGCCCTGGAGGGCAAACACCCAGAAAAGCCTGGGGAAAGAGCCGGGTTTTTCCTCAGGTGTAGTGGATGCATCTGCACCTTCCCTTGCTGCTGTTGTGATTGTTAAAACAAGGTATGAGCAGGGGAAATATATCGCCAGGCTGCCTGTGTGGGGTGGATGTGCCTGTTAGCTACTGTCAGTGGGGTTCCACAGTGAATAAATGAAAGTAAAATTTGGCCTTCTCATTGAAAAGGAAGGGCATGAGAAGATTATCTCCCAAGGAAAAAAGATCTATGGTCAAAAAAAAAAAATAATCTTATGTTCAAAAAAAATCTCCATAATAAGGCACAAGTTGAGTGAATAAAAGAAGGTCTCTGAAGGAGGCAAAGTTATCTTTACTTCTTTTTTCAGATGCTTTCCCACATGGAGATCAATGGAAGTGTGTTTGTTTTGTTCTAGTGTCTGGTCACTTTGCAGGAAAAAACTTTCTTGTTTTGATTTTAGGAGTTACTTGGGGAAATGGTATTTTGAATCTGTCACTATTTTATTTCTGAAAAAAAATAGAGTTGTGGAGAGGTGCTGTAAAATTACAGTTATCTCTTGGGAGGAGCCCAGTGTCTCCAACATTATGAATTCTGGCTCCCTCTGAATAAACAACCAATCTCGTTTTCTTTGTTTCACCTCTAACCCCCGTCTGCAGCCTTTACAATCCCAGGGGGTGAATCCTGAAGTAAAACAAACTGCAAGGGAAGGAAGCCAGGAGGGAGCCGCAGCGCCTGCAGATTAACAGAGCCTTCTGCTCTCCAGCCAACCTTGACAAAAGGATTCAATCCCGAACTGACCTTCATGGGGAAAAGCAAAACAAAAACCACCTTGACTTGAACTTTCAAGACTGTGGGAGTTTAATGCTCGGTTTGATGGCTCCTAAAGGGAGCCAGGAGTTAGAAATGCCAAACACCTGTCTCGAAAACCCAGTTCCTAAGAAATTATCAGGAAATCTGAGCCCTGAATTAAATGGCTTTGAAAAATTTAAGATTTGCTCATCACTGTCTCCAAGTCATCTGTTTCTGCTAAAAGGGCCTAAAAATATGCTTTTTCTTCCCCAGTGTGATTCTCTAGGCAGATATATAACATCCAGTTAAGCAAATAGTGAGTTCTGTTGACATATCAGTATTTAGACGCAACTTTTCACTGAATGTTTCCTCCTGGGAGCAGGTCCTGCTCCACAGCCCAGCCCCTTCTCTTGTCCCTGTAGGCAGGAGGGAAGAGAATAAGTCAGCCCTGACTTTGTGAAAAAAGACACTGGCATGAATTTAGGGTGAGACTTTCTTTTTTGCGAAGTTTTTATGAAAACTTGAATGTTAAAGTATTTTTCTCTCTCTGGTTATCATGCTATTATAGTACATCAATGTCCATGAAGTTGGGAAAAGCTAGTGAAAGCTCCTTGACTATCAGCTGTGTTTAAAAAATCCTGACTTGAGACAGTTTGTTAAGAATGGAGCCTCTTCTCTAATTGCTTTTTTACCTATTAGAGCAAACTTGCAGGATAGTGTGTGTGGAGCAGCAGGGGGATGAGCCCTTGCCTTTCTTTTAATTACATTTTCATTTTTGAAAGGAGGGCAATGAAAAAAAGGAAAAAGCGGTATCACGATGAACTTTTAGTGTCTCTCTGTGCCGGAGGCTCCAGACGGTGAGGGACCACCAGCCTGGCAGTGCAGTGGGGGCAGCCAGTGTGGCCACCATGCCCCAGGCTGCTGGTTCCTTTTGGGATCCTATCACCCTCACGGCCTGTGGGTTGCAGAGGTAAATCCCACTTCTGTCACTTGGGAGGAAAATATCGGTGCAGTAAATCTCCTCTTGGCACTTGGCTGTGGCAAAGGGGAGGGATGAAGAGAGCAGGCTCAGGGTCCTGCCCAGGCTGGGCGGTGGGGATACTTGTGTTTGTGTGCAAATCAGGGCTTCTGTCAAGCAGGTTGCTTTGAAATGCTCAATTTGTTTAGTTCTGGCTGTGAAGTAGCTATTTCATCAGTGGAAGAAGATTTATTAACCAATTTTTTATGGCTATCAACAATGACTTAGCTGCAGCAGGGTCCCCAGCGTTTTTATGAGGTGCAGTGGGTCCCAGAGGCAGAGGTGTTTTATATTGTTCTGGTATTTTAACCCAGTGAACTAAGGCCTCTATCCTGCAGGTCCTTAAGCATGTGCATAATTCACTCGGTCTCAGGGGGTGGTGTTTTGTCCTGGCGGCTGGCAGGGTTTTGCTGAGCTCGGTGCTGGGCACCTGCAGTCACAGTGGGCCCGTTGCTGGGGGGCTGCAGCGGGCTACGGAGGGGTCCCTCTTGCTGTGGCATTTGCTTTGTTAAATTTTGGGGTTGGTGGTGTCCCCGCAGCAGTGGCTCGGCTGCCCCGGCTGGTGGTGGCGATGGGGGAGCAAAAGCATGTGTGGAACAGGCTTGATGGGGGAGCAAAGGCACCTCACTGGCACATGAGCCCCATGTGCGGCTGTACAGGACTGATCTCCAGCCGTGGGGTGATGTGTTTCCATCCTCTTGTTCCCCAGGAGGGAGCCCTGTGCTCTCTCTGGAGCGTGCTGCTGGCATGAGCAAGAGCAGCATAAAGCAGCAAATGCAGAAGTGTGGATGCTTCTGCAGCGATCTGGCTGCTGGCGGGATTGCTCTTTTCCATTTCTCTCTGCAAAAAGTTTCCATCACCAACGGCCTTTTATTATTTTGCACACAAGAAATCACAACACGATTGCTAAGCCTGCAGAAGAGCAGCTCTCCAAGGCTACTGAGTGCCCAAAGCTGCGTGTTCAGCCATAATTCACCTCCTTCGTGCACAAGCGTGATGACGAAGGTTTTAATTACATGAACGGAACGCATGCAATGGTTTTCCCACGAAACCCCCTCCTCAAATCTCACTCCCCGACCACCTGGGCCCCCAGGATGACTGGCTGCAATCTCTCCTCAGCTCCTCATGTAGCAGCAGTACGCCTTTCTGGCTCCCGTCCTCCCCTGGATGCCTTTCCCCGACCTCTCCCTGCGGGGCAGGCAGCTCAGGGGGCCCTGCCCACATCGGAGCAAACTCTCCCTGGCAACAGGTACTGTTTCCAGCCTCCCTGGCTGTTATCAGTCTGCAATAACCTTTCCCTTATTTGATTTTTTTTTTGTCCCTAGGGGGACTGTAAGGGGCAGCCACAACTACAAGTTCCACCTGCCTGCTGGTCGATGGGAGGGCAGACGGGATGGGCTCCTGAGTGGGTGAGCGGAGCTGGCCCCTGCCAGCCTCCACCGATGAGCAGCCTCATCTCGAGATGGGACAAGTCCAAACACTGGGGTCTTCCTCTTCATAGATAAAAAGTATAAAACAATGCTCTTAGAAGTGATTTCTCATGTAGCTTTTGTATCAGAAGCTGACATTTTTTTTTCTCATCAATGGATGAGAGAAATAAATTCTTCTTCATTTGTTTGTAAGAAATGCACCAAATTTGAGACCTGCTCAGGCTCTTTTTTTATTTATCATAATGCCAGTGAAACTTGCCATAAGTTTTTGTTCTTAAAAACATCCTATACCAAAGCATTACAGTTCTAACTGGGTTTATAGGCTAGCGTTAAAACTGCTTTGCAGCGGCCTTTTGCTGCAGGATGAATTGGTTGTGGGGTTCTATAATCTCTGCCTTCGATATATGCTCTGTTATCTGTGTCCCGATTACTCCTGTGCTTTACCAACTGTGGGACAGTTTGGTCTGTAGAAAGGTTGTCACCCTTTACCTCTTTGAAATGAACTTCTTCCCCTTGTATCTGCTGGGGGCAATCAATGCTCCTGTCTTTCTCTTGCAAGAGAGAGGGACCCCTCCTCAGCCCCGGGGACTTCTACGGTCCTGAGTGGCTCTCACCCATTCCTCGATTCCCTCCTTGCTGAAGCAAAATGCTGGTGGTTCTGCTGGCATCTTGCAGCTTCCTGGAGAGCTGCCTCCAGGAGGCATTTTATGGCAAGAACCTTATCGTAGATTATGGCTGAACATACACAAGCGCTCCCGGTGACCAGTGTAATCCACTCTTTACTGGCATAATTTGACTTTATTTTCTGTTTACACAGGGAGGCTTGGGTGGAGTGCTATGTACACGGTATCAGAAAACAGCCTGCTCCACCTTGGGGCTGCAAGCGTGCTGGAGCCAGTGCACCCGCCGCTCTGAGGGCTCCAGCAGCTCTTTGGACTCGCAGAGCGTCTCCTCGCACGCGGGAGGCATTCGACTTTCTCCTATCAGCGTCTTAGCAAGCACATTATAATGGCCCAGTGATCTTCACTACACGGCCAAATACTCAGTGACATTTCCTCGTTTTAAATGGCGAATTGATGAGCCTGATGTACCAGTCCCGGGCACAGCACGGAGCAGGTGCCTGTTGAGCGTGACTGTTATCCAAACAGGGGATCTCTTCCGATACGTTACTCTATCTGCATATTAACATTGGGTCGTTTGTGAACAATTTGCAAATCTGTAACGAGGAATAAAGTACCCTGGGAACTGTTTGCTCACAAATAGTTTTCAGAGTATTTCATTACATATGACAAATTTGTAACGAAGTAGTTGCCAGTACTGGGATTCTGGAGTCGTCTGCTCTTGAGGAAAGCGCTGCTGCGGGACAGGCTTAATCACAGCTGGGGATGATTTCAGTGAGTTTTTTTGTCCCAGCACCATTTGACAGAAACACCCAACAGCAAGATTACAGGGATCTACTACCTACATGATTCAGTAAAAACGAATCAGAAATACAATATACAGATATATTTTCCAGTGTTTACATAAGTATCTTATCCCACCGATTTCCTCCACAACCAACTGTTTTCCTCCTTTGAGTAAAAGTTGCCCACCTGGACTTACAGATACTAACCCCATTTTTTCTTGATTTTTTGGATTTTTTTGATTTTTTTTCCAGCAGCTTTTTAAAAAGCTGGTACGATTGAATAGCCATAATTGGAGAGTAATTGCCATGAAATACTAGGTTGCAGAACAGGACAATGGAGCCTTGCCAGAGGAAGTCACTGGGACTTTTTGCCTGGGCCAAAGTGGAAGGATTCGGCACAAAAGGAAGATCAGAGCATGCAACATCTATTTTCTTCCCTGAAAGTAGTCACCACTGTAGCTGTAGTAATAAGCAAGCCCCTTGCGATGTGATGTGTAAAGAGGGCGATAGCATTGTCAGGGCGCTGTACAAAATTAACGGAAAAAGCAACAAATGAACCCATCCCAGCCCTGAAACACAGCATGGATGAGTTGGCTTCCAGCCTTCAGCGCCTGTTTGGAGGATGAAGGACCAGCTTTGGTTGCAGCCTGTGGATGGCTGCACTGGGCAAGGGTCTGACGAGATGACCGCAGTGTTAGGAAGTGTATGGAGTTCAACTCAATTACGTACAGCTTTTCAGTGATGCTGTGTTACACGTATGTAACGTCTGTGCATCGGGCGAGTTTGGGCCTCGCAGTGCTTAGTGCTTCACAGGTGCTGCAGTTGGCATCACTCTCTGAAGCTCACAGCTCCCGGAGAGGGGCGAAGCCATCACTGGAGCCATGTGGTGGGAGCTGCTGGGTGCCCAGCGTGGGCAGGTTTTTCGCAGCAAGATTTCAGCTCCTTAAACAAGCCAGCTTGCAGGCAGAGTGCAGAGATGAGCTGAAGCCTGGAATTAAATGTGTAACTGCTGGCTGCAGGGGCTGGCAGCCAGTGCTGCGGGCCAGCCTGCTGGGGTGCCCTCGCCAGGGCACTGTCACGGTCACCACCGGCACTGTCACTCAACGGCCCTCTGGGTTTTATGTAAGTGAAAGCTGCACCAAAGGGCTCCCGTCTCTCAGGAAAGCGTCCTACTAGCTGAGCTTTGGCTTATACGTATTCTAAAATACATAAAAATATGTGTTTATAAAACTTATAAACAAAATCATCTGAGTCTTCTGATTGTGGCTGGATTATGTAATTAATTTAGACATCAGTACTATATAATTTATTTTATAATTGTGTAATCTTTTTATATAATTAATAATGTATTCAACAGAACCTGAGTTGTCTGAGTGCCCTGTCCAGTTGACTGCACACTCATCCTTTGCTTTTCTCCTTGATTCTTCTGACCAATCTATATGATCTCCAGGCAGTGAGAAGACTTCACCTCTCAAGGACTTTTCAGGTCCATTCCAGACATGAGCTGCTGATTCCCACTAAATATGTCTATATGCAGTGATACCTGCACACGTACCAGTGTGTGCAAGAATCTACAGGTGTGTGGATATGGACAAATATAAGTGCTTCCCAGGCAAGGACATGTGACAGCAGCTGGTTCTCCAGATCAGCCTTCGAGATGCCTGATGTTCTTTCCAGGAGACTTGTTTCCAAGGGCAATGTGTTTCTGGGCTATGTCATCCTTACAGCTGATCTTTCCAGGGCCAATGGGGACTCCTCCAGGGCACAGGGAAGCAATCCGCTTTCTGTTTGCCAATGCTTGCATTCCAGAGCAGATCAGCCCTCTTCTATGGACAGGTTACAGAAACTTCCTCAGAGTCTACATCAAACCAGAAATGACTCCTTGGAGTTTCCTTCCTTCTTTTACCACTAGCCAAGAAACATTCACACTATTTCTTAAAAACATGAAAAAAAACCCTTAAAATGCTGCTCTAAAACTATGTGTGTGGGGGGAAACCCCTACTTGGCCAAAGGAGGAAACAGTAGAGACATAGCAACAATTACTGCTGAGCCTGTTTATGTTCGTTCTCCCCAAAACATGAAGAATGGGAGTAAATACGATTAGTCACCAGCCACTGGTGGGGGAGCCGAGGATGATGAGTCACAGATGCACTCAGCTCTGTCCCCAGAAAGGTCAATGCCGGGTGCCTGGTGCAGGGGCCGGACCGCAGCGGCTCCTGCACCCCCTCCCCTTGGGGAGTGTGGCCTCAGGGTTGAGGTGCTACAGGGGACCAGGTGGTGGTCCTGCCACCCTTCCTGCCCCGGCTATGCTGTGGGATGCTCACCCTTATGAAGAGATGGGATTGCTCTTCCGCAGGATCTCTCTGGGTGATGCCGTGCTGGTGTTTCAGTTCGTGCTTCAGCTGCGTGGAGGATGGGGCCACTTTCTCACTCCTGTTCAAAAAATTGTAGCTGCAGATGGCATGGGTCTAGAGAGGCAATCAGCACTCCAGAAAACAAGATCTGAAGGAATCTTTCCAGCCTGCTATGTATAAAATGTATTTTTAAGAACCTGTTCCAGCTAGTGACTGGGATGACTCCGAAGCAGATACGTCTTACCTGAGAGTTTCCTGCCTAGTGAGTGCGCAACGTTACCATGTGAGCAACTTTTAAACCTCTCTCTGATTTCTCTGCTTTGCCCCTCAAGGCAAACAGATGGAAGTTTAATCCTCTCCCCTTAGTGTCTCTGGATTGCAAAGCCTTTGTCAAAATGGAGCCTGAGATCTTAAAACCTAATGCTTTTTCCTAGATATCGAGATAATTGCTATGGGCCGGATGCAAGGAGAATAAAGAATCCAGGCTACACAAACGGGAAACGGCAGCAAGTGAGAACTAGATAATGGAAAAAGTAATTCAAAATTATTTTCTTCATGTCTCCGTATACCGACTCGTTGCTAGGACAAATGGAAATGAGCTTAATGGATTCTTCTCTGCTCTGAAGGTTTGAGACTAGGTGAATTGAATTTCTGCCAAATAAGGGAAGAGTCTTGGCATTTCCTATCCAACAACATGAGAGAAAAGAAAACTAAAATAAATAAGGAGTCTTTCCCTGTTCCCGAGTTCTAATAGGTTAGAAAGTAATGCAGGTAGATGTGGCAAAAAGTGAGGTGACTCTCTCCCAGCTTACTTCTTACTCTTGCTATCTGAAAATAAATGAATGACTGTATGTGGATGTGAACTGATGCTTTCTCCCCAACAGGAAGAGAGGCAGTCCTGAAGATGCTTGGTCAGATATCTGCTGCTGCAAACTGGCTTTGTGGCATTGGTTTCAGCAAGACAACACCAATCTCTGCATCTCAGGCTCTACGAGTGGGCACTTCCTTATGCGTCGTGGTTGTGGTTTTACTTCATCTTTACTGTACGTAGTCAATGACAGGAAGAGTCTTGTGACATTTTTAATTGGCAGTGAGAGATCATCTGCTTGCAGGAAATGTCCCATGTGAAACCACCTCTTGAGAGCAGTGCCTGTGCAGGGAGAGAGTGAGGAGAAGGTCACTTCTGCTCTGGGTCCCCAGACAGGAGCTGCATGCCATCTGCCCTTTGCTTTGGCAATAGAAACTTGACCCAGCAAGAATCTCAGGATTTGGCTGCCTATCCCTGTCAGGAAACCATGAGAGAAGTGGGAGCAGTTAATTCTAATATTTGGTGATAGTATTAGCAGGAAGGGTATTTTTGTTGGATGGAAAATGTACGGTTGTCCCTTTTAAATTGGACGTACAGTGCAAAGTGTTGTGGTGTGTCACAGGAACAGCTTATGCACAGCTCCCAGGTAAATCAGTTCAAACAGTGTAAAGGCAGAGATCAAACGTAACTTTTCCTGTATTGACATAATGCACATTGCAGTTTTAGTCAACCATAGCATACAAAAAAATTAGAAGGCAAACTACACAAACGATCAATGATGCTAATTACAGTTCTCAATGACGGAGATAATAGCAATGCAAGAGAAAGTAAATACTTATTAGCTCTAAGGAGCATCCTGTTATCTGTATGAAACATAAACACATTTATCTAGGCATCACCTTAATGGCTCAGGCTATGAAGAGGCGGTGTGCTTACTTCACCCAGATGTCGGCAGGATTTATCATGTCTGGTGGAAAACAGAGGTAGCTCCACTGATGCTAATGAATGTAAAACTGGTCTAAATGGACTACTGGATTTTAATATTCACCTCAGCTGGTACCAGGACACCAGCCTGTTGCCTTACAGCTATGGCAGATGTTAAGTATTACTTAGCAATATGCTATACATTATATATGTAATGTATATATGTACATTATACAACCCTCCTCCCTCCCAGCCATCTGTAACCCTTTTGAAGATCTCATTAGCCCTAATGCAAAGTCAAGGGGCACTTAGTTTAAAGGTAGGTGGGACGTGCTGAGGTCCTCTGGATCTGAGATGGTGCGGGATTTAAGTCTCTCCTTTGAGATCCACATGACAGTTTTGCTGAAAGCTGTTGTGGTTTCATGTTTGGAGGTGCTAAAAATCTCAGTAGTTACAGGGTGGGTGGCAAGTACTCAACTACTCTGGATGTCAGGCTTCACTGGCCACCTCTCTTCTATCGTCTCCAAAAGATTCCCCAATTTATTGCAATGAAAGGCTTCAGCCCTGTCTCCGAGGCTCTCCACCAATGGCATAATGAACTGATACAACGCTAAGTCAAAGGATTCGGAGCTAATGTGCAGTAAACATAAACATATGTTTAGCGTTGGGTTATAAACTACTGTAGCCAAAGTGGGCAAGTGTTATAAACTTCAAACACGAAACAGATGCAAGTTAATTAGAGGCATGAAAGTGATGACAATAGAAGTGAGCTGTAGCAAGGAAATGAAATGTTAGTTTAGGCAGAAGTTGCTGCAGCTCTGCCTTGCGCCGAAAATGCCTTCAGTCTCTGCTGAAGATGGGAAAGCATAGATGTATTTTATCGGGACAGCCAGGCATGTTGCCCATATGCCAGAAATATAAGTCACTGCTATGAGTGAGTGCTCGAAGGAAACTCAATCTGACAGGCTTTTGAAAGCTGGGAATGAGCTTGCTACGAGGTTGGCTGTGGCTGAAGCAGAACTACAACACATGTGAAGGTCTCATGCCCTGTGTCAGTACATACGGTGACCAGTGTGACCACGGGGAAGCAGATGTCCCACTGGCTTGGGCATCCCCTGGGAGAGGGGCACTGGGCTCCCCAGGCAGCACCGTGGGGTTGCAGCCATCCTGCACCTCAAGGGCTCAGGTCTGCCCATTTGCTCCAACTTCCCAGTTTCAGCCAGGTGAGCCCTTTGGCCCTGGCCAGGGGCTATTAGGTGCCCATCTGGTGACATGAACCTCAGTAAGGAGGCAGAGGTGCTTCACCAACACCAGGCAACCCCTGAGACTACAGGGCTGTCTGTGGTCCCAGGGAATGCAGTCTGTCCTGCCTTGCTCTTGCCTTTCCTTCTCCCTGTCACTGTAGACAACAGATTTAGTGACCTTCTCACCAATAACTATTCTCCCTAGATGCTTATACTCTTCCCATCTGTCTAACATCCGAGTAACCCTGAAAGTGGTGGTTTGGAGCAGTCAGTGCTGTTTTATTAGGATCTCCTGAGCTGATATCCTTCAGGGCCATGCAGCTTTCTGTGGCTTGCATGGAGATTGTGCAAGAAGAGGAGTGTCTGACATTGGAGGAAAAAGAAAAATCCCAAATAAACGTCTAAACAACAGGAGCTCTGAGATAGCTACGAAGGCCTTGGATATGTTTGTACCCCTAGTCTCAGATGAGCAAGTGTGAATGTGCCTCTTAGTCCTGTGAAAGGCTGCACTCCGGCACAGACAGACCCTCTTTGTCCTTCTCCAGTGCCGCTCTGATGTTCTGCCCTCCAACATTTTCTACACCTTCGTCTCAGACAGACTTGGGAGCCAAAAGGGCTACCCTCAAAGAAGATGGTTTAAAATAGGTCCCCTGACAAAAAGGGCATTGCTGTTCAGCCTCTCCTCCTTTCCTGCAGCACTTACCGGTTGGCACCGGCACTGCTGGACACCGAGCCTCTCTGACGGGCTGCTCGGACTTCAGCTGCTGGCACCCTGCGTCCCCCACCCGCCTGCTCGGCTCCGGAGCATTGTCCTGTGCCTCTGGTGCCTCGTCTCGCTGATGCGCTGATGTGCAGCCTGGCATTCGCCAGCTCTGCCCAGTCCAGCCCCGTGCCCCGGCACCCCCTGTGCAAGCCAGGGCCTGGGAGAGGTGCTTGAGGGCTTTGCAGCAGTAAAAGTTCTCCTCTAAATGAGGATTTCAGGTCGGGGCCTGAATCCGTGGCAGTTTGGAAAGCACCCAGTGGCTGTGCTGTCAGGAAGTGCTCACAAGCCATAAAATAAAACCACTGCCTAATTACCGTTTCACCAAGGGGCACTGTGACGCTGGGATGTTAGCTCCTGGCACGAGAACAGCGATGGGCAGGGGCTTGCCAGCAGTGCTTGTACCTCCTAGGGATAAACCTGTAACGGGATTGTGGTGTGGCTGTCCGGACCGTAGACACATGCATGGCAAGGAAGGCGAAATTACAGGCATGTTTACTCGTTCTGCACCAAATTACGTGTGACTGGGGCAGGAATTACACCCAAGTGTTACCCAGCCCTCCCTTAAGCAGGGGAAAAATCTGTGATTGGGAACGAATGGACCGTGGTGGAGTAAGGCAGGGACAAAAAAGGGACTTCCCACCATCCATGGATATTGAAATTAAAAAAAAAAAACAAACCAAAAAGCAGCAACCCAGGGAAGGTTGTAATGACTCTACAATCAGCTGTTCATTTAATGAAATCGCACATTGGCACAGTGCTTATAGGAGGGTCTTGGCTGGCAGAGGGGTGCAGATGAAAGCGGGGAAGCTCAGTTGTTGATATTTTTGTTTGGGGATGCTTTTCCCTTTTAATTATTTTAGACAAGATGATTTAAAAAAAAAAAAGAAAAAAAAGAAAAACCAGATAGCTGAAAATGACTGCATCTGGGGGAACGGATGGGGAGGTGTGCTGGCAGGGGTTCCTGCCCATGCCGGGGCTGGGTACCACAGCAGTGCCAGGGTTAGCTCCGTGGCACGGACACAGGCATGGGCATGGGCTGGCTGGGGTGACACCCTTCTGCTCCTGCGTGCTCGCTCTAGGAGGACATGCCGTGGGTGAGCTGAGAGACAGAGCAGAGGCTCATCTCAAAACTCAGACTTGCAAGAATATCTGATGCCCTGAGCAAAAATTAAGTAGTTGTGTCAGAGTTTTCAGGTCTGTGCATGTTGGGTAAATGTCTGCAGCAACATCAGCTGTGATGAAGCACTGCCACACAGGTAACCATTAAATGGGGCTCCTTACGCAAGGAAGGGTTACTCACATGGGCAAGGGAAAGGACTGGAAATACTCTGCCACAACTGTGCAAGGTCATATTTCATTTCCGTAGTGTTTTCTCTCCCCAGGAGGCAGCTGGCAACCAAAGCAAAGCGCTGGTCTCTGAAGAATTCCCTTATTAAAGATTACCCAGCTCCCTCACTTCTCCAAGATGTCTCTTAGGAACTGCTCCATTCACTCAGAAGGTATTTTCATTGGTATATATGGGATACTTTTTTTTTTTGAGTTGTTGAGATTGTTTTAAATTTAGAAATGTCTTTCCCCTTCCTACCATCCCTCTGGGTCAGGATAGATGTTCTTTGACATAAAAAGGGTCTTTCGGCACGCTGAATTAAACTTTCCTGACTTTGATGAAAAGTGACTGCAGGGCCAAGATAATTAACTGAACTGATTTGGTGACTTATCTCCCCAGTTCAGTCTCAGCAGCAGTGCCTGCTACAGAGCTTTGATAACTGTGGCTGGACACTCCACGAAGTAAGAGACTTTAATCACCTTTCAGGATCTTTTTCTATCAGCTATACATTATTTTTTGTTTTTCATTTTTTCTTGTGTGCTGTTGCAGCTGAGGAGAGCTATTAGACCATTTTCTACTAAAATGTTGAAATCTCTCCTTGTCATTACCAAAGCATGCAGCTCTTCAAATGTCCCTGGAATAGGAGCTGGTTGCCCTGGCTCTGCAGACGAATACTCCTATGCTGCCCTGTCCCTCAGGGGTGGTCTGTGATATGTGCGTTATTTTCCCTACACCCATAGAGAGAACAAGGCACAAACAAGAGGTCTGTATTTTCCCTCAGCCAGCAGACGTGAGCAGCACTGGGACCTGGACTGACAGTCTGAGAAGATCAGCATGAAGAGCAAGCCGTATGTTGCATTTTGGCTCATATTCCCCTTGGGACTCTTCATCTGACACTCAAGCTCTTCAATACACCTAAGTTTTGGCTTTCCTGTTTTTTTTATTTTCATGGGAGCAGCAAACAGGAACAGGTGCTGCCCATCTTTCCCAGTACCACCATTAGCAGGCTGCAGTCTCAAGGCAGGCCAAGGAGATGGTTCTCCATGAGTTGAGTAGTCAGGCTGTGGAGCTCCCTGCTGCAGGGTCAGTAGTGATTACATGTGCTCAAGCGGTGATTAGACACACTGGTGGAAGAGAAATCCCTTGAAACAAGGGGACACTGCTTCCAGCTCAGGACATGTGTGAGTTGTCAGTGCTAGGGCTGGGAGGCTGTCCTGGGACAGGAGCTCTGTGTGCTTCACTCCTTCCTTCATCCCCTCCTGGTGATGGCAGGGGATGACAACCATGCTGGCTGGAGCTATGATCTAACCCTGCAGGGCCCGTCTCTTATTCACAGCCCTTGCTGAGAGTCCCTGTTGCCTCTTTAACCCCTGGGAGAGGGCAGGTTTGAGATCTTATAACAGTCTTCCAGCACTCAAAGGGGGCCTACAAGAAAGCTGGAGAGAGACTTTTTCCAAGGTCATGTAGTGATAGGACAAGGAATAATGGCTTTAAACTGAAAAAGGGTAGATTTCGATTAGATCAAAGGAAGAAATTTTTTACAATGAGGATGGTGAGGCACTAGAACAGGTTGCCCAGAGGAGTTGTGGCTGCCCCATCCCTGGGAGTGTTCAAGGCCAGGTTGAATGAGGCTTTGAGCAACCTGGTCTGGGGGAAGGTGTCCCTGCTCATGACAGGGAGGTTGGAACTAAATGATCTTTAAGGTCCCTTCCAACCCAAACCATTCTATGATTCTATGATTCTATGATTCTATGATTCTATGATTCTATGAATCTATGATGTAGAGCTTTTGTACATAACCAGACCAAGAGCAGACTGAGCAGAGCTCTGCTTCTGCTCCAGTTAAGCTTGCCTCTTATCTGCCTTTTCTGCTTGTGAACAGGCTGAGGCCAGGGCTCAATCAGCCAAACAGGATGGGCTTAAACTTGACACGACACGACAAAAAAGCCCAGTGGACTTCAAAACCAGATTCAAAATTAGATTGCCAGGTGGGGCGGAAAGGTACTCTAGCATGAGCAGAGCTGCACTGCGACAGCTCGTTCCATGCCCCAAGATCTCTGGCAGTGGCTGAGGCTCTTCACTGAGCAAAAGAGCTAATCCGTCCCTGTGGAGATCTGAGGATGGGATGAGGGAGCAGCACAAATGCTGGCACAGCCAAGAGGAGAGGAGCTGCAGGGCCACCTTGGCTTCAGCTTCCAGAGTGGATAAAAGCTGTCCTGGTCCCACAAAGCTCAGTGAAGTGGCAAAATCTGGTGCCTTCCTGGTGCGGCAGGATGAACTCTGACTTGGTTAGCCTAGCTGCTTTTGGATAAATGCAGTTATACTATTTCTGGTTCAGGTTTATTAGGCTTAATACCACTTGCAGATGCAACATGAACAGTCTCTTAAAACAAGATAGGGAGTTTAAGATGGAATATGAATTTTACAGCCCTCTTGCTAGCGTTTGCCAGTTCAGGAATAGCTTTTATCTTATTTTGTTTCAATTGTCTGTGTGACTTCATGCTTGTTTTTAAATGTGCTGGGAAAAGAAACAGTAGCTGCAAGGTTTTGCACATGGTTCTTAGTCCTTCAGCGCTGTTAGCCCACAGTCAATGAATGTGAGCTGCATGGACCTAAAGTACAACTGTCTTATGAAAAGAAGCTGATATGAAAGTACCCAGACTACAGTGTTACATCCCTCTTATCTGCAGTTTGATAAGTCTTGTTGCTTTGGAAAAATCTGCAGACTTCCTGACAGGTCTGAATTTGGTCTATAAGAAGCACAGGTACTTGTGATTTTTGCAGAGTCCACCAATGGGAAAAATGCCCAGGTCCATATAGAGGCTGCCCAAACTCAGGGAGGGCAGCTGTGCTCATGGAGGACGCTGTGGGACTGAGCTTAATAAAGTGTACTGGGAAAGGTGATAACGTTACCTCCCCACTAGACAGTTAACATTACCTGGCCTTGATATTAGTGATTTTGCTATAATAGTGACTAACTGGTATGTTTTAAAAAATATTGATTTTTTTTCTCACTTGGAGAAATATGGCAAAAGCAATTTTAAAATGCTTCCATTTCTTTGTGTGACAATCTGAAAACACAAATGGCCAAACTCACCATGACTGGATTTAAAAGCAGCCTGACTAGGAAGAAGCTGTTTTATCTCCAGCTCATCCTTAAGAGTATCTGTGGTAGTGAAACCCTCTTGCCCTGCAGCCTGTGCAGCACCCTTTGGAGCCCTCTGCACTGGCATCCCTGGAGGCCCCACTGCCTCCTGCCAGGTGCTTGAAGGCAGCCCGGGGTGTTTTGGGGTCTTTCCCAGTCTAGTCAAGTTTAGACATGCAGGGACTAGACTCAGCAATGGGATTAGGTGACACACTCTTTAACTTTTAGCTACTTGTTCAAAGCAAAAAGGACTTTAAAAAAGTCTTTGTTAGTATGAACGGCCGCTGAAGGATGTTCAGTGCTAGTTGCCTTTTACATCCTGCGTCTCCCTGACAGGCTGGGCTTTGGTGCACATTTCTAAGCAGTGTTTGCCTCCAAGAGCTCTGTTTCTGCGGAGAAAGAACAACATAGATTTGGGTGGCATCATCTCTTGCTTGCCAGTGGGGTTCTGGCCCTTGCCTGGAGGGAATTGCCTCCAAGACTGCAGGACTGAGATTATCGTACAGGTTTGTGTTTCCCATCCATCCCTTCTCCTCTTTGAGTGACAACAAGGGTGTCAGCTGTATCATGGCTTTTGTTGCTTGGCTGCTGGCCCTTCAGGCATCACGCCTTTCCACAGCTACTTCCAGATTGTCATCAAATGGGTCACAGCCACTTCTGAGCTGGAGTGGGCTTATGCCTCTGACGCAGAGAGGCTCCACAGCTCAGTGCCATTTCTACCCAGGGGTAGACCTGCAGCAACTTTGGCCTGATGTGAATGCCAAGAGCTGAGTTTGGACCTGCTGGCCAAGGCTTTGATGTAATGTTTACTGCGCAATAAAGCTTCTCTGATGTAAACCGAGTGAAAGTATCCTGCCTGGCTGAGTATAGCAGGACACATTCTCTGCACAGGCTGTGTTAAGATTTGACTTAGAGTCTAACAGCCCTTAATGTCTCTCCTAAGCTTTCCTGTTGGATGTTTGCATCCTTTCATGAGAACATTAGAGATTATTTAACTGAAATAGCTTTGAGAGGTTTGAAAGCTGCAAAGATTGGCTGACTTTTACAGGGAAAAGAGAGTGTTCAAAACCAAAGCAAGGGTTACTCTAAAGGTTCATTCTTTATTTGGAGACAGCTTAGGAATGATTTAACAGGGTTAACTTCAGAAAGAAATATCCTGAAGTCCTCTAGGAGACGTATTCTTGCAACATTGCCAGCAAGTTTATATCTGAGATTCCTCATGCTCCGTGGGGGTAATTACTGCAGCTGGGTTGGAAAGGCTTCGGTATTAAAACAGCAGTCAGTGAGCTACCGAACACGGGCTCAAATCCACAAGGAGATTCTCAAAGCCTGGGCTGATTAGAGCAGAATAAATCTTGGACTGGATCACCTGTCCCTGCCTTCATGTCTTGCACTAAGGGGGATACAGTACAAAATGGGGTAGGCTGGCATGAGCAGGTCATGCATTTTATCTGAAAAATGAGCTTTCCTTTTTCTGGGGGGTTGGTTGGAAGAGTCACTTAAAGCAAAAGCCAGAGGTAAGGAATCAGCACCAAGTTGAGTAACATCCAGTAGCAACATAAACAAAAGAAAAAAAAAAAGTAAAACCTTTCTTTCTCCACAAGCCACGAATTTGTTTAAGCAGATATAATGTCCTCAGAGCCACAGGAGCCAAGTAACATCTTTCGAGCAATGCTTCTTGGGCAGTTGCTTATTTTTGGTAAAGCCCAAACAAAATCCGCCTGCTTTAAGGCCTGTCAGTGCTCCTGTCGTCTGGGTGGGTGCATGGAATCGTGCTTTAGCTCGTGCTCCTCCATGGGGTCCTGCCCAGCTCCATCCTGCCAGCCTCATGGGGTGAGGGTCCAGGGGGACTTGCAGGTCCCCGGGCTGCTGGGACGGCCGTGTGCCTCTGGAACGGCTTCATGAGGGGCTGCTGCAACGCTCTGCTCCGGCTCTCAGCCGAATCCTTCTGCTGTGATTTTCCCAGCCCTTCACCTCCCTTGCTGACACCAGGACCTGGCGTCCCTGGCATGGGCACAGAGGTATTTTCTCCATCTTTTTGATTCAGAGGAGCTGCAGGAGGTGAAAAAGAGTGGGAGAAGCTATGGCAGGAGTAAACGTGGTGCCCCTGCTGTGCTCAAGGGCCGCCTCTGGTTCACGATCTGCCTCCAATTGAGACATCGTTCCGGTCACCCTCATGCTGCCTCTGCCACTGACCTCATCAGCCACCGCCCGGCGTGTGCGGCCGGGACCCAGTGTCTCGTGCGCTCCAGCTACCTGCTCTGCACCGCGGTCAGCCCTGGGGGAGCGGATAGATAAAGCACCTTCTCATCAGCCATGACCTCCTGAGTGGGTCTGCGGTTCTCGACATACTTTGTCTTGCGCACGAAAGGAACAATGAGCTCTTGGGGATGTATACAGCCGCATCACTGTGGCAACGAAACTCTTCTCCAGGATCTTGAACTTCTTTATCCTCCTAGACCTATTGTAAGTAGAGAATTGCTCTTATCCCTCTTTTGAGGAGAGGGATTTGGGGACAGCACAGTGAAGCCAGGAGCTGGGCTGCAGGGTCTGGGGATCCTGGGTGTAGCTGGGAGACTGCAATGACACTGTTTCAGTAAACGTGTCTCCACATTAGAGCTGACATCCATGAGTTATTGCATTACATGTTGGGATTTGAAATCAGAACACTCCAAACGTAAAAAGACACGAGTCATGACACTTTTTTTTTCAAGCCCTGCTGCAGTGCTGGTTGCTGGTACACGTGCAATTCAATAAGACCTGCTTAGAGAAATTGGGAAGGACATTGTTAGCACTCATGGCCTATTTTCCCCTGCTTAGATCCTGCTCAGGAGCATTAATTAGCCTGAGTGTGTTTGGTTTATCTGGCGTAGAACCCACGAGAGGGTATTTTTACAGGTCAGCAGCACATACATTTTTAGCAATCATATTCTGAAGGAAACGGTTAAAAGCATCAATTTCCCTTTTTTGTTTAAGTTTAGAGAAACAACTGGGAAATGATTGTTAGGGAGGAAAGATTAAATACCATCAGTCTGGAGATATATGAACCTACAGTTTGTCTGAGTGTGGGCATGGCCCTTTTGAAGCCCTTTTGAAGTTCTGTTCTTGGGAAAATTGGCGAGTTCTGATGTTTCCAGCTCTCCCTGGGCTAAAAACGGCATTAGGCTATGTCTGCAGGGCATGGGCTCTGCCAAAGAGTCCTTTTGTTAGGGACTTTTGGGTTCTATAAACATTGTCCCTCCAACAAGAAGAAGCAGGAGCGGAAAGTGAAGCAGTAAATGTTTCTGACAGAAGCAGCGCAGGTACCAGTTGGGAGTTTGGAGGGTGCCCATCCGTGCTCACCCCACTGCAGGCGTGGGGAAGCAGGAAGGATTTACAGCCTGATGTGTCCTTAGAGACCATTTCAGGCTCTTCACTCCTACTTCCCATCTCTGGCCCAAAGGAAAAGGTGTTTTCCAGGTTTGAATGCATTGACTATGTTCTTGGCAAAGCCCTGCAAGCCCTGGCCACCTGGAGCTGGACCAGCAGGTAGTACCGACAGCATGGTGGTAATGGTGTTAAGAGACTTCTCTGAATTTTTGACTGTTGACTAACTCATTCCCTTACTCTTACTGAGGGATCAGGAAGAAAGTAATGACAAATACACGTGTTTGAACAACCACTTGTTTTCAAAAGATAGAGCGACTATGATGACTTGAACTGGCCTTGTTGGCTAGTGGATTCCAGGGCAATCCTTGTAGAAAAGGATGGGTTTTTTTCCCTCCTAGGCTCCTGGAAAAGCTGGGAGTGCAGTGCCTGCCTGGATAGCTCCCATTTTTATTCTTCTACTATCAGGCTTAGCAGAGATCTTGCAGTGTTAGGTCCAGTTTGGAACCTTACAGCCGGAGTGAGAGTCTGGTCCTTCCCTTGAACCACAGTGAGAGCTGGTGGGGAGCGTTTGGACGGAAGGGCTTTCTTATTCCTTGTATCAGAAGCTTTTGGATGGCAGTATGCCAAGTTTGACTAAAATCTACTCAGGGAAATGCCTCAGATCCAGCCTGGACAAAAGTCATTCTGCAGCAACGTTGCTGACGGGATGGGTCTGATTGCTACCTGGTGGGATGGGGCTGTGGCTCTGGTCCTTTGTGCTGGGGCAGCTGGAGGTGCCTCTCTCTGGCTCTGCTGTTGAAGCTGTTCCTCCCTCAATAAGCAATAGAAATCTCATGGAGATGGAGCCTTGCCCATATCACATCTCAGGGCTTACCATGACTCTGGAGAAACATCTCATTTGCAGGAGCCCTCGTTGCGCTACACGAACATCTATGAGCACTTTTTTACAGGCATGTGCAGAGGTGTTTTTTTTTGTTTTTCTTTCAAAAAAAATTCCCAAGGTCTCAGCTATGCTCTGATGCTGCATGAGAACATTTTTGAACTCTTAAAATTGTTTACTGAACAGGAAAAACATTTCTTACCCAATTCCAACTCTGCCTGGAGCTCTGTGCAGGCATTGCCCGTGCCTCCTGGAACGGGTTCACCTTCTGGAAACAGCGCCTACGAAATCCTCTTTGTCTTTTTTTCTTTTTTTTTTTCTTTTGTTAAATCTTTAGCCTTGTTATCCTACTTTGCGAGCTGCGAGCATGATGTTTCCTATCATTTTAAAAGAGACTGTTCATTGAAAGATATAAAAATGTAAACAAAAAGTTCATGTTTGTTGGCACAGTTTTTAAATGCAGACATCTGGGTTAGAGATGTGAGAAAACTGTAAAGAATTTGGGAAGGTTCAAAGGCTCATGTTATTAAAGTTTTAATAATCTCCTTTTCTGCCTAGCCCCAGCCCCCTGCTAGTCTTTGAATCTTGAAGGAAAATGCCGTCTGAACAAGATTATAGTTAATTAGGATAGGATCTTCTCTTTGAAAGCCTGTAGGAAGCTGTCCTGCCTTTTTATTTTTCAGACTAGAATGAGCTGTGTGTAGGAGGAGATACATGGCAAAAAGCACTTGAGTGCAATGTTTTAATTTAAAGACTCCAGGGGCTCTGTTAAGTTTCTATAACACAGCCGATGGTATTTTCACAATCACTTTGTTATGTAATCCCCGGAGAAATAATTCACCTGAGGTGAAATTCACACCTCGTAGAGGGGCCGGGGAGGGCTGGCAATAAACATGTGCGCCTATACACACACGCGCCTATAGACACATGCACCTATAGCCACGCCAGCCTATAGACACATGAGTACAAAGCCCATCACGCAGCCCCTCCAGGAAGACTGGGGCGAGTGGATGGGACTGGATGAGTCCTGATCCCTGCTGCCCTCCTGGCGCTGGGTGACAAGGAAGGGGGAGGGAGAGGATGAAGCCTTTGCTTTGGTGGCCAGGTACGGCTCGCCTCTGGGCTGGCTCCCTTGGTGTGAAGGACCCCGGCTCGGGGGGTGCAGCAGGTTCGGTGGCTCCGACTGCTGGCCTCACAGTGCTGTAGTGCTGTGTGCTTCTGCTAGCGTGAACTGGCCTGTCACCCTCTCACACTCCTGAAGTTTTACACTTGTCTGGCATCTCCCAGCAGTGCCAGCGTAGAGCCCATGGCACCTGCTCGCCACTGATGTGCTTTCACAGCGACTGCGCGGGCAGATTGTGAATACAGCAGATCTGTACCCGTCTCACCCACCCCCTGCACCGCTGGCTCTTGGTGCTCTGCTGGCTCTTGTAGTCCCTTCTCCAAAGAGCTTAAACCTCTTCTCCTGCAACTGCACGCGCAGATGCTGCCGCAGCCCCGGCTGGCACGCAGGAGCACTGCTCCTTTGCAAGGAGTGGCTGAGTCTTGGGAGCACAGGAATAACAGGCTGGACCCTGCGTCGTGTTGCTCAGCCTGCAAGAACTGCGGGTGAGAGCGTACAGACAATCTGATGTTGGCCCTGCGCCTGTCGGGGCTGCGTGGGTCAGTGTTCCTGCTTCACCCGACAGAGCCCAGGTGCTCTGAGTGGGTCTTCGCAGCCTCAGCCGTGGCCAAGTGGCAGGAGGGTTGAGGCTGACAATTTGCTTTATAAAAGGAAACATATCCTTTTTTTTTCTGAGTTTACCATAAAAAATAAAGCCAGTTATATTTCTGGTCTATTTTGTTTTTAGTGCTTGCAAGATGTCCCGAGGGAGCTATTTTTTTAGAAAAATAGGGCGTTAAGAACCGTAATTTCCCTAACATAACAATTCTATGTTTATTTCACTTTCTTTTTCTTTACGCTCCCCAGCTTATAATAGCAGTGCTTTTCCCCATCTCCTCCTGTCTCTCTAGTCTGCTAACAGCCCAATTAGTGAGTGCCCAGAGCATGAAGCATTCCTGGCCTTGCTGCTGTTCCAGCCCGTCATTAACTAGGTGGAGAAGGTCTAACAAACACTGGAAAAAAAAGGGAATTTGTTTTTTAGAAGTTAGTTGAGTTTTACAGCATTGAAATAGAAAAGGTAGTAAAAGAGGGGAAGGGGGGAATAAACACATTGCCAAAATACTAAGTCAATTAGCTTAGTTGAAGGGCCAGGCTTTTCTGATGTAGCCCTGGAGTCTGGAATTGCTCTCACCAGTAAAATACTTCCAGAAGGTCCAAAGAGCAGCTACACTGCTTTTTTTTTTTTTTTTTTCCCCAAAGGATTTTGTTATTCAGCCCTAAACCCCTGATGTTAACAAAGATATTCTTTAGTCTTTCTTGATATCACTATGTCTTGGATGCTTTATAGTCCCTTATTAAGAATTTATTCCATGGCCTGTTTGCTCCAAAATGCTTTACTGACTCTGAAAACAAAGTTCCTCAGCCTTAAGAACCTGAAATCAAAGCGTCCCCGGTCAGTCTTCTGAGCCTTTATTCAGGTGCCCAAATACAGTTCTTTGATGTGAGGCCACCAACAGCACTCGAACTCTGCAGCACAGATACACCGTTTAGCAGGACACGGTGCCAGATGAGTGGCAATGACGGGACAGGAGAGAGCAGTCCATGGCTCTGAACATCAGCAGGCAATGCTGTCTTTGGAGACACAGGAGCCTGCAGCACCGCTGAGCACGGTGACTAATCTATGCAGCTCCTAGCTCACCAGACGTGGACAAGGGAGGCTGGTTTTGGGAACGTATATTGTGGGAACACCAATCAAGCAGGTCAGGACCCAATTGCACTGGGCCTTTACAAGCGCAGAAGCAGAAGTGGACCATCATCCAGTTTTCACCTCGTTATCAAACAGGCAAGCACTCATTCAGAGGGGTCTGAGGGGAAACTGCGGAAGAAATTCAGGGTTGGAGCCAGTCATTACTCAACATACAGTACAACAAAGAATCCAGGTTTGCTAAATTCATGCTTTCCAAATGAGGGGTTGGATCACTCTCCCTAAGCATAAACCCTCCCATCCCTGAGGTATATTCCCACCTGAACCTCCCAAAGCAGCAAAGCCCTCCAGTGCCCTGCCTGCAGCCATCCGACCTCTGAATGAGCGGTTGGCATGGAGCCCAGAAGTAGAAAGACCTGTTTGTACTGATTATCCTAGGCGTCATTAGCAGGATTCTTTACAAACAACTCCCTCCTTTGAAGAGCAGACATCACCTTGCCTGTGGAGAAAGACTGAAAGCACTGGCTGCCAGATTTATCCTTCCTTTACAATGACTTCTCCAGTACGTGGCACCTCTTTGACCTGACTGCTCTAAGAAAAGAAAGCTGAATTTTCTACTGGTGTGTTGACCTGTCCCATTGTCCTTTATTCAGTACAGGTACATCTTGTTTATTTTTTCACTGGTTTTGATGAGATGATCTGTGAAATAAAAATGAAAAAAAATCCATTGTCATAAGGATTCTGTGACCCAAAGGTGCTAAGCACCTTCTAAGTGAATGCCTGGAGCTGAGTGAAGTAGCTGTTGGGAGAATCTTCAGCTGAAATTCGTATTTAGAAATTCTGATATGAAGAAGCTGAAGAAATGCAATAGAGAGAAGTGCATTTGTCAGGCAACTCCCTTTTGAAAAGTGCTGGTACACATGGTTGCTGTTCAGAGAAATAGAGGTAGGTGTGATGTTCTTCAGCCTTCAACTTTGTCCTTGGCATGGGATTACCCCCTGAGAAGGATATAGCGTACCGTCAAGTCCCTCTTTGTAAAGGTAATGAGGAAGAGTGTCTCTTGAAGTCTTAGGCTGTAGACTATATGGACGTCTTTATTTTTCCTCTTTTATCACCTCTTGGCTATGTGATAAATGAAACTCTACAGAAGAAAGCCTGATGTTAGTACACAAGGTAACAAGATGAAGAGCGGCAAGTAAATATATGCACATCGTCCTTGCTAACTTAGAGCAGAATCTAGACTTATTTCCAAATGCTGGAAGACTCATCCAAATTTTTCCTTTTCTGTGTAACTTTTGCACTATAAAGGGTTGACAAGTGCATCTTCTCTTCCCATCATGGGCTATATGTTGGTCAGTGGGCAAGAGGTTGGCCTGTTATTCCCATGACACACATCAAAGCTGGTGTCAAAATTTGTGTAGGAGCAATAACTTGGGTCACATCTACACAAGTTTCTGCATTAGTTCAAGTGTGCTGTGTGTGTATCTGGGACTAATATGACTGCAGTTATAAAAACGTGCTCTGCACTGCTGAAGTTTCTTCCCTACAGCTTGGAAATGTAAACAGGCTTTGTTGGTTTAAGCACGTTGTTAGTGTAATACACTTTATCTAACTAAAATGGAACAAAGCCTTAGGCATAACTTTGCAAAATAGGTACACCATCTCAGTACTTATCAATATTATTCTAATAAATTAAGGAATGTGCTGCTGCCCTGTATCACACAGAGATAACTTAGGACAGGATTCGGTTCTTTCTTTGTAATATTTGGAGCTGAAGCAGAGAAAAACTGCATATGGTAAAGAATTTTTGAAAGAGTAATTTTTTGGGGGGAGGGGGGTGGTAAATACAAGTTAGTATTTAACGGTACTTGATACATAGAAATAATGAAATATGGCCAAAGAATGCATTCTAATTTTTCACATTTCATAGCAGTTATTTCTTTAATACGACGATCCTATCTGCTTCAGTCATTTGACAGGAAACTCAGTCCAGTAACCTTCTAACTTGTATATAAGAAACGTAACAAAACTAAGGAAATTCACCTTCAACAAATGCATGAAAGGCAGGTCAAAAAGACAGAAAATGTTCTTATAGAGGTCATTAAAAATTGCTAGATGATTCAAACTTTGCAGAAGAAATGTATGCGACAGAGTTCCATAATTCAATAATAAGGACTTTGCAACAGCATTTCTCATAGGAAATGAAAATGGGGATGCTGAGATGTGCTCAAGACCTAACCTACCATTTGAAGGCAGACTATGTTAAAGAAAGAAAATAATTAACCATGAAAGGCACCAAGTGGTTTAATAATTGTTATTCCAAGGAGGAAAGTATCAGTACAAATGAGACCGGAAGGGAAAGCTGGATAAACGTAACTGGGGTATACTCTGTGTAATGAGCTGATAGGTCTGCACGCAGGAAAGATCCATTCATTAATTGATTTGCTAGGTGAAAGAGAGGTAATGTCAGCGAAAGATTGAAGTAAACCATCAGTAAACAAGAATCTGGGAGGAAATGTTCCCCTTACAGCATTTTTTGAATGTACAGTTCTTGCTCGTCTCAGCCAGCTGATCTAGCAGGGTACACGGGAGGATTAGGTTTTCCAGGGGATACTCAGACTACCCAGGATGGAAGTATTTGGATCTGGACAGTCAGGGTGGACATGAATAGGGAATAGGAGCAGCCATGTATGAGAGGTGAAGGGAGTGACTGCTATCCCTTGGCAGTAGGGTCTCCTGCTGCTTCCGCCCAGGAACCCTGCTTTCACCTGGGGGCACCTGCTCCAGATCCTGCTGGGACAGGATTTGCCACTACCCGGGCTTTTGGTTTCTCCAGCAGGAAAATTAACCTTTTCCTCTGAGTAAAGAGAATGTAAAACATGAACGGGAAGAACTAACATCTGTAAGTGGAGAACTGCTTTATTTAAACCATTTCCTTTCAAGCCTGCGTCTGTTTCTTACAACCAGAGTGCATAACCAGCAGGGATGGGGCAACCTCAGAGTCTTTGGATGCAACTTGGAGCTTCTTCCCTGCAAAGAGCATTAGAGCATCTTTTAGTCCCTGTTATCTACATTTTTGGTATTTCACATCAGCTTCAAATTAATTCCAAGACCCAGACGACACTGTCCAATCTGCCTAGTCCTGGGTACAGGCAAGTGCTACTCTAAGGAAGGAAATGATTTTGTTTAAAAGGGAAGCAAAATTAGGCATAGCTTGCCATAAATTTAGATAAATTTCTTACTAAATTTAGAAATTTTATTTTACTACCTGGAAACTGGCTGGGAAAGAACAGATCTCTTTGTGAGATTCCTGGTAATTAACCAGCCTTTTTAGGGATGTTTTTCTGCTTCTGAATCTGGCTAACAGGGCAGTGCAGAGCTGCATGAAAATTTAGAGAAGACCGTGAAGCAGATGGAACTTTTCCAAACCTCTGCAACATTTCCTATTTTTTGAATTTTCAGTTCCATTTTTCTAAATGTCTTATTTTATCTGAAGAATCTCTCATCATGGTGCTGGGCTTTCCAACAGACTCTGAAACTGTGTGACAGATGGACTAAATGCCAGGTCTTTAGAAAAGACTCCAGGATCCTGGCTTTGTGTAATTTAATGGTGCATGAAGTCCTTCATTGTCTTGAGCCAGCGTAGCTGAGCAACTTCTCTTCATCCTGTGTCTCACCTCATGCCAGCTCAGCAAGCCTCAACGAGCCTATGGTCACCAGCTGAGATGGGTCAGGGCTAAGGACTTATCAAAAACCAAGGGGGCTTAGTGATAGAGCTGCATGTCAGGAGAGTTTCTTTAGCATCGTTTGTGGGTTGTTTTTGGAAAGTGGTTTCAGGCTTTCTTATTTCAGCAGGCTTCTCCTTTCCCCTCCTTTGGCTCCCTCCACTTTCCCTGTTTCACTTTTTGCTGCTCCTTTTTGTTGTTGTTAGTAAGGAACTGGTCTCCTGGTTTCAAGTTTAGGATTGGTTTAACAGTATGTTGATCAACTGCCCATTGGAAAACGAGCCAATGCACAAACGAGCGTGCACTCCATTGACTTCAGAAGCATTACTCTGATTTCAACAGCTGAGGACCTCCCTCTAATTCCATTGAACAAAGTCTAACACATGCAAAGTTGTTTTTTTTTAAAAAAAAAACCCAAAATCTCTTGCTGGCAAAGTGTATCTGTTCTAACCAGCATTGGAAAAATGCAGTTATTGTGGACTCGGTCTCATAGTAACAGCAACAATAAGGCTGCGGTAAGAGCTTTGGATTCACTGGCGATGTTGGAAACACAAGGAGCTCATCCTGCGCTCGAAGGAGAGCTCTACATCCATCAGCACCCAGGTCCAGTAGCATCGTTAGCAAGGACTCACCGCCTTCAGTAGGGGCAGCCGGCAGATCTATGGGATGCAGATGTGTATGGCCATCCTGGGCTAGGGCGAGGGGCTCTGGCCCACGAACAGATGGAGATAGCACCGAACAATGGGACTGGCAGCAGTGGCCGCTCCTCGCAGAGGCTCTTACAATGCAGCCCCGCCGCCCCAGCACTGCACATTGTTCTCCTCTGGTCGAGGCCCCTGTTCAATTAGCGAGTAATAATCCCTTCCCCTGCTCCGCTGCTGGCTCGACGCTATCACTCTGGTCCTTGGGTAACCACAGTGGTTTGACACAACGCAGCTCCGGTTGAGAGCTGTGCTGCACATTTATGCGGACTCACTTGGAAAGGGCCTGTGGACATCTGGTCTGAATCTCTCTCCTATTCACATCCACGTCCCCTGTCACTTCCCGAGGGACTATAAATAACTCCCGGGGTTGATACCGCAAGCAAGGCTGGACCTTGGGGACTAGCTTGTCCCTTCCTTCGTGTGGCTGGTGCGAAGGGCAGCGAGCGTGCTCCTCCAGCGAGGCGTGGGCGATGGAGGGCAGCCAGCGAGTGCATTGTTCCTCTCTGTGGGGCTTTGCTAGATGTCTCTTCTTCCTTTCCACTCTGGTGGCAGGAGGAACCAGCCACCCATGATCTCTCGTGCAGACACGTAGTGTCAGACTTGGGGACTGCTGTTACTGCTTCAGGTCCAGTTCACCCAGCAGGATCCCAGTTGACGTCTGCAGAAGCTAATGCTTCTCCATACAGGTTTTAGCACAGGGGAGGCTCTGTGGGACTTAGACAGGACAGACACAGGGCTTGGCTTTCTTGAACCAGTCCATCACACTTTTAATTGCCTCTCAGTCAGTGATGCAGTCACATTTGTTAAAGGAAACCTAGAAGAGGGTGTGTTAAGTCTTCTCCCCCTACTCTTTGTGGTTTTGTGGGAAGACTGAAGGAAAGTTAGGTCATAGAAACACCTTGTCTAACATTTGTATTAGGATTCATGGCTTCTGCTGGGGTGCTGTCAGCCCTATGGCTGGAGGATCTCATATTTTCTGGATGTGAAACTGCATCTGAGCATTACGAAACCTGGCTTGTCGCCTCTCCCCCTTTCCTCTTGCTCTGTCTCCCATGGATCACAGTAAAAGCTGATGAGAAAGAGATGGCATGAACTGGGAATCCTTCTAACAGAGGAAAAAAAGGCGATGTTCTGGTGCCAGCGAGGTGAAACATGGTGGATAGTGGGGATACTGAGGAGGGAGAGGACAGGAGCCATCAGGAAGGCAGCAGGGAGAGTGGAGCACTACCTCTGATTTTGTGTCTTCCCCCAGGAGCGGGGAGCTGGCATACCTGACAACAGAACTGAAAAAGAACTAGAAGAGCTACTGAAAATCATCAGATTCGTTGTCCTTTCTCCCTTCCAAAGGTGGTTTCAGCCCCCTTGAGACTTCATCATGAGCGCCAACTACTCAAAACCATTGTTCCGCTCCATCGCATAGACTATACTCCTATAGGTGATGTTTTTCTGATGTTAGGGCACTTCTCTCTGCTTAGCTTGTTTCTGTTAGTCAAACAATGTTTTCCTCTTCCACAGTTAACACTGTGAGGTGCATGTCCAAAATCCACTGGTCTTGAGTCACCTCCCAGCCTGGCAAGGTTTTCGGTCAGGCTCAGGAAGAGCGAGAAGTCATCCTTATAGAGCATTGGAGGCTGCAGCTGCAGGGATTCCCTCAGCCTCCAATTCCCCACCAGCTTCTCTGTGGCTCGGGAATAAGGAAATGTTTGGTAAACTTAGAGGAAATATTCAGAAAGTTCTGTGCAGAGATATGGAGGCTCAGGGCTTTATAAGTGCGATTCATCTAAGCTCCAGTTCTGGATAAGGAGAAGCTGTGCTGTTGTGAAGAGCGTGGTCAGGCCAGGTCAGATTAATGTCATTCAAAAGCAGCGTGAGGATGCTATACCCTCAGTGTCTGGCATGTGGAGAAACGGTGTCACCAGTTTAATCTTCATAATAAGAACATGTTTGTTCTCAAAAAAGATCAGTGGCTGGCTGGTGGCATGGCAACAGCCCATGACACTGCCATATGGGAGTCTTGGGTTTGGGGGAGGTGAAGGGGAATGTTGCCTCTAGGAAATTAAAAATTATAACTACAGCCCACTTAGCAAATATCTGACTATGCCCTTGTAACTGCACCACACTGCATCACAGGGGAAGAGTTCTAATTTAAATGTCAAATAGCAACTTTTTTCCCTGATGGGTTTTATAGGTGAATGGAAAAAGTCTGGCAGCTAGAGGATTTTTTTTTTGTTGAATCCTTTTTGTTGTTGTTGAAACTGTTTTGTTTTAATGGAAATACACCGTGTTCAGTGAAACTTCTGAAAAAGGAGAAGATGTTTCAGCTCCGGACTGGATTTATGTATGTAGTATCTCACCACAGAAGAAATAGTCTGAAGAGAGAGGACACATCCAGGATATGGTGGAAGAAGGGCAAGGTGCTCCTCTGTGCGTTGTGCCTGGCTGACCAGGCAGTGTCCTCCTCTGCCCCTGGCTGAAATCACAAAAGTTCTGTTTTCTGAGGAACCTCAACACTTCTGAGACTTAAAATATGTCACCAGGCAGGAGAAGAGCTCCCTGCCCAGCTCACCACGTGGTCTTTGGCCGTGGCTTTCCAGCCAGGGTGATTATGTAGTCCTTACATTTTTCCATGTATTTTCATATGTGGAATGATTGAGCATGACTTGGAAGCCCAGAGTCAGTTTTCTAGCTTAGTAGGGGATGATCTGCAAACTTCAGCCTAGAAGAGGCTTACAGCTATTTTAAATTATGATATGGGAACAACTAATGGTTATGACCTCTAGAAATGTAAGGAGAGGCTCAGCTTAGCTGATGAGCAGATTATGCAGCTGTATCTACACGTAAGTGAAACAAGACAAAGCTGGAATTAATGTGTGAGCCATTAGGTACCGCTTCCCCCACTCCTGTTTATCTTTGTCTGGTTTTAGACTTACCATTGAGAGATTCATAAAAAATGTGTGCTATGCTTCCTGAAGAAGATAAGCTTCCCTAGGCCCCCTTTCTATTTAATTGCTCTTTAGTGAAATTGGACTAGCTGAACAAAGCCAACAAGGCACGACTAAAGCTTTTATGGTTCTCCTTGTTAAGACCTGTTTTCCAGTATTTCTTCTTGCAATGATCTGTGTGCTTGGGTGAAGAAGTGTCACTGGCTGGGGACAAGGGTGCAAACTCAGAAGCGGGCAGAATGAATATGGATCTGTAACCTTCCCCTGATCTCAGCAATCTCTGAGAGACCTATCAGGGTCGGTAACTGCTGACTTGTTTTGTGTGTGTATGAAAATTAGAGGGAGGCAATGAGAGTTCAAACCATGGAGAAGGGCAAGACTGTAATATATCATGACACAGCATGCATCATCTTTATAGTCCTTTGGATTGCTGTGGATATCTGCCACAGAAAACTTTACAAGTTCCTTCTTAAAACTAAAATCTCTCCTCTCCCTGTCTCCTCTGAAAGGCTGCTCCAGCTCTCTGCTCTGTTAGATGAATGGGTAAGCTTATTATGCTTCTCTTAATTTACTCGTGGCAAATGTTGTCCTTTGATATAAATATTTCTCCTTTAGTTCTTACCTATGCCAATCATCTACTTTTTCAGTCTCTATGTTGCTAGATGATACAAGCGCTTCTCATCTCCTCCTGTAAGACGCTCTCCAGTTTTCCACTCATCCTAGTAACCTTCCTCTTCAGCATGTGTTAATCTAGCACAAATCCTGCGCACACTGTAGTCAGTCCATCCCAGAAGACTAAATAGACCCAGGGATTAGGCCAAAGGCACCTGCATACGATTTATTGTCCGCATGGTTTTTGCCAGTATTTATTAGCACTTTCCCTGGCAATACTTGGGCTTAGTTTTGGAGCTAGTAAAGGCCAGAGACCATTCCTAAAAGGCAGTTTGGGCTTGCTTCTTTTGAGAAGGTAGGAGGAGTTGGAGATTTAGACATGCTCTGTGTCGTGCTGCTTGGTTTCCAAGCCAGAGAGCAGTCCCTGGCATGTTTTCTTTAAGTAGCACACATGTAGTCTTGGTGACCAAAATGGGGTTTGGTCTTCTTGATGAGGTGCTGCCAGTGTCTTTCATTTATTGGTTTGATAATGCTTTCCTTCCTGTAGGGGAAATACTTGTTACTTCATTCTAGGTGACATTTACCTTTTCCCGTGGTCAGGCCACATTGCTGGCTTGTCATCATGTACATGGTTGGCACAAACTCCTGTCTATGGTTTCTGAAGTGCACACCTTTTAACCTTGTATAGTAAAATTTCCCTCTATGTCTATTGTTTCTGAGGACTATTTGGCTCTTCCTAGGTAAAGTTCTGCTGCTCCTTGATATGGCCAAAGCTCCCCAACCTCAGTCATCAGAAAGTTTCATTAGACGCTTTTTTGTGTCAAAATTGTTAAAGAAATAAATAGGACTGATACCGACTCTTGCAAAACTCTGCTAGTGATTTTCTTCCTTTCAGCTCAAACCATTGTCACCTCCCCTTTAGCCAGTTCCTTAACTACTTTGCAATTCTTATCTTAATCCCCACTTTCTCTACTTGAACTAATAGTTTCCATCTGGCAGGGTATTAAATGGTTTATTCTAGTCCAGATAAATGACATCTTCCCATATACCTTTGTCTGTAAAATCAGATAAGAGCATTCTGGTAGACAGGCAGAAGCTGCCTTTGTTAGGGCTACATTGTGTTTTGTTCCAGGTTTAGTTTGTTTCTATATTTTAAGTTGTCCCTTCCCTCAAAATACTTTTAAACCAGGGATTTACTCCATGGAACCTGCAAGACGTTTATAGCATAAATACCCATTTTTGTAGTCTGCAAGGGGAAACCTTTTCAACACAGGTTGTCTCAAATTAGAGGTAATAAAAATCTGCTGTCCAAGTCCCACCCCAGCACTACTAAGGCCATGGTGTTGGTCATTATATACCTGAAACATAGCATGTTGCCTCTGTTGAGCCTGCAAGCTGGTTGCAGAATGAATTTCAGTATGTGTTTCCAGCTTGTCAGTTCTTCCCAGGGACATGTGAAGGGCCTGTTGTCCTGTGGTCAAACATTAAGAACTAGTGATTGGAGGCCCAGATTATCGCCTATTAATCACTTCTGCACCTCATTATACTTTCTCGTTCAGGTAGTGCAAATCAGACTGTTGTGCTCCTATTTTCCCTTGGACTGTCCATGGAGAAGAATTTGGCTAGTGCAAGGAGCAGGAGATGTGGAGTCATGCATATGAGCCAGCAAACCACCAATGCAACCTGACAGTGGTGAGTTTGTAGAGCCTGTGCTGACTTTTCTGCTGCCACATCTTTCAGTTGGCCAGTATAAATAAACATGCATTGGTTTCTAAATTGCTTCTTGATCCTGGAGTCGGGTTCAGTGTCATGATAAAGCACAGTGAGCACATGCGCTTGGTGCTGGCTGCGATATGTCGGCCTGCACTGCCATCCTAGCTTCAGGTATGATGTATGTATCTGCTTTTGGCACATAGGATGTAAAAATTGTTGTGGTTCTAAATACATGATCTAACAAACGTCCAAACGTCACTGCAAATTAAAGCAACCACAGTAGTGGAAAAGATACAAACCTATTCCGTGATTATTACATGCCTCTAACAGCTATCTCCAGCAGTGAAGGGAAGATTTCCTGTAGGCAGACAAAGTTTATACTTAGGACTGTAGAACAGTAATTAAAACTGTGTAATTACACTCATTAATTTTCAGCTCCTGAGCTGAGGTGACATGTGCTGCCAGTAACAACTAAACTAATACTACTTCAGTTACCTCTCTGTTTCCTCTCCTCTGAACAGATCAGGGTACAAAGGCGTGCTAAGCCAGGCTCGCTTGTACTATTTATTTTCCTTTTTTCCTGTTTCGCTTCTTCTCATTTTTAGTTATGAAAGTAGGACTCCTTTCAGCCAAGGTTCTGTGCACATGGGGAGACACCGGGGATGTCTGCAAGCCCCTTCTGCTCCATCTGCAACAGGCAATAAAGGAAAACAAGTTTGTGGGTGCTATACAGCGATGTCCCTGTGTGAAATTTCTGAAAGGGTCCACTCCTCCTCTGAGACCTTCTAGGGGCTCTCAGACTGAAAAGAGACCACAAACCCGAGCTCAAGAGAAAGGGTTTGTTCACAGTGCTTTCAACTCCTTTTCTCTGTGTTTATTTATTTATACAATCTCCCTTATCTTTTCTTGTGTGCCTTGCCGTTTCCTTAAGCTCACATCTCTGCTTCTTGACCTATTCAACTTCTTTCTTTCATGACGTCAGTGCATTTTCACATTCTCCTTCATTTTGTCCCAGAATAAAGCCCAAGCTTTCTCCTGCACGCTTTCCGTGAAGCACTTGGTGATTTCTGTGTGTGCATCGTGTTTGGGTTTCAAGAAGACAAGAAGATCTGTGACATGGATGGTTTTGATAGCTCATGCTGCTGCACCAGGGAGCAGGGCTGGGAACCTCCGTTGAAGGATCTGTGCCCCAAAAGAGCCGCCTGCTCTGGCTAGCCTTGGGCCACCCTGCTCCTGCGCTGCGAGCGTTTCATCGCACTATGTGGATACTTGTGGTGTTGTACATGTGTGAGCGCACTTGTCATACCTGTCTCACACATGGGGCAGGAGATGCTCTGAGCCAGCCCCTCACCTTGCAGCCCCTGCATCTCATGTGTCTGTGGAGCACCTGTGCCCTGCTCCAGGCTGGGACAGCAGATCAGGAGGGATGCTGTGACCCCACACTGCATCTGGAGCATCCGAAAGCACTGCAGTCCGTGTCTAGTGTGCGACCATAGTTGCACATGAACCTCTTACATGACCCTGACAGACTGGATACCCACTCCCAGGCACTCAGGCTGATGCATAGAGGCTGATGCTTTTGAGAGAGGCTTTGTTCATAGTTCATAAGGCATTCAGGGGAGCCAGGACAGCAGCTAGGCATTTTAAACACTTTTTATTGTTATTGAAATCTGAAAGACATATACACATCTTGATTTTCATTATTTAAATCCACCTTGAGAGATGGCAGCGTTTTGACTTCTCACCTCATACCATGTGCTACATAGTGTATGGCAAATTCTTGACTGTCCTTCCAGGCGGCACACAACTCCCATCCCCCAAATAACGTACAGTAGAATTAATATTTTAGTACTTAATTTGTCTTTTAGCAATTTAGGTCTGCCTTACAAACTGCTTGCTTTGATCACTTGGAAAAAAATACTGATAAAAAAAGTCTTGACTTGAGTTTAAGAACAACTTCCTTCTCATTAGACTTTCCACGGGAACCATGTATCATATTTATTTAAGCGTCGAAGAAAATATTTAGCCTATCCACAAAGGTTAAGTAATCAACTGATAAGATTTGTAGCTAAAGTATGTTTAAATGTACTCATTAAACATAGTATGTGTTAGGTAATTTTTCAAAAGCTCTGCTTCTACATGTAAACCATTAGGAAGTGGAAAGGAAAAAGTCAAAAAGAACCAAAGCATTCCTTGTGAACAAATACAGTTGTGCATTGTGTAGACTGCAGCTAGCGAGAGTCAAAAAGTCAGAATAACAAGACCCAGAAGAAGGCTATAAGGATACAATTTATTCTTCAGCAGCAACCAAGAGAACTAACCCCAGCGTTTTGCTCTAAAAAAGGACTACATATTTTAGCTCACCTTGTAATTTATGTCTATAATAATTGGAGAGAGAAGGTTGAATGTAACTTATAAAAGGCTCAAAGCCTGTGGAAACAGACTTTTCTTGGTGAACTGAATTTACTTTCCAGCTCTGACAGAAAATATTTTTTTTTGTCTGATTGGTTTTACTGGTACAGAGAATGAATCCACACGAGGTTGGGGTAAAAGTAAAAAGTTACTTTTGTTTAGTAAATAAAAAGAAGACCTTTTAGAAATAGACTGTTTGAAGTTTTTTTCCTCTAATCTTTTTTCCCTGATTTTAAGTTCCACTTTAAGCAGAAACCAAAAATGTCAAACACTTTATCGGAAAGCATCAAACAAAAAGAGATGTCTTTTTGCTTAAACAAACCTTTTTTCATTGAAGACTCCCAGCGTGGTCTTTGCGATGATGTGAATGTCATCTCTGGGGAAACAAATGAAAGAGTGAAAAGGTGCCTTTTTTATATAGAATGCAAACTTGAGAACTGAGCTCACGAGAGGGAGAAGATGCCGTCTGGAGGATCTGTGTTAAAGATTAGACTCTGCTGCTTTTATTCACAAATGGTCTTGTTCTTTGGGTAATCCCACTCTTGCCCCTGGTGCTGTGGCTGATGGTGGACAGTAGCCGGCAGTGGGACCAGTCAAAGGTCAGGCTGCTGCTCAGTGGGTGCATGACAGGGTGCGGTGACAGAGAACTGTAGGAAGAATTAAGGGATCAATGCTGTATAAGAGAAATAAGCCCTCGATCCACTGTTTGTGCTCCAGTTCAGGAGTTATTGTGGAGTTGCCTATTTCTCTGTAGCAGGGTAGATGTGAGAGAAGAGCAGCCAAGCAGGGCTCTCTCTTTTGGAAGTGCTTGAGACTTATGTCAGAGCCTTATTTCCTTCTTCCTCCTTTTTTTTTTGGCCATGCAAATAGCACTTCTGGGCTTATGGTGAGAATACACACGTGCACCATGTCGTATGTGTGAGGTCTTATTGCTGGGCACACTATGTCTAGCCACATGATGAGGCACAGAAGCAAATTCCTCTGTCTCACCTGGGTCAAGCACTGGAAGACACCTGCTTGCTGGTTGTTTTATGGATACATATCTGTTACAGGCTCAGGGTTTTTTGGAAGGAGGGATGGTATGGAGCGGGCTTGGTGTGATGTCAATGGACAGTCCCAGGCTGTAGACACATGGGCACTGCTGAGGCAAAGCTCTGTCAGTAATATCTAGAAGGAACTAATTCATCGTCCTGACAAAATTATAACTTTATCCAGAGTGGGATGGGACATGCAGGCAACGTGGATGCAAGCAGGCATTGCTGGACCTCTGCAATGCCCTCCGTCTGTTTTGTTCACTGCAGGAGGGAGGAGGTAGTCATGGATCACCTTTGTCCATAAGCCTGGCAAGATATCATCATCTAGTGAAGCACAGTTCAATGACCTCTTTTATTGCATGGTTATCAAGCTGCATGGAGACATCTTTTTAAGAGCAAAAGCGTTTCTTCAACTCTTGGGTTTTGTTTGCTTTTGAAAATCATTATCTGTCAGCCTTGGTGACCTTTTTTGAACATTGCGGCAGCATTGTGACGTTACTTAGAAAACCATTTGGAAAAGCTGGAGGGACGAATGCTGCCTGTGCCCTGCTCTGACACAGCTGCTCCTCAGGGCTTTCACCACTGCTTGTAGTCACTGTGTGAAGAAAAAGAGTTAATGGGGAGGTCTCATAATATTTTACAGCACAACAATCAATCATGGTAAGCTGGCTGTCGCGTGAATCGCTTCCTCACCCAGCCTTTAATGACCTTCAGACCTGCTCTGAATCACAGGTCATAAAAGCTGAAGTGCCCTGGCAGCTCCTGGGCATGTAGAGGGCCCTCAATGTACCCAAGGCAGAATAATGGGGGAAAATAGATATACAATATGCATACACATGTATAAATAAACAACATTTTAAACACCAAGCATAGATTACAGGTTTGCAAAACTGTGGTTAAAACCAGGTTGGTTGATGTGAAAGGGGCTGTGCCTTTCTAAGAGTAATCTGATTGCCGTGTGTAGCCCGAGGAAATGTGTTCGGATCAATAGTTGAGTGACTGGGATTTGGCTCTGTGTAAAATTCTGTCTTTTCATCACAAGATTAGAAGCTTCTTTTAACCATAATCTGTACATTTATCAGCACAGTCAAATTATTTGATTTTCAGGGGTTCAGATGCTTATCAAAAGCTCAAACATCTCAGTAGAAAGCAGAAATATGGCAAAAAAAGCCCAGTTTTGTTGAAGACAATTTTTCACTGGTAAAAAGGCTAGACAAAAGTCTCCACACTATCTTAAACTGTGTATGGACTATGATATGGTGTAAGACATTTAAGCATTAATTCACTGACACCATTCCACTGATTGCTGTTTCACGGACACCTACCACACAGAAAAAAAACCCAACTATTTAGGACTATTTTCTGATCAAGCTCTTTGGACAGACCCAGTGAGACACCTGAACACATGCTTAACATCTTGGCACCAGAGCTGTGCCGCTGCCTTTAGTGCTGTAGCTCATGTGCTTAGGCTTAAGTGTGTGCTGGAAAACAGAGATTAGAGTGACTGAGTTCAGAAGTGCAGCCATGAAAAGGTCCCTGTATTTACAGTCAAAACTTGAGTGGAGCACAGGGACTAAATCAATGCTACTATGAGTTTTTATTTTATTATTATTATTTTTTTCACCTGGCTTGTGAGGAGACACTGCTGCCATCGCTGGCCTGCATGACAAAGGCAATCTCCTAAATCTACAAATTCCACTGTGCGTTTCAGAGAAAGCAAAGTGTTAAACCAGAAATTACAGTGAAGAGCCCCCCTCCTTTTCCCCCATTTTCTCCTCTGTTCCTTTTGACATCCGAGAGGAGTGACCACAACTGCATACCATTTATAGATCTGCCTGATTAAAACCAGTTTTCCCTATAGGTCACATCATGTAGAAGACACAAGGTTTTTGTCAAGAGACTCGCTACTGGCAGAAACTGTTTTGCTGCTATTGCTAGTAAGAAATTAGTAACTAGATCCATGTCCTGTTTCATGCCAGCTTTATAATTATACTATTTCAGTGGTAAGCCAGACATTTGGGCCAAGGGTAATTTAGAAATTCTAGATCTCTATTCAGTTTTTCTTTTTATGTTCATCTTTACTGCAGCGATGTCTTCTTGCAACATAGAATCTTCCTGCGTTTTCCTCCCTTACTACGGTTTCTGGGACCCACTGTCATAACATAACAGATGCATTTTATTCAGCGCAGCTCTGTGAAACCATAGGAAACAATTACTGCCTTTAAACAACATTATTTTCTGGTTCTTTATGTTTCTGTCTTCGGATAATTATGCATAGTTCACAGCATGTTGTGCGACTGGTGGGGCAGGATTTGGCCCTTCATTTCAGAAATGCTTTTGCTTTCCTGTCATTTCTGTCGTTTCGAGTGCTCTGTGGAGCCTAACTGACTTTCTTGAATGCAGTTTTTTATGACCTATGAGACTGTGGTTGGCTGGGTTATCCTTTTGGTGTGGTAATGGGCTCTGCAGTCTTTACTCGGACCGTGATTACACAAAGTTTATATTTGTCTTTTTCAGCTTATATATGCTATGAATGTCCTGAGCTAATGGTATCTCTGAGATGTGGTTTTTGGAGCACTAGTGTGTCCATTATGTAGTGTTTGCTTTCTACACTGAAACATACAGCCAAAAATAAAACTTGCCCGTTTTCTTCTCTGCAAGCTTTCCCCTCTCTGCTCTTTATCATGTTCTTCTTGTTCCTTTGCTTATTCTGCACAACTTTGATTTTTTATTTTTCTTTTATGCTCTTTGGACCTCTGAAAAGCCTCAATTTCAGCTGAGGACCTTCCAAACCTTATGGATTTCAGCTGAGGACCTTCCAAACCTTATGGATTTCAGCTGAACCTTTTCTCTCGTTGCCTATGATAAACTGAAGGTTCATTCATTGCTGACCAGATTTCTTTGTAGCCTACCTGAAAACCCCAGCTCTGATGTGTCACCACAGCCAAACACTAAACCCACTTTCTCATGCTGGGTAATGATTTTGTTGATTGGACTCCAGAACAACTACCTTGCGCCTTCTGATTTTCTCCCATCTTTCTGTTGGGCGTGTATAGTCCTGGTGGAGTATGTAGAGAACTGTAGATGCAGTCATGCAGGTATAGTATTCCAGGGCAATAAGGAAGAGAAAATATACAGTCAAGTGAGGTGGCTTGTGTTCCCAGCCCTGTGCAGAGAGCCACAGCTTGGGCATACACCTCCTGGCACCGCTGATTGCTGTCGGCGCAGGCAGAGCCTCCTCTGCAGACAGATGTTTCCTCTTTCAGCAGTCTCAACATTATGGCTCTTTTGATTGTTTTCTCACCTCCAGATTTAGTTTTAGTTCCAGATAAAACATAACTAACTATTTCCATAAGTTATTCAGTCCCACTGAGGGGATGTCTCCACGTGTGGGGGTGCGCGTGCCTGCTTGTGTGCATGGGTGTCTAACTGTGGGGTTTGCATCAGGAGCGTGCTTGGCACACGGGCATGGAATCAGTCTTGAACTAATTTTCACTGCAGAAATTTGTGAATGAATTACTTCCTTTTGTCTGTGGCTAAATGTATATGCAAAGCATATTTGACAAACCAGCCTTGAAACACAACTCCTAGCAAACATGGCAGCTTTTCTGTCTGCCTCTTCTTCCTCCTGTCATGCAAACGGTCCTCAGATTTCCACGCCTCACAACATGGAGACACAGAAAGCAGAGATGCCTAGGAATAAAACCTTCAGCAATATTCTCTTGCACCCTTTCCACCACGGCCCCCAGCCACTCCAGCTTGCCCCTTCCTTTCTTATTTCAAGTAAAGGGGTTAAAAGTTACTTGTCCTTTCTGCAAATTAAGCTGTTTTCTGAGACTTAGTAGCTTTTCCCTGTCTTCCATATTCATCTGAACTACCAGATAATCACACAGTGAATAGCCTCCCCGGATGGTGGGCTCTGTGGAGTGTTGAACACCAGCCCCTGGACCACACTGGCCGTGGAAGGAGATGGATTGAGACCTCCAGGAGAGGTCTCATTTGCAGGACTCCTGCAGATCCTGGCCCAGAAAGGTCTGTGTTGACTAGGAATGTTTGATCGAAAGAGATTACCACCCCAACTCTAGGGAATCTTCTTCAAATAACCTAGGATATTGTCTCTGGACTGAACTTTTGGGGTGTTGCCCATCACCAGATTATTGCTTCTGTTTATACATTTAATTCTTCTGGCTCCTAGCTAATAGACAGTAAAGCCTACTGTGCCCTATCTGTTGCCTACAGGTTTCCATTTGCAGCGTCCTCCTTTTGTTCCTAAGTACCTGGTGTCAGCATTTTGGCATGCATCCCTTCCCAAGAGGTGGGCCGATGGAGGGGAACCAAACCATCGCTTTTTCAGCTATACATTTCTCAGTTTACATGCCCTGCCTTCATAACAGCTTCAAATTATTTATTCAGCTTAGATTCTCAATGACTGATTTCTTTTTTTTTTCATAATAACTCCAGTGCTTTAGTTAATAGTGAGACTCAATGCACAGAAAAGCTTTCTCTTTCATACAGTCAGGATGGTTTGATAGTGGACAGTTTGTTTTACTTTTGCTTATGTATGCCTGCAGAGAACTGCTAACATGAGGGGTGTTCTAGCAGAGGTAAGCAGGAGGGGGATCCATCCCTTTGATTCCACGGCATTTTAGGATAAGTTTGTTTTTTCAGGGGAAAACCCATTACTTGAATGCTCCATATGCATCAAGTCAAGGGGAAGGCAGGAACGAGTAATGATCTAACTCCTTAGTTACAGGCTGAAATTCTTTTCTCACAGAGGAATTTCTTTCAGAGACAGAAGTAAAGAATATCTATCTGAACATTTGTTTATTTTTAGTGCCATTTAAGCCGTTATCATTTGGACTACTTTTATCCCCTCCAGAGTTGGAGCTCTATTCTAGCACGAGCAAAAATAATAGATTGCAAATAGTGAAAGCTGTGTTATGTGTGTTGGCTGGAAAGTTGGGGATATGGTGTGTTCCAATGAAACACTTAACTTCCAAATTTTTTGCCACTTCTAGGGAATTTGATGATGCTGAGTTGGGAAACTGGCCGAGCCATTGACTGATATCCAAGCTCAGATGATATGTAACAGAGAGGCTGATGCTTCCAGTATGTAATTTCTCATTAGTCTTTTGTTGTTGTTGTTGTTCTTTCTTATCATCCTAATTTTTACTGAACTTCCCCACCCATCACAAAAGGCAAGCAGAGTTAAGCATCTGATTTGACCCGAGCAGCTCTGCTTTGCCTTTTCAACTCATGACTGATCAAACTAAATCTGCCATCTCTGGCACAGAACCTCAAAGGCTGGCTGGGGTCTGAGGAGCTGTAGGAACTACTGTCAAGTGTTTGCCCGACCTCTACAATTTTACCCTCCCCTTCTCATAAGGACACATACCCTGAGATCAAAGACCCTTCAACATTTTTGCAGGAAGTCGGCTGGAGGTATGGAGGCTGATTTGGAATACTGAGAAAGCTCTGGATGCTTTGTGGAGAACTGGTCAGCTGCCTCCACAAAAATGGGTCTGTGCTGATGAATCCTTCTCCCCCTCTTCAACTTCTTCCAGGATCTCTGCTTAATGTAGGGCTGAGTTTCAACAAAACTATGATAAGGTTTCTTCAGTAGTATCAGAAAGCTGTGATATGGAAAGAGCGAAATTAGGAGAAGGGATAAGAAAGCACATCGCTGCTGTAAAGCACAGCTTTGTCGCTGTGTCCTCCTTGCTCACATGCTCTGTGACACTTTACAAAAGGGGCTGGTGATGCTTCTTCTTGTCTTGGAAACGGCAGCTCACTGCCCTGGTAGCAGGGCACCTCACTGCTGCCACCTTTGCTCCGAAGCGTGACCAAGCCACCGGCAGCCTTCCACGGAGGTGACAGTGGGGCTTGGAGGCTGCTCCCAGTCCCGCTTCTTCCTTATCCGCTTCCCTTCGCTTTGGGGCTGGTGTGGAAACAACTGTCTCCATCTGATGTAGACTTTAACTGGGACAAGGAGAGAAATAAAAAGGGTTGGGAAACGCTAAGGTGGGCTCCATCAAGGAGAGGGAAAGGTAAACCAGACCACAGCCTGTCCCAGCATGGAGTTTGGCTGCTGAGCCACGACATCAGCATCGCTCAACTTCAGGGACTGTTTCAGTATCTGCTTCGGGCGAACGGCAGTGGCTACAGATGGAGCCATATATCGAGGTGGCTCCGAGCACAGCTACTGCACATGGTATTCCTCCCGTAATCCTCCCAGATGTCTTTCAGACCCCAGGAAACTCTATGAAAGGTTTTATGACTATTACTCCCAGTTATTCCACTATACAGGAAAAAAAATTCCCAACCCCAAACCAAACTTACATCTGAGATGGTTGGGTTTATAGGTACCACATACGGCTGAACTGCGTTTTGTGTCGCTGGTTTTGTAGTTGGGAGCGAGCAGGGCTATTTTTCCTTCTCTTTTTTTTTGCTTTATGGAAGTAGCAGGAATGAACTGCAGTATAAATTGCCTTCTTGACCACTCAGGGGACCAGCAGAAAGTTGATTGCTTCACAGAGGTCGTTTTCTTGCAGAGGTGGAGCAGAGCTGCAGCTGGTAAATTTGAGGATACCCTATGAGTGGTCCTTTAAGACAGGTAGGGACATAACGTGGTGGACTCTCACACAAGTTTCACTGTATTCTTACAGCTGGACAAGAATCGTAACAAAAATGCAAAACCAAACCAAATTGTGAGAAATTTTCAGTGGGAATCGAGCCGCTCTGCAGACCCATTTATGCACACACAGCCTTCAGAGGAGCTGCCACAGGGCACTGCGGCCCTTGCACCGTGCTGTGCTCTCGCTGCAGAGCAGCGAGCGATGGCTGAAACGAATGGTTTGGGCCCTGAAGTTTGAAGTGGGATGAGTAAAGGCACTTCTGGGCAATGGATGGGAGAAGATGTCTCTACTGGGACACATTTTCTTCAACTCAGATGGATTTAAGGGCTTGTTGCAGGCAGTATTGAAGGGGGCTGCCAGTCCTCGTGGTCAGTGCTGCCGATTGGTGTGTGTGGCCATGGAGTTGCTGGTGGCCTTAAGCCCTTGTTGCTCTGGCGCATCTTCTGTTTGTCCCCTCCCTGAGTCTCCCTCCTGTCCCCTCACTGCCCTGATGACCTTTTGTTGAGATCAGCAATCAGCTGCCATTTTGGAAAGAAAAGCAGGTCCCAGAGCTTTCGCACTGATAACGCAGTGTGGGCTGCGATGAAGTAATTTCCTCCTGTATTTATTTTTATTTTTTGGCTGAATTATTTTTAATGCTTGCTGCTTTGTCCATTCAATAACCTCTAAGTGGCTTTTCGAGTTCATCCATTTAACCCTTTCTTCCCATCCTAGCTCTGCATCTTCATTTTCTACAATGGGTTTAAATAGCATCGACTTAACCCACACGCTCCTGGTGAGAGTATTCTGCAGAGCCTTTCCTCTTCGCTTCAAAACATGGCTAGAAATACAGTTGGCCCTGCTCTTTGTGGAAAGCACATCCTTCTACTTGGCACTCAGTGGCAGAAATTAAACCAAAAATTTCACCCGAATCATAACGAGTTATTTATTGACCATGGAGAAAGGATTATTTTCTGGGACTCCAGATGAGGCTGAGGCCAGGAAACAGCTTGCAGTCGTCTCTTCAAATTCATCTAGTCTTTACTGTAGTGCTGCATTATTTCCTCCCTTGTTATCTTCAGAGCAGAGGCTGTCAGGAAAGGGCAGGCTGGCGAGAGCAGCTTAGCCTCCCTAAAACAGTCTTTTCCCACATCCTCACGATCTCACTGAGGATGACAAGCCGGGCTCCGGGTGCCCCTCTGTCCCCTCTCTGGCAGTACATGAAGAAAGTTGTCCTTTTCTCCCCATTCAGCTGAGAGGGCTCTGAAAGCTTTCTAATCAGCTCACTGTCAGCCTGTTTCCTCTCATCATTTAAAACGAGCCTGTGTGAGGTTTACAGCTGCCAAAGCTTTTGCTTGGATTCAAAACACAGGAGCGTTTGAGGTGCAGGTTGTAACTGCCAGGGCAGAGCATGATGGAGGCAGCAGCTGGGGAAGATGAGTCTTTTCCTCTCGTCAAAAATACTCTGAGTGGATGAGAAATCACCACCCTGGCTAACAAGCTTTCCTTACAGTTGTTCTCTTTGAAAACTGGCGGCTTATTTTGCTGCCCATTGTCAGATGTGTATGTTTGTAAGCGAGACGACCCCAGTGTCTGTGTAAATAGGTGACATTCCCATGGCAGGTGAGCACCATCAGGCTTTTGGTTTTCTTTGTGCGTTTGTAGGGAACTGCAGTTTTCTCCCAATGATGCTTTTAGAAACCTCACTGTCATATCACTGCTCAATGTACACACTTCATTGACCTGTTTCTGCTGCTCCAAACACGAGGACTGGAAAGGCTGACTGATGCTAAGACACATCGTGGCTATGAAGAGGCAGTTACAGAGATGCCCAGGATGCCTGTGAGGATTACGAAAGGCAGGGAAAAGTTTTCAAAAAAGGATATTGGGAGCCACTTGTTTTGGTGTCAGGCGGATTTTTCGGAGAGGCCACGCCTCTCTTCTCCAAAGCAGGCCTCCAAACCAGTGGTGTTTTGTGTACAGCGAATAACAACAGCAACATGCAAAATCACCAACTGCATTTGAAAATCTTGGCATAAGTTATAAACCATTAGTGCAAGCATGTATCCATTACATTCAGCAAATTTGTCAACCGTGGCAGACTTCTTTCGAACTTAGACATGTTACTGAGTGGATACCAACTTGTGGTATTCAACAGAGAGCTTTCTACCTCCTCTTGACTCTTCATCTACTCACGCAGGGAAGGCGGCCTGCATTGGCACAGAGCAAGGGCAGGCAACACATCAGTGCAGCCCTCTGGAAAACCTTTGTCAGAAGTTATTGCCTAGAGTGGATGAGAAGGGAAAGACAGACAATGGCCTTTTGCATACATTTGAGGAGTTGTAAGTAGCTGTGTCTGGATACCAGGATCAACTTGAAGGACAAGCTGGAGTCAAAAGGATCTTGCTGGTAGCTGTGCACCCTCTAAACCAAATCCTACCACATCGTACATGCTTTTAGGAAAGTGTCGTGGTGTTAGAGCCCTAAAATAAAACCTGAATGGCTCGAAGTTGCACAGCAAAGCATGGAAATGAGGAGAGAGAGTCCTTATATTACTCGCTTTCAGCATTTGTTAGAAGAGATGTGCTCTTGAGAAAAGAGCTTGTTGTTGTGGGCAATGACATTATTCCCAACACATTCCATTCATACCATATTCATGTGGAAAAAAAATTCCTTTCTGCTGGTATGTCACTGACGTTTAGCATCAGTTATTGAGTGTATTTGGTCTTTTATGTTCTGAATTTCATGAAAATCAAAGTGGATATATTAGTCTTCTTGAAAGTGTTGGACAGCTTCGAACACTTGCACTGTATTTTGCAACCTGAGGTTTACACAAGAAAATACTGCAGCTGAAAATACACCCTGACATAAACCTGTCTGTTTTTTATGGCACTCTCCTTTTGCCCTAGTTTGGTTGTCTGAAAATATAGTATCTATAGTAACTTGACTTTTAAAGTGATGATACTAACATTAATAAGACAAATTATGATGCAATATTTAGGCTTCATTAGTTTCTTTAAAGTACTTCTTTCACATTACAAAATTTCATTTAGGAAAATTGGTTCTGTTTTTTGATGTGGGTTAATCCCCCTCCACCTATGATTGCTGAGTTTACTGGGTAAAAAGAAACAACTGTTCTTTCTAACACCAGACTCCCTACAGGATCAGCAAATTGATTTAATTTCTTCTGGTGCTGGAAATACATAAGCTTTAATCATGAATCAGATACACACCCTCTGAAATATGTTAGCTCATCAAAGCAAAGGGTCCACTAGCCTTTAAAGAGAAGCCTTTATTATACATGCTATATAATACATGATATTTATATTATACAGTTTGGTTTTAGTTATATAGTTTGATGTGTGTATACATGTGTTTGATGTGTGTATATGTATATACATTGGTTTCGATCCAGGTGTAGTGCTGACCTACAGGAGGTTGGGCTGGGTCATCTGACGTTCCCTTTTAGCCTTCTCTAGAAGCATGGAGAAGTAATGTGGATGCTCTGCTTATAACAATTCTTCAAGGATTTTATATATTCTCAATCTCAGTAATGGATTGATTCAGGTTCATATTTGACAGCAACTATTCCATTGAGTGAAGCAAATATTGTTTGCTGCACCTTCCCTTTGCTTCATTATAAAGGAAGCATACAGAGAGTGAAAGCAAGGACAGGTAATCTAGGAGGAGTACAAATACATTGTCTGAGAATCCAGGGATGAAGTTAGGAAAGCCAAAGCCCAAATGGAACTGAATTTGGTCAGGGATGTCAAAGACAACAAGAAGGACTTCTATAGGTACATAGATGACAAAAGGAAGTCTAGGGAAAACTTGGACCTGTTGTTGAATGAGGTGGGTGACCTGGTTACATAGGACATGGAAAAGGCTGAAGTATTGAACGTCTTCTTTGTCTCAGTCTTTACTAGCTAGACCAGCCTTCAAGAATCCCAAGTCCCAGAGACCAGGGGTAAAGGCTGGAACAAGGAATATGTACCCTTAGTGGAAAAGGATCATGTCAGGGAGTATTTAAGTAAACTGGACATACGTATGCCCAGGGACTCTGATGAGATGCACCCATGAGTACTGAGGGAGCTGGCGGATGTCATTGCAAGGCCACTTCTGATGATCTTTGTTCACAGAAACCAGTAGAAGCACCCAAAGACAGGAGGAAAGTAAATGTCACTCCTGTCTTCGAGGAGGATCCAGGGAATTACAGGCCAGTCAGCTTCCCCTTGATCCTCGGGAAGGTGGTAGAACAGCTAATCTTGGAAAACGTTTCCAGGCACATTTAGGAGAAAAAAAAGTCACCAGAGGTAGTCAGCATGGCTTCACCAAGGGGATGTCATGCTTGACCAGCTCGATAAACCTCTACAGTGAAATGACTGGCTTGGTAAATGAGAGGAGAGTAGTAGGTATTGTGTACCTGAACTTCGGTAGGCTCTTTGACACTATCTCCCATAAGATCCTCATAGGCAAGCTGTTAATGTATGGACTGAACAAGCAGACAGTCAGTTGGATTGAAAACAGGCTGAATAGTCGGGCCCAGATGGTAGTGATCAGTGGCATGAAGTCTAGTCAGAGATCAGTAACTAGCAGTGTATCCCAGGAGTCAACACCAAGTCCAGTCCTGTTTAACATTTCCATTAATGATCTGGATGATGGAGCAGAGTGCCTCATCAGCAAGTTTGCTGATTATACAAAACTGGGAGGAGTGGCTGATATGTCAGAAGATTGTGCTGCCATCCAGAGGGACCTCAACAGGCTGGAGAAATATTCTGACAGGAACCGCATGAAATTCAACCAGGGGAATTGCCAAGTCCTGCACCTGGGGAAGAAACAACTCAAGCACCAATATATGCTGGGGGCCACCCAGCTGGAAAGCAGCTTGGCAGAAAAGGATCTAGTGATCTTGGTGGACACCAAGTTGACCATGAGCCAGCAACGTGCCCTTGTGGCAAAGAAGGCCAATAGTGTCCTAATGGGCTGCATTAGAAAAAGTATGGCCAGCAGGTCAACGAAGGTGATCCTTCACCTCTACTCAGCCACACCTGGAGTGCTGTGTCAGGTTCTGGGCTTCCCAGTATGAGAGAGACATGGACATACTGGACAGGGTCCAATGAAGGGCCACGAAGCTGAGTGAGGGACTGGAACATCTCTCCTATGAGAAAAAGATGAGGGACCTGAGATTGTTTAACCTGGAGAAGAGAAGTGTGAGGAGGTAATCTTATTAATGTATACAAATATCTAAAGGGAGAGTGCAAAGAAGATGGAGTTAGGCTCTTTTCAATGGCGCACAGTGACAGGATCAGAGGCCAGGGGCACTAACTGAAACACAGGATGTTCCCTCCGAACTCTTTTTCACCTTAAGGGTGAGTGAGCACTGCCACAGATTATCCAGGGAGGTGGTGAAGTCTCTATCCGTGGAGATATTCAAAAGCCATCTGAACACAGTCCTGGGCAATTGGCTGTAGGTGGCCTTGTTTGAGCAGGGGGGTTGGACCAGATGACCTCCAGAGGCCTCTTCCAATCTCAGCCAGCCTGTGATTCTGTGGTTGTATTAGTTTTTAAATCCTTGCTCGTGTTCGATATTCTGTTGCATCTGCAAAAAGGGCTGCAAAACATTGTCCATCTTGTCCCACTTTGTGCCTAGAGGAGAGTGGGGTTTACTTGTGCAATGGATTTATTTTCTATTTTTTAAAAATCTGGCCCATTGTTTTTCTTCTACAGCAAACCATTGGAGCGTCTGAGTCCATCTGCTTCTACGAACCCTTATTGTTCCTCAGGGAACAATAAACAGCATGCTACCAAGAGTCCATGAAACTAGATTGTAGTTTTCATGTATTTCTGTTCCCAAACAGACAAGTAACTGAGATGTTTGTGTGCAGTAGAAGTGTTGTTTGGGGGTTTGCCTCGAGATGTTGGATATCTCTGGGCTTCCTGTGGCTGGCAGGGAATGGTGGTCCTAAAATAACCTTGGACCTGTTGGAGAGAGTTCCTCTCTGTGTCCCAGGGTTTGGCATTGGTGACTCCACTGCCAACCCTGTTAGGATGGCAAGAAACTCCCTCTGAGCTCTGGGGATGCAGAACACTGCTCTGGGGGCAGGTCCTCCCTGCTCCATTTGCCTCCGTCTCCAGACAACTGCCCCTTCTTTGACAGCCTCGCTCAGATGATCTCCAGCACCAGACAAAGCTAACACGAGGTGAAGGTTTATTTCTCCAAGGGGGTCCTCATCACAAACTCAGAAACAAAGGGTCAGAACCCCTAAAATGTGAATACAATCTGAGTCAAGGCTTAACCCCCAAGCTGCCTAGTGCTGCCCGCCTGCAGTTTCTGAGACTCATCCCATCTCCCCAGATGTTGGGAGCAGGTGGGTTCAGGGGGCTCCTTTCTCTCTACCCTCCGCTGGCTACTGAATGAATGAAATGAGCTACATGATCCAAGAGACTGACAAATGCCGAGATGTTTGTTTTTTTAATAACCGCGCACTATTTAACCTCACTGACTGTGGGGAATAGATGGGACTGCTGCTGAAGGTCAACACCCTCAGGTGCTCAGTTAAGATGTCTGAAGTCACAATAAATTTTTCCAGGCAAGCAAAACGAGAGACAAGTAGTTCCCAGGTGAGGATCCAAACAAACCAAATGCACCTTATCAGCCACATCGTAGCTCTTCTTTAGGCGTCACAAGGAAGCAGAAATAACCCAAACCCATGAAATGGCTTCCAACTATCTGCAGTTACCTGGGAGTCTTTGACTCCGTTCAGTCATGAACGCCAAGAAATTGTGTTTGTGACATTGCCAGCCACTAACACAGGAGCAACTCTGCGGGCACAAATTGAAATGTGACCTAATCAGAGAGCTGCGGGAGAAGCAAGCTGATTAAAAAGGAGGCAAACTGGGTCTGATGGAGATCGGTGCTGACAGGAAAGGAAAAAGAGATTGGTAGTCTGGTGAAGCTTGCTTAAAATCAGTCCTGTCTGGTCAGGAAGGCTGGGGCGAAGGCAGTGGCAAGTTCTGAAATGAGATGAACGGTTTATGTTAAAATAATGCAACAAATTCCAGCCCCAAGTGAATGTACGAACCCAAGTCCTGTGCTGAGCCTGAGGCCCTGATCCTGTGGACGATTACGTGCATGAAAAAGCCCAGTGAATGCAGGTCTATTCATGCATGAGTAAACACTCACAGGATCGGGGTTTTACTGTGCATCCCCTGCAATCTCCTGCCTGGGATAGACATCAGCCTGAGCTGTGGCCCATGTTTTCTCAGGGAGAGTTAGAAAACTAAACAAAACAAAACACGTAACAAACCTGAGGCACATTTCACATCTGAGTCACTAAAAGTTTGTATAGTAAACACATGTATACAAAACTGGACAAGTTTATTTTCCGCAAGGCAAGCTGGTTTTATACTTTTTTTTTTAGCTTATAAGGAAAGGGAGGAAATTCCTCCTCCCTCCTTCCTTGCCCATACATTTCCCTTGTTTGTGAGTCTTTAGAAGGTTGTTAAACTGCACCAGGAGCAAACAAGGACTTTTTTTAATGAATAAATATTTATGACAGCCAACCCCAGTACTGTTACGATACCTAAGGCTGAGACTGATTTCTCTGAAACATGCATTAGAAACTCTCAGGGCTTGATCTTGCCTGGACTGAAACATGCTTCCTGGAGCAGCAGCTGCTCCTCATAACACATCCGAAACCCTGAGCAGGACTGCAGAGTACTTTGGTGGAACCAGGTTGGCCAATTTGTAATGGATAATTCAAACCTTTCTACATGTGCAATCAGAACAAATCTGTTTCACTTTACTTGGTGTCCCTGATGTAATTCTGTACGTAAAGCCACTTGTTTGTTTGACCAGTGCTTTGCTGGGGCCAAAAAGTTGACCTCTGAAGCATGAGCTTGACGTTGGTCAGTGTCAAGGAAAGCAAACATCTTCCCACAGGGCTGATCTTGATGCTGCAGTATTAGTGGTACCTCAGCCAGGCACCTGGGGGAAAATGCTGGAGTATGTCAGGGCTTTTCCTGATGTCCTTGGTCAGTTCTGATTCCTGAGTGGTAAATGCATTGAGATCAAGGGGCAAAAGAATCTTTTGTTTGAGGTAGACAAAAGTTTCACAAATTAAGAGCTTAAAATATGAGTCTGCTATAAGGCTGCTGGTAATAAATAGAACAGAAGGTCATTTGGCAACTCCATAACTGTAATGTAATATGTTCCCAAATGAGGCATATTTGTAAGCCTACTGGAATGCCATTATCTGAGGAGCTCTCCTTTTTATTTACGGTCTTGACTCTCCACAGCGTATAATTTAAGGACTCATCGAGTTGTGTAAAGGGCACAGGATCAGCATTCACAAGCCATGAGATAACTTCTCAGCTCCTCCAGTGAGTGACCTTGTCAGCTAACCCCTGCCACTTCGCTCTGCCCACCACTGGCTCCTTGAAAAAGAAGGTGAGCAATGGGTCCGGGCTGGTGCATTGCTTTGTTTGCATGGAGCTTCGTTTCAGCTCCCAGTGCTAGATACAATAGCAAACAGCTCAAAAAATTACAGCATGTTTCCTAAAGGTGAGTTTCCAGCATCCACAGATTCTCTAGATCTCAAGCCTGGGATCAGATCTGGGAAGATGATGCATAAAACTGTCTCTGTATGCGGACCAGAGAGGAAAAGGTGAGAGGGCTACCTGTCTATGCTGGAGGCGGTCCTCTGCCCTCTCCAGAAGGGCTAATTCCACCAGTCTGAAGTTTCTTGTTTCATCATTTTTTCTATTTGTTTTTCTTCTCAGTATAAGTTAAGTTTCTTGATAATTTAAGCAACAAATATTTATGGAGAAAATAGATTGCTCCAATTCCTTATGAGGAAAAATATCACCCCAAGTTTATTTCCACCTTTACTTTGCAGCTGCTTCTCCTTTTCCGTGCGCTCAGAAGTTTTGGCCGTGGCTCGGAAGCCCAGCCCTGCTGCCACATGAAAGCTCAGGGAGCCAGGAAGGATCTCATCACGTTGAGAAACTGAACTCATAGCAGAGCTGGAAAAGCCTCCTGGTTCTGATTCAAAACATTCTAGAACAGGGTTTCATGGCTCATGCTGGAAGCGGTTTGCTGCAGTCAAGCTGTGCAAGGTGCCTCCTGCAGTCTCCTCGTTCATCTCCTCAGCATTGGCTCACGGGGACCAGTGCCATGATCACACACATCTCCGTTTCGCTGTGGCTCTTTGTCTTCTCTGCTCATCACTGAGCATTTCATTAGAATCAGGGAAGGTGCCCCCTTATGTCCCCCCTCCCCACCCACTCTGGCAGTCAGTGCCTTCCTGATGACACCAGTTACACAGGATGAAAATAATGCTGAGAAGACCAGTCCCTCCCAAGTTATCACTGCAAACACGCCTGGCTCCCTTCCCCTGCAGCTAGCTTAGGTCTTTTCAGCGCCCTCCTCTCCCATCCTTCACTCCTACCTGCTTCTGGTCCTCCCTGCGTGTGCAATCCCCGCTTGCAATGACCCACCAGGAGCCTGGTGGGTGAGGTCACAACCAGGCTGCAGCACAGCCCCCTGCCCCGTGCCAAGGCCGTGCCCAGCCATGCCTTCCCAGTGCATCCATGAGTTATGCCTTCGCTGTGCAGTTCCACACTCATCTGCTGGGAAGGGGGCTTAGATATGGAACCTGCCCAACTCCTGTTGCAGAGAGTGCTCCAGAGGTGGTAATACGGTTGCGTACACAGCGATAAAATCCTCGGTGGATGTTGGCATGTTTATTCTTTGTGGGTAACAATTTCAAACATTAATTTCTCCCCACTTTGATTTCAGAGGTGCAGGGACTGGGTCCCAGTGGTAGGCTCTGCCTCCCCTCTGCCCTGCCCTGCCCGTGCCGCCGGAGCACTGCACGGAGGCTGATCATAGAATCATAGAATCATAGAATGGTTAGGGCTGGAAGGGACCTTCAAAGGTCATCTAGTCCAACCCCCCTGCAAGGAACAGGGATATCTCCAACTAGATCAGGCTGCTCAGGGCCTCATCCAACCTGGCCTTGAACGTCTCCAGGGATGGAGCATCCACCACCTCTCTGGGCAACCTGTTCCAGTGTTCTACAACTCTCATGGTAAAAAATTCTTTCCTAATATCCAACCTGGATCTACCTCCCTCTATTTTAAAACCATTACCCCTTGTCCAATGTTCGGACAAGGGGTAATGGTTTTAAACCCAATGATGAATTTAAACCCAATGATGTTCGGTTTAAATTCTCGGCAGAGAAACACTGACGGACAACTTATTTCTCCAATAGTTAAAAGAACATGGTGAAACAGTTTGTTAACCGAAAAATCAGCCCAAAATTTAGAGCATGATAATTTAGTGCAGATGTACCCCTTGGATACCAAACACAGCTTCCCTCCCACAATGCAACATACTTTTTGCCACATTTGTCGCTGAAAAACTTTCTTTAAAAAAGGGAGAAAACAGCTAGGTCAGTCCAAAAAGTGCAATTTGTTCTCCTTTAACTCTGAAATGGGAGTCAAGTGACAGAAATACTTTAAGAACCAGAGAAAAGCACTGTAAATCCCCTTCTCACTCAGCAGGTTGTTACTATGGAGTGATACAACTGCAGGATACACAACGAAAATAAGAAAACAAAAAAAGCCAGAAGATAGTAATGTGAGCCAGCTTGTTCTGTGTGTTGGTTTGTGCCCTGCTGTAACATCCTCTTCCTGACATTTTCGAGATGAAAAAAATTATACAGTACAATTAGATTATTCAAAGTTTCTTATTATTCTAAGTGTGGTCACTGGCTCCCAGCGTGAGCTCCCAAGGAAATTCTCCTTGCCCCTAACTCTGCTCATCCTGGGGAAGTGCACTTGAGCTGGATGCACAGAGAGTGCCTTATTCTGTAGTTTTCAAAGCGTTTTTTTGTTATGGATATGCTATGTGCTGGGAGAGGGGTTGAAGGGGAAGAAAAGGACATTTCATTTGGGGGTAGGACCCCAGTCCTGCACAGGCAGAGGTGGTCCATGGGCAGGAGTCGCATGGCTTTGGTGTGTCTCTGGTGGCCCACTACGCACCGGAGAAAAGCTCACATTGACTCAGTGCTCCCAGCTTGCTTGCTTTCTTACCCACCCTTGCAACTCAGACAATCACTAAGAGGAAATGTGGGTAGCAGCGTTTGTTTGAAACACAAAATAAAACCCCAAAAGCTCCCTGACCAAAGGGCCCTTCCCTCTTTAAAGATAACACACGTCAGAGTACGGTTACCCCGGCTTTTTCTCAGCTTAAGTGCATACTTGCCTGTTGTCTGCGTATCGACCATGTCCAGTGTGAAAAATAAACCAGCTGTACTGCCACTCTGATAGGTAGCAGTCCAGGTTTGCCTCTGGGCAGATATTTACTGCTACATCTGGCTTTGCTTTGCCATATTGTTAACCTCCCTTTTCCTTTCTACATTTGCTTTGTTTTTATTAAATTTCCCGTCTGTATCCTCTAGTCTGTATTTCTAATGTCAACAATTGCTTTTATCACAGATAATAACTTCCTTTTACAAAAGCTGTACCATCCTACATGCATTTCAAATTACATTTTATGGACAAACATTGAAGTACAGTGTTTGGCAGTGCATGCGATTGTATGTATTTATAGTAATCTAATTCTAAGGTATGAGAGCCAAGAAGTAAGTTGGTTGCCATTTTCTTAATCATCTATTTAGTTGACAATGTAGTTACTTCTACTAAAGCTTAACGAAGTTTGCATTGTGATATTGTGTTGTTTATGAAGTAAATTATGTGGTATGCTTAAGCATGCTATAAAAAGAGTTATAAAAATACAAACAGTTCCTTTAACTTTTCACAATAAGTAAAATCTGAAATCACTAAAGAAGATAAACATCTGCTGATATATAGATTGGAGAAGGAATCTGGACATCTCTAAATAAAGAAGACAGATGACTTTTTATTTTTATTTTTATTAAGTAAGACCTAGAAATTGTCTCTTTTACCAATACTGCCACAGGCTTTATGCAATTCACTTACTCTTTTGGAGCTTCATTTCCCACATACACAATGCATCACAGAGGGACTGTGAGATGGAGCAGTGCCTGTAAGAAATCTTGAGACTTTCTTTTGGAAGGTACCAAAAAGGCCTTATTTATGTGTTGGTTTGTTTTGATTGGGAATTCAAGGTGATGTAGCCGTTTCTGACAGTCCTCCTGTGGGTGCTCTTCCTCTGGAATAAAACTACTTTATCAGAAATAGCCTGGATCTACTCCACTAACTTGTGTTTGCTTCTCTGGCATATAATATACTGAAGAAAGGCAGGATATCCATAATCCTCTGTTTACATGCAGCATCCGTTAGCGTGGACAGCTCAGGAGAACAAGGAGCATTGCCTGAGGTGAGCATATTGTTTTCTTTCCAGTTGAACATATCCATGCCTACTTTGATGCAGAAGAACAATTTCCTCATGTCACTCACGTGGCCTGTACTTTTTTGACATCTGCAGTAAGGTTTATTGTCTCCTCTAATGTCACCACTCAGTATAAAAGTTTCTGAGCAATAGCTCTTTTCTGAGATATTTTAATCACTAACTGGCTTCCTTGTTCCCTTTGCAAATGTCCTGGAGTCAGTTTTTCTTTTTAGTAGCTAGAATAGTGCTATGTATTGGATTTAGTATGGGATTTGTTATAGGAAGCGTGTTGATAACACACTAATGTTTCTAGCTGGTGCTGAGACATCAAGGACTTTTTCAGCTTCCCATGTTTTGCCAGTGGGCAGGAACACACCTGGCTGGGGCTGAAACAAAGGACTCACAACTCCGAGGTTATAACTTGAACTTAGATTTAGGATTGAGGTCTAAATTGGCCAATGGAATATTCCATATAATGCAACATCATGCCCAATATGAGGGTTGACTGGGTAGTTTGGATCTCTCAGATCCTTGAGTTCTATCTGTCTCTTTGTATCTTTTTTTTTGGGCCTCTTGCTCTTCCAGAATCATGGTTTTGGGGCTTCTCTGTTTCGGGATCGCTTGCTGGGATGGGACAGGTGTTAGGCACTGGGTGGTGAGCAATTACACCGTGCATCACTTGTTCGTAAATATTATTATAATTTTATTTATTATAATACGTTTTTATCATTTTTATTATTATATTTATCATTATTACTTTTAATTTAATTTTACTTCAGTTTTTGAATTGTTCTTATCTCAAACCACGAGTTTTCTTTCCTTTTCCCCTTTAATTCTCTTCCTCATTCTCCGGGGGTGGGGGAGGGTGAGTGAGCAGCTGCGTGGGGTTTAGTTGCCGACTGGGTCAAACCATGATGACAAAGTCTCTTTCTCTGTTCCTAACGTAGTCACCACGCCTTTAACAAAACCCTCCCTGGCACTGAGGCTCTGTCTGAGGTTCCCAGCAGAGCTTGGGAATACGCTGCCTTGGCCTCCCTTGGCTCACAGACACTTTCCGCGGCGTCTCGTCCGCAGCAGTCGCACGAGCAGTCCTGCTCTGCTTTGCCTGTCAGCCAGCACGTCTCCTCCTAGCTCGTACGTAGCTTTCAAAGTTGAAGCTTGCAGCTCAAAAAATCATTTTAATCTTGTGTTTTCCCCCCCAGTACTGTTACAAACTGTGCCCTTTCTCATGTGCCTTTTTTTTCATGCAGACATTTTTCACATGTTTTCTCGGATCACCTCTGTAAACCTTCTTCACCTTATCTGCTTTGATCTGTATCAGGTTTTCTGGGAACACCACGGTTTGTGAAATAGCTTAACATCAATAATGGTCCCACCGGCTTTCAGGCTGAATCCTTTTGTTGACAGTATCTGGAGTATCCATCGCTCTGATAACTAATTCCTTGTTGCTTTTCTAACTCTGTACTCAGATCACTGCCCAAACATTAGACCCATTTGCTGCTGTGTGCCGTTCTTCGTGGACCCTGATCTTGAGCGTGGCACGGCTTCATTCTTTGGGTCCATTTTCTACCTATTGCCTGGTAAGTTTGAATTGCAGAAAAAAAGAGTGAAAGGCAGTTCCAAGTTTCCGGGCAGTCTCCTGCTTTGAGCATCTTATCCTGGAATTGATCCCATCCTGCTCTCCAAAATGGTAAATGGCTCCAGTCTGCCAGGGTGTATCTAAGTGTCCCAGTGGGAGTACAGGTGCCAAGGGCACACCGACGCCGTCTTTGGAAGCCTGGCTAAGCAGCGGGTGATGGAGGAGCCGCACAGCTCGTGAGCTTCTTTTCCATTTTCATGCACGTCAGGTTTGTCACCCCATCGTACCGTTTGCTGCACATCATGCCCGGCTGCACAACAGGGAGTTCCCTGGTGACGCCAACACCCTCGGGCTCAGCGCACGCAACCAGCCTTGTAGCGACGGTTTGGTTTAACTGTGACCTACGCCCAGTGGAAATGCTCTCTACAGTATTTCTGCCTCTTATCTCTGTCCTTTACACTCACTGCTGCCTCGTGCCTCTCCCCGCCTGTGCTTGCTCACCACTTTGGAGGCTGTGCTGTGAAGCCGTTTGAGAGCAAACCCAGCTTTAGAAAGTCAAAAAAGGATGTTTTTCTTACATTTTTAAAAGCTGGATTGGCTTCTTGATCTGTATTTGAGTTTGCCACGTGGAGAGTGGTGCTGGCACAAAGTCAGGGGCAGTGCAATACAGCACCAGAGTAGGAATGAGAAACGGGAATGGACACCGCACTCGGGAAAACGCCCAAAGTTGATTTTGCTGCATGTTTTACATCATGAACCCACAGCCTCTGCCAAGCCGATCTGCACTCTCTCTTCTAAGGTGAAGAAAAGTCTCCATCGTCTCAGGAGCTTCCAGCATTCCTGACCACGCCATTCAGCAGGATCCAAGGGCTTTTCAACATCACTGGGAAAAACAACATCACTGCATTTCTGGTTCTGTGCTCTCTGAGGTCTCTGGTCTGGACACTGAGGTGTGTGTTCTACCTTGGTAGCACATGAGGCATTTACAAGAGGAGCAAACTCTCTGTTTTGATGATGACCGTGGGGAAACAGGAGTGGACAGCAGGTTGCTGCTCATCATCAGAGACCTCATGAGGCCTTCCCCAGGGTGGGCTCTGGATGGTAACAGCCTCTGTGTGTTTAGTTTTTGCTTAGAATAGATGCGTAATAGATGTTTCAGGAGAAAACACATGTTAATTAGAGGTGAAGCCAGAGATGGGCAGACTGGAAAAGGTCAGAGCTCTGGAAAATGTTTGTCAGTTTGAATCTGCCTAAAATTGGGTAAAATAAGTGTGTGTGTGTGTGGGGCTAACCAGATGGTTTGTTTAGGGAAGTTAGGCTTCCATGGTTTTCAAACCCGGTATAACTGGGAGGTGCTCCTTTCAGGACACCACAGGGTGCTTGTGCCAGCCAGGACTTCGGCCACACTGGTCCCTGGGCTCTTCCAGCCCCTTATTCTCTAAAACTCAGGTGAGAGCCTTTGTGTTACAGCCCAAGCAGCGACAAGGCCCTTTCTGTTCTGTATGTTTGAATACCACTACATTCATTTGACTTGACTTACATGCTGTCCCGTCTTCTTAGTTTGTGCTGTATTTGCTGATACAGCTGATTCCCTTATCCAGTTCCCAGACCAGCTGAAAGATGTTCCTGAGGTTTGCGAGCAGCCAGGAAAAGATAAGTATTTAGAGAGAAGTAGAGAAGCACATCAACAGGATTGAAGAGTTCTAGCAAATATTCAAAACTTGCTTTTCTCAACCACCTACATATAGTTTCTGTTTCCTCAGAAACCGTTAGGCGGTTATGAGATGTATTGGTTGGATGTAAAGTTTAAATTGCGCTTCGTTGTTTCAGAGACACATTACAAAACATTGTGTGTCAGCCTTTTTTTGCACAATTTGCAGAGACCTATCCTGTCTGATCTAGTTGCCTCTGGCTAAAGAGCCTGGAAACACTGTCTCCCGGCACCTCCAGGAGTCTCTCATTTCATACAAAATCTATCACGCTTGGGAAGATTCAAGTGCCTAAGTTTAAAGTTAGGTTTTCACAATGATGTGGAGGAGGGAACTCAGAGGAGGACACACAGAGCCAAGAACATGTCTGAAGCAGTATCACTTTGAATCCAGAGGGAATATTCGTGATATTTGCTCAGTTTTAGATTGGAGCCAATCTGACACAGCTTGTCTGTCAGTTATATGACAAGTTTAAGTTTTGTTTTAAAACCAGTTAATCTCTTCTACAGGTTGAAAATGCTTCAGCCAAGTTGTCTTCATTATGGAAGTGAATTCTTGACACATCCTAGCTGATGATGGCAAAGAGACAAACCCTTTGGTTTTTTGTTTTGTTTTGCCTTGTCACAAGAATGTTTGAGAAATCCAATTCCTGTCCCTAATGTGAAGCTAGTTTTCAAATGTATCTCCCTCTGCCTCAGAGCATTGTTGCTTAGGAATTGGGAAAAAATTTTGTGTACACCTCAGAAATATGGAAATGATGTTCTTTCTCCTGCTTGGAGGTGTTGGAAGTGCAGATATGAGTGTATAGGACCCATTGGTGTTGGCCAGATTGGTGCCTCTTGCTGTAGCTCCACTGAGGCTGGTGACAGCCACCACCCCTCAAGCAGCTGGTGGGAGCACGCTGCCTACTCTGTGCTGCTGGCGGCAGTGGGCAGAGAGAGATGGGAGAGAGGTGCAACAGCTCTTTCAATTTCCCATGTAAACTCAAGCCTTCTGCCCTTGTGCTCACCCCCTCACCGAGGGTGTCACCACAAGCAGGGGACTCTTCGTGAAGATCATTGATTGCCTGAAACCTGCATCTAACAAGGTATACAGCTTCCTTGTGTTCTAGTGAATCCTGAGTCTGGAAAGCATGTTTTATGGGCCCACTGTTGAAGTTGTTATTGCTAACAGATTTCCCACTGTCGTGTTCAAGCAGGGATACTTCATATCTCTGCAACTTAGAATGGCGTTTCTACTTGTGAAGGTTGCATTTCATGTTGAGACACTGCCACCCTGCTGATGAGAAAATATGAACATTTCTGTATCTCCTTGTCAGAATAGCATCAGTGGGAATGTTGAAACAGTGAGAGAGGTGAAAAAAAGCCTTCTGGCCCAAGACTCCTGTCTGGAAGGTCAGCTACACAACTGCTGTCATAAACAGTCACACAAAACCATGAAATTATTTAGATGGATAAGAAATCAAACCATATCTTTCTTCATAGCCCAAGTCTTTACATCACCCATTGATGCCAATGAAGTGATGAAGTCCAAACTCGTCACTTGAGTGGGCCTGAGGAAGTCGTTCAGAAATGACTGTGCCTCGAGAGCCATCATGGATTCCTGTCTTCTCACATCCCCTCCTCACCAGCTTTTGGACAAGTCCGTTGCAGAGCCATTCTCTCTCTCTGGTGTAGGACCATGAGGGCACCTCACGGTACCTGAGCCCAGGCACTGCATAGTGTTTTCTCCAGGACTTCTGAGTAGCACATTAGTAATGGTGGGAAACACTTTATTTAGTTTTAGTAAGTACACAGTTGAAGCTTCCAGCTGAGCTATATAGTTCGTGCTGTCTATCATTCACCAGAGAAGCTAGTGCTTAGGGAGATATTTTAGGTGGAAGGAAGCACATGGAAGGAGCTCAGTGCTGCTAGTCCAGACACGGACATCTATGCACAGACTGAGTCCCTACTAATTTGGAGCCAGTTATTCACACATTTCAGGAGAAGGAGGGAATGGTCACTCCACTGTCTTAGACACCTTCCTTGCATTGCTCATGGAGGTAGTCAAGATGACTCCAGCAGGCTGTGCACTCAATTTTTTGATGTTAAATGAGTTCAATCCTACTCCATCTGTCAGGGGAATGCTGCTGTTTCCTCACTGTAGCATGGTCCATGCCAGCAGGGCTCTGGGACGTGTCACCATGTGAACTCTGCACCATCCCTTTGGGCCTGACAGTCCTCCAGAGAAGGCAGCACCATAAGCAGCACGGGGTTCATGGTCACTCCTCTGATCGGGATTTGAGAGAGGTGAGCCTCATCTCCAGCCATCCGTGGGAGTCCTTACAGAACTCTGGGCAAATGCTTCAGCTGGAGATTAGCAGAGATGTCTCATGGGCTGGCAGTAAAACACTATATCAAGAGTCTACAGGATCCACCACAGCGAGGCACTGTTGGACACCAGGGTACTCCCATACTGGAAATAATATATGTTCATATTAAATTAGATGTGAACTTAATTCCAAACAAGAGATTCACTCAGGTCTTACTTCTGCAGAGCCAGAAGGGGCTTGAATGTTTCTCCAATCGTGGAGTGAGACAGCACCAGGAGACATGTCTATTCTTCAAAGCAGAGGGAAACACTGAAAAACTGCTGTTGGAGGTAAAAGCTGAGGCAGTAGAAAATGCTGGACTTTGCCTCTGAATAACAATTCCTGCGTGCACTAAGGTTGTGTGTCAAACTTGCCCTCCTGCTTTAATGAAAAAATGCATTAGGGAGGCCAAAACATGAAGAGTTCTGTAAATAAAAGGCAAATAGATAAGACGGAGTTTCCTATGATCTCTCCAGAGCCATGTTGTCTCATCTTCTTCATTTAATTACAGATGCAAAGTTGAGTAAGTTGCCAAAGTAAACTGTCCTGAAACAGAACAAATATTCTGGGCACAGAAGCAGTCTTTTGATAAGGTTTTACATTTATCTGTGAAAAGAAATATGAAGATATTCACTGGCAGCATTTGTATTTTCTGTAAACTATGTGCACTTCTTTTGGGGTTTGTTTACTGGCGTGGGTCCACTATCTGTGTCTCAAGAGCTCTTAGCAATATTGTTATATTTTGACAGAGCCTTTATAACAGCCATGATGTAGTTGCTGTATTTCGAATCACCTTGCATGTTAACTAAACGGTCCAGAATGTATTTGTCACAGCTTGCAAACATTTCTGTAAACAGTTGACTTAATTTCTGTTCACTCGAAACCATATTCAACAGTTTTCCTCATTATTTTTGTCTGAAACTCAGCTTGAAAGAATTGCTCTGAATTAGATGTTGGGGCAATAGGTTTGAAACTTTTTCCTGCTAGTTCATTAACCCAGTTTAATAGATTCTGTGGGAGACTATTTTCTCTATACAGTGGTTATTTAAGCAATAGTTTCTATTTTTTCAAAATATTTATAAACCAGTAAGTTCCTCTGATATATTTATTGGTACCTTGGAGCAACTTATTGCACGTATAATGGAGAGGAATGGATAAAGTTACATCTATTATAAAACAAGGGCATTTTTATTTGTACTTTAAATACTTTTGTGGAACTTCCGAAGCTGGTGTACAAAGGAGAGGGTTGTGCTCTTGTACTTGTTTATCTTTACTTTGTTGTTAGCGAATTCTTTCTGGTGTCATGCTTTGAGTGTGGCTGAAAAAAGTCATTAGGATTAGAGTCAAACATTAACCTTGTGACCTTCTTGTTTATATACCTACTGTAAGTCTGTTCTGCTTGTATTTCTGCAGTCAGTAAAAGCAAACTTGTGTGCACAGTCCCTGGATGGCAGTGGGCACACTGAAATGTTTGTCAAGATCACTGATACCACATCCCTTCAAAACCAAAGCTTCAAAGGCACGTCAGTGGCTGAGATTAACTGAGAAGGTGGCTTTTAAAACGCGCATGTCTGCCTCCTTTCAAAAATAGTAAGCTGACAAAAATAGCATCTTAGCCCAAGGTGGCGATGCACAGTGCAATGGATGGAAGATGAACACACATTCTAAGATCAAACCAGCTTGGTAAATGAATACAGGCTATAAAATTTATTAAAAAAAAAAGACATACCATCTGTCCCTGTCACAATCTTCAAGACAATGTATGTAGGAAAAACTGAAAAAAAGCTGGAAACCTTGGATGTTTCTGTTGTTTCTGCAAAGCTGTTGCTCTCACCGTTCCTTGGGCTTCTTGGAATGTGTCCTCCTCTCCACATACAGGCGAGGGAAATCACTGAGCAGTCTTACGGTGGAAAATGTTTGAATGCAGCTACAGTGGGTAATACCAAAGAATGGTGCCTTAGCTTCTTCATCTCCATGTGTGGGTGTCAGGGTTTCCTGAAAACCACTAAATTTGGAAGGTTGTGGAAAGCTTTTAGGCTTGCCCATTTTTACCAATAAAACCCAAGAGGAAAAGATCAACGTGCTACAGTCCCTCATGAAGCCCCGCTGCTGATGGATGCTCCTAGGGCAGAGACTGGCCACAGATGTTGATGCGGGGCAGAGGACTGCAGCGCGCTGGGGGCTCCGGCCCCAATGCCAAAGGCTGGGTGCTCCTCCGCTGCCGGCCCAAATGACTTCACTGGTTCCTTGGCTTTGCAGCTGCAATGACTAAACAGCACGGTCAGGTCTGTCTCTCCTGGGACTCACTCTGGGATAACTAATTCCTGGTGATCCCATCGGGCACAGCTGGCAAATTTACCCCTGTGTCTGTCCACTTTCCCAGATGTTCAGCTTGCATCTGGGAAAATGGAAGGAGAAAGACAAAAATCAGCCCTCAGCTAGACTAACAAATTTCTTTCTATGCTGTGGCAGGCAGCACTGGATCATGCCTTGGCTTGCGAGAATGGGCTTGCTTGCTGGCTCGGATGTGGTCAGAGGAGACACTGGTGCAGAGCTGCACTCATCAGCCAGCAGCTCCTCACTTGGGCATGTCCCATGTGGACCTGCTGGGAGCCTGGCTCCTGCCCAGCTGCTGCAGCTCAGCATCACCATGCACACCTTGACTAGGTACCCACAGACACAGGGTGCTGTCACTGCATTTAATTTGATTGCTTGCACCAGATTTTGCATCTTATCTTAGTCAGAATGAGAGCATGGCTGTCATCGTGTTCTCAGAATAAGGATTGCTACTGCTGGCAAAAAGGCAGCCACGAGGCTGGCACAATCCCACCAAACATCCCCTTTTCCCTCTTCCCCTCATCTGTCCATCTGTCTGGGCCTTCCCTACAACTCTGCCACTGTGACTGCAGCTGCCTTCTTCACTGGCTTAGCCTCCTGTCCCAAGGCAAATGCTCTCCCCTTTTCCTTCCCTCATGTGCACTCTCACGTCAGCTGTGCCAGATTCAGAGGAGAGTATTTGCTGCAGCAATGTCTTTATGGGAGCAGAGTGTTCTGCAATTCCATTATCAAGCACATGATATGTTTTGATCACATAGGAAATTAATTCAGCCCATCAGTGCATGTTTATTGTCAGGACAAACTGCAGAAAGACTTTTTTAGAAAAATCTCTAATAAAGCACTTGTTTTGTAAATTTGTACATTTTAAAACTGATAGACTTTTTTTAACCAGTGCAAACCTCAGCACTGTTAACTCCTCAAACACCTAACAATCCTTGCAGATACCATTGATGGCATGGCAAATTTTGAACACATCCTTACTGAGTATGAAATGCAGTTATCAATGCAGAAAGCATTTGAGTAAGGCTCCTCCGAGGAAAGTAGGGTCAAATAGAGGTAACTTGCTGGTAAAAAGTAATCTTTGTAAATAATTATTTATGCTTTTCAGTGGATGAGGGATACTGTCTCCAATGTACAGGCTCCTTTCGAAGTACAGATAGACATAAGCCCAGCCTATTCCGACCTGGGAATAGATCTCAAAAAGCCAGGGAGTTGTAAACTCAAATTAAATTTTTGCTCCAATGGAAACCAAGCAATGATTTTTTATTATTTTCTTGTCTTATAGGGCCAGCTTCTGAAAGATTCAGATGTTTTGTAATTTCTGCTCAATCTCCAGCAGATGTGAGAGTGACAGATGAATCACAAAAGAGAAAAGTCTTTAACAGATGACAGATGGCTCTTAACTGTAGACAAATTTCTCAGGGGTGCAAAACAAAAGGACAAAAGAGAACAAGGAGCCAGCTCTGAGTTAACAAGGTACTGATGTAAAACGGAGCTATGAAGGCAGAGCAGGCTGTGCTTGGGGAACCTACTGATGTGCAGGGAGATGCAGAGATGAAGAGGACAAAGAAGGAAAATTGCTGGAAACGATGAGCCTTGGAAACCACAACCTGATGTCTGTCCTTGTCCTGTCCTGCCCTGTCCTTCCAGGGTCCTCCTCCCTTATCCTTGAGCACTCTTTCGGCTCATGCAAAAATTTTTCTCCTTACTGCTTACTACTATTCAAGACTTAAATGGTTAACTCCAGTTCTGGGTCAGATGTTGACCTTCTCAGTTAGAAAATGGGAATGCTCACTGTGTAGAGAAAATGTTTAGATTATATAGGCAGACCTTCTGCTTGTGTAAAAACAAGAAGAAAGTTGGTTAAAGAATGGCTGTTAATCATGTGAATGAGATAATGTATAGAGATAGTCTAGGTGTGTGTGTATACATACATTTGTGTGTAACCTCAATGTAGCCCTCTGTTGGGATCAGACTCCTTTGTAATCTTACGGTAACTTTATTGGAATGAGAAAACAAAGGAGAGTATTGTTTTCTAGCAATACTTTAGCATTGTAAAGTAAATACTTCAGCAAGTATTTACTAGCAGGAATATTATTACCATGGTTAATGAAACTGTAATCAGTAAACGGAGCCAGCTGCAAACATTGGGGTTTATTTTTCCTAAAATGCCTAAATGGCCTAATATGCATTTTCATCCCTCAACAAAAAAATATCTATTTTTAAGGCTACAAAGTGCAAGGGGGCCTATGAGACCCCGAGCACAGTGCTGCAATCAACAAAAATGCTATATAAAAAGTTAATGGAAAGTATAAAACTTCACTTCCGATATGGAGGTCTAACCTTTTCTATGTGCTTTGGGGTGTTAAAAAGGAGCCTGAGTCTCAGAAATGCTAACTATGGAGAACGTCTAGGGTATGCGGTAAGTGTCTGTCATACGTTCCCAATAAGTGGGTTATCGAATAATTGACCTGAATGCTAACGGCACCCTACATTGGGCGGAACAGCTGAGAGATGCTCATTAAAAGCACCCAAATGGGGACATCTCCACGGCACTGTCCGCGTGTGACTTCTGGCCCCATCTCTGCCTCCACCAAGGGCAGCCGCTGGCAGCTTTCTGCCTGCTCAGGATAAACAGACTGAAGAGGATTTTCTCCAGCTTTCTCTGGCTTCCTAACATGGTATTTCCCAGCAGCTGCATGTGGAGATGGCCTGGGAGAGGACGGACACAGGCTTTGCAGTGCCGCAGGAACCAACTCCAGGAACTGCTCATTTCAAATTTAATGTAAAGTTTCTCTCTCTCTCCCTTAAAGTCTTCCATCCTATTGCTGGGATGTTTTATGGCCCTTTGGCTCTGCAAAACCTGCATTTGCTTGCGTGGGTAATAGCTGGCTGTGGGTTAAACACAGCTATTTTGCGGAATTGTCCTAAATGAATTTGGGGATAAGTGAGGAACTGTTCCCATGATCTAACTTCAGACATCTAGCACAAGTGCTCTGTGGAGAAGCAAATCTCTTTCTCTTGATTCCAAAGGGAAATCAGGATCTTAAATGTAGGGGCTTTAACCTGCACTTTAAAATCATACGTCTACGGTCAGGTGTTGGAATAGCTCCCTCTGTGAGAAGTGTCCCAGACATCTCTAAACATATCCCCTCTGGTGCAGCTTTACTTGCATGCAGGGAATTCAGTGCTACATATCAAGTGTTTTTGGGGAAGGAGAATAAACTTTGCAGCCAAGAGTAGTTTTCCTAAGTTTGTTTTCCCAGTGTAGCTCCCTGCATCCTTGGTCATGTTTATGAAAAAGCATTTTTGTTTACATGGAAAAACAAACCACAAGAGTTTTCTCATCTGTCATCCCACTGTTTCCGCAAGTACACACATGTCCTTGCTAAGAGCCCTGCTTGGGCACTGGCTGGGGTTCAATGACAGCGTCGTGTGACTGTAACGAGTGATCACATACCATCAAGAGTAAGCAGTTGATGCAAGCAGTTAACAAATAACCCATAGGATTGCTATAGCTCATCCATGGCAAATCCAGCACCCATCTGAGTCTTTCTACTATCTCGGGAGGGCCTATGCAAACTCTCAAATTGCTTGCTGTTAGTTCATTAAAAATTAGAGGTGGTTCCAAAAATGGTGACAACTAGGCCAAATTTCACCGCTATACACAAGTATTCCAAGTGGGATAAAAGAGCCAAGACCGTGTTTTCCATTCTGATTCCATGATGAAGTTTATATCTCAGACCTTTAAATATACACCAGTGAGACATCACGTCACTGTCACAAAGAAAGATGCTCGTTTCTCTGAACCGTGTGGGAAGGCGAGGTGCAGACCCGCTCCCTGCCTCCTGGGCGATGGCAGGCAAAGGGATGACCGTCTGCTCGTGGGAGCGATGGGCCGTATCCAGGTGGGACTGGCAGGTCCGACTCTGCCAGCGCTCAGGGGCCACAGCCCCCCGCGGATGCGCACCGCAGCTGGCAGCCGGGGGTGCGGCAGGGGCGGGCAGGGGCTGCGGCTGCCGCGGGAGCCGGTCGAGGCGCTGGGCGAGAAGGGCAGGCGGGACAGGGACCAGGGCAGTGCTGTGGGCAGAGCCAGACGTCTCTTCCCGGGGAGACCTCTTGCTGGGGCGGCCCTGGGGATGACGCACTGGTTTTACACTGGGCCACTGTGTGAAACCCTTTTCTTGTTCCACACAACCCCTTTGACACCTCTCAGCAGCAGGACCTTGAGGAGAGGGACTGACACTGTGCAGAAGATCTCTTTTTTTATATCCTGATCTCCTGTTTGCTTAACCAGCCCTTACAAGGCTGTTCATGATAACCAGTTTGGAGCTATGTGCTGCAGCGCTCGTCCCTCTGATTACGGCTTGTGCCACCTGCTCCTTTATGTGCCCTTACCATGAACACCCAAGTACACTGCGGCCTCAGAAAGAACATGTGCCTTGATTTTTGCACTCCTCATGCTTTAGAAGGAAAACTATTTTCAGACTGAATATGCCCAATTAAATTCTAAAAGAATAATTTATATTGAAACAGAAGATGTGGGTAGAAAGAAACTCAGAAAATACACCCATTTTGGCTAGAAATTGTATTGTAAGCCATTTCAAATCAAAGGTTATTTTTGGTCCAGTTTCAAGTTACAGAATATGGTTTAAGGTGTCTTATTCTTGCAAAAATGTTTAAAAGACATTATTCAAATATGTCACATAGTTCTTTTGAGTGAATAACAAGTGTCTCTGTGTGATCACCAGAGGATGTTGCAAGAGGACATTTCTGAGTGCCAGCCAGCCATGTTACTTAATGAAATAGTTTTTTCTTTTAAAGCTAGTTTACATTTCATGCTTTTGGCTCCTCAAGTACATACTGGAGGCAGAACTGGCTGTGTGCCTTTAGCTTTTCCAGACTATGGAGGAATGAAGAAACAAGTGAACAAAGTGAAAAGAACAGAAGAAGGAAATATTGATAACAAAACCAATGTAAATAGGAGATAGCATGTACCAGGGAAAGCAAGGAAGGGGAAGAAATAAAGAGGGAGAGAAGGAAGGGGAGGTGGTGATCTCCTCAACATGGGCAGGAGAAGCCTGACAGCCAGACAGCCCTGCTCGTGGGAGCAAAACAGCCGCCGTGCTGGCGAGGAGGCCTGGCAGGCAAGGAGGGAGTTAGTGTGCTCCCTTGGGTATAAATATCTCTTTGTAGATGTTTGATTTTTTTTTCCTTTATTTGTCACAAAAACTTGTGGCAGTTTGGAACCTTCTCAGAATCAATTCTGAACTTTCTAAACTTTCTGGACAGTTGCTGCTGAATTTTGTGGTTCCCCACCCACACTGCTCCTGTGTCCTGCGCTGGTAGGGCTGTTTTTCTCTTAGAGAGGCAGCATTTCTGTCGCACTGTGGCCAGGCTTTAGGTCCATGGCACAGAGAGAAACTGGCCTTGGGGCTTCCTCTCACCACCTCCCCGGAACACCTCCTTGCCGGGGCTGGCTTCCTCCCCACCGTGTGCACCAGACCTGCCCACAGCCTTTGCAGAAGATGGGGAAAGGAGATAGAAAAACTGTGAGAAAAGTCTATATGAGTAGATGTGGGCTTTCACTGTGCAAACCATCCCTGCAATGCTGGTCCATGGCTGGAGCTGCTGGAGGAAGGCACTGGCAGCACTGCTGTATTCCTTTGGACATGCCGACATTAGCCGAGTTTGCTCCCAGCACTGTCTGAAACTCTGCAGCTCCAAAACAATAAGCCTTGTCCTCATAGAGGAACATTACCAGCTTTCTCTGTTTTAATTACCCAGTCTTCTCCTCTGAGCCTCCAGCCCTGTAAGCCATGTGATAGGGGGGGAGTCCCAGCCTGCTGCAGGGAGAAAGAGGGAAAAGCTGTAGTCCACACACTGTGGGACAGGACTGGGAATCAGGAACCGTAACAGGCAGTGTCAAAAGGAGAAGCCCCTGTTTATTTTGAAAAATGGTGAGAGCTTCAAAACACTGAGGAACTCTGAATGTTTTGGTGTTAACAGGATTGTAATACAACATGGTCACAGAAGGCACAATAATCATTATGGGCCGGATCTCCTCTGGGATGCAGTGGTTCAAACACAGAGCTTTGAAATGACAGATAATTTGGGGCTTAAAGGGATGGCTGTAGGCAAAAGCTCAGAACAGCCTTTGAATTGTTGTCGTCACACTTCCTGTGTCCTTTGTGCTGAATCCAATAATTTGGTGATACATGAAAGAGCCACGTCCTGGCATTGCGCAGGGAGCTCTCATGTCAGCCAGCAGGACGCGTTCTCTGGGTGCAGAATTTATCACGATGGGAACATCGGGCTGGGAGGGCTTGCCGCATATCCCCAGGAGAGTCAGCCATACCTGGCAGGTCTCATCCACCAAAGCTCTGGCTGGGCACCTCGGAGGAGCTCAGCAGCAAGAGCTGTCACCACTGCCTCTGTCCCCGGCTGTGCCGGTGGACGGGCTGGGCTCCACAGCCCAGGCACCATCATGGGAGCGTTGCATCACATGCCCTGTTTTCTGTCTAGTCTCTCTCTTTCCTCACTTCTTTCTCTCTTTCTCTACCCCGCTGTTCCTTGGTTTCATCAAATCTCAGAGGGACATCCCCTGAGCAGCGCCGCATCAGCACCAGCACTTTGTGGTCTGAACTTTTAGAGCACACTGGAAAGACGATGGCTTGGCTTTGGCATTGGTGCTCCTGCCTTTTGCAGCCACAAACGCATGGAGCTGATGGCTGGGGAGGTGTGCCAAGGGAAGGTGCGCATGGTGGGCAGGTGTCCAGCCCAGCTGCTCAGCTGGGCGATGGTCAAGCTCGCCCTCTCTGCAGCCACAGGAGTGAAGCAGTAGGACTCGGTTAACTGCTAGCAGGGACATGTCAACACATGGAAGCATTTATGCCCATTCTTTTAAAAAAAACACCAAAAACCCCGAAAACTCAACTCTCAATTCACAAAGTATTACCAGATTTTTCCTATGACAGTGTTTTTATTCAGGACATTTACAGTTAAAACGCTGCTGGAAGTCGGACAGGAAAATCAAATTGAAGATAACTCTAACTTAATTACGAGGGCAAAAATGCTTCTTTTGAAAACGTAAACATGTTATTCTATTTCCTTACTGAGTTAAACTAATGTTCCATTATTTATACATGTTTCTCCTTCTCACTGTGTTGTGATCATGGGTTATTTTCCTGAAGTTCACTGTCACCTGAAGAGGTATTTTCCTCTTACTTCTCTAAGTTGTTACCCACGTCTATAGAGAAGCATTTAATTACCAGCTCCTCTCTCCTTACTTTTGCCCTTTGAAACTGTTACTGACAATTTTGTCTTTTAAAAGACAAAAACCAAATAAAGAGAATCTGAAATATCCAAATTATCTCCTATTCTGACAGGAGCCATAAAATATTCATTTAGCCATGAATTTAAAGTAATATACCCTCTTTTAATGCCAGAAGTTGTTATTAATTCAATCAAAAGAACTTATTTCATGAACTGTTTTACAGATCTAGTGTCTGCATTTCACATACACAACCAGGTAACAAAACTGGCTATGTTATCTCGTTACAGCATCTCAAACATGGATTAGACAGGACTTACTCGTATTAGACAACAGCTTCTTCATGATAATAGGGCACATATCAAATTAATAAGATGACTGCTTCGCATGTAGTTCCACCTGACAATTTAAATGTGAGGTTAGATAAACACTACCAAATATGTGTTTTTTTTTTTCTTCCCACCATTCCTTCATGAACATTTATTTGCGTAAATACAAATGCTTTGAAGATGATCTGATATGAAAACTCTGCCTATGTTTCAGTCCAGCAATTGCCCAGACTTTGTTTTGTGCATTAGTTTTTCCGTTACTAAGATTTGCCCAAACCAGTCATCATTAACTAATTTCTAGCTTCTTTCATTAAAGCAGTTTTGTCTTAATTTTTTATTTAAAGCACCGCTGGTCAACCCCAAGCCCCAAGCCCTAAACTTCAAGGTTTCTACTTTCCAAGAGGAAGGATGAGGACTTTCAGCAGGCATCACTGTGGTTTTAGTTGTGCCTCCTCTGTGGACCCACTTTGTGAATCTGAGCGAGATATTCACAGATGTTTTTCAGCAGAGGAGACCTGCAGGAATTCAAATGTCACTGGGAAACATAATTTTGGGCTCAAGACTGCCTGAGGTGATGATGTCTAACAGCGCAGGTAGAGGCCAGGCCCTTGCCTTGCAGGTGCAGGACACTGTTATTTTCTGGCTCATCCCAACATTCATGTTGTGCATAAGCTTGTGGCAGAACCATACCATAAACAACTATGAAATCGCTGCAATGGCAAAGTGCCCCATGGTTTGAATAAAAGCACATTTGAAAACATCTGTAGACTTTTTCACAGTAAAGCCTTCAAAGAGAGAGTTTGCTTCGTATTGCTTTTATGTCAGTCATGAGTTAATCCTATGAGGAAGGGAGGGAGAAAAAGAAAAAGAGTTTTACTGACCGACAAGACAAAAGACCATGCAGCTCTGGAGACTGACCTCTTGACTGCTTTCTCATCTGAGGTCTTCTCCAGACCTGAGCTGAGATCAGTGACCAAACCCATGATACCCAGAAGAACTCACTACCTAAACTGCTTATAGCTACACTATTCTCTCTTGATTAGTCTTGAGTGCTCCCCTGTTCTCCTAACGAGGTTCAGCACTAGGACACATGCTCGTACAGGAGACCTAATTCCTCTTTAGTAAAGGGACTGGCCAGACTGCAAGACTGTACGTGAAGGTTCGGAGGTGCTTATGGTTTTGTCAAGGGAGCTGATAGCCAGACTTGCCGTAGCACATACTTCTGGTAAGGTTGTAAAGGAAGCAAGCTTGGTAACTCAAGAAGTAGCAATGAATTTACAAGGTAGCCCTTAAATAGGAGCGGTTAAATGCAGAAAGCTTAGTAAATCAGATGCAATGTTTCCTAATATTGGTACAAGATCCAGGTCTATTTGAGGAAGCAGGTGCTTGTGTTAAGTCCATGTCTTCTCAAGATAGCATTTAAGGACATGCCTTCAGTCCAGAGCCTCAGCGGGTGCTGCCTGGACCAAGACCTCTGTAAGACCTGGACCAACAATGGTGCCACTGTCGTCACTGGTCCTTCTTTGGGAAAGGCCGCCGGTGTGGGTGTCAGCAAGCCTTGAAAAGGCAAGGTCTGTCTGGTAGTGTTGACAAGACGACCCTTGCGTCAACGACATCCAGATTCATTGGCGATGGGATGCTGCAGCTGCTTTTTGACAACTCCACTAACACACTAGTCTCAGGAACATGAGTTTTTAAGACACTGGTTGTGTTACAGTCTATTGTCACTCTGTAAAAATCCAGATCCAAAGATTAAAATAAATTTTAAACACCTTCTTTTCATCCTGAAAAACATATATATATATGGTTGAGCATTTTGGAAACCGTCCATGCTGTACCCGTCGATACTTTTACCAAGATAATGTCCCACACTGAGGAGTGAAAGCAGGGAATGAGCAAGCTGTTTTAATACACTAAATTACTGGAAAATATGAAAAAGGGGGAAATAACTGGATTGAAAACCCATGGTTGGATCCAGCATAACCAGATTGATATTTAATTGTTTGTGTGGATGGTGCACTGCCCATAATTGCCAGTTGGTCTCTTCAGACATGTCTGGGTCTTCATGTGCCTGGCATTTACACCAGGGTTTTTATTGGCTTACAGAGATGTGGAGGTGGTGGGATTTGGATGTGGATGTGAGAGGAAAGGAAAAGAAAAGCAGAAATTGGTGTGTTTCTTGAGACAAGCCTGCTGCTAATTGGGCTTTTTAAAGTAAAGTTAGGGATAATGGAAACACTCTAGGATGCATCAGGAGTAGTTTAATTAGCATCTCCTGTGAATTCCAGTGTTTCCTGCAGCCTACAAACTCTGTAACAGCAAATTGTTTCAGACTAGGAATTGCTTCGGATTCATTGTTTCCTTTCTTTCAGCACAAAACAAGAAAGGACGGATGCCTTCAGTCTCTTTTAGGACTCATATGTGAACTTTCCAATTAGAATTGTGTATTTCAGTGATCTAGGAATATTCATTGAAAAAAATCTTTCAAGCTACTTTTTCTGTGATTACAGAATCTTTGAGTTTAGACAAAACAAAGCCTCAAGGGAACAAGACAGGAAAATTAATTAAAAGTAGAATAGTTTTCAATTAAACAAAAAGGAGAAAATTCCCCACCTCAAAGTGTTTTCGTAATCAGTATGAAAAAATCCTAGTTGGAGGGGAACGTGGGGAAAAATAACTGTGATACATTGCTGTTATTTTTACATTTCCTTAATATAAATTCCCTTTTTAAACTTACTACTTTTACTTTTTCTTGGTGTAAGTCTTTCACTTCCACACCGTTGTGGTTTAACCCGTCAGGGAGCTGAACACCACACAGCCGTATGCTCCCTCTCTCCACCCCAATGGGATGTGGGAGACAATCGGAAAAAAAGGTAAAACTCCTGGGTTGAGATAAAGACAGTTTCACAGGACAGAAAAGGAAAGGAAAATACTACTACTACTGCTACTACTAGACTCTTCAGAACAAGTGATGCACAACACAATTGCTCACCACTTGCTAACCGATGCCCAGACAGTCCCCCAGCAGCAGCCACTGCCTCCCAGTCGAATCCCAGTGTTATTCTTTAACATGCCGTCATATGGTATGGAATATCCCTTTGGCCAGCTGAGGTCAGCTGTCCCAGCTGTGTCCCCTCCCAGCTTCTCATGCACCCCCAGCCTCCTCGCTGGCAGGGCAGTACGAGAAGCTGAAAAGCCCTTGACTTAGTGTAAGCCCTGCTCAGCAACAACTAAAACATCAGTGTGTTATCAACATTAATCTCATCCTAGATCCAAAACATAGCGCCATACCAGCTACTAGGAAGAAAATTAACTCTGTCCCAGCTGAAATCAGGAAACATACCAACCTCTTAGCAGACAGGCCAATCTGAAAAGGTTCAGATATACTCCAGATCCATTTCACAAGTGCTGGACTTCTTAGAAAACTTCATCCTCTAGAGCCTGCGGAATGCAGCTGGAAATCTCATGAAGGCATAGATTTCTTGTGGGATTTCTTTGGTGTTTCCCTTGGTCAGGCAAGTGACAGGAAGGAATATTTCACACTACAAGCTGTAGGGAAGCTATTCTCAGTCCTGGCAGAACCAAAACAGGGAGGAATGACTAAAAATGAGAAAAGCAAGGAAAACAAAGCTTAGCTGGATTTCCATTGTTGTGGTACTTATGTTTGAATCTCTTTAATCTGCCCTAGCTCTTAAATTAGCAATTTTAAAAATTGGATTAATTTTTTTTCCTTGCAGTTTTTACACGATCGTTCTCCTGATAATTTTTGAAAGAATAAATCAAGCTACACTTATTAATAAAATTGCCCAGTCTCCTCACCGCTGAAAAAAATAACATAATTCTCTGCCTTTGACCTGAGAAGTATTTGTTGAGCCAGTTCCCAAGACTTCAAAAAAGAAGACTAAAGATAATAAAAACATATGTCAACATCTTAGGCTTTCCTTCTACTGCTTCATTGCTACTTCAGTGATCAAAAGGAGAAAAGTCATTATTAATGTTTAATCTAGCTAATACTCTCGTGGTATTCCAGTTTGACTTGGCTCCATTTACTCCTCTTGCTTTGCCTGGGGTAGGCTGATTTTTGCCATGAATCCATAGTCACAGAAAGAAAAATTATTTATTGGTTGTGATGGATAATAATAAAGTGACACCAAAACCGGATGAGGTAAAGAATTTCATTAAGCTGGACATGTTAGAAATAAAATGATGACTTGAGGAAAGAAGCTAAGCAAGAGCGAGCTGGAGTCTGGCTATAGAGTTTTGGTTTTCATATTATTTCAAAAGCAGCTCTGCTTTCAAAAAACACAAGCAGAGTTCAGCACAGCCATTGTTCTGGGAGGTATCTTCTAGTCTGGATTTGGATGCTTGTAGCTCATTTTGAAACACTGCTGCATTGTTTCTAATGGTGAGGTTATGATTGTTCTGGGCTAGGAAAATCTCTTGTGGTTACAAAGTTTTGAACTGAAGGAACAGAAAGCTTTCCCAACTGAATGCTCCAAGGGATGAGCCATGACGCCAAGGTTACCTCTGACCCCTGTGAAATCCAGGAAAGAGTGGTTCAGGATGCAACGCTGACCGTCACTTGTGCACGATATGACTTTGGGTGAGACAGCTGGTACCTTGCTGCAGCAGGATTCTCAGGAGACGTTCGATGAGGTTCATTGGAACTTAATTTAGCCTCCTAAAAGCACAGTCCAAACTACCTTTCTCGACTGCCTGTGTGTTCAGGTTATTGAGATGGGCACCTCTGAAAGGCAATCCCACCCAGCTGGAATAGGCACCTGGGCAGGGCAAGGATGAACCGGTTTCCAGAGGCTTTCTGTTTTCCTGGCTGGAGATGAAGCCTAGATAAAGGGCTTACTTAGGTAAGGACCGAAATTTATTTGCTTAATCTGCAGCTGTCTTGTGTATGTGCAGCTGAACAAACTGCTTTCTTTGAGGAGAGGGATGTGCAAGTCAGAATCTAAGATTCTTAAAAATCTAGGTGTGAGAGAAAATTTCACCATGAGGTGCCTGCGGTAGCAAACTGTTGATGGCCCCGTTGATGCTACATGGGCATGGTGTGATGGCCAATCCAGGGAGAACTTGTGCTCTTCCCGACGTCAGAGCCAGCTCAGCCTTGGTCACAAGTCAACAGTGCTTGGTCCTAGCATGGGGAAGGGTTCCTTTTTGCTGTGGAAATGGAAGATAGCAGAAATATATCAACTTCTTTAGGTCTCCGAGACTGTAAATGTTTAGAAATTGTGCCAGCACTGTTCCCGCTCTTTAATCTGCTTTTCCCCTTGGTATTTGGCTGTTATCACCTCCTCTTCCCTCCTTTCCCACCAGCCTTCTCTGGAAGCATAGCCAAGGCCACCAGTTCTGATCTGCAGTGGTGGTAAGCGCACAGCACCACAGACCGCACTAAGAGGGATGGATACTCAGCACTGCTCAGGATCAGGCCCCTACCATGAAATAGCCTTAACAGCTTTGGCGTTTGTTCTCATTTGTGAGATGATGCATCTGCCCTTAGCTGCTAGGCTGCAAAATACTTACAATGTTTTCATTAAGATGAAATGTATAGGGAGCACAGGGAGAGAGTGCCTGTGCTCTCACATCAGATTAGGCTAATAACCCTGTACACTGTTTAGGTATTTAGTGTGCTTGTGGCGCTTATGATATTAACTAGATGTCCAGACAGCAAAGCCCCAAGATTACATTTTGCACTTTAGCTAAGTATTTAATCAGAAATGTTAATAATCTCTTGATTAAGCGCTTTAACAGCAGATTAGGTTTAACAATGGGGCTTTTGCAGCCGCAATCCTATCATAACTACAGCTGCAAGACTTGTGGCTAGGGGAAAACATTTCTTATTAACCCTCTCAGCAAAAGTATTTAGGAGTTCTCCTATACCATTAACATGTTGTTTCAAAGTATTTTATTTTGAAACAGTCTGAAATGACCATGTTATTTTAAATGTGCTTGGCCCAGAAGGCTGAGGAACTTGCTCTGCATTTGGGGTCCTGTGTCTATTCATTAAGATCAATAACTTTTATATATTGTCAGATTTTTGTCTGAGGGAGTAGAAAGTGATGAATACAGACACACTTATCATCAGCGCACGTAGCATCTTGCAGTTCTGTAGGTTCTCAAAGAGGTGGAAATGTCTGTGTCTCACTTGCCAGGCAGGAGTCAGAGCTGCTTTCCCACCCAGAGAGGAGAGTAAGTCAGGAAAGGCTCAGATGTTGCTGAGGGTCCTCACCTCGGAGATGTACTGTTGTGAGTAGGGGAGAAAACGCTGTTACAGGATGTGCATTGATGCGTGTATCCTGAAACATCCACGAACTTCCACTCAGCACCAGTATATTTTCAGTGATAGCGGTGTGTGCCAATGTGGGACATCTGGAAAAGAGCAGGAAGAATCATCTGAAGTCTACAAAAATGAGCTAGAGGAAGGATTAAATTAGTTAATGTTGTTCAGCCTCGAGAAGACAAGAACTGGGGAATGGGAAGTGGAAATAATCTGCTCTCCATGCCTGTGCTGGATAAGACATATAGTAGACCTGAATTACAGCAAGGAAGAGATAGCTTAGATGTTGGAGCACTTCTTCAGAGCCATGGTAGCCATGTCTATGATGAAGTTAGCTGGCTGTCGGAAGTGAGTTCTTCCTGCCTTGGAGCAGAGGGTGGATTCCGTGAGAGCCGGTGGGTGGCACTGGGCAGGTGCCCTGCCAGGCTGCTGCCTTTGTCCCTATGGATCTCTCAGCCTGTAGCCTTAAAGACCTGCACAGACTCTGGGACCGCCTTGAGGAAATCAAGCAGAAAATGAAGCAGAAAGAAAAACGGATGCCTTAGAAAATTCCAGAAGTCACTGACACTTATAGTATTTAGCAGGTGACAGATCTAGATGTCAGAGAAATTAGGCATACTACAATTCAGTGATCCTTTTCCCAGAATGTGTCAATATCACATCAAGAGCCACTTCAGAACAAGGAAAGAAAAAAGAGGTATTTTTAAAAAGGAAGCAACCTTCAGGCTATTTCTTTTACAGAACAGAGCTTGCACATATGCCTCAGGATTTTTCCTAGATCCATGCGGGGTTGAAAGAAATGACCTGCTTTTTAGGAGGGTGCAAGATTTTCTCCATGCTATCTGACCTCAATCCTCAACGACCTTTTGAACTGGTAGTTATGTGTCACATTTGGTGTACTCCTTGACATTCTTTTTTTTTCGAATTTAAAAAAGTGTAGAGGGGGAAGTAATGTTAGCTAATGCCCTCGTTATAATGATCAAGAGACAGACAAACTTCATTAATGGATGGGCATCAAATTCATTTGCTGTCAGCATGCATGAGAGAAAAGATTTAATATTTCAAACCTTTAAGCTCTGCAAGAGAATGTATCATTAAAGCACGGTTCACTGATCATGGAGTGCTTGGAGCTCCGTAGGAGGACTGTGAGTGTTATAGACTATAGAGAATTGTCTGATATTATTAGTTTAAGCAGGCCAACACTTACTGTGACTTGAACTGTTAACGCTTCCTTTTCCCTTTGTTTCCCTGTTCTGTTCTCCCTCCAGCATTGTCAGTGACAAAACAGGAGACAAGAAGCTGTAACCTGCTCCCCGTCTCTGGGCATTAATCAGTTTTAGGGAAATAAATTCAGGAATTTGTCTGAAAATAAATGAACCAACAAGAGGTATTGACATTAATTCCTTACCTAGCTGCTGCTTTTGAGCTAACATCCAGCTTGGTTGCTGCTTGTTAAACAGCAGTGCAAAAAAAACCTTGAGATGATAAAAAAGAAATCTTGTTACGTGGACAGGTCTTCAGCAAGTGGTTGAGTGATTTAGTTGGAGTGTTGTGCCTTGATGTGGCTAAAAGGAAAATAATGAAGCCAAGCAGGGGGTCAAGAGCAACGCGAAACAGTGATTAAAGCTGTTTATGTCTCTTTGTTGGCATGGATACAATCAAATAAGCTCATTAGACATTTTGAATTGCAGAAACATAGCTCAGAAAGCAGCCTGAAATAATATCTGCCATTGCACTTGTGTAGAGCTTCCCTCTGTGCTGTGCCAGCTAGTTTTAGCCTTCAGATAGGCGATACGTTCTTTTAAAGGAACAAATGAAGTGAATGGAGATATGTTCCAAGATTTTTAAGGAATTCAGAGTGGATATGAATCTCATGTTAAATAAAATGCACGTCAGAGGTTAAGATATTAGGGGAAAATGCTGAAGGTTACTTTTAGCAAAACTTAGTTGTTTTTAAATGGGGTCTTTTCCAGGTAACCTGAAGAAATGAGATCTTCCCCAAGCATGCTTGTGTGTGCTGAACTACTTACACCCTAATGGCAACCTTGCCCTTAATGGGTCCTAAATTAAACAAAACTCGGTGTTAATGCAATCACTGCCCAAAGGTTTGCAAAGTCTACCCCTGGACTGCTGAAACACAGAGGGAGAGCAGTGTCCATGCACTCCTTAGCCAAACTTTGAAAGCAGAGGGCTTTTGGACTATATCCTTTAATTGCACTGTAAATTTTGTGCTCCTCTTAGTAACGCTTCCTCCTCTGTCCTTTGTACGCTCTGTGTGTAGGACTGGATCTAATTTGTGACTGGTTTTGGAGAGCTGGTGAGACTTTTGCCAGCAGTCACGTAAATGAATAACTTTAAGGTCAAGCTATTGATTGTAAGAACCATAAAGCTCAAACAGTGTGTTCTCTTCATTCATATAAAGTCCCTCATGCATCCAAGCTGCCTAAGAATTAGACCAGGGACTTTGCTGCTTGTTTCCTTTAATGGTAGATATAGGCCAACACGAATACCAAAGATGGTTGTAAACTGTGCACTCATGCGTCATGGTAAAAGATGCTTTGTGTTTGAGGAACAGCAAAGGGATGTAAGGATGAGATTCAGGTATGCTGGATTCTGACGAATGGGGCTATTTCTAAGTCTGAGGAGAAATCAAGAACGCTCATCGGGTTTTTCACAGTGAGGTCTGGGACTGTCTGCAAGTTGTGCAGACTTTCGGAAGTGTCTGCAGCGATTTGGAAAGGGGGACCTAAGCTCACTGCCTTTGGACAGATTTACCTGCTCTACTTGCATTTCCCAGAGCTGATCTGAAACACGGATTCGAAATGGCTGTAAAAAGTGATGCTAACAAGGAGTGCTGGATGGACTTCCTTTGACCACATCTAAGCTCCTGTCCATCAGAACAGAGCCACAATTTCAGAATCTGCAGGAGTGTATTAAAACTGGCTTTGACTAATAGCTGCAAAGCGGTAAAAAAGAGAGACTTCATATACACACACCTGAACAGAGCAGTTGTATGCTGGACATAGGGCTTAAATCAATTCCCTACACCAGCAAGACCTAAGAACTGTACCTCCTAGTACAGGCTGCTGGGTTGCTTTCCATGACATAGGTGCAGGTAAGACTTAACAAAAGACTCATTTAAAGATGATGAACCTAATCAAGGCTTCAAAGCTCACTATGCCTGTAGGTAACCCTGTGAACCTGACTTCCTTCGTCACCTACTTGAAATTGGACAGCATCACAGTGGCCGATAGCTATTCTTTCAGGTGGGACAAGCATTCACAAAGGGACAATCTCCACCTCTGGCAAAAATGGGAGATTCATATATTTCTCAGGTTTTGAGAAAATTTCCAGAGTTAATATAGCCACTTCTAAGGGAAGCTCGAGACACGCTGACTCAGCAGCAGGGTTTCTGCTGTGCAGAGCAGCCAAAATCCATGTACAAGGCTTTGAGCTGCAGTTGCCTTCTGGCTCCTGTTCCCACACCGGTGCTCCACACCACACTCGTGCAAGCCTGAGGCACTCTCACTTTGCCTCCCTGCATTTGGGTCGTTTTCTGCAAACCAGCAAGGTCCAGGCAGCAGGTGAAAGGCAGTGGTGCTGTGGCTGGGGAGGTGTTCACCTGCTGGGACCTGGTGCTCAGAGCACCCTCTGCCTACAGTGGCTGCACGCTGGATCCTATGTGGTGGCTGGGCTTGCTGGGTGTCCAGAAGACCTGATTGCTGATGGATCTGGAGAGCTGGAATGTCCTTTCCCAGGTGTGGGGTGAGAAGCCATGGGGAGCTGTGGAGATCTCAGAATAGCTCCCTCTGTTCCTCCTTTCTGTGGGATATGAACTTCTTTGGCAGCAGCAGTGTGGTGTGAGTCTGTCTCTATCTGAGAAGTTGAATATAGAAAAAACAGCAGTGCAGTATCTCACCTCTTGTAACACACGTGTAAGCTGGAGCTGTAAAGGTGGGTCTTTGCTAGGCATAAAATACATCCAATTGAACAAAGAATGAAAAAGCCCAGTCTTGGTACAAGGAATATGGCAGAACTGTGAAATGCCTGGGTTTGGCTGCCTCTGCAGATGGGTCTGCTGGTAATTACAGAGTAATTACTCTGTCTCAATGAAGTCAAAGAAATGCCACTTTGAGTGGGTCGAAGTCTGCACTCCAGGCCTGGCTCGGGGAAGGCAGCGTGGTGGTCAAACTTCTGAAACGGGCTGATGACCCACTCATGTCTGGCAGAGGCATCACACGGGCAGGAGCAGGGACAGACATCCTGATGGAAAAAATGCATGATACAGATAGAGATGGGGGCTGGAAAGGCCCTGGAAACCAAATCTAAGCCTGTGAGGTTTTCAATTAATTCAGACTCTTTCTTCAACTGATGTGGTAACTTGTTTCCCCACCATAACTCAGTTTGGATTTTCCTAAACTTGACAGTGTGGCTAATGTGGTCACAGATTTTATATGCCACCGTAAGTGTACATATTTAATGCCTCAGCAATCAAATAAAAATCTGCCGATCACAAGCGCAGCTGTAAGCTGCGTTGCCGATGGCATGTGCTGATGCCCTGAACTCAAAGTGGCTACGTCGGACGCTGCAGAAATAAAAGGAACGGGGAGGCAAAAAATCAGGGCTGTGGGACACACAGGCTAAGGAGCATATGGAAACTGCTGTACCAAGAGGGCTTTGCTTTGATGTGTGCTCCTTGGATAATTACCACGTTAACTAGCTGACAGGAGAATGCTGCAGTGGGGAAGTGGAATGACTCAAAAAATGTCATTGGTATCACTGGGAGAGCAACTGAACAATGGACGGGGTGACTGGGGAGGCTGGAGGCACGGAAAGTGACCCTGGCAGCTGCTCAGGATAGCGCCTGGAAAAAAACATACCCCGGAGGGATAGTCCAGACACACAGGGTTGTCTCTGAGCAGAGGTGCCGGTGGTGGGGACGCAGCCTCTGCCCTGCCTGATGATGGCCAGTTGGGGGATGAGCCTCTGCCACAAACCAGAGTCCACCGGTCTCTTCACAAGCATGGTTAGAGAGTCCTCCATCCAGGAGCCAGGGCTGCGTGCGGAGTGAGGTGAGAAGAGCTGTGGCAGCAAAGCATGCTGCCCAGATCAGAGCTCCCGGGGGAGACAGAAACCTCCTGCTGGGGCAAAGTGACTGTCACCCACCCCGTGGTGGCACCGGCCACAAGGTCAGGCAGCACCACTGGAGCTGCAGACTGGCCCCACGGTCCCTCAGGGGTGACAGCATCTCTCGTTCCACCATCATGAGCTTTTCAGGCTCTGGTCAGGATGAAGAAGGCAGTGCTTAGGAGAGTTTTCAGCCAGCCTTTCTGCCCCAGGAGCAAGGAGCTGCCCCGGGGCGTTCCCTGCCCTGGGGCTGCCTCAGCAGTGCAACCGTGTTGCACAAATCCCATCCCTGCAGCCATCGCCCTCCACCTCCGTGCCCTCGCATCGGGACGTGTCCGGCCTACTTCGGTTTACTCTGCAGCTGGGAACAAGTGTCCCCTGCTTTTCTAAACGAATACTTTGTGCCCGTAGTTATTATTAGAAGTATATCTGAGTCTTGCCAGAAATAAAAGTAATTACAAGCTCCAGGCTGGCACCTTTCTGTCTACCTCCTGCAAATATTTAAATCAGGATTTTGTTACCCAGCGCTTTCGGTGGTTATTTGTTCAGTAGTATTTTTCCACTGCCCACACGTAGCTGTAGATTGTAAAGACCACATCTCCAAACCCAGTGCCCAGAGGGGCAGATCCAAGCAATGCTCTTAACTCTGGTTTCAGCGCTGAGATTCTCTTGCAGATATTGTTTTGCTGCCTGTGCTACAAAGTGCTGGAAGGAGATGTGTCGTATGTGGGGCTGTTCTGGTTTTTTCCCTTTTGCACTGCAACATTGGCATAGACTTTGTCTTTTCAGGTTTTTTGTTTTGTTTTGTTTTCCTGTATACACACGCACACACACTTCTCTTTTAACTTGCTGTGAGAACAAGTTTCATATGACTTTTTCATCTGACAGCCTCTGGCTGAAAATGCTTTTGGCCAGGGATTAATGGATAAACAATCAGTGGCAGAGATTTTAAACGTATTTTTAACATAGCTTTGCAACTGTTCTACAGCAGTGAAGAATCTGCTTTGTTTTCTGTTCTGTAGCAGTCCATCTCTCTCTATCCTCCCAGGTCGGCAGTGACCCAACAAAAGGATCGATGCCAGCCTGATTCCTGCCTGCATGGGGTGGTGCCGCCCCCAAATAGAGAAGCATTTCTGGATGCTCTCCTCTGGTTCTGCTCCAGCACTCTCTGACTTTGAGGAAGAAGATCTCTTCGTATTTTTAAAAAGTGTAAGCTTTGACCACATAATCATAGAATCATAGAATGGTTAGGGCTGGAAGGGACCTTCAAAGGTCATCTAGTCCAACCCCTCTGCAAGGAACAGGGATATCTCCAACTAGATCAGGTTGCTCAGGGCCTCGTCCAACCTGGCCTTGAACGTCTCCAGGGATGGAGCATCCACCACCTCTCTGGGCAACCTGTTCCAGTGTTCTACAACTCTCATGGTAAAAAATTTTTTCCTAATATCCAATCTGAATCTACCTCCCTCTATTTTAAAACCATTACCCCTTGTCCTATCACAACAGGCCCTCCTGAACAGCTCCCCATCTTTCCTGTAGGCCCCCTTGAGGTACTGGAAGACCGCTATAAGGTCACCCCGGAGCCTCCTCTTCTCCAGGCTGAAGAGCCCCAACTCTTTCAGCCTGTCCTCATAGGAAAGGTGCTCCAGCCCTCTTATCATCTTCGTGGCCCTCCTCTGGACCCTCTCCAACTGGTCCATGTCCTTCTTATGTTGGGGGCTCCAGAACTGGGCGCAATACTCCAGGTGAGGTCTCACGAGGGCAGAGCAGAGGGGGAGAATCACCTCCCTCGACCTGCTGGCCACGCTCCTCTTGATGCAGCCCAGGATGCGGTTGGCCTCTGGGCCGCAAGAGCACATTGCCGGCTCATATTGAGCTTCTCGTCCACCAGTACTCCCAAGTCCTTCTCCTCAGGGCTGCTCTCAATCCATTCTGGTCTTGCTTTTGGGTGAAACAGACCCTCTTCTCATGCACCGATTCTTCTCTATTAAACATTTCGCAGAGGCCAAATGGACTGTGCTTTGTTTTGCCGTGCAAGGCCCAGGACGGGTGTTATCCTTCCCTATTGTCAACGATGATCTTTCATAATCCTGTGCTGCAGATTTTGCTTTCTAGGACGTTTACTTTGAAAGCAAAAGGGATGTGGCTGATGTACAACTTCCCTGGCTAATGTGGACACCAGACTGGAGATCTGGGGCCCTTGCCTCGTGTTTATCTACAGCAAAGCTGCACCTTGTGTGAAAAAACATTGAAAAAGCAAACCTTGTTCCTCTCTTGTGATCCAAAGTGCCAGACACAGCAGCCATGGAGAAGTGGACTGCAGAACATCCTACTTACCAGACCTACCAGAAGCATCAGGCTCATCCCAGGTACATGAACATAGAAACATAGAATGGTTAGGGTTGGAAGGGATCTTAAAGATCATCTAGTTTCGACGCCCCTGCCATGGACAGGGACACCTTCCACTAGATCAGGTTGCTCAAAGCCTCATCCAACCTGGCTTTGAATACTTCAAAGGATGGGGCAGCCACACCTTCTCTGGGCAACCTGTTCCAGCACCTCACCACCCTCAGAGTGAAAAATTTCTTCCCTAGATCTAATCTAAATCTACTCTCTTTCAGTTTAAAGCAAATGCCCCTTGTCCTATCACTACACACCTTTGTCAAAAGTCCCTCTCCAGCTTTCTTGTCGGTCCCCTTTAGGTACTGGAAAGCTGCTATAAGGTCTCCCCAGAGCCTTCTCTTCTCCAGGCTGAACAACCCCCAACATGACATGACAGATGACAACTCTTCCTCCTAATCACTGTACTCCTTAGGTTGCTGACTCTCGCATTGGAATACAGAGATTATACAAGTGTTAGGCTTTATATCTCTTACCTCCCCCTCAGATGGAAGTGCATTAAAAAAAAAAAATCATCCCACCGATCCCCAAGAAGATGTGAATAACATAGCTTGGCAGGCAAGCACTTCAAGAAATGAAAGCTCTGAGAAACCTTGCCAACTCCTGAGTTATTTCTAACTTGGTTTCCATCATAATGTGGAAAAGGTTTTGGCAAGGCAGCTCTCAACAGGAGCTGAACTCACCAGACAGAGGCTGCCAGGCAGTGACAATGGGTCACTTGGCACCCTAGGAGCAGAGTGCGAGTGTGTTACGTGGAGCCCAACGTCAACTATGGAGAGAGGAACGGGCTGTAGATGCGCTGCAAGAAAGGGTAGGTGGGATAGAATAATGGGACAAAGTTAACTAGGTTTCCAATCATCCCCAGTGCCTGCTAGTCTCTACCATGTTTTTATGCAACTGGTCTTGGTGTCTCTCTTTCCAGGAAGCCACCAACAGCTTGCATAATATTGTATATAAAGTTTTGAAGGACTCATGGGAGGGCAGGTGGAAGAGAAGACTTTGGAAATCCTTAGAGGACTAGTGGAGTTGTGATGGATGGTATATTTATTCAAACAGTTTTATATTTGCTTAAAAAAATCTGTTTTTCTTCAGAATGGCCACAAAAGTAACTAGTAATGATAAAAGGCCAAGGAGACTGTGTGACATCCAAATGCTTTCCTAGTGATCCCTAATGGGCACCGTGCACTTTCCAGGCTACAGTTAACCTCACCAGGATAGGAAATGCAATAAAATTATAATTTTAAGTCTTGTAGTTCATTAAAATGAAAGAACTTTTCGATTCATTTCAGAATTTCAGGGTGCAATTGAGATCCCAAAACGGGATGCTTCAAAGCACAGCAGCTGGAAAAGCTGCTGAGGGAACAAACACACTATTTCTATAATCTAATAGTGATACTTTTCCACACTGAGTCAATTTATTCTTCCTCCCAATGTCCTTGCTCTGAAACTCACAGGTCTTGTATTTGGCTCATCGTAGGATATGCAGGGTGTAATTAACAACTTAGGTATGTTTGAAGCATTATTTGAAACTGAATAGCATTTTGTGAAAGGAGCCTGAAAGCAGTGTCTGCTGGCTGGATATATTGATCTCATTTTACTCTAGCTCACATCAGGGCTCTGTCACCTTTGGTTAACGCTGCAGCTCACACAGGCAGATCTCTCCACTCTGCCGATCACCGGCAACAGACAGAGCTTCACTTCAGCAGCATGATTAAATTTTCACTTCAGCTTGGGTCCTCATCTGAGCCTGCCCTGTGCTGCCAGACCCTGCTCAGGGACCCTGGGCTCTGCTACCACTCAGGATCCCGCAGGCATGCCGTGCTCTCACTCGCCCTGTGCGGAGGCTCCTCTGGTCTTCTCCTCCCTGCCCAAAGCACGTCGACTGGCAGAACAACTCATTCGAAGGGCGAGCTTAGAGCAACTACTAAAAACACCCAAAAGGATCCCATCCCACATTTGCAAAGGCTGTACTGGAACTTGTGCAGCCAGGGAATGGCAATGGGCTTGCCCCACTGTCCCAGTCTGTGAGTGGTCCCTGACAATCGGGGAGACACAGCTACTGGCAGCCAGGCATGTGACCTGCCCAACAGCAATTTCTTCTCTGCAGCAGAGCAAGTGACCTATATGAACAGCCAAAAGGGATTGACCAGTCTTGTATGTCAAATATCAGCTGACTGCAGTGAACTGCTTGCAAGGGATACAGCGGCCAAGAATTACTCATGGAAATAATTCCACAATCAGCTTTGAATAAGCAATAACTATAGGAAAACTGTAAGCTGTTCAAACAACTCGGAAAAAGGGCCTTACGACATGCTATCAACTCAGCTTCTGCCCAGGGCTTCATTTCATGCCTTAATTACTGTAATCTTCAGCTCTGTGGCCTCGGTGGCTCCAAACATACTCAAAGAAAAGGATGTTCTCATGCTGCTGTTTTCTGAAGCACTCTGTTTCTCCCATCTAACTTCCACTGTCCTCTTAAGCTTTGCCTACACTGCAAACCACACGCATGTGTGCACCGCTGATGCACCTTGGTTTGAACTCGTCAGCTTGCACAACAGGGCCAAGCTCAATGCAGGAGCATTTCCCCGGGGTGGCAGCTGAGTCCAGCGCATCCCGCAGTGCTTTGAGTTGCTGCAGTTTATTGCACAAACAGTATGTGAGCTTGCCAACGTAAAGGCAGCTTAGCTGTCTTCAGAAACAGTAGCCACTTCTCCAGATGATGCAAAGCATACTTTACGTCTGTACCTATGAGGCTACCTACTGCTTTGCCCTATGCTGTCTTTCAGCCCCCATTTCCTACCCTGAAATCCACCCCTACTCTTGCAGCATCATTACCTTGGTTTCTCCTTGTGCCCTTTCCATGCATGGTGCTCCATGCTCCGGCCCGCCCTGGTGATCTCTCAGAGACCCCCTGGCAAAACCACAAAGTGCCTCCCCTCACCTGCTTCAAATCCTCCCTCCACATCGACATTTGAAGGGAAAGTCCCATACTGGTGGGCTGGTGAGGACACTTTCCTCCTAGAGATAAGCAAGGCTGCATGAGCCAGCTGTCACTTGTCACCACATCCTCCATAACTTCCCACCATAGAGCTGTCCCTACACGGGGAGAGGGCTGTGTTACCCCAACAGCTCTGCTATTTTCTCAGGAAACCCTCTGGGGAAATACCCCAGTGGCCTCCTGGGCTAATGTGTTTCTTCTGTACCACTGTTTGTCTTGGTCTGCACCTCAGGGTGTGTTTAGACTAGGTTAAAGGTTGTTTTAACTTGTATGGGGAAAAACCCTATTTGGGCAGCTTTTGGGGAAAGCTAACCCTGAAGTTACCTCGCACCAACAGTAAAACAGCTAGAGGTTGACTGAAAACTGAATAATTCTTGTTAAGAGTGTCTAAATCCATTTGCCAGACCTGTATACCATCAGATGTTGGAGTATCCTGAGATTTAGCTTCAAGTGCCCCCTTTCCCCTCTTAAATGTCATATAATCTATACAAGACAAGAGGTACTGTTATGAGGGTGGCTTGACCTGCTGCATTAAAACACAGATCGTAGCTGAGGAATTTCTGTATGAAGCCCATAACCTCTGGCTGAACTGGAGTGTGCTTTTCAGAAAGGAATCCAGGCTTTTGCTGAAAGACACCCCCCAGCCCACACAGTCCACATCCGCTGTAGGTACGCTGCTGAAATACTCAGCTGTCCTCTCTCTCTGTTTGTGTGTTTAAAAACAAAAGCCACCAAAGATACTTTTGGCCAGATTCCTGTGGGGGACTTCAGTATACAAAGTGCCAGTTACATGCTGAAGACCTGCAAGTGCTGGTACTTCCAGAGCAGTGGTCTGTTGTTTCCTAAACTTGTCAATGCTTACGGTTTTACTGGTAGAGAAAGTACACACAGATGAGCCCTCATATCATAGGCAACGGGCCGGTCAGACTCATGTCCAACCCCTGACATATCTGTGCACCATGTATCTCCCTGTCCATCTTGTCTCTGGAGTTGTTTGAGACTCGCATGATGATACAAAACCACAGACACCCCACTTCTTCCTTCCTGCTGTTTGGTAGCATATAGGTGCCCCCATTGGGGGTGTGGGAGGCCAGGTTGAAGCTCCTCTCCTACCTCACTTGGAGCAGAGGTTTGAGTTGTGATCTCTTAGAGATGCCCTAACCACAGGATTTTCAGAGATGCTCCCATAACTCTTACCAGCTAAACATTCATAGGCCAGAAAGTATTAGGAATTCCCCTAATCAACTACTTTATGAAGAGTCGACCTGGTTAACTGGGAGAGAATGAGTTGCATGTTGCAGAATACTATATCACCGCAATGAACCTAATCCTACTCTCAACTTGAATTTGAACCAAATTCCAGCTGCTGTCTTTCATCATACTTCTGATGTCCAAATTAAAAAGCAATTAACTGCTTACTTTTAACCTCATGTAGGTACCTGGTCTGCAGTTCTCTGGTTGCTTCAATTGCACAAATGCAAGTCAGAGCTCCCTGTCTTCCAGACCTGATGATTGGTCTGTGGTGTCTCAGCATCGGTATTGTAGGTCCTGCAGTGAGCTGTCCTGAACACAGGAAAATGATTGTTCCTCAGTCAGATTGGTTCTCCACTCACTCATAATGCAGCTGTAAAAAGAGTGGACGCGAGGGAAATTCCCGGAAGAGTGGGGAGGAGAGGGGACTGAAGGTCTGAGCTGACCTTTCCAGTGGCAGTGAAGACTCCTCTAGGGTCACAGCAGACTTGTATTCCTCAGTGGACCTGCCTGAGAGATCCCTCAAACTCCCATGAACTCTCCAGTGGCTGAAATCCAGGTGAAACACGAATTAACTGAAATGGGAGAACTCTGCAATTCCTAGCCAGAGCTGTGTGAGTCTGGCAGGGCTAGACCCAAATTTCTTTGGTGCATGGCAGTTTTGAAGGACATGCTTCCAGCACAGCTAAGGAGAAATCTTAGCCTCTGCTTTAACTGGGTTAACAGGCACACTGCAGCTCACTGTGGGAATTGGGCTGTCCATGAGTTGCGGTACCTCTGGCTTCTTAAATCATTTTTTGGAAAGTGGAGGAATAGTCCTTCATTCTTCTTTTGAGGACAGCTAGAAATATTCTGAGGTGCATAAGGAATATAACCAAAACATGAGACTCTTCTTTTTACTGCTGTGGCTACTACAAGGAGCAGAACTGCTGCAAAGACATTTTGTGAAGGATTTTCATTGGACTTTTCTGCTGCTTTTCAGTGCTAGATTGACTCCGACTTGCCCTGCAGTGCACCGAATTGTCCTGGTACACCTGGTAAAGCTGGACACCTACTGCTTTATTTCTTTCTTCTCTGCTCTCCCATCTCTGCTCTATCAATGCCACAGACCTTTGGAAAATGTTTCTGAAAAGGTCATATCTGTGGGTATGGGGCTTTGGGGATAGGTAAAAAGAGACTTTCTGTTATGAAATTCAGATTTGGTGAAACCTTAAGTTTTCTAGAGTTGTTCTCATCTTACCAAAACCTTTCCAGTTGGAGCAAAAGTAGGAATGAGAAGGAATATCCTATCCTGCCTGCCTGTAGTTAAGATGTACCATGCCACATGATTCACATCCATGAAAGAGGAACAGCTCCTTCAGGAGTCTTTACAGGCTATAGCAGAGAGGAGTATGTAGTGCTATTCTAGAGTTACGCTACTCTAGTGTTCTGAAGGGCTCTAGGTTAACTTTTAGTGGACCTGTAGTGTAAGTCTTTCTTCCCTGTAGTCCAAATTCATGCTATAAATCTGTAGAGACAAGAGGATGTGATTAAAAGTTTCAGGGAATTGATCTAATATCTTGCTGCTAACAAAAGGCATGCTCAGACTGGTGCCCCTGGTTGTGAGAGCCCTCTGGCTCTGGCTTGTGTGACAGCCTGATAAGATGATGCAATGTGCCATCTGCTAGAGAACTAACTCAGCAGAAGGAATTGATTAGATTTCTGCTGGGCTAGTCAGCTGAGCTGGTCCTGCCATGACCTGGTGAGTGCTGGAGAGGGTGCCAGGGGAGCAGGAGGAGGAGGAGTGGTGATGGGAGAGGGCTCACCCATGCTCTCTCTGGAGGGAGCCAGATACGGGGGTTGTGCAGCTGCTGAAGTCAGTGGAAGGGCCTTGATTCTTAGACGGCACATTCTGGAATAACTTACTTGCTGCGAGAAACAAATATAGCCCCCTCTCCGAGTTCTTTTTTTCCAATTTATCACGGAAGCTCTGTTGGAGACGACAGCCACACAAGTGTACCCAGGTCACAAAGAGGAAATTCTTGAGCAATGCAACCAGTTGCGGCTCATGAAGGTGCTTTGCAAACCCAGGTCATGTAAGATGCTGAGAATGTGTGGCTCAGTAACTTCAGTAGGAATTAATTTTCTTTTGGATTATTCTGGGAAAGGATAATTCTGCTTTATGACCAGCCAGTTGCATTTCTTTATGATCGCCTTTCTAGGTGTCTGCATATCATTCTGATTCTCACATTAAGCAATTAATTCCTTGATACTTTTTTGACTTCATCTAGCAAGATGAACTCTTCTGTTATTCACCCTTCATCCCCAAATCAATTCATCTTCTTGATAAAATCAGCAAACCAACTACATCCAACGCCAGCAATATCTGAACTTTATTAGGTCACCCAAAGTAGTGGATAATAAAGTTAGAGAGCTGGGTTTAGCAGAGACAGCATGCTGATTTTCACTCCAGAGTATGTCTCTGCAGTGGAGCTATAAAACCCCGGACATAGTGCAGAAGTGCTAATGGACCCTCAGTTTCAGTGCCACTATCAGGCAATAATATCTGTAATAGCAGCTAACAAAGATACAATCAACCAAACTTTGAATTCAGAGTTCAGCAACTGCTCCCAGGGTTGGAGCAGAGCTCATTTATTTTCTTCTCTTCATTCCACTAGAGCAGCTCCAAGCCGTGACAGCACATGGGGATAATTGAAGCAAAAGTGCTCAACCCTGACTGCCCAATCTTCTCATAAAACAATCCCAGGATTGTTCTGGGGACCGTTGGCACAACAAACCTTGCACTGCAAATTTTGCTCTGTAATTAGCAAGCAGTTGCTGTCATGCCTGTCGGATGGGTTTATGTGACGAAGTGAATAGAACAACAATTGACTGTCTTCCCTTGCAACCAAGGAGAAAAAAACGCTTTGAGTGAAGCTGACAATTATGTAAAAGGAACTAAATGAATTTGGCTTATGGTTCACACTTACCCCTCACAGATGGAAGGCAGGACCTCTGAGGCCCGTTTCTGAGTCCTTGCCCCTTTGTACCTGACTAGTTGCTGGCTAAGTGCCTAATGAGGCTTAGAGGAAACAATCCCAGTACTGAGGGCTTTTTATTGTCTTTCTTGTCCTTATAGAACAGTGAATTACCACGTGGTTTGCATCCAAGTTCAAAATCTGATCTTATCACCCAAAGCTGATGACAGACACAACTGCGCTTTCATAAAAAGCAGAAAGACTAGTGATACCATGAGTTGGACAATAAAGATAGGTAGAAAACTGAAGAAGCTTTGGAAGTCTGAGGTACTCCATTACACATGTGCCTTCCCAAGCTATCTACACACAAGGCGGTCATGTTAGGTGTTTCCCACTCACCCACTGATGGTAGTGGTGGAAGCAGCAATGTTGAGGGGAGTCTGGGTATAACACTAGTCTTTTCTAATCTTGTCTAGAGTAAGCCTCACAAGGAATGTAGAAACTCTGGCTCTCTGTGGGCAGTAACAGCTGGAGCTGCTGCTGGAACTGATAGAAAAACAGGCTTAGAGAATAGGAAGTCTTAGAGATTAATACATGCTGATCCTGATCTCATTGCAATAGGAAAGCACTTAAGGCCAGGGATGAGCAAACGGGGCTATGTTTTGCATTCTTTTGAATTCTTTCTTTTGCTCTGAAATGCACAAGATGTAGCTCAGGAGATGGCGTCCCAGTATAATATGACATGTGGGAGCATGATTGGGTTTGGACTGCAAGCAGAAAGACGTTTTACTGTGCTTATGGCCCATAGAATTGCCTGAGGACCAAAGAGCTCCTGTCACCCACACCTGGGCACCTCCTCTGAGCATTCCAGACTCACCAGGGATAGTTAGAGCACTGCTGCCCAGGGACCTCAGTGAATCCTGACATGCTGGAAACTGACTGAGTGAAGGGATTAAACTGGTAAAGGCAGAATTTGGGATGTGTAAAATGAATGAGCTGAGGCTGTGGGGTAAAGCACAGACATGCAAGAGCTGCCTTTTCTTTGCTGCTGCCCGAGTCTACCCTTTCAAACAGCCCTGGCTGGGGAGGATGCTTGACTGAGTTATAGGTATCAAACTGCATCACTGCTCTCCTCTCTGTGGTGCAGGAGAGGTGTACAGAAACTCCGGCCCTGCACATGGCATCCCAGCTCTCACTGCACGTTGGCTCTCCTTCCCCAGTGCTCCTCATGCTAAACACTTCATTTTCTCAGGATCTTCTGGCTTCTGCATCACTCGCTGCTCTGTCTGGTTACAGCAGTGTCCTTCTCCTTTGGGAAACTTTGTCTAGTTTACCATTAAAAGTCATTCAATTTCTTAGCAGATAGTGAATATCAGGGTAAGGATAGCACTGAACCCCACTGGTGCTAGCTTTATGTTTGGCTCCTTCTGCATTAACGGATCCTACCTGTGTGTCTAATGGCAGGGTTATGAGCATATTGCACAAAATAAGTACCTTACATATCTGTGGACATGTAATCTTGCCCTTTCCTTATTCACTCTCCTTCCTGTGCGTCTCTGTGGATTTGTGCTCTGAAGCTACCCAAAACAGATCTGCCCCCTCAATGCACCAAACCTGTAAGTTAGGTCTTTGAAATACTTGTTTATAAAAACCTGGTTAAATTCAGGTCCAAACATTTGGGCAGAATCCCAGTGCTTTCAGTGCAAAATTCAGTTGTCTCCATTCCAGCTGTATCTGTCTCTTTCAAAGTGACACGACCTTTTTCTAACTGTAAAATCAGCTCATTATGCAGTTTTCAAAACCGGCTGTAGATGTTGGAGCTGAAACTGTGTCAAATACTGAAGGCTTCAGCTTTTTTAAACTGTAAGTGTTTGAAAGGGAGAGAGAAGGGAGGATTGTACTTGAGAAATATTTTCATGTAGTGCAAAAAACCAGCTGGCAGACACGGGTGGCTCTGTTCTGTGACTTTACAGAAGCTTTTATCAGAAACTTTCATAAAACGAAAACCCAAGAGGACCTGGGGAATGGGGGGGAGGCTACAAATGCTGTTTGTCTTTTCTGCTAGTGATAGCTCACACACACCAGCTCCCCTGAGGTACCAACACAGTGAAGACAAGACACATTAGTTTTACTATGGAATAAATTCACTGAGAGGTTTAGGGCTGACTCATCAAATTTATCTTGTGATAAAATGAAAGTGCTCTTATTTTCCCTGTTTTCTTCGATTTCCTTAACAGGCGTTAGTCGCCCCAAGGCAAAAAAGCACCTTTAGCACGGAAGTCAAGCCAGAGGGTCCCACTAAATTCACTGGAGAATAGAATGTGACACAATGTTTACTTTCTCTTCCAAATGCATTATTTATATGAATGTTGTAGCAATTATGTGATTATACAGAAGTTAATGCACGACAATAAACCAAAGGATCATCAAAGAAATGCTAATGGCAGGGAATGTTTTTTGTTTAAATTGTGGATTCACATTTCTTTTTCCCTTTTCCTTGAGGGCTACAAGAAGAGAAAAATTGCAAACCTAATAAAAGATCCTGCAAATGTCAGATCTTTGAGTATAGGAAAGGAAATGAAATCCATATTCCCATCTCTCTGTCTCTCTCTCTCACCTCCCTTCAAATATGAACAGCTTCAGAAAATGGACTCATTTGTTTCACCTTTTTTTTTTTTTTTGGCCTAAATGGTTATGCGGAGCATAACAAGAGTGAACACGTGGCTCTAGGGTGAGGGACCAGGTGGGCTTCTCTTTAATCCTGCCTGGGAGAGTGAAGGGCTTGAGGTGGGCTGGACAGATCCTTCAGGGGAACACCTGGTTGTACAGATGGTGTTGACAACAAGAGTTCAGCTTTTACAGCCATAGGACTTTCTCTGAGAATTGGGGACTGCTAAGAAGAGATGAGATTCACCTGATCAATCTGGGCAAAACATCTTTGCTAACAGACTGACCAACCTGGAGAGGAGTGATTCAAACCATCAATGACAGAGAAGGGAGATGACAGCTCACAAAGAAGTGATGAAGTGGCAGACCAGAATGGCAAGCAAAGGGCACAGGATGGACTGGACAAGAGAGACCTCGAAGCCAACAGCAAAGATAGAGGGGATCCCACCCCAAGCATATGCACACAGATAAGGAAGAGGAGTCCAGAAGAGATGGTTGATTTGCAAGGGTCATCTCCTCCAAACTCAGGAATGGCCAATCCCAATATTCAGAAAATCAAAGGCAGAAGGAGGCCTATATGGATGGACAAGGTGCTCCTGACAAAACTCAAGCATAAAAAGGAAGCACATGAGAAATAGCAATAGAGTCAGATGACATGGAAGGGATACGGACACATAGTCTGACAGTGCAGGGGTTGTGTTAGGAGAGGCCATTTGGGGGTCCTTGACAGGCTGGAGAAATGGGCTGATGGGAACTTGGGTCAGGGCAATCCCAAACGTGGATACAGACTGGGCAATGAGTGGATTGACAGTAGCCCTGCAGAGAAGGACTTCAAGGTATTGGTGGATGAAAAACTGAATATGAGCCAGCGATGTGCAGTTGCAGCCCAAAAAGCCAATCACATCCTGGGATGCATCAAAAGAAGTGTGGCCAGCAGGTCAAGGGTGGTGATTCTGCCCCTCTACTCTGTGTTTGTGAGACCCCACTTGGAGTACTGCCTTCAGCTCTGGGGTCCCCAGCATAAGAAAGACATAGACCTGCTTGAGCGAGTTCAGAGAAGGACCACAAAGATGATTAGGGGGCTGGAACATCTCCCCTATGAGGACAGGCTGAGAGAGTTGGGGCTGTTCAACATGGAGAAGAGAAGGCTCCAGGGACATCTTATAGCAGCCGCCTAGTACCTAAAGAGAGCCTACAGGAAAGATAAGGAGAGACTCTTTATCAGAGACTGTGGCGATAGGATCAGGAGTAACAGTTTTAAACTGAAAGAGGGTAGATGTAGGTTAAATCTAAGAAAGAAATTCTTCACTCTGAGGGTGATGAGGCACTGGAACAGAGAAGTTGTGGCTGCCTCATCCCTGGAAGTGTTCAAGGCCAGGTTGAATGGGGCTTTGAGTAACGTGATCTGGTGAAAGGTATCTCTACTCATGGCAGGGAGGATGGAGCTAGATGATGTTTTCCACTCAAATCATAATACAATTCTACGAACCTCATGAAATTTAACAAATGGGAGTGTCAAATCATGGAATCAGGTTGTACAGACAGACCTGATACTTCTTTAATCATTCTATTGGCATATTATTTACAGTTACACTGTACAAACTTCTGAGTTCAGAAACCTGCAAAGTGAATTGGGTTCACCTTGATGCAAATTACTTAAGATGTCTTTCTTTTCTTCCCTCCTGCTTGTCCCTCGAATATTGTATTTGCTGCTCCTTTTCCATTGAACAGTAACACATTAAGGATTTACAGTTCCCAGCCTGACCGGTAGTTCCACGTTTGGAGTATTAAGAAGAAATTCTCTGCTTCAAGAGAGTGAAAGCAAATTGATAGGCAAGGGGAAGGGCTGTGACAGGAAAGCTTCTTGTACCCCAGGGCTTTGCAGGAGCTTTCATGGAGCGCATGTGTTAGGAGGGACTCTGCCTGGTCTCAGCTGTGCCTTAGCACATGCAGCCTCAACCTGCTCAGCTTCTTCTGGACACACAGGAGGCAGCAATACTGCAAAGCTTTCCCTACAATGTCTTCTGGTTCCTCTGCCTGCAAAAATGGTGGTGCAGGACTGGGGCCATCAGGAGTTGTAGTGTCTACTTCAGCGTGAAGGTTCAAGGTGAAAAAACAGAACATAACTGTTCCCCTGTCTGTGCCAACTCAGATGCAAGTGAAATTACTCCCTTGCTTCTGAGCCTTGATAATGCAAGTGAAGGTGTGAAATCTGAAACCATGGATTTTCGGGTTAGTGGGCACAAAAGCTATGGCGTAAACAAGCTGATGGAGAAAACTGCTTGTACCGGCAGAAATATTCTCTGTTAAAAGAACAGGAATTGGGTAGTTTGCAGCCAAGCCTTTGCTGCATGTATCCCTTAGAATACAAAGCACAATAAAGCAAGCCATGCAGACCTTTATTAGCATCAATCCTGTGTGGTGATCCTTTAGCTGAAGTTCCAGGGTATGCAGCACCCAGGAAACCCAGCTTTGCATCCCAAACCCTCCTGCTTGTTGTCACTGCCTGCTTGACAATGTGTTGCATTGCTGTGGTGAGCACGGGCATGGTGGGAGATAAAGTAAGAGCTTTTTGAAAGTCAGTGGGAGCCTGACTGCCTTGAAATCAATGACAAGGGTTTCAGTCCGGAAATGCACTGCTGCTTAGCGGGAGGTGGGACTGATGGTGATGGCTTTGAAAGCGTGGGTCTGTTCCAGCCCCTCTGCCCCGTGCGGTGCAGTCGTCTCTGCCAGACTGGGGACCCTCAGAGTACTTCCGACCTGGAGCATGCCTTGACCCGCTCTTTCCTCCCATGCAAGGTATCCATGGGACAGCAGACACAGACTATGGGCTGTAAAGCAGGTTTTGTGGTTTCTTTGGACTTTTCAAATTAAGTGAGACAGTCCAGATTTGTTGGGGAAATCCAATTTAGAACAGGGTTTTTTAGTGGTGACTCAGAGCTGAGTTATTTCTAAACAGTGAAAAACATTGTGTCCTGCAACTCATAGAAGATAAGTAACTAACATGTTATGCATACTGGAATGTGTTGTCTCTGGCACTGAAAAGATCCCAAATTTTGCATCTCAAATAGTATCAATGAATGTTATAGGCTGAAATTCTGCTCCTATTTTGAACTGTACAACCCCATACAGCTCTTAGCTGAATGCCGTAATTTTTTGATTAAGAGTTTGCTTTGGTTCTGTTTTATATCCTACTACTGTTAACTTTTTGGGGCCCATTCCACTTTCTACTGAAGTTAATCAGGATTTTCACATTGAGTTCAGGGTGAGCATAACTTGACCTTTACTGAATGTCTATTGGAACTGGAAGCCAGCCTTGTGCTCTGGATACCACTATTTTATTTTCTGTTGGAGACTATGCCTGAGTTATACGAAAACTAAAAACTTGGCAGGAATACACCCTAATAGATTACTTTTTGACTCTGAGAGGAGTTCAGTGAATATTATTACAATTCTAGCACTAGCTTTTTTTACCTCTGGCTTCCAGTTGGTGTCTTGTTCTCTGCAGGCGTCAGTATGAGACCTGAAGACCTTAAGCAGCTGGGTAGAATAGTCTCAGTTCTGTAAACTAGCACTAGACTTCCTGTGACTTGGAAATGTGCCAGAGAGGAGGCAACGCTGCTGCCTGGTGAGCGGGGCAAGCATGAGAGCCTGTGTGTATAGCTAACGCTTAGCCTGGCGGAAAGGGCTCTTCTAAAGCTATGCATCCACATTTTGGTTTTACTCTCCTCTTCCTCAGTAAAAAACAGTAGATTAAACATCTCCTTGGCTGGAGAACCAATCTTGTGGATAATCTGAACTCAGAAGCTGATGCTTTGCTGAAAAAACACAGGTAAGGTGAGTGAAAGGGATCCGAGAAAACTCCAAAAACTATGAAATTAAACTAGTTTTACTGTTTTGGTAGCACAGGAAATATGCAGATGTAGGCAAAATAATAAACATGCTTACATGAATTTATTTTTCTTGGATCCCTCATTAAGCTTGAACACTTTTTTTTACTGGAGTACAAAGGAATCTCTGTTTTTGCGTTCTCTCCTCCAGATCAAAGATCCTTCTTCAGGTGAATCCAGGTTATTTCTTCCTCACTAAATTACAATGTCTGTAATGTAAGATGTCTCAGAACGTGGCCTAGTGATTCAGAAAGGCCAGTGGGAACAAACAGAAATGTTACAACAAGCAGAGGGAGTATTGCTTTATCCTCCTCCTCCCCACCATTACCTCCCATTTCCTCCCTGTCTCCTTGGTTCTGGTTGTCCAGTTGTGTCAGCACCCGTCAGCGGTGCCAGACTCCTTGGCTCAATCCCCAAACCAACCTGAAGAGACTTGAACTTGTTTCAGACGCTTTCTGGGAAAATGCTCAGAAACTTTTCCTGGGTAGACCTCTCTTATGGATACCTGTTTTAGACTAAATAGACCAAGACACTATTTGACTCTAGAGAATGGCAGTTAAGGTACTTGGATGGCAGAGGAAGGAAAGACGGCATTCAAAGTCTCCTTCAGGGCAAGGTTAGGTCCTTTGCTGTATATGAAGGGCACAATTTGAGAAACAGAAACTGGGATGCTCAGAAATGGATGCCCAGAAAATTTATACTTATGCACGCAGAGCACTTTACTCTTGGCTACTTATGCAGTACTGAGTGAGGGCTTTCAGAGTCTAAATTTTGGACTTCGCTACCTAAAGTAGTACTTAGGCAGCAACTATGTATTTAGCTCTCTCTGTGGACAGTGCTCACAGGGAACTAAACTTGGAGTTGCGGAGTTTGGGGTTAAGCTTATAGGGAGTACTGTATTCTAAATTTGAACTGAAACACTTTCTAACTTTGCCACCAAACATAAAACCCCAAATCTATGTTAGGCTTGAAACACTTCGTATGTAATGTGAAGCCACAGGAGATTTATTTTTTCTTTTGGAATGTTTGAGGCAAATCGTCTGAGTCTTTCAGATTTAAAATGCAGAGAAAAACAGGCACGTTTCTGACTGCTAAAAATACACTCTAAAGAGAGTAAAGTCAGTAGGTTCAGGACAAACTCAGTGACCTTGTAGAAAGGACAAGGAGATCCCGACAGCTAGTCTAGACGGTAGCACTACACTGGATCATCTGAAGGCAGGGTGTACAAGGTGCCTTAAGACAAAACCTCTTCTTCTAGGACCTGCTTTGCAGTCAACAAACCTTCCTAACCAGGAGTAGCTCCACTTTGCAGGGAATATGTTTGTTTTCAGTTTATGTGTACATTGCTATTTTTCTTTTGGCAGGTCTCCCACTCTTGCCTCACCACATTGCTTCATACTTGTCAGCTTCTCTTTGTACCTGGGTGCCCTCCGCTGCTCCTTGGTCATCTTGACCAGATGTCATCTCTGTTTAAATGGTGGCAGGCAGCCAGGGAATTCTCCTTTGCAAAACCAGAAAAAATAGTGAATTTACAGCCAGCACAATAATCCTACATGGACACCTTTGGAGAGCCTGAAGTTGATTGCTGTTTTCCAGAACTGGCGTGTTCAGTCCTGTCGGCAGGAGAGTCACCCAAATCCTAGTGCACACCTCTGAGCAGTCGGTGGAAAGGATGCTGCTAACTGTGAGTCAAGGAAGAAGAACGTCGTGGGGAAGTACCTGAGATCTGGGGATCAGTGTGCACACCCCAGGCAGCCTACAACCAGGAGCTGTAATGACTGTGCCCTGCACTGCCATCCAGCTGCAGAGGGAGATGTGCACTGAAATGCTCGCTTGTTTTGGAAAGAGCTAAGACGTTTCCTTTTTCTGCCTGGCCAATCTTTAAAATGCTAATTTCCTTGTAATATCAAATCCCATAATCATCGGTCACCTGCATAATCTTGATAATTTTCTTTTCAGGGTTATTTCCCAATCTTTCTCTCTCTCACTGTGTTATGATCTCCTTCAAGAAATGGGCACCAGAGAAGCCAGAAAGTTCAGTGCATTTCGTGTCAAGCAGGTTTATTGTAGCACAATTACCACAGTCTCCTATTAGTTTTATAGTGTGTTTTTATGCTGATTTGAAGGTACCAGCTGAAAGTGTAATGCAATGATAGCACTCCAGTTTGATGTGGGTCATGAAGGGCAAAACTTCTCACTAAGGACTACCCTTTGAGGCCCAGCTCACACCACCCAGCTCAGTAGTAATATTGTTTCTCCTCTCACCTTCTCATTGCCTTTTGGAGTACAAACAGTCTTTGTGTGCCAAAGACCTGTGCTGGGCTGATGCTGCATGAGCAGGAGGGCAGCTGGGAAGTGTGGTGAGGGCAATTGCTTGGTGGCTGAATGCTGCCATCTGACAACAAAGTGCTTTGCTCCCATGTCAAGGATTATACAAGGAGGGAGGTGGTTTCAAAGCCTCCTCCTGTCCTGAAGCAAACATCAGAAGAGGAACTGCCGTCTCAAAAGAAAGGAAGAAAATTAGCATTTTGTCAATGGCTGGGTTAATTTATGTGACTCCATCTATTTTCAAAGCAGTTTAAACTATTGCTATACAACCACTGGAGAAAGACCAACACATGGAGAAAGCTCAGGATCTTGTCGCTGTTAGACACTTCTCTTAGGGTGGGAAGGCACACTGAGCAAAACCACCCTGAATCAACATCTGCTCACACTCCTCCTCCAGCTCCTCAGTTTTCCATGTAATCATAACCTTCAGGAAGCTGCTGTCAAAGTCAACCCACTCGCATGGTCACAAACGTGCAGGCGTCACTGTGCTTGAATTAATCATTACCTTTACCACAGTAATGGCATTTGTGCTGAGCGGATCAGTGGACAACATGAAGGCTGAGTCTCACACACACTTTTCTTGAGGACAAAGCCCATTTTGGAGTGGCTCTGGCTGTCCTTTCCCACTGACTGCCTCTGAAACAGATCCAGTGTGTATTGAAAGAGCATGATTTTTGTCTATTAAAATACATAGTTTTAATCTTCTCTTTTGTTTTACAATATTAAGGTCTACTTTCTATCTCATACCTAGGACCCCAAGGTTGAAAGGGCAGGCCTTGGATTCACGTGATCCCTGAGTAAAAGACACAACAAGCTTTATCAATGAAGGGTTGAACAAAGAGAATCTCTTTCTTGTTATTTGCATGGCAGAACACTGACTGGGTCAGGGTGGCGAAATCCCAACACTGGGCACTTTTATAAGCAGATTTGATCCACTTCGGTCATGAAAGCTCTATTTACACTTGATCCAGGCACTGCACAAGTGGTCAGATTACACAACCTCTTGCACTTCCTTCCAGTCCTTCTTTTTTCCAAAGAGCATCTGTAAACTAATGCAGTGCTATCCAGCCTGAAAAATAGAAAGTCTGGCCGTGGTCGCTGTGCAACTAAGGTAGTGAGGTCCTTAGGCAATGACTGATAAGCAGCTGGACTTCGAATTAAATCAGATGTCTGTAGTCCGTCAAAGGGCCAACACAGATCTGCACAAGATTCTCGTGGTGTTCTACCGAGTACGACATTCGATAAGCATGAATAACATAAACTGAACATGCAAGAGTGCATGCCAGTGGAGCTCTCAGATGTATGTATGTCTTGTGAATAGACGAAGTAATCTACCAGCTGAGAGAATGCGTAACAGAGGACGACAACAAAAACCAAATACAAATACACAAGCCTGCATATATATATAAAGGGATTTTATATATATATAATTTGATTTTTTTTTTTTCTGGTTTTTGGTCAGTTAAGAACCCTAGAATCATAGACTTGTAGAATGGCTTGGGTTGGAAGGTACCTTTAAAGGCCATCTAATCCAACCCCCCTGCACTGAGCAGGGATGTCTTCGACTAGATCAGGTTGATCAAAGCCTCATTCAACCTGGCCTTGAACATCTCCAGGGATGGGACAGCCACAACTCCTCTGGGCAATCTGTTCCAGTGTTTCGCCACCCTTATTGTAAAAAATTTCTTCCTTATATATAGTCTAAATCTATCCTTTTTTAGTTTAAAACCATTACCCTTGTCCTATGGAAACAGGTCCTGCTAAAAAGTCTGTCTCCATCTTTCTTATAGGCTCCCTTTAAGTGTTGAAACACTACAATAAGGTCTTCCTGGAGTCTTCTCCATGATGAATAACCCCAACTCTCTCAGCCTTTCTTCATAGGAGAGGCGTTCCAACCCTCTGATCATTTTTGTGGCCCTCCTCTGGACCCACTCCAACAGCTCCATGTCTTTCCTGTGCTGAGGACTCCAGAGTTGAATGTGTTACTTCAGGTAGGGTCTCACGAGAGCAGAGTAGAGGGGTAGAATCACCTCCTTTGACCTGCTGGTCATGCTTCTTTTGATCCAGCTCGGCATACGGTTGGCTTTCTGGGCTGTGAGTGCACATTTCTAGCTCATGTCCAGTTTTTCATCCACTGGTACACTCAAGTTCTTCTCTGCATGACTGCTCTCAATTCTTTTAATCTTTAGACTGTATTGGTACTGGATATTTCTCTGACCCATACACAAGACCTTGCACTTGGTCTTGTTGAACCTCATTAGGTTCACAAGGGCCCACTTCTCAAGCTTGTCCAGGTCCCTCTGGATGGCATCCTGTCCCTCAGGCATGTGGACCACACCACTCAGCTTGGTGGTGTCTGCAAACTTGCTGAGGGTGCACTCGATTGTACTGTCTATGTTATTGATCAAATACAGTACTGGTCCCAATATGGACCCCTGAGGACACCTCTTGTCATGGATCTCCATCTGGACATTGAGCTGTTGATCACTACACTCTGGATGTGACCATTCAACCAATTCCTCATCTACCAAACAGTCCACCCATCAAATCCATATCTGTCTAACTTAGAGAGGATGTTGTGGGGGACCGTGTCAAAGGCCTTACAGAAGTTCAGACAGACAACACTCATAGCTCTTCCCTTGTCCACAGATGATGTTGCTCCATCATAGAAGGCCACTAGGTTGATCGGGCAGAACTTGCCCTTGGTAAAGCCATGCTGGCTGTCTTGAATCACCTCCCTATCCTCCATGTGCCTTAGCACTGCTTCTAGGAGCATCTGTTCCATGATCTTCCCAGGCACAGAGGTGAGGCTGACAGGTCATGAGTTCCCAGGGTCCTCCTTTTTATCGTTTTTAAAAATGGGTGCAATGTTTCCCTTTTTCTGGTCACCAGGGACTTCACCTGCCTGCCATGACTTTTCAAATATCATGGAGAGTGTCTTGGCAACTACATCAGCCAGTTCCCTCAGGACTCTGGGATGCATCTCGTCAGGTCCCATAGACTTATGCATGTTCAGGTTCCTCTGGTGGTCACAAACCTGATCTTCTCTTGCAGCGGCAGGGACTTTGCTCCCCAAATCCCTTGCCCGTCCACTCGAGAGGTGTGGGAAGAGAGGTTGCCAGTGAAGACTGAGGCAAAAAAGTTGTTGAGTACCTCAGCCTTCTCGTTGTCCTCTTTTTTGGGCATTTGATCAGATTTAGCTCCCCATCTACCCAGGAGCTGTGTAGGTAGGTAGGAAGCTGGAACTGTGTGATGAATCCACTATTGAGCTTTATGGCTGGGAAAGGTTTAATCCCTATTAAGCCATAATTTCTTAATTCATCAAGAAAGGAGGATTAGAAACTGTCTGGAGCAGCTGTGGTTCTGGGCGAGCAGCTGTCCTCGGGGGCGCATGGTAGGGCTTCCCAAGGCTCCAAAGGTGGTCAGGAGGGAGGGCAGCCAGAGGCAGGACAGCCAAAGGTGGCAGACTCTGCACTTCTAGACTTTGCAAAGTCCATGAATATTTTGACTCATTGCTTGGTTGGGCCCAAGTTATTCATTTAATGGGTATCCACAAATGTTTGCACAAAAGGCTGGGTCTCCTGCTTGCGCAAACTTTTTGGGATAGTCAATCTTCAGTCAGTAAATCATGGTTTGGGAGCAGAAATAGAAGAGTGACTAGCAAATAAGTTTTCCTCAGCTGTGCCAGCAGATGATCTGAAACCTGCATGTTCTCCTGTGGCCACGGTGGATGTGGATAGATCATCTCCTATCTCCTGGCCTGACACAGCTCCTCCTGGTCATGTTCAGGCACGGTAACATTTTCTTACATGGGCGGATAACTGTTGCAACTATAATTATAGATAGCAAATGAGTTAGAAAAGATAAAGTCTCCTGGCGAGTGACTCATGAGCAGGAAAAAGGACACAGCTTGTCAAAGGCATCCACGGCAAATGGCTAACTCTGTTCTTTCCTATGGTTCAGCGAGGCTGTGATTTGCAGTTCTGGAGCTGCGCTTGGGCTCACTAGTGATTCAACTGCAGGAGCTCAGCTTGAGGGATAATGTCAGAAAATTGTAACCCAAGAAAAGGTCCCTTGAACAACGCTGTCAGGCATTGTGGGGCTGGTCTTTGTTTGTCCCTCCTCGTTGATTTGTTTGTACTGGAATGGAAAGGTAAAATAATATTCAGTTTTGTAAACAGATCATCAGTAAAATACCCTTTGTTAATATTAATAAATAGCTTGCTTGAGAAAAAACCCCAAGTCCCTGTGGTAGGTATTAGCCTTTGGTTTCCAGTTACTCAGCCTCTTTACAAGTCTTAGAGATCTCATAAACTTTGAATGTTGTAGTAAAAATATTTATAGGGTAAGTCAAAGAAAAACATAAAATTGCATTCAAGTTTTGACAGGAGTAAAACTACTTATCCTGCTTATTTTTTATTATAGAAAACTGGATGCTGTGACCTCACTAAAAAATGATAGCTATTTAAGCAGAAAGGTTGGAAGGGATTTTGTGCATGTTAGTATTTCCTTTCTGAAGCATTAATATTTACCTTGGGAAACTCTTAAGTGCTTAATTGGAAACGACAGACAAGCGGTGCTAGTGGTGTCACAGGCTATTTATGGAGTCACAACAAAACTCTGCACGATAATTTGAGATGATGCTTCAGTCAGGAGCAACGTTGACTTTTATATTCACTGGTCTAAGATTTGGGCTTGATAAAGGCTAAATCCACCAATAGCTCCTGAGTCCCATCCACCTCAAGTGCTCCAATTCATCAGTGAGATCCTAGAAAACCAACTTTCAACTTCGCCCAATCCTGCAGATGTCTAAAAGCCCTACAGCATCCCCATTTCCACTGGCAACATGTCTACAGCCACCCCACCCCACTCCAGACATCAGGGAGCTCTAGATAAGCTTTTGCCTACCTGGCCACTGCCTTATCTTGCTTGTGAAACATGAGCCAGCTGGCAGGCTCGGAGCGTACTTGCTGCCTCAGACTTTGCATGGCAAACAGCACAGGGCACAATTTCCAGGACCGGGCTGCCTGCCTGCTGCTCTGTACCGTATCTGCTTGTACTGGGAAAGGGAGACCTGCCTTTAAATTCTCACCTGGTTTCAGGTCCTCTCAGATCCCAGGGAAGTGCTTGAGATGTGTTTTGTGTTCTGTGTTGTAGAAATAGTTAGATATCTTGGGGGACTGTAAGTGAGAAAGAGACACCGATTAACCTCTGCGTTGTAAAGACACTTACAAAAGGTATGGAAAAGCTGTGGTCAAGTTAGACTCAGGCTGAGAGAAATAAAAGATGCTAGGTTACCACTCTCTGGTAGCCAGGCTCTTCAGGAGACCTGACGAAGAACATCCTAGATCATTAATGTGGATTGAAAATTCAGGCCTGCGTCTCATAGAAGAGATGCAAAATTTAGTCTGGACTGAGAAGAGAAGCAGAAAAAGGTCTGCAAATGCTTTGCTTAAAATGCCTGTATTAACAGTGAGGATTTTCATAGAATCATAGAATCATAGAATCATAGAATGGTTAGGGCTGGAAGGGACCTTCAAAGGTCATCTAGTCCAACCCCTCTGCAAAGAACAGGGATATCTCCAACTAGATCAGGTTGCTCAGGGCCTCGTCCAACCTGGCCTTGAACGTCTCCAGGGATGGAGCATCCACCACCTCTCTGGGCAACCTGTTCCAGTGTTCTACAACTCTCATGGTAAAAAATTTTTTCCTAATATCCAATCTGAATCTACCTCCCTCTATTTTAAAACCATTACCCCTTGTCCTATCACAACAGGCCCTCCTGAACAGCCTCTCCCCATCTTTCTTGTAGGCCTCCTTGAGGTACTCGAAGACCGCTATAAGGTCACCCCGGAGCCTCCTCTTCTCCAGGCTGAACAGCCCCAACTCTTTCAGCCTGTCCTCATAGGAAAGGTGCTCCAGCCCTCTTATCATCTTCGTGGCCCTCCTCTGGACCCTCTCCAACTGGTCCATGTCCTTCTTATGTTGGGGGCTCGAGAACTGGACGCAGTACTCCAGGTGAGGTCTCACGAGGGCAGAGTAGAGGGGGAGAATCACCTCCCTCGACCTGCTGGCCACTCTCCTCTTGATGCAGCCCAGGATGCGATTGGCCTTCTGGGCTGCAAGAGCACATTGCCGGCTCATATTGAGCTTCTCGTCCACCAGTACTCCCAAGTCCTTCTCCTCAGGGCTGCTCTCGATCCATTCTCCGCCCAGTCTGTATCATTCATTCTGCAAGAGACTCTGTCCAGGTGAGAAACTGCTTGATGGGGACAAGGACAGCCTAATCACAGCTCCTGAAGAGCGAGTGTTACATAGTACATGTAGTACAAGCCTCAGCACTAAATTATTGAGTGATCTGAGCTGCCATTTAGGTGCTAAACAAGTGGTTAGTTTTTTTGAAGATCTGAAGTGAAAAATGTGATCACATCCCAGAGCTCTTGGGCTGGTGGCATCTCTGAGCATCCAGCATTCTCCTGACCTCCTACATGGGAGACCAGCTGAGCAGCTGCTGGAAAAATCTTTTCACAAATATTTTTGACAAGAAATTCCTTTTCATTGCTTTCCTAATGAATATTGATTCTTCTCCCTCAGCAGTGCGGTTTCAGTGACGGCTCACGGTGGGCAGACTGCAAGGCTCCTCTTGCCAGGCTGAAGGCTGGGGGGCCGGGCAGCCCACTGCAATGGGAACCTCCCAGAATATCCTCTCCTCTGAAAAACGTTGTGTTCCTGATTCGTCCCAGGTTTTGGATTAGAATTTATGTAATAAAAAATTAAGGTTTTGTTTCGGGTAAATACTGGAAGAAAACTCCTCTTTGGTCTCAGCAATGAGTCCCTGTGGGCTGCAAGGGCAGCATCCCTGCAGGGAGCCCAGCCGAGGGGTTTGCCCGACCTTGCTGGGAGGGGGGCATGGTAGCAGCTCATACTGCTGTACTTAACACTCGCAGCTCTGACAGTGTTAACACACACCTGGAGCTTTTTATTGCTATTATAAAATGGGAGTTTAGTTAACTTACTGTCCTGCCATGTTTAGACAGAAAATATCCAAAGGATTCAAGACTACAAGCCAAAAACTTAAATAAAAGGTGTTACAGTAATAAGTTTCTGTCTCTGTTTTGAGACCTCTTTTTCATTAGGAGGTGACCAATATATGACTGTCTTTCTCTTCCTTTGCCTTTTGTAGGTGAGACATTATGACTTCTTTTAGGGATGGTTTTTATGGATAACAATACAGAAATAATTTCATAAGAACCCTTGCTTCTTGCAGCATCAGCTACAAGTTACAACATAAAACCACCAACCCCTTGAAGATTATGTGAGAGCTATAGTTTGATGAGCCATTAAGTCAGGTAACCATTATTCCGGATATTTCAGTTTAAAAAATGTTTTAATGCTGTCTTTCTACTGCACAGCTTACTTCGCATGATCTTGTTTTTAATCAGCTCCCTTGGTAAGAACCATGGATAAATACCACCTTCACATGTGCGCACAAGTTCTGAACTTTGAACGAATGCAGTATGTTAATATATATTAATCTGTTTACCTACTTAGCCTGTGTCTGGTCACAGCCAATAAATCCACAAATCCAGGCACTGCTGATTCTACAGCAGGCATGTAAGCACACAGTACACAAAGAAAAACCTAGAAATTTGTCAGCTTGTGGAAAGCTGGACCTTGCTTTGTAAAATGGGATGGTGCACATGCTGACGATGTGCCTTCAGAGGCACGCTGCTATTCACCACGTGCTGGTAGCTCGTCTGATTTTGCACACATTGCAGAGCAGGATGCTGCTGTCACCTCAAGGACACAATCCCTAATTCACTGGCTTACTGGATGTTCAGGGTGGTGAAACACTGGAACAGTTTGCCCAGAGAAGCTGTGGCTGCCCCGTCCCTGGAAGTGTTCAAGGCCAGGTTGGAAGAGGCTTTGAGCAACCTGGTCTAGTGGTAGGTGTCCCTGCCCATGGCAGGGGGTTGGAACTAGATTAAGGTCCCTTCCAACCCAAGCCATTCTATGTTACCTACTAGTACAGCCTCAGTGAGTGCACCCAAGTCTCATGCAAGATGTCAAACCAGATGTTATGGGGGGTTAATGTGACTTCCCCCCACGCCCCGCCTTGATAGAACCTGAAAGGGTCTGGGTAAGACTCGTGTATTTCACATGTATGCGGAATCAGTGTCTTTGTAGGATGGACACAGACGTTCATTAGGTACAAAGATATTGTGCAACAACACCAGGGAGGCACGCGATGCTACCTTCCTTCAGGTGTGCTAGTGCTCAGCTTGATGTTGTAATGACCGTGTGCCTCATTTGAGGGCTCATGGATAACTGGCCTCCTAGAGATATTGCACTTTGAGTTTGAACTGTGTACTAAAACCAGTTGACTTCTTGTTTGGAAAGAGAAAAAAACCTTTGCTGTATTTTCTGTCACTTTCTGAATGGGACACAAGGCTGAGAGGGAGAATCCAGGTCCAGGTTCCTCTTGGCACAATCTGGCCCATCTCTCCCCCGTGATTGTCTTTGATATTAAGGCTCACTGGCACACAGATCTAGGACAGAGCCTTCTGGAGTAAAGCTGTGCCTTAATTTGACTGAAAAAGTGCTACTAGTTGGGGGCTTGGGGGACGTGGGTCTCCCCCTTCCCCGAGATCTGCTTTCTATAAGTGCCTCTGGAGCTCACTCCATGCAGTGTGCCGGGGGTCCAGTAACACTTTAGTGAAGACAGATGTTAATGCTGAGTGAGCAGAAGCTAACAGACTTGCAGAGCAACCTTGGCAGCTCGCCCCATTTTTCAGATTTCAATGCACCTACAAAACCTTTTTTTAAAAAGCAGAAAAAAAGCCCTCACTGCATTTTGGCCTAGAGCAAATCTCTGGTGTAAGTAGTTCATCAAGACACACTCTCTTTAGCTCCTTAAACACACAACTAGATCAAAATAAAGTATGAAGAGCATAAAGTAACTCACAGACACCATTCATTAACACTGAGGCCTGCTGCAGGAAGAAAGTGACCCAGTAAATATCCTCTCTGAGTAGTAAAATAGCTGCTGTAAGGAGTTATAAGAACTTTTGTGAGCTGTAATTCCCTAGGGAAAAAAAAAAAAAAAAAAAGAGGTTTTTACAATCTTTCATCTCTGCTTGAAAGCAGAAATAAAAAGCCTGTCCCTAAACTACTAGGTGCTTGTGAGCAGCCTGCTAATAATGTCATCTTCTGTCTGGTCCTAAAGGAAAAGGAGAGATATGGAAAGAAAACAAACCCACAAACAGCACTGGTCAGCTTTATGAGTGCTGCAACTTCAAAGACTGGAAGAAACGCTCCCCAGACTGACTGTTTTGAGGATCAAGAGTTCAGGAGCTTTAAAGGGCCTTTATTAGAGAGTATTCTGCATGAGAAACTGGAAGTCCCTGATAATACTGCAAACGGGTATCTGACACTGGCAGTCCTGTATGCAACAAACCTACTCCAGCTCTGAGGAAAAGTCAACAATACACGTCTGCTTATTTTTTGCTTGTATATGTTGTATTTTAACCAAGTGTATTTTACACAGGGCTGCAGCGTGGTGATGTGAGCGAGTACCCTCCCCTTTTTACCGACAACTAAACCGAGATGGAGAGTAAGTGTAGCCAAAATTTTCATAAGCAGTCTTAGGTTTGGAATCCTTCCATCTGGGTTGCTGAGTGTAAGAGACACAGATAAGTTCATTGGGGTGCTCCAAATCAGTGCGACAGAAGATGTGGAGGGTACTGCCCTATCCTGAATGGATGTCCTGTGTAAAACGGAGGAAGAAAATGCAGGAAGTTATGGGGAAACAGATTTTGTAATCCAAGCGGTCTCCTCATTAAAATATCCATTCTCTGTTTTGCAAACAAGCAGGACTCTGCGAGTTTAGTCCTTTCGGTTTGCTTTTTTGTTATTGCAAAGCGTAACACATTAGTCGTACATGGCACATGCAGTACTTTTGGCAGTGTAAGAACAGTGCAGATGTATAAGTTCCTTAGACACTCTGATATCTTTATCAACACTGAGCAGGAAAACCAAGGCAGAAAATTTATGCTGAGCTATGTGCAATTAAATGCATTCTTGCTTATCCTCTCTCTTTACCCATTTTTTTCTCCCATGGCAACTGCTGATCTGAGTTTAGCTGCACAACATCTTAGAAAGTTTACAGCAAATGTTCTAGCAATCAGAAATATGATCATCCTCAAAGGATTTAGGACAGTGAATGGAAGGCATATCAAAAGAAAAGCTGGAATGATTTCTCTGTCGCACAAACAACAATGGAATACGATAAAAAGAAACGCAGCAGATCGTGTGCTGCACACCAGCACTGCGCTTGCAAATAATGAGTTAACCAGTAAGCTGACTGAAATAAATGTGCACTTTTTTTTCTTCTGTGGACAACTGAGTCTCTAACAAGAACCACGTCTGTAATAAAAGTTATGATGTCTCTAGCAGGAACTGGTAGTGCAAATCAAACATACCATTAGCTTGTCAGGCTCAGCCAAGTGAAATAACAAGCAGCTGAGTAGTGCTGTACACTGAAATGGAAAACTGTTGCCCCTTAACAGAAGATTTCCTCAGAGAAAATTAAGCATGAGGGGCAGCGACAGACCTGGTTATTCATAAGCACAGTGTCACGGGGAGGTCAGTGGAAGGACCTTACTTAAACCGTCATTCTGGTTCAGGAAATGCAGCCTGACTCCTGAAGTTAGCAGAGCAAACTCTCCCCGACACCTCGACGAGTAAATCAGGGTAGCGGGGAAGTGCCTGGCACCAGGGAAAATGGAGAAGGAAGGTGCAACTTGCGATTTCCCATCTGACGGCCACGCTTGGCCATGAGACCCCAGTGCTTTCAGCTCTGAGGAGATGGAGAGGAGGACGGAGCATGCCTCGGCAATGAGGGAAAGGGAGTCTCGTCTTGTTTCTAAGGGTACTGAAGAATAAACTGGGAAAGTGAAACGTTTCCCTATGGCAGGCGGGGAATTGGATGCAGACTGTGCTGGACTAGATGAGTTTTTGTACTTTGGGCTTTCAGCTAAACCCAAGCTGTTTGTGTTGTCGCATGCTCTTTTACAAGCTTTTGGCTGATGGAGTCTGGGTGGCAGAGTGGAAAATTGTTTGGGAGGTTTGTGTAGCCGTGTGTGTGTTCTGCGGCCCTGAAGCCAGACATTGTTTATTGAGTCCTGCAAGGGATCCTGGTAATCACAGCCGATCTGCAAAAGCATATCTGTTGCCCATGTGCATCAATTCGATTGCACTGTTTGTGTACAAATCACAGGTTTGATATTGATCCCACAGCTCGTGGCCAGCTGAGAGCGTTTTTACGCTCCTCTGGAGGGAGGTACAGCTACTGAGCCATGGTACTCCATTTCCAAAAATTTCTGCTGCCCCTGCAAAGGTGCGCTCAGCTTTCAAATGCAGGTCTGTGTCCAGTAGCTCCCTCCCGTTGAATTCCAGCCCACGAAACAGGCATCTCCTCATCACAGCCCCCCACCAAGCCTGCCGAGATCCCCAGCTGCCCGCCTGGGCCACGGAAGACCCATATCCATTCTTGGGCCAGCAGTTCATACAGGAGAAGGTTAGGCTGCACTTCCCAGAAGCCAGCTCTTGAAAGAGGGAGTTTTAAGGGAGGTAAACATGGTTTTTATGGCTCTGGGTGCTGTTGGTTCCCATTCTTTTCTTGATGCTGGAATATGCCCAAGACTGAGGAGAAAATGAAGGAAACAACGTTTTGACCAAAAAAGCTTTCTTTTCATAGAGCAATTCCAAACCACTTCCATGTGCCCTTGGTACATGCATGCACTGCTTCCATTGGTGACGTGTCTAACCCAGGTCCACGAGAGTGCAACAGCATCTCTCCTGAAGAGGAGCTGCCAGGCAATTTCTGGGTTGGCGAAGGTCCCCCCAGTTCCTGCCAGGCACTTGATCTCAGTCTCCTGGGGGGCAATACAGGCATCACAGGCTCAGCCTCGGCTGACACTGCGCAGGGAAGCTTTTTGAGTTCAAATTTTTCAGAATAAAATCTGGAGTATAAAAAGCTTAACAAGCTTTTGCCCCAGCTCTAGGAACTAGAATCGGTTAGAAAAACGCTACGAGTATATTGCAAAAGAAAATCTCCAAATGTTTTTCTTTGCAACTCTTTTCATTTTTGTCTTTTAAAAATACAGTTGTGTCAATTTTTTCATTCAGTAACAAGGGAGGAAAACTCCCTTTTCGCTTCATCCTTCTCTGCCTCGGGAAAAAGGGAAAAAAGAGGGAGGAAGAAAAGAGGGTTGCTGAGATGATAATGACTTGAAATGCTTTTTTTCTTGAAAAGTTAAAACATTTTGGAAAAAAAGTATTCCACATTTCTTCTTGCTTTTGAAAAGTCCTTTTTAAGAAAAATGCTTTAAACCCCAAATATTGGCTAACTTTATAAACAAAATTCTTTCCCTATTTTATTAAGAGAAATAAACAAGGCACAAGTGATGGCTGAAGAAACAGTTTCCAAGATGAGTGACACACAGGAACTTTTATCTTTTCAACTATAAACTTTGATTGGTTTTCGTCCCCCCTGACTTACTTCCTCCTTTCCTCTTTCTAAAAATTATTACCTTTCAGTTTGTTTTAATGGTGTTTATGTAATGTCATAAATATTCTTGTTTAGAACTGCAATTATTCCCTGCGATTAAATCTGCTCATTCTGAGAGGTTGTGCAAGTTTTTCACTGGAGGGTATGTCTTTTATGTTCATGTTTTTCTTCTCCATGTAAAATGCAATGTGTCCACTACTAAAGCCATGCCTGAGAAGGCAGGGTTAACGCTTTTCTTTTTTCCCATGGCAATGTTGGGAAGCGTTTTTGTGGAGTGTTTAGTATCATTCCTCTTCGGGTTGGGATTAAGGTAATTGACAGGGCATTGGGCCAGGGGTCCTTTAGCTGTCCAACCTCGGCTGCATGGGGTGGAAGCATGCCATGGCCAAAGTCACTTCCTTTCTCTTTCTTTTATATCCCATTAGTCTGCCTGTGTTTTCGATTTCAGAGGAATTCCTATAAATACACTCAATGTAGCTGCTAATTGTGAGTAAAACATCAACTATGTGAAGGCGGTGGGAGTTTTCCCAAAATAAGGACTATGGGACTCAACCCTCTGTATTCTCTGAAATGTATTTGCAGTACGTGGAGATAATGATCAGCATTTTTGTGACAACTGGTCTGCATTACGTTAGGGCAAACAGTTGAAATCAGACCTTAAATAACAGGCTGAGTCCCATCTAACCCAGCAGAAGTGACTGACAGTGCATAAAGGCCAGATGCGTGTACATGGTGCCCAGCACGTTTAACTTTGGTGTTGTGCCTCAAGTAATGAGCTAAAAGAAGATGGATAGCAAGACTTTAATGCCCCAGAGCAAAGGAAAAAAAGCTTGGAAGTAAAAGTTACACTTTAAAGTACGTACAGAATATATAAAAAATACACTGTTTGTCTGCTTCAGTATATTTTAGGAATATTTTTACATGGTACCATTTTTTCCTAATGTCTTCGTTGCTTGAAAAGCCTAGTCTTCTGGAAATGTTTGACTGTCATCCAGTTAAACGGTTTTGCAAGCCATCGTGTAAATGCCAATGAATTAGCTGTGATTGTTCAGCATAAAATGAAAGAAGCTATGTACTATTTGGGGATCTTGTAGAATTTAATTTTTGTTCAATTCATTTGCAGAAGTCCTCTAGGCAGCTTCTAGCACTGGCTGGGGAAGGGTTTGCAGCAGGGGATCAGCACGCTGTTGGTTAACACCTGAAGGAGGAATAGCTGAAAGCACAGGCACCTCTCTCAGCACTGCAGGAGCCCCCCCAGAGACCCCTCAGTCCCCAGAGGAAACACACTGGATGCTGTGGAGGTTCTGCGGTCACAGAGGGGGTCATCTAAGTCGGTCAGGAGTGGACATCCTGGCACCTGCAGAAAGGAGAGAGTGTTTGATGCAGCTCTCACTAAGCCAGACCGTGGTTTTGCAATGCTCATTCAGTTTATCTGAACCTAAAAAAGAAAAGAAGAATTAAATAGTGTCTACAAAAGCAGTTAAAATAAAAGAGTCCATAAAACCAGACAGGAAACCCTTAGGAGACCTCAGTGGAAAACCCCAGAAATGGCAAGTGTCTCCACACGTTCCCTTTCCAGGCCCCCGTCACAGAGCCGGGGATCTCATTAGGTCATGTTTACCAAAGGCGCTTGTTTTCTGTCTTCTGATTCAGTCAGCGACAGGACATGGGGAGGACAAAGCCTGTCCTAAGTGACCACTGATGGAGCCAGCCCTATTCACGGATTAGGGCTGCCATGGAAACTCGGTTTGCAGAGCTCACCACCGCAAACATGAAATGAATGGCCAGGTCAGCACCCGAGATTACAGGGGAGGGAAGGGGGCTGTTGAGCAACTGTTTGCTCAACTCATTTCAGGAGCTTTCCTGGAATAGTCCAATATTCCAAAAATCGGAATGGAGAGCTTTTACTTAAAACCAGAGCGAGGTTTCCCCTTGTTTGAGAAAAGGGTTGTGTCCTTCGGATGCATTCAATGAAGGACAGCAGCAGAACTGAGCTAAGTATTGATTTAACTTCAGAATAACCTTAAAAGACCTAAAAGAGGTTTAATGATCAGCCATATGTTGAAAATGAATCCCAGAGGGCTTATCGTTTAATGTAATGATTTACGCGGCATGTTATCAGCCACTAGATTAGGAGTTCTACTTGTGATTCTCATTTTGATCACTGTGAGACAAAATTGGTGCAGGTTTTGACTGTGCAAACCTATTGGTTAGCTAATCCTAGATATGTTAAAAGCATGATTGACTGTTTCACCAGGAAAATAAAACTTCTCTTACAATCTCAGACAATGAAGTTTTGCAGAAAAGCGTATTTCCACAAACATCTCTGCTTTTTCTTTTCTTTTGTTTGAATATCTGAAATAATTTTTTTTTTTTCCTCCAGGTCCAATGGCTGGGAAATAACCTGTGATTTTGGAGACCTGGATTTACATCCTACTCTTTTACAGTCTTCCTTATGACCTAGAACAAGTACCTCTTTTGCAGGCATTCAGAGAATAATAGGTGTGCTCTCCGCAGCTTGGCAGTATCTACCTGGAGGGCCACCTGTATTGTGTGAAATGCTCAGCTGGAAGCTGGACACCTGGAAGTCAGCTCTGCTCTGAAACTGAGTACAGATGCATGGAAAATACCTTAAAAGCCAGCAATGTGGTTTGTCATCTCAAACTTTAGATCTACAGGGAGCAGAGATGGCTAACGTGGTTTTATCAATTTCTTGTTTAAATCGTTGCTGTTAGATGCAGCTGTGAACTGTACACAGTCAGGTTAGAAGAAAAACCTAGTACATAAAAGCCTGGGAGACAGATGCAGTGCTTTGACAGATGTATCTTCCCGGTCAGATACTGATATCCTGGATGTTATTAATTGACTGTGTTTTCCAGTCAGTTGGGCACTCATTTTGGAGAACTTTTGGTTAAAACTTATGTCTTTAGCAAGGAAAATGTCAGAAAGCACATTATTAAACTCAAAATTGAACCCATGGATCCTTTTCCAGACAGTAAAACATTTTCTCTCTTGGTGGAAGAGACTGTGGTTTGACATTCTTTGTTCTTCACAAATCCAAGTTAACCAGTTCTTTTTATCAGAGTTATTCCTATTTGCTATGAGGCAGTCGCTTAATACTGTGTTCGAGTATCTTGCTGAGGTTAAACCAGTTGGTTGCTCCCCAAATTTTCCATTTCTGCATAAGATGGCATGTCAACCTTTCTCTAGTGCTCTGGGGCCTCATAAATGCTCATGAGTTACTAATGGCTCAGCAGTTGTCCTGGTTAAACTGAAAACTGAACTTCCTCATTCCTTTCTTGTGTTGGTCTTATGCAGAGAAGTTTGAGGGTTTAAAACTGCTGAATAAAAAAGCAGAAACTGGGAAGAAGTACTTGAAATAATCAAAGTCAATAGCAAAACCTTCATAGTTTTTATTGGAAGGAATACCTGGATCTGTAGGCATAAAGCGGAAGAGGGAAAGATTCAGGATTATGTAAAGCTAGAGACTGGTTCTTAATAATAAGAAAACACTCAGCTCTCCTACAATGCACTCTAAATTATCTGTTTGTAGCAGCATACTCCAGAAACATGAAGTAAAAGAAGGGAAACTGTAAAATCCAAGTTAACCAGTTCTTTTTATCAGAGTGATTCCTATTTGCTATGAGGCAGTCGCATAATACTGTGTTCAAGTATCTTGCTGTGGATTAATTAATATCCTAATTAATTAACTAAAAACCATCCTAATTAACATCCTAATGTTAATTTTGGAGCAACTGGAGCCATCTGTGCAAAAACAGATTTGCAGTTTCTGCGTGGGCACGCTCCTTTCTGCGGAGCTGTCGTGAGATCCCGCTTCACACGGGCACATGCACACCTCAGCCATCCTCGTTGCTTAGACTCCCGTGTAAGAAGTGACCTGGGCATTAGTTTTCTTTTGTTCGGATCCAAAGGGATCCAAACAGGATTTCTCTCTCAGCCTGTGGCTCAACATGTAAAAGTCCACACGTGTGCGTTTGGCTTGCTCTGGCTGGGATGCCTCAAAGCTGTCTTTTCTGCTTATAGAAATGTTAATAGTCCCTCACTAAATACACTGAAGAGGTTCCTTAGATCCTCATTTACGTATGTTTTGTATTATCTGTGGTTTTGCTTTTCATGGTTTATTCTTCCCTCCCACAACTTGCCACTATCTCCCTCATTAACTCGCCTAACTGAAACCTGACATTTTCTGATTTATTGTTCCAAGCCCTCTTAAAGTCATCAGTCAGAGAACAGTTGTGCCTCTGTTTGGTTAAAGGAAGATGTTTAATACTAAATTTTGTCTTTCCTGGGCTTAAAAATACTTTTTCCTTTGCCCTCAGTAAAAGGTGAAAAGATGACCCTGCAGAGCAAAAGTCTCCATTAAGTCAGCCATTGGAGAGGAGGCAGGCTGGGTTTTTCATTTGAGTTTATTTTGGTTTGTGCTTACAATATATTTTGTTAACCCATGTTGGGAAAAAAAGGGGGGACTTGCTAAAAGCAAGGCAACTGCATCCTCTCACTGGAGTTCAGCTGACAAGCTCTCCTTTCTTGGGAGCTGGTTTGATTTCCCTTAGATTTTGCTTCTGCAGGCAGAGTGTTTTATCTGCCTTTTAGCCTCTGACCCAGAGGTGTGACCTTTTCACTTTTATCTCTTTCGGAGTAAGCCTGGGCCCTGTCAAAGTTCCCTCAGAGACTCACAGTAAGTGCAGAGCGAGAGGGGTCATTCCTGGCAGTAAAGAGGACAGAGCTCTGCGGTGGGTGATGGTGAGGTGCCTCCAGGCTGCTCTCTGGGACAGGGACCAGTGTTCAGGCACCCCTGACATTGGGCAGCAACGACAGCCTGGATGCAGGCGACCTAGAGCTAATCCCCACTAAACCCATCTTTGCCTCTCACCCCAGCAAGGCAGCAGCAATAAATAAAGGCATAATCAGTTTCAGGAGAGATGGTTGCTTATCTCCTTTTGTTTAAAGCAAATAGATTTAGTCGTGGTACAAAATGGCTCACGGAAATAATATTCAGCTGTTACTATTAGCCTTCATGGTTTTAACTCTCCCTGTTTTCTATAGAGGAGTCTTTTCTGTGTCCTTGAATGCAAGATGCATTGAGCTTTAAAAACGTACATTCTGTTCTTGTATTTTACACATCCACAAAACCTGGGTTCTGGGATCCCTTGCAGCAGCATCAGCAACAGCATCTCTCAAACTGTCCAAAGAGGACAGGCAAAATCAGCACAAGAATGTACCTGTGACTCAGAGCTGCCTGAGAGGTCTCCTACCAGGGTCCTGTCTGGTCCTGGAGCAGGAAGAGAAGCTGTGTTAAGTGATGGGATTGAGTTTCCCCTTCGTGGTGCTGGAATCTGTTTCAGAGCCTCGGCAGTGGGTGCTGCAATGGCTCTGGCTTGTCCTGCTCGACCATCAAGGGACAGCAAGCTCGCAGGAGCTGCGGAGGCTCACCCTGCCTGGGACTGCTTCATGGTGTTCAGCAGGTGTGGAACAAGTGCTCCGTCGGGCTGCTTGATCTCCCGACCTCAGTGGAGAAGAGGAAAAGGAAAAGGTGAATAACAGCTGTGGGGTTCCCTCTTTCTGCTTTGGAAAAGAAAGTGCAGAAAGGAGTCAGGGAGCCAGGGAAAATGAGTGAGGTGTTTTTCGTGCTCTTGATTCAAAGCCTGCAGTCTGTCTGCGCAGTTAGTTCCACTCGGTGTCAGCAGGTGTGAGTTCGGACCAGAGCTTGTTTTGAAAAAAGGGGTGGGAGGTGTGGGCAGAAAATTCCTTTACAAGAGAAGGTCCTCCATTACAGGGAAAGTTCTCCACCACACATTGTAAGGAATGAAAATCCCCATTGCAGGGAAGCACGGGGAGGTGACGTATTCTGTTAGGGAAAGGGAGAGTTTTAAAATTTTTGGGTTTTATTAAAAAAATTCCCACATAAATTTTCTGTGGAAAGGAAGGATTTCTCAAAGAAATTCCCCACAAAGAATAGAGCTTTTTTCTGTAAAAACCTTTCCAGTTTCAACCAGAAACATTTCATCCAGCTTATCGTAGAGGTGAGGGCTCTGACTCTCAGGCAGCCTCCAAAGGGGAATGTATCAGGAGTGCAATCCTTATAGACACGTCTGGATGTAGCTACAACAAGGGGCATAGCATTTGTTCAAGATCCTTTAAGAAACATAGGATAACAAAGATCAGGGAGTCATCCCCTCTCCAGCTTTTTTGTGCCCAAAAGCCACTTTGTGGATGTACAGTAGCTCTAACAGACCAGAGCCCACCATAGTAAAACCAGTCATCTGTTAATGACACAGACTAGCAAAACTAAGATGCTTTGCTATAAACAATGCTTTTGCTTTTTTCTACCACACAAACACTCCGAAGCACAAAGACGGCTTGTACACTCTAATGCACGTGGCTTGTTTCTTCATTATATTTTCAGTGTGTGCACTTTGGTGGAGTCTACTCATCTGCAACATCTCTGCTCTCCCATCAGACTAGTCTGCTGCATGCCGGAGGCTGGTGCTCATCCTAGCTTCCAGCATATGCCACATCAGTAGAACATGAATCATGGCTAGTGTTTGGGCTTTGCAGACAAAGTTTCAGATTTCCAACTCTTCTCTTTGATTGTGACCGTGCTTTTGCTGCTTTTTAATTACAAAAAAAAAAATTATGTTAAAGCAGGAAAAGAAAAGTTCGCCCAGAAATGAACCATGAATGTCCACCTCTGAATTGTGCAGAAAACCCATTCTGCATTTATTTCCTAAAATAACTTATTTTCAAGAACTTTTTTTTTGCCTGAGATATAAAAAAAAAAAAAGCTTATAGAAATTCGTGGACAGAGAATTCATTTGGTTCACATCGATGGTCTCCTTCAGGCTAATGGCTGAACTTGGCTTTAAAAACCCACTGCATTACTGTAGGGAGTTTGTCTTGCATGAGAAGTAAGTAGCCTTTCAATGGTCAGGATTTGCTGTGGTAACTCATCATAAATCAGTGTAAAGAACAATATCGAACAATAAAAATTATATTATGCCACTGTGGTGGATCTTAAATTTTCAAGTGTCTGATGTTGATTTTATCAGCTCTTCCCTGGAAGCAAAAAAGCTTCTCAATCTCCCATGCAAGCTGCTCTCCAGGACTGGAGCTGCCTACGCTATACAGCCTCTTGTTCTAGCCCTTATATCTTCCTTCCTTGGAGCTTTCAGCTACCTCCAGATCACAGTAACTTCTGACAAGGTCTCTAGTGCCACTTTCTTGGGGTAGGATTCAAAGCTGGGTATCTGTTGCTGTTCTCTAGTGGTACACATGTATCTTTAAGATGGGCTGACATCATAAAGCCCACAAACCCACAATCTACCCTCCTTCTCCACCAAGTGATTTATTAAGTAACCAACTCCTGAAAGGAAAAGTCTCCCATGTATCAGAGAAAAGCGGACAAGGGTCCAGTTTGGGTCTGCAAAAGCCTGGGTACAACTCTCAGCTCTGCCACATAACTTCCTGCAGGTACTTACGCTTCTTTGCACCCCCCATATAAAATGACGATATAAAAATTGTCAGTCACAAAAGTGGTCTCAAATCTTGCCTCAAAATTTGCCATGTGTCGTGGTTTAGGCCGACCCGGCAACTAAACTCCACACAGCTGCTCTCTCGCTCCTTCCCCAGTGAAGTGGAGAGAAGAAAAAATATAATAAGCAAGAACAGAGAAGGAGCACCCACCAACCATTGTCCCGGGCAAAACAGACCCGGCTTTCTTAAAGCAAAGCGATTTATGAAGAGTTACTTAAAAGAATAAGGACAAACAAAACCAGTTACTTGAGAGGATAAAAAGAAACAATGCCAGATCTTAAAAACAACACTTCCCCCCCCGCCTTTCCTTTTCTTCCCGACTCTACCTTCTCCCCCAGCTTCGCAGGGGGACAGGGAATGGGGGAGTGCAGGTCAGTTCATCCATGCTGTTACTGCTGCTCCTTTCTTAAAGGAGGAGGAGTCCTTACACCCTTTTCCCTTGCTCCAATCGATCCCCTACTCATGAGGAAAAATCCACAGACTTCTCCAGAGTGAGCAGGGACCATGGGGCTGGGTCTACCTGGGGCCATATCCCCAAAGTTGGTATGAAACAGGATTGTTTCTTTCATGGAATGGAGGATAATCTTATTTCTTGCCAGCTTGGAAGGAATCCCGCAGGGTTGGATCCTGCAGGGCTTGTGCACAGATGAGGTGAGATTCATGTATCCGATGCACACAGAGAATGGTGTTGAATCTGCTTCTAAGTTCATGTCAATTACAAATTTGCAGAAGTAGTGAGTGTTCCCCTGCCTTGTTCTTTCTCAAGGCAGTTTCTGTTCATCTATGCCAACCACAGCTTGAAGACTGTAGACTGATTTTCCAATCCTGTCTTTAGGAATTTGTTGTCACATCTTTGGTGGTGCTCGTTTGCAATGTTGCCTATTTTACGTCATACATTATCTCCTCTTGATGATATTCAGTGTGATGATTGGCACATGCTGACTGTATTTTCTGTGATATATAGTGTTTTCAGGCAAACAAAGGAGAATAAAAAGTGAAAAAAGTGGTTCTGGAATTATTCATTCTGTTGCCTGAGTGTAAATTTGGCAAGAGGTACATGAAAATTTTCATTTGACTGTGGGAGGGACACAAAGGTTTTAGGTTACATAAAGCTAAAGAGAAATTCCTTATGAGACTTTTAGGATGCGGTCATCTATTCCCTCCACGTTACAAGCCCTCTGATTCTCTGTTTGATGCGAGTAGATCTGTAACCTGGCTTCTGTAATTCGCATCAAACCTCCTTATAAGATTGTTCATTCTAATAATGCCACTGATAACACTAAAACCAGCCAGTTCCCTAGGATACAGTGCAATGAAGGTTTTATATAATGTCCTCCCTATAAAGTATCCTGAGGAAAACTTGACAATGAGAAGTGGAATAGGCAGGAAAAATTTGGGGTAACATAACTTTCATATGGACAGTGGGAGAAAGTTTTATACATTATAGAAAGGTTAAATACAGTCTGAGTCAAGAAAAAGAGAGTGAAGTGTGGTTCAAGTGGGAAACATACAATAAGAAATGGTTCTTTTTCTGGTAAGGGGAGAAATGGAGAATATATTTTGAGATTCAGGTTCAGAAATGTGGTATCTGAAGAAGCAAAAGAAGCAGAGAAAGACCAGATTAGGGAACAAACGTGGGGCAGAAGGACTGGAAAATATGTCAGTGGCTCAGAAGATGAGGCAAGCCTTGGAAAATAGAGAGGACTTTGGCAATGGAGGGGAAACCACAGAACAAGAGTGAAACATTCTGCTTCCAGCAGGCAGGACTCAGGCAGGGCACTGACCACTCTCCTCTTTGATATACAGGATGGTAAGAGCATCTCTGAGCCCATCTACATCAGCACAGGCAACTCGCTGAACTCAAAAGACTCAAGATGAGAAGAGTCAGCTGGCGTTCACTGGATGTGTGCAACTGCGTTGTGCTCATCTTAAAATTGGATCTTCTCTCACTGCACAAGCTCCTGGCAGGTGCCTTGGAGAGCACTGAGCAGTCGTCTTGGAGGAAAACCTAAGGTCTTCTCAAATGCGCTTTGTTTTACTACACTGAACATGAGGCTCAGCAGACATGGTTGTTGGCAACATGCTGTGAGACAAAAGAAAAGGTGGCTATGAAAAGCCATGGCCCCTGGGGCTCTGTTTCCAGGGTGTAGACAGTCTCTGAACCCTGGCCTTATGGGGAAAAAAGCAAATTGAACGTTTTACACCCTGGCAAGCTCTCTGCAACAAACAGGCACGAGCCCATGAGGATTTAAACACAAATGTTTCTGATTTTGGCCTGTCTCTAATTCCTTTTGATCCTTAAGACCAAAACTTTGTTCTACTCGTACATGTGTCGTGCTGCTACTGTAGAGCTGCTCTTTTTTTTGAGGACTAAACACAGCAGCACCCAAGATGTGTCCTGGGCCTGTCCTCCATTTGACAAGGTACAAAAACATCCTGCTGCCTACTCTGTCAAGGGTTTGTTTCTCTATACAAATCTTTTCTGTTAATCCTTGGCTGATGATTGTCTGAGAAAATATTCTAACAAGCACTGAAATGCTGAATGGGACTCTCCCTCGCGAGGGTTGCTGCTGTGCTGGTGCTGCAGTCCCTGTGCTGGGCCCTTCTTACACCCTGTGACCGCTTGATGTCGGGAAATCCTGGCTGAAAGAGGGAGTGCAGTCCTCAGAAGAACAAAATCTGAATCATGAAGTGCTTTTAATCTCATAGTAAAGTTAATTTATATTTTCCTTTTGTCTCCTGTAGTTCCTGAGAGTATTCAAGTGACCTCCGTCTCTAAACCTTGAATATTTCCATTTTCATTCTAGCATCCTCATGTCAAAGTCACAATTGAGCTTTCAAGGGAAATCTGAGAAACAGAAGCAAAAGAGATAACGAAGGCTTCTGAAGCAGTAGTGGTGACAGCCCAACCAGCTTCAGTGCATTTGAGTCTTCCCTATTGAGAATTATTCTCACCTTCACATAAAAGGCCAGTATCTATTACAGCCACATGTGTCAGCTCTACAGATGGACCTTGCTGATTAGGTGAACTTTGTGTACCTGATCCTGGTGGTGTTCGGAAGCCTAGACACAGACAAGATGTTTGTATTATTCGTGCCTCCCCTACTCAGGTGCTGTGTGTCGCTGCTGTAACTCAATCCCTAAAGATTTAGTGCTGAAGACCCCATCCTGTGCGCGTCTCCCGCCAGCTATAATGCTGGTTATTGTAAGCTTCTCCGTAGTTGCAACAGGGCTGTCTACAGAGGCATGCTCTGTTTGCTGGTTGGGCTCACTTTAAAACAAAAATGCAGTTAGTAGGGATGGAGAATATAGCAAGTATTTTGAAGGATGCTGAGGCTTTTGAAAGGTTGAGGCTAATCATGCTTTCTAGTTGAAGGAATGGCTGCTTCTGTTGCAAAACATTAAAACAGGATAAAATTCAGTTATTGGACTGTCATGGTACTTGAATCATAACGCATCGACATATTCGGAAACAACTTGGAGAAAAGGGTGGAGACTGAGATGACAGTGTTCACTGATGGGATCATCTCAGGGAAAGCAAACTCAACTGGCAAGGTGCAGAGGGCTCTCACGGTGTGGAATGACTGGGAGACAAAGTGATGGTTGAACTTTGTAATCCTGACAAATGAAAAGACGTGCATAGGAGACCGGGATTGTCTAAATACTGTATGAATAGCTAGTGCAGTGTAGTCAGAAGATTGAAGAAAGTGAGGTTTCCCCTGTACTTGTTAGACTATACCTGGAACGTGGTGTCCAGTTTCGGGTCCCCATGATAGGAAAGGTTTTGACCACTATGTGTTCAGGGGAGAACCACCAGGATGGTGGTGGCTGGAGCACTTGCCTTGCAAGGGGAGACTGGAGATCGAGGACTGTCTAGCCTAGAGAAGAGATGGCTTTGGGAATCTTCCAATATGTCAGGGCTTTGAGCAGGCCGTTGGGTTCATTGACCTCCCAGAATCCAACCTGAGTCTTTCTATTGTTCTGTAATCCTTAGGAAAGTTAGTTTCTTTACGTAGTTTTATCTAAATATCAACTTAATGGATGGGAGCAATCATAAGAAGTAAACAGAACATGAGGAATTATCAGGAAGGGAACAGAGAAAAACCAGGAATTATCAACATAAATTGGTATAAATACAAGGTGTGCCTGGATCATGAATATCATGTGCAAACCTGTTCTCCCACTGATCAAAAAGGATGGAATAGAACTAGAAACATAGGTGGAAGGGATAGACAGGTAATTAAAAGCTTGAAAAAGAGACAGTAATTCGGCTAGGACTATTCTTTTTGGAAAGAAGGCAACAGGAGAGGTATAATACAGTAAATAAAATCATGATTATCACAAGAACGTGGAGGGGGAACCAGGTGGCAGGTTCAAAACAGTCAAAGTGAACCATATCTGCATTGTATGTAGGATGTCTCAAGAAAACATCTGGCTTGTGACTGGATAGGAGAAAAGGGCTGGATTTTATACATGACATATTGTCAAGATTTCCACGCAAGTTTTTTGAAAAATGAAGAAAATCTGAAGAAGAATACATTACATCAATACTGCTATTCAAGTGGACCTGGACAATGCACGTATTTAGCAGTTTACAGGTTTATTAAAGAATGGCTTCACCTTCACTTACTGTTAGTCATATCTCTATTCCAGTATAGCTTTGTGGAAATAACAGGTTAGAATTTTATTCCATAAAAATCAGAGGTTTTGCTATGGAACTGAGGACTAATTTATTACTGTATATAGTATATACCTATTATATTTATATAGTGATGTACCTTCTAAAACGTGTTTTGCATTTACCTGGTACTGCTATGCACGTATGGGGCCGACGGGGCAGCTGGCCAAGTGGGCTGTTAGCCTGTGGCCATGCTTGCAGTCAAAGGGGCTGCAGTCTCCCCTGCAGCCCTTGGGGCAGACACTGTTGCTGCTCTTTGTCGGTGATGCTGGATGTCAGCTGCCTGATGGAGCTCACATGCCATCACTGAAAAAGCCAGTGGTGCTGGTGGAGATGACTGCGTCACACATTTGCCCACACCATGAGCAAAGACATTCCCAGTCCCACCAAACGTAAGCCTAAGTAAGATTGCTACTGTTTTCCTGTTCTTTATTAATTTGCTCAGGGTTTTCTTTTTCTATCCACACCAAATTAATTTTTAAGTCCACTCAAAATTTTATATTTTCTTTTTTTCTGAAGATTTCCACTTTATAGAATTTAAAAATATTTCGATGTGAGTTTACTTGTAAATTTTTTTTCAGTGTTTTGGAGTAAGCAAATCAGACCCAGCACTGAAATTTAACTAATTTCTTTTTTTTTTTTTTTCCCTCTGAAATTCAGTTCCATCTTCAATTTTTCATGTAGTTACCCAGTGTATAGTTCACATACTTCACTTTGCATGTTGTTCACATACAACTCGCATGTTGTTGAAAGTTTTATTAAAATCTCTGATGTTAACAGCCATAAGAACACCCAAAAGTAAAAAACTAGTTTAGACAGGTTTCATAAAACTTTTGGATTCTGATCTACTTCATTGCTCTTATATGAAGAATATTCCCAGTTTCATCCAGGACCGGGTTTGGATGGGTTTATAAAATGAAAATGTTCTATTACTCACACATTTCCATTTCTGCAGACCGGATTGAATTCAGGCCCCTTTGGTCCTATGCCCAAGGTAAAAAAACCTCAATTTGAAGGTAGATTCTGCTTCTTAACTCACCACTGGGAAACTTACATTAAAGGAAAAAAAAATCACCATTACAAGTAAACATTTTAGTTTTATTCCACATCTTAAAAGTTTCTCTTCCAGCTTTGAATAGATTGTCTCAGATAGAGCTGATCTTCTCGTTATTACTGGAAACTTTGAAGCTGTTTATCCCCAGACAGAGAGCCGAAGGTAGAGAGCCTGTAAAATTTTCCATGCAGCGCCGGAATATGGGGAGAAAAGAATTCAGAAAGGAGACGCAGAGGCCTTTCTCACGAACTTGAAATCCTGGCAAGCAGCTCCTTGAAGTTGTAATTGAAAATCAATCTGATATATAATTAAATTCTAGTCATCACATATGCACCAACTAGTCTCTTCAGCTCTTAGCCAAGGCAGAGGAGGAGCGGGGCGATCGATCCGGGCGGGCTCCCGGGCCATCAGCAGCACTCAGCGGCTCCACGTGGGGCTGCCCCGGTGCGCGGCTCCCAGACTGGAGGACAAACAGCCGACTCCAGCCAAGGTGTCCGATAGTCCCTAATCATTTAAGTGCATTGCATGGCCAGCCTGGACTAGTCCCGCAGGCTCCGTGCTGCCATCAGTCTTTCCAATAAATGAGCTTCCAGCGGGCTCCCGAGAGAAAAGGAAAGAAGGCTGATCAATTCTGTCCAATATTAGGTTTTCATTTTAACTTCTCTCCCTCAGCTGCTACTCAGGTTAGGTGCTCTGTAATTATATTCGTCCAGGTCTGTCAACATAAATGGACAGCCCTGGTTTAAGGGCACTGCTCTAGCTTCTTTACTAAGTCAGAAAGAGAACTAGCATTGATTATTTCTTTAAAGAAGAGGATCTAGAATGGCTTTTTCCAAATTATTTAGTGTTTTTAAAGCCAAGCTGTGCGATCTATACACAGCCCTTGCTGATCTGCCTTTATTCCTGACAAAGAGAAAAATTATCTTGTCTGCTGCTCTAGACACTTTTGATATTAGCATTAATATTAACTGACTTGTGTTCCTCTTCAGTGCTACATTATTAATTTGTCTAGGTATTTACAATGCCCTTACTGCTGTATGCACTGAAGCCTGCCAAAGTGTGCATGCTCACACGCTGCCAATGCAGAAAACCTGGCTAACTTAGAAGTAAATATCACTCTTATACAGAACAGGAACATTATATCTAAATAGAAAACTGATCATGTCTAATGAAACTAATGGAATTCTTAAAAAATGTCACTAAATAGCTCGGCAGGGGAACTGATTGACCTAATTTATTTGACTTTCCAGAAGATCTGTTGATAAACTCCCTTAAAAAGCTTCTAAGAAGGTAGGCATGAGACAGGGGGGCAGAAATACCCTAAGTCAAACAGTAGTAAGAGCCGGGCCAGTCACAAACCTGGAGAGGCTGAGTCGGCGGTGGGGGCTGCAGGCACTTGCCTGTTTAGACGCCTCCCAGTCCTAATTATAGGGCTGTTTTTCATGCTTATAACTTTAACTATTCGTGCAGAAATTTTCTTTGCTGGTGCCTGCCTCAAGCTGGCCTATCGTCTCTAAAAGAATTGTCTCTTCAAAACTGATCCAGCTCCTGTAGCAAGAGCGTCTTGGAAAGAACATATTCCTTTGCTCCCTGAAAGAACAAGCAAACAAACTCCAAACCAGTAACTTTTTGTCTGGGGTGCCAGTGGTCCTGCTATGCGCCTGACATGTGTGGGACGGACTGCGTGCTCCAGTGGTACCCAGCCCTCCTGGACCTTCGCAGCCTCCTTTGCGCCCGTACTCTGCCTCAGGCCGTCCTGCTCACAGCATCCTACTCCAGAAGAGCTGCTGCCTGGTGTAGGGGAGCCCCCAAAAGCAGGAAAGGAGTTCAATGCAATGTGGTTGCTACAAAGACAGCCACAATTCAGCGGAGGGACAAGCTCATCCTCCTGTTCAGCATGGCTCTGAAAGCAGGTCAGGTCACGGGATCTATTTGAGCAGCCAAGTGTGGAAAGAAGAAAAGACCTTGTACGTGTCCCCAGGACATGAAAGGGTTCAGGAAAGGACAGCAATGACACACCGCAATTATTTTATTTGGGTGTTCTCCTTCTGCCGTGCCTATAGCTGCTACACTGTGTCCTTGGGCAGCAGCCAAACCTGGACTGTTTCAGGACATTGGTCTCATGTGGGTTGTGCTAATCCTCTGTCTTAGAAGGAGAGACATGGGCTGCCTGCTCCTCCTGCATATTTGCTGTTGTCCCCATAACTGTTTGCCTTCCCCTGTTTTCTTTTCCTGAGTTTCACCACTCTGCGTCTTAGGGGCAGCCTGGTGGTTTTTTTCAGGGATGGGCTAAACCCTGCCTTTAGAGGGACGGGATAGGGACAAGTTAAGATGGCTAGGTAAGAAGAGAAATGGCAGAGAAATAGAGATGGGGACAGAAAGCCCAGACGGGAGATGCTGGGACTGCAAATCAAGCAGACTGATGCTGCGATGGGGTCCTGGGAAGCAGGGCTGTGGTCAGCAGATGCTCGAGGAGACAGCCAGGGACAAGGCAGCCTGGAGCAGGAGGGGTCAAGTGCTGGCTCAAGTGGACTATGGCACATTTCCCTTGGGAAACAAAACAAAGATTGCTCAGTCCCATCATTCGTCTGACATCCTCACGCAAAACACTGCATGCCCTGACACTGTCCTCTGCAATATTAGGGGTAAGGTTGCCACTGCTGCTTCATTTTCTCAGGCGGCTGAAGCCCACATACCGTGTCCAGCTGTCACAGGGGACTGCACCAGTGTCACAAGGATGCAGCCTGACCATTGTATTTTATTGCTTTTTCCAGAAGGCCCCCGCTGAAAAAATCAGCGTTAAGAAACACAGTGTGAAAATGTTACCTGCAGTATTAAACTAAATGTTTATGATGCATAATTGCTTCTTTGCAATGGATTTTCAGGACTTGGAATAGTTCACTAGTTTGTGCTGAGTTCAGTGAATAGTTTCTGCAAGGAAAAAAGTAAGAGAAAAACTAGAGCTATCTCATTTTACCATGTTAAATAGGAAGTTGAAAGATTGCATTTGCCTATACTTTCCTACTTATATGAAAATCTTAATTACGCACAAGGCATTTTAATTTGGATTGAACAAAATGATATTCTGGTGGGGGATAGCCCCATTTTCCAGCTGGAAAGCTAAGGCACAGAGGCTCAGGTCAGAGCCTACCTGCTGAATTTGGAGCACCTACCTGAGATGCCAGGACCTTGATTTTCTGGCATTTAGCATCAGACTGTACGACGTATGTGGAAAGCGAGTTTGAGTTGACTTGGCTCATGACCGAGAGCTTGGGAACTTCAGCAAATCAGATCCTGAATCTCATCAGGCAGCCAGGAAAAGGGACAACTCCAGGTTCCTCTTCAACATGCACAATTGCTCTGAGAGCCTTGACCTCCTCTGATCGCTGTGTCTTCAGTGAGGCACTACTCCTTAAAAAACAATCATATTCACATTTCTAAACCAAAAAACAAGGAACCTGAGAGCCTGATTCCATGTAGTGCATTTTTCTACACAGTGAGGATCCGCCATGAGCAGCTGAGATGCTGTTCATTCTTTTTTTTCTCATTAAAACAATAAATAGCACTTGTGTTTAGTATGCTGCCTGGAAGAAAATGTATAGAGAAAAAAGAATTTCTATTTTGACCCTTCCCAATAAATTCAAGTCCTCAGCTACAAATTAAAAATGAGCCCAGAGGCTATGGAAATACCAAAGAAAAATGTCTGTTAAACTGTTTTCTTTTAGAAGGGATAGAAGACCGTAAGCAAATCCTCTTGAGCATTCCGTAAGGGTTTCTTACATGCTCACTAGAAACAGGTCTTTCCGTTATTATATTCACAAATGAGAATTTGTTTAACTTCTTTGAGTTGATTGGACTGCTGTTTAATGTGCTTGGATAGGACTCACATTTCTGGGCTCCAGTATGATCATAGAGTCACAGAATCACAGAATGGTTTGGGATGGAAGGGACCTTTAAATGTCGTCTAGTCCAGCTCCTGAGCATTCTGGGTAGAGTCTACCAGAAGAAGTGACACCCATAGGTATGATTAGATTGGAAATTCTCCACTGGAAAGAGCCATCTTTTTGTCCTGTGCATGCTGTGCACCGTTTCAGTATGGAGCCCATTCCTGCATGTTGGTAATCATGTCTGTAGCCCTGTGATTCGCTGTGTTTCTGCCGTTCCGCAGACCAGGAAAACCCCACACCAGCAGCTAATTAGTGTGCATTTCACTGTCACCAGCCCCTGGCCAGGTAATTTTTCCCCACTTTTGACGCTTTTTTTCATTGCTAACTATTTCTGTTTTTACTGACTGTGATTTCCTCATGATAGAAGCCAGGCCTTTTGGAAATCTGCTATCAACTCTCGGCACTCCTTAGAATGCTTAACTAATAAAATCACGAACCCTGGTGCTTTTCCTTTTCCAGTGAATGGGAACAGATTATTTATTACCTCCCTCTCAAACTCCTCTACCTGGGTCAGTCAAATTTTGTTCTGATGAACCCTAAAACCCTGGATTTGCATAGGGGTATGTATAGGAGTTGCTCCATCTTTTCGATGCAACATGATTACAGGTTTCAGTCTAGCCTCTTCGGCCCTTCCCCAGCCCTGTTTCTGTTTTCTTCAGCTTCACTTGAGTCATTTGCCTGCCTGTCGCTTTCTCTTTCTGCTCCTGGTAAGCCATTAGAATTGATTTCTGTAGGTATTTTAAATACATCTGCTGGTCCCTGTAGGGCTGTCTCAGAGACTGCATAGATAGCTGTCAGCTGGGATGGTGCTGGAGGATGCTGCCTTCCCACCAAGGAAGAAATCCCTCTTTCCACATCCTTCTGTTTCACATTTCTTTTCCGGGCTTCTAAGTAGAAAATTTTCCTGATGCTTTGAAATAGTCAATGGAAATAAAGATGAAATCCTGGCTCCATGCAAATCAATAGCAAAATGCCTGCTTGACTTCAAAGGGCTGACCTACAAGGTTAATGGCACTAATTTAATGCTGCACGTAAGATAAAATCCACTTGTGAGCCTTGTACTGTACCTGAGGAGTAGAGGGTTAAAATGTAACATTGTTACTAGCTGGTTTAGTTGAAACAGAGCCTCATTTTTCTCATGGTTTGGACAATTGTGGACTTTGTCATCCTTTTCCTATAAGTAAGCTAATCTTTTTATTGATATAGTGCACGGTGAGTACTACAGTGATTTGTGATGTGGGAAAGTCTTTTGTTGCAACTTCTGCGTGGCCCTGAAAGCAGCTTTAATGACAAAAATGGAAAAACCAGTTACACTGGCCAAATCATTATTCCGAGAGTCCCTCCAAATTATACGAAAGAGAACAAGCCCTACGACACAAAAAGATTGCAGAAAAATCCAAAGGCAGCATGTGAATCACATTGTCATGCTTCTTTATGGCACACATGGCATCACACACGTTATTTAAAGTCAGCTGTCTGTAGACCAAATCCATTTGGAAGAAAGGTGATCGGTTCTGTGGAGCTGCTGGGCATGAACCAAATAGGTGTGGAAGACATGCCTGCAGTCCTCTGTGACAATGTCAAGACAAACAAGGGGCATTAGGAAGACTCCAGAAGCTGGGTGCGAGATTTTAATTTTTTCCTAACCCAACTCGGAGAGCTATTTCTGTGGATTCAGATGAACTGGTTCAAAGCCTTATTGTTTTGGGTCACATTTGCACAATGGAATTATAAATCTATATTTGAGGAAACCTGAAATTAAGTAGTTAATTACTAAGTTTCAGGGTTTTTTCTCTTTTTTTTTTTTTTTTTTTTAAAGAAAAGGGAGTCTAGAAAAAAGATCTGGGTGGTGAAACGATTCATTGAAACATTTTTGACGTTCAGTCAAATGTCTTAAGCAATCTGACAAACTGGTGGGATTTGAAATCGCTTTGTTCTTGTTATGGCATTGTTCGTCTCTGCCTGCATGGTCCTGCCTGCCCCACTTCTCTCTCCGTAACAGCCCTGGTTTGTGTAGAGCAGAGGAGTGTGGGAGAAAGCCATGGTAGGGCCCAAATGGGTTTCCTGCTGAAACATGCCTGCACCCCACCCTGACGGAGGGATGGCTCAGACGACTTATCAGCCAAGTTAGAATAAGCAGGTCATAATGTCATCTTTAGCTGCATTTCAGTGTTTTTTTCAGTCTGAAAAGTGAGAAGAATTGATGTAGTGTTATTACCTGCCTTACATGACCAAACCAGAGATACTTTTGACCAGCATCTAGATTTGGCCATGTTGGGAATCCAGTCTCAGAGCTGCCTTGAGTTTATGGTCGTTTCGTTATTTGCACAGATTGTACTGGGATATCAGTCTGGGCTTTGCAATAACTCCGTCTTTGGGCAGAGGTCATGGGATTTGCTGGCAATTATGTTCTGTCCTTGGTGAACAGTCACACTATGTGCAGGGAGGTTTCAACATAATATCCCTCCCTGCGAAGGAATTTCTTCGAAGGCTGTTTCCTAGCACAGCTGCTGCTACACCAGGCTGGGGATGGGAAGGCATCACCCTGCCACAGCCTTTCCTGCCAGTTGTCAGGGGACTATGTGAAGGCCTCCAGAAGCAGAATGGGTTGCATTAAGCCTAGAAAATTGCAGAGTTTTCAAGCTAGAGTTTTGAACTCATCTCGTTCTGCCACTGGAGCATCTAAAAACCTATTCTCAAAATATTTCATTCAAAAGTCACAGTTAAGAGTTCTCCGCACTATGTAATTCAGCTATTGCCCATGTGTACTTTTGGTTCTAAAATCACTCTATTTTTAAAAACTTTCCACAAGAAAGGCAAAATCAGCATGAAATATTAATAAGTGTGTATACTATGGTAATGAACACTTTGTTTAATTAATTACAGCCTAACACAATTCAGATAATCCATATGATTTTCATATAGTGCTATGGATGCCATAGGTACTATCTGTCAAGGCATTGTTGGAACTGATTATTACATGGTGTGAAGCAGTTGTACATGTTAAACTGCAAAATGGAGGGGAAAAAAGATTAGATTCCCTATAAAAACATGGTGCTTAAATATTTGCTAAACTTTATGCTTATGAATATTTCCTGTGTACTTAAAAATCATTATGCATTTTTGATAGCTTCACAGCATCATCGAAACTTGTTGAAAACTGGTTGGATTGGATCTTAGCCGTAATTCTTACCATATGACAGTGGATGATTTGGGTAAATCCAAATTATTACTTAACATCCCTTTCCTCTTTGAATACAAAGGAACCGTCTACTTAAAGCTATAATCTGATTAGCTGGACATAGAGATTAAACTCTTAGTTTATGTGACTGCTTCATTTACATATACATGTGTTTACCTAAGTTGTTATGAAGGACATCATAACTTCTTCTCTATGCTGTTCTGCATCCGAAATTACCCACAAAATGGCAGTTTCTCCTGATCTGAGCAAGGAGAAATACCTTCCCCAGGCAGCTTTGGACTTTGACAGCACAAATGAGTTCATGCTAACAGCTTTATGTGGACAAGCAACGTACCTCTATTGTTTTAAGGTAGCAAGCAGTATAATAATAAGTATTGCTTGAAATCTTGTTAAAAGTCTCACTTTTTAATGAACTGTGTGGGAGAAAAGAAGTGATTCTGCTTTCTACATGAGGCACTTTGATATGCCCAGGCTGCAGCCCTTGCACTGTGTGCATCCTCAACCAGGCAATTCTGCAGAGATAATAGCGGTGTGGCTGCGTTTTTCCTGCTCATGTTGCTTTCCTGTCTACTCCTGCGAGAAGTTCTTTGACACCATTATACTATGGGTTCAGTGGAAAAAACCTTGCAATTCAGACACATATTCACGCAAGTGCTTCCACTTTTATTTTTTGATCGAGCCCTGCTGTCTGATCTTCCATTTAAAACTGACCAGAACATTTAATCTGTGATCCCAGAACATACCTGAGGTAACCACAGCAATGGTAAAGCAATGTGCGGAAACTATTTAAAGTGTTTAAGCTTATTTTCATGACATTTAGCAACTGGAAACAACAAAAATCTCGTGTGACCAGTGCGTACTTTGCAGACCATCAGTTACCATGTCCTCAGCCGGCAAAATGCCACTGTGGTACTTGCCTTGCCCCACTCCCAGGCTCTCATGCCTTCCCCTACGCAGGGGGCCAATGGGCGAAGATTTGCTGCTGCCAGAGTTTCTGCCTCTATTAAGGATCTCTTTAAGACCAGGCAGCTTCCAATGTGAAGGCATAGAAATTAGTATCACTTTCTCTACCTTTCTGAAGCTAATCATAGTTCCTTAGGGTCTCTTGAAATCAGACTTTCACCAAGAGCAAATAGTAAGGGATGTCTTGTTTCCATTAGAGTTAATATCACAATTTTGCCTGATTATTCTTAGTACATAACACTGTGGAAACAATGTATCTTTTGTAATAAAGCTTCTACCAGAGACCTTGGATGTTTTACAAGAAGGAAACATTGGCTAAGACTGCAACATAAAAATGTGGTATGTGATTCTCATATAGATGTGTAGTATTAATATATGTTGCCATGCCAAAATCTTGCTGGTATGCCACATTCAGAATGGGAGGGATGAGGGAAATGTGTTTTTCTGCTGCCTTTTCCATGCCTTTTATTTTTTTTTTAAGTAAGGGATTTAGTACAATATATTTAAGTAATAATAGGCTTAAAATCACTTGTGTTCAAATGAAGCAAAGAGCTCCAGAGTATTCACTGCATCCCAGACTATGCCCTTATGGTTTCAATTAAAAGAAAATTATTTACTTTGTGAAACTTTGCCTGGATCTTTAATTTTTCCTTACTGTTTGAATACTGCTCTAAAAAGCTACTGTACTTGAAATTGGTAATCAGATTTCAGCTGGTAACAGTCATATGTCACGTCATGTCATGTCACAAGAATATTGATGGTTCAGTTCAGTCTGCAATAATGAAGGTTTCATATCATCTTCTTTCTGGCCTTTGTAATACATAGTTGATGCACTCCGCTGCCCAAGAGTATTTTCAGGTTTTCAGATTACTTTTTCTGATACTTCCCGGCAAAGTGGCAGTTTAAACTTTCAAAACACAACGTTGATTACGTTACTCTTGCTATTTCCTTGATAGAAGAGGACTGAATACAAAAGTAAGTGGCAATGGCCCACTAAGTCAATAAACGCTAACTTTCCTACACTCCTTTGCTGCCCAGTATAGCTAAGTCCTTCCAAAGCAGAACATGAAAGGAAACTGCATCCAACCCAAAACGCACAGCGTACATACATCACTGCACCCAAATCGCTGGTGTGCAGCAGTGGTTTTGTGCAGTCGCAGTTACACAGAGCAGACCCAGTGTACGCAGCTGGTGGGTCCAGAGGTTCCACCTTCTGTTTGTTCACTGGCTTTCTTCTCAAGAGCCCAGTCTACCAACACCTTCGCCTTCTAGTATTTTCCCTGCATCGGCAGCAGCTGTGATGATCCAGAGTACCTCATCAGCCACTCAGGGGAACCGGCTATTTACTGTATTGACCCCAAAACTTGCAAGATACCAGCATCCTTCTACTGCAGTGAAAGCATTCATGTTGAAGTAAGCACTTGTCCCTTCTGCAGTCCAGTATGAATTACTGCAGCTACTTTCACAAGAAGTCCACTTAAGGCAGCATATAGCAGTCTCCTCCTGCTTTACACCATGTCCCTACCTACTGAGGGTGGGAATGCTCCTGTTGACTTTTTCACATAGAGGTATTTTCCTCAATTCCACATAAAGAAACGAATTCTTACTCATTTAGATATGGCTGTATGAAGTTGCGAGCCGCAGCTAAGCAGCTGAGTAAAATGAGGAGGGTTTTATTAGAACTGCCGAGCGGCGGCAGACGCATATCTTGTCCACTTCTCACTTTACCTTATGATATTTCGTTGACTAATTGATATTGCGACAATGAGGGAACTGCTTCCAAAAGAGTCAATTGCTTAGTCCAAAATGCCTAATAAAAATGTCCTATGAATTGAAACGTAGTTCAGTTTGAAAGGAAATTATATCTCTCTGGAGACTAGTAAATGGTTTGGGAAAAATGTGTTCCACTGTTCTCTTCTTTGTTGCAACAGTATATGCTGGAAAAAAATCCTTTTATTACATTTGGTTGACTTTAAAGACATACTGGTTCAAATAAATTGATGGGAGAATAAACCAAGAATGACTTTTTGTGAATGCTGCTAAATTAAAATCGATGAACTGTAGGCACTCAAGGCAAACGAGTCTTCATCTGTGCAACGTTTCCTGGGGTGTTTTGCTGGCCAATTTTGCAGCAGTTGGCAACCCAGCAACTTTATTTTCCTACAGGGTGGTTGTTGTTGCTTTGTTTTGTTGTCACCCCTAACCTTTTACTAGCTTCTGTTTTATTTCTTTTTCATCCACTGTCATATCTGTCCACATCAGTGTAAGAAATCTTCCCAAGAGTACTTACACTATCAATAACATCTGGTTTATCTCTGTATTTTCCCTAGGTTTGGTGTCTTCAGCATGATCGTTTATGAATGTTTTTCCACCTTCATCAGTCAGATCACTTTACGAAGATGGGTAAACAACATTATCTCCACTTACCAGCTGGAAACATTGATGCAGAGAGAGAATGAGTGGCTTCCCGAGGCCACAATGAGTCAGTGCCAAGTTACCCAAAGATCCTGGTCTCCTAATGCCCAGCCCATGTCTGACTGGCTATGGCATGGCTACTGCCTCTGTGAGAGAAGTGAGGCCAGAGACTCATTTGGTGCTGGTTGATTTATTTGGTCTGCTGGGCATCGGTGTTATAGATGAAGGAAAATACTTGCTGTGAGATTTACAAAAATGAAAAAAAAAAGAAAAAGTGTTTATTAAAGTGTTCCCTAAAAATATTTATTGAATATTTATGAACAAAACATTCAATCTGAGAACTAAATGCAGTTCATCTGCAGTTCAGCAGAGAATCCCCAGCTGGTTTTGGCTGAGATAGCCTGGTGCCGGCAGCCATCTGTCTGTATCAGTGCCTTGCGAAAACACAGGGCACTGGACCAGCTCAGCTATTTCTAAGTCACATTGATGCGATTTCTGAAGATGAGTAAATCTGCCTTCCAGACTCCCAGGATGTGTCATGGCATTTCTTGCTAAGTAATATGCATGATGGGTTAGTTATGGTGTGCCCTGGGAGACACAGACTGGACTCCAGCCCTAATTATAAGAGAATATCCAAAAATCTGAGATGTGATGGGTTTTATACTTTTTTGAAAAGCCAGAGAAATCAACATTTTCCTTCCTTTCAACCTAGATTAATGATTTCATAGCTTGTCAGTAACCTTTAAGTAAGGTTAGTCTCTGGTCTAAGAAGTTTCTTATGGTTCTTCTCCAGTGGAATAACTGACCTACACTTGCCCTGTGGCAATCTTTCTAGAAGTATCTGCTCCTTGTCATGGTCAGAGACCGGAAATTAGAGTAAGATGGACATTTGGCCTGTCCTGGTAATAAAGTAAAATTGAACTTTTTTTGGAAACTTCCTTGCTCATGCACACAGAAGGACAGAACCAGAGAATAAGTACAGTCCTGTGGTGCATCTTTGGTAGACTATGTCTGATATTAATGCCCCCAATTTGTTAAAATCAATAAATCCTGTTTTAAATCCAGAGCAGCGAATAGCCTGTATTTCTCTCACTTGTTTTGGCTATGATGAAGAAATGGAAGTACAGCATCTTTTGATGTGAATTTCATTCCTAGAATTAAAATTTCCTGTTTTTCTCTGTTGCTGGTGTTTTTGATCTCTTGAATCATTAAAGGTCATCCCATTTTAGGCTGACATCTTTTAACTGAAATACTTAACAGCCACTCTTGAAAATACTCATATTGAGGAACATTTACTCCATTGTGGTTATCCTGTCAAGACTCCCTGTACGTAGACTGTAGCCAGTTAAATGAGGGCAGGAATTCTTCTTACAAAGGGTTTTGAACAGAGAAATATCCTGTTTCTTATGAACATGAAAAGCATGTTCTGTATTTGTTGATAAAACACTGAATAAAAAAGCTTATTTTTGAAGGATATTGCTGCTGCTCGCGTAGGAAAATGCTGCAGTTCCGTGTTTAGTGAAAATACACAAGGGTGCTTGGATTGTAAGCCTGAGTGTCCAGCACACCTGTTGCTGTGTTTCTACACTGTAGTCCTCTTTCACAGTTGTTGTAGCAGCACTACTTTGCATGTATGAGTAAATAATAAAAGCTGTGACTCCAGTATGGAGATTTTATATGACAGAAAAACCGGTGTAAAGTTCATTCCGGCTACTGTCGCGCACAGTCGGCTTTCTGGCTCCCTCCTCTCGGGCTGGTGTCTTTGGTTTGTGGTAGGCATCCGTTTTATCACCAGTGATTTGTGAGCCTGTGTAAGCACCCATGACATACAGCAGAGCCCTCAGAGTGAAAAAGCTTTTTGTTTTCTTCTCCTCATCCTCACTGAGCATCTGTTTGGCTGCTGCTTGATAAGATGAAATTAAACTAATGAACTTTAATGCATTGGACGCAGGAACAAAATACACAATTGTGAAGTAACTGACAAAAATGACATAAAGTTATATTCAATTCCAGCTTAATACATGCGATGTGGTTTCTGCAAAAGTCAAACAGTGTCTTTCAAGTTAATATTTTAATGCAATATGAGGTCTTTGCCCTGAGAGAGTCTAACTGCTAAAATCCCAGATGGGCTCCACTCTGTCTGTTGCTTATTCTCACAAGACTATCATGAGGGCCATTCAGAGAAATGTCTTTTTTCTTTCAAATTAACCCATCATGAATAAGCAGTGGTATCTCCTTATCACATCCCTACAATTCAGCTGGTATCGGTATCGTCTTTCTGTTTCCTTTTCATCACTTATCTAACTGACAAGATACCCTTTTTAAAGAAGACCTGTGGAGGAAATAGATACACTGATTTTGTGTTCTATTGCTTCTTTATCCTGTGTGTAAAGAAGATCTGAAAATGTGTTTAGTGTTTCGGTGGTTTTTTTAATACCTTGTCGAATCTGCCTGCATGGTTTTATTGGATAATTTGTTGACTGAGAGAGGAGAAGCTCTTACTGGCACCCTTCTGATGTTCTTTCTCAGGTCATTAGATAGATATCATCTAAGTGGGATTAGGCGTGCTCGAGGGCCTGGAAGAGTTAAAGTTCTCTTGGGGAACTTGAGTTTGAAAATAAAAGTAACACAAAAGCCAAAGCATGAATACCATTTCCCTTTTACATAAATACCTAGAGTAGTGAAAATAAAAACATAAAACTTCAGTATCATAAAACCTCCTGAAGAAACTGGTGAAAGACAGCTAGCTTGTGGCATTTGAGCATACCCTTCCAAACCCAGTGGGGGAAAGTGGCAGGAGAGGAGGATGGATGAGCAGAGGACAGGGTACAGTATCAAAGAGGGCACAGCCCACAGTGCTTGGGGATCTCACACTGCGGCTCCGCACTGAGAGTAAAGGTGTTCAAAAATCCCTTCTCCAAGCTGTCATTTTTCTTTCCTGCCCTGTAGTTCAGTCTCCTTCCTTGTGCTGTTATAGCTGTTTGCAGGGCTTTGTCAACCAGACATGGAAACGATGCATTAAAGAAAATAACAATCCCTGCAAGCCCATAACTTTTCTTGAAAGGTTTCTGAATTCAGATCATTTCCGTGATTTGCATCATGGCATGATTTAACAAACAGTTGCACTGGTGCAAGCAAAAAGATGCTGAAATATAGCACAAGGACAGAAACAACATGCCAGCGGCAAGAGCTTCTTAAGCAAGCTTTATTGTTGTGGAAAACGCTGTCCTAACTGCAGCCCAGGGCAGTGCCGGGCCAGCTGGGCAGTTGTGGGGAACATTTCTGCAACCGAAGCCTCCTTTATTCTTTAAAATGCTGTCGTTCCCAGCTCCTTCTGTAATAACGATGCCAGCAAAAGCTGAAGTGTGGACACAGTTAGAAAAACCCATGCAAATAGTGCTTCAAAAAGTTCTGGAAAGCAATTATTTTTGTCTTTGCTTCCAGGGGGTTGGTAAGAAAGCTACAAAATGAAGGAAGGGCCTCAGATGGGAGTCCAGAGCTCTCTGTCTTACTCTTGATACATTTTCCAGTTTGCGCATTAACTAGAAGTACTCAAAGTGATTGATTGGATGCATCAGATTCCTTTCCCAGTCACCATGATGAAAGTTCACGGTGTGGGACAGAGCTGTCCCCACACTGTGATCACACCAGGGTCATAGTCCAGGCTTTCCCAAGCTCTGCTGCAGCCCCATGCTGGCTCCTTCTCCCATAGGGGATCCCAGCAGTGGTAGAGCCTCTGTCTTGGTCATCTCCCTTCGTATCTATGGCACTGGAGGAAGAGGAGGAGGTGCATGGAATGGGATGAGTACAGCAATGTCCCTGCTAGCATCCCTGCCCTTTTCCCTAGGGGCTACTTGGGCAGGTGATTAAGTGTCTGCACATCTTCACTGAAAGGGACTCTTTCCTCAAGCTGTAAGATCTTGGGCACATGGACCTTATCTACCTTTGTATTCGTACATTTCTTAATACAGAGGGAGCCGATATTGTTCAGCATCTCCCACCACAAGTGTAACAGATGCAATAGTGAAAAAGAAACCCCAGGGCTTGTGTGCCCTGATACCAATGAATTGCAGCTCTGGGCTGTGCTTAGCAGTGCTTGAAAGCTGCAAAATGTTGTTCAGCCACTTGAGGATGAAGCACTTCCCCTCCTGTCCGCTAATATCTCTCAGCAGCTTCCTGAGAATAAGATTATAAACTGCATATATGCAGCAATCTTATGTGTGTGCTGTTCCAGGATAGCCCTAATACTTCTCAAAGACACTTGGAGTATTTTTACTCCTCATTTCTCTCTTGTTATGTGTCCTTCTTGACAAGTTGACAGCATTTTTATTTGTTCTTGAGTGACACGATTAAGAAAAAATCAGATGTCTCAAAAATTTAGAGACTGCAAACAAAGAGCTAATTATAACTGTTTAGTCCTCTTGTAGTATTACTCTAAGAAAGTTTATTTAGGTGCCTCATTGTGTCTTTCTGTATCTTCTTCTTTTTTAGTTTATTTTTTAATGTTTAATCACAATTTCCTAAATTTTGATTGCCTGTCTGAGGCTAATAATAATATTTCCATAATATTTTACCCCTAAGCTATGATACAATCTCAGACTTAACACCAGGCTAAGAGATTTTAAGAGCTGGAGTGCTTTCCAAACTATCCACATTGGATGCAGTAGGGGCTCCAAACTGTGACATTCTGTCGTTCCAACGTATGGAAAACATATGTGGGGAAAGTCTGGTATCAGAGTTGAGATCTGCTGGGCAGTTTGGACAACTATTCTGCTGTAGCCTATAGAGTTGCATCACTGATATGTTGTAGCAAATAATAGTAAAAAAAAAAACAATAGAGAGAGAACTGGTAGCTCTGATTCAGTTTTAGTATTATTGCTGACATGGGAGAAATCAGGTCGTGATTCTGGTTGTTTTGGATGGTGAAAGCAGTTTAAGAAGCTAAACCAAAGAGGATTTGAGGAACTGTGAGGGCAATGGATCAAAACAAAAGCAATTCTCCTCTTTCCCCATCTCCCTCTCTACCCTCTTTGAGCTTGTTCTCAGTCGCCCCTGGCAATCTTTTTTTAAAAAGGATAGTCATGCTTCGGAAGACAGTCGTCTTCTGAACTAATGCCAATGAGTTGGTAATAGCAGCTAGGAAATAGTCGAAACACTGAAAAATCTGTCCTTTGTTTTCTGCAGGAAGAGATTGAGATCTGATGGTAAGGATTTTTCTTAAGCAGCAGCAAGTAAATATATTTATGAAAGATTACTTCAAAGCCGTGTATATTCCAGCTCTGTGTAAAGTTGTGTTCTGTGATACAGACTGAATCATCTGCATTGGAAGCGATGGGATTTGGATCATGTTCTTTAAGGATTATGGGCTGAATGATTTGAAATAGATCAAGAAGAGCCACAGCTTCAGTGTAATAAAATGACCGAAAGTTTAACTGCAGGATGATGACTAGGTGTGACTCAGTTCTGCAGGACTCTGGGCCATCTCAGTTCTGCAAATCACTTAAATGCAGGCTGAACTTGAAGCAAGTGAATGTTACCCTTCACCCAAGGGTCTGCATGGTCTGCCCACCTATAGACACTGATGTAGAGAACTATGATTACTTACAGCCTTGCAGGAGGTGAAGTTCCACCTTGGATGAGCTCATGCTCAGGCACATGCCAGCAGACACAGCAGAACAGTCTCTAAAGCTGCTACCGCTTACACAGCAGGAGGAACTATTCCTGCTTTCTAGAGTTTAGAAGCAGATTTTTATAGGAATTTGACCTTTACTCTTTTCTTCTGGAGGAAGTAAGCACCTATAAAAATGTTCTCTAAGAGAAAACGAGGGAATGAGCACAACTACGGGAGAAATCAGATGTTTGAGATCTCCCTGCAACCCACTTCTGCAGCGCAGCGTTGGGGTGATGCAGGAGGGAAGGACACTCACCACCAATTTGCAGAATTTGAGATGCACTGCTGTGGTATATTCTTGTAGGCTTCATTCTTTATCATGGTATGTTGGAGTGGGTGTATTATATACCTGCTCAGACACGTTCCTGCAGAAAATATTCTAGTCACCAGCGACTGACCCCATGTGAATTAAAAAACTTACTTATTAGGAAATCAGATGAAAGGTAGCTTTATGCAAGCCAGTTACAGTTGTGAAAGGAAACCACAGTCTAGATGAAAGAGAATGCTTAGTCCGAAGTAAAACATGTACTGTGTTTGATCACATCCCTGACGTGACGGAGGATGGCTTCCTATCCACAAATGATGATATTGTCTTCAGATAATTGCTGCCCTATCGGATAGATCAGCAAATTTCTCATTGAGAAACAAGTATATTCTTTTTTGGGACGCCGTGGTGCCAGTCTGTGACGAGTGGGTGGGGACAGATCCGCGACGCCGGCAAACCCAGCCAGCTCCGCCGAGATGCTGGGCTCGGCGTTCCCCAACAGTTTCCTTTTGTTCGCCTCAATGGCGATTTCAGGCAGCACTGCAAATGTCCCGTAGCCTCGGTGCCTCTTGCTTGTTCACACTGTGGCACCGGGAGCTGTGGGTTTTGATGCTACCAGCCCTCCCTCTGCACCCAGAAAGGAGAAAATCATAGCCTTGTTGGAAACTGCTGAAGTTCGTTTGGACAAAGGATGTTTGTATCTCCACGTCATACATTCATATGTGCACACAAGTCAAAATGTGGGGTCTGAAACTCTATGGAGTCCAGCAGCCATGTACAAAAAGTGCAAATACACACTTCCGGATATTTTGGGAAGCCCTGCTGTTAGCCCTCAGAGATGTGTATGTGTATGTACAATGGACACTCCTCACACGCTGTGGTCTCACGTGGTGTCACTCAATCTGCATCACCAGAACTTCAGAAAGTTCCCCATGAACATGAGAACTGGAAGCTCGGGACTGTTTTTAATATCTGCCTGCAAACAAAACACTTCTACACCCAGAGGTAAGGCTGCAAGTGTATTTCTGCTGCATATGGCTCATTTCCAAAATGGAATTACAGATCAGAGACAAGCACTCCACACATTAAAACTTCCTCCAAAGCAGCCGCTGGAGCAGCTGGTGCTGCGTGGCTGAGGAGATGGCCTGGGAGGGAGACAGCCTGCTGAGCACAGTGGCCCAGTAGCATTCCAATTAAAAGGTGCAGAAATGTATACAAGAATCAAAATTACCCAGCATTTAATAGGAAAGTGATTTTATAAAGACCTGGTAGGTCAGGCTGATGTTGCTTTTGTGTCTCTAACATGCCCTGGTTCAGATGGTCTTGATGGCTCAGGATGGCATTTTTCTCTCTAGAGTGGAGTAATGCTTTCACAGATGAATGGTTTTGCAAGTAATAGTGAATAGTACTAATGAATGAATACATTTCTGGGGTTTGCTGTGTTGTCAGACAACTGACAAGCACACATGTAAAATCAATTCACGCAATTAATTCTTAGTTCACCCAGCTGCAGTTGGGTTGATCAGTGATTTTCTTTTTAAATAAATAACTAAATAAGTGTCAATTGCTGATTTTAATTTTGTCAAGATTCCTCAAGAAAGAACCAGGGAACTACTACCGATGGTTGGCTATTTCTGCCGAAAGCTTTCAACACATCTTGTGGCCTCTCCACCACACCAAGGACAAAGTATATGTGAGCCTTGCTGTAGCAAGCAGCTTACCAGATGAATTCTGGTGGGAGGCTTTACATTTATTGTTACAGCCTTTTACTCTAAGCACTGATGGGGAATCTAGAACAAATTATTGCATGCTGAAGCTCACATGCAGTAACTCGATCACAGAGGAAATATAACGAGGGACTTACTTGTATTAGTCTAACGCCACTGATTAAAATTGAGTTAGTCCTGATTTACACCAACCTGCACTGAATTAAGTCATCAATGCTCATCTGCATTCAAGGAAGTTCTGTGAAACGATGCCTAATCAGTGCAACTACTGGAGAGAAGGTCATTTCTTTCCTATTTTTCTATCATGAATGGTATGGTAATTCCTCTTTGTGCTGTAAATGAACTGTCGGCTCTTCTAGCCCCTGCAGTAACTTTCAGCACCGATTATACTGGAGATCGGCTGCTCATTTTGACTTTTAACGCTCTGTGTTTGTATGAGAAACACCATAAAACTAGCTGGATCTAATGCCCTCGATGATTGTAAAGGAACTAGTAATTCGAGTCTTGATTTTAAACAAAGATTTTATCCTATCAGTAGGTTACAGAGATGGTTGTAGCTGGAGCATATGATCTCATTTTGAACAGCCAGTTTAAAGAGGGTTTTTCATTTAAACAACAAAAAAAAGTCTTTTCTCTGACAAATATTGTAAGTCTTTGGATATCTGCTTTGTGCCCTTAAGGGATAGCTTACTGCAACGGCCTAACTCTATAAGTAAAAGACAAGAGACCACCCATATAAAATTTAAAAAAATGTTTTACAACCCTTAATTTAAAAGAAGAGTTTTAAGTATTCATATTTTTCAGAGGAGCAGCTAAAACCTCTTCAGGCATAATTTATGCTGTTGACAGCCATTGCATATATAACACCAGGAAGTCTGGTTTTAATTCATGTAATACTCCTGGGGAGGTGGGTGGCTTAGTTAATAAACTTGATCTTTCACCTTCGGAATCAGATTGAGTTCCCTTGTTGAAACATGTCTGTCTTTAATTTGGGTGCTCATTTACTTATGAGGGTTACCTGCTGACCTGCGAGAATCAGAAGTTGATGTCTGACGTGCATCACCAAGCCCACAGGCAGACATGCAGCAAGGGAAGCACAGAAGGTGCCATTCGTGCCGGGCAGAAAGCCAGAGGGCATCCCGGGGTGGACCAAGAGAGCTGCAGGCATGGGTGGAGAGGAAGTTAAACCACAACTTCACCACGTTATTGCAGTAAGGAGAGATCTAGTTCTACCATCTTCATGAAGTGTCTAAGGCTGCAGGCACATATCCTGTCCCATCTCCCGCCATGCTTCCGTGGTTAGTCTGCTCAGGCTTGCCAGCACCCACCTGCTCCAAAGGGAGCAGGGAGGCAGGAGTGGTGGGGATAGCCACTCCTTGGTTCAGGGCCATCAGAGGCACGGTTGAAGACACCTGGAGACAAACCAATTCAGCATGTAAGGAGCATGTCCCTTGTAAGATGGAGGTTATCAGAAGCAGATGTTTTTTTAAAGCAACCAACTTGCACTTGCTAACTCAAACCCCAGTCTCAACCTTACTATAACCGGGAAACGAAGCCCTTCAATAACAGAGAATATTCCTCCTTGATGCCCATACACAGCTGGTCTCTTCCCAGCTCTCATGTCCCTGGGGCATTCAGCAATTATAAGGTTTTATGCATGCCTTAGATTCCTTGGCTCTTGCTGGGATCTATCATGAAATATCTAGAAAACAGACCCTGAAATAAAGGTCAGCATCAAATTTTGATTCCTGTTAACACAGGATAGTTCAGTGTCCTCAGCGGAGTCCCTGACCATAAACATAGGGAGACCAACGTCTACCCCTGTCCTAGCCGGCCGTGCAACAGGACATCAGATTACCTTGTCAGGGGCTCAGAAGGGCTTTCTGCTCCCCTAGCAGCAGATTTATCTGTGACTTTATAAGCCCTGGAAAGTATTACAATAATTACGACTTGAAATACAGTAGATTCTGAATCATGAGGCTAATATCTTAAAGCGCTAGACGAGGACCTAGCCTACCAACAAGTGTCTGCTCTCCGACCTTCTGTGCTCTGCCTGATACAGCAAGAATAGCCTGTCTGACTGCTTTGGATTTCCAAACCCTAAACCTAACCCTAACACTAACCCCAGCCTGAAGTGTACCTGGGTAGCAGTTCAAATAGCAAGACACTCTCTGCTCAATGTGCTACAGGTCCCTCTTACACCTCATCTCCCTGTCCGGCCACAGCAGGATGCTGCAATAACGCTGTCCTGAAATGCTTTAGGCTCCAGACCCTAAACAGCTTTAACCTCACATGTGCTCATGGGACCAGCCACTTCTGTAAATGGTGACAGGAGTGCGAGTGCCCCACTGAAAGCAGCTCTCTCCCTGCTGCTCTGGGCTCCGCGGGACAAGAAGAACCTGTCTGGCTGCTTTCGCTTCTCTGACTCAACTGGTTTCAGGAACAGGGTGGCCCTGGGGACTACATATCACTTAAGGGGTAGATTTCTTATTGCAGAAGGTAATGCATTTTAAGACATTTAAGGCATCCTGTAAAGCCTAGGCAATAAACTTTGGGGGCTGAAGGCTGTTGTGTCCTGCTATATAATTGCATTTTGCAACACATTTCAGGTTAGAGTTAGAGAAAATAAGGCAGCCAAACAAGTTATATTAGCTACATACTGGTCTATACTAGACCAAAAAGATAAGAAGGGGATTCATACTAAAGGGAATAAGGGTTTAAAAAGGTAGCTTATGGTCCCCTAGGAAGTTATGAAGTTAGGGATGGGATTACAATTAGGATAAGGGGATATAAAGCATCTAGACGGTGTTTTTATTCAGGGAACAGAGAATAAGAGAAACATCTGTTTATGGGCTTAAGGCTGGGGATGTCTCAGAGTATATTTGCTACTGTCAGGGTGATGGCTAGAGCTAGAAAGAAAACCTAAAGCATCCAGAGGGACTGTCCTTGCTGCATCCTGAAGCTTCTAAAAAGGCAAGAAAGGACAGAAGTTATAGACACTCAGGTAAGGCAGGGGCATGGTCCTCTCTACATTACTGCCTTGGTTGTGGAGTGCAGAACCCAATGCATTTAGAGACATTTTTCTTAAGTGGCTCTGCATCAACAAGGTCTTTGGAAAGGAGACTTCTGCTATGGAGGCTGAAGCCATTACACCATTGTGCATGACCCAGTGTTTTTCACAGCACAAGAAAAGGTCCCATCAGGAATGAAGGAATATGCTAAGTTAATGTCAGGTTTAAGATTTGAATTGAAACAAAATATTCTTGATGCCTTCTGCAGAGCTGGGAGGGTTTTATGGAGAAGAGTGATATTTGAGGGGCAAGATCCTTTTATTATGACCCCAGGTAGGTATGACCTTTTAGTTATTTCTAAGCTTATGTATAGGGATCGGCTGTGAGACCCGAGTGCCTTCCCTGTGGGGTGGTGTAGGAGTCAGGCAGAGGGTGAAAACCTGGTGACAGGCTGAAGGCTGTCCTTCGTGTCTCTCTCTACGTGGAGAGTCCTGGTACATCCCAGGCTGGGACTTCTGGGTGGGAGTGGGGATGAGGAGCTGGAAGCAGACAAACACATTTTTCTTGCTGTGTGTGCAGAGCTCAGAAGAAGCAGGAGAGAAGGGACGTTTGGCAGCCGCGAACCCTTCCGCAATGATTTCAGGGAAAGTGCTGCTCCCCATCCACCTGTCTTTGGGGCCCAGGTCTTGATGTGCCATCTTGCACACTACAGGCAGTAAGAGTGGAGGCAGCTGATAGCAGGATAGAGAAGCTTAGTTTGAGGCTGAAATAACTCCTGCTTAAGTGCATTTCAGGCTGGGTTTGGGTGGGGATTTTGAGTAAAGCTGGAGGGAGAAGGGTGGTTTTATACAACCAGATGCAGCCAGAAAGTTTATTATTCTTCAGTACTACAGAGCACAGAAAATTTTGATGGGAACAAGAGCTCTGGTCCTTTTATTGTTATTTACTCTACACGATATATAGATTTTTGGTTATATAGAGCCTGTCCCCATCTTCCTAGAATGAAGAAGGCACAGCAAGAACAGAATTTCTCCCTGCTGTTGTTTTTTAAAATGCAACCTTAACACCTTCCCCCCTGCCCTCCCCCCACCTTGGTTTAAGGCATCTTGTTATGAAAATCACAATATACTGTCAAGGTGAGATGTCTCCAGGAAGCCAAACCGTACTTGAAGATGTAAACAAACTCCTGGACCTCACGTACACCAATCCTCCTCATGATGCTCCTTCACCTGCAAGACGCAACAGAAATAACCTGTCTGGCAGTTTTGCCTCTGTAACCCTAACCCTAGCCTGAAGTGCACCCACATAGGAGTTCAGAAACTAGGATTCAGTCTAAGCCCTTCAACTCTACTGTTAGCTACTTCCCCCTTAGTGTTTGCAGGATGCGTACTAATATTTTTAGCTACATTAATCCTCGTATCACAAAAGGTTCTCTCAATCTGGTAAGTCATCAAGGAGCCAAACACACCCCTTCCTCTAGCCCACTGACACTCATTCTTGGGTTGTCACAACTCTATGAAAGTAAGTTTTGCATCTGTTAGTTTCTCTAACCTTAACTCTAACCTTAAGATGAGATTTCTCATGAGACAAGTCTTTCCAGTACTTAAAGGAGCCTACAGGAAAACTGGAGAGGGACTTTTTACAAGGGCATGTAGTAATAGGACAAGGGGCAATGGATTTAAACTGGAAGAGGGGAGATTTAGATTGGACATAAGAAAAAAAATTTTCACTCAGAGGGTGGTGAGGCACTGGAACAGGTTGCCCAGAGAAGTTGTAGATGCCCCATCCCTGGAAGTGTTCAAGGCCAGGTTGGATGAGGCTTTGGGCAACCTGGTGTAGTGGAGGGTGTCCCTGCCCATGTCAGGGGGGTTGGAACTAGATGATCTTTGAGGTCCCTTCCAGCCCTAACCATTCTATGATTCTATGACAAAGCGATACCTTAAAATGTAACATATAACTTCAAATTTGAATTCCACAAGTCCTTTCTTGAAAAGACCCCAATTTCCTAGACACAGACCTATATAGTGAAAATAACCTGCCTGACTCCTTTAGGTCCTAACTGTATCTCTAAATGATAACCTTAGCATGAAATATAGAAGAACAATAATCCATAACCTGGGACACAATAGAGGGTCCTCACACCACCAGTAATCCCTCTTTCTTTTTCGTCTCTGAAGAAAGTCACAGTAACATCTTTACTAGTGCTAGCTCTAGCCCTATGCCTGGCCCTATTTACCCAGCCAGTAATTCAGATGTTTAGAGGTAGCATAAGGCCTTCACCTCATAAATGTGAAGTATTGTCTTACAGTGTGGGCCTTGGAGGACACCTCAAAAATAGTCTTTAAATGCACTAGGTTGTAGCATCTGAAATCCCCAAGGTGATATGTAGCCAGGTGATAATTTCTTCTTCTGACTCACAAAACAAACCCTGTAAATCCCCTAACATTACTCCTATCCTCAACTTTCTAGATTCTTCAGGGTGCTGCAAAAATAAACTCTTTGCTGTAGGTTTTCTAACCATAACCCAAGCCCTCGCTGCCCCTGGGGTAGCTATAAAACTTCGCCAACACCAGTTCTGTGTTGCTATGCCCTATGGGATACAGCAAGACTAACTGGTCTGACTGCTTTAGGTCGTCTAACATTAACCATAAACTGAACCTTAACCTGAAATGTACTCTGGCTCATGTAGTAGATGATCCAACAAGACGCAACACAGGCTCTTCAGCATCATTAGCAACAGCATTGTCTTGTACTCTTTTTATTGCAGTATGTCCCAATAACAATGCTGAGAAATGCATTAGGTCCTAGAACTGAAACTTAAACTCAGCCTGTCCGTTGCGTATATTCAATGGCAACACAGGGCAGAGAATCCTACTAATGCTAGTCTTCATTATATCTGGCTGGGCCCTGTGTGATACTGTTAGAGTAGCGTGCGTAGATCTCCTACCTTCTCAAATACTAAACCTAAGGTTAACACCCACCTGTTTGGCCAGGCTCTGGGTTAGAAAACCTACATTATACAGCGTTGAGTAGCACCACTCTTCTCCGCAACGATCTGGGATATGAAAGATGCAGTGAAGTAGCTTGTCTAGATTTTTTTTCTTCTAGAATAAAACCTGATCCTGTCTCTAAGTCATAAAGCACGGAAGTGGCTCACACAACAGAAAGCCATATAAGATGCCTCTGGAGCGGGTCCAGAGGAGGGCCACAAAGATGATCCGAGGGCTGGAGCACCTCTCCTATGAAGACAGGCTGAGAGAGTTGGGGCTGTTCAGCCTGGAGAAGAGAAGGCTCCAGGGTGATCTTATAGCAGCTTTCCAGTACCTAAAGGGGGCCTACAGGAAAGCTGGAGAGGGACTTTTTACAAGGGCATGTAGTGATACGACAAGGGGCAATGGATTTAAACTGAAAGAGGGGAGATTTAGATTAGATAGAAGGAAGAAATTTTTCACTCATAGGGTGGTGAGGCACTGGAACAGGTTGCCCAGACAAGTTGTAGATGCCTCATCCCTGGAGGTGTTCAAGGCCAGGTTGGATGAGGCTTTGGGCAACCTGGTGTAGTGGAGGTTTTCTCTGCTCATGGCAGGGGGGTTGGAACTAGATGATCTTTGAGGTCCCTTCCAACCCTAACCATTCTGTAATTCTATGCCCAGAGCCCCTCTGCTTCAGTTTTTCACCGAACCTGTTCATCTTTCTCAATGCTTAACAAATGTAGTTTATTCTTCAAGGTGCTTTTGGTTCTTCATCCTTAATACAAATTTGTAGGGTACACAGGGACCTGCCATTACATGAAAATGAAACAAGACTGAGAAGCACTTATAGTACTTAGTATACTATTTGCGGTGCTTTCTGGACTCTGCAGAATGCAGCAATAATTAATTTATAGAGTTTACATTCCATAACACTGATCCTAATCTTAATTTTAAAATTACCTAGATGTTGACCTATATTGTCAGAGGCAATATAGTATCTTTATAGTATCTTCAGTACCACCAATAGCTGTCTTGACCTGTACCATCTCATTGCTTCAGCATGTCAAATTGAAAGTATCTAGAGGCTTCCAGAGGCTCACTCATCTCATCCTCCCTGCCAGTCCTTTCTGGCTTCTGCTTGAGAAAGCAAGAAGTGTCTACCTCTGTCTTCAGGATCTGGATTACTTGCCTTAGTCCTAATCCCAAATGTAAGTGCACTCATGGGACCAGATGCCACTTCAAATATAAGGATTTATAACACTAACATGATTCCTCACTGCAATTTTCTAGACTCTTCAGGATGTAACAAGAATGACTTGTCTGTATTTTTAGGTTCTAGAAGTTTAATCCTAACTGTGACACTAACTTTGAGTTTGAAACTGCTAGCCCTTCGTTGAAAAGCAACACAAGGCATTAGATCCCTCACTTTTTCTGACTATATTCAATAAAAGATATTTCAATAACAAGTGTAGATGCTTTAGATTTTTAAATCATTAAAATGCCCTAGACTCACTCCTGTGTGAGAGTCTGGCTGCCCTGGGCGCTGCAACTGTGCACTAATGTGTACCTGGTAAACGAGTCTATGGTGCTTATAAAAAAAAAACACAACAAAAAAAAAGGTATTGAGTGTAAATAATGCTAATACTTTACCTATGTTTGCTGGCCCAGCAGTCTTTGGTCAAAATGTTTCTATCTGATATACTTTCCTATATCCACACAACAAAATGAAATGTAAGACCTTCAACACTACTGATATCGATCCTGTCCTTAACTCTCTGGGCTCACTCTCATGCATGCAACAATATGAACAAATCCAGATCAGCTTTATTCTGAATCCTCAATCTTAAACCCTAACTTGATGTATAGCCGTATAATAAAAGAAAATTTAAGGTGTCTACATCTTCTGCTACCTCTGTGTTTTTGTGCTTTTGCTATAGGTTATATTATAATCATCAGTCCTAACCTGAAACTCAGTTTTCTCTTAATTATACTCAGATGAGTATTCCCCACAATGACAGTGGCTGTAATACGTTGATTGGTATTTGTCACGTCTTGTCCTCTTTTTGAGTTTGGGGGGTCTCGCAGAATTTTGTTGTAAATGAAGTTCTTCGAAGTTTGCATAAACCATCCACTAACCCACCTACAGCCTAACTTTGCTTTTGTTCAGGGATGCGTTCCTTTAGTCAAGGAGTATGTAAAACCGTGATCTTTCCAAATCATCTCTTTTTAGCTCTGTGGGATTGGTGTCATTGGACAATATATTGGACTCTTTAAGCTCTTGGTTTTGGATACTGCATTGAGGAGACAACCAAGTCCCCAGGTCACCTGGCAGTGTCCTTCTGGCTCAAGGATACTGATAGCCTTGAAAAGACATAAGGAAAATATTGCACCTGAGACATAATAGTAAAATTTCGATTTTTCATCTAGATCTTGAGACAGTGTTTTTTTCATGAAACAAGTTGGGGAGGAATCTCTCCTGGTAACCGTGGCCAAGTGTCCTCTTGGAGACATTTGGACAATGAGAGGATTGTGCCCTTAGTGACAAACCAGAAGTAAACTTCTCTGACAGTGTGGAACACTGTAAAGTTTAGGAAAAGACTTTAGATATTAAAAACTTGCCATGAGATAAGGCTATTGCAACTGTGGCTATTGCCCAGCTGGATTGAATTGATTGATTTCCTAATTAAGGTTTAGACCCTGCCTACAAAAGGTGGGCCATTTCCCCCTGGTTGTGGGAGATGCAATGACATTCTTGGAGCTGCAGCCTGGGCTGGTGAGCAATAACTGGTGACTCTGAAGTGATATGTCTGAGAGACCCTGAGGACCATGACTCCCTTGCTGGAGCCAGAGTAGCCAGAGCTGGAGCCAGGGCTGGAGTGAGAGTCCTTTGGTAAAGAAGGTAAAGCTGCAAGCCCAAAGAAAGGAAGTGTGCTGGAGTTGGAATGAATGGACTGAGTCTCTGCTCACTGTAAAACCTTCACTGTCCTTTAGAAACAAAAACTGGTAAAACAAAAAGGGGAATTATGGCTATTGCAACTGTGGCTATTGCCCAGACTGCCCCCTGGATTGAATTGACTGATTTCCTAATTAAGGTTTAGACCCTGCCTACAAAAGGTGGGCCATTTCCTCCTGGCTGCGGGAGATGCAATGACATCCTTGGAGCTGCAGCCTGGGCTGGTGAGCAACAATGTGAAAATAATGCTACTGGTAATTCTGATATTCTTGTTACTGGGTGCCTAATCCAGTGGCAAGGGGGAATAGGGAACATGCATCTTCCCAATGTGTTGCACCATGCTCCCTTAATTCTGGAAAAAAAAAATGCTTTGGTGTTTCCTGGATCTCTATAACCAGTCAATGGAGCTGTTCCCCTTCACACAATTGGGGTCAGGGTCTCTGGTATTTAATCCTATTGCTGACTTGTGCCATAAAACTAAGTTGGGAGACTCTACTGGGCAGAAGGTATTTGGGAGCAGAACCTGTAGAGGAGAGTTGCAGTGCATGAATGTTTCTACTTCTCTTTGTCCTGCATGTTCCTCCTCCACTGTAATTCAGAAGTGCTATAAAGGTAAGGAGATAGACATCACTGCTTCAGCATTCCTGGTACCTCCAGGAGTCAGAAACTCATTGTTTATGTTACATTTTTTATTGTCAACTCCTGTTATGCTGTAGGGAAACTTCCTTGCATCTCTCTGATGGCTATGGATTTTATCACAGTAGGGAAGAATATGGGCCTAGTTCAAGCAAAGAGAATTCCTTATCTCCTGCAGACTGTCTCTGCTGGGAAGTGCAGCTTTCAATGGTCTCTACTGTAGCATAGAGGTTTTTCTCCTTATTGGTACCATCTGAGTTAAATTAAATTGACATTCTTCACTTGGAGAATTTAAGTGTGAACTTCCAGCTACTTTTGGCTTGTGTTACCGTAGACATGACTGGAGAGGTAATCTATAGAGGTCTATGACTAATTCTACTACTGTTGCCCAAGTAGAGCTTTTCTAAATTTTTTTCAGCTTTTAAGGAGGTGGGTAGATTGAGATTTAACTAACATTAGTCATGGGTGCTATTCAGTGTGGATATTTTGTGCACAGTGTCAGTATACTGAGGTCAGCATTTTGGGTCAAAGCCAAACTTTCCAGCACCAATGACTGAAGACAATAAGGAAACCAAAGTGGGAACCATCTAGAGAGCAGAAATAGCATTTGATGATGTACATCTACATAAGGGCTCCAAAAGCACCCTAGACGTGGATCCTCACCTGTTTGAAGGCATCCCTTCACAAGAGTACATCAACTCCCATGTGCCGTATCCTATCCTGCATCCTGAGGTAGGGAGGGTTCAGAGGGGTGACTCCATCTCACAGCCTGGAGGATGCAGTAAGCACCACGCTGCTGACATCAAGGAGCCATTACAGAGGAATGTGAGCATAAGTCTTCACATTTCAAATGGGTGATCTCTGTTCTAGACTATAAAACTGTGAATGGACTGTCTTTAATTAAATGTGCGTTTAGGGAATTTGACTACTGTGCTTCAGCTGGAGTAGTCTCTTAGCTACAGAATGTTGTTTGGGGTTCAATGGCATCAAAAAGTCTATTGGCCAAAAAGGGGTGACCACAAAGTTACGCAGTGACTTAGTAGTGCCTTGGGTGGATGTGGTCAAGTAACAATGGAGCTAAAAGCCCAAGTATTTCTGAAGTCATGTGTCTCTATGGGTTTTGGAAAAGTTGCCCTCCTTTCCTTGTCTTTGGAAATTATCTCACATATGGGAAATACTACTCTGACTTAACCAGGAATTCATAATAATACCTGGTTTATAAAAATGGTTATTCAGCATTTGCCCTTGCCCCTACCTAGTCTGAGGCTTTGCTGTGGGAATTGGCATCTTCTGAATCTTACAGAACCGAGATCAAGTATGATGTGTGCAGAATTTTTACATGGGAATGGCAAATATCACTTCTCTGCTGTTTTCTAAGGATGGAGGGATTACTTCATTGATTCATATTGCTTCTTACCCTTACTCTTTTTTTTTAAAGACTGTTGCACATATTGAAAATCCTGTTCTTTTTTCTGAACTAATCTAGCAGAAATGCATTGAACAGGGCATGATGAATACATCAGACTGTGTCATGAAAAACTCTCCATAACATCCAGTAGAAGTTTAGTTATTGGTACCATGAGGTAAAAAGTGTCAGCTTATACAAAATGCCAGTCTAAGTGCATGCTTTAACTGGTTAGTAACGAATGCACAAAGTACTGAGTCAGCTTAACCAGCAACGAAAAAAAGACCGGCATTTGTGTATGGACAAACTCCTGGAAATTAGATTGAAGAGTGAGATGGACCTTTGGGTGTAACTTGCTCTCCCATAAGAATCAGTGCTCCAAAACCCTGCACTCAGGACTAACCAAGCACTGAGCCAAGCCCCAAAGGGCTATGGAAATGGTCTCTGAGACATAACTTGAAATCACTTTGACACCCAGTGTCCACTTCATGCAAGGGCAGAGGGATTTCCCAGCCCTGGCTCACCACAACCTGAATCCCAGCTGGTCCCTAGGGTACAAGAGCTGAAAACAACTACATAGAGGAGGGATGTCTTGCCAAATTGTCAGGAGATGTGAGGGCAGAAGGAAGAATTTCTCTAACCCTCTGTTAAGTGAATGGTTTCTTCCCATCAGAGAGCAGAAGGATGAGCGTGTATAGGAGGAAATAAAGTGGGTATGGAGGTGAAGGGAGGTAGGAAGGAATATCAAAGTAGAACACAAGTCTGGGTGGGTATGACAGCAGCCTGTGCATTGTTTGCATCTCCTGCTCTTGAGTGACAGATTAAACCAGGAATATTGTTGGCCCTACAGCCAATCTGATTTACAGTCAGTGAAAAGTGGGCTAGGATTAAAAGTAGACCTAGCCACCAGGAGCTATGCATCCTCAATATTTAAAGGAGTTGAACACTGTGCAGCAGACAAGAGCATCCTGGTCTCTCCCCATGGGACTGAAAGGGATCTTCCAGGTTGAGCCCAGTGCCCAGCTCTAGCAGCAACCAACTGCCTAGTCCTGTTCATAAAATTCTCAAACCTCATTTTAAAATCAGTTTGATTTTGTGCCTCCACTACTCCTACTGGTAGGTGGTTGTAGAACTACAGTCCTTTGATGTTAGAAAGCTGCTTCTAATTTCCAAGTCAAGTTTACAGCAGTCAGTTGGAGTTACACGGAGCAGAGTCTTGCTCTGTAGCTTTCTCTAAGGATTTATGTTGTTTGTGAATGCAAGGGACAAGGGTTTTTCTTGGGAATTGTGAATAAAGTGACACCATTATCTCAGGAATACTGATGGCTTCAGTCTCAGCTAGACCCCGAAAAGTCTTTCAGGAGCAACATATGCAACCTTATGGCAATGGGAAGTGGTATATGGCATCCCTTAGTTACCTAAGGTGACTTGTTCATTGAGGCATTAAAAGCAGCTGCCTAGGGATCTCAGGCTCTTAGCACATAGAAACGTAATGACCCAAAGCTCAGCTAAAACTATATGAAACCTTCATTTGGCCAGCTCAGCAATGGGGCAGTTTGATCTATGAAGGCAGGTCTCTGTTAGAGGTAGGACTATACCAGTGACTAGTGCTGATGCTGTGCCTGTCTTTATCTGCTCTTCCTCTTTATCATGCAAGCTTCCTATTACCTGGTGACACAACTGGATTTGGGGAGATGGCTGAGGACATTTGTGTTATATCTTAAATGCAAACCTGTGTGGAAGCATTAATCTATGTCATGCTCTGATTTTTTTGAACTGAAGCTCATGTTCATTTTGGAGCTTTTGGAAGAGACCAGAGCATTGTCTGGGAGAGGAAACTGAGCACCTTGATTGATTTTTGCCTGTTAGGTTGTGGCAGTCGTCTTTACAGTGTGGATGGAACAGATCCTACTGCAGTTATGGCTGTCCAGATGATCCTCTAACCTGTGTGTCCAGCTTGTGGCAAAATGGCATACTCGTGTCAGAGAGAGAATCTGTCTAGAGTCTTTGCTAGAAGAACTTTGTGTTACTTATGGGAAGGTCCTGTAGGACTTGCTGACGCAGCATAACAGGCATAGGTGACCTCTTGGGACCAAGATGACAAATCAGAGCTTCTGAGAGATGGCAACACGGTGCTCTGCTGCTTTGTTTGGACACAACCTGAGCCACCATTGTTGTGCTGCTGCATGCAGAGCACACAGGCAGATGGGATCACCTACCTTCGATGCGTAGGACATAGGACTGCCCCACTGCCAGGACTGCCCCACTGCCAGGACTGCCCCACTGCCAGGACTGCCCCACTGCCAGGACTGCCCCACTGCCAGGACTGCCCCACTGCCAGGACTGCCCCACTGCCAGGACTGCCCCAGCCTCTGCTTTGGAACAGCAACTGCTGACTCTCCTCAGTGAACTGCGTGAGCAGCTGCGTCAAACCACAGATTTTTCAGGGGCAAAAAAAGATTTTTTGCCCATGCCATTTCCATCCCTAATTAGATCTATATAAATTAGATTTGTGTGAGTCTCTACAGAGAGCAAGGCAGCCTTGGGAAGCTGTTCTGCTCATGGCCCTGCTTCCCAGGTGCTAATCAACATCTGCAATGTCTTGGTTTTGCCCAGGCTGAAGTCAGATATCATGTCAGTAAATACGTATTTATTGTTTTACACACATACACCTTGCACAGAGCACAGCCTACATATACACACGTATTTGTCTTTGTATTACACACATACAAATTTCTTATTTTCTGAGGACTGGAAATAATGTCTGGAAGCAAATGGGCTGAGCAGCCTTTGATGAGCAAATGTTTATTGTTAACTTCAACAACCAGAGCAGTCATTAGCGTGAGTGCCACTACAATTGAATGATGATGGGTTTTGGTGTTTCTTTGTATAGTAAAAGGCTGGGTTGACTAAGCTTTAAAATCCAGTATTGTGCAAAGGTTTTATCTACCTAGTCAAGTTTCTTTTATTGGTCTAGCTGGAAAAGTCAAACTCATGCAAGCTTTCAAGTGCCTCTGAAGCATTTGTTAGGGCTTAATTTGATAACAGGCTTCATAAAGGTTTTGTAGGGTCAGCCTTATTTCTTTGGGAGTCTTAGTTTATTCTCTTCGGATTTAGAGATTAATGTTACTTTCTGAGTGAGACACAACTTTGTAACAGGTGAAAAACTGTTTCTTTTGGGACACAATAGGTAGCACAAGGCAAACTTGGTCTTCAAGAAATAGTTTAGCTGAGAAAGAAGATTAAAATCCTTGAGTAAATCATTGAATATGTGGAAGGGGGGATTCCACCTGTCTGCGTGATGTGGAGTTACTGCAGTGGATGAAAAGACACCAGGCCATGAGGACCAGCTCTACTCAGCAGGAAAAAAACTGTGAAAGAGGTGCCAAGTAGGTTTTGCCTGTTGTGAAGTCCAGAATTTCTTTTCATGAAAAGAAACTTTTTTTCTGAATTCTGATTTCAGCATATGATTTCATTCCTATTTCATTCACTCAAAGTCCTGTTTAGAGAAATGAGTCCCTAACTTATCATGTGAAATTTTCAATACATTTCCAGCTACAGTTATACCTCCTGGTTCTCCTCTATATTTATTCTCTAAAAAAAAAAAGGTGATTAGGTTACTCAAGTGTCATTAACTTTTTACAAATTCATATTGGCTCGCAGGATTTCTGTGATATGTTATGATATGTACCCTCAAAGGATTCCTAAATATAATTTCTAATATATAAGCTCAGTCCTACAACATAAACCTCTCTGAAAATAATTTCCTGATTTTGTCTGGTACTAACTGTGAAATAGAAAGGAAAATTCTTGCTTTAGAGATTTTTGAAAGTCTACTGATTTTATAACTTTAAGAAGATTAAAAAAAATCTCACTAGATGTGTTTTTTTTTTGCTGCAGTAGACAATATAATATCTTGATAAAAAGTGCAGGTTTGTTCTAGTTGTATTAACATTTTGGACACTTGTACAGTCCAAGTCCATGTATTCTTTGATACTGGACTGACACGATGAGAGGTGCTATGAGGTGATATTTCTGATGTGAAGCTGTTCAAGAACGAAATGAGTTTCAGAGCCTCATGACCTGGTCTCCTCTCTTGCCATGCTCATGCTGGCCAGCTCTGTGCCTTTTGAAACTGCGAGGCGTGCAGGGCTGAGCTTACAAATGTTCCAGCTTTGTGGAGAATATTTCACTTGCAGACCTCTCTCATCGTCTTTTTTCTTTGAAAAGTTCATTGAAAGTAGCATTCAACTATGAACTCCTACAGCAGGACTACAGGAGAGGAGGTGGAAAGAGTCAGTGAGAAGACTCTATTTTCATGGTGCTTGCCTCTGCATGTTCACCTGCTCTTCAAATGAGACTGGTTGGTTGTTTCTCGATTCCTGTGGATCGGTCCCAGGTGTTTATGGCCCCATGGCTGTTGGACTGTGGTTTGGGCTGCAGGACAGAGCTGGGTGCGATGTTTCGATGGGCTGTCCCTGGTACCCTGCTGCACATCCAGGCAGCTGGCCAGATCTTCTGCCTTTACTTCCAAGATTTGTGCTACCTTGGAGGTGCAAACCATCTGGGAATCCTGCAGATAGGATCGGGGCGATTTTTTTCTGTTCTGAACAGGGAAGGGAGCTCACCCATAGTTCAGACGAGTTGCAGTGAGCTTTGGCTGCCAGACCTTCCCCAGTATGCTGGTTTCAGCTCCCTGGTATGGAGGGTGGTTCCAAAGGGTTAAATCACCTTTGTTCCCGCTCTCTGGACATACTTTAGCTGTTGCTGGGGATCTAGCTGCCCAAGATAAAAAGATCACAAGCTCACATTGTTCTTAACTAGCAGCGTTTCTCTGTAATTCTCTAATTCAAAGCAGGCTTTGCTCACTTTTGTACTCTCTTTACAAGCCACACTGATGATAGGATTTCCGAAATCAAAGCTGAGTGCTGAACTGAACTAAAGAGAAAAAGCCGCACTGCTTGGTTCGGGAGAACAGAGGATAATTGAGGAGGATCCTCCCAGCCGGTTTGGCAGTGGTAATGGGGAAATGGCTTTCTTCTATCAAACTTGTTTTATTTTTATTGTAAAATAAACATTTTCTGGGCATCGGATGGCAATTAGTCACTCTGCCCCTCCAGGGAAGAGGTTGCACCAACCGCACATCACAGAGGAAGGCAAAACTTTCCCATTTAGATTAAAACATACATCAAACAAAGCAAACATCAATGAAGCGGCTTGGTGTTTGTCCCTCTCAAGGCTGGCTCACACTATTTCTCTAAACACTAAGTCTGTGTTAGCACATGGGGCTTTGAACTTTTATTTGATGGATAAACTGCTCTTCAACTTTTTGCCCCAGTATGGCAACAAAGCTTATTCCGTACTCCTTTACCACCTTCTTTGCAGGGAAACACATTGGTGGGGCAGGCTAATCCATTCAATAACTCCAAGTACAGTATTACAAAAAGTTAATTAAATGGGATAGTAAATTTATTAAAAAATAACTGATTATTAGCTAAGGGCACTCACCCTGGCAGAGCATCACAAAAACAGTTAAAAATATTAAATAAGCTATTTGAAAAATAATGTGAAACTGAGCCTAGAGGAGCAGTTATCTTTTGGACTGATCTACACTTAAACTGCACAGCTCTGCACACAGACAGGGTGATTGTAAAGTCAGAAAGATGTGATTTCTCAGCTCCTTAAGGTTTTCCTTCCAAATGTCTTCAACTAACACTGAAAACAACCAAGTGGTATCAAAAGGTACATTTAAAAATGAAGCTTTCCATGAAGTTACAGCTACCCTGTTAACAATTGTTTCCTGTTTCACAGGGAGAAAGCAAAGCAGTTTAAATGCCACTTCAGGGTGACTGGGTTGCTAATGCTGCCTAAGTAATGGTTACCATTTCACTTTTATTGTGCTCTTGTTAATTAACTCCCACAATTAAAGAAAACAGAAACTCAATAAGAGGAAACAAAGAGTTCTTAAGTTATTAAACACTATACGTCTGTGAAATCTGGTTGAGAAATATGGTTCCAATCCTTGATTTCTTTATTTAATTGATTTCTCAATTCTTTATTGAGCTTTGGGAACCGAAACAAGTCTTCTCTGACCTACATAGCTGGGAAAAAACTATTTTAAATACTGTTGAAGACAAATAAGGAAGCAGAAATACTCTCTGCATGTTAGACTTAAAACAATGTGTACAAAATCATGGCCTGTTGAAGTCAGTGGAACTTGAGACTTGTGTTGGCTTATGATCAAGATACGTGACCTCTGATGGTACAGCAGGCTGCCCAGCAGCAGCAGACCAGAAGCTGATCTCACTGTCCCCTTGCCTGTTTGTTTTGTCCTGCCAGGGCAGCTGTCTCTTGTTTGTACAGGGGCGAGTGCTTGAGACTTGCCTCCAAACAGGCATGGCTCACACATGGAGCAAATGGACAGATGGGGGAATGCTGCAAGGCAGCCCAGCCTGGGGCAGCATCTGTCAGGAGCAGATCCTGCCATGGACCATACTGGCTCACACCTACCTGCCAGGTTAGCCATTGGTGACCTCTTTGGTCATCCATGCAGAGTCACTACTGGGACTCGATTACAGCTTCATTTCAGGTTTTCTAGTCCAGTGCAGGTGTTTATAAAATCTAAAACAAGAGAGCAGAAATCTATTAAACACTTAAACAGAAAATCATTGATCTAAACTGTCTAATTAAGCAACTTTTTTTCTTCTACTTTGATGATCAGGCAGGTCTATCGGCCTATTTTTTGTCCAGCCTGCCAAATCTGTAGCTCTGAAGATTCCCAGGAGCGAGGGTGTGACAGCAGTGTGATGCTATCTGAGTGCATGGCTGTGACCCCAAGCATATGTACTTTGACTGTTTGGTTCTAGTACTTTTTTAAAGGTTATGTAGGATAAGCGTTTTACTCCAGAAACATTTGAACAGTGGCCCAGTGGAATTGACTTCTTTTACCCATATGAAAAAGTATATTAAAAATTGTGCTTGGGTAGCATATACTGAACAGCCATGAGTGGAATTCTCTTCTAGTAAGTTTTTCTGCTTTCTCTATGGCAAAGTGCACCTATTTACTCTCATGTTCTTAAAATTCCAATATTTTCTTCCTTTGTATATTAGTGAATTTTAAACCAAAAATATTTCTGGTTTAGGCTGTAAGCATTAAGTGCTATTTGTGCTCTGTATGTATTATCTGGAGGCATCTCTCTGACAAAAATTAAAATCTGCATCAGCTTACCTTTCTTGCACTCCACCTGTTTTTGCCTACTAGACATGAACAACAAAGCAGAAAAGTAGCTAGGTTATTCTTTGCTCCTCTCTGGTATAGAAAAGTGTTCTATTTGCAGTAGAAGTTCGGGCCTAATCTGCCCTTAAAAATGCTATAGGTTGCTGTAGGAATAAAAAAATTAAACACAGCAGTCCCAGGAAACAGGAGGTTATTCTTACCCTACTGGGTTTGCAAATGCAAAGCCTGGTGTGTAGGACAGCTGTTCCTTAAAATCTGGAATCATGGGAATTGCACCACATATTGTTTTCTGTTTCATGTGTTGTTATTTGATTCAGCTATGTTCACATGCCTTTTCATTCTATTTTTTTAACAGTAAATGAACTGTAAAAATGTGTATAATATTTCCATGGCTGGTCCAAGTTTAGCTATAAGTTTTTAGCACCTATTTTACTGACATTGTAACTATTTGGTGTAAACAGATAGAAACTGTTTTAAAAATGCAGTTTTGAGTGCATCAGGCTAACCTGTGCTATTAATGCGCCATAGTTAAACATGAAATTGACAAAGGTTTCACCATTCTTATATACCTACAAACATAACGTATACAATTAATTGTTTACATATCTTTCTTAGGTCTATGGTAATTCACAGGGTTAGAATATTTAAGTAAAAATTCCAATTAAAAAAAAAATTTTTTAGCCAGTATGGAATACGTATGTAACATTGACTTTGAGTTACAGTATTTTAGACCTTGCATGAAATGTTTCAGACCTCATTACCATGTGCATTTATACTCACAATTCAGGTGAGAGCATTTGAGATAAAAGCTACCAGGACTCAGAAAACAATTCACAAATTGGAAGAGCTGGTGCCTACAGGTCACAGCTCAGACAGTCTGACATCACCTCCTATATCCACAGGCTGCAGATTTCTTTCCTCCTAAAAGCTGACTTCGTGCATGTTCTTATCACACACAGGCACAGATGCACACGATGGCCTGAATCTCATCGCAAAGACCCTGAGCTGTGATGAGCCAACCACCTCTGGCAGGTCTGGCCAACTTTAGCTACTCTCCCTTGTTGGCAGTCACTGGCTCCTATGTAGTGTCAAGAGCTGTCGTGGTTTTAGGCCGATCCAGCAACTAAAACTCACACAGTCTCTCCTTCTCCAGTAAAGTGGAGAGGAGAAAAATATAATAAAAGGACTGAGGGTTGAGACAAGAACAGAGGGAGCACCCACCAACCATGGTCCCGGGCAAAACAGACCCGGCTTTCTTAAAAGCAAAACAATTTATTGACAGTTACTTAAAAGGACAAAGGGAAACAAAACCGGTTACTTGAGAGGATAAAAAGAAACAAAGCCAGATCTTAAAACCAACACCTTCCTTCCCCCCTCTTTCTTTTTCCTCCCGGCTCTACCTCCTCCCCCCAGCAGCACAGGGGGCAGGGACTGGGGGAGTGCAGGTCAGTTCATTCCGTGCTGTTACTGCTGCTTCTTTCTTAAAGGAGGAGGAGTCCTTACACCCTTTTCCCCTGCTCCAGTGGATCCCCTACTCACGAGGAAAAATCCACAAACTTCTCCAGCGTGAGTCCAGCCCACAGGAAGCAATCCTTCCCCATCGGATTTGCCCCAGTGTGGGCTTTACCACAGTCTCGGATTCTTAGGGAGTCGTAGCCACTCGCTCCAGCGTGGGTCGTCACGCAGACTCCAGATGCCTCTCTACCTTGTCGTGTGTCCCAACATGACCATCCTCAGGCTCAGGCATCTTCCTTCCACGGGCCGTGAGTGGGTCTCTGCTCCACCGAGGCCGTCCTGGTTGCAGGGGGGCCGCCTGCCATCTTGTCACCAGCCGCAGGGGAAACTCGGCTCCGGCACACCTCCTCCCGCTCCATCCTCACTGACCTGCTGTCAATGCAGCTGTTTCTCTCAGATCTCAGTCCTCTCCAGGTGAACTCAGCCCAGTGGGCACCCCGGGAGTGGGGTGCTCCCTGAGTTCCCCAGCCGGCTCCGTTGCTGCCATTCTCCGTGGGCGGTGCCGGCCCGAGGCAGCCAGTCGCCTGGCCGGGAGCCAGGGAGCAGGGGCAGTGCCCTCCTCCCTTCTCTCCTCGCTCCTGGGCAAAGTGCCTTTTCCGGTTCCTTTGTCCCGACTTAAAAAGGGCAATTCGCAGAGGTGCTGATTGTCTCAACCCAGAGGGCAGTCTGATCTGGCAGTCTGATCTGGTGGCCAGAACCAAGTCTAACCCAGTTCCCAAACCAGGGAGGTCACAGGGAGCAAAACCCCTCTCCTGCCACCAGAACTGCCCCCCCCCCACATCAAACCATGACAAGAGCGAGGAAGCCCTTGGCTTCCCTATGCTGTTTGTGAGCAGCGTCAAACAGTCTCCTCACTCCCAAATACCTTTGCCATGGATGTCTCAGCCACAGTTGAATCTCCTTGTAGCTTCTTCATTCCTGAAGTGACCACACTGACCTGCCATGAGCCTCCCTTATCACTGCTATGTCACTGCCTGCGTCACTTCAGGTATCTGCCCTGCTGCCCACACCATCGTGTTGCGTTGGTAACAATAAACACAGCAGAGCTCATGGGAGAGACAGATTTTTAATCTTGCATGTGCCCATTTATTTCTGTATAAATATTTGAATTAAAATTTAGTGTAGCACCAAACCAAACACTTTGGAGAAATTCATATAAACTGCATCAGTCAACAGGGTTGCCTTTGTCAACATGAAATGTCATCTTCTCCAAAACAGAAATAGTTTGTTTGACAAGACCTATGCTCCGTGAAACCATACATGCCTGTGCTGGTTCTGTATTACTGTCATAGTCTTTTTTTTTTTTATGAAGAATATATTCCATTATTTTGCTTGGGTAGAGAAGCAATGTAGCAGTTCCTGGGTAGATGCTCTCCTCCTTTTTCAGACTTGGAAAAGTAAGAATGTATCAAAGCCAGGGGAAATGCCAATGTGTTTACTCCGAAGTATTAATTTCAGCAATTCCCCAGCCTTTAGGACTCTTTGGGGTAAGTTATTTAATCCTTTTGATTTAAGAACATTTAATTTTAGTAGACTCTGGCTTGAATTCTCCTTCATGAAAGACGATTAGCTTTCCAGTGCATGTATGTCCTATGAGTTGAATCAGTTCTCCCACTTTGTTCTGAAGGCAAAAGCATCTATTAAATACCCACAGACCCTTTGCTAGAGCTCCTTATCTTCCTGACACAGTTCATACACCGCATTATCAATGCCACTGAGGACTGAATTTTCATTAATTTCTCTACCTTTCATCCATTTTATCAGTTGGCTCCAATTTCAATTTGTACCTCAGTTGTTGCTGTTAACTTTCCTTTTATATTCAAACGTAAACGTTTCACTTCAGTTGTTTTCTTAAAATCTCTTTCTAACTGGGATGTTTCAGGGGCCAGAATAACTGTTTTCATCCCCTCTCTCCAGATTGTCAATCTGGGTGCATCCAGTAGTATGTCCTTGAGCAATTTCCAGCTTTTGCTAATATTTCCCACTTCAAATGATGTACATTGCAAGGGCAATGAATCAGAAACTGACAGACAGAATTAAAACCAGTGTTCAGCCCTCCTCAAATTTGTAGAAGAAGTAATGGAATAAACAATGTCAGAATAATTTAATACTGAGAGAAGTAATTGAATTAAAGCCCTTTTGTGTACATAATGTCAAAATGCATAAAAGAAAGTAAGAAACCCATATGTGGAAAGGAAATACAGATTTTCAACAAAATCCGTTTCAGAACATGCAATTTTCCTACAAATTTGCCTGGTTTGTAAATGCAGCCGATTACTCACTTTCTTGCATAAGACACAGCTGATGGCTAGATGCTCACCCTCTGATTGAGCTAAAACACAATGCTCAGTCTGTATTGCTGCATCTGGATTTTAGTGCCTAAAGGTCTTGGAAGAACCCTCTTTTAGGATGCAGTGAGTTACCCCTGGAACAGGCTTCCCCAATAAACTTCATTGCATTTTATGTTATTTTATTTTACTCTCAACAGCTGTCCCAGTTTAGGTGGCTATGGTTGGCTGAGAGTGGTGTCACCTGCAGGGAATGCTACGATGGAAGGTGGCATAGGGCCACCAGAGCTGGAGACTGCCCAGCCACATGGTGTCTGTGCATAGCACCAAGCTCACAGCTAGGCTGGGAGGCAGCACAAGTCTACGGCTCAGATAACTTGCTTTTGGTCCTCCAGATTCTCAAGGCATCACTCCCCAGATCTGGAGGAGCTGAGATGTCTTGGGACCCATGAAAGTGAGGATAAAGCCTGGTGGGAGGCTTTGGAGCAGCTGAACTAGAGCTTAGGGACGTCATGGATGCTGCTGATACTGGACCAGGGACCCAGAGAGACATATAGTGTCCATGCTGTTGCCACTCTTGTCCTTGAGGCAGCCTCTCAGCATTGGGCTGTGGTCAGGTTGGCATCATGAAAAAATGTAAGATGCTGAATAATTTCATAATTATTTGTAACATAGCAGGTGCTCTCACCTCAGTATCCAGGATCCAAATTCCAGCCTGAGAAGGGACCCGAGGGTTATTCTCCAGTTCCTCAAGGATGTCCCTCCACATCACACAATAGGCTGGTGTCCTGAGATACATATTACAGCCATGCATGGGATCTTTATGATGTTTATCTCGGAATGTCACCTTTCCTTTGTGGCCAATCCCAACACAGCAGGAGCGTCATAGGCTGAGGTGTGGGAAACCATCCCAAAAGCATGTCTGGAAGTTTCCCACCAGTATCCAACTTACACATCCTTTTTTGACTTCCTTGTGAAAGTCTGGATATTTTTCCTCATCTGTGCTTCCTTTGGTTAGAAGCGGGCAAATAACTTCATATAGGCAAAGGCCACATATTGCTGAAAAGAGACCAAATAGGAGGAATGGAGATAAACACGACTAGAAATGAGAATTTACCTAGATTATTCTAGAGCAGAGTTCATCTTATGGCTAGAGTAGGACTGGATTCTGTGAAGAAGCTTGGGTGGAAGAGATTCTAGTCTGGGGTAAACACAGAACAGAAATTATGGATTAGATCTGATAATGCCGTGCTCAAAAGGGGACAGAAATATCAGAGAGTGATATTCAAATATCCTTGAAAGCAAACTGGAATATTACTTTTGTGAAACCTTTGCAAATGACAATGTTTGTGAGGAGTGTTCATGGTTAGAGTTGTATTAGAATAACATGCTTTTTTTTTCTCTTGTAATTTATAGTTTAGTGGATATCTCTAACCTTTTTTCCTACTGCTTCATTCTAATACTACTGCTGAGATTAAATTGGCCTCATTTCTTACAAAACAGGCTATTCTCTGATTGTAGCTTTTTATGCCAATCTTTCTGTAAATACTTGCTGATGTTTGACAACTAGCTTTTCGGAGTAATGCTTTCCTTTCTATAGTACTACGAATCTGATAATGTAAAAAATTTAATTCTTAAAAATAAAAAGTGTATTGAACAGATTTAATGATTTTATCATCTTTCCTTTTTTTTCATGTTTAAGCATTAAGTTATGTGAATATAACTCTATAATTAAAACAATTTACTATGCACAAAAGAAATGCCACGATCATTAGTGTAATGCGCATGATCCATATCTTATTTTCTGGTAAAGTGTTAGACATAAAAATGTGGCAAAGTGGGTTATTTAATCAACATACCAAGCGTATGGATGGAAAATGGGAACACATGCTTTCAGGAACCTTACTGAAAATTTTCTCTCTATTTTGTGAAGAAGTTACAGGCAACGATCACCCTTTGATTTTAGGGAAGTTTTGAGGCATACCAAACCAGAAATGAGTGCTGCAGAATGTCAAAAGACAGGACCAATTTCACTAATGGCAGGCACTTTGTTTTCAGGTTTTCCTAATACTTTAAGAACCAGAGACTACATTAAATACTATGCTCAGCTTGTGGCTACAAGCCAAAAGGAAGCCCACATGACATTTAGTGCCCTTGTCTGCAAGCTGATAAGAGAGTCTGGATTCTCTAAACTCTTTAAGTGCTCAGTGTCAAGCTGGAATTCAGTAACTGCAGCCCGAACAACTTATGTTATTTGAAAATGCACACTTAGCTCTAAGAGGTTTCCAAGCACTCTAATGCTGGGGTATTTGAACAGAGTAATAGGGTGCTTTTAAAAAAGCTTTTTATTTTGCAACTTTATGTTCTTCATCTTGTTCAAATATTATTAACTTTAGTATTCATCTGATAGACTCATAAAGTTAAACATGCTACTCCATAAAATGGGACAGGGCTCTGACAAGCCTCAGGAAACTTTAAAAATGTTTGAAGTGTTTAGACTTTACTATATCACAAAGCAAATTTTGCACAGTTTGAATGTGTGCTCTGAGATCACATAAAAATGCTAGACAAAATTATTCCTACCCAGTCATTTGACTTACTCAGACCTGCTGGTTTGTAATGTGCTAATAAGCCTCTACGTTTGCTCCTGCCTAGGAGTTGTGATAACTCTACATAAAATTGTACTGGAATCTCTCTGCAGGAGAATCCCATATATCACTGTAGAAGGCTCTTAGTCCGTCTCAGATAGGAACTAAATTGCCTGGTCTTTGTCTTGCCTATAGACATGCAAGTACAGCTCCTAATTCACTACAGGCACTACTGCATCTTGCTTGCAAGGAGATCATGCTTGTTTAGCTGCTTTCCTCTCCATCTGCTGTTGCGGAGTCATGGCAGGGGTTGCGGATCACAGCCACTTGGTAGGACTTTGCACAGAATTGCACTGCATCCCTAATTCCTTTCGTTAATGAGCATTTAAGTGAAATACTCTGTGCCCACGGGGTCGACTGAGCACCTTCCACCATCTTCCAGTGAATTAAAGGAAAATTGAATTTCCAAGAAAACAAACTATTTTTGTGTCTGGTCTCTGCAGGAAGAAGAGGAGAATTTACAGCTAAGAATTAAAAATAAGGCACCCTCTGAGACTGAAAATAGTTTATTTCTCAATAGAATTCCTAAATTCCTAAATCCAACGGCTCCCTATAAGGTAGATGTAATGGATATGCTTTGTACCTCTGTTTTTACCTGCAGAGGGTCATCTGTCAGCAAATCTAAGTCATCTCCTTCCTTCATCCCACACCAGTGAAACTTAGGGAATGGAGGGAATTCCTCTGGTTTAACATCAACATTTTCCACAAAATGAAAGAGGATTTTAAATTACTTTGCCTCCACTGCAGTAGCATTCAGTGCACCATCTGAAAGACAAATTCCATATACCGAAGTGTGTCAAATGGTGCTAGAGAGGGCACAGGAAAGGTTCATCCATCAAGGGTGAAGCTTTCCACCTCCCTGAGAGGTACCACCAGGTCAGGTGTGGGGTGACGCATACTGCATCCAGGGAGGAATAGCTGTAGGATACAGGATGCTGATGGTGTGGCCTTGGAGGGCCTTTTGCATGGGCAGGTTTCATGCTTGTTTCTCAGCCAGAGTCAAGCTGTTTCACGCATCTAACAGAAGCTTTGAAGTTTTGAAGTTTGCAGTCTCTTGGTGAAGAGCATGCATACCCTAAGCTTTTTCTAACTAAATCAGCTGCTCTAATAAAACATATTATTTCTCCCTACAAACGTCGCCTTACTTATTTCTACCTCTTTAAAGTGTATATTTTGTGAGGATGTGTATGGCATACAGAAATTTTATACAGAAATTTGATTAAAGCCACCAATTCTTTTCCTCCTTTTGTAAATTCCACTGTTTCAGGTTTGTTCAGGTCACAAACTGTGAAGTAACTCAATTTTTGAAGAATTTTGTCCAGATTTCCTGAAAAAATGTGCAGACCTGAAACATACATCTGGATTGAGTTGAGACTTTGGAATGAAACTGCAAACCACAATAATTTATTGCGGTTTCTAGTAGCACTGGTATTAATATCACCTTGAAGGTATATAGCATACCTCTGAGTCGCAAAGGCAGATCTGCAGCAATGCTTCGGGCTGCAGTCAGACCACCAGCTGCTCAGCAACCTCTGCTCTAAGTGCAATTCGAAGCCAAGTGTCCCAGAAGAAACCACCAGTGATTCAGCTCCAGAGAAGGAGATAAAAGCTTCTTTAACAATATTGAACACTACGCGGTAAATAGACGGTTCCAAAAGTAAGATAGAAAATCTAGAACAACATAGAAATCCCAGCATCCTTAGCTAGCTTTTTTGCTCTAAAAAATTCCTGTCATTGTAATTTTTTGTTCTTTTTGGTGCTGTAACTTCAGAAATCTTACAGTTCCCATACTGTTTATTTTCTTATTCCCAAGCTTACAATGTGGACCTTATATGGAAAACATTTCTTCTATTTCTGTCTGTGCTAGAATAGCACAGGCTTAATCTACAAGCTTGATCCAATGTCTCTTATGTTCCTTCATCATTGCATAGGAAAAAAGCATAAGGTTTTGATTAAACAACAACAACAACAAAAAATTGTAATTTAAAATTCAGCAAACAAAATGCACAAATGAATTAAAACATTAGAAAAGAGAGGAAGTAGTTGTGTAGTGGCTTGTGTTCATGTGCTATGACAAGTTCAGAATTTGTCTGACTAGTGACAAATTTGACTGATTTGTCTGGCTATGACTCAGTGTTTGAATTATCTCCAGAGAGATAATTCAAATACTGAGTTTGTAACATGCATTGAAGAGGCTCAATGAAAGCCAAACTGTCGTTTGAAAATGGGATTCTTAAATCACATCTTCGGGAAAAGAGGTAGGATACACTGCTTAGGCACTGTCATAGTAGGCCTTTTTACTAAGGTCATTTGACTGGAATCCCTACACAGACATCAATTTTAGAATGGGATAATTCATCCTTTAGTGAGACTCACCCTTGCTGTAGCGGGAGCCTGATGAACCAGATCCTATATTTCGGACAGCTGCATTTGGGTGTAATGGATGCTATCAGACGTATTTACAGGCTTGGACCAAACTTGTTCTACAACTGCTTCTCAATGTCTCCCTTTCTAGATCACGAATACTACACAGATTATCTTGAGATTTTTGAAATATGAAGTAACGAATGTAGTATAAATAAATGGTAAGACTATTTTTGCACTGGCTATAATGAAAAGCCACAAGGTAAAATCCAGATCTGTTTGTCAGACTGACAGCTGTGTTAGAACTTCTCCAGTTCTTACACCTGAGGAGAAAGATTTGGTCTGCGGTGAGTATTCAAAGACATGCGTCTGTGTCACACCTGCCAAAATCATACAAGTGTCAGTGGGCACTTGTCTGTGCAAACTGTGTATGTTGGCCTGCAACAGGCCACTTCAGAGTCACTAAGTGTCAGTTTCCGTTTTCATACCAGAAGTATCTCTTTCTTTTTAGGTGGCAATTTTAGAAAAAAAAGTAATAACTATCCCTGTCTGCAACATTATTCTGGCTAAATAACTGTACGTAAGTTCAGGAGGAAAATTAGAAAAAAGCACATTGAAATTTAGGATGAAAATAGAGACTTTCAGGACAGCCTTAATTCAGCCGCTTCTGCCATGTTTTGTTTTGGCTTTTTTTTTTCCCAATTGCGTATCTGAGTTATAAAGTTATTTCATTATCCTTTTGCTGTATAAAAGAGTGATGTACCCCATTCTTTCTCATACTATAAGGAGATCTCAGATTAAAAGATGTGGGCTTACACTACTCACAAGCCAGCCAAGAACAAGCCTCTTCTCATCTGGCAGGAGTGAGGTGTGAAGAGCTATGCTGTGCTCCTGAACGTGAAGGAAGCATGCAGCAGGCTAACAGCAGCGATGTGGTGACTAGATTTCATCACGTCAGAGGGCTGCGGTAGTTTATTTTTAAAACGCAGACATTTCAGAGCAGACAAAGAGGTGCAATAACTGAGTTTCTGATGGAGACCTCCTATTTTCAGAATTATACCAGTACTGCGCAATGGCTCGCCAAAGAAGAAAGACGTTCATTATTTTCTTCTATCTTCTGTAGCAAATTTGAAAATTAAACAACTTCGACTTTTCTTTCCTGGTCACAAGAGGGCTGTTTTTTAATGATGCATAACAGAGACATAGAAATCTTCTGAGCAGACAGATAGCCCCTATTTCTTTAAAAATAAAAGTCTTCAAAGGAAAAATTCTCTCACTTTCCCCAAATGTGCCAGATAATTTCCTCTATTAGTTTCTAGTATCTTCCCTGATATACCAGCACAATTTCACAAATTATCATGAGAGAAAAATTCCATGTGGATTCCCTATGTACAAAACTACCATTTCTAGTCTCCATTCACCCTCTCCAATCTCTGGGGTTTTTTGTTGATTTTTTTTTTTTAATTTTTAATTCTAGGGTTCCATTTCAAAACTGCTTCCATGAAGCATCAGTTTTGAAGGTGAGAAGTGCAGCGAGAAACCATTTTGCACAGTGGTAAAATGCGTACAAATTGCAGACTGGTGCTCTGGAGAGCTGCGTGCTGGCTGGGCTGGGCAGGTGCCGCAGTGCCACAGGCACTGCCGCTTTCATCACCCTGCTGTCATGTCATAGAATCATAGAATGGTTAGAGTTGGAAGAGAGCCTGAAGATCATTTAGTTCCAACTCCCCTGCCATGGGCAGGGAAACCCTCCACTACACCAGGTTGCCCAAAGCCTCATCCAACCTGGCCTTGAACACTTCCAGGGATGGGCAGCCACAACTTCTCTAGGCAACCTGTTCCAGTGCCCCACCACCCTCAGAGTGAAGAATTTCTTCCTTATATCTAATGTAAATCTCCCCTCTTTCAGTTTAAATCCATTAGCCCTTGTCTTATCACTACACACCCCTGGAAAAAGTCCCTCTCCAGTTTTCCTGTAGGCCCCCTTTAGGTGCTGGAAAGCTGCTATAAGATCACCCCAGAGCCTTCTCTTCTCCAGGCTGAACAATCTCAACTCTCTCAGCCTGTCTTCATAGGAGAGGTGCTCCAGCCCTTGGACCATCTTCGTGGCCCTCCTCTGGACTCGTTCCAGCAGGTCCATGTCCTTCTTGTTTTGGGGACTCCAGAGCTGAATGCAGTATTCCAGGTGGGGTCTCACAAGAGCAGAGTAGAGGGACACAATCACCTCCCTCGACCTGTTGGCCATGCTTCTTTGGATGCAGCCCAGGATGCAGCTGGCTTTCTGGGTTCCAAGAGTACATTACTGGCTCATATTGAGCTTCTCATCAGCACTCATGTCAGGGCTATGCTCTGCTCTGGGATGACCACGAGAGCCAGTTGATAGTAACACAGCTCTGACTTTCCTTCTTTCTCACTTAACAATGGCCTTTTGATCTAAAAGGCTAGCAAGGCATGGTCTTAGCTCAGGGAGTCAGAAAACTAACTTCATTTCTGGCATTGGTCTTCTTGCAGAACAGACGAAGGATTTTTTGCTTCACTATTCCTTCACCTGCAAAATAGAGGCAGTGCCACAGAGGCTTCCAAGTGTCTATGTTATACTGCTGCAAAGGTGCTCCCATTATTTAGAAGTACCTTCTCTTCTTCCTCAGCTGGATGCAATTCAAGACTCTTCAGACATGCTTTTACAATGCTGCAAATGGAGGAGAGGCTCTTGACCCTGGTGGAAACTTTGTAAGATGCCTTTGGCTGATGCCTCCTGGGAAGGTGTTAACACCTCTTTGTGAAACATTGGCAGTGTGGGATCTCTCAGAAACCATCATGTGGGCAGGAACCCTGTTTTCTAGCTGCCGAGACTGATTCTCTAGTGTCTTACATCAGGTACGACTTTACTCACCTTGCAAGCACATGTCTTATGATGGTAGTAGTATGGGGTGGCAGGCAAGGCAAATAAGGCAACAGAGAATCAGAACTGCTGAGGTTTTGGGCTGGTTTTATGGCTGTACCCCTGGCAGTGGAATTGCATTTCTACAGCCACAGTATAGTGAGAAGTGCTTGGGAGTGTTTCCAAGTACGTAGCAGCTGGAAACAAGGAGTAAAACCTTTCCAGAAGCCAGAAACCATTGGTTTCAGTCAAAGGATTTCTTCCTAAAATGTACAGCCTGCTAGAGAAGATTTCCAGTAGTCATTAAAGGTGCCCTAGAGGTTACCAGAAGTGAACTGTGAATTAAGACTAACATGGTGTATTGCATCAGGTGAGATAAAACACAGATTCCCTCTGGCTGAAGTCATGATAAGCCTGTCTCCTAGGAAAATAGTTCTGTGTATATCTTGCAGGTGCTTGCTTCAACCGAATGAAAGCTTGGAGAGAGATTTCTTTAGTGTTCTGAAGATACTTAAAAGCAGTAACATCTAGGTGATGTAAAATGCCTAATGAAAATCTCCAGCTCATGCTCAAGAAAGTCTTTGAAGTAAGAACAGCAGCATTTTATGATTCTGAAGGTGTATAAATTAGTATAAATAGACATCTTGTAGAAGCATAGGGACAGGTTGGGGTTATATATTTGGAAAGTATATTTAATAGAATATAATAATATATTTCACTACAGAAACAAATCTCTCTTTACCATGTGCTATAAAAAATTGTTCTTTGATGCCTTCTGAAGCAAGAGACATTCATTTCACTCACTGCCTTTCTTGTCCTGCTAAACCAAGAGACGTCTAACTGCCTCACAGAGGAGAAGTCGTTTCTCCTGCCATTAATGAAAGAGGATTCGTGATCATTTCCAGACTAGGAGGAGGCCAGTAGTTTGACGATCTGTTTTCTTTACTTACACACTAAGTAATTTCGTTTAAAAACAGTTAAGCATCTCTTTTTGTTGTTTTGGTTTGGATTTTGTCTTTTGGAGGAGGGTGATTAGCTACTATGAGGGCAGAACATCTCCAGCTGTTGCATCTCTGAAGCTGGGGAACTTTTCTCATTTTGTTTATTTGTACATCCTTCCTTCCACCCTCCGCTCCTGCACCGATGAATAAGGGAAGCGCTGCATCTGGCGGGGGGAGCGGATACCCCTGATCCTCACCTCAGGAATCAGAGTGCTCAGTATGGTGAAGTGCTGGTGGTGTGAGGAGTGGGAAACAAGGGGAGAGTTTCCCCTCCAGCTTCTTCAGTCTGTGTCCCTCCTCCTCACACCCCGTCCTCTCCCCGTGCGCGGCCTCACGCGCAGTGTGGTTTGTCCGAAGGAAGCTGAGTCAGAGCGAGGCACTAAAAGCAGGGATTTATCTCCTCTTTCCATCAAGCCTGCCTGGAAGAGGGTGCTGCTTGACTAGTGGTCCTGCAGGAAACTTTCTTTGTGACAGCTGCTGGTTTTAATGAAGCAAGTCAGTGCTTTGCTTTGATGGCATCTGCTTCTTTTTTGCTCCCTGTGCAAAAGCTGGTAGGCTCAGCCCTGAGTAGCAGACATCCTCTGGATACAGGCAAGCATAAATTAGGGTCTCTGCCTAATCACAGACTAGGAACCTCAGCGTTCCTCTGGTATTTTTTTCAATTTATAATTGATAGTACAGCTGTGGCGTGTTGCTTCTGAGACAGCCCAACTTGGAAAAACACATTTCTCCATATTCCTTGCCTTTCCACTAATTGTGCCTTTAGGGAGGCTCTCTGGAAGGCTCCTGGGGCACTGGGGCCATGTCAGGCCTGAGGGCGAACACAGGGACTGAGCCCACCAGCATTTCTGAACCGGGATCTGCAACCCTCCTTGAGAACTGAGATGCCTGGAGCTTGTCAGGTTGTGTTTGTTCCCATGTCACTCAGGTGAATAGGCTGGGCAGGGGTGTATGCAGCATCTTCTGCGTGGGGGACTAATGCTAAAAAGCTTGTGAAAAGTGAAAGTCCAAGTTCTGCTATTTACCAGAATCTTTCACACAAGATGAGCCTGATGTGCAGACAGAGGAGTAAGCTAACATGTAGCTGAGTGTGAGATATAGCAGATGTGTCCATAACACATCGCTGAAATTGAACACAGTCCTCACCTGTGCACCTCTTACTTTTTTCTCCATGCCCACGCTTTGCTCCATGGGCTGTAACTCATCTTTCAGTTTCCTAGTGCCTGTTACTTTCTTTTCTTTCTTATTTTTTCAGGCTGGCTTTGTCTTCTCTATGGACTTTCTTTCTGTTCTTGTACTTTTTCTGAACCTTTCAGTCCTAAACACTCATTCATTCTCTTTCCATCTTCCCTTCCCTCTACCTTCCCTCTCTCTCTCTCCTCCCTCCATTTTCTCTCATCTGGCTACTCTCATCAAGATACTTTTTAAAGTAAATGTAAAATTAATTGCTTCAAAATCTCTTCCCTCATAGACCTCCTTGCCCCTATCATTGTGTCTGACCCACCCTTTGAGACAAGCCATCTGCGAGTATCCTTCTTCCCTGCTGTACAGAGCTAGCTCTTATCCCTTGTAACGCTGCTCAGAGGAGAAAAGCTCTCTCATCGCTTGCTCCAGTCAATGCTCTTCCCACCCAGTCAGCCTCTACCCACTTCCCAGCTAAACCAGTCAAACCCTTTTTGCTTGTTCTTGGTGCAGACCTGCAGTTTCGCTGGGAACACGTATGCCCTTCTGCCTCTCATAATTACTGGATACATCTAGTCTTTGTTCCACTGCCCTCAAATATGGCTTCATGAGCAGCAATTATCTCATACCATTGTTTTAAAACCCCTAGTCAGTTTGTGGAGGTACAGCTCCAGACATGTCATGCCTTAAATATCAACTTCACCACAAGTATGTAGTGTAAGAGAGAGGCAGTAACCCAGCTGCCCTGTGTCGGCCATGCATAGTCATTTATCCACGCAGTCACCATCACCTCATTTCCACCTTGTCACAATCTCCTTTTTGCCTTCTCAGAAGCTCCCATCAGCTCTCAGGTGTTAATCCTGTTTGTTGTTTCACCCTCCCCATAAGCCTTTGAGGACCACAGGGGTAAGGGATTCAAAAACAGCCTGGTCTGTGGGGCAGGAGAGGAGTGAGGCAGGGGCTTTTCTGAATTCACTGCAATTTGTCAAGTGACTTGCAATAGATTTCCTTCCAAGTACTTGTCCAGTCTCCCCTCGAACTAATGAAAACTACTTTTGTCTTTCACTTTCTTCTGCAAGGAGATCCACGGCTCTGCAGCACTGAAGTTGTGTCTTTATGGAGTCACCTGTCATAATCCCAAAGCCTTGCTCCTCAATGAGGAATGGTCAACTCGAGGACCAAAAGCTGATGTGTGAAATGAGGACTGTTTTTCATGGTATTTTGGTGCTTTATCTTTAGCTACGCTAAACTTCACCTGACACTTAATGCAGTCTCATAAGATGCTTCCACAATTTGCCACAACCTGCCCTTATTAAACAACTTTGTATCACGTGATCTTTGTCTCTCACTGCTCATGCCCTTTTACATGTTACTTGTGGGTATTTTGAACAGAATGGGCCTCAGTGCAGATCTATGAAATTTTCACTGGTAACTTCCTTCTATTGACTGAAATGAACATTTCTTCTGTGCTCCGTTTCTCATCTTTGAGCCATTTCTCTATTCCAGGACTTCTCCTTTCCCTGGCTCCTTAGTTTCCCCAAAAGTCCGTGAGGAGAGACTTTACTAGATAACCTTTATCAACAAGTTTGTTACTCCTTTCAAAAACTTTGAGAGATTGGAAAGGCAGCATTTCTAGAAGCCATGTTGGCTCTTACCAAGTAGATTGTATCTATACAGATCATATTTTTTTACGGTGTCACTAATTTGATCTTCTTTTACTATTTTGGCTGGTACAGACCTCAGGATTACATGCCTCTAGGTCCCCAGATCCTCCTAACACCTTTCTTAACCTTGGTGGCACATTTGCTTCCTAACCAAGGCAGTGTTCAACTAGGTGGGCACTACCATCTCAGTAATTGACTCCGGCCATCCTTATGTTGTCTCACATTTCTTGCCATCTGCTTCTGGCAGCCTAGTGGGCCTCATCCCATTTATTTATGCCATGACATCTTCTATGCAATCCCCCCAAATTTTGGAGATACCCTGGCCGAGTCCTCTCCCAAGAAGATTCTTGTGTGGGAATCTCCCAGTTTCTGCTACAAGAGACATGGGCACCAAGAATTCGTCTTGCTTCTCTGCAGTGGTCTTGTCCTTCTGAGCATTGCTTTTAGACCCCGTACTTCAGCTGGCCCCACAGTCTTTTTGCCAAACTTTTTGATCCTGCTATGTTGAAGCAGTGTTGAGAAACAGCTTTGATTACTTTCATGCCGTTGCTCCTTAAAGTCTATTTTATGGTCTAAGCCTCTTCTGCCGGGTGCTATGCATGTCACTTTGCTCCCAGTGTGGTGTCCGCCGCCCAGTGCTCTCGGTACTGCAGGAAATATTTAGCTGCCTTAGCTTCAGATTTTAGTTTCCTGTTTATACAGTTTACCTCTTTGCATTTTATCGTGTTTGTAGAAGAGCTTTAGGGCTCTGTTGCTCAAATAAGGATGCTAGATCTAAGTGTGTGATGATGAAAACACAGAGGGATGTTTCCATTATGAGATCTTGAACAGACTCTATACGTCACTCTGTCCTGAGGACGGGGCTGGATTTCCTCTGTGGAGTCACTAACCTGCTCATGCCTGGATGCTGTCAGTGGTAGCGTCCCAAAAATTAACCTGTGCTTCTTGTCCTCACGTGACCAATAGCCAGTGCACATGAGAGCAACTGAATTCATCCAGCACAATCACTTTTCTGCTCTTTCTACCTCTCTGATTTCCCTCAGCACACTGCAGGCAGTGCTGCTCCCCCTGTAAGACAGAGAGTGATACAGACTCAATGCCACATTATCCCTTTTTAGGCCTGGAAAATATAGGTTTAGCTGTGCTTAAATATGTGTTTGAGTAGTCTTCAACAAGGTTTCTAAGAACAATGTAGCTGATACTGGGGTCCCAGATATTATCTTCTATTCCAGTTAAATTTATAGTCTAGATTTTAGTCCTATTTTCTGTAAATGTTCTTGCTGAAAGAGCAAGCAAAATACACATTTGTAATACGTCCTTGCTGCTGTTTTTCTCTTAGATCAGTAGAGTTTGTCAACATAAAAATATTTCAGTTCTGTTTCCTGGTCAGGCATGCCTTGAAAATGATATACTTTCAACATAAAGCATAATTGTGTGTGCGAAACTAGTGCTCATTTTGCTTTATAACATGCTTCTCATAGCCTGTGGTCTCCTGTCATCTTTACCCTCTGCCCTACTCCCTTACAACTGTTTCAAGAAAGAAATAACCTCAGAAATCTGGAAATGTAACATTTAACTGCCTGTGCAGTTTCTAGTGCAATCCCTGCCCATATTTCAGCCAAGATGCTGTAACATCCACCACTTCAGCAACAAATGGCCATATTTTTGCAGATGTTCCACGCAGAAAAGCATCCCGGCCACCCCTTCTGCTCCTTAGACAAAGAGTCCATCTGACAGAGTGGGTTCTGCTGAGCTGGATGTGAGGGGACCACACCACCCTTCCGATATTAAAAACAAAAGAAATATTAGAAAGACACTGAAAGAGTGAGCATCAGACAAGCTTCTCCTCTTCCATCATCTCTTCCTGTTGTTGCTCTAATCCCCATCACAAGCTGATTGGAAAGTCAGAGACCCTTTCACGAGATTATCTGTATCAGTGCAGGCTTTGAAGTGCAGGCTGCCAGCATCTCATTACGGACAGAGATCAAAACCCTGAGACTGACGTGGTCCTGGGCCTGCTGGACTTCATTCACACATTGCAGAAGTGCTAAGCTACCCAAGTGCTGGGCACTGCTTGTGCATTACCTTCTCAGCCATAAATCCAGCAGCGCACATCTGCTGCCATTTATTTTTTTAAACAAACGAGTCCTCTCGGTCTATAAGACGTTTGTTTTTTTTTCATGGGGCTGAACGCAGTTTGGGAAATTGTAATAGTTTGTGCTGAAAGATAAATTGAAGCAATATCCTTGGGATATTTGGGCCGGATGCTGACTGTATCTGTTTTGGGGGATGAAGCGAACAGGAAGGTGTTCTAACTACAGACTTGCCCACTGATGGGAAGTCCCAGGGTGGAAAGGGCCGTGGAGCAGATACTGGTTTAAATTAAGCTTATAGCCAGTGTGTCCCCTTCAGCTCATCTCACACCAGGCCATTAGGCCCCTCAGACAGCAGACGTTGGAGGTACAAATGGTTTTGCTTCCACCTCGAAATGATCCGAAGGTGGGAGCTGACTACAAAGCCTTTCCAGCTTCCATCCCGCAGCTGCATTTGGGACAGGGTTGTGCCATGGCCATCAGAGCTCGAAGGCTCAGGTACCCCAGCTCTGCCCACCACTACAACACCAGCTGGGAGTTCATAAAGGCCAGAAATTCAGGTATTTACCTAGTTTCTCGGTTTTGCAGACCATGCCTAGGCTTCTGCTGCCATCACTGCGTAGCAAGCTTGGAATGAGCTGTGAAATGCAACAGCAGGGTTCAGAGGCAGCTTTATTCATGAAATCTGCTTACATGTTCCCAAACACTGCAAGAGATGGACGCTTGCCTGGGTGGAAATTTTCCAGGATTGTGGATTGTGCTGGGAAGGTTGTTTGACATTTAGGTTACCGTCACCCACATGCCTAGCAAGCATATTAATGTCATGTGCAAGATTTTCCACCCAAAAAAGAGCTCATATGGTCAGGCTTTCTGAAGCTGATCAGAAAAAAGGGAGAATCAGCTTTACCCCCTATTCCACCATGGGCCTACACACAGTCTTGAAGATAACCAGGAATTGGTGGAGACACATCAGTATCTTAACAAGATGAGCTAATGTTGTCTTGCATCTCAGCAGTGTAGTGTGGCCACCAGCCTCTAGTTTGCAGCTGGGCTGTATCCTACTGACCTGTGTGTGTTCAAGCTCTGCAAGCACCCTGCAGACGTTCCTAGTTGGATACATCTTTCCCCAGGCACCTCTGACGTTGTTCCCTTGTACTTTCACCATCTGACAGGGAGTATGTTGTTTTTAAACACTCATACCTGCAATTTAACTGAGTTTTGACAAAAGAACCACAGACGGACAAAAAAAAAATCAAACAAATTCTCCTGTCTCCCTTTCGCCTTGATACGTGGAAGAAACTGTCATCCGTCATCTCCCTGCTTCCTGGTGGGTGAAGGAAATAAAACCCCAAGACTTCACTTTCTACACAAATCAGAAAGTCACTGTGGTTTCCTTTCCAGCTTGTAGATCTTTCAAAAGCATTTTGAAGGAAGGTGTAGTACACCTTGTTGTGCAAGGTATCATAAATTTCTTGGATTATTTATCAGCCTCCTGATAGCATATCTAGAGGGACAGTGCAGGAGAGGGTACAGGGATGTATGCTGTTGTCTCACATAACTTTCTTACCTTTTAGTTCCAATCATACCGTAATTGCTGGCACCACAACATTAGTTACTGCTGTTGAAGAGAGCCTGTGAAAAGAGCAATGGGAAGCAGGAATGCTGGAGACTGCTTACTGCTGGTAAAGGACCAAAGAATGCAGCAAAGAGAAAAGGGAGGGAAAGAAGAAACCATGAAGGCAAACATCACTCGTAGACATTTAAGCATTACTTCATAGCAAATTCTTTGCCATGATCTGGAAGGTTAGTAAAAATATGTTTTTATCTCTTTTTATTGGTTGAATTTGGTAGAAATGCAGGTGAAATCTCTTTTGACCAGAGGAACCTGCACAGCCTGGGCCTGTCCCACCATGGCACCTGAGATCTTCAGAGGATTTGCTTCCACGACCTTCCTGGAAGGGACAAAATTATTATTCACAGTTTCCCAGTGGGAGACTGAGGCATAGCAGGGGTTGGAGGCTTATCATCATGGGCAACTGTGTGGCCCAACTACAGGACTGTAACTCCCTATGTGGGCCCTTACCCTCCAAGGTAAGAGCACACAGACAGGAAGGGTTAGCAGTATGGCTGCAGCATTAACAGCACCCTAATGACTTGCTCAGAAGCCTATGGGGCAGCAGGGACCCGAAGCAGAGTTTCTGACAGCCCGGGATAGTGCTCTATCCACTGGAGACCTCTTTGTGCAAAAGCTGAACGTGCTCAGTGCTATGTAGAGATACCTGAGGTGTTTTTGAGTTCTAGTGCTCATTTCATGAACCGTAGCCACAGCCTCAGCCTTGAGACACCCTCTCCAAAGGTGGAACACAAGGTTTTTCGTTTCCTCCGAGATCTACTCCATTGATGGAGAGATCTGCTCTGTTGAAGGGGAGGTTGACATCACCCAGGCTCAGAGCAGATATGCTTGCTTGGATGAGAACCATGAATTTTTAAAGTAGAGATGACATTTTAGAGTGGAGCAAAAGCTGGAATACTCTCAAGACATCAATATCCAATGCTACCCAATTCCAAGATAGACGATAAAGTGGAGGAGGGCAGATCCTTTAAGTTTGCAGCTCTGCCACCTCAATATTGCTCCCAGCAATGGCAAATATCTTCTTAAAAGTCCTGATAAGGGAAAGCCAAGCTGAGCCTAGTGCACTTTCAGTACGCAATTAACATAAATATACTTTGTGCTAAACTGCCCAGAGTTAGAAACAAAGAGCTTGTGAGGGTCCTAATTGTTTCAGAGGGAATACATGTCACGGAGAGAAAGACAAAGGGGAGCCATGTCCAAGAAGACATGAGAAAGAGGCCAAACCAGCAATTGCCTGAATCCAAAGCAGCCCCAGAGGCTGTCTCTGAAGACCTGCCAGCGGAGTCGGCAGTGGAATTGACCAGGGACTTCGCCTAAATCCAGCCACAAACCTTGCTGCTCATCACAAATGATGCATCTCAACAGGCATTGTGAACCTGCCACACTCACTGCGTGAGTGGCCACAATTACTGACTTTATTGCTGGAGTCCAGCAGATGAAAGAAGCAGCATCAAGCACATCACCAGAAGCACCACATTTAAGATGAATCTTTGTAATTGCAAGATTTCTGAGGAACAGAAATGTTTGCTTGGAGCTTTTTTCTCCCAGTTTGTGGTCAGCGTAGCAAGTGGCAGTGGGGACACAGGGGAGACATTCGAACTGAATCAGTGAAGAAAGGCAGCTAACTCATTTCTGAGCCTCAGATTGCCAGAGTTTACTTGGACCCTCTCTTGGTGGCCACCAGATGAGACTCAAAATACAAACTCCTCCATCTGCAAACTCCACCCCTCTCTGCAGTATGGCCGTGCTTTCTTGCTGCTGTCAGGCAACACCATGACAGCTGTGATCAAAGAGCCCCTCGCGGGCCAGTGCAGAGCCTGTGCAGGCAGCGATGTGCAGGCAGGGCAGCAGGTGGGCAAAGCTCACACTGCCTTTGATGCCTTCTGCTTGTGTCCGCTGGGATTGACGCTGCACACGTTGTGGGTTTGCCGAAGTGCCTTCTGGCTCCACGGTGCTGGGTTGGGTCTGTTGTCCTTAGGCTCTCAGCATGCCCTGAGTGCTCACAGCCAGGATCCTGACAGCTTTCTGTGCCAGGGCCTTTGGTACGATGCTGCTGATGAGTCCTTTGTCCCCAACTCAGACTTTCAGACTCCTCTGGATCTAAAGTTTCAAAATTGTCTCTCGGACCAGCTCACTGCACTCACTCCCTCTCCAGATAAACAAGGTTTATTTAACTTGGAGAAGAGACAATAAATTTCTTTATAATTATGAAAGATGCTCTGTACAGAATACCTCTCCTAAGACTGCGCAAAATTGCATTTAGCAAATTTGACAATGATGTTACAGTGTTCTGATCTGAGCAGGAACACAGCTTGCAACTTGGGAGCTATTTATCTAACCTTCAAGCTGGTTGATGGTTTTCATCACTTTCCTTTGTCACCAAGACTTCCTTCATTTGTCTATACCTCTTTCTTTTGTACTAGATGCAATCTTTTACCTTGTAGGCATGAACATAAATATTTAGACGCAACTGGTGAAGTTTTCAGATGTTTGCTTAGAAATAAATCTTTCTATGAGTCCTTGGTTCAAGATGGAGTCAGGAAATAATTGTCCATCAAATTCCCTGTGGGCTGGCAAGAGGAAGGGGTACTTCATATCTGTCGAAAGATGGCTTTGGGCAAGTGGGCTGCTGGATGCAAAGCTGCTGCTGAAGAGCAAAACTCTCTGGTGAAACAGCAAACCAAAGATTTCGGTTTGCTTCCCAGCAGCTTGAGAGTGTCTGAAAAGGAGAAATATCAAAAAGGTTGTGTTCATGTGTTGAGGCTTTCTTCCTGTATCACGCTAAATATAAAGGGAGTGTCTCCATGTCAGAAGCACTGTGTAGGTGTAACAGTTCAGTAGTTGCTGTGGCTCTCCTTTTGCTTCACTTTTGGCTTGGACTAAAATCCACTGAAGTGAAAGGAGAGCCACAATGAGCTTCTCACAGGCTTTGGACCAAACAGATAACCAGCAGCTGTGGCTTCGGCTCAGTCATGTTACTACAGCTGACCAAGTTGCCGAGTCAGCTGAGGCAGAGATTGTCCATGGGTGCATGCAGGTTAGGCCATGGAAAATGCAAAGTAGTCTGATTTTCTCCAAACTTCTTTCACTTAGGCTATGTGCAGTTGCATTACTTGGCATTTTGAGAGTGCACACAGCTCAGCTGGTGCTCAGCAACTGAAGTCTCAGGAACTTGACCTTGTTGCTGGGCTTTTAAATTTTCAGACTCATCCCATGTCAAGAGTGAGTGAGTCTCCTGTTTCAATGGCATAATTTACTTGCTCAGCTTCCCTACATTTCAGTGGGTTTCCATTAGAGACATTTTTTCCTTTCAGATTTTGTGTCTTGTGAGGAGTTAAGTAGCTTGAAATGATAGCAGAACGTCTGCTTTGATGCTTGTTGTCAGTCCAATTTCCAGGCATCATGTGCTCATGCTTCCAGATTTAGCTGGAAAATTCAGAGATTTTTTTTTATAAAACGGCACTGAAATATGCTGAATTTGAAAATTTAGCATGAAGGAAAAGTTGCACGTCTGTGTCTTTTTGTTGACACTTGCCATTTTCTAACACTTCTGTTTGGGAAAAAGGACAGCATTTTACAAAGTACTACAATTCCAGGTTCAGTTTACAGTGGTATTTTCCTCCAACAGAGTAGGAGGAGTAGTTTCCACTCATGGCTGCAAGTCATCCCTTTAGCAACTGAAACTGCAAACCTTCACCCAAATCTCCTGTGTTTCGTCTCTCTGGATGCGTTCCTCCTACCCACCTCTGTGAGTGAGACTCAGCTCTCTGCTTTGAAATGGCCAAGAGGCTCAGAAGCCTTCTGAAACTAGCAGGGTTGCCTATGAAGTGCCCCTATTTGGAGATCAGATCCACTCGTGGTTTCAGCTTAGGAGGTTGATGGGGTTGGGTTTTGGGTTTCTTTAAACCCTTTTGTGTTACTTGGCATAGAAGTACCACAAGGTGACCTCCTTCTGGATTCCTTGTCTGCACGCCAGCACCAGGTAGCTGAGGACACCACAGGTACGGCAACTCAGCTTCAGGAAAAACCAAATTAGAAACGGCAGTCGCAGATGCCAAACAGTAGCTGCATCTGGATTTTGGGTGATCGACTCCACATGTATTTCCCTGTTGCTGCACAATATCCTAAGCGAACATTTCAGTCCTCCTTTGCAGCCCAAGATTTCTTCATGTCTAAAACCTGTCTTGAGCATGCTGAGTGAAAAATCTGCTAGACTATAGCTGGTAAGAAATTGGTGGTGCAGTGGTTGCATGGCTTATTGGAACCACTTCCCATGTGATAATCATACGAAGGCATTTCACAAAACACATGCCCCATGAGCCAGGGAATATAAGGCAAAATGTGTAACTTGAGACACAATGTGCTCAGATCCCAAGGATCTGGCTCTTGCTATATTTAGCTTATTGAAATCAGGAGGTCTTGGTCACTCCCAGTTTCAGCAGCTACCAGACAACAAATTGGATGTGAGGCTCTTCTCAGCTTTTCATTCCTTTCTTTTTTTAATGCTATTTTTTCCTTTATGCAGATGTTTTTAATACAGCATCCTGAAATGCTTACAGCTGTCAATGTCTAATGAGCCTCTAGCATGTCATTTTGTACTATCACTTTATGTCATTAAACCATACCATTTACAGAAAAAAAGTGTTTTATTGTACGGTTAGCAGTATTTCTGGAATAATATAATTCCTGTCTGTCAGCATTTATTATCAATCTTTTTTATACAAAGATTTGCATTTGTCTGGAGAGATATACACACACATACACATTTTGTATGTTTTTATTGCTGCAGCTCAGTAGGAGATGAGCCAACACGAAGCTCTTCTGAACTTCTGGTAACTATTGCAGTGAAAACATTTCGGTGACTTGATAACTTGATTACACAAGTTCCTGCACAGGAGTTCTTAGTCCCTCGATGAAAAAAGTGAGGAAAAGGCAATTTGATTCCTCACAAGAGTAAATCTGCTCATTAATACAAGCGGTAGATAAAGTATGTGTGTGTACATTTACCATAATTATTTTTTTTAAAATCACGTCAAAGTATTTTAGCAAACAAAATGTGGCTTTAATTTCTTTTAATCATAATTCCAGATATACAAATAAAAGCAGTTATAAAAATGAAAGGAATAATGAAAAATAAAGGAAAAGTCAGATTTTCCAAAGAGCAACATCTCTCATTTCAGCATGGCACCAAAGCAGCTCTCTGCGCAAAGTACTTAGCCCTCAGCAGAAACCACTGCTCTGTAGTTTGAAAGCACAGCTAGTGCAACTAGATTCCTCAGCTGGGTGCAGTAAAAGCCTGGGACTGGAGCAGGTTTTGATCGAGTTTGAGAAATATGGCTCTAAATGCCAGTTGGTCCCTCTTCTCGCAACTCTTGGCTTAGGAAGAGTCGTGAGTGTTCCCAAATGCTCTGTTATAACACTGCTGCTGGTCTGCCCCGCAGCCTGCTGACTTGTGATGTGGTACCCTGGGGCTTGACAGACATGGCCTTTTTTTTTTAAAGTCATTGAAATGGCCTTTTATTCTTCTCTACTCAACAACAAGGTGCCATTGCACCACGCAGACAGCATGCAGATCTTGGGTGTCCAACCTTTCTTGGAGGAAACCTCATTGCTGCTGCCCCTTCCTTGCCCTTCTCTTTTTCCTCTCTGAGGACACCTGCCATGTTCTCCTGTGTCTCTCTGAGGCTGTCCCTTCCTCCCTGTCCCTTCTAAATCCCAGAACTTCAAAAGGCAATGGGCCAGTGGGCTAAGGATGCAGCGTGGCCAGCATGGGACAGCTTTCAGCCAGTATATTATCATCTGGAGCTCAGCGTTGCTGCTGGCCTGGTCTGGTTTTGAAATATTGTCTAAGGCACTGAAAAGTAGCAGATGGCCTCCTCCACACCACTGTGAACCAAGGGAAACACTAGGCAGCGCTTCAGCTGTGAGGGAGTGTCTCTGGTGCTGGTGCCCAGGCAGAAGCAAACCTTGAGGAGCCGTAGGCAGTTACCTGTGGTGTAGCTGGGCTGGGAAAGAGTGACTGTGTGCCTGGAGGAAAGGCACCCAGATGAGTCCTTATCACTGCGATGACAGTGCTCTGCAGGAGTAAGCCTGAGTCCTGACGCTGGTGGAGATGACAAAGCCACTTGTGCCCCTGCTTGTCTCAAAGGCTGCCTCACACCCAGGCAGCATCGTAGGTATCTCAAACACCCAAAACTTCTACTAGCTATTAGTTCTTGCAGCGTCATCCCTGATATTGCTGTGAGTGGTCTGACCCAAGCACAAAGGCTGATGTTGCAGGAAGAGGGGCCGTTCATGTGTTTGGTGCTCTGCTGGTTCATGACAGGAACCATAGGTGACCCTTACAAGGTTCATCGCAAGCAAGAGTAGACACTGCAGCGTGGGAGAAGATCTGGAACAGACTTGTGAGTCTCAGCTAAAACAGCGTGTGCTGCTTGTGATGGCAATATATCACATCCCAAATGGCATTTCACGGTGATCTCTTTTCTGGAGTAACAGTAATTTTGGTCTGAATAGGCATGATGGAGGCTTTGTGGAAAGGCATCACTGCTGAGATGGCAGCAGGCAAACGTTGCATGACCAAGGGCTGTCGGCACCCAATGTCTGAGCCCCAGCTCAGAAAGACCAGCTTATCTGGGTTCAAAAGATGTTGGTAAAAGAGAAAACACAGCACACTTACAGTGATATGTGCATACACATGCGCACACACATGATAGAATCACAAAGGCATCATTGTGCTGCACAACAGGCTAAAACCCAGCCACTACAGGTGCCTCAAAGCTGTCCCAGACATACACAGGAGCTCAAGCAGCGGGGAGGTAACAGCTTGTTGTCCGCTTCCCCTGGGCAGAACAGGGAATGAGCCAAAGGCAGGGGACACATTGAGTGCCCTCATTTTCCAGTGATGCTGCAGTGAGTCTGCCGAAGGCCATTTCAGGGGACCATGTCAATATGTGGAAGAAGTAATTTATTTTATTAGACTGACAGGTCGAGTTGGGTGATGCATTTGACCACACAACCTCTTCTTTGATGGTGAGGACTTGCTCTCAGCCTGTATTGAGCATAAAGTTTCTGTTTCTGTGCCAGGCTTGGAAAAGGGCATGTATGCCCAAAGGGCTTGTCCATTTTTCCAGCTCTGTTCCCTCTCTCTGTAGACCTTGCCTTGCCACCGCAGCTCTCATAGTGCTCATGTCATATGTGACGGGCCACCAGGGATTCATGAGTGGGAAGATGTTCACCACTGGCCCTTGGAGCTGGTCAGAGCTGGGATTCGCTCTGGTGAAGAACAGCCTTTATTTGAAGATCTGGCTCTCTAGTGCTGCAAGAGTACTGGTAGTTCATGGAGGTAGCTAAATCATGGGTGTGTTTATTGGAATTACAAATAGCTTTATACAGACGGGTTAGCCTGGTCACTGGGAATTTGTATGGGTAATTACGGGCTCATTATTATCTTCCCTGCAGGGAATACACATGACCCAGTAGTCTGAGGAAAAAGTTGGGCGCCAGGAACTCCTGGACTCTAATCCCAGCTCTGACACTCCCTTCTCTGGCCCCGGGCAAGTGACTTAACTTTTGTGCCTTGGTTTCTCTGTCTGTAAAATAGGGATAATATCTCTGAGGAGTGTTGTGAGGATTAATTAGATAATGTTCACTTAATGCTTTGAAGATATGAAATGTGAAATCTTATTATGCAGCTTGGAATTCTTTCCAGGCTCTTTTGATTTCTGACCGCACACTTTCATTAGATCACCTCCTTCCCCGAGGAGGTGGATTCGCTTGGGAGCCACCCCAGCTAATTTGGGAGGTGTTTTTTTCCAATAGCTTGGAGCGGTTCCCAAACGCTCTGACTCACCCCGGCTCCCTGGAGAAGCTGCCTCTGACACCTGACCCTGGCTGGGGAACGCCTCGGTGTGCCCTGGCTTTCTGAGACAAGTCAGGGAGTGGCTGGAGACAAGATGAATCAGGTTTAACTGTGTCTAATGAAGCCAGGGATGGATTTTGCCCTCTGGCCTTCTCTGAAAGTATCTGTACTTCTTGGAGTCCTGGCTGTCCAGGGATGCGAGGAGCAGCTCCTTTTCTGCTGTCCTGCCAAAGGTGCAGATCCTTTCTAAGCACCTGATTAAATCCCATTTTTGTCTTGTTATCGTGAGGCATGGATGTTTGAGATAAGAGATTGCTATTTTTTTTTTAAGGGAATGAAATTATCTCCTCGGTCATTCCCTTTACATACAGTCAACTTCCTCAGAAGAGTGTTTCCTTGGGAAAATGCAGACTGCTGCTGTGCCAAGTTGCTGTGCAGGACACAGTAAGGCCATTTATCGCTTAAAACGCAACAGCCGAAGCAAGCCTCATTCCCGAAGTCTACTTTTTTCACCTGTTCGGTGGCCCCAGCAGCCGTGTCAGGCCGCTCCGCAGCGGGAAGCTGCCGGTCCCGGCACGGCCCCGGTGCGCACACACCTTCGTCCCGCGGCACTCGGGCCCGGCAGCTGCGGGGACCGGACAGGTGGGAGCGCGCCGGGGGCCGCCGGGACTGGCGGCAGGAGCCCCGGACACTCTGGGCTGAAACAGGACAGGCTTGAAAATGCTTCACCTTACCCAGGAGTAGGGCAGGCTCCGGCACAAGCATCTCCTCAGCCTTCCGGAGGAGCGAAGCCCTCCCCGGTTGCAGCCTCCCCTGGCACGGGAGGGTTGTCACCAGCGGGATTTTGCTTGGAGACGCTGCGAGGGCTGAAGTTCAGCTCCTCAAAAGCGTGAGCTCCCTCGAGTGGAGCAACCACCCCACTGCAGCGGCTGCGGGGCGCAGCCCGGGGCCCCACTCCCGCCGAGCGACACTGACTCCCATCGTGGGCTCTGCGGGGACGGCGAGCTCGCCGTGCGCAGGAGGGTGTGTGATACGAAATTTCTGAATCCAAGAAGAAAAATGTTGGAATGAATAGGCAGCATTGAAGTAAATGATGAAATACAGGAACTTTTCAGAACGAGATGTTGCGTCCTTTGAAATCGGGACCTTCCACGAGGCAGGCAAACTGCTTAGGAGAGTGACACTCACCACAGCAAAGTGCAGAATAGTCACAGAATCACAGATCTTTTGCTGGGTTTTAGAGTAGCCCCTATTTATTCACTCATCCCCTACCTTGAGAGTGAAATTCATGTTCAAAGAGAGGTCCTTTCTGCTCACTATTGTCCCCCACAACATCCTGAGAAGTTTTGTGAGAACCCAGGTCTTCAAACAGAACTAGGACTCTAAAATTTGATGGTGGTATGCCCTCATCTCTAGCGCCTGGGAAAAGAGCAGCTCTTTGCCTGTCTATATTGTACCAGGTGAGCGAAAGAAACCCAAACACAAGAGAGGAGAACACCTGGGCAGCAGCTTCAGCTCTTCACTTTCTAGCTCATGCATATGAGAGTATTGTCCTGGGATGTTGATGGTGGAAAGGGGGACATAGGTTCTCCTCTTTGGGGATGCAGATTATTTAACACCTTACCAGTCACAAACAGCGTAGGCTATATCTAGGGGTTATCAAACAACCAGAACAGATCACGTTAAGGTGCAAGGAGCTGCTGGGGTGGCACCGTGCTTGAGTGTGTTGTCACATTCTGCATCTGACAGTTGTAAGCTGTGTCCCTGAAAATGTCACAGGGAAAGAGGCAGAGAGAATGAGCCAAGTCCCATCTGGAATAAACTCTCTGGCCAGCTGATCGTGGAAAAAGTCTGGGTTGGGCATTGCTGCAGGGTGATCAATGAATAGCAAAAGAGGAATCCAGCAGTACTTCCAGATCGCAAAAACACATGCGAAGGGGGACATGGATCTTGCCATCACAAGAGCTGTGATTTGATCCCGGAAACATGGCCAGGGCTCATGGGCTTTCCAGGCCCTGTCCTTCAGCTCACCCGTGTTCAAAATGCTGATACCATTTTCAGCACATCCGTGCAGACACATGCACAGGATGCTGTAGTCAGCATCCAGGTACCTGAAAAATTTGTAGAAAGCAAACCTGTTTCTTTAGCTAAGCTTTGATTATGTATACTATCTGCTAAGTCATTGAAGTATCTTGGAATGAATATATGGAAGAATTATTGTAATTGAATCTAAGTAGTGCTCAAACTAATGTAAATATGACGCATCAGGTTAATAATTAAAGTTGTCAGGTATGGGTTTATTCAGAGCTTGAATTAGGTTCGTGCTTGAACTTGTTGGTTTGCCTTGAAGCTTGTAAGGCTGAGCTCAAAAGGCAAAATGTTGTGGGAATGCCGAAAACACCACAGCAAGGCAAAGGGTTCTTCTGCTCTGCTCCGGGGACCTTTTTCCATACCATCTGCAGCACCCCTCACCACATACTTTGCACTATATGCAGTAGTCCCTTTGTTTCATTTATGAAGGCATTTCCCAACATGAATGTGACAGCTACAGCCCTCAAAGGTCAGCAGCTGAGCATCACCGGAGGGCCCTGGCGCAGCTCCATATCTCAGCCCGTCCAGCTGCAGGGCCGGGACGCACGGCTGGAGCCGGCTGGCTCTGCCCAGGGCTGCTCGGGCACCTCTCCAGTGCTCCCAGCTCCAGCCAGCAGTGTTAGCAGAGTTTATTCCCTTGGGAATCACTCTCTCACCAGCTAGGAGCCACTAGGCTGGGCTCGCATAACCATGAATTTTGGCTTGAATGACCCCTGGAAGGAGCCTGGTGGAACTTGCTGTGCTATGCCCGGCCTCAGAACAGCCTGCCTGAAAAAACACCATGTAGGAAACAAAATGAAGCGTTCCTATGGATATACCAGCTCAGCATCTGGCTCCAAGTCCTTTTATTTTCAAACCATGGTTTGGTTCAGGTTTCAAAGTTGAGAAAATAAGCTGAAAGTGGCAAAATGGTTCCTTCGGAGAACAAAATTACTAGATCAACTGGACCACACCTTCAACACATAAAAGACTATCTGAAAAAAAGAAAGAAAGAAAGAAAAAAAAGCCCTCCACTGCCCTCCACCTCCAAAGTATTCTCATTTTTTCTGGTCCATTTGTACTTTCTTTGTGTGTGTAAGTCAGGCATTTGGACACAAACATAGATGATGCATGCATTCATGTACACTTACATCTCAAGCTCACACAACAGTCACATGAATGAGGCCCAGCTGAGCCAAGCTCCTAATATCCCATACAAAAGTTAATCTGAGAAGTGAAAAATTCAGAGGGAAGTTAGACCCCCTTCCTGCACGGTCAGCTGTATTGCATCCTCAGGTGAGCTCTCTCCATGGTCTGTTTCAGGGTGCTGTTAGTTCGCTGCTGTAGTGTTGCCTACATTAGTGACCTGCTCTGTGTTTGCGGCACATAAGCTCTGCAGAAAACCACATGCAGATACATGCAAGGGGAAATGACCATGCTCTCAATCATCCATCTCAATGACTCAGCATAACACGAGGGTCCTACTTTGTTCTGAATCTTTCCTGTGTAACGTGAAGCCCTGAGCGCCTCCATGACATGTCCTTGTCCTCATGGCACAAGATTATGGTGGTTCCTAGTGGCATTCATCAAGAGGTGGAAACTATCAATGACAAAGATGACAAAGATTTCATTTTTCTGTGAGAAATTTTGTTAGCAGCAGAGAAAGCACAGAGAGACAGACAGGTCAGCTGATTACCTGAGACTCGTGATGTGGGCAAGTCTCTCTACCAGCATCTCAGCAGCATACTCCAAACTCCTATTTAGCTTCTCACCAGGTGAACTCCAAGCAGCTTGAGCACTGCTGGGGAGGCAGTAGTATATTTAGGGCAAAATACTGCTGTCAAACATTAGCAGACCAGCCCAATACAGTCAGCTGCACTCGTAGACAAGGCGGAACAATTGGCCTCTTGGCATGTTGGAGAAGAGCAGTAGGTGCGTGTGTCATTGCTGTGAGGAAAACTGACTTGCACAAGGTATCTGTGATCTTCGCACTCTTTGGAGGTTTGTGTAGCTGTAACTCTGTTTCCTCCCAGCTGGGGCCAAATCCTGAATAAGTACTTAAACAAGACACAATGACATGGGATCAGACCCAAGTCTTTCCTTAGATGAAAACATTGCCTGTGTTGTTACTGACATTGTTATGGGGGGTGGGAAGAGGTCCCCATCCAGCCTGTTAGTGGGGCTGGGACATGGGGAACAGGGATGAATTGTCCTGGGACAGAAAGGACAGGGGCAGCAGCGATGGACCATGAGGCCAGTGAGACTGTCCTGGTGGCTTTGGGCTACTCTGCTTCCTGAGATGACATTACAGCACTGGTATTTGTTGAGATGTTTGGCAGTGTGTCCCCGGTAGCTCATGAAAAGGCTTTGTACGAGGGGACAGCGTGGGCTGCTTGCAGAGAGGCTGACTTCCCACAACGCCAATTAAGTATAATCTCAGCAACTCAACTGTCTTTTTCTGGAGCTGGAGCCGTTTAGCCCACTCAGAGGCGTTTTCTGCCCTTGCTGTTGAGCCCGGTGGAGCTGAACATAGTCCTTGTTTTTCCTATCTCGTGCAGAGCTGAGATCACCAAAATCCCATTTAGCCACTCTTATATTTAGCACTTCCTCCTGCATTGTCACCACCGCCCGCTCCTCCAGGACTGAGGCTCCCATCAGTTCAAGGCACTTGCAAATGAAAGGAGAGCACAGCAAAGCAAGAAAATAGTCTGAGCATCATTCCTTCTCTCTGATGCAGCTCAACATGGTCAGCGCTACTGTGCACTCCTCTCTCCTTCTAAGCAAAAATAAATAAAATTAAAAGCATCTTCTTTGCAAAAGGCAACACCGGTTGTCCTTGAAGAAGTGCCCTTTGGGGGTTGTGCACCCTGGTGCTGAGCACTGCGGGCCTGCACCCTAGGGCAGCTGGCTCTGCACCTCCCAGAGGGAGACAAGTGCTCAAGCACCCTCCCTTATTTCCTTTCTTTGTGTTTTTTTCCTGGTAAAGATTTCTTTACGGTGCTAGCTGTGTGGGGAGCGGGGTTAGAAATTGGCCTGGAAATTTGTTGTTAGGATGACTTACTGTGTATTGGCTGCTAACAGCACCCATGGTACACTACAGGTTTTCCACCGTTCGAGAAGGGGAAACCCTAGCCCTGAGGAATAACTCCAAGCTCAAGGAGTGGACCGAAGAGAGAACAGAAATGAAGGGTAACAATTTCTGTAAAAAATCAACTCCGTGTGCTGTTGGGAGGAGATCATGGTACATTGCTGCATGGGTGACCCGCAGCCTGTCCCCCGCAGCGCCAGCTGGTCAGGTGCAGAGGCTGTGTGCACCCGTGGGTGGAACAGGAGCTGCCCATCCTCTGACCCCAAAGTCAGCATCCTCCCTGGCCGTGGTCCTTTGCCCAGGTAAGAATGGGGTGACCGTGGGACCCCCAGCGTGGCTGCAGAGCAGCAGGCACAGCACTGGGTCATGCAAGGATATGGCTTATCGGAGGCCTTATTCACAAGGAGCAGCATTTAGTAGTGGTAGACATTGATGGAGGCATGGCCTATAAGCATGACAATACAGCATCTCATGTCAGAACATGAATTAACTCCACTGGGGAGGAGGACAGTGCTAAATCCTTGCAGTGGGGATCTTCAAACACATGCTAGGCTGGAGCCAGCCCCTCCTGGTTAGGGCTGGGGTTTGTTTTTGTAGACGATCATCTTTTGTTGTGGACACCTCTCTCTCCCAGAGTCTAAGTGCAAAAATACAGTCAAACTTCTATTATGCCCTATGCCCATAACTTGCCTGTGTGATTTTATACTTTCTTTATGCCAGTTGATAGATTGCTCTAATGATTGTGTTGACATTCATTTAATGGTACTACTGGCACTTTCATTTAATAAATGTCTTTTCTCACTTTGAACTGTAGCATTTTCTCAAATGTGGTCTGTGGTGGTTTGCATTTGCTTTATTATTAATTAAAAGTAAACGCCTTTTTTGAGAACATTTCATTGCCATGCAGATGAAGCCAGCACCTCCAAATGGATTTTTTTCCATGTTTTATTTATTTAAAAGTATTACCTCCTAAAGCCTGATGAAGTAAGAATTTGAATAACTATTTTTGAAAGGTAAAATTCACTGATAAGGTTCAGATAAGCAGTTCAGATTCTTATCATTTGAATTTAACTACTTTGGCTTATTTAAATAGGGGGGGGAAAGCAACTTGCAATTCAACAAGAACAGCTTCTCCAGAGGTTTTCACTTATGTTAGTCTTGGACTGGGTTCAAAGGCTGTGAGGATGCCTTTATCCTGTCAGCACTTCCATGCTCTGAGTTCTCATATTGACTTTTCAGCCCATAGGAGCCTGCCGAAGCAGTCCTTGTCGCTGCAGTTGTGCCCACATACGCAGAGCCAGTTTCTCAGAGTCAGCTCACCTGGGGATGCTCAGGACTGCCTGCCAGCCACAGCTGCCTAACTTCTGCTTGTGTTTTGATGCCAGGTACCTAAGGACAAGTTCTGATGCCATGTTGTTTGGTTGGATGCTTAGTCTCTGAAAGTCTCTGAAATACTCCTTTCCAGATGAAAATCCCATGCCCTTCGGGATTCCGTTTGTGTGTGGCATTCAACCTCTTTTCCCTCCTTGCTCTCATCTTCCTGATGGAGGCTGCTCCTCTCATTGCCATTTTCCCTCCCTTTTGCCTTTATTTACCGACTGCTGCTCCTGTCCTAGTCTACCAAACTGAAAACCTGTTCACATTCACAGGTCCCTGTAAGACCCAGTTTCCCTGTAAGTCCGTGAAGAAGGACTGATAAAAAAATTATGCATCTAAATTCAAGCTTTAGGTGCTTTCTTCATCTGAGCTTTCCGTATGCCTATGTGCTCCAGTCTTGTCTTTGAACTATTTAGTCTCTGGAGCTGTATCCTACTTTTTATGCCTTGGGAAAAGTTGAAAGGAATAAGTGATTAATAATAAATTTCTTAAAGCCATAATCAAAGGGTATAGCTCCCATGATGAAAAACCTCTCTCCTTTCATTTGAGTCAGAAGTTCCTGACCAGGAAAGATGAGAGACACTACTGAAAGGATGTCACCACCACCCACCAGACCCTTCACTAGCAACAGCCAGCAGCCTCCACATGAGAGAGGGGAACGTACCGAAATGGAGCCCTCCTCTTTGTGATTTCCAGTGATGATTTGGTTTGCATGCCTGTTCTGTATTCTGGGAGATGCTTGCAAAACCCCAGAAACTGTCCTTTCTGTCCAGTTTCCACCGATGAGTAACAGAGCATGGAGGCTGCTGGGGCCTGGCCATGACTGCCCAGTTTGGCATCAGTCTGCTCCCAGGCAAGCAGGAGCGAGGAGCACAGCTGGAGTCCCCTCACCTGATGTATCCCACTACTGTGCAATCAGTGACATCCTCCTGTCATTTTATCTGCAAACCACTGGAGTAAAATGCTTGGGAAAAAAGAAAAGGGGGAAAAAAAGGAAAAAAAGAGAGGACTTTCAGTCTGTCTCAGCAATACGTAAGCAGATAGAGATATGCCGCTCTCTTAGGTGGGCATGAAGTACCTGTGCACAGCAGAGCCCGGGCTGCAAAGGCCACCAAGAGATGATTTGCAGCGAAGGCACCAAGACAGCAGTGCTGCCTGGCCTCATAGGGATCTTTCCGCTGTGAAGCTGCAGCGCTGTGCCCGAGGGCAGTGTCAGCAGTGTTTGTGTCTGGCCCAACTTAAGAGTAACTTTAATAAAGGAAAGGTCAAAGGTGAAATCTCAACACCTCAAATTCGTATATCTGCAGTCACGTTTAGAGATGCCACAGTTGATTAGCTGATATGTGGCTCTCTGAGCACCCACAAAACCCAGGGCTTCAGTGATCAGTACCACGGAAAATCCTTGTGCTTTAGTTTAAAGCACTTAATAATGGAAAATGTGGCTGAAACTTTGGGAACAGTGATCACAGTGGCTTGTAGCTCATCCTTCCTTTCTGAACATGAGGACTTCCTGCACACAGGAGTGTAGTCACAGATGGGGAAAAGAGACAGTCCCTTGTCATCTGCCCACCTAGGACTGCCCTTCTAGACATTTTTAGCTGCCGTCCATGAAGCCTCTGTATTTCCATTCCCAGGGCTGCTCCCAGAGCTGCAGGCAGCTCGGAGAGGGGCAGGTAAAGCAGTGGGATGGTTCCTTGTGGGAGAGGGAAGGATGACAGCTTCTCTGCTGCCTTGATATTTACAAACAGAAAGGCTTGTTTGGAGATCCAAAATAGCTATGGGAACTCTTATTTCAGCTGTACACCTAAAAAAACTCCAACCCTCTGAATCTCAGGCTTTATTCTGAGTGAAGTTTCTTGCACAATCATTAAAAATGTGGGCTGTTTGCACCCTTGAGCAACAAATCTGCTGTAGCTACTTGTGCAAACTGAGTGTAAGTGAATATTTGCTTCACACAGGGGGAATCTGTGTCCTGTTCAGTAGAGGAGGAGATGAGCACCAAGCCCTGCAATGATCTGCACCTCACCAAGACAGCACGGATGCGGGAGAAACAGCACTGAACGCTGGAGGAGAGTCAACAGCACTGAATATTTTTTATTGGCAAATTTGATATATTTCAACCATCTTTGGGAGCATTGCAGAAAAGCCTCGTGGAGCAGAACCTGCCCTGCTGTCGTGTTTATGCAGGGCTTCGGGGCTGACATCAGCATCTGATGAACTGATCCATCACTCAGGGGTTTTACCCAGAGAAATTGGGAACTAATGCTGCACAGCACCAACCGCCGGCTTTAATAACAGCTAACTCAACATGGCATGAACAAAATTAATTATTTCATTTTCCAAGATCTACCCACTAGAAATACTTTTTGAGGAAAATCTTACATGGATATCCTATAGACAGTTACACTTCCAGCATTTGTAAACTGCAGCACCTCTGCCCAGTTTCCAAGGATAATGTCATACGCGCTGTTCCTCCCATTTATGCCTGGATCTATGACAAACATGAATAAGCTGCTTTCACCTTCGTCTTTGGATGCTCTATCTGCAAAACATCCTACACCGATTCCATCCGTGCTCTCTTTCTCTGGCCACCACCCACTGACTCACTCCCGCTGCCCTGTCCTGAGGGACACACCAACACTACGGTTTTGTCTTTTCTTTTGGGAGTGATCGCTGTGCTCCATTTACAGAATCTCTTCCTTGGGCTTTTTCATTCTTTACTTCTTCCTGAGCCCCCTTCAGAGCTCATCCTTTCCTGTTCTCAGACCTCAGGATGGAAGCAGAAACAGGCTCTCCAGTGCTCTCCTTGAGGGAGGCTTCCTCTGGATGTTCAGAGGATCATGGGTTTCTGAACAAGGTTTCCCCAAAGCAGACCCAGGACATGAAGTTTCAAGCTTACATCCACTTCTGTGTCTTTTCCAGTCTCACAAACATTTCCTAGTCGATTATTCTGTAATTAGCCCTAATCTAGTGAATTCCAAACATTCAAGCTTGAGTAGAAAATAACTACTTGGATTCAGTATTAAAGGATCATGGTAGCCTTATAACCACCCTGAATATTTAAAACATCTGGAATCTGGAGTACCTCCCTGTGGAGGGCTTTGGCTTTTATTCTGTTGATTAGTGGAGATTAACTGAACTAAGTGAGGTGACTTGGATTTCCTCCTCATTGCATCATAAGGGCTGTTGGATCCCGACAGGTCTTCTTTCCATGAGCAGATGTGATTGGTCATCACACACAGAAGCTATTACTTTATAGACCTGTACTGATTTTTTTTTTTTTAATTTTGCCTTGCAAGAAATTTGGGAGAGGGTATTTTCTGCTGTAGCCAGCCATGACTTCTAGGGCTGTATTTGCATCTCTACAAAGGTAGTAAATCATTCTTCTGTGGGGGTGACTGTCTGCTGGCCACACACTAGCTTATTTTAAATATGTCCCTCGACACCTGTGAAACCAGCTCACCTTGGCAGAGCTCAGAGTAAAGTCTCATTAAGAACTCAGTCCCAGAGCTGAGACTCTCTTCTACTGACAAATCCACAACCTTCTTCGTGGGCACAGGGACACATTTACAGAGCCGTGGTTGCTGCAGGGTGTTACACTGTCCCTCTACTCCATTGTCACCAGGACTCAAAATGGGATAAAACCAAAAGCAAGGGTGTTTAGCTGTATTTCCAAAGCTTGAAAAACAGAGCAATTTTTCTTCAGGTGTCACCGTGCTGGGGCACCTGTGAGGTGGTGCTTGGTAGCAACTATCATTTTCATTTCCCCTCAGACCCTGGCAGCTGAGCTGATGGCCAGTATGTCTTAGGATGGATTCGAGCAGGACAGGTGCTCCTGTCTCGACTCCCACCGTTCTCCCTGGGACTGGGTATGGCATCGCTGGGAGGTGACAGAGATGTCCTGGTACTTTGAGAGCATTTGTGTTCCCGCCCTGTCTTGTTTCTGCTGTCTGACACATGCTCTAACTTTGGAAGAAAAATGCAGCCTGGCACATCACCTTCCTGATTTCTGCTCCCTGAGTTTCATTGTAGGAAGCCTGGAGGTCTCACGGCTCTGAAGGTGGCTGCACAGCATTGGAGTCCCATTGCAGAGACAGAGAAACATCCAAGTGAAGGCACGGCAACATCAGCATTAAACAAGGTATCCTAAAATCTGTTTCAGAAAACAGCAGACTATATAGTGCAGTGTACAGTATTTTCTTTTAAAGTTAGGGTAATAAAGAGGGAGAAAAAAAAAGACAAACTGGCTACACAATTGTTTTATAAAGTGGATTAGCTCAGTCCAGCCTTAAGTCAATGCTTTTTCTTTCCTGCAGAATCTTAGATGTGGGGCTCTTCGCCGGCTGTCCGTAATATGTTGATAATGACTCCCATAAAGTTCTTTGTAAAATGAGGAAAAAAAACGATGCTGGTGCCTCATTGTTCCCATTTTCGTGATTCTACAGGCACAAACTCCCTCAGCAGTGAGGTCTTCCTTGGCTTTTATCATCCAAGATTACCCTAGCACTGATGAGTTAACAAGATCTGACAAGATCGCAGCACAGGGCAGTATACCTGCAGGTAAAACAAAGGTCACTTTGGAGTCATTTTCTCACAGTATGCAGCATGAAAACTCTGAGAGGTTTTTCAGCAGCAAGGGGAGATTGGTAGCCCAGTAAATGCGGTTGCGCCTGTCTGATGGAGACGTGGTTGGACCACCTCTACAGGCTGCTGGGAGCCTAGTCTGAGCCTGTTTACAAAACACAACCAGCACAATCCCTATGTGAGTATATCGGCAAATGAGTGAGTTAGTGGTCGAGATAATTCACCAACCAGCTGTCAGATGCAGGAGAAGCAAGCACAAAGACAACTCCACAACTCCTCCTTGCAACCCGAAAAGAGAAGTTATCTGAAGATCACGTCTGTTGAAAATTGTAGGGTCCACCACGACCCACCATTATGGGAAACAGTTGCCTGCACTACTGGGATGAGTGCTGCTCTCCCTGTGTGACTTGTCTCCACTAGAGCCCCCAGGGCTGACACACTTTGTTTGGATCGTGTCTCTCCTCAGAGGAGGACTCAGTCTTCATTACGGACTTCTGCATAGGCTTGCTCTGATGTTACATAGCTTGTCCCTATTCGTGTTCCCTCTAAGAACAGCTCCACTATGTTCATCCTCGTTAACGTCCATGGATGTTAATGTCCATGGATGTTAATGCCCAGTTTATTTCAGTCCTTGGTAAGGTGCACTCTCATTTAATTTTCTCTCCCAGCTATTGTATCTGTGTTTGCACAATGGAAGAACGGATTTAAATAACCAAGCAAAAGGCTAAAACCACCCACTTACACTAAGTTTAGATAATGCAAACCCCTTTTCCTCCCCTTGCTGGGAACACTGGGAAGGCAGAGGTGCAACACTGCAGTGTTACCAAGTTCTTTACAGAGCACCTGGTCACTGCCTTTCTATCCATAACATGCCTCACCTCTTTTAGCTCACCAAATCACGAACAAACTCTTCGGAGCCTGGATAGGAGGTCTTTTGGGCTAGTCTGGTGCTGGGCAGGGCTGATGGTGAAATGTTAGCCATCTGCCATGGCTACACTACAGAGGAGCAGGATTTGAGAACAGCCAGGTGTGTCACAACCATGCAAACAGCACATACGCTGGTGAGCTTCACATGGCTTTTCCGAAGTTTTTTCTGTGACTTCCTGTCAATCTGTCCGAGCTCTTCCTGTCAATGGCAGACTTTTGTAAGTCATTCATGGAGGCAGACTGCAAATTTGCAAGACCTGTTTTCTCAAGCTGAAAGCTGAATGTAGATTAGCATCTGCCATGTTCACAAGTGCCCAGTTGCGGTGGGAACAGCACCATAGACGCTGGGACCCATCTGAGCCCCCATACATGTTTGGGCTGGGCTCAGGGGAGGAACGCCTGCGTCATGGGCAGGGACGTCAGACCTCAGCAGAAACTCTGGTACCCAGCAGTGCTGGAGGGGAGAGCATAGCCTTCCCGAAACTAGTCAGCCTCTGGGAGCACAAGAACTTCTTAACAGGGACCACAAGTATAGGAAGGAGATGTTTGGTTTATTTACCCCTTTATTAGGCTCTGCAGAGCCATCAAGCCTGCCTGAGCAGGCGCACTCCTCTGTGGCAGAGCTGCCTGTAGTCTCGCAAAAATTCTGCAGTGGAGTCTTGGAAGAGAGACAATATAAAGCCAAAACTGCATGTTAAACTGGTTGCTGCACTATGTTCTATCTACCTCATCTTTATTGTTCCTACCACTTTCTCTAATGTAGAGAGGTGAGACTTCCTCATGTGACTGGTTAGGTTATTATTTATTAGGACATCTGGGGCGCTAGCACTTCGGGGTGCCCCGTCCCCGTCCCAGGGCTTTAGGAGGTGTGTGAGCACCGTGAAGGCAGTCCCTACCCGAAAGAGCCCACGCTATAAAACACGAGGTAATGGGTAGATAAAACAAGGAGATTGGGAGGCAGCAAGAGAAACTAGTGACACAGGTTTGGGCAGCATGTCAGCACACCAGTGTAATTTTGGGGGGGGAGTCTTGCTGGTAAAGGAGTGATTTGAGAGAGGTTAGCTTAAGCCTTTTCCTAATGTGGGCTCCTCCTGAGTTAAGAGACAATCCGGGAGGGAAGGCGCAAGCTGCCAGAAAATGTGCCAGGGCTCCGCCGTGTTGGGGGGTGTTGGCAGCACAGCAGCATCTGAGAGATGAGATGCTCTGAAGGCCATGGAATCCAAGACAAGTAGATACAAGCAAATTCCCATGCAGTGCTGTGCCTAATAGATCTTTCTTCACTCCAAGGATCCAGAGAGTCTGACTGCAGCGATCTGCAGGGCTGTAACATTGACCGCAGTTTCCCCCTCCCTCTCCCCTTTAATTTTCCTTCCTTCCTTTGTGCAAATAAAGAAAATGCACTGGGAATTCTTTTGAAGACAGTATGGTTGGAGTTTGCACTGGAATATCATAAGGAAGCTTACGAGACATTATAAGATGTCTTTAGAAAAAGACTCTTTGAAGCTTTTATCTTAATGCATTTACCTCTAGAATACACAGACTTTGCATTCAAGAAAAGCACTTTACAGGGAGAAAATTAAATACATAATGACTTGCAGGAGACCAGGAGGCTATATCCTGAGGAGGTTTACTGTGGGCTGCTAGCACCAGGGAAATTAAAATGCTCACATACTCTTGACCTTGATTTTGGCATTTCTGTTTCTTGACATAAAACAATCGAGTTAGTAGGAATATTTTATTATTGTCCCCTGCAAATGAACTAGAAGCAGAATGCAGTAGATAAGTATCGCTCATAATGGTGTAGTTGGTAGAAAATTCTGTTTCAATATTTCACTTCAATTATAAGATCTCATATTGCCTTAGGTGAGTGCAGTAAAAAAAAATCACATAATAACAGGTTATTGTGCAATGGACTGTAAAACCATCAGACAAGGGTGTAAGCTTTTTTTTTTTTTTAAGTGAAAACCAACCGAATAAAGTGCCTGAAGTCTTTTTCTGTCATTTTCTGGCATTCTCCTGAGTGCTTACTTTTTAATACATGCTGAAGACATGCCGTAACTTCAGTTAGCAAAATACTGTTGACTTACATGAAAAAAAGAAAATGATTATGTGCAATTGAATGAGTCACATCAGTTAGGAAGGCAGAGAACCTCAAATATAATGTATTCTTCTGACAATTACATACATCAAAAGGAGACAGTGAACAGAGGCAAGTGTTTCATGGAGAAGGTGGCTTCTGAGGGCGCTGGTGGTGTTTTCCTTCTGCTAGTGTAAATAGAGCAGTGTAACAGCACTAGCAGGGTCCCGGTTAAATATTTATTAAACTAACGAAGCTGTCTCTAGAAAGGAGGAGACTGCATGAGATTGATCCAAGGTACCTTTACGCCCATATATCCATGGCCACCGTGATACAGGGCACATGGCTGAACCCGTTTCACCAGAGCACAACCGACCTGCAGAGTAGATGTTGGCATAAGGCATCCCTGAGATCTTCTCTGCAGCTCTGAACAGGTGAGGATGTTTCATACTTCTTGCAAGGCGGCTCTGGAGAGCAAATGGACATGTGTGAGCTCTAACAGCCAGATAGTTACACACAAAAGATGCGATAAAAACCAGGGCTTCAGGGGGCTACTTGGTAGATCCAGGGCTACACATAAAATTAAATGACTTAAAAAGCATCCTGCTGCAGAATTATAATTCAGTGCGGGCATTGCATTGCCCAGCTTTGATCACCTGTGGATATTTCACCTGTACCTACCAACAGCAACAGTATTGCTATAGGATTTATTTGCTATTTCTTGTCATGCTATGCCTTTAGCCTAGAGCAAAGCATGATGACTCTGAAGTTATGGGAAATAGTTACCAAGGCAGGTCATGGATCAGGTCATCTTCCTTACTTTGTCTCTGTTAGGAAAAATGTGTCCAGATCTGCAGGCAAATAAACGGAGGCCAGGTTGAGCTCAGGTCTCAAAGGAGATGATCCCTCCAGGCTACCTACCCAAAGAACAAACTATAGTCATGCAACAATGCCTGGAGTAAATGGGTTAAGTAGAAATACTGCACAGAATAATACAATAATAACATGAATTTGCCATGGAATTAATTACAGGTTATAGTTCTGTGCTAATTTTTGTCTCATAAAATAACAAAAACAGCACTGAGGCAACAGCTCTGTCTCTTCTGAGTCAGTACTTCAGCTATTACATATCTGAATATCGTGAATCAGAAATTACATTGGGATTTAGAGCTTTAGCAGAACTGGTGTTCCCATATCTAGTTGCTATCATGCCAGACTCACTCTTCTCGTTGGAATATGTTTCATGAGGTCTTGCTTTAGGATCTGTACAACCAGTTCCTATGCAAAATCTGGAGTTATAAATAAAACATGTAATACATAAATATATACATGCGTGCGTGTGCAGACCTATATACATACCTATAGGTTTTGCACCTTGTGAATTCCCAAATGCTTTTAGAGACAGACTATTGTGCTTTGGTGGCGTGTGCTGTATGCAGGCAACTGTGCAGTGAAGGAGAGGGGGTTCCTGCAGCTCTCTCTGTTGCTCTCTGCGCAGCATAGCTACTGCCCGCCGAAGGAGTTGATTGCACGTAGGCTGCTGCATCCTGAGTGGAAAGAAAAAATTGGACAACATAGCAACTGCTTCCTATGAAGTGAGACCTGCCATCACTCATCTGCTCCCTGCCCTGTTCATATCTCTCTTATTTTGCTGTTAATATTTCTCACCTGATGTTTGGATTCACTCCTGCAGTAGCACCACAGCACCCAACCTCTGATACTTGCCAAGTGGCTGGCTGCAACCAAACCAGCTGTGCCAGACGGCTTATAGCTAATGGAGAGAACCAGGTACCTTCTGAACACGTTTCTGGCTTTTCTATTTTAGATATTTACTTGAGAATGAAATGTGCCACAGCCCTGTCTGCCGTGCCTACGCTGACTAGCTCCCTGTGGCAGATGAACGGAGCCAATGGCAGCTAGTGTGAGATAAGAAGAAAAAGTCTACATTTAGCTAGATGAATCTCCCACTGGGTATTTAGCCCCCTGTTACCAAATTGCACTGGTTTTCCCTGATGTATTCTTTCTTATCTGAACTTTTATAAATGGTTTCTCAATGCCAGATTTGCTTTGCTTTTGATGGATGTACTTTTACTTTCCAATTGCAGAATACTTTTTGGACAGCCTGCAACTATGAAAGTCCTTGGTCTTGCCATTGAAAGAGTCAGCGATAGCTAACTTGCCTGTACAGCAAAACACTCCCATAAATAGCAGGCTTATTTGGTAAAGGGTGGTTTTGTTAGGTGGGGAAGGGAGAGACATTTCAAGGCAATTTTATATCACTGGATATTTAGGTTCCGAAATATCTTTATCCGCTTTGGGAATGCACTTCCTGTTTTGACTTGCACTCTAAATATATATAATTTTTAAATTACAGGTTTACGTCAAGAGAACAATTTAGTCAAGTATTACTTTCTTTGGAGAGCACATCCTTGTTGTTACTCATAAATTATGGCATGCATTCAGGCATAAAGAATGGACAGATCTATTAATCAAAAACCATGATCTACGTTACAGGTTCTCTGCACGAAACTGCTCTTCTGGACGTGGGGGCCGTTGACACAAAGCTGGTAAAATGAGCAGCAGAGGAGGTCTAACTGGAGGTGCAGGGAGTTACTGGTTGGGAAGGACATAGCAGGATGAGAGGATGTGGCAGAGATTTTGGAGAATGCAGTTCATGCCTTGACGCAGCCTGTCCACACAGCCTAGCCAAGGTGGCCTCGCTCAGGGCATGTTTAGCCTTCTAAGAAGAAGTCTTCTTATGCTGACAGGGAGGGGAAACAAAATGGTAGCCTTACAGGGTGCAGCAAAATCAGCCTGGGTTTAGCGTCGTTCAGCCACCCCAGCAGTCAGGAACTGAAATTTGGCCTTCGCTGCTGGGCTGTCCCTGTGCTGCGTCTCCTTCTAAGCCCTGGATTGCAAAGATCCCAATGGAAAGATGCCCTGCATTGTGGGTATCCTGGCATTCGAACTTTATTTGTTGCAGATGACACTTTCAGACTCAGGTTTACTCGCTAGGGTCTGTGCCTGGGGCATGTCTCCGACCCGCACTTCTTTCAAAGGGTAAGAGTTTGCTGCCTGATCCTTAGACAAGGACAGGGCAGGGATGTGGTGATGCTGGGATATTGTTCGAGGAGTAGCCTGCTGTAGTAAGAGCTGGAAATATACAGCTGGAGTAAGCTATGCTCCGACTTCTAGTGTATGAGAGTTGCAGCTGAGGGGCAGGAAGGACATAGGGTGCCCAGGCATTTCTCCAGTCAAAAGTTTGGACAAATTTCTTTCTTGGGAGATTCATGCCAACAGCTTTAATATATGATCATGAGAAGAATGTTCCACTAAAACTAGTTTCTCAAATGTATTTTCTGATGGCTGTTGTACCTCTTGAGATTTATAGTGATCCATCTAGTGATGCGATGCTGTGTCATAAAATGCAAGTACCATGTTTGATTGTATTAGTAGAATTACCATGTGCAAAATGACGTAATTATACACTCTTCTGAATACTGAATAGGGCATATCTGTCTGCAATTCAAAATATCATGCTTGAAAAAATGTGTATTTATCTCCCATATGAATTACCATTATAAAAGCTGAATCTGTCCCAAGGAACATTTGCTTGTGTTGATACTATGTCCAACAGCAAAAAGATGATGTAAGGCTTTGAACAAAACCTCTGTCTACCTTTGAGACTGGGAATGGGATTCTGGCCCTTTGGAGAGACACCTTTGCTGAACTCTCCTCTCAATTGCTTTTTCTGTGAGTGATCCCCTGCTAACTCAGTGCAAAGTTTGAACTTCTTTATGCAACTCCTTCCACGGAAGCCAGTGTACAACTTGTACTGATGGCCTGGTCGTGTCATTCTGTTGTAACTTGCCTTGTGGAAGGGAGATAGTTAATTTGTATATATTGCTTTCACTTACAACATTTTGTGAGATAAAAATCTGAGACCTCTTTCCTCCAACGCTCACACAGAGTTGCATTTGATTTAACATAGGTGCTGACGTGTTTCAATGTCACATTGGCCAGTGGCACATGTGTAAGTTTTTGATGGAATTTGTGTGTTCCACGTGACAAACCCAAATGTTCGCTTCCCCGTGTATACCCCTAACCCTCAGCCTTTCCCTAATTTTGGAGCAATCTGCTCATCCTACACAAATCTGCCCCAAGGAATATTTGGTTCCCAGTATAGAGGATAACAACATCTGTTTATGACCACTGTGGTAAAGAGAAATTGCCATAAGAGCTTGGCAATGAGTTTCGAGTTTTCCCCATCAAGCTGATTCAGCAAAGCTAAAATGAAATGGCCTGTCAGAGCATGCCAAGGGGAACCATTCACTGCTCAGAGAGCTCGCGAAGTGTCTCTTTGTTTGCTTTCCCCAATAGCTCAGCCCCAAAGCTTTCAGGACCACGATAAACAACGCCTCAATTATGTTTATGTAAAAGAAATTGAAATTACTGTGCATAGCTATTGGTCACTGGCCAGGCCTCAGCCCGAAGAGATTTTGGCTGAAGAAGGCTTTGCAGTGAACGTATCCACCCTCTCGCTCCACAGTGCTGTGAAATCTCTGAACCAGGGTCAGGTTATTACTGGTAGGACAGGATGTGCTGAGACCCTTGCTGAGCCCACCCATGTTGCTGCAGCCTTGCGGCTAGAAGATCCCCCAGCTTCCTTCACTTACTTAATCTTTCTCATATCATTATACATCCCCTTTAGAGCCGAATTCCAAAAACAGTGCCCATCCTTTTCCTTTTCAAGTTGGTAATGTTCTTTTGTCCAGCACATACACACATGTGCGCACAGACACGCACAAAATGGTTCCAGCTGTTGTGAATTATAGCACAGAAAATACTTAAAAAAAAAAAAAAAAAAGAGGAAAAAAGAAAGAAAAAGTGAATGGAAGATCAGTACGCAATCCAGAGAATGAGGGAGTAAATGTTTCTCATTAGTGATTAGATCTTTCACATGTTTTCCTGCATGCTTGTGTGCCTTGGTTAGTTCCTTGCTCTCAGTTGACTTAGGTTGGACTAGAACACTTGCAAATCATTTTTTAAGAGCATTGATCTTCTATAAGGACATCTTGATTGCTTTTTTTGGTTTGAAAATTGAACTTTGTGAACTCTCCTCTTGTCTGGACAGGACATTTAGGTCCACGTCTTTGGCCTCCATCTCAGGTTAGCTTGGTAACATTCATAGCAGCAACAATACCTGTATTAAAGGCCAGCATGGAAGCCTCTTGCCAAGTCTCAAAAAGAAAGCATAAGTGATGCTTGAAAGTTACCCAAGACTTTTTCTGACCTAAATAGTATCAGTCCCAATCATTTTTCCTTGGGACAGATTCAGGTTTGTATGAAGATATTTCATACATAGGACAAATGTTGTGTCTCCTCTGTGAGTATGTCAATTAATCAAGAGGTCAAAGAAAAATTGCTCTTTGTGTATCCAAAAAGATTACAGCTGCCAGGGAAAACACATTCATTCTTATTTTGTTGGATTGTTTTACTCCTGCATGATGGCAAGTTTTCTGATACCATTGATCTGTTTGAAATGTGTTCTGGATTTCTATAACTAATAATAAGCAGCCTAAGTGTTGAATACCAGATGGGATAGAGGCAGACCTTGTACAGACCTACCCAAGAGGAAAATATGTCATTCACAAAATACGAAATCCATGCCTAATGACAGTTGTTTGCATTTCCCCCATTATTGTTCTCCAGCCTTCAAACCTGTATTTTGCTCATTGAAATATCTCATCTGACAGGCTGAGTTGCACTGATGTTCAGGCAATACAATGCACAGTAAAATAAAGCCAAGTGCTAGGAATATATCAGAACTGTTGCCAAACTGTGCTGAGATAAAACTGCTAAAATTAATGAGTGTATTGTTTTCCTTGAAAACATTGTCTGTCCTGAAAATAAAGTTCAAGACAGTCATGTTTAAACTATAGGCTTGGGCCAATTTCTAATCTCGTTTACACTGATATAACTGACATCAGAAGTTGGCTCGCAGTGTGCTTCCACTATGTCTTGGTGCTATTAGCAGTAATTACAATAGAACTGGGGGCAATTTTTGCATATGTTCTACTTTACGTCCTGTCTCCATGACAATGTCTCTTAGCAAGTGAGACGTTTCTTCTAACTGTGTGCATGAAAAGGTATAGATCAAATTAACTCCGAGCCAGAAAGAAGCTAACAGATATCACAGCTGAATTTTAAAATATTCCTTTGGCTGAAGCTTTCCTTTGCAAGAAACATTGCACTGTCTGCAAGTAATTTTTGCTTCAACCACAAAGAATACATTGGTGCACAGAAAATGTCTTTCAGGAACGGCTAGTTAACATAGCAATTTAAAACTGCTCTGAGTGCAGAGTGTGGGAACAGTAAATAACCCTGGTTTCTGCTTTTCTAAATCTGTTACAGGAAAGCTCCACGATCTGTTAACTCCTTACTCTGTGTATGACACTGAGGTTTTGTGGAGACAAGACTGAGGGCTTCTCATGTCTTCTGCCAATACCCTACTCCAAGCCTGGATACAAGGGCCAGGCAAACAAACAATAGACTTGGGCAACACATGCCAGAGGGTCCCAGTCTGCTTGTGTGCAAACTGGCAGGAGTTTTTTGATGATACAGCAAACTAAAAATTCTGGAACTCAGGAAAACTACGTAATGGTTGAGGCTAAAGATCATATAATCTTGGAAACCAAACGTTTTTCAAACATCACCCAACCTTCTGTACATTTGTTGTACCTGCCAGCTCAATGTCAGGTGACCAGCAACGTCTGCAGTAGTATGGCAGTAAGCACAGGGTTCTGCGCATGAAAAGGATAATTTGGCTTCTCCTCACGTTCGCATACATTTAAATGTTCATGCACGTTCATGTGCAGTCATTTACCGATGGACCAACACAGAGCACCCCTGCTGATTTGCTGGCAGAACTTCACGCAATTCCCGCTTACCGGTATTCATGAGGTCTCCCAGCAAAATGCCAAACATATTTGGCTCTGTTTTGTTGTGAGGTCTGATGAGATCACAGAAAGGAAAATGCCCTCAAGATATTGCAATAGAGATTAACCAAAAGACTTCCTCTTGGGGAAATGCCTTAGCAGGCATGAATCAAATGTCAGCAACATGGAGACTGCAGAAAGTCCTTCCAACCCAGTGCCATATATGGATCATAATCAGCAGGATGATCCCGATCTGGGTCAAAATCATCACAGGCACAGAAAAGGGCTTTTTTGGAACTGAATACAAATGTATGGGTTGGCAGACAAGAGTCATCATTCTTTCATTTCACATGCTCTGTGCCAGTTGTGGGTTTGTTTCATTTCATTTGTTTTTTTTTTTAGTTCATTTCACCCACAAAGCTTTCACGTGGAAGTATCCATGTCTAGTGTTTTCCCCTGTCTCTGTTCAGCCATGAAACGGTCATCCTGTTACCTGCCAGGATTAATCAACCTGACAAATCATAAACTAGTGACGACAGAACTTGTCAAACCTCCTGTTTGCACAGCAGCAGCACAGCATATCTGCACCTGAAGTCTTCAGTCACTTGGAAACTTCAGTTAGCAGCAAGCAGCATGAGCTACTGCAAACTCAAGCACAAACATTATTTTCTCTCTATGCTGGCTGTCAAGACATATGTATGACTTTGGGGTGCAAGGATCCCAAGCCATGACCAAGGACTCTGATAAATACCACCATTTCTTTGGCACAGTTAACTCTATGTCTCTGTGAGAAGCAGAAATTCCTCAGAAACAGCCCAAACTCACAAAGACACTCACAGGCCATCGCAGACCTGTCCACTCCTGCCTTTTTTTAAGATGCACTTCTTTGACCTAACATGCATGCTGAGCCACAGCTAATCAAAAGAAGCACCAACACCCCCCCCCCTCCCCCCCCTTTCTTCTCCTGATGGAAAGGACTAAAGCTGCTGACCCTTGTGTGGCAGTTTGGTCACATCGCATAGCATAGGCAAGCCTGGCATGTGGGTACCATGGTGGTGAGGGCAGTACAGTAGCCATCAAGAATAGAAAGCAGTAAAAAGGAGCAGCCATTCTCATACTTCATGGTTTTTGATGGTGATTGGTGATTGGAGGAACGTCCTGTTTGTGAGAAGGGGCGAAAGCAACATGCAGGTCTGTATATACAACGAAGTGCAAGACCTTGCCTTGTGTAAGGCACGCGTGTTACTGTTAGAGACCTCACTTGACTCCCATGAGAGTGATCAGAGCCATGGTCCCATGTGGTGCTACATGGGAGGATTTGGGATACAGCACCACGCTCAGCAGCAGAGCAGCATGGACAAGCTGCTGGGAAAGGTTAGCTCTAAAGGCAGGTGGGAGCACCACACAGAAGGCCGATAGCACCAGTGGGGCAGTGGAGGAATGGATTTTGTGGGAAAATTTTCATGGGGAAATCTGACAAGTTTGAGAGACAGAGTGGCAAATGGAGAAGGAGGTAGGACCTTCTCTTGTGCTTGTGATCAGAGTTAAAGAGAAGGAATGACTGTGTGCACTGGCTGTCTGAGACAGCAGGAGGTGAGATGTGAGTTTCCATAAGCATTATGCAAATACCAATACCACCATAAATAAGCCACAGCTTAAAAAAAAATCCTCCTGACTGCAGGAAGTAACTTGGGTGCTGCTTTTAAAAGCCCAGCCTCCTGCTGCCCCAACAACATCTGTGAGGGTGGAAGAGGAGGTGTTCCTCACACCCTTCCCTAGGGAAGGCAGACATCAGCTCTCCGTGCCCTGTGCAGAAACCTCCTGGATTAAAGGTCTACAGTTTAGGAGGGTGAACATTCTTCACTCTGAGGGTGGTGAGGCACCAGAACAGGTTGCCCAGAGAAGTTGTAGCTGCCCCATTCATGGAAGTGTTCAAGGACAGGTTGGGTGAGGCTTTGAGCAACCTGTTCCAGTGAAAGGTGTCCCTGCCCACGGGAGGGGGGTTGGAACTAGATGATCTTTAAGGTCCCTTCCAAACCAAACTGTTCTATGATTCTATGATCCTCCTTTCTCTATCCAGGACAAATGCTACTCACTTTCTCTGCAGAAGTGAGGACCTCCAGTGCCATTGCAGCACTGTGTGAGGCCCCTCTCCGGCACACTGCTGAGCACACATGCCTGCCACTGCCTCCAGCCATAAACATTGCCCAGCGTTTCTCCCCCAGTGCTAATTAATGCTGGATGTGCACCCAATCCCACAAATGGGGAGCGTACATCAACATGTATCCTGTTTCTCTGAGCAGAGCTGGGTTTTTTTATTCCCAAAAGGACCAAGTAATGAGGCAAGTTGAAAGCTGGTCTGCTATTAAATACTTAACAGCAACATCCAACTCCTATGGCCATCACCCTGGCCCAAAAAGCCTCTGAATCTTCAACGGTGCAAGAATGTTCTGCTGTTCCCCTCCCCTGACAAAACGTCTCTCAGCAACATCTGCAAAAAGGTTGCAAGTCTGCAATGCAAAACTAGATCAGGATTGTCAAAACACAGAGGTTTGAAGTTCAGGTGCTACTTCTGCGAGTCTCAGAGTGATGAGCCTGTATTTAAAAAAGCAATGTGCATTTGGAAGGTAACATTAAAAATCACAAGATTTTCAGCATTTTGGAAATCTGACTGTTTTGCAGGAGATCTGTCCTTTAGAGCCATATTTTGTTTTTTGAGATCTCGTTTTCAGATTTAGAATGAAACGTTGCTTTTAATTAAATATTGAATAACAGGAATTACATTCTTACTGAATTAACTGCTAGTCCATTGCAGAACTATCAAGTTTGCTGCTGCAAGTTGCAAACACCTCACCTTTAGTATTGCCATGTTTCCCTGGATATCATATAGTCTAAATTTAGGGGATAAATCCTTTCTGAATGGCAGTAACTCTTTCCATTTCAGTTAAAAACTGCAGTATCGTGTTCTGTCATTCTTGGTAAAATAATTAAGCTTCTACATAGATTTATGATGTGAAGGCACCAGCAAGCCCCACCACTAAATTTGTTATGATCTAGTCACTAGGGATATTACATTTAGTGTGTCTTTAGATATACTGTCTGGGATACTGTGAAAAATAACTTACATTAAATTACCTTCTACTTCTTACAGCCTTCTTTCATCTCTCCCTCTCCCCCATAGCATGGTGCAAGGCATGTCAATGCAATAAAGAGGCAGAGAAGTAAAAATGACACCCACAGGGATTTGGCCAGATGACATATTTCTGAATAATAATGTCAAAAAGTGCAGTTTTTACAACCAATCGTATTATGAATTGGAATAAAATGAAATTAATAACTTTGAACAGAAATGCAGATTAAAGAGAGAAGATCAGACAAGTTGAAGCTTTTTGTTCTAATATTATTAAAATGAAATAGCATTTTTCTTTCAAAATCTCATTTTGAAAACCAGCAAAAATATTTTTTTAAAGGTTTTATCCCATGAAAAGTAAATTAAAAGTCTCATACTGGGTCAAAAAAATGTTTATTTGATCAAAATTGCTTTTTTTCTGGATTATGCCATTTTGCAACTATATCAACTATGTAATTATTTAAATTGAAATAATCTTGCTCTGATCTATAAAAATATAGACCAAGACTAATTTCTTTAATACCCATCCACTTACTTTGGAATAGTATCAAAGTATCTGGACTAGCATCCAAAAATTTGATCAACCTCAGAGCGTAAAATGCAGTTCTGTGCACTCTAGCTAAGGCAATGAAAGGTGGTTATAATTAAATCCTTCCTTTGAGCAATATTTTCTTTTCATTGAATAGCATTTGAAAACAGGAAGGTAGACAAGAAACAGGAACTGGAAATTATTACATCTCATGCAAGACTGATTGTTAAACAAATGTATAATTGCGGTCATTGTTTTTAAGAGAGCTGACGAAAACCTTCCTTCATCGATTCGGACTGAAAATTCAAGTGATGTGTCCCGGTAAGGTTGGCACAATGACAACCGGTGTGCCGGGGTCCCCATGGCCGTGTCGCAAGTTGGCAGAAGACACAGGCTGGTGCTGGGCACAAACACGACACAACGGGCGGCGGAACAACCCAAAGGGTGACTGCAGGTGGAGCTCAAGGCGACCGGGAGCACAACCCTTGCTGGGCTGGGGGACAAGCATGCCGGGCTGAGGGACATGCCAAGATGCTGTCCCATTTGCTGCTACTGATTGCAGGTGACATCTCTTGGGTGCTTCCTCCCATTCTGACTGACAGCTTTGTGTTTCGTTCTGCTGAGGCGCACCTGGCCGAGCCTTCCCTGCTGCCTCGGAGGCACATGCAGACTCCAGGCTCCTGCTCCTGGGGCAGGTTTCCACGAGGTTCTGGCTCCCGTGGCATCTCCTGAGAGCTCCTGAGTGGTTGGGATGCTGTGGTCCCTGGCTCCCATGGGTCATCTCTCTGACTGCATGGTGTCCACACTGTGCTTTTGATCCCAGCCTCAGGACAGGGAAAGGAGTATTTTCAGAGCTGTAAGAGACTATGGATATGATTAAATCAATCAATCAATCAAACAAATAGCATGGTTGACTATAAAGAGAATTGAAACTGATATCAGGAAGAGCAAAGCAATAATAATTGTGGAGAAAAAAAATGACCAGGAATCCTTCAGGTGCTGTTTGGGTCCTGTATCTAACTTGTACCTGCTCGTTCTGCTGCCCAATACAAGCACAGAACCATCCTGTTTCCTGGAGTCCCGGTACAATTTTTTAAACCCATGTTCTCTGGTTTGATACTTCAGAAACAGACTCTTATGGTGTTGAGCCTGAGGCTGTGGCAGGTAGCACTGCCATTACGGCTCGACAGCCACCCAAACATTCCCAAGGGCTCCAAACCATGTGGCAGCCAGCTTCGCCAGTATTGGTATTGAAATTAGCAAACACAGCTTACATACTGCTGTGTACAAGCCATGAGGGTTCAAAACAAGTCTCTAAATCCCAAACACTGTGTTTGTGGTTTTATACTCATTTGCAGCAGCAATACTTATTTTCACACTGTTAAGGCCACTGCAGCTTCTCTAAGAGCACGTACCTTATGAATACTATTGTACTCTCTTGTGAAAGACTGGAGAACCTTCAACTTATTTTTCCCTTGGCAAAGGGTCTCTCTCAAAAGCTTTTCATGTCAAGGTACTGCTGAAGGAATACGTTTGAATTGTGTCTCTGATGTCACAGGCTGCAGCAATAATGATCATGTTTGTGATATATCTTGAAATAGGGAAATACCAGGAAACATTATACATACTGCATTCATTCAATTTATTACTATCATTTGCCTCGTCAAAGCAGCCCCTTAATACCAATAGTTAGTATACAAAACAACACTTAAAGATAGCTTTCATTTTAGCTTTTCATTGTCCCTCAAACCATCAGGAACATTGTGTGTGTGAGTGTGCAGCTGAAGCCTGTGTTAAAATAAGCTTAGAGTGCACAAATATGAGGACTCATGTTTATTCACTTTGGATCACTAAATTAAGTTGAATTCTAGCCTGTGATGTGAAAAAAAAAAAAATCTCCTTATTACATGATAGTAATACACAGACTTTTTTGCTCTTTCCATAAAATTATGTCCAGGAACATTGTTTGCAACAGAGGAGAAACCAGAAGTAAATGCAAACTTTGAGACCACCACGGAAAGACTCCCTAATTTCAGGAGTTATTACTAGCAGGCATCTAACTAGACATAGAGAGTTACTAGCCCCTAGAAATGATGAGCATCATCTCTCTGCTGTGAAAAGTCTAAGAATTTCATCCAGAAATGGAATGAGTTTGAGTTACTAATCAAATTTAGGTGTCAGCAATGTAACCAACCAGCTAATACTATTATTTCTTTTTTTTACATATTGCTTTAGAAAAGTGTTAGAGATTAGCATGGTGTATTGCCATGACAACCAGCAGAAGTTCCCAGCTGCAAACACACCTAGAGGAGGAGAGCCTGATACAAGTTTTTTAGGTTCTGCACATTTTGGCAGCATGTGAAAATCTGGTAGGCAGGTTGGCTCAAGGCCCTGCCAAAGGCGCTCGTCACCATTGTCTGGTGATTTCTGTCAGTCTTTTCCAGAAGAGGATGTCCACTTCTGTTGATACAGTCCTTCAAACTCAGAGACCTAGTTTCTCTTGATAAAAGCAGTCACTCAAGGGAATTCAAATCAGTCATGAGTGATCCGATATTCAGCTTCATCTCCTGACTCTCAGTTCTCAGCTTTAGACAATGCCTCTCCTTTCCTAGAGTGCCATGCCAGCTTTTGCCACGTTAGGTTTAAAACCAGCTACGGATTTCTGGCTCCTTTAATCTTTCTCTGTAAACTGGTCCCTCCAGTATCTCCTTGATAGTACAAAAAATCCTAAACATTGCTATTCTTTTCCTTTTTTTCTTCCTTTCTATTAGCAACATTTCTGAGAGTCTAGAAGGACATTTCTCTTGTGTCTTTTGTGCTGGATGCTGATATTAATTTGGCTGCGCTTTCTCATATTTCACTTTTCTCTTTCACCCCTCTTTTCTCAACTTCTGCTCTGCCATTCACTGCCTGCACTAACCAGAGCTGGGGTGTATGCAGAAGAGCTCAAGTACTGGGGCCAGGCGGGAGCCTGACGAGCCCCAGCAGGTCCCTCTGGCTGCAGAGCTGCAGGCCAAGGCTCCAGTACGCTCTGCAGAATAAACCTGCTGCAGGGTTTACATACAGCCTAGGACTTGGCCCATCAGATGGCCAGTGATGGTTGAGACTGCAGACATTAGATGGGGAAGATCCTGCCTCATGCATGTGTCTTTATGGCACCTTTCAGTAGTTCGGTACCGGGAGCCTTTTCTCCTGTCCTTCCCACCCAGCAAAACGCACAGTCTCAAGTTTGGCTGGTGTCTCTGGGTACCCTCATCCAGAGATCCAATGGAGCCCAGAGCCGAGCACTCACGAGGTGACAGCTGAAGGAGCAGGTACTCCCAGCCCCCAAACCATTTTGTCCAAAGCTGTATTGCTGGACAGGGAAAGGAGCTCTGGGAGGCAAGAGTTCATCACGTCAGCTCCATCAGACGTCCCATGCACCACAGCACCAACATCAAGTGTTTAGATTTGCGACACCTGTTCTGCTGGATTGGCAGCTGGAGGTCAGTTTGCTTCCACAATCAACACTTGCTTCTGGGTCCAGAGGTACAGCTCCCTAAATTCTTTACAGTGCCTGATTCTTCTTAAACACTACTGAAACTACCTGCAGCTACGTCCCTAAGTACTGTAGGGACCCCGGGTCTTGGGTCTTCTGTTAATCTGCATATTTGGTCCGTGGCTGGTTTTGTCACTGGGGGGTTCAGAGAAGGTGCAGAGACAATACGAGGACCACCCCTCGGCCTCCACCTCTGACCTCTGCTTTTCGTCGTTGTGCAAGCCATGTGCCTCATAATCCTGTTCTCTGAGTTAGTCTCCTTCAAAATCTCACAGCTCAGAAGAAACCAGGGACATGCAGGAGCTCAGGAAAGAGTAAGATCTGAAGTGGGAACCCAAATCAAAAGCATGAGTGAGTGACAGGGTTGCAAAGGGCCCAGGACTGAGTTAGGTGGGAGGCAGGTAGGAAGGCAGGTCACGGGATGGCTTCAGGTGGGGCTGGTGCAGTGAAAGCAAGAGAGAGGGCCAAGAAGGACAGCAGCATTTTTGCAGGCTGTTGAGAGAGGAACACGTGCCAAGAGACACAAGAGCAGGGACTTCTAGCAATCAAGCTGGGAGAGGCTGTAATTTAAATCTAATGGATGTAGGGTTGGAGGCAAAGGAACATTAATGTCATTTTTCTAAATCCCAGACTAAGAACCGGATTCCTTGAGAAAGCCTTGAGATTAACTGATAGCACCACACAAAATACGCAGACATAGCTTACATTTTTCTGAGGCTTTAACTACCTCAATATTTCAGATAATAGGAGGATGTCAGAAAAATTTAAACACCCAGAAACCTTTGGAATTTGAAAAGCTCTCCTAGTACTTAATTAGAATTACTTATTGAATCTGGAAAACGATTTCGCTATGGGCTCTCACTTTTTTATTGTTTCTTTCACCTGCTGTGCTCCACAACAGAGTTCATACCATTCTGTGGGAGTCACAGCATCCCCTCTGCTGGGCAAGACCACCAAGTCCAGCATCTTATCTTTTGTCAAACGTTTCAAGGAAGGTATGTTCTTCTCCAGGACTGCAGTGTACTGGATCATCTAGGTTAGACTTAGCTATGGGACATGGCTGTCAACCCCCATGCCTGGCCTCTGCAACTGAAACCTTTCCTACCCAATCAATCAGAACGATGAACATTTTGGAATTAAGCAGCTTAGCATGTCCCATGAAGACACATCCTGTGAGATTTTAGTCCCAAGTTCATCCCAACTCTTTCTGGGGAGAAAGAGAGAAATGGGTCAGAAAATAACCAAAGCAACAGCCACCATTTTATGCCACATGATTCTTTTTCAACTAAATCATAACACTTCAAGAAACTGTTTTGCTTTAGTTACCATTTCTCTTTCTTAAGTGGAAGAATAACAAGGAGAATATCTCAGTAATTTTAACAGCTAACAGTGAATTGAACATCAGATTTTCTTTTCTACTTTTTAATGCATAGAATATTGCAAAGAGGAGAGAGTGGTGCTCCTAATTGGAGCAGATAGGACGCAAAGGTGATTAAATGGAAATATTTCACGAAGTGAATTTCTGCTTCCCAAACACCTGTAGTCATAGATTTCCTTCTAAAAACCACAGGATTCAAGAAAGCTCAGTGTTTCTGTAGGATCACTCATGGATGAGCCCACAGGAGGTGAGGGAGCTGTGGACACAAACTGAACTGCTGATATATCAAGTAGGCAACTCATGCCAGCTTCTTTCTTCTGTCCTAGGAGTCCTTATCCTGCCCAGGTGCCCTGGGGAGTGGATGCGAAAGGAAAAGAGCTCCTGTTCCTGACAAACCACAATTTTAACTCCAAGGAAAAGTTAACAGGAAAGTCAACAGAGAGCTGACTTTTGGTTATCCTGTACTGTGTAGAGCAGAGGGTACCTGAGGTTTCTTAGCAGAAGGTCATTCTGAACACTGACTGTGCTGCTGGACTCCATCACTCTCACCATCTCTCTTGAGACAGGACACAGAAAGGGAAGGACGGCTGTCCCTCAGGATGACATACTGCTGCCCTCTAGGTTTTCCTGATCCTTGGAACAGGGGTTGCATTTTTAAAATCCGTAATACTCCTCAATTCTGGTCCTGGGGATTTCAGAGCCCACTGGCCTGTGAGTACCTGTACTGATGGGGACCCTCAGCTGTCACCACTCTTGCGTATTTAGACCATGCATGTCTTTGTCCTCCTCTGCTGCAAGCATACTAGCTGCACCATCCCTCTTTTTCCCAGCAAATGTTAGGAGGCCCACAGAGATGCTTTCTGCAGTCAGGTGTGAACATCCAGAGCACCTCATAGCCTCACTTCACTGCAGCGTTAAATTCCTTTTCTGTCTCTCATTCCTGCGGCTACTGCTGTCGCTGCCTTTAGTGGCAACAACCAAATCCTTCATGCATTGTTTCCCACAGCCCCACAGAGATCCACCAGCACCTGGGGCAGAGACAGACCCTGATCCTCTGGAGCTCACCGTGGAGTTGGGTCCTGCATTGAGCCTGGCTCAGGTTACTTCTCTGCAGTGGGACAGGTAGGATTTATATGTCCTAAGTGTAAATCGTCAGAGCCTAGAGGTCTTCAGCTGAGCTTGTCTCCCTTAGCTTCATTTAGGAGCAATGTGGAAGAAGAGGTGCTCGTATAGCATAATTCAACTAATCTCATTTATGCATCTGCTTTAGGGTGGAATGAATTGTGCCCCAGATTCACTGGCTACAGATACTCAGATTGTGACCAGCTCAGATAAAGATACCTAGAAGACTTCCAGATGAACCGCACCCCGTGAGACAAGTTGCTCTGAAAGTGTGTGGTTAACTTGGCAATCTCCTGAGACAGGTCTTTTCTGTTTTACTTTATATGAACTCAAGGCAGGTTGATAATAAATTGAAATATATTCTTAAATTAAAGAGGAGTACTCATGAAACACATGGCACCAGGTTGAAATAAACTGGTGCATATTGTTATGTAGATAAGGTATGTGATGATACGTTTGATCTGTTCATTATGAACAACTGATTAGACTGAAGTAACCTTTTGCAATTAATTGCAGCAAAATACGCTTGAGACATGCAAAAGAGTTCTCTCCCTTAAGACTGTCACAGTATCAATGCCAGTCTGCGCAGGTGATCTAATCTCCTAATTAACCAAGGATTTTCTCATGTTGTTTTCTCCCCCCTTTGTTTTTCAAATTTGCTTGCTTGATCTGGAGCAGTTCATACCCCATACATTATTCACAGTTCAGAACTGGAGACATATCAGTTATCTCAGAAATGTCCCAGTTGTTTCTGGGCTGACACTTCTCTAGATAGAAGGACAACAAGGAACAGTCACTCTGGCTGTAAATCCCATGCGTAGACAGCAGCTTAGAGAAAAGTCAAGGACTGGAGGTTTTTAGAAAATGTGAAGTGTTTTCTTTACAGGCCACACTGGTGTCACTGGGGGGCAGTTTCTGGGGAAAAATCAAGCTAATTCAAAGCTCAGGGAAGCGAGTACGTTTGTTTTAGAAAACAAGTCTATCAGCCTCAAAGCTTGCTGAATCTCCCTTGCTGTGACAGCTCAGGTCAACTTCAGGCAACTTGGCTATGAAATGAGAATGATGAACCTGATGAAACGTACAAAAGACGTTGATCTGTGTGAGCTCCCACCTCGGCGTATTGAGTTCACAAAGCGGTGCACAATAGCAAAGGGATCTAAAAGGACCATGTTCACACAGTTGCACAGGTGCTCTTTCAAAGAACAGGCTGTCAACTGCCTAAAATGTGAGAATTGTGCTGAAAGACTGAATTCTGAAAGGCATCTCCACTGCTCAAGCCAGGTAGGCTGAATCTGTTCTCCTCATGGCTGCCCTGGAGCTGCTCTCACCATCCTCTGCAAACACTGAACACAATCCCCTGTCCAAAGCTCAGCATTTTCACGCCTTCTGCTCCTCTGCAAACTCGTGAGCAATAGGCAGGGCTGTTCCAGGCCTTCAGACACATAGGGCAGCAGCAGCAGCAGCAGCAGCAGCAAGGCACAGGGCTGGCAGCAGCACGATGAAAATCTTGACTGCACATTAGAGTTCCTGTAAAAACAAGCCTCTGGGGAATAATCTCATTATAGGTAACTATAGCCTCATTATCTTGCTATAAGTTTACTCCCTTAGTATTACCTCACTGGTTTCTTGTGTGCTGTGAACCTGTTGATTCTCTCATGGTCTTTTGCCTTACACTCCCATTACGAGCGGTTTGGGGCAGGCACCATCTTGTGAAGATGTTTGTCTGGAGGGACCTGCTTTGCAGCAGGGGCTTGGAAGTGCTGCTGTATTACAGGCAGAAAACAGCTGTCCTGCCCTTTCTGCCAAATCCTGGGCTCTGGAGGTGCCTGGTCGAGCTGTGAAGGGCTCCTCGCTGAGGGACCTCGCACACAGGCTGCAGGGGTAGCAGCAGGGGGTGAATGAAAACAGCATGGGTTTCCAAGCAGAAGTAGACTATAACACAGAGATATAGGCAATAATAAATGGATCAAGCTGGTAAGTGGATGTTGCAAAAAGATGTGTGAGGAAAAGCTTGAACCTGGCAGAAGAAGGAGCTGATGGGGAGATTGCCAAGTTCTTGGTGCCACAGATGCGTAGTCAGTAACAGATCCACAAAACATCTCCAATATCATCTTCCATGACTGTAGCTAGAGATGAGCAGAAATGCAGAGTTTATTTCTGAGGAGGATCCAATCTGGTTTTTAATCTACAACAGAAAAAAGCACATGTCTAAGGGGTTAAAGAAGAGAGGAAGAAGGAGAGTGGAAGGAGCCAAAGAGACAGTGAAAAAGTTAGTGGAGGACTGACTCAGATTCCTTCTTAGAGGATTAAGAGGACAGCTTCCCACTCCATTAAAAAAATTGCCATCATCACCGTCCCACTGACAGATTTTTGCTTCCTCTTCTTTTATCACTAGAGACCTCAAATGAACTAAGGCAAAGGGCATAGTCCATAACTCAGTCTATATGGTGGTCTCTGTGACTGGAAAGATGACTAAGTTACCCCCAAACCAGACCTGTGAAAACAGACAGTCCTTGAGGGCAAGCAGTCCAGGAGACAGTCTTTTATGCTACCAAGAACATTTTTATGCTACCAAGAATGATCATAAACACACTTATTCAATGCAAGGCTAAACAAGTCAATTTTCTCCAGGTTCTAGATAACAGGATTGATCCTAATTAAAGGGAGAAGTAAACTGAGCCAAAGAGCATGGAGAGCTGATTTGCATGCAGCCTGCTAGGCAGAATGGCACTGCCTGTTCATCTGGAGGCACAGCAGGGACCTGGCAGGGACCCGGCAGCAATGACAGCCCAGAATCTATACAGCAATAGGGGCATTCCCTTAATAAACGTACTCGTCATATGACATACTAGGCCTACCTAAATGACATTTCAGGTAATACATGCACAATCTGGCATGGTCTAGAGCAAATATGTATCACCAGAGGGAATCAGTTAGACCCCAAAGCTGTGGGAAACTTATTGAAGCACCCTCTTACTAGGGCTCATGGGGTGGGAAGAGGTACACTAAAAACTAATAATGGTCCTTCCTGTTATAGCTGCTTATTCAGGGGCATCTAGGCTGCAGTAAACTGAGAATTCACCCATCAAGAGGGAATGGAGATCATGGATTCCTGAAGTGGGCATTTCTTACTTACTGCCACTGGCCAAGCAAGAAGCTAGAAAAGACTCTCAAGTGTAGGGATACCAAAGAATAGGTTTCTATTTGAAAGTGCATTTATAACATGGGGCTATTGAAAAGGCCTTGTGGCAGTGAAATCTACATGTTTCATTAATGAGAGAATAATCACAATAAAAGTGTCTGTTACCATGGGACAGGGAAACAGAAACACAATGGGCACTTGATGAGTGGCAATTAGTCTGGCTCCACAGACTGTTCGGGAAATAGAGAAAAAGAATGGGTTGTATTAAAAGCCAAAGTCAAAAGACACATTTGGGAAGCTTAGGTCAATGAAATTAAGGAAGGCTACACCAAAAAAAGAGATGCTGTCTCTGTGGATCTATGGTTGAAGTGAAACTTTTAAGTACAAGTCATGTCTATGAGCCAGTAATTACAGTGTGTCAGGCATCACAGGGATGCAGAGGGGCTGAACTCAGACTATGCATAACTCCCACATGGTGTTCTCTGACCCTGTGCAATTGTTCAACCTTATTGTTTTTATAATACATTCCCCAAACCCTGCTCAGATATTCCCAACTCAGAAATTGCTCTGACACTCACTGCCTGAGGGGAACTCAGTAGCTGATGCAGCATTAACTTGCCCCATGTTTGTTCTCACATGGCTGGTCTCACAGCATGGCTGACTGACCGCTCTAGGAGGCACTGGAGTCCTTTGGAGGTCTCCCTGATCTAGCAACAGCTGAGGAGGAAGCAAAGGCAAAGGAGATGGATGTGAAAGTGCCAAGTCACACCTGGAACAGACATGAGGACACAACTGGGAAAATCCAGGATAAGACCATGAATATGGAAGACACCAGCAGAGCAGACACAGCCGGGGGACCACAGCCCCAGCAGCTCTGAGAAGCTTTCCTGGGCATGGTGGACACAGTTTACTGGCTGAACTGTCCCTTGTCATTTTGATTAGTCACCCCTGCATCAGACATGGAGCATCTGCTGAGATGTGACACCGGCTTTGAAGAAAAAGCCATGGCAATGCAAGTGCTCTCATTTCAGGGTATACAGTAGTGGCCTTGCTCCATAGTGGGGATGAGCACACTACAGGATGGCTGTAAAAATGAACAGAAAGTGGTAGAATGGGTAATACCATCATTTGATAAAAATTACTGTTAATTCTACATGGATTTGTAATTAAAGACAACAGAGCCATCATATCCAAAGTACTATGTAAAAACCACATTGAAAGGAACCCAGGAAAATCATCTGCCTAAGAAATGGGCCAGAGACATTTTATACTACTTCAAAGGAAAGAGACACTGAAAAAGATGTTAAAGCTTTTCCGTATACAAGAGCACGCAGCCAATTCAAGTGAAACTATCTACATTAGCAGAAATTCCCCTTTCTCTCTACAACAATAGATTTGTTCAAGGTGCTCCCACCTCATCAATACACTTCAGATTCTATTTCTTACGACCTTTGACTAAGATTAGTAGAAAAAGAAGATACCCAGAACAAATCTTTTAGTAGATATGGTAGTAATATAGTGACATGTAACAGCAGGCCACGCTTTACTGGGAATGACTGGGATTTTTTTTTAATGGAATACACCCAGTTATCACTTCTGTGAGAAACAAAGTCTAACCAACAAAGCTGTTAGTGAAGTACACACCAGTCTCTGATCCAGATATATACTTTTTATACAGCACTCTTCGAAGCATGAACAATCATCAATATTGGACAAGAAACTGGCATTTCTGCACTATGAGAAAAACAAGTTTAGGTCAAGCAAACATGAACAATTTTTAGAATGTGTAAAAACAAGGAAGAAAAGGTAAAAGAGAGACTCAGCCTGAAACTTTTGATTTTACCTCTAATGGAACACTTCATTTCAGAGTACTTAATCCCTTAAAATCTCTTTGCTTTTCTTTTTGAAGTTCAGATCAGTTCTTGGATGAAAAAAAGTTTCTGATGAAAAGAATAAACAAAGTTCTGTTTGAAATATCAAACCAAAAAGTTCTTCAACTTGTCTTCTCAAGTACACCATACAAAAAACTTTCTCCAAGAACAAAAGTACTTCTTAATTTATGTGATCATAAAATCATTTAATAAAACCTTTCACCTCTCCAAACTCCGCCTTTAGAACAACTGTCCTATATGTAAAGGAAAAAACTTCCACTCAAGTTAACCCCTTCCAATATTTTGTCCAACAAAAAAATGATAAACAGGATTCCCTCCCTATAAAAAACTCACATCAGAGGAGCTATATATACATACAAAAAAGAGATGGAAGAGAACACCAGGAGGGAAAAGCATCCACAGAAGGGAACAAGGTCTGCATAGAGCAGCCGAAGCCTGGCAGCTGCCTGAGGTGTGGATCTCCCCATGCCGGGGGACTGGCAGGCAAAACCTCTTGCCTCTGAGGCGATAGCTGTGTTGGGCTGGGGAAGCTGGTACTCAGCTTTTGACTTTAGTGCGACTTTAGTGCTCTTCAAGAGCAGTGGCACTGCTACCTCTGCACAGGTGCCTGGGAGGTGATTGATTGTAAGCAAGAAGTCTGGTGGCTATAGATTTTTATTTTTGTTGTGTTTGACTGGGGGGGTATGGGGCAAATGTCACTTTAGAGGGTTGTGGCTAATGCCAGGTTTTATCCAGGAGCACATGCTGAAGGAAAGTGGTCTCTGAAACTCAGTGTATTACTTCTGTGGTTTCCTCATCTCCAAGTGACATACGGACCACTTACCCCTGTCCTGAGCCCCTCCTGTTCTCCTCAAAGCTAAGCAGATGGCAGCATGGCAGCTCCAGCACTAGTTTTCCTGCAAATCCAAGGGAAATGCTGGGACTCACAGGGACATGCAAGGTCCGCTCCTCCTCCTGGGCTCAGGTGGATCTCCACAAGCTTGAGAATTGGTATTTCATACTACATATAAATGCTATTTTCATCCTCCTTAGGAAGTCTTTATTCTGAGTGTGCTGGTTACAGACTCATTCGGAGTAAGGAGTGTAAGCTGATCTCTGAGCTCTTGGTGCTTGCAACGCTTAATCACATCCCACTCTAAAAGGAACCATCTGACGTCAAGATTTGGATGATAACAATATGGGACACATTAGTCATGGAAGAGCTGATGTACACAGAGCAACAACAACAAGGAGATTACCTTGATATGGCTGCCCTTCTTAGCATGTGTGGACAAGGAAAACTCTTAATACCTAAAAAACAGGGACCTAATTATTTTTGCTTCTGCTAATAAGTGTCCTGCCCTTTATCGTGTAAGAATACCACCCTATGCAGCAGATGCATGCAATAAAAGCATAAGAAAGCTGCTGAAAAAGAGTGTCTAGATCATTGCCCCAACTCACAAGGTCCTGAATTTCAAACAGTTTTGGCTTTGTTATTAAAGATAATTGTAATCTTGGTTGTTTGCAAACAAACATTGCAAAACCTGTACTCTAAGCCCTTGGAATGCACATACAAAAAGTGTGATAGTTTTTAATTAAATCAGTTCTTCAATGAGCAGAAGTCTTAATCTGGCAAAGTGCTGAATGGCATGCCTGGAGTGAAGTGCGTGAGTAATCACAGCAAAATCTGTTGCTGGCATGAGTCGGGCCCAGGTTAATGAGCCTGGCTGTGCCAAAGCAGGACCTGGCATGTGAAATGGGCCAGACCTGTCACTGGGCAGGTCCACTACCTGGGACAGGATCCAGCCGGGGTTTCCCACCTCACACCAGCCCAGAGCAGGAAAAACAATGTCACTGTGACATCAGCCTAAGACATAGCCCCCTGCATTTGTACAACAGCCAGAGGGGTTTGCTTCCCTGCCCAAAGCTGAAGGAAGCCACAGAACGAACCCGTTTGTGACCCCCTGTACCATGAGCTCAGAGTGTGAGCTTGGGCCCAGAGAGCCATATAGACACCTACAGCTGTGCTACAGAATGGACACTCGTGCAGAAAGTCCCTCTCAGTACAAACTAGGTCCTATTCCCTTCTTGCACGGGCAGACCTCTGTTCTGCCATGGATTGGGGTATTTGTGAGGCACCGGCCATCTGCCAAGCCTCCTGAATCCACCTTTCTCTTTTGCACATAATTAACAATTCCCACATTTCCGGGCTGCCAGAGGTTAAACTCATGCTGTTACAGTTGGAGATCCAACAGTATGGGTAAGACAATAAAGGATGTATTTTTATACTTTCCTGTACATTTTTCACTTGAGTCCACAGTATATTCCTTTGTATGCTTTCTATTTGAAAACCAGGTCTCTTTGGAAAGATGAAGGCATTTCCAGAAGGTGATAAGATTGCTGCTGACCATTCGGGTAACTTCTGACACCCCATCTGCCCTCTGTTACCTGTGTACCACTGAATTCAAATCATCAGTCCCCTCTGTGCACATCAGAAATCAAACACAGAAGATCAGGACCTCCCTACCCCTTGCTGCAGTTGCAATGGAGAACAGGACAAGCTATAGGACAACCAAGGCTTGCAGGGATGCTGAGTAGGAGGTGCCTGTGCTGGCCCAAGTTGGGTGAGTGTTTGCAGGGCAACTGTCCCAGCTGCAGGAGGGTCATTGTCTGGCCAGGAGTGGATGTGACACAGCAGCTGTTGGATGTGCAGCTACTCTTTGCTTGTGGCTGGACACAAAAAGCCAGAGTCAGAGACTTAAAGATACTATAGCACCAGCAAAGGCAAGAAATGGAAGAGTCTGGCCTCAGCTTTAAGGAGAGCACATTAATAGTCATTGAGGAGACATCATCCTGCACCAAATGCATCCAAGCCATTACCTGTAAAGTTGGTCTCTGTGCCGATCACTGCTGCCCCAGGGAAGTGGAGGACTGACCTTCAGGCTGGCTGAGCCAGGCACCAAAAGGCTGGTTTGGGAGGTCAAGAAAACAGCTCTAAAGGAGCAAAGTGAAGATGAAGTGAATGACAGATATGTGGGACTAAGTGATGTAACCAATTTGAGAAATCTTCTTAAACTGAAGGAAGACACTCCCCAAAATCCTTATACAAGGTGACCTGAACACGTATCCTTTGCCTACTGTCAGGGTTGCTCTCCAAGTGTCAGCATGGCCTGGAAAAAATGGGGTTTCCTGAGAAATCTTAGAGGTGGGAGGGAAGTGCTCCCACCATGGCAGTGCTACTGGAGAGGAAGGATTTGGTTCTCCTTTCAAAGCAACTTTATCAGCTCAGCACAAGCACTTTCATTTTCATTTTTCCTAAAGAATTTAATGCATATTGCCCTTTCCTATTTCCTAGGTGATGGAAAAGAGACATTTCCCCAGACATATGCATCAATCCTGATAACACCACTTTGAAATTCACAAACAAGCCATTAGGATCATAAAATTTGCTTTTCCACCTTCTAAGAATATTTTAAGATGCAAATACTCCAGATAGCCAAAGGTGTCAGGACCCAGAAACCAACAGGAGTTCTGTAAAATTCAGCATGTTCTGTATTTGTAAAAGTTACCTTAAAAATACCAGGGAAACTAAAACCATCAGAGAACTTGATGCAGGTATTCCCTGTACAGGGGTCTCAAAGCAAACCGATCACCTCTTGGTAAGTACTTGATCTGAAGACTCCAGCGCATGAAAAGAAACTTTAATTAAATACTGACATTTAGAGTACTTTAGGGTTTGGGGTTTTTTTTGAAGGACCTGATTCTAAAAGTCTGATCAATAATATTGAGAGCATTGTCCATTTTTTCATTTTTAAATCGGCAAAAATTGTTACTTACTCTTCCATGACAAGAAAAGATAACGTTTTCCATAAAAATGTGCTGAAATAAATATTCTGCCCCCCCTCTCCTTTCACCATGCTCAGTATCCAGTAAAAAATTAACTTAATATTACACAGGACATTCCTGAAATAGGCATTAGATTCTTGGAGATCTCAGTAGCTTTCAGTTAGCATTGCCAACTCTCACAGTATTTGATGCTTTTTCTGTATTCCCAGATCCTGAATTTATGTCGTTAATTGAGAATATTTGTTTTCTCAGGCCCTCAAAGTCATCAAGAGCTGGAAACTTTGCAGTTGAAAAAGTATAAAAGCAGAAGGCAACAGCAAACAAGTCAGTAATGCTAAAAATCTCACGAGTTTTAGGTGCAGCTCCCGATTTCTGAACACCTGTCTGGGAATGCCTTTCCTGGCCCTTGACAGGACTTACTAGGTCCTTACACAGCTATACTGTACTAGTCAATGTTAACGTCTCTGCTTCCAGAATATGGGTATACTTTAGTTTCATCTCCAGACGAAAACCAGGTCTGCTCAGGCCCTGCAGCTGGTGAAGCAGGGATAGGTCTGGACGGAGGCACAAGGAGAGGATGAGTGATGCCTGCACACCAGGACCCTGCTCCAGCCTGAAACCTGGCAGGAAAGTTTTTTCCTTTCCACATCTGTCCTCCTGTGGCTAAATATTCAAAAAGCATTAAACTGATTTTTTATCCTCCGAACTACCCAAGAACATCAGGTTATGGGATTATTCTGGTCATGAGTGTTTCGTATGTCTCGCTACACACACGCACACAGAGCTCAGATGCCTAAATAGCCTCGTTCATAACAAAGGCATCACATTTCAAAGACAAGTGAGGCCCAGATGAATTTTTTTAAATTTAATTCCCCTCTACGTGCCTTTCTCGGGTGCTGGTACGAATCAAGCCCCTAATCTTTCGAGCTTTGCCCACCATATGTTATTAGAGCATTTGGTTTTGCAGGGATATCTTTGATTTCATTAAAATGACCAGTGGTCAGGACTGTTCCTTTAGGACTCTTACTGACTGTGATGGGTTTTCTTTCATGGTATCTCCTTAACCCAAATCCTTCAAAACTTGTAGGTAGGAGATACAGCCCATGCTCCAGTAAACGTCCTTCTCCAAATCCACCTAGCATTAGGGGAACAACAGCAAGTCATGTTTGCTATGAAAAGGAGAAGACAAATGAGATGGCAAAGCAGCCTGAAATGTTCCTTGGGGAAGATGTCATACCAGCGGGGCCACTGATCACCCCAGGATCCACCCTTGCCACCCAGAGCCGTTGCTCCTTCCTCTCCCATCCCACCCCTCACACTTGCCTGTGCGGGGCAGGGGCATGCCAGGAGCATGGGCAGACCCATGTCGGGAGCACGCTCGTGCCCTGGACTAGAGACAGACACCTTCGCTCGCAAACAGATTTGCGTGACCAGGGGTAAAAAGGTTTTAGTGAACAAAGTTTTGGAGAAACTGCAATGTTGCACTTTGTTCCAAAAGTTTATAGTTCCTCACCTCTGGCCACGTTTACTAGTATAATTACTATCTTAAATTTCTCTCTATTTAACATCACCCAGCCTGTCTTCTTTTGTTACCATTTATTTAACTAAAACAGGCAGAGGCTGATATTGAAGGCAGGCATGGAGCCAGCATGTTAAAACCTGCTTTTAATTTAAGGTTCTGGGGCTAGTTTCCTAGCCATTACCATATTTCAGAGAAAATGAATTTTCTTTCTCTCTGTCAAATTATGGCTGATCTAGATCTAATTAGGGTCAGTTTCACCTAAAGATGAGTCATTTATATCCTGAATATATGGCTTCCAAATTATCGTTTTGGTTTAATATCAGAGATGGCACTGAAGATAAAAATCAATGGATTTTCTTCTACAGATACCTTTCCCAGCAAAAAGATGGCAGCTGGATGAAGAAAAAAAGATACAGCTCAAGATAAGGACAAGTAAGATTAAAGGTAATTGAAGAATGTAGTTTTCTGAACTTGTGGCCTTTTTGAGATTTACCAAAAAAAAAAGAAGTGCTGAATGTTCAAGAATATAAAGGTAAATTTTTTGATAAAAAAAATCTGGTTATGCAGGGCCATAGCTCTTTTTTTTGAGTGTAATATGGGTGGCTATTGGCATACCAGAATGGCTAAAGAATCAAAATATTTCAGTGGAAGCAACTGGGAAAAAAAAAGAAAAATTGCAAGATTATTGAATACAATGCTGCAATTCTTCAGCAGTATTGACAGATTCTAAACGCAGTTAGGAGAAAAGCTCTTCTTGTTAAACATGCCAAAATCCCATCCCCTTTTCAGCTGGGAGTCATTTGTGCAATCAGCATGTCTTGTAGCAAAACTAAAAGAACAACACTCAATAATACAGCATTTTGTAATCTTACTTTGCCAGGAAAGCCTTGAAAATATGAATTGCTGTCATCACTCTCATTTATACTCTGCACCTCTCTTTGGCCTCCATTCACTCCTACTTCCACTATATGTTTAACTGGATGACCAAGAATTAGCACTGGAGACACATATCTCCCGTCCGCTACTCAGAGACCTGGCCCATTAACAGGATAACACCAAGGCGCTCAGCTGTGGCTAACGGAGATGGCTGAGGCATAAGCACTTCAGTGTTAGGAAATAATAAGGTCATTGAAGCACACCGTGGAAATTAAATTTCATGGATCTTCTTATAAGATCGGATAATATATCTAACCTAACTTTGTTAATTTGTGTTTTAAATAACTTTGTCACCAGAGAAACTATTGTTCTGTTGGTATTGGCTTCCTCAGAGAAGGTGTTATCAGTAAGTTCACAAGTAAATGCTCATCAGAAGTGCAGATGACACCAACTCTCTGCTGTTCAGTGGGATTAAGCAAAGCAGACTTCTGCTATCAGCACGGGGAAGCTGAGTTATTTAGGACAGTCTATAAATCAAACACCAGGAGTTTCTGGCATCAGTGGGACTCTGAAGACTTTGCAGATCCTTTCCCCGCTGTGTTCCCACTGCGGAACAGCAGTGCTGGTGTCTTTGCACGAGTCTGCTAGGTCAAGAGCGTCTTTCATACGTGAGCTCTTAGGACTGAGATGAATTTTTCTTTTCACGTTAAAAAAGTGCTTATAATCATTAGCACTCGCTTTGGTGAGGATTCAAAGGAGCAGAATGAATTGCGAAACTCAGAGATGCAATGGAGCTGTTTGTTGTTTTACAAACGAATAGGGATAGTCCAGGATTATATTTCCCACGTAATTTTGAATCATTACATTTTCCCCAGGGCCTGAAGCTTTTTGTTTATTTTAGAACGCAGCAAAATCGGTACTTTTGTATTTGGATTATTTCTCTGATGTCAGAAAGCCCTGAGATCCATCACTCACCACACACAGTCCCTGCCCAGCAAAGCATCAATGGTGGACACAACTTGTGTCAAAAACAAACCATGCAGGGTGCCTCCATGCAGCTCAGGATCAGATCCCTGTAGGAGTAAACCCATGGCACCAATCCCAAGAAAACAGATAGGTTTCAGCTCCTCTGTTTTAACCTTTACCAAACTGTAACAGCAAACCAGGGGAAACAGCTATTTTGATCAAAACTTGTAACGTTCATCCCTGTATCTGAAAGCTGAAGATGGGTATTGCCACCTCCTACAGCCATACGGCTGTGGGAGAAGACAGCCCATGTGGGCGCCCAGGTGGCTCGGAGGGCAGCAGCCAGGTTTGGAGTGCAGAGGAAGGGACGCACAGTAGTCTAATCGAAGCCTTCTGAGAGCGAATGGCTGTGGAAATTCAGTTATGGTTTTCAGAAGGATGGTTATCTTACTTTAATCAACTGCAAGCAATCACCGTCTAAACCAGCCTCTGTTAACTTCGCGTGCAGTTTCCGTTCACAACAACCAAACTCCTGCTTGGAGCCTCAGCTAATTTGAGTCAGCCATACTTCAGTAACAGTAATTTCAACATTATGTCACAACTTACCCGAGAACAAAAAGTTCACCCCGTGCCAAACTCATCTCTGGTTCACCACTAAACTCCATGAAGTTATTCCAGCCGTGGGGTTGGCACAGAAGTGGTTTAAGTTTCCAGTCTGATCCTATTTAGCACTATGTCTGATATTCTGTTTCACGTATATTAAGTGCGTCTTTCTTTGATCTCATGAGCTGTTTATTTTATATCTGCCTTGTTATCGTGGCTCTTATTTACAAGCTGCAGCCTGGCGTGGTAGTAATTGCACATACACACGCCCAGGCATACACAGATGCACAGACCAGATCATTGCTGGACTTGATCAAGTTTTACTTTTAAGAACTTTTCCATCTTCTTTCACAAGTGTTGTCTACCTCAAACAAGCACTGCAGTTTACAGAAACATTGTTAAGAAACCAGAGACGTGGCCCAAATACTCCAATTTCAGCTAAGGCATGGCTGCAAACAGAGTCAGCTTTCAGATAGCGTTCTGAACGCGGGTGTGCAAATAGCTTGTCTACACAGCGCATATGGCACGTTGAGAGATTTTGTCAAACAGAAAAGGCAAAAAGCTCTTTTAGAGAAAAAGGACCAAAAAAAAAAAAAAGAGACAAAAGCCTGAGACTAAACATTATGAAAATGCAAGTACTGAAACCGTTTAAAACCTCATAAATGAACAAAAAAGAGAAAATTTCTAGGGGCGACTGTCCTGTAATTGATGGCTTCGTAACAATAAACAATGACGAAAGTTTGTAATTAGACGGTGCCTTTCATCTAAGAGGTTCATCAGCTCTTAGTGACTTACTTACATCAGTTCTGCTCACAAATGCACAGCTGCGGTGTGGAAGGAGAGAAGGTAGGGAAGTGTGTGTCTAGGAACAGCACACGTCTGAAATGCAGTTGCTCAGACTTTTAAGGAAAGCTCACCAGGGCCTAAATGTCTGCCACTAAGCTGAACCGAAACATCTGCAATCCAAAACTGTTTGCTGCTTACTCATTGGTGTTGTGAAAAATGCCCATACTTTCAGGCACCTTCCAACTCCCATTCACTTGCCTAAATCCAGAGTGTTAACATGGGCTTGGGAAGGGCTGTTACAGCTGTGAGGAGTTTAATTGTCGTTCAAATACACCTGGATATCAGAACAGCTTTTGATCTAGAGGTAAATACAAGCAAGTAGCTTTACCTGAGTTAGTGCATTTCAGACACATAGCTGCAGGAATGGGTAGGAAAGTGCCTTCTCTTCAAAGGATGTTAATGGCATAATGTGTGTGACGAGAATCCAGCAAAATCCACATGCGAGGACGTACGACGAGTTAAACTGTCATTCGGGCGTTTCCTGCATGCCCTGTCTTTACAAGGCTCTTCAAAGATTCCTCACAGGCAGCTTTCTCACACTCGCTCACGGCTGTCCATGATGTTTTCTGTGTGTGGAAGTCATTAGCATGAGAGGCAACGAGGGCTAGTGAATTATTTGGGGGAGCCAGGCCCCCTCAGTGCACATCCTTGGGCTCCGCTGATTCACCGGGAGATGTTAAGCAAATGCCTTTGCCTCCCTGCTTCTGTTTGCGAGCATCTGTGTCAGAGTGCTGTCAGCTAACGTCAACACAGAGCTTTGAAGCTGAATCACGCTGAATAGGCATGGATTTATAGCCAGCTCCTCATCAGCTGGGGAAACACGAGGCTGGGATCCCCCTGGTAATGTAGAGCTCCTGAAGCATGATGCACAGATCCCTGAACACCTTGACAAAGACTCGTCTTTGGTCCAGCCGTGCTAGCTCACACAGAAACCCTTCGCTCCCGCGCACCTGGTTGTCGCAGGGCGAATTCAATTGGAGCCAAGCCCAGGCTGCCTCCGCAGGCGGGCACTGTTCCGTGCTGGAGCAGTAGGATTTCCGGCACCCCAGAGCGTGGAACCTTCGACACAGTGGTTCCAGATGCTGCCTCCACCCACCATCCTCTCTCCCACCTCCGGGGCTGATGCCAGCAGCTCCGGCTTGATTGACTTGAGCTGATTTTGCATCCAGGTATCTTTGCATCATACTCCAGATCCTGTAGAATGCTGTGCAGCAATACCAAACTGGTCTGACAGGTAACCATCTCCCATCCACTGGCTTTTATTAGTGCTGCTACAGGGCCACTTTGAAGTGATGCAGCTCCCAGATCATCAGCATGGTGTCAGAGAGTTGCTTACTTCTCTCTTGTTTTGTACTGTGTATATTGGACTGGACTGTGAATGAGAAACAGTGCTGCATGTGGAGCACCAAGCCATGCAGATGTAGAATCAGGAGAAGAACAGAGGGGGCAAGCTAAATGCACACTGCCTATCTCTTCTAGGCACAAAGGACACATATTTATCAAATGCAGGGGCACAGGAAAGGACAATGCAGCTTGTCAGAAAATTTGTGACTGCTTTAATAGTGCCCAGCCCAAGCAAAAACGCCTTGCTGAGGAGCTCAATGAGGTGACAGGAACTGTAATATGGATCACCTCACAGTGCCCAGGAGATGAGCGCATGCCTCTGCCTTGCGGCCTCTTTCAAAACCTTCCTTTTGCTGCTATGTGTCCGTCCACTCCTAGATAACCACACAACAGTGTCTTGTGCATGAAGAGCTATGGGACAGTTTGTAAAAGTAAAACATGATACATGGCCTTGCCTCACTGCTCAGTTTTCTGAGACAAGAACTGTTTTTCACTGAGCTGACATGTTCAGGCTGACCTGTTTATGGGAATGTGTTTCCACAGCTCATTCTCATGTCAGAAACATGTGCGACTCTCATGATGTTAAAATGATTAATCAACATCACGGGCCAGACTTGACCTTCCATGTATGGCCTTCATTTGCCTGTGGGAGAGTTGAGGGGAAGGGGTCACACATATTGTTAGACTCAGTGTCTTAACGCCTCAGGCTTGACAGGCTGTGTGTGTATGTGCACGTGTTTGACTTCTTCCAGGCTCAGTCCTGAAACAGCTAAGCAACCTTAATTTGCTGTTTACAGCCACCAGAAGCTGTGATCACCTAACACATCACCTGCTTTGCAGCTCTGTGCGCCCCTAATTTAGAACTTGTGATATCTGAAGAAAAATAAATGCCCAATCCCAGTTCAGGGAAACAGAGATAGGCACTGTTGGCAAAAGCTGCTGAAAATAAAGGTCCACTGATGTCATGTGATGACAGATGCCTGAAAAGTCACCATATATCTTCATGGATTTGTGCCCAGTAGAGTCAGGGACAAGATCTCGAACAATTAATTCCCGGCCTATAGGAAAATCTTGATGCCCTTGCAGATTAACCCATGAAAAATCACAAGCGAGGTCAATAAATGATAAAAGCGCTGAACCAAAGGAATGCAACAAATTCTCTGCTGCCCTGTAGGAATTTAGTGCTTGTCTCAGGGCTGCAGATTCTGTAGTCTGTCAGAGCATGGAGATGCCTAGGCTTTTGCCTCTCTATCCTTGATGCTGTTCATGTGATGAGATGAACAGCCACGCAACCTGGAGATAAAATTCAGGAGATCAGTGAGTTCACTGGAACATGAGCTTCAATTCAGCCACCTGAATTCTGCTTACGTCTTGCTTCAGGCACCTCAACACCATCTCTGAGGACCTCCCCCTGCATTCCTTGCCAGTTGACGCTTCTTACTGACTTGGCATTAAATCTGTCCTTTGTGTTTTCATACACTCCTGCCCCAAGGTGGTAGTGATCTCGCCTATGCATTTGCTCATCTCAGGATCTGAGAAGTAGTAAATGTACCCAAGTCAATTGAAGACTGTGAGATCTTGGCTTCCAAAGGAATTTTCCTGCTGCTAGCCGAGCCCCCAAGATGCTCATTAGTAAGGTATGACGATGACTCAGGTAACCCCAAGTGTTCTGATTACTTGTAATACCAGCTTATGTTTCTTCGCTGTGGCTTTCCAAGTTGCCTGACTGGACAGGTACCAGCTCATGCCAGCTTCCTTTGAAGGTTAACTTGCAGCCTAGATGCACAGCTACACCCAGGGCCACAACTGGATTTACAAAAGCCTGGGAAAAGCCTGTAGAAATGGAGGTACTTTGCTCTCCTCCCACTCTATCCCGCAGGGCTCAGGGCTACCGTTTAGCACCGGCAAGTGTGAATCTGGTCAGTCTGAACAGCCTGAGTGAGGAAAGCTCTGGTTGGGAATCTGCATCTCCATCTGGGTTGGAGTGTGTTAAGAACAAGAAGGGGACCTTTAATGCTGACTTTATCAAGAGGTACATGCATTCAAATAACCATTTCTAATCCTCTTTTCCAGCCTTAGGAAACTTCTCCCTCTCACCTGCTGGCTCACCACCCAGCTCCACAGCTGACATTCACCAGTGGGCGAAGGAAGGAAGAGACATGGGACAAAACCTACGTGTTTTTATGGCCAGCTGCAGCCAGGTTAAGACCTCTTCATACTGCCATCTTTGCTGCTCAGATGTGCTGCTGGATGCCTCTGGTGCAAGACAGACAAACTGTCTCTTTTCCCATGACAAGCTTTGATTTCATGTAATGTGGCCAACTCTCTGCTGTACAAATCTGTTTAGAATTTTACAGATTTGGCTGTTGATCAGTGTCATGTGACTGGGAGCTGGGCATGGAACTATTCTTTAACTGTTTTCAGTAAGTTTTTATTGAAAAATCAGGATTATTTCAATGAATCTTATTCAACATTCAGGACATTTTGATTCTCTATCTCTAGTATTTTCTGCATTTTTGCCATAACAAAAGCTCAGGGATGATGTTTTCCCATGATGTCATAATGAGGAGCCAAACGGTAGCTCTTCCAAAACCCACTGCTGCATCTCTCTTCTTCTCTAGTGTGGAACAGCATTTTTGAAACTCAACTAAATGGTCACTTACAGCTGATATTCCCACAAAGAAGCTAAACTAAATTAAAACCAAGAGTATATTCAGAAAGGTCTCGCACTCCTTTGTCAGCAATTTTCTTTCATTTGGATGACATGCTGAAAGCCAATACCTAAGAACCCATAAAGTCAACTGCAAAATCCCATGGGCTCAAACAAATGAATTTGGGACTGAAGACCCATTGCAGTCATCTGACAACCTTCTAGTGACTGCAGTCGGGTTTGCATGAGACCCCCATTTTAGCTTGTCTTTATGTCTCAACCTGCAACATGTGAAAGCCTTCTGAAGGATCCATACATTCAACAACACAGACTGATGTCCAGATGCAAGAAAATCTGCAATAAGAGTCTTGTGATGTCACCTGTGTATTATTCACCTTAAACATTACAGCAGGGGAAGATCTTTTTTCTCCATTCTGTTGGAAGCAGGAATTAAAGTGGTTATGAATAGAATAGGTTTCAAGACTTCTGTTAGGCAAAGAGTTTGAGGGGATGGAGCTAATAAAGCCGATCAGTGAAATGGCAGGATAAGTATTGGTCTGTGACTATAGAGGAATGTAAATCTCAGGTGCAGAGTGCAGATAAGGCTTCTTGGCAGGGCTGTAAAATACTCCTTCTCCTCTTCTGGAAAACAAACGTATTATTAACAACAGTTCTAAGAGAGGAGGAGGAGGAGGAGGAGGAGGAGGAGGAGGAGGAGGAGGAGGAGGAGCAGGAGGAGAAGGAGGAGGAGAAGGAGGAGGAGAAGGGAGGAACCACGAAAGAGCAAAAGTTTTTAGCCAGCAAGGGAGATGCATTTCCCATGCAGTACAGGAGCTGTTATATTCTGACATCCTCTCCTAATATTGGCCAGGAGTGCTCTGGTAAAGCTGGGAAGGCAGATTTCCACATCCCATTGCAAGAGACATGAAACAAAACCCCCAGGCAGATTTCCACTGGCAAGCAAGCAGGATGCAGCACAGAAATAAATAACTAAATCACTATGAAATCACGCTGGGAGGAATATCGTGGCTTGGCACCCGGACACCTCTGTCTAGAGGAGTTGATATTTGTCAAGAGAAAACACAAGGGGAAGAAGAAACTCCTTATCCAGCCTGCTATTAGGGGCTATTTATCACAGTGGGAAGGTCCAACAAGGATGGAACAAGCCAAGTAACATTTCTAAAAGCTTAAGCAAAAAAGCTCACCCTGCTGAATAACATTTATACCTGGACTCCAGCTCCAAAAAAGCCTTCAGTGTTTTGGATCTGTCAACAGCAAAGCTTCAAGAGCTCAAGATCCAGACTTGAATCTCTTTGCCCAAGTTGGGAATAGTTTGGTCCAAAATTCTGGTGTTGGCTCTCTCTACTTAAAACAAATGAATTCCTACAATGTGCTGAAATATGCACCTTGCTATGATCTCAGCCCTATGGTTAAGCACATAATATGAAAATGCTTCTTTCAGTGAGATACTGTCTAGGTGGCACTCTGCCTACTTGTGTAGGATGATAGAGCTGAGGATGATAGAGCTGGGAACACTCCAGGGTGCTAATGCTGTGAAATCCTATTTAAAAGCCAAAGTTCAGGTTTGTAAACAATTTAATAACTTTGACTTTTCAAGAGCTGTTGTTTCAATAGCAGAATCCTTATAGACCTTGTTAAATTTCGATTTTGTTTCATAAGAAAGAAGGAAGTAACATCAAAGAGGTGGCAGCAAAAGCTGAAGAGGGATTTTATCCATGTGTATGAATAGCTGATGAGAATAGTAAAGAAGTCTGAGCCAGACTTTTCTCAACAGTGCCCAATGACAGGACAAGAGGCAATGGGTACAAATCAAAATACAGGAAATTCCATTTAAACATAAGAAAATACTTATGTGAGGGTGGTCAAACACCAGAGCAGGTTGCCCAGAGAAGTTGCAGTTTCCATGCTTGGAGATTTTCTAAACCCAATTGGACACAGTTCCAGACAGCCTGCTCTAGCTGATCATTGTGTGAGCAGGTGGTTGAACTGGATGATCTCCAGAGGTGCCTTGCAACCTCAACTGCTCTGCGAATCTGTGATTGGTAAGCTCTATTTACTCTGCAGCCCAATGAGCAGCCTACAGGTTTGTCCTTCTCATGTAAAGTCTGTCTGACCCAGTGATATTCTTGGGAAAAGCCGGGAATGGCTTTCAAGGAGGCTGCAGCCTAGCTTGCTCCTCTTAGCATAGGAGCACAAACCCCCAGAAGACTGGCCTGCTGTGTCAGCATGCTGGCAAGGGTTCCCAGCCTTGCATCCAAGGCAGTTTGAGCACCAGCTTGCCAGATGAAATGAGCAGAGCAGAGCTCACCCCACCTCCCCAGGCACAGCCCTGCCTTGCCCTGCAGCCCCCTCCCCAGGAGGGCAACAGAGATGGGGCAGCTGGAAGAAGATGCTGCCCGTGATCTGGGAGAAGCACCATCCACTAGTGTTGTCTGCTGGGTTCTGGGCAGGCAGCCATGGGCAGCTCCTGCAGCCATCCTCGCACAGGTATCAGGAGGCAAGTGGGTGTTTCAGCTAGTGGCAGCTAGGTGGGCATGCCTTTGATGAAGGTCATGAGGAAGGCTGTGTCAGGCAGAGGCTAGCTGGTTTTACACAACCTGATCATCATTGGAATCAGAAGTAGCCAGGGAATTAGTCTGCGGAAAGCATGCTTGTTAAACAGGAGCTTGCCTTTACATCTGAGCCTCGTCATTAGTCTGTCGTGCTACTCCACGGGACTCAGAAAGCTGCCCAAGGAGCTCTCTGCTTCTCCCAGCTGAGAGGCGCTGGCTGAGGATGATAGAGTGGGAACACTCCATAGTGCTAATCCTGCGAAATCTTATTTAAAACCCAGTTTTTACATTCGTAAACAATTTAAATAACTTTGAGGGCTTCAGAGCTGTTGTATTTCTATAGCAGGATCCTTACAGGACCTGGTGACAGGGTCCTTTCTGATGTGGCACCCTAGGGAGTGTCAGACTCTCCGTCTTTCCTCCTAACATTGCACCCCAGGCGAGGCACCATCAGTGGCAGATCTCAGTGAGGGAAAGGACGGATCAGGAATGCCACAGTGCAGGGAAGGAATCCTCCGAGGTTGCTACCCAGAGGCAGGAGAATCTCACAAGTGAAATCACTGGCAATCGTCTGCTGTCTGCAGTTGTGGCCAACTTGTGCACTTCCTGCACTGGCAAATCATCCCCTTCTGGTTTTAAAATCACAGTATCTAAGGAGTAAGTTGGGATCCAGGGGTGGTATTCAGGACAAGCCTCTGATCCTGAGCCTGTTTGCATCTCCTCCCGTCACACACAGCCCTGTCCTTGCATGCCTTCATAACACCTAGTGTGGCCAGGTGGGTGAAGAAGTCTCATGGATCTTTTTCTTGATCGCAGTCTTGGTTACACTCTAAGCTGAAGATGCGTAGTGGCAGCAGTTCTCGGGCAGTGGTTGTGATCCTGAAGAGCAAAGGGATGGCTTCAGTGCATAGCTTACTTTCTCCTTTGCTGAAGAGATGCTTTGAGGGCCAGAACTCATATCTTCCCTCTGTCTAGTAGCCTTTTGCTTGGTCTGTCTACTGCTGTTTTCTGAGAGCAGAGTGCTTTCAGGAGAATGTGGATCCTGCTGCACTCTACAATATTTTAAAACACCAAGGTGTGCAAGACTTTAGGGACAGAGCATGAAAGGTCTGGAGAGGTCCCTAAGGCACTCCATGGAGCCATATGAAACCATTCCTGTATTAACCAGTAGCATTCACACACTGAGGTCCTAGGCAGACTTTCTGCTGCTCTGCTAGGCACTGATGGCTCAATGAAGCCTTGGAAATCACTCACCCGGGCAACTGAAGACAACATCACAAATACACAAAACTATATTTTCCTACAGTGTTTCTGATGAGCCGGTTCCTCAAGTACTTCACAGAGTGAGTCATCCCTCTAAGGAGATTTAAGCAGGTCATAGATGGGATTCAGGGGGAGATTTTCTTAATTTCCTTTTGTGAAAGTCTCCCCTCTGGACACTCCACCCATAGGTAAAGAGTGACCAACTGGCTATGAGAGCCGGGAAGTTGCATAAGGATGGAGAGTAGTGTTACCAGGGTGGAGAGTCAATACTGCTAAACTTGCAGGTGTCAGACATTGAGGAAGTATTAAGCAGTGATGAAAGCTAGACAGTTCTTTAGACCAGTCTGCAGTACTTGGTTTGGCAGGCCTACCTTGGCCATGTGGTTTAACAGCTAACAGAAGTTCTTTTACTGAGAAATGTGGCCATGTTGGTCCATTTGGTCCCAAATTCTGGGGCTCACTCCACTGACAGGCTGGGACTTTACCGTTTACAGTTCTTTGACAGCAAGTCCAGGCCTCAGACTGCTAGCTGCTCGTCTGCTTGGAGAGATTTTCTGGAGAAAAAAAAAAAAAAGAAGAAAAAAGAATTTATCCTGACAAAGAGGGAACGGTCACAGGAAGAGTTATCACAGAATCATAGAGTGGTGTGGGTTGGAAGGAACCTTCAAAGATCATCTAGTCCAACCTCCAAATAAATTAATGCTGGGGACACGGCATGCATCTCCCCATGGGTAAGTCTCCATTCGGCTGTGGGTAGCCAGGCACAGGGTTTGTTAACCTGACCAAAGCTCTACAGCCTGCTGCCAGCCTTTGCCACCACCTCTGCCTCATCCCCAGCAAAGGGAATGAAGATCACCTTCCCACCAGCTCAGGCTCATGGGGAGCAACGTTCAGTCTGTCCCACCACCCTGGGACAATATGAGCTGGGGAAGGGAACTGCTAAGTCTTTCTGAGGGCAAGAAACGAGGTTTTTTGTGGTCTGTTGGAGAAGGAGCAAATGAGATATGCTGTGGTGGTCTATCTTCATATGACTGTCCCCATCCCTGAGATAATGGTGCTTGCACAGAAAAAGCCCTGACTCTGTGTAAAGAGGATATTTCCAAATCGATAAATGAATAATAGAACTCCTTTAGAAATTACATTTAATTAGAACATTTCAGCAAACTATTAAAGTAACATGACTTTGGGCAAATGTGCAGCAATAGTAAATAAGCAATGTCTGGATTAATAGTGAAAATACCAGGAACGTTTTCCCATACATTAGTGAAATATATCTGTTTAGTGAGTATCTGGAGTGCTAAACTACTGTGCACACCCTCCTATCACTTGTGCCACCAAGATTTTTCACCTATTGATACGTCTCATTTTAAACAAAAAAGTCCATTCTTGGCTCACTGCTTTTATTATTTTACAGGAATTAGAGCTGTGAAATCGTAGTTCCAGTTTTTAGTGAAATGGAATCTTCTGCTCTCGAATAGTTTGAACTGGTTTGTGCTGATGTAATCTAGGCTGAATCCTGTGTTTATAGAAACTTAGTGACATACTAGCTTGTATCAGACATTGAAATAGGATCTTCCTTCAGTTCTTGGTTTCAGTATCCCACCTTCAAGTCAATAAGTGGTGGGTGGGCACCAGCCTGTAACATGAACCAAAAAGATCCTGATGTACTGAAGCTTTAGGATCTAGTTAAGCCTGTGCTTGCTTTTCTGAGTGCAGAAAATGTGTAGTAAGGTGTTTTGCCAAATTGGACCCCAAATAAACTCTTCAAGACAAATGAGGGTGGGCAAAAGACAAATGAGGGTGGGCAAAAGGCAATTCTACCCTTCTTTTCTATAGGGTTTGAGTATGACCCAAAAGTTCCCCAGCTGGGCAAATGGATTGGAGCTGGCACAGGGGCAGGTGTCACCGGCAGGCTGCCCTGAGCTGTGCTGTGGCTGGTCCCGCGGCAGCCACAAGGACCGTCTTGCTCTGCTGCTGGCGTCAGCAGGTGCCGTTTGCGGGTGGCTGCTTCGCATCCTGCTGCCCACTCGGGAGAGGAGCATTGGACACCACATGGAGCGGGCAAAGAGGAGGGCTGCTCTCCTCTGAGCGGCTGACCATGCAAGACAGCGCTAAGCGGAGTTAAATATTTCTACTCCACCTATGTTCTCATTTGAAAGTGCGGGTTTTTCTAAAGGCTGTTTTCCCTTTCAAGAAAGTATCCTGTTTTGAGGAGGACCCTCCCCCTGCCAAAATGCCCCCCTTACATATAACCCATAGAATAAAAGCCTTGGCCTTGAATAGACATTCTCTTTGCTGAAGAAAGTGTTGATGACTTTTTTCCATTTTCTGTCCTGCTGTGAATAATACCCATGTTCCTGGCATTACCAGACATTTTTCCCACCTCTTCTCTTTGAGGGCAGAAAGAGATTTTAGGGCAGGAAATCTCCGCAGCCAGAGTTTTGAGGGGAGCTCAAATATTATGGGAAGACACAGCAGGCTTGTATGAAAGTTCTTCAGCTTAAAATCCCTGGACTTTCCCACTGTATCACAGAACACCAGCTGATTAGGAGAGCTTCCACATGATGCAGAAATAATTTCTGAAATCCTGGGCCTGGCACCCATTGCTGGCCATGGTAGAGCGGAAAGAATGTTAATGACAAAAAGGGAACACATAAGCATGAAAACTAATTCCCTATTACAGCCATTTTCTGCTATGCGTCCTAAAGAAATACTCTATGCTTAAAAACATTTCAAAAAGGTAAAAAGAGGTTTGGAGGAGAGTTGACATCACTGACAGAATAGTTTAATGTGCTGTCAGAAATACAAAAAAAAAAGTGTTACTTTAGAAAATAGGGGATTTGTTCACTGGCTTCACATACTCTGCTTAACACAGTGCCTTTGGTGAGCATTTCCTGATAGTCATGCAACTTCCTGGCGACATTTTTTGTTGTTGTTTTTCTCCTTTTAAATAAATCAACAGTCAGGCTACTGTCCCTGTCCTGTGGAACAAAGCTGAATGCTCTCAGTCGGTCCCTGGGCTGTTTACATGAATGACTTCAGAGGAAATGTTCTCACGTTGGCATCGACAGAACCACAAAGATTCATTGAGATCAGACTGAAAAGCAGACACTGTGAAGCCTCCTCCAGCTGCACCCCTAGCACCCTTAGGAAGAGCACTTTCGAATTTTCTGTGAAGATCTAGCAAACGGATTCAAAGCAGGGCTGAATTTTCCTAGTCTGACTCCATGTGTTTTGTTAATACGATTCCTTAAAAGTCCCCCTGAGAAGGCCCAACAGCTGAAATCTCTGAACAAGGCTGCCCATCCCAGATGCTATACATGCACTTCAGCAGCAGTATTCCTGCCACCCAAATAGGTTTCATGGAGATGACTGGGAACACGTGAGAGGACTGCTGGAACGGGCTGAAGCATAGACCACGCACAGACTTCAAATGTAAGGCTAAGCATGGCAAGCATTGGGCTCAGCACGTAGTATTTCCAGGCTGCTCTGACTTGACTTTACTTTGTGTGTAAGGAACCTGCTGTTCCTACACATATCCAGATGTTTAACTTTATTCTGCAAGTTTCCCCTATGGAAAATCTTAGCCCTATTGAGTTCTAACACCACTATGTGATGTGCAAAGCTGCACAAGGTATAGATCAGGGATGAATTTACCTCTTTCTTTCTTTCCTCATGAATATACCAATTTTAGCTCTCTTTTCCTCATTCAGGCTTTATTCAAATCAGAAACAACCATGACTAGAAGTGAGAGTGCTGCAGGTAACAGCAGTACCTCAGCTACTCCAGCGTTGCCCGCTGAGAAGCATTTACTCACGTCTCTGAAGGCAGCTGTTCCCCTGGCATCGGGGCTTTACACCTCCTGGGTCCTAAGGCTGTGCTGGGGTACAGCTACCTCTCCTGTGGCCACAGAGCTACCTTAACTTTCTTTTAAGATTATTTATGTCTTCTCTGCAGCAGTGTGCTGATTAGCAGAAGAAAGCTGTGTTCTCCTAGGAAGATGGAGGTATATTACAACCAACTTAGCTGACATGGGCACAAGGACTGCTGTAACTCAAATCTTTCTTGCCTTTCTGATTGGTGTTTTTGTCACAGTGCTCCTCTGTTTCTCCTAGTGCACCTCCATTTTTCAGGTTTGGAGTATATGATAGCTCCAGGGGAGAGAGAAAAAAGAAGACCCAGGGAACTACAGACCAGTCAGTCTCACCTCCGTGCCCAGCAATATCATGGAGCAGATCCTCCTGGCGGCTATGCTGAGGCACATGGAAAGTAAGGAGGTGATTGGTGACAGCCAACATGGCTTCACTAAGGGCAAACCCTGCCTGACTAATTTGATGACCTTCTGTGATGAGGTTACAGCATTGATGGATAATGGAAGAGCAACTGACATCATCTACCTGGACTTGTCTAAAGCATTTGATACTGTCCCACATGACATCCTTGTCTCTAAACTGCAAAGACATGGATTTGACGGATGGATCACTCAGTGGATAAGGAATTGGCTAGATGGTCGCACTCAAAGAGTTGTAGTCAATGGTTCAATGTCTAAGTGAAGACCAGACGAGTGGTGTTCCTCAGGGGTCAGTACTGGGGCTGGTGCTATTTAACATCTTTGTCAGCAACATGGACAGTGGGATCGAGTGCACCCTCAGCAAGTTTGCAGATGACATCAAGTTGTGTGATGTGGTGGACACGCTGGAGGGAAGGGATGCCATCCAGAGGGACCTTGACAGGCTGGAGAGGTGGGCCTGTGAGAGCCTCATGAAGGTCAACAAGGCCAAGTGCGAGGTCCTGCACGTGGGTTGGGGCAATCCCAAGCACAAGTACAGACTGGGCAGAGAATGGATTGAGAGCAGCCATGAGGAAAAGGACTTGGGAGTGCTGGTGGATGAGAAGCTCAACATGAGCTGGCAATGTGCGCTGGCAGCCCAGAAAGCCAACCGTATCTCGGGCTGCGTGGAAAGCCAAACGTATCCTGGAAGCGTGGCCAGCAGGTCGAGGGAGGGGATTCTGCCCCTCTGCTCTCGTGAGACCCCATCTGGAATACTCCATTCAGCTCTGGAGTGCTCAACACAAGAAGGACATGGAGCTGCTGGAGCGATTCCAGAGGAGGGCCACAAAGATGATCCGAGGGCTGGAGCACCTCTCCTATGAAGACAGGCTGAGAGAGTTGGGGCTGTTCAGCCTGGAGAAGAGAAGCCTCTGGGGTGATCTTATTGCAGCCTTCCAGTACTTAAAGGGGGCCTACAGGAAAGCTGGAGAGGGACTTTTTACAAGGGCATGTAGTGATAAGACAAGGGCTAATGGCTTTAAACTGAAAGAGGGTAGATTTCGATTAGATCTAAGGAAGAAATTTTTCACTCTGAGGGTGGTGAGGCACTGGAACAGGTTGCCCAGAGAAGTTGTGGCTGCCCCATCTCTGGAAGTGTTCAAGGCCAGGTTGGATGAGGCTTTGGGCAATCTGGTGTAGTGGAAGATGTCCCTGTCAGTGGCAGGGGGATTGGAACTAGATGATCTTTGAGGTCCCTTCCAACCCTAACCATTCTATGATTCTATGATTCTATGATCTGAACACTCCTTAGCGCATCCCCTAAGGAGGACGAGGACGAACAAGCACACCTGTAGCAGGTGTGTGGCTACAGCAAAAGAGAAAGCCTTGCCCCTGAGCCGAGAGATCCTCAGGTGCTACAGTGTCTCAGTGTTCCAGTATCTGGAAATATTGCTGATGCTATTTTAAATTAGCAAATTTCATCGCAGTCCCTCACTTGCCTCTGGGAGCCATGAACAACCCTCAGAATCTGGCCCAATGAATGTGTCTTGAGAGCATACAGGCTCGAGGTTCAAAGGTTTCCTTTGAACTGCCAGCCACTACATTAAAGGACGACAGGATAAAACAATCACACAGCCAGAGACATGGATTTCAATTCAGTCTCAGATAGTGTGGTACAGGACACCAAGGTGAGCTCATCAGACATGCTCATCTCGCCAAAACACATTTTCCCAGTAAAGCAGATATTTTCCTTAAAGTACACATCCTACTCAGATTTTCCTTTGAAGCAGCAAATTTGGGACCTGGGAGTCAGGCTGGCCCAGCGCCTGCACAGCTGGCAGGGCTCCTGCCATGCTCTGCAGGTGGCTTTAGGGTAACAGGGAGGTTTCGCAAAGCCAAGACTCTGCTCAGCTCGCATTGTGCCTCCCACAGTACCGTAGCTGAAAATCCTGTCCTTGAGAATAACTTATTGATTGGCAGAGGATCAGAAGATGAGGCAGCATACCCATGTCCTGACTCATCACCATGGCAGAAATCTGGCGTTCCCCATGAGGCTATCACCATCAACGCAGAATAGGCAGGTTGGTGTTTCAGGCACTGAAGAGACTCCTTGACAGCTTTCAGTGTCTTTTTGACACTCTGATGTAATAATACTGCCCTTCTGACAAGCACAATTTGCAGCATCTACAGCTCATAAATCACTGGTATGAGAATTACAAGTTAGAAGACCTTCTAGAGCACCAAACTTCCAGGAAGATGCCTGCTATGTCTTTATTTGTGACAGTCGTGAATGATTTTATCTTCTACGTAGCTGAAATACCCCAAATGCTTCAGCCTGGCAGCAGGTCACAGATGGCAGGGAAATTTAGTGTCAGTACAGATTTAATGTTCAGATTTCAGATTTGAACTTCTGCTGCCTTATATCATCAGTAATATTTTTTCTCAGGCAAACTAGAGGCCAGCTCTACCATCTGGAAAACCCTATGTGTCCTGCCAAGTGTAACATAGATGAGAAAATAATTGGTTGCCAAGAGAAATTGGGGAGTAACATCAGTGAACCCAGCAAGTTTCTTGAAAGACCTACCCTCATACTGATGAGCTCTGTAGCTCATGGCACGGCGGCTGAAATGGAAAGGCAGAAGGTCCAGGGTCCTCCTGCGTTGGTACACACGAAGGACAATGTGGGCTACTGCCACTGACTAGTCCATCTTGTCTAGTGATGCTGGGTGCCTAGGCAGCCTTTTATTTTGATTTTTTTGTACCAGCTAAGTGAAGAGAAAGCGAATAAACTGGCAGACATCTCATGTAAGAGCAGAAATCAAAAGGGCTCTTTCGTCACCAGAACAGACATCTCTGTTGTATTTACTTGCAAGATTGTTATTTTTTCAGGTGAAGCAGTGCATGAGGTTTTCAATGTCAAGGTGCTTGTGAAACAAGTTTGTGTTTTGTGCTTCATTTCATAAAAGCTATTAAGGAGGAGGGTCATATTCTTCCTTCTTCTCTCTCTATCTCAGAAAAAAATTCCAGGGTTTGTTTTATTTCCTGGGGAGAGGGCTGTTGCAGGGGAGACATCAGTGAAAATCACAGTGATCTTGGGAGAAGTCCTTTTGTGTATCTGGTGTCTATACATGGAGCAAACCAGATGCTGCCAGACTTTCCCAATTAGGACTGTGACATGGGTGAAATAAGCAATTCTTCTTTCTCACAGATAGCTGTAGCCCCAGTTCATTAATCAGCCGTCACTCAGGCAGGCTCCAGCAAGGAATGCTGATAACATCACGGCCGGAGCAAGCAGGCTGCAGCAGGGAGAGCGATGCCGACAACACCCTGTGCCGCAGCTCCCACCATGGGGGCTACCAGCACCAAACCCTGCCGTGTCTCAGCACTTCTCTATATCCTAAAGGTGAACCACAGGCGATCTCAGATCTGGCTCTGAACTTTTAAACAAAGAGACCTTTAATGTCTCAACAGGACAGAGCCAGGATCCCCTCCAACCTATATGAAAGGCTGTCATAATTAAAACCAAACAGAAACCATCTGAATTCCTTATTAAGGACACTTACTAGAACAACTTTAACCCCTGAGTAGCCTAGAAAGCTTTTAATGTTTACAGATGTTGATAGGAGGGTATACGCAAAGGCTTTCTTGGTTAGTGCCAAGGGGCCAAATTTGGAGCTGGAGTAAACAGGGGGGGATGCTGTCGCTGTGGCTGACTCAAAACCAAGGCTTGTTTTGGTGCCTTTCTTTGTCCATATTATACCTGTGAAAATAGAGATGAAAAAGAAAATGAAAAAAAAAACCACAAAAAACAACAAACCAAACACCAAAACCCAGAAACTAACTGGAAATCTGTTTCCTTATTTGCAAATTAGCTTTCTGGGTTATTTTCAATCATCAGAATCAGACGAACTCCAGAAATATTTATCTTCTTCTTTCTATTGGGGAAAAAAAATTGTACAAAGGCATTCTGTCACCTCTCGTGTGGTATTAACAGATTTGATGCAGTTAACTCATGTGGTATTCATGGATAAACATAGATAAACATTCAGTCTCCGAAATAACTAAATTCCCTTACAAATAGGAAAAAAAAATTACATCAAACAGTATTTTCTCTGTTGCCAAACCACAAATAAATAGCATTTCCAGTATTCTCTTGAGTGTGAAATTTACACATCAGGAATGGTCACAGTAAAGCACATTCAGTGTATTTCTTAGACAGGCATGAAGGCTGTTAAAGAAACTAAAAAACTGGATCTGTGACTTTGTTCAATAAAAACATGATCTGTTAATCAACTGAGAATATGAGGGTGTCATTGATTCAAGAGGATTCACATTGTAACTCTTTTTTCTCTGCATTTTCAGTATTAGGAATCAGTTTGATTTGAAAATAAAGAAAGATTATGTGCGTGTGTGTGTATGTACATGCATGCCTGCATATGTGTGTGTGTATGCAAATATTCCCAGCTTGTTACACTAAGCTTTTTAGCTGCGTAACTTCAATTAAAGGAAGCTGCATAATAATAATAATAACAATAACAACAATAACAATAAAGTAATATGATTTTACCAGCTAAAACCAGCTGTGCATGAACTTGAGAAAATCCCTTTCAGAGATAAACCAAAATGTCTCCTTTACTCCCTACATCAAACTTACATGAGTTCAGGCAAGCACCAGCAATCCTTCCACAACTAAAGTGTTGTTCTTAAAAGGTAAGGAGGTGGATGAAACAGGCTGTTGTGACTGGAAAAAAGCCTGACACTGCAAAAGAAATGCCAAGGCATTTACAAAAAATGAAATTCAAGGCAAAGGCAAAGTATGGTTGTCAACATAGATCATTTCCCAGTGACAAGGTTCAGTGCCATTGACATTGTATGCTGTTGAAGCCAATGCCATCCCTCAAATATTTATAGTGCATGAAGGAGAGTTGTTGGCCAGAAAAAGTCACTTTTAGGCAAGGGGTGCAATTACGCCTTTTGCAAGGGTCTCTCTGCCTACTCACTCGTGCCTTGCAACTGTTTCGACAGTTTGGTGCTGGCCCGGTGCAGAGTGGTGCCAAGCAGGAGTCCCTGGCCAAAATGCAAGGGTGGAGCAGCTGATGTCAGCCCTGCTACCTGTGCTTCTGGGCACCACGCGGTGCTCCCAGGAGACATGGGAAGGCACTTCCCAAAACACAAACTCATGGCCCGTTGGTGCACATCTGCCTAATGGAAATCTATGTCACCCCTGGAAAGAGAAGGAGGAAGGAATTCCAAAGGAAAGTGAATGGCATCTGCATCCTGGCACAGGCTATGCAGGACTGTCTGTGTAGGGAAAACCTGCTCCTGTGGAGACAAGAACCCTGCCAGCACAGGCCCCCACCAGCCCTCCTGAGCCTCCGACTGAGTCAGCAGCTTCTTCAAAGCCAGAGCCACCAATTCAGGAGGTCTTATCAGATGCAGGCATTAGTCTGGCTGACTTCAAAGACCTGCTGGAAGTGTCACAACACAATTTTTAGGCAGCCATTCCTGTCAGGTGTGCTGTGATGTTTCCTAGTCAGTTTTGATGCAAGCGAGACTTACTACTGTGTGCTTTCAAGCATGCTGCTGCATTTAAAGATGCTGATGTCATGAAATCAAAATATCAGAAAGGTGAGAGAAAAGCAGGCTTATGTGAAGGAAAATTCGGGTCTTGATGCGATGTCTGACACACCTGGAAATGAGCTTTCTTTTCCCCAAAGTGGTAGAGTGTCTGTTACTCTCCAGGTTTTCCTCAGAGAACACAACTGGTGTCCTCAGGACCAATTCAGCTGACCCATCTCTCAGCTGGAAACAGGATGGTGATGGAGATGCACTGAAATCTGAGTCCTTAGAAAAGTCACGTAGCTGAGATGTTTCCACCAAGCTGGTATGGCCCTAGAAGCAAACAAAGGACAGCCTATCCCTGCCCCCTTCCAGCCAGCTAGCCATCTCTGATGGGAACTCTTTGTGCTGGATTGTGGCACTAGTTCACATCAAAGGGACATATCTCTTCCCCAGTTAGACAGACACCCAGGCTCCCATCAGTACCCCAGGGACAAGCTCTGCTCTGCAGAGTCTATCCACCATCGCTTCTGTGCAGAGCGGCAAAAATATTCCCATAGTGTGTGGAAGACTGCTCAAAGCGGCCACAGAGATACATTTCGTCGTAATACATAAATTCAGGGAAGAGTTTAGAGTTCATAAATAGTCTAATTAACCTAAATCCTTTATTTTGCTTTAGCTGTAAGAAGCTCTGGATTCTTCGCTAGCTTTTCTTGCCAAACAAAATCTTTCTTGCTGCTTCCTTACTGACCCAGCAAAGTTAAGTGGTGTCATTTTTATTGAAAAAACATGGTCAAGTGTGTCACAAACTGAGAAGCAGTAATGTAATTTGCTACTGCTCTGCTTCAAGTGCTAAGAGAGAACACAAACAAGTTTAGCTAAAAAATGAAGACCGCCAAAAGCTATGTTTCTGTTCTGAATTGGCTGGGTTTTGGAGATGAAAGAGAGAGAATACTGTATTTTGAAACCAAAAAAGCTTACAAATGTAAATCAAAATCTGCCCAAAGTGCAGCGTTTAGTTAGTACTTTCCTGAATCTGTTGTTGTTGTGCCTGCTCTATCATGGGGCCGATCTTTTCATTTTGTTTATATTTTCCTAATGCAAATTGTGACTTCTACCCTGGGAACATGACAAAGTTTTTCTTCACAAATGCAAAGAAGACAGGAAACTCATGGTTCCCACAAAGCAGTTTTGACTCTTACTAGATGTGATAATTTCGTTAGCAGGATCCCAGACATCAGAGCATGGATCAGTGAGCCAGACTAATAAGCCACCATGGAAAGCAGCTCATTTGAGCAGGGTCCAGTCTGCTCTTTGTCATCCTGGGCCAAGCCATGCAGCTTTTTCTTGCTTAGTGTCAGTTTTGCAGATGCAGGATCTTAGTCTCCACCTTTGTTTCACTGCTGGGAGCTCCAAAATAGGGCTCCTGACCGTTTGTCTCCAGCCGATCCCAGGAGACACATCAGCTTGTGTAACTGAGTGTTCAGCCCCTTTGGTCCCTGCTGTGCCCGCAGAGCACTGCAGACACCCTTGCACTGGCCTGCAGCCAGCCAAGATGCCAGCAGCAAGCTCCACAAGGCAAACCACTCCAGTATTTACCCAGCTCCTTAGGTGGGTTTTACATCTGGCGGAGTTTAGTACTCTCCCAGTCACACTTCCGAGCTGCCTGGTTTCAAGCACACCAAGGTTTATCTGCTTTGTGTAGCGATGGTGGCAGCCACCGCAGTTTGATAAAGCCTTCAGCTGTTCCAAAGAGCACGTTTCTTTGTGGTGCTGCCACAGGCCATTTGCTGGTATCCCCAAGTGCTGGATCACCCTTTTATATAAGGCTTTCAGACCCTAGAGTTGTATAATTACATGCCCTCACCATATTAACTTCCAGCTCCTCATTTCTCATTACTACTATGTCAGAGGATGCTACAAAACAGCAAGTTGAAGCTGTGCTGTGGCTGACCTCCTGGTACCAGAAGAAAGCAGACTCAGATAAGATTTGTTGTAATGAAGGTATTGCTGAGATTTATGGTTAGCACGTGAGGGGCTGAGCCCTTTTATACCAAGGCTAGAAAATTAGATCCAAGGCAAAGTAGTCGCTGCTGGATATTACTGTGATATGGATCCTGCTCAATGGCTCGGCTTTTCTTCTGGCACATGATGGTGTGCTTTCTTAAAAATAGCCAGAATTACATTCTCCATGGCCATCCACTCACTGCTTCTGAGAGAGAAGCTTATGCATTCACAGGTGACAGCTTTACCAAGTGGGTCAAACAAAATCAGGAGGCTGGAAATTTTCTTTAGGAACAAATTGCCTTCAGTCTATACAGATTGGGCCGAAATGCATGTAAAATTTCAATTACAAGTCAATAGGCCCATCATTTGTCTGAACCAGGGTTTGCCAGTCAGAGGAGCTCAGCTCTTAGTGCTTGCCTTTGCTTCGTGCCTTAGTTTAACTACAGGTGGACACATGTAAATTGCTCCAGCAACATGTAAAACCATGGAGGGTTATTTTAAAAGCCTGATCTATTTCCTGACAAAGGAAATACAATGGTTGGTGGAATGGGACCTAATCAATTATGTCTATCATACATGGAAGAAGTAAAATGAAAATATGAATTGCTGAAATGAACAAGAAAGCAGATCTTTGTTCAGGATTAGAAACAGGCAGTTGGGACAAATAATACAATGCAATTTCTGAGTAAGCAGATCCTGCAGGAATAAATGCCGTGCAAAAATAAATCTGCTGCATAGAAAGTAATATATGAGCTAGAACACAAAGGATTTGGACTCCTAACAGAAAGGTATTTAGAGACTAATACCAATGTTGGCTGTTGTTCAAAGCCTACCCATTGAAAAGAAAATAATAACAGATTAATAACATGAAGCATTATTGAGCAGATGATGCCAGTAGGACTGGGAACAAGGAAACGTCACAGGTCTCCTGTCCTGCAGGAGGGCTCTGATGCCTATTATCAGCTGCCAGAGGGCAGATACCACATGAGGCTTGGGATATGCAGCCCCCTCCTTACCAATCTGTACTGGAGCTGAAGTGAGAGGGTGCTAGGTGTCCTGACGGAGGAGCAGCTGGTACCTCCTTCACGGCTACAATACCTGGCTTCAGGAAGCTGAGGCTGGAGGTACCCAGACTGGGCTGTGCTCCCCAGCACTCAGCCTGGGTCCAGTACAGCGCCCAGCTGGGGCTTCCTCCCTCTGTCCCTGGAAACTGAATCCTGGGGATGGGAGAGATCAGCAGATACTGGTAGTTTGAGGAGCATCCAGCCTCCCTCCAACATGCTTTCTACATGGGGCAAACATATGGAGGACACCCTGGTTGCTTTTTATGAGTTTAAATCTAGTCTTGTTGTATTTCCATGCCTGCAAAAGGAGAAAGAAAGAGAGATATCTTTTGTCAGTTCATTCCCAGGCTCTTAAGTCATGGGGTAAGGGCTGCGGTACTAGGCAGCCGACATTTCTGCAGCAGCAAAGATGAAAGTCAGACAAAATAATCCGAAGAAGTGCTTAACTGTGACTATTAAGTCCCAAAGGATTTATCAGAGTTTACTTTCCTCTGACTTCTAGGAGAGACTTCGGCTGAAGTCCATTAAGCAAATTAAAAAGCAGAAGGAAAATAAACACAGATTAATGGAAATAGGAATTTTATGAAGGAAAGGAAACAGCCAGACTTTGTGACAAAGCTCCTGGGCTGCTATTCAGGTTTTAAGGCCCTAGACCTTATAAATGGAGGAGATTATTCTCTTCACATTGCCCTGCTGGTAGTTGTAAAAGAGAGTTGATAGAATTTTTTTTCGCCCACTGAGAAGTCCTGTAGAAACTCGAGTAATAATATAATCCGTAATGTTTCAGTTCAGTGTGTGACATGCAGCTATTTGTTCCTTTGTTTCCAGGCAGGGAACAGAGCTGTAAATCTTGTAGCAACACAGATACCGTACTGGCTCCGTGGCGTTTTATCTCCTTCTGAAACTGAAACCCATCTGAGCAGCTTCCCACACAATTAGGGACTTGTATGTCAGAACAACCAGGCAGTATTTCTGTGTTTATTACTTTGGCATCACGATTAATATTTAATCCAGAGGAGATATCACAGACATGTTTGAAACCTCATCTTGCTTGTTAAAAAATACTTTGAAACCAAGAAGATGAGCAAATTACGTCATTATGGAGCCCTGTTATTTATTATCTTTAGATACTTTAAATTAAAGCAAATGCTCCCATAAGGGGGAGATTCATTCCGCTGCTCCTCTTTTAAGTGATTTTCGAACTTTCATTGGGTTTGTTAGCATTCATGGCCAAAACCAAAGAGATACCAGAATAGTAAGACAAGAATGAACAAAGACCTCCAGCTTGCTATGTGATCAGGCCTTGGTCCAGCCGTGTGGTGGTACCAGCCCATGGGGCAGGAGTGGGTTTTGTTGACTTAGCTGGAGGTGACAACATGCCCGGAGCAAGCACTGAGCACTCTGAGTGTACAGAAAAATTCTTCGGGTCCTCGCCATAAAACCTAAGGAAAACAGGCATGTTCATATCTCTTTTCACTGCCCTGACTGGAAGACCCTCTCGCTAATTACCTTTGCAGCATCTAACCCAGTACAAGTGTGTAATTCGTCATTTGCCTCTGCCCATTGGATGATCTGTACGGTAACTCTTGGCTCGCCACTTATTCATAGGCAACTCCCTGTAGAAGTTAAAAACGTTTTGGACACAGATTCACTTGAATTTTGTTCATGGGATCTCACCTCTGCCCGGCTAGAGGCACTGGAAACAGTTCTGCTATTATTCTTGGTGAGAAGGTGATATTTCTCTGCCTGTGCAAATATCCTGCAATATGAGATTAAAATATAAAATATGAAATATACCCTTGCCAGTAGACTCACTTGCAGGATTAGTTTTCAGGTGAAACAGAAAATGAACCCCAAAGGGCTGTCCCTGAAAAGCACGGCCACAGCTATGATGCTCCCTGTGCTGAATCCCTGTTTCTGCGGTGTGAGGCAGGGCTCGCAGGGTTCTGTCCCTGGATGACAGGGCAAGGGTGGTTCTGCAAGGGTGAGCACTTGCCAGGGGACACCCCTGTGGGATGCACACCCCAGGCTTGGCACTCAGCCCTGTTGCTGGAGGTGTCGACTTCTCTGGGTATACATGGGTTTTTAATTAAGCAGCCCCTGCTGCCCTTGCCTGCAGAGGATGATCACCAGAGGCAGCACCAGAGGAGCCTCGTGCTGCAAACCACTCTGCAGGGCTGCAAAGGGCTCTGGTTGCAGGGACACCTGGGCACAGGCTGCCAGGGCTGTGGGTCTGCGTGGTGCTGTGCGGCCGGAGAGCAAACCGGTAGCAGGTGTGGGAAAAGAGGGTGCACAGGGAGAAGGGAAGGAAGAAAGGAGGGATGAGAGAGAAATAAGCCAAGGAAAGGATTTTAATTCTGTTTGTTAAAGTGCAGGTTTGAAGTCCTTCCCCAGACAGACTCCTTGGGCTGGTAGGGTGTGATTCCCTGAGCGTGCCAGTGATTGTGTAACAGCCTGATGTGCAAACCGGGCTGAGGGTTAGTGAGTTTGGGTACAGCTTCCCAACACCAGTGAGGCCACTGCACATCACAGCTTCTGCTCAGAGGCTGACCAGCACCAGGGTAAGAGGCCGAGATGCCTGAGCAGCTAAAGCACGCCACCCTTCCCTCCGCGGGTCCCATTTGTCAGCTTTCCAGTTCCCATGGGACACTTGACCTTTCACCGCTAGTATAAGAACACCGCAAAATGACAGTGCCTGAAGCTCTGTGTTTTCCATGTCTGCACTGATAAAACCTGTTTGCGGCCAGGCTGTCCAGCATGCCTGCACGCATGGGTGCGCACACCCCAACAGCAGGCAGGAGCAGCCTGGGGTGACCAGAGCCAGCTGTGTCCCTGCCTGCTGGGGAGATGCCCTTGGATGTCTCATTGTGCTTTACTGCGTACTTACGCCTTGTTACTACCTTTTGCCCTGGGGATCCCAATGCACGAGGAGAGGCAGCCCTGTGGGAATGCAGTCCGCCCCGCTGACACTGCTAGCCCTGCTGACCACGGTCATCGAAGCCATGGTGTTCAGCCGGTGCGAACTGGCTCACATACTCCAGGAAGAGAGGCTGGATGGCTATGGGAGCCACAGCCTTGACAGCTGTGAGTTTCAGTCCCCTGCCTGCCACAGCCTTGCCTTACTGGCTGCTGCCATCCCCAGGGATGGCAGCCGTGGCACAGCCTAAGTGCCTTCTGCCCCTGCCCAGGGCTCTGAATGGCCTTTTATGAGGGCACCTTCAACACAGCAGCTGTCGTGGTTTTATAATAAAAGGACTGAGGGTCGAGACAAAAACAGAGAGGGAGCACTCACCAACCATGGTCCCGGGCAAAACAGACTCAGTTTTCTTAAAACAAAACAATTTATTAACAGTTGCTTAAAAGGACAAAGGGAAACAAAACCAGTTACTTGAGAGGATAAAGAGAAAACAAGACCAGATCTTAAAAAACAAACACCTCCCCACCCCCCTTTCCTTTTGTTCCCGGCTCTACCTTCCTCCCAGCGGCGCAGGGGGACAGGGACTGGGGGAGTGCAGGTCAGTTCATCCATGCTGTTACTGCCGCTCCTTTCTTAAAGGAGGAGGAGTCCTTACACCATTTTCCCTTGCTCCAATCGATCCCCTATTCACGAGGAAAACGCCACAAACTTCTCCAGCATGAGTCCTATCCGCAGGACGCAATCCTTCCCCATTGGATCGCTCCAGTGAGGGCTTTACCACAGTCTCAGATTCTTAGCGAGTTGTGGCCACTCGCTTCAGAATGGGTAGTCCCATGGACTCTAGATGCCTCACGACCTCATTGTGCATCCCAAGCTCCATTATTAACAGTTACTCGTCGTGCATCCCATGCTCCACGACCTCTCTAAGGCTCAGGCATCTCTTACTCCGGCGTGGGTTTCTCCACGGGCCGCAAGTGGGTCTCTGCTCCACCGAGCCCATCTTGGCCGCAGGGGGGCCGCCTGCCGTCTCGCCACCAGTTGCAAGGGACAACTCAGCTCAGGCACACCTCCTCCCGCTCCATCTTCACTGACCTGGTGTCTGTGTGGCCGTTTCTCTCAGGTCTTAGTCCTCTCTGGGTGAACTCGGCCCAGCGGGCACTCTGGGAGCGGGGTGCTCCCTGAGTTCCCCAAGCGGCTCTGTCGCCGCCATCTTGAGCATGTGGCGCCAGCCCGGCGCGGGCAGCCGCCCAGCCGGGGCCAGGCAGCGAGGGCAGCGCCCTCCTCTCCTCTCCTCTCCTCTCCTCTCCTCTCCTCTCCTCTCCTCTCCTCTCCTCTCCTCTCCTCTCCTCTCCTCTCCTCTCCTCTCCTCTCCTCTCCTCTCCTCTCCTCTCCTCTCCTCTCCTCTCCTCTCCTCTCCTCTCCTCTCCTCTCTCCTCTCCTCTCTCCTCTCCTCACTCTTGGGCAAAAGCACCTTTTCCTCTTCCTTTGTCCCAACTTAAATAGGGCAATTCGCAGAGGTGCCAATGATTGGCTCAACCCCGAGGGGGATGGGAATCCGATCTGGTGGCACAGGGAGCAAATCCCCTCTCCTACCACCAGAACCCCCTCCCCCACATCGATCTATCACAGCAGCTCAAAGCATCAAAGCAGATGGCATAGCATCACTGCCCCCAGGCCTTCTTCAGGGTTTCACCTCACACCTGTAGGCCAGCTCCCTTCCCTTGCCCCATATCCATCCTTCCTTCTCCTGGGACATTAGGGACCCCAGGGCTCTCTGGGTGTTTTGACTACACATGGAAGAAAGGCAGTCCTGATTTGGGTTGGTTGTGCTGTGGGGCTGGATGGGATAAATGCGTCCCCCCAGTTGTGGAGTGAGCAGCTGGGAAAGCAATCACCCAAGGCTATTACTGCCAGGCAGATCCAGGTCTTGGTTCAAGGTCTGCCACTGGTGGGGAGCTCCCGGGCAGACATGGGAAGGGTTTTGCTGTGTCTGACCAGCAGGTATCCTGCTATATGTGAAAACCCAAGGTCTGGGAGGCTGGGGCTGGACCTTCTGCTCCTGTTCACACCGAAACCTCCTTTTCCAGATAGGCAGAAAAGCTCTCTAATAGCTTTTTTTTCCCAGCAGAGCAAGCTGGAAGGGATCGAAATGTCATAAGCATAGATGGGTCTGCCTCCCATTTCTTCCCCTTTCCATCTCTCTCTCACATATGATTATAGAGGCAGACACACTAGCATTTGCAGGAGAAAACATACAGCAGTGGTTGTTGCTGGCCATGCAGAAGCAGATGAAGGTGCCTGCCTGGCAGCTTTCAAGCACTTGAGGCTGATGGTAGCCTGGCAGTGGGGAGAATGAGCAGCATCCAGCCCTACACCAATGCCCAGGGCTGCTTGAGTGCCTGGCCCTCATTGTGCCAGGCAGGGAAATCTGTTCCGGGCTGGTGTCCTGCCTTCGAGTGAGCTGATGGTGCTGTGCTTCTCTCCTTGCAGATCTGCTATCGAGTAACATAACTGATGACATCGTCTGTGCCAAAAGAATTGTGAGAAACCCACAAGGAATGAATGCCTGGTGAGGAACTTTGGGGATAGTTTCTTCGGCAGGGCTCACGTGTGTTTCTGAAGGGGCATGGCTGCCCTTTGCCCGACTGTCATGCAAAGCCAGCACAGCTGCACCAGAGAGGAGGAACCACAACTTCAAGGCTTTGCAGATGGGTGGGAACAGAGAGAGAAGCTTGCACTGCTTCAGTCTCTGCAAAGCATCTCATAGGAGAGACTAAGGAGGAAAGAGTAGAGAAAAAATGTTTCAGAAAAAAATCTCAGGTGAAAAGTAAACTGTCAGTAAACAGCCCATCAGCTAGTAGGTTAGCCCTCAAAAATTTCTCTCTGTCTTATGTTTTCAAAGCCTTTCAAAGAGGTCCTTCCCCCACTTTTTGCTGTTTCGTCTCTTAGCTGGAAGCACCTAGCATGGCCACTATTCTTCCCGGAGTGTTTGAGAGCATTGATCACTGAAATATCCCCATGAATCTAGATGACAGCCCTTACTTGAACCATCTGTGGTTCCTATAACATATGAAGCCTACTAAGGCAGAGTAATCAACAGGCTGAGAAAACAGAAGTAGGGGTAGAAGACAATGTCAATGACCACATAAATATATGGTTGTCTGAAGTCCCGAGGCATTTTGTGTGAAAACTGAATCCTGAATACATTCCACGTTGAAGTATAAGATTCCGCCTTCAGATTTCCCCCGCCCCCTCCCCGTCATTGCCGTTGGGCCCATTAGCTGTTTTGGCTTCCTGTAGCGGGCTGCTGCGAAGCCTGGCTGACCGCAAAAGCAGCAGCGCTTCTGGGGAAAGGAGAGGTGAGGTGAGTAATTAGTGCGGCACATGCAGTGAATGCTCTCAGGGCCCCTCCGGTGAGTGGTGCTGCCGCACGATCCGCTGCACGCTCAACACTCTGTGCTCAGCCGTGACATCCCGGCGAAGGAGGGACCCTTGCAGTAGCAGGAGGTGGCAGGACCTGCCATTGCAATTCATTCTTCCTGGCCAGGATTTAGAGAGAGCTCAGGTGGCATCAAGGGACAGCAATGGCTGCGCTCCTCAACGTGAGATGCTCAGCCAGAGTTGGAGGGTCTGCCATTCCTTCTCCAGGGCTAGTGACAGGAGGTCCCTCATTGGGAAAGACCCTACAAAAAACAGAGCCTGCTCATATTGGATATGAATTATATCAGTCTAGCACCTAAATAGTCTCTCTTTGCTTCTTCTGTTCTCAGGGAGGGCTGGGCAATGTGCTGCAAGGGATGAGATCTGTCTGAGTGGGTGGACGGATGTGACCTGTGAGAAAGTCCCCAGTTCAGCTCTGCTGCGGCTGATGGGGGCTGTCTCTGCTCTCCTGCACCATGAGAGCTTCCCCCTCACTGCACAACACTTTTCAGTTAGTATTTGCAAACCCAATGCATTCCACAAGGTATAAAATAACTTTAACAATATAGTGTGGTAGGGGTTTTTTAAAAAAACTTGACTTTCCGTTTTCACATGTGATTTAGGGTCCAGCTCTGAAAGATTTTCCCCAGAAGCTTTTTAGTGCATGTTTGAGTGGGCCCAGGACATGATGGTCAGGAACTGGGTGGACAGCAATACCCTTGGTAGACGTGATCGGCCACAGTTCTGTCAAACTACATCCCATAGAAGCTCTGGTATCTTCCTCAGCAAAATACATAGTTGACTCATGGCAGAGCTCTGAGGACACAGGCCAGCTGCCTTGTGTAAGGTGTGACACACAGCCTGTCTCTTCCCTTTCACTTAATGCAAAAATCTAGGTGTCCAACTTCACTTTTACTTGGAAACTGAGTAAGGAACTTGCTTTCAACTGTATCCATCTGAAATCCCAAGAAAGGCAGTGAGTATATTTTCCTTGTTTTCTTGATGAAAGCAAATTTTCCGTTTATTTCTAGGAGGTAGTATTTTCAGGGGAAATTTGGTAATCCTTAAGAAAAAACAGTATCCCCCCAACCTGCAGCCCCCCTGGTGACACGAGGACGGCAGGTAATCTGGCACGCTGTCGTGTCTGAGCACTGTAACTACTTGAGGACCTTGCCAGCACACATGGACAACAGGGATCATGAGATCATCTACAGGCACATTTCAGAGGAACAAGAAACCTCCTACCAACATAGAAACAAATTAAATAAAGGGCCTGATCCTGTTTCCCCATGAATTTAAAGCAAGCTTTACCACTGATTTTAACAGCAAACAGGACTGACCTTGTTGGGTATGGCATCAAAGAGCTCCAGATTGCTTAGGAGTATTTCAACACTTCCATTATACGCCCCATCTTTCAAACTTGGACATAAATATTCACTTGGCAGAAGTCTCAGTCTACAAGTAAATTAGGAGATTTGTTTTTAACATTTTTTCCATTCACAAGGAAAAAAAGAGAGCAAAAGAGCTCTTCTTGGATATTTTTAAGTTACTGCTGCCATGCAATAACTGCATGCATTTACTGTCTTTGTACTACCTTGCCTTAAAAAATGAATTATTAAAAATTCATTATTCTTAATGAAAAAAAAAAAAGCAAATTTAATTAATTAATTGTTGTTGCAAGTTTTACCAGGGCATCGGCTAGCAGTCAGGAAGCTACTGCTAGAACAGGGATGGTCACTTGGCTGATCTGCAGCTTGTGGGCCATGGGAGCTTGCAAACCATCAGAGCAGGGCTGTGTGTGACCAGAGCTGCCAAATGACCCACATGTGTGCATGGAGCAAGGCAGCTGGGGCTGCTGGAGTCAGTGTTACATATCACCCCGAAACCCACCTGTGTGTCCAGCCAGCCAGCCCTACAGTGAAGCTGGGCGCTTTGCTGTCATCTTCTGGAAAGGTCTTTGAGACCAAATTATCTGTGTAGTTACTATCCGGACTTGAAAGTGTTGATATGAGGTCAGAGGGGAGAGCTGATCCACTGCTCCATGATCTCCACCACGATCTCCAGCCTCACACCTTCAACTCCAATGAACAATGCCAGGAATGCCAGATGCAGCTGCACTGTGGATGCAAGAGACATCCCAGAGCACCAACACGTCTCTGCCAAAGGTACCACCGCAAGCTCAGTTTCTCTGTCTACGTTGCTACTGGCCAAATGCCACTACCTTCTTCCAACCTGAGTATGTAGCCAGATTTTTGGATCCCACAGATTATACTTATTAGGAGAGGAAACTGAAGATGAATTTAGCTATTTCCTCAGTGCAATCCCCTTTCTTTACAGACCTGCAGAGAGTGTACCAAGCACAGGATGACTCATGTAAACACAGACAATTATTTGCTCCCAATCTAAAATGAAACTTCTGCTGCTGCCCTCCTAAATTACTCCTTTTGTCAAAGCTGCTCTGTGTGGTCTGATATGCTGGCTGACAGCCTGCCTCTCCTCTGCATCTGCTTCTCGGCTCCCTGCATCTCTCTTTTACACACCTCCCAGACACACATCCCACCATCACTGGTCCCCTGCGTGTGCAGGCTGGGGGCAGGTACTTGCTGCCAGCCGTGGAGCAGCTCCTCTCCAGGTTGTGCTCTCTGCCCGCCAGCCGGCTGGTGTCCTGCTCTCACAGCTACTGATCCTGGGGCTTACATAAAGAAACAATTGTTTTTACACAGATCCTGAGGGAGAGGCTGGTAACTTCAGTGTCATTTAATCTAAACCGGGATCAGACAGTAAATATTGTTGTGTTTGCATAAGGATGAAGTAGGGTGAGTGAAGCAGGAGATGCTGAGGAAAGAAACAAGGAGGGGAAATATTGAAAAAGTACAAAGTTTTGTAGCTTGACCATCTTCACTGAAAAGGAATATATTGCTACAGAGACCAGGGAGTCTGTTTAACCTTTCCAACAGTTTAATCTCCAAACCCTGACCCGTATTCATGGCCTGTGCTCCTGTGTAAGTGATGTTAAACAGCGGAACCTGGTCCCGTGCACTCAGCTGTGTGTAGAACCAGTCTAGCACAAAATCTGTGCACCACCACTCTCTGGGACTGAGGAGCTCAGTCTGGTGGCCTGATCAAAAAGATCAAGGGATGATGTCATTACAAAGCATAAGTACCATCATGGGCAGAAATTCTGGGCGTAGCAGAGCTCTTTAATCCAGAGGAGAAAAGCATAATAAGAACAAAAGTCTGGGACTTAACTCCAGGCAAATTCAACTGAGAAATGAGTTATATACACTTTTACTCGCTGAAAGGAGATTAACAACCAGAAGAACCAAGCAGAAGAAATAGTAGGTAGCTTCTCTAGCTCTTGACATCTCCCAACAGAGACCAGATGCTTTCCTGGATCTGCGACAGTGGAACGCAGCTCCACTCCCACTTCGGTGCTCTGCCAAAGGGGACATGGGTGAAATCCTGCAGTTCTAGTGTCAGTAATGGCAACTTGCTTACCCTTAGGCTGGATCAGAGTCTGATTTTACCCTGCTGCAGATCAGCTTTGCAACACTTGCCATTCCTCTCTGGATGAGACAGCTTGCCATCGCCAGCTGTGGTCCACAGCTCATTGCCTCATCCACAGTACTTGCTGCATGTTCTGGCTCCATGGGGACCAGCTTGTCACTTTGCCTCTTGCTGCTCTCTGTGACCCCTCTACCCACCATCTACAGGGAAAGGGAGAGATGGTCCATCCCACCGATGCTGGCAGGGTCTTTAGGGGAGGAGGGGAGATAACCATCCTGGACGTCTAACAGCTGGAAGGGGGAAAGTCCTGGTTTCAGTATTTTTGTCTAACTTGCATGGCAGTGAAAAGTATCATTCATGCTTTAAATCTCAGATATTGTAATAATGGAATTTCCAAGGTTATTAGATAATAGGTGAGTGCAGTTTTACTACAAGATCCTTGAAAGTGAACCTGGTCCTTTTTCCCTGGGTATCAGTCTCTTGTTGAAAATGTAGACTTTCTAACACTACGGGGTGTGCCACCGTGTGGCTCTCAAAAGGTGTTTGAAAATCACATTTGGCCCTCAGTGAGGAAAAGATGATCTAATGGACTCTTCTGGCCCGATGTCTACAAATCCTTTCAGTTTCCCAGGACACCCAGTGTGTTTGCTTATGACCCTTCTGCAGCAGCAGTGGGCAGGGGCTGCTGTTCCTGTGAGAAGCATCGTCCCCATCCACCTGCAGCCCATCCTGCTCTCCTGCCCCAGGCGCTGATTCTCAATTGGCGGGACCATGGCCTGGCTCCCTCCCAGCTGAGAGCCCCTGGGCTAGTGCAACTGGGGCTGCTGCAAGCCAGCTCAGGGAAATTACTTCAGATTTGTACCAGACTCATTTCTCCATCAAAGTTGCAGGACACTTTCTGTACTGAACTCCTTCTTTCCACATACTAATCTTTTTTTAACTGTTCTGGGCTGATGTCATCCATGCTGGTCTCAGCTAGAGGAGTGATCTTTGTGGAAACTTTGAACAAAATCTCTTCAGCGTCTTTCGAATTGTGGGAGAGTGATTAAATAGACTTTCATAATTGTTAAAAGGAGAATCAGGGTTTTTTGGTAATGCTATAAGAAAATAGATGATGTTGAAAGGCTAGCAGTAAGACAGTCCTTTTGGGGATTTTGTGCTGTGCTTGCTTGAAGGAATTAAAAAAATAATGACGTGAGATCTACCATGGCCTGGCATCTGCTCTGACTTTTAATTAAGACAAAGAAACTCAACTCATAAGCAACATTGCTGCATAGTTTTACTGGGTTTTACATAAGACAGCAGTTCTCTGATGGCTGTTTGGTTCGTTTTCATGAAGGAGTTTGTAAATGGAATAACAATCAAACACGTTTCTCCTATAAAATAATCCAAAGCACAAAAATATTAAAAAACCCAAGCGTCAATCTCATTTCCTTAATCGCTTAATGTTAGGCTAAAAGAAAATCCATGTGGAAAAAGTAAACAGAATTTACAGGTGAGATTGTCAGCAAGCCTGGCTGATTTTCTGCACTGATCTATACAGTCTATGTTGGTATTGCGTGCTAACCAGACCCCTCTGTAAACATACTGCCCTTGCATTGCACACTGGCATTAGCTAAATAATGGCCCCATGGAAGATAAAACTAGCCCCATTCACATCATCCACGGGTGATTTTGTTCTTTAAAACTGCAAAATATAGTGTAGACAAACCAGAAAATAATCAGAATGTTTGTGCTATAATTGAACTCCACAACTAAAATAACAAAGAAAGTAAAGCACAAAATGTGATGCTGTTACAGCATATGTCATAGTTGCAGTGCACATGGCATTTCCAGTTTTATGGTTAAAACTATAATAGCCAATTGTTTGTTGGAAGCAGTATTATCTAGAGCTTAAAATGTGCTGGTGATGCCTTCATGTCAGCATTTTCTGACTCTTAGCGATTTCATTGTGCTGCTCAAAGTTGGCAATATTTTGTATTTAAGTTCCGCTACTATGAGTTTTGCTTGTGTTTTGCTAAAGAGCATTATAAATCAGACCCTCGGGGAAAATTCCGTTCCCCTTATTAAAAAATTGTGGCTATTTTATTTTCCTTATCTCTGCCATCCGTTTCCTTTTGTTTCTCAATGCATTGCTGCAAATCACAAAGACATTTCCTTGTCTGCTTTACTTTGGACCCCTTTAATGAAAGCCCCTACATAATCAAAGTCACAAGATTCATTTGATGATGTGAACTGGTTTTACTGAAGGGTCACAGTTGGAGATTTAGCATTGCAGAAAAGCAAAAGATCTAAAGGCAGGAGAAATGGACAACAGTTTTTACAAGATATCAGATAAACATGCAGTAACACAGAATGAAATTTAGCTCTTACAAAGCAGAACAGCTCAGTGTGATCTGTCTTAACTACAACCAGGTGATCAGAGCCAATCTCCCTGCAGAAAAGCGAGCCTCGCTTCCTTTGCCTCATTAGTCTGTTTTCTGTGGCGTGATGTCATGGCCAGGAGGTACTTTGTACTCATCGATGCAGGGCTACAAGGAGTGGTGTAACATGAGAGAGAGAAAAACATGCGAGCAAAAACATTTCCCTGTTCCCCAGCTTGCAGATACTGCTCGGGCTGCTGCTCAGCAGGCAGCAGATCAGACTTTCTGATCCTGAGAAATAGCAGTCTTTGCCCATTTGCTTTCATCAGGAGCAAAAAGCTTGAATAGCCTAACTTTCTCAAGAAATAGAAAGTTCTGGTACATGTCTGCGTAAAACACATTTTTCTGACATTGTCAATGTGAAGTATTTCGACAGTCTTGAACCAAAAGGCTGTGTTTGGTTGTGTCCCCTTGAGTTGCTGCTTCTGCTGCTAGGACCTTCAGGTTCCTCATGTTCTCAGCTCTCATCTGAGGGCCAGGCTCCTCACCAGGGCGCACGTCACCCTGTGAGCTATGACCAAACAGCTCCCACAAAGCTTCCCCCATCTGAGGGGCTGCATGAGCATCAGAGGAGATCTTCCAGGAAGGGGCCTTATTCGCATCATCATCAAGCAGCCTCAAGACACACATCCCTTACAGGTTCAATAAGCTGAAAAGCCTTGTTCTGAAGAAGATTGAAATTAAATGATTTATTTTATTTCCCACCTAAATTCAATAGAAAAGTGCTCACCAGAACCACCTTCTTGGCCCTAGGATTAGGCTGCTCTAAAGGGGCAAAGCCTGGGGTGCCTGAGTCTCAAGAGGAGGGAGCTCAGGGAGCAGGAGATAAGCAGCAAGACTGTTGGTATCAGCCTTAGACTTTTTCATGTGGACTACAACGTACTTTTGGGCAGAGTTAAGCATTTAGAGTGGGATTCAGAACTCCTTAAAGTAGATACCTCTTGTCTGTTCAGCTTCTTGTACTCAATTTAGTGTTTAAAAACAGGCGCCAAGAGACATTGTAGATATCAGGAGGTTTCCTGTGTGGCCTCCAGCTGCAGGCATATGAGCGTGAGGTTCTCCATAGGTCCTGCACAATACCTGTCAGCCAGTGCAGATACCCCAATATGCTAAATCACCTCTGGCGGTACTAGCTCTTCATATTTAGACAATTGACTCAAATTCCGTTGACCACGTTGGCTGGATCTTCGGTGACTATAATGAGAGTTTAGATATCTAGTGTTCAGACATCTACATTTAACTGCCTGCATGTGGATGTCTAAATCCTGTACTGAACTCCAGGGTGACTGCATCAGGAAAAATACATTCAGTAACCCAAAACACTGCAAGAAGAGTACTTGCAAATTCGAAGGTGACTTGAATGAAAGACTGTCATTCCCCTCCAAAGCAAAGAGGTGGTCCTGGATTTTGCTTAGGTTTTGTCCCCAAAAAGACCTCCTCAAAAGGATTATATTGTGGTTTTATTCCTACAAATTATATAGAGGAGAGTTTTAGTAAGTGTTCCAACCTCATGGTGCTCTGACTGGCTTAATCAGTTCCCTATTCAGCACACCATGTCCTTCAAAATTTGCATGCAGGTTTGTGAGAGGCATACCTCTGGCATAAAATTAATCAAATGCAAAGGCCAAGCTCTCCAAAAGGAGGTGGCTCTCGTGAAACATACATTTGAGTCTTCATCATTTTTACCATAATTTCCAAAGTTTGGACTTCTCAAAATTTGCCATGACTAACTTAAATTTACACTAATCAGTGTATAAGTCAAGAAATTACAATTTTCTCCTCCAAGACAGATGTAAGCTGTGAATGAGCTGCTAACATCTCATTACACGCAACGATGTCATTATGTGGAAAATAACACAACAGGGATGCCTGAAGCAAGATTTTTAGCCACTGAGATCTGAGAACTCAGTCATAAAATATTGACTCAAATTGAAACAGTCAGGATGAAATTCAGTGCCTTAATACTAGCAACTCAGACACTACCATGCTGCATGGGCTTGTCGTTCTCCTTGTTTCTTTAAATCGTGTTGAGGTAATGAGAGTGCCATGGTTGGGAGCTTCAGACCTGTTTTAATTCAGTTGTAACCTTGGCAAACTTGTACATTTTAACAGATCTTCCAATAACATGCTCCAAAATCCCATAAGAGCCTGCTAAACTTTGTAGGACCTGCCTTAGATGAATACATACTCAGACAGGTAGTTAACAGAAGGGCTTGTTCTTTCTTGGAGTCACTTGGAGTTTGTCAGATGCCGAAGTTCATCCCTGATTAACCTATGATACTGTAAATTCTTCAAACCCTGGACAACTAGGAAGAAATACGAGCACACTTAGACATGGTGTAACTTCAACTAGTGTGTGTTTCCCCCTGCTCTGTTGGAGGTGAAGAACTGGAAAGCAGAGATGTTAGAGGTACCTGAGGCTATATGTCGTGTGACAATGCAAGCCCAGCTTTACACAGCAAACCACTCTGGTTGCTGGAGCATCTGTCTTCCTTCTTTTATTTTATCTCTGCTCTCCATAGGCTTTATGTGAGGCAGAAGATGTGGATGTCTGAGGGGCAGCTTGGGTGAACAAAATCCACAAGCCAGTTAAAATCCCGCTAGACAAAACACGAGCCTCTCCTGTTCTAAGCTACTCCTTATTCTTAGACTGTCTCTCTTTCTCCTGGGAAGAAGAGTTACTGTAGACCTCAGGCCAAGGCCACCACTCTCGAGTTGTTTCAGCAGTCAGAGAGAGAAAAACTCAGCCACTGCCTACACAAAATAAAGCACAGCACCAAGGGAAGGAGAGCCACAGGCTGCTGCAATATGGTCCCTCGGATGGACACAGCTTTGGCTGCCGCCCCTGTGGTGTGTGGTAGCAGGGATCTTTGTAGCTGCAGGGATGGACATCTTTTTCTCAGAGAAGCCTCTCTGAGTGCGTGTTGCTGGTCCTGAGGGGTGGCCACTGTCCCCTGCCAGGACAGGAAGGACTGCCACCACGGCCAGCAGCCCTCTGGGACCTTTGCAGCCCAACAGAAGAGAAATATCTACTGTTCCTCATCACGAAGGGTTCAGGCGGGGAATGACATGGAGAATATATGGGCCCTTTATGCTTCCTCCTGATTGCTGTTTGGGCAGAGATCCTATGAATGGGTTAGGAGTGCTGATTTTGGAAGGAGCTGCCTTTCCCTTCCAGCCTGGCAGGGCCAGCATTTCTGGGCACTTTGCTTCCCAGAAGCCAAAGCCTGGGAAGGGAGATGGAGATGTGTGGCATGGTGCACCAAGCCTTGCCCTGGGAGAGGACCCTGCCGCCAGGCTGACACCCGCACAGCCCTGATTCCCAACAGCTGCTTTCCTCATCTCACCACACACCCATCCGCAGAGGTGCAAAAGCCCAGAAATGGTTAAAATGCAGCAACATTTCTCACCAGTACTCCACATTTTTGAGGAGAGAAGACAGGCACGTAGACCTTCAGCCTTTTCCCCATCCACCTTTCTTTCATGCATACGCGGAAATCATTGTTACCGAGGGAGAAATCACAAAGATCCCCCTCTGCCGCGGAAAGAGCACATACGAAATAAAGCCTAAATTCACAGAGTAATCAGAAATACTTTTCAAAACAGTATCTTGTTACCGGCTAAAACAAATGGCGTGGTTACCACCATGGGAACAGCCAGGCAGCCCAGAAGGGCAGATTGCAAAAGATTAAATAGTTGTCCGGAAAAAAAATAAAAAAAGAAGAAAAAGGACTCTTTCTACAGAATACTGCCTCAGCTGGAAATTAAAAGGAGCGAAGTGGGAGAAGGAGGATTCATAGATTCATAGATTTCTAGGTTGGAAAAGACCTTAGAGATCATCCAGTCCAACCGTCCCTAATCCCCATTAAACCATATCCCTAAGTAGATCATCCACCCTATTCTTAAACACATCCAGGGATGGGGACTCAACCACCTCCCTGGGCAGCCTATTCCAGTGGCTGACAACCCTTTCAGAGAAGAAATACTTCCTAACATCCAACCGGAATCTCCCCTGACTAAGCTTATACCCATTTCCTCTTGTCCTATCACCCATCGCTAATGTAAAGAGCTCTTCCCCCACCTCCCCACCATCCCTTCTCAAGTATTTGTAGGCTGTAATCAGGTCTCCCTTCAGCCTCCTCTTCTCCAGGCTAAACAGCCCCAACTCCCTCAGCCGCTCCTCATAAGTTTTATTTTCCAGCCCCTTGACCAGTTTAGTCGCCCTTCTTTGGACTCGCTCCAGGAGCTCAATATCTCTCTTAAAGCGAGGGGCCCAAAACTGGACACAATATTCCAGGTGCGGCCTCACCAGTGCCGAGTACAGGGGCAGGATCACTTCCCTGTTCCTGCTGGATACACTATTCACTATCACCACAGGGAGGATGACCCTCCCAGTGTGGTGATCAATCCCAGGAGGAGAAGGAGAAGCAGATCTGCAGCGCCGACTGTGGCTGCACCGATGGAGTGCCGCGGGGTCGGGGCTGTTGCTGTCCCGGCCAGCCTGCACTTTTGAACTGTGCCGTTGAGTCAGGCCCGGCAGACCCACGGGAAGATGGAAACAGGATGACTGAACCTTTGAAGTTGCCAGGGTGTAATAGCGAGAGGAGACGAAAGAGCCTACGCTCACAGTAACCCACTGTCTCTCATCATCAGCAGCACATTAATTTGCCGGGTGAGGATCATGCGAGAGAAGCGTCGGAGTGGCTTGTCAGGAAAAAAACACCAGGGAGGAGGCCCGGGGAGAGGAGGGGGCCGGGGGCCGGAGGGGGAGGGTGGGAAGGGGAGTTCGGGGAAAATTGCTTGAAATTACAGTATTCAGCTTTTGCTGACAGTATATCAAAGCTCAGCTTCTGCCTTTATGATATTTAAATCCCTGCCACTTCCCCAGAAAAACAGCATTGGCACAATAGAAACATTATGCGTCGGCGTGCGGGGGGGGGAGCGCTGCTGAAACGGGACTCGCTTCGGGTTGGGATGTGGATGGGGACGTGGAGCGCCTGACGGCTCCACCACAGGGATGAACAAAATGCCTGTCTGCAGCGACAATGGCCCAAGGAGGCACTTTGAATTAGTCTCCTGTTACACAGTTTGAAGCACAACCCCTCACACTCACACACTCACACACACTCACACACTCACACACACACTCACACACTCACACACACTCACACACTCACACACACACACACTCACACACTCACACACACTCACACACACACTCACACACACTCACACACACACACGCTCACACACTCACACACACACACACACACACACTCCTCCCCTCCCTCCCAAGGGAACGACCCACTCATTGCACAGCGTAGGAGCACTGAAGATGCAACAGCATTAAAATTAAACTGGATGATAAATCATAACTGACAGCTCAGTAAGAGGATTAAAGCTGCTGCCAGGGATTTATGCCTCCTCCTCATTACAATGCTTTGGTCTCCCTCGTGGGACCGGCAGCCTCTTTACTGGTGGTGCCAAGCGCACCTTAGAAATGCTCATCTTCCTCCTCAGTCGGTGCCTCCCAAGGGCCAGAATGGGACAAGAGGAAATGAAAACGTCTCCTGGAGAAGAGGAGCCCTGGCAGAGGGGTTGGGGGGATGGCAGAGATCCTGACCATGCCAGAGGATGTGAGCTGCAGGACAAGGACAGAGAGAGGCCAGGCAGTGCCTGGAGAAGGCAGGTCCCTGAGAAGGCTGCGTGCCCTCAGGGGGACTGGTATGGAAGCCCCAATCCAGATTTCACACACGTCCACATGTTCACAGCCAGGCGCTAGCTGCCAGGAAGAAGCAGTGTCGGGGCTCCTTGCTGGAGCCAAATCATAGCCACATCCAACCAAAACCCTGAGCCAAGTGGCTGTTCAGAGGTGTGTCTTTGAGCGGCACAGCCGAGGGGCCAAGGAGAAGGTAGTTCCTCCTGGCATAGATTTACCATCAGCCTGGAGCTGCCTATGCTGCCCACAGGAAGCTCAACTCAAAGGGATGGAAGAAGTTAGCAAATGTTAGCTGTTAAATAAGTTATCTTCAAAGAATTGTGCAAACATCAATGCAGCTCTGCAAGACCTCGTGAGCAAGGCAGCTATCTCCCCCTCTCCAGATGGCTGGAAGAGGTGGGGGTGCTCTTGTGGCTGCCCTGCGGAGAGCTTACGTACACTGAGGGAGTCTCTGCCAGAGCATGGCTCTCCCGGCATTGGCTGCCAATCCCCAGCCAAGGGCTCAGCCCATGAAACCATCTATTATCTTTAAGACACCATTTGCCAAGTAACAACATCAAAGGCCTTTGTGTTCATAAAACTAAACTGGTTCTTTATTAGAAGAGCAAAAGATCTGGCATTTGAGCCTCATGCAGACAGACTTGTTTTGCCACCTCGTTCCTGCCCCTGTGCTCCCAGGTTGGTGACACCTTTCTTTCCCAGGATATGTACGGAGGAGCAGGGGATGATGAGGAATTAGGCTGGAAGCCAAAAGCACCACCCGCTCTGTGTGTAAACCTGGAGGAAATTAAAGTTTCTTTCAGTAGGAAGGCCAGTGGGGTTACATCAGGGATGAGTTTGGCCCAAGGATCAAAAGCCAGACATGTATTTTACACTTCATTGTGTTTTACAGATAGAGCTACAAGCCACAGAGGCAGAAAAAGCTGTGCCTTGTCCTCACAGAGACAGATGGCAGGTTAACCCCTCCTGTTGCTTGAAAGGGGGAAAGAACAGCCAGATGCTCCTAATGCACAAGCCATGAGGAACCCTGATGCCTAAAGCCCTGCACAAAGGTAGCATAACCTTGCAAAGCAAGTATAGCATTAATTCCTCAGTCCTTTGGCCAAATGAGTTCAAGGATGGATAATATGACAGAGAAGACCACCAATAGGAATGGTGGCACTCAAGCAGTGGCCTTAGGAATCATAAGGAAATACAAGAGTATTCCAGCAAGACCAGAGCAGGACACCTTTCCCCACCACTGCGTTTCATCATCCCTTGTATATTCAAGGGAGCTGTATTTCCATAAATGTCTGCCTTGGAAAAATAATATTTTGCCTCTGAATTGTCTGTGAAATCAGCAGAAGGCAGCAAATCTGGCTCCATTTCCAGTCACAGGAGATGATGTGGAGTGTTCTTCAAGACTACCAAGAAAGAGCAATGTATTTCCAGTACTTAAACGGGGTTACAGGAAAGCTGGAGAGGGACTTTTTACAAGGGCATGTAGTGATAGGACAAGGGGCAATGACTTTAAACTGAAAGAGGGGAGATTTAGATTAGATCTAAGGAAGAAATTCTTCACTCTAAGGGTGATGAGGCACTGGAATAGGTTGCCCAGAGAAGTTGTGGCTGCCCCATCCCTGGAAGTGTTCAAGGCTGGGCTGGATGAGGCTTTGAGCAACCTCATCTAGTGGAAAGTGTCCCTGCCTGTGGGGTTGGAACTAGATGATCTTCAAGGTCCCTTCCAACCCAAACCGTTCTATGATTCTATGACTATGATTTTCATGAGATGTTTGTGACAGTCCAGCCAATAGTCCATGGCTGGCACACTGCCTAGTGAGGCTTACAGCCCAGAGAGACATCAGCTCAGGGCCTCTCTTGGAGTATCTTTTAGAAAGAGCATGTTTCCAGCTGGAGACGCTCAGTAAGGAGCAATAAGCTATTTGGAGCATACCTAGAAGTTTTATTAGAGGAAGATTTTTGTCCAATAGCATTGCTTTTTCTGTTCGAATAAATAAAAAAACAACACAAAGATAAGGGCAACTCTGATCCTTATGCTGGATGGGCAGCAAAGGGTCATACCTCCTGTAGCAGTTCAGGACAGCAGCCCACCTCCTGTTGTGAAATCTTCCTGCTGTGTTCGTGCAGTACCCAGTGCTCCTGCAGTGCCGGTGCTGATGTCCAGGGGACAGGGTGGACACAGAACCAGCAAGCATTGAGCCAGTTTTTCAACATTCCGCTGACACGCAGCAGTTCATAATGACAGCACTTCTGAGCATGATACGGGTTTTTTCACTGCCATTGCTAGATTTTTCTTCTCTTAATTTGCCTTTTTGCACCTATGCAATCTTTTAGCACCCAGAAATTGTTTTGGTAAGGGGTTCCACAGTTTCACTATGCTTTCTTGTTTAATTGAGACAAGACTGGTGCACAAATAATAACATGTCCTAATATTATCCTCAGGGCAATGCCAAAGCCTATTTTGCCTTTGCTAGAAGCTCCACTAAGATTAGAATTCAAAACTCTAACAGGTCCTCTGCATTTCAAACTTGGCTTCCATATGGCAGGACTGAATTTTTTAAGTAGTTATTGGGAGTTTATAAATCAAATTAATTCATGGGGAGAACACAGAAGGTAGAAGAGATGTTAAATTATGCAGCAATGTGGGCATGCACAAAGGATATGTGACAGCTTTTACCTTTGCACTTTTCCTGTGCCCCAAAGGGAGAACAGTAAGGATTGGCCTGCATATTTGTACATCCTGAATGCAGCTAGAAAAGAGATGGGAAGCATTTTTCAACCATTCATCCCTCAATTTCTTTCTGTATGGAGGGAGAAGAGCCTATCCTTCACACAGCCATCACGTGGCTCTCAGTGCATGTAACAGCACACTGAGCACATTGGCTGGGAACTGCTCTAGAAGCTCTAAGTATTGTTATGTGGTTTCTTCCCCTTCCAGGCATCTTTGTTTCCCTGATTTCTGGCCAGGAACTCAACCTGGAGTGCCCAAGTGCTGCAGCGAAGCCAGCTGTCATGACGCTTCCAACCCAACCAGAAGTGCAGGAAATCTCCCAAGAAAGCTTGTTTTTATAGGCTCCCAGAAGGCTTGCGTATGTCAGATATGCTTATCCAGACCAAACCCAGCCTTCCTGAAATTCATCCCTTACTAACGTTAATGCTTTTTTCCATGTCAGTTTGAGTGGTATGAGATTTTTGGCAATGAAAGAGTAGTAAAGATTTGTTTACAGCTGTTTTGGAATGGATGCTGGTTTGTTTATTGCAATCCATGCCAAAGGAGTATTTCATAACAAGTAATATATTCCAAGTTATTCACTTTTTTCACCATTTTCATTTACTGTAGGGCTTTCATCTCCACAACTTGTGTTGTTTAGCAGTGGCCAACTACATATAGCAAATAGAGGGGGAAAAAAAAGACATTTTGTAAGACATTATCTCTTTCTTGAGAATTTCAAAGGTAAAATCCCAGACTGATGCACAGCAGTTCAAAGATAAGGGAGGACCATTAAACTGTCATATTTCTTTTCTTTTTTCAAGCATCAAAATTTTACAGAAATGGTGAATCAACCTGAAACCTTTGGCTGATTCTATCACATATCCTTGTTCCTTTGCCCAACTACTTTAAGCGAACATTTTCAATCATGTTTCCAGTGCAAATATGTACTGCAAGAAAGCTGAAATGAGTTTTCTACAACCATTTAGGTATCATCAGGCTTAAATAGTTTCTGTGAACTTTGAATATCCGAAAGTGCACAAAAAGGAACTATAAAGGGCTTTCAATGCCTGACATTAATTTCCTTAAATATGTAAATATTAACCAAATATTTTTTGTAGAGTTGTCTGGTTTGAGGTGGTAGGAGGTTGAACAAGTATTAAGCCCTCAGGTAAGATTCCTTGTCTAATGAAAAATAAAGCCACATGGGCCCACTGTTAATACAGAAGGCACAATTTCTCCCAGAAAAGAAGTTTGTTATGCATTCCTTTTTACTTGAAGATTTCTATAGTCATCAAAGTTTGTGTCCTCAGTAATATATACAGAATTTGAAGATCTGCTGAGACCTGCAGAACTCATCTCAGAAATGCAGCTTTCTAGGCCCCATTGTTGTTATCTGATCTAGAATGCAAGATATATCCTGCATCGGAAGATATAATCTACATTTCCCAGTGTGTTAATAACTTGACCCCCTCCAAAGGTCCTGCTGTGTGTATTGAAGCTGTCTACTAATTCCCTTGTGGACTGCTGGTTTTGGTATTTAATCTCCAGGAGGAATTTAAGAAGGTCAAAGTCCCCTTCTTTGAGGAATGCCACACAAGTAATAAAACAAAGTACGTTTGCCCCTAAAAGAGCTAGAAGTCTGGGAGCTGCATCGACAAGAGACCTTCAGACTATTTATACCACTATTAGAAAGGGGGGGAAGGGCAGGTAGATAGTTACTGTAGTTTAATAAGTATGGGAAGATGGTTAATATACATGGAGTTTCAACCCCACTGTGATGTTTGATTTATGTTACATACAGTGAAAGAGTCAAGATCTCTTTTCACACCACTATAATCCTATGGACCCCCTTGGTCTCTACATGGTGGCTAGAATTTGGATGATGGTTGACTTCTTGGAGTGAATAAGTTTAGGATGTAATAAAAACTCAGCAAAGTTCCCATAGAGGGATCTGCTCATGGAGTATCTGTGCCAGTAGGACGTCAGCACAAAGCGTCACTAAGCCCAAAGCCCGAATAGAAAAATCCCTAAGGGGTGTACTTGACAGCACTGGTTCAATTCCAAATCTTAGCATCAAGCAGGCCTTCCCTTGTCTGCAGAGGACTTCCGAGACAGCAGAATTAGAGCCTCTCCACTGCTGAGAGAAAAAAAAAAACAACAAATGACACCAAAACATTCAAGGACTAGAAGTTACCAAGTGGTAATACAGAGACTCCTTGTTTTGAGACCCACTGTGTATTTTGTGCTATTGTCTCGCAACAGCCACTCAGATATGGACAAAATTTCTAAAGGTCATTTCAAAACGTCTCTCTGTTGCAGTGAGTCCAGGCACAGCTGAGGTTACCACATGTGAAGATGGGTTCTCAGCGCTTGTACAGTGCCCATGAACGACTCACGCCTTGCAGAGCAGGACCTAAGATGAGTTGCTGATGTTACATGGTATTACCCCATATTTCTGGTTAGGTTATTGGAGTTTCTAGCTCGGCTTTCCAAGAAAAACGAAGTGAATATGATAGCACTGGTTTTTTATGGGTTTGTCTATCCATCTGTCCCTTAAAGCCTGCTGGCCAGTTCCAATTAAGTTTTGGCAGTAGAAGAAGCTTCAAGGGATCACATTCTTGCAAGCTGATTTAAAGTGCACGGGGTACAGACAGCCTAGAAATACCTCCTCAGAGTAAAAGCTGCTACATAACCTCAACCCTATTCAACTCCAGGAAATGCACAAGGAAAGGAAACACCAAAACTGACTTTGGTTCTGTGGCTTGTGAAGCTGCTTCCCATGAATGCTGGAGGCTAGGCAGAGATGTAGTGAGCAGCCTCATGAAAGCCTGGAAATCCTTCTCAAACAGCTGTAATGGCATTTCCCCGTTATCCTGGGAAGAAAACCCCTTTTTAGCCCAGTACTCATAGGGAGCTGATAGTTAAGGCTGCGAATACAAATCCTCTGCCATAAATGCAAAACTCCAGTGCACGGTCAGGAGCCAGTGCTGCAGGCTGCGCGCCCCAGGGCCATGAGGCGATGCTCCCCTGTATCTTGTGGGACCAGCCTCCTCACCCCAAAAGCTCCTCGCAGCCTCAGACATGGCTGCGCGCTGCCTCCGCTCGGCGCCCTTCGCAGCCCAGGTGCAGGCAGATAATGGCTCCGACTTCCCTTTTACTGCTGCTTTTATTTTATCCGCACTGAGATACCATCAGTGACAAGGCAAGTGTCAGGAGATTTCTTTGACAGTCCTCTCAGACATCTGATTACAAACGGCCCTGGCTTATCCAATGCCTTGCCTAGCTGATTACTTCAAAGGGACTGGCTCTCCCTTCTCTTGCTTTTGCTACCCAAATTGCTCCTTTTCCAGGGATGTTTCTGGTCAGGCTTTTTACAAAGCACATTGCCATCACTGCCTGCACAGGGCTGGATCTGAAACAGGAATCTGGGCTTCTAGCCTGACAAGCCCAAACTTTGGGATGGGCAAATTTGCTGGAAATTCAGGTTTTATGAACCTTTCAGATTATTTCTCTGTGTCTATGGGATTCAAAAATTGAATTAAGGTCATGAACCTTTACCTTCCTCCTCCTGTCATTTGAAACAAGGGCTCTTTCCAACAGCGATTTGTTCCATTAAAAGAGTATTTTCTTAACTAAATGAGAGTTCTGTGCTACTGCATATCCAGACAGAAGATGTGATTAATCACGAGTTGGAAGAACAACTTTGGAAGGAAGAGCCCATCATCATGATTAGAAACCATGGATAAAATCCTGGCCCAGCGAAGCTAGCAGCAAAATATTGACCACTGTGAGACCAGGTTTGCATCATCCACTCCTTTTTTTCATTGGAGTTTTTCGTCTCTCTTCCTTCTCCATGGGGTCTGTGTTTGTTTTCCTTCAGCCCACTCAAAAGCTTCTTTTCCTCCTTATTTTTGAATAGCCTTCAGATTTCTTTTATCCACAACTGTTTGTTAGATTGCTTCTCTTCAGTACAAATCTGGCTCCTGAAACATCTGAGTTGAACTTTAAGCAGGCTGAAAACAAGACAAAATAAATTTGCCCCTGGAAAATTCATTCTTTCCACAATTTTCTGTGGCTTTTACCAGCATGCCAGCAGAAAAATAGATGCCTTACATGTATTTTGAAGGGAACTTGGTTTGCAGGGTAAGTTTCTCAGTGCCAGAACATGCCAGAGTAGCTACAAAGCACAATGCACAGGAATGGGCAGAAGGGCAGTGTCAGGGATGTTTTTTTCCACTTAGGCTGGCTCTGCATGGCAATGAGAAGCAATGACACAAAACCCACCCAGTGTCAGCATGGTCCCCCAAGTTGGCACCATGGACACTGTCCCTAACACCTGAAACTCTGTTAATGTCAGAGTTGTGACACTCATGTAGCCACGTGTGAGATTTCTCCCTCCTTCCCATGATTCAAGAGCTGAACCTCTTCTTTATCCTCCTGATCATCTCTCGATAGAGCTGAGAGCCCCTGGTCACGGAGAATTGCTGCACTACCAAAGCATATGAAGACACAATCCATGCCCTTGAGAGTCTAATATCTTGGCTTAGCTGTTAACAGCTTAGTTTAACAGCTTGTAACTAACTTTGCCAGGTTACCACTTAGGTTTCTTACTGCCCACAGAGTGCATTTAGTATTTGAGATCTCAGTTACATCTCCTGTGCTGAAGATCAGCCTTCAAGGGAGTTAAATGCAAAAAGACCTTTCAGAAAGGACTTTGCTTCTAATAAGTGATTTGATGTAAATGGCTGCTGCCCATAATTCCTTGTCTGCATTAAAACTTCGGAAATCCAACTGCTTTTTAGATAATAAGTCTGGAAAGTTGCTGGGCTGAGGGTCAAAAAGCCTGAAATCCTCTGTACATCAGGCATTAAGAAAGCAATCCCAGCACCTTGTCAATTCAAAGGGCACCTCTAGCTCTCTCCAGCCCTTTGTGTTCCACTGGAGGTGGGCAGCAGAGCCTCCAGGTCGTGCACACCGGCTGCTACCGTACAGAGGGATGCTTCAAGCAGCGGAGCCCTGCTGACCATGCTCTTCAGGTGATGGATGTGGTGTGCTCCAAGCTCCTCTGCGCTTGGGCCTGTTTCAAGTACCCAGGTTATCAGAGGGCTGCCATTATAAATGTAAACTGCAAATGGAACATCAAACAACAGCCTCGTCCTGCACAGCATCACTGCCACAGCTCAGCCAAGGAGGAGCTGCCTGATCATTCCCAGCTCTCAAACTGCTGGGAGAAGAGCTAGGGAGTGACCGGGATAAAGAACAGCATTCACAACAGCCTCAAACCCCTTCTTCGGGAGGGCTAATGTCACGCTTTCCTCCTACACTCAGCTTTGTTATATTAAGTATAATTCTCTTTACTTTATGAAAACAGGTTGAGAAGTAGAACTGGAGATAGTTGGATTAATGTACAAGAACAGGGGGATTAAGAGGCCCTGTCAATTAAGGTGATCCCTTTAAGGCTCTGCTCTTTCACCCCTGGAGCTTGGCTTTAATTCCTGCTCAGACTGATGTGACTGCACTTCTAATCTGACAGCTGATACAGGTCAGAAGTTAAGTGTGTCCAGGCAGGAAAAGACACTGTTCTCATAGTCTCCATCACCAGGAGTCACCCTGACACAGCAGCCCCAGGCACCCCGCACAGTGGTGAGAGAGGCTCTGCTGTGACAGGCTTTTTTGGCACCTTCTGGTGCTGACTTTCCTAATTGGGATTCTTGCAAATCTTATCCTTCACCGTTTTGTCCCCACCACCCTCCCTGATGCTCTGACCCCATGAGTGTGCTGCAGGGCACGTGACACCTTCTTCCTCCCCACTGATGGTTCATTCCCGGCCCCTGGGGTGGGGTTTCAGCATTTTCCACACACGTCTGTGAAGTGTGGCCGGTGTCATCTGTGAGCAGTGACCCTGGTTTGTGGATGGAGAGGGCTGTGCTATGTGAGCAGGCCGGGGTGACATGCACCCAGCCCCGCGGAGCCAGAGATGTAGCTGCCATGGCTCCTGTGACAGAGAAGATGACTAGATGGCTCCAGGGATCACCCACCCACCTCGTTTAGACACCTCAGTTGGAAGGGGTTGTGTTTACAAGTGTCTGCCTCACGTGCTGATGGTGAAAGGGGCTGATGGGACTGCCTCAGTCCCCTTAACCAGCATTGACACCCCGAGGCCAGTGAGACGGGTCTGCTTCTTGTTACAGAGGCTTGCAAAACCTAAACCAAACCAGAGCATGTTGTTATTTAAAAGTGAATGTCACGTCCTAAGGAGGATGCTGAAGACGGTTTATGAGTTGTGAGATCTTCCAGCTCCCACAGTAAGCCTCCATCCAAATCCATGCCTCAGCAGTACTGAGGTCAGTGCTGGCCAATCAGGGCTGAGCAGACTACTTTAAATGAATAAATGTCTTATTTCTTAGCAGTATGAACAGAGGAATTGTGGTTCTCTAAGGCTCTGTTTTCCCTTGTAGACAATCCCAAGCTGGGCTTGGGCCCTTGCTAGGGTCTATGTTCTCTCTGATATCTTGCACCTGCTCTGGTTCAGAAGAGGACTTTGGATCCCAGCAAGACTGAGCAAGCAGCTCTCTCAGACAAGGCATTACAGATATAACTCACAGCATTTATGCTGAGAAAGCAGAAAAGCCTTGTCCCATCTCAGATAGTTAAAAGGTATTTCTGGGTCAAAGCCGCTCAACAGTTTCCTTCTACTTTTGCTGTGGCTGGGAACAGCGACAGCAAGGATGGGGACAGCAGGGAGCTATAGGGACACAAGCAGCAGGGACGTCCCTAGGAAATCCTCTTCTACTAGTCTGTTCCCTATTTTTCTACCTGTGACTTTTTCCTTTCTTCCTCCTCTTTTCTGCTTCCAGGGGTCTGACAGCCTTTGCAGTTAACAGCCAGATATTTGTCTCTTCACCTCCAGAAACACAGTACTGCTGTGCGCCTTCAACAAGCCCACCACATAGGCTCCTTCTGCTGCAGCTGCATGGTCTGAACCCCTGCTTGCAGCCCTGTCTTGCAAGACTAATTTCAGTAATGTCTCAAGATGTTTTTGCTGAGTATCTTCTGCAAGATCTGGAGGAGCTTGCATGCCTGGCCTGGCTCAGGGCAGTGCAGGGTTTGCCTTTTCCCATCCTTCTCCCCGAATGCCACAGCCCCAGAGAGGTCTCCAAGCATACCCTTCGGCACCCCTGGGGTATAAAACCCACCACATGCAGGAGGGTCCAACCACAAAAACAAAGCTTGTTTCAGCGCTTCGGTATTTTAAGAACACGGAACGAAGGTAGACTCCATTTCCAAGCAATCCAGATGTGAGGCGGGCAGTCGCTGAAGTCAGGGTTGGTTTGCCATACTCTACCTCCATGCTCAGCAGCTCATCTCAGCACATGGTCTAGATTAAGTCCCATTCTCTTTTTTAAGCCATTAAACCATCATGAGCTCTTCAGTCTCCCAGTGGGCTCATCTTGGAAAATCTTGCAATAGCTCCCGTTTCTGCCAAATCATTCGGATCTTAGCTTTCAACTTGTCTTTTACCCCGGAGGTTCAGTTTCCCTGTTGGTGGAAGGATAAAGGTCTTGTATAAAGGCCTCAGGAGAGGTGTATGTAGGCTTGCTAATACTGATTTGAAGCAAAGAGAGTTTGCGTGGGGTTGTACACATGTAAAACTCAGTGCTCCAGTTCACCTCGGGGGCCACCCACAGACTCCAAAATGAATTATTTGCTCATATGTTTTCCCCACAATAAGATTCATTTGTGGGGAGGGGGTGGGGAACACAGAGACTTCGGGGCTGGTGAACTTTGCTGTTCGGACAGATGTTCAGTTTGTACTAAATCTGGTCCAAACTCACATTTGAATGCTTTTGCAGAGCTGGGCTTATGCTCTGGGAATGACCTGATCTCTTAGCTCATCCGTGCCGCATGGAGGAAGTGGTGTTCTCAGGAGTGGGATACAAATTCCTGACCCTGCCATCAGTTTTATTTTCTTAGACTAGGGCAGCCTTGGTCACTTTGTAGTACTCCGGCAGGCTGAGTGTCTTTCCTGCCAGGATTGCACGGTGTGGTTGTGACCAGCTAGCCAAGGCACGCGCGATGTGTCTAGTGGCTGGCAGCCACCTTGGCAAATAGCCCATGGGAGCTGGCCAGTGCTGGGCTCAGTTAAGGTACGTTAACACCAGAGGGTGACAATTTTGGCACGCCAGAGGAGTTCAGGGAGCTAAGACACGCAACAGAAGCTTTAACAGCACATGCACAGCCATATCTGCCTCGGCCAGGGGAAGCACTGAGACATGCACTGCGGCTGGGAGCTTTGTGCCCAGGTAGCTGTGCAAGGGGTACCCCCTGTTGTGCCTTTTCTCACGGTGATCCATCAGTCCTGCATCTTCACTGCAAGGCTTATTTTAGTGCCATGAAAATGTCCTTGGATTCATTAGCAGATGTACCATATTTTACAAACAGGTCCTTTAAAAGACTAAACTTATTGTTCAGCAAACTGCGGGTGCAGCCTTTCGAGTCCATGTTAAACAAGCAGCTGCTGAGCAAGACAGAAGGGAGTCAGAAATTAGTAAAATCTTTTCTAGACTAAACGGTAAAATGCTGCATAGGAGATCTGTCATCTAATAAATACACCTGTTGAATGAAGGGTTAAGCAAAGAGAAGGAAGGAAAACGTTGCCCAAGGCCACCCTAGGCTGGCTGCCGGCTGCTGTTCGAGCTGCACACACAGACAGGAGAGGTGTATTTGTGCAGCAGAGAAGGGAGGGAAAGGATGTGTGGGAGAAAGGCTCATGCCACTCAAACGTGACCTGCAGTAGCCCCAGTCTCGCTCCGAGAGCCCATTCCCTTAAACTCACGCAAACAGTCTGAGCACAGGCAGCCCCTGTGACTTTGCAGCCCGAGTTCCTGGAGGCTGGCTAGGGATTAAGTCAGTAAATAAAAACATTAACATTTTTTTAAGTCTTGGCCAAGAAGAGGAAAACAAAGCTTCATGGCCTAGCATTTTGCATGCGAGGATTAGCTGACTTCCTTCAAACACCCGCTCTTGCCAGTTCCTCTAGCTGGGTCTCTGTAGGGAGGGAGGCAGAGGGCAAGCAGCTCTGCCAGACACAGGTTCATGGTGTTGAATGCGTCCATCGCTAGTGGTGTCCCTCACTAGTCACAGAGCACCATTGCAGCCTGTCCTCACAGAAGAGATCAGAGTGCATAGAACATGTTGTGAACAGAGGGGAAAAATACTCTCAAATACTTCCAGCCCCTGATGTTGTTTAGGACATTTAAGGGCCTGTGAGAAGTTCATCATTGAGTTTCTTCTCCAGAGAAACTTGCCATCACATGCATGTCTCATCTGGTCTTTTATCCTCATGCTAGAACATGCCTTCCCGACACTTCTGCCGTGGCAATACATCCCTAAGTCTGAGTGCCCCACACAGAACATGCTGAGAAGAGGGTGCCCAGACCTGGCTGTTGATATGACATGGCACAGAAAGATTAAACTCTATGCCTTACCCCTGCACATTTCCCTGTAAAAAAATATTCCTAAAGTGCTTTGAGATCCTTGGATGAAAGGATCTGTTAATAATAATACTTTATTACTGCAAAGCTACTGCTAAAGGTCTGTCAGCTTTTCCTTTGTGATTAAATACGTTGGGGTTTACCACAGAGTTACAGAACACCTCCCCAGGCTGATACTTGGCAAACCATGTTCCAGTTCTGAGACATTTAATTTTTTATTCATTTTCTGAAAGCTTGTGTTGGCCGATTTTAAGCCTGAAAAGTGAAGAAACAGAACAAACCAAATAATACCTGAACTGTAAAATCTGCACCCTGGTGATTTACAATGAAATGACTGTCTGGATTAGACTGACTATTGTTCTAGCAACACTCCACCATTGAATGGGACAAAAAATAAATAAAAGGATAGAAGAGATATTTTCTTTTATATGAAAGGATGGAAAATCGCGGTAGCTTAGCATCCCTTCTCACCTACAGCTTCCCCCCAGGAGCAAGCATGAATCATGTGGACAGGAGCACAAATAAATCTTCATGTGGATAAACTTGTGTCTGCAATAGCCTCATCCAGCTGGTCTTCGCCAGCAGTCAGAGTGTGAAAATGCAGTAACTGTTCAGTGAGGTGAGGACTGATCACTTTTTAACTATAAGAAAATAATTTGTAAAAATGGTTTTAAAGAAAGAAATAGGTCATTCACTTTCTGGCAATACGACATGCTCTGCACAAGCACTGTGATGGTGACGTTTCCTGCGTGTGTTTGGTGGCTCTGCTCTTCAGTGCTCCCTATGGCCTGGGGCATCAGTGCAACTCAATCCATTACTCACGTTAAGCATCTTGGTTTGGATAGCCAGTTTCTGCAAGGATGACATGAGGACAAGGACTCTCACACATCCACAACCCATGTAGTGACCGTATCTGTTCATCGTTGCACTTTGCCACTCCTCTGGAGATGTGCATCAGATCGATCCAGCCACCCAGGTCACCTTCCAGCAGCTCTGGCCTGACTTTGGAGCAGCACTAGGTAGGTGATGGAAGATACTCCTCCTGCACCCTGTGGCAACTAGAAGCAATTAAATAGGATTAAACAGGAACTGAACAGGAATTGGAGAATTGTTTCTGTGGCTTTTACCAGCACTGGAGCGGAATTTGATCGTAATTGTGTCCTATTTACTGACCTGACCTGTACAGAGATAGACATCCGCATAAAATAAAGCAACTTTTTATAATCAGCTTCTAAGAAAAAGTAGCTGGGTGAGGCTGGAAAAGCAGGGCCCATGTGCAGCACTTTAGGTAACTGACTGATCAGTGCCTGGACTTGATCTGCAGAGGGACTAACCTCAGCTCAGTGACAATATCCTCATCCTCAGCCATGCTGGGACATGGCAGCTGAGAACAGGTCTTCTCCTCACACCTCAACAGCTCACACAAGTTAGTAAAGACCCATAATCATCCCTCCCTAACCCAGTCCTCAAATTTGCTGTGCACATCTTACAAAATCATCCCCATACTTCGTTCATTTCTGGGAACGCTCACCAGGGCAGTATGACTCATTTGGGACCCTTTCTGAAATTAAATATCCTCTGCAGCACATTCAGGCAATTAGATCTTGGTGATGGAGAAAAACGAAGAGAATCTCATGCCAGAGTTTTTGAAACAGCAATGTAAAAATGGAACCTCTTTGTTAACCAGAAGAAGCAGAGGGAGCATCATCCAAACTGTGAGGTACAGCCAAAGACATTGCCCTCAGAGGTATGCTGCGTTTTCTTTTTTTCTGTATGAAGGAAATGCAGTATAAGGATAATAAAGTATGATAACAAATGTGCAGTATCACTGAAGGCTCAGTGATGAATTTTTATAGAACAAGCCATTCTGCACTCATAATAAAAAATAAGTCAATTATTGTAATATTTGATGACGCTACCTTATGGGATGCTTGCCCAGACTTCATCTCTGAAAGCAGAAGATTATTTAAACTACTGTAGGGTTCAAAATGCTGTAAAATTCTTGACATCATCCTGGAAAGCCAGAGGTCAAAATTCCACTAAAGCAGAAAGCGCATGAGACAAAGTGGCCACTTCAGCAATCGTCATTCGGGATGATATCAAAATAGAGATGAAAGAAAGTCCAAATTAATTGTAATGTATTGCACAACACATTTCCATAATGAGCATTCTCTACATTCTTGCAAGACAAGCTGCTCTTGAACTGTAATACTGGAGGAGTGAAAGGCTTCAATATTTCTTTTTAAAATCAATGATTCTTTATGTTGCTGGCATGCTTGGAATAACCCAATAGAAAATGGGGCAAATATGATGGAAGTAGCAAAGCTAATGACTCCAGGAGTCAAGAAAAGCAAAGCAGCAAAATGAGAGAGAAAACTGAAAATTCAGTCTTTGGGAAAGGTGTCCAAGAAGGTGATATGGTCAGCATCAAAGCACTGAGCTGACAACGTCTGCTGAAGCCTGGAGTTTAAAATCGCTTTGCCAACAAACTGCAGCTTGCAGCAGAGACGCTGCCAGAAGAAAAACCTCAGGCAGAACAGGTAAAGCACCTTATTTCTGTAAAGGATGGAAATAACCCAAACAAACTGAGTCTGTCTCTAGCTATAAAATTATAATGAAATGTAAAGAAACACACTCATCCTACTAGACTATGTGCAGCTGGGATGCTGCGGTGACTCTTGGAGTGCAGTGATTTCTGCCAGAACATGAACCACAAATCCTGCTGTTTCAACTGAAAAATGGATGCCTTTAAATGCATTGGACTTACACTGAATCTGCTAAAATGGCAATAAAAATTTGTCAGTATGAACAAACTGAGCATGCACAGTGCTTGATTAAAAACGTCACCTTGAAACATCAAACATCTTCTCTTTTTCCTGAATCCTCTCTAAGAATGATGAAAAAAAAGGGAGAAAATGCTGAGAAAAACAGATGGACACACACTGTGTCTTACACATACATCCAGATTACGTTCTTCAGCAAAAAGGCAAAACTTCTTCTAATCAAACCAAGTATGTAATTGGAAATGCTTCAGTCAGAAATTGAAAATAATGATGTTTTATACATATGTAAAATCAAAGTTGGACACATTTCACAATGAAAGATCTGACATGAATTTGGAACTTCTTAAGGCTCACAAAATCTCCCAAGAAAAGAAGAGCAATCTGGACTTAAAAAGACTCCAGAAAAGATTAAGTTAAGTCTTGGTTCATTTAGCAGATGAGCCACATTTCAGTTAGAAAGAAAACATATTAAACGACGGGAATGTCATAAAAATGTTATGCTTCAGTTTTACTAACTGGCAGAAATTGTATTTGCAGTTACAGTAAGCTATGTGAGTGCTGAAAGAATATTTTCAGGACTCCAATTTATCCCTTCACCACAGAGGTCCAATATTACAGAGCAAATATCAGAAAACATTGCTTTAGTTTTCTCAAATAAATGATTCAGAAGAAGCATGTTTGTTCAACAACATTAGAGCATTAGAGTATATTCTGCAAAATTACCATACAAGAATGAGTGATCAAAAGGAAGATTCAATTTTAAACTTCAACTTTTTATTTATACTTCTATTAGGATTAAAACCAACCTGAAGGTATAACCAAATCCTAAGTTTTTATTTTATTTTTCATATCATGAACCAAAGCAAGAAAAAGAAACCAAAAGCAAGGTAGAACGAAATAAAGCCTTGCTTGACTTCTGGATGTAAGCCCTCCAAGGCTCCCCAAATCCTGCAGTCCTGCACAGTGAGACCACAGAAGCTTTGCCGCAGCTGTGCTTACTATTGTCCACACTGGGAGGTTCACGAAGACCAGCACAGCTTCAGGTCAAAACGCAGCTTTGCACAGATGAGCCTGCTCAAGAGCAGTGCAAAGCTGCGTGAAAGGTCCTCACTCACACTCTTCATCAGGAAAAATAACCTCTATGGTTCATTTTAGTAATTATTTTAGTAATCAACGCAATTATATGACACTAGAAACATCTAAAGAAGGAATGATAAACTAATAAGGATATTTTTTAACTGGAAACCACTTCACAGTAATTAATTCCTGGTCTGTGTTTGACCATTGTAGACTTGAAAGAGTATTTGTATCAAAGTACATGCGTTCCTTAGCACACAGACCCCACTAAGCTCATTTCCTACCCAAATGCAGTGTTCACTTTAAAAGTTAATTCCTCCCCTACGGAGGTTATGGTCTACAGTGATATTCCCTCCTTTAACGAGGGGGAATACTGCTGCGTTGGAATATTTCCATGGCCAAATTAAATTCTTGAAGTACACCCAGCATAGCCAAGAGCCCAGCTCTGCAACCTTCCTTACCTCTCTTTATGGCCTGACCTCACCACAGCAGAGTCCAGCGCATAGCTGAGAGCAAGCCACAGGGTCCAATTCTGTCCTCCGACATGCTTAAGCGAGTCTGCCTTCTCAAGGAGGGTGCTCAGGTACCACCGAAGGTGTTGTCGGACTGTACTCTTCGAAGGCTAAGAGAGTAGACTGAAGTGATGTATATTGACTCTTTCAGTTTAGCATGTCTGGTCTTTTCCTTTTTTTTTCCCCAAACCTTCTGTTTTTCAAAGTCCTCAAGAAACCTTTTAACACGAAAAACGAAATGGAAGAGAGAAGACAGAAAATCTCAGACATTAGTCTTTGGTTTGAACAAGTTTGACTATCCCTTAATGATAGATAAAATGATAAAATACTAACCACTGATGATAAAGGAAAGTAAGGCTTTCTTAGCTGAGAGAAAGAATGAAAGTATATTTAGGAGAAGCAAGGGGTTCTGTAAATAGAATAAATGATGCACAGTTTGTTTGAGAGAGTTTTCAACACACTACACAAATTAAACATTTCCAAAAATTCTGTTTGGCTTACGTAACAGGGTGGTATTGTGGGCTCTCAAAATGACCTTTCACATTTAGAAAACAAAGTCTGTATATATAATGGAAAAATGTGCCTTGATAAACATAAGGTACTTTGTTGACTGTGGTTGAAAACTGACTGTTGAAGTAATCTCACATGGACACAAAATGAGCCCTTGTTTTATTTATTTTTTTATTTTACTTCTTTAGCAAGGTCACAGCTTTATAGACATCGCACGGAGAAAATGGAAACTTGTACCTCATCACACCGGTAAGCCGAATCCAGCATAGCTCTCTGACATGCTCCCTGGCCAGCTCGATCACAGTTTTCACCGATGCATCTGTAGAGGAATAAGTGTTCTCATCTGAAGACTTTGGACATAGTGTTCGAGTGTTGTTGGACCCACCTCAATGAGAGTCTGCAGAGGAGACACAGCCCACTCCACCCTCACCTCTCCCAGCCCTGAGCTCCCAGCCCATAAGCCTATCTCATTCAAAACTTCTGACATTCATCCTAGGTAGGCTAAAGAAATGTTTGGGGTTTTTGAGTATCTCAGCTTCTTCTTACTTGGTAGAGGCAGAGGAAGCTTTCCATATGCACAAAACCCCCAGTTCAGCTGACTGATCTGGCCCTTCTCTGGCAGAATAACAGTTCAGGAGTCACAACTCATAAAGAAGGACACCTTGCCTGACACCCTCAGTGCTGCTCCATCCCCACGCTTAGAGACCCTTTATCAAAGGTGTTGCATTTAGCTCTTGGCCTGGAAAGTAAAGGTTCTTGTTTCTTCCCACAATTTAGTCATGCTCCCTGATGGTTTCTGTGCTCTTTCTCATGTTTTGTAAAACCTACTACCTTTTGAGTCATTTCTCTTTCCTCCTGTCTACAGCAGCCCTTCCCCTTCTCCTTTACTGCCCTCAATGCACTGATACGCTTTAGGGAAGGAATGGCCAGCACACCTCCTTTTGCTCTGCTGTAACCTCGTAATCGTGGCTCTGACTCGCTGCAGTATTCAGGTCCCAGGTTTTCCCAACGCACAGAAGTCCTCTCCTTCTCCGGTGCAACGTGGGGCAGGGCACTGCACAAAGAACCACATGTTCAGCCCTCGGCTTTATGAGTAGTTTGCCTCTCTGTCTCCATATCGGTGAATGACCACCTTTGTAAAACACACAGATGTCTGCCAGTGAAAAACATTGCAGGTAAGGGAGGAAGAATCACCGTTGACTTACTTGCAGTTCTCGGGGGAGGAAGGTCCTATCTGAAGTGGGTTTAAGTTCCTGCATTCTCTAAGGTTGGGGTTGGTTTCCCTCTGTGGCAGTAACAATGCCTACTCAACAGGATCCACTGTGCCATTCACTATTTTATTATTAAATTACAGACCTAGACACGCTTGAAATACAAACTGATTAGATCAAACGCCACTTGCTTAGCACATCACCATGGCAACTCCCCTTTCTCCATCTGCTTATTTACGATGATGATGGCCTCTGCAATAAACTTTGAAATAGATACATAGCTAGAATCAAGTCAAAACAAACTACAGAAAATGGATATCTTAACTGGCAGCAAGCAAGCCAAACGTCCTGTGCCTAAAAAAAAAAAAGTTGTGGCCACCAGAACTAGCACATAGCAGAATTTAAGCGCATGCGTAAATGCAGGTGACAAAATCCCCAGCCACTTACTGTGTTACCCTAAAATCCACAGATACTTCAGGATATTTTTGCTTTAAAATTCTCCAGATATCCAGAGTTTTCACATGCTCCAGTGGCTTCCAGTACGGTCTGACTGGACAGCACAGTACTAGTGGTGATAGTACATAAACACTTCCCAGAGGAATGTCTACTTGGAAAATACTAACAAAAGCTACATCACTTCAACTCATTGCAGTCATTCACTTAGTCTCTCCTTAGCTCCATGAATCACTCCCAGCTGATTGTGAAAACACCTCATTATCACGTGAAACTAGACAGGCTTCTCACAGCCAACCTGGTAGAAACCTCTCAAAGGTGCCCACATTCTTCTGTGAACGAGGGAAGTGAACAGTTATCTCCTCCAAGAGGCACTGACAGATCATTAAGGACTTCTGTGCATTGCAAGAACAACTATAAGTATAGGTAAACGCCAAAGTTTGCATTTGAGCCTTGATCCCTGTGATCCGCAGAGGGAAATTGGCACCATCAGAGGTGATCCATCACCTTTCTGAAATGCCCTCCTAAGCACACAGGGAATTCAGCAATACAAGAGGTGGAACCCACCCTAAACCATCAAGCATTCGTGCCTAAATGGTTCCCAGAATCAGATCACTGAGATGTTGCACACGCAGTGTTACCCTAGGTGCTTTCTGCTCCATGAGCAGCAATTACACATACACCATTCTTTGTGGGACCGTCCCTAGGTGACAGTGTCAGAGCTACAGAACACATTGAGTGGTGAGGTCTCCCACGCCGGTTCCCTTCTCTGCTAGTTCTCAGCCCCTGGTAGAGGCGTAGCAGCTGGCCACACGCGGATCCTGACCTGTCTGACAAAACACAAGCGTGCTGGAGGGCAGCCTCCTCCCTCTTTCAGCTCAGTGGGGAGAAGACAGTTATCCTTTTTCAGAAGAACTTCAATGATTAAAATCTCAGACTCCCCTTTTTTTTCAACTTTTAATGTTGGCATCATGACCTTACCCAGGGATGCAGATGCTAGGAAGGAGCCACCCAAGCAGACAGCCTGTGACTGAGATGGTTATACAGGAGCAAGAAGGTAGCAGGTAGACCAAAGCCTTGAAAATAAGAACAAGCAGTATTTTCTGTGTTTTAAAGAAAACGTAAGAACTGCAAGATCTCATCCAAAACACGTACATGGTAGGTTCAATGCCCTGAAACACAGCTCCCGCATGCTGTTCTCCTTTATGTTCATGGACCTTTCCCCAAAGCCCAAATTTCTGTGTATTTGTACTGATGCACATGGTTCCGGACAAGGCTGCTCTTGGGACATATGCCCACATAGGCAGGCAAACAAGGATCCTCACAATCAAAGAAAAGCATTCACAATTTGTCCGTCTTTATTTCACTGTTTATAAATACCCAGTTAGGAATTAGGGGAAAACCACTGTGTGGTTTAAGTAGCCAGTCTTCTACCACAAAAGATGAATAGTGAATAGCTGGAGTGAATGATTCCCGGAAAACTCATAGTCTGAAAATGGTTTGTCTGTGTTATTCAGCAAATGCTGAAGCAAACAGAAGTCAGAACATGACCAGAGGATGGATTAAACTGATCAGAGCATTTATTCACAATTAAATATTTATCATACACTAAATATATATAGATACATGTGTACATTGGGGGGGTATTTACACACCTCACACTCTTGTGCAAGCATAAACAAGCCAGAGCACTGACAGCAGTGTATCATCTATCAGATGATAATGAGCAACGCTAATGGGAGTGCAGGAATTGGCTATCCGTAGGTGTCGTAGTGCAACACTCCTACATCAACTACATTTTACCTTCTTGTTTCGTCTGTCCCATATGCTACAAGCATGTTACAGGCATGATCGGTACTCATAATGAAAACCTGACTGCTATGCATTAGCAAGGCACCTGAGTGTGAAAAAACAGCAAGACCTGACAAACTTCATCACACTGTTCCTTAGCTGGGATGATTTTGAGCCTGAGAGCTGAGATGGAGAATCATCGCAAGAACACTGCCACCGAAATTTCCAGGCCAAGAGACTGTCAGAGATGTTACCTACAAGGAATCCTGCCTCCTGTCTTACAGATGTTCTCCTCTTGCTGCAGTGATTTATCAGCTCTCAAAAGTCATCTGGGACGATCATCCACATAACAATCTCTTCAGGGGTACCATATGTATTACAAGACTCCTGGTTGCCAAAGCCTTTGTGACAGTGTGACAGTCCTGAGTGAGAAGTCATTATAGGGTCAACCACAAACAATTCAAATGTATTTCTTTTCCCATTAAGACATACTTACTAGGTCACCAAGCCCTGCCAAACTCTGGTAGAAACAGGTGAAAAGTGGATTTTTTTTTTTCAACTGCCAACTGGAAAGAAGTATTTGGGGCTGATTTGATTTTTTCATTTTTAAATATAGTCTGATTTCAAAATGCAAATATAGTTTTTAAACAAAACCTCAAGATGTTTTCCAGACCTTCTCCCCACTTTTTATCAAAATGATTTATCAAACTTGACTCAAATTGATTCAATTGCTCTAAAACTGCTGTGAATTTATGTATTAACTAAAAATATTTTCTGCTCAGCTCCATCCAAAGCACGTATAACACTCGTAAGAACTGGTGGGGGAAACTGTGACTGGAATACAGAAATATTTAAACATCCAATGCAAATAAAGTGCAAATGTAATGGCCTCACTACTACAGAAATGTCTTGGCATGTTTCCACCTGGAGCCAGCGAGATGATTAACTGGCCACATGCACTAATTATTTGAGGTTGACATTTACATCAGCACTGTGCAAACTGGGTGCCATTCTGCTCGCAAAAAAACTACTCAACTGAAACCTGGAGACTGGATCTTCTGTGCTTGGGAAAACCTGAAATAAGGTACAGAAAAATGAGCCACTGGGACTTCTGAGCAGAGGTTTGGACAGACTTAAAGAAGTCAACAGCCTGGCCAGGGAAAGCCTTTGCTGTTCTGGCTGCAATAGCTCCCAGAGGACTTCCCCAGAGCAGGAGTCACTTGCACAGGAACTCCCATCATTTCTGTCCCGCTGGAAACTTCTCTAAGAACCTTCTCCCTTGGGACTCAGATGGGAAAACACACAGCTGACTGCAGGATACCTACAGATGTCTTTACATTTGGAGGAGCATCTGTGTAGTGGTGGTAGATGAGCACAACGCCAAATCCAGTCAAATGCCTGTTTCTGACTGTGTTGTCTATTGTTCTGCAACTGGTGCACAAGCAATTCACAATATATGTTTACATACAGTGGTGAGCTCTCCTCTCTTAGCAAGAACTGGAAGTAATTCCCCAGAAGTCAACATAAAAGTTGCATGCCAGGAGGTCTGGAAGAATACATATGAAGAAAAGCCAATTAGTTGCTGTATAATGATAAGACGCAGCTACAACAGAAATGCAAGTGTTTTGCAGAAAAAATCTGCACAAACACAAAAGACAGGCTTCTCCCAAATCTCTTTGACATCCAGAGGCCAAATTCTGCTCCAAGTCTGAGTGAATAAGGTGTAAGTCTACTAAGGTAAGTAAAGGTTCAGCACCTCCAATATTTGGCATTGGAGCACCTTTGGTTAGAGTCCTGTGCCACGAGGAGTGCTGCTAAGCAAGCAAGGACACAGTTCTCGCTTACATATTTCTTCCTATATATGTCTTCAGACAGCATCTAAATTTGCATCCCTCCCCTGGATGGAAACAAACAGGTTTGCTCTTCATCCATGTTTGGAGTAGGCAGAGCAGGATCAGGCCTGAGCTTTTGCTGAAAGGTACCTGTTGGCCTGGTTCTCCTACACATACCGACAGCAAAAACTATGTCAAAGCTTAGCTTAAAGGTTGTTTGACTTGAAGACAACCTATAAGCCCAGTTTCAGTTACAGGAGTACTCAGGGGCTCTAGGAAGACTTGCTGTTCACTGCCTCTTGTCACAGATCCCCATCAGCTGTGGCTGAGCTTTATCTGTTCTCTGTTTACTATTTGCATGTTTTAAAACAAGAGGAAAACAACCGCCAAGAAAATCCTGGCACATTTTCAGCGTGTCACAGCCACTCTATAAATAATGTAAAATTAATGTTTTCTTTTTTTTTTCTTTCATCTGCCTTTTCCTGTGTATTTCAGGCAGCAAATGAGATCAGTAGCAGCTTTGTCAAACGTATTTTTTTCTTACAAAGTGTTCAGTTCCTTTCAGAGCCTATCCAGTCAAGTTCCTGCCAAGGGCTGACAATAAACTCAGATTTCCTGGTGCTGTTGAGCATTCCGGTGCCTGCGGGGACGGGATGGAGTGCTTGTTCCTGTATCAGTGCATCGTTTCGTGAAACAAAAGAATGAACGGGTTAAAAAAAGAGTATGAGTCAAGTGCAAGCTTTTGTAACTGTTCGTTTAAACGTGCAAGAAGGGGAAAAGAGACTCTTAAGGTGTCCCGGGCAGGAAAGCTTCTCAGCCCACTAGATGGTGCTAGAAAATAACGTTCGGGCCGGGAGCGCGGCTCCGCCGACCGGCCCCGCCTGCTGCTGGCTCGGCCGAGTGCTGAGGGCGCGCTGTGGGATCAGCTGGAAGGCAGAAGGCTGCCTGCTCGGATGCGAGCTCAGTCTGGGCTGCGTGGTGTATAGGTGTGCCCTGAAAGAGAGGGGTTAGTTCAGGTGTAGTTCGGTGCCTCGGCGTGTGCCCAGCGGCAGGGCCTCCCATGGGCTCTGGGGCTGAGTGTGTCCCGCTCCTCACACACGGGCTGTGCATTATTCCTCTCCATTTTGCGGTCCAAGAAAATCAGAGTCAGGAGGCCCTGGTGTACGAAAAACATGGGTGACACGAGTGATGCCTGCGGCTGCCCCAGGCTGGGTAACCAGCACTGAGGCAGGTGGTGGCCGGCAGAGCATCGCTTGAGCGAAGAGCAGTCAGGGATGTACCAAGGCCTGGGAGCCCCAGAACCCAGGTGGGGTGGGGAGAAGGGGACATCTTCCTCTCCGGCAGGGCCACCAAGGGAGTGAGCGGGACCCGTGAGGGAACAGCACCCAGCAGACTGAGGACATCCAGCAGTGTAATGCTTTCTCAAATATTTTAACAAAATAAAATTTTGTGAATTTCATTTTCACTTGAAAAGTTTGATCTTTGTGAAGGCATGCGCTTAGTACAAAACAATTCTCACTCGTGTAGTTAACACAGGGCGCTGCTTTCTCATGGGTACACAAGGAGGTACCACAGCAACTCTCATTTCTAAATGTTTCTTACCTAATTCTAGCTTGCTCTTTTTTTTACCTCCTGCTTGTGCAATTTTCAATTAATTGCAGAAATAAATCACTCTTGCTAGTGGACATAACATGCTGGATTCAGACGCAGACCATAATTCACCAAGTCGTATCCTGGGCTGTATCAAAAGAAGTGTGACCAGCAGGTCGAGGGAAGTGATTCTGCCCCTCTACTCAGCTCTCGTGAGACCCCACCTAGAATACTGTGTTCAGCTCTGGAGTCCCCAGCATAAGGACATGGAGCTACTGGAGCGGGTCCAGAGGAGGGCCACGAAGATGATCCGAGGGCTGGAGCACCTCTGCTATGAAGACAGGCTGAGAGAGTTGGGGCTGTTCAGCCTGGAGAAGAGAACGCTCCGGGGTGATCTTATAGCAGCTTTCCAGTACCTAAAGGGGGCCTACAGGAAAGCTGGAGAGGGACTTTTTACAAGGGTGTGTAGTGATAGGACAAGGGCTAATGGATTTAAACTGAAAGAGGGGAGATTTAGATTAGATATAAGGAAGAAATTTTTTACATTGAGGGTGGTGAGGCAGTGGAACAGGTTGCCCAGAGAAGTTGTGGATGCCCCATCCCTGGAAGTGTTTAAGGTCAGGCTGGATGAGGCTTTGGGCAACCTGGTGTAGTGGAGGATTTCTCTGCCCATGGCAGGGGGGTTGGAACTAGATGATCTTTAAGGTCCCTTCCAACCCTAACCATTCTATGATTCTATGATTCTATGATTACTCCATCTGATGAAAGAGTTTCCCTGATACTCATGATTGGCAGCGAGATCAATTTCTAGCCCTATTTGCCAGTGTTTTTCACATTGTGCAAAGAATATTCAAAGCCAGAATACAATGCTCTCACATAGCCACAGGAAAATGACAGACATGGGATATAAGACAAGGTATAAGTGAGGAATCTGGTCCCCAAAGCTGTGATCTTGTGTAGTCAGGAAAAGCTTTCTGGGTAGAAAGCAGAGCCATAGGTCAGATCGATTTCTGCAGCAGTCACACAAAGGCCAGTTGAGGTCAGGTCAGCTGCAATAACCAGATATTTCCATGCCGGAGCACTGGGTAACGTGGTCCTGGCACATCCCCGTTCCAAACACATGGCCAGTATTTGCTATTACAAATCATTTATTAAAGTTTGGCCAATCACAACAGCAAATTTGTACGCATGTGAAGATCTCTGTATTTTGCCAAAAGTAGCTCATGCATGAAAAATATTACATAAACTTTCTGAACATATATCAAAATAAATATTACAAATTACAGGAAATATGCTAAAATGACTCCCATTAAAGTTTCGGGATTTGTTTAGGATTACTCTGATGGTTATAAAAGTGTCTCCTCTCATATCCTTCAGTCGAAGGAACAGCTTTGCCTTGGTCATTCTCTCCCCTTAAAAACATGCCAGATTATGCTTATATCCAGCAGAACTCCTAAAGGCACAGCACAAAGTCTAGACACCTGCACTTGTCTAGAATAAGTACACTGCTGAGCTGGATCCCTCCAGGTCAGAAAAATCTTCTGTGCCAATTTTCCAGTGCTGATTGATGCTGCCCCTCCACGCTACGCAGAGCTGAGCCTTCGAGTCACCATCTGCAGCGGTCACTGTGTGTCCACGAGTCGCGCCAGTGCTATAAATGCAGGTGTCAACACCCTTCACAGAGTACGATGACAGCAGGACTTGAACTTCCACTGTATGTGGCAAAGAGGGATGAAGTCACGTATTTGCTTCACTTGATGCCTCCTGACCTGCCCTTGCTACAGCTCTGGCTATTCTCACTTCACAGCGCGACAGTGACTGCAGTATCATGACATGCCTATGGTGCTTATGGTCCTTCTCAAATCTGCCTCTTACTCTGCAGCATGGACATGGCAGGGCTTCACCTCACAACCTAACACACCTACATTCAGCTGTGAGCTGAATTGCACCCATAAAACCAGACACAAACTTCTCTTGGTTAGTGGCAGAGAATCCTTTGACTTCAAAGGGTTGGGGATTTTGCCCCAAGATTGATGAAAATGCTGTGATGTTCGCAGGTTGAAACCTGGTATACTACAGTCACAGCTCACTGAAAGTCAACGAAAAAGTGTTTGAAAACATTCAATAAGCCCTAAGTCTACCCTGACAAGAATAATTTGTTCAGCTCTGGTCAATCTTTCACAAGAAGTGATGCAGAGATAGTGGGAACTGAAAGACAGGAAATGAAAATGATGACAGAGGTAGAAAAAAGAGCCATGGGAAACACTGGAACTGTGTAACTCAATGAAATGGAAAAGTTACATGTTTAAGGATAATTTTAAAATGAACAAAAGAAAGGAGTTTTTATATCACGTTATCTCTGGCACTTATTGCCTCATGATTTCATTGAAGCCAAGCACATATCAGGTTTCCAAGAGGGCTTAGATATGGATAAACTAGATCCATATGAAGACATATATTGTTAGAATGGGAAAAGGGGGGGGGGAAATCCTTTTTTTTAAACGATAAACTCTTATCAGTCAGTCAGATTATTCCATAACTGCCTATTACAGGACTTTTTGTACTTCCCATAAAGCACCAATTATTTGGCATGGAAATACGTTGATTCTGTCACCATGGTCGCTCTCTTGGAGAGAAAGAGGGCAGGAGAAGGAAGGAATGAAGAAACCTGCCCTAAAGTTATGCAGAACCAGTCAAGCAGACTTTGGGGGGGCCATCCCAATGAGCTCCTATGGCAGACAGCCTTGAGGAATCCCAGCTCGCCACATCCCATCGCCATCAGGCTCGTGTGGGTGGGAGGCTACCACAGAAAAGTCCAGTGTGCCCAGAATAACTCAGCAAGGAGCCAGCACACAAAGTTTAAATAACTCACCCAAGGTCACAGAGCAAATCAATGGAAAACCTGGGGCTCCGGGATCCCTGCCTCCTGCTGTGTCCTTTAGCTGAGGCTGCCTACCTCCTGCCACGCAAACGCAGCTAATAAAAAGACGGGTGAGCACTGCGTGGGGCTCTTTCTCCCCAAACGCTATCAAATACGCCGCTTATCTCTCCCTGCCCGTCTCGTACAGCACATTAAACAACCCCCCACCCCCCCGTTATGCCCAGCCGTCCGTTTTCGTGTCCCCCCCCTCCCCGCCACGCCGTGCGCTCACACGTGGGAGAAAACCACCCGGAGCCACGCCGCCCTCCTCGCCCCCGCAGCTCCGTACGGCCCAGCGTCACCCCGCACTCTCCGTGCCGAGGGGCCGGCGCCAAGGCCGGGAGGAGCGGGCGGAGCGTTCCCGAAGGCCGAGGACGCGCTGCCACCTGCCGACGGCGCGGCGGGAAGCGCGGGGCCGCGGGGAAGGGGCGAGGGGGGCACGGCGGGCTGGGGTGCTGAAGGGCTTGCGGCGGGCTGGGGTGTTGAAGGGCTTGCGGCGGGCCGGGGTGCCGAAGGGCTTGCAGCCCCCTGTGCAGGGCGGGCGGCTGCCCCCCGGCAGCTGGTTACCCATCGCCGTGGCTCAACGCCCTGATCTCTCCGGGCGATGCAGAACATCCCCGGCATAAAGAAACAAATCCCCCCAATTTCTCTGTAAAAGCCTCCCACGACGTGAACGGGCTGCTCTGGCCGCCACAGCACGGCACCATTGCCGGCACCGCTCCCAAACTCCCCGCGGTGGGACAGACCCCGACCAAAGTCAGGAGTCCGAGGGCAGAGACTCTCCCGCCCTCCCAAACCACTGCGTGGAAAACCACTGGGGAAGGGGGGGGGCGGGGGGGGGGGGGAGCTGGTGCCCACGTGAGAGCAGAGCTATGTTCAGAAATCCCCAAGATTCACTTTCACTTCAGAAAGTGAAGAGAGAAGACAACCCCTAACAGAAGGAACACGTGGTGGTATTTACCAAATGCAAGTGGAAGACGGAAGCTGGGCGCTGGGAAATAAGCCGGGCCAGTGCTGGGATGCTGCAAAACAAGGAGTCGGGCCTGCCTCCCTCCATGACCTAAAACTCTCTGAGGAACCACAAAGTTTCCTAATATAAGTATGAGGATGATGAGGTTATTTTCCAGCCTCTGACAGCTTAAGGCACACAGACTTCACAGCAGCGGACCTATCTCGCAGCTATTGGGACTAGGTTATTTTTAATGAAAAGCAAAATTTTCATAAATATTTGCTGACTCCAAGAGTTGGGGAGTCTGAAAAAACAAGTTATTGCAGAATTTGAGGTAATTTGCAAGCATTAGTGTTGATACGACATAAATAGAGAAGTACTGTTATTTAAAGAGGAAGGAAAGTCGTATGAAGTGTTTTAGAGGAGGGTTTAAGTGTCTTTAAATATAATAACTAATTTCCCCATCTGAGGACTTTCACTCCATAGTTACAAAAGACAAGGTTTTTTGCTGATAACGTTAAATAAGCAGACACTAAATTTTATTTTATCTCCAAAATAAATTAATTCGAGTTAGAGATTTGTAAGGGTTTTTTACTGAAAGCATTAGCAATGTTTAGTTTTGTAAATGCAAGTATACAAAAGTGACGCACAAGCATCCTTGCAAAACCAATTCCCAAACCCAGATTGCCTGGATGGTGAGTTCACCTATGCAAAAAATGTCAATACGCTGTTCCCACAAGATTCAGCATGAAAACCACTGGAGAGCCTTCCATCCTCCCAGTGCCAGCTCATCCCTACCTCAATCCCAAGCAAAAATCTCAATGGCAAATGTATGATTTTCACTTAGTCCTAAATAGAAGGAAACCATTTTTGCTCAAACTATGAAAAAAACTAGCCACTCTCCCCCAAACCTCAGGAAATGTCAGTCTGAAAGATTCAGCAAGGTAAAGTTTGTAAAAACGTGCACGTATTTAAGAGCCACTTCTAGAATCAGCTGCTAACGACAGACTTAGAGGCCCTTAAACTGACACGGTTACAGAAAATATTAATAGTGAAAAAATATAAAAACCGCAAGTGACTGAGGACTCTTTTCATCGGAAACCACTGCAAGCTCAAGCTTTTGCTAAGGTACCAGTGGTAAGTAAGTGGTTTGTGTATGACTTTTATTGAGATACAAGTTCCAGGCTTGTAGAAGACAGGACCAGCAGTTTATACTTCAAGGAAATGACATTGTATACTGATGATTATTTTTATAGGTCTTGTTGTTGTTATTGAAAGATGAAAGCGCCTATCTTTATGTAGTTTCCTCTATCAACTAGTTGTAAACACTATTTGATTTTCCAAATCCTTTTCAGTCAAATGTTATTTAATAAGGACTGTGGCATATACAGAGCAGAGCAGCCAAAGAGCATTTTTTAATTTGCAGGCTGAGGGAAGCTGTATTATAGCCAGGCAGGGAGGAACTTCCTGGCCATTTTTTATAAACTAATAAAGTTTTTTGAGAGGGCGGCTAATCTTCTCCTTACTGCATCGTTTCTCTTCACCTTTTGCCAACAAAAGCAAAGCTGGCTCTGCTCAGCCTTCAAAATCCTTTGTCAGATGAAGGCAAGAGACAGCAGGATATGTTGCATATACGTTTCAGTCCTTGCACCATTGTCAAGGAAGTGATATGAGCTTCTGGGAAATCCATAGTTCCTCTTTAGTATGTTAACAGGTTAACAGTGTTGCGCAGACTGGATCTGCCTGTGCAAGCAAGGTGATCTTTATATGGCTGGGTAGTGATAATAACAACTGATGGGATAAGTTCTGATTCCTTCTGGGCATATTATCTTTCCATCTGAGCCATAAGCACAGGTATTGACTTAATTTTTCCTTACTGGCATGCTTTTGTTACAGAAGACCAATTCATCCAGCAAATTCCATTTATAGGAGTTTGTATGTCTTCATGTTTGCTCAAAACACACTGTACACTACTTTTCCTTCATAAAAATTTAAAGTTTGACAACGAGCGTTCTGATAAAATCCTGTCCTTACTAAGTGCTGAAGAAGTCTTTGAAAACTTGGAAGTCCCAAGTGATGCAATGTTTTTCCTTTTGTTTTCTGCCTGTGAAGAATCACTTGGTTGCAGCAGGGTTTTGGCAGGGGGTCCTCCAAGAAGGTCCCTGGGTGCTGTCCACCCTCCTGGCTGCCGCGCGTGGAGTGAGTGGCCCACACTGCACATCATAGCCCTGCAGCAGGATGGATGCAGAGCGGGGACCACGATGTGTGCCACTAGTGAGAAAAGTCAGACTGACTTCTTATGCCATTTTTTGGCCTTTCCATCCTCTCCTAGGGCATGTGCTCTAAAAACCAGTTATATCATAGCACAAGAAAGTACTGCAGCCCTGCAAGATGCCTGCACAGCTCCATTGTTCTGCAAGCAGAAGGATTAATTAGACTATTTCTGTGTGCCAGGAGGGGACGAGCCAGTGACAGCCCAGTTGTCTCCTTACCAACAAGAACTGAATCAATACTCAAAGAAGGATTTGGATTTTTTTTTTTTTTTCTGATCACAAATTCTCCAGAAGCAGCTAATTGGTGGGGAAAGGGTATTTTCTCATATCTTGAGGTTCTTGGCCAAATGTTGGAGGAGGGATCCTGAATAATTTTTGGTCTGTAGGGTTTTTTCCCATGTATTTCAGAATGAATACACCATGTCCGAGCTTTTGATCTCTTCGGGCAAAACAGCAACAGTCAACATGTGTGTTTTGAGAGATTTCAAAGATTTTGGAAAGAGATTTCAGTGGTAAATGGGTTGTGGTTTTTGAGTGCGAAGCTATCTTTTTACAACCCTTCTGCACTGCTGGCTTGAAATGCACTGGAAATCCCCTGCACCTATTGGGCATTTTTTGGTCATGAACTCATTTTCTAAAATACTGCTTCAAAGTGATGCACAAACTAAGAACAATCCAAAAGACCTTGTTTTAAAATTCTGACTAAGATTAAAACATAAATAAATAAAACCAGTTCAGCTCTGGTAATGATGAATAAACTTTTTTTCCTTCAAATCTATATCGCTTTGTATCTCTCCTTGTTTTCAAAGGTTACTTCCCTCAGTTTGTTTATTTTAACCCCAGCTTTTATGTTTTTGTCCCTTGCCTTCCACCACAAGTGACCTCACCGGAAAGTCCAAGAAAGCCTCAACATAAAGTTTGTGAATTCTCCCAAGGCAAGAAAAAAAAAACATTACTTCCCATTTGGTTATAAAATGTGATCCCATAAATGTTCTTTCCAGTGCTGATGCTCTTAGGAAAGAGCATCAGCTCCAACTCTGGGGTAAAGTACCCGTAAACATTCTCCAAGCCTCAGCCATTAAACAAAATGTTGATTGTATTTTATATTTTCCCCCTCCCAGAGTTAAACGTGCATCATTCATTGCATTGCTTTACCAACCTTGTCACCTCTTAGTGAAACACACACTTTTCTTTTAAGAAGTCATTAAACAAACCTAGCAAATGCGAAACCTCACTTCCTGGGATGGTTTTGTGGATGTATGTCAATTAGGTCTGTCTCAGTGCACCAGAAACTGTGAGGCAGTCAGGTGTCAGGGAAGTAACCCTGGTAAAATCACAAAATCCTTGGGTTTTGAAGGCTTCTCAGAGCAAAGAGTCCACAACAAGAGCTGTGGTCTGCAGAAGAGAAAGCCAGGCCACCACTGTGGAGGGAAAACCACCCAAACCTGGACATGGTGTAAGGTCAGAGTAGATGAGAACCTTCTGAGGTGAGGTGGGCAGGGGAGAGCACAGAGATATGGGCGAACAGGCTGGACGCAGCCTGGAGAGCTGAAAGGTGGGCAGTCCAATGCACATCAGGGCAGTCCAATGCACATCAGAAGGGCCAGCCTGGACCTCTGCAGCCAGGTCACCAAGGCCACCGATGTGAAGCCTGTGCAGTCCTGAGGGCCCCTCAGGTGCCAGGAACATGCAGCAGCTGGTCTGATCTTAGCCTACAAGAGCAAACATCTACTTCCTCCTGTGCTCTGCAGAGAGGGAAACAACCCGGGAACCAGCCCAGGGCTGAGTGAGCCTGGTGAACTTCTGGGTGGTGTTATTAAAGGAGGCAAAGTCGTTTGAATGAAAGTGAGACCAAGTACCAAAGGGAGAAGTAGAAATGCTGCGTGTCAGCAGAGGTGCAGAGAGAGGAAAGTGCTGGTGGCGTTTTCACAGCATGGTGAACCAGTGGTGTGAATGTGCCCAGCATGCCTGGAGACCTCTCGGTGCCATCTGGCTACCAGCACGAGCAAGTACCCACCGCTGCACTGGGCTGGCCCTGGGGAAGTAGCAGAAAGAAGAAAATGGAATGGAAGAATAGTAGAATTAAAAGAAAATGGAACTGGGCTCTAAAATGGAAAGGAAAGCAAGCGACAGTTGTCAACGGTGCCCTTCCACATGGCACTGAGACTGCAGCGTTGGGATGGGAGGCTCAGCCGCAGTGCAGCAGACAGTTCTCCAGCTCCCCATCCTTGCCTGCTCACTCCCAAATTTATTAAATTTGATTGTGAGATTGTTTTTAAGCCAGATATAGTCCCAGACAGGAGTGAGAGGGAGACATACTCTGCACGAGGATGGGAACAAGTGCTTGGGAGGGAGCAAAGACCTCCTTGTTCCAGCTTTGCAGCAGGGACGCACTCGCATGACTCCAGCTGTGCGACACGCGCCAGGCGAGGTGGCAACCTGTGGCTGCTGCACTGCCACACAGAGGACAGAGCCACTGAGCTAGCAATGGTGCTATTTAACTTTTTTGTGTATTTTACTTTTCATCTTGTGAATCTGGATCCTCCTGCTCCTGCTGGACCAATATTTTGGGTCACCTCTTAAAAGTTTTCTGTTCAAGAAAATTCAGCTGCAGTGGATGAAATTTACATCTCTGGTGAATTGACGGGTGCTTGCCATTTTCTAATGAACAGTTTAATGAGTTTATTTTTGCACAGAGGACATTTACGTGCCCTATGGTTCGTGTTTCTTCTCTGCGTCGCATTAATTCTCGCATTTGATCACTTTAAAGGTTCGTCCTGTATTTTGTGGCAGTAAAGCTGAACTACCCACAAAAAGCTTGCAACCCCAAATTACCAGGACATTTATATCCCTAATTTAACCTGTGAAACACAAGAGAGATCGCGCTGCGCCTGGGGATTTACACTGAGCGTCGCCGACACCTGTCCCCTGGTGGGCGGGCAGAGGCGGCCCCGGCCGCAGGGCAGCTGATGGCCACCCGTCGAGCCCCCGTGCCCTCGGCCAGCCCTGCCGCCTCAGCCACCCTTTGGGCCTGCGGCATTCCCAGAGGACAGGCAGGAGCTTTTCTGAGGCAAACCCGACCGTTCACTCGCGAGGGGAAGGCGGCGGGGGCTGTCCCGCCTCCCGCTGCTCCGGCTTTTTCCTCCGTCGCGTTTTGGGTCCGGGCCGTGTGTGCCCCTCACAAGGAGGTCACTAGATGGCGACAGAAGTTTTCAAACCGAGCTGGAGTCTCCGGAGGGCTCGCACAACGCTGAGGGATGGGGGTTTCAGGCGTTAACGCCCCAAAACCTCTCCCAGCACCAGGGGGAACGAGGCTGACTTTGGTCGCATCGCTCCTGCCCTCCGCTAGATCGGCAAAGTCATCAGCCGGAGAGGGAAGGGAAGGGCTGGGGCACCGCCTTAGTGCTGCCCTGCCGCTCAAAGCGATCCCGACCTCCTGGCTGCATGTAACCCTGTGGGGCACAAACTATCGCATGGGCTGCTGATGGGCCTCGTTAGCTCCCCTTTCCTTCCCGGAGAGGCAATAAGCCACATTACGCTGTGCCCTCATTTCGAGGCAAGAATCCAGCACACTGGGCTGGAGATAGAGTTGGGCAGCTGGAGAGCTTCTGTCTGCCAGCAGGGCAGTGGGAATGATCATGTCCCGTTGCACCCGCCGCAGCTCCTGAGCGTGGCCGAGTAACCTGAGCTTGGTCAGCAAACCAGAATAATAACACTGAGGTGCCCAGAGCTGCGTTTGCCACGTCATTCAGGAATAAAAGCATTTGGGCTCGCTCCCAGGCTGTAGCGTGCTGCCTTCTCATCACTCACCATCCCCCAGCACTGCCCCAGCACATCACCGTCCTGCACTTGGGCTTGGGCTTAATTTAATTTGATGCAAAAAGATGGAGTAAAAACCAAACCAAAACAACAACAACAAAAAACAAACAGAGGTGAAAAGAGGAGAGGCCAAGACATATTAAATTTAACTTTATATACAATAAAAGTCTTCTGCAAGGCAGTCACTTGCTTGTCATTCTGGGTGTTAAGCTACTTGCTGGGGGAGCTGGGGGAGGCATATCTCCTTATTATGTGCCACAAACGTGATTTACTTGTTTTTCTGCATAAATGACCCCTATGATCATTGCTGTCAGGAAATCTGCACAGAGTTTCAGTTCCAGCTGAATTTATAAAAGGATTGAGCAAATTGTTGGTGTTTTCTGGCCCATGATGCAAAATTATGAAGTCACAAAACAGTTAATTATTGAAACTATTTTGGAGTATTACCAAAGTTTCTAAGGCCAAGAACATCTGATTCTCATGTGTTTCTGTTTGCCCTCTGCTCTGCTACTGCTTGCTGTGCTCTGCTAGGGGAGCAGAGATGGCATCCCAAAAGTGATGGCATCCCAAAAGTGATGGCATCCTTCTGCCTCACAGCAGGGACAGCAGTAACTGTTGGGGCATTGAAACTTGTCCCTTGCTCCTCCAGACCCCATAGCACATCATCTTCAACGTCCTCTTCATGGGCTTGCAAGGCCACATTTTGATGGCCTTTACATGTGCCCACGCCCCAGATTGCCCCAGTGACTCAGGAGACGGCACACCTCACTGTGGGCCTGTCATCTTCTCCTGAGAGTCAAGGATGAATGTAGGTATGGGCAGGTCCTGGTGGTCTTTCTGCAGCATGAAAATGAGTCCTCCCAGTGCCAGGGTGAAACCATGGACAAAAGCACTTTGCCATGGGCTTCACAGTCTTGCACCACTCCCTAAATGTTGTGTGTTTTTTATACACTCTGCAGCCCCACATCACACAGTGAAAGTCTGGATGAAATTGGACACTGTGAGATATACAGAAAGAACAGGTCATGGTCTAGATGACAGCCTTTTGGTTTCTAACTACTAACTCTCAGCCAGAGGGCAGAGAGTGTATCTGCACAGCCTTCCAAATTTTCACCTTCTTAGAAGCAGGAGCAACTGACCTGTGTCTGGGGAGCCTGCAGCATAGGAGAGAGTTGCACGAGGGCTGCACTGCTACCCAAGCCAGTGAGCAACCCTTTGAGTCATGGTTGGGTCATTTTCAGCAAAAAGAATTTCTCAGTGGAGCTGAGAGCAGAGAAGATTCGTTGCCCCTTGCAAACGCTGCTCAACCACTGCAAGGCTCAGTAGGCAGGACACTGCCCTGCAGCACGCCGGGGAAACATCGGTGAGCATCTGCCATGCCGCGGCAGACAACCTGGCATGTGCCGTTATCACCAGGTTGGTATCAGCACAGCTTTGGGTCAGGCTGGTGTTCACAGGTGACAGCCCCAATAGTTGCTCTGTTTTTCCCCAGAAGTGAAAACCCAAACCACATAACTCCTCTACCCTCTGTCACCGTTCATAAGCCAGATGTCTTTCAGAAAACATACTGTTGGACTATTTGAGAGAATTTTGTAGGTTTTTCTGGTGCCATTTCTCTTTTGTTTTGGCAGTCCAAGTGTGTCAGCATCCACCAAGCATTTCACTGTGACATGGTTAAGTGCTGGAAATCCTGGAACATCACAGAAGCCATTTAATGCACATTTCTGTGTTTCCGAGGTGGTGTTATGGAAAGAGAATGAAACCACGTTGTGTCCTTCCTGCCATACCGCTTAAACTGGTAACGGGAGCAGAAAGGCAGGAGCAACGCGAAAGGGAAGCATGAAGAGGCACGGCTAGGTGGTGCGAGGGCTGTGTGTGGGACAGGAGCCATTGGTGGGGGGAGCACCGAGGAGACGAGGACAAAGCCCTTGGGGCACATCTGGTGTGGCTGCAATGACAGGGGGCTGCCTCCAAGGGCAGGACCTGGTGCTGCCGGGCACTCCCCATGGTGTTGTCTGAGGGAAGGTCAGGATTGCACCACCCGCTTCTCCAACTGGTGGAAATCCCTCACAAAGCCCTGCTTACCCTGACAGGCCTTGGGCTGAGATAGCAAATGGTTTTCTGCCAAAACAAGAGGCTTGGGATCAAATGCCCCCCTCTCTGCAGTCAAGGCAAGCTCCTGGTGGGGGGATTTCCCTGGGAGTTCCTCCCCAATGGACACATAATACCTGGAAAACCAGGAAAAAGAAATTCCCACAAGCTCCAATGCTGCGTTTTAGCCATTCGTAGTCAACGTCAGCGATTCATATTTGATTCCTGCAGCTGGATGGGCAGCCCCCAGCCAGGCTGGAGGCAGGTAGCCTGGCCCTCACCCCATGCCATGGCAGAAGTAACTGCAGTTGCATCAGCCTCCTCCCTTCAGGCTCCATCGAAAGTTCAGACCGATTTGGGAAGTTTTTGCTTTTTTTTTTTTCCATTGGTAGCTTAAAGGAGTAAACGTAATTCTCTTTCTTATGTCATCACCATTTTCGTGTGTGCTGAAGCTTCTGGTTTCCAGTTACCACCGAAAGCAGAAGCGAAAAGCTGCAAGAAACGCCATTCTCAGGGTATTGTAGGTTCAAGCAAAGTCAGGAGGATTTGAAAATAAAACAGAAGCATTATTAGCTAATTCGGTTTGTGCTTAGCTACAGGAAAGCCAAATTTTGACGGTTGCCTGTGCCTGTGAGCCAGCCATGTACTTTCTCCTGCCTCTGAAATACCCACTTGGTATCAGCATCCACAGCTCAGTTCCAGTTTTGCCTAGCAGAAGATGTATATGAGTAATAATGTTTTGCTATTCAGTCAGAATTCCTGTCTGAAGGTCTCAAAATAACTGCAAAATTTTTATTTTCCCGAAGTAAGAGCTGAGAAACAACAGATTCTCTGAACATTAGGCCTTACCTTACTTGTCCAAGCTTATGCTCTGGTTCTGGGATAGAGCCCAGCAATCTTGTTTCCTTAAGTAGGCAATATTTCTTCACATTTTCCTCACTAAGTGGCCGTATTTTCACATAGGTACTAACTGCCACTTTTTTGTAGTCACTCTTTTGTGCAGATTTGGTGTTAGCCACCCAGGGAGGCAGCAGCAGAGCTGAGAACAGTGCTGGAGTCCCTTAACCCGAGGTGCAGCTGTGCTGCAGCAGTTCATCTGCCTTTCCCAGCTGTCCTCCTGCTGTGCACCAAGGATGCATGGGGAGGATCAGCTCTTGCTACAGCCACTGTTTCTTCAGTCACTCAGGTATCGTGAGAAATGATGGAATAAAAGCCAAGAGAAAGGCTCTAATTTTTCTTGTTCTTGTTGCTTTTAGTCAATGCTGTGTGTGTACATTGCTGCCATGCAATGGAGATGGCCTGGAACCAGAAACTAAAGAAGAATGAAGAGATTTCAGGAAAAAATATCTGCTCAGGATAGAGAGATGAGCTCCAGATCTGGTTATCTACCTGTACACTTCTTACGAGGGAAGTTGACAAGTTTCTCTGCAGAGCAAACATGTTTGCCAAGAGCAATGACACTATGAAGGTTTGAAACTGCAAAGATCGTCTAGGAGCAGTGAGAGCCTATGGATTTTTCTTTGTTAGACCAAATGACTGTGAGCAATTCATACTGGAATAGGTCAGCACAGCTACAGCAGTGGGCTATGGAAGATGCCTGAAGTGAAGAAGTTTCAGGTGAAGTCCAGTGGAGTTTTCTGGCAGCAGAAAAGAAGTGCAAAGTCCTGGCTGCACAGTGAAAACAAACAGATGTTTCAAGACTTTGTGCTATAAGGACAATTTGGGGATGTGAGACCTTAGGGAGACATTCACTGCATGAAATCTATGTAGCTGAAAGTGTGACCTTTGGGGGTCGGACCTGGCCCAGCTGATCTCAGTTGATACTTCACATTTGGAGGGGGGGGGAGAAAAAAAAAAAAAGAATAAAAAGAGAAAAAAAAAAGAAAAAAGAAACCTTTGAAACAGATCTGGACAGGGAATTGTTCTTGCAGCCTATGACTTATGATCAGAGCAACTTCCCATTCAGCTCCAAGTTTCAACAGTTGAAAAAACTTCACTTGTCGTGCCTACTCTCACTAGAAGGGAAGAGAAAAGTAAGATAGAGTAGGAGACACAAGAAGTCTGGAGGACAGGAGAATGCATTGAGGAGAAAGGAAGTAGTTGTGCTGATAAGAACAGTTATTAAGGAAACATTGCAGTAAATGAGAGAACTGTGCCAGTTTCCGCTAAGAAATATGGTGATGTCAGACAGAAAGAAAGAACAAAAAACCTCAAGAAAACAAGAGATTTGTATGTAAATGCAGGCAGCCCAGGTACTAAAATGGAGAAGCGTCTTGATCTTTCAGTGAAAGATGTGAAATCAGCTAGTACAGAGATAACAGCAGCAGGGATGTCACCAGGGGCTGTAGGGTCTATAGCGACTAGGAAAGAGAATAGTATCATGGGAGAGGATGGAAAGCTTTCCTCACTTTGGGAATGGGAAAGCAAACAATTTTGATCTGTGTAAAAATCGATTTGTTGAACTGGTCGTAAAGAAGCACTAGCAGGGCGGTGTTAGGAATCTCTTACAAATTCCTTAAGGTCAAATTTGCATGGCGATAGCACTCTCCAGAGAGGGGATAACAATGACAGTTTTGGAGGCCAGTAGGCTATTTCCTCATGGACTTGATGCACCAAGGTGCAGGGCCAGCATCTGACATCCCTCCCTGGTGCAGAACCAGACACGTGCCCCCCACGGGACTGCGGCATGCTCGCCCACGTCTTCCAGGTGTATGGATGGCTGTGTCGCTGTTGTATGCCCAAAAGGTCTCTGTTTGGTTACATGACAGATGCACACAGGCCACATAAGAGAGAAAAAACACAGAGCCCTTGGTAGCCAGAGCAGTAGGGAATGGGCTGTGGACTGGCCAGGCAATTCCCTGTCCAGGTCTTAAGTGTTGACAAGTTTATGGGCTATACGTTATCCAAACCTCCGCCAAGCAAAAGATGCAGTGGCTGTTAGGAGAAACACCCCTCAAGAGAAAGAGAAAGGTATGGAAAGGCTCCATCCCTAAGGGGATGAGTTAGTGGCTGAGTAAGGGTTCCAGGGGTGAGCAGAAGCCTACAGGGGCTGGGAAAAGGGACTGAGGTCATGCCTTGGACTTCTCACAGCACAAGGGGAAAGTGAGAGCTGTCATGAGGCAAGCCGATTTAGTCAAAGGACATCAAAACAAACAGCAAAGTATGGGTTAAATGAAGTGGAGCTAGAACTCACTGCGGGAACTCTTCCTCTTTTGTACAAGGGCTGCTGCATGATGCCCCCGTGCTGTGCTGGAGTGTTTAGAAAACCAGCATCACTGTGCAGACATTTTCCCTGGCAGTATTTTTACTCTCAGTTTCTCCTTAGTTCTAGTTTTCCTCCAGTTTCTAGGGAAGTCTGGGCATAAAGAAAAAATAGAGAGCCTTTAGACATGATCAAGGGCTGACATCAGCTGATCAGGTGCTGGACTTCAGTTCCTATGTCCTTTTTAGGATCTGGCTCCAGACACCTTCCTCCTTTAAGCTCTCAGGAAATCCCCGAGCTAGAAGGAGTGAAAATAAAACTAGCTTAGGTTTGCCAGAGTACAAAAAAGCACCTGAAAATGTAACAGAAAAACAGAGCTTTTCTCTGCATTCAGGTGAAGTCTGAAAATGGTTTTAAAAGCAAACTTTCCCCACTGCCAGCTCATTTCGGCACTGATCTCGTGCAGAAGGAAACAGCAGCCTGAGACCGACTTTTCCAAGAAAGTTGTCAAGAGGATGCGAAATAGAAGCAGCCTCCCTCCGAGGGGTCACCTCCCTGTCCCTGCCTTCACATGGGCTGCCAGTGCCCAAGGAGGGTTGGAGGCTGGGGTGGGTGAGTCACTGGGAAGGTGAGCAGGGGAATACCAACATCTCGATGCCCATGGGTGCTCCTGGGGTGTCTCACCCAGCAGCAAGCACACACAGAACCTTCCACTTCCCAGGAGGGCACCAAAACCCATGAGGGCACCAAAAACCATGGGAACACCGATCAGCAGCCCAGGAGGGAAGGGAGCAAAGCCTGGGGCTCATTGGCTTGTGCAGAAGGATGAGAGCAGGTCTGGGATTGCAAAGGCGCATGAAGGCATGAGCAGAGATGTGGCTCCTAGGGTGGCTACCACCATGCGGGCATGGGATGGATCAGAGAGAGTAACCAGCTCCTGTGTCCTGACATAGCACTCCCCTCTACCACCAGCAGAGATGGGAGAGGATCCTCTGCCGCAGGTGTCCCAGCTCAGGGGTGCTCACAGTGCCCACACTGCCCAACCCCACTCAGCAGTCCCGCTGCACTCCTCTGCTCATTGCAGAAACCCACGTAGCTCACGTCCGTGAGGCCAGATTTCACAGCTGGTATCACTCAACTGTGGCATTCAGGTCTTCTCGCATTTCTGAAGCACTTCATCCACTGCTCTCCATCTCTCCTGCTGCAGGAAGTGGGGCAGGGCACAGGAGCTGGGTGAGTTTCTGCAAGGAGTCCCTTAGCTTGTGTCATGCAAAAAGTTAGACAGATGATAATTACTCCTTTTAGTTTTAAGGTTTCTGAATCATTTCTGCTCTCTATCTCATGTGTTTGCTCTGTTCCTTTTGCCCCACACTAAAGCTTTTTCCTCTGCCCAAGTTGGTCTGCAGCAAGGTCTGATCCCTGGAGCATCTCCACCATCCCCACAGGGACTCCACAAAACCTGGCTGTGGAAAGCACCTTGAGGGCCGGAGAACCACAGTGGAGGAAGGTGCAAAACAGGGTGTGTTGTTGTCGAAATGCCCAACTTGAATCAGGAGGAACCACATTCCCTCCCGCAGTCCCAGAGGCCCCAGCTTTGCTGTCCGGGACTGAAGTGGGCTGAGAGCTGCCTCACACGAAGTACCCAGACACACTGCTCTCCGGGCACGAGCCTTTCCTCCCCACACCTGTGAAAGGTGAGATGAGTTCCAGGAACAAATAAATAAACATTATACCATGCTTGGCTCTCAACAGTAAGGAAATAAGCCAAGGGCTCCAGCGCACATGGCTGAGAAGTCATGTACTAAGTGGGACAAAAGCAGGAAGGTACTCCGTCCCTCGCAGCACGCCTGTACAGTCAGCAGCGTGATGCCGGGAGTCAGCTACATGCCGGGAGTGAGGCCGTGGGAGTTGTGGAGGTTGTGAGTAATCCTGCGCACATCGCCCTGGGATGGAAAGCTATGTGAAGCTCATCACCAGAAGTAACACAGCTCCTTAAATGTATGTGGCTGCCTGTTGTCCTAGCAGATGCAGGACGTGCTCCATATGGGGTTTCTGAAGTGCACGGCTGGGACTATGCTACCAGCTGCCGAGGAGGAGGTGGAGATAATTAGAAGGACCCTGCCATAAACGAGTAGCTCGGAGCTCAAGTGTCTGAGCCCCAGCAGACAGCTCAGCTGCTGTGGCTGGGCTGGGGCTGGAGCGTTCCTGTTTTGCCCGCAAGCTCCGTACAGACCGCATGGGACTTGGGCAGGCACAAGGCAAGGGGCATGGTCGCATCGGCCTGGCAAAGCTGCAAGGGTCTTAGATTACCTGAGGGCAGGGTGGCACAAATCAGCCTGTTCCTTTGCGTAGAGGAAACCGGGGATTTAAACCCAGAAACACCAGCCTGCTCGGCAGGGTGCAGAGGGTGAGCAGCTGGCGAGTGTCCTGCAGAACAGCCACGTGTGTGCGAGGTGAAGGCCTGGAAGAGACTTATTTCAAACACAAGAGAAACCTCTGTGTGTGTTATGGATAAACGTAATAGGCTAATTAATGAAACTACATCCCGTGTCTCTGGTCAGCTTCTGCCTCCCCAGCGCCCCTTCGGCGCATGCATCACCCTGTGGCTTTGACTCACCAGTTGGCAGTGGAATGGCTTTGGATTAACTGTCTCATGTCCTGAGAGGAGGCAAGGTGGAGACACTGACATAGCTGGGAAAGGGGAAATAATCTTTAATCTTTCCACTCTGTATTATAGCAATACACCAGTGCTTACATATACAAATACATATACATATACATATACATATACATATACATATACATGTACATGTACATGTACATATAGAGCAATATGCCGCGCAAGAGGCAATATGCCGGGTGCCGTGCTCAGCACCGGCTGGTGTGTAGCACAGGACCCGTTCCCACAGTGGTCGGCCTCCCAGAGTACCTAACGTCTGAGCCAGCCCAGCACTGGCCGAGGGCAAGCCCAGTGTACAGGCCACCGCTGCTCTTCAGCACGTTCTGGTGACAGTGCAGCTATGCCAAGTCTTGTCCTCTGCTGAAGATTTGTGTCTTGGCTCTTCTCCCAGCAAAACCTTCCCTCGTGGAGGCTGGCAGGAGAGAGGAGAGTGACCCTTGTATCACAGCGTTAGTGCCTCAGTAGACTTTTTTTCTCAGAAAGGTACTTGAGGTCCTGGCAGTCCCTCTCCCAATGACTTTAGAGGAGAGGGAGAAGAAGATAACTGAGTCAAGCTGGGGGGAAGCATGGGGGGAGGGACAGCCCAGCCCTGTAGCACATCAAGAGTTGCCTGAATAACTTCCTTCTGTAGTTTCTCCCAGGCACAAGGAACAGTCTGGGAGAAGTGCAGGGACAGGGAGTAACAGACACTGTGTCACAAGGAGGTGGAAATTATAAAAGCTGTTCCTGAGACCTTGCAGTGCAAGGTGGTCATCTGGGAAAGGAGGTGAGGTAAGCAAGCGCAGGAGGCTCTGGGACACCAGCCGAAGATGAGGGTGCAGGCAGATGCTGAAAGGAGATGAGGTTTGCCACAGCTTGTGCACCAGCCTCTGCTCTCCATTCAAAACAGGAGTCAGCTGGCAGTGGGGTGCAGGGTGGCTCATCTTTCCCCTGCCACCTGCAGCCCTCAAAAATTCAGGTTTGCAGGGTGCAGAAGATGTCTCTAGTGCAACCCCTTCTCCGTGCAGCACCAACAGTAAAGTCACACCTGGTTGTTTGGGTTGTCCCATTCAACTCTGAAACTGTGTCCCTGTATCTGTAAAAAACCACAATTTACAAACTTAAGGCAATTGACCACATAATTAGACTTGAAATTGTGCCTGCAATATCTTATACTTAGTTGGGTGCTCTTGTTTTCAAAACTCTGGTCTGAAACTGTTATGTCACTGTAAGTGTGTGACTTCAGCTTAATAGTCACAGCCTCATGGGCCTTGGGAGAGGAGCACTCAGCAGGGAGTGTTATAAAGAGGAGTCATCCTCAACAGGCCGATATTTAATAGCTGGACATGTTTCCCTGGTGTCTAACCTCTGTCTCATTTTGTAATCTTTCAGGGGCATAGGTGATGTTACCTGAGACAACATTTACAAACACAACACTGACAATATAATTTTGGTAAAGACGATCTGTCTTCATGGCTGTTGGTACTAACTGCCCTGGTGAGAAGCTTGAATCTGTTGTGATGGCTTTTCACAGAACAGCACTATCCAGTTCACTAAAACCACTTCCTAAATATAAATAAGACCCTTCCTGATTAAAAAGGCACAATGAAGTAATACAATCATCACTATTGCAAAATCTAGAATAGTATCTACTGAAATATGAAGACTGGGCAGCAAAATATTGAAGTGTAACAGAAGGCAAATTCCCGCTTAGAACATTTGGAGTTAGATGAAGTTTGTAAGGAGCACCACATTTCCTTGCCTAAATCCAGAATTTTCCTCCTTTCCTCAGGCAGCTGAGGGATGAAAGGTCTCTGTTGCTGACCATTTCCAGCAGGCATTCCTACCACACTGGTTTCATTTCCTGTGTGTCCTGGAGATGAAAGTGGTCTAGAGGTGTGCATGTAAGTGGGCTCTTGCCCATGACCTGCTTACGGAGGGCTTCTCTGGTCCCTCCAGTCCTCTGGTGGCCAGAACATGAGGTGTGCAAGGGATGCCCAGTGCCAGGCACATGGGCCGGGCACATGTGCTAACCCTGGCTTCAAGTGAATGAATGTGCAATGCTGCCCAAGTGTCCACCTGATAAATCAGCACTGGAAGTCACCCCCCGGTCATCATGGAAGAAGGAATGATTCTGGCCTCATTTACAAATTTCATGAGGTGCAGGAGGAAATACCACGCCTCTCTTTAAGATATGCACACTCAGAGACACACCTCGAGGCCTCCTCCTTCCAGGTCATTTCTGACTTCTTATCAAATCTGCACTTGTTTGCGTGCACCACAGGGAAGGCTAAGAGAAGATGCCACCATTAACACCAGAGTCTTGCTGCAAGGCTGTAAAATAAAACCTAACTGGGGTGGTAGCTGCATAAGACAGTGCAGAAAGGAAGCCATACCTTCCTTTTTTTTAACATTATTTGGGTCGTTCCCCTTCCCTGAAATGTTGCTTTTTTGGCAAGATGAGTTATTGATGTGTCACAGCCAAAGATATTTTCATATTTCTGTGGCAGAGCCAACTTAATGTCAAAGGGTACTCCTTGCTTCCTTGAAAAGATCTTTTCTTACACCTAAAATGGTTCAGTTTTCCCTGAAAATAACCCAGTGCATACTGAAAATGGTGCTTGGTTAACTCTGCCTGAGGCAACGACACCTGGTTTTCTGTTCTTTCAAAACCACCTACCCTCAAAGCCACACAGATGCAGCATACGTGTCCCTCTGCAGCAGGTCTGCAGGGTGAGCAGGGAGCCGGTTAGACCAGACGTTACACGGGTTTTTGGACCATTTTTCGAACACATCCCTTAGCGGAAGCCTTTGCCAGCATCCCTGGTGTTGCCGTCTCTGTATGCCAGAAAGCACAGCCATGGTCCCCATGGTGCCTGGCCCTGGCGTCCTGGCGGGAACTTGCCCATCAGATGCTTCTGGGGGTCCAGGTTGTCCCTGGGCCACTGGCACCTGGGGGATGGGAGCATGGTGCCACTGGGCTGCTGTCATCCCTTCCCTGGAACATGCCCATGCTCCTGGCCATGCCCAGGGCAGTAGCCAAAACGCACCACCTCCAGGCACCTTGGTGGGAGCTCAGTGGGTAAAGGAGCTGGGATCCCCAAACAGCCTCTTCTGTGCCACTAGCGACAGCCAAGTCTCCTCCAAGCAGCAGGTGACCAAGCACAGAGGCAGAGCCATGGTGCCAGCCTCCCCCAGCATCCCCCTGTGCCTGTGCCAGAGGGTCACCAGGCTGGCTGGCACTGGGGGCTGTGCCCACGGCGATGCGCGGGGACCAGACAGCGTTGCAGAGGGAGAATGAATGCTATGGGATGGAAGGGAAGCTGGCACGAGCGATGGAGACACCAAGTTTGGCTTGGAAACTCCTAGCATTATGCACAAAAATAATGCACAACAGCTCAGAGGCTGGAGGGGATCTTTATACCACCGGTCGATAAAGGCTCCTGAAGCAGCAACTGCAGTGACGGTGTGATGCAGGCATGGGCTCTGCTCAGGGTCAGCTCTGCCAGGAGCTCATGTATACCAGGACTACAGGCAGCAGCTCCTGCTCACTTATGATTTAGATAGGAGAGAGGAGCTGACAAAGGGAAAAGACCTGCACTGGGAATTCACACACCAGTTTTGAAGACTTTCTCTCTGGGCAAACTGTGTTTTTATTTTCCTTTTTCGGGGGGGGGCAGGGGAAGAAGAAAAGTTGACCTTGGCTTACTGCAAGTGAGTTACAGGAGAAGGTGACCCTTCGCTCCGCCAGCAGCGTTGACAGGCCCCAGGCTGCTTGCTGGCTCCATAGCACTTCGACTCCGGAGGTTCGACGGATGCCTTCCTGCCACCCCACCTCTTGGGCTCTGCAGACACCTCACCAAATCCCTCCCTGCCTGTCTCTCAACTCCATCCCTTCTTTGGCTGCATGCTGCTTCAGCATGTGACTTGCTATCAGCACCGAAAGGGATTTTAGACTCTTCAAACATAACCATTTATTTGACTTTTTCATATTGGCAAAGCCATGCTTAATGTCATAGCCTGCAAGTGGGGCATTGCTCTGCTGTCCATGAACACTGGGATAGATCCTTCCTCTGAAACCAGCTCCTCCTGGAACAAGGTTCACACTTGAGACCAGATTTAAGGGTGACCATGACACTGACATTGCGTGTCGCTTTGACGAGGATCAGCTATGCACAGATGTTTTCTCTTGCACACTTCTCTCCGGAGCATCCCTGGCTCTCCTCCCCCTGACAGCCTCTCTCCAGACAAACCCACCTTCTCCCCTTCTCCCAGGCACCACTCAGACTGACCTCGCGGCTGTGCCACCCCGCTTGCTCAGGTGGCACGTGGTGCTGCCTCGCGCGGGAGGTGTGGGGTGCGGGTGAGCAAAGGCTCATGGCTGTCGTGGCAGCTCGCCTCCTCCCTGGTGAGTCACCGTGCCCCAGTATCTGTCGGCAGGGCTGTTGCTGGTGGCCAGCCTGAAGCAGCGTGAGTGCGCCTATGGGGCTGGCATGAACCACTCCCAAGGACCGGCTGGATTTTTTTGGGGCATTGCTGAGTTTGGCCAGCATGCACCATTTATAAAGGACTTGTTTTCCCTCTGCCCAAATGATTAGCTTTGGATGGTGACAGTTTGCTGGACCTTTCCTGTAAGGAAAAGAAAAGGATGTTTGGGCTCTAAACAGTGCTTTGGTGCTCATTTACTGGGAATTTGCAAAGTTTTTCCTCCCTGGGCACGGGATGCAAAGCAAAGCAGAGGAAGCAAAATCCTCGCTCCCGGTATCTGAGCCTGCCTTGGAAGCAGCTTGTATTTAGAAGGATTAACAAACCTGCAGAAACCAGGCAGTGAGCGAAACCCTCTCGCTTGCAGCAGGTGTGGGCGACAGGAGGGGGGTAGGGGGTGCTCCCTCATGTAAGCCCTGCGGAGGAGCACGGTGGTAGGCTCAGTTTCAGGCTGATCTGAGGGCCAGAAACCTGCTAAGCCCAGGAGGAGAAAAGGCACCTCTCGCTCCCTAATTTCACAAGTTACTGCAAGCCAGGGGTTTCCCCACACATTTGTATTTTCCTTTGTAGTTAGCATGAGTCTCAGTATTCCCCCAAGAGAAAATGAAACCACACACCAGAAATCAACAGAAATGGAGACAAACCATTTGCAAAATCCCACAGCTGGGTGCAGACCAACCATCCCCCTGGGGCTTGTGCTGGCAGGGTTTTCCCATCATCCTTTTAATTCCCTTCCCTTCACCTCCAGCCTTGATTTCTCCAAGTACACAGATGCTCAGGCAATCAGATTAGAGAAACAACCATCCTCCTCCCAGGGTATTTCTAACCCAGCTCATTTCCCTGACCTCATTCTCCAGGCAGTGGCACAAACAGGTGAACCTACACAAAGCAGGGATCAACCACGGTGGGATATGCTTGAGAGATGCGATATGTTTTGGATATGATGTATTGCTCCAGAGAGAAATCCCTGCTTAGCTGCAGCCTGAGGCTCAGCTGAGGACTATTTTCTAGGTATTATAAAGCTCACAGAGCTGGTAGCAATGCTTGGTGTCCAGTGTACCTGAACAGATATTTGTTGACTGCGTACCTGTCCTCTGAAGTAGTATTGGTCATGAAGCCTCATACCTGTTTAGACCTGTGCATGTGCCTATACAGAGCCACTGGTTCACTCAGCCAAACCTTATCACCCATCTCTGGCGATATATAAACTGTAATCACTTTGGATAACCTGGACACTTATTACTTGCATAGTGTGAAGATATATAACAGCCATATACTAAGAACAAATATTAAATAGCGAGCCTGTTCCCATATGCAGATTGCCATATTAAAATCATTTAACTGGGCAGGGAAGAGGATGATGGCATTAAAGGGAAAAACAAAAGAAGAAAAATCAGTGTAACATTTTTAAAGCAATGGTAAAAGTCTCCTAGCAGCCTATAATTCCTACATGGATCTCATTGTTGAAGTATCTAGGCACTTGGTAAGCATTTGCATAACATCTCGCCACTATTTGGTGGGGATAGACACCTTAATTTTATAGAAGGGAAACTGGGGAAGAGATTTTAAGCCCACCTCCAGTTACCTGAAAAGCTGCTTCCTGCTAATTCTGTGAATCTCATTAAAGATCAAAAGCCAACAGCAAAAGACCATAAAATTTAACCCAGGTGTCTCAAGGCAAAAGTGAACATCCAAATTGTCAGGTCATGTTTTCTTTGAGTCAGCTAACTGAAAGCCTGATCCCCAAATATTCTGATTGCTACAGCCAGGATAAACATGAAGAGAGCTCCTCTACGCAGCTCGCTCTCTCAAAGCAGCTAGTCATCTAGAGATTTTGCACGAAGTACTGGAGCAGGTGGGTTATTCCCAGCAGGATTTTTTGCAGCAATTAACATCAGGACTGAAGCACTGCATGTTGTACACAACCACTGTGCAACATCCATGCAGTTGAGGAATGTTGGGGTCTAAGAATGAGATTTTGTCAGAAGCACTCACTCAGTTCAAAATCCATCAACAATGACCTTCACCCAACTCCCCAATAAGTGGAATGATGCGTGTAGTGTACCTGGGCCATAGCAGGGGAGGTTGGCCCCAAAAGAGTCACAGCCCCATGCTGTTTTCAAAGATGACAGAACAGAGTGACCATGTCTCAAGGCACTGAGCTGGATTTATTCATTTGACCGTATCAGTATCAAACTAGAAATCATCTGTTCAACATCACGTGTTAGATAGGAGCAGCATTAAATAACAGACGTATGAAAAAGAGACTGTGCTTCAGAAAAGATTCAGTGTACAACATACACAGTATGCCATTTTAACACAAATGCTTATAAAGAGTCATCCTAAGCATCCAAGACAGTTTTATAAAAGTTTACGTTCTCATCCCATGGGATGTACAGAACTATGCAGTTTACATAGTTTTACTATCATCCAAAACATCATGTTTCAAATGTATGAGGCACAGCAAGAACAATATCATTCCATTTCCATAGGAACATAAACACAGCTTGTCACTAATGACACGCTTTCCAAACCATAGCGCTCACGGCAATTATACACGTGTACAATTGTAAAATATTAAAAAGCAAGAGTCTGGAGCCTGCCCACAGTTACCAATAACGAGTAACACTTGCTCTGCCTTTGAAAACTACCCAAGATATCCCTGCAGTAGCAGTAACATAGGAAGCAGATAGAGTCACTGCCGTGCTTTGTCAGAGCCAGCTTGCTGTGCTATTCCCAAAGCTAACCCCTACAGCCGGTGAAGGATTCCCTATACCCACAAAGCAGGGGAAGAGTGCCCTGCTTAACTCTGAAACTGACAGCCCAGGGAAGACGCAAAGTTAAAACACATCTGTAAGCAAGCGATGCTTTGGCTCCAGAGAGAGCTGATAGAAATTAGCTCAGCTTAAGGGCGGCCCTGCTTTCCATTAAGAATGACCAGCGACTGGCCAAGTTGCAAAGGCAGAGTAAGACTGAATCAGTCTTTGACTGGTTAAATCAAGGACTATTTTTTTGGGGGGGGAAGGTTTTCTCTAAGGACAGCTCAGATAGACTGAATCTCACAGCACACATGCTCAATTTTTTTTTTTTTTTTCCATGGCAGCATTTGCAAGCATATGTTATAAGTTTTAAAAAAGTGCAAGGGCCAGCACAGGAAGATATCCCGGATTAAGACATTCCCAGTAGCATTCTTTTTGCCGTCTTCTTGTTGGTCAATCAGCAGACGCACAAATACCGTTGCTTGGGATCAGCTTATCAGAGCCCATAAGGGTTTAGCTTAATCTTCTGTGCAATTGAACACTATTCACATTTTACAGCCTACAATGGCAATATTTTTATGTACAAATTTGAAAATCAAGTCTTAAAATCAAGTTTTAAGAGGTAGAGGTCCATTTCTGATCTGATGGCATACAACATTACTGTGTCAGTCATATTCTAAGGCTGGTGGTCCCCTAACAATATTGAAGTAACCAGCTAGAGCTCCAAGATCTATGTAGAGTGATCTTTGCCTCTTTAGCAGGTCTGACTCTTCCATGCTCCCGGTACACAACGAGGAATCTAAAAAGGAAAGAGACAAAGCATGTCCTTATTGCACAAATAGCTACATTAGTTCAGTTTCATGGTCGCAGACATTACTGGAACTATTGGCCTAATATTTGTTTTCATTTATCTGTGGTTTAGAAAGATTCATTTTTAAGGACAATATAACACAAACCTCATATAAAATAAAATAAAAGATATCAAATTGATCCACAACTCTGGGGCAAAGCAAGGTAAGCAGCTTGCTACTGAGAACAGTAAACGTATTCAACTCTTTCAAAACACCCTCCATCAGCTGGGATAGCTGGACAGAGCTTCCTCATCCTCTGAGCCATAGTGCTAAAGGAGAGTTTGCTGCAAGAGAAAACTCTTCTAGCTTTCTGCCAGTTGAGAATTCCCCTTCATTACAGGGGAATTTTCATCTGAACAGATGACATCCTCTTTGTGTGGCTGGGTGTGACAATACAGAACAAATATGGGACCATCAGGCTCAATTTTTTTTTTCTTTTAAATCAAGGTCTGAACTCCCCTGAATACTTGTGTAACAAGTGTCCTGGAATCTCAAGTATCTAAAGTTTCAGTTTAATGGTCACATTTTTTCACCTTCAAAAGAATTGATTCAGATGGCCTGAGCCTGTCAAAGGATTATGCACTCACAAGGCAAAATCCAGAAGGAGCAATGACATTCTAGATGCAAAGGCTGTGATTGATTTAAATGTTAAGTGGATTCATTGCAACTATTATGAATTACAGCACTCTAAACTTTGCACACATATCTTTCCATATACTTATCACAATCAAATAAACCATTTTTCTGAGGTCAAGTTTGTTTGTTTTTTTTTCTTTCTTTTTGTCAGGACCCTCCAAATATACTCTGGAAGTAGAAGAGAAGCATTTTGAAGCCTTTTAGCAGGTTGCTGGCAACAAATCTCCCTTGGTCTTGTTATTATCTGAGGACACACTGAGTTTTCTAACTGGTTTGTGTATTATGCTTCACAAAGCACTTATTAATACACAAGGGGAATGTGTTCTCTCCTACAGCCATTTTTGTTTTTAAAACAAAGGGCTTGTACTGCTGACACTGAGCAACATTACAGTTATGGTTTTGTGTGTGTCTTTAAGAACACAAAAAGTGTCTGTTTTGGTGGTGGTGGTGGTTGTTGGGACTTTATTTTTTTTAACAAACAAATCACTAGTATCAATAAAACATCTCTAGTACTGTGACAAACTAAGGCAATTTGGGACAGCAGCCTATACCTCATGAAGAAGTGCCCTGAATGACTCCCAGGGCCTTTTCATGAGCCAGCCCTTTCGAAGCTGCAGACACCAAGCTGCATGGTGCAGTCGATGTGCGGGAGAGAAGGGATGCCATCCAGAGAGACCTTGACAGGCTGGAGAGGTGGGCCTGCGAGAACCTTGTGAAGTTCAACAAGGCCAAGTGCAAGGTCCTGCACATGGGTCGGGGCAATCCCATGCACAAGTACAGGCTGGGCAGATAATGGATTGAGAGCAGCCCTGAGGAGGACTTGGGGGTGTTGGCTGATCAGAAGCTCAACATGAGCCGTTAATGTGCACTTGCAGCCCAGAAAGCCAACTGTATCCTGGGCTGCATCCACAGAAGTGTGGCCAGCAGGTAGAGGGAGGTGATTCTGCCCCTCTGCTCTGCTCTCCTGAGATGCCACCTGAAGTCCTGCGTTCAGCTCTGGGGCCTCCAACATAAGAAGGACATGGACCTGTTGGAGCAAGTCCAGAAGAGGGCCCCAAAGATGATCTGAGGGCTGGAGCACCTCTCCTGTGAAGACAGGCTGAGAGAGTCGGGGTTGTTCAGCCTGGAGAAGAGAAGGCTCTGGGGAGACCTGCTAGCAGCCTTCCAGTACTTAAAGGGGCCTACAAGAAAGCTGGAGAGGGACTTTTCACAAGGGCATGTAGTGACAGGACAAGGGGTAATGGATTTAAACTGAAAGAGGGTGGCTTTAGGTTAGAGGTAAGGAAGAAATTCTTCACTCTGAGGGTGGTGAGGCACTGGAACAGGTTGCCCAGAGAAGTTGTGGCTGCCCCATCCCTGGAGGTTTTCAAGGCCAGGCTTGGAGCAACCTGATCTAGTGGAAGGCGGGTTGGAACTAGATGATCTTTAAGGTCCCTTCCAACCCAAAGCATTCTATGAGTGTATGAATTCAGGCTAAGTTCTTCCCCTGTTGAAGTCAACAGGTGTTTTACATTAATGCTTAATGATCTGGGTCTGATCTCATTTGATTGAGATTTTTTACTGGACTCTTTCCAGAAGCTTTTTGAATTTCGTTAGTTTCTAAACACTCAAATCAAGTTTTGACACAAAATGAAAGGTAAGTAAGCTTGATATCATTACCTGTAATGTTTTCTGGCAACTGCAGCTCCTTCCTTGCTAGTAGTCTTTTCCTTTCAAACAATGCTGAGTCCAGACTCTGGCACCGCGGCTGCTCTTCTGGGGGTGGATGTAAGGCTCCATGTTTCAGTAAGTCTGCTGCAGACAGCCTATGATTAGGATTCCTTTCTAGAGCTGCTTCTAGCAACTCTCTCATGGAAGCACTGCAGTCTTCAGCAATGTCTTCTAAGGGGGGAGCTTGCTTGTGTATCTGTTGGCATAAAAAAAGACCATTGAAACAATTATTCCAAAAACAATGAAAGAGGAAGTCACAGATAACCACATGAGTGGCCTGGGAATTCCCCACTTACAACTCATCACCTCCCTAAGCTGGGCTCATCAATTGGAACAGAACATGTAACTGCACAAAATCCACCTTTTTTAGAAATTAGATTTATCAAAAATTTTAAACACTCAAGGCGACTCCAAGCAACCCTAAAATCTGGTGCAATGCAAATTCACCTGATTTCTGTACCACACTGGATGAACTAATCAAATTTGCCAGGGTCCAGTTTATCTGCAACTTCTAAGCAAAACAGACAAGCAGAACACAGATGGGCTTGTTTCAATCAAGTTTCACGCTGTTCTAACCCTGTTCTTGCAGTAAACCCAAAGCCTGTAAATTCTAACACAAACCACAGAGGATTCCAGCTTAACCTCTGTCTTCCCCTAAACAATCAAAACCCACTTCTTCCCTGCCTCCCCAAAGCAAAAAGGATATCACCTCTCTGACAAATATTTTCATACTTTTTATATGACTGGAGCTTTCCCAAAAAGAGTACAGGAAACCCTTCAATTGAAACTGAGCTAAGGACACTTACAATATAGAGGTAGGATGGATATGCAGAACGAGGATATCTGTTCACCCAGGGTGGGATGCCGGTTTGCATATGAATAATAGTAGCTCCCATGCTATAGATGTCTGCTTTTGTTGTGTGGCCTCTGCAGAGGATAACTTCAGGGCTCATGTAAATCTGTGAAAAACAGTTAAAAAAAAGATTAATCAATAGGGGAAAACAACAAGTAAAGACCAAATCTGACATTTTGTGATCTGGGCAACCCCTCTCTGAAGGGATGGATCTCACTAGTACCCACAGCCTAAAGACCAAGAACCAGCTGGGGAAGTAGATCTTCTGCTTTGCACATTACCACAATCGCAGAGATCTTCTAGTCCGGCACATGGACAAACTCATACTCCAGGTTTGCCCTCATCAGACAGGCACAGCTCAGTGGCTAGGGGACTTAGCTGAGCTTCAAGCCATGACTCTGCTTCATTCAGCAGGAATCTCACCCCTCCACAGCAAAAGGAGGTTCCTGAATTGCCAGTTTGTTTTGCTGGGCGCTGCTGGGACTCCTCTGTTCTGCTTCAACAACATGGGCATGCACTAGGCTAAAGAGAGAGGGTGATCCCACTGCTAGCCACTCAGTTGGGGATCCGCTCCTCAAATCCCTGTTACGTTGGACACTACACAACTCTTCTGGGCAGAACTGACAGATACGCACCTTCCTATCTTCCTTACTCTTCTCCTCTCCCCCCCTTATCCAACAACCTGCATGTTGGGGCATTACCCTAAGAAATGGGATGATGAGGAACAAGCAAGGTCTAAGGCAATGCATAAATTAAAAGCCAGGTCTCTTAAAGTCCTGCTGCATGCCCTTTCCACCAGGTTACCCCCAGAGCAGCTATTAAGGCAAGCATTCCTCTTCCATCCCCTTTTAAAAACAAAAATTCTAATCTCATCTAAATCAAAATACAGTTTCCACCCAAACATTTCACTGAAACGTTTGGATTTGTCAAGAAGGATCTGGTGGGAAGCCCCTGCCAGCTCCAGGCAGCTCAGAGCCCAGCTGGAGGAGAACCAGACCAGCAGGACGCAGGAGGCACACCCTGTGCCTGGCAGGAGCTGCCCATACAGCTCTGCCGCCTCCACCAGCCGAGGAAGTAGGTTTCAACACAACATGGGCACAGCCCGCAACACCCTATATTAGCAAGTTGCCCTGTTTGCTTCTGGTTTCTACTTTTCCCTCACCCAATTTCCCTCTAAAGGAGCCAAACAGAAGTTTAATCAGTTCAAGTCATCTTGCCACGAAGAATCACATTAAAAGCCATTAACTGACAGAAGAGCAGGAAGTTAAGTCATCACCATGTGGTTTGACTACTTATTACCGCAGACTGAGAGCGGCTGTAGGGCTCACACAAATTCCAAGGAATATTTCCCAGTAAATCACACACCATATCTGCAAACAAAGCTTCAGATCAGAAGCGTGTGCAAAGGTTCAGCAGGTGTCTACAGCTGCTACTTACTCCTATCCATCACTTTCCTCAGAGCTAAGATAGAATAAGGGCATCTGCACCTGCCGCTTGTAAGCCTCATAAGAAGCAAAGAACAGAATTTCTACTTTTGTAGAAAAAAGCGCAACTGAGTGAAATCTATATAAACAAAAAGCAGCTACCTTTCTGAGGAAAAAAGGCTGCTGGAACAAGAACCTGTCTGCAGTTATAGTCAGAGTGTGAAAATGGTCAGGATACACCTTGATTGCACAGGGACAAAAAGTAAAAATGAGATATGCACCAAAGCTGTGATTTCAGACTGTTTTAGACCGACCTAAGACTCTGTTGCCACCAGAGTAGGCAGCCCTAGCCCCTGAAACCTTCCCACTCCCATTCCTTCCTACTGTTGGGCTGGCACTTGTCTGCCAGTCAGACCAGAGACATAAGACACAACCCAGCTGAAAACCAGTCCCTTTCTTTGTGCTGTGCTAGTTTTAGTTTAAAAATCTGGCAAATGAATCACACCTTCCACATTCAATAAACCTTAGCAGACAACTTTTTCATTCCCTCAAATGGTTCTAACTGAAGCTTACATATTTTAATAAAGTGACAGAAGCATAACAGAGAGTGTAGCAAATGCCTAGAAAAAGTATTTCCTGCAGTGCAGTTTCATCACAACCATGGTATGTTGTGCTGCATGTTTTGTACACATGCTGTTCAGAAAATCCAGGTTTTTCATGCTACTAAACAAAATTTAACTATCTTTCAATCTCATTCTGCCCAGAATTGCAACTATTCATTCTCATAAACACAAAGAAGATTGACTACATTCAGACTTTCTGTGCTATAGAAGAAAATAAAAACCCTACACTCCTAGAGGAGAACATGCACAGGAGAAGAATAACTCCAATTGACACTTCCCTCATGGACACCAGTCCCTGCCAATACCAGATATAACAGAAACCATTCAGGTCACAGGCGCGGTGCCACATGGCAGTGATAGAGTCCTAAAAAGGAGCTGCACAACTATGTGCAGAAACAGCATTCCTGGACAACTGCACCACTTCTTAAGACTGATTAATAGAGGGATCTGAGGACATGACTGCAGGTGCTCAACAGAGCAAATAATTTTCTTCCTACTAAAGGAAGAACTAAGCGTTTTTGCAGTTGTTCTTACCAACATGAACTTGGCTTGTCCTCCAACAGCCAGGAGTGGATCATCACAAGTCCACCCCATAAACCTGGAAATTTCCTGTTTACACACATGTCCATCCTTGGGAAACATCCTACCAGGGCTTCCACCTCGTTCCTACCATTTTCTTATTAACAGCACACAAAAATCCCCCCCTCCAAAAAAAACAAACTAAAACCTCAAACCAAATCAAAATAAAAAACCCACAAAGCTCATATATTAAATGCCAGGAAGCATGTTGCTTCCAGTACAGTAAGCACTTTAAGCTCTTAAGTCCCCTGACTAGAAACACAGTGAAAACAAATGTTCAAGTACTTTCCCAAATATCTTGAAAACAAATAAGCAAACAAGCCTGATGTTCTGTGAAACCTCGGTTTATCCCGCCCTTCCAAGGAGTGAAATGCTCTTTGTTAGCTATACAAGTATCTCCTCTAAGCACGTGCCTGTACTGTGGAAGACTATCTAAATGGTAAGTGGCAACGTTTCAGCTGAAGCGTTTCCAGTAAACAACCTCCTCTGGCGACAGAGAGCATGCATTTGCAGCAGCTATCCAAGCTAATCGTTGCTGCTTCGTTGTTTGCTAAAGCTCCAGCCCGGGAAACACTTCGGCAAGAGGGTAGCCCAAGTTGAGTGCAGAACCTCTGTGCACGGTCAGAGGCCCTTGCCCCCATCACTGTAATGCCTAATCAGTTTACCAGATAAACATCAACCGTGCCATACATAACCCCCCAAAGGACAAGAGGGTTACATGTAGATAGGGAACAGAGCTTAGAAATGCTAAGGGTTGAAACCCAGAGGTCTGCAATTTCTGCAGTTTCAAAGGAGGAGTCAAACTTCTGTGTTAAGCAGGTCATTCCAGTTCATAGCTGGTATCTCAGAAGAAATCTTTGCTAGATAGCAAAGAACAAATTCCTGTCTGAAGCATCTCTGACCAGCAGCTGATTCACTGCAAACAATCCTCCCCATAGTACTGTTCCTTTGTTTGACTTTAGTCAACTCCGATTTCACTGGACTTCAGATTTAATAACTGCTAACAAATGAGACTGCAGAGAAGGTGAGATGGCTTTCAAAGTGTAACACCTGATTCTCCATTCAGCAAGTTGAAAATAAAAATATAATTGAGATTATATTGTTTGTTTATAACTTTTTGATAAGTTATTACAAAACTCTTTTTGCCCAAGCCTAAGTATCACAACCATGGGAGTAATACAACAAGCTTTTGTCCCTCCAACTTCTTACCTCTGTTCCTCTAAGGTCTTTGGGATAGTAAATATCTCCAGTCATTTGAACACTTAGGCCAAAATCCACCAAAACAGCCTTGGTTGACATAAAGACAATGTTGCTTGCTAAAAGAAAAACAAAAATAGCAACATTTAAGTTATAGCACATCAGGCTTTTATTTTACAACATGTCTGTTTCATTCGGATGTTAGTCTGAAAAGGGAGATTAGCACAACCAATCTCTATGGCTGACACAGTCCTTCTCCTAGGCAAAATAGGTCTGTTAGTGATTGGGTCAAATTTTAAATCATATCTTAAAAATTCAACTGAACTGGTTTACGTAAAAGAAGAATCAACATTTGGTCATTTTCCTAGCTTAAAAAAATAGAGAGAGAAAACAGCTGAGGGTAAGGGAGGAAGGTGGAAGACTGGTGGGCAGCACCTTGGCACAGCGAGGGTTGCTCTGAAGATGTTTAATGGTGTCCAAGGTGAGGAGCATGCTATGCTGGTCTGGCTATAAACAATGTAACTGTTGGTCACCAAGAGGTTTCTCTAACAATTTAAACGAAGACAGAAGTACAGAGGAACTGAGACCCCTCCACAGCAGCTTCACCAGTCCCATGCACCAGCGAGAGCAGCTCAGAGTGACAACAGAGGAGAGACTATGGCTGCAAAAGTAATAAAAGACAGCGAGTTCCAAACTCCCACCAAATTGCAGCAGTATCTAGGAGCTTAATTCACTTTTCTTCATAAAACATTGCCTAAGGCACAACTTTTTACTCAAAGGCTTTCTTTGCAGTTGTATTTCTGATCAAATATTTATGAAGGTAGTGCTCTGTGTAAGCCTTGAGAAATTCTTGTTTGCTGTTTCAGAAGACGTGGACAAATGAAGTCTCTGAGTTATACAACAGAAACACATTTTCTCCCAGAGGAAACTGGGGGTCATTTTCCATCTTGACAGTGCCCACCGTGACCATCCAGAGCGGAGGTGCAGGCTTTGACCTCAGCAGTACTAGTTCCTGAAGCAATCCTTCACATACCTGCCTCCTGACCAGTGCTACAAAACTATGTAAATAAATTTGTAATTTTAGGGATAACTTTGAAGATATGGATTTTAAACATCACATAAAGGATGGTGCACAGGGCCACACTGCCACAGCGCAGCAAGCTCTGCTGCCTGTTTCGGACTGCACCAGCCTCAGCTTCGGATGGTTTTGGACTGAATTTCCACACACATCCGCCTCCCAATAAGCTTAGATTTAACCAACCAAGGGTTACATGACTGGCAGCACTGAGCTACTCCTAAGAGCCAAGAGAAAATCCGCCTCCCCTTCCCAGCTCAAGGGAGTCTTTCTCTCACTAAAATCCCCATCTCCTCCTGCGTCAGCAGGACAGAGACTCAACGGGAGCGGATATGGTCAGGACGACATCAGAGACATTTGATTAACAGCCTCTTCTATTGATTCCGGTTGGCAAAGTAAAACACATCCCTGGGCTCCTTGGAGTGGAGGCCGCCTTGCCAGGCAGCGGGGCCACAGCTGCCATTCGGGGCGCGGGTTCCCCAGCTCACCCTCTCCCACAAAACAGCTCCCTGCGGGCATCCGGGAACACAGAGAAACGCTGGGAAAAGTGAAACGTGCTCACATCTACCACACTCACATCGGGGCTGGTTCTCCTATCCGCTATCTAGATGTAGTGGGTTGGGTTTTGGTTGGTTTGGTTTTTAAACCTTTTAATTAATGTTATTGTTACTGCCAATTACAATAAACTCATAGGAAAGACTCCTACTACAGATGAGAAAGCACAACTAAAGGAAAATTAAGCATTTTTATGGTTGTCAATCTCAAAGGCTTACATTTAAGGTACTGACCCACATTAAGTAGAAAAAAAAACAACACAAAACTGAGATAAAAATTCACCAATTCCTGATAATCATCTTCTGTCAACTATTTATTATAACACTTCAGTTTGAATATTTCTATGTTAAACTCTCAAGTAGCAAAAATTAACTTATAGATGATAAATGTCTTCATTAGAAGCACTGTTAGTAGAAAGGCAGAATTTATCTGTTTGCGGGGAGAACAGGGGCTGGGAGAAACAGTATTTAATATTAAATTAAATATAATGCATTAAAATCAAGTTTTAAAGCAATTTAATATTAATGCATTAAATTTAGGTTTAATATCAATATGTTTTGATTATTTATTTATACAGAGCTTTTTAAAAGCAAATATATAATAAAACTTGCAATAACTGTTGAAAATAAAAACAAAATACAAATTATGTATTTAGTTCTAAAGTGGCTCAAACTGAGGAACAGTCATGTAGAAACATAAAACCTAAAAGAAGGTGCAGCAAGTGGGCACGGAAGCACTCAGCATTAACTTACATGGAAAGAAGGAAACTTCTGGCTTAACATAGACTGAAAATTTCACTCATTTTCTCTAGGTTTTTATTTCAAATTGAGTTGCTCCAAGAAAGGCAAAGGAACTACGACTTTCCAATCATCCTCTCCACTGAAGTGAATTAATAGAGCATAAATAACTATTATCTCCAGAACTCGACCTTGTCATTTGTTGAGCATTATCCATCCCTCCCTCCCGTGAGCCTACGTGCCCCAGCTCAGTCCCAGGCTCTCCACCAGAGCCCCAGCCCAGCCTGGACCAAAGAGCACGCCAAGGAATCCCACACACATACGTTTGATATCATGGTGGATAATCCTCTTGGAGTGGAGAAAGTCAAGTCCTTTCAGAATATGCTTTGTCACCCAAATGATTTCAAATTCTCTCATAGGACCACAACTCTCCAGCTTTTCCATGACAGATCCTCCCTCTCCGGCTTCCATAAAGAGATGGATCGTCTCATCCCACAAAATAGCACCGTATAATTCAGCAATGTTTTCATGACGGAAACATGCCTGTATTTCAACATCCGATGGTTTGAACTGTTCCACTGGGACCTAGGACATTGAAACAAAACCACAGAAAAGCAGCTCAAAAAACAAGTTACCTGTACTAACACTAGCTACTCCATAGATTAAAACGGAAGAAGGAAGTACAGCACTCCTATCCACTCATTAAAATACGGAGCTTTATTTTGATCCTGTGACTTGTTCTTCCTTTCCAGTTGAGATACATCCTGTTTAAAGTTGAAAGAGTTTTTTGGAATCATGCCTAAATAAAAAGTGCAATCTTCCAGAAAAAGCAATGTAGCAAGAGTTATTCCCGTCAAAATCTGGTGGTTATGCAAAAGCTCTATGCAAACTTCCTGGTGAAGGAGATAAAAATCCCTCTGCTTCTTTCATTAGCTTTCTGCATTCTCCTCTGCTCTACCAGAACTATACACCCGCCCAACAAGTGGATCAGCGCTCGACATGTGGATCAGTGCTTGCAGCGCTCAGCACAGTCTACAGACTAACCATGCTCAGGACCATTACCGGCCTATTCAGTCCTTATCAGCACTGGTTTATGTCTTACAAGAAATGAAACCTACTTTAAAGCGAGCACCCAGCAGCACTATGTTTCTTTAAAAAGTACTGACAGTAGATGCTAAGACATAAAAAGCAGTGTTTGCTTACACGTGGAAACGCTGCTACCACTCTTTTTATTCTCCTTCCCTCAGACTTGTGGCTGTGAATCAAATAAGAGGCTAATATTTTTCTTTTAACGACAAATACTGTTTGTATTTTCAGAAGCATTAGGATGTTTTAATTCTGCAGTGGGTTATGCAGGAGCGGCAAACTAAATCTGTCCCCATGTGGATACACTGCTGCAGGGGAAGGACATACAACTGCCTCCCCAACTCTTTTGCACACAGAAGTAATACAGGTACTTATTCATGAGCAGAAGGATATAGATCAGTGTCCCAGCTGAGCTTTTACTGGCCCTAAATATTTACTGCTTAATTCAGGAGAGTATGGTGAAAGGTAAAGTTGAAAGACAACATTGGCTTGCATAAAAATTGTGAGGTGCTCAGTAGTTTTTTTGAGACATCTCACAACCATAAGCTCAGTGTCCAAAACACAATGACAGTTGTATGTAAGCTGAGCTCTCAGGGACACGAACGGCATTGGAGTAAAGGAAACTTATGTCTGAAGACCCAGTTAAAGGACGAAATCCTAAAACCATCTGCAGCAACAGGGTTTTGCTATCACCTTCAGCAGTGACGTGATCTCATGCTAATATTTTACCACTGTGAGTACAGCAGGACAAGTAGAAATTCTTCTGCCCCTACACCGCAGCAGGCCTGCCCACATGATAGTTACACATACTTCCAGATGCTTTCAAAATGCTGAAGCTTTTGCAGTCTCAGAGTCAAAAAATTAAAACAAGTTAACAGTTAAGAACATGCATTTTTCCTATCTTGTGTAGGCCAACAAAACCAAGATTATCATCTGCCTAACAGTGGAATTTCATGCTGACATATCTGAAAATATACTGTATGTACTACGTCGTACAGTATTTGCTCAGAGATAAAACTACTGAACTAACATACCAGTTTGCATGCCATTCGTTTCTTGGTTTCTCTATCTTGGGCTAAGTACACCTTCCCGAAAGCTCCCCGAGGAATAAAATCAGAGCCAATGTTCCTGTAAGTCAGCTTCCACGGAAACAGAAGCACATCTGAGTCAATCTGATAGCGTCCATTCTTGGGTGTGATCTGTGGAGTTAAAAAAAAAAATAAAAAAAAAAATCACAAGTTAAAACTACTTCAAGCCTAATTAATTTTATACATGTAGTGGAAAAAAAAAAAAACACTCATATGTGCATGATGCATCCAATCTGTTCAGCAGCAGTCTTTATTTAGAAACACCAAATGGGAACAGTGTGTGAGGTGTGGCATTCGTTCACAGCCCAGGCATCCACGTTTCTCTTCAGTGACTAACTTACAAAGTGTAAGTTGCAATTAATTGTCTTGAAACAACAACAACAACAGCAGCTGGGTTAATGAAATTACCCACCTCTTGTTATTAGATTTACCTGCACGTTTGTCCTTCCTGTAATCTGCTAACTTGTTATGCCACATACCTGTTACTCACAGGCTATCTTATACGATGTGAGCAAGAGTTTCAGCATTTCCTAATATCACATGTACTGCTAGGGGAATACGTTTTAATTTTCCATCTTGTACCAGAGTTTCTGCTGCTTAGCAAAAGGCTGAAGAAGTCTGCTGCGATTTTACCAGCCACCTTCTAGTTTCATACCATAGTTCAAAAAAAATAGCGGGAGCCACACTGTCTGCTTTAGGTGGGTAATGTTGGGAGCTTTGGTTCTGGTTGATGGTAGCCAACAAGGCGAGGAAGGCTCCTCCAGGAAGCAACTCAGAGCATCTAAGTCAGTATCTTGCTCTAAATCTTCCTCTGAAACAGCTCCCTCCCTCTGCACATGACAGAGAGAGACCAAACTCCTCACTACAGCCATGTGAGTACTGCTTGAGGTTTGACGTTATTTCTTCAGTATCTTAATATTCTCTCAGCTAAAGAATTACTAATGTTTCCTGTGAATATGCTTCTAATTGATTCAGGGATATGCAGTATTGTCAGTATCTGGAATATCATTAACCTGTTTACTGCTACTTTAGTAAGATTCTTGAAGATACGTAAAAGCAGATCAAGGATATTTATCACTTCAAGCCTGTCACATGGTCTCATGTACTCACCTCTTCAGCTACCCCTTTTAAAATAACAGCATATTAGGAAGATTATTTGGTTTAGATTTCTTTTTAAGATGTAACACACAGTCCTTCTGTGCTTTAACAACTTTCATGTTTTTCAATTAGGAAAGCATCTTCTTGACTGTTAGACTGTCATTTGTGACTAGTATGTACACAAAATAAGTTAATTCTAATAAGTTCTTAATTTGGGGGAGGATAAGCTCTTAAATGCTGGGGGGAGCATCTTTTAATAAAAAGTATTTTGCTTAGATATGCAGAACGAGCCTCCCTTCTACTTATCAAAGCGAAGACAAAGACTCTACATCTCGCCTGCTCGCTTCTGCATTTCAGAGGTTGAGACTAGCTAATCCAAGTGGGTTATATCTACCCTGGAAAGTAACACAGACTGAGTGGAGTGGATTTGCAGAGCCAGAGAGCAACGACCACCACATAGTTAATATTTTGAGAAGGCTTTCAGGACTAGTTCCTAGCCTGGTCCTGTGGAGTGAATGCTCATTTATGGCTGTAATGCATCCTCCAGTTTAGTTTCAACTGAAAGAAATCCAGTTTGTGCACTCCAAGATCCTTTGTGAAGCAATTCATGGTGCTGCAGTCAGCGGGGGTCACCAGGCAATCAGAAACACTCCAGACTCTAACTAAAATGCTGTAGATATTTACAGTACAGATGCACCTGCTGAAATGCATGTACGGGTAATGCCCTGCCTCCAAACCGCCGTTGCTCAATGGATCACGTGCACCTAATAGTACTTGGTTCATACCAATTATATGCATCTATAGAAACAACATACAAGCAAAACAACTGTGAGTATGTAGAACAGTGTCTATCCCAAGTATAGGAAACATTTAATGCTAGTAAGTGTTATTTCAATGTTAGAGTTTAAAAAGTGACTGTTTTGCAATACTGCAATGCTCCCTCCAAATCAGAATAAACCAACACCCTGTCCTAATGCACATCTGAGTAACCACCAAGTCTCAAGCCACCAATGTTCACATATAAAACATATTGCATACAAGATATCTGAGATGATAGATGCAGAACATCTTAAGAAAATAAAGCAGCAGCACAAACATACACGAATAAACGCCCATTTCAGAATCGATGGTTTCCAGACCAACTGATTTTAAATAGAAGTCCAATGACACTAATATCTAGATGCTTGCAGAACACAATTCATTTTAGGGAAAAAAATGATTCAAATCTCAAAACATTTATACTTGAATTTAGCAGCGCGTGATACTACATAATATTTTAATTCTGAGAGTCACCGTTGACGCTATATGCTTTTTCTCCTTTCATTACTACTTTTTATATTTTATGCAGATAGAGTGAATTCAGCAACTATACAAAAATAGATCCTAGACCTTTATTTGGGAGTTTCGCATAACAAATTCTTTTTACTGCATGAACACAAGGCACTGGAAAACCCTTACCATCTTCCAAACCTGTAAGCCATCACAGTTGTGGCTTTTGCTTTCTTACTGCATGTCTCAAGTTTGTATTCAATGTTGGGAAACGTTTCCTCATCTCCAAGGATACCAAGAGGCAACATAGAGTGGATCTTTCTAAGCAAAAGACCTTTCTTCAGAGCTGCCTGAGACTGCAGAGGCTAGACTTGCTAACCTCAAGAGATCCCCTCCAGTCCCACGTTTGCACAGGGAACAACAGCCTGACTGTTACTGCTGGGACTCGGGGTAATCTTTACTTAGTTTCATTAACAACTTCTAACTCCTAAGGTCTACTAATTTTCAATAAAAGAGACATACCATATTCAAGAGGATTCCAGATTCTTGCTGTCTGCATCCTTTAAATTGTTTTGCAGTGTTAGACACCTGATTTGCAAACGCAAGCAGGTCTTCCACAGTCCCATATTTGACAGAGGACATAAAAGAAACTTCCCTTTCGCAAAACAGTAAAGATTCCTCACGGTCTTCATTTTGATTTGCTTCTTCACACATTGTAATTAAGCTGTCTTCATAGACTGCAAGGTCTCCACCTGGATAAAGGTTTTCCATGATGTCTATCACCTCAGACATATTTAAATCAGTTAGCAACAAGTCAATCTCCTCTTTGCTATCACTACCCGTGCTCATATACTCCATTACTGTCCACTTTGCAAAACCACTCCTGGAAAAAAAGAAAGAAAGAAACCTGAAAAAACTTTTCAACTGAATTTGTTTTAGCAAAGTAAGAATGGAAAGAAATAATCAGGGTGATAGACAGCCCACCATTATACAGTTAGATTTAAAATTATTAATTTGTATTACAAAGAAAATCATAATTAGTAGACTGACTGAAGTGGAAATGGAGAAAAAGTCTTTGCTCGTGAAATTTTATTTAGAAGTTATTAGTGAACCACCCCTGTCATCCATTCTTGGAATTTCCTTTGATAAAGCTTTTCATTAGAGCAACTGGCACAATAAGAAAGCACATATTATATATATAAAGTTATATTTTGCTGGATATGCAAAAATGAAGGAGCACCCTCAACACAAATGAAGGAATTACTTATTTGGAAATTAATGACAGAGAGAGACATAAACGTACTCAATTAGTTTATCCCCAAGTTTTTATGAGGAATTTATGTGATCTGTTCAGAAAGAGGAGGTGGTCCTGGAGCAAGATCATTCCACTAGTTATAAGAATCCATTAATACTATTGCATAAAGCATAAGTCACCATCTGAGATACACAACCTATTTTTTTTTTTGCAAATAACTGACCAGAACCAGACTTGAACTCAAATTTTCACCAGCTGCACAAGAAAGTCAGAAATGGAGCTAACCATAGAAGCAATGAGCTTTTGAAGCACTTTCCAGTAGTTTGTTCTACCCTCACTATTCCTAACAATAACTTTTAAAGATAAATCTTGACCATTTCGCTGAAGTGGACTTTCACTACTGGAAACTGGATTCAACATCCCAAGAAGTCCTTTCCCATCCCAGGTTCCTAGTTTAAGCCAGAGAGAGTTACTCGTATTCAAGTTAAAAACATATCATGGTCAGTCATTAAAATACTTACACAAATAGTTTTCAACATGCAAACGTCTAGGAGCACTTACCTTGTATTTATCCTGGTTACATCACACAAAACCATCAAAAACGTCTCAATATAATCCTTAAAGTCGTCATGTTCTTTGAACCCGTATTTACCACTGATGATAACTTCACAGCGTTCTGTAGCAGTCTATTAAAAACAGCAAAACAAATAAAGCCATGGCATACCAGCTCAAGCAGAAGGACTGGTTTATACTCACATGATCATTTGCTTCACAGGCTTCATGGAAAGAAAAACTAGTAAACACAAGGCTGAGATAACAGGAGATTTTTCTGTAGAAAAAGATGACAGCTCAAAAAAGAATCAAGCTACTATATGATCATCCAGATTTCCAAGTAGTAGTGAAAAATAGTTTGTCCATGGTTAGGTCCTGAGTTTTATTCTCCCTGCCTTATGTTTGCTAATAGCAAAGAAGAGAAAGATCTCCTTTTCCTCTAGCAGAACTGAGTAAAGCATGGCCTGTTTAGAGAGCTCTCATTTCCCTTTTTCATAACTCACTGAAACCATCTATCTCGGGCAAAAGATAACAACCAGACAAAAAGATACTTACAAAAAAAAAAAAAAGGAAAAAAGAAAAGCAGCAAGCACAACTTATTTATCTCAAGGACAAGCAGCCAACTCGGTCCCCTGAGGCCACAAAGCAATGCCGTTTACCCAGGTACAGTTTCTGGTTATGATCATTATCTTTTTTACCCTATGCAAGGACATGGAAGCTTTGTGGCACATATTTCTCATGGGTTAGAGTATTTACGTCAGCTCTAACGTTGAAGAAAACCAAGTAAAATGACGCGGCTGACTTGGCAAAGAAGCTGAGACCACGTGCTGCGAGTTCGAAAGGCAGGACAGGATAGCTCAGCAGATGCAGCATAGGAAAAGGCAAGAGGAGTTCCTGTGGTGCACCGCACTCCTTTTCAAAACCCCGGGGCAACTGTGGCAGAGCAGGACTGTGCCCCTCCATCCCCCCAAGACACAGCGACTTTCACCAGCACCCAACACCAGTTCACTCAGCCTCAAGTCAACCTGACGGCACCCCTAGCATTAGAGCAGCCGTGTAGGAAACCCTGCGGTCATGACCACTATTCGAGTGAGGAGCACTCAGGCTTTGTATCTGGGGTGATAAGAGAGGTCAGGTTTTTCCAACCTACACAAGAAATGAAAGATGCTAGTGGTGTTTTCTAACCCCTGGCATCCTGTCTTCCCGCTCTATCCCCAAGCTAAAGGCTGTTAACAAAGCCTAAAACTGTTTACTCTTTATTGTAAGATTTCTATTTTTCCCCACAAGCAGGACTTGTGTTCATTGCCTTTTTTTTTTTTTTGGTGCTGCATTAGTGGGGGTGGAGAGAAAAGAAACAGTCCAGTCATAAAAGGAACTGAGAGCCTTCATGTGTAAAGTCAGGCAAATTTAGAAACCAGTCCTGAGGGACTTTCTGAAGAAAAACATGAGCCTCTAGATGCCCTAGTCTTTTGAGGATAAAGATAAGTACGTACCATGATTAAACTAGTTCATTCTCTGATAACGTTTTCATGCATAAGGCATGCGTACAGTTTAGACCAAAGGCACCTTTCCATAAGTGCAAGCTCTGCTCTGTTCCTCAAAATGTTCCCAAACTACAGCACTATACCAATAATATTCTTGACAGTTTCACTACTACCCAAAAAGCTCTGAATAACAAGAAAAAGTGACTGCAGCATTCTCAGCTCTGTGCTTTTAGCGCTTGAGAAAAGATGCAGACCCTTAATTTTTCCCTATATCTATCAAATTCTAAACACTAAATGTTTACATAATAAGAGCAGTGTCTAGGCTATGTAAAGCTGATTTTTTAAATTATGCAACAATTTATGCATTATATTGCCACCACTGGCAAAAAAAGGTGTCCATTTGCCAACAGGGAATTCATTCTTCCTTTTTATCCCTAAAATTCTGTACTAGTATCTGTGGTGGGCACTCAAGTAATGTTCTAAATCATTCTATACAACCCAGGTACAGGCAGAAATTACATCACTAAGTATACTTTATTTAAGTTCTCAGTTAAAAACCTGGTTTTACCTACAGTGGAAAAAATAAACCTAAATGTAAGCACTTCAAGTCAGTTGCTAAAGCACAAGACTCTTTCATCAGTTCTGCCATTATTTCAACATCATCACATGAGTAATTTGCAAGCCAAGCGTTTATTTCTCTATTTATCACAAGTAGCTTTTCCTTCAACTCTTTTTTTCTGGGAAGTGTGCTGCTTGAGAGCATCCGTATATCCACTGTATTAAAACAGGAGTAACTGGATACCAGACTTCTGAGCCTCTGTGGGATTTTTGTGTGCCAAGGATCAACAAAGCAAAAAACCAAACAAAAACTGCAATAAAAATAAATAATTTAAAAAAAACCACAAAACAACCAAACACAAACAAGAAACTAACTAAAAACTGCACAGAATGGCTCAACATGATCACACACTCATAATAAAGATTTCTTGTGCTGCTTTTAGGGAACAATTTTCTAGTCAAAGTGGCAAGTAATTGTCCACCAGTGATGGAAAAAGTCCTTATTAGCTGTTAAGAAACGTTATCAATAGACCTTGAAAAACACAATCCCTTTGAAAAAAAACACTTCTGCCGTTAAGGAACAAGAAACATAAACAATTTAAATTTCTACATCATTTCAGATTCGCACTTGAGAAAAAACAAACAAACAAACCCAAACCTCGTAGCGCTGCCCGCGGCACAAAGCTCACGTCGAGCGGGGAGATGTTCCAGTGCCCCCCTGCCTGTCCCGCATCCCCCGGGGACAGCACAGCTGCTGGAGACACGGACCCCAGCTGCACACACGGCGCTGTTCGTCGGAGGCTGAGGGCAGCCAGGGGCCCGCCCAGCGGTAACCCCGCGCATCTCCCTCTCTGCTGCCGGCCGGCCGGCAGCCCCGTCCCGTCCGATCCCGTCCCGTCGGGGCTCTCCCGGCGCCTCCCTAGCGCTGCCGGGCAGGGGCCCCGCTCCGGCCCCCTCTCGCTCCGGCGCTGCCCGCAGCCCCCTGCCAGCCCCGCTCCCCAGCCCCGCTTACCCGCGGGGCGCCGGGACACGCCGCGCCGCCCGCCCGTCCGCACGCAGCCAGCGCCGGGGCCGCTCGGCCGGGTCCCGCGGGAAATTCCCGGGGGCGGGGAAGGGCGCAGGTAGCACCGCCCGCCCGGCCCTCGCCGAGGGCGGGGGACCGGGGCGGCTCCGGCCGAGGTTTCTGTTTCGGTTTCCCGGAAAGCGGGAGCGAGCGCCGCCGGGCCCCGGGCGCGGAGGGGGGGGCCGGGGGACGCGCGGCCCCGGCGAGCGCGGCCGTCGTGCCCCAGCGCGGCCGTGGCGTTTCCTGGCGGCAGCTGCGCGTCACTGGCTGGTGGCACCGGCGAACCCCTCTCTTACGGGCCCCGATGCTCCCAGGCGCATCTAGGGGGGATCCCACCAGCTTCTTACGCACGCTTAGCTTAAGCGTTACCCGAGTAAAACTTTAGCTGAAACTAGGGAGACAGTTGCCTGAGTTTGAAAATGGTAAAATTGGGCAGGACTACTTTTTATTTCTCACCCAAAAGGCAGTAACTTTCGCAGGACTGCACTGCCCAATAGCTCCTCTTCAGTGAATTCATTTTTGATTAAGGAGAGAAGCAGCAGCACCTCTTGATCACCAAAACCAGTTCCCGCAGCACTAGGGGATGATGAGTTCAACCTGTCTCCACCTCTCTTGAGACATGAGCTGTATTTTCTGTTTATTATAATGATATTGGCTTACTGCAGTCAATGGTAAAACGCCTGCTAGGAAGTTTCAGGACAAACACCCTAGGCTTCGGTGTTTACCATCAGTATGTACAACTCCTTTTCTGTTTATATAATCTAGACACAGAGTCCCTTGTTTAAAGGCTCCTCTCCTATGTTGTTCAAAACTGTCCAAAGTATGGCACAAACAACATTCTGAAATGTGCAGGGATTCAGACTCACTACTTGAACATGTTTTCCTCAGCATCACAATTTAACACGTGGAACGCTGCTAGCAGGGCTGACCTCTGTTCACAAATGGTTTCTTCTCCAAAACATACAGATGATAAATACATTGGCAAACCTCCCTAAAGAAATATGTACCTTCATCATTGAGTTTGACCTTGTTCAATTGCACCATTCAGTGCATTTGCTGAGATATGTCTGTGGAAAAAATGCAAGAAAGTTGACAATGATTAAAGGAAGAAAAAATAGAGGAAGGAAATGAAGGGAATTTAGGAAGAAGGTACAGGAGAGGTAAAAAGGAGAGAGACCAAACCTAGGAGAGGGCAAAATTGGCAGCACCTTGAAAGTGGGAGGTAAGGCTGACTAACACATCCTTAACTTGCAGCAGCTCTCACGCTAGGATACCTTAGGTATCCTGTTTCAGGAACTTGCTTGGGTTATTAGTTCTCCTAAACCCACAATTAATTTTAATGAAACCATTTTCCTTTTTTAGACCAGCTTCAAAGGGAAAAAAAGGAGTTGTTTCTCTCTCTCCACATCAATGTATTTAGGAAGGACAAGTCATAGAATTCCAGAGGAAACTTGCGTACTTACCGTGGAGAAATGGAGGAAACACAAGCTTCTGCTCCATGGCATGTGTACGTAGGATATAAATTAAAATGTAGTTATTTCAAAAACAATCTACTCTCTGTCTTCTGGATCATCGGGATACAAACCAAAGGTAATAAGGTCAGAGCAATCACCTGCAGACCCTGCCTTACCCAGAGCCTACCAAGAGTGTAGCTCAGCAGCCAAGCTGCTAACACATCGAGTAGTCGCATGGCCCCTCACGCATACTACAGATGTACCCACGAGTTTTACATAAATGACCGCTTTTAAATACTAAAGAAAACAATGGCTTCTCCATGCCACATCCCGGGAAGCACACCGCAGGCCCACAACCGCCTCCCGGGCGCCCTGCAGCTCTGCCTCACCCTCCAGAACGTGCACGCTACCATCTCCGCAGTAACGCCACTGTCGCATCCCTGCCACGGGCCTAGACACACGTTTTATTTCCCCTTCGGGTTCGCCTCCACGCCCACCTTCACCCTCCTGCCGGTAACCCGGGGGTGGCCCAGCACACCGCGAACCGCGCCGCGCCACGCGGAGGAAGGCTGAGCCTCGCCGGCCACCGTCGAACGCAGCGGCCGGCGCCTGCGCAGAGGCCGGGGCCGGCGCGGGGCGGCGCTGCCCGGTAATGGCGCACCGCGCGGGAGGGCGGGTGCTGTGTCTGCTGCGGGGCCGCCTGCGCCTCCCCGGCCCGGCGGCCGGTGGCTGCGCGGGCCGCGGGCAGGCCCGCCTTGGCTCCTCGGGCGCCGCGGTGCAGAGGGCGCCGCGGGCAGCCGTCGCCGAGGAGGCCGGTGAAGGTAGGGCTTGTCGGGCCGCCCCGCGTTCTCCTCGGGGCCTGGCTGCCGTGCGGGCCCGCGGCAGCACGGCCGGTTCTCCCGGGGGCGATGAGGTCAGGGAAGGGCGTGAGGAGCGGAGGGGCCGCTTGTCGTGTTTGCGGGGGGCGGTTCGGCGCCGGCAGAAGCGCCTGGGCGTTACCGGCGTCCCGGGCGTGAGGAGCAGCTCGGGGAGCTGCTGCCGGCGGGGGTCTCGGCGGCAGCGAGGGCGGCCCGTGCTTTCCCGGCCGTAGCGCCAGGGTGCAGTTCAGGAGGCCGGAATCCTAGGACTCTCTAGGACTTGGCTTATTAAATGTGGATACCGGCTAGAGGTAAATGAAGTGATGGTGATTATCCTGAGAGACGCCCACTCCCCCTTAAAAAGAGACAGGAAGAGTTTGGTTGGCGCTGTGTCTCCAGTACAAACCAAAAAGAAGCGAGGACTGTCCGTCGCTGATGTGCTGTTGATACGGGGATAGGTATAGGAGTAGGTGTGCTGTGAAACTTACGCTTCATGCGTTTGTGAGCCTGAGGCCTGGCCTTATGTTCATGCTTCAGGGCTTGAAAAAAAAAATTAGGTCGTTGTTAAAGAGAGATCAGGCTGTACTATCACTGTTTCACACAACCACATCTTTTGCTGGTAATATCCTTGTACTAACATATATGCAGAAAGTTGGATTAAGGAACAATTCCAGATTTCAGTTAATCGTTCTTGTTTTGGTGTATAAATTTGATCATTGGTCGCACCTGGTTTGCCGCGTGACCGTGTGAATGCTTGCAGAGGGTAGCACCAGAATATTTACAAGCACCACGTGGAGGTTGGAGCTGTTTCTTCCAGCAACAGTGCTGTATACCTTTTAAAGAGTATACCTGTTTAAAATAATTGTTAAACTCTAGCACTAACTGGAAATATCGTATGGAACAGGAGAAGAAAGCAGAGTAGGCTGCCTCTCATGCATTTAAAATGCTTACAGCTGCCAGTTGGATGTGATCATCTGTGTCTGTGCTAGGCTCAGACTGTGCAAGTGGCAGCGGAGCCGGGACGAGGTGTCAGCACGTCTTCTGCTCTAGGAACTAAGCATGGTACGGGTAGTAAATCAGGCAAGAATCACGTAGCCACTGAGGCCTAACACAAAGAGCTGTGGGAGTGAGAAGATCTGGGTTCATCTCTTGATTGTGTCACTTGTGCATGGGACTTGTCCTTTCTGCATCTCAGTCATTTGACACTTCTCTGCCCCCACAGGAAATAGGATATTTATCATCTTCATAAAGTGCTTCTTTGGTCTTCTGATGAAAAATCCTATATAAAACTGAGCTATTGAAAGAATTACTTTGGGCGTTTATTATTTACAAGCCTGTATGCAAGCGCAGTAAACTTGTCAAATAAAAGATTTTTTAGAAATAATAATAAATGCTAACAAGTGTCATTAGATGACAGTTAAGATTTTCTTGAGATCACAATATCCCATGGGTTCCTCAAAATCAAAAACGTAGAATGAAGAGCTCTCTGTTGAATCTTTCTGTAGCAGATAGTAGCTGCAGGGAAATAACTGCATGTGCTCCAGCTTTCCAGTCTGAATTATGAGTGGCAGTATTAACAGGGAGCATCTTCACAGGCTCTGGTAATGTCATGTGGTCAATGGATAAGTTTGAAAGTTATGCAGGGAAGTGATTATGATTTCAAATTTGGAACATGGCTTCTTTGCCTTTATGCAATCAAGAAAAAAGTTTCTGTGTTTCTTGATGTTCCAGCATGTCTTATTTCCATGTTAATTCTGTAGGCTGTCAGCAACAATACAGATTGCCAGTAATGTGGGGAGATATGACTGATCCGTGGGTTTGTTGTAGTGGAGTAGATGAAAGTATAGTATTAAACCAAAATTTTGAGTAGGAGTTTACTGTAAAAGAAGGTGATGAGTTGTAAAAATAAGAAAGCGTTGAATTGTTCCAAAGGTGAAAGTGCTGGTTTTGTGGTAGCTGAGAGAGATTATCTTTTCAGTGCAACTTGCCAAAGCTCTAGCTCTGCCTCGTACCCCAGCTGGTATTTCCAGACTCGTCTGTAGAGTCTGACTGTGTGTGCTGCTGAGTTTTTCAACAGTGAACAACAAAGCAAAGATTCCTTGTATCATCAAGCTTCCTCTGGCATCAAGGGAAGTCAGTATTGTTTTCTTCCTACATTTCCTATTCCTTGTTCTTACAAATGGTTGCATTCATGAGAGAAATACAGTGATGTTTTGTCTATCATTCATTCTTGATTGTTTTCTCTTCTGCTGTAACCCTCTTAGAGAGCCTGGTCAAACCTTTCTTCAGTTATTCAATCCATAGGAAGATATTAAGTGTACTAAAATCAGTTTTAAATCTTTGTTTTTATAGAAAGCCTTGATGCTCGTTTCTTCTCACAGATGCTGAAGTCAATACAAGAAAGAAGACATTCACTGAGGTCCAAACAGAACGATTGGAGCAAGCAGAACGGACTGTTTTAATTAAGTGCCCACCAAAACTTAATGAAAAAAAATTATTGCAGTATTTATCCAGTCATGGAAACATTAAGAGTCATTTCTTTTTTGAAAATCGTGTAAGTAATTAACAATGTGAACTAAAATCTAGACTTAGACAAAAGTAAATACCAGCGTTTGATCAAGGCCTCATACATGCAAGTTAAGCAAATTATATATAATTAGTATATTAAATTAGTTTCTAGCTTTGTTAATGTTTGCAAGTTGCTGAGCAACAGATTTATTTTTGTATGTCAGCTAAGCAACACCTGTAAGGGATAGCTTGTGTCCTGTTCTGCACTAAATCTTTGAGATTTTTACATAGCACTATTCTTTGTTCTAACAATAGAGCTAACTCTTTTTTTATGTGTTTCTTGAGCATTTTATGAAGATAAATAGATTTTAGAATTTTCATGTTTAGTGCTTACTGCCGAGAATAGCATATCTTTGACCTCTTGTGAAAAAGTGTCCAGAAAGTGTTGATGTGTAAAACGTGGCGTTCAGCTTCAGGACTGTCATATTAAACTGTCTCAAAACTCCCAGGAATGTCTGAATAATATCAGTACAATCAATTCAAGGCTTGTATGCATTTGTCTAACCCTGTTTCCATTCTTAATGTTTAGGGTATCCATGCTTTAATAGAATTTTCGGAAAAGAAAAGTATAGCCTCATTGGAGGATGCTGTTGGAATCCCAAGTGGTGCAGAGCATCATGTTGTCCCGTTTAAATCTAGGCTCTTTACTTTCACACTGAAAAACCCAGTGAGTCAAGCTGCTGAAGAGACACCGGTTCACCTCTCTCCTCAGACTCACATTCCAGTGAAAGACCTTATTCAAAAGCTTTGTCATGCAGACAGTGTAAGTAGAGGTTTCTATAGCTCTCTCAACTAAAAATGAACCATGTCCATTTCAGATTTGTAGGTGGTCACGTGCAACTTATAAAGCAATTTATTTCTATTAAATAAAAAGTAACCTCTGTTAGGATTTGGTGTGACTAGTTCTCCTACATTGAAACAAATAGATGAAATTAGTCAATTTAATTGTCGAAATATTTTTTTCTTTGTGAAATAAACCTGTTAGAAGACTTTTTATTTTTAAATCTCAAATTGAAATGATATTAAGTAGATGAAAAGATATGTTAATAGATAGAAGATGGGTCATAGTATTTTTACAGTGTTTATTTTCTTAACTAGGTAAGCAGTCAAATGTACATTTTACTGAATGAGTATCAGCTTACAGAAGAAAATATCAAGCTCCGATTTCTGGCCTGTTCTCTGGTTCGAGATTTCACACGTGCATATTTTCCAGACAGCACAGTAAAGCCATTTGGCTCTTCAGTCAACACCTTTGGCAAATTGGGATGTGATGTGGACATGTTTCTGGACTTCCATGATGTACGAAAGCATGCTACAAAAATGGTAAGATTATGCTGTGCATCTTCAGTCTGTTGGATTTTTTCAACAGAGCAGGTCACTTACTGTTTCACACACAGAAATTAGTTTATTTATACTTAGGTTTTACATGAGTTCATACTATAGACTGTGAGCAAGTTTATTTGAATGTTTGGATGTGAAGACTTTCAAAAGCTGGATGTGACATGAGAGAGATCTTCCTTGCAGTAGGAAGAAAATTATTTGATGTTTCCATAGACTTTGTACTGTTAGGATGAATTTCACTGTGAAAAAAAACCCTCATCCTCTGAAATTGATTCAGCAATGTCAGTCCTTCCCATCCTGCTGTGGTGTTTTCTTCTCTGGAGCTGCTGGGCTTCATCCACGCTGTTTTAAAGCTTGGCTTTGATCTTTAGGGTCCCCTGTTCTAAAGCATAATAATCTTGTGCATGTGTGTGCATGTGCATTTTGGGAGGGTTGTCAGGTTCTTTTCCCTAGTTTAAAGAGTTGACTTCATACTACAGAAAAGTTACTGAATTATATACTGAGGTGCATATATATACACACACACACAAGAGCGTGTGGAAGTGTAAGACCTGGGATAGTATTGGTGAATACTTGCAGGTGGCACACATTGATATTTGTGTTGTCTGTCCAGAGATAATTACCATGTTAACAGCACCTGATTTTTGTTGTGAAGGGAGTTAGTTGGCTCACTCTTGAAAGGAACCTAAGGATAAGATGGTGTATGCGAACTGTAGATGTTTTGGGGACCAGGACCCAGGATCAAAACAAGAACTGAGCCAGATCAATCATGCCTATAGTTTAAGTTGTCGGACTTTCCATAAGATACTTCATAATTATTTGAATGCCTCATTGATAATACAACAGTAAGCACGAAGACAGTTGGTGGTTACTAAGCAAGTGTAGAGGCTTGAAATTGAAATACACTCACTTAAATTTGCTGAGCAAAGTACAGAATTTGTGTCACTACCTTGAGAAGCTGGAGAGCGACAAGACTGCCAGTAAGCAATATGCAGTCAACAGTACTGCCTTCTTCAATGCACATATTAAATTTCATGTTAATCATATCTTTACCTACCATACTATGGTTCAGAAATCTGCACTATGTAACCAAGTTCCCATGTTTAGTGTTGGTATTTGGGCAGCTTCAAATGATAATGGTTATTTAGAGTAGGTTGTGTCTCAGTCCTTGTGTGTGTAGGCATAAAGAATGCAAAGAGATTAGATAAGGATCTTGTCTCTTGCTGCTGTTTTTGGACTGTGGGCAGTGTAAATATCCTTTCAGATTGAAGAAGGGAATATGAAAGAGATGAAAATCAGGATAGGAAGAAGGGAGAGTTGGATCAGAAATGCCTTGTGAAGTTGAGATTCTTCATGGATTGTGAATAGGTAGTTAAGTAAGTGATTCTGGCGTTTTGAAAACTTTTCTTTTTATTTGTGTGATGACAGATAGTTTGGGAAAAAACAGCTTTGTTTTCCTTAGGGGGGGAAAAAAAAGACAACAGGCTTAAGCTTTTGAAGATTGAAAATTCACTCAGCTTTTCTGTACAATTTGTGTATTGCCATGTATTTTACTTTTAAAGAAATATCCCTTCAAACATATATAGTTTTTAGTATTAATGCAGTGATCAAACACAATGAAAGCAAACATGTCAGCTGAAGAGTAGGACCGTCGTGTGTGTGGGAAGTGTTAAAATCTAGGAACCCTTTACATTTGAACAGTAAAGCTGCCTCTTAAATTTGGAGGGAAAAATCTTTCAAGTATAAAATGTCTATTTTCAAACCATGTATTGTAACTAGCTGTTTTCTTTAGTATTCATCTGTAGAAGTATATGTTCTGTTGTGAACTTTAGAGTTATTCAGTGATGGACGGGGTTACTAGCAGTTTTCGTTACCTGTGGACAGTTGACAGACATCTGAGCGTGGGGATGCTGCAGCAAAAGCCAGCAGGGATACTGTCTGAGCATATGTCTTCATGTTACACGATTGTGCTGTGCTTATGTGGTGGGGTTTTGGTAGCATGGGAGTGGCTGCAGAGAGAGCCCCTGTAAGAAGCTGCAAGAAGCTTCCCCGGCTCCAAAACCGGTCAGACCCACCTCTGGCCAGGTGGGACCCCTATCCCCTCTGGCCACGGCTGAGCCAGTCAGTGCCTCTGCAAATGCCATATTTAAGACGGGGAAAAACGGAGCTCGAACCAGGGCTGAACCTACAGTCATGAGAGCAGGCAGGCGGGTGGCTTGTCCCCCGGCCTCCTGGGCAGGCAGCTGCCCACGCTGGGTCGCTGCTACCAAACTGGAGATGGCCGCAGCGGCGCAGGTTGGAGAGCTCCAAAGTGCCCACTCCCGGGGCACCCGCTGGGCGGAGTTCATCCTGCTGAGGTTTGTCAGGCTGGTCAGGCCCGACAGGGCTGCAGCAGAGAGAGGACTGAGATCTGAAAGAAACAGCTACGCGTATTCCAAGGCCAGTGAAGGTGGAGCAGGAGGAGGTGTGCTGGAGCTGAGATTCCCTTGCAGTGCATGGTGAGACAGCAGCGGCCACCCTGCCAAGGGGGTGGAGATGCATCTGGAGTCCATGGAGGCTCCCGCGCTGGAGCAGGTGCTGTTCCTGAAGAAGCCATGACTCTGTGGGACAGAAGCCCGCGCTGGAGCAATCTGATGGGTAAGGATTGCATCCTGCGGGAAGGACTCACATTGGAGAAGTCTGTGAACTGTCCCATGAGGAGGGGATCCATTGGAGCAGGGGAAAAGAGTGTAAGGAGTCCTCCTTTAAGAAAGTAGCGGCAGAAACAATGTGTGATGAACTGACCCCCCCCCAATTCCCTGACCCCCTGTGCCACAGGGGGAGGAGGTAGAGAGCTGGAAAGAAGGGATGGGTGGGGGTAAGGTGTTTTAAGATCTGGCTTTGTTTGTTCTTGTCCTCTCAAGTAGCTGTTAACAAATTAAATTGTTTTGTCCCCAAGCTGACTCTGTTTTTCCCTGGGGCTATGGTTGGTGGGTGATCCCTCCCTGTCTTATCTTGACCCTCAGGCTTTTTGTTACATTTTTCTCCTCTCCACCCCACAGAGGGGGAGAAGTGAGCAAGGAACCTCATGATGATAGCTTCACTGCCGGCTGGGCTAAACCACAGCAACGATAGGTTAACAGGCTGTGTGGCACACTTACACTCTATGTGGTGCAGTGAGTTTTTTGTCTTGCATGCAAGCACAGTCTTCACATACCAGAGATTATAGTCTTGTTGGTTTTGTTGATGTTTTTGAGCATTAAAACACAGGCCCATGTGCTGTATCAATGTGAAAGTATTTACAAAAAATAAGGTACATTAGAGCATTGTCCTGTAAAGAAGTGCAAAAATTAAAAATCATTAGTGCAACTTTTCTGTTTTGATTCAAGCATAGTCAGAATAGGAGACTAAGCTGCTAGCACCTGGAGAGCTTTGTGCTTTGTAGGTGTGGTGGGTTAATCTTGGCTGGCCTCCAGCTGCTCTCTCATTCCCCCCTCATCAGCAGGATGAGGGGAGAAAATAAGATGAAAAAGCTCATGGGTTCAGGTAAAGACAGGGAGATCGCTTACCAATTACTGTCACGGGAAAAACAGACTCAACTTGGGGAAGACTAATTCAATTTATTGCCAGTTAATAATGGAGTAGGATAGTGAGATATAAAAAAAAAAACCCCACCACAAAAAAACAACAAAAAAACCCCAAAAATTAAAGCCACCTTCCCACCACCTCACCTTCTTCCCAGGCTCAACTTCACTCCCAACGCTTCTACCACCTCCCCTCAGGCAGCGCAGGGGGATGGGGAATGGGAGTTGCAGACAGTTCATAAAGCTTTGTCTCTGCTGCTCCTTCCTCCTCATGCTGCTCCTCTGCTCCAGTGTGGGGTCCTTCCCACAGGCTGCAGCTCTTCAAGAACTGCTCCAACATGGGTCCTTCTCACGGAGTACAGTTCTTCAGGAATGAACTACTGCCGTGTGGGTTCCCCATGGTGTCACAGGTCCTGCCAGAAAACCTGCTCCTCTTCATGGCCTGCATCTCCTGCCAGGAGCCTGCTCCTGCATGGACTCTCCACAGGCTGCAGCTTCCTTCAGGGCATATCCACCTGCTCTGGTGTGGGATCTTCTATACGTTGCAGAGTAGATATCTGCTCCACTGTGGTCCTTCATGGGCAGCATGAGGACACCCTGCATCCCTCTGGTCTTCTAGGGAATGTCTGCTCTCATGCCTGGAGCACCTTCTCCATCTTCACTGACCTTGGTGTCTGCAAAGTTATTTATCTGACATTTTTCTCACTTTCCCAGCTGCTGCGCAACATTTTTTGCCCTTTCCTAAATATGTTATCTCAGAGGTGCTGCCAGCTTCACTGATGGACTCAGCTTTGGCCAGCGGCTGGTCTGTCTTGGAGCCAGCTGGAACTGTTTATGTCCAACATGAGGCGCAGCTTCTGGTGTCTTCTCACAGAAGCCACCCTGCAGCTCCCCTGCTACCAAAACCTTGCCACATAAACCCAATACAGTAGGAAAAGATGATGTTGGACGTATCTCCTGTGACAGGCAACAGGCAATACTTCAGAGGAAGGTAAAAGTCTTGTGTAGTTGGCAGTGTGATTTATAAGGATATTGATACTCTCCCTGGCAAATTGTATTACTAGTATACATAAGTTGACTGTCTTAGTTCGAAGTGAAGACAAGGGGAGGTAGCTTTAGTTATAGATGATATATCAGTGATGAACAGATTTCTGCACTATTGCAGCCTTTCAGGAGGTACCAGCAATGGAGGAGGACCAGGCATTTCAGCACCTCTTCACATTCAATAACATTTTTTGAGTCTTAATGGCAAACCGATTACTAATTGTGAATTAAAAAAGCAGCAAAAGTGGGAGCGTTCTTTACCGAGTGTGGATTATCAATACAGGTTTGACTGCAGATACAGTGTTTTTAACATGTGAGTGGTTTGGGAGATTAGTGTGAATGACTTAAAACAGAGTTCTGTGGTATTTTTAGAGTAACAGTTTTTGTGTTAAAACAGCTATGCTTCTTGCTTAGGCTACTATATCAAATTACCCCAAAGTAATAGTTTACTTTATCTACATTTGCTGTTTTGAGCAACATGACAAGAATAGGGGGAGAACCACAGGGTTGGGCAAATGTATCAGTACTTTGTCTTCCCAGCTGGCATTCAGTGTTCATTCAGCAGGTGTTCATTCAGCTTTTGAGAGATATTGAGCTGCTGTCTAGGAAGGCACATCGTGATTTTTGTCACAAACATAAGGGTCTGAACACCAGCACACCTACATGTCAGCTGAGTCTCTGTCCTTTCTTTCCTGTTACCTACCTCAGTGAAACTTAAAGGCTCCTTTCGCTTTGAGCCAGCCCTGCTGTAGCATGCAGCTACGCAGCCAGATGACATCAGGGACCTCTGTCTTGGTACATTCAAACACACGAACTGGCTGGAGAACTGTTGGCAAGAGGAGAGGATGAACAGTCACCTCAGTGGTTGCCAGAGCAACTCAGAAATTCAGCACCTAAAATGAGTTTAGGAGAAAGGTTACAAACTTCTGAATTGTTTCACCTGTCTGTGAGTGCATGTTTTTTTTTTTCCACTAACCTGGTGACAACAAAAATAACCTCCTCTGTGTGTCAGAGGACTAGTTAGGTCACTGCATAATACTGTTTGTATACTATACAAATAGTTTGTATACTGTACAAACAGTTCACCCGCGACGTGTTCCAAGGGGGAGGATAAGTCAGTGTCAAGTATTAACAAGCAAAATTAGCTGAGGCTTGAAAACAAAGAGAGACTGTGAAGATAACTGAGATTTCATAGGTATGAAGTTATTTTATTGAGGTATAAACTACACATACGACAATTCAGAATACAAAGACCTACAGGAAAATTTGTGTCTGATGATATCAAAATACATCTCCATGTTTTTTTTTATTTGTCAGAAAAACTGTCTGATACAAAGTGAATATTTTAAGTCTTACAGAAATTTACCTCCATTTTGAAGGGTTAAGTAATTTGCAGGCTAAAATTTGTAGGTTTTTTTAAATGAAAAAGACATTTTCTTTACACTGCTACTTGATTCTCTAATAACGCATTGTTCTTTGAGGATTTGAAATGGAATTACTGATAGTTTGAAATTAATGGTGGTTTGGTTGTGGTTTGCCCCTCTTACTTTTTAATTTAATTATTTGCCCCTCTTTTCAGTCAAAGCATATATGCTCTCTCGGGAATTCAAGAATTACTTGGTTTAAGCAACAGTGAGATGTAGTAGTATTATACCCTCATCTGAACAAGTAACTTTACAGTAAGTTGATCACTATTAACCTGGGAAAATTGAATCACTGAAAAAGTGTATAAAAGAGAAGGCAACATATTTTTACCTTTTTAAAGTTCTGTGGGCTTCTTTGAATAATTCCTGTCTTTCAATCTGTCTTTGCACGGACTCTTTTACAAATTGGTTTGATCTTTCAGAAGTATTCTTAAATGCGTCTTTGGTTCCAGAACTAACAGTTTACTTTTAAAATTTTGTGTTAGAAAAAAGGTCCCTTCGAAATGGAATATCAGATGAAAAGATTACCATCTGAAAGATTAGCAACTCAGAAAATTCTTTCTGTGATTGGTGATTGCCTTGATAATTTTGGTCCTGGATGTGTGAGCGTACAGAAGATACTCAATGCTCGCTGCCCGCTGGTGAAATTTTCCCATCAACCAACAGGATTCCAGTGTGATCTGTCAGTGAGCAACAGGTGAGACCTGGTTTTAAAAAGTTTAGGAAGAATACTAATGTACCTATGTTCTGAAAACCTGTAGTGAAAACTGTTTAGTCCACTCCTTCCTGTGTTCCTTACAAATATGAATGTTGGCTCTGAAAGTAAGAAGGATATTTTTGACTTTCAGAGCTTAGGTTTTAATATGCTTCAGATATCTTTCTCCAGCATAGGAAATACTTGCTAGCTGAAGCTGGAGACTTTGAAAACCACTCTATACTATAAGGTTGGCTTATAAGGGATTGAAAGAAGTCAGTGTTCATTAGTCATTACTTCCCTTCATGTGTATGGGTATATGCACAGCCTTCTTTTGATGGCTTTTCAGATTAACAGCTCCATTGTGTTAATTTTTAGCAACAGGGCTTCTAGTTATTTTGGTGTCCTTGTTTTCTTCTTAAGGGTCTGCATACACCTGTTTGCTGGCAAGGTATCTTGAATGCTGAATTAACTCATTGCATCAGAAAACAGTCTAAAGTGTTACTGTCATTTAGGACCTTTCACAGCAGCGCCCGATAGAGGGAGCAGGCCTCTTAGAAATACCTCTCTTTTCATCTATTTTTCCTCTTCCAATTTATTCTCATTTGGTTGATAGTAAAGCATATAATTTATATTTTTGCTGTCGCTTAATTTGTTAAGAATTACCCACCTTGATCCAGTATACATCCGTAGCCCTGGTGTAAGGCTACATAATCAAAAAGAGTTACTAACCCTTTTGATTGTTGTTAGGGAATAGTAAAATATGAGTTGTTATCTTTCAGAATACTTCCAATACGACTTTCAGTGCAGAATTTTGTAATTTGTCTACATCAGATATAATCAGATCCTAGGCTGAATTTTCTGAATTACCGGAAGTTCTCTTTCAGAATATGCAGGAGTTGTTAAGGCAATACTGAGCAAACGTCTTACAAAAAAATTACTTTTGTACATGCAGCTGCAGTGGAAGTTTGTAGTTTGCATGCAGTTCTGTGCAAACTTCCTTGTAATTCTCTGCTGGTGGTTTGGCTGGTTGGGACTCTGTGTTGTCTTGTTATCGTTTGGAGTATTAACAAACCTCCGCGGACACAAGGAAGCACTTCACAGTTGAAGCTTTAGAAGTCCACGTGTGACAAAACTTGGACATGGTAAACTTCCCCAGATAACCGTGGCGAATTTTTAGAAGAATTCAGTGTAAGATTTGGAGTAAAAACTCGTGCAACTGTAGTTCCATAAGCACTTTAGACTAAAATTGACCCCAAAGTAAGTCTTGCTCTCACACCATGTTTCCATTTCTTATTTTCTGCTTTTTCTTGCCCTCACATTTGTACATGACATGGAATGTTTGTAGGACCATATGATGAGGCAGATCAAAACCTGATCCATCTGAAAACTTTCATCCTTCAAGATTAGTTGTTTTTTCAGCAGGACCAAACATTAGTCATTTGAAAATTACTGGATTGACTTGTTTTGCAGATTTCATTGTGTCTCTGCATGTTATGTATTTTTCAGTGCATTATTTTATTACTTTTTAGATTAAAATTGTGAAAGAAGTTCTAGTTGTATTTTATTATATATTAGGGTAGAGATGTTATCCAATGTACCTGAAAGGCAATTTGTGGACATTTCACTCTTGAGTACTTGATCTTGGTGGGTTTTGTTTGTTTGCTTTTCTTTTTTGTTTTGTTTTGTTTTCTCCCACTGTGATATGGAACAAGGAAATGGTGCAAATGCAGTATTATTATTTAGCCATAATTGTATCCTCCTTACTGTGGAAGACCACCAGGTATTTCATCGTGGACAATTTCAGCTATTCTCTTCTACGTTTTTAAATGCATAAAAGTTAAATTTGGTGGTTTGTGGATTTTTTTGTGGATATCCTCTTCCCTTGGAACTGATGCTCTAGGGACGAACAATGAACAAACACTGCATCTGGTGCTTCACAATTCTCTTATTTTTTTATATGTCTTTTACTTTTTGTTTCTTCTTCAGCATTGCTATAAAAAGTTCAGAACTCTTGTATATCTATGGCTGTCTTGATTCCCGTGTAAGAGCACTAGTGTTCACTGTACGGTGTTGGGCCCGTGTTCATGGACTTACAAATAGTGTTCCTGGTAACTGGATTACAAACTTCTCCCTGACCATGATGGTCATGTTTTTTCTTCAAAAGAGATCACCACCTATCATTCCAACACTAGACCAACTTAAAGAACTGGCAGGTAAGGACAGCTGTTCGTGTGTTTGTTGAAGTGACTCTCACATTTGTTTTCTCTGAAGTGATGAATAAACCCCAGCAATTTCTTTATGCTCTTAAATGCTAATGCATATTACGTATGCCTTAAGTTTGAGGGAACACGGAAGTTTTACTTGGATTTTTTTTTGTGAAAATAATGCATTTTTAAAGGCAAAGTAAATAATTTTTCAGTAGAATACTAAATTCTAGAGATAATTAAAAGTCATTTATTTGCTCAGTGCTCCCATGCTGGCTGTTTTTGTTCTATTTTGGTTTTTAAAAGACTTGTAAGGTCTCAAATGTCTCTGCAGTTGTTAAGGATTTTGTGCAGATTGGTACGATGCATATTGTTTTATAGAAACCAAATGCTTAAAAGAAAGGCTATATTTTTCCGTCACAATTTGTAATATTCTTGAGACTGTTCAAGCCACCTGTAAATAATTCGTATATCTTTGCAAACAAGCTGTTCTGGCTATTTCATACATAGCTTTTAGGGTGTATTATTTTCAGTAAATCTAATGAAAGTATAAAGAATGACACCTCAAGTTTTTGATTCCTCACTCATGCCTTCTGCTCATTGACATGCTTCCTTGGAAGCTTTGAGTGGAGAAAAAGGTATGTTTTCAGTTGCTTTAAAATCAGTCTTAGGCATTTCCATCAGAATTCTATAGAATTTTTAAACATAAAACAAAACACCTGTCCTAAAATTTTACAAGAGTATTCCTAGTTCTCTTTATTTTTTTCAGAGAAAGACAATAGACACTTGGGTCTGAGTTTTTTTTGAAACCCTCCTGTAGGTATTAACCTCAGAAATTTGTGCTGTTTAGTATATAATAAAGCTCTCTATGCAGAGGTATCAGGTTTGTTACTTAAAAGAGGTAACTTCAGAGATACAAAGATGTCATATACCTTGTTCCTATAGGCTTTTGAAAACATACCATTTACTTATGCTTCTTTTCCTTTGCCTGCCCATAGACATTTTTTCTTTTAAATCTTTAAACACTTAAGTTGAATCTTAACCTGAAAGTTCGCTTGTGAACTCTCAATTTGATTTACTTAATATGATAGCATTCACTGAATTCAGTCATGTCTATCTGAATTTTATTAAATACGATGGCGTTTTATTGTTTATCACTTCAAAACATGCTTACGATTTTTGTTTCAGATGAAAAAGACAAGCATGTAATTGGAGGATATGATTGCTCATTTGTTAGTGACTTAAGCAAGATTAAACCTACAAAAAATACAGAAACACTTGGTAGGTAAATCGTCAACTTTTTATGTATTTATTAGGTTTTATAAGCATATTTAAAACAAACTTTTGTTTAATGTTACTGGTGACTATTGTTTTTCTTTCCCTTAGATGTATTGTTGGGTGACTTTTTTGAATATTTTGGAAACTTTGATTTCAGAAAGAATTCCATAAATCTTCGAAAGGTAAATGAATTTAATCTCTCATTATGAATTGAATTTCTCTGTCTGTCGTTAGACGAACTACATACGCTAAGCAACGATTTCTGTCGTTTTTAATTGTATATACAAAGTACATTTAAATTGGTTGTATCAGTTACCGTGAAGGAAGAGAGTTTTCCTCTTGGAGCCTAATCACTTACAGCGCTATTAAGAACATTTACGGAGTCGTTACTTGGAGTTGTTGGAAAGCACAAACTCTGATGCTAAGCCTGTATGATTTTTCTTAACAACTCTGTAATAAAAATGGCGGTTTTAAAAAGTAGAAACTATTTTAAATATTTATTTATTTCCCCTCTGTGAGGGGAAAACTTTTGAATTAAATGTCACAAGGTATGTCATAGCAAAAGTCTATGACAAATTCTGTACACCAACAGGCTTTGCATTTAAAGTTGGAAGTCCACACCCAAACAATGTCTGCATTAAAACTTACGACTGAGTAGGTTTTAGTGTGCTGAGTAGCACTTTTGGTGCTTGAGTTTCCTACTGCAGTTTGCATCAGCCTACAGTAAGCGTACTTACAATTCAGTAAGCATGACAGATAACAGGATCATTCTGTGCTTGCCAAGGGGTCTGCACTGTCACTTTGTTGTACTTTATGTGTTGAAGTCATACTGTTTATGGATACGTGTGTGTGCGCATACAGGTATAATAGAAATACGTATAAATGTAACCACCTTAACTTGGACCTGTTCCTGCTGGACTGCTTACAGGATGGGGCGTTTCAGTGCCACGTTGCTGTGTGGACACTTGTTTGTGTTCTGTTTCCTGCTTGGGCGCTATGGATTACTGGCATAAGAGCTCTTTTTGCCGCTGCAGGTTGATCCTAGAAACTGATTCATTAAGCTAGAGAACTTTTGTTTGCCGTTAAACCTTAAAAAAGGCAAGCAAAAACATAACACGTTGGAGCCTGAGCTAGTCAGGAGAAGTGTCTGTGCTGCTGATGTTTTCCTATTTAACTAGTCAGTCCTCTTGGCCTTGGGGCAAGAGTATGTAGAATATACATGGACATTTCCTGGAGTAGCATTAGCTGGTAGGTTCGTGCTAGAGCTTTCCGTGGAAGGCTTGCAGAGGTTCTGTAATACAGAGCAGGTCATCTAAGGGGCACTGATAAGTGCTGAGATGGAAGTGCATTTAAATAGTAAACTACATAGTTGTCAACAACTTGCATTGTACTATACCAAGTGCCCAAAAGTGGACCATGACCTGAATAGTTCTATACTTAAAAGGCTGAACTGGGAGGAATTTCAGCCAAGTGAGTAATCTTGTTTTGTTATACCAGCTCTTCATGAATGCTGTAGGAGGAATGGTGTGAACAGTTTAAGTGCTTGTAGTAGTTTCTCAGACTGGGCTATGCAGGTTAATGTGACACACTCATGCTACCCATACACAAATGGAGATAGGGGTAGAAGATTGCAATGAGTGAGGTCTGAGGTTTGTGGAAAAGCAAATGGGAGAATGGCCAAAAAGACAAGCTAAGCTGTAGTTGTGTGTTCTTTGCCTTGAAGGAAATCCAAGCTGAATGTGGGAAGGAAAACCACCACTGAGGATTCAGAGAACAGGAGTCATACTGTCAAGTTAACAGGAAAATTAACTTGATTAATAATGACATTTTTTTTTCCAAAAAAGTTCTCTACTAGGTCAAAATACTTTTAATGCTCATGTAATAACTCAAGTGATTTGTTATTTGCTCAGCTTGTAATGTATATATGCAACTTTGGCTTTTTCTTTACACTGTCTGCAGGGAAAGGAAGTAAATAAACCTGAGTCGTCTCCTCTTTATATCTGGAATCCCTTTGAACAAGACCTTAATATCAGCAAGAATGTTAATCAGCCACAGCTGGAGAAATTTGTAGCTATGGCCAGAGAAAGTGCCTGGATTTTACAGAAGGAAGATAAAACTCAGCGAATGATCAATAAAGAGCCTTGGGGACTGGCAGCCCTGCTGATACCATTTGGGAAAAGTAATCCCAGCAAGATGAAGAATAGGATGAAAGGAATAGGGAGCGAAACAATCAGAAGCCTCTTGGACTCTTTAAAGTTAAATAATCCAAACAGTCTACAAAAAGCAGTGGGAAAGTGACTTTCAGCACAGAAACACAGTAGCTGGTATTCTGTTTTAGGAATTGAATGTGACACACAGTCCGAAGAACGTTACTTTTAATATTTTTATTATGGTGAAATGTAGAGTCAAATGACCTCTGTTTTCCATTCTGATGCTTTTTGTACAGATCTGCTTTCTTTCTGTACATTTTTCTCCTTCTTACTCCTCACTTTTCCATCTGTTTTATGAATGAAGAGTGTTGAAATGCAAGTTTTACAGATACATTTTGGAACTAACCTTCAGCTGGGCAGTCTTTAAAAAAAACAAAGAGAAAGACTGACAGGAGCAGCATGAGGAAAGCCTTTGGGGATTCTGTTGGCTGACATACAACTGATAGTCTAAGTAAAAGCTCAAGAAACAGCCACCTTTCAGTGAAACCACAGTTTAAAAGAAAATGAATGTTAGAACCATTGCTTCCATTCCCGTCATGATCTGGAAGCCAGTAAAATCAAAGTGCATGTATCTATTTTTGCAATTGTTTTCCATTCATGTAGATAGTGCCAAGACAAAATAAAGAGAATGGAATTGGATAGTAAGGTTTGCAGTTTTATAAAGTATTGCTCTCCAAGGATAGTGCAACTGTTTTGTGTTGGAAAAGTGATTTTGGTGTTGTGTTTACCACCTGATCTCAAATTTCTTCAGTCAACTCTTGTTTTCTGTACCATGGGGCTGGTTCCCACATGCACTTGTATATACACTCACGTTTCTCATTTTGCCTTTAACTTCACTTTAAACCTGTATTTCAGGTTTGGGCAGAGGCTTTTGCATACCATTCTTGCCTCATCACTCTCCTCAAAGTTGCTGCCTACTAGGCAACACCAGAGCCTTCCTTTCACTGTCCCTTGCAGAGGGATCTGTCCCTTGCAGAGATCCATAGGGAATCATACATCATGCTGGAGTCCCGTTCCCATTCGTGCCCTGTTTTTCAGATATTCAGCAGAACAGTCTGAAGACTGTCTTTTTTCCAGATCAGTTGAGTCAGTGAGAGTCAATGCTTCTCGTTGACTCTAAGCATCTAGTTCTCTGTCCATCTGCCGTAAATGAGAGTGTTTTCAAAGGAAGAGGGGAAAGAAGGAAGGAAAGAAGGAAGTCAGAAAGGCAAATCTCAGATAGATTTTCCGGGTATGTTTGTGAGTATTCTACCTGTCCAGTTTGAGAGCCACTTGTGCATTAAAACTAAATGGCAATGGTGATGATAACTCCACAGACTGTTGTTTTTATTCTTGACAGAAATGCCATGCAGGAGATTAGTGTAACTCAGAGATTATCATACAGATGCAACATCGATGTTGATGATTACTGTTTCATTTTAGTATTAATAGATTCTATAATGTTGCAGTGGTATATGATTTTGTGTAGACTTTCTTTCTAATGGTGTAGTCTGAACAGTTAAAAAGTGTGTCTTCCCTGAGGTATTATTTGTTGGAAATACTATGGGCAGTAATGCATACTTCCAAAGTACTTGTAAAAACTGGACAAAGAAAAGTGTTTTCCAGGAGCTGGCAGACTAAAGAGTTAGACCTTGAGTGGCAGGAAGACCCTCTTACAGATGAATTCCATTATTAGTTTATGTGGAATTTAAAATAATATTCATATGTGTCCATTTCTAATTCATAAATGTTCTTTTCAAATAATGACTCACATAATCATTATCTTGGTCACAGGAGTTAATTCTCGTATCAACTTCTACAAGATTAAGCCTTGAATTTCAAACTTAGTTTTATACCTAAATCCTGGTGCTAGTGTGTGAACTTCTTTTTGGAGGCTGGTATGAAGTTTATTGTAACTTGTTATTGGTGCTAACCCAAAGCCTTTGATAACAAGCTTGGCACTGGTGCTTAAGGAGTCTGTTGCTACCTTAATCTTTACAGAACCTAGCGGTACATTTTCTGCTGTTTCCTCAGCAATAGACTTTGAAGCTTTTTGAAGATTGGGGCAGTACTTGAGTATGTGTGAGTTTTCTTTTTTCCAGCTAAACAAAATGGGTAATACTGCAGTGCAATAATAAGAAAATGGGTTAACAGGGACAGAAGCATACAGCAGAACTGTGGCAGAGTAGACCTACTTGCATTATGTTCACGGTGGTTCACTCTGACATAGGTAGGAAAGATTTTATAAGAATTTTGACATACGGACACAGGACACTTGTAGTCAAATACTAATAAACTTTGTAATTTGGTTATACAGTTGAGCCACGCTGAATCACATGCTTCATGTGTAAATGTGTGTAGGCATTCAAGCTGCTTAGTATTCCCTAAAAGGCAGGGCAGAACCTGGTTACAGTACGTGCAGCGCCTTTCAGCATCACTTTTCTGTTCAGACTGCCTGTCCCTTTTGGGAATAATTCTGAACCCCTGTCATGGCTGCAGGCCAATTTCTGAAAAGAAAAAAAAACAAGCCAAAAGCAGTTTTGTAGCAATGGAAATGCACAGGTGATTGTTTTGGAAGTCTGCAAGGCCAGGGATCTGGAGACCAGCTGCTGACTTTGAAGAGCAGCTGTCATCGATGATATAAATAAGCCTGGCGGGCAGCTTTCATAGAGTAGGCTGCGAGCTGGGGGTGGAGAGCCAACCATAAACTTCTCTAGAGCTTGAGCTGTGTCTGGGAGAAGAGCTGTGTGACACTAGTGGAACTGAAGCCACCTGTGGGAAGAGAACCAGACAGAGAAGAGCAGGGCCAAGATTTGACGGGGTGTATTTAGCAAATCAAGAGAGATGGTGTGATTCTAATTTCCTGAGGGCAGCAGCCTTGTCACATTGAAGATGGATAGAAACAATCAATATGGTTATGTCAGTAAAAACAAAGGCTGGATATTTGTCAAGAAAGCACTATAGTGACAGTCTGGACTTCAGAACTTGTTCATATCGTCCAAAAACATGTAAACAATGTCTTGGTGAGAGTGAGGCACTAAGTTTTAGTTACTTCTCAAACTTGGCACTGATGTGCTATATTGTAGGATACTGCTGGAGAGGCCACACATAAGGAACATCAGGGAATTAAACACATTTTTGCACCTCTGCCCCTTCCCCTCACTGGGAATACTTTTTAGTGCAATCTCACATTCCCTGGCTCTTAACTGGTTAGGGAAAATGAAAACATTTGAAAGTTCCTTGCCCTGAGAATATGCTCTTTGGGACAATAACATTTGTTGCCAGGGATATTTTTTTATTTTCTAGATGTTTGATGCTCACAAGAGTTGCAGGACTGGGTTCTGTTGCAACTCCCACTGCTCCGTCATTCCTCTGTAGCTTCCTGAGGATCTGCAGCCTTGGTCTGCAGTTAGCTGCTGGATGAGCATCTGTGTGTGATGCTCATGGCTAAGACAGTCACAAAACTGAGACTGGCTGGTAGCAGATGCTCTATTCCTCTGCCTCAATTTCAACTACAGTTCCTGCCTGGGATTCTGTCCTTTGGACTTTGGATCACTGTATGATTCAGGCTGGGAAAGACCTCTGGACCTAGTCCAGCTTCCTCTTCAGGCAGGATCAGCTGTGAGATTAGACCAAGTTCCTCAGGGCTTTATCTAGTCAGGCCTCAAAAATCTCCAATGATGGAGACTGCACAGCCTCTGTGGACAGCCTGTTCCAGTGCTTGACTGTCCTCATCACCCCAATGGCCTGGTCTGTCATACACTGCCACATCCTTGTCACTCTTACTGGCTTCTTTTCTGATCCTCAAATTAGACTGCCATCCATCACAAATGTTCAAGCTGCTCCTTCATGTAAGAGCCCCCCTAGTCTTCCCTTCTTCCTTGCCTGTCTTTCCTGAGGAGCGTGTATCCATCCATCACAGTGCTCCTACCACATGCACGCTCTCCCACCATATCTGTTATTTCAACAGAGCTCTAGTTCCTCCTGCTTGTTCCCCAGGCTGCCACACATTTGTATCTGTACACTTGAGGTGGGTACTGTTCATCCTTTTTTGTTGCTCCTGGGGTCCCATAACATAACACCACGCAGAGACACTTGTGCAGGTGTGGAAGAAGACTTTGCTGCCCAGCAGAGCTTGTCAGCTTGGATTTGGCACATTGCTGGTGCTCTGTTACTTCTGGGTCCAGAGCAGCCTGGCTCTCAGCTGAACGTAGCTGTACTCTGTGCTTGTGCTAGGTCTGTGGTTGTTGAGGAAACATGTTCTTACAACAGCGTGTCTTCATTCTTGCACATTTATTTCTAAGTTCAATTTAGTTTATACCCTCTGGGGGGTATGAGCTGTTTTTACTTGACACAATTTTGTACCTTTGGAAAAAGGAAAGATAGACAAAGAACCTTTATTTAAATAATTCTGCCAACAAGCTAGTTAAAAGGTCCGTGCCAAGTTCAACTGAAGCAAGTTTAGGATTTCCAGCTTGGGCTGCTTTGGAGATCTGATGAATCAACAATTAGGAAGTTTTCAAAGTGAAATCATCCTGTTCACTGGAAAGCTCTCACTTCCAAATGCTTTGTCTTCTTTATTGCAAAATTACCACCAAGGTTCTCTTCTAGTACAATATTCTTTAAACATCATGGGAAATTTGGGGTCAGTTAGTTTAAAACAAAGGTTAGGATTTATACAAGGCTAACCTGTGCCTGGAGATAAAATCTCTTCCTCCGTAAGTCCTTGTGAGTTGAAAGTCTTGATCCGCTGCTTTTGCAGACCTGTTTCTTGTACTTTCTTTAAGTAGAGGGTTGTTTTGCTTTCTTCTGCAGGAACTTCCTGCTTCTTTTCCCTCCTCCCCATTGTCTTTTTATCATATCTCATCTCATCTGATCTGTAAAAAATAGTATTTCACTTGACCCATCGTATTTTGTGGAGCAACAGTGAATACAGCTGCATTCAGAAATGAGCAGTTTTTAAATTGTGCTCTTCCCATTGCAATGCAACTTTATTTGACTGCTTAATTTCTTGTGTAGATTGAGTCTCCATACTGTTTTTTCCATGGCTCATAGAGAGCTCAATTAGCTGGACTTGATGTGCCTCACCGATACTGAGAATGTATTTTTAGGAAGTCTGGTCATTTGAGAGACTTATTTAACACAGTCCGCAGTGTTGGAAAGCTGAAGTTCTCTGCAGATTTTTTGAGAGGCGCTTTACCCTTCAAAATGATTTCTGTTTTCCCCTGTCGTTGTGGGGAAAACTATGTTCAATTTGTTTCACAGAAAGACTTCAGAGAGAGGTTTTTGTTCCCATGCTGAGCTCTCTTGCGCATACAGATTCGTAGTCAATGTAAACAATGCAGCCCTGTACAGGAATCTTGCATGGAACAACTCCCAGAATATGTCTTCTAGGTATTATCCTTGCAGCCCAACAGGGGAGGTAAAAGCCCCACAAATTACTAAGGCATAGCCTCTCGTTTGTGTTACTGACTCTACAGGACAGAACAATTCCCGTAATTCTGTATTGCTTTTTCTCATGTGGGACACAGGCAAAACTCGGCTTTCCTGCAGAGAAAACGTATGTATGTAAGAAGTTGGATTGTTAGGTTGAAAAGCTGTATTATTTCAATTCTTTCTGAGTATTTACATCTCAAGTTTGGTTTTCTAAAGGCCTTCTCTAGGAGCTATTGCTAAAGATTTTCAGGAGGAGAAAAAGAACTGGGAGAATACCTAAAGACTTCATATTTCAATTAGATAAATGATAATTACTATTAGATTAATTATAAAAAATATTTATATAGTGGAAAGTAATACATGTAACAATCCAGCAATAACAAGGAACGCCGCCTTGTCTCTTTGAACCAATTTTCTTCCCTTAATTTTCTGTAGTCCTCCCAGTGGTACACTACTTTTATAAAAGGATAGGATTTGGGGAATATACTGAATGGAAATTACAATATCCAGTACATGGGAGGGTGAGTATTTAGCCACTGCAGTAAATAAAAAAGAAGCATTACTGACTCCATCATGAAATGAGATTCAGAGATTTTGTGACTCCAAAAATAAAATACAGAGTATTGTTCTGTGGATCTTTAGGTGATTCATACTTCTTCCATTTGGAAATTGTCTTTGGACATCTGTCAGAAGAGGGTTTGCTATAATTGTGTGACATCTGAGCTTGCAAAGTAGGGTCTCATTTGAAATGGCCATGATCTGTTCTGTCGAGACACTAAAGACCTTAGCTATTACAGTTCTGCCCTGAAATCCATGTTTAAGGAAGTTTGCATCGCAGTTGGCTTAGGAATGTGGAATATTATCATTTTTAGTTATCCTAAAAATGCAAATACTTAACAGATAGCAACAGACTTTCACACTTCTCCCACTTAGGCTCTGTGATTTTTAGTTCCCTTTTTTACTGTAGATAATATTTTCAATCTTTGAAATGTTTTGCAGCAGTTAAATTTATATTTCTTCTAGGAGATAAATAAGAGAGATCCCCACTGTATTTGTTCAGTCAGTTGCTGTTCCATTGTGCTGTTGAAGTCTTTGATGAGATAAAGAATAAAATATCTGGTGCTTTCCTTCCTCAGATGTGGGCAGAGGTTTGTTACGTACTGGAATGAGGATGTATTTCGTAGAGCAGTGGTTTTGAACTGTTGATCTCTGAACCCCTCAGCATCCAGGGAACTATGTCTATAGAGCTCACCAAAAAGAGCAAGAGAACAAAACCCTGAGAAAGCCACCCTGATTGTCAGCCCGCTTAAATTCACCCAACAGAGGTTTTTAGCCTTGGGGATTTTCCAAACAAAACAAAGGTCAAACCAACTGCTGTTGAGTCATGGTTGGAGATGTGGCATTTCTTGCATTCCAGCATCACTTTATGATTAATAATTTGTTTAAGTAAATGGTGGTCTGTGAAGAGTATGTCTGTATCGCTTACAAAACATGATTTCTAATGAAGAGAGCAGAAATAATATTTTGGATGTCTGACAAACTCTGAAAGATATCTCTTAATGGGGAGAGAAGAAATTTTTTCTAGCAGGATATCTGAAGTTCCTGAACCCTGCCCTGGCAAAAAACTTGCCTTTTATCCTTATAAATTATAAAGGGAGAATACAGGCGTCTCAGTTTGTCTAGATTTAATTTTATCCCACATGTATAGGGTTACAAGTATGTGGCAGTTAGGCATAAGTGATAGGATTTTATGCTCCAAATGCTGGTAAGAGAGAAGCTTCAGATCACATAGTTTAAGGCAGATTTGATTCCAAGACACCTAGTCCAAATCTCCTGCACTTTTTTAGACCCCACTCACCATTGCAGCAGAAGACTATAAATATTAACTACTGCCAGCTGCTCCCTCCGGTAGGGATGCCTTCCCCTGAAGTTAATCTTTCTGTTTCAGTGGGGACCTTTCATTGCAAGGCTGACCCAGGGACTTGGGAAGCCTGAGAAGGCAAAGAACGGTTTGTCATCCTCGTGCCCCGTTCTTGGCAAGTTTTTTTCCTCCTGACTCCAATAACAGCAGGACACAACCCTAAAATTCTGCTCAGATACAGAAAGAGTGGACAATGTTGTTACAGCATGCCATTTCTATTCCTCAGATTTGTGCAATTTATTTTGTTGGGAGGGCGGACGTTTTTATCTAGCATTTTTATTCTGTTTTTCAAAAAAAGATTGATGAAACAATTTTTTTTTTTTTTTTCCCTGGAGTGTAATAAGCCAGAGCTTTCGGAGTTGTGCTTCACTTGCTCCCATGTTTGTCCTGGCAAAGAGCAAAATTTAAAGCTGAGCCTTTTTCTGCTGGGTGTTTTTCTTTTCTGTGATAAACACAAAATACGCAGCTGGTGTCATGAGAGCAGTAGGTGCGGGATTCAACTGACACTTCCCAGCAGAAAACTCTCTGTCTTGCCAGGCCGTTGAGGAGATGCGACAATGATTCATTTCGGTGATAACGCAGCAGGAACACAAGTCCAATTGTTTGCTATGTAGGTCAGAATGGGGTATGTTGGCATCTCTGTTTGCAGACTTTACAAGTAAGTCTGGGAATGGGAAGCATGACGAGGAAAAACCCTGTTCTGGTACTACTTAGACTGGTCCCCTGGCAGAGGTAGGCTATAAACCATTTGCTGTCAAATGGTTGCTGTCTAGCTGGCATAGCTGGACGCTGTCTGTACACCAGGAGGTTTAATTTTTCAGATTAAACTGCTCGTTTACTCTTTACCCAAGCTCTGTGATTAAAGTCTGGGTCTGTGTCAAGGAGAAGGCCCTTAGAAATACTCAGTCCTGCTGTCCCAGAATGAGTTCCTGACTGCAGTTTATGTTCACGTGGATATTTCCTGTACTGAAGAGTCAGAGGGGAATGGCAGGTAACTTGGTTAGCTCAGGACTCTTCTTGCAGCCCTGTGCCTTTAATGTCTGTAACAGTCCTTCAGAAACTTGTTCACCTGTCAGTTTGGGTTTTGCCTATTCGGTCAACACGGGCTTTGCAAATTGGCAGTAGATGAAGTTGTCAGGGACATAATTTTATATAACGTATTACAACATTTGATTGGACATCCCATTGCACATCATGGCGACAGGTCTTCTTGTGGGAGTCTACCAGCTCTCTTCTGACATCTCTTCCTTCCAGGAAAGCCTCTGGTTATTGAAGATGAAGAACGAAGTTTTTATGTCTTTCCCTATGTGAGTCCTTCAAGGGAGGGACCTGGGGCTGGTTTTGTTTGGTAGGTTGGGATGGTATCATGCACTCTTCAGAGCATGGCCTGTCTCCATGTGTGCCCATGCAAGCACCTCAGGCTCTAGTTTCAGGTTTGTCCCTCTGATCCTCCCTTACCATTATCTACATAAACAGCAGCACTAAGCTAATATTGCTCTATAGATAGGAGAAGCTGAGGCACGTACTGGGGAGAATAACTCTTTCCCAATGGAAGCATCTCCTTGAAACTGACTGTCGGCTTCTTCTCATACCAGTGGGAAAGAGTGTGCAATGCCTTACAACATCCATCGAATATGTTATGGCAAACATTACAGCCAAAACTGTACTGGTTTAGGTTCCACACCATGCATGTTCAAGGAAAATCTGCTCTCTTTGTCCCGTATCTTGAGAGCTGAATAGATTTTTGAAGCAGTTGGAGGCAGTGTTCCAGGATCAGATCATGCACTCTTTTGTTTCCCTCTGGAAAGAAGGAAATAAATCCTGATGGCTGGACATGATGCTGTCTACTGATCATACTTTTCCTTGGCATGTTTATTACCACAATGTGGACTTTTATGAGGCTGTTCTCTTCCCTCTATCAGTCCTAACCATTTATAGCAATTCTTTTCTCCGGGGTTCAGTTAATTATCTTATGAAAATCTGTCTCATACAGGAAAGAAACCAAGTCAGGTGGTAATTAATTTGAAGTAACGATATGTGCTATCAAAGATTTTAAGTTGCAACACAATTCAGAAAGCTGCTCTGATATTTTTATTTCAGCCTCATCATGATAGTTTGATTTAATCTATTTTTTTATTGCTGGTGAGTCTTAATTTATAAAAAGCCAGGGAAATTCTGTCTATCTGCCTAGAGGTCCGATTTTTTTTTCTAGTAGGGATTGGAGCCCTAGCTAGAGTTTGAGTTTATATCTGTAGCTTTACGGCTTTCAACAGAAGGCGCTAGCTAAGGATCTTAATTGTTCTTGATTATGAATAAAGGCATAAAGGAAGGGGATTTTGATTTCCGCTGCTGCACTCTTACGTGAATTGCATGCAAACAGAGCAGAACACCACGTTCTGACACAGAGAAGCATCTGTATGTAAACACAACTTGAATTTTCAAAGGGCTCCAATGTTGAATCCCAAATCTTTTTGGCACTTTTGAAAAATTACTGAAAAACCAATTACACAGCAGTTTATGCTGGGAAGAAGAAACGGAACATGTCTTCTGTTGAAGCATCACGCTGCGATGAATGGCCAGTAGGTCTGGTGAGCCAGTATCCCTTTCAGGCCAGTCTTTGTTTCTGTAAATGAGCCAGTGTATATCTGGAAGAATGGGAAGTCATCTGGAAACTTGGTCCAAGTTATCCAACAAATAGCTCAGCCGATGCTGTGATAAAAGCATAGCTGACTAGTTCAAATGTTCAAATAACGGTGATATTTTTAGTTAAACAAGATATTATAACCTCATTTAACACTGCCACTATTTGTTGCTGAAAGAAGTAGAAAAAAAAGGAATATAGATCATGAGGTACACTCTAATCTTCCCATTGAAATATCTGTAACATCAGAATAAGGAGCAGCATGATAGGATGAAAAAAATCTTTTGGTAAGACTTTACCACACACGCTTTGACTGTCAGGCTTAAAGATCATCTTTAGATCTGGAGGGTGTAATAATTATTGTTATATTGCACTAATTTAAATAAAGCTACTTTTTAAAAGTGTTGGATTTGGTCTGATTCCTATAAAAAATAAGAGAAGCAAGGTCCTCCTTGATTTTCTCCACTGGCACTAAGGATGCAGCTGACAAGATGCTCAAAACCCCCCAAAGTTCAAGAATAATTTTCTCGGTTGTTGTCCTGGTTTTAGCTGGGACAGTTAGCTCTTCTTTTTAGCAGCTAGAAGAGCTCCGTGTTTTGGTTTTACTCAGAGACTCGCTCTGAGAAGAATGCTGATAGCAAGCTGATGTTTGTGGTTGGACGTGAGACTCCAAGGACTTTTCAGTGTGCCGGAGTGCAGAAGCACGGCGGGATAAGGGGGGAGCATAGTTGGGACAAGGGGGACACGATTCGCCTTGTGATTTGTGGTGGAACTTAAGATTGAGGGCCAAACTGGCCAATTAGTATTCCATATCATGCAGCGTCATGCCCAGTATAAAAGTGAGGGTCAGCCGGACAGAAGGGCTTTTGCGCTTTGGCTCTTTCGCCGCTTTTGCTCTTTTGCACTTGCTGCGCTTTTGCTCTATTGCCTTTTTTTTCTCTCTCTCCCAGTACTCCCACTCTCGGAGTACTCTCTCTCTCTCTCTGCCCCTCTCTATTTTGGGGCCTCGCATTCGTCTGGGATTGCAGCTTCAGGACAAGACGGGCTGCAGATAAGAGGGGGTGGTGAGCATCTACACTGTGTATTACTTATCTGTATTAAATTGTTCTTATCTCAACCCACGGGTTTCCCATTTCTCCTTTAATTCTCTCCCTCATTCCTGGGGGTGGGGGAGGGTGAGTGACCGGCTGTGTGGGTTTGGTTGCTGGAGCAGCCTAACCCACGACAGTTGTTCATGGAAGTTTTCTTCTTCCTCCCTCACAGTTCTGAGATGTTTTGTGCACACCTATGAGAAACCTCCTTGTTGAGCTATCACAGCCTGTCCTACTGGTGCCGTTTTCAGAAACGAGCTGCTGTTTAAAATGAACAAAACATATTGAGATTTGCAAAACCACTCTGTCACAGCTCAGGGGGAGCACAGTGCTTTCCTCCCTAGCGAGGTCAGATGTTGAATCAAGAGCAAGCTCAAGGCTGTTAAACTATTGATGTGGATCACCTGTGACAATAGTCCTGGAAGTCCGCTGAAAGCCTTTTTTCACTGTATTTACTTCACTGAGAGAAGACAAATTCAATCTCCATTTGTTGGCGTGGATAATCAGTGGAGTTAGAGTAGAGGAATTTACCCTTAATCTGTAAAAGTAAAAATATTTGGATTAAAGTCTTCTGTAGTCTAGCCCCATGCAGTTCTAGTGGTGCCGGGGAGTGACTGTGGCTACACCACTTCATCCTCCAGTGAAAACTGTCAACGGGAAAATACACACGTGCTCCCATGCCTCAGCAGAGGCTGAAGATCGTAGAAAAATAGACAAGAAAATCATAGAAACTGTTAGATTTTCTCGTGTGTTGTGAAAGAAACCCACGCAGCGCTTTCCTGAGCAAGTTCTGGGGCAGCTGCTCAGAGGCAACAGTGTTGCCCACCCGTTAGCCCAGCCCGGCACCCCCATACAGCGGTGGTGGCCACCAGGGAGCTGCCCTCCCTGTGCTCCTGCTCCTGCCCTGGGCACATGCATTTGCACGTCCGTGCAGAGGTCAGCCCTGGAAGAAGGACCATCAAAGTGACCTCAAAGCCCGTGGTTCCCCTGCTCCTCTATCTGTTTATTGAGCGCAGGAAGCTGCAAGCTTGGGTTTTTTTTGTTTTTATGAGCTCTCGCAGCCTGTCAGCAGCACATGTGAGACCAGTTTCTAATAACTTATGTTCTCTTCATGTCTTAATGAGAAAAAGACTGACGTGGGCTTTATTCCCAAGGCAACCGCCCCCACCATCACTGTACCATGCCTCGTGCCCACACAGCATCCCATGACGCAGAGAGCTTCTGGCAGGGCTGGGCTCAGCAAGCTGCACCCCTCCTTGGGAAATCCCCCTGCGTAAGCGAGTCCTTGTGCAACAGCATGGACCTTGCAGCTTCCGCTTTTCTAGCTGTAGAGGAGGTAACGTGGAAAGCTCCTGTCCTCATCCAACGTGACTTTGGAGCTGGGATTAATTATGCTTCAATGCTCAAACAAGCTGCAGGTCTGAGTGGGAAATTTGGGAAGATCTTGTACTCTATCAGGAAGTTCTAGGGTACGTGCCATGTCTCACAGAGACCTTCTTGGCATCCTCCCCCCACTGCCCCTCCCCAGGGGACCCCCTGGGCAGTAGCATTCCCCAAATCATCCAGAGTCCCAGGGATGGGGAGCTGGCTGCTCTGCTGTCTTGTTTGCAGAGAAAATCAACCCAGATTTCCCAGTAAGGGAGGAAGGAAATTGTGATTGCTGTGATGCTCCTGGGTTTAGCTCCAGTTCCAAAACCTGGTGCCAAGTGGTCCCGCTTCTCTTTGGAAATGGAAATTCTGTCAATAAATCTGTTAACAAGGAAAGGGCTTGATTCCCTCCTTTGCCTGTCTCCTCTGCACAGTTCATCAGAGTGTTTCTGTGCTGCTCAGCCCCGTTAGGGGTACAACGAAAAGCACATTTTCTCTTGGGATAACACTGGAGGGAGAGGTCCCTTCCTATGTGAACACTGTGAAAAACGCGCCAATTCTGGTTTTGTCCTTTTAATACATTTACACAGCTCGAAGAAACGTCATCTGTATTTCAAAACTGGCGAGCAGAGGCAGCGGGAGGGTTGCTGTCGGCATGTGCAGGGAAGGCAGGATATGCTGAGTGGCCGTTGCAGCCGTGGCTCTCTCTGCGGTGGGGGGCAGAGCACCCCGCGCCGAGCGACTCTGCACAAGGTGCCTCCCTGGAAACTGGGTCCCCGGCAGCAGCCCAGGGCAGGCACTGCCCTGCCACCCCCTGGGCTCCTCTGCCTTTTGCTTCACGCTTTTCGTGGTGGTCAAAGCACACAAGTGAGTGTCCAGGCTGCGTGCCGTCACCTCCTCCTCCGGTCTGCTCACACCTACCTCTGAACCTTACTCTCCTCTCTCCCTTGTGCTGGGAAAAGCCGTGGTTGGCTTCTCTATTGAGATGAATAATTCCTGCTCCCTGTCTGCTTTCTCTCTCACCTGCCAGCTTATTCATTGCTGGATTGCTGCATCACTTACACCTTCCTGGTATTCAGTCCATGTCCTGGACAAATGTTTTCCCTCTTCCTGCACATTCAACAGCTGGGAGAAAGGCAGGTCCTGACAGTCAGAAGACAGCAAAACACCACCTCCTGTCTTGATTTTAGGTTTATCCTCAGCATTAACAGAAAAAATCCTTTTCTCTGCATGGAGTTTAACCATAACTAGTCCTTGATGATGGCGAAGCTAATGGGTTGGAAAGCTCTCTGTCCTGTAGTGCATAGGGACGACACGTGGACCTGGCCTTGCAGTAGCCTGCGATACACTGACTGGGTGGTCTGCTCCCAGGAGCAGCAACTCGGTGAGTGAGAAGATGCTGTAGACCATAATTTTGGATGACCTCAGTGCAGTGCAGAAGGCTAAACTTCACACTGCTGTTCCCTGTCAAAAAACATTTACTGCTCAGCTGAACCACAGCCAAGCCTCCTCATCGCAGCTCCGTGACGTTACGCATGGCGCCGGGGGGTGAGGGTTGTCCCACTGCCAGGGTACATGGCAGTGCCCCGGCTACGGTGCGAGTGGCTGACGAAGTCGAGCACATCTCCCCATCGGGGTGTGCATGCCTGGCCAAGCAACAACTGCATTGATGGGCTTTACTGGAGAGTGTTTAGAAATGCTCCACCACAGTGCTTGGAAAACTTCGAGAAGTGAAGAAGGTGCCTGGCTCTGCCAGCAAAAACATCTCCTAAAAGAAGAAGATAAATTACTTTTTCTGTGCGGTGGGCTCACTTTCCAGAAGGGCAAATGCCAGCAATAGTGGTGGGAGGGATAATGGAGGCAGCTCATTTAAGGAGGTGATTTCTTTCAGCATGAAATTATGCATCTGTTCTGCCTGCCACAGACCTCACACCACCCGCCCTCCCTCCCCCGGCTCAGCTTCTTTCTCTCGGTGCGAGGCTGCGAGCTGCTGGGCAAAAAATACATATTTTTAACATGGAATAGCAGCTTCTGCCCAAGCCCATGGCAAAGGCACCAAATCACTCCTTGCAAGCTCTGAACAACCTGCCTGGCCTTCTCTCCCGAGGCTGGAGCACAAGGCCATCGATTAGAAAGGGCTTTGCTGAAGTCCCAGGTGAGCTGGGAAACCTTTCCCACCCCTCCACAGATTTCTTTAAAACTGAACTTGTAAAAGAGTCTTTCCAGAAGGCTTGTTCATACTCTTGTAAGCATGAATCAGAATAATGATAAAATTTATTTTGTGGTATTTTCCTACAAAATTCCCGTCGTTTCAGGATAATTCTCTCAAGCCCTCTTACGAATATGTGGTAGCTGCATTCTTTAATCCCCATGAAGATCTACAGACTTTTCTGTTTGGGCTGAGAGCTGATAAAGTCTGGTACATCAGATGCTTCTTACCAACAAAAAGCTCATCTGTTACTCACTAAAAAGTCCTATCAATGATTGACCCGACACAGCACTCCAGGTGTGTCCTGACTGGTGCTGCGTAGCAGGGAAGGATCACCTCCCTCCACCTGCTGGCAATGCTTTGTCTAACGCAACCCAGGACACCCTTGGTCTGCTTCACCAAAGTTCCCCAAATTGTTTTATTGCCCTTCCTGAAGAAGGAGGAATATTTGCTTTCTTCCAGTCTTCATGAATCTCTCCCGATTGCCATGACCGGTCGAAGATATAGAGAGTGGCCTTGCAATGATGTTGGCCAGCCCCTCAGCATTTGTGGGTGCATCCCATGAGGTCCTATGGGCCTGCATATGTCCAGTTTGTTTAAATGTTCCCTAACCTGACCAGTTCCACAGAGACTGAGCCTTTCTTGCTCCAGGTTTCCCCTCTGGTCTCAGGGGAGGCTATAAAATCTTATAGCAAGGATGCAATTTTCTGTGAATTCTCTGCAGTGCTCGCAGCGTGTTGAGTTTTTTTCCCCCATTCAGTTCTACAGTATTCTTCAGAAAAAATGACCTCAACAGCAATATTTCCGTGTAATTATAACTTCTATATATCTACCTTCCTTACCTTCGTTTTCCTCCCACTCACCTCCAGCACCTCATTTCTAAATCCGCCTCCTTCCTCAGTGCCTATGGGAGGAGACGGGCTTTGCAGCATGTCTGTAGGCTCACATTTCCTGCTCTGAGGGGCACAGGGCTCCATGCTTAAATCCTTGTGCTGTGTATGTGAAAATTTCAGCTTCATTTTGCAGAGGAGGAGAGCTTTGCTGAAGGTTTTCCATTAACCTCACCCCCAGTGCTGACATTGTCAAATCCCCAGCAAGGGGTACCATTGCCTCATCTTCACAGTGAAAAGGTGAAATGGTGCTGTTTAAACACACGACTTCAACTCGCTGACCAGTGGGTGCTTTAGAATACTGCAGGATTTTCCTGAAAGATTAATGATGTCAAAATGTGCTCACAGCAAGAGAAAGCAGCATTTACCTCTGCGGCTGTCAGAGGGTGACACAGGCTGCCAAGCTGGTCCCCTGCACCGCTGCCTGCCCAGGCTGGGGACCCTCACCCGCGCTTGGGATGGCATGGCATGGGAGCCCACCAGCCCCGCCGCAGCGAGCCCACCATGAGTTGACAGTGCTCCCGACGAGCCTTAGGCAGGCTCAGGACAGGGGTCTCAGCGGTTGCTGTCAAGCGTGCCGGTCCTCCCGCTTCCTCAGAGCACATGTGCTCTGAAATGACAGGGTTTTTTCCAGAGTGCTCATCTGCCTTTTATGTTTGCCTCCTCAAGCAGAAGAACACTCTCTGCATTAATACACCTCTGCAGCTCTTTCAAAAATATTGGCCTTTGCCTGTCTGTCCGCAGAGTCCCCCAGCCGGCCGGCGGAAGGGATGAGTCCCCCTCCCTGTTTCTCTCCACATATGCCCACATCATCCTGCCTCAGCCTCAGCCTGTGCCCCATCTTCCCGTCTCATCCGGCTGCCAAAAGCTGACTCTCTGCCCCACGCTGGCACTTTTTTCCTTCTCAGCTCTTTCAGTGAGACCGGATCCTTCTGTAGTTCAGCCGTAGTGTGACAGTTGGGTTTTGGACACTGCTACGTGGAAAGATTTTCTATCCAAGCAAACATTACCCACTGCTACAGGATAAAACAGGAGAAAAAAATTAACAACTTAAACCCGCACCATGGGAGACCCATCAACAGCAAGCATGGAGAGCCAGGCTTCATCTCCAGCTTGTTCCTGCACACTCAGACCATGTTTGAAAGCCCAGAGCAGGTTACATTTGCCATAAACCAGTTGTCTAAAGCAAGAACACTGTTAAAACAATGGACACACTGAATTCCTTGATAAGGCACAAATAGGCATCTCCGATTTCAAGCCCATGCCCCTGCCAATTTGAGATTCTTCTTGAAAGATTTCAATTAAATTCCATGTTATGAAGTGTGTAGTTTTAACTTGAAGAGAAAGGAGGTCCAACCTATAGGCTTCACTAGAAAATGAGATGTGTGCTGATTTTGCCTGGGACAGAGTTAATTTTCTCCATAGTAGCTAGTGTGGGGCTGTGTTTTGGAATTGTGCTGGAAACAGCGTTGATAACACAGAGATAGTTTAGTTACTGCTGAGCAGTGCTTACACAAAGTCAAGGCCTTTTCTGCTTCTCACCCCGCTAGTGAGAAGGCTGGAGGGGCACGAGAAGTTGGGACGGGACACAGCTGGGACAGTTGACCTCAACAGACAAAAGGGATATTCCACATGACATCATGCTCAGCATATAAAGCTGGGGAAAGAAGAAGGAGGTGTTTAAAGTGGCAGCGTTTGTCTTTCCAAGTCACTGTTACACATGATGGAGTCCTGTTTCCTGGAGATGGCTGAACACCTGCCTGCCTATGGGAAGTAGTGAACGAATTCCTCGTTTTGCTTTGCTTGTGCATGCAGTTTTTGCTTTCCCTATTAAACTGCCTTTATTTCAACCTATGGGTTTTCTCACTTTCACTCTTCCAATTCTCTCCCCCATCCCACCAAGGGGGGAGTGATCGAGGGGCTGTGTGGGGCTTAGTTGCTGGCTGGGGTTAAACCACAACAAGATGCATCCCATAAGTTGGGGTTTTTTTTCTGCATTTAACAGAAAATGAGTTACATGGTGTCATTCTCTATTAATCTGCATATAACCAAAAAGTGATTTCTACAGAACCCAGTGGGTTAATCCCACTGCCAAGGCCTGCCCCACTATGTGGACTGCCCAGTGGGGAACCAGATACTGGTGTGGGGGACACTGGTGGGGCAGAAACCAAACCTACTCTGCACCTGTCTGCTCATGGGAGATCCGTAGGCAGGAAAGTCCTACCACGGGCAGCCAGGCTGCTCCACAGCTCTCCTTCCAGAAAGGAATGGGCTGGATCCACACCCAGCCTCTGCTTTGCCTCTGACGTGATGAAGGAGAAGCATCACAGCAATCACTTATGTGCTGAGGTTGATCATGTCTGACTTTCTGTGACCACATTTAACGAATAGAGATGATTAGAGTAAATTCCTGTGCTCTTTGGCTCTCCCCGGTGCTGGGACGCTGATGGGCAATGACAGTTGCACCACTGCTGTCCTCTTCCGTGGTGGATATTAGAGATATAAGTGCAGAGACATGGCTATAAGTGCCCCTTCTTGCAGGCCAGTTCTGGGAAGCTTTTAGCCCTCAACATCCTTGCTGCCATATAAGAGAAACAAGAATTGCATTGAAAGGTGCCTGGAAAAGTAGAATATTTGTGTGGATCTGTAGACACATATATCGGTATTTTTATCTGTATTTCTCCAAGGAGATGTGACAGTTTGTGTTTGCTTTGGGGTGATGCAGGAAAGGTCAGCGTGGACACCTGATCTAGCTGCACCAGGAGCCAGCTAATGCCATGTTTGCTCTGTGATGCGCTGTCTTCAGACCCCTGTCACTCTCCGAATGTGACCAGAGCCAAATTGCCACATGATAACTCACATTGCCCCAGCTCTGCCCTCTTGGTTCTTCCATCCATGCAACCCCTTCACTCACTGAATGGTACAGCACAAATCATGGTCACACTCGTAATCACGCACCGTTTGTGTGAAGCCCAGTGGAAAACAATCACAAACCGTTCAGAATGCAGTGAAAACATAGGATCCTGCAAACAGCTGTGAAATTGAGGATCCTGCACATGTCTGAGCAGTTTCTGAAGGACGCCACGGGCAGGCCGGCATGCCTGCTGCCGGAGCACTGGCCGGAGACCAGGCACGTGCTGCTGCGAGGTGGATGAAGGTGTCCAAGCTGTGCCATCAGCGCGGCGGTACTCAGGCTGAGGTCACCCACCGCAGGTGATGTCAACGCTGGCAGCAGCGAGGCGGCTTCCAGATGTCTTTGAGTTTTATTTACAAAGCCTTAGTCTGGATCAGCGGCAGCCGTGCTGACATGGCCAGTGGGAAGGTGGTTGTATTCCAGGCTTCGAAAACACAGATGACCTTTTCCTGTATTCAAAGGCACTGAGCTGTATGGGCACCGTGTTTGCAGGAGACACTCTCTCTCTTCAGAGGGAGAAAGCTTTCAGTGCCATAGCTTCTCATCTAGCACTAGCGCCATATGGGACACCGAGCAGCAAAAGAACACTGGGAGACCAAAGGCAAGGACAGCACATTTTGCTTTAAAACTTCAGTAGCTGTTTACAGAGAGAAAACAGTTTTAATATAAGGTTCAACGCATCCAGATTTGGCAATGGAAAATGCCCAGTGGAGTTTTAGCTTTCTTTAAGAACAGATGTGAAGCTGAAGTTCTGTTATTGCTGGGCATTTCTCAGCTATTCCTTGCCATGAGACTTTTCATATATATATTTTATACCCCAATGCACTTCCCCTCTCATTGCTCTAGTCCTTAAATAAAAACTTTGTTTTGTAGAAGTGGAAAAAGAAAATGTATTATTTGCTTCCAGTCACCTTCTACTCTCTCATACCTGTCTCTGCTCTTTCTTCTATCTGCCTCTCATCCACAGACTTACTATCCAAAGGCTCTTCTGGACTCTCTCTTGGTCTATGTCATGCTCGAGGTGGAAGATTGGTGCTGATTTTTTTTCTGCCAGCAGAGACTGTGGTCATTCCTTCTGTCCTCTTCAGTTGTGCCAATGCAACTGCTTTTTTGGGCTGTAGCATAAACAGTGTCAGTGAAATGATTTGGGTTAGGAAATAGCAAGCCAAAGGGTGAAAGCTGCATCTGTTTAATATAGGTTTAAGCAGAGCAAATAGTTTACTTTTCTCACCCATTTTACAGAAGTGAAGTAACTGTCTGCTGGCAAGCAAGGCGAGACGCCGAATTAGCTGTGGCTGGCAGCTGTGCAGGCCCTGGGCACAGGGAGCCCATGCTGGAGGCAGACAGGACCCCCCAGGCAGGTCTTGGGTTGCAGACTGGTTGTGCTGATGTGGTAGGTTGCCACTTTTCTCCAAATTCATAATGAGCTGGTGTCCCAGGTGATGCTGGGACTCACACACCAGCTAATGAGGGATGGTTTTGCAGGTCACCAGCGCCAGTAGACCCATTGGCAATACAGTGTTGTGAGCGTGTCACCACCAGTGTGCCAAAATACAGAATAAAGCTATGAAAATAAATACCCTGAAGAAGCAGGGGCATCATGAGGTCTCACGGTTCCTCCCTGTGTTCCCTTTCCTTCACACATGCTCCATTTACAGCCTGGGACCCCGTGCAATCTCCTCCACTTAGCTTCCTTCTGGTGTGTCACCAAGGGGTGCTGTGCCCAGCCATGCCAGCAGCTACTGTCACAGCAGTGCCTTTATGTTGCCTCTTTCTTTCCCCTGCTTTAAGTTCCTCTTCAAACATTACAGCTACATGATCCCAGTCTCATTAAACAACAAAAAAAGATAATTTCCAGCAGCCGGGAAGCTGGCACATTTCTAGTTATCACAAAAAAAAGTGACTGTAGCCTAATCTATACAGATGATTGACTTTGGTTAGGCCAAAAATGTCACTATTTCAAAACTGATTTATATTTCTAATTTAAGTACAGAATCTTAATCTCTCCTACTGTGTCCCCTATCCAACCTATGCTTGGCTGTGTGCAGAGCAAGGAATTAAGGTCAGAGGTGGAAGCCAGAAGGAAGGAGGATCAATTGTTCCTATTGCAAAAGTAAACAGCAGTAAGTGCTTAATTGCTTCGGTAGTTTTTAATCAAGTGGATTTTTCAGACTGCTCCAAAGAGCCCTCCGTGTGTGTAAGCAACACAGACTGAAAGCAGCTCAATCCATGCCCTCCTCCTCTTTTCAGGTGCTTGTTTTTCTTGTCATTGGTCCGGGGTGAGGACAAGATCCTCCCAGCCTCTGTGCAGGAGAGGACTGCGAGAAACCCGCTTCTCAGTGGATCGAAACAGTGGTGTCCAGCCCCAAACTGGGACAGGTCTGGAGAAATGTCAGGGAATCCTGCTGGGTCACCTCTGGAGTGCGGCAGGGCAACGTAAGGCATGATCAGCCCAGAACGCCTGGTCCTGCCTTCGCGGCTGACAGTAACACCGAGGGAGCGCAGCACAGGGCTCCGACCCATGGCAGCCCTTGGAGGCTGCGGAGGAAAATAAGCTTGTGCAAAAACAAGACCTTTGGTGAACACAGGACCTACTGATGCCTTCTTTCCAAGGGATTTGTGTTTCATTCTTGCCCTGGGAAAGTGTGGTCTCTATGCCATGCTTTCCAAAGCAAGTGGGCTTCGCCTAAGGCAAAGAAAAAGAGAGTTTCCCAACAGCCTTGCTCCATTTTCAATGTCAGCCGTGATCCATATGCCCTGGTCCTGATGCTGGCCAGGCTCCACAGGAGCACCTGGATGGGAGGCAGGGCACCCAGCTCTGCATCGCACACCAGGGCCTGGTGCTCCTGCTGTCTGCAGTAGCTGGGCAGCATGGAAAACATCATCTGTTTTGGAATAAGCCCTCATCAGAAATAAAGCCATGGGCTGGGCTCCTGGCTGTGTCTCCCTGTCACCCCCAGCCTGCCCAGGAATTTCCCCTTCAGTGGGCTTTTTAACTGCTCTCTCCTTGCCCTCCTAGAAACATGCTTTAGCCCTAGCCCGCATCCTTTGGGAACATGTCTTCAAATAACTGAGGGCCAGTGTGGGCTCTGCTTCAATCCGATCTTGCAGATCAGCTGTGTTCAGCAGGAATGGACCCTGCTGCTCAGAGCAGCCCTCTCCTGCTGCCCAGAGTTGCCCTCTCCTGCTGCCCAGAGTCGCCCTCTCCTGCAGCCCAGAGCAGCCTTCTCCTGCAGCTCCTACTAAAGATGCCAAAAGGTGCGGTTCCCCACAAAATGAGGATGTTTGATGCTCTGGGCCTGAACTGGGCTGTCACAGTGATGAATAATATTCCTGTGCTTGAACTGGCCTTGTGGGTGGTGAGATGGAGAAGGACTGGATGAGTTTCCAGAGGCTGGCTGTCTTGTATGTCCTACAGATGATTTTTCCCCCCACTTCATATTTTTTCCCAAGGTTTTGTGTGTTTCGACAAACAAATGTAACCACAATGCTGGGGGATTAACCAGGATCAGAAAGACTTTCATGACTGTTGGTGATGTGGGCTGTTACATTCCTTTTGCACTTCCCAGAGTCACTGAAAGGCTGCAGTGTTCTGGTGTGGAACGTAATGGGTATGGTATAAACCCAGGCTGCTACACTGCAGGTCAACTGTGAGCAGAGCAGAGATGAAGAGAAGAGTTTAGCTTGGGCAAGAGGCACACCCTCTATTTTGGCAAGAAGCAGTTCAAATTCTTACTCTGATTTACGCTAGTTTATAGAAAAGGCTGTACCGAGCTCTTGAAGCATGTGGTAGTATTTAACTGTATAAAACTTGGAATCAGTTTCAAGTACTGCATGTGAGGAGATCAAAGCTCGTCAACTATATACTTTATATAGGGAATATTTCTGATGAAGAAACAAATTCATCTCAGCAATAACCAAGAGGGAGAACCTTGTTCAAAAACAAAGGCTGGCTCGGTGATGTTCCTGTTAGCTTATTTTGCAGGGACACTGTTTATTAGAGCCACCATTTTAATGTAAACTCTGCAAAGGCATGTGTGCTTTGCACGAAGGCGCTCGTGCTCTTGGGGCCGAGGACAAGGCGTGCGGCTGCAGGCGGAGCCGGGCTTTGCGGACACATGGCGCCGGGGCTGGCAGCTCTGCCTCTCCTGCCAGGGGAGGAATGGCGGCTGTGCCCTTCTTCTTAGGCAGTGACATGGAAAATACTTTCCTCCTGGAGCAGTCGCGTTGATGTAACTGTCTCTGGCCATGTTTTTCCAAAAGAAGAGGGAGAAGAAACCTTTGCTTGGTTGTTTTCTGGCACAGCTAATGACCAGTTGCTCGGTCCCAGCTCAATGGGAACTGAAGGTGACCTGCGGTGCCTGTCCTAGGGAGTCTGGGGAAGGCCATGGTCCTCCTGCACCCTTCGGCACTGCTGCTGACCTTCCAGCCATCGCCATGGAGGGTCCTTCACCACGGAGAATGGCGGTCGTTCCCTCCACCATCCTCTTCCAAGACCTCCCAGCTTGCTCTTCCTCACCTTGTGCAGTTCAGCTTTTATGTCCTGGTTATTTCTGTGGAGCCGTCTCTTCAGGGCTGCCCCACATGGCTATTTTAGTCATTTCCTCCAGCAAGTTCCTGCGATTGTTGGGCTGGCGTTGTGTGAGTCACCCACCACACTTCCTCCCACGCTCCCTCCCAGCTGGGAAAAGCCTCCTCCTGCTAATTTTCCTTTGTTAACCAGAGCATCCTGAAGCAATCCCACCTTCAACACCAAGGCCATGCTTGGTGACGGCAGCCCTGCGCTTTGCAGGTGCCTGCACTGTTGACCGACTGGGGCAGAAGAAACCACTGAGGTGCCCGGGGAAGTGGAATGGGCAGGAGAAACCAGCTGGGCTGACCTTCCCCTTGGTTCTCTGCCTGCAGCTCGGTGCGGTGGCTCAGTGCCTGGGGTCTCAGCTGCCAGTAAAGCCAAATTTCAACCAGAGAGGGACACAGACCTGCGGCTTCGCTCCTGCTCTTGGAGTGCAGCCCCAAGCCTGCCAGGGGATGGATGCCCACCTGCAGTGACCTTCTTTGTGTCCTCTCCTGCCTGGAGGACACCCACACGTTGCAGCCAGCATCTGGTAGCCCTGGCACAGGCAGCAGTGTGCTTCTACAACCAGCCGAGACTGTCTGCTTTAGTAGACACGAGGCGTGACCAACAATGCAGACCAAAGCCATGGAGCCCTTTTGGTGACAGGGATGCTGGGTGACAAGCATTCCAGGTGCCAGCTGTCACCACTCCGTGACGGAGAGCAGGGCTGGCAGGAGCTGCCCCAGCATGCTGTGTGTGTGGAGGGTGGCGAGAGGCTGCACGGTGAGAGCTCCAGCAAAACATGGCGCACACCTGGCCAGGCACGCTGGCTTGGCTCCCTGCAAATGAGCTGTTGGCATGTGAGCACTGAAAGTATCCAAAATATACACAGGGCAGGTATCTAAATATATGTGATAGGCAAGTGTTAAAAATCTGAAAGAAAGAGCCCAGCATGTTTCTTTACAGTCCGTCATGTTTCTTTTCAGCTGTTTGTTTTGCTTTGGGCTTTTTGATGTTGTCATCCAAAATAAAACCACAATTTTTCCCCCTAAGCACCAGGCTGATATGAGATTGACATTTCTGCCCCCACAAGAGTGGGAAACATCGGCAAGCTGGAGTCTAGCAATTCTTTCCTTTTATTTGATGGAGATATAATTTACTGCTATGCTGGACAGACTAATCCTCAGGGATGCTCCTTGCCCACCAGCCTTGTCCCCGCTCAAAGAAGTCTAGCGTTTTGCTTGTAAGAACATCACCTCTGGCCACTGATTCCCACTGGAGGTGCCCAAGGGCACCCGCCACCCCAGTGTTGCTGCCTTGCACTGAGTATGGGTGAGATGCAGCAACATGGAGTCCTTTGGAGTATGGCCATACGTGCCCGAGGGGTGGGTGCTGAGCAGGCAGCCCCGCAGCAGTCAGGCAGGGGAAGGCACGGATCATGAGCGTGCTTTTCTTACAGCCACCCAGGTGGATGCTTTTCTGAAGCTGTCCCTGAAAGACTAGGGACCATACATGAGCTTTATACAGCTCCTGCTTGATACAGGAGAAAATCTGGCATTTCTCCCCCATTACTAGCTGAGGACATTGGCTCAGCTGATGTTATTTCTGCTGCTTGTTGGGTTTGCTCCTCAGTAACTAGTGACACATGTCCCGCTGGGAAGATACTAAAATCATCACCCAACTGCCAGGGATAATTATCATTTCTGCTGGAGCGGCCCTGATGTTTCTTATTAGCTCCATCGGTATGTGTGGAAACCTGCTCTTTGGAGGGAGCAGATGGTGAAAAGGTCCCCTGAGAGCACTGGGAGAGGAGGAAGGCTAGACTGCCGCCAGCAGAAGCATCTGGCAGGTCTGTGCCTGGGTAACATCATCACAGGCATCACCGTTCTGAGGCTTTTCTAGCACATGGAGACATGGCAGAAGGTGGGAAGAAACGGAGAGGAGCTTAGAGGAAAGCTCAAAAAAGTGGCCTGTGAACAAAATCATAGAATCATAGAACAGTTTGGGTTGGAAGGGACCTTAAAGATCATCTAGTTACAACCCTCCTGCCACAGGCAGGGACACTTTCCACTAGATCTGGTTTCTCAAAGCCTCATCCTATGCTCAAATCCTGTGCCTTCTCTTCATACTTCACTCCAGATGTGCTGATCTGGTAGCAATGCAGGAGAGAGGTCCAAGTCAGTATCATCTGGAGGGATGCCATGAGCCACGGGTTGGGCTTGGCCTGTCCTTCAGCATCTCACAGGACAGGGCCATGCAAAACACCTGGTTCTGGTCTGAGGGAGGGTGCATGGTCTAATCTTACTAGGTTATTTTCAGTGCACATGCAAGAGGCCATATTTCCTCTCCTAAACACTGTGTCCTTACTCCATAAGGAACATAGGGCCACCCTGAACATACAAAAAGGCAAGCGGCACATCCAAATTACTTAATTTGCCTCCGGAGACATCAATTCTCCCTCCACCAGACAGCTGCAAGGAAGCTGTTGGCTCTGAGCCTGGTGCAATAGAGCAGCCACATAAGAGTAATACACCCAGACCTTTCCTCCCCTTGTTATTTCTCAGAGCATCTGGGATCTTATTTCCTAAAAAAACAAACCAAAATATGAAAATCACCTGAAGCTCATCAAAATCAGGAGGTCAGGAGGGCTGAAAGTGCCTCCTCACAGCTGTTTAGGGTTGTGCTACACCTGGGGGCTATCCCGCTTTTGGATTTGTTTCTCTAAAGCCTGTTGGAATGGTCTTTGCTGGAATAGGCTGCAGTGGGGCACCAGAAACACCCTCCTGAGTTTTGGTGCCACACAGGTCCAGCTGGTCCTTGCTGAACTTCTCTCTGCTGCATTTCAGTAGGCTACACAAGCAGGACCATTAAGGAGTGTACTTCTGAATTTAATAGGCTTAGAAACCCTGAAAACCCTGGGGTTTGAGGGGAAGAAGCTGGTGAGTTGGAAAATGTTTGTTTTACTCCCAGTCCTGCTTCCTCCAACACTTGAAACAGCAGGAGAGATAGTGAAGGATTCATTCCCTTTGTATCCCCTATGTCCACAGCCTCGTGTCCTTGCCTTCCCCAGGGCTATGGAGAGTAGGATCCCTAAATGTTTTTTCCAAAGATGAGCTGTTCCACTGCAGCCAATCATTACCATGAGTTAAAGACCAAAAGATACAAGAATTTGAGAAGTCATATGCCAGGTCTGCCTCACAAAAAGGTCTAGTTTTGTGCTGATCTGCATCTACTATCTCGGTCAGTAGAATAGGTACCTTAACTACTGAGGTAGTTACATTAACCGAAGGACCAGAGCATCTTGCAATGCTGAAAGTGGTTCTCACATGAGCTCCCTTCTACAGACAAGAGTGGAAAAATCAAAAGGGTAAGCAACTTGCCAAGGTCAAACGAATGTTTGCAGCAAAATGGGGTCTCCTGAGTTCCTGATTGCCACTAAAGACACTGCAAGACCTCAGCAGGACTGCATATGCCAGGACTGGGATGCTCAGGGGTGACTTAGACCCCTCACAACCTCTGTGCATTTTGAAATGTGTATGACTGCTCTGCCTTAAAGCCAGCCCTTTAGGCTTAAAGATTTTCTGCCATTGACACAGGGATGCTCCAACTGACCTCGTTTTACTGATCTTTCTCATCTATAACTTCCATGGTTCGTTGACTACAGGGATTTCTGGGTTTCTTATTATGTTAGAAAGTAATTTTATGTTCGTGTTCACTCAGCACAGCCAATACAGCAAAATCTTCCAGAAGGTTATCCTTCTGTGCAGGTCAGGGCTGCACTCCACTCCACGGAGAAGCAGGCTCCTGCCACAAACTCACCCCTTTTCCCTAAGAATGGTGCAGCCAAGAAAACTAGAATCAGACCTGTGGTATTCACGCAGAAAATTTTCCCTGTGCTGACATCTTACTTTTTATGTAAGTTGCCCAAACTCAGAATTTCTCTAGTCAGGCCATTTCTCTAAGCATATAGCCCTGAGCTACTGTTTCTTCTCTCATTGCACCTTTGGACATTGGACCTGCCTCCCACAGGTTGGCCGTGGAGCTCTTACTGATGTGTGTAATGGCACAGGGACTCTGGGGTGCTTTTCTGCCACCCCACCCTTGGTACCCATCGCAGCGATGCTTTCCAGGCTCCTTCTCACCAGCTGGGGTGAGGCTGTGCAGCTGCAGAGGGCGTGGGCAGCGTTTCCTCCAGGTGCCGCGCAGAGACCTTCTCTCCAGCTGTCCCAAACAAGCCATGGCAGTCCGTCCTTCCAAGGCTTACACGGGGAGAAGGAGGAATGGAGGTATCCTGCTCTCTCTCTGCAAGGGGATGAAGGCCCTAGTGCCAGCGAGATAAGATGCAGGGCTGAGGTCAGCACTGCCCAGCAGCACGCAGGCAGTGGATGTGGCACGTCTAATTCTGTGCTCTTCTTTCCAGACTGAAACTGAACCCTGTTGCTTCTTGTTAGTTGATTTTTCAATTTCCATGCTGTCCCTTTTGATGCCTCGTGGCCACCCAGAGGCAGGGGGTCTGCTGGGGACTTTCACCCACTGGGTGCCAGTGTTGTACCAGGCACCAGGTGGCAGAGCCCACAACAGGGTGGCGAACAGCAACGCTTCATGTATGCTGAAGATGATACCCTGCAGGATATTTTTCGTTCTTCATAGACCATGGTGCTTCCCTTTACGTCTTTCCTCTTAAACAATGACTTGCTGTTTCCTAAGGGGAGGCAAGGGGAGAAAAAAAAAAAGGCAACCCTTAATTAAGGCTAGGATTTCAGAAGTATCTTCTCAGAGGCTTTTTGTGAAGATCAAGTGTAGTATAACATTAAATATTTAGTGTGTCCTCTCAAAAGGGATTTGATCTTTACATATGAAAAAGGGATGAGACTTAAAGATTAAACAGATCTTTTCAATATACAGCTTCAGTGACTCCAAACAACAATGCAAACAGCGGTGACTGAAGAATTTGCATGTGGGGGATTAGGCACAGTGATTAGACATCAGGGGCAGAGCACAGGCTGGGGAACTGTGCCATATGGAGGGTGTTAATGGGGGAGATACCTGGGAGGAGAGGACACAAGACTGCAGAAACACGGACAGCCAAAAGGAGCGCGGCAGGAAAAGAGTGACCACACACACAAGGAAGGGTTCCGTCGCACCCAGGTGTGGTGGCCTGATACTTTCCCAGCTGGCCATCGAGCGAACAACCCATCCCGTTACACTACTGTACTATCTCTTTGTGTGCAGTGAAGCCCAGGAGTCCTCCCAAAGGGCTCTGAGGAGTCCCTCCTGTAGACGCTGCATCAAAACCACTGCTCCTGCCTGGGTAGTGCGTTCAAACAGAAGACTTCATGCCATAGGTAAAACACTTATACACACAAACATGTGCGAGTTAAAAAAGGAGGATTTGTGACATGTTTTCTCAAGTAAATGAAAAAGATATTTCAAAAGGCAGAAGCAAGTTGTTTTTCACAACAAAAATCTTTCATGCACAGTTTGTTAAAATTATGGATTAAAATAGAGGAATGCCCCTGCTGCCACAAACCCTACTCTTTTTCTGCTTTTAACCAAGAAAACTGTGAGATGAAGACAGCTCACGTGAGAGCTGGCAGTTTGTTCCTTTAAACCGCTCTATGATGGTTTAACTAACGCGAAGTGGCAGCGGCACGAGGTACAGCGCAGAGCTTTGCCTTGGTTGAGACCAGCTAAACACGGCCAGAGCTGTGGGGAGGCGGCACGTCGCTGCTGGCCTGGCTCAAGCACCTTTTTGACTTCAATCTTTTCTAAACAATGCACCTATAGTGTTTGGCCTGGGAAAAAATGCTCGGCTGACTTTCTGTGAAGTTCATTTCAGCCTTTTTCCCAGTCCAGCTCTGTGTCATTCTTGTGTTCCAATGAGCAATAACTACCTATATGGGAAAAAGAAGGTGGTGGCTCAGTCAAGAAAATAAGCGTTCCTGAGCCTTTCCACAACATCCCCGTTTCAATTGTGTCCCGTTTTGTTCTGTGGAGCAAAACCCTGAATGATTTCAGTCATTTCCCTTCCAAAAGAATTGCTTTCCTGACATAGTCTTGGACAGTCCAAGCAACGAAATATTTGCCTTTCTAGCAGCCCCGGTGAAGGAGTGGCAGACACTGCAAATGGAGCTGTGGTGAGCTCAGCATTATTAATGCCTATCAGATCTAGTTCTCATCACTGTAGTGCAGCAACTTGCAAACCTCAAAAAAAAGAAAAGTACTAAAGCTGGTGAAACCTGTCCTCAGTTTGCCATTAAGATTTGCCGAATACAGAATTGGAAGAGACTGTTAGAAACATTTACTCTGACTTCCCAGGCAGCTCAGGCCAGAGCTTCCCTGAATTAGTTTGCCTTTGAACTAGAGTATTTCTGTTTAAAAATGCATTATAGGAAAATTTATGGGTTTTGAAAATCCACCTCAGCCTATGCTAAACCATTCCTGCATTTGGATAATATCATTCCCAAAACACCCTCTTTTTGATCTAAAACCCCCGTGCTCTGATGTCCAGCTCCAGGTTTTGCTGCACTTTGTGTCCCAGGTTGATGAGCTCCCTGATCACATTTTGATTCTCTTTAGCATCGCTTACGGTGGGGTTCGCCTTGCCTTCCTTTGGGGAGCTGCAGTGGGATGTCTCCAGCACAGCAAGTCACCACAGATTCTTTATACTCACTTGAAGGAAACAGGCACTTTTAGGATACAATCTTTGTCATCTGGTTTAAACCTCTTCTTCAGCAGGAGAATTGCTCCTCTGAAGTGCTTATTTCTCTGCATTGACTTCAAAGGGAGTCTAAAGAATACATCCCACTACATCCCACTAGCACAGCAGCCTGAGCCTAAGCCAAGGAGTGAGCTCCTATCCACAACTAGGGTGCAGCATCATCGTCATTCTTTCAAGGTTTATTTTTAGTGTCTTGCCTGCATTCGTGAATGGCTCCAGGGTCCATTTAGCAGCTCCATGTTTGCAATGAGGCTGCCACCTAAATAAGCCCAACCTGCTCCCAGGGCATGGCACGTCTCCTCTTCCCTTGCAAGACAGCTCTGCTGTGCCACTCCTACCACCTTGCCCAAAACATTGTGACATGCTGAAGACACGAATGTTGACTCAAGGCTAGAACGGAGTTTCCTCAGCTCTCAGAGAGAACCATCACTAAAGGAAAAACTTCTTGGTTTGGTGGGGTAAGCCCCGAGCAGAGATTAACCAGTGTGAAAGATGGTTTCTGCAGGAAAACACCTTCTTCCTGCCAGCAGAGTGGTGCAGATCTGGCTTTCTCTGTGGCCTGTGGCAGAGGCCGGCGGCTCTGCAGCTGCAGCAACACCGGCACCGGCTCCAGCCGTGCTGCTCCTGCCCCTGGGGACAGGCACTCGAGCCGCTGAGCTGTAGTGGTGCATCCCTCCCTCCCTGCTTCCCCCGGGGCTGCCATTTCCCCTCTCTGCTCTATTCAAGGTTTTCCTTTCAGAGAGGCTTTTTCCTGAACACCCTTCTTCGTCTGCACCACTTACATGTACTTTCAGCTTGTCCAAAAACGCCTGTTCTCCCCAGGCATTACTCCAGGACACTGTGGACAAGAAGCAATCAAACATCCCTTTTTCCATCCCCTTATCAGCTCTTGGGACATTTTGCTGCTTCTGCAAATACAGAGCAATCTTTGCTTGCCATAGGGCTGTGTGTGGGTCTCTGTTTAGTTCCTGGAGTGCCTGGTGTTCCCCTGGCAGCCAGAGTGAGGAAGAGAAGTCTTCCTCTTCCTTCCTGTGTGGGAATACCTGGCTACACCTCAGACCAGCCTGTGTGCAAACACACAGTCCCTAAATGAGGAGCTGGAATTGCCAGCACTGCAAAGCAGCTGAGCAACATGCAGAGCAGGAGGGAGCACAAAAAAGACAATAAATGCTCCGTAAGTGGATAGTTTACATATTTGGAAAGATCACCTGGAGAGATTACTGACACCCCAGTGCTCTGCTGGCATCAGGCGCTTCAGAGCAGACAGCACAGATGCAGCTGACAGACAGCTGCCTTCTGAGCCTGGAAAGCCAGCCCTGTCCCCTCCAGCCCTGTCCCCTCCAGCCCTAACCTCCACTGCAGCCATTCCCCTTGATATTCAGAAAAACCTGTCTCTAACATCTGTTAGGTTATCCCATTTAAATACATAACATGGGATGTACAGCCACAGGCTGCAAGATGGGCTCGTTTTAACTGCCTGAGGTGGAGCCCTGGTGAGAGGTGGGAGACAAACAAACAGAGACCAAAATGTCCCCTTCACCTGCACGACGGAATGATGAAGGGTTGGCATTGCCACCTTCTACTTTACTAACTGCTGGGGTTTAGTGTCCACTCCTGGGGAAAGGGGGCTTGGCTGAGCCTGACCTGCACCCAGCTCACGCTCTGCAACCCAGAAGAAGACGAGCTGAGGGCTGTCTGTGCCAGGGACCTCGTCTGGGCTGGCTCACCCAGACTCCAGACCCATAGCACTGCCATGGGGACATGGCATGCACAGCCCTGCTGTCCTCCTGCCCATACCTATGTGGGCAGAGAGAAACTTCACATTTGTATTGCGTTGTAAGTAGTACTGGATTATATGAATATTAATATAAGAGAATATTACTGTCACAGAACTGCTGATTTTTTTTACTTCCTGGTCTGGTTTTGACAGAGATCCCTGTGCTTCTGTTGAACTTTTTTGCCATTAGTTTTACTATCATTTCTTGCCATACTGACTTTCCCTCAGCTGCGTCTTAGCTTTTGCTTTTACACAGTTCATCAATAGCAGAGAATTCTCCTAAGAGGAAAACAAAACCTTCATTGTCTGTGATTATTTGTTGCATTTTTTTTCCTGATATATTCTTCATCACCGATCCATGGAAAGGTGGGCTGTTTTGTTTTAAAAACATGCCTATTGAGCTAAAGCTAAAAGGAAATCAAACAACATATTGGACAAAAGTCTTGAAGGCAATGAAGGGTTCCCAACCCATGACACTCCTACCCTTGCTAAGGAAAGCTCCACCAGTGCAACAAAGCAGGTGAACACCAAGCTGGGGAAGTGCATTCCACCAGTCATCTTCTCATAATACAGATCTGGTTGGTTCAAGCTTTTAGTCTTCCAATTATTTCCTCGTGTGTGTAATTAGCATTGATCCTGAAATAGAAAGCAGTCCTTAAGAAGGATAATTTCTGCTAAGTAAATCGCATTGTTATGTACAAGTCTATTATGTACATCTTTCTCAAAGATAAACCTTGAGGCTTGATGGATGTTCGTATAAAGACATTGTACCTCCTCAAATAACTGGGTGGAGTGTTGATAGTGAACCTGTTACTGCAAGACAACCCTTTTTAAAAAAATCCATCTTTCCTCTGATACATGGAGTAGAGCATGAACACGCTCATTGCAGGCACTGAGACGCGAAGACAAGGCAGACGATTTTGGTGAGGGCTGTAAAGAGTGGTACAAACAGAAAAGGATGGGTTGGGTGAAATAAGAGCAAGCCTCAAGTATGGGTAATGTTCCTCTGCAAGAATGTCTGCGCCTGTCTCTAAGGCAGAGTCCACAGAGGCGAAGGAAATGCTCTTTCATTTGTCCATTGGACTGCATATATTGAAGGGCCACTCAAATCCATCCCAATGGTCAATGGCATTTTCTTTTCAGACAAGCCAAGCTCATATGATGCAGCAGCCTTAGTGTGAATCCCACCAAAGAGCACACCCAGGTCAGTTATATCACTTCTGTTAGTGATCATCCTAACATCCTAGTGAGTCTTTCATAAAACAATACTATCTAAGTATAGACAGTATAGTTATATCTAAGTATAGATAGTATAGACTTATGTAAGGTAGGTGACAATGCACGCTGATTTGTGAGAAAAGGTTTTCATGGCCTGCTAAACGGATTATCTAGAAATCTCTTCAGCAGAGAGAGAGTGAGAGCACATCATTACTCTGCCCCGGCCATCAGTGAGGTGGGCAGAGCTTGTTAGACACTGGCCCTTCATTAAGGCTTGTGGCTCTTCCCTGAACACCAGCCTTTATCTTACTCTATCCAGAGGGACTGGCAGTGGCACACTGCCCAAGAGACCCCATGCTGACGTGACCAGCTCAGAGTGGTGGTTCCCAGCTCACAGGCAGCGGGTCTGTGAGCCCTGTGGCCATGCTGACAGGGAGAGCAGGATTGCTGCAGCATCGCCTCTGCACAGCACTAATGCCAGGCGGCTTAGGGGAAGAAAGTCAGTATGGTTGAAAGTCAGTATGGTTGATTTAAGGCTCTTAAAGTCTAGGCTGTTCTCTAATTAATTGCCTATTTAATAATGATAATAATAATGAATACTAAACTCTTATCTATTCTTTTAATTAGTAGAAATGAAAGGACAATACAGAAAAGACGATTATTCTTCTTTTACATATGGTGACAGTGAAACAGATATGAGTGGATTGCCTTCCCTAAAGTCACACATCAGTTTACTGGCAGATCGGGAATAAAACCTCAGTTTTCCAAGCCTCAGTCCAAGCTGGAGCTGCCAGGTCTCCTGATGGGGTTTCCTGAGTGTCCGTGACAGCTTCACTGTCTTTCCCATTGCAGCACTTCCAGAAACTGGAGAAAACCGCTTCTGGTCCAGGGTTCACACGCTTCAGTTCAAGGTCACACTGAAATCAGATAAGTGTTTTCTCCAGAGGCACTGATGGACTGTCTCTCACAGCAACACACAGAGCAAACCTGCCTCTCTGGGCAGTTCAAAGGCCTTACAAGGGACATGCTTCCTATTTTGAAATGAACTTCACTACTTCTATCTCTTCTCCTTTCCCTGTGAGTGCACTGTACCGCTACCCAAGCATGAACCACCGCATACATTTTTTTTCAATGGCCCTTTGTGTTGTGGTAGTATTGATTTTTCCCCACTCTGCATTTTATTTCAAGATCCACTTTCTTTCTGCAGCCTCTTCGCTCTGCCCCTGGCTCTTTTGTATGAACTCTTTGTGTATCCTCAGGTGCATGTCTTGCAACACGCCTCCACTTAGTGTTTACATTTGTTCTGAGCCACAAGCGGAGGGTGGCTTTCTGAGAACCGCTCTGCTCTGTCCACTTGTGCAGCGTAGGGAGAAACGGTTGAACTCAGTGAACGGTTGTCTGACATCTCGTACACCATTTCCATAGCACTCAATATTGCCCTCCCTGGCGTGGGTATTGTGGGTTTTCTTGTGTCTGTGTAATGACAGCAAGACCTCTAGGAAGCCTGTTACTCTGGAGGGATTCAGGCATGATTAACTGTAAACGTATAGTTAGGTTTTTTCCAAGTGAGATTTCCTGTATTTCTCAGATTTGATTAGCTGAATTCTTATTTTCTAGGGAAAAAAGAGAAAGACTTAAAATTCATGCTCCAGTGCAATAATACTTGCATCCTCTCTATCAATGAGTGAGCTCCTGCATATCTGTTTGGCAGAACTGAAATTTTTCCAAAATCTCCTTCAGGCAAGGCTGTACTGTCCTGAAATATAACAGGTTTAAGTAATCATTTTGTAGCTGGATATTCCTCCATTCCCCTCACATATCTAACTAGAAAGGAGAGATGAAGAATAGCTTTAAAAAGCTGAGAGAAAGCGGAGCGTTTCTGTATTAGTTATTAGCAGGCCAAAGGCTTTTCCAAAGGAAACCTGCCCATTTAAACAGAAAACTGAGAGCACACAGAGTTTTTTTCTTCATCTTCCCTGCAGAGAGTGAAGTGAGATCTAGGCATTAGTGCTAAATTGCTTCCAATTTTTGTAATGGCTTTACATAAGTAGCTTTTTCTCCTCCGTGTCAGTATGCTTGACAGCCATTAAATAGCACCCACGTCAAAACAGGCCCTTGTCCTTTCAGTCCTTATCCCGGTAAAACTCCAGTTTCCAGTTGAAATCATGAACCCTGTCCTGTGAGCGAGCCGTTGCACTAGTCCCTGTGGTCAGCACGCCATGGCCAACCTGCCCAGCCCCACCAGGGCCGCTCTGAGCTCCCTCCCAGACACATGGCTCCTCTTGCTCTTCTGCTCCAGAGCAAGTTTATTCAAAAGAGAAACCAAGCTATTTCAGACTCTTCGAGTGCCTGAAGACAATTGGCAGAGTAACTTTCCGCTCTGTTAAAGCATCCAGTGCCTCTAACAGTGCGATGCTCCATGCCACGCAAGAACTAAAACTTTGGTAAGAGCAGCTCCTAACTGATAGGTTCAGAAAGACATATTGAAGGTGCAAGTGGTGAATAAAGTTGTTTTTACTATCATCTGGCATCTTCTGAACACTTCAGACAAATGAACCTTCAATCACCATCTGTAACGCGTAAGGACCTCTTGCATGTTAAGTCTCTCCTGGGGTCTGAAGAGTCCCCAGCATGTGCCAGGGGGAGACTCCCTATCCAGAGGTCAACATGGGCAATCTGGAGTCAGCCTCAAAACCTTAGGGTTAGACCCCAGGTTCATCTACAGCAAGGACACAAGCACTGTCCCCAGCTGAACAGAGCATTTATGAGGAAAGGAGCGGAGGCAGGTGGGTGCTCATCAGCCATGGGGTCGACAGCACATCTTGGCTGACTGAACATCTGACTGTTGGGCTGCCCTCCACCAAACTCACCTTCAACCCCACCAACCTCTGGCATGGTCTGGTGTCCCCCCAAATGAGGACACACACCAGGAGGAGATGGCTCCTTGTCCCACAGGACCAGCTTTCTGATGCTGAGATCAAGAGCATCCCACCTTTCATTGGCAGGGGTTAACCATGGTGAAAATCAGCTGTACCAAGCTCCTCACACCCAGGCAAGGAGTACAAATGAGCTACGAACAACCAGGTTACCACCATCAGCTGCTGCCACTGCACGCTCCCATTGCTGCTAGCACAGCTGTGGCAACTCTGGACAGAGGAGCACTAAGGGCACCTGCAGTCCGCTGCTGTCCTTCAGCTAATGAGTAACAATAAATTGAAGCACATTATTTTCAAGGAAGTGTCTGCCAACATGCAGACATAGTGTCTCCTCATGTTGGGAAGGGGTCCTGTAAAGCACATGAGACAGCCCCTCTCTGGAGTCTCCTGCAATTCTGGGGTTGCTGCAGCCCCTTGCAGGTGCCATGGAGGAGTAGATGACCCTGCTCCCGTGGGTATGTCCCACCTTCATGGCACCAGCCCTCCTTCCAAAACTGTCTCTTCAGGGGGTGGATGGAGCTTTTCAATACCCAAAAGCCCTATCAACAGCGTACACGTGTAATTTGGCCATTACACCGACAGCAAAAAAGAACATCGCTTGCTTTCTGCACCATTTTCCCCTGGTGTCCTTTTTCTGTTATTTTGTTCTTTTTCCTCACTGCAGTCATTTAAACGATTTCCAGCGGCACATTGAAGTGAAGTCATTTTAAGACAGCTTCCTCCTGTTTAAATTAGGGGGAGAAAGAAAAGGAAAAGAAAATCTTTCTTGCTTTGCTGTCAGCCTTCCAACACGAGCAAGTAAAGTCCCTTCACCGTCTTGGCACAAGCACCTTGCCTATAAAGGTACTGTCATACTGCGAATCTGAGATACAGACTTGCAAGGCAGTCCTGTGAATCTAACTGCCAGGTCAAAAATATCTACCTACTCTTCCTTCAACGAAGTTACAGTGGTGGTTATGAGCTTTTGAACATCATATTTTCATTATATTGATTTTTTCCAATCACATGTTGAAATATATTGGGAGTTTAAAAAGCTGATATTGGTAAGAGGAATTATATTTTCCAAAACTGTAACTCTCTATTAGAGATCAATAAATAAAATATTTGAGGAAACACATTAGCTTTTCGATGAGGAACAATACGCATCAAAACAGAAACAGCCAACCCACAGTATGGCTGCAGCAGCAGAAACCAGCCAGGACTCACTCCCCCAAGGGCTGGGGACCCACAGGACCAGGGCTGCCCAACAACCTTCTATTCATCAGCTAAGAATGTGACCAGTGGGACAAATGGGTTTTTTGGACCCCCTCCTCTAGCTCATCAGCCTTGCTATGTCTGCTTCTAAACTGGCAAAACTTCTTGGGTCAAGATTCTGGGGATTTTTTATTTTTTAGATATCACTGCTAATTGACTGCTCTAGGAGATGGGGGACTGAAGGGATTTAAATCAATAATGCTCCAAGTACACAGGAAAGTAAGGATGGCTTTATGGCTAATGCACCAGGCAAAGGCTCAGGGAGCCCAGCTCAGCCAGGGATACAGGCACAGTCCCCCAGCATGACCTTGAACTGGTCATTTAATAAGGCCAAGTGCAGAGTCCTTCACTTGGAGTATAAAAACCCCAAGCATCGCTATAGGCTCGGGGAAGAGTGGCTGGAGAGCTGCCTGGCGGAGAAGGACCTGGGGGTGTTGGTTGACTACCAGCTTGATATGAGCCAGCAGTGTGCCCAGGTGGCCAAGAAGGCCAATGGGATACTGGCGTGTATCAAGAATAGTGTGACCAGCAGGAGCAGGGAAGTGATCCTGCCCCTGTACTCGGCACTGGTGAGGCCGCACCTGGAATATTGTGTCCAGTTTTGGGCCCCTCGCTTTAAGAGAGATATTGAGCTCCTGGAGCGGGGTCCAGAGAAGGGCGACTAACTGGTCAAGGGGCTGGAAAATAAAACTTATGAGGAGCGGCTGAGGGAGTTGGGGCTGTTTAGCCTGGAGAAGAGGAGGCTGAGGGGAGACCTGATTACGGCCTATAAATACTTGAGAAAAGATGGTGGGGAGGTGGGGGAAGGGCTCTTTACATTAGTGATGGGTGATAGGACAAGAGGAAATGGGCATAAGCTTAGACAGGGGAGATTCAGGTTGGATGTCAGGAAGTATTTCTTCTCTGAAAGGGTTGTCAGCCACTGGAATAGGCTGCCCAGGGAGGTGGTTGAGTCCCCATCCCTGGATGTGTTTAAGAATAGGGTGGATGATCTACTTGAGGATATGGTTTAATGGGGATTAGAGATGGTTGGACTCGATGATCCACAAGGTCTTTTCCAACCTAGAAATCTATGAATAAATCTATGAATCTATTAATTTGTTCTCCTCTCATCAGCTCCTCACCTGCAAGATGGTGAGAACACGTTCATCAGTGTCTGGGGAACGCTCAGAGGTTGAGATAACAAACACTGCTAATCAATAGAGGCTGAAAGGGGGCATGGCTCTTCCCAGTCTGGCTTTCGGGGCACTCTCTCCTGCCTTCCCTCCCCCAGGAGGGCTCCAGGGAGCTCTGTGAGCTGCAGATGCTCAGGGGCCATGATGCTGCAGCTGGATTTAAGCTGCCTGGGCAGGGAGAGGCACGATGAAGGTGCAGCATCCCAGTGCATGGGAGCAACTGTCTCCATCCATAGCTTCAAGCACTCTCACAGCAACTGATTAGTGTTGTTTATCAGTGCTGTGTTCCCCTAGCTGGGCACGCTGCAGATTGCCTCTGTTATGTCTCTCCCTGTCCCTACTTATCACCCCAGGAAAAGCCCTGGAAGCAAACCTGCTGTGAGTCAGCTACTCCTGCCCCTGTGGGACCAGAGTGAAGGGCTGAGCTCCAGACAAGAAAACCTCATGCAAAAAAACATCTATGCAAGGAAATGATTGAGAGTTTTCATCTTCTTTGCAGTGATGTACTTCTTGCTGGCTGATGGGACCAGCCTCGCTGGGGATGCTGAAGCTGCAGAAGCTGAGAGTGACGCAACAAAGTCCCCTTGCTGGCACAGCCTGAGCAGGAGCTGGCGGTGGGAAACCTCTCTGCGCCCTGGCTGAGACCCTCCCTGCCCACAGCACACCCTCCCCAGCACAGCCACCAGCTCACAAGGCAGACTTGCCTTCACACCGTGCAGTTGGGAGCCAAACAGGCACTGTTCAGTAGAGATACCCAGTGGTGAACTTGATGAGGAACACAACATGCCACTATGCACCATGAGCACCACGCTGCTCCAAAGCCGACCACCACGTAAATGGCAACGCCTGCTTACAATGCATCTTCTGCTGGCTCTTCTCTAAAGTCACCACTGGCTGAGCATGCGGAAGCAAATGCTCTGGGGAAAAGTTAGAGACCAGTGTGTTTTTGTCTGGCTGAAAAGGTAAAAAGAGGATCCAGCATACATGCTCCTGCATTAGAGGTTCCTCTCGCAGGTGAGAGGATGGGACTTGGGCTGTGCCTAAGGCAGGGCTGGTACTCAGGAGACATCTCCACAAGGTACTGGGGCGAGTGCAAAGTCACTGCCTCTCCCAGGCAGCTTCTGCTTCAGCACACTCCTGTGCTGTGTCCGCCACCTCCACCAAGTGGGCTCCTGCCAAATTCAAAGCCTTGCCTCTGCTGCACACCTTGCACCTCAGACTTCTCTCCTGGTGGGAACATCTCCCCTGGGCTCAGCCTGTTCCCACCCCTGCCAGCACCACCAGCCCCGCAGCAGAGTGCCAGTCTAGCCTGATGCTTACTTATGATTAATATATTGCATTAATTGTACTTCACAGAACAAGAACACACCACCTGTGGTTCCAAGAGCTGTCCAACAGGCAGAGGAAGGTCTCACAAGTGAGAGAGCACCTCACGAGTGAGGGTAAGCTGAGGGCTAAGCTAAAAGAAATCACCCCACAGCTTTTTAATTTGCCACCTGGATTTTGATCCCTTCAGTTTCGTATTTTTAAGCTTTTCTCTCCAAACAAGAGAGCTACTAACATTTCCTTAAATAAACTCAGGCATTTTCACATAATCAGATTATCCCAGGAACTGGAGCCTTAAAAAAAAGCCAGAGCCTGTTACATGAGGTGTGAACACAGGATCCCCCGAGCATCAGAGTGCTGTCACTCGGATAGATGAGAGGCACATTTTTGCAGGCGGGGGTTAGCCTTCATTTTGAGAATTTGCATTTTGATCCAGTTAGCTTCTTGAAAATTTTGCAGTCCCTCCCAAATTCTCTCAGAGCCTCAGGGGACCGGTGGTGGGAGTGCAATGCAGGAGGAGGACAACGCACTACGACAGCAGCAGCAGATGGAGAAGGGAAGCTGTGAAAAGAGCAGGGTCACTGGAAGGACAGTGCTTGGATCCTGGCTGTGGCAAGGACTCTGTAGTTTGATGCTAATTTCTGTGAACTTGTATTTGCCAGTGGTTTGGAGCAGGCATTGGTAAGGCCACTGACACCAAACAGATCACCCAGATTATTCTGCTGCGAACAAGAATAAACTCAGGCCCTTTCTGTGGGGTAGCAGGGTCAGATGAATCAAGCACGTATCAAGAATTGCTCTGAGTCATCAATCTGATAATGATCCACAGCATGTCTTAAAGCCAGCAATTTAACCTTCCATGCTTCTGTTTCTTTACCTGTAAAATGGAGAAAACTCAGTATTCCACTCAAAGCCTGAAACTCATGTTTGTATGACATATTGAAAAGCAGTGTTATGATTCATCTCCTATCTGCAGTCTTCAGTTTCCTAAATTCAGAGATCATTTTTATCTTCAGGTTGGTGCAGGCAACAATGTATTGCCTTTCTTTAGGAGGTATGAAGGGGCAGTAGAAAGTTGGTTGGAGTTCTGTCTAATTCACGCAATTTTTTCTCTGCCTTATTGCTTAGTAGTTGAGACTGAATGGGAGGAGAAGGCGTGGGTTTGTTTTCAGGCAGCTTGGTTTCCATGGGACTCTGAGTTATCAATCAGTTAACACCATTACCACAACAGCTGATGTGGACTTGCTACAGTAGTATTCATGGTCCCGCCTGAGTTTGCTAATGCACAGATTTTTTTGCTGTCTTAATGTACTGATGCTGGCTGGGTTCATTGTCAAAGCTCCTCTTGGATTAATTTCCTCATGAAACCTACACCAACCTCCAGTGCAGAAATAGCGTGTCAGAGCAGCCCATCGTGAGGACTGGATCTGGTTGGATATCTTCCAGCTGAATGTTTTTTTTCATTTGAAAATGCCAGTTGGTCAAAATGGGAGTATTCTGCAGGAATGTTTCAGCTTTGACAGATGGCAGCAGCCAGGGGGTTAGCTTTGCCAGGGGGCTCCTGCTACAAAGCCTTTCCGCACCCCAGGGCTCTGGGTCTCCACAGCAGCTCACACAGTTGCAGGGCTGCAAACAAGAGTTGATTTTGCCTAAGGGCCCCCTCCCCATCTCCTGAGAGCACCAGGAGGCTGCGTTTTCCTAAAAGCAGCCTTTCGAGGGCAGCTGGGCTTGTGCAGGCAAATCAGGTAGGCACCTCTGTTTCCTCACAGCAGAGCTTTCTGAATCTGTTTCAAATCTCTTGAGTTTTCCCAGAATGGAAGGGTTTTTTCTGCCCTGCCTCAAATAAGAATCTTTAGACATTCTGTCATTCTGGAGTATCAACAGACACCGATGCACTGGAATAATCGGTGCTTTGCTTCTGAGTATTGGTAACAAGTGCAACTGTATCTCCTTCAAATGAGGATGTAAACACGAAGGAAGATAAAAATTCTAAGCAGGTCGAAGATATGAACCTGATCAATAATGGAAAATGCTGTGTGAGCCTGAATTTCAGCAGCACACTACCTTCCCTTCCTCTCCCCTGCCACCCTTGGACCCTGGCTCACTTACATCTGGGCAAGGGAGCCACAAAGCAGCAGCGGCGCACAGCGGGTTGGCTTTGTGCCCAGAGAGCCACTCGTGCTCTGAGAATAAAACGCCTGTGGTATCTCACCCACGTCCTTACGTGGTTGTGAACAAGGCATCATGCGCCTTTTTGCCCCATCTTCAAATGGGGATCAGGACACTGGCTAGGGCTGCTGCTGACCCTGCTGTGACAGCATTGCATCTTCTGGAGCCTGGCCTAACTCATTTAATGTGAGCTGCCAAGTAGTTCTCAGAGGGTAAGTGCTTCAAACTGCTCCTATCTTAAATAGATTTGAAGAGATTAGCTAAAAGCGAAAGACTCCATATCCAGGCCACTCCCTGCGTGCAGCCAAGCACAGACCAACATTGCTATTTTGTAGAGATCTGAAATGCACTGCAAAGGTGATGGTAAGGAAAGAGACCCACCTGTTTTGTTACTTGAAGTATAACAAAACCAGCTCCAAATTCAGGAGCATCCGTATGAGGGGGGAGTGCATGCAACTAAGATATTTGAACCCTGTTTTTGCTCAGGTAAACGTTCCCACTCCTGTCTTCATAAACCTTTCTATTCGGTGGGAAATTTCACTGTGTCACTGTCCAGGAGTCCTCCCTGACCACATCTTGAATGGCGATTCAGCGCTGAAAACTTGCATTGCCACAGCAGCAAGGGGGAAAGCACAGGAGCGCCGCTCTGTGCTGTATGAAGACATGTGATGTAGATGCAATTGCTAATCTTTTTGGGATGCTTTCTCCATATTGACATCACCAGTGCCCAGAATAAGACTTGTGGCCTCCTGTGAGTTTTCTGACTTGCTGTGGGTAAGTGGATACGGGCCATGAGACAGGGCTTACCTTGGCTCCAGCAGCAGCTACTTTGTTGTAAGCTCCCAGCAGCTGGTGCAGGTACATCCACAGCATGGTCTACAGGGCAGAGCTGCCCTCAGAGCAGGATTTAGCCCACAAAGTGCCAAATACCCTGGCTTTAGAAGGAGCCACTGGCACTTACAGCTTTCTGCAAGGCACTCGACATTTCAAAAATATTGCTTTGTCAACCCTGCAAGTTTTGTCTGTGAAGAACAGAGCTGGGAGCTCATCTGCCAGCCTCTGAGTTATTCTCCTTAATTTTATCATCTTTTCTTGTAGTTTTTGTTGAGAAAGTTTGCTGTGAGCTCTTCGGTCTTAGCACAAATATGAGCCTGATTATCAGAATTTTGCCAAAAATAGGCTTGTTTTTCTCCATTGCCTCTAAACATTTGTGCACTGCTGATCAGCGAGTGACCCACATCAACGGTGTGAGGCTTGGTTTTCTGGAATATGAACAGTTAAGAATGAGTTTTGATCTGCTAAGGGCCAGGTATAATTAGAGTGCAACTGCCTTTGTAGCTTTGCTTGTGAGTAAGTTTCCACAGCTCAAAAGAGCAGTTCCAGCATCTGAGAAATCCTATGCTAAACACCAATTTCTGAAAAAAAATCAAGCATAATTACTGTGGCCATAAAACTGAGGAAAGTTCAGTTTGCTCTGACCTTAAGCTCAGTTTCTTTATACTTCCTGGGAAATCCTGGTGTTTCGTTCCTTCTGATGCTGACTCTAGACAGAGCATGCTCATTCTTCTTTGTCTTTGCCATTAAAAAACCGAAGCGGATTTACGCTGCCTTTCCCAGAAAATGTGCCTTCTAATCCTCCAAGTGTACGAAGCAGAAATAGATCTCAAACACCCAGGATCTTACAAGAGAAAACAGATTAAAGGGAGTCAAAGAGGAACTTAACATGATGTTTTATTTCCCTTTTTAGTGTCCTTCCTCTGTGTAGTTTGCTATTTTAAGTTCAATTCCTGTTACCAACGGTGTGTATTTCCGTAACGGGGGCAGGCAGGTGTGTGTCAGAGGTTCGTGCCTCACTGCGCTAGAGAGGTTGGGACACCTCACTTGAGAGAGGTCTCACCACCAGTAACTCAGGGCTGGAATAGAAAAGCCAGATGAAGAGCTCCAAGGAAAGATGGTTTCTTTCAACATGCAGATGAGAACGGAGGCAGAGAGGTGTGGTGATAGAGTTTCTTAAGAATTTGGGGCTGCCAAGCGCAGGCAGGTTTTCAGAAGAGCTGAGCTCCCATTTAGTAAGTAAAATAATAGACTAATTCTTCCAAAGAACTCTGGACAGGGGAAATGAGCTCTTCTGGGGATCTTGCCTTATATAGTTATTGTAACAACTTGGCTTTAGTGCCGAGTGTATGAAAATCCATCACAAAGTGACTTGCCAAAGTGATACAGGGAGTCTGCGATACATCTGGGGATCAAATCATGATCTCTGAGACAAAGTACATTATTCAGGCCTCCTGCTTGTCTGGAAAGCACAAGATTTGGCCTTGGCTTAGCTGTCTTGCTTTAGACAAAACCAAAAAGAGCTCAAAGCAGATCTTGCAATTCCTCAGAAGCCTTTTGCACTTTTCCCCAGAAAGCTCTAGAGTAGGACCTGACCTCTCTACAAGGAAATGTCTTCAGGGCTGGCCTGGCTGTGGTGAGGCAGAGACAGCCCCACCTCGTCCTGCCCATCCTGAGCAGTACAAAGGGCTTCAGGGCTCAGTAGGATTTTAGATCTGCCATGCACGCTTCATAATTTTGAACAAATTCCTCCAGGGCTGCTAGGTGTGACGAAGGCTTGGAAAATGCCTGTGAGCAGATTGGTCAAGCATCTTTCCCCAAGTCCTATAATACCATATACAGGACAGCTTTTGTTGAAAAAAAACAAAGACAAAGCTCGAATGCTGCTGTGCAAGCGGTGCGAGGGGTAAGCATCGGTGTGGTGCCAGGGTTTCGCCATTTTATTCATGACCTACCTTTTTATTCACTAGGATCTCTAGCTCAGTGTTTCCTTCAGACAGACTTTCACACTGCAGCCTGGGCAGCCATTTGGCTAATTGTAACAGAAATAGTTACAGGTAAGTAGCTGATGGGAAGGCAAGGGAACAGAGGCTTTCTTAAAGATGCAGGCTGCAGTTCTGGATGCATTGAGAAGAGGCTTATTCCCATCCTAGCTGCCTGGAAGCCTCTTGCCTTGCTGAAATCATCAAGAACTGTCATGTGAAAATCACCAAGGGGCCACAGAGGCCACAGGACAGGACTCAAACTGATGTCAGACTCACTTTCATTAGCAGCAATTACTCCTTTTCCCAGGGTAGCAGCCAACAGGTTGGACCCGCTCCCTTCCCAGTGGCTGGCTCTGCGTTTTGCTTTCACGGTGTAGGGTGACAATCCGTAACCACCACCAGACATTAGCGGGGTGATGGCACCTTCTAGCATGGTTCTTTTCATGGTCCATGATACAGAGACCTACTAGAGGTCCCTGGGCTCCTGCAATCAGAGGTGTGATGGAAAAGAGGAACCACTGTTATCACCTAACAAGAACCATCACATACATTCAGGCAAAGGCCTGAATATCAACATTTTCTTAAGCTCAGCAAAGAGCTTTGCTGACTCTGTTTTCCTCATTAGACTCTATTTTCAGGACCTCTGAGGTTCCTACTCCAAAACCTTGGTTTCCTTTCCTCTCAGCCTGCTGTTTCTCCATTTTGTCCACAATGTGACCTCACATCTCTAGCTAAATGAAGGCCTCTGTTGTTTTCTCCTGTCTCACCGAATGCACCTCTCTAAATCAGGGACTTTATCCTGCCACCTTGCAGGGGGACAAGTTTGTGGGAAAGAAGCCTGTCTGACCTGGCCAGAGGTGAGTTCAACGGGTTTTGGAGCCAGGGAAGCTTCTTGCAGTTTCTTACAGGGGCTCTCTCTGCAGCCCCACCCATGCTACCAAAATCCCACCACATAAACACAGTACATTGCACAGGAGGGTATAAGACAAGACAGGGGAGTTCAAAGAGGCATTGCTCACAAAGTAAAGCAGGAGTTAACACTCCTAAAACTACCTGTTGTGCCTGAAAACTTCTTTGGTTTCAGTACCATCATGTAAGATGATGTTAAAGACACACACAACTGAGTGCAAGAACGTGAATTCTTTGTTAATGTAGAGAAAACTCTTAATCTCATAAATCAGGATTCAGCTACCTTCATCTTCTGTCCTGAATGTCACAAGAGGTAATCTTCCTTTCCACAATAAAGATGAGCATATAAACATTGGAGGAGATGCAAAGAGCAACTCTTGCAGCAGTGGCGCTCTCTAATAATGCAAGTTCTCCAAGGCAGAAATTCCAGTTTATAGCAGTCACATATCTAGTGCAAATGCTCCCTGCTGATGAATAAGTCTGCTCGTTGGGATTTAATATGCTTGAGGACCTCAGAAAGCACCGCATAACAAAAGCGTATTCAGTACTAGTGATCACATCTGCCCAACTGGAGGGACTAGAGTCGAAGGTCTCACTGGGCACTGCTACCGACATTTCTCTATTGCTGAGCAAAACTGTCTCTTCTCTAGGACTATTTGCAGAGCTGCCCCTATGGTTTTCAGTTATCTCATCCAAAAGCTCCCTTCAGGAAAGACCTTCTCCTTCTGAGATCCACATGAATTTTCTTGTTCTGTCTCACATTCACAGCAAGCCAGAAAACGCTGAGAGATGGGATGTAGAAGAGGGGCAGATAGACAGACGCGATAAGAAAGCTTAGATAAGACATAATCGGATTATAATACTTTCTAACATTATAATAAAATACTTCTAACTAAACAGGGATTTTCCAGTCAGATCTATTAACTGAAATCCTCACACCAAAAGGAAGCCCTTTCTGAAGCAAAGCACTATAAGGGTAATATAATAACATTTTATATCCAGAAAATTAGGACAAAAATTCTTCAATACAGTTGACTTCAATTATGTCTTCATCACAGATTTAATGCCAGTGATTAGCATCAAGCATGGTGCTCCTGGACCAGCCTGGCTTTGATGTCAGCAGTCACCCAGAAACTTTAATGACCTTACTGTGCTGTCGTAGTGCTTGTCTGTGTGGGTACCGCAAAACGCATCACCCTGCCAGAAGGTGAGCTGTTCCATGGTACCTGGAAACATTCTCCTAGGCACACTGGGGAGACCACGCTTCACAGTGCCTTCTAGACATGCAGGGAAATATGGGAAGACTACCAGCATCTGAATGATTTAGGCTTCATCATCTTTGCAAGTAGAGTGTTCCTTTGCAAAAGCAACTCCTCAACTCAAATCCGTACCTGCACTGGGTCAGTTAGCCCAGATTTGAAGCATCATCAAATGCTGGCATTCTGGTATGAATGGGAGGAGAGTTAGGGATACACCCAACTGGGAGGCCAACTTAGCTACAGTCACAGTATACTCTCAAGCATTTGTGGAGAAGAGTTGATTTTCCTTATTTTCTCTAAATTTGATGATTTAACCAAAAGAATTTGCTAAACAACAAAAATTCCCACTCTACGCTGAGCGATTGCAGATACAGGCCAGGCTTACACTCTGTTATTGGCAATTCAGATGATTAAAAGTAAGCCTTGTCCCAAGGCAGCCCTGGGCACTGCCACTGAACTTTTCCCAGGACAAATGTGAGGTACACCAGGCTTGAAGGTGACGGCAGCTTTCCTTATCATGTGATGAGCACAGTAGATCACCTCCTCCAGAGTCCTGGGAGGTCCTTGACCTGGCTCAGGCACTCACGCCTTGTCCCTGGTAACTCAATCATTTAATCCTTCACTCCTCTTCAGAGTCTTGCAGTTCCCTGAGATCCACCACTGCAGGGTAAGAAGAGCCTGCACCATTACTGTTAGCTTATATTATAATTTAGATTTTGCCCAGTACTCATGTACTAACATCCAACACAGCTTCAGAGATTCCACCAGGTGAAACGAAATCGATTGCACAAACACCCCAGGACATCAGCATGCTGGTGCTGCAAGGCTTACCCTGGGGCAGTGGTAAGCTGTGAAACTTCAACTTTCCTCCACGAGTACTTGTTCTAGAAGGAGATAGACTGGAATTTGTTCATCATACCAGAGCCATGTCAAAGCCTGCAGAGCCTGGCTGCGGTGCTCAGCACACCCCAGCATGTCCTTGCTTCTGCTCAGCAGACCTAGATCTCCTGGGCACAGGCTGGGGAGTACCTTCATGTCATGTCTCCTGGACCTGCCACCTCCCCACGGGTGCCTGGGGCTGCCTACATTGAGCAGTGTCCCACATAACCCTGCACTGGGATTCGGGTCCTATTGCCATTAGCTGGGAGATGCTTCTTGCTAGGTCAAGCGCAGGTTGGAGTGAGTTCTGCTGGGTTTGGAGAGGAGAAGCAATGCCCATGTAGGGTCAATGACTGCCAGCGCCCATCGTGTGTCAGCCAACAGGGCATGGATCCCCTAAACCGGGTGCACACTTGTTTTATCTTGGGCTTGTGACCAAAAGCTGCACATGCTTCATTTAAGGGGAAACTTTGGTGGAATCTCCTGGGTTAACTTGCAATTAACTGTAGGCCTGTTCAGTTTTAGCTCGTCAGTCATTTGGTGGTTTACATTCATTGATGATTGTGATTGACATAATTGTAGAAATAAATAGAACAGAAACAAGTACTGCAATCCAGAAAGAAAATCATTCAAGACACATCAGCTTAAAGTCTCTTTTTTTCTTGTAAGTTTTTTCATTTTCAACATTATCACCATTCTGTGTCTTATGTTACTTGATATTGGGAGGGGTTGGTTCAGGGTCTCAGCTCCTGAAGCACTTCGATTAAAGAAAACATTTGCTTTCTTTTACAACAGAAGTAAGTACTAGGTGTCAAAACTGCAGAGCAGAAGTGGGAAAATGTGGTCTGCTCCCATTCCCAATGGTCTTTTTTTCCAACAGCTTGTGTTTTCTAGATCAATCATGTGGTTTTGTGTGGATCCTAATGGAAGATCTTTTAATGGTGTGGATTTGCGATATCGCTTCTAGAAGCAGTTTCCGATTTCAAAAGAAATAGAAACTTTTTATCTCTAAAGCTGGTGAAGGGTCTAGAGCACAAGTCTTATGATGAGCATCTGAGGGAACTGGGGTGGTTTAGCCTGGAGAAAAGGAGGCTGAGGGGAGACCTTATCGCTTTCTGAAAGGAGGTTGTAGTGAGGTGAGTGTCGATCTCTTCTCCCAAGTAACAAGATATAGGAGAAGACAAAATGGCCTCAAGTTGCTCCAGGGAAGGTTTAGATTGGATATTAGGAAAAATTTCTTCACTGAAACGATTGCCAAGTTTTGTAACAGGCTGCCCAGGGAAGTGGTGGAGTCGCCATCTCTTTTAAATACCTGCAGGTATTTAAAAGATGTGTAGATGTGGCACTTAGGGACATGGTTTAGTGGTGGACTTGGCAGTGTTAGGTTAACAGTTGGACTTGATAATTTTCAAGGTCTCTTCCAACCTAACAATTCTATCATATTCTAGGCTCCTTTACCATGTGATTTCCCATTGACAACGTCTATTATGAATTCTTCATCCCATTATCTCAGAAGGGGAGTCCAGTGTGGGAATTCTTGCTGCTGCAAAATTCTACTTCATTGTACAGTTCATTGTGCTTCACGTTTCCTTTCATTTGTTGCTTGATTCATCTAAACATTGATTGAAATGCAAAATTGAATCCCTAAATAGTTCTATCATGGGCCATGTTTTATTTTGCAGTCTTTAGTGGAAGGCAAGTGAGCACCACAGCTTGCAGACCTCAGCCCACTGTGATGGCGGTGCAGAAATACCCAGCATCACACAGAGGATACTGAAAAGGAATGTTCCTCTCCTAGATCGGGAATAATTTGTTGCCATTTACACCTGGCGAAAAGCCATTCCAGGTAAGATTCGTAATGTTAGGGTTGGATGAAGAGGGAAATAGCTCTAGGAAACTGAGCAGAGCTGACTTTGTTTTGGAGGCAGAGGGAACATTTGTGGTCTGCACTGCAGCAGGAGGACACACTGAGCAGGGAGCTGGTCCAAGCTGCCTCAAGGCACAAGAGAAAAATAACAAACTTCATCGATAGACAGGTGTTTGACTTCCACATGCTGGCTGCTGTGTTGGGGATTGAATCTGGCAAAGGTTTCAGATAGAGTGATTTTATTTTATTTTTTTGATAAAAAATGCAAACTTGAAGGAACCAGTTTTTGAATTTGGGTCCAATTAGTTGACTCATCTAGGAGAAGAAAGGAAGTGAATACTCAATCCATTCCTCTGTTACTACTTTTCTCCACATCCCAGAGAAACAGCAGCAATGTGAAATGCTGGAATGTCTTGCCTTGACATTTTGGAAACTAAACTCTGCATTTCCTTTATGTTTGTTTCTAAATTGCTGTTTCTTTGTAAATTGAGTACAATACGACCTAAGACACAAACTAGAAAAAAACAGACCATGTGTAAGGATCAAACGCTTTCAGTTAGTTCAAAATTATTTTTACTTTCTCTCCCCCAACTTTTTTTTTTTTTAGTTTTCTGGAAAAAACGGACTCTTTTCGGGTCAACCTGCAGAGCAACTTCTCTTCCTCCTGCTGTTTCCTATCAAGCCAGCAAAGCAAAAATGAAAAATATGCCCCTGTGCAGCACAGAAACTTTCTTTGTGCATGCAAAGCTTCTCCATCTGGGTGGAGCAGGGAGCACAAGAAAAGGAGATTAGTTGTTCTCCTCCTAAAGTCGTCTCCTGAAGCTTGTAATGTTGATGCACAGGTCTGGTGCCTGTCATACCAATAACTGCACACTGGGAGACCTGGGCTCTTCCAGGCGGAGCTGCCCCTCTGAAGAGCTGTAGCAACATCTGTCCCTGTCCTGGGAGCATTTGTCATGTCTGCTGGAGTCCCATGCTAGGGACCTGGTGGGGTCCCATGCTAGGACATGGTACAACATGTAGCTGGGAAGTATCAGTGGGATTGATCTTATGGCAATTACAGCAATGTCAAAGAGAGTCAGCTGGGATCGAGTCAGCTGCTCTACTGGTTGATTGGCCAGAGATGTGTTGATAGGGGGTTTGGGGACATTTTGCTTCTAGCTTGGGTGCACATCCCTGCCTGGCCAGCGGCACAGATCTTGGGATCCCAGTTGCTGTCTCTGCAAAAACTCAAGCTCAGGCGAGCCAGGCTGAGCCAGGCATCAGGGGGAGCTCAGCAGTACCTGGGTGACCCAACAAGCTGATGCCCTGTGCTCCTGGCCAGCACCCCAAAAGCAGGAAGCTGGCTGTGATGCCCCAGACAGCTGCCAGTTCCTGCTGATGGCAGGGAGCCGGCTGAGCTGCAGCTGGATGCGCTGCTGGCTCCCTCCTGTGCAGCCCAGGCATTGCTGCCAGACAGCACTATCCTCCACAACAGGACGGGAGGTCTGCCCGTGGTTTTCAGATGGGATGATTATGTGTGCAAAGCACTCAGAAATGCTTTGGGATGAAGAGTATTATGTAAGTGTAAGATAATGTTATTTATAGAGCCAGGTTTTATTCAAAATGGAATTAAACTTGTGTTTCTGAAGCCTCTGTTGTCAGAGACAAATTGGAATCTGTTCCATTTCCTCCAGTGTTTTGCACCCAAATAATTTTCCTTAGTTCAGCCCAAAGTTAAAGAACACATTTTATTTACAAATGATACCTCTCAGAAAGTTAACAGATCTCTTTCCATTAGCTGTGAGGTGGCCCTGGAAGCCTGAGCTGTAGCCATGCTTTGCAACCACAGCAGCTACGGCACCAAAGAGTCATAAACGAGGAAACGAAGGCAGAGTTTGAGCTGGATTAAACAACAAAAACCCTAAACCAGTGTCCTGGGCACAACTGCATTTACCGATCTCTGTAGAAATCCATGAGCTGCAGGGAGGGTATCAAGCTTCCATCCCTATTGAAAACGGCACTTGTTCAGTGAAGTAACTACAGACCTTGTGGCCTTGTAAAATCTTGCCTTATTACCTTAAAGAGCTTTATTTGCTCTTTTGAAATATTAGATTGAAATCCCTCATATCTGTACTTTTTACAAGACACAAAACCCCCAATTGCTCAGGTGTCTGCTGGAATCCATGCTAACAGGTGTTAGGAATATTGTTTTATGAGGTACGGCACCTTACATGGGTTAGTTTGTGCAGTTCATCTGCTGCCCCTCACTTGCCGTAGTATCTAGCATGAAATTCCACACATGCCTTTTATTTAGGAAAGAACACCAAAGTATGTTATCTTATTCCTCTGGAATTTTCCACAGTTATTTAACATGTTAGTTTAAGCATAATTGGTTCGTGGGCTCTTGAAATTTATATCTTAGCAGTACTTATTTACATCAGGCTTAAAGTAGTTCGTTTCAGTTGAGGTAAATGTGAAGCATTAGATTGCAAACGTACCTAATCCATTTCTCCTCCCCCATGACTAGAAATCCTGTGGTTAAAATAACACAGCCTCTATTCAGAGCACAAACTTAGAGCAGCTAGCAGGAGCAGGCTTGGGATTTAGACAACTCCCGGCAGATGAGTCTGTTCAAGGGTCTTCCTCGGGTTTGTTTTTTGTCCTACTTCTGATCCATGAGAGGAAACCAGACTCTCTCCTCCGGGCACACAAGGTAAAGATTTTCTGCGTTCTGTGTGTGGTTGCATGTGCATGCAAAGGAGTGTATAAATGTGATTGCACAAATGTTGTTGCAAATGCGACTCTAAAAATGTTGCTTGTAGAGCAAGAAGCGTTTGGCAAACAGCTTCAAAATCTTTAACTGTTAATCTCGTCTTGTGGCTATTTCCATACGGCAGTGAAATGATGAAATGATAATCTTGCCCAGAGAAGCAAGGAGCAGTGATTCCCTGTCACACATTGGCGAGGCTGAGCGTGTGGGTGTTGTAGGAAATAACAAACCCGGCTACTAGTGTGATCCAGGCAGGCTACAGCACCACTGGCATCTTGTTGACTGTCAGGTATAGTCCCTCCTGGGTTTGTCCAGCTGCTGTAATCCCTGTGCGGGAGGCTGAGGCTGCGCCCGAGGACAGCACCAACTCTGTTTACAGACTATGTGCTAATGCTGCTCCAGCGTGACTCTTACAGCAAGGGCTGGAGTGCTCTCAGAAATGTTTGGATGTGGCGTGCCAGGTAATTAACTGCCTTTATTTGCTGTTATTGCTTTCCAAGTCACAGGGGATATAGAAAAGCATCGTCTTTTCCTTGAAACCTTAATTTATTTTAAATCCAGGAAACAAGTGTGATGTCTGTGCTAATGCCTGTGAAACCATACTCCTAGTGCCGGAGTCTGTTAACTCTCCCTGCCCTGACGTTACTGCCTCTCCCTGTGCTGCGATTCTTGGGGGATCCTGAGTACCAAATCAGTCCTCTTGCACCAGGGTGTTCAAATGCGGTGGGTCACGCTGATGGGTAATACAAAAACACCATTAACCAGATTTTTGCTTAATTTTAGCAAATACTGCAAGGGCACTTGTGCCCTCCCTCTGTCAAGGTAGCGCAGAACAAATGCTACTCCAGGTGCTGTCTTGCCTGTGCTGGGGAAAGCCTTGTCTCCCACCCAGAGATGCTCCCTCACCTCTTCTCCTTCTTTCCACTCCCCTTTCTCTTCCCTGAGCGAGACAGGGTGGTTCCACAGAATCCTGCCTGCACTTACTGACCTCCCCCTGTCAGTCCCCCGCTGTCCCACAGCGGTGTCACCTGGCAGCAGGCACCCTGCTCCTCTGCTCCTCCTTTCCTGCCATGCTGTGGGGAAGCCTCTCAGCTGGCACAGGTACCCTGGTCCCTTGAACACACAATGCTGCTTTGTCCTGGAGGAAGAAATGCAGCTTTATCGCTCGGGCACAGGGAGGGGCAGGCAGGGCTATGAGGAATACAAACACGCAGCTTTTCATCGCCCTTGCGTACAGCACGCCGTGGCAGAGAGGCAGCTCAGAGGAGAGAGAATGTGCACAGAACAAAGAAATGCGGTCAGGCAGCAACTATAAAATTTCAATATAGAAAGTGGAGCTGATGTCATTTTAACGTCCCAAGCGGTGCCAAGAATTCTAAGCTCCATATCAAGATTCAGTGCAAATCCCCCACATACTCACGATTTGTTCATGTGGAAAAATGAACTTTTATGGAAAATATGCATGGGAACCTGCCAGAGGAGTGTGTTGCTTTATTTCTTTTATTAATTTTGAATACATTCGTTCAGAGAGCAATCTCATTTTAGCATCAACTGCCTCTATCCAACAAGCAGAAGCTCAAGCACAAATGCTGGAGGCAAGGGAACTGTGGGCTTTCATATGACCGGTTGTTAGATGATAAGAGCTGTTCGAGTAGGAAGGGGTGTGGGAAGGCTCAGTGGGATGACTGAGTTAAAGCTTTTTTCCTGGTGACACATCCGAATCATGATAAGACGCATCTGAATGGAACAGCATCATCAGCAATTATAACTTTGAATGCATCGAAGGTGGGATTGCATGCAGCTCCTGCGATTAAGGTTACTCATGTGCATCCTGCTGTAAGACCGTATTCACAGTTGCTCATAACTTTGCCAGACTTGAACCATTTAGACTGAATTGATTGTCTGCCTCAGGCTAAGTTCTTTTCTGGAAAATTTCAGCCAAAACTGTCCAACCATTTCCAAGAATGAGCATAGGGAAAAAAGCATTGTTGTCCAACTGGAAAAAAAAGAAAGGAAGAAACAGGAGAGGGGAACCTGGTGATCCTCTCCTTGGCTAGTTCTTATCCTTCTGCGCTTTGGAGTAGAGATCTGAAATTTGGCAGCTTTGTGTCAGGACTGTGGTTTTTTAAAAGTTTTTTTATTACTTTGTAAATCTCCTCCAATTTGGCTTAGTGATAGCCTTTGAAGGGAAAATATAGCAATTTATTAGGGATGTGCTAGGGCCGAGTAGTCAAAACCTGCTGAGAATTCTTCCAGCTTGAGTGAGCTCAGCCCAGCATCCCGGCAGCTCCCAGTCCTGACCCCAATGCTCCTGCACACCCAATCAGTGCTACCAAGTTCCTGCAGCTCCTGCTGCCTCCCCGCAGCTCTGCAGGGACCGGGATCCTCAGGTCTCCTCTCTGCAGCCCAAGAGCCATCCCCAGCCTGAGGAGAAAGACGAAGCTGGGCTCTCCCTGTAATGCTTGCCCGGGCAGAGAGGTCAGGCAATGGAAAGGCAGGCAGGGAACAACATTCTTCTTTTGACACCTTTCCTGCACAGCTAGGAGGAAGCTGGTGGCTCTGAGGCTGCTGGGATAAGGGAAGGTCTGGCGCTGATGGCATGGGACTGGGACAGGGAGTACGTGGTGCAAGTGAGGAGGCAGAAACTTGGGGGACTCAGGAGTAGGGCAGGGATGTGTGCATCAAGGTGTGAGCCATAGGGAGAATTTGGACACGTCAGAGCCAAACGTGAAACCTGAGATGCCTCATCCATGGTCCCTTCTTGGGAAGAAGAGCACTGCCTTGCAGAACTGGCTTCAGTCTCTCTTTTCCTGCAGGGTCTTTTGTGCTGGGTCACACTGAGACTTTCCCCAGTCTGCAGCTGGTAGCTATGGGGTGTGCCCCCATGTCTGCACATGCCATGAGACCCAGCACTGAATACCCGCCCCTGAGGTGGGAGTCAATGGGACCTCTGCCTCGAGCATGTCACACTTGCATCAACACTTGCACAGCCCCAGGTCTATCTGTTGGCCATCCCTTGGTCTCAGCTCACAACCTTAAAGCACTGGCTATGAGACCCAGGAAGCCTGCAAGGGTGGATGTAGGCATGGGTGCAGGGAAGGTTACAGTGGTGGGGACAGCCAGGATGGGCGATCAAGCCAGACACCTGAGAAATAAGTGCCTGATGTGATGGAGCTCACTGCTTGTGCGCCTGTCTCTTCCCTACATTTCTATTCATGTTCAAGTGGCTAAAGCAGCACCACATCCGTGACAGAGGTACCAGAGCTTAGAGACACTTGTGAAGCACCAGGTACTACAAGGAGGCGTACCACTGAAATTTTCCCAGTGTTGGAAAAATCAAGTCATTTTTATTCAGAGGAGGACTTGAATAGCAAATACAGCCTAGGATTGCACTGAACATTAAAGAAAAACCAAAACTGTATATAACAGCTTCTCCAGTAAAGACAGTCCATCCTGTACCATGGGATAAAGCCGAGACCTCTGGCAAAATACTGTCTGATCATCTAATTAACAAGTGTATCACAACACATAACACAAGGGAGTCCTAATTCTGGCATCTCTTGCCTCATAGGTTTTTCAGTCCTAACAGTGTCCTTACAGTACTATTTTTGTGTGCAATACATATGCAGCATTTGCAGACAGATGGTGAAATGTCAGGGTTTCCATTTTGCCACTTGACGTGATTTCCCCATGGAAAGGTAGGGAGCTGCAGTCTGCTTTTTTCCGCTTCTGCTGGAGTGACAGGGAGAGGTAGTTTCCTTCACTTCTTTCATGGCTACAGGCTATGGAGTGTCCCGTATGGCTCTCCTTCCACAAAGACAGGCAGTGAAGTTTTATCACCTTCATCAGCTCCTGTGAGCCCCATGCACACACTAGGACTTAGCTGTGTGAAACAGTGTAGAAATAAAGACCAGAAGAACAGCCATTGCTCCACAGGAGCTGACAATGTGAGAAGACCAGAGCTATGTACAGACAGCTACTGAGAGATGAAGCAGTGCTAAGAAGCTATGAGACAGTGTTGGCCAGCGTGGCAGGCAGTGATCGCTGCAAACCCACAGCCTCACCTTTAGCAAGCATGTCACAACGAGGAGTTTTAAACAGGGATTTGAGGGAGAACTGAAACAGAAAAGGAAAAGAAGTGGTGGGTGCTTATGGGCAACTGCCCAAGTGTCATGGAAGAAAACACGAAAGTGCTTGTTTGGACATTGTGGCAAACAGTGCCCTAAACTTTGATTGCTGGATGAGAACGGATGGGTGGAGCAGAGACCGACAGTCAAAGGACCGGAGATGCTTATTGGGGATGTCCTTGTGGAAGATGTCACAAAAGGAATATATCCGGGAAGCTGTAGCTGTCACAACTTTGATGTGACGATTGCGAGTGTGGAGCAACATCATGAATGAAGCAGTTTGGTCTGTGCATAAGGTTTCTTACACAGCTCTGTAAAAGCTGCCACCTCCTAATCTGCAACCCTGGCTGGTCCAGCCAGCTCCTTTCCCTGCACACAGCCCAGGCCACCTCATGGGTGCTAACCCAAAACCTTCATTGCTTGATGAATTGCTTGACCTCCTTGAGACTCAGATCCTGCTCCTGTCTCACCTCTATTCCCAGCCAGCTACTGACTGTATCGCATCATGCTCTTCCTACAGTTTTAGTCTGAATTAAAACAGTATGTGTGACATGACTAGTTCAACAATCACAACACTGTGCCTTGAGACTTGACCCTCACTGGAAACTACAGTACATGCAATTAATTCTGTGGTTCCACAATGAAGAAAATGGGGCCTTCGTGTAATTCCTGTTTCTCATTTGTTTTCAAATAGTCATGAATCATGAACTATTTTATCTCAGAAATTAATGTGTTTTTTTTTCCAAATGATCTGCTTTGATCATCTCTGCAGACCCCAGTGTCTCCACAGACTGTGTGGGTCAGATCTTCTGTCCTGAGTCATGCCAGGGTCTTGGGTTTCTAAAGATGGTTGTATAGTAACATTGAGGTTCCCAGATCCCATGACTGGAGAGAACCAGGTTGATCCCATACCCGAGAGAAGACTACTGCCTTCCTGTAGTTACATCCCAGATACAAACTTGTCTTCATGTTATTCTACTGCCCAGCAATGTGGGATAGGGTGAAATATCAAAGTAGTTTATTCATGAATGGGTACACAGATTTTGTCTCCTTCCAAGACACAGCCCTGCTACTCTTCTAGCAACCATATTAATAATCCAGTGTTCTTCCATATAAATCATGTCCTACTTCGTACAGGGGATCTGCCGTGCCTTCAGATGCCGCTATGAAATACGTGTCACTTGGGCTGTCTGACCTTTACAGAATCCTCCAATTCCAGTGAAATCTGGAAAAGTGATTTATTTGGTGTTGGCTTGTGACTTAAATCAGAAGGAGAGCGAATACACAGTTATATCAGAAAAGAAAATCTCGTTTCTGATAAGGAAAAGGCCTCACCTTTTTCAAACAGAGACTAGCACGGGGTGAGGTAGATGGCATTTCATCCTTTTGCACTGGTGAAGGCCATCTGGGAAACCTCTACCCAGTCATAAATTCACCCTGAGGGAAGTGTTATGAATTGACCAAAGTCTTTTTCTATCAATTCACCCTTGTGAATCCCATAGCCCAAATCTACGTATGAGACTTATGACATACATGGATTCCTAATAACCCCAAAGTCACTGAGAGTTTTTTAACTGTTAATGGCCTTTTAGCATGTTTTCATTTTTATTTCCATGTCTTATCTCTCAGCAGTGAATTTCTCTTGTGTTTTTTTCTTCTTTTCTGCTACTGCTGGTTGTATGTTTATGTCCTTAGCGTTTTCTACCTGCACGGAAGGAAGCACCTCCTTGTACCAAACCTCTGACAGCGCACTGCGTTGAGCTTTGGCTGTGCCAAGCTCACTGCACGAGGTGACTCCAGCTCCATATCCACAGAGCACAATAACCTCTCACCTGACTTGCCATCTCCAAGCCTCAACCAAATCAAGCAGTGTTTTAAAGTGAACCCACATTGCAATGTGCAGCCCTCTAGTATTGAGGCTGTGACTGTGCGTCAAAGACCAGCCAACACATGTCATGGGTCATGCGTGATCAGCCATACCCACATTTGACCCCTTCTCGGGCACACAGTCCTGCTGCTGCATGTTGGCAGGGTATCTCACCTATGGAGCTCAACCCTGCACTCGCTTCTATCTCCAGCCATCTCATTGGACAAAACGCCAATGGGGCTTGCAGAATGGCTTCCTTGCACAGCGTGTTCGCTGGTGGGACTGCCAGGGCTCGTACTCCTGCTGCATTTTGGCACTAGGCAGAAATGATGCTGTCAATAACCTATCTCAGCGAAAGAGAATCAAATGAAATGGCTTTCTCCTCCCGCACTGCCTTTGTTCATGAGGATTTGCTTTGTCTTCTTGCACATATGCAATCAAACACTGCTGCTTTCCACATGCTACAGATCGCTGTGTTTAAATTGAGAGGAATCTCCCTTAAATATTTATTTAAACAATAACATCCCTTGAGATCTTTATAAATTGCTGTACAAGATTGCCTTTCATAAAAGATCCCAACCTTTTTTAAAAAATTTATTTTAACTTCTCTCTCACCTCACTGCCATGCTGTGGGTCAGCACCTCCTTCTGTTGGGGTTGCTGATCCCACAGCTCAGAAAGCCAGTGCCTGCTCCGCAGGGCTTACAGACCCAGCCCTCGAATCATGCCAGCAGCTCCCAGACTTGCAATGCAGAGTTTCAGCAGTCATATCATTCCTGTCCCAGGAACTCAACAATGCCATAACTTCCAGGAATAGATTCCTTTCAGACACAGGAAAGCCACTCTGAGAGCCATCTCCTCCTACTGAGGCTGGTAACACAGGGATGCCAACCCTCTGCAGCTCTCGCCAGCCGAGGCATTGAGGCTGAGGCTGCTGATACCTTTCAATAGTATTTAAATTATAACTTCAGAACCTGCAGTTCTGGGCATTTTCTGAGCAAAAGACCTTCAAGACAAATAAAACATGTTCTGAATTATTCAGTTGAAGTCCTCAAATCTAAGAAGGACTCACCATCTGAAATATAAAGATGTTTATATTGTACATAAAAGAGAGGGTTAAAACTCTTCACTTAGAAGGCCATTTGTATTTCATTTTAGCTAAAGGTGGAGTTTCACCAAAGTATTAGGTTGTATTCATGCAATCTGTTAAAAAGTTTGCCTGAAATTATCAGTGTTTAAGTGGTGATACTTAAACACTGATACAATCTTTCCTCTGTATTTCTAATCCCGCACTCTTCTAGCATCTTGATGAATCAGATATTGGCAAAATCTCCATAGTCAACATGAATTTGGGTAGGAATTGGATTACTCATCAGCAAAAGCAAGTGTGAAGGAGATAATTTATTATGCTGTTCCTTAGCTATAATTGAACCTCATCTCCCCATTCTAGATTCTATGTGGGTTTAATCACGGGAGCTGAAGAGGGGAGAAGTACCAGAGCTTCTCTGAATCATTTTTATTCTTGTCCCGGTTCTTTATCATTAATTACATCAAGGCACATTTCCATGGAGACCAAGAGTGGTGCCATCAGCCTGCTATCCCTCAGGTCCCCTTGAAACCTTCACTTGCTTTTCTAAGTGCAGTGCACCTCCGGAGGGTCCCTTGGGAGGAAGAGGCAAGCTGCATTTTGTTCAAGATCGTTCTTGTTCTGAGTGTGAGTTTGAACAGACTAAATGAAAAAATATAACCTTTCGAGAGTGAATACTGTTGGTGAAGCTGGGGGATCAATTAGCCTTTTCTGGTGGCTGAGGATGATTGCAGAAACAGTTTTGAACATCAGGAGGGCATTGAGTATTACTTTCCTCCCATGGTGAATGCAATAAGTGGAAAGTCTGCCTCAGACATCCTTTCTCCAGTCTGAACTAGAAAGACCTCCTTGTACTCTTCTCTCCATCAGACAAGGCCACCGTCAGCAACATGGATGTAGTATCACAGTTCAATAATTTCAAATCAATACTTCATTACTTTGCTCTGTTCAGAGGAAGCACATTTCTGTCTGCGTGGGTATGTGGAACCTTTATCCACCTCACATCCATGCAGCCATCTTACGTCAACGTCAGGGTCGATTCCCTCCTTTTAATTTCCTCCTGTTCTTTATTCACAGCATCTGGCATAGACCTTTGATGGTGAGTGTGTCTGAAAGAGTATTTCCAAAATAAAATTCTTAAATAATTTTTTAAAAATTTCTTGCCTACACTAGTCAATCTAAACAGCTGCTTGGTAGCATGAATGGGCTCTCTCTTCCTCTCCTTCCAAGCTTTTGTCTTTCAGTAGTAGCTCTTGCACAGCTCCTGCAACACTTGCCCCAGTGTTGCCATTTCATGGGAACTTCTGAGGGTCATTCCCTTGTCTTTGTACATAATCGGGTTAGAAAGTTCAAATTGCAGAAAATTTGAGGGAGCTGCATGGTCCTGAAAATATTGTTTCAGTCATGCCCAGATCACTTAATTCCAGAAACAAAACATTTTGATTGTTTAGAACAGAAACAACTTGTTTCCAGTTTGAACTGAATCAAAACCTCTGATTTCCTCTCAGTTTTACATTAGTCCATGCCCTCTCTTTTCTGCTCTGGTGTCTCATGGGGGCTTGTGCTTATCTATAGCAGCTCTGGTTCACCAGCTGGGCTGTGTGTACCTGTGAGCTGCAGCAATCACACTCCTGTGTCATTCCACTGGAGATGGGAACACCACTTCCACCAAGGAACAGGCTTTTGTTGTGATACCGCACACCTGTAATGGAACATATTTACCCAGAAAAAGGACTTTTATGATGTAATCCAAAGCACTGCAGCAGAAATACCATCTTCTCCTGGAAGCCTCTGGAAACCTAAGATAAGGCACTGAAAAAGTGCAAGACTGAGGAAACCCACCAATGCACCATGACCTGAAGCTGTGCCAGAAGAAGCAAGCCCACTCATTTCACTGTATTCTGTGGGGGCTGGAGCTGCCTCCTGGACATGGCGAGACTGACTTCCAAACCTCCACCCTCCTAGATTTGGAGAAGGGCTTTAAAGTGCGATGCCTCACATGCACACCGACTGTTCTACCCACAAAACCAGCCATTTCCTTCTGCCCAGTAAATGCTGGAGGGCTGTGGAGAGAATAGATGTGGGGCAAGAGCAGAGTTGGGCACTGTGACTGCTGTACTGGGCACCCCTGCAGAGGTCCCTGATGTTTGGATGGCCAACATCTGCTCAAAAAAGCATTGGTTTAATTTGGCCATGTTTATGCGGCTTTATGAGCACTGAAAGAGCGTAAGTCCAAATGATTAACTGTTGTTATTTATTAGGTACAATATGGCCCAGTCCTGGGGCTGAACTCTCCAAACGAAGCCCAGTATATACAATCAGTCTTGCCTGTCTCCAAACAGCACCCAGCATAAATCATGGCACTGTAAATTGTTTACACAAAACTGCAGACATCATAACTTATTAAATAACTCTCTTGTCAGTCAGATAAGCAAATATTTCGAAAGACTATGGACACCATGGCAAGCTGCATCTGCCCAGACCAGCTCCAAATGGATTCAAGTTAACAGGGGACTAGATTTGCCTTGCCTTTGATGTCCCTGCTCCAAATCAGGTTGAGAAGGGATCTGAAAACAAGCCTCCCTAAGGGAGGCTAATGCAATTTTAAAGATGCTCAACTTTCTGCACAGCTAACAGGAGGAAGAAAATCATGGAAAGTGTTCGCAAAGAAGCTGTCTCCCTGAAGCTGTAAAACTGCACTTTTGGGAGTCGGAGCCTCCTCCTCCTTGTCCAGGTCCTCCTCACTTAACCCAGACAAATGAGGTGGCTGCCAGTGAACCTCTGCTGCAGAAAGGATGGGCCATTCACTCCTTGGGCCATATCTAGAGATTGCAGTGGTGGGTCTCTCTCACTGTTGGTGAAGGCGGATGATGGCAGTGCCGTCACACAACCTCCTCACAGCGCCAGCAGCAGTCCCACGGGCTTTGCACTCGAGAAAGGGAAAGACATCAGCAACGACTCCCACACCTCCATCGCCTGCCTGTGGTAAGTCACTGTGCTTTTGAAAACACACCATTTCACAGCTAAATGCTTCTGAAACATTCAGCCCTCCGTTTTGTGTAGGATGTTGTTTTATGAGATATTTCTTTCCAATCATTTCCAACAATTATTTGGGATCTTTTTCCTTTTGAGTTCACTGAGTTGTACCAGTTCATCTCCTTTTCAAAAGGGATCCTGTTACAAGCAGGAATGCGGAGTTAAAAGGGCCTGAGCCTTTGCAACAGGAATTTGTTTTGGAAGCAAGCGAGTCGGAAGGAGAGGAACTGGGCAGCCCACCAAGGGCTTCGGCAGGATTATCCCATCCTTTCAGCAAGGCACAGCCGGGGCAACTGGCGGGCTGGGGCTGAGCTGGCTTCCAGGGGAGGCCGGGACAGATAGACCACTCTTACCAGCAGTTTTTATAGAGCACAAGGTCTGGTCCTGTTGTTTGAAATCTCATCTGAAAAATGTCCTCTGGCGCAGACCTCACTAATGTAACAGCCACCATGGGTGTTGGTGGAAACCTTCATGTGGGTGCAGCCGGCTGCACGCTGCTGCTGTTGGGCTGCTGGGACGCCGAGGAGGGCAGTCCTCTGTGCAGAGCCCATCGAGAGCCATGCACAAAGCTCGTTATCAATAGAAAACTAATTGACTTGAGGCTAACCTGATGCTGAGTCATTGACTCAACTGCGTGTTTGGCGTTTACTTGTTTGGTACGTGACTGGGATCTCCTTTCCTGCAGTTCCTCTTATAAGATTTTAATCCTTTATCTTTTGAGTTACTTTGATATATCCTGATTATGCTGGTGCATCTGGGAAGCTTTCTTAAACATATATGATTCCATGCTCTGTGTGTATTGCTTAATGTCAGAGGCACGTGTGAGGCTGTCCATATTTGCAAGAAGGCAGGGTTTTCATCCCAGGACTAAATCAAATGCTGCCAAAAGAGCACAGTATAGACATACATAAAATATAGGTTGTAGAGACAAACTGTCAGTGGTTCTCATCTCCTTAAATATCTGCTCACGTTTGTGCACAACCACACTTATTGGCACTCCTGCCTCAAGGTATTCAGTATAAACTGATAACTGATTGAGAAAAGAAGTTAAAAAAAAAAAGTAATTTCTTACCGCAGTAGCACAAGCGGGTACATGCAGAGGGGAGATGGGAAAAGGTTGCAGAAGCAACACTGACCTGGTGGTGCACACGCCAGTGTGAAATGCAGGCAATGCAGGCAATGCATTCATGTCCCACAGGTGCGGAGATGTTTCACACATTGGAGTAAATGTTTTCTGTTTCCTAGGTGCACATGATAGAAAAGGTTCACACAGAGGGAAACACATTCAGCGAACCTGCCAGGAAGAAAGGTGTTATTCTTTTAAAAGAGAGCTGGAAACACTCCAGCTCTGGATCCAGATCCAGCTCCAGCCTCCAGACATGGATACTAACCTGCACAAATTTGGGCACCACCTAAGTGCCACCACTCTTGCAGACTATGTCCCCATACTGCACTGCCTGCGTGGCTGTTAGTGAAGGGGCTGTCCCGGTGTGCTATATCTAACTGTGGACATCTCAGGAGGAATATCCTCCCACCACCTGGAGCCCCAAAGACCCAGAACTCCCATAATGTACAGGACCCCCAAGCTCACATAGCCCATTACAGTCATGTCCCCTCTCCCGTGCTGGGGGAAGGGAAGGGGTGATCCAACTTTTCCATCAACCACTGCTTGCCCCTGGCTGCATATCCTGCTGGCTTCTTTCTGGGTAGGTGATGTATTGGTAACTATGCTATTTGAGTCTTTTTTTTGTAAGCTAAAGGTACTATGCAGCTGTCTCTGTGTTAGTGTTCCTATTGACCACCATCTACAATGGGAAGTTTGCAACGGGGGTAGATTTACCCTTGACTAAGTGCATTTCTTTTCTTATCTTCGTTGCAACATGTCACTGGTTTTTCATCTATTAGTGTATTTTTTTTTCCCTTCTTAACACTGTCTCTGATTTCTGTGTCATGAGGGGGAGTATTGTCAGATTGCATTCTCATGATGGGAGAGGCAGAAAATCCATTCTGTATATCATGTGCCCTTGGCTCCCAACACCACAAAGGATTTCTTCAAGCTCTGCTCATTATCTTGTTTTATACTTTAAAAGAAAAGCTAAAATGCTGGTGACAAATGGCCTCGTTTATCACATTTAATTGACTGACTGTTCTTTTAAGCCTCTGAAATACACACTTTGGGCCAAAGCACTGGAAAAAGAACATGCCATTTACCCTGGTCTGCTGCCAGGTCACATTAAAAAATGTTCAGGAGGTGTTTGCTAGACCAGTACGTGGAGTGTGCTTTCTCCAGCAGTGTGTCTCCAGCTGTATGATGTGTTGCTCTTTAAAAAGGAGATTGAGCAATTGCATCAGAGGTACTTTTCTAATTGCACTACCAACTTTATTAGAAACCTGTGCATGTGCAGCACAAGGCCTGTGCTCTCTGCAGATGGTAGGACTTGGTGAAAAATGCAATGGTCCATGGAGTAGAAACATAGCCATTCTGGAGGTGGCCAGCTATATGCACAGCTCTTACCACCATGAGGTTGCTTGTATTTATTATGGTAGCAGAACTGACTTGCATGCACCGAAAGGGAAGCACTTTGCTCCTAACCTGTGCTTTCCAGCCCCTCACAGGTTTTGCCCTGCCTCAGCAGAGACCCTGCCCCATTTGAAGCCCTGTCTAAGATTGCCAGCCCATGCCTGGCCTTGTAGGACGCCAAGATGGAGTCTATGAGGATTTCCCACAGCAGGGTCCACACTCCAAATGGCTTCTCCCTCCTCTCCCTGCTTGGGGTGGGACGACGCAGCCTGCAGCTCCTGCAGCCCCTACCCTGCGGGTGCTGCCTGCTGTGCCACCCCAGGATTCGCCTGAGGGGTAATTGGGACGCACTCTCAACCCAGCATCCTTTACTCCTGGTTTCTACCAACCCTGACAGTGTCATCCCTTCCATGAGCGAGCAGCAGAAATAGGGTTGAAGGGAAACTGTTATGAGGAGGATGAAGCTGTTATAAAGCTGTATGCAGAAGCTCCTTGTTGACTAAGGGAGTGCCTTGAATGGGGGTCTCCCTTCATCCCAGGGCTAACCAATATTTTCACTGGCAGCTTGAACAATGGAAAAATAAAGCAACATGCTTGTTGCAGCTACGATGGATGTTGAGCTGGCTGCAGGTTTCAGGAATGACAAACTGGAAATAGGCATTGAAAAGCCCTAAGATGGAGCTCGGTGGGAATGAATGCACACTTCTCCTCAGCATCCCTGAGCCAGGCTGGGGCTGACTGCCTGGCCTGATGGTCATCTCCGATGACCTGCAGGCTGGAATGGAATGGCTGACTGTGTATCTATAACATCATACTGTTGCAAAAAAACCCCAAACTCCATTGCATAGTACGTAAATAGGAATACAGCATGCACAACATCTGCTATCCCTCTGTTCAGCTCCCCCTGTTAGTGTGAGACTTCACCTAGGGGAATTTTTATGGATGGGGATGCTATTCCTCAAGAAAAGTGTATACAGGTATGTGCAGGAAGGTAGGCTAAAGAAGCTGGGTTTGATTAAAAATCAGGTGTCTGAAGGGAGAAATAATGACTTTCAGGCACATAAGAGGCTGAGCAAAAAGAGAGTAAATACACTGCTCTCTGTCCCTCCTGTAGACAGCAGCCATGTCCTAAAATTTCAGTGAGGGTGGGTTCTGAGTCTGGCTGGGAAGGAGTTAAGAAAGATTTAAGTCAGATTTAAAAAATGTTCCTAATAGTAAGAGTAGTAAAATGCTGAAATACTTTGTCTCAGGAGACTGTGGATGTTACTAGAGGTTTTTAAGAACAGGTTATCCAGACATCTGTAAGGACTGACCTAGCATGGGGTGGAGGGATGGACTGGGGCCAGCCTGAGTCCCTCAAGACCCTCCCGTATGACATTTCTATCACATTAATCTGAACACATGAGACTCCTCTTACGAAGTACTAACAACATCACCCTGGTTTCCAAACAGCCCCCAGAAAAGGTTTCAGGCTCAGCTGAGCCCTTCTCCAGTTTGAAGATGGAAGTCTTTTGGACTTGCTGCAAAGGGATGGCTGAACTCCAAAGTCATAGGAATCTTCTCCCTGCTCCCATCCTATGCTGGCCTGGGAGCCCTGAGCTGGAAAGGGCAGTGGCAGGACTCTTGCCCCAAGAGGCACTGGGGTCCCGTGCTTTGGGAAAGATGGTATCACTTTTCTGCTTCTCCCCGCAGGGCACCTCAGAGTACACACAGGGCATCCTAAAGCCCAGTGCCACCCACCACAGCTGCTCATCCCCAGAAACACCCGGTCCCTTTGCAGTCCCAGCCACCCCATGCTAACGACCAGGGCACTCGGCATCGCATCCTAAGTAAAAGATTGACACAAATCCCTCTGTCCTGATTAGCAGCCCATCTAATTCCCGTGATGTCAGCAGGGTTTTGCGTGGCAGGATTTGGCCCAGTGCCCTTGTACAGGCACTGCCCAAGAGCTTTGGGTCTTTTTCCCCTGCCTCTGGGCAATGGCAGGCAGGAGGAGGCTGCAGGGCTGAGCCAGCAGCAGGAGCCTGCGCTGGGGTTTTAGCTGCCCAGCAAAACTCCCTGCCAGGTTTTGTTTATTCTGGTGGGAAAATGGGACAGAAAGGTGTTTGCCAAGGAATGCACAAAAATCCCACTGTGTGGCTCCTCTTAAACTGCACAGCATACATATATATGGGTTTGATTATATCTGTATATAAATATATATATTGCAATTATACTGTTTTCATGCTTCCTACAAGCAGAGTTTCTGGGGCTCAGACAAGGTACACATGCGGCGGGGGGAGGAAAGGGAGAGATGGAAGGAGAGGAAACTGCCACCGGACATGGCAGCTCTCCCCTAATCCCCATTTTTTACGTTGATGGAATGCACTCAGCAACAGTTTCTACTATTTAAGGAAAAAGGTTCCTATACAAAATCCTGCGGTTTTGAAGTGATCCTTTTATAGGCATAAAGAGATTTTTCCACATCCCTCCATTCGATTTCTTTTTTTACCCAGACCTGGCTACTCAAATAGATATTTGCAGAATATCCTGCACTGGAATCACTTTGTTCCTGTTCTTGGTACTGGAGATCAAATATCCCACCAGTTTACCACATAAAGCCACAGGGATGCAATCCGCTGAGGAAATTGAAGTCAGTTTCGCTGCACAGCAGTGCAAGAGAGAGTTGAATTTGGTCCCATACCCATCCCAGAGGATTTTGAGCTGGCAACGCCCCATCACAGAATTGGATGTATGTTCTGCAGCGAGTTCGCCATAGTCACAGTGCTCTCTAACGAGTTGTTCACTCTCATGCTTCTCAACAGTGATGAATGTTAATGGCATTTGTAATCATCTCCTCCATTTGGAATAAGTTTAACTGTATGTTAACCTTGAGTAAACAACATGAGTTTTTAGATTGTGTATCCTAAACAGCAGTTGGATGCAATACACAACCTGCGCTTGGAGCAGGGACCTGGACACTGGTCTCTCCTGTCCCAGAAGTGGGAGATGTGGCATTCACATCTGTTCAAGCCCGGGAAATAGTGACCGCATCCCACCTCCTGGACAGTGAGTTGCCAGCAGCAATGTGGGACGGGGAGGTGACATGGGGTGCCTGGGCTGTGATCGCAGGTGCTTGTGTGGGAAGGCTGGGCCAGGCAGCGTGCATCGCATGTGGGGTCTCAGGTGGGACATATCCAGCCCGAGGGAAGATGCTGAGCTGCTTGGCCTGGCCTAAATGCTGGGATGTGAGGAAGCAAAGCAAACTTTAGGGATTTACAAGGAAGCCGACAGACACCTGAGAGCTCCCTGAGTCCCTCTTCAGGCACCAACGTCCTTGGGGGCATCTGGGCATGAGTGTTAAGCTGGGGACCCGAAAGCAGTGTTACACAGCTCAGTGCTTTGTAAGGACCAACACAATCTTTAATTTATTACTCCAGACTATACAGTCACATACAGTGCTGGAGGTAGCTTTTCTGCACAAAACTACAAAACAAGGGATTTACAGAGCCCCAGTAGCCACTCAAAGCCAGATGTCTATTATCTCATCGCACACATATGCTGCGCAAAGATGCCAGCACTAATTCCTTTACTACTGTGGAGACATGCCTGGTACCACCAGTTTGTGCTGACATAAATAACAACCTGTCCAAGCATCTCCCTTGCAAGTGCTGGGGGAAGGACGGACATACATTCCAGATGGAAATACAACCAGTGGTTGTGCACTCGGTGGCCTCCAGTTACATAATTTTATCTCAACGTGACCTGAGTGGGAGTGATTCCTCTGCAAACTGCATCGTATTTGGCTGCTTGCACACTTACTTTTTTATGAAAGTAGGGGGACTCATAATAGGGACAATGACAAAACCACTGCAAAGCAGTTGAGACTCCCAGTATATGGAAAAAAAAATTAACCTGCTATGTGGTTCCCCCTTGAAAAATGAGGCATGTTCACTTATTCCTGCTTTAAAGTGATGTAAATGCCTGACTTCAGAAGAATAAATCCTTATTTACTCCCACACTGAATGAGTGAAAAACGCTAAAGCTGGATTTTGGATCAGTGATATAGGTCTCAACTCTCCAGGTTTTGAGGACCCTCAACTTGAAATCATCTTTTAACTGCATATAAGGTTACCCTGGAAAATTATGTGATGCGGGTATGCTTCCAGGTCACCTAGAAGGGATGACTAAGGCCAGGCTGAAGATATATTGACAGCAGAATGGAGATGGAAAACTAAGTGATGCCTGCCCACAGAGGAACAAACTCATAGCACTCTCCCAAATTGTGGGTGGTCTATTGTGCATCACTCTAGTCAATGAGAACATTACACTCATACATGCAAACCTAATTAGAAAAACCATTATTTAAACTGAACAATGAATGTATTGTAACCTCATCATTTGCACACACTGAGCCTCAGCCCTCTGTTCTTTTCCAGTACATAGTAGCCTCTTCAAGATCCAGCAATTTGATTTAAAAAAAAAAAAGAATGCTGTGGGCGTAAAGTTAGCATAGAAGTACCCAGACCACTGATGACTTTGTTTTCATCCACACAGAGCATAAGGCAACCAGATGATTTATTTTTATTGGCACTGCAGGCAGATAAGCTTCCACTATTATGAAGGAGAGAAGTGTGGGTTGGCCCAGGCTGTCAGTCAGAGCGTGCCCAGCAGAAAGAGTACAAACTCCAATTCAGTAATTACATCCTCCTCAAGGACGCATGGCTGAGGAAAGCCAGGATCTCTGCTTCTCCTGTTGCACTCGGAAATAACCAGGAGTGCTCCTAGTCAATGAAAGACTTGGACTGCTGTTGATTTCTATGAATGTTATGGCATGTCATGGGACATCACAGCTACGCTGCAACTGAATCAAAGATGTCCAACTTAAAATAAGAACTAGACATTGAGGCTGAAAAATATAAATCCTCTATAAAGGTGCTGAGACCTGGTGCCATAAACCCCCTTCCTGGGCTTTGGCAGGGTGAGGGCGAGGGCAAGGTGGAGCATCTCTGCTTGGAGAGTTGGATCCCAGGGAGGCTCACCAGCTTCTCCCTTTCTCCCAGCCAGGCCCATGAGTGCTCGTCAAACCTGTTCACAACCTTATCCCCCACTCCACCCCAGCAGCCTGTCCCACCACCCACCTCAACTGCCTCATTGCTAGGCTTCACCTCCTGACTCCCACGGGCAGGAAAGGCAGCCCGTGATTCTTCTAGTTTTTCCCCTATGAACATTTCAGCAGGGCTCTCTGGTGTACAGAGCTCACAGGAACAAATCTTTTCCATTTGGTTGTTGCTTTCCTGGCTTGTGCAAAACATTTTGACATTTTGTAGTCACCTGGACTTCGGAATTAAGGGAACAACCTTTCAATGGACATTCTCACTTTTGCCTGGCTGTGGCTAATTTATCCAGATCCCATGCTTTCCTTGATGGAGACCTTGATTATCATGCAAATTACATTTTTACCCTGTTCCTCTTGTTCTCAAGTGGGAAATTATTTTTTTTTTTATTAAAGATTGCTAGAGGATTCTTGCAAGTAAAAAGACCATGAATACAAATGGATGATCAGGGATGAACATCAAACAATATTAAGAGCACTGTAGAATTGCTCCATAGCTTTACATTTCAGTGTTGTGGGTCTGTGTGCCTCCACAGCTGTTCTCACACTTCTTGGATGGTAGCATCGTACTTTGTATCCCCTTCTGCTGAGGAGGAAACAAGGCAGGTCTCCTGCAGCTTCAAGGCCAACAACAAAGACATCCTAAAGAAGTGCAAATCACAGCTCCATATACACATGGACATGCTTTGGGCATGTCTTAAAGCATCCAGAGTGGGGAGCAGAGCTGCTCAGACTTTTGTGACTTAAAAACGTTCCTCCCAAAAGAAGGGATTTTATTATTGGTTTCTAAATCCCTCATTGTGGAAAAACGTTGCTTTTGAGCAAGCTTTTTCCAGTGGATTTAAAATATGACACCTGTAGTTTCCGTTTCTAATTTCTGAAAAACAAAATACCTTGAGAAATTTGCATTTTGGTTTTCTATTTCTGGTACCAGGTCTAATAACTCAAAAAATATCAGAGGGTTCTTTCTATTTGCTTTTCCCTTATTTTTTATCCTTTCTTGCTTTCCAAGATGAAATCTCGTTGGAAATGGTAAAGATCTGAGGGCTCTCTCAGCTGGAAAATCAGATTTGGCTTACCTGAATGTCAGGTCATCTGGGCTGGAGTTAATAAACAGCTTGGGATGGATGGGGACAAACAGTGATGGAGTTGCTTGTAGGAGCCTGTGAGGTTGGTTTCCCGCAGGGCTCAGCCCCTCACATGGCCTCCGCCGCTGCCTTACAGCTCCCGCTGCCCTCCCTGGCTGAAAGAAAAAGAGCAGGTGGATCATGGCAGCCTGGGGCTCTGCCATGGGGCTCTGCCATGGGGTTCTGCCAGAGGGATGCCATGGCCTTCAGAGGACCCATGGGGAGAAGGGTGGGTGCTGCAACGGCCTCCTCCCGGCAGGCACAGGTTACAGCAGTGCTCCTTCCCACGGATGTTTCAGGGCCCCAGCATGGCTGGATTTGGTCCCCCTCTGCTGCCAAGGCATTAGTGCACCCAAAGCAGGGACCCCACCATGCACCCTCCATACCTCCCCTTTTGGGCATCACGCCACAAAACGGGTGCAGTGGGAAGAGACCTCCAGAGGTCATCTTGGGACTCAGGTCACCAGCCCTTACCCTGTTTGTCCATCTCCTTCTAGTCAAAGATGAGATTATTCCCTCCAGCTGCCAGAGGCTAAAAAAATTATGACTCAGATCTGATTTTGTACCACCGCAGTTGGATTTTCCATCCTGTGTAGGGGAAACAATGAAAGGTGAAATCCCTGTAGGGAAGGATTTACAAAATTCCGCGGGAAATTGGTATTACAGATAATTGTTTCCTGCTGAGAGGATCTAACAGAACTTTGCAGAAAAGCTGCCCTTTCCAGCAATATCCGCTGCAGTGTACCCAGGCAGAAAGGTCTGTCTCTAGCATAAATGTGCTTCACTGCACCTTTCCCTGCTGCACACGAAATCTAGTACTGGTTAATTCCACTGGGATTTCCTTCAGAACAGACACCATAGCGTAAATGATAAACCTGTTAAATTGAAAATCAGGTGAAATGGTGGATGCTTCGGCCGCTGAAGAACAAAGACTTTGATTCTTAATGGTAGTGAGTGAGACTTACCTCTTGAAAATGTGTAGGGAAAATTTCTCTGCTATCAGAACGAACCCTCCCCTCCTAAGCAGGCTCGTACCGGCAGAAAGCACCAACTTTGTTTCATAACATTTGGCTGAGTGTCAAGTGTCAAAAGACGCATATAAGCAACTTCTTTTTTGTATCTGGTTCTCAGTATTTTGAGAATATATCCTTTATTTTCCTCTGTTGAAGGTACCCCATCAAAATAAGCCAGCATTAATAGAATAATAAATACAACAATCAATGCAATACTAGCTTTTACCTTTTTTTTCTCTAAGCCAAGACACCTTTGGTAAGCTACTCTGAGCTGCAATAGCGTTAACAGTGGATGAGAGAGTGGGTCCTCAGATGAGCTCTCCTCCTCGCTCTTCCACTGAGCTTACCAAAGCAGACTGCTCACACGTGCTGGGTCAGATACTGCTGTCCACTGACCGAAGCCCTCTCACTCAGCTGCTTCTGACAGCTCCAAACTTGAAGCAACAGAGACTTTGATCTAGACAAAAGAAAACTTCTGCTTATAATTATCACAATCAGAACAAAACCAAGAGCATTGTGACTGTTTTGTTAATAGTGTGCTTTGCTGCTCCCAACCTCTGCAAAATCTGTGTATCTGGCTCTCCAAGAATTTTACTATTTGGACCTATTTCATATGGATTCTGAAGGATAAAGACATTCTCAAAAGCTCACTTGCCAGCTCTACTGCTCTGCCAGCACCAGTAATTTGAGAAGGAATGATGATCTCTTTGAAATACAGATCGAAACATGGCTGGAGTACAGGGCCCAGCCAGATACACATGCACGGACAGACCTACAGGCAATTCACTTTCTGTTCCACAGTATCCCTTATCCTCCCTCTTCTGCTGCTCTGCAGTTTTCCTGCTGAGGACACATGTAGGCAGAGAAGACATCAAATCTGATCTTTGAAATCATTTCAGAAACATGCCTCCACATCAGGCTCTTCTCCTGATTGTAGGAAGAGGAGCCAGTGGCAGAAGGGTGGAGCAGGAAGGAGCTCAGATCTCATGTTTTCCTTACGTGTCTCAGTAGTAGCTTCATGAAGAACTTGAGCATTTTTGCAGGACTGAAGGGTGCTGATGGCATGTAGTTTAACATATTAAACCTTGCTTCTCATCCCAAATTTACTGGCTATCAGATCAGCTCGTCTGTTAGAGTGGTATAGTGGCACCCTGACATCATCAAGAGTGAATGTGTTACATCGATTAAGCCTTTTACAGTCCAGCACGGATTTAGGTAAAGTGCAGTAACTGAAGGGCTTAATGAGAAAACCAGCCTGTGCACGTAGAGCCCTACCTGAGACATATCTTTGAAAAGTGCAAGTGTCTGTTACATGGACCCCTAACAGTTTATCAGACGAGAGGAGAAACCCGGCAAAGCTTAACGATCTCACGGCAAGACATGTGAACGCGATTGAAAGATGTCTGTCAGATCACCCAAACAGATAGTCAGGCTGTGGGAAGGGGTGCTGCCAACCCAACTAAGGCGTTCCCAGCACACGCGCCTCAGCTCATCGTCTACCCAGAGATCTTCTTGGGAGGTAACCGGCTTTTTCAGGAGCCGGGTGAATAAGCTGTAGCAGAAGAGCAACTACGCTCTCTCTTGCTCCTTGTGAGTCACAGGAGTTTGATAACCAGATTTCTGTAACTATTTTGAGCTCTTTCTTGAGGAAGAAGGCACATGGACAGACATACTCAGCAGTGTAGTAGAAGAGTTTCTTAATGGAGGAATTTTGTACCGTGTCAGGAATGACTTTAAGCTGTTCTTGTACAGCGTTATTGACGAGTGGCAGTATGAGCGACTTTGAGCCTGGCGTCCCATGACCCATCCAGCTTCCACACACGCAGCAGCTGCCAGACTGCAGAGTCCACCTGTCTCCACCATTCCCTGTCAGGCCATCAGTAGCAAGGGCAATGGAAGAGGGAATATCTGTTTTCTGCGATGGGTATCTTCATCACTTCTATCCTACACCCTTCTTTCTTAGGGAGTGTGAGAAGTGGAGTGCTACATGAGACAAGACTTACCCAAGCCAGCCTAATGGCAGCCTCCTCCCTTGTCACCCTTGTGCCACACTCGTCATGACTCTCCAGCTGCAAAGAGCCAGCCCTCACCACCCTGCCATGGTAGCTATACCAATGGGGAAGAGCAGCACCAGCCATGGTTCGAGCAAGAGCAGCTCCAGCTGCTGAATTCAGAGGCCATGTCTCAGCTGCAGAGCGTCTGACTGACTCTGAACACAGCCACCTCATCTGTGGGGCTGGATGGCAGGAAGGCAGAAGGCAGTCTCCAGCGGCCAAGCCCAGCTAAGATGGCAGCACCTAGAGTCACCCCTATTGCAGAAGTGTGAGTTTTTAAAGAGGTTCTGGGAAGGGGTGTACAAAAGAGGGAACCTAAGTCCTTAGGCAGCTGTGAATTGCTATCTTGGATTTAGGCACCTAAGTGCTTTTTTGGACGTCATCCCAAACACTTCATTGAGTGAGCGTTGCATTAACAACAGCCCAGTCAGAGGATTTGCAGCAACAGAAATGCTCCAAGCTGCTCTTTAAATGCATCCTAGGATGTGAACAAATGATCACTGCAGAAACAGCTGTACTGGGTTATGGTGTCATTGCCCCAAGCTGTTTCTTTCATCATTTCTACAAGGAAATACCCCTCAGAAGAGCTTTCCTCACTGGCTTCACTGCAAAACCATCAGCCTAGTGCACTCCAGAAAACTAGTCAGGCTAGTGCCACTGATGATGTTGAAATAGATTTGCAGCTCCCACCATCCTTGCCTCTGACTCTGTCAGGGAGGAAGGGTGGATCCTGGCATGTAGAGGAGGACAGCATCTTCCAGTTGTATTGTTATTTCTGTAATGATTGTTTGCTTCTTTCCTTAAATATGGAGTGGCCACTTCTAAGGACCTGAGCTATGCTCTGAGCTTCGCAACTCACTCTTCCTCTCCCTTCTGAGATGTTTCAAGTACTTACGAGGTTTGTGGTGCTGCTCATGACCACTAAGTTCATGTTCTATAGAAGTAGAACAGAAGCTCTCCTAGAGATGATGGGAATTAAATGTAAGGCTGCATGTGCTGTTTTTCACTTTGGACAAGCGTACTCTGACTTTGGAGGACACACGGTCGCAGGTGCACTCTGCCTGCAGGGCACAACAAAAGGCAGAGCTGAAGTAAAAAGACTCATTTCTATTTTAACTTTCTCCTTGGAGTGGATGCAGCTCGGCTTCTCTGACGTCATCTGCCTGACTGTAAGTTGCATGTGCAGGGGGAGGTTTAATCTCCTTTCAAACAGCCGTTCATTCAGAGGCTGGTGGCTACTTTTCTCCCACAGCCTTCTTGAGGACAGACAAGGTGCTCCAAAACAGCCTGAACGAAGGATCTACTTCTAGGTTCAGGTCTTGGTGAGGTGAAGGGAGATCTTGGGAGGTCCTGCCCAGTCTGAGCCAGGGGGATGTGCGACCCTGCAGAATAAGGACTTGTCTGTGGGGATGACTGCGTTTGGGCAGGGTGGCAATGAGATTAAAGAGTGTGAGTGACATAAATGTCCTGCAGCACCCCAGTCTTTAAACAGCCTGCCTGCTAACGAGAGCCTGCAGACACTTTTGTATCACAGCACTGCAATATGGCCAAATATCGGGGGTGAAGCTTGAGCCAGTGAAAGAAAGGATGTGACAAATTAAGGCTTCCATGGTGGCTGTTTCTGATCCAAAATACAGAAAATGCGGTGTAAGTAGAGGTGTAATTTCCACTGATGACTCTGAAAGCCCTCTAGTGAATCAGGGAGCTGCATGAATTGTACAGAAGATGGCCTCGGACCAAATTAAACTAGTAAAATGCACACAGATACCTTCTGATTAATCTGAATGAGACTTTGCCTAATAAAAATCACCTATTTTTTGGTGCTTGGTTCCATTTTCCCTCTGGTTCTGTATAGAAGGAGGGAAATGGAAGAATTCAGCTTGACAAGGAATGCATTTAGGTATAAGAGTTTGGATTTCTCTACCTTGCAAGCAAGATTTCTTTGTAATATTAGTATCAGCTTCTACAAGACAATTAATACATTTCAGTGACTTTCGAACCCAAATACAATCCCTGCAGACTTGCCAACCTTTATGGTGCAGGCAGACGTTCTGTCATTGGCGCTTTGCACAATCGCTGTAACTTAAAGGTTATTGAGCAAAACTATGTCTTCCATAATGCTGCTCCGTTAAGTTCTTGGCAAAAGTACTTTTCCAAAAAAAAAGTCTCCTCTCCAGGCCCTTCAAAAGCAAATCTAGTGAAGAGCAGGTAAGAAATGGAGATGCCAGCAGTATCTGCAGAAGTGCATACCCTGCTGTAAAATAGTATGAAAGCAAATAAGAGTTAAATTCAAGACTAAAATACAGGCATTCAAGGCAAGTTTATTACTGTGGGCCTAAAGACACATCCCCACTCCTCTAAACCTGTCCACCAGCGGGTGTGAGGGGGAAGGAGAGCAGCTTGACGAGCATGACTGTGCAACAGGGATGCTCTGTGCAGCTATATTTTTCTTTTTTTGGATTCCCACTTGAAGCATAGGTGGGTCTGTACCGCCCTCACAGATAACAGCACAGTCCCTGTGTGATTTCATAGCTTTAAGTCAGGCATTTGGAAAAGATATTTTTTCTATGAAGAATGGATTTGAGGCATAATCCTTTGACCTCCTGGCCCATTCGAGATGGCCGTGACATGTCGTTGCTCTCTGATAACGATTCTCCACGCTGCCTCTCCCTGCTCCCGTGGCGGTGAGCTGCTCCAGGGCGGGGGCACATCCCTAGCCTCACTCCAGAGCTCTGGGATCTGTGTAATCTCCCGTGTCAAAATGTGTTTGGATATGGAAAGCCACGACACTCTGGTATATATCAGCTAGATAACAGGAGCATCCCCCCGCCCGAGGAGACAGATGCCTGGTGCTGGGTGTTGAGCCTCTGAGGGCCTGTCCCTCTGCAGGCTTTCTGCCTGCTCTTTAACCCTGGATGACAGTCACATCTTCAAGGGGCTGTTCTTTGGAAGATAAACATAGCTTTTCTAGTTCAAAAATTAGAAGCCATTCTCACATTTTTTTCTCTTTAATGGAAAAGGATTGTAATTTCAGCTTTTTGGGTGAGGCTTTTTGTGGGAATGCACTGGCATGAAGGGGTCTCGCAAACTCTTGTTGAACTTTTTGAGTACTCCTGTTACAGACAAGCCTTTCTTCATGCTCTGCCCTTGCTACCATGCTCACCTTCTCTTCCAAAACAGCCAAACAACCAACTATAGATAGTTTTCTCCCCTCGATCTCTTAAAACCAGCTCATGTAGATCTACAGGCAGGAGGCAGCATTTCAGAAAAGATGGTGCTGCCCTTTGAGACATATGATTTAAAATTTAATCTTACCGCAGCTAAAAGCTGAAATCGGTGAGTTAAACTTACATAGCTATTATTTAAGTCCTTATGGAGCTAACAGAAACTATGCCACATAGCATTTGTAAAAAGAGCCTTCTCGTTGTGTGCTGTGGTTTTGTACTAAACCACACCACTTCAGTGACGCTCCCCACTGCCCAGTGTGAACCTGCGCTCCCCGGGAAGGGCTTGCTGCAGAGGCTCAGTGCCAGCAGTGCCCAGAGCCACGCCACCCAAAGCTCTGCAAGCGCTGTGGAAAGGACATTTATCTCCTGTCTTCTGGGGGCAAGCAGGAGGACTATCATGCCAACAGCTGGCCCACAGCCTAGAGCCACCAGCCCGACTCCCCATCCCGCTGCATGACCCTGCCCAGCTGCGCACAGGTCCCTCAGCACCTCCATGCCTCTCTAAATGGCAGTGACTGGGGCTGGGGGAAGGGGGTAACGTGCTCCAGGGCAGGTTTCCTTTATTTTGCCAGGAATTACAGCCTGGTCAAAGCTTTGAAGACTGTGACTCCTCTGAAGCCTTTCTTTCTATTTAGTGCTGTAACTATAGATTGTTTTGCTGTTGGTATGTATTTTTATTGGTTCCTTATAAACCTTGGGGCTTCAGTTGTATCTCCCAGCAGTGATTTTCACTGTCTAACTATATCGGTGAAAATAAATAAGAATCCTTCTGTCAGTACTATATTTGCCATTTTCAAGGTAATTGTTTACACATATACGTTCAGGAAGGGAGGAGACATTCCCAAACCACCTCTCTTTTTTCTACATTACATCACATACCTTTATTACCCTGTCTCTTGTGCATCTCCTCTCTCACAGGACCTGCCATTTCAGGCTCTATTCTCCCAGATAAATTGCTGCTCAGTACACGCTGTCTACATAGCGATGTTAATGGGATCCACAGCTCTTGCTAATCCCTTCTTTTTGCCTAGAGAAATCAATCTAAAACCTTGCCTGTGCTTGGAAAAAAACCCCTTCCCCGCTTCACTCACTTGCCAGTGTCTGTGTGACTTCACTCCTTAACTAGTGAAGCTCATACCACTAGCAGAAATGACGATGTGGCCTTCACAGCTTGGCCTCCGTATGTACCTTCATGGAGATCAAAGGCGCTGCAATAACATCTGTATTGTACTGTCCATATACTCTTGTACGTAGTGCATCAAATCTATGTTACTTAATTAAGCGGATGCAGGGATTAGCCTTCTCTAGAGTAGTAAGCATTCAAATTTTAAATTAGAATCATAGAATGGTTTGGGTTGGAAGGGACCTTAAAGATCATCTGGTTCCAACTCCCCTGCCATTAGGAAAAATAAGACAGATCCAGCACCAATACACTTTGCTACTGCATAACTATCCCCCTTTCATCTTCCCCTACCTTTGGGGATGACCCTCTCCCTCCTCAGTCTCGACACCTTGCTGGGAGGCCAGCTGGAGCTCCTCACCCTTCTCGAGAGCTTTTCAGCTGAACGACTGTATAAATATTTTGGTCAGGAAACTTTCCTGAAAAATGAGGCCTAACTGTTCTGTCCCTCAGCTGGGCGACACGGGTAATTATTGTGATAACTTCCCATCTCTCCTGGGTGTTATGATGAGAAACTCATTAATATTTGCCAAGTACCTTGAGCCAAGTCCTTGAACGAAAGAGCTGTAAGGATTCTTCTAATAATATTTAGCACTTCAAAAGTTTTGGAAGTACTACCTAATTTTTTTCCAAATGTAAACCAGCTATGTTCTGAAGGGTAATTTGTGTGCCACACCTCTTAGCCTTTTTGGCAGTTTTCACAACGTTCAGGTGTCTTCCTACACACAGTATGTGTGTATACTTCCTCTGTGTTAACTATTCTTTGATTTTTCAGCTTTTTTCCCCCCATTTTTGCCTCCCTCCAGCACATGTTCATGTCATACTTCAGGATTTTTAGGTATATCTAACAGATACGATAGCTGAGTCTTTACATCTAAAGCAAAATACACCCCATTAGCACACTGAACTATTACTCTTCTCCAGCAGCTTGTGGTCCAACACCTTGCACAGACACCGATTGCTGTGTATTAAATTGTCCTTGCAGAATGGTCACCACCCGGCATCGTGAACTGTTTCCCTCTATTCGATACACACCCGCACCCACTCCATCTGGTTCTTTGAGATGCTTAAGATGTGATAAAGTAGTTCAAGGAATCCCCGAATACCAGGCCAAAATACAGCTAAAGAAGCACCAAAGAACCGGCAAATGAAAACATCCCCTCTCCATGGCAATGCTTAGCGTTTCTCTTGATGTAGCTGCAAAACATCTGAAGCTCCTCTATTTCAAACAAAAAAGAGGTGCCAATTCTATAAAACAGGTGATTACTGGCGAGATGGGTAACATGACATGTTTTCTTGCAAAAGGGTAATAGCTGTTTTGTTTATGACTAGCATCTGTTCTAAGAGAGTTTAATATATCATGACTGTAACATGCCATATAGGACTGACAGAGGAGAAAATAAGCACGGGTTTAATAGCACATCTGTGACTAGTTAGTTATGGTAAACTTCAGGTATGTGGTGATTTCAGCGTATGTTCCTAAATACATTCCTGGCAACTGGACCTAAGACAAAAACTATTACAGCATTTCGGGGAATAATTAATTCACCTAGTCACTTCCACCCACACCAAATTACGAAGAAATCTGCTTGACTTCAATGTAAAAAACACTAATGCAGGATGACCTCCAGAAATGAGGCTCCAAGCTTGCAACAAGCTCGGTAGGAATGGCAGGAAAGCTCTGGCCCTGAGCAGCAACGCTGATGATGGGGCATAAAACATAAACAGAGGACTCCTGATCAGGCAGGTTTTGAGGCCAGAGAGAATTATAAAGGCATAAAGCAGCAATAACTTGCACCAAGCAGAGCAGGACTTCCCTTTCACTCATCACGCAGCAATGGCATGCAGCAGTGCTGTTGCTGAAGCGCTGGCTGGCATGCAGCATGCCTCTGTGTTTTTCCTTTTCTCTTCCCTGTGCATTAATTCATCTGTATTTCCCCCATCTGGCCTGTCTCTCTCATGTTTGTGTGTTTCTGTTTTCCACGATTTCTGTCCATACCGGCCACTCACTCAGACTTGCAGGCACTGCTCTTCGTCTCCCAGTTGCCGAGCCCTGGCGTTCCTGGCTCACCCAGGCATGCGGACCTGCCCTTCCATGTCCTGCGGGACACTGATCTGAACCTGACCACGGTGACACAGGAGATGGCTTTAACTCTTGCTGGGTGCATTCAGCCCCTCTGTGCTCCTGTCGTGACACCCGCCTTTGCTGCACACAGCCACTGCTGGCGTTTGTTTCATGGTTTCTTTGACCTTCTCCTTGCCTCCTGCAAGCCATGTGAAGCAGAGGGGCAGTATTGGTGATCTGTTGCCTCATCATGTCACCCTGCTCCATCACACTGATTTTGACCCATCTCAGGAGTCCTCAGTGGCAGGGCAGAGGCTTTAGCACTCTTTTTGCTTCCACAAACCCCATTTGTACGCTCTGTCGCAGCCATGTTTAGTTCTTGTGGCCTTTTCAAGGCTGAAAGTCTGAACTGAGGAATGTCAGACTGTATTCTCCTTCTCTGGAAAGAGCCAGGAGAGGGAGATCTCCCCAGGTGGCTGCAGGACCATGGGCTTTGCAGGGGAGCAATGCAGCATCAGTCGTACACGTTTACTCTGACCACCAAAAAGCAGAACTGTTTTCCTGCCTCCTCTGCTTTTCTTCTTCTTTGCCCTTCTCCTGGCAGTCGTGGCATGCATTGCAGTAGCCACCCGAGACCACAACGCCATTGATCTGGGCACTGAGCTAAGGCAAAACCAGAAGGAACATCTGCTCCAAGAGTTTGCTCTCTAACAGGCAGAGGGCAAGATGCGGCAGGAGCAAAGGGAGTCCCTGAAAGCCGCGCTGCCACTGAGGAGCACAGCACTCAGCACTCAGACCTCCCAAACCGCAGGCTAATGGCTTCAAGAGTTACACCAGCCCTCTGGGCAATCCCACTTTGACACGACTTGGGACAGTCAGCCATCATCGATCTTCAGTTGTGAATCCAGCCCCAGAGACCCCTCAGATTGTCTCAAAACCCGTGCAATTTGCTTTCTGGTATCTGTCCGTGGAGCTTCATTCAGCTCAGGTTTTCAGGCTTTTCTCTGTAACAGGTGAGCTAGAAGCACGGGCGGCTGTTTTCTTTATTTATGAGGAAAGCTCCGTTTCTCAACTCAAGGCCCTTGAACTTGTCTCAAGAGAAATCTTCAGTGACCACAGGACTCCAAACAGATCTGCAGAAGTGCCTCCTTCCAAGGGCTGCGCCTCCCTTTGCAGCCCACGAAGTGCTCTCAGAAGAAGTGTAACAAAACCTACCCCAAGCGCAGAGATGCAGCTCTGAGGTGTGCTGTCCTCTGCGCTTTTATCATATTCTCCACAGGCTGTGACCTCCTGAAGACAAAAAGATGTCCCTTCCCTTCACCTTGATATTTTTAAGTAAAAGGTCCATATTTCCTTTGCCGGAGTGGCAGCTCCAGCCTGTGCCCTCCTCTTCGCATCCCCTAAAGCCAGTGTTGCAGCAGCTTTCCCAATGGAGAGCCGAGAGCTCCGGCAGTGAGGACCTGCTCTGTGCGGTGTGTCAGGACTACCCAACAGGGAGCAAAAGCTTTTTGGCTCGGGAAGGAGGGATGTAAACAGGACTGTCTCCTACAACCAAGGAGAGGGAAGAGCTCTGAGCTGCAGCCATGCAGATGAGAAAATCATCCTGGAATTTTTTTCATACAAGACAGTAGAGACAGGTATTTAAAAAAACCCACAAGTCCCAATTTGCCTGTCAGAGGCAAGATATTTAAATAATAAACCATAACTTGTGCCAGCGGCTTCTTTGATGGAAACCCGTGCTATTGTCACACCCACAAGAAGCTGCTTTGTGCAAAATGTAAACTTTATACTGATTCACTATGTCAGCTACAAGGCTTTACCATGGGAAAATACGGAGGTTTCCCAATCAGCAAAGTCACAGAGAGCTCCTCAGGTACCTTGCAGGGGTGGGGTGTAAGAAGCCTGTGCAGGGTCCTGCTGGAGGTCCTACTGCCACTGGTGGCATTGCCCTTGGTGGACGCTCCATGTGTCACAGCAACCGCAGGCTCATAGTATCACTGCTGGAAGACAAAAGGAGATGTCCATAGAAAAGCAGGTCAATGACGATTACTCCCAGCACCCTACAAAACCGGGGCACTGGGAAACATGTACTTGGTTCTCCTTTCTCCTGCAAACTTCTCCTGTGACCTTGGACTCGTCACATAACATCATTGCCCTTGTTTTCCTGCTCTTAACTAGAGCACGTATTGAATAGGACTCAATGTATGAACATGTGTAAAGCACTTTCATAGCCTAGGGTAAAAGTCAGTGGAGATATTGGGAGCCGTTGATGGGCCCAAGCAATTGCTGAAGTACATGTTTCACAAACATATTCTTTCAAGGGTATCGTTACACCAAAACAGATTTACAAATTATTCACCTGTATCTAGAGACTGGATAACTGATGGGGAGAGGAGGGGTGGGGAAGCAGGCAACCAGCAACACTTCAAAACCGCTTGCAGATGTTACAGTGAAAACCACAGTGAGGATGAGCCCTTTGGGCACATGGCTGGGTGCCAGCAGGCACAGCCAGCTTTGAAAGGGTTTCCTCTGGTCCCTCTCCATCCTTGATGGACCCCACTCTTCCCTTCTGCAGATTTTCCTCGTGCTGAGAAAGGTGATGCCTTTCTTCTCAGCTGAGCCATGGTCTGAGTTCAGCTGTGGAGGGAGGGGATAGGAGATGCCTGTTCAACTTTTTGGAGAAAACACCCCACCCCATGTAAGAGTGTGTTCCAGGCAGGGCTGCTGCTGCTGGGGCAGGCTCCTGGGTCAGGCCCTCCTGGGTTATCTCTCTGGAAGGATGCACTGCAGTCGGACACGTACCCGACTCAACTTCACAGTTACGCACCTGGGGAACAGGCCTGTGACGGGTGGGCTGTGGTGCTTGAAGCTAAACCAGCCCTTCCAGGGCTTGGCTTTTTTAGCTTGCAAGTGCCTCATGCATGTTTCACCACTGGTGCAGGACATCAGCTCCCCACTGCACAAAGAAATATGCTTACAGGGATGGTTTAAAGGAGACTGTCGTGGGTTAGGCTGCTCCAGAAACCGAACCCCCCACACAGCAGGTCACTCACCCTCCCCCACCCCCAGGAATGAGGGAGAGAATTAAAGGAGAAACAGGAATCCCGTGGGTTGAGATAAGAACAATTTAATACAGATAAGTAATACACAGTGTAGATGCTCACCACCCCCTCTTATCCGCAGCCTGTCTCATCCCGAAGCTGCAATCCCGGACGAACGCGAGGCCCCGAAATAGAGAGGGGCAGAGAGAGAGAGAGAGTACTCCGAGAGTGGGAGTACTGGGAGAGAGAGAAAAAAAAGGCAATAGAGCAAAAGTGCAGCAAGCGCAAAAGAGCAAAAGCGGCGAAAGAGCCAAAGCGCAAAAGCCCTTCTGTCCGGCTGCCCCTCACTTTTATACTGGGCATGACGCTGCATGATATGGAATACTAATTGGCCGGTTTGGCCCTCAATCTTAAGTTCCACCACAAATCACAAGGGGAATCATGTCCCCCTTGTCCCAGCTATGCTCCCCCCTTATCCTGCCGTGCTTCTGCACTCCGGCACACTGAAAAGTCCTTGGACTCTCACGTCCAACCACAAACATCAACTTGCTATCAGCATTCTTCTCAGAGCGAGCCTCTGAGTAAAACCAAAACACGGAGCTCTTCTAGCTGTTAAAAAGAAGAGCTAACTGTCCCAGCTAAAACCAGGACAGAGACTCATAGAATCATAGAATGGTTTGGGTTGGAAGGGACCTCAAAGATCATCTAGTTCCAACCTCCCTTCCATGGGCAGGCTCACCTTCCCCTAGACCAGGTTGTTCAAAGCCCCATCCAGCCTGGCCTTGAGCACTTCCAGGGACGGGGCAGCCACAATTCCCCCGGGGCAACCTGTTCCAGTGTTTCATCATCCTCATAGTAAAAAAATTTCTTTCTTATATCTAATAGAAATCTCCTCTCTTTCAGTTTAAATCCATTGCCCCTTGTCCCATCACTATAAAGCCCCTCTCCAGCTTCCTTGTAGGCCCCCTTTAGGTACTGGAAGGCTGCCTTCTCTTCTCCAGGCTGTACAACCCCATCTCTCTCACCCTGTCTTCATAGGAGAGGTGCTCCAGCCCTCAGATCATTTTTGTGGCCCTCCTTCGAACTTGCTCCAACAGCTCCATGTCCTTCTTATGTCGGGGACCCCAGAGCTGAACGGAGAACTCCAGGTGGAGTCTCAGGAGAGCGGAGTAGAGGGGCAGAATCACCTCCCTTGGCCTGCTGGCCACGCTTCTTTGGATGTAGCCTAGGATACAGTTGGCTTTCTGGGCTGCCAGTGCACATTGCCGGCTCATGTTGAGCTTCTCATCAACCAACACCCCAAGTCCTTCTCCTCAGGGCTGCTCTCAATCCATTCTCCACACAGCCTGTACTTGTGCTTGGGATTGCCTCGACTCATGTGCAAGACCTTGCACTTGGCCTTGTTGAACTTCACGAGCTTCACACGGACCCACCTCTCAAGCCTGTCCAGATCCCTCTGGATGACATCCCTTCCCTCCAGCGTCTCGACCCTACCACACAACTTGGTGTCGTCATCGCTGCCTCCCGGGCTAGGAAGGCAACGCGTAACGCCTCCAAGGGCTGCTTAAGGCCAAAGAAACATTTTTCCAGCTCGTAAGCGTGGTCCTACGGGTGGGTGCAGCGGGGGGCGGGACGGGGCGGGCGGGGCGAGACCGCCCCGCCCGCCCCCCCCCCGCCCCGTGCCGCCCCGCCCCGCCCGCGGGCTCGGCGCCTCCCGGCTGCCGCGGCCGCTGAGCGCGGCGGCTCCAGGCGCCACCGGAGGGTCTGAACGGCGGCCCTCTCCTCTCATCCCCGGAGAGGTGAGTCCTGGCAGGTCGTGGAGTGGGTGTCGGGGTGCGGAAAGACGGCGGGGCTCAGAGGTGTCCCAAGGCGGGCGGCGATGCGCGGTAACGGGGGACACGTCCCTCAGGTTCCCAGCCCCGCTCCGGCTGCTTTGCACCTGCTCGTTGTTCTCTTCCCCTCCATCGCCCCCCCGTCTCTCGAGGGGTTCTCTCTGCCGGTGTCCCGAGCCCTGCGTAGGGCCCGGCTCTCCTGGGGAGCTCGCCCCGAGCGGGAGTCCCAGGGAAGTTCGTCGGTGCCGCTCGCCGCAGCCGCCCGCCTTGATTTTATCGCCGGTCGCCGCCGTCCCCCGCGCCCGGGACCTGGGCACCGGCAGCGACTCGGTGCCGGCTCTCGGTGACACCGGCTGGCGCTGAAATCAATGTAGCACCAGGGTCTGAAGCACCAACTGCCGCCCCTCTGCGACAGCAGTCAAATAGATCTTTGGGGTTATTTCTTGATTTGGGGTTGTTTGTTTTGTTTTGTTTTGTTTTGTTTTCTGGTGGCTGTTTGGAACTGTGTAGTGTTGCAAAGGCGATGGGGGAAAAAAAGAAGCTGCTATGTCAGGAGGAGATCTGTACTGTTATGTCATTTCATAATTGCCTCAGAATTACAAATTATGGACTTAGTCTGCCTCTGGGTCTGTGCCAAAGGACTCTTGCATCTATTAAGGGTTTTGTGGTTTTTTTTTCTCCTTTCTTTTTTGTCAAGAGTTGAGAATAATGGCTTTTTTGTGGCATGGACTCTACATGTTAAGTTACTCCAGCCCATGCCTGTAAGTGAAAATACGATGTAACTGTTCTAAGTAGTCGCTGGTCCACACAGTTAAGACATTAAATCTTGGCTAGTGACGATCTGAATTGTGTCCCTCCAAAAAGTATTCAGCTATACTTCTTTGCATGAGCTGAAGCATTTTCTCTTTGTTACTTTAAAAGTTCTGATTCTGCCTAGAAATGTTATTGCTGTTCATGGGTAACAGACACATGGAAAATAGCAACCTTCTAGCTTCTAAGTAAAGAATATCAGAGTAATGACAGAGAAGAGCTTTGCAGCTCAGAGATGCGGCAACTGCAAGACCCTCAATTTGTGCCAGCGCTTAGTTTGTAATCAGAGAGACTAGATCTGCCCTGCCCCGCTACGCTCTTGCAGTTCTACCACTCACCGTGGTTCCAGTTGGAGGAAAAAAGTGTGTTCCTGCCAGCTGTCCCCTTTGCCAAGGATGCTGAGGGCAGCAGGAGCCCAGAGGAGGTCAAGGCAGGTTGCTGCCACGGGGCAGAGAAGCTAGGCAGGGCTGTCTCTCTCAGGGCAGGATGCTCTCCTAAGCTGTGCCACCAGGGCACGATATTATACCAACTAAAATACCAAATTAGTCTGTTGTTTTGAAGGCTGGGCCCACTTCTGCATCATCCCTTCCTATGGCGATGTTCAGGATTTCTCCATGCTGCGACATATATTTGCCAGCTCTTGGAAAAGACGGATCTTTCAGAGTCTGCCGGGCTGTGTGTGTCAAGTGGCATATTACAGTAGTATATTGTTCTTTAGATGCATAATTTCACTGGCCTCTTATGACCTAAAAAGCACACAGAAAATAAACAAGGGCATATTGTTTGGTGGGAAGGATACAAAAAAATTCTTCTGCCTTAGCCGTTAGTTAGGGAAAGATTACTTTTAAGTGTTTCTCCTGATTGTCGGAGAAATGACATGGCACATGTGAGCTTGGTTTTTGCCAAGCAGGCTTTATTTGGAAGGTGAGGCATTTCTGAACTTCTCGGTCACCTTGGAACTAGTTACAAGTGCATAGCAAAGTCCTGCCCAAATCTTCTCTTCTAATTAATTTGGCCAGAGGCCATCCTAATTAACCTTGAGGGAGTTCAGGGGTGGGAGAGCTTGGTATGAAACAATTGTTCTCTTGTAATTTGCTGTTCACAATGTGTTGACCAAGCCACGAGCTGCATCTCTAAAATCCTCTGGGTCTCTTGCTGAAGCCGTTACACCGGTTTATTTGTTTTTTAACAGATGTTGTTTTCCAGTTCTTGAGTGGAAAGGGTTATCTCACTTTCTGCAACCTTGTTATTGTGCTTTGTTTCAAGAGCCAGTGGACTCGGGCTTGCTGGGGAAGCTTACTCACCACTTCCAGCTCTGAAGGAAGGGGCTGGTCAGTCTTTCGGCAGTCTTGATGCGATTGCTAAGGTCTCTATGTGAACTGATGGCATCTTTTCACATCTACCTAGAGATAACACTCAGTTCTTCTGATATTGGCAGTGCCGGCAGGGAACAAAAATCAGCAGCAATCTCTTCGTCACTCAAGTGTATTATTACAGTTAGGATGTTAAGGGAATTTGTCAGCCCAATCTTGGACCATCTCAAATGGCAGGGCAAGGCAAGGGGTTTTGAAATCTGAGCCAGTCGAAAAAGAAAAAGGGCTGAGTTCTGCTTTTTGAAGGTGCCGAGGGCACCCTGCAAGTCACCGAGTGTGTGACGAAGGGGAGGAAATTAACAGCCAGTTCTGAAATTTTATGATGGTCCCTCCTGCCCCATCATGATGATGGCTGCTTGCCTCGTTGGTCCAGGGGGCTCATCCATGCTCAGGAGCTGGGCCACCCTTCACCAGCCTGGGTTTGCCTGGCTGGTAGGCAGCCCTGCCCAGCACACGCAGTGCCTCAGTGGCATAGCAGCACTTGCGTGTAGGCTTCATGAGTGTCTGGCTTATTTTTTTCTGCACTAATGCGTACAAATGCTACTTTGGCATTTATTTTCTGGTGGTGTAAGGGGTCGGGGGGAAATCCTGCTGAGACTACAAGGCAGGACACACAGATGCAAGAGAGAAAGATCAAAGGCGTCTATAATACAGGAAGAAGTGGAGGGTCAATCCAGAAGAGAGGGTTTTTGATTATACATACAAGGGTAATATAAAAGGGATAACAACACAGGAGAGGATGGTAATGCCTGAAAACGAGTAAACAAACAGATGTGTAAGACTATGCTGAGAATTTATTTACTCCAGCAGACACAATCCTTATCTCTTTGAAAGAGGAGAAGACCGCACCAACTTTGGAGTGCCTCTGCTCCCAGCCACATTTGGGAGCAGGAGAAAGTGTCTGTTTACGCATCTCTCCTCCGTGAGTCCTGGCCTGACAGGCCGGCCTGTCCTGCTGTGATTAGTAGGATGCTAATGTGTGTAATCCTTTTGATCATAGAGCCCAGGCTCTATAAGTCGTGTCACCGTCACCTCAAAGAAGTTCAGCTATGTGATGGATCCCTTATTAAAAATCTGTACTTCGATAGATTTAATACAGTTATTATTGAGATTTTTTTTTTTTTTGGTTTGTACAGAGGGAGATCTTTTCTGTTAAAAAAAAAATGCAAATGATAATAATTGTCCATGTAGTCCTAGCATGGGAGTAGCTTATTAGCACTTTGCCCATAGGTATTTTAGGTGAGATGGTTAGTCCTTAACATCTTGATTTTCAGATGTGAGCAACAAATGTGGTTCCACGTGCTTTGTTTCACCAGAGTGGTTCGCTTCGTACAAAAGTGTTGTAAACAGCATGGAAACGTTCATCTGAGTCCTAAAAAATAGCCTCTTCTGCAGTTCCTTTTTAGGAGGGAACGAGTTGGCTAATTACACTTTGTTTAATAAATGTACTATTTTCTTTTCCTGTTGTGACAAACAAAAGCTGTCATTTGAGGAAATAGACCATATGCTGCCAATTGGGGGAAGGAGTGGATATATCTGGAGCACAGAGTAGCAGTGAGCGCTCTTTAACAATCGCTCCTTCTCTGAAAAAAATCTGGACCAATTTCAGTGGAGTAATGTGCTGCTCTGTCATCGGTGGAAGCAAACTGTTGACATTTTGAAAACCAGCTAAAATGAGCAGCGGGATCTGTGCATGCTTGGACGTTTCCTCTCTCCCTTTTATGTGTTTACTTCTATTTGGATGCTTATGAGCCCTGGCAAATCAGCGCTCAGTCGGGGCTGGATTGGTCCACGGCAGATTTAAAAATCAACCGTATTTCAGATATAAACTCCCATTCATGCACCATCAGACATGTATTTCAGCATTGTGTGAACCCAGTACTCAAACACCCACATTACTTAAAAAAACCCAACAATCTAGCTCTCTACAGTCTTTTCTTGGCCAATCTGAGAAGGCAAACTTTGAAATATGACCCAAAACCTCCTAACAAATGGGGCTGGCAACCCCTGGAGAGCAGCCGTCACTCGTTAAGGTCTCCCCCAGGAGATGCTCTGCACTGTCTTTCATGCTGCAGTGGGTCTGCTGATGCATTTGCACTGGTGAGATACGAGGCACAAATAACTGCCTTCTTAGAGTTAAATAAACTCTTTAACACGCTCCTCTTCTCCTCTCCACTTCCTAATTTTATGGCAGACACGTTGTATCATTAATTTATTCTCTGGCACAGTTCCTTAGGGATTTCAGTGAAGACTTTTTGCTCGAAGAATGCAAAGAGGATGTGAGCTATAATTTTCACTGTCTGTGAATCTCTGTGTTAGAGAACAAATGTGAAGCCTCCTGCCCACAGGTAATGAGGGTTAAACACCCAAATTCACAGATTTCTTTTTAATTTCTGTGAGATGAATGGGAGAGACATGCAGGCCTGGGAAGATGCGAGGAGCCAATAAAAAGTTGGCTTATATTCTGGTAATGACTTTGGCACATCTTCTTCCCATGTAGCCAGCTGAGATGATAGAATCATAGAATCATAGAATGGTTAGGGCTGGAAGGGACCTTCAAAAGTTATCTAGTCCAACCCCCCTGCAAGGAACAGGGATATCTCCAACTAGATCAGGTTGCTCAGGGCCTCGTCCAACCTGGCCTTGAACGTCTCCAGGGATGATCATGCGTTTAGCCCTAGTGTTGGCTAGTCTGAGGGACCTCGGTGTTGGCTGCAATGGGAACTTTTTTGAAGCTTTGTCTGGTGTGTGTCCATGATCTGATACAAGTCGTCTGGTTAAGACTCTGCTCCTGTGCCTCCACTGTGTCATCTACCACCTCTCCTCTGTGCGGGATTCTTCAGTGTGAGTGTGTCTCAGTCTCCCCATCCCTGGAGCAGAGGCAAAGTTTCTCTTCCTGCTAAGTGGCACTTGCCACCTTGCCAGGCCTGCCTGCCCCTGGCGCTCCTCACTCTTCCCTTAAACGCAGAGGATCTCAGGAAGGAGGAGTGCAAGGCAGGCCATGGGTGATGTTTTGTGATAAAGTGTTCACCTTCCTTTGGACAGTAGTATTGGGGCAAAGCCACGTTGTAATTCAGGTAAAGTGGCTATATATAAGACTGGGAATCTTGTGCAGAAGGGTTTTGATTTTGTTGGAGAGAACATCAGGCAGGTAAACAAAGTCTCATGTACGATGTATTACCTTGGGGAGTTGTGCTTCTGACCCTGCTTCTTTGTACATCCCCAGAAGACTTCAACTCCCAAAAAGCAGTACACTGATCCTCCTCAGCTGTTATGTGGCTCACCATAGAGGTACATGGAGGTTCATGTGAGCATACAAAGCCAGGCAGCCCCAGAGGAAACAGGCCAACAAACTATAACTGAGCAATCAAGGTGGGAAATACTCAATATTTGAAGTCTGGAAACTCCAGGTGTGGGGCATGCCAACAAAACAATACCTTTTTTTGCAGGAGGAAAGAGGAGAAAAGTAAAAATGTTTAGTTTTCATCCCAAATCCCTTGGTTCTGAGGCAGGATCTGCTTCAGCTGCACTACTCCTGAGAGATCTTCATGTAGCCTGTTATTGAAAACCTCTGTTGATGGAGATTCACAGCCTCTCAGTGTAACCAGTGGTTAAATATCATCATGGCTAGACAGTTCCTCTTAATATCTAACCTAAATCTCCCTTGCTGCGTGCTAAGCCAGTCCCTTCAGTTTTCCACATCCGCAGGGAGCAGGACAAGATTATCCCTGCCTTTTAGCAGCCTGACATATTTGAAACTTGTTATCGTCTCTCATTCTCTCACCCTCATTCCTTCTCCCGTTTCTTTCAACTAAACAAGCCCACTTCTCGTACCCTCTTCTTAAGGGGTCACACTTCCTGAACTTTTAATTCTTGTGAGCAAGTGGCAGGGAGCAGCATCTCACTTGAGGTAGGGCCCGAAAGTGGTATAGGGCTGAGAGGAGTAAAGAGCCTGACATGTGATGCTCCTCTTAGTATATTGCTAAGCGTATTCGCCTGTGTGTACCAAGCCCTGTGCTTCTCTTCATGCCTTCTCTCTTTGTGTCTCTAGCCCCCGAGACTCTTTCACCATACCACCCCATTTTGCACTTTTGCGTTACATCCGTCTTCTTCAACATGGTGCTTTACACCTGCCTGTATTGAATCTCAGTCATTCATTTCAGACTGGGTCTCTAATTTATTCAGATTTTATTCTAATTGTAATCCCTGGAAATGCTCGCAGCACTCTCTACAGATTTGTAATTGTAATCTTTATTCTAATTTAAAAGTCATTAATGGAAATATGGAATAGAGCAAGACCCCAGGCAGAGCCCTGATGTGTCTTTTCAGGTTAACATTGAATTTACTAACTGTTCCTTGAGTACAGATTTGAAACATTTGTATACCCACCTAGAGTAAATGATACCTAAATTGTATTCACCTGGTTTGCATATAAGACTATTACATGCATCCATCAAAAGCTTTCCTCGTTCCAATGTGCGACTTCTGCTGTTTTTTCCTCCCTAGTCACTATGCTCCCAACTCCGTCAAGGAAGAAAATTAAATTGATTAGACTTAATTTCTTCTTGAAAAGCCTGTGTTTTCTGTTTTCTCATGACTTCATTGTGTGGGAGTGGACACAGCTGCAGAGTGGGGCAGAAAGCAGGGAGCTGGAAACACCGCTGCTACTCCTGGATCACACACTCAGTCCCTCCCGCTCCGCGATAAATTGACACCTGTTATAAGTATTTACAAGTGGGTTGAACAATAATTTGTCTGAGTCCATATCCAAGCCAGGCCATTTGGTCTACGATACCTTAGATCTGTCTCCTTCCCCCTTTTGTTTGAAGTTAGATAATATGTTTGCCCTTCGCCCATCCTTTGAGAATTTCTAGGAGGTATTTACTCATGGCTCAGAGGCTGCCCTGGCTAGTTCCCTACTCCTTCCTTACTCTTAGCCTATGCTTAATTAAGCCCTGACGACTTGAATATATCCAGTTTACATTAATATTCTGTAACCTCGTTTTCCCATGTTCTAGCCTATCTTTGCATTAAATATCTAATATTTGATCATAGTGAACATCATCGTTGAAGGCTCTTCAAGCACATGAATTTTATGTTTCCCCATGGAGCGTGTATCTGCAAGCCAGTGAAGGTGGTGGTGATTGTTTCTGCAGCAGAGGGCAGGGGCACAGCACGCTGGGACGGCTGCATGCACAGCAGCTCTGCAGCCTGCTGTTTACAGTCCCGTCTGACTTTATTGTCCCCCCAAAAAAGATGAAATTATCAAGGTACAAGCCTCATTTAATGTGTTTGTATTTGATAAGCTGTCTCATACACACACAAGCAAAACCAGATTGAGAAAGCAGGAGCGATTACAATGGCCAAAGACGTAGATATTCTCCTGGGATGTAGCTCAGGGTTATATTTAGACTGAGCAAGTAGTACCATCTAGTATTAAAACTTCTACTACAAGAACCTGTTTTCTATTCCTGTAGTCTGTCAGGCTTTTATCACTTGATCTGAGACTTTCAGGTTGTGTCTCTCTCTCAGGCTAAGTTTATTTTAATATCATCAACTAAACCAATTCGACATTTTCCAAGGAAAACTATGGAGGAGGAGGGAGGAGAGAAGGAATGTTGTTTTGCCCACATTAAAAGGGGGGGGGGGGGGGGGGGGGGGGGAAGAAATCCTCCAGCTGTTTGATTGAGAGCTGCAGTGCCATCATGTTCAGGAACAGGATCTGTGGTGACAAGGCTTGGAGACGTCTGCGCATGTTCTCGCCAGTCTTGTCTCTGTTTCTAGCTGCTCTGTTTTCCGAAGATTTTTTCCTCCCATCCATAAGCACCCCCCAGCCTGTGGTGCTGAGCAGCCTACTCGTGACCCAGCCCTGTGCTGGGATGGCGTTTGTGTCCTAACCATTCCAACGGATGTGTGAACAGAGCGTGCCTGTGCAGCTCCGGTGCGGTGCCCCTGCCCAGGACTGTGGCGATGGAGCTGGATTGTCCTTGGAATGATGGCTCCTGCTTTTTCCGGGTAAAGGTGAGACACAGTCTCGAACCTGAGAGTAGAGAGCAGGCACAGAGGTGCTTCTTCTGACAGAACAGAAGCTGGTCATCAGGAGGGGAAGGATGGATGTAAACCAAGGACTGGTCAGGAGAAGCTGTAAGGCTGCAGAAGGGCAGAGTGGGCCAGCTGGCATGGTGGTCGGCTGTGGGGGAAGAGCAGCCAGACTGGTGGGACCAGGAGACGGGAAGGCAGGGAAGGGATGCTGGGGGGTGGCAAGGACAGGTGGGTGTGGGAGATGGGAAATAAAGATGCTGAGTGCATGGTAGTGAGGAGCTAACAGAGGTGGGAGGGATGTGGGCTGCCTGGACAAAAGTGTTGGTGCTGGATTAGATGGGCAAGAGGGATGGAGGAAAGCACAGTAGACAAGTTACTGCAACCAATTTTCTGACTTATCCCATGTCTTCATTGTGTGGACAGCTGACTTGCCACACTTGCAGTGGTGTGCAGAGGCACTAGTTTCTTGCAGCAGTTGCTTTGAATGTACCTAGTTCACTTCTAAGGCTAAGTGTTTTAAAAAATCAGGTTGAAGGCGCTTCAGACTGGGCACCTAGAATGGAGAGAGTTGTTTTCACTTTAGTCTGTCTGCATAAATACTTCTGTCTGGCACATGTCTGATATGAAATGGGAATAATGTCACCCAGACATGAGCGAAGATAAGCTGGTTGAATATGTGACCCATCTAGACAATACGCTTTGTAATTCAGGTGCCTGTGAGTAACTCTGTCTTCAGAACAGTGTTTGGATAGCTGCTGTAGATAAAACCCAGGAGGACTAGCATCACCTAGCCTGCACATCAGCCCAGGCGGGAGTCCTGTGGACTTCAGTAGCCTGAAGTCATGTAATTACAGACTGGGGCAACTCGTGTGTCCACGCAGGGTGCCTTGATTTTGGCAATTCTTGATGTTTGTATGCTTCATTTTGCAATATGAATCGCGTTCCGTCGATATTTTCTGTAAAGTCATAGAGAATCGCTTACAAAAATGCTATAAATAGTTCTGCGGAGATGGGCAGGGTGAATCATGTGCCAGAAAGACTTTCAGGGGTCATATTCGAACAGTTAAACGGTTGTCACCTTCTTCATTTCAAGTAGCAGAGCGTGGGAAAGATGTAAAAGAGGGCAGCCAGGGCCAAATTCTCTGTCACTTTTAGTCTCCCACTCAAAACGTGGGTGCTGTGCCAGGACAGTCACTGGAAGCAGGGCTAACCACAGGAGCACGCCGGTGGGCTGCTCTAAACACCATGCAGAGAGGATTCAGCGGCTCGTAAGCCATTTCAGAGCATGGGGTAAGAGCTGCTTCTGCCACTGCTGCAAGTGTTGGCATTCATTATGACTGGTACTGATCATCATGCAGGTGGTGATAGTACCTCCCCAAAACGATAAGGCTTGGGAACCCTTCCCACTGAGCAAACCTACAGACAAGTGCAGACCATCAACAGAGACCAGTGCGTTTTCCCCAGCGAGAATGGGCTCCAGAAGCAGCTTAGAGGAAACTCTAGCACCAGATTTCCTCAGGGTGTCTTTTGGGAGTGCTTTGGGCTTTTCTCAGGGCCAGCAATGAGATCCTCACTCTTGGATAGAGCACCCCGAGATGAGGTGCTCTGATGACTTTTCTGTCTGGTGGTCCCATCGTGTCCCACTCGCTGAGGCTGCGGGTCCCTGCTGAGTCTGTATACACGGGGGATTTGCTGATGCCGATTTCCGCCATTCAGCCTGTGCTTGTTTCTTTGCATCTGAGAGTGCTGTTGAGAAGTTTCCAGAGAAAAACTTGGCCCCTGTTTCCAGTGTAACGTGGAGTTATACCGGCTGACGGGGACAAGTCGGAAACGCTGGCAAGATAGCAGGCATCCTCAGGAAGCAAACCCTATCAGAAAGCACTGATGTCATTGGCAAATGAAACAAATGAGCGCTGGAAAAACAAACTGTTTTCCAGCATTGTTGATCTTCCCTCAAACTGAAAGCTCTGCAGAGCCTTTACTCTTTGGCCCAGTCTGGCAGACTTTTTACAAGACAGCGCTGCAGCAGTGGTTTTGTTGCTCCTGCCAATCTGATTCCTTTGATTTTATTTTCTAGATTTATTTATCTAAGGGGGGGGTGGGAAGAGCATCCCAGCGCCACAGCTGAGTTTGGAAAACTGGCCAGCGTCTTTGTGGATGTTAGGTGCTGACACGGTTGATGTCCTGCAGGCTTTGCTCAGGCAGAGCCTCCGGCTCCCCTGCCCATGTCTGCTGCTGGGGGATGGTACCTCCCTGCAATACAGTGCAGCCCTTCGAGGCATGTGTCTGACAGCATCCTGGCTAGTGGCCACCTGCCACCACTGCTGCCGGCTCTTGGGAGCTCGTGCCATGGGCACAGAGCATTTCTCCATGTGGTGTGTCTGAGGAGAGCTCATCGAGGGGTTTGGAGCCAAGGGCAGCACAGCAGGCAGAGGGGTGCAGGCTTCTCTGCCTTGTGTGTTCCCATTGCAGAGTTGTGATGGGCGCAGTGACAGCATCCCGCTCCCAGCCAGGCCTTCCCCCTGCCCATCGCACCGCGGAGTTTTCCCTTCCGCACGTGATAAATTTGCAGAGTAGGAGGAGACGGTCGCACCAGTTCCTCACAGTGCATTTCCACCCTGTTGCTCCTCACCACCGGTGCCAAAAGGAGGATCAGAGTAAACCCCACGGGCTGGAGGTTTGTTGCCCATTTGCCTTTGCCTCTCTGATGGCCCCATCACTGCAGCGGGCGGCAGGGAGGGGGTTAAGCTGCACTCCAAGCCAGCCTGACAATAATAGCAGGAAAAGCACATTTCTTCCTTGCACCTGCGAGCACTCCGATGGGCTTTCTGCTGTTTATGGTAGTCACATCGGATCTTTCTCTTGTTAGAGGCTGAACAGCTCTAGCAGCCAGCTGTTCCCCTTGCTCTGCTGATACCTGGCTCCTTGCACGGTCCAGGGCAGCGGGAGGATGGAAAATCAGCCTTTTAGGTCAGCATTCAAAAATAACCAATGAAGCCTTCCCTTCCTTCCAAGAGGGAAGGGTCCCGCTCCTCCCTTTTTTCTGCCTGCTTGTACTGCTGGCTCACTTACTCAGAGCACTTACTGAGAATTTGGAGTCCTGTTCTAGCAAGGGATACTCCTAAAATATCTTCAGCACAGAGCTTTATTTCTCTGTTTCCAAAGGGTGTGTAGCGTTACATGTGTGAAAAGGGAAGAGATTCATTAAGCTCTGGAGACAAACCAGTTTAAGTGCTCAGCAGGCTCTCAGGCTGACAAGCCACTTCTGCAGCCTTCCAGGTTACCAGTGAAATTGTGGCTCTACATAAAAACTGTGCGAGTTTTTCCCCACTCAGGCGAGTGCCGTGGCCGCTGCGAGCAGTGAAGGGCAGAGGCGGCCGGAAGGTCCCTGCGTGCCTGGGAGCTGCACACCAGGCTGGGCCGGAGCGGCCGGCCAGACTGGCTCCGCAGTCTGCAGAGCACCCAGGAGACAGGGCGGGAGCAGAAAATGGATAGGGCACTGGATAGGCAAAAAGTGGCCATAATATATGGAGAGCTGCACCGCAGAAACTAGTTTATATTCTAAGCCAACCCGTCAACTTCTGTGTATATGTAGCCGGAGAGATTTAGTACTATTAAACGCACAGCAGCCTTCTCAGTAGTTGCTCCATCTGAAGTAAATTATTGTAAACAGCAGTGAACAAAGTTCTCCCTTTCTTCTTGCCCAGGAAGAGCATTAGAGCCCAGTGTAGAAAATGCACTTGCTTTTTGTGGTCTTTGCAGAGACGGTCTCCTTTCGAGCAGCTGCCAATGGTAAGCTCCTGTCCCTCAGTTAGACCTACTACTACTAAGGACACACAGCACTCACCAGATGTGTTAAGTGAACTCTTCATGCAGGGAAAATAATCTTGAGCATTTTATGTTTTATATAACAAATCTATTTCTGTGTTTCACTTCTTCTTTCTCCACATTTTTTTTTCTTTCTTCTGGTAACATAGTTCAAGCAAGGAGGAATGTACCAGAATGGGTCCGTTGTTGTGCACCACCAACAGAATAGATCATTACCTTCCACTTGTTTTAAAACTCTGGAAGAATGTGTGTTCCGTAATTGCCGTAACAAGCTGAGAGAATGATATAGACAATAGAGATTGTTTCCGGCCAGCTAATTCAGTTTGCTGCAGTCAGTGCGGAATTGAGGGCTGTCACTGGGAACAAAAATCCTGACTGTCCCATGTCTTGGAAATCATTGAGACACAATAGACACAGGCATCTCAGGTTGTTTCTGGTCATTTTACGCAGTGATAGTGTGCTGTAAAAATAGAGCAATATACTTGAAATCTCAGGTTTTGTGTTATTCTAGTTGAGGATTACTGATTTCCAGCAGGCCCATGCAGGCCAAAAATAAAGTAATCTGTGAAAAGGACTGTTCAACTGGGGTATGGCATGATATTACCTGGGTTTCTTATGTGGTTGCATAATTCGTTTTTGTTCTCATGCATATTTTGTCCTTGTTCATGTGAACATTTTTTCTTAATTGGAATATGCAGAGCTGTAGGGAGAGGCATCTTGCCCTGTAATCCACCCCCTCCTGTAGCAACTTAAAACATAATACAGAGCACACCTCTCCATGACTGGGGAGAATTGTTTTTTAAGGAAATGCCTGACTCAAACTGTGGGCTTACCTCCGGTGCAAAGATTTTTTCGAAATCACTTAGTGAAATCTGAAAGCTGCAATCACCAGTGAATTCTTCAGTGAAACGGACTGAGTCAGCAGCAGCACCGCATCTGCTGCTTGGCTGAGTGCATGGAGGTGTATTGTCTGGGGAAGGTCAGCACATGATTCATCAGCATCTGCATGCACTTTGCTTCATCTCTTTTATTATAAGGGTGGAAGACTGAGGCCAGGGGATGAGACTCCTAGCTTCAGCAGCCTACCAGCTGATCAAAGATATCTTTCCTTGTTTAAAGCAGCCTTCTGTTTGTTTCTGGTTTTGTTTTCCAGTGATGGGTCCTGCTGGAAAGAGCTTTCTGATGGCATGGCTGTGAGTGAAACCTGCACAATATGTTCAGTGTCGAGGACCTCCTGATTTCTCATGGATACAAATTGTCAAAAAATCCCCCTGTTTCGTATGAGAACAGATATGATGGATACCAGCGTGAAATCGTGGCGAATAGATCTGCTCAGAGAACGCTGAACGGATTTGAGGCAGAATCGAGAGTAGGGGCATACAGCAAGAAACCTCTGGTGAAAACGAACTCGAGCAGCACTGAAAGTAGCCATGGGAGCCAAGGAAGGCAAGCAGGTCCTGGTTACCACCATGACTTTCAGGGTTTGTCCACTTTTCATACTTCAGAAGGGGGGTAAGTTTCAGCATCATGCCATGGCTTTGCTTTCTCTTCCTTTTGGTCCTGACAGATAACTAAGCATGACCCTAACCCTTGACACCATCTTCCTGTGATCCTTTCCTGCTCCCATACTAGTGACCATTTCCATGCACTGGAGATCCATGCGAAGCAGCGGCACATCCATTCACCTTCTACTAGAGCGAGGCCTTTGAGAATATTGGGATGATGGGAAGTGGCCAACTGTGGGAAAATTTCATTTACTAATATGGTCTGTATCTGAAAGGCCTTTCTGATGGGCTTACAAAAGCTTAGTCCAAGTACAGTTAAAAAAAAGGGGCGAAAGCTCTTCCTTTTCTTCAGTTTTAAAAAAGCTGAGCGCAGCTTATTCTGCCTCGTAGACGCCCTGGGTTTTGCTGTGGATTCAGCGTGTGCAGCTCTCGGTGTTCCTACATGCACCAACGACTTTCTTGGTTGTTTAAGGCCCCTCTCATGGAGTAAATCTGAGAAGGTGCCTGTGCATTTCTTTTTAAAACAGCTCCAAACCAGTGGAAGCTCTTGTCGTCACTCCATAAAACGTGCTTGTACAACGGCGGCTCGCTGAACACGGCGTACGTGCGCGCTGGGGCTGGGGCAGGCTGGGCAGGAAGAGCTGTGTGTACACGCCGCGGCTCGGCCATTGTTCTGTGGCTATTTGAGTGCTGCAGATGAGGAGAGGAAAGGGGCTCGAGCAGGACTGGAATCCAGCCCAAGCATGACGATGGTTTATGAGGAAAAGCCCCTTCCTCCTGCCGAACGGGCTTGAAACTGAAAGCAGGGCAAAACACTGTCACCTTGGGAGCCTGTCCTCTTATGAAGGCCTTTGGTGACACGTGGCGAAGGCACGTGTCCCCTGACTGCTGGCCTCGTCCGCTCTTTCCCATCATATCTCTTTCCCTTGTGAGCCTGCTTGCCTGCAGCAGGAATGGCTCCTGGCTGCCAGCTAGGATAACAGGCAGCGAGAGACGGAAAGCAGTCCCGGGGCAGCCACGGTGAAGGTCCACAGGTGGAACTATTCCTTCTGGAGAAGGAAGGGGACGACATAGGTTTAAAGGTCTTTAAATAAGAAGGATCCTTCATGGTGTGTTTTGGGTGAAGTAAACTGGACAACAATAAAGTGAGAAGTGATGCTGAAAAAGGATGAAAGGGAAAAAGGTTTTGAAGCAGCAGAAGAGAGCGTGCAAGAGAGGGTGTCAAAGAAGGTGACAGTTGGCCTTGGAGCAGAGTTTACAGTGTGGAGAAAAACTGGTGTAAGAAGATAGGGCTGTGCAAGGCCGGAGGTGACCGCAGTGCTGCTGCTCCGCTCCCCGTGTGGCAGAGCCTGCGTGGGGGCCTGGCGGCATGGGGGGCTGCTGCCACCCTGCCTCCGCTCCACCGGGGCTGTCTGGGCAGGCTCATGCCGCTGCCCATGGCTCGGACATGGCAGAGGCATCTGTGACTGCTGGTGTAGGCTACATACAAACTAATGCTCTCTAGTGGTTCAAATGTCTCTTTCTAACAGCTCAAAATGCAAGTGGTGAAACCTGTCAGTCTATAGCGTAGTTAAATATTATATCCTGGTTTTAAAAAGTGGCTTTTCCCCATAAAGTATGAAATGTGGCCCTGGAAATGGTTTTGTCGCACTTTCACAAAAATATAAATCTTTTCTTACTATTATTGTTACACCAAGCTCTGTTTCTCCGTGAGCCTATTGGGAACTCTTACAAGGCACTAGGAGCTGTGAAGAAGGGAGAGCCGTTGTATCAGCCGCCCCTTTCTTGCCCACCCTGGGTGTGCAGCGTGCCTCCGGTGCAGAGCCGCCGCTGTCCCACTGTCCTGTGGGTGCCGGCGGGAGGAGCGAGCTCTCTGGGACAGACGCGGGACAGCCGTCTGCAGCTTCTGTGTTTCGGCTGCCGAGCTCCAAGGTGACAGTCTCCCTCCAGACCCACTCCCCTGCCCTGGGATGGGGCTGCCATGCAAGTGTGAGCTGTTTTAAAACTGAAAGATTTTTGTGATGGCCCACTTTGGGGTGTTTTGGCCTGTTGCGGTGGGCCATAGTGAAATCCACCCAGGATTTTGATCTCACTGTCTGGTTTCGGCGCCGTCATAAGTAATAGGTTCCTGGTTCTCAGGCCGGGAGAGAACTGCACACTGCAGAGACCTGGGGACCATTTAGGCCTGAAGAGGGGACAGCCACCCAGCAAGGTCCAGCATGAAGAAACTGCTCTTTGAGTATTGCAGCTTTCCTGCAGCCATCTCCTGCCACTGCTGATCAGTCCTTGCTGAGGAGAAGGAGGAGGAGGAGGAGAGAGGCTTCATAGCAACTGCATGTGGGCACATCACACCACCCGCCGCTGCTGCTTGACGCCCCGGCAGGGTGAGGAAGCAATGTTTTGCTCCATCCCGTTGCTCTTCAGGCAAAGCATGGGGGAGCAGATTGTGGGAGGGCTGTCCTGGTTGTCCTTGCTTAACTGAGCATCAGGAGGCCACACAGTAAAGGTTTGGAAGAGGAGGCGACGCAAAGAAAATGGGAAAGCTGACCCTATGGGTAGAGATAGGAGGGTTCACAGATGAACTGCCTCCTGCTTCTCTTCTGAGTGGAGAGAAGAGGTACTTTGCTTAGCTATTTGTGTGGGAGGATCTATGTTGGTAGTAGCTAGCAAATTTAGAGATAAATAGATAGCACCATTAATGAGATGAGCTGCTGGAAAAATTAGAAAAGTGTGCTGGTGTTTCCCAGTGTTGAGTCTTGGAAAAGTGTATGTGAGGGTAGGATCTCAAAATAGAACAGAAGCTGCCAATGTCCAGAACAGCCCTCTGAAAATTTTTCCCCCTTGCTGACAAATCCTGGCAATTTATTAACAGTGCCTCCTTCTTGGGCACAAAGTCTGTCCTGGTGCCTGTGGCTCACCCACTCTGGGCTACTGGGTGCCTAACACCTACCACCTGCATGCTGGCAGCCAGAAACAAGGGCAGGAGCTGCCATGGTATTTCTAGATAGCCCTGCAGTGGCCTCATTCTGCAAGGTTTTGACTTCATTGCCTTTGTCATACTCCTTCACTGCTAGCCCCATTCTGTGGGTTGTGCAAGGTCCTGTTGGTCCAGCGTTGCCCTGAGGGAACTGGGCAGCTTCAAGCCATTGCTCTGAGAGCAGCAGCTCAGTGAAATGCAGTCATGCAGCTGGTGTAGGGTGGAGCGATGGCCTTGTTTCTTGCAAAGGCCTAAAATTCATAGAAAGCTAGCCATAGTTTGTTTTTTTTTTTTTTAAATGGTTTTCATTGAATTAATTTTAGATAGAATCAATTCAAAACACTTTATGGCAGCAAATGTGAAATTTGTTAGAAGCAAGCCTGTTAGAAAAGAGTTCATAATGTTAAAATCTACCTCCTTGGTCCCATGGGACTGCTCCGTCCTTGAAACCCCTCCCAGCTGTGAAGCACTGCAAACCGCTGTATCCAGGTGTGCGTTTCTTTGTGCATCAGTACCGCTGCACCACAGAGTGAGACAGAATTGCATAGTGGCACGGTCAGAGATGAGCTGCTGCTACGAGGGACTGTGCGGTCTCTTCATTGATAATATGTCATGGACATAGAGACTGCAGCATGATGGGCATTTGCCATCCAGAGATGCAGCATTGCTGAGGCTGTAGCGGAGCATCCCCTTCCCAGTGCACAGCACAGGACCATCCCCTCCAGAGGCTTGCGGGGCCCAGGAAACAGGCTGTCTGCGTAACCACCACTAGCATCTGAAGCTAGAAGCTGGAGAGACTGATATTCTCTACCTTGTGAATAGATAATAGAAAAGGTCAGGTTTAAAATTCTCTAAATACCTCCTTCTAAATGTCTTTTCTATGTTCACATTGCAATGGTGACGCAGTACAGGTCACAGTGGTTTGTGTCATGCTGAGAAATTTGTTACTCACCTAGTTATTAATATTTTAATCTTTAAAAATAAATTTAATCTTTTGAACAGCTTTTAATAAATGGAGGAACATCCTTTCTGTAACTGGAGCTGTTATATCTTAGGGCTAATTTACTTTACTTACTGTCTGAGCTTCGGTTTTGGTTTTTTTTAAAAAGCAAACTCAACAAAACTCTTCTGTTTTAGTTGTTTCCTAGGAAAGAGTCGGGTAACGCTTCCTTCCCTACTCCTCATTTCCTATTAAATCCTTTCCATTCCTGTGCTTTTAGCTGCAATTGTTGCAAATCTCAGTGTTATTGTCCACCATACCTCCTTCCCCCAATGTTTTTATGTTTGGGTGGATGAGAATTTGGGTTTACTTTGGATTTTTTTTAATGGTGAATTAAGCTTTGCAACAACATCTCTGGAAATTTAAAGATCAAGACTTTTAGATGCTTTTCTAAAAGACATGCTACCGCTGAAGCAGGAATCATTTCGGCGAAGTCTGATGGCCTGTGTTGAGCTAGATGTCAAACTAAATAATCGTAACGGTCTCTGCTGATCTTGGAATCTATGACTCTGTACTTCCTGCAATTTCTGTAGACCCTTTTACGATGATGGTTAAAATCAAACAGAAAGAACAATCTGTCCATTCCCTCCTCACTGTTGCTGGACTCTTGTTTCTCACCTCGTTTTGTAAACGCAGGTACAGATGGTGCCATAGCAGCATGGGGATGAGATGAAAAGGTAGTTTTGACAATCTCAGGAGAAGGCAGCATTTGTTCAGCTGCATGTTTCCACATGCAGAGAGGCATGGAAATGTTCGTTGTTACAGCAATCAACTTTCCAATACAGGAGGTGTCCTGGTATATCTCACTGATTAATGAAGACGTCTGTTACTTCCTGGGGTTCAGCGATCAAACTGTACTTGGTGCTTCAGAGGCAGAACATTTTGTCCAGATGTTAAGTCTTGATCCATTTGAATTAATATGAACAAGATGCTCCTTGTCCCGGTTTGGTTTTTAAACTTTTATAGTCATAGGATGAAGTTAACATACATACAAGAAAATTGCTGTGCATCTGGATTGCTTAGTTTTCATTCTGAATTTTGAATTGTATTATGTTTTCACAAACTGCTACTTGAATCGATCGTTGTTTTTAGTAAAAAAGAGCTAGATTACACTCTTCATATACCTTGAGGTGGAGGGAAGAGAAAGAAATTCTTGGGTTCTATCTACTTACTTGTCCTATTTCTGTCAATTTTGATTTTTCTTTCCAGTCTTATGCTGGTGGCAGCTACATAATGTAAAGGCAGTTATATTGTTGGACACTTTCGGTACAAGAATAGCAGAACACAGTTCAAGTAGATTAATTATTTGTATAGAAAGGTACCAATTTTGTTCAGCAGTAATATATTAAATAGTTTACAATCTGTTCAGGGCACACAAAGAACTTATTCTATTCGTGTAAATCTATGTTCTGAATTTTTAATCCGCAGTAAAATGTCTAATGTATTTCATATTTCAGTAATAGATTGCTGGAGTTAATTCCTCTTTTATTTAACAGTGTTCTACTTCATTTGAGGTATTTTAGATTTCAAACACTGGTTCCGTCTTATTCAGAACTGTGCTGATACCTCACCATTGTTGTGGCAGGTATCATTTCATCCAAAGCACTTTGAAGAAATTCGTTCCCTTTGAAAGATGAACAGAAATCAACACTGGAAATGACATGTTTTATTTCAGCTCTTGTACTAGGATGTAAATCATGCCTCTCATAGAATATATCTTATGAAATAGCCCCCTACATGTTCTCCTTACTTCTGCTTTTTAGCTTTGGATTCCTATTAAACTTGCGTACCACGGTAGTCCACTTGACGTCTATAGATCTTGATGTAGCAAAGTGCAGGAATAAGTCCAACACAACCTTTCTGGGTTTCTGGTGTCCCCTGAGGAGGGCTGTGCATGTTTGTACAGCACGTAACTGTGTGCATTCATTTCTCTTAACAGCTTTGCATAGCTAACAACATGCCAGCAGAGCATCAGTCCCTTACTTTGCTCATGTTAATGACTGACTTTTAAATCCTCTCATTAAAATCATAAAGTCATCTAGTTGCGAATAGATTACATAAGCCCCATTGGCGTAACTCAACATTTGACCTCTTAACAGTCTTACCCACAAGGGAAAGAAAGGGCATCTGTGCAAACTGCCTGTGACACTGTGTTTCTCTTTCAGGGTTTATGACAGGCCTCAATTAGCATGGTCTTCCCAGCCCAAGACTGACAAAGACCTTGCCTACTGGAGAAGACGAGGACAGGACTTCAGTGTGCTCCTGGGCTATTCCCAGAAAGGCGGTGTGGAAATGAAAGGCTTGGCTGCAGCTCCAGGGGCTCCCCGGCACCCCAAGGAGGGTCAGCTGAAGGTGGGGACAGGCACAGGGTACGTCAGAAGAAGCGGCTTGCAGGAGAGCTGTGAAGTGCCCGGTGACTGCAAATGGCAAAGTCTGGGAATGGAAAGCTGGAACCAGCCAAAAAAGGTGGGGAGGCAAATGTCTGAGGGTGACAGGGAGAAGCTACTTCAAGAGCTGTATTCACTGACCCTGGGAGACAACGTACTGAGCACCCGCAACAAGGGGAAATCGCAGTCGTTGCCGAGGGTCCTTTCACCGGAGAGCATGAGGTGTGTGGAAATTCCCTCCCTGAGCAACAGCAACAACTCGCTCTGCGTAAATAAAGCCCCCTCCTATCCCCCAAACAGGCTGAGTGTGGAACCAGCCAAGCACCACGAAACGGGAGGCCATTTTCTTCCCCTGGTGAAACCCAAGTACGGGAGACCTCTTAAGCCTCCATCCTATGAACTGCAGCGGCAGACCAGGGCACCTGCAGAAACCATGGGTTTTCAGGACCACTACCAGAAAGACGAACCCATCTCCTACCTAGCCAAAGTTAATGAGCCAAGGCAAGATGCTTGCATTCCAGACTCTGGTTTGGAGCCCCCAGTCTACGTACCTCCTCCATCTTACAAATCCCCACCTCACCAAACCGTGACCCCGCATCCCCTCAACGAAGTGCCTAACAACGACACGTACGCCAGCAGCGATCAACAGGGTCCTGCAGAGCGGGTTGTCCCCTGCCAACGATCAGCCATGAATACTTTTGAAGCAGGGGTGGACCTTTGCAAAGACAACCATCTTCCTCATGGGAAGCAAAGCTATGCAAGGCGCCCCGCTGACTACCTGCGTTCTGTTCAGTATATTCCCTTTGATGATCCTCGGATACGACATATTAAAATTGCACCACCAGAAGGTCTGCAGGACAACGCTAAATACACTGAAAATGTGTGTAGTCTCAGTTCTGGTGCTTTGCAAGAGAGAGATCTTGAAATACAGTACAACAGTGCCTTTTTGGATGCATCAAATTTGTCCAATTCTGCAAAGGGAGAAAGAACTTCCGACGGCTCCACCCATAGCAACAGATGGTTGGCACCATCCATCCGAGATCAGGAAAATTGTGCCTTGCCGGACCAAAGAGACAGTTGTAGAACAACTAATCACAGCCCCCTTAACGAAGCCAGCGCGGAGTACACAAAAGGCAAAATTTCTGTAAGAAATTCACATCTGGACAGCACCTGTGAGACTGTTACAAAAGTGAAAAAGTTTGAACCTGGAACCGGGATGCAGAGTAGAAAGAGTTCAAAGAAAAAAATGAATGAAACTATATTTTGTTTGGTCTCTATCCCAGTTAAATCAGAATCCAATCTGCCAGATACAGATAGGAACAACAACATAACCCAGAGCCCTGATAAGAATGGGTTTGATAACAATGGGGCTTTGCAAGAACAAAGTCTCTTAAGTATGTCTTCAACAGACTTGGAGTTACAAGCGCTTACAGGAAGCATGACCAATAAAAACGAGTTACAAAAACAAGAGCTGTGGAGACCAGAAGAGTTCAAACAAATGAATGACCTCAGATTTATTCCGCCTGCAAAACACAGAGAGCTCAAATACTCTGGCTCCTGGCCAGGTGATCAGTACAAAGACCAGCAGACACAGACTAGTTTCACCGAAGAACCTAAAAGCCTGCAGTTTTTCCATGGTACAAAGCCTGAGCAGCACAATAGTAACAAACTGCTGTCTCCAAAGCTCCCAGGATGTACAGCATCCATGATAGGGTCAAAACACACAGAATTACCTTCTGACGAGAGAAGCTGCGGACAGAGCGCTTACGGCATGAAGGGTCAGATGTACCTCAGCCAGTCTAGCAACAGTGCGTTTTCCAGGACCACCACCTCGGTCCTTCAGGCCCCCTCCCCAAAAGGCCACCAGAGCCAGCCTGTGCCTGCCCAGGAGAGGGAAACTGGCCTTCTATCCAGGGGAGATGTAGTTAAGGGAGAAGCAGGCGCTCCCTGCAACAGTAAAGAGCTGTTTGGGCAGTTCCTGTTGAAGCCCGTAAGTCGCCGTCCCTGGGATGTAATAAGTGAGCTAGAAAGTTTTAACAAGGAGTTGCAAGGGCAGGAGGAGAGCACGAGTAGTGAAGAAGATTTGGAAAGTGCTGCGGCTTCTCTGCAGGCCGGTGCCCTTACACAGAGGAGGATGTCCAGAAATGAGAACTCGAACCAGGAGCCAAAACACAGTGGGAAATCGGAGACGGCTGTGCCAGAGGTGCCTGTATTCAAGTCAGGAAGAGTTAAAAGTAAGTCTGAAAGTTGGAGCGTGGGGATGGAGTATGGTGACGAGCCAGGCTGCGTTGGCTCTCAAGGCTCCCTGCAGCCAGGAGGGAGCAGTGAAGGAGTCGGGCCAGCAGATGGAAGTCTGATAACAGAAATGAGGACGGGGGAAGCCAAGAGCAGAACAAGCAAGCAGCCAGTTCTTGTGGTCCCTCTCAAGAGAGTTTTGTCCAGTAGCTCAAGCAGTTCGTGTCACAGTAATCCTTTCAATAACCCTGTCCTGCAGGAGATAAGCAAAGACCAAAATTACCTGGACTTTGTTAAACTGAGCAAAGGTGCAACTCCCACAAATGATACGGTATTAGAGAGAGGCTCGGTAGTACGCTTGTCACTAACGAAGAGGAGCCAAGGGCGCTCTGAGCCAGACTTGAGAGCAGTGGGACTTGATGTAGCCCCAGGACCTGGTGCTGACAATTCTGATCACCCCTCAAATGCAAATGCAGTGGAAATCCCTGTGAATGAGTCATTGCAGGCAAGAGCTGCAAGAATTTTAGGCATAGATATAGCAGTGGAGTCTCTCCTTCCGGATGACTGCGTTGGGCCCCACCCAGGTACTAGCCCTGCAAACGGTGCCCAGGACTTTGAGCCATCAGTGGGAACAACAGTAAGTGACAAAGAAGGAAAAAAAGAAGGTTCTTACGAAGGCAGACGAAAGTGTGGCTGGACAGAGAGCTCTCTCTTTGTCAGAGCAGGAGGCCGATCTTTATACCCTGAGCAACGCCAGGCCATTCACCAGGAAGCCAGCACTAAAACACCAGTAACGGAGCAAGTTCTTGAACAACGGGTAAGTCCCAGCCAAGGTGAGCACCAAAACTTGGTTTGCAAGTCAGCTGTGCATCAGCATTCAGAAAAGAGAGTGAGAAGCACCTCGAAAGTGATAGAGACGCTCCAAGGCAAGCTTGCTTCTCCACCAAGCCGGACTGCCATGGATCGCTTAGTACGAATGAAAGAAGTTGACTCTGTGTCCCGGATGAGACGTCTGAGCATTAAGAGCGCAGACTCGGGAGAGGAGGTGGATGAGGAGAAGCTGTCAAGGGTACAAGAGGAGAGAGGAAGCAAACTGGCAAGCTCAGGGGCTGTTTCCAAGCGTGTTATCTCTCTCAGTGAAAACAGATATTTAGGCGGAACGGACAAGAAAAGTTCGACAGAGAATTTTCTTTAGGTAAGACCCTATTACGGGAGAACCAAATGTGTGCCGTTTCCTTATGTAATGGGCATGATGGGTTTGCATATGCCCACACAACGCTGCTCAAATAGTAACAGACTGTAGGTGGTACTACCCCCATCTGGTTGCCACCCCCTTTCCTCTCCTTGTGGAAGAGATAACATGAATGTTCTCTGATCCCATTTTAGGAAAAGTTACTGTAAAACTCACTTGTGATACTGAAACTCATTGACAGAGACTGGAGCGCTCCGTGAGGTCTTAGATCTAAGTGTTTCAGGGAACGACCAGCTTCAAACAGCAGAGTTCAAAGATAGTCACTCTAGTGCCAGTGTTTGGGAACACATGGTGATTTAATCATAGCCTCTCCTTGAACGCCCATTTTTTCCTTCTCTAATACTTAAGTAGACACATACTATATCATACTTCAGAAGAAACTAAAAATAAAAATGCGATGTTCTCTTGTGAAGCCTCTGGGAAATGGCTGCACCGAGGAGCCTGGAAAATTCTCTCTCTCTCTCATGAATATTTTCCAGATCAGATATTGAGAATAACTGTTATTCCCAGGTCAAACGGAAAGTTTACTTTTTCAGTGAACACCTTTTTTTGTTTGTTTTTTGGTATTCCTCATCTCTCAAAAGCGTATGAACTTGTGTAGTCCATATGTATCCCCAAAGTAACATGAGCTGTTCTCTCTCTGAAACAGTTTTCATATGGCATTGTGTTGAACAACTGAAAATCTGTAGTTGCCATAGATCTGTGTAAAGAGATGAATCTCCCAGGCCACCTGTCTCGTCCATTAAATTAATTGGAATGAGCAAATGTATGGTGTGAAAGTTGTTAAATTAATATTAATATCCTCCATTTTTCCATCCTGTCTATAACAGCTGACACTCTACCTTGAAATCTGCACAGGTTATTCATTAAACCTCATCGATACAATCCTGTTCACACTTTTCCAGTACAGAGGGACTGAAATCAGATGGAGCATACTTTAAAGTCGATTTATGTATTTCCATCTGAAGAGAAATATTTGTATGAGTTCTAAGTACTGACTGCTGCAGTCTTGCAGCCTTTCCCTTCATGTCTTTTTCTGTATCCCACAGTTTTATGTCTCTTTCTGCTCTGAACTGTATTTCTCTAGACCAGATTTTCCAAACAGGCTAATTCGGCTCTCTCGTACCCACCAGGTCTAGTACGCCCCACATGCATTTCAGACGCTTTCCTCCCTTGGGGTTTCTGCTGGAGTGAAGAAAATAACTGTTGTGGTGACTTTAGGGATGTATCAAAACAGATTGTGTGTGTTTTATTGGAGAGTTATTCTGCAGTAAATTAGGTCTAGATTTATCCCTCTTGCTGACAATGCCAGGCTTGTATTCTGCAGTGTGTTCCCAGTGCAGCAGTTCCCTCGCAGACGTAACAGCCCTCCCCACGTCGGGATAGCGGGGATGTCCCTTCCTGCCGCACACATCCAGTACCGCAGGGTAACACGCGCTTACATGGGGCGGGCAGGCGTCTCCTCCACTGGCTTCTTTCCATCCAAAGAGACCCTGATTTGTTGATGGCCACAGATCTTCACCTTACCTTAACAGGGCAAGACTGAAGATTCATGTTTGTAGAAAGGCCTGATGTTGTGTTTTCCTCTGTTAACTCTCACTCCAACTTCCAGACTAGTTCACTGGTACTGTTGAAAGTCAAAGTGAGAATTAATCCTGGAAAACCATTGTATTTGTTGTTTTTAAAGAGTAAATATTGCTAAAGGCTATTCTGTTTGGAGCCCCTTGCAGAACCCAGCTTTCACACCTACAGTGCAGCTTGGCATACGGACAGTCATTTCAGAGTAAAAGAGCTCTGCTGAAACTCAGTGCAAGAAGCTCATCTTACTATGCAAATACTGCCAGGAGAACATCATCTCCAAATGTTCCCAAACGCACTGGATGGCTTTTCTCCTTTGCTGTTTGAAGGCTGCTTCCACGAGGCTGCTGACCAGGCTTAGTTTCTGTAGAGCGCATTTCGAATGAGCTTAACCAAATGTTGAATGAACATTTCTGTATCAGTGCTACAACTCCCGTGTTTGTCCTGCCAGGAGTGTGACATAGCCTGGCAGTCTGGCCTTTTTATGTTCTGGGTTTAGGTGCTGAAGGTGTGGGTAAACTTTTGAGGAATCAACTGAGCCACGCAGAGGCTCCATGTCTTGTGGCCTGATTTTCTCCCCACCCCTCTCCCCAAAACTGTGAGCACCTACAGTTTTGTTTGTGGGGAGTTCTGTTAGTGTGACTATGTCTGGCCTTAGGAAAATCAGGTTTCTGAAATGTGAATCCATTTTTATTTTTAGGTCAGCCTCACACAGAGCACTTCAGAATTTTTGTACGTTCTAGCAGTTTAGATGGCAAAATATTTACAATTGAAAAATGTTAATGCTTTAGAGGCATCTTCCCACACCATCAGTGCAGTAAGCTTAGAAAGATGCGGCGTTATCCTGGAATGCACTAGCCCTTAAAAACCTTTTTCCTCTTGACCTTTTTGCATTCCTGTGGTGTCTGTTCTTGAAGTTTGGAAATATCAGAAGAGGCTTAATAGTGATAAATGGTTCTGAAAACATAGGTATTGCTGGCACAGACTTCTTTCTTGGCTGACCTAGCAATTTGAGGAGAGTAGGCAAGAGAAGCGGTAAAGGATCCTGCACCAGGAATCCACCCACTGGGGCCAGATCCAGAAGTTCTTTCTTAGCTAGTCCCTCCTTGATGCGAGTCTGGATGCTGCAGATGGACGCACAGGAGTAAAAGTTTCCCTCTGAGGATCTTTTTGCTTGTTTGAATGAAGACATTCACTCACATCAATATGAAAGTCCTGGGGGCGAACGTTTTACTCCAAAGTGTGATATTTATGTGTGCAACTGTGTTCATGCTCAACTGTTTAAATGCGAGTGCTGTGGGAGTACAGCCTACGTGAGGGACGTTTGAGGTTAGCATAGATACCCGGGTTGCATAAGAGCAGCAAGTAGCACGTGGTAGCCCAGGCTGCAGTGTCGGTTCGTCCAGGCCCCTGTGTGCCTGTAGACTCCTCCGTAGGTAGTCCTGGTTCCGCCACGCCATGACGGTGCATCCCAAGGAGCCTAGGGTAAGTCAGACGTGTGCATGATGGCACAGGGCAGGCAGATCTCACGAGGCAAAGCCCTTTCATTGCAATCCTACCCCAGAGTCACAAAGGTGAAGGAAAAGGCTCGTATCTGCTTACTTCATGGCCAATGTTGGGATAAATCCAATAAAAAGATCTGATAGAAGAGTGCCCTTGGGGATTCAGGGAAAGGAGGAGTGTGGTCTGTCCTGTGAACTGACAAGAGGCAGGCTGAAAATGAAGAACAATGTTAGTAAGCCAATGCAGTGCTGTTATGAATAATGTTCAAAAAGTGAGCTGCAGTTTTGCAGGCTGAAGCGAGACAGTCTGGCCATGGTGATGCAACACAGCCGTGCTTTCCTGTATTCTTTTGAATGAATGTGAAACCAAGGATTTGCAATCAAATGAAAAGACCCTGATGACTGGATGGAATCATCATTTCTTCAGCCAGCCTTAAACACCCTGCTAGGATGTTTAAAGCGTTTACTTGTCCTTACTGTTCAATATATAAGGGGGAGGCAAATCTTATGTCTTTCTTTCCCTGTCAAAGCATCTGAAAACTGGAAGTGATCACTTAGCATTCAGTGTGCTTGTTCCTACCTACCCAAGGCTTCCCACATTCTATCTCCATGCATTTGATCCAAGTTGTTCCCAAATTACAGTGGTGTAAATACAGAATTTAGATCAGGAATGTAGTGTGCATCTTTAAAGCTGTAAGTCCAGTATTAGCTTCTTTTTTTAATAACAACTAGGGAAAAGATGTCTCATTTCTGCAGCTAGTGATGTTGAATAGATTTCACAATACATTATTAATAGTGTTTTCTTGTTTTTTTTCAGATACATATGACCCCACCAAAGTTGAAAAGGTGTGAGGTGAATGAAGAAGAGAATAGAGAGATTTCTGCTCTATTAAGAATGTTTCACTGATTTTTTTTCTGGGTGCTTTTTGGTGTTTTTTTTTTTTTTTTTATGCTTGGAAATTGCCTCCATTTGTGGTGTTCATGGCATACTGATAATGCCTTTACCACTGCCACTAGGAGTTAGCTATTTGTATCCGAAACTATTGCGGAGACCACAGAAAAATCTGATTTCTACATTGAAACCATCGGGCTTTGTAGCGTTAAGACTTAATACCTACTGTTGGTGAAGAGTTTTTAGCTGAACTCTGTTTCAGTCTTCAGTGGGGATGATGAAATGCATGAAGTGAGGCTTTTGAGCTTTCTCTTTGGTGTAAATGTAAATGTGGGAGATTAGTAAAATGATTTTTAAAAGAATGTGAATTTATAAGCTAAACTTCTAAGTATCTACAGTCTAAACTTTGTTTAACTCAAGGGATTTTTGGCCATAAGTAGAAAGTGCTGCTGCACTACATGGGGGCAGGAATGCGAGAGAATGGTAGCGAAGACTGATTGTGAAATTATTTTTGACTTCCAGAGTTTGAATTTGCTCGGATTAAATACTTACTTGCCACCTAGAGAGAAGAAAAGCAAAAACCCCAAAGCTTCTAAAAGATGGAAGACTTTTGTAGTACAGTGTACAGAACGTGTAATTATAGTAGCTGGCAACTAGTGTTTCAAACCAATGCAAAGTATACCACTGGCTGTTTTGCACTCAGTATTACCTATTTTTGTTTTGCTGTTTAGAAGTTCTTTATATGAAAGAATATTAGCTGGTTTAAAATAGCCCATTTTAACAAAGTAACTATATTTCTTTTTACAGAATACTATCTATTTTTCTACGATGTAAACAATTGCTAACAAGTGGCAAGTATAAAGAAGTATTATTATTATTATTATTATATTTTAAGAAGACTTATCCCTCTGAGTGAAGGTGCCCCAAGCAGATTTCCTGTGTGTATCTTAATGCACACTGCATATTGCCACATACTCAGCAGTGCTACCTTATTTTGTTCTGAAAAGAGCCATGTATGTATGTATGTATGTATGTACTACAGGGTTAATTTCTACTTTTCCCTGCTCAACCCTTGGATTGTTCTTCTTGGAGCCGCTTTCTGAAACACAGCTGAGAACCGTCCAGGCTGGTGTTGCTGCCATTACATTCCAGTGACGGTGATTACCAAAAAGTGGGATTGAATCTTTGTCCCAGTATCTCTGAGAGGCTCAGATAAAATACCTGGTTTCTTTCTTTTACTTTGTTCCTTTCTAAAGATTATGGGTTTGGGTTAGGCCAGTGTATAAAAATAAACAAAACTGGGTTTAATTCCTCCCTGAAGTCAACTGATGTTGCTGGGAGGAGTTCAGGTGTCTTCTTGATGGCATTTAAATACATGGCTTTAAGTATATGTTATCTGCACACACAAATGCATGAATTACAGAGTTTATAATAAAGCCTATGCATTCTGCTCTTTGATACTGAATTAGCCTGCATAGCGTCTGTGTCTTTAAAGCTTTTATGTCCACTCCTGTGTGGTTTTTGTAAGTACTAACGTTTTTCTGAGGAATTGTTCATGTACTTCACCGGTCTATTCTGCTGGCCTTTTCTGGTTTTTAGCATAATTTTATTTTTTAAAATCTTCTAATTTCTTGAAATATTTTTTCCAAAGTCTGTAATATGGAAAGAACGATGGGGAAAAACACTCATCCTGTGTTTTGGCAGCAAGAATTTCTTGTCTGTAACACATGATTCTGTTACATATGGACTATTTAAAGCTTGTTTGAAAAGAAAATGTGGTGTATAATTTATTTTATTAACTCTTGTGCATGCTGTGTAGCAATACTTGTTCACAACTGTTCCCACCACTCTTACTATATCCACCTTTCTTCATCACCATCTAGACATCTGAGGGCTAGTAAATAGCTACAAAACATGTTTCACCCCCGACCTCTCCCCAGTTCTGCCTATTAAAAAAAACAGTTTTAAGAAGAACTGCTTCAGCTCTCATCATCCCACTTACTAGTAAAGCCAAGATGCTTAGCAATAACTTGAAAGTTTTAAATTTTACAGTTCTCCAGAAATCAAGGATATTGTCCCATATAACCAGTCCTGTTACCTCCAGTTCATGTCTCTGTGGAACAAGAGTTTTCTGTGCATTTTATTTTCTTCTGATGGGGAGGGGGTTAATTAATTCTGCAACATGTCTGTTTCATCAGTCATGTCAAGTAATTACTTTTCCAATGCACATAAACAGCCAAGCTGTTAAAAAAAGAAAAAAAAAAAAAAAGAAAGAGGAAGCAGCAATATTGCAGGGAAGGTTTTATTGGCCAAGAATCATAGAACCATAGAATGGTTTGGGTTGGAAGGGACCTTAAAGATCATCTAGTTCCAACCCCCCTGCCGTGCGCAGGGGCACCTTTCCTTAGATCAGGTTGCTCAAAGCCTCATCCAGCCTGGCCTTGAACACTTCCAGGGACTGGGCAGCCACAACTTCTCTGGGCAACCTGTTCCAGTGCCTCATCACCCTCACAGTGAAGAATTTCATCCTTAGATCTAATTGAAATCTCCCCTCTTTCAGTTTGAAGCCATTGCCCCTTGTCCTGTCACTACACGACCTTGGAAAAAGTCCCTCTCCAGCTTTCCTGTAGGCCCCCTTTAGGTACCGGAAGGCTGCTAGAAGATCTCCCCAGAGCCTTCTCTTCTCCGGGATGAACAGCCTCAACTCTCTCAGCCTGTCTTCATAGGAGAATGAGAAATTAAACCTTAGAAAGTTAGTAAGCTTTGGTTTGGAGTAGTGTGTGACTGACCAGCAGATGAAAGACTAGAATCAGTACTGCTTTAAAAATGGTGAATTCCTCTAAGAATACTCGTGGTTTCATTCTAGCTGGGTTGGATGACAGGTTATCAAAGGGCTTGGTTGGGAAGATACTGGCTTTACGAGCATTCCCAGAAATTCATGCAAAAAACTCGTGCCTGGTTTATACATTTAAAAAAAAATGTTTAATGGGGAGACCTCTCAGGAGATGGATAGCTAAATAGGACCTGCCATCTCCTTGCATGTACCCTGCCAAAATCCAGAATGGATAATCAGCCTGAGGGGTGAGTGACAGGAACAGCACTCGGTGGCAGCGCTGAGGTGCCGGGAAGATACACCACGAACCCAAAGTTTCAGGCTCTCTTCCGTCTGAGAGAGAAAAGCCACCGTGAGCTTCGGGGCTACTGAACCCTCCGAGCTCGGCTTTACTGGCCGCTGCGGACAAGGAAAGGCGAGTCCCTCGGGCGCTGCAGCCGACGGGTGCGGCGGGAGGGGTGCCCGGGCCGGCGGGAGGGGGTACCCGGGGCGGCGGGAGGGGGTACCTGGGGCGGCGGGAGGGGTGCCCGGCGCGGCGGAAGGGGTGCCGGGCCGGCGGGAGGGGGTGCCCGGGCCGGCGGGAGGGCTGCCCGGGGCGGCGGGAGGGGGTACCCAGGGTGGCGGGAGGGTTGCCCGGCGCGGCGGAAGGGGTGCCCGGGGCGGCGGGAGGGGATGCCCGGCGCGGCTGCCCGGCAGCTGCCATGCTTGGGAGGTGAAAGCGCTCCCTCGTGCGGTTCCCCTGAGCACGAACTGGAAGTTTGTTCCCACGAAGAATGGCTGTTCTCAGATCCCACTCCCGCCTCCGTGTTGCGGCGTTTTGAAGTGGCCAGAAGTGCGGTCCGAGAAGAGCTCCTGAGTACGTGCTCCAAACCCACTGCCGCCGCAGCTAAACGGGGTGGTGGGGGAGGCAGAGGAGGGAAGTCCCTTTGATCCCACCACCACTGCTGACTGGAACGTCCGGCCATCTGCCTCCCCCGTCAGCTACTGACACAGGAAACCTTCCTTAGGCATAAGGACGGTTGTCTTTCATACCACAGGTTTTATGGCAGGTTAGTCTTTACCGCAAACTGTCCTTTGTTAAAACCATCGAGTATCCTTGACTCACCTCCTGATGTTGGGAGCAAATAGTCCGTATACTGAAACATCCAAAAACACTTGAAAAACATGAAGGACAGCATGTGCTCAGAGTGGTCAAGAACAGAATTAATCTGTCACCCTTCAAAAATAACCTGTCCCATCAGCTTATTTGCATATAAATATTGGATTCTAGTAAAGTATTTGTTTGTTAATACCATAAATCAATATTAATATCTAGCATCAACATTCTGCTGCCTTTGCCACATGGACAGCCAGCTGAATATTAGTTTTATAGTACTCGACCTTCTCTTTGGGTTAAAATGTTGATACTTTCTTCACTGCCCCTTTTCAAAGGAAAAATTAGTGGAGTGATTGGGACCAAAGTAGAAGTGCAATGTTCTTGCATTTTAAATGGCAGAAGTTCTTGCAAAGTGGGCACTTCTGTCCAGGTTTAAGATCTGATAGAGGCAAGCATATATGAGAATTGAATTTTTACTTGGCAGGAGCCATCAGCTCAAAGAAGAGAGACAAAACACTGTTAAAAGGAATGGAAAGGACTGACAGCTCATCAGCCTTTTGAATGTTTTCTGTAAAGATGTCCATCTGGAGGACATTGATATTTTCTTGCTTGAGGATCAAACGACCCCCTAATTTCCCTCCACTGGCAATAAATAAGCCATGATGCTGCAGTTCTAATTTATTGGTGTAAGATTTGATTATAAGTGGAGTCTACAAAGTTTGAACTTCTTTTCTTCTGCATAATCCTAGTAAAGGATCAAGCTGAAGATTTCATGAGATGACGACTATATCATTGAATTCATTAGAAAAATTGGGAAATTGTGATTTAATTCTTATTCAAACTTGCATGAAAATGTTTGCTGCACCTCCCCTGGGACTAAATGAAAGCTGTTTACGATCAACTCTATTTTTAAACAAAAAAATGTTTCAAACAAAGAAAAAGGGAAATCTTGATATCAATAGCAAAGCCCAAAACCACAATGCTACCTCCCACCCATGCTGAAAAATATGTTTGCAATATGGCTTGAAGAGCTGCACAGCAGGGAGAGGGTGAAGGGAACTTAAATCAGAATTGACCGACACATGGCTGAGATTAGAAATAAAAATGGAATTTCCCAGCCAAGAGAAACCACAATAACATACAGATTGTAAAGTGAAGGAGGAACTTTCCACCCTCAACAGCAGCAGTCTCAGCCTTCTTTGGAGCTCTGGACCAGCAGAGACAATAATCAGAACCATTCCAAAAGCCATTCCTAACCTGGAAGGAAAACAAGGAGATATGCATGCTAGACAGTATATCAGTATCCCTATGTCTTTTTCCTTGTACAAAGCAGATAATTCTCCACATTGACTTTCAAGATACTGTGCCCTGTCTCCAAAACTCATACTATGTCATTGCTATGGTTTTCTGCTCTAACTAGCCCAAAGGCAGATTTAGAGGGATAAAAAGATACGAAATAAGAGTAAACAATTACAATACTATTTATATGATACCAGAAGATGAATGTGTTTTAGGAATTGTCTTTGTACTTTTTTCTGCACAACACAAATTCTGTGTTTCTGGGCTTACGTGTAAACTAGAGGAGTGTTGTTATTCAAGAGGAGACATTCTCCGAACAAAAATTTTGCATGGATACACTCCTCTGTGATGTTGTTGTTGTTGTTATCATGGGGCAAAATGAAGCATGTGCTCTGAAGTTTGCTTTGCCTTCGAGAAAGATAAATGTACTGGTGAAGCGTTAAAAGGCTGCAATGCTCTCTGGGGGACTGCTACTTCAAAACCTGATGTTGTGACTGGCCTGTCACACCATCAGGTACAGAAATTATGTTTACTTGAAAGAATTACTTTCCACATCTGCACTTTCTCAGATCAGCACAGCCTGTAGGTCACTCATTTCCAAGTTGTGTTCTGTTTGTTTGCTACCTTTAGGGTATGTTCTGCCTCTGTGCGAGAGTCGATTCCTCCTTTATTGCCTGGCAACCACCCATCTGCACTGGGTAAACCTACGGTGTCAGAGCATTTTCTACTCCATGGGAGTATTTTCCACTCCCTTTGCACAAGTTGATATGGCACTGGAATAGTTTATTTTGGCTACGTTGCAGTAAAGAATGGCATGCTCTCTATCGGTGCTGATAGGACTTTAAGAAAGCTAAGTTATCAAGTTAATATAAAAACCCCCTTTTTTTCAGGCAAAAGTGTTGGCTGCTTATGGCTAGATGTGCAGCTCTGTCTTTTGTCACTAGTTCACAAGTAGGTTAGACCTTACCGTCATGCTCACGTGTATCGCTGTGTAGAAGCAATGGATTCATCCTGGTACTCCTTACCCGTCACCAGCAAACCTGTGGAATGAAAGACCCAACAGATCTGAGGAGGCCAAAGATGGAAATCATTGTGGCAGTTTTGCTCTCCTTTCTTTCCATCATCCAGCCAATCTGATTTCACTATACCCTCTCCTTCCCCACCTGCTTGAAGTATAAAAATCTCTAGTCCAGCTTAATCCCATCTTCCACCCAACTTGAGTCTAGAGACCAATCTTCCTACTTTTTTCTGCTAGTAGAAGGCAGGCATTCATTTCTTTCCAGTTGCTGATGAGTGGGTTTTTTTTCTTTCTACTCTTCACCCTAGTTTTGGTGCCTGCATCAATGCACACATGTTGTTCGTTACTTTTTCCAGAAGTAGCCATACACATAACAGAACTGGCCCATTTTCTATCAGCTACAACAGGAAGAAGTCCCCAGAGTGCCTAGGGACCAAACTGTCCTGTTACCCCGAGACTTGATGCTTCAAAGCGAGGGGCTGGCCATGTGTTGGGGAACCTACACACACAGCCCAACAGGAAAGGTGAAGGCATGAGGGCAGAGACCTTCCTATGCTTGGTCCCACCCACTCGCACCCACCCTCTCTGCAAAGAGGAGGGCAGCTGCATCAAGCCTGATGCTGGCCCACACCAGCAGGGAGCCATCTCTAGCTTTTGCTCTTGGATGTTACCTGGTCAGCAGTCCCATGACATGCTTCAGGTGGGCAGATGTTCTGCTGTCTGCCACCAGACAAGGATGGGGGCTGGCCAACATAGTCTATGCTCCCTCTAGACAAATCTGTAGGCTCTCAGGCCCACCCTGGCCTGCAAAGCAAGTCAGTGGGAAAATGTAGGGGTGGCAAAGGGTGAGCAGACGCTGCTTAGTCGTCACTCAGAAGGTTTCTTGCTAAGTCAGCCAGAAACCCTCCCAGCTGCAGGACTTCCTGCAGGATAACTAGGGGTTGTTCAGCCTGGAGAAGAGAAGGCTCCAGGGAGAAATTCTAGCACTTTTTCAGTACCTGAAGGGGGCCTACAAGAAAGCTGGAGAGGGACTTTTTCCAAGGGTGTGTAGTGATAGGACAAGGGGCAATGGATTTAGACTGAAAGAGGGGAAATTTAGATTAGATATAAGAAAGAAATTTTTTACAATGAGGGTGATGAGGCACTGGAAGAGGTTGCCTAGAGAATTTGTAGCTGCCCCGTCCCAGGAAGTGTTCAACGCCAGGCTGGATGAGGCTTTGAGCAACCTGATCTAGTGGAAGGAGTCCCTGCCCATGGCAGGGCGGTTGGAACTAGATGATCTTTAAGGTTGCTTCCAACCCAAATCGTTCTATGATTCTATGATTCCCTGCATCCCCTCTCCAGAACGAGCTGGAGAGTCACAAGCTCACTCACCCTTTGCCATACTAGCCCACACATGCCTGACCCTTGGCTAATCATTTAAGACCCTTAGCTCTTATCTTACTTTACACACACCTCATCTTCTTTATCTCTCCCACTGACCTTTTACAGTCCTAGGGCATGTTTGACCTTTTCTGGGTAACAATGGTATGCATGCCCAGGTCCACTAAAAGCTGTATCATCTCTTTCTCTCTGTTTTGCTTTGAATCTTCCCTTTCTTGGGGGAAAGAAACAGCACCCTGGGAATCTCTTTGCACCGATTATGCAGTGAGATGCTAACACCAGCCCAAAGAGGTGTCATACCTCAGAGGGGTGATACAGAAAGGAAGGAAGCCAACTCTTTCCTTTTACCCCTTGGAACAAGAACATTTCTTGTAATGGTACTTGAGATCATGGCAAATGTTTGCCAAAACAATAGGAAAAAAGTCCCTAAATCTCTCTGAGGGGATATGCTACTGCTCTGCAGCAGCGCACTTCAAGGGCTAGCTGTATCGTGCTTTGCCATTGATCTAACAGCCAGTCCCTTGGAAGGGCTGGGTAGATAGATGTTGCCCTAATCGAGGAGCTTCAGCTTCTCCTCTTACTCCTTCCCTACTCCATTTAGCCTGCAGAGTATGTAGACTCACTTTCTGTGGACTGTCCCAGGTACAGCCTTTAGCCTCAGTTTCACTATAGTAGCAACAACAGCCGGTAACCTGGACCCTGCTGAGCAAACAGCGTGGTGACCTCGCCAGCTCGCGTCATTTGAAACGGCAGGGTTATGACATTTTGTGGGCAGAAAGGTTTGTCTTTTGTCCCAATTTCTCATTATTATTGTAGCATGGTGTTTAGAGTATAAAGGAAGTCCTCTGCTCTCCCAGTGGTGGGTCACACTATAAATACGCCAGATGGCACAGGACAAGGAGGGCTGTAAAACTCAGGATGTGGGTCACAGGATAGCTGTCTGCTTTCTGTCTGGGAGAACACGATAATAAGCCCTCAGAAAGAGCTCTGGTAACACCACATGAAAGGAGTACAAACACTGTGGAGGAGATCTTCGGCTGCTGTAAAACGTCACCGCTCTCTTCACTTTGTGATACGCTGCTTTTCTTATTTCCTTCCCTTCTCAGTCGCCTCTTGAGTGCCCGAGGCTGAAAAGCACCCACAAACCTTTTTTCCTTCTGCATTACTTTTCAGCTCCTTCACCCTCTCAGTGCAGACACACCTCCATGTTCCTGCAACACCCTTCTTGCCAGCAGATCTCATCATACGTTTCGGTCACTTCAGCCAAAGGTCTCCTGAAAGATATCAGCACCATGCCAAAAATACAGGACCCTTTCCCCTGCCCCCAAGGATCACAGTCACTGCGGGGAGGTGAGTCAGGACAGTCAAACAGAGGCCACTTGGGCTCCTGGGCCAGAAGATTTCAACAGAAACATTCCTTGTGTAAAAATCATCTTTTATTCCCCTGGAGAAGTTTTTATTCATCAAACTTCATGAATGTTGTCAACTCTTGTAGTAAGGGGATGTTAATGGAGAACATTGTGCCTTTTATTGCTGTGTACTTTGCATTTTTATTGTCAAATGATTGCTTGCTATGGTGTTGGTGTTTTAATAACCCCTGGATAATGTTTTTGATTATAGATTAAAAAAGGATTTGGAGGAAGTGGGAATAATAAAAAAATTGTGGATACATTTCAAACCTTCTGCAATGTTCTTTGAAAACCCTGTTTTTTCCCCACTAAAGTAATTTTTCATTTTTTCAATCCGCTTAAACCTCCAGGTTTCTCCCACTCCCAAGCTTTCATGCCATGACCACCGAAGCCTGGTGTGCGCACAGCTCTATGGAGCAGGATGTCTATTCCAGCTGCAGTTGTCATTCAGCAGTTGGTAGATGTTGGTGTCTACATTTATATCTGCACAGTTTTGTTGACTGCTGAGAAATTATACTGCTTTAACTATGTGAGTGAAACAGTAGAATTTTGTAATATAGGTCCAAATTTCACCAGAGTTGAAAGGTGTAACTCACGCCTCCTAAGGCAAAGGAGATTTATCTCTTTTATTCTCTTTCCCCCTGAGACAGGAACTGCCCTCTACTGCTGAATCAGCAGGATATGCCCTGTGACACAGACTTGAGCTGGCTGAAGAGCTGTTAATGGGTCTGAAAAGCACATCGTACCCCAGCCTCCCTCCACACAGAGTGCGCAGGAGAGGCAGGGAGCCGAGCAAACAGCATGGGATAGGGAAGCAGAGACCCCTGATACACATAGCTGTTATCTGTGATAAACTGCATCCTGTGCCACGCTCCACCTCGCTGCAGCAGGGGAGGCGTTTGAACTCCAAGACCCTTTCTCAGTTCAATCCGTGTCTGATAAACACACAGCAGGCAGCTAGAAATAAAAAGCAGAGTTCGACCCATCCCTAATGACTCAGTTTCTAAGACTTCTGACCAATTTCCTAAAACTCTGCCTCAAGGATTTTTTGTTAGGCAGTGTCCGTACATTTGAACCATATAAATAGTTGCAGGAGTTCATAATAGCTGTGGAGCAGTGAAGCGAAGAGATCGAGCTGAGAAGGGAAACAAAAAACTCAATTACATGCAGGCAGTGCAGTAAAAAAGCCAAGCTCCTTTCTGGAGAGTCACTTGTTTAAAACAGCTGCAGCTGACCTCTGATCTCCGGTCAGCCCACAAACCTCGCTGGAGTGTGGTGGTTGACTTGCATGTCCCTTTTACAAGTGCTTCATAACCACTGCTCTTGCTCTGACAGTTGGATTTGACTGTGCTCTTCAGCGGAAATCCCTGGGAAGGCAGCGGCGGACCTCCTTCCCCAACGTCCTCCTCAAGGACTCTTCACCCTCAAGGTGAAGATGTTGAGGGGTGAAACCCCTCGAGGGTGAAGACATTAACAGACAAAAATCACAGCTGTGAAGTGTGTCTCCCTTAACTTTGGGTGATCTTTGCCAAGCACTTGTTCACTCTTTTGGAGTCCACCACATTTTTGCAGAGCAGAGCACAACAACCGTTCGCGGTCCTTAGTGCCCCGTCAGTCAGCTCACCCTTGCCCCCCCTGTTCGGCCAGCTCAGAGCATCCCTGCAGCTGGACTCACATCTCGCTTCCCCATTTGTCCCTCGCACAGAGCAGCCAAGCGGAGATGAGGGAGCGCTGTGGCCCCTTCCTCACAAGTCCCCTCGGAGACATGGCCCAACGCCACTGCAGCCTCGCAGAGCTCCAGCCACCGCTGCTCCACACAGGGCTGCCCCACTTCCCCGATCCCTCCTGAGATGTGCCCTGACCCTACGCCAAAATCTGTGAGGGAACACCAGAATTTCCTACACACAGAGCCGCTGTGCTGAGGGTAACATTTTGCACCAACGCTGCGTCCACAGCGCTGCAGGGCTCTCATCTGGGCAAAGGCTGCCCTCGGGCTTGCCATCATGGGCAGTTGGTTGGTTGTTTTCTGCAGAAGTAAGAAGAAAAAAGTAAGTCCATCAGTGAAAAATTACTCCTTTTTTTTAAAAAAAAAAAATATTATTTTTTTTTTTTTTAGGTAAGGGAAAACACGACAAGAAGAGGCCATAGTTTGTCAAGTCTTTGAGGTTAATGCCCATGCTATGGCAGCCCTGCTCTGCACAGTCGCCTCAGGGGTCCTCCAGCATCCCTTAGGATCACGGGGCTTTTCCAGAGAGGGGTAAATCCTGCCAAATTCAGACCTTCCTCGCAGCCTTGAAAAAAATCGCACCGCAGTCCCAGAGGGCAGAACCGCTGCCTCCGCCGCCTCCGCTGCTGCCGGGCGCGCTGCCCCAACAGGCGGCGGGCAGCGGAGCCCGCGGCGCTGCTCCCGCCGGCTCCCGGGAGCCGCGCCCCGCCGCGGGCACCGACCGCCCCGCCCCGCCCCGCCCCGCCCCGTCCCGTCCCGCGGCGCCGCGCCGCCGGCGGCAGCCGCTGCCACAGCGCCACCTGCGGGGCGCGGTGAGGGCGCTGCCCGGAGCGGCTCACCGCCTGCGGGGTGCCACTAGGTGCCAGCCGGCGAGGAGCGAGGGTCTTGGGGCAGGCGGGGACAGCGCAGTCGGAGTGCCGAGGGTAACCCCCCCCAGCACACCGGTGAGCTGAGGCAGAGGGCGCAGGAAGACTGGTAGTGCTGCGGCTCCCCGGGGAGCTGACCTGGTACCGGGTGGAGGAGAGCTCCTGGCCCTGCGGTGGAGCAGGGTGGTCCTGGCAAAGCTGCTGCCAGGCATGTTGTGACCAGCCTGCCCCAGCAGCTCGGCATTTGCCACCCCGACTCCACTCATGCATCCTAGCCTTGGGGTTACTGTGCAGCGTAAGGGGAGGTTGTGCGCTGGCCAGGCACCTTCTACCAAAGATTAAAGAGGCTTGGGAGACAGCTATAACACAAATGGGCTGTGATGGAGCAATGAGATTTAACAACAGAGAGAGGTTGGGTTTGCGTGGCAGACAGATAGGATAGACGGGAGCTGGTTGGCTCCGAATCTTGTTAAACTGGAGCCTGGACAAGGGGCAGAAAGAGCCAGTGGCAGATGAGTGTTAGGAGGCCGGGTATATTAGGTGTGGTGGCTTGCTGCTCTAGCTGCTGCTGTGAATATGCTGTTGGAAGCATCATTTGGCATCGTTTGACCTTCCACTGGAGCTCACGCTTCCTTGGATTTACCTATGAGGCATATATCAATATATGACTGTCCTGAAACCACATTCACTGTGACATTCCTTAGGATAGGCCTACCTGAGAGCATGTACCTGACCTCAGCAGCTCCCTTCAGGTCTGTAGAGGCACCCATTACAGCACCTGGCTCAACATTGCTCTTCATAGGTGGCCAGCCTGTCTATTATCATCAACCAGTTTGCCCTTCTGGTATCCCTGAGACATGTTGGTTCTGCTTTAGCAACTTCCCCAAAGGTGCGGGGACCCACAAATACACTATGAGAGGATTTTCCAGAACTAGGTAGCAATCAACAAAACATATGTGAAATTACTCAGCAGTGTCACCACATTTACCAGCTACCACTGACCTTTCAAAACATGTCTCTACTTTGTTGACATCTGCTTTTGGTTCTGAACACAACACCTCTAGTTCCACTTTGGCCAAATAACGTCATCAACATTTGACTCTTCAGTAAACCCCTTCAGAGCATCCTGCTTTCCTCCTGTAGCCATCCCTCTTCCCTGCCCTTGGTGTCATGCCTGGCTTGTTCTCACTTACACTTTGCATTCTGGTCAAAACCCTCTGGTTTTAGTTCCATCTTTTTTCTAAACTGTGATGCCTGTAATTAGCGATCGGTTTACTCCAACAAATGGTCTCTACAGACACAATTTCTCCCACTCTTACCAAATATCAAAATATTTATACAAAATAGGATACTTTTAGTAGGAAAGACTGAAACGCAGCACAGAATCTTGAAAAAGAATAAAAGCCAATGCATGGCAGCCAGACTCTCTGCTCTGCCTTGCGCATACCCAGATTATGAGGTTGGGTTTACATACTCCAGGCCGCTGGAGTCGTCTGGTGAGGGAGAATCTTTTATTTTTAATGAATATTTCAAAAGACCTGTGGTTTATTTCAGTGATGGTTCTCATGGAGGCAAAGCAGTGAGAGGCTGTTTTCAAAATTAGATTAACCACTTGCCAAACTCCAGCAGCCAGAGCTCCATAGCCCTTTTCATGCCAGCCATCCTGTACCCCAGTCCCAAATATGTAACTCACAGTCCTGTTTGATACCACAACTGAATCGTCTGATCATAGCTCTGTGGTTTCAGACTCAGTGTAGGCAAATTTGACATTTCACACTTGCATGGAAAATAGCTTGAGGGCAGTGAGTAAAACGAAAGTCTGTGGAGGTTGGCTTTGGTTTTCATTGTTGTTTGTGTTGAGATGGCTAAGGAATAGCTGGGAAGGGATTAGGCATGTTAGCTTGATGCTAGAGGAGGAAAGCTGTGTCTTGGCATTTCGTTCATGAGGAGCTGGGTCTCAGGATGGCTGGGAACACCCACTAAACTGAACAATTAATTGTCTGACTGCTCTGTAACCTCACCCATTGCTTACACATTTTTCTCAAAGTTTGAAAGAGATGTTGCCAAATTAACCCCGTTTTTCCTGAAATCCATCTCAATCCCAAATTTACCTTAGGTTTCCTCCAACCTTTGAATTCAGTGAACCTCTGTTGTGGGGAAGGGGACATTTATACTGAAACATGTCACAAGGTGAGCTGGGAGAGAGAAAGAGGATCCTTTCAAGAGTGCAGTAGCATGAAGGTGATTTTTCATCCTTGATTCTGATGTAAATAGGTTGGGTGAACTTGGCAATGGGCTTTGTGTGCATTCCATCTTATAAAATGGTGAGGCATTTTGCGATTCGTAGGTAGGAAAAGATTGTAGCAGCACTACATCTTTATGAGTGTGTTTTCCATTCTTTCTCATCTGTTTTTCTTAAAATGTTTGTTTTTTTGAGCTCTCTACATATCTTCTCTTTACTGTCTTAGCTGGGAGATAGGATGATGCCTTGGTCCATCTCCTCCTCTGTGGTGACACAAAAGGCAAGCATTGCTGTCACATTACCTGTGCTGTGTCAGCCTCGGCTCATCACGCAGTCCTTGGAATTACCAGCCCTTTGCCAGTCACACAACACAGTGTAAGATTTTTTACCTATACTGATCCCTTTGGCGTTACAGACTGTAGGAGGAAGATGAAGGCCAAGCACCTCAGATCTGCCTGGGTAGGAAACGACACATGACAACTGCACTCCTTTTGTCTCCCCTTCTCCCCTCACCTTCTAATACTGCCTATGATAAGGCAGAGTATTCATATAAAAGACACTAAAGAGAAAGAAAATCCATAGTCATGACGGCAGGATGAAAAAATGAGAAATTAACAGGAATGGTTTAAGTCCTGCAAATAGAAACTCCTCTTGTTTCAAACGAGTATTAGGTCAGGCTTTCCTCTGCAGCTCCCCAGAAGCAGTTACCTGACTTTTTTCTGAGCTGACCAAAGTTGGAGCACAGGCTGCCCTACAGGGAAATGCTTGCCAGCCACCACCTCTGAACAAATATTTCCCAAACTAAGCCTTATTTCACAAGAAAAGGCAAACGCAGCATCCAGCCTGATACTCACGTTTGATAGATGCAAAAAGCCAAGCAATTCCCTTCAAGCACTTGGTGCCAGGACGGGGTGAGCGTCTCTCTGCAGACAGCCACAAGAGAAGCTCGCTTCCTCAGGCATGTCCTCCTGCTCCCACCGCAGCAAAGGCCAGGTTTGAGTCCAGCAGCAGAGAGTCTCTCCCTCTGGCCAGTTCCCAGCACCTGCAGGCTGCCTCCCACGCAAGCCAGGCCAGCTGCTTTCCCTGGTCGCTAAAGGGCACATGTTTCTCTTACTCTATTTTTCTGCACAGATTTATTTTCATAAAATGAATGTTCTTTAAACTCTGGTTTTTCTTTTTTTTTGAGATCAAAATCCTAGTGCCCTTCACTCAGCTGTGTCTGTCTTTTAATGTGTAAGCCGGTATTATTTTAAAGATCTACACAAACCAGCTTCAGAGAGCTCTTCTCTCATGCAGTGCAAGAGGCTTTTGCAAAAACATGTATCAGTGAAAGCTAAATCCAAAAGAATAGAGATGAGCATAAAGCAGAGAACCTGAAACAGCATCTGAGATGATAAATATTCAAGCATATCTGTCTCACGTTAGGTATCTAAGTCAGAACCTTTTCTGAGTCACTGTTTCAGTTCTCACATTTTGGCCCTTAAAAAGTGAAAAGCAGGTAAAGAGAGGCAATGCTCATACAGAGATAGTGTCAAACTGACACTTTTCCTTTCTCTTCCAAACAGGGCTTTCTGCAAATGAACAGTAACATTTTTGAAGAAGCCATCTGAAGGAAGAAAGAAGCTAATTTATATGAGTAGTGGTTGTCACCTTGATTTAATAAGTGATCAAATATTGTCCATGAATTAGTTAGTCCTATGGCTGGTTAGTGTAGAATAGAAATCTAGTGATTCAAATCCGAAGAGATTTGCTACTTACATTAACCAAGACACATTATCACTTTTTGGCTGTGGATTTAGTTGAGTACAACTCTTGGTGTCAGTCTAATCTCAGTGAATGTCTACAGGAAAATGCAGAGCATTTTTTTGCAGTCCTTCTTGGTCTTTATAAAGCACCAGTCCTTAGCTTATTAGCTTTGAACCCTGTGTGGAGAAACTCTTATGGCTTTTATATCAAGTGCTGTTTTGGAGAGATTTAGCAGCAATACTTATTATTTGGGTTGAGCAGTTTTCCCTGTTATAAGCCCCAGTCTTCCTTGTTTGTGATTTTGCCAAACTTTTGAAAATGTTTTGGCAGGAGATTTTCCATGCCAGACATCCAGCTTGAGCTACTTCCAAGATTCAAGTTAAGGATGAAAGGTGCTTTTTTTCTCGTGGCCTGAAATTCTTGAATGCTCTTTTTTAGTTGACGGGTGGGATGGCTGACAGTTCTTTCACTCTCTGGAAAGGGCTTGCAATATGGCAAAAGAACTGGCTATAGTGCAGAGCATGGAGCAGAAGAACAGCCTTTGAAACACCAGAGCAGTCTTCAAGGTACGCTTACAGACTGTGATTTTAGTACCTCCCAGAGTCCATCTTCCCTGAGCACAAACAGAAGGGGAGCACACATTGCAGCAAGGAAGCATGGGGATAGGAACGACAGCACCCGCCCAGAGAGCTGGATTGTCCCTGTCCCTCTGTCCCTGCGTGTTGCAGGGCACGTCATTCAAATAGTCTTTGAAGAGATAGGTAGTGCCGCTGAAAGCCAGTGGGAGCTGTGCTTTGGGCAAATGAGGTGTCATGCTTAAAAATCCTGAAAAATCAGGTGAGACACACTTCAAACAGAGCAATCAATTTTCTGGCAAGTTCTGGCTGTCATGATTTATATGGGTGAGTATAGATGGGATCTTCACTCACAGAAATGCTAATCTCACAGACTGCCTTGAAAATAATAATAGTTTTCTATGGAGGGCAGACACTACAGTGGTGACTGCCACAAAAGGATAACATGGCTGTGTCGTTCACAGTGCTAAAACAGAGTGTAATGACTTTATTTCTGGTAGCGCCTAGCTTTTGAATACTTTTCTTGGCAATCTTCATATTGTTCTTCTAATAGAAGTCTTATGTGCGATAATATGACTCTGACAGGCTGGAATGCCAATTATTAGGCAGGCTTCTTTATCTCTTTCTAACTTTACAGCTCCAACGTGGAAAAAGCCCAGCCCTGGAATTGGCTTGTCAGATGTGATTGATCTAAAACCATGGTTTTCAGCCATCATCTCTGGGTCCCTGGAACAACTCATGCAAAGATTGTCCAAGTTAATTGCTTATTGTCAGCCAACTTGCATTTGAAAAGCAGGATCTTTCCCTCCACTCCACGTTCTTAGAGGTTTACAAATTAAAAACATGGGTTTGAAGTATCAAGGTTGATTTCCTGGTGTCCTGTTGCTGGTGGCTTGCCAGTGGGGGTGTGACTGGATACATCTGACTGTTGCCATGTGATCAGAACAGAATAAACTTCTTGGAATAAAGACTGCATTGGATAGTTTATTTTTCACATGTGTCTGTGAATTGGCCACAAGCAGTTTATGAACATTTAGAACATTTTCGCTTAATCAGAACTACTCTGTGGATAACTCCCTGGTCAAAAGCAATTTGGGAGCAGCCTATAGCTAGTACACACTATTTGGGCACCGATTGAGTTGACTAAATTCATGGCTTATAAGGATGGTTTTGCTCCTTGTTCTCCTAAGGGGCAAGTGAAACTTAGCTTCAGGTTTTGTGCAAGATCATTTCCCTTGTACAAGACCAAAATTGCTCTTTTCTGTGAACATTTCCAAATGTTGCATAAAAATCTACTGCTTGGCACAAACAATAGACCCTGTCATATCCAATGTGCACTCGAACACCTGCAGGGCCTCTGGAAACTGGCTCCTGATTGCTGGGGAAACACGAACAGTTTAAATTAAAGGCAGTAAATGCTTCACCTCACACTTCCTTTTTATTAAAATGCCTGCAAACTTTTTTTTGGCCTTTATGATATTCCTGTAGTAAGTGAATCACTTGTAAAGATGTGAATGAATGTTTCCAGAAAATGTTTTGTATGTGTAAGATCTGGTCAGGGAAATTGCTTAGCTGTGTACAGGACACCCTCTGGAAGAGCTGTGTGTCACTTATAGGTCACTACAGCATATCAGATATTGCGAGAGCAAAATAAGTATAACATAGCATCATAAATCAAAGCGCACGGTAATTTCCCTTGTTGACTACTATAAGTCTATTAACTCCTGGCTGTCGTGGATTTTGAGCAGCTCCAAAGAGGCAGATATTAAGCTGTGTGTTAATCATTAGGTTTGTTAATAACAAGATAGCCTTTTATGGATTTTGAGATAAAAACCCATAAATATTGGAAGCTTCCACAGTTTTTGATAAAATCATCTAACTGCTCTTTTAAGACCAGAAACCTAAAGAGTTCAATAAAGGAACAGGATATTTTAGTCAAATTTTTTGCCCTCTAGACATAAAAGTTAACAGGGGGCTCTTTTAAGTGGAGGAGGAAGGGGACTAGAAGGGTTTTGGTCTGTCTTCCAGATTTCCGTATATGGATCGAGCCATTGTGTTGCTCCTGCCTTATAGGTAGCACTGTAGGTAGCCACACTGTTTGTGTTCTGCCAGGATTTGAACGTTGCAATTAGGCTTAAATCAGGACCCCTGGAGGGACCTCATCTCTATCAGGACCAGTCACCCCAGCTCCCTTTGTAGTCAATGGAAAGAGTGCGGCAATTGGGGACCATGGGTTTTTAGGCATGCATTTTAGGATGAGACATGACATGCCCAAGACTCCACTACCCATATTAACTAGGTCTCTATTTGCTAAATATCGTTTATCATGCCATACCCAGATGTCTCTTACCCTATAGCTCCCATAGCCACTTGCACTACAGCTGCAGCTCTCCCTGCTAACCATGCTGGGCTGTACTTGCAAGTCTGGCTACAAAGTCACTCCAAGTATAGAAGACACCTACAGGGTCTCAGCACTTAGCTGAGCAGTTCTCCAAGACAGGAGAGGCTACACTTAGGAGGCAGTGAGCTGTGGGAGCCGGGGCCCCCCTGCTACCTGCCACCTCCCCTGGAGCTGTCGGAGCACACAGGACAGTAACAGGAGCAGAGCGATGAACAGAGGGAGCACTGCAATGAGCCCAGTGCAATGGTGTCTTGCTGTGACATCTCCTCCTATCTGCCAGTGTCCTAGGAGGAGATTGTCTCCTGGGACACCAGCAGAGAGGAGGAGATTGCATTCCTTCTCCCCCAGATCCGTATCTTGTTTCCATACTAAACTATTCTGACTCCAAGGACCTGGCTCACATGCACTTCTGCCCATAACTCAGTTTTTTCTTTCCTCTGTAAATCACATGCATAATGCACTATAGAGCCCCATTTATGAAAACAAGATCTGTAACAACACCCTCTTAACACCAGTAAATCTTCTTTTAATGAATTGGGCCTGTAGCTTCAATTATGAAGCTGGTCTGTGATGACTGCTGGGCAAGTCATGCCAACAACAACACTGAGGCAGCTCACTGTCATAAGGGTGTTAGGAGAGTCTTGGGAAAGGCTTGGATGCTCCCTCTTTCCCTTTAAGCACTTTCACATCTGCACTGAATTATATCCCCGGCCAGATGACTTCACTGGGATCTCCGATGTTCTTGGGAGTATTTACATTATCGGAAAAGAAACCACTAATTTATTTGTTCAGTCTTCCACATAAATATACCCATAGCCCAGTGTGAAACAGCTCACATTTATCTGGTTTGCTTTGTTTTCAAATGGACCTACCCTGGATTTTCAGTTTTACAGTGTGTATAAAGAATTAAACTCTTTAATTAGATTGTAAACCCTCTGGATCATATCATTACCCTGGTTTTGTGCACTACACACCATCAGAGACTACTCTCCTTCAGCATTATTAGCAATAGATAGAACATTTCCAGGTATCCTGTAGGAGCTGGATGAGCCACTTATGGGGAGGGGCAGGTCTAGTGGCTCCCACACAGACAGTTGATGTAGGAAGGCTGAAGATGCTATTTCTGTCTTCTCCCTTGAGTGGTACATTTGGGCCATTCATAAGACAGGGTGTTGTGGAGCCAAATTTTCCCTTCTCTGGCAGTGAGAAATTGCTAGTGGACACTGAGGTAGGAGATGCTCTTATCCTTGTGGTCCGGGGCACAGAGGAACGGGCAAAGCACAAAGAAAATTCTCACCCTCAAACTTTGCTGCCTTCCTCTGTGACCAGTGTCATGATAAAGGCACTGGGCTGGAGGGACTCCATTGCTTGCTCCTGCTCTGTGCAGGACCTCGGATTTCCATCTTTCATGTGGAGACCAAGATGATTTTCACCTATTCTTGTAATATTGACACAAATTACAAGCTTTTCTTGCTACTTGCTTCTTCTGTTGGCCTCGAAGAGTAGCTCTCTTGAGCCATCTCGGTGCTGTAGTAAAACTCAATATCGCAAGGAGCTTTTTGGCTCCATTTTATTTTTAGACCGCCTGCGTTTGTCCTGTTTTCTGTTTTCCTGCAGCAGGCTGAGTCATGTTGATTTAGTGATGGAAGATCCCTTGATGGAGAAATGGGAGAAAGGAATATTAAAACCGTAAATTTCACTTACTGGAATGCTTGGCCTGGAGACACTTGGTCCTGTGGACTTTCAACACTGAAAGTGGATGCTGGTCTAAGCAGAGCTAGTGCAGCACTTAGGCACTCTTGTGTATTGCAAGGTGGACTGCAAGGTGGGGTGAGTCTGGGTTGATGACAAAAGCAGACACCTAGCTTGCTAAAGAGCGATCACTGAGCACTGAGGAGAACTACTAAGGTTTTTGTGTGTTGTAGGATCTCCTTCCCCTAAGTCATGTGATTTATTAGAACTGGTAAAGAAGAAAAAGATAGTGAAAGTATGAACATTTCCAACACAGTCAGCTGAAACTGGGCTTCTACACAATGTTAATGATCCAGCTTTGTTACTGCTTTTGCTTCTGTGAAAGTGCTTGGCTTGGACAGGAGTTTAAATTTGGAGAAAATTTGGAGACATTTTGGGAATATTTCTCTGCAGATTTTGAGATTTTCTTTAAAAAAAAAGTTCAAAAATTCAAAATTTGAGGTTCAGTTACTGCAAAGATGTATTTCTATGCATTCCCTCACTTTAATTCAATCTTCCAAAAAATTCTGGTGAAAACAGGTACATTCGACAAAAAAATGGCCCTTCTGCTTAGCCCTAGCCCAGTCTCGAATTAAAGCACAGTCCTGCACAGCATTGCTTGGCTGGCAAGGGGTGGCCGTGTCTGGCTGTGCGTGCAGATCCTTCCTGGCTGCCTTCTCCAGGTGCTCACACTGCTAGAAGAAAGTCAACAGTTGTCACCTATGTATGTACTCAAGAGCAGTAGGAAGACTGGAGATGTTTAAGCTCCTGAAGGGCCACAGCACTTTGGGGTATGGCAGAGGAGAGGCACATGGGTGGTGTTCAGCATGGCATTCTGGTGACATCCATGTGACATCTATAGTACTTGGGAGTCTGAGGATGAATAGCTGAGTTTCTGAAAAGCAGCTGGGGGCACATCAGTAAGGTCAGACATTGCTCATGAGTCAAAAATGAGACAGTACTAAAGTTCACTCTTTATCTATATATCAAACTCTAAATGTTCTGGTCTGGAAAATCATTTTACTGGTTTGTACTAGCCACTAAAGGCCCTGGACTTGGGGTCAGCTGCATGACCCAGGAGGGGATTTAAGGGAAGGGCGTGACTGAGAAAGGAAGAGAAAAGCCCCTAGGACTGCGGCCAATTTCAGTCAGAGGAACTGCTTTGTTATTGTATTACAGCTGCATGGTGTTTTGAAGTATAAGCCACGCTTCAGACTCAGGCTGAAATGGGCTCGGGTGCCACAGTGATTCATACAGCAAAACAATTTACAAATGCCACATGAAGCAGTGTTTCAAGGTCCTTTGAAAGCATTGTTTGGCCAGCAGCAGGGTTCTTTTCAAGCTCTAGTCTGGTTGCAACTCTTATTTCTAAAGGTGCAGCTATACAAACAAGTGACTGTGGGGATGTACGTTTACATCACATCATGTTTTCCACAGCAAGGTCCCATTCACAGCCTGTGGTAAGTGAAAAGTTGTCTAACCATAATGAGAAAGTGGAGATGGATACAGCTACTTGGGCAGCCCACAGGGAAAGAGGACAGAAGTCCAGCGTAAGTGCCACTTTACAAGGTAATGTGTTACAGTGTTATCTGCCTTCTCCATCCACTGCTTGGAAAATTTTCCAAATGAATCCTAATCTTGACTCTTGCAATCAAAAGGAGATGGACTGAATTTGCTGTCTGCTCCATCAGACACAATGCAGTTTCTGGCCAGGCCAACAGCATGAGGCACTAGCAGGCACCCACTGGAAGCACCTGCAGCCTCACAGGAAAACTACTCCTGCACTTCTGATGAGCTCCTAAGGACAGTGCATGGCCTGGTTTGGTGGAAGCCCCATCTTATTGTGTGGAGAGGCCATAGACTTCATCTTATGAACTTAATCCATAGACTTCATTTTATCTGTTATCCTCTTTTATAGGAGTAAAAGGGAAACAGTGCATGAGTGGGACAAGGATTATACTATTAAGTCTATCCAACAGCTAGGATTTCTAGTGCCTCTAATTCCCTAAATTAGTGATGAGGTTAAATAGTGCCAGAGAAATATGGGCTAAGGTTGGAGCTCCAGCCAGCCAATATCTAGATAATAATTTAAAATGTATTATTCATGAACACTTTATTAATGTTCACATTAAGTCATTATAATTCTTTCAGTACCAATGTCCCTGCTTCACATGAGAGGTGTTTAATATTAGCTGCTGTTCAGCCCTTTCCAGCCAAATAAAATCAGTCTTAGTTCATTCTGTCTCACTTAGATCAACAAACACGGAACATAATGAACTCACCGTGCTCTATGGCTTATCTTGCCAGGATGGGAAAGGGAACATACTGCAGCAAAACATTCCCCAGCGCTTTCCTTTGGCAGCACACAGTCCAACTCAGGCGAGGACCATGGCAGTGCCACAGGTACTACACCCTCTTGACCCCTCCATCCGCCAGCACAGGAGAGCCACCATGCCCACCCTCCGCACTGCCAGCTGCTGTGGAAGGCAGTATGGCAGTCCCATGGTTAGACTTCTTTCCAGAAAGGCCTGAGGAGGGATATTCCCCAGCAGCAGCCTCTCTCCTGCCTCATGTCCCCTGTGCAAGGCACAGGGTGGCTGCTGGGCTGGATGCTGAGTAGCCCTGATGCTGGGCTGGTGACATGGGATGTCCAGGCTCTGCAGCAAGTGACAGGAAATCAGCTCACCTCTTGAGTGAGTCCCACTCATAATGATGGAGACAGGAAATTTTGGGTATACCCACCTCCATCTCTATTCAGAGTTTGAAAGTGGGGCACTGGGAATGTTTTCGAATCGTGAAAGCAGTGCCAAGGACAAAACCATAGAATAATGTCAGGTTCTTCTGATTAAATCTAAAATTTTCCCACTATTATTTGAAAATTAGAAGCAGGCAAAACTATCCGTCATGTTATAGATAACTTGGCTGCAGAAATATGTCATCAGCATATGATGAAAAGTAAAAGCAACATGATTAGTAGACTATTAATTCTAGCAGCAGCCTTGTCTATATGGGATCCACGTGTTTAGAAAGTAAGGTCTTTGGAGAGAAGACCAGCTTTTCTGTGTATCTATAAAGCAGATGGCATGGGTCTGAGCATTAGACTAAAAATCTGGTATTGCAAAATTGCCAATGACCTTTGAAAGTTTGGCCCATCTGGAGAGTTGCCAGAGTCTTGTGGTCCAAACCTTGATAATGTCCACAAGCTTCATTCCACTGAGCCAGTTAGGCTGACTTGGATCTGACATCCAGGTATGTCCATCTGAAAACAAGGTTTTCAAAGCACATTGCAGTTCCTGGATTTCATAAAAGCTGTGATTGCAGAACTGGTAGTTGGTGCTCTACGTGATCCAGTTTTCATGGTAACACATTGGACACTGGCCCCCCAGGCCTCCCAAGCCTCTGTTTCTTTGCAGTTGGTGTTTCCCAGGTGCTTTAACGAAGCAGCTGCAAATACCCCTTCCCTGATTTGTGAGGAAAAAAAAAAAAAAAAAAAAAAGAAAAAAGACTTAATTAAAGATTGTTAAAGACTTGATACCTGCTAGTATAATTAGCTCCACTGAACTGCAGTGCTTTTCTTTTCCCAGGAAAAATGGAAAAGAAATTGTATCTTTGTCATGGTTTGATGTGGAGGGGGTGGGGGTTCTGGTGGCAGGAGAGGAGTTTTGCTCCCTGCGACCTTCCTGGTTTTGGAACCGGGTTAGGCTTAGTTCTGGCCACCAGATCAGACTGCCATCCCCCTCGGGGTTGAGCCAATAGGGCGCCTCTGCGAATTGCCCTATTTAAGCCAGGACAAAGGAACCAGAAAAGGTGCTTTGCCCAGGAGCGAGGAGAGAAGGGAGGAGGGCACTGCCCCCGCTCCCTGGCTCCCGGCCGGGCGTCTGTCTGTGTTGGGCCGGCGCTGCCCATGGAGAATGGCGGTGGCGGAGCCAGCTGGGGAACTCGGGGGCACCCCACTCCCGGGGTGCCCACTGGGCTGAGTTCACCTGGAGAGGACTGAGATCTGAGAGAAACAGCTGCATCGACACCAAGTCAGTGAGGATGGAGCGGGAGGAGGTGTGCCGGAGCCGAGTTTCCCCTGCGGCTGGTGGTGAGATGGCAGGCGGCCCCCCTGCAACCAGGACGGCCTCGGTGGAGCAGAGACCCACTCACAGCCCGTGGGGAGAAGATGCCTGAGCCTGAGGATGGTCGTGTTGGGACGCAGGACAAGGCAGAGAGGCATCTGGAGTCTGCGTGACGACCCACGCCGGAGCGAGTGGCTACAACTCCCTAAGTATCCGAGACTGTGGTAAAGCCCACACTGGAGCAATCTGTGGGGAAGGATTGTTTCCAGTGGGCTGGACTCACGCTGGAGAAGTTTGTATATTTTTCCTCGTAGGTAGAGGATCCACTGGAGCAGGGGAAAAGGGTGTAAGGACTCCTCCTCCTCTAAGAAAGAAGCAGCAGTAACAGCACGGAATGAACTGACCTGCGCTCCCCCAGTCCCTGCCCCCTGTGCTGCTGGGGGGAGGAGGTAGAGCCAGGAGGAAAAGGAAAGGGGGGGGGGGGGGAGGTGTCGGTTTTAAGATCTGGTTTTGTTTCTTTCTGTCCTGTCGAGTAACCAGTTTTGTTTCCCTTTGTCCTTCTAAGTAACCATCAATAAATTGTTTTGCTTTTAAGAAAGTCAAGTCTGTTTTGCCCAGGACCATGGTTGGTGGGTGCTCCCTCTGTTCTTGTCTCATCCCTCAGTCTCTTTATTATATTTTTCTCCTCTTCACTTTATTGGAGAAGGAGAGACTGTGTGAGTTTTAGTTGCTGGATCAGCCTAAAACCACGACAATCTTGCTGAGTTTTGGCAACAGTTTGGCAGGGGAAGGTCTGTAAAGAAAACACTATCAGCAAAGGTCTTGTGAAAAACAAACTTCAACATCACTTGATCCAAATAGTCCCGTTAAATCATGTTAAATGTTTTCTGTGCATACACGAAGGGTATGACAGCTGGTGTCTCCATATCACTGCAGCCTGGGTTAAGTTACAAATTATACACATACCGTCCTCTGCTAGCTTCCTTCTCATGAATCCAGCTGGACCCTTCTAAATCAATTTGGCTATAGCATATTCTGACCCAATCTTTAGTATTCCAACATAAATAGTGTGTGTTACAGTTCATCTGTGCCAGGATTCTTGTTTCCTTGGTGGGGTCCATTCATGTTCCCTTTCCAGGGAAAGGCAGCGATTTCCCCATGGTGGGCGACAGCTTGCCATGGCAGCCGGTCTCTGCCAAAATAGCTGTCCCTCTCCCAGGAACGCGCTATGCTCTCGGCCATGCCTTATCTGACCTCCAGAAGTCACCCAGTACCACGGCTCAGTCATGGGACTTGTGACAGCCAGAGCAAACCCAGAGAAGATCAGTAGACTCTTTCCTATCCATGGCCCCTCTATCATTTTAATGTCACTACATTCCATTAATTCCAGCAATTTTTATGTTCAAAATCCTGTTTACAGGTGAGGAGGAAGCTCACCTTTTACTAACTGAAACCTTAACAGTAACTCAAGAGTCACTGCTAGTCTGGATCTAATTGTTACAGAAAAAGAAAGAATAACTGTGCAGTTAGAATCCTTTCACACACACTTAATTTCTACCCCTTTTCCTGGTGTCAGGCTGCTCCTCCACGCCCTGAGGTGGATGGTCTCAGCCTGGTGGGGCTGGGGGTGTTGCAGCAGGTTAGGGGCATGTGGAGTGCTTTGCGGGTGGGATATGATGTTTAGGTTGATGGTGTCTCCTTCCTCAATTTAGGATCCCCTTGGAGTCATTTTCATAAGTTTGCTACCGTGTTTTCTTACACTTTTCTCTTTCTCCCCTGGTCTGCAGCTCCGTGTTTCATTGGAGTTTACTGTATGTGGTGCCTTTTACATATGTTGGGTTCTATTTCTTTGTTCTCTTTTTTACGCTAAACCCAGTTTTGTCCAGCTTCACTTTTGTTGAACCGACTATGGGAGAGATATTTATAGCTGCGGGATCACCAGTGCCAACCTGTGCCACATGTCTCATCACCCCTTGCCTGTGCTCCTCTGCACTTTTTGCTCCACTTCTCGATGGCTATTGTAGCAGACCTGTCCTCCCCTACACTATGTTATTGTGTTAGTCATAAACATCTCATTCTGCACAGAGTAACTGCAATCCCTATAAAACTATGGTTGTCACGTACAAAGACATACAAAAGTTAAACAAATCAGCTTTGCACACATGGTCACTTAGCGATCTTGCTGCCACAGCTAAATGAAGCAAAACAAAGTCCGACAAAATGGCAAGCAGGTCAAGAAGAGTTCAGGCAGAGCAGAGCCCGTGAGCCTCAGTTCCGAGGCCTTGCAAACTCAGTGCGAAGCTTCTGGCCTGGGAAAGGCAGCGCGGTGCGACAGGGCTGTGTCGTGTGTGGCGCTCTGCTCGGCTTCGCAGGCAATAGCTTTCCCAGTGCCTCACCCGAAAAGCAGACCGTGGGCTTTGCAGCACGCGAGGATGGGTGACAGAGAGCGCAAAAGCAACGGCGCGTTTCAAGTGCTTTACCGGTCTGTGTTTGCTTTTTCTATGAGCTGTTTGAAAGCTGCTAGCGGAGACATGCTGTTGTGCGTGCTGGAACAGGTGTCTCTTGCTTTTCTTCTCTTGAGCTCTTGAGCTTCTGGCCTGTTTTAACAGGGGCAAAGGCTGGGTTTGACAGCCCGGCTGCATCCCAGCAGGCCTGGGAAGGCGTTCCTCCTCTGGCTTACCCTGCTTGCTTCCAGCAGACAACAAAGCACTTCACATTTGGCGTGGGCAACTTGTCAGAATTCTTTTATTTTCCCTTTCAGATGCACCGTTTCCCAGGTAAATAACTCCCGAGAACTTCTGGCATCACTGCGTTGTGTTTGTGTCCTTTGAAGAGATACGAGTGGCCACATCTGCATCAGGCTGGCTTTCGCCGAGTTAGAGTCACGGGGCACTTGGCACTTTCAAGCCAAGCTGTCAGTAAGTCTCTTGCCCTGACAGTCCTAATAAGGCACTTAGTGCCGCCGAGCGAGGAAAATGCCACTTCTGTTTGCAAAATGGACACACTTACCTGAGCAATAAATGAAGCAAGTCACTGTCCACATGAGCTGGCAGTTATCTTCTGCTCTTTACACCTTGATTTACTGTGTGCAGGAGCAGCTTGGAGCATCAATATTGCAAATTAAATACCAAGTGGATAGGTGATCTTTTGAGTTTCCATCTAGGAAGGAAACAACTTTCAAGTGGAGGTTTCAGCTCTCCTCTTCTCTTCTTCTATTCAAACCATGGTACGCAGCTGATCAAACAGGGTTCAATCAATGGATTTTACACAGCTCCAGTCTGTTTGGGGCTTTTTATTTTCTCTTTTCCCTCTTCCTCTCTCAGCCTCTCTCTTTCAATAGTTAAATTTTACATCAGAGGCTGGTTGAAGCTTTTAGACTAATATTACACCATTCACTGGCTAAGTGGAAGCTGCTTAAAATACTGCATAATTACACTGTCTTTTCGTATCTATTTTCCTCAGCAGCCCTCGTGGTGCGTGGAATCAGTGTGTCTATCAGAATTATTGGGGCCAGGCACAGTTTAGCCAATGAAAATGCTAATTAAATGGAAAAATATATTGTATGCATGCCACATGTTTAGCTCTACAAAAATGTGAAAAAGCCATAACACTCTAAAGATGTCAGATACTTTTCTCAGACGATGCCTTGGGAGCCCTAGTAAGCCTCATCAGAGATTATTTTGTTACTGCTCCCCTGATAATTAGATCCACATGCACACACGATACAGCATGAGCCCTGTCTTGCGTTTCCACTTGAGGCCTGTGGAAGTGGTTTATGTTGAAATTCAGGATATGTTTTAAAATAGAAAATAACACAAAAACATGACTATTAAATATTGAAACTACCAAATGAAGCCTCCAAGGTGGGAAAGACCGATATCCATGCTTGCGCTTGCGACCCTCCTGTGTCTCCCTGTGTCGCGTCCCACAGAGCAGCAGAGCCTCTGGTCGCACAGGTACATGCTACCTCTCTTGTAGGACCTCTGTCTCACACAGGGTAGAGCAGGCTGCTGTTAATTAACCAACAGCTAATCAAGAGATTGGTTTCATCCTGTTCCTCAGAGGGTAACCCAGTGCCTTGGGTACTGGAGCCTGCTCAGCCTGGGGCAGGGTCGGACCACAGACCCTGCAGCTGGAGCTCAGCAGCCAGTTGCCATGGCCTAGGGCAGGTGGTGAGGATGTGGCTGCCCTCCTGCCTTCTCCAGGCACCCCCACCTGCCCCAGCAGACCTGGCTCCTGCCTCTGTGTCATTCCTTCTTCCTTCCTGTGGGCAGACCCCACTGATCTCCCCCTATCCTTCCCGCCCCACTGAAGGCAGGGTGCTGCCTCCCATCCCTTACCACTCTGTTGGCAAAGGACATTTGGAAGCCCAGGAGGGAGCGCGTGCCAGGACACGGAGGGACTGTAGTGCAGCAGCGTGGCCACTGTGGTGGCACAAGCCCGAGGCAGTGGCCATGCAGTGGTGAAGGGGCGGAGGGGCAGGATCACTGCTGTGGCATCTCTGGAGCCTGGCAGCTTCTGTCTCTAACACAAAAAGTGCAAGTTCCCTGAGGCCAGAGGGAGCCTTAACTTGGGGAATGTTCCCAGGAGGGCACATGTCTGCATCGGCGATGCCAAAGAGCTGCTCCAGCACACAGCGGTAGCTAGAGGAGGCTCATCAGAAAGGCATCAAGGCAAGTTGCTAATGTTTACAGTGAGCTGAGCAGTGCGTATTTTATTTTAACCTTACTCTTGGAAATGGACGAATTATTTTACACTGCACTCTCCGGGTCGCGGGGCCCCCTGCAGTGCCAGCACTTTGCTACAGACCGTTTCTGAAAGATAAAGGAGGTGAGACCACATCACTACTCACTGGAGGAAGGGCCCACTCAGCCCCTTCCTTTTGCCTCCCCCTGCACCTTGCACTGTGTCCCCAAAGCCACACATGTGCCCAGGAGCCAAGCTTGCTGCGCTGGCATCGGTCAGTAGTGAAGAGGCATGTGGGGATCATTTCCCCCACATGCTTGGCATGTGTCAGAACTCACCTTCCCTTCCCTCGGCCCCAGGGCCACGGTGGAGACACAGTTTACGCATTAGTGCCAGAGGAGGGACCCTGTCCTCTGGAGGAGGAAAACACTAAAGCATAAATAACTGCAGAAAACGAAAATTATGTTAAGAAAACAAGTCCAAAGGTTTAACTGTTAAAGTGGAAAAATAACATTTCATAAACATGATCTTTGTAATTCTGCATAATACCGCTCTCTGTGTCACGCACCACAATAATTTCCTGTTCAGCTTCAGTTTCTGAGCAAAACCAGAGGTCGGGGTTGGCAAGCTCCAACGGGAGAATCAGGGACGGGTTCTGCTCTTACTCTCAGCATAAGCCGGTTCAGCCGCCGGGTGATCCTCTTGAATCACTTTTTAACCAAGTCAAGAAGACTTCTATGGCAACAGCTTTGTTTGTGTGTGAGTAATGAAGGGGATTTCTAGCAAAGTAGTGAAGGGGGAGGGAAGAGGAGACATTTGGCCAAGACTCCTTGCACAAGTGAAAACCAGATTTCCTCCACATCTTGCTTCAGAGTAAGTTTTTGGAGAACCAGAGCTCTATCAACATGTAATTATCATTTGCTTTCTCTGCAGATTTCTTTTTTTTTTTTTTTTTTTTTTTTTTTTTTTTTTTGCCACTGGGACGTTGCTGTTTCTTCCTCTACCTTCCAGGTAGAAGCTGGCTTGCTCTGCAGACTGAAGTCCCCTTGCACCTACCTGCGGCTGTGTTGGCAGGGGAGACCCAGCTCCTGCAGAGGGTCTGCCTGTCCTCCCTCCGCTGGCACTTTCCTTCCCCCTCTGCCCCACAAATTGCTGACTTTCACCCTTTGCACAGCGAGTCGGGTGCCTGAGGTGTGAGGCGGTTTGTTGATTGTACACGGCTGAATCTAGTTTGTTTTTCCATTTTGATAGAGCTATATTTAGGCTGTCCAGTAACTGCGTCCTGGACTTGCTAAAATAAATCAATGCACAAGGCCCCGATTCAGCCGGCGTGGAGCCCTGCCTGCCCCCGGCTTGCCTGCACCCTCCGGAGGCTTTGAACAGCCACTGGCAGAGATCTGGTTCCAAGTTCAGGGTTTAACAAATCTCTTCTCCTGCCCCACTCTGCCCTTGTGTCCTGCCTGCCATCTGCTGACCTGCGCTCAGGTTAATATAGCTCTGGAATGAATTCAGCTGAATTACAGATTTGCACCTATGCAGAGAGGCCAGAGGTCCCGGGGTATTTTCCTATTTTAACCATCACTTGATACCCATTTAGATTTGTGAAAAAATAGCTGCCCTTCTTTGACCTCTGTAGGAAACAAGTCAAACAAAACAATCTCTTCTATTGCAAGAAGCAGAGTTTGGTCCCAAATCTGTATTTTTATCCCAGGGATCCGGTTGTAAATGGAACCAAGGGAAAGGACTGTAATTTTCTTAAGTTGTTCTGCAAAAATTGGAGAGCCACTTGCAAGAAATGTTCTCCTTGCTTGCCGAAGACTTCTCTTTTCCTTATCGTGGAGCTAGTTAGAAATGTCGGTGTGCAGGATTTAGGCCTGAAGGCTTAAATATGAATTCCCCCGTATTTCAAAAGTACAGAGATCTGATTTTGTGCCCTTTAGCCACTGATAGCTGGGGTTTTTAGCCACACACTGGCACTGCAATAGAGAATTCACAGCTAGAAGTTTCTTTCACCTCTGTTTTCTGTGAAGACTTTTCAGTGTTTCTTTAAGGCTCACTGACATCTTTATCTTACGGACTAGCTAGTGATGCTCCCAGCTTGCAGACATCAGCCATGGGCTGATTGTTCAGAGGTGTTTGCAGGGCTGGATTCCCATGGGGCTGGCAAGGCGGGGTGCCAGTAGCCGGGCTGGCCCCGCAGACCGGCTGTCACAGAGCAGAGCGGAGGATCTCCCATGTGAAACTGAGTTTCATACCTAAAATGTCAGCCTCGAAGACAGCCACCTTCTCGTTTATTTAGAAGTCATTTGAGACAACATTAGCAATTAATTGGCCGTTCAGTTTTTGTGGTTGAAGTGATAGGATTTTTATCAAGCTCTCAGTCAGACAGCATTGAAATTGAAACATGCAAAACATCTTCAAAATCCCTTGGTCTAGTGTTGGTCTGAAGTGTAATTACATTCTCTGTTTACCGGAACTCGTGTAGCTGAAGTATGTGTGGGTGACTTTTGTAAACAAAAGATGTAATTACTGTGGTCTCGTAGATTTTGAACATCACACGGCTATTCACTGAGGTGCAAAGTTGCCCAAATCAGGCAATGTGAACATCCAAGGTTCAAAGGAATGGTCAAAGTGTACCAAATTGCATAATTCCTCATAAATAAAAATACTCTAGTGTATCAGCTGGTGGGAATTCAGTGCCTAATCTGTCCCGTCATTGACTGGAGTGATAGGGACACTGCAGCTGGAAAGATGCCATTCTGGGAAGCTATCACATCTAGTCTGTAAATTAATTCTTGGAGATTTTCAACAGTTTTGCCTAATAAGCTTTTTTATCGTTGTTTTCTTTTTAAGAAATCTCATGACTTCTGCTCCAGCAATCTGGCCAGACCCAAGGGTGAGGGGCTGAGAAGCTTCAAATCAAATCAGACGTGAAAGCTAAATAAATTGGGGTGTTCTTGGCAAGGCTTCTCAGAAACATAGAAACAGATGTAAAAAGAGCAATGCCTCAGCTGCTCCTAATGAGAGCCCCAGCAGGGAGCTGGTTAACCCTGCTCAGGGGCTTGCAGGCTCTGGGCTAACCTGAGGAGAACCTGAAAAGGCAGCGTCAGCACATGCAAGAGTTAAAATGGCTCTTACCAACCTTGTGAGCAGCCACCAGACGCTGTTGGTTTTGTGGAATATATTCCACAGCCCAGCAAGGCTTCACTGTCTGTCTTGTGAGCTCTTGTGCAGGAACCATGAAATGATCAGTTCAGCCATTTTTGGCAGAGCTTAACTAAAGAACATGCTTGAGAAAATGCACAGGCTGTCACTGTCACGCGTGTGGCCTGCACTGGAATGAAACTGAAGGTATGTGAAGGATTCAAGAAGAGTCAGTTTCCAAGGGTGCCAGGTTTGGGATCCGTCTTGCTGCACCATTGGTGCCAGCAAACACTTTCCTGAAAGGAAAAAAATAGAAAATATGTCGTAAGACCCTCCTCAGCAGAAAGGTTGCTGCTGCCCTCTGAATACTGGCTGGAAAAATTCCCATGCTCTTCAAGTGCCTGTGGTTATATTAGTCATGCAACAACGAGAAAAGAGTCTGCGGGGGCTCGGCTGACTGTGGCTGGGGTAAAGGGACGGAGCTGGCTTCACCCAACCCCTCCACCTTTTCCTTCCAGACCAACACTGAGAGAGGGAGAAATCACTGGCAAACACACACGGCAGCTCTGGCCCGGAAAGTCTGCCGGGCAGATCTCTTTCTGGAGCCCTGCTGAGGAGGGCACGAGAGGGATATAGGCACTGGGTACTTTCAAGTACTGAGAAGTGGTATTTTAGCAACTATTTTGAAATGCAAACATGGAGAGGTTTACTGTGTAACGTTTCCTGGGTTTGAAGTAATCTTTATTGCAAAAGCAAGTTGGCACTTGTAGATTTTGTTTTATTCCTGTTTAATCAAACTCCAGTTTGCCCACATCTGAAATACTCCTGTTTTGTGACTCTGTCATTGCTAGAAAAACAAAAAGAGAACTCTTGACTGGCATGAAAGCTCTCTTCTTGCCTTTTTTGGTAGAGTATCCTACTACAATAATTCTGTCGAAACACAAACAAAGAGCACTTTCTAATTGCTAAGCAAAAAGCAAAACAAAAAGCATAAAATATTCAGTAGGGTAATCCTTGCTTTAAAGATTGTATTTCTGAGTGTGGTGTCATGTTCTTATGCTAGTGGTAATGCTCTGCAGCTACTGTGGTGGTGAGGTTGGAAATGCTGATATCCAGCAAGCAGGTAGAGAACTAAACAAGAATGTGAAATGAATTTTTTACATGAAAAAACCCCCACAAAACGCTAACCAAAATTTATCCTTGTTTTTGGTGAAAACCAGGCATTTGAGTAAGTATTTTCTACTGCAGTAACTTACAGGTGTTGTGGCTCACACGCCTGTTCCACTGCGGGGATGTAGCCCCCATGCCAGGCTAAGCCTCGCGCGGTGTCCCAGGCACTGCTGCCTGCTGAGGCTGGGGGGCTCGGTGGGCTGGGCAGGACCCCGGGAACAGGAGAGTAGGGCTCAGTCTGACAGCACTTCAGGAATGGCAAAACTTCAAAGATTCTGTAGTTTCTAGGAGTCGACTCATTCCATAGAAAGCCGACACTGTGAAAACTGAGTGGCATTAAAAATACAATATCACCCAGAGGAATCAGGCTGCCTAGAAAAGTGTTGGCTGCCTGTAGTAACAAAACCAACACGCTGCTGTGCTGGTCCTGGGGAAGTGCCGGCGTATCTGAAGGTACCCCAGCGTTAAGCAAGGTTCCGTACCTCTCTGTTCTTAACCAGAAAGGAAGGCCTGAGCATGGACGTAATGGACCACAGTGGTATGCAAAGCGAGTCACGAGTTGCAACAATGACGAGCAGATGGCCAGAGGTAGGTGTTTGGTACATCTGTCTCATGGTTTTACAAAGTGAATTTAAAGTATCTATATAAGGAGCAGCCGAGGTACTTATAATCCATTAAATTTGACAAGGAACATTACTGGATGTAATATTCTCTCATAGTGGTCTTGCTGGGATTAGAACCTGTGTCATAACAGCTATTCTTATTTGTCCTGTTATCCTTGCTAATCACCATTTAACTGCTCTCTTTCTCTTTGTTTTGTTTTTTTTTTTTTCACCCTGCATTTCTTTTAGTTAGTACTTGCAGTATTAAGGAGGAAATTTGGACACGAGTTCCACAGCAGGGAGAAAGGTCACTGTAGCTGTGAGAAGCAGCAAGAAAAGATAGGTAACATACAGCTTATGTCTTGCTCCCTTGCCCTGGGTGAAATTGTATCTCCTGCTAGACTACAAAACCCGGAGAGGAAGCGTGCTGGATACCAAGAGATTTAGCTAATAGGAATCCAATGCATTTGTATTAATTGCTCTATGTTTAAATGTGTTAAAAATATCCATATAACAATAACAATCTGTTTCATAGCTTATGTATGACTTGATATTTCCAAAGACACTGTTAAGCAACAATTCTTGCTGAGATCCCTGACAGCCGAGAACAGCTTGTATGCACACTAAAATGGATAGCTCGAATGCAAATAGACATTACATTTTCTGGCAGAAGTCCCAAACTCAGATCCAAAACATGGGGAATTGATGAAGTTATGCATCCTAGAAGAAAGTTTGGGAAGAATTATCTTCAAGGAAGACTGTATGTGCTTATACTTGTGGTACTGCAGCCAGGGGGAGCATCTACAGGTACAAAGCTAAAAACCATCAGCATAAAAAATTTGCAGGATATCTGCAGATCTCTAATATCAGCATGTTTTATGAGTGTTCAGAATTGCTCTAAATCTTTCTTTGTCAAAGTGATGTCTCACTTCTGTTGAAAACAACAAGAAAATCAATTAAAAGTAAACCAAACTGTATCAGAATTAAGTGCCTTGTACCATTTGTACTGCAGCGTCACGGATGGTACATGTTTGACTCTCTGCATAGTTACTATACATGCGTTTAAGCAGCTGGACATGACATTGACCTTCTTTGCAGGAAAAAAAAAAAGAAAAAACACTTTAGATGCATTCCAGATAACGAGACTGCAGAGCAACTTGTTATTTGGAAAATGGTTTCTCAGTGAGCCACTGTGTCTATAGTGGGTTGAGCTAAACCCCAGTCCTAAACACTAGCAGGATTGATCTTGGCTGAACTTTGTGACTCGTCTGTCATGCTTAGTGAGAGAGGAGCTGATAGTCCCTAAAATACCCCTTCTGCCCAGTTGCTGGGCATTTGCCCTCTGTCACTGTTGTGCACAGAGAGTGGCACTCCTGCTCCTCGCGTGCCGAGCTGCCGGTGATGGGATGAGAGGAGAGCACTGGATACTGTACGTCAGCTGTGTGCATCAGAGGGCTCCAGTGCTGAAAAGTGGCTCAGCCAAATAGTTCAACTCTGGTTGGCCCTAAAAATAAGAATGAAGGAAAAGTACGAGTCCATTAAAACTCCCAGGCTTGTCAGCATAGACAGCACTCCAATGGAGCCGGCTTGGCCAAATCAGCACAAGGGCTTGTGTGTCTCTCTAGCTTGCATGTGCAAAGTGAGTCAAAGGTGTTTACAGCCTGTTCAGAGCACGGCGCTTAAAAGTTACGCTGGTTTAACTAACTCAGACCTTTATGCCGTAAGAGTTGTCTTTGAGACCTTGATAAATACATCTGAGAAACTATACAGTGATATGAATAAATATAGGTCATCTTGAAATAATTGCATTCTACTGTGTGCCCCTTTGAAACTTGTAACACCCTTATAACCTTTTCTGTAAAGTTTGTGGAACTTTATGGCCCTCATTATTAAAGTTGTTGAAGTCATTTTCATCAGGGAGAGGTGGAATCCTTTCTCTGCATCACTTCACACTGAACCTGCATCAACTCTATTTGACTTTACGTTATTCCTTGCGAACATGACCCGAACCCACTCCAGCATCAAATGAGAGAGAAAAGGTCAGAACCATAAATTTTTGACCTTGCTGGGTGAAAGCAGACATTACACTCAAATCCCTGTTACTAATGGTAGCTATACTTCATGGCAGTGCAGGCAGTGCTAAAGGCCACCGGCAATGACATCTTTCATCACTTCTACTAAAATGCTCTTTGCTTACTGCCTCTTGCATGGGGTGCCAGTGGAATGAGATGTAAATGGATCTGTTGACAAACAGGTTAAATGTCGACACCCACGGCAGTACGTTGTTAGGAGTAAGGGCACAAGATACTACAGAATTGTTTAAAAGGGGCAAGTGCTGAGAGGTGAGCAGAGCTGTCATCATGGTTATTTACTGTGTAAGTGCCATGGTTTGACCGGTTGGCTCTGGTTCAAGGCAGCCCTCATCCTAATCTCTCTTTTCTTTCAGACAGCCTCGCTCCAAACTTCGCTGCTGTTTGTCCACATCCCTGCAGTTCCCCTGCTAGTGTTCCAATGCAGCAGGAGGAGCCAGAGGACGTACGCAGAGGCATCGAGCCCTCATGGGACCAGTGACTGGGGACTGAAATGCCCTCTGCTCTGAGGGATGGTGAGGGATGGTTCTGAGGGAGCTTCCCATGGGAGATGTTAGATATTGTGCAAATCAGGGCAGCCCTTAGATGTAACGTTCCTTCTGTGTGCTCTGACTCGTTTGCTTTAGAGGGAGGCTTTTTAATCACAGTGATATTTATATTGTTTTGCAATGTTTTTGTTATAATTCTGAATCGCTATCCAAGGCTTGTGCTAAGCAAAACTTAATCAATGCAGTTATTCTCATTTGCTTTTCTACCGTAATAAGCATCTCCAGATCTTGAGAGTTGCTACTGAGAAAAGCAAACTGAAAACCTCCCTTTCTCTGATGATGAAATATGGAGTGGTTTTCATGGAGGAGGAGCCAGAGTGCATGACTGCTGCTTGTTTCCACTGTGCCGTGAGCAAAGGAGGAAAGATGCTACAGAAATATGTTAGGAACATACACGAACAAGGTGGAACTTGTGATTGACTTAGTATCTTCCAGGCAAAATAGTTTATAAACAGGATAGCAATTAGGCAAATGATCCATTCTTTTTGAAAAGCTGTTATTACTATGTTACATCTAATATATAGTCATGTCCTCATGTCCCATTAAGGTCTACTGTCTTGGGTGCTGTGTAAACATGGTAGTGTATATAATGGGCAAGATTAGGCTTATTCCAGTCAGGTTTTGATGAATAAATATTTTGATGGTATATTTTAATAATGTGAATGGAGAAACTATCCCATGAAAGGATGTTAGTATGAAATAGCCAAAGGGAAAAGCAACTTCTAATGAGATATGAGCAGATCTGAAATCACAGGGTTTCCCGTCTTAAGCTGATGGATTTGTCACTTCCTCCGTTGGTTCTTTTCCAAATATAGATGCCAAATGAAATAAAAATAATAACTTCAAATGAAAATCTTTGTAGATAATGACAAGAATCAAAAATCTCCATGCAGAGCATTAGGGAAGTATCTGCATGAAAATACAATGTCAGTATAAAACATGAGTGTGTCTCTTACTCGAAAAAGAAAATATGTTAAATAATAAAAAGAAAGCATGACATGAAAGGTCAGCAGGAACTTCTGCAGAAACAGGGCTGGTTTATGTCTCAACGAGCTATCATTTCAGATGTTCCTTACAACTAATCCTGAAATAACTCCTTCTTCATCTAGAACAATGCAACTTTGAGACAGGAAACCAGAGAAAAAGTGGGAATTCCTGACCCTGAAGAAACAACAGTACATATACTTGACAGTTTCTATGCTTCAGAATAGATTTTATTTGATGCAGTAGTTAGTGGGAATGCAGTATTATTCTAAAGATATTATTAAATATGAGGATTAAATGTTTGTTTGAAAACCAGTAATAGGCACTTACATCCTAGAGTTCAACCAAATAAAACTGGAAGAGCAATGGGAAGGATCTAAACTTTGAGGCCATAGGGCAGAACCTATCAGTGCGCTCCTGGGGAAACCTTTCCTTGCAGCGTCTTTTCCCTAATGTCAGCTTCAGGCTTCGCTCCTCCATGGCCATGGCTTCTGGCTCTTCTTCCACTGGATATGGTGGACTGCAAGTGTGATCCCGAGCAGCGGTTCCTCAGTCTCCCATAGAAGAAGAAATAAGCTTCACGGAAATATCCCAGACATACTGGTGATGAGTCTCACTCGTGACACTACATGGCAGCTTCCAGTGCCCTGCCTGGCCTCCTCTCCAAGCTCTCTGCAGCCCAGTTTGGATGCGTCCTCTAATTCCTCCTGGCTTTCTGCTTCCTTTTGGAATTTCCCTATGTTATTCTTAGGGCTCCTTTGTTTTGTTCTCTAACCAGGCAGCTCCATTTGGCTCCTTCTAGTGCTTATTCTCTTTCATGATTTCTTTGTATGTTCCTCAGACTGTCATGTAGGAGCATACACATATTGGACAGCTCTCTTACTGTTTGCAATAATAATAAGAGAGGGAATATAGCTCTTTTATACAGAATTTCTTGCAGGATTACAAAACTACACCCCTGCTATGGTGTTAAAGTGCTCTCACTCTAACTCAGACTATATATCCCTGCATGTCCCTCCTCGCAAACGGCTTCATCCTGTATTAAAGGCAGTACCTGGGACCCGGCCATCTGTAGGACTATGCTTGAGTACTCTCTGCTTTAGTATCACATCAGTTTTGCTTCTACCTACTTCTGCTTCTGTTTGTCTTTTCTCCATGATTTTGTCCATGCTTTGAGCCTGACTTCCCTTACTCTGCCTGTTCATCTCTCCTGTGCCTCCTGGTTGGGTCCTGTCTCAGGTTTGCACAGACTGTACAAACCAGGTAACTCCCTGGCTGGACCTTCTCTCCAGAGCTCTGCTGAAGTCCAGGATCTCTCCCATCTTTCCTGCCTTCTCTTCTGCCACTTCTTGGACCTCTCAGCAATCATGGGACATCTTTTTCCAGTTCCAGCTATCCATAGCTACAAACTTAGTAGTTGTCTTTCAAACCCAGTAACAGCAGTAGATATTTATACTGTGTTAGCATATGAACTGGTATTCAGGCTTTATTGAATTGCTGTAGAAACTCAAAGGGAAACAATTTTTGGCCTGACAGAAAAAGCTGCAGGAGGTGGGTTCAGCAGAGTGCCTCGGGGCAGTGCATATTGAAGGGCGTCTGTGCTGTACCGCAGAACTCTGCCTTTTCAAGTGGGAACTTTAGAAACTTTTGTGTACCATAAATTTACAGTCTGTATTCTGCTCTCCCGCCACTGGGTTGCCATACAAATCCCAGCCAAGTAACTCAACTGCATACTAAACATTGGTTAGACAACACCACACATAACATAAACTTACATAAATTCCTAAGGTTACCAAAGATTTAACTCCTCAAAACAACAATATTTAGCAGCTCTAAGACCGTCACATGAACTTCCCCAGGAAATACCTCATCACCTTCTGCCCTCAGTATAAACTCTCGTTTCTTTGATGTTACCTTCTCTTAAATGTGTAATAACATGTGTGTGTTGTTAGAAAATTCAAATCATTGTGTATACTGGAAGAGAGAGCAAAAGCAAGCAAGCACGTGAGAAGCTAATCTCAGCGGGGACCTCAGGATGGAGACGTGCTCAGATGTGGTGATGGAGTGTATAAGTTTAAGTTTAGGAAGGACAGAGTAGCTGAGTGGCTTGCCAGAATGAAGAAGTGACTTTGTACTGGTGTGGGAAGGGACTCCGCAGGGTCTGACTGGGGTCTTGGCTTGACTGGTTTTTGCAACTAAGATACCCCACATCTTCCTGCCGTAACAGGCACTGTTCAAAATAAGATGGGTGAAGGTAGAGATAATGTTATTCCTGCAGTACTTCTTCATGGTCAGCTGTGGTCGAGGCAAGGCTCCTTAATGATGATTAAGGACTTGATAAACTTGTCTTTATCGGTGAAGTCAGAGCATGTTACCAGAAAATGTGTATGGATTCTGTGTTCTGCTACAGCACATGTTTGTATAGCCTTTTCTGACAGTTAAAGATGTGCTAAGTTTCCTTGACAGAAAACAGACATTTTAATAAAATGGCTGCCATTTAACTAGAAACTCCTGGGCAGAGCTCTATAGGAAATTGTTCCCATGACCTTTGGGAGGGAAGAAATGTTTGTCTTTTAATAGGGCTCCATACTGTAAAAAAATCCTTACTCTGCAGTATACAGGCTTTTTTAACACAACCCTAATGATGCAAGTCCTGAGGAACTGCATATGCCATTTGCAGAAACATATTGCAAATTACACTCGTCTTTACTTTCAGAACAGTGAATTTGGAACAGAGTAAGACTGAAGCAGGATCTTCTATAATGCATCTAATTTCATTACATCACACATTTTAATCCTGAAATGACAATTGCTTGTCAGTTTACTTATCCCATTTAAGCAGCTGGCTGCTAGTCTTGTGTATCTGGGAGTTCATACTTCTGCTCTATGTAGTGTGTTTATTTTAATTTAAAGCATGTTTTACAAAAGTAGCAAAACTTATAACCCAGCTGTCTTTATTCAATGCATTCAGTTCGTGCTTAAGGGTCACCAGCTTGAATTAGCTCCTTATTCAACATTGCTGGATTGTTTATAGGCTGCACATGTCACTGAGCAATTGTAAGGAAAGATTTATTTATGAGCTGCCCTACCTGGGAGTGCTCCCCAGCGGCAAGACAAGAAGTGAGCAATGGGAACTGAAGTCGCAAAGGAAGTTGCACCATCTGTCTTAAAAGCAAGACACAGGTGAGGGCTAAGGAAGGGTTGAAAAGAGGCATTCATAAAAAGCTGATTCATCATTAATCTGCTTGCACTCAAACACAGACAACAATAGCTTGTTTTATGATAAGGTGCTGCCCTTCCAAAGCTGCATTCCGCTTTGGGAGGGAGAGCGTTCTATATGCTGCAAACTCTGGGTGATTGGCTTCATTTCACCAAAGAGCTTGTGTTGAAACTCCACTTCTTGTTGGTGGTTGACACAGAAACAAGCTCTGCAGAGTCCACCTAGAGTGATCACTCCTGAAGATTGTTGGCTGGCCAAGCAGGATGGATGGGGTGCCCACCCCAGCCCTGCTCAAGCCACCTGGATGTGAAATCCATGTAGCTGCCTTAGGCAACGTTGACTCTGAGCCCACCAAGGATCCCTGCTAACCCCTTCTGCAGTGCCACTGCCTCTCCGCATCTCCGACTCAGTCCCACAGCCTTCTTTACATACGTGTTGTATGGCGTGCAGTTTTGTGCTGCATGGATTATACCCACCCATTACAACTATGAGTTGTAGAAGCCTGAAGAGAGTCTGAGAGAGTTGGGGTTGTTCATCCCGGAGAAGAGAAGGCTCCAGGGAGACCTTCTAGCAGCCTTCCAGTACCTGAAGGGAGCCTACAAGAAAGTTGGAGAGGGACTTTTTCCAAGGCCATGTAGTGATAGGACAAGGAGTAATGGCTTTAAACTGAAAGAGGAGAGATTTTGATTAGATCTAAGGAAGAAATTCTTTATTCTGAGGGTGGTAAGGCACTGGAACAGGTTGCCCAGAGAAGTTGTGGCTGCTCCATCCCTGGAAGTGTTCAAGGCCAGGCTGTATGAGGCGTTGAGCAACCTGATCTAGGGGAAGGTGTCCCTGCCTGTGGCAGGAGGGTTGGAACTAGATGATTTTTGAGGTCCCTTCCAACCCAAACCATTTGTTATTCTACGAAAGTACAACACGGTCCCTTCTGCCTGGCTCCTCTGGCAGGGGCTTTTGCAAGTGGTATGTGTGACACTGGCATTTGTGGCAGCAGCCTTTGGTTTTCTGAACCAACAGCAGCCTTTCTCGTGGTCTCAGTGAGCAGGATGTTAGGCCGGGCCCTGGGCACATAACCCACCCTGGGGTACTGGTGGGCTGCTGCACCCATGGAGAGGGAGCCCCTTGCTCCAGCAGAGGCAAACACCTTTACAGCTGCTCTCCTGGCACAGCAGCATCTGACCACACTTGTGTCCTAAGGTCCTGGTTCAACCTATCACTTATGCCTATGTATAACAAGACTTGAATATGCACATAAGTGCCCAAACTGTACAGTAAGAGAAGTCTAAGAGGGCTGAAGTTTTTCTTTAGGCTTCCAGTAGCTGCAGAAAGAAACCCCTCTAGAAAAAAAAAAACTGGCCACTTTTTGCTGAGCCTGCTTTCCAAAGGAAATGAGGCTCACATGGTGGCATTCTGCCTGCCAGACTCTCTTCCTCTCCTCCAGCCAGAGCCTTTCCAGACTGTGTGCCAATTCAGCCAGGTTGGAGCAGGATGGGGGTCCCAGAGGGGCTCTTTCTCCCTGTCCCGTAAGGCTTGGGGGCTGCACAAAGGACAGAGACCCTGGACGGTGCCTGCTCTGGAGGAAGAGCCCCTAGTGAATGTTCAGCAGTTATCTAATCCATTTAGATCACCATTTAGATCAGCTCATGATTATCCGTGCAGGAAGACACCTAGTAGTTAGGCCAGAGAACATCTATTTCATTACTGGGTCATGAGAGAGGACGGGAGAGTTGATGAGACTTCACAGGGTGACACCAGGCTGCTCAACTGCTGATTAAGTTGGATTTTCTGTGTTAAGAGCTCAACAGGGAGAAAATCCTAGCATTTTTCAGAGAAGGAAGCTGGGTAAGAAAATGACATGCATGGGAGGACATTTCTGGCTGGGTATGTAAATGGCAAATACTTACCTCATGCACTTGATGACAGGTTCTCTTGCAAATGTTCAATGAATCCTCTGTGCAGGGAGTTGTCTTGTCACCATTTGAAATTTGGGGATGTTTTGTTGTCCCAAGACACCAAAGCCAAAGCTAAAAGCTGGCAGTGTGGACCACTCTGACCTCTCACGTAAATTGTTGTGATAGTGACTGCTGCAGTGACATCCTTGACCTGCCAAGAGACATGCCCTTGAATACAAACAAAAGAACTTTGCCGGGCTGAAAACGAGTGAAGAAACCATTTTGTATGGACACTTAAGAGTAGTAATAGTTGTCATTTGGCTTATTGTAGGTATTGCAGGTGAGACTCTTGAAGAGCTATTAGTGAACTGTCATGTTTCACACAACATGTAGAAGGAGCAGAGAACAAAAATTGTCAGCAAGTTCTTTCATCTTGTATTTAATTCTTGTTTTAAAACTATAATGGCAAGACAGAAAAGATGAAAAGCAGTATCATTCCATGTGTATATTAGCTTTCAAATACCTGACGACTTTTTTATTTCAGCAAACAAATTTTCATTAATAATTGTACTAGGATGTGGTCTAAGGTCTATTTTCAGAGTCATATTCTTCATTTTGTTAAAAAGCATTGATTTTGTTATGCGTTTTCTCTCTTCATATGCAGGAACAGAAAGAAGATTTTTCTTGTCTGAACAGGCTGGGGCAGAGCTCTACATACAGAGAATTTTATGAATTGATTAGGAAAAAAACCCATGGACTAAAACTGTTTATAAGTACCATCTTAAATAAGAAGACCTGAGTTATGAATTGAAGGGCAGTAGCAATGCATACTTAAGAGGAAAATGTATCATCTCTAACAGAAATACAGTGCCTCTGACTGCCTCATTGAACAAAAAACTGTTCCACATTTGTGTCTCATTTCCAACCAATACAGGCTGTGGTACCAAACACTGTGCTGCCGAACACGAGCCTCCACAGCAGTTACAACAGGTATTTGTTTGCTGACAGTCACCCCAGCCTGTATCTAGGGAACACAGGTAGGAGGTAAGGGGCCTGAGGGTGGTCTAGAGGATGGTGGGCTTGCGTGGAAAGTATAGTAGAAAGAACAAAATTCAAGAAAAGGGAAGCATAACAGGGCAAGAGGAAATTAAAAGGCCATAGCTCAGGAAAAGAGATCCCACAAGCAACTAAAGGGAAAAAAAATCCCAAACAAACAAAACCAGAATGAAAAGCAAGTGGAAGAGCAAGAGAAACCTGATATATGGGATTGCTGAACAATGGTCCATGAATGTGTCATGAGATGATGCTAACTAGCAGACTATGTGTAATTCAGCCAATTAGTTGACCTGTATCCAATAAAGTCTGATATTTCTCCTGACTCACCTCTAATAGTTTGAAAATCACAATGTATACCAACTGCTGTGCCAGGTAAGTACCAGTGATTATCAGCCTATGACTTACAGACATGGGGCTTGTAGAAAGTAAAAGAAAAGGAAGATTATCATAACAAGTTTCAACTAGCTAGACGATTCCTCTCTTCAAAAATATCAGAGTGACTCAAGCCATAAAGGGTTCAAAGACAGTGCAATGTATAATATTCAGTGATGGTGTCATCTGTTCAGTGGCAGAGGATGGCTCAGTATTCCACTGGATTTTAAGTCAGGTGTGCTATTTCCATGTAGCCAGAGATGAGGTTTTCCAATGACTATCTTAACCACAAACATCAAGAAAGAGCAGAGGCTTCTTCAGAAGCCGTATCTGCTTGGTGTTGTCAGTCATCACTCTGAGTGCAGGCATTGCAGGAGATTTTGTGCTCACGTGTAGTAACAACACCTGGATAATGGTAATAGTGCCAAAGTGAAAGGAGGCACAGCCCAATCACTGGAGTCTATTCCCTTCCAATTAAAGTCTTTCTGAAATTCACTCAGTAGCCTAACAGCAGCAGACACAGTTGTACTATCCATAATTAGATGTGGTTCACTGGTATTACTAGCAGCACACAGTACCGCTGTACAAAAGAAAATTCAGAAGCAGTACATTAGTGTTTTAATGATGTTCATATGAGCTGTGACTTCTTTAAACCTCTATGATATGAAAACTCATTACATGCTCTATAGCTGCAGAATATTGCTCTCTTCCTCTCTTTGGTCATGACTCCATTACGTTCTTGTGAATAGCTTCCCACAGTGAAGAGCTCAGCTGAATGGAGAGTGCTTTTCTGCTGGCCACTTCATGAAGACCCAGCCACAGCTGCAGCTGCACCTACAGGACAGAAGAGACCTGACAAACCTCTCTCTTGTTATTGCTGTAATCTGAATGCTGCCTCTGGATAATAGTTATCTCCCTAATATCTTTTTAGCTTGCACTTTAAGTCTTGCTCTAAGCATGTTTGTAAACTTAAAAGGAAACTTTTGAAAATGTTAAAAAAAAGCTTTGATTACACTCTGAGGTGCCAACAGGCTGCGCAAGAAGATGAGGCACCTAAAGACCAGAGGCCTTGGGCATTTGTTACATGCCTTCACATCCCTTTAGGAATCTGCACGTGCTCAAATTCATCCAGACAGTGTAAACAAGGTCTTTGGAATAAATCTTGTTATGTTTCTAGTCATATCCCTGGGGCTTCACAGTAGCATGGTGTCCCAGCACCAAAACTAGAGGATGAGACACAGAGGACAGAGCAAGTGTGAGAGTTTCAGTTCAGTTCGATCTTCTTCAATCAAGTCATACTTGAGTAGACAGCATTTCCTTTCCCCCCGCCACCGTCTTACACCTTTCGTGGATAAATTCATTCAGGTTTTAAATAAGAGATCCACATCCCAATATTCTTACAGGTGTATGTCCCAGCTGCAGTTCACATAGTATGTTCCAGAGGCAGCTTTGAATTAGCAAATCCTGTTTGCAGTGGGATTTCTGGATATGGAGTTCAACACAGAGCTCATACTCCTCAATACTTAATAGGTTCTCTAAATATTCTTCTGTTTTTAGGTTTTTGGAGTGGGAACCCTTCTGCAAAAAAAATTTGTCCATCACTGGGCAAAATGATATTCTAGTCAAGACTTAAAGGCACTAATTATGGAATAAACACTGGTTAGTAAATTGAGGTGCAGGACTCCAGTAGCCATCTCCTTCTCTACACATCTCCAGTGTCAACTGCTGGAGGTGACAGCAGGCTGCACAGATAAGTCCTTTTAGAAGGTCATTACTTCATCTTGGTGAGGTTCAGCATCACTAGGGTTTGTCAGAATTAACACAGGATAGGGCCTGCAGAGTCTTGGACATCTCAGTGATGTTTTTTGCAGCCAAATCACGTGTAGAGTGTGTATGTGAGCCTTGCACAGCTGAGTCCCACTGCACACCATCCTACAGCCATGTCCAGATTCCACCTGTCCGACACAGCTGGTTCACATGTTCCACCACTGACCAGATGCATCTTCAGGGCTGGGTCATGAAACAGAAAGGGCTGAGGTGGCAATGCCACAGCCTGGAGTTGCACTGCCCGGCAGAGACTTTGCTAAAAACCAGCAACCATATTCTGTTGCATCAGTAGAGTTGCACAGGATCCCATTATGTTATAAAACATTTCCCTCATGGGATCCAACATGGGAATGTCCCATGTGTCAGAGAGATCACTGTTGGTGTGGCTCATAGCCTAGTGCGTTCCTGTTGATAACACAGCCCAGGGCTAAAAGACATGCTTCATCCTTATCAAGTTCCCACACAGCACCTCAGGGCACAGCAAACTTACTCCCTACCACTTCTCTAGCCAGAGGAGACTCTTTTTCTGAAGAGCAGAACCCTGCTGCTGGTGCTGAGGAGCTGGCCCAAGAGTTGGCCACAACATTGGCAGCGAGTGTGGCTCTGTGGCTCTTCTCAGCTGTTGTCAGCAGCTCCAGAGCCCTATGAGGAAGACAGCAAGGCAAGAGCAGGAGCAATGAGACTTGATTTTTCAAAATCCAGGTTAATCTTCAGTGACAGTGGTGAGAAAAAAACAACATAGCAGCTTCCAACTTGCGTACTAACTGAATGTCGTATGGACTCCATCATGTAGTGACTTTTTTTTTGACTCTAGCTGCTCTTCATTGAATAAGAAAGGTTCTCAGAGGTCCATCCAGGGATTTGTGCTTTGATAATCTGCTTTACTGTGTTCCCCTCGATCCCCTTCCCTCTGTAATCAGACCATCAGTCACTCCAAAGGATCAAAATTGCCACGTTTAAACCTCCTTGTGAGAAACTAACATCTGATCAAAGTTTAACAGCGTGAAATACATTTCTTGTTTTTGCAGTAAACCTTCATGTTCCTTGTTGTTGATCCAAGTTCATGGAGGTTTATTTTCAAAGCAAATCTCTTGTTTTCATTCCACCGGAGAGCTGTTATAAAGCCAACTATTGTTACTATAGAGTATAACTTTATTTTTTTTAGTCTAACTGCTAAAAGCAAATGGTTTTCATCAGGTAAAAAGTCATTGCATACATGCATTATATAGACGAGTCTTGGACACAACAAGCAGTTAATGGTTTTTAATTGAATAGAGTGAGACAGGACACTCAAGGAGTGACCCAGGGATTACTTGTAGAGGAAGTTTCTCTCATGACTAATAGTGACTACAAATAAGATGGGGTATTACAATAAAATTCTACTGCTGACAAAAATATTAACAGTAAACAATGACAGAGCTTTCATCTGGGACTAGGAGAGCATCTGGAATATATTAAGACTGTAAAATTTCCCTTTAAGTATGGGTTGCTAAAGTTAAAGCCAGCCACCCAGAAACTATGGCACTCAGAGTAACTCTATATTTTTTTTCATTAAAAATTACTTAAGGGGATTTATATCTTCCTTAGTTGACATCGTGATGTTCTGCTTGTCCAGATTTTGAGTTCTGAAAATATGTCTGTCTCGAGAAGGAATGGAGAAAAAAAATCGTCTTGGATATGTCCTGCCTAGGTTCATCTGGGAAAACAACCCAGTTCCAGCCGTCCTTCTGCAATGCAATCAGTCCGATGCTCTTTGTGACCACTCTGTGCAGATACCCACTGCTTATTAATACCATATGTGAAGCTGATACATTATGTATCTAGAGATGCAATGTAAGCACCAGATACTGACAGAGATAAACAGGAGAGAAGTGGGATGTGCTGGGACATCATTCCAGAAAACAGGAAAGTTTGCTTTAAACAAAAAGGCAGTGTGCTAAAAGAAAGATGGGATTGTAGCAAGGTTCCTATTTCCCATCCTCCCTTCTCCCTGTTGCCAGTTCTCATGACATTTCTTACTGCAATCTTGTCTTAATTTAGACTGTGAGTTCCTGGAGACAGGAATTATCCTGTAACTTGTATATATTGCATGCAGTACAAGAAGTGCTCATGTCTCGCCTGGATCCTCAAATGGTGTTTGGGAGGCAGCCGCAGCATAAACAGGGGAGCTGGATGTCTCTGTGGCTGAACTCCCGAGTGTGCACAGTGCACACTAGGCAGTGGTCCTGGGAGGGGACTCAGACCCCCGCTCCTGTAAAGCCACACCAGCTGGTCTTGAACCACCAGGGATTATGAATAACTAGCCCTTGTGTACAGCTCCCTGTTTTCAGCATAAAACCCAGGAGATGATGTTGGGTTTTGGCTACATTGGACTCTTCCAAAAGGCAAGCCAGGGTCTGTAGAACAAACTAAGAGACAAGGGCTGGCTCTGCGTTCCTGCTCTCAGCAAACTAGGCTGAAACCCACAAAGACCCTCAGGGTGAGATTCATTTCACCTCCCAGGAGGCCCCAGGTCATGAATATCCAGAGTAAATGATTCTTCCATTTTTCTTCGCTTGCTCTAGAAGGAATAGAAAGAGGAAGGGCTAGTTACTCCGCAGTTACCTTCCAGCAGCTAGTATTAAGATGAAGCCCATCCACTGTGTCCAGAAGTCAGCCCTGCCAAAGAGCTTTCCTCCCCTATGTATTCCACCCTGAGGAGCTTCCTGGCTCTTTCTGGAGGAGATTTGGCGAGGTGAGTGCAGCAAAGCTCAGCACTTGAAGCACAGGAGGCCTCGCTCTGCCATCGACGTAGCAGTGGTAGGTCGTGGTCCCCCTTGGAGCCAAGCACTCCACAGTGAGAGACGTGCACAAATATAGAACAGAAAGATGGTCTAGAATAAAAGCCAACTTTCTGGGTGGCCTTGGTAAGCATCTGATGTCTCAGCTGAATATTTATGTATTTATTTCCGCTTACGCGTGTTTTCCTCAGCATAGGGGAGGGCTTTGACATGTCTTTGCTATAAATCTTCAGCCCAAATGCTGGGGTAACAGCCCATTCACAGATCGAAGAAACGTGTTAGGAAGAAGAGATGAGTCTTCTCTCTCCTTCTCTTCCCACCTCCCCCCAGCTCTCATATACTCTTTCTTCTGACCCTGTATTTGTGCAGCTGAAACATTCAAAAGTAGCTGTAGAAATACGATCAAGTTTTTCAGAAGCTGGCAGGGAGCAACTGTTACATCCATTGAGGTCCTTACAGACAGGCAGCACACAGGATCTGAACTCTGATGAGACAGTAGCTACTTTTTTGGCATTTAAGAGGGAGTTTTGAAATACCAGCCTGCAGTGTTAAGGACAAAAACTCTCCACAAGTCTCCCAACAGGGAAATCTGAACCTCTTGATCTGCCCCACATCTCATCCTACCAAGAAGTGGTGAACATTATCAAGGAAACAAAACACAGAGAGAAACTCTGATCCTGGAAATGTCCTGAAAGGAGGACGATGCAGATACATACTGCTCTGATCACCAGTCCTTACCACTTGGCCCCATTTCTGGGCACGGTAGTAAGAGAGTGGCATGTGTGTGTGTAAGAGACAAACTAAGGGAGCTGGAATAAGCCACTAATGTCCTCAAAGTTTCCTTCCTATCAGTAAGTCATTGCTGCTAAAGGCAATGAAGGAAACCTGCCAAATACAACAGCTAAAACCAACACCCTGAAAAACATAATATTTAGGGAAAGATGAGGGGGGTCAGCTGGCGCCAGTTGCCAAGTCTGCAACCACGAGAGGTCTGAGGCACACGGAGGTCTCCAGGAGAGTGCCTGTTGGTGGTCAGGCCCAGGACAACTCCCATGCTCCTGTGCAAGTATGAGGCTGCGACACCCACAGCTGATGGATGGTCCCACTGACGGCGTGCGCGGTTCAGCTTCCCCTTCCTTCAAACTAGTCACTCTTTGCAAATGGAAACGGATGACAACCCCAGGGTGGGATGCCTGGGCTTGGTGAGTGGTGGCTCAGACAAGGGCTGAGCAGCAGCTCCTAGGAAGAGCTGCTTCTGCTCTGTTAGCAAGAGCTGCTCTGCTCTGTTAGCAAGAGCTCAACATCAGGCTGGAGCAAAATAGGGGCTTAAGGAAATCTTGGACCTACCAGGGTCTCTTGGAGGTCCATCAAAGAAAAACAGGGAAGGTTTTCTCTTTCTCTAACACAGCTGGTAGGATCGGTGCAATGCGATTTCCTTGTCTGTGCTTCTAGAGGAATGTCGGGAGGGATACACAGCATGATGCAGGGGTGGGGGAAACCTCCTAAGTCTGGAGGAAATGGGATGTGAAATGGACAGAGAATTCCCATCTTCCCTGTCCACATACCTGGGGTCTAATTTGGGGCTACAGTGAAGCTCTTTTTCCCACATCAGGATGACACTGCCTGGCTCCCCTACAGGGAGACTACAGCTGAGGAATTGGGTGGGGCTGTTAGCAAGGTGAATCCTGCTCAGTTCAATTAGCAGCAATTAGGAGCTCTGTTCCCTGGGGATTTCTCTACTATTGTCTAATCTGTGCCTATGGGCTCGAGTGACAAGTAACTAGGCAAAACTTTACTGGCTTAATGCCTAATCTGCAGGCAGCTTCGTGATCTTCTGTCCTTAAGCTCAATGAAATCCATGGCTTTGATTCTACATGCTGTCCTCATCAACTGCTTCTCTCAGCCAGCCTCGCTGTCCTTGGCATGAGAGTCTGCTGAGAAGACTGAGACTTGAGGTCAGGATGTGCAAAACTGTCAGTGGTTTGGGATGACTATTGGGAGTGTCTTTCAAACAATGTGAACTTTGGAGCACCTGTTCTCTGGAGTCAGGTCTGTTCAGATGTCAAGCAGAGCAGTTGCATATCCAGGGGCTCAGAGTTACTGGCCCCACATTTCATGCGAGCTCTGCAAGGCTCCTGCCCCACAGGGCAGACCCTGTCCTGGCACAGCAGCTCCCTTTGGTGAAGGTGGTGCTACAGCAGCAACACAGCTCACTGCATCTCAGAAAAACAATTTACCTGCTTGTTTTTGATGGCCATCTCAGCCCAAAGAGTCACAAAACAGCTTTTACTAACTCCATAGCAGGTTGTTCCTAAGAGGTCTCCTGAATTTCTCAGTATCTGAAGGTCTCTTCTCCCTGTGGGGCTCCTGGGAGCCATTGCAATTGTTCCTGGCCGAGTTTCTCCTTGCAACTTCTATTCTGCATGTGCTCTCACTTGCCTGCTATTCCTGTGTTCATTTTCATCTTCATGCCAGGCTTGAGCTGCAGCTCATTGTAACAATATTTCCTCATAAGGCTGTGCTTAAAAAGTGAGGAGCTTGTATTTGTTGGTGCTGGGTTGTGGCATGTGAGGCTGCACAAAGGAAAACAAATGCTTGAGATGTTTGCGAAGGTGCTGTCATGAGACAAAACAGGGCACTCAGGCCTGACATTGTTACGTTTACTTGTGCTTGGATGTACCAGAGCCTGCTCAGTCTCTTTAACAACACTCACTTGGAAAGTTTCCATCACCTCCCTCCCCTCCCTGCCCTCCTGTCAGCTCTGCTTGGTGCCAGGGCTGTGCTCTTGGAAGATATGATGGAGAGACTCCCCCCCACCTTGGAAAGAGTCTGACCAGCCATTGCCACCTTGTAAAACCAACTTCTTCAGCCCTGTTTGCCACACGGGTGACATGGCTGGGAACATCTGAGCTGCTCGCAGCCACAGCAGGACTATGTTCATCCTCCCTGGGGAAGTGATCTGCTCAAACTCTACAGCTCTAAACACTGCAGAGACTCTGTGCTGGCTCCAAGGCGTTACAATATTCCCGCTCTCCATACAAATAAGGAGACAAATATCCCATTTACTCAGTTCAGGGTAAGCTGTAAAGTGAAACAACAAAACCCTGTCTCTCAGTCTTCCTCAGAAAGCAACTAGCTGTCCATCCAGGAGCTGAACCTTGTAAAAAGTCCCTCTCCAGCTTTCTTAAAGGGGGCCTGCAAGAAAGCTGGAGAAGGACTTTTTCCAAGGGCGTGTAGTGATAGGACAAGGGGCAATGGCTTCAAACTGGAAGAGGGTAGATTTAGTTTAGACATAAGGAAGAAATTTTTTACAATGAGGGTGGTGAGGCACTGGAACAGGTTGCCCAGAGAAGTTGTGGCTGCCCCATCCCTGGAGGTATTCAAGGTCAGGTTGGATGAGGCTTTGGGCAACCTGGTCTAGTGGAAGGTGTCCCTGCCCATGGCAGGGGAGTTGGAACTAGATGATTTTAGAGGTCCCTTCCAACCCAACCCAAACCATTCTATGATTCTATGATTCTATGATTCTATGAATCTATGAGCTGCCCTCCCATATCACCCATCCACAGCACGCCGTGGTGAGCTTCCAGGAAACAGCATGTCCACCTTTGACGGATACCCTCAGGGCTGCCCATCTGTCAGCTCCTGGCGGCCAGGGAGGAGCAGAAGCAGAGGAGGGGGCAACGAATCAGCCCTAATACAGCTTGCTTGCTCCTTATCCAGTCTGGTTTGGAAGAATAACTTAAAACCTGTTTGCTTAGGAGGTTTGTTATAGTTATGGAAGCTAACTCTGGAGTTACGCTGAGCAGCAGGGCAGAGGGTAAACCAATATTTTATTCTAAAGTTAAAGCACTTTCACAAGGGTAAAATAAGTAGCCTGCTCTGGCTGTGACTTGTGTAAGCAAGGGGTGCTGTGGGGTCAGTCTGCAGGAGCCTGAGTGCTGAGACTTTCCCCATGCCTGCCTGCGAGGTGGGAATGCTGCCCGCCCATCCGGTGATCACGTCATCCAGGACCCCCCTTGCTGTCCCCATGTCCTTTGGACCCCCTGATAATGCCCTGGGATGAGGAAAGGAAAGGGGATCATTTAATGGCTGACCAATGCCAGGGGAAATGGCTCTGCTAAAGCCCTCAGAATGTAAGACTTTCCTTCTCAACATGGGAGATCTACAGTTGTGAAGCTGTGATTGCTGGAAACATGGTGCCTTCTTGTACAATGTTTCAAGTGACTGATCAGCTACTTAAGGACAAGTATAAAGGACGCAGAGAAATACTGGTGTTTGTGAGTATGAGAAGAGTAACAAAGCACTATCCAGGTATTTAGGAAAAGACTTCTTTTGAACTTGGAAATGTTTATTACTTTTGTGATCAGCTGTGCTCATTGTCTTTGAAATAAGTAAAAACTCTTTCAGACTTTCTTGGTTTTGCCTTCTTGTTTTTCCCTTCCAAGACTTCAGTACTAATTCCCCCGGAAATAAGACAACGCAAAAGAAATATGTTTGGAGAAGAATCATGTTCTGAATATGGGAAAGTGAGGTCCCAGGAGGTGAAGGGACTTGCCTCAAACTCTGTAGGAAGCTTGTCACACACTGTAGAACCAAAGGGCCTTTCAAATCCCAACCCTTTGTCTTAGTTGCAGTTTTCTTGCAAATATTTGGGACTCAGATTTCAAAGTTCAAGCTGGGTTAATCACAAAGAATGCAGCTCTTCCTGATCCGCATGCAGGGGTGTATGGTAACAGGCTGTGGTGCCCTCCCGGACACCCCCTGCATCTGCACAAGTTTCAAGTAACATCTGGTCTTTAAACTCAACATCACGCATACAGATTGATGATTACCTGCCTGCTGTCTTGGCTTCCAATCAGTTCTGCTTGATTGACTTAGCCCAGGCTCAACAATGGTTTATTAATCTTGCCTTTGTGTACACATAGCAGCCTTATTGTGATTATATACTTCCCCTGGTTTTACTAACCAAGGTTATTATGGTAAGGCACTAAGGACTTTGTTAATTTGGGCTGCCATTAACAGTCTGCAGACTGGAGCCTGGGTGTGGTAATTACAAGAGTCGGATCAAACTCCACTGTGTGGGAAGTTTCCCATAGGGAAAGGTTTGATAAGGAGACGCTGTCACATCCCGAGGAGAACGTGGGAACGGACCTGCGAGACTGTCAGGACCTGTAAGGGTCCCCGTCCCTTGAGCTGCCATCAAGGACTGCACAGCTGCTGGGCTCTGGCATCCGGCACAGCACCTGGGACCGCAGTGCGCAGGTACCCGGCGTGCTGCACCCCTGCCTGTGGAAAGGTGGGCGTACAGGCAGCTCAGTCAGGGGTTCAAGGGCAGGGTTTTACCTGTGCGGCAGAGCTACCCACTGCCTCCAGGTAGCCAACATCTTTGGGAAAGCTGCTCTGGCCCATTCCCAAGAGCTTGTTCCTGGAAATGGATAATTCAAAACATTTGTCTGGAGGATGGTTGGTGGGAAAACCACAAGAGTTTGTATCATGGGGTAAATATTTGAGGTGCATCCAGATCAGCTATTACCAGTGTTATTGTCTTCAGTCATCTTTTGGAGGCCATCCTGGGGGGTGGCTGCGGTGGGAAGTCAGGAGGAGGAGGGCTGGGGGGTGAGGGGCACCCCGGGCTGATGGCTCCTCAGCTCTTTCCAGACTCAATGACCACTGCAAGCACAGACACGAGAGCTGACGACTGTGCAGCACATCCTGCAAAGGCTTATTTTTTGGCAGGTAACCTGCATATGAGGAGAAACAAGAGCCTTTTATAAAAAATAGAGGGAGTCAAATAGCAGCTGTAAAAACGAGAACCTCCAACAATACACAAACAGAAAATTATATTTCCCCTCATTGTGTCGAAGGAGCCGAGCTTCCAGCCAGCTGTGGAGGAAATAAGGAGTTTATATTATTTGCAATGTCAGTGAGGACCAATGTACAAATTTCCTGTCTGGCTCCCTCTGCAGATTAACAAAACTTCAGCAAAGAATATATTTTCATTTCATTTCATTTTTATGCTTCTGTGGATGAAGATGCACCCCAAGCAGAGCGGTTGCAGAAGCTGTGATTGAGAAGGTGAAATGGGAAACTGAGCACACAGGAGACCAAAAAAACCCTCAGAAATGCCTATGATGCCGAGACAACACAGCTCTGCCTCTTACAGCTCTGGGCTCAGACCGAATCGCAGCTTGCAGGTACGCGTTGAGGTTTGTGGTCTCTCAGCTAAGCGTGCCATTTACTCACAAGCCCAAAGTTTTTCCAACATGTGCGTTGTCATGCAGAAAATTACCTCCCCCCAATGCTTGTTTTTAATTTTGAATCATTGACGCATAGCTTAAATTATTAAAAGAAAAATGCTTTATTTTGTCTCTGTGCTTATTTATCCAATCTGTGTAAGTGGAAAACATAGCCCACATGTGCCGGAGATTTATCCATGTCTCCCTGTACTCCAATATGGGGTATTTCAGCCAGCTGTGGGCAGAAATGGACCCCATGAGGCCCTTCGCGATTCACCTGACGTCCACACTGGTTTCCCAGCTGCTTCCAGCATCCCATGACTGACGCTGGGCAAGGAGAAAGCAAATGTGCACGGTCAGCAAATTGTAAGTCAGATGTACGCAAAATGAAGCAGTCAATAGTCATTAGCAAACTGCTCAGCACAGTGTGGGCTTCCTGAAGCACCATGAGGAAAAGTCAGGGGTGCAGAAAGACCCCAGGCAAAGGATCCCAACATCACAAACATCACGTTCTCTCTGGTTTTCAGACAATCTCACCACAAATAAAACTGGTATTATCAGCTCTGTCTTCCTGTCCAAAATTACAACTTTTTGGTTCCTAATTTAAGGATAGCTCCTGCCTGCCCTTCATGTATATTTGAGGCATTCTGGTTGCTGGATCTCTGGTCTTAGTGTCTTGGAATAAATGTTAGAGCAGCCAGCTGCCCTGTTCCTGGGACACTTGGAGGCATCCAGGAGCATCTCAGGCAACAGAGGGAATACTATTTCAAGCTTCTTCACTTGAGAGAGGGAAGGAGCATGGAGGAACCTCTGAATGAAAAGAGCTGGTTTTCACCTGTTGTAGATCTTCATGAATATGGACAAGGCCTAACCCAACTACTCTCTATTCTGTAATCGGGCAGATTCTTGCCCCTGCCTGAGCTATGCTGGGTGTCTTCAGGAGCCCTGTCCCTCTGCCGTTGTGTGTTTGTGCATCTTATTACCACTGTGCTGTGGGCTTTTCCCTGCACCTCCCAGGAGAGCCCTTGGAGAGGATCTCCAGGGCCACTGCTGCATGGAGGTGGTAGGTGATGGCCAGGAGTAGGGAAGTCAGGCTGAGGGAGATGCTCCAGGAGCTGTTGGGAAATTAATGCACTAGCCAAAAAACAGTCACTAGGAAAGAGACAGGGATCTGCTTTAGAAATGCCTATGTGGTTTGTTGGCTCCAGGGTCTCCCAAGACCATTAACTTCTGGTGTGGAGCAGGCTCATTTGTTTACCTTCCCAGGAGATGAAAAACAGAGTGAGATTTTGCAGCACTCAGATTCCCTGAATTTTTTAAAGATTTTGATTAATCATGAGGCATTTTGGCAGCTTCCTCAGATACTCCATAACCCCTATTTAATCAGTCACCGCCTAAGTGCTTACTCTGTCTGGTCTCAACTGGCATGGCTTGACTGCATGGGGAGGACTGGTGGGTCTCAAGGTGTTGGTGGGATCAGCAGCTGGCTCCGCTCAGGGTCCTTGCTGATATCCCCTCGGTCTCTGTGAGGGCAGACCTCATGACAAACGTCATGGATGTAGAACACAGAATAACCTTAATTTGTATTCTGTGGTGTCGTGGTTGACTTGTAGAGCTCAAGGGACAAAAAGATCCAGACTTCATGGAGGCCATCACCGTTAAAGCTGGAAAATTATGCCATCAGTATTGCAACTGTGTCAAGTTGCGGAATTGTTGCCAGAGGGGGTTATAAAAGTGGGGATTCACTGTCTCCTTCAGCTCCCTGAGTGCCTCTGCCATGCCAAATGAACAGACAGTGGGAGACCCTTGAGCGGGCTGTGTCTCCATTACAACTTAGTGCAGATCAGGATAAGACTTTTGAAGCAAATGCCTCATGCATTTGCCATGCATTGACTGGGATCACAGAGGAGTTTTGGACAATATGAACTGGATCCCTTTCAAACAAATGGGGATGTACTCCAGCCATGTACCCAACAGCACAGGGGCATTCAGTCCATGGGATCACAGCTAGCTAAAGCAAAGCAAGATCTCCTTGAAAGGTTTAGTGTGCAGGAATGGCCCTCAGCACAGACACTTTCCACTCTACAATTTTACTCCTATTGGACAACACTGAAGAGAAATAATATTACACTGTCAGTGCTGAATTGGTCAAAACGATGGATACCTTTTTCTTTTCCCCTCTGCAAGGTGCAGGCCTTGCTTAGTGCAAGAAGGTGCTGGCTGGTACTTCTTGTTAGCAAAACACTTTTCTCGTGTTTTACTGAGATGGCAAAGCTGCTTCGCAAAAGTGCACTGAAAGTGCAAACTAGACTCTGATTTGTAGAGGGATCTTATTTCTTATATAGAATGCTGTACTTCATTTTCCCTACTAAACCTTTCCTGGTTTAAACCAGGAAAATTTAACATTCTTCTTTCCAAGAAAGTGAATTCCAGGAATATGCCTAAAGATGTCACTTTACAGACCTTAGGTAATAATATAGGCCACTGATTAGCTGAACAAAGTGAAAACAAGCATGTCTGGAAAATCAGGATGAGCAAAAATTGGCACAAGAATAAAGAAGGGCGCTTCTACAGAAAAATAAATGTGTCATTTATATTATTTCTTACAGTGTAGCAGTAAGAGACAGTTTCCTTCTGTGATGATGACTATGACTGGTACATGCACAGTACCAGAAGTGTCACCTGGCTCTTCTTTGGTAACTGAAGCACATTTTCCTACCAGTCTTTGTGCACCAGCTGCCATGGGGGTATAGTCTTCTAAGTATGTTTACAAAAGTAAGTCTCCTCTTTTTCACATTCACAGCAAGAAGCTGATGAGAAGGTTCCTTTCTGATGTACGGCTTGAAGACCCTGGCTGACTGGTGTTGTACTTAGATGTTAAAAACAGAGTGAAAAGTATATAGTGGAATGCATCATCTTAAATCTTGAGCATTTCCATGTGAGAATGATATGGACAGGGCTGAACAAAGCTCCTGCCGGGAGATTCAGTAGATACTGACTGTTTATAGGCTCCCAGAACAAGCCCATTAAAATAAATATCTCAGTAGAATTAAATATCTATGGAATCATGTTTCTGATACAGTAAATGACAGAGTTTACCGTCATGTCTGTTCCAGACAGTGAGTTGAGTATTCAGAGCTTTTGCTGTACATACTAAAGGCAGTCTATCCACTAGGTAATAGCAGATATCAACAGATTAAGTTGTTCCTTGCCTATCTTTTAATCAGGGACACGGGTTTCCCCTTGAGGTGCAGGTGTTCTTCAGTGAGGCAGGGATTTTTCAGGTAGGTCCTTCTTACATAAGCTTTCAGCATCCTGTACTCTTCAGACACCTACTTTCCTAAAAAGAAGTGCTAACCTTCCTAATAGCCTGATAGTCACTCAAAGATTTACCCCCAATGTCATAATGTAACTTGAATTTCCTCAGTCACCATTATAGGTCTTGTTAATTTCTATAGTTCCTACCGCTAATAATGTCTTAGAAATGAGTTTCCCAGAACAAGATCTGTGGTGGTGCCATCCTGGAACATTTTCTCATCATTCATGAGTTCAGTCAGTTTCGATGACTTTTGTGTTCGGGAATTCTCCAGCAAGCTGCGTGTCCAAGAAAGCCTTCTGCTGTCTTACTTCTTTGTTTCTCTTTCAGGTAGTAGGCTGTCGTATCTACACACCATCATCAGATTTTAGTGCGCTACAATCATTGTTCTTTCTGCCAGTGATAAAACAATTTGTCTCTCATTCATCGTTACAACGGAATTACATGAGAATAGTAATGATGCAGTTGATGAATGAGCAGCTGAGACAGTTGCAAATTTCGTGTTTAAATGGCAATTAGTTAGTCATATGAAAGGCTTGTTCAGGTAACCAAACATTCAGTTAACTACCATGCAGATAGCTTGCAGTGAGTGTCCTGGGATCTCTTTATCCCACAATTTATGAGTAACCAAACAAGTAAAGAACAATTTTCTTTTAATATTTCCTTCATGGAGGTATTTATTATTTAAAAATATATGGGAACATTAACCTCTAACTGGCACCAAGCTATTTTCCAAGAGACTACTCACGCACTCTCCTCTGTGAAACACCGTCATGGTTTGATGGGGTGCGGAGGGAGGGTTCTGGTGACAGGAGAGGGGCTCTGCTCCCTGTGACCTCCCTGGTTTGGGAACTGGGTTAGACCTGGTTCTGGCCACCAGATTGGACTCCCATCCCCCTCGGGATTGAGCCAATCGGCGCCTCTGCGAATTGCCCTATTTACGTCGGGACAAAGGAACCAGAAAAGGCGCTTTGTCAAGGAGCGAGGAGAGAAGGGAGGAGGGCACTGCCCCCGCTCCGTGGCTCCCGGCCGGACGACTGGCTGCGTCAGGCTGGCGCCACCCACTGAGAATGGCAGCAACGGAGCCGGCTGGGGAACTCGGGGGCACCCCACTCCCGGGGTGCCCACTGGGCTGAGTTCACCTGGAGAGGACTGAGATCTGAGAGAAACAGCCTCATCGACACGAGGTCAATGAGGATGGAGCAGGAGGAGGTGTGCTGGAGCTGAGTTTCCCCTGCAGCCGGTGGCGAGGTGGCAGGTGGCCCCCCTGCAACCAGGACGGCCTCGGTGGAGTAGAGACCCACTCGCAGCCCGTGGGGAGAAGATGCCTGAGCCTGAGGATGGTCGTGTTGGGACGCATGGCAAGGTAGAGAGGCATCTGGAGTCTGTGTGACGACCCACGCTGGAGCAAGTGGCAACAACTCCCTAAGAATCCGAGATTGTGGTAAAGCCCACACTGGAGCAATCCGATGGGGAAGGATTGCATCCTGCGGGTAGGACTGACGCTGGAGAAGTTTGTGGATTTTTCCTCGTGAGTAGAGGATCCACTGAAGCAAGGGAAAAGGATGTAAGGACTCCTCCTCTTTTAAGAGAGAAGCGGCAGTAACAGCACGGAATGAACTGACATGCACTCCTCCAGTCCCTGCCCCCCTGTGCCGCTAGGGGGAGGAGGTAGACCCGGGAGGAACAGGAAGGGGGGGGGGGGAAGGAAGGTGTCGGTTTAAAGATCTGGCTTTGTTTCTTTTTACCCTCTCAAGTAACCTGTTTCGTTTCCCTTTGTCCTTTTAAGTAACCGTTTAAAAATTGTTTTGCTTTAAGAAAGCCGAGTCTGTTTTGCCCAGGACCATGGTTGGTGGGTGCTCCCTCTGTTCTTGTCTCGACCCTCAGTCCCTTTATTACATTTTTCTCCTCTCCACTTTACTGGAGTGAGAAACCGGCTGGGTGGAGTTTAGTTGCTGGATCAGCCTAAACCACGACAAACACTATGTTTGTTCTGTAGCTGTCAAAAGTAGGATAAGCATCTGTGATGCGGAAGGTGGTGATGGGATGATCACTCAGCTTTCTGAAGCTGGTCCACACAGATGTGTATTGAGACTCTTTGCAGCCAAGAGTCATACAACTGGCGCTGATTTTTCTCGAAGAACTCTCAAGCTGCTGGGACAGACTGTCCACACACGACTTCAACAACTGCAGTGGAAGAAAATATTCCCCTTGTCTTGTTTGTTGCTTTGTAGCTTTGTAAAATTTCTACCAAACGTTGCAAATCGTTCAGCAGTTTTCCTGTGTCTGTCTTCAGACTTGAGAAACATCAAAACTGTGCTAAGACAGACCCATTAAAAAACTCTGAGAAATCAGTGGAAAATCCCCAATAGGTAACTTGTACATATGTGAATATTGGTATTTTGATGCTGCCATCTTCCTTCCACTGCTGGTACACGGCACAGTAATTGCACTGCCGGGTCAGGTGAAAGAAATTTGAACCAGTGAGAACAAAAAGTAAGAAATACACTATTCAGTCCACTTGCAGCTTCTGCTGTGCAAATGCTGCTGTGTCCTCTGTTTAAAGGTTGATGATACTTTTAAACGTGCAGCAGCCTAGATCCCTCATGTGCTGTACTGTTATCTTCCATCTGAAATAGTGAAATGATATGAGGTGAGAGTCATGATCCTCAAGCCTTCAAAGACTGAAAATAGCAACTTTAATACACCATTGAAAGTTTGGGACTTCCCTGGAACTTACCTTGAACCAGATTTAGTTCTTCAATCCTCAGTTCCCGTTTGTATCTTGGTGGGAACTATCATGACAACCAGCACGCCAGAGTGGCTCCACAGCTGATCCTGGCTAACACCTCCAATACAGAAACTGAAAATGAAAGGGGTTTTACTCCTTTTTAGGCTTTCAGAAGGATTTGATCCTTTTCCTTGTATGTGAGGGGGAAGTTTACAGTAGAATAATAGATCCATGCTGAGCACTTTATTAAGAAACTAGAGGTGGGATTCAGCTCACGTATCAGGACACTTGTGCCCAGAGGTGATCTAGGTATCTAAGCCCCATTATGGAATTTAACGATCTAGTCAACACACTAGTTGAGTCGAGAGGCATTTCAGCTAGATGCCTACATGATCACCAAAGACTCTCTAACTCCTTTGATATGTTGACCAGGTCGCCACTGACAATAGGAGGATCTCAGACACCTTCACCTGTAGAAATCCCTGCTTTTAGGTGTCTGGTTCTAGGGGCTGAATTCCACCTCAGGATTCATGTCCAGATCTTGCTGCCTTTTGTAAGAAGTCACCAAGAGGGTCTGGAGGCTGGAGCACACACACACTGGCCACCACATAGCATCTTAAGGCATGAATACCTGTGTTCTCATAATCCAGCTTAGCTGTCCATGTGCATGCTGTCATCCCAACTGACTTGTAGTTACAAGCATCAGGTAGGTCATGCCACAGTGCAAGAATAAGAGCATCAAAATCTGGACCTCAGGTTGTGGATAGTAACTGTAAAATTACACTGAGAAAATTGGAAACAAGAAGTTATCCTTTAAAATTAACAAAATTTGTCACTCACATTAAACAGGCATCATAAGACAGATTTTAAAACATCTGATAGGCTAGAACTAGATGGAAAAATCAAGTATGAGTTCTACAGAACTGAAATAGAGACCTGACTGGAAGTCTTCCAATGGAAAGATTTTTCTTGCAAAATGCTGACTACAGTTAACTGTCTTAAGGATACTTTTGGCCTTCAATAAAAAAAAAGAATCAACTGAAGAAAAAAATGGAAATAAAATTTTAATAACACTGAACATTTTTCTATTTGGATGTCATTGTTCTTTTTCTTTGTGTTACAAACTATAATCTCTTCCCAAAAGTTTATTTCCATCGAAGTCTTCATTTTTGTAAGCACAAGATGTTGTAACCATCTTGTACTTTTTCACAATTAGGATATGTTTGCAATATTCATTCTGGAATGAAAGAAACTTTGAAGTTGTAAAATGTTCTCTGCAATGAAAAAGCTAATTCCTGGATTAGCTGTTACTTTCCTCCACTGAAATAACCTTCACTACTGGCTGTTCTTTTATTTATATGAGGATATATTTCAGCTTTTGAAAGCAAAGGACAGTTATTGTCTAGGCCATTCTTCTCACACCTTACAATATGTCTCTATAGGAATACAAGCAAATCTTTTTTTTTTTTTTTATATATACCATGTTCCTACGGATAGTTATATGATAAACATGAGTCTAAGTAACTCAGGTTTATTAAACTTTGTCAGAAGGTTTGAAAAGCTACATCATATTATTTATTGAATTTATATTTTATTTTTCTTTCATTTGTTCATCCCTAAGACTCGGGCTGAAAATGTTCCCGGTTTATATGGAATTCCTAATGAAGACAAGCAAAAGATTTATATTTTTTAATCGTGTGTCTGGATTTTCTTTTTAATTTCTTGGAATAGTAATGAAAATGCATGGCCCCAGGACATTCACGGAACTTCTTTGACAGTATGTCAAGAAGGACTGCACATCTAGGGATAAATAAATGGAGAAAAAGACTGCTTGACAGATTCCAGGGAAGAGAAGAAAGAGAAGAAGCCAAGGAGAGCTGACATTTCTCTCTCTGAAAGAGAGAGAAAAGTCTGAGGCAAGAGAGAGGCAAAAGCAAAACAAGAACATCTCAAGAAGGGGGCATGACCATGGTGACCTTGGAAGTGATGATGACCCTCAGCATTCGGGAGGCTGAGTTCGTACGGAGAAGTAGCATCTTTATTAGACGAGCTGATATAGTTGATAAGATACACGAGCTGCTGAGCACAAAGGTCCTTCCTGAGGAGACGATAAAGAAGATCATGGCACACATCGAGTAGTAGCTACCAAGGGACATCTAGGGGAAGTGGAAGCAATTTGATAGATGTTCTTGTAGAAAGAAAAAGGCCAAAACCCACTCTGCTTCACAGGTCAGCAGGGTTGCAAGTGTTGGCAAAAGTCTTAAATTTATTGTATATTTTTTATATCAATCTTTGCTGCAAACAGATAACCAGCGTGATCCATATTAATGAAACACAGGCAAGACTTCAGCCTTTAGTAGTTAACTTTAATCCTCTGGTAATTTTTTAATCAATAGCAAGGGAATAAATAGCACTCAGCATGGATTTGTCAAGAACAAATTTATGAAACGAAGTGAATTTCATCCTGTGGTGGAGTACCAGGCCTTGTGGGCAAGGGCAAGTGCCTTGACTGTAGCCAGGTACTGAGAGCTGCATCTTGCTGTTTTCATGAGCAAGGCAATGTGGTGTTGATGGAGGGAGTGGACATCTCTGAAAAAAAGGCTAGACAAATATCCGTAGGGAACAGCAAAACTTTTGGAGAACTGGAAAGGGCTATGAGATCATTGGGGTACCTTACCCTCTATTTTTCTATGTTTCTATGGCTTTATATGAACATAAATTATTATCATTACCTAGTTTTGCATTCTGTTCTTGTCCTGCCCTGAATCCCAAGTTGTTTTTCCTTGTCTGATAGATGCTGTGTTCTCCATAGCGCCTGTTGAATTATATCGCAAATGTTTCTTAGTTCCAAGTGACACTGAGATCTGACAGTCTCTTTTGCCAGAGGAGTTTCTTTTTTCTTTAAAGTCATTACATTCAATGACACAAGGCAGAGAAAGGAAAATGTTATTTATCCCCACTTTGCAGACAAGAGAAGCCAAACTCCGCAGAAATCATAGCAAAGCTGGTAACTTAACCCAAATCTCCCGGATCCCCAGAGAGTATCTTATGTGCATGACTACTCTATTAATCCTGAGGGCAGGACAGGCTGTCATGAACCATTGACGAGCCTCATGTCAGCAATTGTCATCTTCTCTTTCTCAAGGTAACCGAGCACATGAGTGATCGGGCTGAGTCTAAGTTGTGAAAGCCCAGGAAATATTCCTGGGAGTCCAACAGCCCAATGAATCCAAAGCTTAAATCTCAGCATCACAAGCTAATGAGCCTTTCAAAGCTCCCCTCAGGTTGTCCGGAACCACTCCCCAGCCACAGATGTAATTCTCTCTACACACTCTGAAAAATGTAGTCTATTTAATATTCTACCCACAACTTGGCTTGAGGCTACTTGAAGCTATTGTTTGGGATTTTTTTCCAGTCTGTTAATTATACCTACAATTGGCAAACTACCATTTCTGATGTAAAGCTACACGTGATGTGTCCCCAAGCCACATCACTCATGATCTTAGGCTGGAGAGCTTGCAGCCAAACGCAGCAAAAACTGAGCTCTGGAGATATCCCTGAGCACATGGAGGCAGCAGCCAAGACAAAATGAGAAGATGCCAGAAGGGCATCAGTTTTTACGGCCATCCTTTACTTGGGCAAAACTCTGATTGGTTTTGGGGAAGTGAAGACTTTGGAGCTTGGATTTGCAGTGCTTATAGGCAGAAGCCCCTCTGAGGGAAAACTCCCTTTGTGTTACATATTTACAATGGAAGTATTAACGCCAGGCTGTGCTGCTTCTCACCCCACCGTGTGACACACGGCACCCTGCCCCGTGCGTGTGCGAGAGTCCCCAGCGTGCCCAGGACCGCTGGCATCACGGGCACCTCCGATGGCCCAGCGCTGCGTGGAGCTGCCCAGAGGCTCAACATGAGACAGAGCGGTTGCAGGCGAGCTTCTCCCACGGCAGCAGAAGAGGCGGAGCTGTACATCCGTGGGTCTCTCTTCCAGTGGGACCCAGAGGTGTGTCCGCCAGCGGTGTTGGCTCCAGCGCCCTGCGGCCCCTCTGCCCACCACCTCTGCGCCCGCCACACCACCGGCCCCGCCGCTGCGGAGGGGTGAGAGCACCTCACAGCGCACACCCGGGCGTGGGCAGACCCGGCTGGCAGAGGAGAGCCATCCCCACGGGCAGCCAGCATCTGCTCGCAAGGGCCACCTGCCCCTGCAGATCCAAATTAAAATGCTGACAAGGCTCTCAAAGGCAGCGCAGAGCCTCAGTCTCCTGCCGCTGGTGAATCCCACACGTACAACAGACCGAGGCGGCAGGAAATTTTCACTCAGCACTTTCCCGTGATGGATCAAGTGAAGGCCGTCGCCGTTGCAGGTCCTTGCTGGTCGTGCTTCATTGTGGTCAAGTGGACCAAAGGAGAGGAAAAGGGCATGGACTCAGAGTTGGCCAAGAGGTAAAGGGCAGGCCACCTTCAAGAATTCCTTCTGAATTCATGCGTTTTCCTGGGAAAACACCAGATTTGGCCACCAAGGCCTTTCCCATGGAAGAAAGGCAAACAGCCGTATGTCTCCTCCCAAGTGTCAACCAGCCAGCAAAAGCTGCAGGATGCTTGTGAACCTTTCTCTACCAACCCACACCAGGAGAGACAATTCAGGCCTAAACAGTTATGACTTCTAGTGAATGCAACAAGAAACCAGAATGGAGAAAAAACTAACCAGAATGGAATAAAAAATATTTTCATTTTTGCAAAGTCTGAGGTGAACCTTTTTTTTTTATGTTTTTCACAATTTGTGGAATGTTTTCAAAGTATTTCAATTTTCTGGTAGTTCAGCTTTGAGTTTCTTATTTGCTGCCAAATATAATAAACTAAAAGTGGTGGCCACAGGGTAGCACTTTTCCCTGTTTTTTCATTTTTCCCTTTGTTACTCTAAGCTTTCAAGGCATTATAAAAATGTGGAAGTTCTGAAAATTTAGAGATTGGCAGAAGGAAAACGAAAAGAAAAGTGATGAGTGGAGAGAAGAATAGGGGTTATTCAAGAAAAAAAGATCAACAGGTTCTCATCTGGCAAATGGGCTTTTTCTCAGAAATCTGAACAGACCGAATGGAAATTGCAGGGCTACCCTTGCTTGGTTTGTATAGCCTCTGACTCCACCAGATCCACAGTACAGAGGCATAAAATGATTTTGTGCCACAACATTTGTGCCTTAATTACAAGTACATTTCATGCTGTACTTCAAAGAAGTCTGAGACAACTTCATTTGGCCAATTAGTCTAAGATTGGGGCCGGTGAAGTCCCTTATATAAACATTTCAGAGCCAGTGCAATGCATTTCTTACTTTGCACACATAAACCTCTCTTTTTTCAATAAAATTTAGAACACTGAAAGAAAAATTGGCTAGAACAAGTCCCTTGGTAGAAAGGCTGCTTTCTACAGCTACCCAAAAGAAGGTGTTTTACAAGCAAAACTGTAAAGTCATATAAAACAACATTCCAGCCCCAGTAACGAAACAAGGGGTGCGTTGGCTTTCTGCTTGTGCAATGGCAAATCGATGTGGAAGGGAAGCCCAGTGATGGCTGGACCAGCGGCAGCCAGTATGGTGGCGGTGTCAGTCTGGGTGGTCTTTGGCGGGTTTAGAGACCAAGGTCAGACAGGCATTGCTGGAGGGCTGATGGGGGACCAACAGCCTGGGAGTACAAAGCTGTTTTCCCAGTTTGGCAGCTGTGATGGAGCTCAGGCTTAGGCCCAGTTGCACACTTTGGTACTAAATTTCCAAATACAACATGGAAATATAGAATTTTTAAAAAATATTTTATCTTTTTTTTTTAGTAAATTATCCAACAGAATGATTTGTTTGTAGAAAATAACAGAAATAAACCACTGCTTTATATTAAAACCCGGTCATTCCCATGTCACCATTGCGTAATGCAGGATGGGGTCCACCATGATCTGGCAAACAGCAAAGGAAGGGGGGAAGAGAAAAGACATGATGAAGGGGTCAGTATGTTTGAGCATTTGGCTCTTACCGAATGAATGTAGAGCAGCAGTATTGCTGGGAAATAAAATAATGTAAGAGAATTTACAGGGCAACATCTGTTTCAGTGTCAGAATTGATTAGTGAGGAAAAGGGGAACACAGGTACACCGGGGGGATTTGGAAAATCTGAGATTACAAGCAAACGTGTCATTCAATGCCCGTTATTTTCTGTTTCTTGCAACTTTGCTCAACAGATCAAAAGAATTTGAGCCCAGCTAAAGAGTGTAGGTGAGGCTTAAAAGTATTATGGTACTCATTATCCTTCATGCAATCCTCTTTAATGATTTGTTCTGTGGCCATATACAGGATTGCAAATGCAATAAAAGTGGGAAATGTTGAGTTAAAGCGATGATCTGGCATGGTGATGTCATCTAGACAATAAACAAATGTCAATGCAGAGCTATAAATAATCTTTTTATCATAATCTTGAATTGATCCGATACCAGATGTACACACACTTCATGAAAATTCCTTAGCTTTGAAGAAAGAGGACAATAGCCTGTAATATAAATTTGGATATATTTATATGTGTGCTTCTCATGGGTAATACATGTTACAGGCAAGAGGGGACAGGGCCGTTGTCTTTCCTGCAAACAACGCCTATATCTCTGTGCCAAGCATGACATGCTCCTCTGAGCGTGGAGGCTAAAAGAATCCCTCTGGGCTGGTAAAGATCTCCCCAATAGCAGGCAGGTCCTTAGAGGCACAGAAAAATCTTTGTAAAGACCATTTCATTTACTGTATGAGAGATCTGTTCTAGTTTACCCAGCGAAACTCCCAGGTTCAAAACACTGCCTGTCCCTCAGCACACCTGAGCTTTCCCTCTGTATGATGCAAAGAGCGAAGTACATGGTTGTGAAACATCACATAAACATACATCCACACTGAAAGAGCAACCTTGTGCAGCTAAATCTGTTCTTTTGTTCAGGGTCTCTTTTTAATTCTGTTTCTATGAGATATTTCTGTCCAACAGAAGCTTTTACATTATAACAATTGCATTTAAAAAAAAAAAACAACTCCCACTGCATCAGTCAAGCGGTGTTGGGGCTGGCTCAAGCCGATGAGAATCTTTCCATTGACGTCATTAAGCTTTTATTCAGGCTCTTAATCTGCAATCAATCAACCCTTAATATTATTCCATGCAGAACTCCGTGCCTTCTTTTGGTGATAGAAAAAAAACGAGACCAAACGCTTGTCCCAGCTACCAGTGCTGCAAAATTGCCTGGGTCATGATTACATTTCAGTGAACTTCAGTCAGGAGCTATCGTGATCTGCACTGTGTTGCCAGTTGTCCCTTTTGTACGTTCCTCTAGCTTCATGTTTTGGCTTTCGTGCCACACTGGACTGTCCCCGCTGACCTAAGCTGTGGAGCCCAGTCCTGTGGCATCCCGAGTGCTGCCGGGGACAGGCTGCCTGAGCCGTGGGCTGGCTCCATGGGCATGCAGCACTTCCCAGAAGCAGACTCTGGGATGTTAAATCTTCCTGCGGTAGCATGAGGTATCTACAGTGCTGAGAACCTGCATGAGATTATTAGGGAAAAAAGACATCTAAACTCTAATCTTCCTTGGCCTCTACGAGCATTGCGATAGGTACGTCTCGTTAACCTTTCCATCTCCGATGGCTACAGCCACAGCTGCAGTTCCCTGCGTGGCAGTGACTCTGCACAGGCTGCCACTATGGGGAGCATCCGTCTAGGAGCTCTGATTATAGGGACCTTCTCCCTTGTTACGCTCTGGGCGTCTTTCTGGTATTTTTTCATCATATGTCTTCTGGTGAAGGAAAGGGAACGGGTGCGCGGCTCTACCCCTGCAAGGGCGGGTGCACAGGGCCATACACAGCTCAATAAATGTCATCTCCCCATCCCACCCAGGACTACGTGGTGGCTGTAACAGGGGTGAAACAAGTTTCCTCATTTAGTAGGAGAAAAGAACAGGCAAAAAGGAGGAACCAAAAAGTAGGGCAACATCAGAGGCATCTGAAACGCGGTCTGATTACACTGGACATTCACAGGTCACCTGAAAGAGGAACGACAGAAGGGAAGACTGCACATCAGAGAGAAAGTCAAACACAGGCAGTGTGCAAACGTGCACAGCAGGGACCGCAGAGGTGCCAGCGACTGCAAGGTCACGGGTGGGAGTTGTGGCCTGCTGCTTCCTATCGCCACTATGTGTCTGTGACACATTTGGAAATCATTCAACAAAGCCTTGGCCATACTTGCTTCAGTGCTTAGGTGTCCCTGAAAGAATAAAAATTAACCAGCAATCCCATGAGGTCAGAGAACAGGGGAGAATGGTTTTAATTGTAGGTTTTAAAGGGCAGGGCATTCACGATTGATCTTGGGGCTTAGGACAGCAGAACTATAGGTACCCACTTATACCTGAAGGTGTCAGAGTCTTTGCCCAGTGACTAAGCTGTAGGCCAAAGGGTCAAATTTAGAGGAATACAGAGCACCCAGATCCAGACTGCAGGTCCAGAGAGTGTCCAGGTATCTAAAGCAGACCAGGAGCAGAGCAGGCACCACTTCCAGGTCTCTCAGACCTTGGTCCCAAATCTCGTTCATGCTGACTGCCTCATTCATGCCATGGGCTGGGGTGAAGCGTGCAGATTTGGGACAGGAAAGGAAATGGGACACAGAGATACAGGGCTCAGGGCTGGTCTGCCCTGCTAGCAGGCAGCAGCCTTCTCTCAAACCAGGGAGAAAACGTTGCCCAACACTGGTGGTGTGGACTTGAGAGGTAGGAGTCCCCCAAAGGCTGAACTGGGGGTCAGGGAGAAAGGAGGGGAGCAGCTAAGCTCAGAGGCATGCTTAAACTACTGACACATCTGGGTCAGGGTTAAGATGGTCTGAGCTCTCTCACAGGAGACTTCTTTTTTTTCCTAGGCGATGTATAGGAAACGGGCTATGGGCCTGTCCAGCCCTTCACTGGGGAGGAGTGCTGCAAGCACTCAGAACTAAATACCAGTTCTTTCTGTTTGGTGAAGAACTTTGCTGTGTGAGTAGCATCGTTACAATGCTAAAGATTACATACTGGTAACCTAAGACTTAATTTGTGGTGAAGCCATAAATTAAATTATTCTCATCTCTCATCGTTCATCATTTCTGGGAAGATATAAGCAGATACAAGTCACAGCTAGAAAATGAGGAGTAATTGACAGAGCAGCCAGAGGGCTTTCTTGTAGCCACATTCATTTTGTGCTTGTGAATTATGCCAATAACAGCAAAGATGTTTACACGCATTAGTAGCAAATTCACGCTAATCTCTTGGTGTGTAAAGTATGTGCAGGTACTCTGATGCTCATATTATGCAGTGATACTCTGTATCTGCAACACACGTCTCTGTTTCTGAATTACTGCTGAATATTCCAGGTGCTCTGTAAGACGGAAAACCATTGCACTATAAATCACAGGAGAGCAATAATTTTAGCCTTTCACAATGAGAAAGCTTGTTCTGGAAAACCTTTCCCTCTCGAAGGCCTCCTCTTGACTTTGGGTGGTTGGGGCTTGCAGGCCTCCCTACTTTTCTAGGCTAGAATTTACAGACAGAAACTAGAAAACAGATCTATGACTTCAATATTTACCAGAGGTGTGAATACAATATAGCACTAAGGCAATGGGGCAGTGAGACCTTCTTTTATGTGCCTGATGGCCACAGAAAATTAAAAAGTTTAAACTCAGGATGGACAAAATATGTCATGTGCAGAACTGGGTTTTGTTCAGTATTGCTACTCCCTGGCTGCAGGGGACCTACTAACAGCCCGGCTGCTGTCACAAGGGTCCTGCCATTTCGGGTGTCCTTAGAAACTTACCATCTGGACGCACAAGAAAAGCAAATGTCAGTTCACAAGACACAATTTCCTTGCTGTCAGTACTGCAGGAAAAAATCCTGGAAAATATGAAATTAATGTAATTGATGACCCAGAAATTGAGAGGAAAAAGTATCCAAAGTAAATTATTGTACAAAATACTATGATTTTAAATCCAATTGATTGGGTCTGATTGACCAGGCCATATTCAGAGGTGTGTCAGTCCTACAGCTGGAGAGGTCAGTCTTTCTCCAGCACTGTAAAACTGTTGAAAACGGATGATATGCTGATTTTGCATCCTAAAAATGCAACTTGGACAATTTCTGTGGAGTGAATCTTCTAAGCAAGCAGCTGTAAAGTGGTGCTGATTGTGTCGGAGGTCAAACCTCTCTGCTCAGGCTATGCGAACCAGAGGTCCATCGGAGAAGAAGGCGAGGGACCACAACCTGCCTGGGAAACACAGGAGGGCTGCAATGGGTGGCCAGGTGTGGGAGGAAGGCTGCTCTGCCTGCCCCAAACCTGCTGCCCTCGGCAGGTCTGCCCGTTCTCATTAGGAAGCAGCAGTTTCCGGACTCAGCTGAATCATGCAAAAGCTTTTAAGGAAAACTGTGGCTGAAGCTCTGCAGACAGCTGCTTTGCTTCTGACTCCCTGACTAACTGGAAAAGGAAGAAGAAAAAAAAAATCATCCACCTGGGTCAAACGAAGGAAGAGGATTAAGAAGCAGTGCCTAGGGCCCCAAAGTACCTGGACAAGCATTTCCGCAGAGGGGATTAGCACAGCCAGGCTCATGAGCTGAGTTTCCAGCTGATTTGCTTCTCCTGTCCCTCGCCCCCCCTGGGTTGGGACTCCTGTGGAAAGGTCCTGGAGTGCTGCAGCTGAGCACCCACTCTCTGGCTCCTGGAGGGGCTTCTGGCCTCCAACCCGGGGCTACCTGCAACTTGCCTCGACCCAAAAATGATGGCAGGGAGGGGGACAGGCTCTTTAACTGGTACTGTCCAGCCTTCTGTTCCCAGCCACCAGAAGGTAAATTAAGGAGGATTGGGGTTGTGCTGTTATTCTTCTGGATAAATGCTACTGATGTCTGGGCAGCCTTGGCTGGCAGTGCTTTTGGATTTCTATTCTTATATTTGTATATTTTAAGCTCAAGAAAAGCGACTGAGGCCACAGGCTAGGTACTTTCAGCAAAACCCTGGGTGAAAAAAAGCCAACAAAACTATCTAATAAAAGTTCCCTTAGAAGGCAGCTGTCTCAGCGCACCCGCTGCCTGCCTCCAGCATGTCGCACAGGGCGATGCCCGGTGAGGAGGGGTGTGTTGGGATGAGGATTGGCACTGCTCCCATGGGGCAGGCTTCTGCAAAAGGCCATGGGAGAGCAGGGCCAGACCTGGAGAGCTGTGCTACTCCTGCGGCGTCCACACCCCAGGGGCTGCGTGCTGACCCCCGCCGAGCCGCGGCTGAGATGAGTTGTTGGTTTCGCCTCTGCGGGCACCGCGTCTCACAAAGGCACGCCATAAACTCAGCGGGTGCGTCAGCACAGCCCGAAGGCAAGCAGCAGGGAAACAACCCCAGGTCTGGTTTTTTCACTCTTTCTAAATATATGGGCAGTGGCAGGTGTAAAATTACACCAAGCAGGCAATAACTCAGACCTGTTGGAGTGCCAATTCTGTGTCTTTTTACAGCATTGGGCCTCTGCCTGAACACATCGTTTAGGAGAAAAATATGTTGTAAAAGTGTATTCATTCAAAAGAATTCTATAAAAAATGATTCTTAATATCAGTCTCACTTGTTTAATCGTCAGTCTTTTTCTTTGCTTCTCCCTCATTCAGGGATAAACGAGCTCTGGATGCCCTGTGTTGCGTGCACAGTCTTGTAGATTTAGCGAATAGGCCATCAAAACCAAATATACATAAATCTTAGCCATGTATGGTCTCCAGCTGGGGAAAATGGCTTACAAATCCCAGAAAGATGACCACTCATTAAAAAAATGCTGGACACTATTATTTTGATGGCAGGGACTCAAGCTATGCATCGTACGGCACAGTTTACAGAAGAGGAGTCTGCTGATTTAACACAGCGGCTTGGCAGGCAGAGCACTTGCTACCCAGGGCACGTGGTCAGGCTGGATTGTGCCCTGATGCCAGTGGCTGCCATCAGAAGTAAGGCTTTAGCCTGGGCTTTGTGATTTGGTTTATAATGACTAAAAATTAGGTAGAGATGGTGGGATCCTGCCATAGTCCCTTGCTAACGAGAATGGTTTATGTATGAATTCATCTGCCCACGTCACGAGTGGAACCGCTACCTGCCCGCTGTGAAGCCTGCAGGACTTCTGCGGCTGACCAATGAACCCCATCAGTGGAAGAAGGCTCAAAGAAGATAGGTAAGGGTGATGTGCTCACAAAACTCAGGAAAGCATGCAGGAAGTGACCACAGCTGTCATAAAGGAAGCTGAACTTATCTCAACACAAATGGGACCAGAGGGTGGCCTTTGTTTTAGATAAACCGCTGTATTAGTTGAGTGGGTCAACTGGTTGTGTAAATGGCCTTCCCTAAAATAATCAACAGGGAGCATTATGTTCCTGAGCCAGCCAGACCAGCATGGGGGAAGTGTACTTCTGGCTCAGCCCAACATAGAGTCTAAAAATTAACCAACTAACAAAATGAACCCTGAAGAGAGCAACTTGAGCTGCCTTCAGCAGGTAACAAGAATCACATTTGTATTGCGATCTAGCCGTATGTTGTAATAATTGCTATATGATGTTTGTGTTGTGATTTCAGGGTGTTGCTGTATCATTCTATTAAATCAGAATCTCAGGCAATGTCAAATACCTACAAATAAGTAAATTCGGTATTAAGCATCAAACCCTCCTTGTGTGGAACATCTAAAAGAACCTGGTCAGAGGGTATTAGACTCTAACAACTTCATGCCTTACCGTCACAAAGAGACAGGCTTAGGAAGAGATTTCCCAAGCCCTTTGGAGCATGTTACTCCTGTCAGCAAAGCTGCTCGCACACTCTCTAGAGGTTATCACACTTGGTGTCACTGCAGCTTTCAGTATTTCCCTGTAATTTCCCAAACTGCAGACGAATGAGAGAACTAAAGTGAAACTACAGCTTCTTTGCAAACTTCCCAAAGCATCACACAAGCTTCTAGAAACCCTCTCGCCTTCATGCCATCAAATTTCTACCCAGGCTTTTCTCCCCCATTTCCTTATCCCTTGGGTTGTTCGCACTCAGGTATTGAGACTCAGATGAGCCAAAAAATTGTTTATTATTCATCTGTGTTCTGTGCAGCTGAAGGGGGAAGGCTGAGCCCTTGTTCTTGAACAGAAACATGCAGGATGATTCAAAGTATGCTCATGCTTTTATTTACCCATTTATAATTATATTACATACTACAACAATATCTTATAATGTGGCATTACAATAAGATAATATCTTTGAGTAATTTTTATTATTACATATAATGGTATATTTTTATATTTAAATGTGCATGTGTATCTTTTTCAGTCAACCAATGGAAACATTAGACTAGAACCCAGAAGCCCTAAAATAGTTGAAATATATCAAATGTACATGGAAGTGCTTTGTCTTGTGGCACAGACGTATTTATAGGAAATCATTTCACACATACAGTTATGCTACTGATAGACACAGTTTTCTTTTGCTGACACTGTATTCCTCAGTCGGTGGAAGCTGTTTCTTTCCTTACAAACCCCATTTTAATAACACTTCAAGCCATTTAAAAATGCGCACTGCAAGCCCAGTTAAGGAGTGTAGAGCAGCGTAGAAATCAGAGTGAGAAGAACACAGCCAGGTCTGGGGCTCACACAGACGTTTCTGTGCACAGCTATGCATACTGCTGTGATTAAGAGCTACCTTGATTGGCAAAGGGAGACTCAAGGGTTACACATGCCCATGCACGGGAGAAAATACACATTTGTTAACATAAAGAAATAATCTGCACCAAGCTTCAGACACGTATTCCCTGGGTTGCTAGCTTCAGCTAGCTCCTTTTAAACTAAGGTGTCTTGCCATAGGGTTTTTGCATGTGAATTCATGACAAAGCCTGAGGTACTAGCTCCACTTTGACCTTCTCAATATTCTCCTAGCCTGGGGTCACCTTTACCCTTTCTTAATTTACTCCCAAAGCCCCAGTTCATAGTAACTTCATTTCAGCCGGGGATAATGAGATGCTTCCTGAACTCTTGGGGTCATTTCTTCCCATCATCACAACCCCTTCTTCTGTCCCACCACTATTGCCAAAGACTGAGCTGGAAGTTCTATCTTTTTAGACTAATTTACATTTCAAACTCAGATCAATGAAAGCAACAAGGCTAAAACAGAATCAGTGGAGCGATCAAGCAGTGAGAGAGGCCACCCTGCCCCGCGGGAGGAACCTGTCTGTGAGGCTCATTTGCTCTCCCAGGCGTTGCAGAGGGAAATGGGGGAGAGCAAGGGGGGGGTCCCTCGTTTGGGACATTTATGATTCTTAGGACTCCAGCAGGTTCAGATGTAGCAAATTGTTGGATGGTGGTATGAGCATCTTTTAGAAACCTAAATAAATACTGTCAGCGTAATGGTCCAGCAGTTCAGAGGCAGTCGGCAATTAATGGCCCTCTGGGGGAAAGCCTGTGGCTAATTGGTTTTTAGAACTGATCAAAATGGAAACCACATCAAAAACCAGATGAGGAGAAGTAAGTAAAGTGCACTTGTGAAAGGAGCTTTTAATTACTATTAGAGGGCAGCAAAAAGACTGCAATAGCTGTTTGTCTTACCTATCTGCTTTGGAAAGGCCAAATCCTGCAAATACATTGCCACAGATTCTGTAGGATGCCCTGGCATCTGCTTGCATCTATTCGCAGGATACCCCGTGAAACAATTATGTGCTTTGGGTCTGTAGAGAATACTGCATTGGAGGCAGTACAAACTCTGAGGAAAAATGCCTTTTATTCAAAAGGGTTTGGCTTGTTAGTGAGATTGGGCCAGCAGATGGTAAATACCAGGTTGTAATACAGTATAAGGCAGTTTGCTGCAGAAAAATGTAGCATAATTTAACATGAGGGCAAGGAACCAATCACCCAGAGCAATGAGCAGGGAAGGGATTGAGAGTATTATGGAAAAATCATTGAAACCGTGAGGCCAGCACACAGCTGCAGTAATAAAGTCTGTCATAAAGTGGAAGGGACTATAAGAGAGGAAGACTTAGCGTAGCCGGTATTAGTCAGAGCCCCATCTGCTCTAAGCCCCACACCACGTGAGGGGGTTTTTAATGGCCCAGGGGAGTACAGGGCAGCTCAGGGCGAAGGCATCTATTTTACTACCAGGTTTACATAGAGGAGGTGACCTACATGGAGATTCCAGCATTCCACAGGATGCTCTCCTTCAACAGAGGGAAATAGGCACAGAGCTGAACCCAGGTTTGTAACTGTCAGGTCTTCAAGTCCTTACATAGACTAAATTTCTTGTATTTTTTGCATGTTTTCTATTTGTTTAGCTCTAATCAAGGCACAAGTAGATATTTCACTATTTGTGTGATCAGCCTGCAACTCTGGACAATCCCTGGTGCCCCAATGCTGAGCGAGCACCATATAGAAACACAGCAGGTAGCCAGCACCCATGAAAGCTTCCCACCATCCTTTTCTGAAACCTACCTACCCTGAACAAACCTTTCCAGAGAAAACAATCATCTTTCTCAAATTCCACAAAACCTAGGCTAGGTTTCTCCAGAGAAATAAGGGGAAATCTCTGACTTACTTAATACCATTATTCTGAATTTTTTGGCAAAGTTCTTTCTCAAATGACCATGATTTTCTGATTTGTTAAGCAGAAAGATTCACTTTAGATCTTCAAGCCAAGCTGAGGTTCCCCTCCTTGTGTCTCATTCCCAGCCCCAAACAGCCTGCGGACCAGGCTATGCCACATTACCCCTGCGTGGTGCACGCCATGCATGCCGTTCTACCCCAGCCCTCCGCACTGAGGACCGTCTTTGTCTTCTGTGGGATTGCAGAGTGATGAATGAGCTCAGAATCTGACTGAGCAAGTATTAATGAAGTTTAATACTGTCTTTGGCCAGCCACAGTGACGACCACTTGATAGCTGAAGAAACGATTACATTCCACAAGAAACCATATAATTAAATCTACAGGAACCTCCACATCAAACGCAAGCATGTGTCACTACCCCAGATGAAAGTACACATGAGGCATAGAAGGGGGGGAGCTTTTACTGCCTCTCCTTTTACAAAGGCTTATGTGTTTGAGAAAGAGGCCAAGCAGCCAAGGGGAGCTAGCAGAGAAGATGTAAAAGAAGCCCTTGAAACAAACCCACCCCAATAGCAGAACATAAAAAGCTATGCAAGAAAGAAAGGGCATCTGACTGGGTTAGCAGTGTAAGAAAAGAGATTATAATTTTTTGTCTAATTTTTTCTGTGATTTGTGACCAGTGCATACCCTTAGTGTATTATGGGAGGTGCCTCAAAAGAAATATCTTCCTCATCACCACTTTCTTTTAAAGAAAATAGTCCACCATTCCTTCCTTTGGCTAAAAGCTTAGGGTCAAAAGGGAAGGGCAGTTCTGCTGCTGCCTGAGATGCAGGAGTGCCACTCAGCCTCTGCATCATCAACACAAAGAAGGAGCATGTGAAAAAAATTCTTGCCATCAAAGTCACTAGACCAGTATTCTGATTTCACACATGGAATATATCTGCTAAGGAAGCAGATGCCAATTTTATACAGGCAATCTTTAGAGTAAAACCACACTTTAAATAATGAGGGAGCAGGGAAGTACATCAAAGATTGAAATGAAACTTCACGTTACCATGAATAAAGGCTAGCAGTGCTCTGGATGCCTTCAGATCTGAATCTGTGTGATTTTTTCGTAAATAAGTTAAGTGAGTGCCATGGAGTTGTGCGCACATTAATTCACTTCCCACAAACAGAGACTCTAACATGAGGCATCCCTAACCATCCCACTCTCCTGGATTCAGGCCCAGTTACCCAAGCGCATGTCCTGGTTGTGTGTTGAATGGCACAATTTCAGAGCCACTCTCAGCCAAACTCCTCATCTTCACCCGTGTGCTCAACACCCCTGGTAACATAGAGCCTGCTGCAGCCCCTGCATCACACAGGCCACCCCAACAAGCTCAAGCCCACATTGTCAACCCCCAGAAGGGCTAGCAGGAGTGTCCATGGCAGTACCGAATAGACCTGAAAAGGACAATGCAACTGTCCTCAAACCACTTCAGAGCAAGGCTTTCCACATGCTGAAGGCTGGGGCCCCAGTTTGCTCAGCAATGTCATCTCCCCTCTCTTGTCTATCTTTGCTGCAGGCTTGATCAGCAGCAGGGTTACAGAGTTGCATTGAATGTCTGTTTTCACCAGTGCTGTGCTCTGTCCTCATGTCCCTGGTACATCCTGAAGCATATTCCCCATCTCTTCGGGTTGCAGAAGTGGAGCTGTGTTACAGCTTGGCAGCCACAAGGTGCAGGTGAGGGTCCTGTCCTGGAGGAGCATTGGGGAACAGTGTTGCTCACCAGCCTGGGCTGCAGCTCCAAGGATGGCATTGCATCTTCCACAGCCAGGAGGAAATGGCCCACCTTTTGTAAGCAGGGTCTCAACCTTAGTTAATTAGTCAATTACATTCAGTTTCAATTCAAGCCAGCTGAGCAATAATAATTGGATGCCACAATTCCCTCTTTTTGTTTTACCAGTTTTTTGTTTTTAGAGGAAAATAAAGGCTTTACAGTGAGCAAAGACCCAGTCCATTCATTCCAACTCCAGCACACTTCCCTCCCGTGAATATCACATCAGGGCTTGCAGCTTTACCTTCTTTACCAAAGGACTCTCACTCCAGCCCTGGCTCCAGTTACTCTGGCTCCAGCAAGGGAATTGTGGTCCTCAGGGTCTCTCAGACATATCACATCAGGGTCACCAGATGTTGCTCACCAGCCTGGGCTGCAGCTCCAAGGATGTCATTGCATCTTCCACAGCCAGGAGGAAATGGCCTGCCTTTTGTAGGCAGGGTCTCAACCTTAGTTAATTAGTTAATTACATTCAGTTTCAATTCAAGCCAGCTGGGCAATAATAATTGGATGCCACAGAACAGTGACGTGGGAAGGCTGGGTGCACTAGCCTGCTCCCCGAGCACTTTGGTTTCACACCCCCTTCCAGGACAGCTAGACCAAGGGGAAAGCAGCATTCAATTTGTATGTGTGAGATTTGCCTCAGGAGAGGGGAGGAGTTAGGGATAGAGTGTGCAAGAAATGATGATCAAAACTGTGAGCCAACCTGGATCCAAACAATTTTAACTGGAGACACTCTCAGCTAGAAAATACAGCCCTGATCTATGCTCAGCTGCAGCTGCCCCCTGTTACTACTATCATCCTGAAATGGGAAGTGGGATAGCGTAAGTGACCTCTTTCCCTGTGATTTTGTGATGACTACAACGACATTTAAGGAAGTGTAAAATATGATTTGCTTTTTCAAATTTCAAAAAACATTTTATTTAAATGTTTAAATTACTTTTTTCCACATAGATTTCTTCTGACTTCCTCATTCACAGATAATTTTGAAAATATCTGGGTTTATTCATGTTTAGAATGCTCATTTTTAAACATCCTTATTTCCTGCAGAACAGGAATGCCGAGGTTTGACGAGCTGAGCTCTGAGTAACAGCCCAGGCTTTGCAGTGAGGGGACACTCCTTCTCTGTAGTGTTGCTTAAGACCTCCTGGACAGCAAAGGGAAGGCATCAGCCCTGAGAGCTCCATGGAGTTGAATCTGTCTTGTCTCTGCATAGCTTTCCTCTGTCCTTTTATCTGTCACAGCAGAATCCCCTTATAGAGCACATATGGGCTACCTGGCCGTTGCAGTAGGCAGCACACAAACCCAACCTAAAAGAAAGTCCAGAGAAACGTCCAGCCTGGGAACAGGGTACCACTGTTCACTGGTAGTGCCACCTGGCTACCCTAGTCCCTGGGCTGCATTTGTGTCCTCTTTGCATTTGCACTTTTGTCTGGACAACACAAATTGCCACTGTTGGAACAGATCCTCATCCAGAGCAGGATGATAGCTTCATCATTTAAAGTGAAGTCCCAGATAGGATTCAAGTCATGCAGGTTGGAAACAGCTTTCATCATGCAGTTGCTAGATGAGGGCAGCTACACCTTTGCCTGCTCCCCCCAAGTCCACCACCCCCACCATGCTGCTAAGCACAGCAGCACTCCATTCCCAGCCAGAAGAGTACAGAAAAGGCAGGAGGAGGTCTGGCTGCCACTGCCCATGCTGCAGTAAAGCTGAGGGCAGGACTGGGGAGCAGTGCCACAGCTACAAAAACCTCCTCTGGGCCTTCTGACCAAATCTGCGCTTTGTCTTTCATACATCCACAAGTGCAGAGGGGTTCACGCACGGGTGAAGGATCTAGTTTAGACATCCGCATGCCAGAGGGATGCCTCCCTTCCCACCTTGTGCTATCTGAGTATATAGTGGGTCTTCTCATTAACTCTCGGACAAATCCTTAGGTGCCACCACTAAAGCTCTTCTCTGCTGCCAGAGGCAACAGAACCGGTCTTGCAGTGAGCACTTAGAGCGGCTTAGCTCTGTTCTGCCTCCAACACATCATCATGGCCTGATCAGATACCTGACAACAGTGTGTGGTTGAATGGGATCACTACGGAATTGGCAGCCCCTAAGCGACTTTTATTTTATTAATGTACTTTGGGATAATTACCCCAAACAATTTTAAATGAGGCTAAGAAAAATACCTCCACCCTTTATTTTGACTGCAGCTGCTAATTTGTAGCAGTTCTTGAAACAATGGATCCTTGTGTGCTATAAGAAACTTTGATCTGGCATGGGTTCTTTGCTGAGGAGGCTCCAAGAAAAAGAAAGAAGCCCAGCTCACTCCAGGACAAAACAAAAAGCTATGTTCTTAAATGCTCAGCATTACATTCAGACTCGTTTTGAAACATCTGCATAATCCAAGTACAGATCAAAGCCTGGACGCCTGAAGATATTTCCCCACCGATGAATGTCGGATTAGAGCGACTCCATACATCACACAACAGGTGGTGGGATACTGAAGGATCACGTTTCTGGACCCACTCAGGATGCGTGCCAGGAGGAATTTCACACATGAAACAGATCAAGCAGAAGCAGTGTGGAGCTCCATTTTGAGCGATGTTGAAACCTCTGAGTCCTCACCTGGCTGCTGCTGCAGGCCAGCGCTGGAAGGACCTCCAGAGCCCGGACGCGGGCCTCAGTGCTGGGCTCTTGGCTGTGCTGCGCAGGCAGGGACCTGGCTCCGGATCAAAGCTTTCTGGGCTCATCTGGGCAAAGCACTTGAGTCAAGGAGCTCTCAGGTACAATCTGTCTGGAGCCTATCTTGGGGCGATGTGCTGACTGATCTGCAAGTTACAACAGTTAAGGTAATTAAATTGTTTCTTGTCAGTGAATTATAGATCCCTTTAGGCTCTCGCTGTCAATGATGAGAAAGATAGTGGTTACTGTTAATGGAGCCAAGGTTGGTAACAAGCTGCCCTCTAAGGAATGTTCCACTTTGGGGGCAGATTTTTTAGGGATTGTTCAAAACAGAAAGATTTTCTTTCTGTGGGACAGAAATCCCAGTGTCTTCACAGTACATATAACAATACATCCATATATACATACATTCATGCACGTGCATTAAAATAAATATTTTATATATATATAAAATGTAGATATTTATATATATTTTTAGTTATTTATATAAGGCTTTTCCCACTAGACTAGTTCAGTGCAAGAGATATCTCGGGTGATGCTCTTTGCATTGCATTGCATTTGCTTTCACTTTTACAGCAGAAGGATGAAAAGATAATTTTCTTTAAAATTTTAACATGTTTTAGAGGCTTGTTTAATTTGCTTTTGTGGTCCACCCAAGTTGCTGGGAACGGACTCTGTCAGCGCAGGATGTTAAAGGGCACTGTCCTCATCAACCACAATCCCAGCACACTGCCCTGGAGAAGAATGTATAAGCATTTTACTGCAAAGCATAAACCCAGTATAAGCAGATTTAATGGGATCTTCCCCTGGCATGAATTCATGCTCCTTCATTGTCTGCTGCAAACACAAATGCAATCATCTGTTTACTTTACCTAACTCTTATCAAGGAGTTTGCAATTTATAGTGAAATCATGACCACTGTGTAGAAATCTTGGATGAAGAAATTCTCTTCTCCCAGAAAACACACAAACAAAAGTCTATGATGTCCTCCCTTATTTTGGTGGGTGGCTCTGTCCTGCAGTTGACCTCCCACACTCAACTGTCATTGGAAAACAGTCAGGAAGCCATGTGTACCTGGACCTGCTTGGGAAGCTTTTCTGAATGCTACTCACTAGACATAACTATTGGTAGGTGACTAAATGCAGGTTTAGGGATCCAGGCTTAAAAACTGGCCTTGGGACTGCATGTTAGTTCAGTTAGAAACAAGAAGCTGGTGTCATTAAAAAGAAATGAAAAAGAAGGATGTTCACAAATAAAATAACACCCTTCAATAAACGAGGAAAGTATGTTGGCTCCTAGCCAACAGCACTCACTCTGAAGCAATTTCAAGATAATGGCTCATTCATTAAGAAGTATTGCTCAACAGCAAGCAGCAAGGGTGATGTGTGGGAGTCAGCATCCCCTTTGTGCTGGGGCTGAGAACAACCTGCCGTCCCTCTGCAGGGCACTACCACCCCTCTGCAGTCCCCTGGATCAAGGCAGAGCAGAGGGTACAGTACAACTTCACAGTATTTTGAGATGCAATGCCTCTACTAGGCAGGCCTATAAATCTACAGCCTAAACAACTCTCCTTTTTTAATGTCATATAAACCAAAGTGATTTTCAGAGGGATCCACAGGGAACTCATTTTGACTGCATTTTGCACTGGCCTGTGATTTCCTGCTTTGTATTTTTGGATAGAAATTCTTCATACTAGGACAATATCCAAGAGACTGATTTATTTGTAAAACTTTGTACAAATGATTAAATATTAGATAAACACAATTATCTCTCAACTAGCTTATAAATAGATGCCTCAGTTACTGCACTGCATTCCAGGCCCCAGGGACATGGATCTCATTAGACAGCCTTAACCAGCTGATATGGACAGCCTTATTAGGAAAGGGGATTGCCATGGGCCTGCTTGTGATTTCACTTCAGTTGAAGGACTTTTTCTTAACGTATTCTTGAGGAATAGTTGCAAGAAAGAAATAGTTTTAAGATGTATTTGAAAGAGAAAAAGAACAAAAGAGTGGGAGAGAAAGAGAGAGGGAGGAAGGGAGGAAGGAAGGAAGGAAGGAAGGAAGGAAGGAAGGAAGGAAGGAAGGAAGGAAGGAAGGAAGGAAGGAAGGAAGGAAGGAAGGAAGGAAGGAAGGAAGGAAGGAAGGGAGGGAGGGAGGGAGGGAGGGAGGGAGGAAAGGAGGGAGGAAGGAAGGAAGAAGGAAGGAAGGAAGGAAGGAAGGAAGGAAGGAAGGAAGGAAGGAAGGAAGGAAGGAAGGAAGGAAGGAAGGAAGGAAGGAAGGAAGGGAGGGAGGGAGGGAGGGAGGGAGGGAGGGAGGAAGATTATGAAGTATTCACCTTTTATTTTCATATGTAATTGATGAGCAACAAATTTAACCACACAAACATAATTGGAACAGATTTTGGGAAACAGAACCCTGCCTAACATCAGTCACACTGGGGCATCTTCTGATCTTATCACAATTAGCAAGTTGCAATACCTTGTCTGACAGTAGAAATGGAGAGTAGCCATCATAGGGGGACTTACCCACTTTGGGGGCTTTCAGAAGCTAGGAAGCCCATCTCTGCCTCTAGGTTGGTTCAACAAAGTATGAACTGTTTCTGTTGTTTTGAAATCTTTCTCCTGCTTTTGCACCCAAAGGTCTCAGCCAGGCGTGATGCTCCTTTTTTGAGAAAAGCTGCACAAGCAAAGATAAGAACAGGCATAATTTTGTGCCAAAACGATCTACAGCAACAAACTGGGGCATGGTTACAGCCATATTTATTGGCATTCCAGCACAATGACTCACGTGGAACTAGCTCTCAAAGCAGAACAATGTGCGCTGAAAAGGTTTACACTTGAGGGATAAACAGACAAAAAAGAGAGATTGAGGATCCAACCTGCAAGAGAGCAAATTTAGGAGAGAATTGGTGCAGTAATACTTTGTTAGTTAATGGTCTTTTTCTTTTTTTTTTTTTTTCCTTTTCCTTCCTTCCACAGCATTGAGGGTGAGACTTTTGGTCAGTGATACTAATCTTTAAGAGCGATATTAGCCTTTAAGAGTTAAATGGATAAGAGCAGCTTACTCTGCCTTTGTGCAAGCTAGGTGAGTGTACTTCTTTTTTTAACTTGTCACTAAGTCAAAGTGTGAATATTCAGTGACTAAAATGAGACAAAGTATTAGACCACCAGTTAGGGTTTATCCTAGAAGATTTTATCAGAGTTTTAGTGAGAGCTCACTACCAAATTCACAAAATCCTCCTAAGATCAAGTTCGTATGAAGTCTAAGCATGGGACTGCTTGCCTTATAGAGGCGGTTGATTAAAACCCAAGTTTTCATGTAAGAAAGCTTCTGGCCCACTTGTTTTATTGTTAGGGGTCATTTAAAGTCTGCAAAGCAGTTGCTGCCTTTTGAGAATCCTACAGTAACTTCCCACGTTTCCTTGAGTCTGCATTCCCAGGCGTTGTAGCCTCCATCTCCATTCACCTCCTACCAACTGGAAGCTACTGGCAAGTTTATATAAATGTAGTCACTGTTTTACATGCAGCCTGCTTCATTTCTTTGGGATTCAGATCATTTCAGTTAAATGGTGTTAGAAACTGGTGGCTTGATGCGCTGCTTATGGGGCAGAGCTCCAGTTAGCTGCTGGTGCAAGTGCAGAACAAACCAGAGACCTATGAAACACACAGCTGGACGTCAGTGACACCCAAACCATGCTGGAGATAGAGCAGAAGTCAGTGGCAGAAGGAGCAGTAAGGTCAGGAATCTGGATCAGGCCTTGGAGCAGATGGCTCCAGGGGCCACAGCTTGGGGGTCTGTCTGGGTCGAATGGATAAAAAAAACAGCTCAGAGAAGAGCCAGAGTGAGAACTGCAGCAGGGTGAGTGACAGCCTCTCGGTTTTGTTATTACAGAGCGAAGTGCCGCATTTATATAGTTGCTGTGTAGGGCAGTACATGAAATGGGGTTGTTTTGCTTCAATTAATGGTGAGAAGCCTTTCACTTCTTGGAGGTCCCTTTCTCTCCTCCCTCCTGCACCACCTCTGAGCGTGATCCAGACTGGATTCCAAGTGGGAGGAAGAAAGGAAACACACAATTATTGATTTGCTCTGCCGAAGTTTGAATAGATTTCTTCTAGAACAAACGAAAGCTTGTTTAGCTGGTCTGGAGAACATGAATGCGTACAGCGTTTTGTACTGCCCTCTTTGTAACCTTGTCACACTGGGAGATCGTTATAGCGTAAGACAGAACAACATTATCCCAAGCAGTCCACAGGCTGTATTACACTAAAAAATCTCTGGGTGATGGCAAGAGTTGGTCTCTTTGCCTTACCTAGGCAGGGAACATCAGCCTTCTTACTCAGCATCTCATTAATTTTTGTGCAGCCATCTTTCTGCCCCTGCCAAACTCTTAGCTGGTGGCTGAGGCTTCAACATACTTAATGCAGGAGAAACTCAAGATAGTTGATCAGAATCTGGAGTGAAGCATAATTCCTGTCACCTTGCTTGTAATTTGCCAGTCCTTTCCGCCCCCAGTCTGGCTGGTGAATTAGTAGGCGTTGAAAAATCGCCTCCACACAAAGAAATGGTCTAGCAGTGGAAGATCTGCCACCACTAGATCAGGTGCTGTGTTTCCAGATGTGCACTTCCACCCCAAATGAATTTAAATTCACTTTTAGAACCAGTTCTTGATCTGACTGTCCTAGATATTCTGGTGTCCCCAAAAAATTTCTTAATCTTTTACAATGGCACTGAACCTTAAATGCCTTTGATACTGTGCCTGTGGGCTAACAGCAGCTTCTGTACAGGGTAGTGGGCAGGGGCAGAAAGATAGGTACAAACCATCTTTGCCATCTTTGCTAATCCTTTTAGATCACTTCTCAGCTTGACTCTGCACTGGCTTGTGAGAACAAAGTAGTTCATCAAATGTGACTCCGAGTGTAGTTCATGAAATAACTTATGCATACATCACTTACAGTGAGGTTACAGTGAACTTACACAAGACAAAGTGGGGACTTGCCACAGTGGCAAGGCATAGAAAATGCCTTGAAGAGCTGAAAAGAAGTAATATGGCTCTACTGCAGCCAAGCCATGCTCCCCAGAGCATGTAGCAGCCCCAGGCAAGAGTGTACCTGTTACGTTGCTGCTGCTGAGCAGTAGGTATTTCTGGCGTTGTGGTGTCCTCAGTCATGATCCTCTAAACACTACAGTAGCATCAAAAGGTTGGATGTTATTGTTGTAGAATTTGTGAGAAGGACTGAGAACATGAGAAGGGGCAAATTTTCCCCCTCTTCTGTCTTCAGGAATATGTTGGCTGAGAGAGATAAGTAGGAAGAGCACACAAGTATGGCTGCTGACTATTTTAAGACAGATGCAAGCTATGAAGGAGCAAACAAACTCCAATGGTTACAGTGAAAACATTTAAACCAAAATTTAACCTGAATGTTTCTCTTTTATCAAAGACATGGAGAGACTTCAGTCACCACAAGCAGTGGAAACAACTAGCTGAAGAGAGCTACCCCATCCAGAAGGCATACCTTAGGATCTGCCATTGTCATCAGCTGTGGACATCTCTAGAGAAGGACCTCATTTTGGAGGTAGACTGTAACTACCTGAAATGTTCTCATGAGTAAGTTTTCAGATTTTTGGTTTTTTTACACTTCCCATTTCCTTCCGGGACCAGGACCAAAAAGGTCAAAATATCACAAGAAAAACTGGTTTTGCAGGGGTTTTGGCCAGCGCCAGAAGTCAGAGAGCTGGAAATTTTTATGTGAGACAATGTTTTACTGGTTCCTCATCTGCTGAATTATGGGGTATACGTAACTGCCAAATAAACATTAGCTTTCAGGTACTTGACTGAACCCAGACTCCGAGAACTATGACTACCCAAACTTTCTTCTAACTATTCATTTTCTTTTGAGGGAGGAGCACGTAGAGAATAGATGTGTGGCCCCAAAAATGCATGCAACTGACACTACCTTCAAGCCTCAAACTCTTTTACAATGCCCTTTGAAGAACACTTAAAATAATTCTCCAGTGCTTTAGTTCATCTGGGTAGGTTAGAAACCAAGACAGTTCAAAACATTCCTTCCTGTTCTGTTTCTAATAACTCGTACTTTGGAATAACAAATAATTCATTGCAGTGATTAGGTAATCTATGGAATCAGTGTATCATTGCATCTTTGTTTGAACATGACTGTGGGGAAAAAAACCTTCATGGGCCAGGCCATCAGCAGCTACCTGGCTTTAGGAAGAAACTTGCCTTAGGCAGGCTAACCTTAGACTATCTACTTACAAGGTAGCTTGCACATTTTTTCTGAAACATCTGGTATTAACCACTGTCAGAGAAGAAACTAAATATGATGAGTCGTTGATCAAATGTGGAAAATACAATGCAATTAAGGTGCAAATGTTTCCCATGCTAGCTTAGTTTTGTGATGTTTTTAATATCAAAAAACTTTCAAATGCTCTACAAAGCTCCTTCCCTTTACCCAAATGTCTTTTCCAAAAGAGAGACAGACAAGGCCAAAACAGGTCCTGCCTGAGCTGAGTGCTGACCTTGCTTGCCGTGTCAGCAAGGTCCCCCTTTTTCTCCCATCTCTGGTTCTTGATCCACTATTTTCCTCAGGCAATGACAGCAGAATGAGGACAAGGATCCAATCATCTGAGAACATGTCCAGAAACTAAAATCTCCTGCTTTCTATTCTTGGCTCTGACTTGATTTGTCACATCACCTTGTGAAGTCATTCAGGGGGAGTCTCTCATCTGAGTTAGGCTGGTAAGAGTGTGGGGATGACATTTCCATCCAAGCTTTTCAGACCAGTTTACAGTCCCCCTGTGGATGTGTCTTCATATTTGAAAAACAGGTTAACCTAACAGGAATTTTATGGGGATTGAGTAACAAGGCCTGGTTATTTACAGAAAAAACACAGGTAGGAGGTAAAACAGAGAAGTGAAACCTCTCACGTACTGTGGCAGCGGCAGAGATGGGAATAAGCCAGGTCTCCTGAATTCAAGGTTAGTCCACAGCCTTGTTTCCAGATTTCCAGAAAGTGTCTGTGGGTTAATGAACCTACTAGCTGTTTGTGCATTCATGTCATCTTAGCTCTCTGTCTTGATATTTCCTGCTGTGTTAAAATAGCTTGACAGGTTGACAGACCCAGTATTGAAGCTGGAAACCAAGTGAAGCCAGTGATTGTGAGCATTAGACAAATCTTAAAATGCTCCTCTATCATTACACAAAAAGGGAGCTGCCACTCACTGCTCAGGCAGTTCTGTCATATGCATGGATACAAATGACGAGTACCAGTGTACAAAGGTAACTGCCACCTAATAAATCTTAGTATACAAGGTGCAGGCTTGACATAGCTGCCTAGAGTGGCTATAGATGCACCACTCTGGACAAAACATATGCACATGTACGGACAAAAGGTTTTATTTGCTTAAAAACTGATGTCAGACTGTCTAATTGCCTTGGAGGCAAGGTTATTAAAATCAGCAGAAATTCCAGTTGTACCTGAATGCATTGTGAAAATATGAAATCACAAGGCACTCATTTGGGTTTTAAAGCTTTCTGAAGAATCTGGCTGAGTGTAACGTGGAATTGCTGACGTACACTGCCTGGATGGTGAGGCCCAGGACAGAGAAAAACTCTAACTGCAGGTGGGTGAAGTGGGAGGTCATATTAGGGAGTTCTTGGAAGATGGCTTTCATCGAGGTATACCAGGAAGGATGTATGGAGGTGTCCCTAGGGCACCTCTCAGCTCTGTGCACAGCTGACTAAGTAAAACCTTGAGCTAGAAACCCTGGGTTTTCCTACAGGGAATCTGCTGTACTCTTTCAGGAAATAAAAAAAAAAATAAACTGTTATTCCATCTTTGGCAAAAGTGAGAAACTCCATTGTTAGGGCTGGGCAAGCTTCTGCCTTGCTTATAGTCTATAGGCTTGCTTTTTGTTATGGTTCAACTCCAGCCAAAGCACACCTGAGACTCTCAATTACTGTAATTAATATTATAGCAATGCCCCAAGCAGAAATTAAGTCCCCACTGAATGGTGTGCTGCTCAAATGCATGTAAAGATAGAGTTCCTGGCCTTAATAATTTGCAAGTTGAAAGGACAAACAATGGTCAAGTTTGTGGGATATAAGAGCAGAGACAAATCGAGGGAGGGGGTGATGATAGATGCATGGCTTGTTAGCTCCATTTCTTTCTGACTCATTTGCTTTACTTACATTACATAAACCTGGATTCAGGGGATGTCATGGGGAAAATATTGTTGAAATAGGAGAAGAGAGGGACTATTGGAACAGGAGAAAAGGTAGGGGCAATTAGAGGCCATTGGTGCACTCAGGACCCTGACTGAGATATGGGGAGACGGGAAAAAATAGGAGCAAAAGACGAGGAAGAGGAAAAGCTGAGCTCACTCGTTCAACAGCAACAGACCAGGAAACTGATGGCTTCTCTTTCTTTTGAGAGCTAGAAGAGATCCATGCTGGCTCTTCTCCTGGTCTGGGAAAACGACCAATTAGGGAACTGTGCAGCTTGCCTCCTCCAAGCAGCCTTCGCAGAGCCTATAACCAGTCCAGCCTTGAAAGTGCCACAGTAGCTGGCACAGACTCTTTTGGTGAAGACCCTCGCAGAAAACCAAGAAATCTCATTACCTTTGGGCACAGAAGCCATAACCCAAAAGCCAAGCCAGCCTGAGTAAGCCCAAAGCTTTTCAATAGGGGAAAAAAAGAGAGAACCAGAGGGTCAAAGTCTTCTACCTACTCAGTCCATTAACTACCCATCTCAAGACTTGCTGTCAGCTTTCCAGGCCTCAGAGCTCCTGCTGTCTCAAAGCCACAAATGCTTGGGCTGTTGGTTCTCTTCTTCCCATGGCCAACTCATCACTCTACTGTCTAATGTTTTAAACATACCAGGAAAAGCATACATGGTGCTAACATTGCAACTGTTGCTTGTGTGCAGGATCACTGCCTGGGTAAGACGTATCTATCCTTCTCCAGAGACAACAATCCACTCCAAACCATCTTCAGCAAAAGTATCCTTTACATCTGATTCCTTTTCTCACTCTCCTGGAATTTCAAGCTACCCTTTCATGCCGAACAGGTGGCAAGCATCATTTGTTATTTTGCGCAGTACATCACTTCTGTGTAGTACAGTTCATTTACATAAGTCCATATGCTTTCCTTCACTAAGTGGTTATGAGATAGTTCCAGTGTCTTCCCAGAACATGGCTCAGCTGAGTGTCTGACGCTCCAACTCAAAATTTTAGTATTGAAACTGTTTAGTGGTGTCCCTTTATAATTATGAGATTTATATGGGGGCTGTCACCACGACAAATAGTGCTTTACAAGACTTAGTGTGAACACAAACCACATGAATAGCTTCCTAGTTTTATCAGGGTTTTACTGATAAATCATTTCCAGAGCTTATTTCTGACCCTTGTCTCATAGCAAACAATGGTGCCTCTTCAAGCCAAAGTTTACCCTACTTTAAGGTTTGTCTGTAGCTACAAATCTAAAATAGGCAGATAAAATAGAGAAATGAGCTAATTTACCAGTGTTTCTGTATTTAAACTTTTCTCTCCTTTGAAGTAAATCCACAGGTATTTAATGATACTGGCTTCCAGAGAACAGAAGTATTTCCCAGATAATTATCCTCTGGAAACTTCTCCAATAACTCCTTTTTAAAACAAATCAGGCAGAGTGGTAAGGCTAATGGAAGAAAGAAAGGAAGATCAAAAATGTTATCAGCTCGACAGCAAGGAACTAACAGAATTGTGCAGGAAGAGCCTTGAGGCTTTTTTTCCAAATAAAGTAGACGGCTGGAGCCATAGTTGCTTTGTCTTTTTCTTGGGTGTGAGTCATATAAATCTGAAATGTTTGGGACATAATGGACAACTTGCACACATGCACTTCAATAGCATAATACATAGGTAGCAGGGCAGATACGAACCATAACTATGCTTGCTGCACACTCACCAGAACAGGAGAAATGTCCTGCCTTTGCACAGCGCACACAGGAAGAATTTCTGGATCATAGCAGCCTGGCTAGCTACCTATATTTGCCTACATATTCAGTTCTAAAATACAATAACAATTGCTAGTATTATAATTGCTATAATATATGATATTATTTTATAATAGTATTTATCTTAATAATTTATATTATATATTGGGTTTACTTTCTGGGCGTAAGTCCAGAAATCCTTGAAATGTAGTCAGATTACTAAGCCAGCTCAATTAAGAGGTTGTTGACTTCCTCCTTGCACCCGTTGCCTTGGTAGTTACACCTGGTCTAAATCGATGGGAAAGGATGCTTACTGGTCCCTAAACGGGCTGGAGTCCTGTGACACAACTAATCAACCTCACTTCCTTCAATAAACAAGTCAAATCCTGCTACGTATGAAAACCAACCCCATACCTGGCAGAGGTTCCCTTCTCCCCTGCAGCTGGCATTGCAGTCGGTGGTGTCGCTGACAACGAGGATGAGATAAAAATGTACCAGCTACAGGAAGCGTACTGGCAGCAGCTCAGCCTCAGAGCACGGCTGAAGCTTTTTGGGTCAAGGGAGTTGCTCAGCATCCCCTCCCAGAAGCACAATGGCGACCAGCAGGCAGCCGAGACTGCCAGTCCCCATTTGTCCCTCAAAAATGAACAGCCATGCCCAGACTCTCAACGAACAGCCATGCCCAGACTCTCGGGAAAGTGCAGTTAACTTTCTCCCCACTGCAGGGAGGGGGGCGAAGCGTTTGGGGAAGTAAGCCAGCAGGCACGCAGCGCTGGCCACACGCCTGTGCAGGGCTACCGCGGCTCAGCTGGGTCCCTCCCCGCTGGCAGCCGGCGTTCACGACCCCGTGGGCAGCACAAATTGGGCGCTGACCCCTTTGCAGAAGGGCCGGACTGACACTAACGCTGGGGCTTCCCTGTGCGAGAGTAAGCGATGGGCAAAGCCAGGAGCACAGGCCCAGTTTCTGCTATGATATTTAGAAGAATTCCCATGAACGTGGAAGTGGGACTGGGCTCAGAGGACGTTCTCTGGTTTGAATGTGCAGTTAAGGATTCTCTGGGGAGAGAAATCTGCCAGTCTACCTTGGCGCCGTTCTACTCAAATCAAAGAGGTATCAGTATTGCAATTCCAGTCATGCCTTCTATACTCTATGTTAAACCCTTAATATTTTCTGGCAAAAAGAAGTTCAGCCCTAATTTTGATTGCACTTTCATTACTCTTCCCCGGCACAGCTCCAGAAATGCATGTGCAATTTTTAACCCTATGTACACGCTCATTACTATTTTTGGATTTTAAACAGTTTTAGATAAGAAACACATTCTCCATCCACCTTTAAAAAGGGAGTTAGGCACTTGTTTGTGTTATCTACCTGGACTGGTATCTGGATGGAATATGAGCCTCATGTCTCTTGAAACAATGTCTGCTTTTGATATGGTTGCTAAATCTGGTTCTTTTCTTTGTTAAATTTGGCTGCCTTGATGGAGTAATCCACTCTTCCACAGACCAGATGACTAGAAAAGCTGGCTACATTTTTCAAACAGTTCTCTTTTGGGATGATCAGGTTACAGTGAATGCATCGACAATTACACAAATAAAAATGTATTTTAACTTCAAGGGCTGGGGATTTTTTAAAGTAGTAATTCTAAGAAATGAAAATTATAGAAATCGAAGAAGTGAAAATTATAACATATATTAGTAGAGGGCCACTACGATGGCTAAGAGGCTGCAGTGCACAGCTTACAAGGAGAGGTTGAGGCAACTGAGTTTCAGAAGAGAAGGCCAAGAGTGAGGATCTAACTGTTGTTTTAACTACCTATTTGGTAGTTATAGAGAAGATGGAGGCACATTCTTCTCAGAGGTCAGCAGCCAAAGAGGCAAAAGAGACAAACTGCAAGAAGGAAATTCCAATTAGGAAAAAATTCGAGGGCAGCCAAACACCAGAACAAGTTGCCCAAAGAAGCTGCAGAAACATCATCCTTGCAGATACTCAAAACTCAGCAGGACAAGACCCTGAGCAACCTGATCTAATATTAAAGTTAGTGCTTTAAGCAGGGGATTAGATCAGATGACTTCCAGAAGCTCTTTCTAATCTGAATTGTGCTTTGATTCTATGAAAAATATTGTAACTAGTTGCCAAACTAGACACAAGGTGACAGGTGTACCACAACTTGCACAAGAAAGAAGAAACTACATTAATTTTCATTATGTCAAGAAGTAGTTCTGCCAATATAAGAATATAGCCTACCAATTTTATATTTATTATGAAGTTATTTTATCTTCACCGATTGTATCTGGGATGCCATATGTGACAGCCTATACCTGAGGCTCCTGAGGTCCAGAAGTTTCCTGGTGAAGGCAAGATCTTTGCTAAATTCTCATTACCAAACATCAGAATAATTTCTGTTATAACTGTGATAATTCTGATAATTGCTTCTGTGATAACTCTGTATCACACTAGTTACAGAAGATGCTCTTGAAGTTTGTGGGTTTGTTTGTCTTTTACTCTGGAATGTATAGATCTCTATTTAATCAATCACAGAAGTCGCAAGGTTGGAAATTCACTGGGCTGTTTCTGTTCAGACTTCCAGTGATATGTCTGGTGAGGTGGACCTTTTGCTTGCATACGCCCAGAAACAGTGACTGCATCCACAGAAGAAACGTGGTCTATAGACACATTCTTCTTGATTAGCAGAGTAAAGGGTAACTCTGGAACGTACCCTGCAGCTATGATAAAAGAGATATAACTGGGGATGAAATAGTAGAACTCAAATCTTTATCGACATGGAGAATTAAATCCTATATGATCATTTCTCTCTCTCTGGAGCATGCTTCAGAAGTGGGGTTGGACCAAATATGCGGAATAATTCAGGTTTGAACTGACAAGTAATCACAAATTTAAGAGATCAGTATATGAAGCAATTTCAAACCTACTCCAAAAAAGACAGGTTTGGGAGGAGTGGGTTGTTTGGGGTTTTTTTTTGAAAATACTTTTCTGTAGCCAAATCTCAGTTAAGCGTTTTGTCTAACTCCATAGTTATAGTCAACTCAGAGAAACAGGCATGTCTGGATGTCAATTCACTTTATTCAAAGATACGTATTTAAGATCATGATGGTTGCAGCTGGTCATGTGAATGAACCACGAATTCATGACCAAATGAATGCCACCCAAAGGTTTTTGTTCCAGAACGTTGAAAATTAAATATTTACTTAGGAAATAAGGAAATTATTTTGACTTTTTTCTTAAAAAATGGGGTTATTTCTTTAAACAAGGAAGTGTTTTGATAATAATTATGAAATCAAACAGTTAGCTCTTTTTCAGGGCAAAAAAAGAGCCTCAAAGAATTATTTTGCAGGTTTTTGCTTTTCTCTACTAAACAGAAAAACTCTACCTCACTGATTTCCATTCTACAGGTCCAGTACCACAAAGACTGTAGTAAGGTTGAGTCAGTATTTACAAAGAAAAATGAAAAAAAACCTTTTGAGGAGGAAATATGGTTGTTAATAAGCTAAAGAATGTGATTTGTTAATAAGTAGTATTATTAATCTGTTGCCTTATTTAGTGTTTCCTCCAAATGCCTGTGGTTACAAATGTTTCACACATTTCGGGAAAGTGATTATCTTCTTGAAACAGAATATGCTACAGTTTGGTACTTTTATTCCCTGATTTATGATTCTATTTTAAATTTAAGAGTTTACCAGTCAGGGAAAAACAGTACGTGAAGGTACGAACACAAAACATGGATAAATGCGCTGAAATGCTCAAAGGAAGCTGTTTCAAAGAGCCAAAGGACAGAAAATTATTTGTGCAAGGTATTCCACAAAGAAAGTACGTAAAAAGCTAAACTCAAAACATTAAAAAGATCAGTTCAGACTTTTTCTCTCTCAAAAAAAATGGTAAATCCATAACAGTTCAGCAAGCTCTAGACTCAACTGGGCTCTGATTCAGTCATTATTTTGGTACTTGAAATCAGGAGGGATTTGATGGGAATGTATGATAGATTATTTTCTGCACATTTTTAATTGGGTGACTTCTTCCCTGAAAGGTTTCCTAATTTTTCACACATGTCTCCAAACATCCTCTGCCAATACTAAACTCTGCTCAGATGGATTTTCGGTTAGAGAAAAATTTGGCAGTTACAGCTTTTTGGCCATAATCCAGTAAATCCAGATAGGAGGAGCCAGCAAATGGAAATGTTTTATGTAGATAGTATGTTATATCTTTGTGCACTCAGATTTACACATTCTTTGAATAAATAAAGTAATGAACATTCTTTTGGTTCCTTTTGACTTAGGCTACAGTAGTACAGATTTTTCTTCCTAATCTCTGCAGTTCTTTCTCTGGTCTTTAATCTATCAGAAGTTACTTGGCTGTATTTACTATTGCCTACACACCTCTCTCCCTTTGTCCGTCTTACTGTATAGAACCTGACCAAGGCATCTTTAGAAATGAAAAGTGATACGGTCAGATGGCTTGAATTCTCCATAGTCTTCTTAGGCAGGTTCAATCTTATTAAGTAGATGAATACCTTAGGATATTATATCCTCTTTAGATATTCCCTCTTTTAATCTTCTGAAAAGGGATTTGAGAGAAAGCATTTGCTAAATTGACTTGAAAATAAAAGTCTCAGACTTTAAGTGAATAAATTAGAGACATTCAGTTCAGATGGAGAACTGGGATTTCCAAGTTTGTAGATGAATATGTAAGTATGCCAATAACAAGCAGTTGAAATAGTACAGTTGAGCAAAGCAAGGCAGCTTTAAAAGGCCCCAAATAGCTACATTCAGATTCCACAATTTTATGAGTGATTATTTTTGCCATAGATTTAAAGGAAGTCCATCTTCTTATTCCAGTCTGCTGAAAAAAGTGACTGGAAGAATGGCACATACCATATCACCGATGTTTCCTTCACACAACAGTGTCAGGTTTACTGCTAGCAAGCTCCTGTATACATAGAAGTAGAACCAGTTCTGTCACAGAGACAATTACATGTATACTTGAGTTATTGATGACATGTTCATTACAAAAACCTGCATAAGTTATTTCTTCTCTTAATTTTTTCTTCTTATTTTTTTCTCTCTCCTGCAAGTTTGGGTTTATTGGGGTAATTACAGAGATTAACCTCCATTCCCCATTCCACAAACAGGCTATGGCAGAACTGGAACTTCTGTTTCACAGGAAATTCTAACATTTTGAAACACATCTAGGTTTGGAGGGGAAAAAAATTAGAGAATTTGTAAAGTCCTCTGAAACAAAATGTTCCAAAAAGAGTCCTCTCAATAGAAATATATCATTTTGCTACGATCAAAAAACCCTTTTGCTTATTTGTTTGGGTTTTTTTTAAGAATAAGAGCTCTTCTGAACGAGGAGTAATAAATAAGAAATATACCATTCCAAAACCTTTGCAGTGAGCCTTAGTCAAATTTCCTTTTACTAAGTATGAATATTTCCAATATAAAATATCTACCTTGACATATTCCTACTGATGAATCAGCATTTTCAAAATGGAAAATGCTAATTTATAAAATGTTTGCCCAGCATTAGGAATAGATTAGGGAGCTGCTTCAGAGCATGCCTTGGTTACTATTTGCTACTAAATTTTACTAAAAAATACCATAAATGTTATATAAGCATTCTCCACATCTTACACGTAGCATACTTGGCAGATAAGCTAGCAGCACAGACACCAGTAGGTCACCTGCCTCTATGGGACTGGAAAGAAGTCTGCCCTGGAATCACCTCCTGGGCTCCAACCAGAACATCTTCACCTGAGATGCTGTTAGCAGCAGGCTGCTCCTTCCCCCCTTTGTGCTTTTTGGTGCCACCTTTGCAGCACAAAAAGTCATACAATAGCAGAAAATAGAACTTCAAATCTCCACCAACTTTCACAACTGCTCATTTTCACTCAAGTTCAAATGTGAACAAAGAAGCAGGAGGCATGACAACAGCGGATGTCTGAAGAACAAACTTATAGTCATTGTCCCCATCAATGAGATGTTTATCTACACACTTTATCTGTCTTGGGCATTATTGCCACTGGGAAAAAAAAGCTTGGTAACCCTGCAGAAGTACTCTCATTATGGTAGTTCAGTGTCTCCTAGGTTATCCGAACTTTCTTTCTTCATGCTTCTGTATTTGATGATCTGCACACATGCAGCACCATGAACCCTACCCACTCACAGATGCCAGCACCGTCAAGGAGAAATAGTATTATGCAGTGCTTTCCTCACTGCTTCGAGCGTAAAACATAACATTTCATGGCTCTTTCATGGCTCAGTTGTGAAGTAACGAAACATAATTATACTCGCATCAGATTGGGGAGGGTTATTTGCTTTGGTGAGAATGATTTAAGAAGAATATAGGGAGTTGGGCCTGGGTGTAAAGAGAGCTGATAATGATGCTTAGTAGAAAACCAGAGAAGCACAGGAAGAAGATCGAACCCTACTGTAAGAGCATGCAGTTTACAATAAAGTGAGCTAAACCCGCTCAAGCCAGGCCAAATCTGCGAACCTACAAGGAATCTCACCCAAATGCCTTCGTTATATAGACCTGTGCAGCACATTTAATGTTCCTTGACTCGTGACGCCTTTGTTGCAGATACTGGCTTTTTAAATTGGTTTTGGCCAGGCTTCAAGATTATGGATTTATAGATTACTTGAACACACTAAAATATTTTAATTGGCTAAAATGTAAACATTTTGCATTTAATGAAAGACAGCTTTAGAGAGCCTGATTTTCCACTGCCTTGTACCTTACGTAGCCATTATTTCACAGCAGGAGAAAGGTCTCAGGGTACAGCTTGGCAGCTCACTGCTCATGACCTTCCCATGACATTAAGCTCCATGAGCTTTTAAAAACTTTCTGCTGTGTGACTGGTTCTGCTCTGGCTCTTCCCTACTGTTACAGCAACATGACGGGGTTCAGAGGTAATGCAACCGGTCTCGAGGGATTTTCCCAAGCATAGGTGTTCCCTTTCTCATCTCCAACTTCAGTACCCAGACTTTGGAGTATATCAATGAAGAGATATTTGCTACCAGATCCTGTTGTATTCCATCTTTTTTTTTTTTTTTTTCCCAGCTATTATACCACTTGGTAAGACCTCAAACAGCTGAAGAAAATGACAAGCAAAATCAGAGCTTAAAGTACCAACACATTTTGCCACAAACCTCTATCAAGGTGAGGCATGAGATCATTCCTCAGCATAAATCTGGCAAATTATTTCAGCATATGCTTCACATAAAATCTTCAACTGTGACTATTTTATTCTAATTATTACTACTGTATTCTTTCAGAGTTCTTTGAGAGTTCTCAAGTACTTCACTGATATGTTCAACTGGGGCCTAAATAATTAAATAAATATAATACAAGGCAGAAAAGAATTTACCCTTGATTTGAGGTGCTTTCTCTGTTGGTTTGAAGAATCTGTTTTATCACTAAATAATTTCTGATCTTTGCAAAATAATCATTGTTATGGAAATTACTCTTTGCCACAGTGTCAGAGCTCAGATTATTATGTTTTCATGTTTTGCTGTTGCTTACTACCAGACACAAATCTTTGGCAATATCTTCAGGACTGGGGGAAAATGTGTGTAAAATTGTGTCAGCATTGCAAATGAGCTTAGAAGCATGTCTTTTTAAAAGTTTTTTGTACCTTCTGCCTTACTGTCTACAATACAGTGGCAATATTCTGGATCACTTTGGAAACGTGTGCCATGGTTTTCTCACAAACTGTATATTCAGAGACTGAGTTTTCAGCTGAATAACACCCTAACCTCCTTTTTTGTGGTTGTGAGTTGCAGCTGATGGCCCACACTGTGTTTTCTGTCTAATCTTGCTACCGGAGTCATGTAGACAACCAGTGAATATATAAGACCACCAGCAAAATCAGTTTACGCTAAAGACAGTATTTCCATTGCACAACACATTGACACTGATGATGTTTTTTGGACGAAAGATCACAACACAATTATGCAACAAAGTCACCAAACTACTCACCATGTCACTTAGTAGTAAACAAGAACTTGCTTCATAGTATCTGTCTTTCTATTAAATTCCTGCCCTGAAAGTTTTATTTAGACCTAAAAGAGGTTGGGGGGTTTCATTAGGAGACAAAACATTTCTGTTTAATCTTTTTGTTTCTTCATGAATTCAGTTTGTTGAAAAAGCTCTGAGTTGTACAGAGTGTTACTTGTTTAAATTAAGGCTTTCCTATTCAAAAAGCCTTATTCTATTTCTCTGAAAAGTTGCTTTAGGCAAGCCGAAAATGGGATCTTTATTTCACACAGATGAGATGTGAACACATTGGCTTGGAGGAGGATGGGTTCCATGTAGCTTTTCTGACTACAAACATGGCAAGTGAGACTGCATGTATTTTCATTCTTGTAGACAGAACTCACTGTAAGCTCCAGTTTGCCTTCTACAATCTTACATCCTTTGATGTGAATTGCCTATAGGAAGCGTCTCCACTTCATTGTTTTCTGTTTGTTTGTTTGGTTGTTTTTTTTTTCCTAGCCCCTCGCATATCTGTTGCTAACACATTAGTGTAAGAGGGAAAATAAACAATGAATAAGTGATTAAACTGCAGGATCCTGGCGAAAGATCGAAAGAAACTCAGAGTTTTCCTGGGAGTGCTAACATGATTCATACTGTATGTATAACATTGGCAGCTACAAGACTTGAGAGGGATTATTTTGAAAAGGTTGTTCTTTTCATTTATCTTTTACGTATTTGCAATTGTGGATCTTCATGGGAAGTTTGCGTTTAAGCAGCAGAGTGCTTCAGACAAATTATTGCTAGTGGATAATTCAGGACCATCCACTTCCATATCCTAGCTTCAACTGCAACGACTCTAGCTCCAGCTCATAAGACCAAGACACAGCTTCATGCAGAGAATATTACTGGATCTCGAGTAGTGGCCAGAGCTAGCCCATGAAGACAATGGGTCACAGATTTCTGATTCAGTGAGATGCAATGAATAAAAGGAAAAATTGAAAACTTTCACAGCTGTGTTTTTTCCAAGGTGTTTTGTTTCATGCTTAAATGTATGTAACAGTTTTGCAGCTCTTTTTAAAACTAAGCCATATATAAAATTGACTTGCAATTTACAAATCCGAAGTCAAAACATTTCACTTAAAAATATCAGAATTAAACATTTAATGTCTCTGATTCTTCCCCTCCTGTTTTTCCAGCTGAAGCAATTAAGAAAATTAGATTGTTCCCAAATACACTTGTCCCCTTGAATGCAACTTTTTTAAGGACTTGACTATGTGAAATAAAATTCTTGTTACTCCAAAGTAGTGCAAAGCAATCCTTTCTCTACAACCAAGTAGTTCTGCAGCAAAAGGACTCCCAGTGGGCAGACTCCTCTCATAGTACCCCATTGTCCTGTTTTCAACACTCATACAAGCAATCAAATGCTGTGCACACTGAAGTACTTAAAGCTGTAATTGTAGATGTTTGCAAGTAAACATCTTACTTTCATACAAGGCTTTCATAAAGGCTAATGTCTGTTAAGACTTTGTGAGTGAACTGCTGAAAGTATTTGTATTTTTATTTACATCATTGTTTTTAACTTGGATACTCCCTCCAAGTGTTGGAAACACAAGCACACCCATGCAGAACAACACCTCTGTGGAAACAGGAGTTGTAAGGGCATATGGGCAAAAGAATAAACTAGTAAACTCAATTACACAAGCACAAGGACTTAAAACAAGGACTGGAACCTGCAGGGTTTTCCACGTGGGAAGAGCCCTGCATGTGAAGGGACTGACACTGATTTTGCTCCATCTCTTTTTAACATGTGTGATTCCAGAAAGAAACAACAGACTACAAACTCATGCCACAGTTAGACAGCCCAGCGAGGCCTGGAAGGCTGAAGAATTCCTTTTATGCTCTGGCATAGACCTGTGTTTCAAAGTCATTAACATTATAGATCATAGTCTTCATTGTGCCATAGTCACATCACAGGTACATGACTGTATCACTGTCTGCGCAGAAGATGTGTACCTTTCTGAAGTCACTGCGATGCACTTAGGTGCAGTCCAGTATTGTCAAGGGAAGGCAGTACTTCCGGAATACCAACGTTAAGTTCCTTTTAGACACTACAGACTGTGCATATTTGATGTCCACAGCTCTAAAAATTCTTATCAACAGCAAACTGGGATTGCTAACGGTGATGTTTCTTGTCATTATGGAATTATGATTTTTGTTCCTCTTGCATGTTAACTATTTCACATTTTAATGTCTGCTGTGAGACTGTTTGATGGTTCTGGAAGCCAAATTTGAGGAACGGAGTTCAAAATCCCACATATTATTCTAGAAGCACTATTTATTTTAGTAACTATGAGCTCCATGTGAAGACTGTTACACCAAATAATGTGAAGAAAACTCTGTGGCAGACAGGCCCACTGCCTTTGCTGAAACCCATATGGCAGTGCCAGCTACTTTCAGAAAGATATTTACAGAGGCTTTCAACTTTTTCTTGATGTTCTTCAGATGCTGTCAGTAGCTGAAAGCTTCATTCAGTGTGACCCTGTGCTCCAACATTCCACCAAGTTCAGTGGTTTGGATGCAACCTCAGCTGACCAATTACAAGAGAGTCCTGCTGAATTTTATGCACTGATGCCAAACAAAAATAAGTCTTTTCCAGGTAACAGTGTCTCATCATTGACAGACATGCAAACAAGTAAATATAAAGTAAGTTGATCTGCGCCCAAGAAACACCCAGTAGAAATCTATGAGCATGTGCAGAATAGAAAATAACTATAAGCCCAGCATGTCAAAGTATCAGATGTACAGTGCATAAATTATACAGTTAATCTGACTTTGCACAATAAGTGGGTTTATTATGGGTCGTGCAGTTCATCTGGACAACATATGCTCAGAAGGTCTAACACTGTGGAAGTACTGCACACTTTGTGGAGCTCATCTGCAATGCACAGTGAATGTGTCTAGGATTTCCAGATATCCAGCAGCTCGGGCAGAGTTGCTATTCTGGTAAGGCTGTTCCAGACAAGTGTCAGCGTTATCAAATTCTGCCCCAACAAAATTACCAGGAACAAAAAAAAGGACTTGTCTGTTGAAAGCCAGATGTATGGTAGGTAAGAAAAATTAAAAAAAAAAATCCATTCCCTTATAATATTACACTTTTATTATTGACTACACTTTTATTATTGACCTTATACCAGTGCCTCAGACTGCTAAGTCACCTCCTCAAGATCTGAGACATATATTTATAGATGAAAGAATCAAAGCATACAGAAATAACATAATAACCAAAGTGTTAAATAAATGTCAAATAAATAAGTTTAATAAAGTTAAATAAAAAGCCAAATTAAAAACTCCAAAAATTAAATAACAAAGAACTTCAGTTCTATATTTAGTTCCTAAGAAGAAATACCTGATACCATTGTCAGATCAGGGAGAATGGGCTAAACCACATCAACGTGTGTGATTCCCTTGCACTTAACCTGGAGAAGTGCACTTTCATTCGATACCTGTGAACTGAATTTGTTCTGTATATAGCTGTGACCATTCCTCTTTCAATATCCTTTCTCCTTCAGAACTGGAGTCACTCACTCACTTGAAGACAACATGTTCTGGGCCCATAACCCCATTCATTCACTGGGATTCCTTTTCCTTCAGCCATTGTCTAGTGTTACTATGCTCGGTATTGATTGCCAGGGCACGTGACATCTGGTTGCTGTTGTTTGGTGAAAGTAGCTAATTGGAATAATTCCTCTGAGGAAATCCATTTACATATATGGACTCCTTCGTACCTGTGCATATGCACGTGATATGTTCTGAAATCTACATAAGGAAAACTCACAAGATATCATAAATGTAACTAATTATTCCTTTGTTAAACATTCATTCATAACTTGCAATTCAATCCCATCACCTGAAATAAAGTACTTGAGACAACTGTAAACTGTCAGCCCTCTTTCTTGTCAGAGAAGACGCCTTTTCCATTAAGCAGAATTAATCAACTTATCTTACTTGAAATTTTTTTTTTTTTCTGGAAAACTCCCAGAGAGTTGGGTTTTTAAAGCAGCCTTACAGAAATTCAATAGAAAATAATATAGAGTGATTCAAATGGAAAGGATTGAACAGTGGAATATAAATCCTGATATAAGACTGCAGATGTTTTAAATACAAAGATTTTTAACCCTGATATTCATCCATGTTATACCAATGATACGAACAAGCAGAATCAGAGACCTGCAGTAAAGCACGAAAAGTGTATTTCTATACTGTGCATGAAACTGAAAACAAATTATATGCTACAGCATAGTTTCTTCAAACATCTTTTTCCAAAGCCAATGGCTCCATGGTAATATAATTTAGGTGATGAGCATGCTTGGATAAATGCCATGTGGGCCACAAACTGTCTACTCCTCCAAAAGAAACTGCTGTCCCAACTTATCTCAGCTTCCTTTGCACCCCCATTTTCATTTTTTCCAGTGCAGTAATTGCAATAGCACTGACAGGAGTCAGGACTTACTCCAAAATTCTCCATAGCTCCATTTAGAAAATACATAGGGGTACACATTGAAAGCATCTCCTGACAAGCGGGAGATCTTATGGGGATTATGTTGCCATCCCCTCTCCCCACCTGCCCATTCTCTTCCCTTTATTTTTTGTTGCTTACGAGATGGATGGTTATTATCAGTTTATTGTTACTGTTTTTCCACAGACTTTCTCAAATGTCAAGTGAATCTGATCTGGAGTTCAGGCCCATAATTACACTGGACCAACTCCAGGAACTCGTAAATACATCGGTGGTAGCTGCAATGGCTGCCAGAGCTCTGTCATTCTGCTCTTCTGAGGGTGGACAGAAGCTTTGGCTCTTTTCTAAAATTCTACACTTGCCCCAGAGTTTTTCATACTTTCTTTTAAAAAACCCTAAGCTTTCTCACTCTCATTTGGCACAGCGTTACACAGGAAGAGAAAGCTACTAGCCTGCCACATTTTTGAATACATTAATTTAGAAAAGCAGCTGAAATGTAGATTGTTACTTTTTTCCTGCTTTTTCCGTATGTGGAAACCTCGAAAGAACAGACATATTTCTGTCCTTCAGCTCTGGCCTCTTTGTTGATATTAATAGTTTACACTGGGCTCTACAGTGAGGCACATCTTTGTCATGTATCGACTGTGCCGATCTACGGAGGTCAGTTCCAAAGCTTGGCAAGAAAGTCCCTTATGTGTAGAGATGTCTGGATTCAAGATAATAGATTTAAAAGGAGTGGGCACAACATTCATTCACAGACCTGGCTTACTGAAGTCTGAGAAATTTACTAGTTAATTTAAACACTACTTTCAAGCCTGTTTCTAATCATATCAGTGCATATGCAGCACAGCATCTGGTTACAGAACAGAATCTCCACCTAAGTGCAGGCTTAAACTTAAAGCAACACTACAGATGTTTATCTTGTGATACCCTCAACACTTTTTTTCCTAAAAAACTTCAAATAAACTACTCAAGCACATCATGAGAGCTGATTCAGAATATGCAACCATTCGGAAACTGGTTCCTTTCCTTCAGCCTCATCTGCAGCTGGAGCTAGTCCCCACGTCAGCCATCAAATGCTGCAGACAGCAGTGTAGATCACAACTTGCACAACTTTATCTACAGTGTGTTTGTAGCAGAAGCTAAAATAATTCTTGAAATCAGAGCTAATCCTGAGTGCAGACAAGGCCTCAGACTTCCAACTGGTTCCAAATGTTTTTAAGATGTGAATACTTGTATGCTGCCAATGAGACTGAGATGACCAATCCTTTTCATGCGGGTCACTCAAAGGCAAGCGAACAATAACAGTATTTCATCGGAGCTAACCTGGTTCACATTCATACCAGTCACATAAAGGTGAAAGTTGCTGGACTCCTTTATAATAGGTTGTCATTGTGTCTTCTGCACAGTACTTTCCAAAACAAAGCAAGATACTTCATGGAGTGAAAAACACTGCATTCTTCGCAAAAGAATGTCATTTCTTTCCTATATCCCCCCCAGGGAGCCTCATTGTTTAAATAAGCATTCGCTTGTGCCCCAAAGTACAGATGTTTTTGACTCCTATCGTAAATCAAACGTGTTTGTGTCTAACAAATTAAAAAAGTGGGGAAAATAATCTTTTTAACTGACATGGATTAAGATGGTTGGTCTGACCCAAATTATACTTCTTTAAAAATCTTAATTCTTTCCTAGTTCTTCTGCGAACAAAAGATTCCACAACATCAGTGCCTCCCTCTCCTCCCTTGGAATTCAAATCAATCTTTTATTCCTTTTTAAATGTAAATTTGAAATAATCATGTATCTGGATCATGGATTAAGTTCGCAGGAGAAAAATCTCTGGCAGAAGATGGCAGGGACTGTGCCTAAAGCTAAATCCAGACAAATAAGTTCAGAACTAGCGTGAAAACAGAGTTCTTGTTAAATGGGTTGCAGGTTTTCAGTTGTAAAAGTTCCATCAATAAACTATTCTGATATTTGAAAACAAATAAAGACAGTATCATGTCAATCACAACAAAAGCAAATTTAACATTTCAATTACTTTTTTCTCCCCTCCACTCAGACAATTCTCTTAGCCCTGTGTTACAGGCCATTTTTCACAGGATTAGAATTCCATTTCTAAACCCAGGCAATTCTAGTGAGAAGTGCTGCCTCTTTTTTTCCTTAAGGAAAGGGAAAGACTTTGCTAGTTTCAAATAGAGGTGTTGGACAACAGGACAAATTGTGCAGAAAGACATCAGGATAAATCATATCTTCAAGGTCACTTTTTTAATCCCAGATTTTTAACCTTGCTACGGTTTATGTTTGACCTCCTCTCCATGTTGGCGTTCCTCCTTCTCGCCCTCAATCAGACTGGAAGGGCACATCTATGCTATTTGATGTGGGTTTCATGTATCTGCACAAAGTAATTCATAACTACTAGGCAAAAGGCATGTGCTCACACCACATCATTATCCTGCAATTAAACTTCTGCCTGCCACAAAGCTATAAAGCCCTCAGTATTCAGTTCTGAACTCACCTAAAGCACAAAGCCCCTGTAGTGCTTGCAGACAAAGATTATTTTGTAGCATGCCTCATGTAGCATGTTGGGTGTTGATTTGAAAGTTCTTAGGTTTGCCTCCTCTTAGCATATTTTCACTCCTTATGATTTTCTTCTGCTTCTCTGCACAGACTTCATGCAGATATGAAAGAGAAGATAGCTCTGCTTTTGCACACGCAACTAAATAGAACAGAAGAATCTACTCTGTTCAGTTCCATGTGTTCTCTACCTAAGTTCTCAGGTTTTACACATCCTTCAAATGATTCCCCCATTGATAATTCCCTATGTGGTATGTGCTGTGGTCATGTTTCAGGTTGCTTTGTAAGATCTGGTCAACTGAAGCGGCACTTGAATTCTCCACATAATTCACGCAGAAAAACGCTTGTCTATAGTGAGAGGAAGATAAAAGAAAGGATGATTCTACCTCCTGGGTAGAAATCAGAAAATCTGAATGGTCTGTTTCCCGTTTACTGTGTGGACAAATATCTCTGCTCCACTACTGAGGCAAGGTCTACAACATCATAACTGTATTTCCTCCATCTCCCTAACAATGCCTTGATTTTAAACGAGCACATTTGAGAAAAAAAACAAGTTTCTCCCTTTAAATAAAAAGTGGTGATGACTTTCTGCTTCCTCCAGGTTCTGTTCCATGTGGTCCCATTAGCAGAGAGAGCAGGACATTTATTGAATTGTTCCTCTAGACAGCCTTCTCCCCAAAGGCTTCCCAGGATCTGCTCCAGCCCAGCAGAAGCAAACTCTGCCATTTGGTTGAGATAGCCTGGAAAGGTTGGGCAAGTTAATAAAGAGAACAAAGTCCTATGTCTCCCAACACAGACTACAGAGAAACACTGTCCAGAAACGTTGCTAACGCAGGAGCCATCCACACACTTACGCTAACGCGCAAGTCGCGCAGTTGAGCCTTGCCTAGCTCCTTGCTGCACTGGAGCTCTCTCCTGGGGCCTGGTCCCCTTTAAATAAATAAATAATTAATTAATCACTCTTTGGGCCAGCCGTGATGAAAGGGACCCAAAAAACTCCCACCACACATCAACGCGTTGGCCAGAGCGGCCAGCATGGCGTGAGGTGATGGCAGGCCCAGGCTGCGGCCTCGGGTGCGGTGTGACAGAGGGCTCCCGAGCCAGCGGCACGACACCCCCTCACGCTGCCCGGCTGGCAGGGCTGGCAGCCCCGAAGCCGCTCCGCTACTGCCACTGCCAGACCCGCGCGGGCCGGGCTCCGCCGCCGCGCCTCAAGCCCCGCCGGGCCGGCCGCGGCCCCTTTAAGGAGTGGCGCAGCGCCTCCAGGAGGCGTGCGGAAGCGGGGCGAGCCGGGCGGGGGGGGGGGGAGTGGGGGAACCGGGACCGGGCTCGGGCTCGGCGCGAGGGGCGCGTCCCGTCCCGTCCCGCGTGGAGACGCGCAGCGCTGCGCGCCCGTTGGTCCCCGCGCGCCCGGCCGGGCTCGGGCACGACCGCTCCCCGCCGGGGCGCCGAGGCGAGGGGCGCTGCCCGGCCGCGCCGAGCCGAGGAGGCGGCCCCCTGCGGCGGGGGGCCGCGCCGCTTCCCCCGCCCCACTCCGCCCCGCCGGCCGGCCGCAGGGAGGGAGGGAGGCAGGGAGGGACGGACAAACGGAGGCCGCCGGAGGCTGTGGCTGTCCTTGAGCCGCCGGCTGCGAGGTGAGTGGCAGCGGCGGGCGCGCTCGCCACCGCTTCCCCGCGGAAGGGGTACCCGCGCGGGGCCGGGGCGGGCGCTGCCCCCGGGCCACGGCGGCAGCCTCCGGCGAGGCGCCGCGGGCTCCTTGCTCGTCCGGGGAGCGGGTTTCCGTCGCGAAGGTGCTGCACGAAACTTCCCCGCTTCCTCCCGCCTGCCCTCCCGGCCGGGGCCGAGCTGTCACTCCGCCTTCGGGCTTTCTCCTCGGCGCAGCAACATGTGGCGGATGGAGGGCTCGCGCCCTGCCGCGTCCCGCACGGGCTGCGGGAGCACCTGCTGTCGGGCAGAGCGCGGCGGCCGAGCGGCGGCCAGCGTCTCCTGCCTCGCCGCCCCGGGGCCGGCTGCGAGCCGGGAGCGCCCGGGCGCGGTGCGGGGACATCCTCGGTCGGGGCGGCGGGAGCAGTGAGCCGCAGGCGCGGCAGAGGGTGCTCGCCCGTTGCCGCGCTCGGCGCAAGGGCTGCTTTGCAGCGGGGCTGAGAAATTTTTGGAGGAATCTTGTCTCTTTTTTTTTCAGCTGGGAAAGAAAGGCAGCGGCGGCAGCAGCAGCGTGCACGTGTGGTGTAAAGAGAGAGGGACTTTATGATGCTGGTTGGTTACAGCACAGTGGGATACTGGGAGAGTGACAAAATCAACAGGGTGCTTGTCTACTGATGCAGGAAACCTCTTTGGCCCAGAGCCAAGTAGCCGTGTTGGAGCGGTTGAGTACGCACCTTCCCTGGCTTCCATGGGTCAGCAGTGGGATTGCAGCTTGCCATGACTTGTTGTCTGAACTCCAGAAAACAATGATGCGTTTAGAAGGGGGGGGAAACAAGGAAGTATTGTGATTAATAGGAAAAATATGAGTAGGACACACTGATAGTTACGAGTGCAGTGCCTGTAGGGTTTTACATAGAGCATGGACACCCAGTGCTGCAGAGATGACTACTTAATGACACCTTTGGATCCATTTTGCTAGTAATGCTTCTTAAAGTCTGCACGTGATTGTGGATTATGACTCTCTCAAGAGAGACTTGCAAAGACTGAGGGTACTTGAGTTTATTACTTGGCAAGGGGCAGCAGCACGAGGCCTGGGAAGCAAATAGGAAGTGAAAATTACCCATTTAGTTCTGATGTTGTTCAGAGTCTTCGACAGTTATTAGTGTCATCATAGACTGATCTCAGCTCAGATAGCATCTCACTTGCCGAAAGATAGTACTCTTATTTTGGTAGATACGTAGTTCTTCTGGACGTGTGAACCATCTCTCTGATAGCTTATGGAAAATGTTTCTGATCTAGTCTGGTTATTTTTCTTGTGGCAAGCGTGTTTCTTTAAGAGTAAACCAAACTATCATACTGAAAAATGTTCTCAGCTTGTAACTATCTTAATCTCTTGTGTTCAGAATGAAAACAAAAGCCACTTGAAAATGGAAACCTCTCTTGGGTGATTCACGTGGCTAGTGAGGTTTGTGACAACAGAACTGCGTGCAGTTTTACCATGTTGAGGTGTTGTTAACTCTGACCTGAAAGTGCCTCTGGCTCTGTGTGTTACCCTGTGTAACCAATGGTGGTAGTGGTCCAGCTTGTGTTTTCAGAGAAACAGTCCTGGTTTCTTGATGGTCTGTGTCAAGCCTCCATGAGGCAGAGGTGCCTGTTGCAGAGACAAGAGGAAGGAATAGTGATAGCGTGCTCAGCTCTTGAAACCCAGGCTTGACGCTGTTCCTGCTACAAGAAATTCTTTCCTAGTGGGATATTCAGAGGCTTGATATGTCACCCTGTTTTCCTGTCTCACTCAAGGTCTCAATAAAAGGGTGTTGGCCTCGTCCTTAAATGCATCTGGCCATAGGTAACAGCATGGTGAGATGCACTACAGTAGTTTGCTCTTTTTCAGTTCTGGTTTGCTTACCTGTCTGAAGACTTTGTTGGATGTTATTGTGTTAGAGGAGAAGCATTCAAAAGTTTTCTTTGTCATCCTGATAGGAAATACACTTCAGCTTTCACCTTAAAGGAATTGAGTGTTAACTGTAAGACTTAAAGAGCTGTATCCTAGCTTGTTCCCATAAATTTATCTGACCGTAGTATCAGTATTAACCACTCTGATACAAGCAAGACTAAAGTGCATGTCCTGCGTAGAAACTTCTGAAACTGCCACAGTAAAACCATGGGCTTTTCAGCAGTAACGTTCTGAACAAAATTCCTGTCTTCAGGTGAGTGTTAGCTGCTGCTAGATGCAGCCTGACTGTATTCCCCTGGGGGAATCATTTCACACTCTTTGTTTCCCTGGAAAATTTATAGTTCCCAACTGCACTGCTCAGTTCTGTGTGGATGCAAACCATGCTGACTCATATGCTGAACTGTTGCAGCCTTGCTTCATGTAAACACAAGCACACTTCTAAAATATTTAATTTGTTATGTCCTCTGTGGAGAGCTATCCCACAGCTCCTGGCATAATTCCCAGAAGCAGCAGATTCTGGGGTACTGGGAGTTTCAAAGGCCATTGATGCCCGGTGGGATAACCGTCTGAACTAGTTTAGTGTAGTTTATCCTGGCACTGGGACAGTTCAAACTGAACAGGTATTTAATCTTGCTTAAAGCAGGCCTGCTTTGAACAATACTCGGTATATGTATAAACCATTTGGAGCCTGTTGGGACATGGCTGTCAGGAGATCTACATGGTAGGGAAATCTTTGTTATGACAAGTAAACTTTGGTGTAGGTGTACCTCCTAACAATTTTTAAAAAACCCTTATCTGTGTGCAGTTGTAGTAATATCAGGAATAAGCTATTAAAAGATTTGTTTCCGTAGTTCCTCTGTGGCAAATAACAGCAGTAATTGTTTTGTGAAAGAGCTACATTCAATTCCACATGTAAGATCCTTGTTAAAAAGAACTTCTCAGAAAGATGGAAACTCATCCTCCCATTCATGCACACAAATACCCTGATAGGTCTTTTAGTTGAATATAAACTACAATATATGATTTAACTACAAAGAAGGGGAGTGGAACCAGAGAATGATTTCCAAGTGCACTTATTTTGTCTGTACCTGGTAAGTACAGCATTGGAATTTTAAGATACATACCTTTAAAGCAGTGATTAGCTTAGTAGAGACTTAATTCTCAAGGAACTAGAGTTCCTTGGTTTTTGTGGTTTTTTGTTTTGTTTTGTTTGTTTGTTTGTTTATACTTTAATTTGTTATTGTGATCTTGATTGAAAGAGTAATTCATTATAGTAAGTATGGAGAGTAATTTGAGAGAGGTTCGGTGCAGCTTACGGATGGTCCAGATCACTCACATCTCACTTGCTTATGTAGACTGTCAGTGCAGTACCTGTAATTGTTAAAAATCATCTGTTTGCTGAACTGTGCTGATGTCATAACTCATTCCAGTCTTCCATTCTTACTTTTTTTTTTTTTAATTTTGAGAACAAGACTTTAGATACCCTAGAGTAGTGAGATGTGCTCAAAGCTGGATATATCATGATAGCAGAACTGGTTCAAAACTCTGGAGAAGCAGCTCCTGGTGCAGGTGGGGTTTTAGAGCTCATACTGAGGTCTCTTGGGGATACAAGCCGTTACTCCCTGTGCTACAACATGGCAGCACTTGCAGTTGCTCCTAGCATCTAGTTCTAGTACAGCTGAAAGAGCAAATCTGTGTTCTTACCTTTGCAGATGGTAGGATTTGAAGGTAGCATGCCTGTTACTGCGTTGCCTGCAGGAAAGGCACTTAGCATAATAGTATTTTGGTACCAGAAGCATCTTTTCTGGAAGGGTGATTTGAGACTCTACTTATTTCCCTCCTTTACTCAGTACATATATTCCATTTGTATGGGGAGTTTCTTAGAAGTATGGCTTAATTCACAAATGGATTTCACTAGAAAGTATCAGCAGTCTGAAATTTAAGTGTACAGATTAGAATTTTGTTGCTTAGGTGTGCTGAGGGATGTGATTATCATTGAAAGAATCCTATTAATTATAAGACAGAATCTTAAAACCCATGTTTCAAAATCCTCCTTTCTACGATGGTCATTAGTGGCATTTTTCTTTGTAAAAGTGAAGGAGGTTAAAAATTATGCCCACATCTGTTATTGTTGCTGTGGCAATTGTCCTTGTCCAGTTTTAACTATCATATCCTGATTAGCTCTCAGACAGGATTGTAACATTAATGGCTATGTGTAGAAGAGGAAATCTTTTGATGTTGTCTCCTTTTCTCAGTCAAAAAATGTTTCTTTTGAGTTATGCTATTTTTAATCAAGATGCAGTGGGTTGAAACATTCCATTACTCACTTTGTTTTGGTGCCTAACATAATTGGGAGTGGTACGGTTACGGTATAAAGTAGTAGCCAGTTTTTTAGCACTATTTAATCATGGTTTGTCTTGAGCAAGACAGATGATACCACTGATACTGTGCTTCTGAGACTTGAGAACTGAGGATATCCCTTGAAATAAGGTGACGCAATTTTTGTGCAAGGTCATGTACAAAATTGAGATGTTTTCACATGGCAATTGTGAAACAAGCGAGTGTTCCTTGCAACACGCTATCAGTTGTTGCATAAGCAGTGGTGAATAAGGACTATCCCTCTGCCTAGGTGTAAGCAGTGGAATGTATTTTCTTCAGGTGCCAACTTACTTTTACACCAATGTGCAACACTAATGTAAAAAAGCGGTAAAATAGCCCATGTTTATTCGAACCCTCCTTTCTAGCACACTGAACATGTTTCTCTGCGTCGTCAGTGTCTATATTAAGAGCTCGTATGTGGCCGTCTTGCTAATGCTAGCTGGAAAATACAGTCACGAGAGAAGTTTTTTTTTATATGTTAGATGGCAATCTGTTAGTCTGAATAACACATTGTTGGAAACTGTTGGTGGTAAAGTAGCAGCAGTTTGGAAAGCTCTCTGACCCTAACCCAGACCTGTTTTAGAGGGTAACTTCTAATACAGAATCTTGTACAGTTTAGTCCAGTTGGAGGGCCAGCTGTCTATTTTGGAAATCAGACTGCTGCCTTTTAAGATGAAAGCCATATTTTTGTGAATATGAGCCCTTTTGTATCTGCTCGCTGTGCCTTGTCTGAGGGAGGGAGCAGCTGTAGTGCGTTCGCCAGACCTGCATTTGGCTGTTGCTGCCATTGTGTTGTGTGTAAACACGTACCATTATTTTGGATCACATAGCAGCCTGTTCAAAAGGGTCTCGCATTCCCCAGCTGTTCGGCAACTTTTCCATCTCCAAGCTTGCCAGCTGCTTAATACAGGCAACTGTAGCTGCATTTGTTTCTCTGGTGTTAAGTATTAGTGGAGATAAAATTGACTTGTTAAATGCTAGGTGCTGCAAGCTCCTCTCCTGCTTCTAATGGACTTAAAACAAAAGTAGACTGTTCTTATGGTATCAAAGTTGTCAGGAGTTTTCTTTGCCACTAGTTGGACAGATTGTATAAAAAAATCTTGTTTTCTTACATTTGGCATAAATATGAAATACAGTTGTGTTTGCATATATGTGTACATCCACAGCCTGTGGTAGTAACTAATCCAAAAGAACTGGGGTATAAAAAGGTGCCCCTTAAAGCCATGTTAACAGCTCTTTTGTTTCCGCACTTCTCTCAACAGTGTTCAGTTGAACAAGGCATCCTCTGCTCTCTTGTCAGCCAACCCTTTCATTTACTGGTTCTTGAAACAAGTTCTATTTCAAGCGGTAGCACTGCTCAGATCGGGTGTTGAGGGAAGACCAGCGGCTCTGAAGTGCCTTGTATCTGCAGAGCATGCTCAGTCCAGGTGAGGGACCATAGGCTGAGCCCTGCCTTCTGGATTTTTCCATCTGACTGGCTCCTTCTGCCATGAAAGGGATAGAAAAAGTCCAGAAAACGTTTTGTGTGGCTGAAGTCCTCTTTTCTGCAGCAGTGAATCCATAACTATCTCCCTGGAGGCAGAGAAGTTAAAAGGCAGACTGTCTTCATATGCTGAACCTCAGTGAAAGTTTTGAACAGAGTAAATTCAAGCACCTTTGGAAAAGACAGATAATTCTGTTAATGAATAAAGTTACTGTTCTAAACACTCAACCTGGGTCTGTGATGTCAGTTTGAAACTTTGAGTGAGAAGGAGCATAATACTTGGCTGCTGCAAGGAATTGTTAAAGATAGTGATAAAGCTATGTTTTCAGAGGCTTGATTTCATTAACTAGTATTCCATACTCCTGTACAAGGGGATAAATCAAGCATTTTCTTGAAAACTTATTTAATGCAGTTTGTAGTTGAAGAGTATAAATTTGAGTCTTTCTGACTGCGAATCACTTCATGGTGAAGGAGGCTGGAAGGTGCTGACCTATGCATTCTCGCTGTTGATCACAGAAAAGGCTGCCTCTGCCCCAGGCTCCTAGTTACCCATTGTAACTGGTCTGAAAACGCTATTATTCAGAAAGGAGATTTTCAGGTGGCTGTAGATATATTTCTTTTTCCTACTCTTTTAATTATTTTTTTTTTCTTTCACCAGGCCTTCTCTCTTGTAGCTAGTTGTAGCTTTTGTGTTCATGTTAAACATAAATACTACCTAAATTATGTTAATAAGAAGATGACACTGGCTTAATAATAGAGCGTTGCCCTGTAAAAAACAAAACAAAAACATAAAAAAAAGTCTCTTGATTCAAGGTAGCGTATTTCAGGATCTGTTTTTCGTATCTCCAAATAGCTGAGGCTTTGAACTTTTCTATTTTAATGCTAGTGTCTTAAAAGAAGTTGAAACATGGACTGTCATTGGCTAGATGCTTTCTCTTGTCTTCTGGAAAATTATTCTTTTGGACTCAGTGTTGCAGTACTAAGTATTTGTCTGAAGTCATAGCAAAAATACAGGGTTATAGTTTGAAATGATCATATTAGATACATAGTTACATTAGCTGAGCAAAGTTATGGATATTAGCTTAAAATATGTAGTTAATACAGAAAATATAGCAATGAATGTGTATTCTGGATTTAATAAATACATATATGAATGGTTCTTTAGAACACTGGTGACAGGGCTTCTCATCCAGAACAGCACACTGTGCTTCAAAAAGAGAGGAAGACAACTGAGTGTGATACTGAAGGCAGGGAAAGATGGGTGGAGAATGGAGGAGAAACATCTGTCACACAGAAGGTTAGGGAGTGCATCTTAATTTTTTACTATTTTTTTAAGTGCTGCTGATTAATTCACAGACCCCTTTGGAGTGAGTCTAGGGAATGGGTATGGGTATAGAGAAGATTGGAAGGAGTGGAATTTGAGAAATAATGAAACTAAGGAGATGTTGGTTTGTCCTCAGTTGATCAGAGGAGGAAGACAGTATCTGATTAATAGGAGGTGTTCAATTACTAAAGTCTTTAGGAGAAACAAATGTTTATTTCTCATGGAAGGTGGTGAGAAGTCAAATGATAAGACTTTAAATGGCAGTAAATTGCTAAACATATTTAAAAACAATGAGAGTAAAAAGAAGGGGTTCCTCCCTCACCCACCTCCAAAAACTGTTCTTTACTAAGTTGGTGGAAGTTCTGGAAAGGCATAAAACTAGAGCATTGGAGAAAGCTTTTTTTTTTTTTTTTTTTTTTTTTTTTGTTTATTTCTTTTAAACGAAAGGTTCTGGCAATGTTGTTAACTTGACTTAAATTTGTTCCATCCCCTACAGGGGAAAATATTTATTTTAAGGTTTCCTCTAAACTTAAATTGGCTTCCCAGCCAATTTAAAGACATGTCTGTCTATGTAATGCCTTCCAACTCCAGGAAAGCTGACAACTGTAAGGTTTAGCAGAGGAGGAGGAGACTTTGTGGATTACACAGGAGACAACCATTTCCAGCAGCAGGGAAATTACTAGTCTGAAAATGTAACTTGAATTAATCTCTTCAACCTTTGTTTCCTTTTGCTGCTGTTAATAATTTCCTTTGCACAGCTAGTGGTAAGCGCTGCTTTGCCTGCCTCACTTTGCCGACTCTTCCACTGCTCTCTGAAACTAAAAACTACAGTATGTGTTAATTTAAAACCAGAAGTAGAGCAGTGGCAGGTAGAGTTGCTGCAAGCCATGGGTTGATACGCGATGAAAGTTGTCATCTCTAACTTTGGCCATTTAAGTTGTTTCTTTCCAGGTTGGTCATTGCAGCTCTTACCGTGCGTTGTCCTGCACACTGGTGAGTTTGGGTGCCTGTTACCTCACAGGTTGTGTGAATCATGACTCTGCCCTGTATGTGCTGATCATCCATGTGTACGACACCCGAGAGCCTACGTATATGCAATCGTCTCTATCACGGGAAGATTTGAGAGACTGAAAGAAGTTTACTTAAGCAGAAGATGCAATAATGAACAAAATTGCAAAAAGAAAGCAAAGTATAGTTACTGAGGTAATATCTGTCAGTAAGGATCTGGCTTAGTTTGGCTGCTGTTTTTAGGATTGCCTGTTAATACTTTCTTATGTTCTGGATGCTTTGCCTTGTTTGTGTGCTGCATGTGAGGCTGTGGTCTCACCTGTAATCAGCATTTAGGTGTTATCTGCTAAAAAGTAGCTTCTTCTTCGTCTCCCACCTTACTCCACAAGACTACTTAGCTTATGTATTCCTGATTAGATCACACTGTTGGCTTTAGGCTTAAATTACTTTAGTTGGAGTATTCTGTCACTTGTGGCTTAAAGCATATACTGTGACAAATATTACTTCAAAGGTGTTTGTACAAAACTTGATCCTTGCAAAGCTCAGAGTAAAGAATCCCCAGAATTCTATAAACACCCTGACCATGGGTTTGCACCAAACCACTCCTGGATGCTCTCCCCAGTGCCTGTCCTCTTCCTTCCTGTTATATTGTAGAGTGCCAATAGCTGACAGACAAAGGATTTGTTTTTTCTTAAATAAACACTTGTTTGTCTTGTCTCCATAATATTTGGTGCATGCCTGACTTTACAACTTGCATGCAAATGCCTATTTTTGTATTGTTTTTGTGGGTTGGCAACAAAATCATTCTGGCTTCTTACTGCAAGCAAAAGCCTGGAGTATGGAAATAAGTTGTTTATATGGATTCCTGGTATGGAATGCAAGTTTAATTCTTCTAGCTTGAAATTAAATTATGTTGAATAAAACAAACTTTGAATTTAAGTGGCACTGAACCCAGCTAAACAACTTCCTAGGACTTAGATTAATAAAAGGTAACTATAGCATAACTAACTACTGCGAGGTACGCATTTCAGGTTCTTAAAACTTGTGGTTTAAGAGGGGAATGCTCAGCTAATACTTCTGTAATAAACTTCATGTCTGAAACACACTGTGTAATATACCCTGCTGGGATAGTACAGCCACAGAAAACTTGAAGGGATTTTTGTGGGCAGGGAGATGGCAGATGAAACATTCCAGGTGAGATACAAATTTTTATTCCCTGGTTTGGAAACCTAATCTGACAGGTTTGAGAGGTGGGCCTGTGCGAATCTCATGAAATTCAACAAGGCCAAGTGCAAGGTCCTGCACATGGGTCGGGGCAATCCCAAGCACAAGTACAGGGTGGAGGATGGATTGAGAGCAGCCCTGAGGAGAAGGACTTGGGGTGTTGATTGATGAGAAGCTCAACATGAGCCAACAATGTGCAGTTGCAGCCCAGAAAGCCGACAGTATCCTGGACTGTATCAAAAGAAGTGTGGCCAGCAGGTCGAGAGAGGTGATTCTTCTCCTTTATTCTGTTCTCGTGAGACCCCACCTAGAGTTCTCCGTTCAGCTCTGGGGCCTTCAACAGAAGAAGGACATGGACCTGTTGGACTGGGTCCAGAGGAGGGCCACAAAGATGGTCCGAGGGCTGGAGCACCTCTCCTATGCAGACAGGCTGAGAGAGTTGGGGTTGTTCAGTCTGGAGAAGAGAAGGCTCTCGGGAGATCTTCTAGCAGCCTTCCAGTACCTAAAGGGGGCCCACAAGAAAACTGGAGAGGGACTTTTGACAAGAGCATGTAGTGATAGGACAAGGGGTAATGACTTTAAACTGAAAGAGAGTAGGTTTAGATTAGACATAAGGAGGAAATTTTTTACATTGAGGGTAGTGAGGCACTGGAACAGGTTGCCCAGAGAAGCTGTGGCTGCCCCATCCCTGGAAGTGTTCAAGGCCAGGTTGGATGAGGCTTTGAGCAACCTGGTGTAGTGGAGAGTGTCCCTGCCCATGGCAGGGGAGTTGGAACTAGATGATCTTTGATGTCCCTTCCAACCCAGACCATTCTATGATTCCAGTGAGGAGCTTGGGAGCTGTGAAAAAGAAGATACCAGTGATTGTTTCACCTACTATTGCAGTCTTGACCTAGTAGCTTTTAAAAAGAAATCTTTAAAGCAGTATTCGATTGGACATGCATTTTCTGGGCTCCTAGGAGGTGCTTGCCAGCAATGAGCTGCTAAAATCAAACACAAAACCCTAAAAGGCCCATATTTGTTTGTGAAGTAAGGAAGCTGAGGACAAGAGTGGTTTTGTGCTGAATTTCAGCCTGACCAAAATCTTTCCCAATGCAATAGAGAGAACACCTTAAATACTGTCTTTGAGAATTATGATTACTTGTGGAATTCCTGGAGTAACATACAAATGTACTTTCATGATGCAATAGTAGACAGTCTCCTTCTAATGAAACACATGCTACTTCATTACATGTTTCTTATGCAAAGATTGACAGGAGAACTTATAATCATGCCGGTCTCTGCTGAAACAAAGCAAGTAATCTTGGTGTTACAGAGGTTAGTTTCTTAAAGAAGCCCTGAAAAATTCTTTTTCCATGAACAAACTGGTATGAATTGTCGTTCTTTCTTGCACAGGAAACCACAAATTCTTATTGTGGAAAACTTCTAACTCTTATAAAACAGTCATTAGTTTTGTGTATTAAAGTTGTTCAGAATGTTCTAGTGTTTTTGGTGTGGCCTCTAGAGAGCTGCTGTAAGAAATGCTACTCTTTTGATAAACAGAAGATCCCTTGCTCAGATGTTTCCAGTCAGTTGTATTCACTGTGCGTGCTACTGGGGCTTGGGTACTTGTCAAATACCTACAAGCCTGAGACTATCTTTATTCCTCAATTATTTTTACCTCCTCAAGTCTCTAAGTACGGCAGTTGTAGCAACTGAACACAATCTGTGTCTTACATACAGTAATCTGTTTGGCTGTTTGCTCTGTTAGGGTTTCTGAACCTGCTGTACTTGAAATTGCCCATGATGGCTGGGTAGCTCCTGGATCAGTGCCACTCAGTGTGCACACACGGATGCGGGCACACATGTGCACGCTTAAATATGTGTGCTTGTGCACTCCTTGGCAACACTGGGCCACACTTGTGTGCAATGTCAATGTGACTTGTGTACCACTACTGTGTGATATGTGTACTACAGGCTGGGAGCTTCAGGATCAGGAGACTTGAAAAATTACTTGAGTCGCTTCACTAAGAGCTCTGAGCTTCCCTCTTTTTCTTTATGCTGATCTCTGTCTTTATGACTTGGTCTTCTCAATCTCTTTTTTAAAAAAATCCCTATTCTGTATTTCAAATGATCACTTTTTCAGTCTTCATCTAAGGTAAACCTTTCATTCTTAACTGAGAACTGTATCCTTAATTTGTTCCTTTCAAATATATGATCAAGAATATAACTCAAATTACACAGTACGTTCTTCTTGGTTTTCTTTTTAGTGAAAGAAGAAAGAATGATAGGTGAGGATGGAGGAAATTATGATAGCAGTGATAAAAGTTTTTTTTTTTCTTTGCAGAGCAGGCTACTTGTTTGAAACAGATTTATCACATCAACTTCATTAATGTTTTATACTTTCTACTATTTTGGAGTGTTAGCTGGGCTCTCAAGTACTGGAACGCTACTGCTGCTATTTAAGGCAGGACATCTGTCATGATGTGTCTAGAGTCTGATTTCCCCAAGCCTGAACAATTCTTGCCTTTATACTCTGCCTATGTAGCTGTTGCTCTTTCTACAACCTAAAAATACTGCAAATAAACAAAACTACATAGGGGTTAAATGACTCTTTGAAAGTCTGTGATTTCTGAGAGCAGGAACTTGCCAGTAGTTATGTCGTGTGTTGTCTGGACAATGCTTTGGCAGAGTTTTAAGCATTTGCTAAACTAGGCCAGGTTAACTTTCCTTTCTGGTAAAGCATAACTTTCTGTACTGGAAGGGTGTGCACAAAGTAAGTTCATGCTTTTCACAAAGGATGCTAACAGTGTCTCATGCTGCATGCACCAAAGCTGCTGGTATCCAGCCCTAGCAGCATCTTGTTGGTGTGCTACCCTCGGCTTTCTCCCTTCCTTCTGGAAATCATGGCTTGCATACCGATTTCCTGGGCTTTGGGACTTCTCCCTTGCGGTAGCCTCAGTGTTGACTGCCCTCTCAGTCATGGCTCATGTCCCAACAGCTGTTCAGTTTGCACACTTTTATTGTAAATGCTATTTGCAATAATATTGTAATATTATTGAATATTCTCTGCACAGGATAGTGAGGCTACTCTGTAGCGCCTCAGAACTCATTTCTAGAAGGGGCAGACTTTGCAGGTAATTCAGAGAAATTATTTCCCTTCTCCCACTGAAACCCTACTCTGAAAACTTTGTTTTAGAGGCAATTATAATGAACTTTGAAACCTGTATTGCAGTTTTCAAGCCAACTCTTTGTGTGTGGCTTTGCAATGTACATTTTGGGGATGAAGTTTTGTGAGTCTAACAGCTCCCTACTCCTCCCATTTCCCTCTTTCCTTCCTGATCCCAGCTGTATGCCTGTGCTGATTATTCTGGGGTGGCTCCCGTCCACTCCTTCAATTTTGTAAGCTGCTTTATCTCTGGTTTTGATTGCTGAGTTGGCACATAGGTGTTCTGCTGTGTTAGTGAACCAAGGAGGTGCTTAGACCTCCAGTGTGTGTGGGAGCTGGTGCAGTGGGGATCAGCCCAGCTGGGAGTGGAGACAGAGAAGGAAGTGAGGACTGGAAACAGAAGGCCCCTTGAACAGTTCTTGACTTTAGAGCCTTGGTCTTCATGCTGGTGGGGCAAGGTGGGTCAGAGTCAGGCTGGAAAAAGTGTATGTGCTTTTCACAGTTAATTTCATATGAACATGGGTTTCTCCCATTGCACCTTTCAGCTGTAATTGACAAAAACTTTCAAACTGAATGTTGAAGTAGTGTTTATTTGAAGCTTAAAATGCTGGAATTTGAATTTTTTTTTCTTTGTGTTTTTGGCTCCTTTTCCACACTATTTTTTAAAAAAGTTGTTTAAAGGAAACTTTACGCTTTTCAGGGAAGATCACAGCTGAGAAAGGCCAGAAACTATTGGAGTTGTGTAATGTTGTTTGCTTCGGTTGGACAGTGACTGTGTATGACTGTTATTAATCTAAAATTGCAGATCCTTTTCTTGTTCATCAGATTGTAAAGATGCTATGAGAACATCTAGCATCTGTTAAAGACAGCATGAGCTGCTGTATTTTGGAGTTGCAATAGTCATGGTGACAGCATGTCTCTTCTGTACTGGGGAGTAAATGAAAGAGAACGAGAAGAAATGCTCGGGAGGAAGGAGATTTGAAATAACTGTACCGGGGTCAGTACAAACAACATAGGAAGTTTTGGGAAGCTTTGTTAAACTTGGACTGAGTACTTAAAAGTTTATCAGAGAGTAATATGTGCAATTGAACCTGTCAGCTTTGGCTTGTGATGGTCAGTGAAGGCCTGCTTTTTCACCTAGTTCTGCAATTGGGGATTTGGTTCGGCACAAAGGAGACAAGTATCTTGTTTGAGTTAGCAGAATACAAGCGTCTAGTTGGAAACATTCCCAGCAATGATCTGATTCCTAGCCTTTTCTGTAGCTGCTCAATAGTGCCACAAATACATGTTTGGCAACAAAAGAGTTATGACAACCTGCTTAAACTCCGGGATTTTTGAATGTCTCAAAACCACTTGAATAGAGAGTAAAAGCCGGCTGTTTATAAACATTGACTTGAAACAAAGTAATTGAATTTAACAGGACAGCTTGGTGGATTGTCAGTTCCAAGTGTGCTGGCTTCCTAGGTACGAATGCCAGCTGAGTTCAACAAAACTGGTGCTTCTGCCTGCTGACTTTGTAGCATCACCAGTGCAGCTTGGTAAATTGACTGCCATTGGCTGGCCCACAATCCAACCTCACAGTACAGAAGTCTTCCAGGCTAAGATCTCTAGGTTATTGCTAGGCTTTGTTTACAGAGGACACCTGAGCTTGGCTCTGTTGTCTGCTGCAGGTGTTGAATTGCCTAAGTGTTTTAGAGCAGACTGCGCTCTACTATCAGTATGTTCTCCAGGATAATTCATATATATGTTTTTGACCTATTTTCTTTCACATCTTAACAAAACTTTTGGTCCTTATAGAGTAAATGGAAGCATTTGAGTTAAAAGCAAAAAAAAATCCAACAAACAAAAGTATTTGATTTCTCACTTCATTCTGGCAGTAGATGCACATCCACTGTGCAAAGGGGAGATTCATTGTTGTGTTAAGCTCCAGACATGGGAGGGTGTTCTGCATTACAGGTGGATGAAATCAATTTCAGAGCCATCTGGCGATGAGCAGAGTGTGACTGCTTGACTGCCTTGAACTTGTATAAACAAACCACAGTCACAGGTGTCATTTTGAGGAGTGTCCTAAAAAGATTCTCATTATATTTACTGTACAAAATATATGATTCAGATCTGAGATTTAGACTCAAAAGTTAAGGTAATATCTCCATAGCAAAGTCCGTGTTGTTAAGAGATGTGCCGGTGTTAATTGTTAACAGAGGTGCCCTCACTGCTCAGCTGAGCTGCAAGGTTTGTTAGCTGAACACTGCTTACAGCCCTCTGGTTTAGTTGTTCAAGTGGTATTTCTGATGTCTTACAGCACTGACACATTTAACTTGTTAAATGTGACATGGAGGACCCTTATCCTGAAATGTGCTGCTAGAACTTACTTGGGACTGTTTAGATTATGCTCACAAATATTACTTTATATTTTCTCCAGATTTAATGGCACCATCTGTTGGATTCATTCTATTTAAATAGTGTGCTCAAGTTAAAGGTAGGGGAAGGGACCAAACTTACTTTGATCTTTCAGCATAAGATCTGATATTATGGTTGTTCATGGCAACCTGAGTATTGTGTTTTGTGTTGGTTTTTTGTTTTTTAATCCTCTGAATAGCTTCTGTATTGGGTGCTGTTGTTTAGGATAAGCATGTATTTGTGTGTGCATTTGATTCACAAGAATCACTCTTATGTTCCAGTTGGCTTAAGCACTCGAGAGTCCTGCTTCATCTTGTCTACTGCCTTTGCCTCATTTCTCTTTCTTTCCGGTGTGACACTATCTGTTTCCAAAACCTTGGGGAGGATTTTTCAACTGCAGCTCATACCATCACGTGTAAGTCTTCAGTCTTGTTCCATAATTGCTCAGTGAAGAGAGCTATCTCAGTCATTGTTGAGGAAGCTGAGATGCTTTTTGAGGTGTTGCAGGTCAGAAGATGATTACAGTTCTGTGAGAGTTCCTCTGTTCTCCACTGTAATGTAATGTTGTCACTAACAGATTGAGTATTTTTGAAAACTCGTACAGGTGAACAGGCTATGTGAATCCAGTATGTCCCTAATTATGTAGTTTTGTAAGAAAAATATATATTTTTAAAAAACGTCAAGAACTCTCACGTTTATTGAATTTATTTTTAATGAAATTTCATCAATGAGGGTGATGTTTTCAGTCACAATGTCGCAAGATGCTCAAGCCCAGGAGATAAATCTAAACACAGGGAATATGTCTTGAATACATTATTAACAAATGGTCTGAATAGGCCAGTGTGTGACCCACTGGTTAATGACCCTGCAACATTAGTCATGTCCTTCTGCCTCGTCTGAGAGAGCTACATGTTTAATATTCCATCCATTTCTGATTCTGGCCTTTCTGGAGATTGTAATTAGTTGTGACTGTTATCTTTGGTAGGCTATTCAACTGTTTCTATTTTGGATTTATGGTCTGTTTCTGTCATTAGTCTGTTCTTGGATGTTTGAGGGGTTTTCTTTGGGTTTTTTTTGGCTGTGTATTCCTCCCTAACTTGCTATGAAGACTTCATTGTGGATGAACTGGACATGCCCTGAGTGTATAGCATAGTCCTAACAGCCAAGATATCTTGTGTTCTGTTGGAGTTGGATGATGTGCTTGTGCATTTTAGGATGATGCATAATAACCTGACCAGGAGAGATGACTGTGGAAATAAAATGAGGAAAGTAGAATTCTGAATTAGGTGACCTCTTGCTAGCTTTAGGGAAAGAGCTGCTGGAAAGCAGGTATAATTTTAAGAAACTGCTTTTCTATTATGGGTCTCAAGAGCTGCACAGCTTTAACTCTCACTTAAAACTTTTGGGATTACTCTGCTGTTCCTGCTTTTATCCAGATACACAAAGCTATTTTACCATTGCTGTGCTGACCTACTTAATTATGCTGTTTTGGTGCCGAGTTGTAGTAATTGCTAGTCTAGCTTGGGCAGGAAATGGCCAATGTATCGCTACTATCTCTGCCAAACCCAAATTTGATTCCTCCTTTATAGAGAGGTAAAAGGTGTATGCGCTAACGATCCTGTGCAAAGCAGATCTTACAGTGTAGCTGAATGTAACTGAAGATCAGAGCTACCTGCCAGATTTTATAGTGTGTGATACATGATAGATCACATGGAGACCGATTTAATGGAAACTTGGTCTATTGTACTGCAGAAGACTTTGAAATCAACCCTAATTGTCCAATTCAAGTGAGAACGCTTTTTTTCAGCAAAGACTTAAAACGCTGTTTGTCCTTCCTTCCCTCTCTCACTTTTTATTCATATAGGACATTCCTGGCTTTACCATTTCCACCTTGGCTGGCCAAGTGCTTGAAGTTGCCGACCACTCTAGCACTTCTGCCTTTGCCTGACCTCCACCAAATCTTCTCCTTTAGCCATATTTGCAGTATCTTTCTTTTCTGGCCAAAAAAAAGCATACGTCTTATTTGTATTCCATTTTTTGGTTTGTGTGCCACTTAATAACTTTACTAGAGTTGGGCAGCCATGTGAGTTTGGAAGGAGGGCATGAGTTATGTGAATGATATTATCTTGACAAGTTTTATTTATATAGGTAAAGGGTCAAAAAAAAAAAAAACCAAACAACTCTTGCAGACTAATTTGAAAAACTTCGTGTTCAAAGTTGAACAATTATTACATATACAACTGTCTTTTTAAAGATTTCACCTTTTTTTTTTTTTCTCTTTTTAATTCTTGAAGTGTAGAAATGGATACTCATCTATGTTATCCATTTTGTCAGTGCTGGCAAATGTTGCTTGTGATGAGCTGGAATTCCAGTGGTGACACTGCTGTCAGCTCCCTTTCTGTTGCTTTCTGTGCTTGATGCAGCAAGTCAGTTCCTCTGCAGTCCCATGGTAAACAGCTGGGGTAACTGCCACTTCTCAGTATATAAGTTGTTCAGCATCTTTAAAGCAGTGAATGTGTTATGCTAATAATGGCTTCGAACTAACAAATGGGAACTGAGCAGTTCCTCACTTAAAGTGTGCTCATGATCTTGTTTGTAAACCCTCTTAGAGATGAATGATGCATCTGATTTTCAGTATTTCTCCCGTATTTAAGTGCTGAGGGACACAGTAAAGTATCAAAATTGATGAACGCAGGTGAAAGCTGATTTGTTTTGGAGAAAGGGAATGCACTCTGGCTTGAAGGAATGATTCTCTAGACCTTAGTGCTTGATCTTAACATTGAAACTTCACGTACTTTGAATGCCACAGGCTTAAGTTACAATAAGGAGGTAACATAGCAGTGAAATGAGTCGGAGAAGTGAGAGAAAGTAGACAAATCAAATAAAAGTTGCCTTTTGGTAATGAAGTCTTGAATGTATGGGTTTTTTGAAGAGGTGGTTAAGAACTATCATCTGCAGCATAATTGGATGTGTCTTCTGAAGGAAAAAAACCTGCTGTTATTATGAAATCAGAACATGCGAATGTCTCTGAGCCTGAAGGAATGTTTCAAAAGATTCATTCTGAGAACTTGGAAGACAATCTAATGAGCATATGTGGAAATCCACTCCATAGTACTTGTTAGATTGGCAAAAGTCATTGGTTTACATGCTGATAAAATGTCTGTTTCGTAAGTGTTGCTAATCGGTAAGTCTAAGAATGTTACAATTTGGTTTTGCAGACCTTTCAGAAGTTATCCTAAATAATTGATGCCCTTGCCAAGGGAGCTAAGAGAGAGACAGTAATGGAACCACCTCTGGTGTCACATTTTAGTTGTATTAGAGCTTATTAACTAACGAAACCTTTAAATCTAAGATCATATTTTATTTTGGCTAGGATTCTCATTTATGTAATTACAGGTGTGCTTTATTTCTAGGAGTTTCATGAGAAAATTTTGAAAGTTGAAAACATTCTTGCTCAGATACGCAGTTGAGCATGGCAATTTACTGCAAGTCTCATTAGACATTGGTGTTTGTGTATGTTAGGATATGAGTTCAAGATGGACTACCGTGACTTGAATCAATAGCAGCTGGTTTACAAATATAAAAGGAATCTTCTGTTTGCCAAGTGTATCTTAGTCAAAGTTGCTGAAGTTATTGGAACGTACAGTCAGTGAAACCCGTATACAAGGTCCTGTGTAGAATTTAGACTATTTGTTGTTGGATTTGGAGGATGAACTAGTGTATGCAGCTAGTACTTGGCTTTTATTTTGGTATATCTAATTGATATGTAAAAGATGAGGAAGGAATTCAGGCTGAAGATTAAGGAGTGCGTGTGCCTAAGAGAGCTCAAGCAATGTGATTTACCCTCTGAACTCATAACTGAAGCTCTAAACTATAGCACATGTTTCTGGTCACAGTTTCTGTCCTGGAACGCTCTGTCAGAAGAAATTCCCACCCCTGTTACTTGCATGCTTGCACGTGTCAGAGGTAACTGTCTTAGTATGAGTGCACATTGCGAATATGCACAGTCCTGATTTATAACCGAGGTCTGACTGAGCAGAGCCGTGCAAGTGAAGGTCAGAAGTTACTCAGATAAGACAAATCCAGAAAACTTAGGTCTGCCAGTTGGCTGATACATGAAGTGTGTGTTTTACAGCGCATACACTATAAACTGCAAGGAAGAGATTGAAAACATTAGTTGATTCCTGGACTTGTTCTAAACCCAGTGTTAATCTGTTTGCTTGTATTGTGCTGTTGATGGGTTTTTTTTCCTGCCTTTTTTTTTTTTTAGCCTATAGGTAGGGAAGTTCCCTTGAACTTAAATGGAATTCAAAGATGATGCAAATGGTTAATTTTTGCTTTCATTGAGGTTCTCACCCTTCCATGTTCAGCATAGAGGGTTACCTAGCTGAGAGGGAGTTGCCTTTCTAAGATGTGTTGTGCTTTTCAAAAGCTTGTTACCAGCCTAAAAAACCCCCACCTCACTCAGTCATTTAAAGTGAAACATGGCAGCCTATAACCCAATTAAAGGAAATCAAATTTACCCTTTATGTTGTAGCCCTTTGTCTGTGATTCAGAAAATATATTTACTTGCTGCTGGCTAACCGGCAAACTGAGCACCTGCCGTAAGCACATGGGTTATGAATTTGCATGGAGTTGGGGAAAAGCAAGAGGGCACACTTCTGTACAGGGCAGGACTGAGCTGGTGTCTCTGCGCTGCAGTTTCTCAAGCATCTAAAACGAGGAGGTCTGCTCTTGTTGGGATGTCTTCCCCAGTGTGAGGCGGGAGGAGAGGAGAGCTGACTGAGCTTGCCAGCAATGATAAGGCCTCCAGGTGGTGATCACTGTAAACATGCTGTGATAATCACAGCCCAGCTTTCCCAGGAGTTACAGGAGGCCAGGATGTACTTCTGTCACTTGTTCTGTTGGAAGCTTCTTGCTGGTAGCAGCTGAATGACATGGAAAGCAATCAAACTATGGCTCTTCCAACATTAGTGGTGTTCTGGCTTATGGTACTTGCTTCCATTTTCAAAACTGAATTTGTCAACATACGCTATTTCCCCCTGAAAAAGTAAAATCTTATCACAAGTGCTTCTTGTGTTGTAATAAACAGATGTAACTTTTCTCTACAACAAGAGCTGCATATCATGCTTGCTTTTTTTCTCCCCACTGTTTACTTAATAGCCTGCCAAACAGCATAGATATCTTCTGAACAGGTTTATGCAAAACTGGCAAATCGAGTGTTAATGATGTTGCTTCCGGTAAATTTAAACTATTATATTCTACGTGCAGTGTTCACCGCTGTATTACTGACTAGTAAGGCTGCTATTGGCTACGAGGGAGTACACCACAAAATTGATCTGATCTTAGACTTAAGCTATAATTTGAGACAACTACCTTAAAACAAAAGAACCTAAGTCCGTAAAAAAACCTATAAGCAACATGAACTTTTTAATAGAAGAGACAGTTATCAAGGAACTGTGCAAATCCCACAGGGCCAGATAGTCTCTGCCATAATTGTGTAGTCCACTAAGTGAGTAAGACTTCTAAAGCTTAGCTCATTATTAAGACTGGATTGTTTGTGATGTGATTTCATAAAACAAACAAGGAGACTAAAGACTCCAGAGGCTACTTAAGGTTTTGCAGCTGGGTTAATGGCTACTGCTTAATTGTTTAAAGCATGTGTGAGGAGATACATGGCAGTTTATAGAAAGAATGTCTAAGAAGGAAACTTATAGTTAGATATGTGCTGAATTGCTTCACCAGTATGACTATGTTTCCAACAGGTCACTTCTTATAATCTTCTGTTTGCAACAGCCTTTAAATGTTGAGAGAGGTTTTTGCTACTTATTCTGCTAGATAATCTATGTTGCTAAATACTTTCTGTATGCTGTATTCTAATCGTGCTAATAAAGTGAACGTTTGCAGTGATGTTTTGGTTCTGCTATGGTACTATTAACACATACCTGTTCTGATCCCATACATGCTATCTACTCCTGCCAACTAAGACAGCTGTATCAATAGAAGAACTGCGAAGAAAACAACACTTGCAACAGTCTAGAAAAAAATTCTCACCAGAACATGGGTGTTGGAGGAGAGAGAGCTGAGAAGAGCTTTTCAGCCATGGAGTTGGTGGGCTTCCTAATGGATTATCTTTCCTAGCCTTTGTGGTACCCAGCCCCAAACAGCAACAGAGGTACAGCCACTGCAATGAAGATTGTAGGAAGCTGTAGCTTCCCTTCGGGGTGCTTTAAGGATGGAATGGGGCTCCCCCTTTCTTGAGAGAGGAGAAACGAGATTCAGCTTTTGGGGACATCTTATCTGAGGAACCTCCTGAAGACTGTGTCTTGCCTTTTCTTTTTTTTATGGCCAAGTGTTGCCTAATGGAGATAAAGCAGCATGTATACTTTTGATACAGGAATTTCCACTTGTGCAGATAAATCTGCTGTGCAATGCCGCACACTCAAATACAGAAGGAATCACAGAAACAGCAGCAAGTGGTGATCTTGTTGAGCATGTAGACTTGTAGAGGGGAAGGCCCCTTCTGTGCCTGTTCACTGTTACCTCCCTTGTACTGGAGCTTCCTGCAAAACAGAGGCTTCTCCTGGAGTCTCTTGCCTCTGTAAGCTTTATTTTACTTCAGTAAGTCTCTGACTCAAAGTCCCTAGAGAACTTAAAAATTTGGGTGATGGGAGCCACAGGCTTGTCTAAAGTGGGTGGAAAAAATGACCTTCCTTAGGCACTTAGTCTGAAAAGTTGCTCCAGTGAGTTAACATGAATCTTGGTGTCTTTTTGTCTTTTAGTTTTTCATCCTCACCAGAACCCTGTGAAATTGTAGAGTTCTCTTCATCTTGAATGAAGAACTGGAAGCTGAATTATGGGGCTAGCTACCATGTTCTCACTCACGTGTATCAGCTTCTCCCTTTGCACCCCTCTGCTTTTCTGACCCTGTAGTGAGTCATCTGTGTTTAATGTGTAAGGAAGGAATTGAATTATTTTTATGGTTGCTGATCTGAAATGAGTCAGTGCAGGGTCAAACATGTTGTGGAGCAGGGAAGAGATAGACTCACGCAGCGAGGGAGGGGAGTGGTAATCTGGCAGCCAGCAGCTGGCTGAGATTGCTGTGGAGCCACAGACCAACCCTGGTGACTTCTCCAAGGTCACACAAGCTTCTGTCAGCAAGAAATTGAAACCATCTCTCTCATGTTATAGGGTGCTGACTGCAGGTCTGTCACATGCAATAACTGGTAGGAAGTGCCTTTAGATTTATTCTACTTGAATCTATTGTTTGCTTGCAAATACTGATGTATGAATTGCTAGATGCTTTCTAGTGTATGCCAAAATTCAAATGTACTGAGCTGGTCATAACTGTAGATCTTCACGTATAAGCTGGATGCATTCCATGAGTAATACATGGTTAACTTCAGGTAACTTTCCCTTAGAAATGGGATTTTTGGATAGATGGTGATGTGTTGACTACAGCACGTTTATGTTTAAGGGCTACTGCCTTTTAGTAAAGATAGCTCAGGAATTAGTGTCTGAAGCAAGTCTTTATCTGGTATTATATTGCCAACTCAGTAAAAAATCAGTCAGTACGCAGTTTCTAATAACTCCCACAATTTGCAGCGTGACACTTTATCAGTGGCCTAATAGAAAATTTAGAGTGGAGTGTTTCACTAATCCTGCACACACGAATTTCTTAACAGATATAGCACTTTGAGCTATGTTCCTTATCATTAAGGCAGTGCTGAATGTAAGGGTCTGAGGGCAGAGCTTAGGCTGCGTATTCTGGCATCAATTTCTGTGCCTTGTTTTTTGTTTGGATTCATCTGGGAAGGAATAAACTAGGAAACTTCTTTGAGTGAAGAGTTTAGAGCTTTGTGCTGATTATGAAACTGCTTCACCCCTGTGTTTTTGCAGTTTCTTTAGAAAAAGAATTCTTTAGAAAAAAAATTCTGGACATGATTATATGTAACGTATCTGCATTTTCTTTACACAATACACTACGGTTAATTTGATTTGAAGGGCTTTCTCCTAGCTCTGGCAAATTTTGTCAAGCTGCCATTTGACTTAATTTCTGTGGGGTTTTGTTTTGGTTTGGTTTGTTTTTTAACTTTTATTTCTTGAAACCAAAGAAAGCTTGTTTCAGTTGGTTTGTTGGTTTGTTTTGTGGGGTTTTTTTTTTTTGTAAAAGGACAATATTGTAGAATTCTGTATCCAGCGATCTAATATAGTGTCTGATGTTCTTCTAGGAACAAATGTATCATGTGGATTTTTATGTAGGAGGATTTTTAGACTTTTAATGGCTGGGTGTTAGCCACAAGGTTCATGTGACATGACAAATGTGGAACATCTGTGTACTGATGCACATCACTGTTCTAAAAGTCATTCCCACCAGCATATGCATTGAATTAAATGCAAGAATTTAGGGAAAAAATAGTTGGAAGTACACATTCTGTCAAATACAATGGCAAGGTTCTATTGTGCAAGCTGTCAGAGCTCACTCATGCATTTCTTCATGTACCTCTTATTTGGAGGTCTGTCTGATGTGCTGTGTGCATTAATTGTTGCCCCTTTTGAACTGAGAGAGTGATATTGTGCTTTCCTAGTTAGTGGCAAACTATTTTCTGGATAGAAATTACAGTTTAGCATAAGGGATTTCTTGATATAGTTCCTTATCTGAGTGATGCATGAGCTGTATGTGAGCTAAGTAGCTGGCTGAGTGGCATAGTTGAATTGGAAATGAAGTGTGGCTGAGCAGCTTTGACCAGGATCTCTCATATTAAAAAATGAATCTTATTCATGATGCTACCTGAAATGACCTTACTTAGCAACTGATGTCCTTTTAAATCCTTAGTGCTACTGTTTGTCTCCATGCTAAAACTGGAGTAAGAGTTTTGGGCTACAAGATGACTGTGATGTAGAAAAGAAGAGCAATTCTTATAGGTAAGTTTTGACTGTTAGTGTTCTAGCCCAGCAGCTAGGAATTCCATTTCTTGTAGGCTGCTTACCAAATTGCATGAAGAGTGCTATACGAGTCATATATCAATATAAGTCATTATGACTTGTATACTTGGTGCTATCACTTTGGTCTGATGAGAGGCTGCCAGGTTTAGATTGCAGGATACAGTACATCCAAAAAGCAGACTTCAGGATGCAGGTCAAAGCTTATTTTGAGGTGGAATTCATTGTTGAGGTGGCAAGAAGCTCACTGCTGTGCAGAAGGCAAGTGTGGTAGATACTAATAGTTGTCTTCCTAATGACTTGCATGTATTTCAGAAGTGGTGTGAAACTTTAGATGTTTAGGTTTGAACACATCATTAAGTAGTTTTTTGTGTTGTTTTTTTTTTTTTGTTGTTTTTTTTTAAGTAGTGAAAAGCTATTCTGTCAGATGATGTCATTACAGATAAGGATTTCTTGAATTCTGGTATTCACAGCTAGAAACCAGTCTTAAAAACTCAGTTCTTACTTTCAAGATTATCTTCACAGACTCAAATCTGGGAGCGCAAACGTAAAGGACCTCCTTTAGTTAACTCTTTTTGAACTTAATATTTCTGAAGTTTTTGATCCCTTGTTCAAAAGAGATTTCAGTGTGTAAGAGCTCCTACTCTAGAGCACATGTAAAAGCTCTTGTTCCAATATAGCTGTCACGGTTTAGCCCAGCTGGTAGCTAAGCACCATACAGCTGCTTGTTCAGTCCTCCCTCCCGGTGGGTTGGAGAGGAGAAAAATGTAGCAAAACGCTGGAGGGTCCAGACAAAGACAGGGATCCCTCACTTATGGTCATGGGCAAAACAGACTCAGCTTGGGGAAAAATCAATTTAATTCACCAGTCACATCAGAAAGGATAATAAGAAACACAGCCAGATCTTAAAAACACCTTCTTCCCCACTCCTCCCTTCTTTCCAGCTCTTCCTTCTCCCCCCAGAGGTGCAGGGGGACAGGGAATGGGGGTTGTGGTCAATTCATCACACGTTTCTGATGCTACTTCCTCTTCAGTGGGAGGACTTCTCACATTCTTCCCGTGCTCCAATGTGGGGTCCCTTTCCATGGGAGACTGTTCTCCATGAACTTCACTGATGTGAGTCCTTCCCCCATCAGACTGCTCCAGCATGGGCTTATCCCACAGAGTCACAGCTTCTTAGGGTGCAGCCACCCACCCCAGTGCAGTGTCTTCCACAGACTGCAGACATATCTCTGCGCCACCATTAATCTGCAGCAGCGTGGAGGTCCTTTCCTATGGAGATAATCCTTTAAGAACTCATTTAGGCGCAGGCATCTCTGCTCCAGCATGGGGTTTTCCACGGGCTGTGGGCGGATCTGTGCTCCAGTGTTTCTCTCATGGGCTGCAGGGGGTCTCACCATGGGCTGCAGGGGAATCTCTGCTCTGGCACACCTCTTCCTGCTCCATCTTCACTCACCTACATTGTTGTTTCTCTCATATTCCTCTCCTCTCTTCTCTCTCCACTGCAGCCACACTGGGCCCAATGAACCTTGGCAGTTCTCTCCACTGCAGGTCTCGCCTGGCACAGGTTTTTTTGTCCCTTCTTAAATATGTCATTCACAGAGGTATTGATGGGCTCGGCCTTTGCCAGAGGCAGGTCTGACTTTGAGCCAGGGTAGCCTCTAGCAGCTCCTTACAGGGACTGTCCAAGTAGCCCCTGCTTGACCACCAAAACCCCTCCACATAAACCCAACACAATAGCCACATACACCTGCATTTCAGAGGCAGTGTGTACAGACGTTGGAAAGCTTGGACACTGTGAAAATGTCACTTCACTTGCAAACAGCTTCTGAATGATGCCCTGCTTTTAAGGCAGGCATAAGAAATGGTCTGGAGTAAAGGGAACATCTTTGGGATTTGTTGTCCAGAGTCAGGTGCTTACGACAGGTGTTTAGGAAGTGGATGGAAGTGGTATACAAGCCCTAAATAATTTGGGCATCCATTTTAATTGTTTTGTTCAGTAATGCTATCTTAGAATTTGCAATGCTTTCATTAAATAGTTTTTATCATAAAACTATAGTTAGCTCAAAACAAAATGTAGATTGTTTAATCATTAGAGTTGTTGGGGGGAAATGGTTTTTGTTTGGGTTTTAAGTTGATAGTTTTGAAATGAACTTAATTTTTGCGACTTTTGTTCTGGTGGTGGTGTTTCTTTTTCTTTACAAAAGCTGTTGGTCAAAACTAACCAGCTGCTCTCCAGCCCCAGTCTGCCTGGGCTCTCTAAGAAACCACCCCTGCATCTGATTCTGTGGGCCCTGTGTCTTTAGTGAGTGAGGACACATGAGGATTTTTATGTTACATTTCCAGCAGACTTCTTGACTTGAGTGCTAGCTACAGTAAGTACATCTGAGTCAGCAGCTTTGTCCACATGCCCTCTGAAAGTCTGATACAAGACCTGTGGTCTGTCTGGTACAGGACTTGCCCAAGCTGAGTGTTTCTGTTTGAAGGGCTTTTTAGCTGAGCTTTGTAAAACTGTAGTTAGGAAACAATTCTGTACATCTAAAATGTTTAGGTGTTAAATGAAACTGGTTTTCAAAGTAGTTAGATGCAGCTTTGATGTAAATTACTTTATGTAAACACAGCAATAGCTTCACATCCTTAGAACAATTTAAGTTTTGTAGCTTCCTTTACCTGTGCTCCGGTTTTGTTAAAAAACTGAGAGTAATCCTGTGAGGCTCTTCTGGCTTCAGTCTGTTTTACTGCATGAAAATGTTGTTCAGAGTGGTAGAAAAATAATTTGATAATGTTTTCTAAGGCTTTGAAGAGACTTCTGATGTCTTGAGTCTTTATTACACTAGAGGTCAGCGTATGACGGGAGCTTCTGTGAGGTGGTGTAGAGTTTCTTGCAGAATCCTATTTCGTCAAATTTGAAACTGGATTCTAAAAGAAACTGTAGCCTACTATGGTGGAAAAACTTCACGGTAACATGTCTTATGACTTTCTTGGCTAAAGGGCTTTTTTGAGCTTCCTGCTTTTAATTCTCCTTGCTTAAGGAGTATTTGACAGGTATCAATAACAGCACTATAATGTGGTAAGCATGAATATGCTCACTCAGTCATTCCAACGTGCACCTCAAACACTCATCTTGCATTACAATAACATGACTTTTTGGTTCAGATAGATTTCTATATGCTATGCTATTTATAGGAGACGTTCTTAACTTGTGCACTGTACTTATTAAGGGCATGGTGGGAGAATTACACGTGTACCTATTGTAATTAGTGTAGCTCCCAGCTTCCTGGGCACTGAGCTGGTAACTTTCAGGTGAATAGCTTCACTTTTGGGTGTTGAGGGAAGCATAGTCAGGCATGATTCTATCATGATACTTGTAGAGATTGTCTCCTCAGCAGGTCTTCTTCAGTTCTCTAGAAAAGTAATTTCTTTAAACATCTGGAATGTGCAACAGCAAATTGTTTCCGAAAACACCATTGGGCAGGGGGACTAGAACAGATGGTCAAACTACAGCAGTGTTATATGAGGTCAAATGGGAGAGAAGTGCACTGAAGGAGAGTCCTGCTGACTAGAGCAGATTACATCACAAATGACAATTCAAGTAAGATGGTAGAATAGGAAAAAATAACAGCAAGGTGGTTTTGAACTCTTGAATGTGTTTTCTAAGAGAACTGGCTACAAACAAAAGTGCCTGTATCCTGTTACTCTTGCGTAGGTTCTTCTGAAACACCTGGAAAACAAGAAAAATAAGAACATGAAATGTTAAGAGTCTACAGGCTAGCACCAATATAGAGTCTAAGCGCAGGCATAGAGCTGAATTTTGTTGTTCTTAAGTGATTTCCTGAGTATTCAAGAGAGACCTGGACCGATGAAAGCCTTGTGGCCTTTCTTTTGGTGTAGTGGAAGGGTGAGGGGACATTGTAAAAGCATAACCACCAGTCCGAAAATCTCCTCTGGTCTTGGCTGCTGCCCAGTATATTTTGTTACATGCCTCTGGAGCATTAAGAAGGATAACACCTCAGTTGAGATAGTGTGAAGGATGTGTTAGACTCTGGTTTAATTGAATTCTCTGTGAGGATTCCTGGTTTCACAGGAAAGTTGTTGCACTCCTCTAACTCTTTCCCAGGTTTTTCCAGGCTGCATTTTTTTTTTATTCTCTGTAAGAAGTGAAGATGGACCAAGGCTTTGCAGAATGAGAATAAGTTTTGTGGTGTCAGGCTTCAGTGGGTTGGGTTTGAAGAGCCTGAGAAAAGGATGGCTTTGCAGAACGGATGTGATGCAAGTCATTAAGCAATAATAAAACATCCTAAAAATTTCTTTCATTTTCCTGTCCTTTTGATGTTGAAGGGACATCATTATTAACTCATTTCAGTGAAACTCTTTAAAACCTATTCTGCACATAAGAGCTCCAGAACTATGAGGCTTATCTTAAAGAAGAGAAGCTATCGTAGCTGTCCTGTAGTCAACCTGGTGAATAACCTGGTGGGTCACTGCAGATTCTTGCAGAGCATCTGTGTTTTTGTCTGCTGTGCACATAGTGACAGTCTTTCCTGGTTTAGCTTTCAGGTGTTAGATTAGTCTAAATATTGATGTTATCTGCATACAGAAGAATCTTTATCTAGAAAAACTGTAAGTTTGATTATTCTTCTGGATCAAAAATGATGGATCTTTGTGGCTAAGCAGACGTGATTACCCACTAGCCCCTCTTTCTAGAGTAACCAAATAATATTTTGATGTTTGTCTTTTCTTCGTGATGTACTGGCTGATTTCACAATCTATCTACTGTGTGATAAAGCAGAGTCCATCAAAAAGGCAACAATTAATATTTGGAGTGTCTTTTCCTGCTTTTGTTCTAAACTGTCAAAACATGGGAGTTAGCTGATAACAGTTCAAGTGGCTTGCCAGACACTTCTTAGATGAACTGGAGAGAGAGTGGAAAAAATTGCAGCCAAGGTCAGTCTTTAAAAGGTTGGAATTCAATTGCCAGCTCTCGTGTTTTGATTTCAATCTCAAACGTTCTCTGGTAGGTGCTCTGTACTTCTTAGGCCTTGTGTTGTCTCATTGTGTGTTCTTGCTGAAACTACTTTTAAGGCTTCTGACACTAACAAGGATATATAGAGTATAGCGACATAAGCAAATAGAGAAAAAAAAAAAAACCAGAGAAAACCAACTCTGTCAAGATCAACTCACACCAGATATTCAAGATTCCTTTAAAATGATAGACCTTGACAGGCTTCAAAGCTGCAGGGCTTCGAAACTGCAGCACCACGGTCTTCTCTCTCTTGTTCCAATACACAAATGTAGTATTTGCCAAAAAAGAATTAGTAATGAAATCTGCTAGTGGAATAGTGGCAGTGCGCACCAGGCTCCATGCATGCTGTGCGTTATAAACGTCACCTCTTCCCGCCTTGCAGTGGCTTCCAGGAAACCTGTGAAGTAGTTGACCCAAACTATAGCTGGATTTCAAATCCTTCCTTTTCTGTCTTTTTAAAATGTTAATGTGTAAAGAGGAATAAGGCAGGAACAGTAGAAGTAATCAGTTAGCCCTACGATTAAGTAGCAAGAAGGATTTCAGAAACTGAGCATTATGTGATGGTGGAGAAACTAGTTTATCTTTCTTTCAGCTACCCATTGCCAACCATCTTTTTTCTTTAACTTTCCTACCAGGCTAAGTAGGTAGGACCAAATGAGTTCCCCACTCATTTACCCTTCCAAAGTGCAGGAATGTTCATTTGAGGTGAATGGAAGTTGGAAATGGGAAAGCAATAGAATGTGGTTTACCATGTTCTGGGAACTTTAGGCTAGTTTCCTGGCTGAAATGCAAAGATAAATGTGGGTAAACTGTGAAAAACGATTTAGTTGAAATGCGTGAACAGCTGCATAACATTAGGAAGAAGGCTGAATTGCTGCCTTACCTGTTCGCATGGACTCTAAGGTAGTCTACGGTTGAGAGTTTTTGTCTTCTAAAATAAGAATTTTTCCCAACTCAGGCAAAATTCCTGTCTTGTCTGTCTTTCTGTCTTCTCAATAAAGTATTTTTGTTATGACCTCTTCTCTAGATGCTGTTATTAGTGTCTGACACGTTCAGCAGCTGCAGTGGAAGCAGAGCAGTGACCCGACTGCTCTTAACAGTTGTTGCTCTGGTCACTTAGGATATCATGACTTCATTTTGTGCTTCTTAATAGATTAAAAAGGAAGTTTAATAAAGCAGCCGTGAAAGTGGAAGCAATATAGTTGGCACCTAAAAATATATTCAGGTGAGCTGAACCTCACCCTGCAAGAGTAAAAACGTTGGATTTGCTACCAGGAGGGAGACAATGATGTGTTCAACAGCACATACTATTTAATGGAGTTCAGATCTGCATTGGAGAACTCTTCACTGCTCTATGGAAAGAAACAACTGCATTGGTGGTACAGAATAGAGTAACAAGCCTGGAGTAGTTGATTATCATGGGTTTTTATGAGTTCAAGGCATTGGCATCCTTAAGGACAATGTGGTGCTGGGATAATTCAAGCAGTTTGAAACAACCTGACTGCATCAACACTAATCTCCACATGGGCCAAATCATCCTGTGGGGAAGCAATTAGTGTTACAGGCAGAGCCAGAGATGATTTGTATTTGCCAAAGAAGAAAATAAAAGCAGTTGTGGTTGAAGATGTGAGGATTAGAAATCAGGCCATGTGGCAGGTGTTGCCCACAGAGCTGTGTTTGCTTGATAGGTCAAGTGCTCTCCACTGGGAGAGGTTTCAAATCTGTCTCCTGAATGCTGTGGTTCTAGGAAGAGAGCTGGCTTTTCCGGATGTGTCCACTGATATCTAAAATTAAAGATTTTGAGACTAATAGTCTTTTGGTAGATGCTGCTGTTTTGTTGTCTTCAGTGCTGCTTGAATTTATCAAAAGGTGTAATACAGGCTACTTTCTTTGAGGTGTTTAAGTGAAAGCTCAGCGTTTATAGAGAAATCGGTAGTTTAAGAAGTGTCTCACATGAAAGGCTCAGGCTCTAGTAACTGAAGGGTCAAATTCCTTGAGGTTCCTAACAAACTCTTTCCCTGTGAATACAACGTCAATAGCTGGGCTTTAGAAAGTGCCGCTGCTTGCGGTGATGCTCTTGTCTGTCTGTATGAGTGTGCAAGGTGGCAATATATTCTAAAATGCTTCCTTCCCTGCAGTCAGTCAGGTCACCCTATTTGTGCAACTGCCTGGTAGTTCTGAAGTTGTTTTCGTACACTGGGATATGTATTTGGTTCTTATCCATACCTTTTTGTGTTTATTTCTTGTAGGAGGAGGACTGCCTTTTGGGTTGTTAGCTGCTTGGACATGGTGATGCAAATCTACCTAGAGGATCAAGCCTGGATAGTTGGGATTTAAGGTGAGCCTGTGCTGCAAAATGGATTCAGATGTGAACCATGAACTATGAGTTTGATGGTGTGTTGGTTTGGTTTGGTTTGGTTTTTCTTCATTTGTTTGGTTGGGTTTTTTTGCCTAGAGTTGTTGGTACCAAACTGTTGTGGTTTAGGCTGATCCGGCAACTAAACTCCACACAGCCGCTCTCTCACTCCTTCTCCAGTGAAGTGGAGAGGAGAAAAAGATAATAAAAGAACTGAGGGTCGAGACAAGAACAGAGGGAGCACCCACCGACCATGGTCCCGGGCAAAACAGACTCGGTTTTCTTAAAGCAAAACAATTTATTAACAGTTACTTAAAAGAATAAAGACAAGCAAAACCAGTTACTTGAGAGGATAAAAAGAAACAAAGCCAGATCGTAAAAACAACACCTCCCCACCTCCCTTTCCTTTTCTTCCCGGATCTACCTCCTCCCCCAGTGGCGCAGGGGGACAGGGAATTGAGGAGTGCAGGTCAGTTCATTCCATGTTGTTACTGCCGCTTCTTTCTTAAAGGAAGAGGAGTCCTTACACCCTTTTTTCCCTTGCTTCAGTGGATCCCCTACTCATGAGGAAAATCCACAAACTTCTCCAGCGTCAGTCCTACCCGCAGGATGCAATCCTTCCCCATTGGATTGCTCCGGTGCTGCGGGCTTTACCACAGTCTCAGATTCTTAGGGAGTTGTTGCCACTCGTTCTGGCGTGGGTTGTCACACGGACTCTAAATGTGTCTCTACCTTGTCTTGCATCCCATGCTTCACAACCGTTCTCAGGCCCAGGCATCTCTTCTCCAACATGGGCTTCTCCACGGGCCGCGAGTGGGTCTCTGCTCCACCGAGACAGTCATGGCTGCAGGGGGGCCGCCTGCCATCTCGCCACCGTTTGCAAGGGAAACTTAGCTCCGGGACACCTCGTCCCGTTCCATCTTCACTGACCTGGTGTCGGTGTGGCCGTTTCTCTCAGATCTCAGTCCTCTCTGGGTGAACTCGGCCCGGTGTGCACCGCGGGAGCGTGGTGCTCCCCGAGTTCCCCAAGCGGCTCCGCTGCCGCCATCCTCAGCGGGTGGCGCCAGCCCGGCGCGGGTAGCCGCCTGGCCGGGAGCCGGGGAGCAGGGCCAGCGCCCCCCTCCCCAATCCTTGCTCCTGGGCAAAGGCACACCTTTCCGGTTCCTTTGTCCCAGCTTAAATAGGGCAATTCGCAGAGGCGCCGATTGGCTCAAACCCCAAGGGGGATGGCAGTCCGATTTGGTGGCCAGAACCGGGAGGTCACAGGGAGCAAATCCCCTCTCCTGCCACCAGAACCCCCCCCACCGACATCAAATCATCACACAAACATTTAAAGAAGAATCAGTGTGTGCCTCTGGTACATGTGTAGCATAAATAGAACGCGGTGTTAAAATAGTTAAGATCCCAGACTAGCCTTTAGGACCTTCAGAAAAGCTGGATGGTATTTAAATACCTAGGAAATACTGCTGCTTTAAAAAGGAATTTTATTCAATATGAAAATGACAATAGGAGTTGCCCAAACTTCATCTCAATATGCACTGAGAGGCAGCAGGCAGCTGAGATGGATCCCCTGTTCCAGTCCTTCTAGTATACCTTCTTCCAATTGTTGTGTAATAAAATTGCTTCAGCTATTCTAGACTATGGGCAATTCTTTCAAATGTAACATTTTAATTAGTTACAGATCTGTAGTCTACCTGCCTGCTCTTCATTTTGAAGACTTTTGGTGATATATTTGCGATTTGTATTTGATTCATTTTTTTTCAGTTCTTGGCTATGGGAAATCATTTCCCTAAGCAAACACAAACCAAAACCAAAAGGGACCTTTTTTTGTTTGTAGGTTTGTGTAGCAGGTTCTGTCAGTCCCATCAAGGCAGAGCTCACATAACTTGTATAGTGCATGGGATTAAGCTTGTGTAGTTTTTGTGAGTGGAAAGATGTGATTTCTTAGGCATGGTCAGGAAGTTCTCACTAGTTTGTATCAGCAGAATAATAGATAGGCAATCTATCTCTTAACTTTCGTAAAACAGAGCTAACTTCTAATTCTGGCCGTACTGCCTGGAAAGAGCTGTCATCCTACTATTTCTCTTGCCACATGTAGCCTGTGTTTTTTCTTGGAGGTATGGTAGGCACTGTTTGAGTTGTCGCTCCAAAATTGTTTGAGAACTGTTTTACTTGCAACTTGCTGTAGCTTCTGAAGGCTAGGGAAACACAGTGTAAAGAGTGGAAGTTTGAATAAAACTCATTTTGCTGGTTTTAACATCTGATTAAAAAAAATATGGAGGACTGGGGACAGTGCTTGCTCTTACACACGCTGGAGAGATTGAAAAGTTGGAAGGGCTTGCAATAGAAAAGTGAAACCTGACCTACGTTCCCAAAGATTTGCGTTTGGAGTACAGTCAGGGAAAAGATGGATTGATTCTTGACAATTCTGAGTTAAAGCGTTTGTATAAATTCTCCTCCAAAAATGTTTAGAAGTGTATTCACATCACGGTTGTTAGCTGTATGCTTTTTGTGCAGTGAATAATTTAATGAAGGTGAGCAGAAGTAGCCTGTTCTTGCAAGACTAAAGCATGTGCTGAAAATTATGTGAATACTTCTGTGAGTTTGGGTTTTTAAGAGTAATATGTACTTAAATAACTTCTTCCAGCAAAGACTGAAGTAAGTCAAGCCTCCAGAGAATTTCTTGCTGAACTTGCTTTTTAGTATATAACATCATAAAATTGTTGTAACCTTCAGAAAATGAAGCTGTCAGAGCATGCAAATGAGTATTCTAGCTGTATTTAAAAATATATAAATCAACAACTAAAATCCATGAGGATTATTTTAGTAGTCAATTTAAACAACCAGGGATTGTTAATAGTACACAATTTACAGACTTAATGTGATTAAGATAAGACATAGCTTGAGAATGTGTGATAACTAAACCACAGGCTATTTGGATATATAAACTTCAGATGAACATGTTTAAGTTTTTTTCCACAGCATCTTGAAATACTATGCAGTATTTACTGTACTCATAACTGGCTTATAATCAGTAAGAAATCACATAGACTCTGATGGAAGAAAATTGGTGATCTCTGGAGGTCATGACCTAGCTTTCTATTTCGTGGAGTTGTATCTATGTAAGACTGCCCAGTTGACTTTAGAGGCTGGGAATTGTGCAGAGCATGATCAGGTGAGTCACATTATGCTCTCTTTTCATATCATGTCAGTAGACACAGTTTATGAACAGATATTTTGTTTTTTCAATTTACAGTGTGTTGGCTTTGCTAGCTATGTACCATTTATCATACTCTACCTGGATTGTGTAACTTCCACAAAAGAGCAAAGCCAAAGCTTCATGTGCGAGTTCATGTGCTGTCTTGCTGGACACTTTAGCAGCCCTGATTATATATGAGGAAACATGCAGTGTTCCTTCTAATACTGGTTCATTTTTAATTACAGAAATTTCAGCCAATGCTTGCTGTCTAGCGTAGCTTGCAAAAACAGTGAATTGTTTCATTTAAGTTAGAATTGAAACATTGGGGATGCCCAGTTTTTATAAATCCCCTGTCAGTGCAGCAGTATCCATCAGGTTAATGTTGCACTGACAGGGGATTTATATCTGTGCTATGTTCTCTCTAATCTAGCTGGGAACTTCATCCTCTCCCTTCCGAGGATAAAGTCAAAAACCTTTATTTCCTGTTTATTTTCTCAGATGTCAGTAAGACTGTTCCCCCTTACTATGGTTTCAATTCAACTACCTTTCTGAATACTTTGTAAGTGGAATTATTAACACTTGTGCCATTGTATAAAATAATGTCATGCAGTACCTCACAATCTTTTATTGACCCAGCATTATTTTTTTTTTCTATTTTGAATTTGCTTGAACTTCTGCAGTACTACAGAACACTAGTATAGAATCATAGAATCATAGAATGGTTAGGGCTGGAAGGGACCTTCAAAGGTCATCTAGTCCAACCCCCCTGCAAGGAACAGGGATATCTCCAACTAGATCAGGTTGCTCAGGGCCTCGTCCAACCTGGCCTTGAACGTCTCCAGGGATGGAGCATCCACCGCCTCTCTGGGCAACCTGTTCCAGTGTTCTACAACTCTCATGGTAAAAAATTTTTTCCTAATATCCAATCTGAATCTACCTCCCTCTATTTTAAAACCATTACCCCTTGTCCTATCACAACAGGCCCTCCTGAACAGCCTCTCCCCATCTTTCCTGTAGGCCCCCTTGAGGTACTGGAAGACCGCTATAAGGTCACCCCAGAGCCTTCTCTTCTCCAGGCTGAACAGCCCCAACTCTTTCAGCCTGTCCTCACAGGAAAGGTGCTTCAGCCCTCTGATCATCTTCGTGGCCCTCCTCTGGACCCTCTCCAACTGGTCCATGTCCTTCTTATGTTGGGGACTCCAGAACTGGACGCAGTACTCCAGGTGAGGTCTCACGAGGGCAGAGTAGAGGGGAAGAATCACCTCTCTCGACCTGCTGGCCACGCTCCTCTTGATGCAGTCCAGGATGCGGTTGGCCTTCTGGGCTGCAAGAGCACATTGTACTTAGTACATAGTACTAGACTTCTTGCAAAAGCCGAGCTTGTGGGTAATGTCATCCTCTTGAAAGTGGTCTGCTCTTGTACAATGTATGATAATGCTTCTGTTGAAATGTGTGTGTTTGACGTGATACCTGTTGTGCCTAGTGTCCTCTGACAGTGTTAACTCACTCTCAGTTTGCCTGGGATGGAAGTGTTAGTGTTGAATTAGCCTGGCATGTTGTGCAGAGAGTGGAGATCCTCAGTTGTGCTTAAAAGTGTATCAGCTCTTTACCTTCTACCTTGTTGGTAAGGACTGGTCTTTTATCATTTTCTCCACAGAATTCCTCTCAGGCTTTGGGACTGCACTACTTAAAAGCATATGGGATAGGGAGAGGGCAAAAGCGTCTTCCCTACTGCTGCATCTCTCTTCAAATTGATAATTATTGGTACGAAAGGAAGCTATGCCCAATGTCACTCCTAGAAGTTTAACATGCATCTCTGCACATGGCTTGGGCTGTTGCCAAGTGTCCTTAGCTATTTATTATGGTCAACAATAGAGCATCCTAGCTATTTGAGTGTTGTAAACTTTGGATGAAACCACTAATCCATGCTGACATCATTTCTGACACTGTGTGCTTTTTTCTGTAGTAAAACTTTTGAGGAGCTGCCTGTCAACTGGGGATATTTCTTCCTAATTTCTATTCAGTGAAAGATTTCGGGTTTGTTTATAGGATCAAAATTACCCATGCCTCTTTCCAAAACTTTTAATGCACTGTCCTACTGACAATGTCAGAAATTTTCACCTTTAGGAATATTTTGTTTCCCCCAAACTGTGATGACTCTACACTGTTTGTGTGAAGCCATGCAAAGCAAGAGAAGGTCAAGAAATCTGAGAAGTGATGACTCAATTATACTGCTTTTGCTAATTTGTTTGAATTGTGGGTTCTGTCTTCATTGGTGGCTTTACAAACCTCGATGGTTGAGACTTGCAACTGATACCTTTTCTAAAAACAGAGGAGAGGCAGAGAGGGAGCACTCTGTTTATTTCAACAACCACAAGCAACACTTCCAAAATACACTTGTGGTTGTATCACAGAGTTATGAATCTGAAGTTATCTAGCGGTGACTAACATGGTGAGATGGTAGCCTAATATGTCCACGCTTTACTTAGAAAAGGTATTTCGTATGAGAGATGAGGAACACCAGTGTTTCATTTGCTGTATTCGTTGAATCCTTAGGTTCAGATAGTGAGTCTGTTGGCAGTTCACAGTGCAAGATACAGAAACTGACTTCAGGATTCCACTGCAAGTTTTTAAGGATTTTGCTGTACAGAAGAAGAAAAAAATCTCCTCTTCCCTTCCACCTTCTCTCCTTCCAAATTCACTTTTTAGGCTGTCCTATGGTTTGATCAAAGTTAACAAAGGGTTGTGATATCTCTTGAGAAGATAGATTTTTCACTTACGTTGTGGTGAGTTTTTTTTTAACACTATATTATCTCACTGGAGTGGTGTTTCACAAATAAGATTGTAACAGCTTTCTAAGTTCTTCAGGCAGAGCCTAAATTATAACAGTTGTTAAGTTTAGAAAACCCTATAAGTTAAGAAAAAAATTACTTTCCTCACTGCAAAGTTTAACCTGTTGAGTCCACGTGTTTTTCTTCAACAAGACAGCAATCTTTTACAGTTCTGCCTATTTAAAAATAAAATGGAAGAGCAAATCTTGCCTGGCAAACTGGGAGATCCTCAGTTTTAGGGATACAGGCAGTTTGCATTGAAGAGAAGCGGGGCTGGAGGGCGTAGACTTTGACACAAAACATGCCACCTTATTCTCATAGACAGACAGTGCAGCCGAACTGGGGATCACTGAAGTCGGTGGGACTGTCCTCCTTATTTTGCCACCTTCTCATTGATTCAGAGCACGGGGAAGCGTTTGGCCCTGCGGCAACAACACCAGCTGCAATATGCGTCTGATAGTGAAAGAATGAACAGTTTGTTCTCCCAGAAAGACAAGAAGTGTTGGGGTGGATTTTTTATTTTTTTAAAGATAAATAAAAAATCCTCTGTGGGTCGTTTTAGGCTCTCACAGAAACTTGAATACGCTGAAGTAGTGTGGTTTTCTGGCTGAGCCAATAGGGATGGCCAGGCACAGGCAGCGTTTCTATCCCACAGTGGGAGGAGGGGTGAATGAGCTGGAAGATATAAGCTGAAACAAAGCCATGCTGTCCTTCTGAGTCATTCGCACACACTGGATGGGTAAGGCTTCCTGCTTCCTGGGACACAGAAGTTGGGGTCATGATTCTAACAATGGATGCTGGTAAGTCACTTTTTATTAAATTTGTTTGTCGTTATTTTTTTCTGGGAAGTCTCTTCTTACCCCCTCAGCTGAAAAGAAGATGCCTGTATCTGGGACGCTGAATTGTTCAATAAATACATACTTGCTCCAGACTTCCCAAACTGTGTGCGCTTTACTGTATGTTACACTGGTGTTATTTCTTAACTTACTCATTGAAGCACATATCCTCTCTTGCAATGAAAGACTTTAGTATCAAAAGTGTGTCTGTTGATTTGTACCTCTGTCTTAAGTGGGACAGAACCTGAGGTCTGAGAAGCGCATGATGTCTCACTCTCTTTCATAATAGAGGTGACTGAGTCTCTGGAAGATACATGCTAGATCTTACACTTGCTGTAAAGAGTTAGTGGTGAACTAATTGGCTGTGGCTTCCTCTGCTCTACATTTACAGAAATTTTGAATTGAGGAGGAAGAGGGAGAAACCACTGCATTTCCATGGTAGTCAGTTCTACTTTGTCTGTTTATAGCTAAGGAAGTCTATGTGAAAAGACTGCACACAGGGTTGATTTTTTTTTTTTTATATTAGGTGTGAAGTCAAAATCTTTAGCATATTTCTGTGTGATAGGGAAAATGAATGCAAACAGTAAGATGTAGAGTGGTTTCTATAAAAGAAACAAGCAATCCCAGTCCTGCTCCTTGAGAGGGGGTGTGTTTCTATGTCATAACTTGCATCCTTCAAATTCCACAGTAATAAAAGACCTTGGATTTTAAATGGTTATGGATAGGGCATAAAGCACCAATGGTTGTGCTCTGGCAGCATGCTCACGGCTGCTCTTTCTCTTACCAGTTGCAAGCATGCCTGCTGCATTTTTAAGAGCTCTGTTGAACTTTTGTCAGCAGTTGGTTCAGCTACTTTTTTTCACCATAGTGCCGAAGCATAATGTGACAAGTTCTACAACCCATGTTCAAAGTGATAAACTTATTCAGGCAGATCTTGGTGGTCTGTTTTATCTACTTGTCACATGCTCAGTTTACTTCATGCTAATGAAAAGCTCACTGTTGCTTGTGCATCTGAATTGATTCAGTTGGGCATTTGCTAGAGCCTAAAGGGAGAGCTCTCTGTGCCGTCTTCCAGCTCTTTGACTTTTCTGAGATTTCCAGAAGGTGACCCAGCTGGGTTCTTCATGCACAATTTAGAGCAGATAGCAAACCACTTCATTTAACCCACCCACACTTAACTGAAGTTGCTTTGTCATCATCTGTGTAGGCAAGATTGAAATCGGTGACTCTTTTTGTGTTCAAAGTATGTTACAGGCTTACATGATAAAATTTAACACAAGCTCGGAGGGGAGTAGGATGGCATATGGCTGACAATTTTCTATGACATGGAAGGTGACGATTTTTTTGTATTTGGTCCCTTTCAGTAGTGTAGCTTCTAGAGGAGCCAAATTTCAGGCCCTTCTTAAAGCGGTTTGAATAACAGGAATTAGCAATCCCCTTCTCTTCCTGCTTGTACAAGGACTGATGCCTAAATGGTGGATGTCATGCCCAGTATTGTAAGAGGATGCCCTGGCAATGTTCGGAGTTTGCATGCTTGTAGAAGATACAGGTCCAGGCTTTGTCCATGAGACACTTCTGCCCCTTTGAAGTGCCAGAGTTCCTGTACTGCACTGGAGTAATTGTTCTGGAATGACTGGGGAGATGTTAATAATATATGGTTAAAAAAAAAAATCTTTTATTTGCATATGCTTATGTAGTTGCGTTGTGCTCTGTTTCTTTGCACTGTGAGGTGCACCATAAACACCTGTGCTTCACTGGATACAAACCTATATCTTTTTCCGCCACAGTGTCACTGCACTGGTTTCTTGAGAATTACTGTGCTCTAGTAGTCCTAGTGGTAACTTTCAGAGTTATACTGACTTGTAGGGTTAGTAAACATACATTTTGGAATTAGAATTCTTGAGCATTCTAATTAAAAATTCTTAAATTGTCGTTCTTAGCTTCTTTGTGGGGAAAATGGTTCTAAGTACTTCAAAGGAAACGTTGTAATACAAGGATTTATAGCAGTGAGTTCTAGTACTTCTCCACTGTAGTTAAGTTATAGAAAAAATATGCAAGCAATTCATTCAGTGCCTTGTGCCTTAATCTGAGACACGGATAGTGCTCCATGGAGTTTATCTGCCTCATTTCACCCACCTTTTAAAGTTGAGGTGGCTGTTCTTGGAACTGTTTGCTTATTTTAAATTGTATGTTTGCATTACAAGTCAGGGCTGATAATTTTTTTTTTTCTTTTTGTGGGCATCAAGTTCTTAAGCTGTTTTTTAATAGAGAAAACTTCTGTTCCTTAAGATAACTGTAAGAATACTTGTGCATTTGTTTCAAATTCTTATTAAATGCATTATACTCTCCTGCATTCATCTTTGCAGCTTTTAATTTCTCACAGGAACAGGACTAAAAAAGTTTTGGATGGGAGGAGTGAAAAAAAAGAGCTGCAAGATAGAGTTGACAGTGTAATTGGATTTGAAGCAGCTATAGGCTGGGACTGTTACAACAGCTGATTTGATCCTTCTGAGTTTCAAGAGCTATTTATGGTAGATTAGCTGTATCAAAGCTCTACTGTTCCAACCATAAAAGGTTGGTCCTATGTGAAGTTGCCACACTGCATTTGGCTTAGTCCTCCGAGGTTGGAGAGCCTATAGCTTTTTATGTGGAGAAATCCAGTGATGGATGGAAATATTAAAGGCAAATCGAGGAATAACACTGTTCAGGACTTCAGATGGCAGCGAACTCTTAAAAGGAGATTTTCATTAATAAATTTTTTGCTCTAATATTTAGAATCAGCACTTGGATATAGCTCTTGCATATTTACTGCATTTGGTGAATGCATGCTTTTAGGAAAGCGCTGTTCTAAATTTATCTGACTTATCCGAATCATCTTGACTGCACATGTACTTGCCAGCCTTGCATGTTGATATTTGGTAACTTTTGTGAAGTTGCTTTTCTGTTTTCTTAGTCACTAAGTGTTAGGTCCTTTGAAAAGGAATCTTAGCTGAAGTGAGAAACTTCTCTAAAACAAGAATTATGAAATACCTGGCTAAAGAGAGCTTCAGGCGTTATCAGTAACTATTTTGAGAAGACTTTGACCCCTTCTGCTGCATCTATACCTTCTTTCTTTCCTCCCTTGTGTAAAGGCAGACAAGTGGATTTTTTTACAGGACTCTGAAGTAAGTAGCACCTCATTCGGAGAGCTTGCACGCAGTCGCTTGAGCCAGTTATTTGAGAATATTTGCAGCTTTGTCAGGTTGAAATGTGAGTGGGTTTATTCCAGCCTGTGCATGTCAGTCATTCAGCTTTCCTTAAGGCATTTTGTGTTTTTATTCTCGTGGTTTTGCTTAGAGGATGAGTTCATTCTGCTGTGAATGGAAAGTCCTGTCGCTGGTTGATTTGTCTGTGAGGTGTCTCTCTTTTCTTTTTCAGTTTTAGTATATTAACCTTATCCACAGTATGACCAGCAGCTATAAGAACAATTCTGTAAAACAAAAAAATTTCGGTTGTAGTTTTCTCTTGCGTTTAAGAAGTCCCTTAAACACATGTGAATACTGTTGCATTGGATAACTCTGTTGTATTTTGAGACTTGGAGTGTTCTGAAGAAAGCTTCCTCCAACTTCCCATTCTCTTTTTTTAAATGTTACCAGGACACCACAGGTGAAAGTTACTGGTATTGCTTTACCTTCCTCTCCTGTAGCAGTATCAGCTGTTAAAGGTGGGGAGCGTAAGGGGCAGGGGAGTGGAAAGGAAGGTTCCTTGCTTCAAGGATGTTCCAGGTATTGTATTTTAATCTCTAGAAACACAAGTGAAGTGTCCTTGCCAAGGAGATAAATCTTCTGTTCACTTTCAGGAACTAACAATTTAAGGCCGTCTTCCATTTTCTTTGGATTACAAATCTGTATTTTGCTGTCAAATAGATCTAGAGTTTTTATTCTGAATTATATAAACCTGTGTTTTAGCCTAGAGTATACCAGAAATCAGAACATGTCTGGAAAGTTACTGTTTCAAAACTACTTTATCTGTTTAGGGATAGGAATATTTTATTGGAATAAAACCCCCTACATATTTAATCTTTCTCACACAGACCTTGTTAGATACACACTTTAAATACTCACTTCTATCTGCATATTTTGTAAGAGACTGAATCCTTCTACCTGCAGAGACAGTAAGTGTTAGGAAGAAAACTGCCTCATCAATTTCCTCCTTCAGATAGCCTGTTAATTTTTGTCTTGGATTAACAGATGTATACTTCAGTTTGATACCTGACTTTAATTTAGTTTTTACATTGCTTCCAGTAAAATTAGTATTGCTAATAGGCATCTTTTTTCTGTATGATCTGATTTTTTTCATTATTATTTACTACTTGCATTTTAAAAAGCAAGTTGACATAAATTGCTCCACCATTTTAGTATGCTTGTGTTGTGCTCCTGTAAACCTGTTAGAAGATGTCAATGCCTTAAAAGCCTTAAAACAGACCACAAATACATCAGATATGGAAGTTAGGTACCCTAGAGTCTGCACAAGAGCAGGAAGATACTGTTAGAGCTCTTAACTTGAGTTTCAGGCTCCAATGCACTAAGAGTGTAATGCAGGAAACATTTTGATTGATAAGAAGTACCAATATCAGCTCCTCTTTGTGCAACAGATGCTTAAACTTGTTGGAATAGGTAAACTTTCTTCCTTGCTGTGTCTGAGGGATTAGTTAGTCAATTTAAGTGTTAACTCTATGTCTTTCAATTATGTTTTGTCTTGATTGCATTGCTAAATTATTCTTGGCAGTAATTTCCAGTGGGAAGGAGGATTTCAGATTTCTAGGAGCTTTATTCAGAAGGACTATAGCTTTATACTTGGCATTTTTTGTGCTAAATTCTTTATATTTGATAGTTTGTATGGGATAAAGGTAGTGGGGATAGGTAAGCAATTTTAATCTAGCTATGCCATTTTTGCTTTTTATAGAGAGAAAAGAGATGTTATAGTATACCTGTACACAGAGCTCCCCCAAAACTATGTAGCTGAGGAAAAGTGAAATGGCAGTACACACTTCTTTGCAGCGAGTCAAGGTGATGGAGTTGAGCCATTCGTGACCAAGACATTTCCAGACAGGTCGGAGGAGTCTTTCGCCAGTTTTCTGTGTGGAAAGTGTATGTCCATTATCCTGTAGGCATAGTAACACATGATGAGCTGAGGTTTCTCTCTTGTTTAGATTTATGTTGATGGAGTGGTATGAAAACTCTTTATAGTCTCAGTACATTTGTTTATGTAAAACATTATTAAGAATGTGTAAAATTTGTGGTTTATGGGCTAGGGTTTTTTTAAAATGCAACATTGTAATTTTTGTTGCTTAGAACATGTTCACAGGACTGACTCCTGGCTATGAAGCCTTTCATATAATGAACATAGGTGAAAACTACACAAGCCTATTTAGTTTAAATTAACATTGTCAGAGTTTGTGTTTGTTCCCTATGTCTTGGCTGTTGTACACAGCACTTTCACTACCAATTTAGAGACAAAAGCTCTGGGATAGTTTGCAGTAACAGGTTGGCTGAGATTATCCACTTTGCAGAGGCATCGTGGTTCGCAGTGTGTTTTCTTGCTGAATGCATAGGCTTCTGTTTCTCTACAGAGAAGCCTCTGTTTGGCATAGTGGAGAGGAATATTGTGCTCTCGAAGTAGGGGGCAAAATGGTCTCCACTAATTAATCCACCAGTTTTGCTACTTTCCCATCCAGACAGTTTAGAGTTAACAGGCATATTGGAAGGTCGTGATTTTTAATGAGCAAAACATGTCCTAGTTGGAATCTGCCTTAAGCAGATAAGAATGCATTGGGTAACTGGTGATAAAAATGTTTCTGATGTCACTTACTCACATGGTGGTTTGTTGAAGGCAGTCTTTCCGTAGACAGGGTAGAGCAATTATGCATTAAGTCTTTGCTTATTTATTTGGATTTAGTTGATGGAATGGTCTCTCTTTGTTCTGTCTGTAAAATCAGACTTCGAAGACCCAGATTAAAATAATTTAGATTTCTGGGGTTGTCTCTCTTCAGGTATACAAAAAAGCATTCTAATGAACTTGGACATGAAGCATCATGTGTCATAATACCTAATGCCAGGTACATTTCTAAAACAAGGTTTCATCAGACCATTACACAGGAAGTGTGTAATTTCCCAACAGAACTGAGCCATTTGACACCAAAAGCTGCCATGGTGCTACTAGTGGTCTGTTACAAAGGAACTGGATTCAGGTGTTTAGTCAAGAGATTGCATGCCAAAGTACTGTGAGAAGTTAATAATGCTTCCATGGAGTTAATGACTGCCAAATGTGCTCTTCATGACTTATACCTGTAAAACTCTCAGCAGTCAGCAAAGATCTGCAGGATTTCACTCTTGTTCCATCATATCAGCTTTAGATTTAGACAAAATTACTGTCTATTCTCCAAAATAAAACAAAGTTAGCGCTGTTTCCTATTAGGAGAGAGGAGCATGGATTAATGTTTTAAAACAGTTGCACTGAATGATCTAGGGAATATGCAAGTCATATGTGCTTCACATATGACATTTCAATCTTACCCTTTCTGATAAGGAGCCCAGTTAAAGCTCAGAGACAGCTAGAATAACTCTTCAACTCTTAGAAAATAATTGCCCTAGCTGTTTATATTAGAGTGAAAAATGGACAGTATTTCAATGTCCTTTTCCATTAAATGCCAACTGGCCTCAAAACCAAGGTGAGATCCTACTGGAAGCAATGTTTCAGGCAACTGTTGGCACTCCAGCAGTGACTTAGGGGTTCATAATGCTAACCCTGTAGCTTTAAGTTAGGTCTGGGTGTTGAGAGACCTGGATTCACTTGGCTTTGGTGTCAGTCATCATACCACCTGCCTGCCTTCAGTTTCCAATGAAAAAAGCTTGCCTGATTTCTTAACACAGGCAATTGGAGCTGAACAACTGAGGCAGTTGTTGCTCCAGCAGCATTGGATTTCAGTTTTTCTTCCTCTTCATTGTGAAGACAAGTAGCTATTTTTTGCAGTGAGTAAAGCTAACCTTGAATGATATATTTCTTGCTATAGTTAAACCATCCAGAGCATATAACTCATTTGAAAGAAACAGACTCAAGGATTCAATGTTGGTAATTCTAAACAATATAACATGATAAACTCTTCAAGTTGAGAGAAATGAAGCTTACTGCATGCCTTAAAAACCCTGACTAGAGTTAGTTTGTTTATATGAAAACTACTTCAAACAAAAACATATGCCATCTCACAGAGTTGCACTCAGTGAAACTGATGTGAATAGTACAAGCTGACTTTGAAAACATAGCTCGACCACCATCCTTTCATTCTGAGCAGATAAGGGTCATCTTTGTAAGCAAGGAATCTTTAGGTTCATAGCTGGAGGTTGTGTTTCAGAATGGGAAACTCAATTTTATAACTGTAAAATGAACTCAAGTCTTCAAAAGCTGCATTACAGTTACAGGTTTAAATACTGAATTCTCAGACTGAGGTTTCTCATGTTTTCTCACTTCCATTTCTTATTAAATTATCAGTGGGAAACATCAGTAGAAAACCCCTATATCTTACAAAATAGCACAGAATACATTTTGGTCGTAGAGCTCTACATACTAAGATATTCTGATTATCAGTTCACAGATTTCTAAAGGTATGCTACAAATGTAATTGTGGCAGATGCAATTTCGATACTGTCAAAATGCATGTGTTGGTTTATATGCGCAAATATTGGAGTTATGGATGTTTTGATCATTGCTTTGTTAGTATTTGGGCTGAGGTCAGTCCTACCACTCAGCTGTTTAAAACTGAAATGAGCGATTAACACAAAAATGTTCCTGTACCTCTGCAAAAAATAAACTTTCAGTCAACCTTAACCAACTGTAGTGAGAATGAACAAAACCATTACAGTTTGTTTGTTTGTTTTTTTTGTGGTCAGTTCTGCTTATATAACAATCATCTAGAATCGTGCTTCAACTGGTTACAGTTATTTTGTACCTGAAACACAAGTGAATCGCAACACTTCTGGAAGAAATGTATTCTGTTTGCAAAAGTTGTTCATATTTGGTGTGTGGTCAACTTTGGTTTGGGTTTTTTTTTTTTTCCTTGTTGAAATTTCTAGAAAGGATAAGAGTCTTTTGGCTTATTCAGAGCAAGAAAGACTAACTGCACTAACCTTGGTATGTAGGAATCTGCAACAACTCTTCGTCTGGCTACTGATTGCCATGTGTATTTGAAGAGTGACCTCTCCAGCCAGAGATCTCTCAGAGATGGAAATGGGATATTTAAGGTGTAGAAAACTTGGTTAGGTTAGGTTCTTTGAAAGAGTAGCAAAGAATTGGTTGTCTTGAAGTATCTCGGAGCTCAAAATAAGAGACTTGATTATATGCTCACACGTAGCATATTGTGCCAGATAAGAGAGAGATGTGTTCAGCTCGGAGGAGCTCTGGTAACTTAAAGAAATTTGAAAAGCTCCCATACATGCAAATGGTTGGCATTTCTATTCTGACCAGAGGCTGGAAGCCTTGGCTGATCAGTCATTAGATGAAGTCACAACCCTTTATGTGTAAGGGTTTTGTTTAGATGGGCACAGGAAAAATGATCCGTCCTGGCACTTACTCAGAGCTATAAAGGCTTAGTTTTTCCAGGGTTAATCATATTTCTGGCTATTCAGATTATGTATATTTATCGACTATAAGATTTGTAGTGATTGAGTCAAAGGAGAAACATAGCATCAACACACTCCAGTCCAACATTTTGTTCTCTGAGCTAGTAATGTGTGTCAGACATATTGACTAGGAGGATTTATAGTAATTACTAATTGCAGAAAAACATAACATCACCAATAAGACTTCGTGTTCTTCATAGCTGCCCTGCTGTAAGCAAGAGAGGTCAAGAGGAGCCTTGCTGTTCACTTGCTTGTAGGCTGGTGTTTAGGGCTGTCTCGAAGTGGGTTCAGGTATGAGGCTGCTGAGTTTCAAATTCAGGTCTCCCCATTTCTTTTGGAAATACCTAGGCAATTCAGACACCATTTGATGAGGCAGTCACATTCTTTCCTACTACTGTCAGGAGTGATGGTTGTTGTCAACCTACGTTAGACACTCAAGCCCACCTACTGGATTGTGTTCCTGCAACTGTTTAAGGCTGGGGATACCAAGTTCTTCTGACTGCTTTAGGCAATTGATGGTTTGGATTGGCAGATGGGAATAGTGGAAGCGGCAGGCTCACTTTAAAATACCAGTTTAGGAATCTCTCTCCCTCCTGTTCCCAGTTTGGTCCTGAACCACTCTCTTCATGTGTGTCCATTGGCAACATGGCTGCACAGATTGAGGGACTGCTCTGAGAACTTTTTTCTCCTTCCTCTCTAGCCCCATGGATTCCCCAGGCCTGCTGACCATGGCTATGCCAGTGTGGGTGCTGACTCAGTGGGGTGGGAGGAGGCGGGGTTTGAAAAGAGCAGGTGAGTAGGGAACACTGTTCTGGCTCTGGTTGGATGGCAGGAGAAGGGATGAAAACTGTGGGCCCTATAAGCTGTGAGGCACCTTGATGCTTTGTGTTGCTTTCATCACATCAGGTGGAATGTCAGCATTTAAATGTTTGTGACTTGAGGTCTATCATACCGTGTTCATGATAGCCTCAGTTTGCTTGATTTAGAGGCGTGAACGAAACATGTTACATCAGGAAGGACAATGTGTTGTGCTGATATTCTTATGCCAAAAAGAACTGTGGAAGTAATTGTCAGGAGAAAAAGTGACTCCATACACATTCTTCTTGGCAAACGCTTAAGATAAATCAAGAACTACTAGGCTTAGTCGCCCTGGCTTGTCTTCCTGGTGTCGCAAGCAGCCTTCCACAGCAGGCGACTTGCTCCCTATTGCAAGACTTTGGAGGGACAGAGAGAGAGAGGAGTGAAAGCAGGAGTTGAGAGTGATCGAGGATTAGGGACCAGGCTTCGAGACTGAAACCTAGAGCTAGTTTCAAGGAGAACCAAGGGAAGTACTTAGAGAAGAGGAGCTCTCTCATTCTTTTGTTTTTACTGTCTTGATTGGATAAATGGGCTAGTTTAAACAGGATCTTCGGGTCACGTCTCTGCTGGGAGCAGACAGGGTTGATATGCTGGGATAATAGTCTAAGATTTAATCTGAGTATTGCATCATGGGATTACACCCTAGGAGGTGTAAATGACTAGTTCTCAACATGACTTCACTTACATGTCGTGTACTCTGACACTGTCTCGTTCGGTACCTTGGGATATTTTACTCCTTGTTCGTATCTTTGATTCAGTGGCTGTGAAAAGCAACCTGCTGCTCTACTGCAGAATGTAATAAATGGTTTGAGTTGATATCAACTCTGGATTGATTATCACCAATATATTGCTTCTCTCTTTCAGCTTGTGCCAACTAGTTCACTTACCAAGTAGTTTTCTGGTGTTTGTGTTGCTTCTACAAACCTGTATTTTTGTTCCCCTATCACCAGGGGAGCAAAACGTAAGAGTGGCTGTTGCATCTTCCAAGACAGGTGGGCTGAAACGTAACCATGAAAACCAATGCAGCTGAGAATCATCCTTCTGCCCACAAAGGGATGCTTTACGGCAGCTCCTGCTGGGCAGACGTGTGTGAATCTTCTTGACACGGAGGAGTTATTTTGTCAGTTCACTGAGCATTAAGTGTATTCAGTAGAGTACAGTAAATACCAATGTAGTTGGTGGTACTGTTCCCATGGCCATCAAGCTGTACTCCCTGTGGGTGGTCTAGCAAGGCAGACAAGCTCTAAACATTTGGAAATATTTACATAATTCAGGACTCTGACCCTGGCCAACATGGCTGTATATCCTACGAGATTATCAGGTGCCAAAAAAAATTGGGCATTCAGCTTTATCCAGCCTATCATATTTTTCCTTGTAGCTAAAAGTCCTTCCTGCAACCACCTGTCGAGTGTTGTAGCTGTTTAGCTTTAAGGGTTGACAGCTAACCAAACCTGGTTTTGTTGCAGGCTAGAGGTTTAGCTTGCAAGTCACTAAAAATAAATAAATAAATTGGAAGGGGTGGGTGAAGAGGAGAGAGTAGAGTTTTGCAGGGCAGACTTGAGATTGTTTGGGTTTTTTTTCCTTCTTTTGGAGCTCTTAAAGCAAAAAAAATCTAGCTTTGAACTCAGGGCTTCTTAAATTAAATTATTTTAACCTTGTGTTGTTGTTTAAAATAATAATAATAACAAAAAACACATCCTGCTTCTAAAGGAGATCTCTTAAAAGTGGAAGGTCCCCCTTTCCCCCCTACTACAAAGGATCTATCCCTGTTAGGGCAAACAGGCAGCTTGTGACTTTGACAATAGGTCTTTGTGTTCTGAAGACATAGCATAAATCATTCCCTCCCCAAAGAAAGCTAGGAAAGAAAAAAAACAAGGCCAAATAGCCTGGTTTCACCACAGAAGCAAACCAGAAATACTGTAATTTAACCACAGTGATGTTGTGCCTGCTGTACCTTGACCAGCAGCAAGGACTGCCTGTAGTATAAAAGCTTTTCACTAGGTTTTGGTAAGAATTTACAATTCTATTCCCAAACGCTCTCTGGCCAAAGCTGTGGCCTGGGCGCTAGAGGAAACATCAAATGAAAAATTGCAAGTGATGATATTCTGTAAAGCCATTTTATTTATGGTACTTCAGACTTTCCGGACTGGCCAACGGGCCATTGTATCAGTCACAATTTTAGCCTTTCTGTTTTTAGAACAGGATCATGATTACATCCTTCAGGACTTGTGACCTTTCTTCACTGAGTTACTGGTCTCTAATTTCCCCTCCCTTTCCCTTCAAGGATTATACCCTTTTTTATTACCTAAGTTATTCTTTATCTGTATTTCTCTCCCCCTTCTCTCCTGCAAATTTTGAGTAGTCTACAGTTTTTATTTGGAGGCACATTTAAGTGTAGCATTTGCCAAATGGTACTGTTGGAAATGACTCCCAAATTGAGAGGTTTTCATTACTTTGTAAATATTTGAAGCAGAATGGAAAGCAGAAATTTTGAATTCTCCTTTATGAAAGATTAAACCTTTTACCATGTTTGTTTTGAAGTGGTGGTGGTGAGGGAGAAATCACATAATTGCATAAATTGTCCTAAGACAGTTGACAATGCCTTCAGAAAGATCTATTTAAATTCGTTTGTTAGGAAATGAAAACAGTAGCTCTGGTCTTTCTTGAGCTGCCTCTCTGATGACCAAGGAGAAGCATAACCAAGGAATAGATGAGAGAAATAACAAGTACTATTTGGCTTTCTCCTTTTGGTTTCCAGTTTGCATGAATATTAGGAGGAAGCTTCTAAATAACTGACTAAAAATACACCTGCTTAATACATTTAATGTAGCCTTAAATTTCACATGCCCGACAAGCTGTGCTCTTAACTTTTGTTACATGATTCAAGTTCACAAGGGCTTTTGATTTACCTGCACTGTGAACTTTTAGAGAGCTCTCCGTTCAGAGCTGGAGATGCTCTACATCTGAGGATGATTGTGTCACGTCTGTGAAATACAGTAGTGTCTAAGCCAGTGGTTTAAAACTGCAGCACTCAGTTCTGAAAAAAATAAACAACTGTCAAACAAATTATACATTTCAGTACAGAAGAACTGTTTATGCCTCTTAGTAATGGAATATTGTGTCACAACCTTTATTTAGCTGTTGCAGGGTGCCAGTTTCATCTGACTTGTAGCCCTTGCTGAAGCAAGCTGGCTGCGTGAAATAGTTGTCTCTACACATCTCATAAACCCTTTGTGGTTTGGGCGAATGTTCTCTCACACAGGAGCAGCCTTTGAAGGGCTGTTTGTCGCGTGCTTGGCTTTTAATTCCAGTGGTGTGGAGGAGGACAGAAACAGACGGAGAGAAGGGAGAGACAGGTTTTATAGGCTTGAACCGATGAGGCCTGTGAAGAAGCATCATGTCCAGGGGAAGGATTAATAGGTATCCTTAACAGTAGTGCTTGGATGTCTGCTGTGTCTAGTAATCTCTATGAAATGACGTAGATGATTGGACCAACTGCAGGCTTGATGCACTTTCTAACAGCACAAAATTGGCTCGTAATAAATATACTAAGGAAGCAGCAGGAATAAATGGAACCTGTCTGGGAGCTGACATGCCATTGGGTTTTCATAAATCCCTGGAAGTGTAAGCTAGCAAATGAATATTCATAAACCAGGCTATTAAAATTTTAAGAGAACCTTGAGGGTGTGATGATGTCAGACTCCAGAGTTAATTATAGAGATGGTAAAATTCTTGGCTAAATAGGCTGAACATGCTCTCACAATAGTTTTTACACAATACAACAATCAGAGGGAGCCACAGCACTGGATCTAGGTTCTGAATCTCTTAATATATTCCCTGAACTGAAAGTCTCCTAGTATAGAGAAGAGGAAGTATTTACATCCAGCTACTGCGTAAATAAATCAGCTTCAAGTAGTTGGGTTGCTGATCATTTCTTTTGTGCTTATTTTTGTTACTGAATTGGTCACAATTTCTGGCTTGCTTGCTGTAAGGGCTCTGCTGGGCTGGGAAGCATACGGTGGCTCTCTTGAAAATTGCTAATTTTAAAATACAGTCTGTAGTGTTCACTAGAGTTACTACGGGGGATACTAGTACTACAGTAAATTTACTTACTCAAGGTAGCAATCAGTTTTAAGACTATTGCTTTGTTTTAGGAGACTCTATTCCTCTCAAAGAGTTATAAAAAAAAATCTGGTATCTGTTTTCTAGGATAGCAGCATTTTATAATGCTTTCAGAATTACTGAGGAGTTGGAGAGAGCTACAGAGGTCACAGTTCTCGTCCCACTCGGCAGAAATTAATTGAAAAATCTCTTAACTTTTGTTGGTGGTCATTGTACTGTTATTTTTCTTCTTGCTTTTTTTCCACAACACATATTAAAATTTTAGAAGAAATGCTAATGTAAATCCCTCCTATGTATCCTTGTAGTGGTACGATGGGCAAAAATGCTGAACAAGATTCTAGCTACTCTGGAGTCAGGGTAGTTAATGTCCTAAATTTTAGGAACTTACCAAAATCAATGTTACTGTTCCACTTCAAAATAATGCATACTTCCTGTCTTAAATAGAGTGAAAAGGAAGAACATGTTACTGTGTTTCTTGAATCAAGATCTGTAACACAGGACCCTTTTAACAGCACAGCCTGTAGGAGGAAAAGGAACAAAATAATACTTGGAATTGTTTTTACATGTGGTGTAAAGTTAAAATCTAAACCAAATAAAACTAGTAATTTGTTTTAGTCAAGGAACTGAAACAGCTGATTGCTCCCTTTCTTTTGCCAGAGCAAGGGAAAGGAAACACTATAAAGATAGATGAACCAGTTCTTAACTCCCAGCAAAAAGCCTGAAAACAACTGCAAATCTCAAAATGTGCTAAATAGGATTCTGAAGGTTTGAGAAGATTTAGAAAATCGATCCAACTTGTTTTGAAATGGAAATATTTCTTCTTAAGACACAACTCTCCAGCAGTCATAAATCTAATAGAGATGCTATATGGCCATAAAAATGCAAAAAGTCTTCAATTTTAAAATATACTTTATCAGAAATAATGCTCCCAAGAGCTCTTGCCAGCCAGGGGGGAGTGCAATGAGAAATCACTAATGTCTAGCAAGACATGCTGCAATTCTGAGAGAAGGAAAATCACTTCTTAACCTCAGCTTTCAGCAGCCCTTGTTGTAGGGTGACTAAAGAGGCAGTATCTGCTTTTGGGTGTAAAACACAGGCTTGCTTTTTGACAGAGACCTTCGGAGTCCTGTGAGAGGAAAGCATATTTATCACTTACCTAATCTTGCAGTTTTTGTGATTAAGTAAGCACGAATTCTTCCACACTTATTGCTCAGTCTGGAGTCCTTTTACTACAAAAGGAACATGTGCCACAGAAACTGACTGTCGCCCACCCACCTCTTTGCGCTTTAAGCTTATTAAAAATGGTTAACTGTGTGGCTTCTCTACATGAGATCAAGCAGGAAAAATGAAAATATACATTTGCAAGTTGTGTTTCATGATGGAAAACAAATTTCAAGACTATTCTGGATGAGAGCCTTTTGAATGTAACTTGCGGGCAGGCAAAGTTGTGTTGATTGCATCCGTGCAGGAGACAGCAAGGCCACTTGCCATGGAGGAAGAACTGAACAGGTGCCAAACCTTCATCACAAGCCTGTCCTCTGGGAAGAGAAACCTTGTTTATTTGAAGTCCAGGCTTTTCCTTAGCAAATTAAGTTTTTTAGTAGGTATTTCCCCTTCTTATTCCCATAAATGCCTCATTTTTATGTTGCTATTGTACTTGGTTTTCTTGTCTCAATTGTTCAGACTTTCTAGATGGAGAATCTGCATTTTCATGCAGATGCAGACCATGTCTGGTTCAAGAGATATTTTTTTTTTAAGTACCCTTCCAAGGTGAGCAGTATCCACAGGCCTAAGGACTGATATAGTCAAATCAACCATCCATCCACGGATGGATGCAAATGATTTCTGTCATTGCAGCCAGGTATTTCTGTGAACACTGTGGTCTAGAAAGGTTGGAAATGAGAGACTGGCTTGGTGGTGATGGTCCACCTAGCACCAGTGCTAGGTATTTACAGTGAAGTGGATGTTTTTTCCCTAGCTGAACAGCACTGAGCCAATGCTCCAGGATTATATTAGGGTATAATCCAAGCTAAAGTTTGTGCAGAATGTAAAGTATAACTTCTGGAACAGAAGTTCTTTTTCCAAGGAAGATGAAAGTACCTTTAAATAGTTACCTCTTCTTTCTGTTTTGCTTTAATGCATTTTCATATGGTGCCTGTATCTGACTTTGGCAACATCTGAGAGGAAGAAGATGGGAAAGAAAACCTGAATGGAATTTGATCGAGTCTTTTTTTCCCAAAGAAAAGAGTAAAAAGAAAAATTGCTGAAGATATGGTGGCTTTCCTAGCTGAGAACATTTCTTGGTGTGAGAGAAAGGAGGGTGGAGAAAGGAAATGCAAACAGATCCTGATGTCGCATTTGAGGCCAGGTTATAACTTAAAATTCCTGGTGTCTCCTCACTTGATCTCCTCTGCCACTAGTCTTCCTGAGACTCCTGGTAGATAGGAGTCTCAGGAAGATGGCTGGCCTCAGGTTTTAGTTCCATTTATTTTTGTCAAAGTGAGCTGGCCGGCAGCTGTGTAAAAATAGTCTCTGCTCCCTGTCTGTGGGAAGAAGGGGGGTGTGATCTCAAGGAGCCATCTTTCAGGCATTGCAGTGAACAGACAAGCGATAACGCCAGCGTGTGAGCTGCGTCTTATTCCTGCGTCTTGGTACGTTGAGGGTGCCCGATACGAAGCTTTATGTCCAGTCATTTGCCAGCACTTCACTTAGCTGCCTGACCCCCCTCCTTCACAACCAGCACTGCCTGCGTGTTGAGTATGACTGTGGCCCCCTTTCTGGAGCCAGTCCTTGCTCGCAAGAGCAAATACATTGCAGTCCTGAAGATAGCACTGTGATACAGGCAATAAGTGTCCTAGAGAGTACAGCTGTGTGAGCTTCAAGCTTTGCAGAGTTTACATGGAGCTCGGGTCTCTGCCTAAATGCAGATACTAGAATTCTCTTCTTTCCTTTAATGTTTAATAAGCAATTACAAAGGGATTTGTTTGTTTGTTTGCTTTTTCAAACTGTAAAGTCTGCGTTTGTTTTTGTATAGGGACAGTTAGAGGAGCATATGGCTGTATTGATTGTGTAGAGCTGCCACTCATTTTGCCAAGTTGTTGTTAGTTTGCATGTGGCCAGGCAGCATTTGTGAAAAAGCCCTGCCCTGCCTGCTCCTGCATTGTTTCCAAATAAAGGCACGTCTGAAAGGGAAGTTAAGCCTCCAACTGCTGGACCTTAAAAAAAGGGACCTTTTACCCATGTATTGAAAAGAGGTGATTTATCCGCAATAAATTGTTCCTTCTCCATCCCCCCCTTCCCTTTCTCAAATTAAGTGAAAGAGTTGCTTTTAAATTTAAATTATGCAAAGATGTTGTTTTACACTCATGCTCTGTGGCAGACAGTTTAGGAACCTAATCTAGTCAGCCCTGAAGTCACCTCAAACTTACTAAAATGTCCAATTAATATATATATATATTTTTTTACATTTAGAGCGGTTAAAACAGAAAACAGTCATGTCCCTGAAAGGTATTTAATAAGTGAGCCTTTCCTTGCATATAAACTCTCATCTATGAGATGAGTGGAGAAGTTGAACAGCTACCTCTATAATGCAAGGTAGTAGTTTGAGTGAGTTGGTTTTTTTTTTTTTTTATTATTTCTTAAGCCAGAAGTACTCTTTGTCAGGGTTTAATACAAGTTTGAAGTGACAAAGTAGTGTTTTGCTGTGTATGGTCTAAGGACATATAGCTAACATGAGGTTGTTAAGAAGAGGTAATTTATTAGACCAGCTGGTATGGGAGGAAAAAATGAGACAAGCTTGCAGGCACACCAGCACTTCATCAGGTCTGAAATAGAAGCAGTAGATTTCAAGGTTAAACAGACGTTAGAAAAACTGCTCAGTTTAGTCAGACAGACATGCGTTGAACTGTTGAAGAAGAGCTTGCTGGTATGATATTCCTTCAGTGGAGGAGGGAGGGTGAGAAAATTGTTTTATTGGAGAAGGAAATAAGGAGTTTACAGCCTATTAAACAGGGGGAGGCTATAAAAGCAGTACCTGGTGGGCCCATGGCTGTTCTCAGTATCTGGGGGAATTAGGAAATTTTAGTTCTTTGTCTTCTCTTTGGAAGGTTTTATTTTTGTAGATTCTTTTGAGAATCAAGCTTGGAAGATCAGTCATTTGTAGACAGAGTCGGGTTTACGTAAAGGAACTTTATCAAGCAAATCTAGTTTCAGGCATTCTTTGTCAACTGGTTTCCATCCTTAGCTTACGCTGCTAGCTTAAGAAGTTACCTAGTAGTCAATTTGTAGTTGTAAAGATAATGACAGAAAAAAAACAACCAACAACAACTTTTTTATTCTTTTTTTAAAAAGCCCTAAGTATTTACTTCCAAAATCAGATCAAAACTATTATCAAAAGCCTTGAATGCTATTTTTTTTAAAAAATCTATAATTTTCCTCAAGCAGAAACAAAATTCAGAATTGAAATATTAAAAAACAGTTCAAGGCTTTGCAGAGCAACAGACGCTTCACTTGTGCTGCTTGTAGAGATGGCAATGTGCTGTTTTTAAGCTTTGAATTAGGATGTTTTATCAAAGTGATTGTTTCAAAATACATCTGATCATGCACTGTCAATGTATGTTGGACTGCACACTGTGGAGAGCAGAGGAAAACCATTTGATGCTCTGTTTCTAAAGCTTTTCACTATTTTTCTGTAGTGCTGTATCCTGAAGTGATTAATATTATAGTTAAAGCGTGTCAGATTAAACATATTAAAGTAGAAGTCAGTATCTTCTAACTTGTTTGTCTGACTTCTTAGTTCTTTTTAATGGGCTGTCTGTACAAATGCCCTCTAAATTAACCTCTGTATATTTTAACAGTTGCTTTTAAAGTTACAATATCTGGCTTTATCATGCAAAACTGACTTTCAGTAGCAGTTACAATTCTCAAAACGATGAATGCTGTTTGAGTGGTGTCAGGAGTCCCGGGAACAAGCTTGTTGTTTTTTGAGTCCCACTGCTGTGTGTTAAAGAGGGTAGAGCTATTTACTCAGCTGTGTCCTGTTAGTACCACAGGGGCTGGATAGGTAACCTTTGCATTTAACCCAAGCTCTGGGTAGGTGGAAGAGGTCAGAAAAAGCTTAATCTAATTTCAATAAATTACTTGCCAGGAAAGGGGTGTAGCTGTGCTAGCATTTGTCTTTCTCTGTCAGAAGACAGCTTCCTCCAATCTGCTGAAACAACAATTTGAAAAAAGTTGTCATGGATTGGGAGCAGTTTAGCAGCAAGTAGGCTATATTGAGGGAGCAACTGCAGCATCTTCTGTGATCCTTGATGTTGTAGGATGTGGTATATCTGTGTCTCAGCTTCCTTGAAGGCAGTTTTACAGAAACTGTCAAAGATTAAGGTAAGTTAAAATATCCCTTTCACATGTTGCTTCAGTCACATAAGTCTTCGGTCACGTGGCTAGCTTTGGAACCAAGGTTTTTGTGTTTTGCCCTCAGATTTTTCAATAAATTACCTATAATTAGTTGTGAATGCCCTCCACCACTACCACTTTAGTAGTAGTACCTCTGCTTTAGTAACCTGTCTTATGGGTCTCAGGAGATTTCTTGAAAACCTAAGCTGGACACCACATCACCCTAAGGCTGGTCTTGAGGTATTGAGTATGGCCTCTGTGTAGCAAGTTCATAGGGAAGCTAATATTAGAAGCTAGAACTAATATACTGGTTTAATATTTGACCAAAAAGGAGTAGCAGCACTGGACATTCAAATAATTTTTGGTGTGGAACAAGTTACAGAAAAACTGTAATCTCACTTAATGGAGTGTGGTGGCTCAGTTCTAACAGGTATGCGCTTTGTTTGGGTATTGGCTCTGCATTGTATAAGTAGCTTTTATTATGGCTAAGGTAGCCAGCATGCTCTATAAAGTTGGAATAAGAGTGTTTGTAGGACTTCATAGTGATGCCTTAATACTACCAGTGCTTGGAAAACGAGAGAATAAACTGGCATAATGATAGGATTAAAAATGAGGAGGGGAAAAAAGTTATTTGTAGCAGTTCCAGTAGATGGAGATAGGTATAACTATGTATTATTCAGACAGAATGAGACCCAAAATCTGTTCTGAGTTCTTCTTATCATCTTATTTTCCAAACCCTTTATCTTGGTAAAAGTAACTGAAAGGATGTTAAAGTCCTGCTGCAGTCTCTAAGCTTGAAAACTGAAGTATCCTGTATGGAGCTCACACTTATTTTCTTCACAATCTGAGATATTAAGGGAAAAGAAAAAATATTTCTATGAACAGGAGAAGTTAAACCTTTAGGTAAGGAAATAGAACTAAAATATAAGTTTTATTTTTCTGGGGGAATAAATTTGTTACAATATTTAACAATGCATATTACTGTATGTTCCTGTTAAGATATTTACCACAAAGTAGTAAATGTGGAACACCTTTAAGTGAAGTGCTTCACCCATTAGAAAAAAAGCACCACAACTAACAGTTTATCACTAACAAAGAGAAACAACTGCTTGACTTTTTAAGAAAAACAAGGAAGTGGTCTACAATGATGTAGATTTCTGGCATTCCTGGTGCTGATTCACCTTGGCATCCCTTAGTCTTCCTTCTCTTCCTTGCCTTGGTAAAGATAGGATAGGTGAATAAGACTTTCAAGAGCTGTGTGTTTATTCTAATAGAAAATTTTCTTATAGTAAATATATGGAAAAAAAATCTTTAAAAAAAACCCTAGCCAACCAAACTTTTTTTTCCTGTGAACACTTTGTAAAATCCAGTTTCTATGCAGATGTTTTTTACACACCTTCAGACCCTTGAAATATCAGAAACTGGATGCTCTCACACTGTTCCTCATAATGACTTGCAAGAAATACGGATAATTCTTGGCAAACAGAAAAGCTCCTAAAAAAGCAACTAGTTGAGAACTTACATATGCCAAACTGTTTAATAGAATAGTTTCACACATGCATGTGCATACCCTTGAGGGAAGAAAGTGAGAATTTGACTATAAAAATGACATCGTTTCCAAGTGAAGTCCCTATATAGTGTCATCTCTAGGAGCAATCCTCTAGTTTTGTTCAGCCGTCATTAAAGAGAATATTCTAGTGCTCCTGATCTCCTTGCATAGGATTCTGTTATTTTACTGCATATTGTGAACTAATGCAACTCCTGGACTTACTCCAGTCTGTGCTGTCTTGACATCTAGACTTTGGGTATAAGCTGCTGATTATGGTTTCAAACTTCCCAGAAAATGAAAATAAAGAGCTGAAGAAAATGCTGCAGCTTTTCACAGTGATCTCATGCACAGCCACATGCTGTCAGGATGTTTAAGTTTCTTGTACTGAGTTTTAGTGCAGGCATACTTTCCATGGGAGTTTAAAATACTGCTGTAGTTTGACTTGGAGCCATTGGCAAGCAGTATGCTTACAAGATAGTCTAAATGTCTTGAATTGTAGTCTTGGCTGAGCTCTTTTCTGTTTACTTGACTATTTAAGAACTTGATTTTTGAAGTCGAAGCAAGATATGTGTATGCTGAAGTGCAATACAAATTGTTAAATCATTTCTTTAGAGAAGCTGCTGAATTACCTAGCTCTTCTACTGCTTTATTGTATTCCATTTTCTCACTTTTAAAAATCAGGCCAGGTGTAGAGATGCAGTGAGGAAAACAGGCATCTTTCTTGGACTTCAAAATCCTTTGTGTGGAGTGTTGATATATAACTTAATAGTAAATGTGCCAGTAGTGCTGGTGTGGTGAAATAAAGTTCCCAAATGGCTCGCGGAGGCTTCCTACTGTAGGAAGAACTATTTTCATGCCATAGGAATACTTTTCAGCAGACTCTGTGAGCAGGGCGCTGTGCTGACAATAAACTAGGGGCATTTCAGTGATTTTCTTGCGTACCTGTACGTGGTCTGCTAAGGTGCTGGAGCTCATGTACAACTGCCGTTTATGGCTTGGATCATGAACTGTGGGTCCAGCCTTAGCTGTGGCCTGTGAGGATGGTGGGGCGTTTTAACAGTGAAGCTTCTCAGGGTCCATGCACCCCAAAATTACCCAAGGCTGTGACATCTCATTACTCCTGAGAACTGCAAGGTCCTTGATTTGGAGAAAGCGTGGGTGGTGAAGAGAAGTCTTGGCGGCAAAACTTGCCTCGTTTCCCTGCTGGGTTTTGCAGCCTGTCCTGAGCTCTGTCTTCATGCAGCAGCTGAACATGTTGCTGCCTCGTCTGATGTAGCTGAACATTTAGCTCAGTGCTAGACTGCGTTCACACGTGACAGGGCCCTGGCCCTAGTGACTGAGGATTTTGGAGCGCCACCTGGCACAGGGCTGTGTCCCACTGCGTCCTGCTGGCTAAGCAGCATTGTACTGTGCTTGTCTGTGATTTTGATGGTAATGCACTATTCCTCAGCAATGGTTTTGCCTCACTGTTAGACAAGTATATGTATATATAGGCAAGTATATATAGACAAAATATACTATAGGTATATTTTGAAAACCTGGGTTGTAAGGCCTGCCTTGCAAGGACCTAGTCCAGCACCTTTCTGTAGCTGGTTGTTAGTGTATTGCTAGAACAACCAATGACTATCAAGACATCTAGGGAGTCTTTCGTTCTTTCCAACTCTTACTTATTCAAACTGCCTGTCTTTTCTCTCTTTAAGGATGTCTCTTTTTTCCTTTACACATGCACAGTGCCTTCCTTCAAACAGCACAACGTTCCTTTGGTGCTATTCATGGGACAAGTAAGTTGACTGATGAAGGGAATTTACCTGCAAAGGAGAAGTGTCCAAGACTATCAGCATCCTTATGCTGTCACCCTCTGGTTGTTGGCCTGCTCCATAGAGTGCTGCTGAAGTTAGACTTCTGTGCTCTGGGTTGATTCAGCCCTCATGAATGCACAGTCTGCACGTTAGCTTCCCATGTGCAGATCTCACCTACTAAAGGGAAGGATAAGTATCAAGTCTGCTAGATTGGACAGCCCTTTACTGAAACTTCCTCGAGAAGGAAGCCAAAACCCTTCTTAAGAAGATGGCCTGGTTTGGGGAGGGGATGGAGTGGCTGAAGAGAGCCATTAGAGTGAGACTGGATTGCTGATGGGAGAGTCTGCAGTGGGAGCTGGAGGAGAGTCAGGGGAGAAGTAGAACTACATTTGGAAACACTGAAGAAAAGTGCGGTGGGATTACTCATAGGATGGAGTGCAGGAGGAAGGTGGAGGTATGCAGAGAGCAGCAGGAACAAAATCAGAGGAGAATCATAGAATCGTTAGGGAAGGATTGGTAAGGATGAGAACTAGAAGACTAAAATGAGTAGGGCTGGGAATGGCAGTTCCAGTTTCAGGAAGATTCATGAACTTTGGGGTAAGTACAGCTGAGCTCCCCTCATGTGGCAGTAAAAGCTGTGGTGTGGCAGAGCACTGCTTCCCAGTCATCACACAGGCATTGAGGTTGCACCAGCCTTGGTGGCTGTCCTCTGTACGGTCCTGAGGTGGCTCAGGGAGGTTGGACTATAACAGACCTCTTGGCTCCCCAAGCACCTGCCCTTGTTCTTTCATTTGTAGGCTGTTTTATCTGCTCATTGCATTTCATTTGAACAAAGTCACAATGCTTTGCTTTTGAGCTTGAACTGACCATCTGTATGCCCAGGGAAGAACACCTCCCTGTTACCTCACTGAAACCCCATCTGTCTTCTCAGTGAATCTGTGCCTGCAGCATGTAGTTGTTGATTATGTGGTAGACGTGTTTCCTCTTGGGGACTGGGGTGGCAGTTGCGTCTTGTAAGGTCACTAGAGGAAGTGACCTGTTTGGGGGAGTTTGTGCAGAAAAAATTCTTCAGCCTTGATTTAAAGTAGAGGTCTTATGTGAGCCTTACTCTGTTCTTTCAGTATCATCTTTGATATGCATAGATTTTGTTGAAATTACTTTTCTACCCTATTCTTGAAGAATTCAATGAGAACTTCACTCTCTAGCTCTGCATCAGTCAAGTATAACCGAGTCCAGTAACTGTGCTTTGCCCTGAGCAATGAAAAAGCCATGCTTCTTCATGAGGATGACTTCTGTAGCACTGAGGTGTCCTTTTGCATTTAATATATTCAGAATACAGATTAAAAATGTTAATTCTTTTTTCATTTTTTTTTCCATCTTTAGTACAGCGGAGGAGATACTGCTGGATTTCTAAACTGTCTCAAAAATTATTTCCTGAAGCCTGTCTTTTGAGATTTTTAATGTCTGTGAGCAAAGATGGAAAATAGGGAGTCTTAGGTGTGATAGTAGTTTTTCTGGATGTGCCCAAGTTTATTGAGATTCTGATTTTTAGCCAGGAGGAGAGACAGCGTTCCCCCTGGTACTTTGAGTTTGTCAGTGTGTATTCTGAGAGACTAGAAATGAATGGGTGAACCCATTTCCTCTAGCAAGTAGTGCAAGCACAATAGGTTTCCTCTTGTCGCAGCCTGGATGTTTGTGAAGTGTGACTGACTTCCATAGTTCAGGGCTATCCTGACTTTTTCAAAAAAACCTCTGTTAACAGGTATAATGCACACACCCCAGTCCATCTCATTCCTAGGGCGTTATTCAGTTTCCTACAGCATTCATTGTTGATATTACATAGTCATAAGAGCATACTGTGCTGCTGATCTAAGCAAATTGGACACAAAGCGAGTTAGCTTATTTTAGGACTCCTTGCTTGTAGTCGTGTCTGACTGGCCCTGTTTCGAATGTGTGTGCCCCATTTCTTTGTATTAGTGAAGAATATATTGGTGAGAATAGACTTTTAGCAGAAAATCAGCAATTCTGAGCCAAGATCTGTGTGTACATCTGGGCACAGCGTCAGCCCAAAATGACGACGGCTAAGCTTACAAACTGTCAGCATGATTCCCAGCTGCATTTTTAACGTGCACTATTTAAAGACTGAGTGGCCATATACACTATTGCTTTTAACTACAGTAGCGTGAACCTTGGGTTCATTGCAGGAACAGGACATAACTGTGGTAGCTTGGTTTCTTTCAGTGGGGTGATAATCATGGTTTAGTTTTACTCCCTGTGTGTTAGAGATTTTTCTAGCTGTGAGAATAATTTGGTAAATGTATTGTTACATCTGGTAGTACTAAGCAGGTATTTAAGCCTAACAGGGTGGTGGTGTTTTTCTAGTACTAAGTAGCTGCGATACCAAGTTTACAAAATGCAAAACCGAAAAGTTTCCAGGGCAATGGGCAGAATCCTCGGTTTGCTCTCGAGTGCTCTGCTGTAGCCCTGTGCTCTCTGTGCCTGTCCCTGCTGACCGGGGATGGGCTCTGCCAGCCCTCTGGCACTTCACTTGCTGGGGCTGCTTCATTCAAGGCAGCAAAGTGCTTAGAAGATTGGATGCCAATTTTAGAAATATCAGGGTACAAATAACATCTGAACTGCTCTGGTATTTTACTGTTCAGTGCCAGACATGGTGGGTATGAAGGACAGATATGCCTATACTGACCTGTAGGGAAAAAGCTGCTCTGAACAGCCCCTTGGAGTGGGCTCACAGCAGTGCTGCGGGAGGAGGTGACCTGTCCTGCTCTTTGTCTGCCAGCTCTGATCACAGAGCATTCTCATGGCTTTCCTTGCAGACTCTGTGCTTGGAAGGGGGATAGGATGGTGTCCAAATCTAGCATCTTGAAATTACCTTGGGAGAGGTATACAGGAAAAACTAGTCTGAATCACAAGAGAGGCAGTGAGCAGCAGAAGCAGGGTTTTTATTTTGCCAGATAGCTATTTTGGGGAGAGTAAATCATTACTTTTGAAGCCATCTGTCTGAATTGCAGTGAATCTCACTATAACTGATCAAAAGCGTTAAATAATTGAATAGTAGTGCTCAAATGAGTATCTGTACCTTGCTTTCATCTAGTTCACTTGGTTATAGTGTTTGACAAGTACCTGTCTGGAGCGGTGAAGGTGGCTGTTTAAACCCACACTGCTGGCCTACTTTCAAGCAATTCATGCAGTGAGAAACCTGATTATTTCCTCAGTCTAGTGGTCCTAAAACGTGCTGCAGTGACGACTGTACCCGCACTTGCTGCAGTGTCGCACTGCCTGCAATAAAACTGAAGGACATCTCCGTCTGTTGCGAGCTGTTGGCTGAGCTTAACCTTTCACGTAGGAGCAGGGAGAGCTCCTGACCAGCGCTGATCTGTTGAGGCTCCCATGGTTCTGCAAGGGCAGGGATGGCAGAGCGGTGCCACGGCAGTTAGGGAGGGCTGGCCGAGTCTCCTCTGCCTGCCGAAGGGGTAGTAGCTCCAGCCACTGCTGGCTTGCAAGGTAAACACTGGGTGACCTATAAGCCAGCCAGCCAGCTCGCGTGTGGCCTTATTAGGCAAGCTGCAGCGGCCGTGTCTGGGGACAGAACATGCTGGATGGCGAGAGCGTGCAGCCCGGAACGGATCCGGCCCAGATCCCGGGAGACACGACCCAGTACTGCGGCACTGACAGCGTGCTGCCAGGGAGCTGCTGCTATCTGAACACAGCTGTCAGAGACTGGACTCTGCTTGGCAAATATCAAGCATTATGCTAGAGATGGCTTAAAAAAAGAATAAATCCTTCCATGTGAATGTTAATAACTGTAGTTCTCTTTTCTGATGTGTTTTTCATGTGCTTGGTTATAACCTTAAGACACCAGTTCACAGTCATTCCATATACTGGAATGCTTTGCAGTGGGCTTTGCTGAGTGTGTTTTCATTGCTTGAGCTGCCTGCTTCCGAGACACATCTGAACTAAGAGGAATGATTTTTTCGTGTGTGTGTGAGACTTCAGGACTTGTTTCTCCTCTCTTCTTGCGCAGTCATATGCCCTTTATTGGAAGACTGACTGTTACTGGCTAAATGAATGATCCTGCTCCCAGGAAAAGGGGAATATTGGCACGCACTGCCTGTATGCAAACCAGGACTTGACTAGATTGCTTTGTACTTACCTCATAAAAACTGTTTTTCACATTGAAGAAGGCTTATAAAAAAAAAATCTGCGTTTTTCCCTCAGTAAAATCCGTATAGATTTAGACAAGTACAGTACAGGCAGGTGCTGTGCAAGCTTTCCCGTGCAGCTCTGGGAAAGCTCTTCAGATCTGACTTGTGATTATATTGCTATTAGTGATTGGTACCCTCCTGAGCACCCAGCACATTTGTGATTTTTGCAGGGGATCGGAGAGTTTGAGGGCAATAAAGAGTAAAGGCCATGGCTGCTATGAATTTAAACCTGCTCTCTAGAGAACAGGCTCCAGAACTGCAGCATCACTGTGCTAACCAGACTTTCTTTTCTCATAAATTTTGCTTAGCCATGCTGGATGCAAATTAAGCCTGGTACATGTGCTTATTCATAGGGATGTTATTTTCAGTGACAGTACTTGTAGTTGAGCTGTCCTCCCGTGACCATTCAGCTCTTGAATAAAGCACATGCTTTTTGTTTCTTTTACTAAATATTTAATTTTCTGAGAAAGCATTGCAACATGCTATAAACAGGATGGGAGCTGGGGTCATGGATTTGTTGTCTGCCTGAAGCTTGAAAATGACAGTTATATTTCAAGGTAAGTATGCAGGCATATGATGTGGCCTGTGAAATATCACATCGCAATGGTAAACAAAATTGGTGTTTTCCTTAGATGACTATCGAGAAGAGCTAAGTAACTGTTATAAATTCTTCCTTGTGGTATGCATGCCTCTCTGCTCCCTTATTGGGCTTTTACATGCGTGCGGAGAGGTGTTCAAGAGCAGCCTGGAGAAAGCTCAGTAGGCTTTTTGTGTCGCTTAACTGCATGAGGCCGCTTGCCACTCCAGGCGAGGAGGCAGCCTTGTGCTGCTTGTTTGGTATGCCAGTGGAAAGTTTTCCGGAGACTGAAGAGACTACAAGTGTCAGAAGATGGGTAAACCTGTCCTAGAAACCCTGGCAACTTGTTTGGAGGACAGGAGTTTTGCAGACAGTCTCTCCCAACAGTGGCTTATGCCCTCAGTTGTTGCAGCTGCAAAACGCTCATTCACTGTGCGAGTAAAGAAGCAACTGCTGCTTGTGTCATGACTTCAACAAAGGATGTCCACAGAGCCATGGCTAACCCTGTGCCTTCACATGCTGAACTGCAACTGCTTTGCAGAGAGACGTGGTGTGAAATGCTCTCAGATGTTGTTTTGCTGGGTAAAAACCCATCTTTCCATGGGCTTTTTAACCATTTAAATTGTACGTGCTGCTGGGACAGAAGTTCCTGCTTTATCTCTTGTTTCCAGCCGTTTTCCGCAGTCCATGCCTAACCCTGGCCATGAGCACACCTAAATACTCTATTATTGTTTCAGGCCCACAGACAAATAGGTCTAACTCAATTCTGATAATATGCCTCACTGATATATCTGATTACCATGTGTTGAGAGGGTTGTGTGGCCTTTGAACTTCCTTTAAGGAGCTAGTCTAGACTGATCCTTCTCCTAAAGAGGAAAACCTTGAAGATCTTCAGTTATGTTACAGTCTTGCCATATGATTTTGTGAACAGTGGTACAAGATGTAGGCATGTCGGGGGACATTACCTTCATGTTCCGCATTCTGAGAATGTGTTGCAAGATTGAAAGGTACCAAAATTTTCTTTCAGGCGATTTTGAGTGTTGAAACTAATGACTTGAGTGAGATTTCTTCAAATCTGAAATAGTAATCCAGAAACCAAAAGGTTTTTTAGTGTATGCATGGAAAAATACCTGTTCTCCTCCCTTTTCCCAGAGCACATCAGTACCTATTCAATACAAAAAGACCATCCATATTCTTTTAACACATCTATCATTTTGTCCTAAAAAACTGTGACCCCTTTATGATGTTTACTAATCAGCTTTTTTTGTCTCTTTGCACATAACCTGTTTTAAAGTACATCACACAGGCAACACAGTGCTGAAGTTTATCTGAAGACTTGTCCAAAACATAATCACTAGCCAAACAGTGGAAATCTTGTCAGGATCCTTATGCACAGTAGAATTGGAGTGGGGGGGGGGGGGGCGGGGCGGGCAAGAAAAGCAAAGTGGAAAGGATTAAACTTGCTTCCCACTGGAGGGATGATACCATGTCAGGAAACTTTATTCTGGTCTCTGCAAATGGCATCCAGTTAGGAAATGAGGTTTGAATGGAAAAGAGAAAATTGACTGATGTTGCCAACCCAGAATACATATTGTGTTTGCAAGCTAGGATGCTTGAACCTGGCTTGATATGATAACTTTTCTGTTAAGGGATTGTGCTACTGAGGTAATCTTCCATTAGATTTTTGATCTGTCCTTTCGCTTTGGCTAAATGATTTCTTGAACACCTTGGCAGAATTTCCTGGAGAGTAGGGGAAAGAGGAAATAAGAAAAGGGAGGTTCTTGTAGTGCCTTACCACTTACATTTGGAAACGCATGCCTACGCACCAAAACCTGATGGAGTGGCTTGGGGTGGGCAAATGGCCTAGAGCCTGGGAAGGGAGGTCAGGTTTAGCTCTCTCTTCTGATCTTCATTCCTGAGATAATCCACAGCATCTCAGATCTTGGCACAGTGCACTTTGACTTGCTATTCCAAGGAGCTTGTCCAGGAGCAGTTCAATGGAATAAAATTCATGAGCTCCTTTAGACCTCTACCCATGAAGTGCAGATGAAAATATTTCATCTTGTTTGTACAGTTCATCTCAGTTTTCCTCACTGCTCAGACTGCTGTTTACCTAACTAGCATAGTTGCTGAAAGTTCCTTTGCAGTCACTGTGGGTTTTCTTTCCTCTACGTTCTTGATTTTTTATTTTATTTTTATTTTATTTATTTTTAGGCTTTCTTCAAACAGCTGTCATGAGCTGCTTTGATCTTTTTGTTTTTATGATAACTGCAAGTCACAACAAAGTATCTAGTTCTCCTTATCACAGAGGAACACTTCTAAATATAAATTTGTAAGTGATCAAAATTCAGAAAGAAAAAGACTTGGTCTCAGTGAGACCTGATTCATAACTCTTCAGTGCTTTGGGGTTGGCAGCCCTGTAAGTTCGGAACAGCTTTGCAAGCCATTTAAACTCCAGCTTTGATTACAGTGATTAGTTTTGCCAGACAAAAGGAAGATATTTTCCTTCTCTTCCTGTGGGAAGCTTCAGAACAACATTTAGCGCCAGCTGGTCTTTCACAAGTAGTCTCAGATTTGAAATGTATGCATGCTTAACCTCTAGCTCTTTGCCCAGATGACTGCAAACTTAACTTCCAACTGGGCTGCCCCCTTTCTGACATCTGAACTGTTGTTCTCTTTTTGGTTACTTATGTTGGAGGCTGCTAACACTGAAGAATTAATGATGGCAAAGGAGGACAAGAACATGACTACCAATTTGTAACACAGCCTTGATAATGTAGTTTGGCTGAGCGTACTTCTAGGTCCTGAAGACTGGATCACTTTGAAGGACAAAATACTCTTCCTCTTTCCCTCATTAAGTATTTGGAGATGGATTTCTTTTCTTCTGGGAATGACTTGCTCTTAAGCCTGCTGTTTCCAAACAAACAAGCAGCAAAAAGCTAATTCTAAGAATTCCTTTTTTTATACCATTGCTTGACCCTGCTGACTTCCTGTTTTTATCAAGGTATCTTCTCTACTGCCAAAGCTGGTTAAGGGACAGCACAGAGACCTGACTTGCAATAGAATATCCCTTTTGATGGAAAGGAAGGAGGGAAGTTGTCAGGTACATACAGTTATATCTTCCCAATGATGTGTGAAGTGCATAGCGTTGGTGTAATAGCCAAGGCTCCAGCATCTCTTGGCTTTAAGAGTTTTAATATTGGAAGCAGTGTTGGCACATACCCCTTGCCTTGGAGTGACGCTGAACGAACTCTGAGGTCATAGATTCTGCACAGTAGCATGGTTTCAGTATTAATGGCAGTGACATTAATGTGAATTCATAGATACCATGCTTAGAGCCATGACTGGTGATCACCTTCCAACCTAACATGGAGAGCTTGAAGCCAGACTCTAGACTATGGCTGGGTAGTTTTGTGAAGACCTTGATACAGATGTTCCTTTTATTGGGTATTTTACTTTCATCTATAATAATTCTCTTTGCTCCCATGAGATGACCCCTGTATTCTTGATCTGACAGCTGTAAATAGTAGGGAAAGGAGTCCTACTTGTACCAGAGCTTCTCACAAATATTCCTTCCAAGGTGCAGTAGTCAGAGGTGTTGGAGAAACTGGCCTCTTTCTGTGTCCTGTGAGTAGAATTTGAACAGCACAAGCAATAACTTGTTTAAAATATGCACATTAGTGAAAGGCACTCGAGGTGGGGTTTTTTTTTTTGTCTGTCTGCAGCTCTGCGTGCTTTACCTTCTGCAACTTGTTCACCAGAAGGATGCTGAGGACAAAATGTTGGAGATGACAGTAGAAGAATGTGGGAGCCTGTCCCCTCCCTCTACAAATATGAACACACCTCTCCTCTGTCATACGGGACATTGCCAGACATGAGGATGACAATCAAACGAAGGTCACCGCCTTTGTTAGCCAGAACGGTTGATCCCTTTGCTGATCGTAAGATCTTGTGCCTTTTTCTTTGTTCTAGCACCTCCTGGAAAGCACACCCAGCAAAAATAAAAGGGAATATTTACTACCAGTTTAGTCATCTGACTGGATCACTAGGGAAGCAGGACCTAGCGGAGGTGCTGGAGAGAGAAACGGGTAGGACTGTCTCGGCAGCTGTGGGCTATTGCATCAGCTCAGCTGTCAAGTCTAACTTCTCCTTCAACCTTGCTAAAGACTGCAGCCATGAGATTTATCAAATGAGTGTTGTTTATCTGCACTTTATGAGAAACAGCTCCCTTACCGTCTACCAGATGAGTGAGTTACAGGTGCTTAAAAATGCTCTAGGTAATAATACCTCGATTCACAAGATCCGATAAGCAGCCTTCACATAAGCAGAGTTCGGAAAGAAGGGATCTTTTCAGAACTGGGCGTCTCTCTTATTGATATACCCACACAGATACTGGTCAGAACGTCCCCATTAGCTGTTACTAGCCGCTTCTTTGTTATTTCTGCACTATCTCATTTTTGTATTTTAAGCACACCTGCACTTATGTCTAGGCCATAAAGCAGACTTTCAGGCTAATGGCAAGTTTGGACCAGTGTCAACAGATTCCATTTTTTGTTACTGCTTTTGTTTGTACTGGGCTTGAACACACGTAGACCGTCACAGCTGGTCAAGAGAGCACAGCAGTGTTCGGTTTGAGTTTTATGGGTAGTGCTGTGAAGTGGTTAGAATTAAATGCAAAAGCCAGTAAGGTTACAGGCAAGGAAGAATGTTGTACGTACTAGCAAATATTTCTGAACTGAGGATATTACTTGGTGAGTCAGAGACTTCAAAGCCATGTTCCATGTGTTGGTGACTCTCGTTCCAGGGAGCTCTGGACTGTTGAAAGATCAGCTGATAAAGGGTGTTTTGGCTAAGGTGACTCCAACGTTATTCATGTTTTAAAATAAATAAATGAATACAAATTGCAGAGGTGTTAGACGAGATAGAGTGTATGTTCTTCTATCCATTGCAAGAACTTGTTAGCATGAAAAGCAGTGTTTTGGTGACCTAGACAGGTTAAATACAACTTCCTGGTGAGCCAACAGAAATTAATAGGTTTTTGATAGGTTATATTTTTTTGCTTGTGATTAAGCAGTCTCTTTCACAGCACTGTTGCTTGTATTTTGCCTGTACATAGAGGTTCCCAGCATGGATCAGGGTCCTGTCATATCAGTTACCATAAAAACAGGTAAGAAAAGCCAAGAACTTCAGTCCTGTGTTTCTAGGCTACCTTTTCATGGTCCTGACAACCCTAGCCTTGTGGTGAGTTTTCTACAGATACTAGTTGAAATATTTTTGAAGGGAAGAAGTGTGTTGGAGGGAAGCTAGTAGGCAGTTACTGCCTTTGGGTGGATGGGGTTAAGTGCATGGACCTGTTTCAATCACATACTTAATGCTTGTGTGTGAGTTAAATGATCAGGTAGGTCAGTGTGGAAGAATGAGCCAGGGTTATTGCACCGTTTTGAACAAATACTTCCAGACTTTTAAAAAGTACTATAAAGGCTTCCAACTCTTCAATCTAAAATCTGTTTAATAAAAAACATGGTAGCTAGACAGTACTTTTTCACAATTTTACACCTTCTGTCTCATATTAAAATATTTGGAGCTGTGGTGTCTGTTTTTAAATCCCCACCCCCACTAGTAAATTTGTTCATATGTTATCCATAAATCTTGTCTGTTTTAAGCATTCCAACTAATAGCTAGGCAAAACGTTTAGCATAATGATATGATTAACTGAGTCCATTTTTTTTTGGCAGCCTGGATGCTGTTTTTCTTAAGCAAGCATTGCAGTTTGTCCTGATTAGAGGGATGAAGGAATTATTCCTCCTCTTGGAGGTTTCTCTCTCTCTCTCTCTTTATTTTTTATTTTTTTTTAAACTATGAGGATTTAGGGGTTCTGCATTCATTTTGCAGGAATATAATGTGTGATTTGGCTGGATCTTTGAAGTGGTAATATTATAAATCTCCCAATCACTATTGCCCAATCTGTTTTAGCATTCATGTGCCTAATTTCTGTTTGTAATCTGATTACTGGCTTGAGCTGCTCCAGCTTGCAGCCTATTGCTGTGCATTTACTGTACTCCCTGGGACGCGATAGCCTGACAGCTCCAGTCCTGTGCTATGAAAAATCTCTACACGATATTGCTAAGACAGGCCTAGGGCTGTGGCTGGTTGAGAATTAGCTGCTATTGTAGTTTCTCTTTGCCGAATCCTTTGTTTGTGCAACCATGTTCAGAAATCCTTGGATCTCCAGCTATTTGGGAAATGTTAAATACTCTGAGGAGCAAGGTAAGAGTTCCAAGTCGATAGAAGAAAATGCAGTTCGTTTGTGTGTGTTTACTCTCTCTCGTATATATGCATGCGTGTGTAAATATTATTTGACTGGCTCTTCTGCAGCTACATTAGCTACTTTAGCAATCAGTATGCAGTTAGTCACCTCGGCTATTTCATTATTTCCTAAAGGACACTTTTGAAAGATCCGATTAGATGGATCTTTTAATTAGCTTAGCTTGCCACCGACTTAGGGCCTTTAAATATACTAAGTAACACTGGAAGGCTGCATCTACTTTTTTCTTTTTTAAATGCAACATTTTTCGTTTCCTATATGTTAAACTATGGATAGTGGTTTTATCTGTTAGTTTGTGCCTAAGAGGGAGGGGGAGTAGACTGAACAAATGGTTAAACTTGTGAGCAAGTTTGATTTACACTTCATTAAATATACTCTTAATATTAAGTACAAATATTTACAATTGTTTTAATATGGCTATGAGCATGTTCAGAATTTTCAGTGAAAGAAGGAACAAAATACTGTTGCAAAGATTTTCCTTTTGTGTATCAGATCCTGTGAGGGTGTTTTTTTTCTTTAAATTAACCATTGAATTAAGACTATATTAAACTGATGTTTCTCTTGTGAGCATATTTATTTTCTTTGAAGCAGAGTCGTTTTACTTTTTCTTCTGTGTTTGTATTTAATTTTAAGACTTCCATATTGTAGTAAGTTTGTTTTATTGGGCTTTAATCCTTCCACATGGGGTTTAATTTGAACAGGAGGAAACACATGCAATATCAAAACTGTGAACCAGAATATAATTGTCTGGCTGGGTTTTTTATGTTTGGGAGGGAGGAGAAAGAAGAGCTTGCCCTGTGAAATACAGCAAGGTTTTAAGATGTTTTTGAGGCATTATAGATGGTGGTATGTATGAATGTTGCTGAATGTACTTAATGGGTAGCAAGAATCAGACCGGCTTATGTGCCCCCTCTTAGCCTCCCTTCTCCCAGGGAAGCAATGAAAGCTACTTTCTTCCCTTCTCATATCCCCTCTCCAGTTTTGGCTAGGATAGGGAGAATTTCTCTGTGGTCTACTTGTGGTTTCATGGTGGACAGCTGTTTTTAATGCCAAAAACTATAGGATGGGTTGTATCCTGTTAGAACGGCTATAAATTTAAGATATGGCCTGGTTCTGATTAACTAAGCTGATACTGAGCTGGGCTTTTTAAGTTATTGCATACTCCTCTCATAGTAATGTAAATCTGGCCTTTTTAGAGGATACTTATGGCATGGAGCATTCGTTTTAGTGTTGTAGTGTAAAATATAATGATTTATATACCATTCATACTGTTTTTCTTATAGTACTGTTTTAATCTAACAAGATGTTTCTGTGTAATCTCTGTGCTTTATTCTCCTTTTACTTGGAAGGAGAAAATGAATGTTAACAAAAACAGGAAAAAGTTGCCTTTTAAAGTGGAAGAGTGCTGTTAGCAAAGCTACTTGAAATCTGCAGTGACTTGTTGCAGATGCCTCAAAAATGCCTTATTGCACGTTTTAAGCCTCTTTATCAAGCTTTTCTTCGTCTTTTGTTTTTGTTTGGTTTGGTTTTTTAAAATTTGTTTACCTGGAGGGCTGGCAGACAGAAGTGGAAGAGTGCAGGAGGGTGAACAGTTTTGAGAAGCACAGACAAAAGATACATTCTCTAAATTGAGACTCATGTTGTCAGCTATAATAAGTTTCATTAAACCCTTTCTGCAAAAATAAAATTTTAAAATATTTTGTGTAAACAAAAAATATTTTTTTTTGCCAGTTAGCTGCTCTTTGAAATAGTTAAATCTCAGTTCTGAGGTTGAGTAAAAGGGAAGTTGCTGCTTTTGAATCATTCTGAGGTCCAGGTTGTGTAATATTCAGGTCTGTCTTCGAAAAATAAAACAAACACTGCGTCAGTGACCCATTGTTTATTAATTTAGGGTCTTGGGGTAGTTGACTTAATACAGATGAAGACGGAAGACAATTTTGCCATTGGGAGTAAATTATTAGTAGCTTGATGTGTTTTTCAACAGCTGTCACACTCCAGGTGCTTCTTTGCTTCCTGGCTAGCAGTTCTCTAAGGTCTCTTAAGAGCATCCCCGTTGCTGAGTGGAGGGAGCTGGTACTTGGAGCACTGATCCTCCTTGCCATTGGTCATTGTTTAGACCCTCTGATGGTGCTTTTGCCTGCAGAAATGAGAAAGTTAAACCTAGGAGGGGAGAGAGGGGAGATTGCCCATTATTTGTTATGGTTCACAAAGGTTTGGGAACTAGTGGCTTTGTAGTACATACTTTTTGAATATAAGACTGCATCTGCGCTCGGTGTGAACACGTGTTCCTCTCTGAAAGTGAGCATGTTCTAAGGCTGCTCAGAAAAAAATGAGAGCTTCCAAACAGTAGACAACCTTCAGAAGTGCTTCTGTCATGGATGGTAAATACTGTTGTTGCAGCAGATCCTCAGCTGGGCATCTCCGACTTGTGCAGTGAATATGCAGTTTTTATAATACTGCTAGGTTGCAGCCAAAAAGGCTCTTGCTGCTTGCTGCATTTCTCATTTGCAGAGTGCTTCATAAACACGTCCACCATATGTTTTATAAGTTGGAAAACTGAGTCAAGGAGTTTAAAGTCTAGCCCCAGGCTACAGTGCTACACCATGAATACTGGGATTAGAACATGGCAGTTCCATAAAATGTTGTGCTTTGGATATGTTTACTGTCTGTACTCGTTTTTGCAAGGATTTGGTTTATGACCATCTTGGACATGCCAGCTTATGCTCATTGACTATAGGGAAGGCCTTTGTCTGGTCTTTTCAAGTGGAAAAGGACTGTGATTGAAAACTATAATCTAATTTCCTAAAAATTCCCTATTATTAAAGCATCTTCACTATGATGTGTTATTTTTTTTTCATTTCGCAGATTTTGACAAAGAAAACTCAGTCAGATTTAAACCTTCGCGATTGCTCCAAAGGAAGAGAGCGTTAAGGTAAGGTCAAGTTCTTGCCCAGTGAAGATGACTGGTTGCACGATTGTAACTTGCAGTCAGTGCTTGAATCTACGTTTATTCTTTTGTCAGGGAAAATGACTACTGGTCCTCTCGCAGGACCAAGCTTTAGCATAAAGCAGATGCTCTGAACAGGTATTGAAAATACCAACTGCCTCTTAAGTAATGTGAAAATGTATAGCTGGCATTGCTAAGGGAAGAGTCCCACTCTGCACTGAGCCTCCTGCCACAGCAATGCCCGTTTTTCCTTGCATGGCACGGAGGCAGTACAGATGTTTAGTGAACTGGCTTGGAAAACTGATGTCTGAAAAAGCAGGTGGCTGAAGTGGGTGAATTAATTATACAGCCGTGCAGAAAGCTTTGTCAGCACATGGGAGGGGGACACTGCAGAGATGAATAGAGAGGTGACGTTGCTGCTTCCTTGCAGGGCCGTGCTGCCTTGTGCAGCAATCTTCGGGCACGGCTCCACAACACTGAGTTAAGGGGATACAGTTTACAGTTAAGCAAGGTGATAGGTCACATTCCCTCTCTTCTTATCCTCACTGCTTTTTGATGTCCACCTTTGTGCTTGCTGGACTCATTCATAATGGCACGTAGAGGAGGTCAGGGAGTTGGGAACTGACTCTTGCTTGAGCAACCAGCTGTTCTGTTGGCTCAGCTGCACAGGAATCCACCAGCCTCAGGCACTCAGGCTTACATTTGCAAGCATCTTTTCAGTCCAATGCACACTTTCTGGAGCGCATCTGATTCCCTGTCATGTTGTTTCTTAGGTACTGTAGAGTGATGGAGGCAACAGGTGTTAACACAATGCATAGGTGTAACAGTGCATTGTGTTATGGAAGGCAAGTAGGGAAAGTAGAAATGAGAGCAGTAGAGAAGAATATTAATGTACAATGGACCTTTTACATATGAGTCCAGGAAGGAAATTCTCTTAGAAGTAGAGAAAGAGAAGAAAAATGAACGCCAAGCACCTAGCTGGCAGCTATACAAGTGGATTTTCACTCGTGTTTCAATCAGAAAATCTCAGTATATCCTATAGCTTTAATCCGGATGGCAAGGCGGTGTTACCAGTGGCATTTGGATCAAACTTTTGCTAGCTTTCAGGAATGTAACTAGGTTAGTGGGACAGCTATTTAGAAATTGTATGCTGCTGCTGCAGCAGCAGATGAAATTTTCAGCCTGGAATCCCTGATGTATAGAAGCAGCCCACACTTACTTTGAAAGCTATAAGAACAGTATAACTACTGAGACTGTCAAATAATCTACAAATGCCACGTTATACATGGTTTTTAAAGAAAAACTATTGAGGTTGTCAAATATTGTTGTCTGTGTTTTAATAGGAATCATATGAATTCCTGAACATTGAAGATTATAATGATTTTCTTGGGAGCCTGAGGCCAAACCACACACAAATTCTGTGTGAAACAAACTCGTTGGGACCTCATGCTGTTGATTGCATTCCGTGAACCATAATCACAGGCTATATTTCAGGCAAGCAAAGGAAGAAGTTCTGCTTTCAGTATCCAGATTTAATAGGGACTTCAAGAAGAAAGAATTCTTGCAAACTTCCGAATTGTTTGGGTTTTTTTTTTCATATAGAGAAGCTGAAGTATGCCTTAAATTATTTTAATAATGAATGTGCATAGCCTAGCTGTGAATTGTAGATACTCCTAGTCCTGCTGCTCGGAATCTGCACCTAGATTTATAGCATAACTTGAGAAATTAAGCAAGGGTGAGTAGACGCGGTTGTGATACTTGTAGAACAGGGTCGTGGATGAGTTTGAAGGTCCAATACACTTGGCAATCCAAGTCTGACTGTGTGATTTTGCTTAAGCAACTAAATTGTTGCTGCAACTGCTGCTTTAGCAGGGAAACTAATAAAGCAGGGAGCCATTTGGATAGAACCCTTTGAGGAAAAAGGAAATTTTTGTTGAGGAATTACCTAGGAGCATATTTTTTTAAAAACCCTATGAGTAGTGTCCTGACTCTTTTTTATTTCTCTTTTTTTTTTTTTTTTTTTTTTACTATTTGGATTTGCTTTAACATTGTTCCAACTCAATTTAGATTCCTAATGAATGTTCTTGTTGAATACTGTGACATGTCCTAAATATGCCTACTTTCATTTTTAGAACTAATTTTATGTATATATCTATAAATACCCAATTGTTTGGCTTGACTATATCATCTTCAGAACTGTGCTGTCTCTGAATTCTCTGTGCAAGTTAAAGCAATGTAATTGATACATCGGTTTAAAACATTTTGTGTTTCTAATGTGCAAATATTTAAAACAAGCAATGGCACCTGCAGCTTTGCAAGAGAGAGAGCAAAAACTCCTCCATTGTGGATAAAATAGTCGGTATATGAAAATAGTTAATTATTTAAAAATAAATAAACAGAAGTTGACAGTCAGTCCAGAGGGAAATGGAAAATGAGGGCATAAGGGAAACTGTGAAGGGACCTTCACAAAGCAGATAACCTGTGATGCCACATAGCCCTGCAAGGGTTAAGCTTAAGAAGTCTGGGGTTATTAAAAGTATTTTAATGAAATCTACTGGTGAGCAAAGGTTGGAAGCCACCCTCAATGCAAAGGAGGAGGGAGCTCACATACAGGAAGAACCAGATGACCTTGAGGAGTAATAGAAGAGGGATATAAAGTGATAATATTAAGTGCACAGTCGTGCATTGGAGGCTGATAAGTTTTTCTGTCACTTACAACTGATAAAAGCAAAGCCTTGACATATTAGTTTCTCATGCAGGGTGGAGCAACCAAAATGATGTAGTTGTAAAAAGGCAAATGTGTGGTACATCCCAACAGTTATCTGGCTAGTTGTATAATAATGCTTTCTCTATTAAAATTCCTATTTTTGTAAGACACTGCTAAGACCCAGGTCTGGAATCAAGACTGTCCAATTCTGAACACTGTATACAAAAAAGGCAACGTAAAACTGGAACAGGTAGAGAGTATTTTTACAGATAATCATAAAAACTGAGACCCTGTCTTGAGGAATCTGTGGAAAACTTCTGTCAAGAAACATAAGTAAGGTAACCAACAGCACTGGCACAAGAACAAATTGATGGAAACCTAGTGAAAAACATTTGGACTGGGTTTAGAGGGTCTCTGGCTTCAGAGTCCCTGGCACTCCCTGGAATTGGGAGGAAGGGGCAGGAGTGAACCTAACTAGTTTACAGTATTTAAGTGTGTTGAGGATTCACAAGCAATCCAATAGTACTATTCTTTTTAGAACGCCAGGCTAGTGCCAGTCCTACTAGGTATGATTTTATGGGAGTGCTGGTTGATGAGAAGCTCAACATGAGCCGGCAATGTGCACTGGCAGCCCAGAAAGCCAATCGTATCCTGGGCTGTATCAAAAGAAGTGTGGCCAGCAGGTCGAGGGAAGGTGATTCTGCCCCTCTACTCAGCTCTCGTGAGACCCCACCTGGAATACTGCGTTCAGCTCTGGAGTCCCCAACACAAGAAGGACATGGAGGTACTGGAGCGGGTCCAGAGGAGGGTCACAAAGATGATCCGAGGGCTGGAGCACCTCTGCTATGAAGACAGGCTGAGAGAGTTGGGGCTGTTCAGCCTGGAGAAGAGAAGGCTCTGGGGTGATCTTATAGCAGCTTTCCAGTACCTAAAGGGGGCCTACAGGAAAGCTGGAGAGGGACTTTTTACAAGGGCGTGTAGTGATAGGACAAGGGGCAATTGTTGAGGTCCCTTGCAACCCTAAACCGTTCTATGATTCTATGATTTTACTCTTGGAAATTCATGTGGGACTGAGGCCTAGTTGTGGAAGTTAGTGCACGGTTAATTTGAAGAAGGATTTTACTGTATGAGTGAATGCTTTTCTGTACAGAGTCCCATGTTTATGTAAACTTAAGGTGCTGCACTGCCACAAGCATTATGGAAGCAATTGGAGATGCTGCTAAATAAAGCCCAGTATTCAAAAGTCATGAGCTGGATCACTCAGCACTTTTGAGGGAAGTCTTAAATAATCAAATTGATTTGACAAAATAATTTTGGTTTTCTTTTATAGCCTTAGACCGGTATCGTTCACATTTTTCAAACTCAGCCTCAGCCAAAGGAGCAGAAACTGCTTTCAGATGGTAACTGTGAGTCTCTCCACCCTAGTGGTTCTCCAGAAGCTGTGTCTGCAAGAAATAACATATCTTGAAGCTAATAAGAATTGCAAGTGTTTGCAATGTGGGGTTAGGCATATAGAAACATGCAGTTAACTCTCTGAGTCTCTGCCCAGTCTCAGATGACACACACACCTGTTTGTTTGTAGCTGCTGTGTTACTATTTTATTTGGATTTTAATTCCGTTAAAGTGGTTTTTGCCCTGTAAGGATACACAGTTTTCTGTAATGGACAGCTTATTGCAACTCTTCGTCTTCTATTTGTGATTTTCTGTAGTGCTAACATTGCTTTTCTTGGCAGTACCTGGAATAATTTCTGTAAGTGCAGTTGTTGGAGATGATTTGCAGCAGGTGGCTTGGTGCCTGCATGTGACACAGCCAGTTTCTTTATTGCCATTTCAAGAGTTTTATTCTCTCCTCAATGTTTTCATACAAAGGAATGTTATTTATAAATTATAAAGAAGCAAATACTTCTTGGAGTTCATGTAAAATGTTATTAGTCATTATAGTTAAAACTTTTCAATGAGAAATAGTATTTTGGAATAGTAAGTAAGGAATTGTGGTGGTTTTTTTTTTACTATTTTTTTCCTTTTCTAAGCCAAATACCCTTGATTAAGGTATTCAATTCTTAAAAAGCCATTTAAAAACTGTCCTAAGGAAGGATTTTTCAACAGTAAGGCTGTGCAATTTGACTTATCAGAATGACAGAAAATCATATGGCACATCACTACAGGGCAAAACAAGAGCCTAGCATCACTGTGGGAATGTGTGTCTGTTACACCTTGTCTAAAAAAAGTTTACTAAAGGTTTTAATACTATGGTATAAGTTTTATTATGCCTGATTGGGAGAGTTTAGAAGTCATAACTGCAGAAGACAGCAGTTCTCTTTCTATTTTAAATAAGTGAAGAGAAAAATCTCACTTGATTTACCCACAAGGAGGAACACTTCCTCCAAAAACTCTGTAGACAGTTAGTATCTACTTTAGACCATTATGATACCTACATTTTACAGTTAAAATTTGTGTATTTGATGAACATATTTAAAGAAATATTTTTGTCTCATCTAAATGGGCTTTTTTTTGCTTTGAAAAGACAAGATGTAAAACTGAGTGATCTGCTGCTCGTAGTAGTGTATTATAAGCCGTGTAAGATCAGAGATCAGTGCAGTAACAGCAATAGGGCAGCTGTGCAGAAGGCTTCTAGGTGGAGTATACATACAGTACTGCATTTGATGAAATATGTTGTAGTATTTATGGGGAATCATTCAATACAGATTATTTCAAATGTAATTGCTAGTAGAGCATTTTGAAGGCAGTCTTTGGTCAGTAAATTAATGCAAAGATGTGTCACAGTCAGTTCCAAACAAGTTTGAAATTATGTTAGGTTTGGCTTTGTGAGTGTCTTGGGATTATTTCTTATTTTGTTCTTATGGAAAATATTTTCTTTGGTATCTCTGTTAGACTATTTTGCAGTAAATTGGTTACATCTTGGCTTTATTTGATTTGTAGCAGAAACATTCACGGTTCTGTTAACCAGATGTTGCTTTCAGTTTTCAGAAGGAGTTCTCATTTGAAGATAAAGAAGAACTTGCAAACAGCACAAAGGATATTGATGCTAATCTCTTAGCAGTACTTCCAAAAGGTAGGTAAGGGAGAAATATTATGAACACAAGTGGTACTCTAACAGCATGTGAAGTTTAGTCTATGCATATGCAAGGCACAGTTAAAATCACTTAGGCACAGATGTTTTGTAAAGGAGTTTTCTTTTCCCTGTGAAGAATGCATAGGGGATGAACCATAAGGCTCTTCTACAAGGCCCTGTTACATCCCTGCTTCATAAAGTTCAGCTTTGTTTACATAGTTTTCAGTTGGTTAAGAAGTAGTTGAAATTCAAAACTGCAGAGAGGTTTCTCTGTACAGCTATATTAATACTGAATTCAAAGGTATTAACTTGGCATTAGTCACAGCTCTTTCCAGTACCCTTTGGTGGTTGATAGAATCTCTGTGCTTGCATAACCAATTGACTACACACTGAATTTTAGTCTTGCATGGTAAAGGACCTGCACTACATACGGGTTTGAGGATCTCATTTTGGAGATCTCATTTTTTTTAAACTTCTGTCTTAGTCTGGATAACTTATGAAGAAAACATCAATTCCGTCTGTATCTTTTGACACTGTTGAGGTAGAGGTGAGAGTTAATTCTCTTGAATTATTTAGAGGAAATCAGAATCTGCCTGGAAATAGTTCTTGACCAGTAAAGGGTGACATTCAACTGAAAAACTATGTGTAACTGGCATAAAGATGTTCCCTTCACTCAGGTATCTTGTGAGTCTCAGAACTTTGATTAAAACTGTGTGTGTTCTGATGGTATTTTTACCCTTTTCAGACAAACTACAAGGCTAGATGCACTAATCCCAACATAAAGAAACCGGCTTGCTCTTTTAGTGTCATTTGTTGCAGAGTCCCTCATTATTCCATATACTTAGCCTTCCAGTCACGCTGGCCAACAAGTTAACTGTGAGAGCTTTCACTTGAGAAACCTTCTCTGAAAGTTGCTTCTCAGTGAACTAATTTCTATTCTAAGATGTCTCTATTTCCTAAGAAGTTATTCTTGTAATAAAGGCATCAGATTTAGTGTGTACCAGACTTAAGAAAAAGTCAACAGTGGGAGCCGATGGTTACATTATGAGGGGGCTACTTGAGGCCAAATGCTTTCTGAAAATCCAGGTTATTTGTCCGATCTAGGGCCCAACTTTGATCCAGATTTGCACATGTTGGAAAATCAGAGGAAGGTATTTAATTTTCAACTGATACAGACTGAACTGAGGTTCAAAGAGCCTAGCTGAAGCCTCACACATTGCTGCCTGCAGTTAAGCATTGAACATGTTAGTATGCTTCTGCTAGCATAAGCAGAAGATAAATGCTTCTCCAACCTGCTTTGTAGACCATCATCTTTCTGGGTGAGGAGAGGAGGAGGTAGGAATAAGACTGGTAGGCTTCGCTATTGTGTTAAATCATCCTCAAAATGAAGATGTATATACCTGCGTTACAATGATTATTTGCCATCTCTGAGAAGTCAAGCCTCTGGCAGGTAAACTTGAGATCCATGTCTATTCTGGCTTCACAAATATATTGCTTTCTACTAGGGACCTTTGGAAGGCTTCATTAGTTTTTACAACTTCTGTATTTTAAAAATAAAACTGTCACATGCCTGCAACTTTAACAACATGTATCACCTGTGCTGTTATCAAAGAAGGCGTTCAGCAAAAGCATATTTATATTCTGTAACAAATGTTTCTGAAAGATTTTTGAATTCTATAAGAAATCTCGCACTTAAATTTAAGGAGTTTTTTTAAACACTTAAATTTAAGGAGTTTTATAAGGTACACTCCAAATGTACTTTCATTTTTTATTCTGGGATGAGACATGGAACAATACTGCTTTTGCTAAATACTGTTGTTAAAAGGTAAAGTCTGCTCAGGAGCTCTATAGTTACTAAAATTAAGATGCCTCTTGACAGCCTACCATAGAAGATATCCTATCATAAGCATCGTGCTCAACGTCCTGAAAAAATGCTGAAGTTCAGGGCTGTTCCTGAATTGTGCCTGTTCTTCCTGTTGCCCTTAACTATACTGACCAACAATGCTTACAAAGTGTGTTGGCATGAAGTAACTTAGATAAGGAGCTTTTACTGTGAAATTAATTATTTTAAGCTTCTTAGTCCTTTCTTGTGTGCTGAATCAGATTTTTTGTGTAATTTCTAGGTAGAAGTGTTGTTATTCTTTAATGTTGTCATGGGTGTCTTTGAAATGTTTAGTTTCTGATGGTCATGTGGAAAAACATCCCATGAACAGATGGGAAATTGACACCAACATATTTAAATCTGCAAACTAAAAAAGAGAAACCCAGTCAACTAAGCTTACAATGACCAAGCAGTGCCCTTAAGAGCGAAATTTCTTCAACTGACTTTGATGTTTCGAAGTCAAATATTTTGTTCAGCGAAAAGAAATCACTAGAGTCGAAGACTTCCTGCATTTTATCTTCATTTTTTGCCTTTTTTTTGGTGCTTCTTTCTCCTGCCTCCCCAGATGAAGAATATTGCTGAAACCGTTTTCAGAAAAAAGCTCTGCAGGTGTTGGCCATCCTGGCTGAAATTACCGTCTGGCATCTCAAGTGTGGAAAAAGTGTAAGGCAGCATAGAGTAGTCCCATGCTATTTTTGTCCCCTCTTGTGTGAGGTGTTGGAGAGATGCTTCGTAAGGCCACTGCTCTTTTTAGGACTGCAAAGCGGTAGTAGAATCTGTGGAACTTCAGCAAGAGGGTGTTGAGCTACTGCTGCTGGGAGTTCTTTGGATGTTCCACATTTCTTATCAGCAGACGTCTTATAGTCAAGTTTCCTTTTTTGGGGGAAAAAAAACCCCTGTATGACTTCAGTATGTGAAGCTATGCTTTGGAGATTTACTAAAGCGGTGTACCTGTTCTCTGGTGATGGTTTTAGGGACTGTATAAATTGGTGACTAGGGAGAAAAATGATCAGGATTTGAATGGAATGTAGTTTTATTAACTGTGAGTTTGTGGAGGCCTTTGACCTGTCTGAAGTGGCAGAACAGTTATGCATTTTATTTTGACCATTTTATGTATGTATAGCCAACAATGGAACAGAAAAACTCTAGTAGCCAGAGGAACAAACTTAAACAGAAGTAGATTTGGCAGAGGTGAGACCAAAGTATTATGAGAAATCATTTCCTTTGCTGTGAGTGTGAGATGAAGGCTGGTTTCATATGGATAAGTTCTCTATTAGTACAGTTCCACTGCTAGCACAGCTTGAGTAGGTAGGGCAGCAGCGGGAACTGCTCATGCATTGAGAGAAAAGTCTAGAAAACACAACATAAGGGCTCATCTTGCTTTGGTGTTAGTTCAGGATGCAAATTGTGCATTACCCAAGTCCAGTTCCCATTCATCTCTAGAGATCTGTGCCTGGAGTCTGCTGACTTTTGGTGGCTATCTTGCACTGTCAACTTGGTCAACAGTGTAGGCTTCAATCTGCTTTGCTGCAGATGCTGAAGCTAGGCATGGAAGAGATGTCACTTGGGTTAGCACTGTTAAGTAGCTGCATGCTTAGCTACTTTGCATTGCTAGTTGCATCAAATGTGTAGTTATTAGATTTTATGCATGGTGTAATTACAATCTGAGCTAACCTGGCTTGAGAAATTGAAGCAGATAGCTTGAGTCTGCTTTCTGTAAAAATGTAGACTAAAGGAGTTGTTTTGGAGAGTGGCCCAGTTCGTTTCTTTCCCCTGTTAATCGCACATGCTTGGTAGGCACTCATCTGTAGCCTCAGACACTATATTCATACCTCATTCATTTGCTTCTCTGACTAGTCATGATCAGAATACATTCATTCCTGCTGATCCAAGACATTTTACCTGGAGTCCTAGTGACTTTTCAGCACGTAAGCTTGATATGACAGCTCATGACAATAGTATATATTTGTATCTATGAGGTGTGAGCACTGGTGTTATATCCAGGAAGCTTACTGTAGTCATGTCAACTAAGCTGAAACCCTGATTTAGCTGTGCATGTACATTCTTGCAGTAGAGGAAATGGAGAAAAGGTGCATCTGACCTTTAAAAGGGTGGTGTTTCAGTAGTGTTTATCTTCTAAGTATCTAGAGCGATGAAGTTTGGTAGGGAAAAAAAAGCGGATAGATTTGCTTCTGAGGTGGTGTGGAACAGTGTCTACTAGACACTTCTGACTCATCAGGCATTTCTGATGGCAATGTAGGGCTGATTTGACTTATTTAGCAGGCTGTAGACTTTAACTTCCTTTAACTTTTGATCCCCGGGTCAACAGGATCAGAACCCCAGAGGTGTGTTGCATCAAAATAGGCACACACTGCTTTTAGCACCACATCTTTGCCAAGACAATGATATGGGGGGGGTATCTGAGTAAGGGTTTGTTAGGCACCCCTGCACCCTCAGTTCACTGCATCCTTTGACAGCCTCGGTGGTTTCTCTTCTTGGTGATTAGAAGTCACACCACACTTGTTTATGTAGCACTCACTGCTCCAGCGTGGTTTGCAAACATTACTGATAACTGTGCACATATGTTTTTTATATATAGGAATTACTTCATCTGTCATGCCTCCTGTTGGTTCACTATTTGTGAACTGTGACAGCTGTCTACTAGCACATAACACCCACCAAACAGTTTAGGGGGAGAGAAGGAAAGGATATCCAATTAAAACTACAAGGGAAAATAAGCAAAGTAGAGTGTGATTAACCATGCAGGAGTATCATGAAGGTACATGATAATTTTCACTCCAACCATGAGTCACTGGGATTCTTGGGATTTGCTCAGTATAAGGGAATGAAGGAAAGTAAGGTATAAGGGACACTGTTTCTCTTTAAACAATGTCCCCAAGCTTTGCATAGACAGAGTGAGCACTAATTCCATACAATCTGGTTCTGAAAGTGGTTACTACAGCGTGTAAGCTTGACCTCGGCTAATCAGAATACCACTTGCCCAGTTTATACCAGATCTTGAAAACTGCTAGGATGCATAGCAGATTCTAGCTTAGCCTGGAAGTACCTGGAGGGGAGGACTCCTTGGTGTTTACACCTATGTGCCTAATACACTTTTGACAACACAAGCTTAATAAAAGGAAAACAAAAGGAAAATGTTTGTTCCCCAACAAAAGCCATTTCAAACCTCTTAACTTGTCTGTTCCTTCTTATTCTAAATCATTTTAGCAAGTTTCTGTGAGTTTCTGAAACTTAGTAGCTTATAACTGTATAATCTTTTGTTGTCTCAGTTTCAGAATTAAGAAAACTGTTTGAACCAAACAACCAAGATTTTTTGGAAATGAAAAGGTAAAAAAAAAAAAAAGTCTTTGGCCTGTATAACAAAACACACAGCTTGTTTTGTTACCTCCTCTCTTAGCAACTCTCCCCTCAGATCTTCAAAGATGTCAGATTTCACATTTCTCATATCTTTTTCAGAAAAGAAAGAATAGCTAGACGCTTAGAGGGAATTGAAAATGACACCCAACCTATGCTTCTACAAAACTGTCCAGGATCAGTCACACACCGTTTACTAGAGGAAGATACACCAAGATACATGCGTGCAACTGACCCATACAGTCCCCACTTAGGTAAGTAGTATGTATCAGTCAATCTTGCATTGCTGAATTACTTCCTGTTTACTACCCTATCATTTGTGCCGTACATGGAGAAGAGTTTTATAGAAGAGCTGTGGTCAGGGTTTTTTTTTTACTTGCCTTTTAATTCTCCAGTTGTCTTACTTGAACAAGATTGATCGTCCATATTGTTTTAAAACGACAATAATTTGATATGAGACTCTTACAGAATTCTAACTAATACGCATTTCTTAATCATTTATATGGGCTTTTGGAAACATAAGTGCAAACATGTGATGTGTCTGTGCAGTCACTAGTACACTTTGATTTCTAAGAAAATGAGAAGCTTTTAGTTCACTCGATGTGAATGGTGGGTAGGATATTCGAAGTTGTGGGATGGACTTGCTCATATATGTTGCACTTTTGACAGGAAGATCAAATGAAGAGGAGGAAACTTCAGATTCTTCTGTAGAAAAACAAGCCAGATCATCCAGATACCGAGCAGAAATCACAGGAGGTAATACAGAGCCCTTGTATAGTACAGGAAACATGGATGTCCAGGAACTAGAGTCAAAAGCAGAAAGAATAGCTAGGTACAAGGCAGAGAGGCGGCGCCAGCTGGCAGAAAAATATGGATTATCTCTTGATTCTGATTTGGATTCTGACTACTCATCCAGATATACACGAGCAAGGAAAGATCCTGACAGCATGGAAAGAAAGGGAGTGAAAAGTGAAAGGCAAGATGATGAAAACAAGGACTGTGGCTCCCTGTATTTGTCCAGGACTGAGATGAAGGAGTCAAAGAGTGTGATTTCTGAATCCAAAGAGTACTCCGCCCATGAAAAAGATGGTGTTCCAGATAAAGAAGACCTCTCAAATGAAAAAAGTGATAGAAAAGTGGATGATGAGAGTGCCATTAGACAGGCTTCAGACCCTTCAGCAACCTTGGATAGTTCTCTCTCCCTTTCACTTTCTGGACGAGAATCTTCCTCCTGTAACGAAGTGCCAATATCACCAAAACAAACCCCCAGAGAGTCCCTTTCTTCACCAAAGCGGGCAGCCTCACCAATCCGTTTGCAGAATGACCAACCCTTGCACAGTAACATCAGACAAAGGTAAGCAAGATTTTTATTGTTTGTATGGTAGATTCCTTTATCTCAATCACTTTCTGCATCAGTGTCTACAGTATTTATGAGAATGTGTTTATTACCTTTGAAGATAGTATTTAGTGGCTTTGGATGTCTCAGGCTGGATTGGTTGTGTTTTTGAATCACAGTGAGTTTCTGATACAAGAGAGTGGGTATCTATTTCTGTGATAGATATGTCCTTGGTTTCACTTTGTATTTATAGAATTTATGCTAAAATTAGGCTCTTTAGGGGGAAGTGGATTAAATGATGTCTAAGATATTTACGCAAACTAGAAATTGAAGCAGTTATGGTTCCAAATCTGCCTTCCCCCTCCCCCCCCCCCCCCCCCATATCCTGTTAGAGCAAGCCTTTAATTTTTTTCATCTATATCTTGTAATTGTTTGGGTGTGGGTTTCCAAGTAAAGGCAAATTGTTTCTCAGTGAAGATTTGAATAGCTTCATGACAGCTTCTGACAAAATAAAACAGGTTTCAGAGTTAAAAACTGAAAAAATGTCTTGGGTCAGTGGAAATAACAGTTGATTTGTTTTCCTGCTGTGAAAGTGTCAGAACCCTTTTGAACTATGATAGTTAATCTTTCAGATAATATCAGGGGCAGAGGGGAGAGTTAAACTTCCATGCTGAATTTGGAAAATGTAGCCTCCCTTATGGTATGCTGAATTACTTCAGATTTGACAAATTTACTCCAGTAACAGGGTAACTAGATTCTTCCAGAATGGAAAAAAAAATTGTTTTCACTAATTTCACATTGTGCTTTCATACTGTAGTGCAAAAATGGACTGTCAAACAGTTATGGTGACTGAAAACAATGTGACTAAGAATTTTTTTAAAAGTATGTTTTTCTTTAAGTGTGATTCGTTCATTTCTAGGTAGGTGGATAAATGGAAGATAATAACTGTAAATACTCAAGTTAAAATGTTGCAGCTAAAAATGATATAAATTGTAATGAGAACTTGATTGTAAACACATTTGCATCACGCTGAGCAGTGCTGACTGTTTCTAAAAAACAGAAATGAACTGGCATAAACTGAACTATTTTTTGTAGTAGGTTCAGAAACAAGCTACCTTGACTAGACTTCTTTTTCCTTACCATCAAAATCACAAAACTTCATTCTTATTTGTTGTGGCCTTTCTTATTAACTCATATAAGCATACCTTAAAGTTTGAATGAGGAAGCAATCTTTCATGTCAAAGATTAACCATCTGGCAGATTGATTGAGTCATCTTTTTACAGTGCTTGTAAACTGCTCAGATGTGCTTAGCCTTCTTTTTTGTTTCACTTTATTGCATAGGACACACCAGTAATAGTCTCTTAATACTATTTCATAGTTTTTCATTATTCAGGTGGCTTATAATCCTGCACACCACCTTTTGCATGGTTACGTGGCTATATGAGCTATCATTGGACTCTCTCAATTAAGCCAAAGTTTTAAAGGAATATTGTCATTTCAAAAAAAGCCATCAGAGGGAGCGTAAGTCAACATACTTTTTTTTTTTTTTTTTTTTTATGGTTAGGGTTGGAAGGGACCTCAAAGATCATCTAGTTCCAACCCACCTGCCATGGGCAGGGAAACCCTCCACTACACCAGGTTGCCCAAAGTCTCATCTTAGTACTTAGGAAGTACTATCTTATATTTAGTTTATGTTTTAAGCTTACAGTTCCGCTACTACAGTGAGGAAAACAGTCATTTCAGGGTCATCCATATGACTTAAGACCAGAGTTGTATTACAACTCCTTGAGCTGACTAGGTTATTCCAGGCTCAAAAATACTTGTGTCTTAAGCAGTCTCAAATACTACAAAATATTATCCCTTATCTTCTAAATGGTCAATTTGAGATAAATCTCTTGACTAATCCAATTACTGATAGGAAGGGATATTGGAGCAATGGAACTTTGGCAGATTGTTTTCTTTGTTTTATAAGGTGAAGGAAGGGACAAAGTTTTCAGCCTTAGGAAAGCAAAAAAAAAATAGCCCTTCAAACTTTCTAGCCAAGAATGTGTCTGCTGCTGTGTAAAAAGGGGTTTTATTTTCTTTACTCTCATAAAGCAATCCTAGTCCCTGTTTCTGTGAGGGGAAACCAATGAGACACTGAACAAAGAAATGCCTTCTAGGCTGTTATTTCTTCCAACTCAGGAGAAGCTGTGCTGCACTCAGCATCGGTGGGATGGCAGTTGCCCTGGTGAAACAGCATGCTGGCTATCAAACAGCATGCTGGCTATCGAGAGAGACCTGAATCCACTCATTCACAGATTGGCCTTTAATATGAAGCAAACAGATCTCCTTATAAAGCTCTTTCCTTTTTAGCTGTTTAACAAGTGTGGTTTTTCTAATGCGGCTCTATTCAGACTAAGCAGACTGAAGGCAATATCAAATCATTCACAAATTCCAACTGTTTCTTTTTAAAGCCGCCACTTCTGGCGTTACCTTTTTTTTTTTTTGGTAAGAAAAGATGCTGCAAAAGTTAGGCAGAAGAGAAATAATTAAGGAAACTGTTTTTAATGGGGGCATACTTTTTCATTTGTTAAAAGTTACATGTGCCTATGAGATTTAGTGCTGTGTGAAACACTGTAAGGGATCAGCCGTGTTTGGCAAGCACTAGACACAAGCCCCTTCTGCAAGGTCTTCCTTTTTTCGCTACTTAGTTGTTCTCCATTTCCAGATAATGAAATGGTAAGATCCATTTTCGGGTCGGTTCTGATGTTAGGGCAGTTCCAGAGTTTAAACTCCATCCACATTATATATAGAGGTTGCAAAATTGTTTTTGTTTATTGTTAAATTTGTTTATTATTAAAAATTTAAATTTGCTGAGTTCAAATTGAAAAATAAAATTGGCTGCTGAAGTGACTGATTAAATCTAAATTCAAAACATGGCTTGTGTTCTTCTGACTGCTCTCTTCAAAGATGAATGATCAAGTACAAGTAATTGCTGCTTGGGCCATGCCCACTGTAAAGGTGTGCCAAAGTACACATTAAGAGACAAGAAGGAAGTTTGCTTGCTTCAAAGCATTTCTGTCTACCTGGTCAGCTCCTGTGAAAGGCTTTTTGCCTCCTGTTTGGTCAGTTCTTTTAGGAACTAAAAAACATTTGGAAAAACAAAAGGTGTTTTAACAGTTGATGTTTGACTTTTTTCTAAGCTTATTTGGATAAGGGGACTACTGTAGGTGAGTTCTCAAATGTGAACTTATTTACAGTAAATGCACTATTATCTTAAGAACAGTCGTTGATTTGACCCATTTCAACTATTTTTATTAGAAGACCAGCTAAGAAAAATTTAAGTAGATGCCTCTACTGCAATGTGAGGAATTCTTTCAGCTGTAGCTATAGGTAGTGGAAAGCAGCCTGGCTGCTTGTCACCTCCAAGGAGTGAGTTTGTAAATGTTAGTCTGACCGGTCAGTCTGTGCTTGCAAAGTTAAAAGTATTTGATGTGGTCTACTGTTACTGAGGGACTGTAGATGAAGGTGAGTATTAGGAAAATATTTGAGAAACGGTACATAGGTAGTCTAGGTAGCCTGCAGATACCCTTTCCTGTAGGGCTTTTAAAAGTTTGCAGTGCTCTAGTTTCTTTTTATGCTTTCAGCTCCAAAATGAAAACAGAATCAAGACAAGATCAAGTTGGGGGTTACTTTGTTTTCTAAGCTTTTCCTTTTCCCTGTCACCCAGAGACATAGCATGTTTTACTTGAGCTAACTGGGTTTGCATTTCTGAAGCTTTTGTGATACAGGACTACCAAGAGGAGAGAGGGTTTCCAGCTGCACTTGATAATTTCTTAGGAAGTATGATATAGCCACCTGAACTTCTAACTTCATTAAATTCTTATTACCACTTCCTTTTGGACTCAACCAAGTCCAAATCTTTGCCACTTTAAACCACAAATTAAAGGAATAATTTTAGCAACTTTTCCAGGTGTCCTTTCATAAACTCTTCAAACTGACCTGCAATGGCAAATGACAAAAATAAGATTGTGTAGTTGCTTTAACTTCTCAAATTATGGACAATGAACACTCAGTAAAGTTACCTTTGCAGAATATTTAACATTCAGAACACCTTTTAGATGTTTGTGGAATTAATATGATAGTTTGTTTCACAGTTTATCACCTTTCAATTTGACTAATGTGCTGGGTTTTTATTTTCGTGAATAGTCCTCTGTAATGAGTAATTAGAAAACAAAAAAAGTGGTGGGGAGGGAAGATTGGGAGAAACAACGGGAGCATGTGTTGAGATCTCAAAAATTACCTGAAGTTCTGTTTTCTGTAGTAGTGCAGGGAAAGCAAAACCTGAATGGTTTCTTCAGAAAGATTCAGAAGGGGACACACCCTCACTTATCAGCTGGCCCTCCAGGTATCATAAAACGTGGTTTTGTGGCTAACAATCAGACTACAAACCTCCCCTTTCTTTCCCTTTACTCTGTCTTCATTTAACACTCACCTCTAATTTTTCTTTAACAGCAGCAAGTTGGAAAGTGTTGCTTCTTGCAGATAAACAGCTGTTGAAACTTTCCTGAAGCATCTGCTTTTGTTGTAACTTATGACCAACTGGTATTTTGATGAAGAAGTACAAATGTCCCTAGCTTCTTCCACAGCTACTATCATTCTGGCCTCCACTAATTTTTATCACTTCTTATTTTATCCCACTTTGTACTCTGCAAACCAGCAGATTTTTATACCACACACCAATCCATCTAAGCGTTCCCTACAACTAATTCCTTGAATTCCAAAGGATATAGTACAAGACAAGTAAAAAACTTATATTGAAAAGTAAAGCAAGATCTTGATCAGAGCTACAAGCAGCTGCTTTCTCCCAGTTTGGTAACACATACAGTAGCCCACCATGAAAAGCATTGCAGGAAGACTCTTCTCTGTGTTCCTGATTAAAGTAATTCTTATAACCCAGTACTAACATCAGTGTGATGTTCTGGAGAATGCTTGGCACATGTAGTTTAACGAAACACTTTCTCAGCCTGAACACTCTTTCTGTGCTTAAGTAACTTTGAAAAGTTTCCGTGATAAGCGCACCAATCCTCAGAGAAAAGAAACACCAAAATATTAGAAAGGTTGGTGTTTCAGATAACTTCAGATATTCTGAATTATTCTCTCAGCCAATCCTTTTCTCTTTTTTTTTTCCTAAATCTTGCTTTATTTTAATAATATGAACTCCTAAAAGCCTGTTGGTAGCAAGCCTGGAATTGCACATACTTTGAACTGGATTACTTACCTTCAAATAAAGAGCTAGTCTCCTCTTGTACTTGAGTTTCTCTCCTTCCTTAGAATTAAAATCCTTTTTTATACCAATTTGGGAGGGGAGGAAGTACAGGGCTTTCACTTTTAGTACTGTGTATGCGATATTTACAAACGCTTGCCCTGTAAGCTGTCTGAGCGCTCAGTGTGACTGTAAAATTGCTGGAGAGCTCACCTGCAGTTGTAGTCATAGAGCAGAGGCTGCCTCCGGCTGCACGTGCTTGCCTTCCCTTAGTGGTGTTGCATTAAGCGTCCAAAGGAAGAACATGACTGTTTTGCATGGATGTTACACAAGTCTAGAGGTGTTCCTAGAAATGACACTAAAGTAATGTAACTTTTAGGAATGTTCCCAAAAGTTTTGCATGTTAGAATGTAATTAAATGTTTTAAAACAGAATGCCTGTTCTGGGTTTTGTTTTGTTTTTAAAAAAATCCTTTTCTCCCCCGCAAGCCCTCTGAAGACCTAAAGCTATGCCATAGTTTCACTTTGGGCTTTAAGGCTTGCACTTTCAACATTTTTTTCTCACTTACTGAAACAAGTTAGACTACATGTAACATTTTAGATGTCTTGTATGATACACAAAAGCACAAGTGAAAAAGCGTCTGGCAAAATGTCTGAAGGGCTAGGTGGAGATAACGTGTATTTTCATCCCTTTCCCTAGTGCAGCAGCATCTTGATATGATGTAAGCTGCCCAGTGTTTAGACATCTTCAGAAACCTGGCCGCATACATGATTGCCAATGGAATTTGCAATTTCAGGCTGAACCCAACACTTTGATAATATAAAAAGCGGTTTTGATCATCTTGTTTGTTTGAGACTATAGGTATGTGCTGTTTGACAAATGAAGTTGTGACCTCATGGGAACATGCTGTACGTTTTCAGAGCTTGCTCAGTTACCTTCTCAGAAGTCATGCATGCTCAAGGGCCTGTGAATCACTTGAATGTTTTCGAGCAATGTTATTGCTAAGATTCGGGGTGGGGGAGGAAGGGTTGCATCATAAGTGCATCATAAGATTGCTTTCTTTTATGCATTGATTGCTTTTTATTTTAATACAACGTTGCTGTCTGTACCCACAGTAGGTGTCTGTTCCTTTCCAGATTGGGTATTGCTGTTCACAGCTTTAATCCTTTTTCTTTCTTAAAGAGTAAAAGTTAGAGAGAAACTGGTGAAAGAGGAAAGTGCTCGTGGAAGCCCTGAACTTGTCACAGACACAGTATCTCAGAGAAAATCCCATCCAGTGCCAGCCCACTACATGCCTCTTCAGATAGAAACGTCTGCCTTTGATAGGGTCATAAATCAGCCTGTCAGTTCAGTCCGCCAACCAATTCATGGCTATATTCAGCCTGCTGGCATTGCTCACACGGCTCAGCTGATGGCAACAGAAGAACCAGCAAATGTCTCTGTTGGCAGCCTCCGCCTACCAGACAACGTTAACCTCTTAACAAAACCGTCAGCAACCACTGCATCAGAGAGTGAAAAGAAAGAGACACTTGGTCATGGAGCAAAGCCTGATGAAGGAGATTCCTTGGAGGGTGAACAGGCTTCTAAAGGCAGAAGACCAATTTTGCCATCTGAGATTCGCAAGCAAGGGAAGAACCATGAAGGCCTCTTTGGAGGAGAGTTGGATACCCCCGTGGGGAGTTCCTCTTTCACAAGCAAGCTGAAAGTTAACTCAGAAGTTCAGAGAGAGCTGGAGTGCAATAAGAGGCAGGCTCCTGAGCAGCAGATTAAGGCCCCTGAGAACATAGAAAGGAGTGAAGCTGTTATGTACATACAGAGTGGATCTGTATCGCAGCCTGCCAAGGCAAAAGCTCCTGTTTGGAAAGTGTCAACAACAAAGCATAAAGTCCTGACTCGCTCAATGTCTGACTATACTGTGGCTCCTAAGCTAGAAGCTTTTAAAAGTAAGGAGGGCACGGAAGCAAATGCATCAAATGGTGAGATTGGCATGGTTGACACAAAAATCTCTGTTGCCCAGCTCCGTAATGTCTTTCTGGAGACTGCTAATGCCAACAAGAAAATGGAACTGTAGGTGACATTTCAGATGTATTTTCGTGTGAAACTTGCACGTCCTTGGCAAAAATTACACACACTCAACGGCAGTTTTGTTCGGCACTTAAAGCACACAGCTTAGCTCTCACCAGTGTGTACTGGAGGCTGAGATGGTTTGAATCTCGCTTTTGTGCTTCTGCTTGCTAGTGCAAGTTGTGATGTGGGGTAGCTGGAATGTGTACGTCTGTGCATGTTACCAGAGGAGCATGCAGAGTGATCTCTAGTGAATTGTTGAGAAGCTTACATCTGTGCTTTACTTCTCTCTTCTATTTTCTTTTCTATGCGCTTTCTATCGTGATTTAAAAGCGAATCTCGGTTTGAGATGTCAACGGCAGGTAGCACTTTGTCTGCCAATGGTGACCGTGAAAGAGGGCCACGAAGGCCGAGGCGCTATTTTTCTCCTGGTGAAAATAGAAAGACTTCTGAGAGATTTAAAACTCAACCTATAACTTCAGCAGAACGAAAGGAGACAGATAGGTAGGCACGTACGTAGCTCTGCGTAGCATTCTGGTACAGGTAGACATGAACAAGCTTGTGAAGAGACTTTGTTCGTTTATTAGCACAAATGTTTTGCAAGGTTATTGTTTCTTTTTAAAAACAATCAAGTATTTGTTATAGCTTCTTATAAAATAAAAGCCAAAACACCACCGACAGAACTAATTGGTTGCAAATCTCCCCCATGTAAAATGGTGAACAGTGAATCATCATAAAGTATTATAGCTGTCTGATTCTGTCTAATGATGAATGCCTTTGTTTTTATATAAAGAGTTTCCTTACCATCTACTTTGCTTTATCATTTACTTTTTTTGCAAACAACCAAAGCTATATATTTTATGTTAAAAGAGCTGGCAGCAAATCTTAAACTTTTATCTTCTGCAAGATGAATTGGAAATTGTTTTCCTTTACTGTATTTAAGTTTGGCTGCAACTGCTTGCCTTTCTGCCTTAATAAAGGATGTAAAGTGGAAACTATTGAAACTTGAAAAGTAGATAAAGTTTTCCCACTCTTAAGACTTTTGAGGTCCTGCTACTTCAGATGGGTTATTTAATTTAGTTTTTGATGTCTTGTTTCCATTTAACTTCTTTCTGTTTGGTAATTTTTCACTAGGTCGATTTTGAGTGCAGAAGTACCAACTGCTGAAGGTATGTTACTATATTACTTTCTAAGACAGAAATGGGAGCGAATGTGTCTTGTTTTGTTCTGTTTTACCTGGAGAACTGTTTGATAATGCAAACAAAGTCCACTTGAAAATAACTATCATTACCTACTTATACTGTGTTTGAAGTACCACTTTCCTTGGGCCATGTCTACTACACACTTGATTTTAAATTCATTTAGGTCTAAAAGTCTGTCTGTGGATACTGAACTTCGTATGTGAGGCAAGGGAGGGAATGGCTTGACACTTTTCAACATAGGGTTTTTGTGGGTTTTTTATTCCTCTGATTTAGACAATAAATAAGATAATTGATGAGGGGAAAATAAATACACGTTTTAATCAGTGGTCTAAGACTAATAACTTAAAAAGCCTTTACTGTAGTGTGAAACTGATGTCGGTAACGTGTTTTCTAGCTAAGGAACTTGCAAGATGCTCGTTATTAAATTATGTAATTCAGTCTGCCATCTTGCTTCTCTTTCCCTCTTGTCACTCTTAGCAAGTCTGGCACAAATTAAGTACGCAATCTCATGAGTAGCTAAATTTAGATGTAATGCCTTATGCTATTTGAAAGCTGATGTTCTCTGCAGCTTTTAGATGCTGGCTCATGGATCTGGAGGGCGCTGATTTCAGCTCCTAAGGATACCAGTTGAGCCTCTGAAAAATGAGGACACAAAGTGGCAATCAGAATGACCAGCTTCCAGGAGACACCATCTTGTGTGGTCAACTAGTAGAAAACAGATGTTCTATTACAGCAGGATGAATACTGACCCTTAAGACAGTCTTTCAGTTTAATTATTTTTTTAGTCCATCTATTATCATGGACTGATATAATAAGTTTGGTCATTCATAAAAGGCTGTTTGAATGACTTGAGAACACATGTCCTGAAGACAAGTCTTCTGTTCTCTAATCCTGTTAAGAATTTTCCCTCTGATGCAGTACACATAAATACAAGTAATATTTACAAAATTTGGTTAATGGTAAGTCTCTTGTTAAAAGGGAGCAACAGCCAGCTTATTTGCTGGTGGTGCTTCTTGTTTTAGTAAAACATAATTTTTGAGGAGTTTAGAAATCATTTAGTCAAAAACCACTTTGCACTTAATATGAGCTTGATTCCTTACTTTCAGCCTCTTTTTTTTCCCCCCACTTTGTGTAGATGAAGAAAAATTGGATGACCGAGCCAAACTAAGTGTAGCTGCAAAGAGACTGCTTTTTAGAGTAAGTATTACATTTTCTTAATAAAAGACTGAGTTAAACAGTTTGTATAGAAGATGCTGAAGAACCCAAATTGCATTTGAATGAAGTGTAATGCAGTTAACCAAGTCCAAGCTACATAACGTTTTTTCACTTCATCTTGCCTACCTACACAGTAAACCTATTGCTCTAAAGACTTCTCTAAGAACTTCATTTGAAGAGATGTATAGTTAGTTTTAACTCTGTGATGTCTACTGTGCAATTACATCCTGCTTCTAATTCAGAGATGAGCATTTGGGAAATTTACTACTTTGCATGCAAGAAAGCTAAGAAGAAAGTACTGGTTTAGAACTTTTCTTCCATGGTTTTAATTACGACGTATGTCCTCTTAGGAAATGGAAAAATCATTTGAAATGAAAAATATTCCTAAACCACCTACAAGAAGTTCAGCAGTAGAGAGAAGACTGCGGCGTTTGCAGGACAGATCTCACACACAACCAATTACCAGTGAGGAAGTGGTCATTGCAGCTACGTAAGTCTTGTACATATGTTGGCTCTAACTTTGAAGCGAGGAAAATATTTATTGTTAAGGGCCAACTTCCTTGAGAACCACAGGGGAAACTATTGAAATTGCATTTTAGAAGTAGAGGGACTAGAAAACATAACTTGCATGGACTGTCATATGGCAGAAAGCTTACGAACCTGTAGATTAGGTAAACGAGATTAATCTTAGCATTTGTCTGTAACTCAAATGAAAAAGATACTTTGCACTGAGGGAGATCTGCACAATTTCTTATGGAATGTATTTGTATTGGGGAAAACCTTTTACACTGGATTCTCAAATGTACTTTTGGAAATGCATTTCTTGCACTCTGGTTATACATCAGGAAATTTTCCTGAAGAAAGGAAAGTCACTTTTGGGGAAAATTAAATAAAGGTGAACGGACGTTCACCTAATGATCTACTGAAAGATAGCTTATGTTATGGATAATAAGTAACTTCAAGAGACAACCTGTTTGCTCCTCTAGGTTTTCAGTTCTTTCAAAGTATTTGAAGTTATCTTGCAAAGGCCACAGCAGATAACTCAGTTAATTAAAAATCATTGCTATTTGTTTTTTTTCTGTTTTGTTTTGGTCTTTTCTGTAGTTAACACTTAATGTATTGCTTTTCTTAATGCTTTTTTCTTCTCTCTCCTTGTGAATTTTCCCTCCTTGGCAATTCTTTAAAGTGAATCTACCCCTGCTTCACGTTCTGTGAATACCCACACAGTAGTGACAAGAGTACCTAGTCCCACTGTAGTTAAGAGCACTGTACAACCTATCAGGTACTGGGGGGGATAAACATGCATGTTACATGGAGCACAAAATACCTCAATAGCAGATGCATCTTTAAAGTCTTGAATGCCTTTTCAATGTGTCAAGTCAATGCTCATTTCAAGAATATTTAGAACATTCATCAGCTTCATTTATATTTGCATGATAAAACAATGCAGCATTTTTTTGTCAAGTGTCTGTTTTCAGGACCTTTCTAACCACACTTACCTGTTCTAGAAGCATATTCTCCTTTGTGAAAGAAACGAATTTGCATGTGAGCAAACCTAGCAGAACCTTCTTTGCTCTTGTACTTTTTTTTGAACAGTTATCTTGAGATGAAAATACCAAAGGTGGATGCTTGATTTCACAAGCAGTACATATCCTCTTTGTCTGTCTCTACATATATATTTTTTTTTTAGCTTGCAAAATTAAAGGAAAGATAAGAAATTGCACCACCTATAGGTAAAGTTGCAGAATACCGTTTGCCTGTTCTGAATGAGAGAATTTTAGCAAAGACCACGACAGGGCCGGGGGGGGGAAGACAATACTACTAATTCCATACATGTGACTGAATCTAGCTAGAGGTGAATAAAATATGTTATTGTAGAGACAAATGCAATTACAGCTTTTATGAATGAATGTGTCTGCCTTCAGCATTGGTCAAACAATCTTCAAAATTAATGAAATATGTTTCAGAACTATTCTTTTGGTTGAGTTACCCCGGGTGACTCAAAATAAAAGTCTGAATTCTGCTCCACTTCAAATTATGAGGCATTACAATTTATGCTAACCTAAAAGCAGCACTAACTTGGAGTTTAAATCCATCTTTGAAATGTTTTTATCATATCTACTCCACAAGCAATTTCTAATAAAATTGAATTTTACATAAATTGCACTGTAGGACCCGTGTTTGTTCTACAGCAGGCATCTTAAATGTCTCTCCATAGCTCTATATTCTGTATAGAGATTGGTCTAAGAAGTCTCTCTTCAATCTTGAGTTCCCCTTTTAAAAATTTGTTGTGTCCTAATCAAATGAATTTGTGAATGAAAATTTAACTTTTTTTAAATCTTCAGCTGTTGAATTAGAATTCATCATGCCAATGTTGAACCACTGCATAACCACTTAGGCTGCTATATGACATTGGCTATTGTGCTTCATGTGCAGTTCTTCTGCTTCTGTTAGGTTGAGATTTAAAATTTCATATCAGCTTCTTCAAAACTCATTTCCAGTTCTGTTCTTCAGCTTGCAGGCATCAGCACACCACAAAATTTTAGCTAAGGAGGAGATAAGAGCAGCCAAAGAGGCGATGGGGCAAGATCAGTCTGATGAACCAGATTCTTCCACCTTAAGTTTGGCAGAAAAGATGGCTTTGTTTAACAAACTGTCTCAACCAGTATCCAGGGCCATTTCCACAAGGAGTCGAGGAGATATTAGGCACAGGAGAATGAATGCTCGTTACCAGACTCAGCCAGTCACTCTTGGAGAAGTTGAGCAGGTAAGTGCAATCTTAGCTCTTTTTCATCTGTTTCTGCTTATTGGAGAAAACAGCTTCAGTGTAAGGTGCCATAACAGCTGGCCTTTTCTTTGCTCTGAGCTACACACTGGGGTCATGACATACTCACAGGAAAAAGCTTGTCAGGAAGCAGTCTTCTGACATTGAGGAACAACATCCTCTAAAATGTTCAACTTCATTGGTGTGATTTTCTTTTTAGAGTAATTCAGGAGTATATAATTTTCTGGATTAGTGCATCATGTACCTTTCACAGTGTCTGTCTTTTCCGGTAGAATATTGCATGTCTTCTAGAAGTAAATTCCTGACCAAAGGGGTAGAAACCATGACATATGTCATTGTGCTCTAGATATATTTTCAGAGACTCTTTCCTGAAAGCACTTTTCTATTATTAGTTTGGACATATTCTGTCATTTTGCTCTGGGAGGGGGCATTGATTTTTTTTTTTTTATATATATTTTTCCCTAAAAGCAGAATACTTTTGGAATTCAGAAAGCCATGATCAAAATGAAATTATTTAATACGTGCAGTGGAAATGAGCTTCCTGTTCTGGAATCCTTCATATAATTGGAACTGCAAAGGAATGTTTTTTTAGTGAAGTTTGAGTGTAAGGTGGCCCAGCAGTGGTCTTTCAGAGCTGATGTTCACAATAGCAGAAACATCAGTCCCTTAGTGTTACAGCTTTAAGATAAATCACTTTAACAATGAAGCATAGCTCCTACATGTGTCATATTTCTAGGGATTTGGATCAATTTGTGTTAGAAAGTTCCTACCCTTCTCTTTTCTATATGCTTCATTCATGATTATACATTTTCCATATTATAATAATAGAATAGTGAGAAGGCAGGATTTCTCTAACTGTATTGGTGCAAAGCTGTACAGATATATAATTGTACTTTATGCCTACTCTACTTAGGCCTGCAGTAGTAGCAAGTATTTGGCAAATTTATTTTAGCAAGATTTCCAGACCTTACGTAGTCCTCTTTCCATTAATTTTCCACATGCCAACTGCTGTCACAACCTGGACTTTTTAATGATTGTGTCACTAACTTATTTGGGGTCCAGGAAGGTGATCAAGCTGAAGCAGATGGAAAGGAAGCCAATGACAGTCACATTAGTTTGTCATACTTTTACAGAACAAACTTGCTCTTCTATAAGGAAATGCGGAGGAAGCATGTTTTGTCATCTCTTTCTGAATCTAGCAAAAGAAACCAGAGTTGACTCTGTACCAAGTTCAATGGGAGTGTGTTTTCAAGAAGACTTTCTATAGTGAACTGTTCATTTGGAGTGTTGGGATGTTTTGAGATGCAGTTACAGGTTTTTTAGGAAGAAACAAAAGAAAGATGTCAAAATAGATAACGAGAGGTTGTGTTGCAAATGTAAATATATTGTATTTAAAGCTGAAATCCATTTCCTGATCTCTGAATTTCTAATTCTGATAGATGCAATGGAAAAAGAATAAACTGGTAACTATTTTCCTAATCTTTCTTTGGAGTCTTTGAGCTAGTGTAGTAGTCTTTGCTCTGCTTTCTGATTTGTTTAATGAATGACTGTATTGTCCATTCTTTATGGAATTTGCATGTGCATTTTAAGTTTTCAGTTGGTTTCCTCCTACTGGTGTGATTTCTGTCTGTTCCTTTTGCATGCTGTTTACTAGCCTGCAGTTTAAGAAAACAACAAAAAAAGCCAAACACAAAAAAACTCTTCCTGATGTGTACGAAGGAATGTTTGTCAGTCTTTTTCATAGCTTTTGTCTCCTTTGGAGAAGACAAAAACAAGCTCTGCATTTCAGGAAAATTTTGCATCTGAACTGTCTTTAGGAAAACCTCGTAAAATTATTATGTGAGAAGAGTAGAAAAGATAATTGTTCCACTGTAGAGGCCAGCAAAGCAAATTTGGAGGGTTTTTCAATATACTTGTTAGATTCAAATACTTTGCTCAGATATGTACATGACAGATGATGTTTGATATTTGAAAAAGTCTTAGACTAACAGTCCTGTGTGAAGGTGATTTCTGTGGCAGAAGTGTCAGGAAGGTCTGCCCTATGTAGGATAGCACGGAGCAGAGTCTCTGGCGCTGAGCTAGCTCCAGAGCTGGAAGCTGCGTAAGCATATCAGAGCAGAGCTGTGCCAAAGCTTATTAGCCCTGCTGAATTAGCCTGGGTACATGGCATGTCGTCCAGTGACTGGAACCTGAACTAATTTCTTTCCTCAGTGCTGCTCAGTACCACATCAGAATGAAACTTTTCATGGAGCCCTGACACAGCATCATGTTGCATGCTACACATGAACCCTCTCTTACTAAAGATGTTGCTGTTCACATGCAGTCATTTCTTCCCTGGGTGGAATAATCCATCTGCAGCCAAATTATGGGGGCATTGTTGCCCTCCTTATCTGTTCCTAGTCTCTCCTTATCTGTTTCTAGTCTATATTTATAGAGCACTATATTCATACGGAAGCACACCTCTGAAGAACTGATGTGATTAGACTGTTCAGGAATTGATGATTTCAGAGCTTTTAAGTCCTTTTCTTTGGGGTTTTTTTTTTGTTCGTAGATACAAAACGAAAGTGGAAAAATTACTCCTCTGTCAACAGCAGTTGCAACATCGGTTTCAACAATGGCATCTGCCCTTTCTCCGCTGTACGCTGGAGACCTGCACGCGAAACCAGCTAGTGATGGAGGTGTGAGCACTGCCACTAAAGCTGATTCCAGAGTCCACTGTTCAGCAGAAAACTCGGACTCTTCAGGAAAACACACACAGAAGTCAGAACAGTGGCAGCCCTCAGTGGAACCACTAGAAAGCAACAGAGGATCAAAGAAGCATGAAGATGAGAGAAAGAGGTTTCTAGCACATGAAGCTAATGAAATTACAAAGTACAGCTCCTTTGAGGAACCTGCTGTTCCTGAAAAAACAGGAGACTACCATAAAGAGACAACATACGGCTTCCTGAGGAAGGACAGTATGGAACTGTTTAGTTCACAAGCACTTTTTCAGCCTTTTGAACAGAAGGAAATTGATACTCGCGTGCAAGGTAAATGGGAAGTCAAAGAAGGCCAGTACATTAAAGAAAAGAGGGATTTGGAAAGTGTTACGAAAAGCAAGACTTTGCAAAGAGGTGCAGTATATACTTGCTTTTGGCATAGTCTTGTTCTGCAAACAATGATGTTTCTCTAGTTTTAAACATCTCAAGCATTATCAAGGCTGGTTATTTTTCCCTTTTTTTTTTAACACTGCTTAAAGGTGGAGAAATACCTGTGAAATCTTATGTTTTACAAATACAATTTTCTCTTTGTTATTCTTTCAGTTCTTCAGCCTTTAAAGACAGCTCCATTTCAGATTTTCTTACTTTGAAAGAAATGTTATTATATGCTGAAGTTAAGATTTATCCTTTCCTCTTTTGCCCTCGCCCCTGCCCTCCAAAATGCTGAACAAGCTAAACTTGCTGCTCTGAGTCAAGTGTCTGCTCTTAATTGTTGTCTTCTTGTGCATATATAGTTATGTATTAACTACATATGTGCATATATAGCTAGTAGTGGATAATTTTCAGATAACTAGTTTTGCAAAACTTTATATTTGATCACCACACTGAAGAGAAAATAAAAGTAATTTTCAGAGCAGTTACATTTCTATATACAAAGCATAATTCAGACTTAATAAGTAAACTCACCCATCTTTAAATAAAGTGCTTTGAAAATAATCAGTCTATTTGGTCGTTGCATAAAGCCTTCTATTCTGTTGAATTTAGAAGAATGTTGAATTAGTTTTCTGTTTTATTATGATTGGGTATAGGACCATAGTACCCTGTATTGCTAGAAGCACTTTTGTCTTCATCCTGTGAAGTTAATTTATTTTGAATTTAATGGTCTTTGAGCAGATGTAGAGAGGAATGTATAGTTCTGCCTGTATTCCTCAAAAGCAATGTCCATTCTGTCCAATTAACTTTTGGTGACTGCAGGGAGACAGAGACTGGGATAAAATAGGAGCAGTCGTGTATCAGAGGGGTGTTGTGCTTGTAAAATTTCAAAAACAAAAATGAAGATGACTTACATTTCCTTGAAGATAACTGTAATGGTGCTTTTATCTTTCAAGGCGGTTTTTCCTGTGGTTTAATTGCTGCTAGAAAAAAAAAAAAAAACACAAAACCAAAAAAAGCCCCCAACACCCTCCTAGAAAGTAATACCTTTATTAAGCTAGTAAATGTTCTCCTGGTATGCTACTTGTGCATTAAACTGCTTTACCAATAAGTTAATTTCTTACTTAAATTTTGTCTGCTTCTCTTCTCCTACTCTTTGTTCCCCTCTCACTTTCATCTGTCCATTTGTTTTCCTGTTGTATTGATGACAGGAGCAGCAGTTTGAGCCTCATTCATATGAATATCAGAATTGTATATTGAACATGATATTCTGTGGCTTCATGTGAACTTTAGTCACAAATGGCCAGTCTATGCAGCAGATGATATTGCACGATTAGTCTTTGTGCTCTAAGTCAGCCAGAAACTTTTTCTCTGTTAGGATAGCATACGATTTGAATGTTAACCAACAAATTAGCTGCTTCAGTGTTAGTAACGTAAAATATGTTTGACAACAGCACTAACTCTAATTCAGCACTTCTCTTCTGAATGGGCAGATCACGGTGAACCTACTTCTGAACTCACCAGCACATCAGCAATGAAGACAGTTTCACAAACTGCAACTGCAGCATCCTGTAGACTGCAGGAGCTCTCCGAACAACTGGAAGGCAGATTTAGTAAGAATTCCTGTGAGATCTTTTCCCTTGGAGAGAGCAAAGCACAAATAACTGAGGATGTCCTTGATAATTCCAGCAAAACAATGTCAATTAAGGAAAGGTACTTAAATTTCACTTTTTTAAAATTATATCTATAAATACAGTTATTAGACTGATGGTATAAAAAGAAGCTTTAAGCTTGTTTCTGAAAATGCTAAGCAGTGATTATTGAGCTTTATTACATGTCAAATACTAACAGCAGAAACATGCAGCTAATCTGCCTGACATACTTATAAAGCAGATGGTGGTGAATGAGAATTACTGTTCAAGAAAATGTGATAGTCTGATTTTGAAAGAGCCACCTGAATAATCAATAAGTAGTTCAGAAAATGAAAGCTGTAAAAATATGTGTTCTAGTTAGATTTGTACTGATGATACTGATATACTTCCCCAGGTCCTCCTTTCAATTACAACGTGTATAATGGGATTTTTTTTTTTTCTAATAGCTATTTTTTTGTTGGTCTATGGGAGTAGTCTCTTTTAAATGAGTTGACTACAGGGAGTCAGGGGTAGTCTCTGAGATGTTTCCTTCTCTACTTCAGAAATACATGGTTGCCATTTTGACTTCTGAGAACTTACTATAGAGATTTTAAAAGGGCAATAAGTTGGACAGGTTTGTGGGAGTATTTTTTCCAACCCAAGATCATTCTGATCTGAAATGAAATGTTAAGTGTTCTGCACTTGTGCGAACAGTGTGACTTCATGGCTAGCTCCAATAGCTGCTGTAGTACATGTAAAAGTCACTCTAATTTAGTTAAAACTTTGAGAGTATAAACTCAGCCCCACACCATACAAGGATCTGGTAGCAGTCCAGTGAGTAAAATTACAGTTGTTTGCTTAGGGTTGACAAACAGGCCTATTTTTACTTCAGTTTTCTACAGTGAAAGCAGAACCAATAAATAAAAAATACCTGCTTCATTAAACTTTCACTGCGTAAAAGTATTCTCACCCTTCATGAGATGGGCGTGATATTAGGAGCTGCACACCATTTTTAGTTTGTTTTTTTTTTAAACATGATTCCAAAGTGTACTACTTAAATTTCGGTATTTTTAGGACATGTGTGAGTCATCCTTGTTTGTAGAGCATCCCCACTCCTTGTTATCCCCTTAACATGAAGAGGGGGTGCAAGGGCAGCTACAACAGCTGTGCAGTCTTAGTCCCCCTTCTGAAGGATGTATTTACCTTTTTCAAGTTACTGTTGTTGTTTTGTTTAAAGCAACCTTCATCCTGCCCATCCCCCTTCTGCAAATATGTCAACTGTCTGGACAGATAAGGTTTAAGACCAGTAACTTCTGTTTTATAGGTGGTAAATTATCTACTTTTACTGATCTTGGTGGGGAAAAAGAGATTGGAGGGAAGGGAAGATCCAAGTATTAGCAGCTGTTTCAGTCCTAAATTTAATACTTCACTGGAGTTGATCTCTTGAGGAACTGATGTTTAAAGACTGTCAGTCACACTCACAATCTGGAATCGCTTTCATTAGGCCTCCGAGACTGTCTAGTCAGTTCTGAAGCTGACAAAAGAAAATACCTGCCATCTTGTCAGGAATTTGTATATTCATATTCCACAAACATCTGTAAATGGCAAAGCTGGTATCAAAATGGTTTAGCCTTCCAAAATACCACAGTAGTCTACTTCTTGGCCCAGAATTAAAAACACTACAACTAGACATTTTCTTTTGCTTGGCTGTAGCTGATGCCGAGTATTCATAAACCTCAAAGAACATTTTTGCTAAATATTAACTATTACACTTTGCATTTTTTTTTTCCTTTTACATTCACTAACTTCATCTTCCCATCCAGTGCATTTCTCTGGCTGTGTCAGACATTCTTTCACCTTATGGAAGAACAGCTTTTCCACAGATGTAGTGATATTTGGGCAGGATGCTTGCATGCTGGTCTGGAGGAAAGTGATTTTCCACAAAAACTTACTTCACTGAACTAACATTATCCTTGTGGAGTGAGTGCATACCTGGCATTTTCAGAATTACCTACATTATATGGAAGAATGAAAATAATGATTTTTCAAGGAAGATACGACACCTATCCTCTCTTCTTATGCAAACGTGCAGTTTAGAGGTGAGATGGAGCAAAGGCTCACGTCTTTGAGTAGTTTGGGCTGTGTTTTGTTTTAGGCAGCCAGGGCCAATTCACTGATGTGTTATATATGAGTGGCGGAAACCTTTTTTCAATTTTCTTGCCTTCAGGAAGAGGAATGTCTTGGAGGACTTTGAATGAAGCATCAGTTGCATATAACTACCTGTCTTTATGCATTCATGGAGACAAAAGTTGCTGGAAGGCCACCCTATCAGTTCCACTTTAGAAGTCAGCTGCACACTGCAATGACTGTTTTAAAAAAACTACAGATAATTGTAATTTCTGGTGGACTTCTTACCACCATTCATTCCTTCTCCAGAAGAGTCCAGCCTAAACTTAATTTTCAACCTTTCTTGATATATGGACACGAGAGCATGCAATCTTATGCAGACTAGTCCCCACTATAGTGAATTTTTGCATTCTTTAACAGTCCACTTTCTTTTTGTAGTTACTTATCTCATATTGGCATCCAGGATTTATGATTTAGCTATAAAGAACTGGTCAAGTACAGCCAACGGAGTGCACGTGAAAGCCCAGCCTGTGTCCAGTTTAACCTGTTTCAAGGATAACACTAATAGCTAAGATACTAAAATATTGCCACAGAAGAAAGATGTGTCATTGTCGTGGGTTAGGCTAAACCCCCCCCCCACAACTGGTCACTCCCCCTCCCCCACCCTCAGGAATGAGGGAGAGAATTAAAGGAGAAACGGGAAACCCGTGAGTTGAGATAAGAACAATTTAATACAGATGATTTAATACACAGTGTAGATGCTCACCACCCCCTCGTATGCGAAGCCCGTCTTGTCCCGAAGCTGACAAACGTGAGGCCCCGAAATAGAGAGGGGCAGAGAGAGAGAGAGAGTACTCCGAGAGTGGGAGTACTGGGAGAGAGAGAAAAAAAAGGCAATAGAGCAAATGCGCAGCAAGCACAAAAGAGCAAAAGCGGCGAAAGAGCCAAAGCGCAAAAGCCCTTCTGTCCGGCTGACCCTCACTTTTATACTGGGCATGACGCTGCATGATATGGAATACTAATTGGCTGGTTTGGCCCTCAATCTTAAGTTCCACCACAAATCACAAGGGGAATCGTGTCCCCCTTGTCCCAACTATGCTCTCCCCTTATCCCGCCGTGCTTCTGCACTCCGGCACACTGAAAAGTCCTTGGAGTTTCACGTCCAACCACAAAGATCAACTTGCTATCAGCATTCTTCTCAGAGCGAGCCTCTGAGTAAAACCAAAACATGGAGCTCTTCTAGCTGTTAAAAAGAAGAGCTAACTGTCCCAGCTAAAACTGAGACAGTCATTTTTGGCATTTTTTGCCAGGACTTTTGCTAAGGCCTTTCATACAGCACTCCTTGTTTAGGCAAAACGATCATTCAAATCTTATTTCTATATCCCTTCAGTATTAATCCAGCATTTTGCCTTCACGTATGAAAGCTTCTGTTTTGAACCCATCCTGACACCTCTGGCATGATGATCATTCTATCTTGATGGCAGATGTTCTATCTCAGTAGAAGGTGAAAGAAGGATGCAGAGAAAGATGGACAGATATATAAAAAGCTTTTTTTCTTTCAAGAAAAGAGTGAAACTGATATTTTTCAAATTGGAAAAGGAACTTCTGGAGGCAAAAGCAGTACGAATGCAACTATGAAAGTGAATAATGAATGTCTATTCATTATTTATCAAAAGTGGAAAACTAGAAGCATGCGATGAAACTAGTAGGCAGCAGGTCTTAAACATATCCAAGGGTTAGACCCAAGAATTGCCTTATTTTTGCAGACTTTCCAAAGAATCAACTGCTCTCTGCTTTGAGTTAAGCTACTGAGCTGGTAGACTTGCTTCTGTGAACTAATTCAGTAGTTCTTGCATCTTTATTCATGCAGAACGGTGCCCTCCAATTGTTGTTGAGTCAGGGCAGTCTGAATTTATTGCTGTTTCCATTGTTCAAAACAAATACGTGGCTTTAGGTTTTACACAGCCGTGAAGTTTTCAATGGCATACTGGGCCTACATATTTCTTTGAGCAATGAAATCATGATTTAAAACAGACAAATATGTGTTTTCACTCTAGGAATGAGTTGTTTCATTACATATACAAGTGAAGAGTGGAGGGCTGGTATGAATCCATCCCTTATGACAAAGGAGAATACAAAGAATCCAGAGACAAAGAAGCATTCTTGGAATTATAGATTTTTCTCTTCCTGATCAACCAAGCTGTTTGGGGCAAAGATCTAGGGCAAACACACTGCAGTAAGGTCAGGTTAAAAAAAACAGATTTTTTTTTTTTTCTGCCTGCTATACTGAGCAGCTACAGACATTTTTAAAAACAAACTCATCTTAGGCCAAAGCTGACCAAAATGCCTTCCAGCTTCAATTATTGCGGATCATTTCTAAGCAAAGCTGACCTGAGAGAACATAAGTACTGAAGATAATTCAACTGCATGGTGGCAATTCAGTCCCATCTTGATCTCCTCCACAGTTTCACACATGCATGGATGCACTCCAGAAGATTAGTTCTGGGCAGTGAAATCTTGTATACGTTCTGGAAAAAATGACCATGGCCTCAAGTCCTTATTGTGAGTCCTTCTCACCCCTACTCATCCCGTGCTGTGAGGTATGAAGCAACCAGGCAGTGTGAAGCCTGCCAGCACTGCCTGCCTGGGCAGGAAGACAGAAAATAACTGCTTTCTTGATTACTAACATTCTTACTGCCATTGTATTCTGTGGATTTACTGTTTTCTGCATTCTCAGTTTTTCTCAAATGACTGCCCTAGGACCAATTGATCATCCTTGAATAGGTCAGTAGGATGGTTGCACTCCCTGGATTTTTGCAGGAATCAGCTGCCTGGAATTATGGCTTCTGGCTAGGCCTATTCAGTCCTACCCCTTCCTTCTCCTCAGAGTTTCAGGAGAAGACTTGCTGTGAGGGCAACAGCAATCACATCTCTGAAAAGGAATCTTGGTATCTTATGGTCAAAATAGGTTTCCAATACTTTAAGTACCGAACCTGTTCAAATATTAATAGGGTTAAGGGTTTATATATCCTTACTGAAATGCCCTAGATTAAAGGAAGCTATGTGTGAAACTTCTCAACTAAAAAAATTATTTAGTGGACTAATGCAACTGTTTGCACAAGTACTGCAGATAGACATTTTATGGTGTACTGAGAATGATTTCTGAAAGCTAGAAAATTCATACAAAGATTAATTTCTGAGGAAGGTAAGCTGAAGATCGTGCCTGTGTAGACCTCAGATTCCTAACTGACTTCCACTACCCTCTAAACTAATCACCTCATGTGTGGATGGACAAATAAGTTCTATTTCTAGCAAAATAAACCTACACACAGTCCTCACCAGAGCCAGTCAGTGACCTTTTGTGCTATACTCAGAATTTTGCTCAAGATCAGGAAATAGCACTTTTACAAGATTCCACTTAGCTGAGATTAATGGTAATCCACATTTTACGTATAAGACATGCTTTAAACGAAGTTGAATCTTGCCGATAAATTTCACAGCTATAGTATAGTTAGCATCCAGTTACTAGTGCATTGGTACTACTACTGATTGGTGTCACAGCAATGCCTGAGCTAAGCAGGGAGATACTAAGTAGTCCCTAGGAGTGTGGTAGTAGCCTCAGTCACTGGAGTTGTAGTGAAAGCAGTAACTGCAGAGTTGTCATTTTATGTGTCCTATGAGAGCTAATTGATTGGGTGCCTGCTGAATAAACCTCTTTCTCCTTAGATTTTAAAGGGACGTTTTTTTAGAGTCTTTTTTTAATGAGCACAATAAAGACCAAGGTAGGATTCATCTTGCTAACTTTGGACGTCTACAGCATAGCATCCATAGCCGGAGCTAGTTGTTCTCTGTGCCTTATTGAGAGAAGGGAGGGGAAAAAAGCAGTGATTAATCTAACCTATTTGTATGTCTACTTAGGATGATCTGCGTTGTACCTTGGGTCTCCCTTGACTGTATTAGTAATTTCCACTGACTATACAAATCAGCTGGAGTGCCCTGTCTCAAATTTAGAAGTCTCTGTTTCTACAGATGATTCCCATTCAACACGTCAGTAAAGGCTTGATGTTCGCTTGCAAGCTTTGTATATGTGTATGAAATCTAAATAACTATAGTTAATGTTAGAAAACTTAATTTCAAATTCTCTTGAATGCAGCATTAGTGAAACAATAAAGGTAGCTTTTGAGGACAACAGGAAGTACGGTGTTTAAAGCTACCTGCTGGCATGGTTTTTCTTCTAGGTTGGCATTGCTGAAGAAAGTGGTGAAGAAGATTGGAAGAGCAGGCTTGGCAAAAGCAGGAGTATGCAAAAGTGTCTGTCACTGATCGTAGTGCGCAGATGCAAGAAGTTGAGCAGCTGTTGAAGAAGGTAACTCTATCCTTGTTTGGAAAAAAACATCTTGCTTGAAATGCTTCAGCTTTTTGAAGATGCATCCAACTAGACAGGCATGCCTAATATTAGCTACTAGCTCCTGCTATTCCTCTTGTTGTCAGGATTGTTTAAAAACTACTGCCACCATGAGAGCGCTTTAAACAAGAATGTCTTCACTCTCTTGGGACATATAATATTGATTACAGTGTCTTTAGATCAGCAGATTATGAACTAGTAAGTGAGCCTGTAAGGCTTCTGGAACACTTACAGGTATAATGATTTAAGCCTTTTTTTTATCCCCTAATGAAATTGGCTAAAGACTTAAGTTCAAGTGTTTTCTTTAGTATGCGTGAGCTTGTAAAAATTTCAGATTCCTAAAGCTGTGTTGTCTCTGCATATACAGTTTTTTGAGCAGTGATTCTTTGGATCCTAGAAACACTGAGGAAATGCAGGTACTAGAGCATTCATGAGCTATTTGTGGATAGCCAAAACCATCTGGACAAGGACTTTATCTAGCTTGTCAGAGTTAGTGTATAGAGTGGGAAATGGGTAGAAAGATGTAAATGAAAGAGAAGTCCACACTGTTAGCACATTCTGGCGATGTCTATACATGAGTAAGTTGTGTTGCCCAGCAGGAGTGGATCTGTTAAGCAGAGTCATTACTGATGAGGACCTGCTACCCATTGCTATACTTACTTGTTTGGCTTCAGTGAAGTTCTACTTTAGGCTAAATTTATTCTGCTTTGTGGCCTGACTGCCTGTTAGCAGCCATGGAGTTACATGAGAATCCAGAAGTGCTTTTCAGGGCTGAGTTCCATCCAAAAGTCTGTGTGTTCTACAGTGTGAACCAAAGCACAGAAAGCAAGAGTGACTGGGAGATTTACTTCAAAATGGGCTGCTGCTTCAAACTACTGAACTAGTGTAGACCTACTTCCCTTCTGAGTCTCATATTTTGAAAATGACAGCGTCAGATAAAATAGGCTGTTTCAAAAGCCTTTAATTTTTGAAGGAGTGTTTTCGCAGAGGACAAGTGAAGATAAAATTTGTGTTACAAATTTTATTAGTGAGAACAGTAATCTTTGGATCCAATTATTTAATTGTGAAAATGCTGCTTCTATTAAATAGTATAGGCAAAAAGTAACAAACATCTCCTATTCCATCAGTATATTACAAGTAAGGAGTTGCTATACAGGCTGTCATTATTGAGGATAAATATGTGCCTGAACATTTGACTCATCAAGGGTTGCATGTTAACTGGACAGAAAAACAAGAAAGCTGATGTATTGCTGTTTGGTTTATGGGTTTTGTTTTAGTTTTGCCCTGTGGACTTGCTCAAAAATCCAGTTGCTCCTTCGAAAGATGTCCTGAAGCAAAAATAGTTTCAACAAGGAAGGCAAAATTGTGGTCACATTTCTAACAGGCTAGTCTCCAAAATGACAACTGTCGAGATCATATAACAAATGTACTCCAGCTAAAGACAAGAGGTTGAGAAAAAGCTTTAAGCAGCTGCCAAGATTAAGGCAGAATCAAAACCTTTGTTCTCTCTTCCCTCGCCAGCACCCATATCCTCCCTGCTGTGTTGCCATGTGTAGGCACTTCACTCAGCATAGCACAAGTTAGGCTTTTAAAGCAAGTAAGCAAGCATGAATGCTGGAAGGGTACAAGCTTTGATGTGACAATGCCTAGCAGTGGGAGTTTCTGTGGCACTGGGTCACCCACTCTATTGGTTCATGTTAGCTCTTGGCTATTTAGAGGGTAAATCAAAGGATTTGCATGTCTGCCAATGGGTGAATCTTAGATGTGTAAGAAAAAATGTTAGTCTTATAGATACCCAACTCCCTGAACTATACTAGTATCTGTGATGCTGATTCATCCTGTGATACATGATAAATAATGTAAACCTTCACTAAGTTGACCACGGCTGCTTACAACACACTATGTCAGCTGCCCCTTAAATCGGGAAATACTATTATTGGTAATTAATCATGTGATGGCTATTATCCCTTGAGGACCATGAAGTAGTGTGCCACTGAAGTCTCTATTTGTAGAAGAGCTTGTGAGACTACAATTTGCTTAAGAATCTCAGTGCTTTCTGTTGCTGGATTACAAGAAAAATGCGGGAATGGTATTGATTCCTGTGTTTTGAGCCAGTTAAAATACCGGTTTCCACACATGGCAGTCACGCATCGACAGCAAGGGTGTGTAATCTTCTGTCATGTCCTGGCTGGTTCAAATAATGCGTGAAGTTTTTAGTTGCAGTATGTCACTCCTGTTAACCTTTTTAGGTTTTATTTTCTATGTGCATGTCTCTTAAAAGGTTATCTGACTTGTCCTGAGATTTGATTATTGAAGTGTAGCTGTATATAATAGAAGTTGTTAGGGTAAACTGAGATTTCTTATAAACAACCAAAGTTGAAAGACTCATACTCTTAATAAAATAGTTACACTAAATAGTGCTGTTTGATCATTTCTAGTCAAAACGCTTCTGCACAGTTGTCTGCCTGGTGAGATATTTCTCCAAATGTGTTGTAGTCATTTATATGTAGGCTAAACAGTAGAAAAACCATAAAATTCATGGAAAAGCTGACAGAACAACCTCAAAGGTGTGTGTGGGGCAGGGATGGGGGGAAGGAATAAAGAATTAACTGAAGGAGATGCAGATGAAGGGGAAAGTTGAGATTTACTTGCAGGTCCAGCAATCTGTTTTGATGATTGCTGCACATAGAAGGAACATTTGTTGGAAGCTATGAGACTTCTATATACTGTAAAGCATACTTGGACAATTCAAAGAATAGCTCTAACATCAAGGGAACAACTGCACACTGAGGAATGTCTTACTGGCAAAAAAAAAAAGTCTTTTTTATTTGAGAAAAATATTTTGGATTTAGTATGTTTGTATTCATCATCTTAGGTTGGATGGAAGACTTCCAGTTTGTTGGGCTTTTTCATGGGTAGAAAAATTAATGAACTTTAAAATCTTTCCCTAGTATCAAAATAGCAAGATTTACTGGAATGAAAATTCCTGTTTTATAGTCAGACGTTTGTAACTGAGTCCCTGATTAATGTGATTACCAGCTGCATTGCCGTCGCATTAAAGCAGTGAATGACATTTGAAATGCACTTAATTCTTACAGCAAGTTCAAATTGCAGCTCAACGCTGGTGTAAAGGCTAAGGCTGAACAGTCAGTTCAAAATTACTCAGAGATGAAGTGTGTAAAATATTAAAGAGGGTAAGCCCTTAAAAAGTCACTTTTAGGCAAAATATTAGTTTCTTACTGTGGTAATAGTTTATCCATTTCATATATGGCATTTGCCAAGTGCTTGTATCCAGTTCTAATCAAAGCTGAAACTCTAATGATTAGGCTTCATTTTGAGCCACTCTAACGAGCTGCATTTACCCATATTCCACATTTGCTTTAACCTATAGAAAGGAAAAAGAATTATAGATGATAAAGCCATGTCTAATCAGCTTTGGGTAAGCCCAGCTCTGAGGCAGGAGTTATTTGTAGGCTTTGTTTAGAATGGTGAACTCACCTTCGCTGAGTGCTATGGGCTTCACAATTCCCTCCAGATGGCTCTTGAGTATCCCAGTTTTAGTAAGCATTCTTTCCTTTCATCCAGAAAATAGATGACTTCTTATTTAACAGGGTCTGATTAAACTTGCAGCGGAATTATTCACATTGTGGTTGACATCGTTCATCAATTTAATGGTGCATGAAAACAGGGACATAAAAATTGTCAGCATATGAAAAGTGTATCTTCTGGCTGTGCTGTTTCATTCTGTGTTGAGTTGTAGTGATATTATTACTAACTTGTTTAATTCCTGCATGGATGGCTTTGGTAAACATGCCATTGTATTATGACAATATTTTGATCTCTGGCTTTCCAATAGGAAAAACATTTCTAAAGACTAAGAGATTCAGAATTACTTCATTTTAAGAAATTAGAGGAAGATTAGTTATTTCCCCATCTCCATTTCTGATAGTCCAGTTCTTTTCTAATTCCTTTGCTCTTCTGTTCTTGTCATAGGAACCTGTATATGCTTCTACTTACTCTCCTGTTATACCCGCTCTCCATAAATTTCATCCTTTTCTGCCTATTAATCAGGTGAGCAAAAGTCTGCACAGTTTAAATGCTTGACGATTTCAAGTAAGCACATTTTGACTTTTTTTTAGGTAGGAAATAAAAATCCTCTTAACTGATTAACCAGCTTAGTAAATGCTGCTTTAAAGAAACATAGTATTATGCCACTATGCTCTGTACTCTTCTTCAATAGAGATTCTGCTAGTGTTTATCTTACATTTGCTTTTCTGAAAATTCTGTATCTGTTAGACTATATAGGTGAGAAAATAAATTGAAGGCGATGCATTCATTGTAACACTGAAAACTTGCAAGTTGTTAAAAGGGTATATAAAAGGAGCAATATGTAACTGAGTAGCGTTTGTTTTGGAATAAAATGCTGTGTACCCTGACTTCTCTGTAAGTAATGTGGTTTTATGTAAGACATAAAATCATCTAATTTATTGACTGTAAGAAACAAACTGCCTTTGTTCAGAGGTGACTTTCCTATAGTGCTTTTCCCTAGTCCCTGTCTAAAGGATTTTTTGCCTTGACACATCCTGCTTCTATTCTCTGACTGTCCCATCTCCTGCTTTCTCTCTTTTCGTCCTTTAAGGGTCTGTAGTACTAGTTTGAAAGAATCGAGCTCTGTGATTTCTAATGAATGTCATCCTTGGAGATGGAAGGTGAAATGCTGTACAAGCTTCCTATTTAATTATTGGAGGGAGGAGTGAGACAGAAAATTACATTCAGATCTAAGATTCCCAAACCAAGTTGTGGCAACAGAGTTAACTTTGTGTTTGCTTTGGAATAGAGTTCTGCTGCTGTTCCAGTAAATGTTAGAGAAGCTTCATGTGAAGTGCTCCTCAGAATCATGTCCATACCTCTACAGTTCCATCATAAACAATTTGAAGAACTTACTTATGAAGAATTAATAGATAATGAGAAATGCAAACTTTCTTCAGCGAGAGCTACATTAAAAAGTTGTCTTTGAACAGAATTAGAGTAGTGGATCTCAATCTGAGCAAACAGTACCCGTTTCACATGATTAGAGGCGAAAAAAACAAAGGCGGGGTGGGCAAATAAAGTTGAAGAAAAACATGAGAAAACAAGGAGAGTTCACTGGGAGATCTCAGTAGATCTATGCAAATCTAATTCTGCTGAATTACAACTCGTTGTCCTTTGCCTCTCAACTCAGATCTGTGGTTGTAGTACTACAAGGAATCCATTGGGTTCTTCATTCCTGCACAAAATACAGTATATATCACATGTGAGGAGTGTTCTGGCCAGCATGCGTGATGGCAGTGAATCCAAGGGGCAGGTATTCACTGCTAGAGCAGAGGATGATGGTTATGGCAGAGGCTACTGGAACTATGATAAAAATTTGACTACTGATGTTTGCTGTTTCCACATTTACTTTCATAGCTGGTTTTTGAGGATGATATTTAACTCTGATTTTTTTTTTTATTAAAAATTACATTTCAGGCTAGTAACTGAAATGTGTTGGTGTTACCTCTTCTCTGTAAGCTCTGGATTTAATATAGCTTTATTACTATTTACTTCAGATAACCTATTTGTTTTGCTGTGTCAGAGTTCACCAGCTCTGTGTATCTAGAAAGTAAGTACATAATCTAAATTAATAACATAATATCCCTCCAGTACTGAGGGGAGGTCCTTCAATCCGTGAAGGAGGTTCTTCATCCCATCTATCTTAAATGGGGAACACCCACAAAGCATTCATCTTTCCACTGACTGTGGTGATCTACATCTTGCCCTTTTAGAAAGTGTCAAGGTGCATACAGATTTGTTTGGTTTTTTTTCTGGTACAATGAATCATTTTGTTGCTTGCACCAAGCACGAGTTGAGTATGTTCTGTTTTGCTCAAACCACTTTTGAACACAAAGACGTGCATTTGCATTTGAGATTTCTCTTTATAACAAGGTCCATATAAATTTGCAGAGGAAAACAATGCAGGAACTTTTCCATACCTATATAGCTGTTGGTTTCTTCTTGTGCTGCTTTTTTTTTTTTTTTTTTTTTTTGGTCTTAGGAGCATAAACCAGAGAAGTTACTTGTACTAAAAAGCAAACAGATACTTTTTTAGATTCTTATTTTATGTAATTATAACATTGGTTTTAATGGATACCTCTTTTCAAAAATTGGGTTATGTTCATTCTTGGTTTGGACCTCCCCTAGGTAGGGGCAGTCTTGATCTTCAAAATAGAAAACCATGAATTCTCTTATTTCTTGCATCAAAAAAAAAATCCCAAAACAAAACTGCAAAGAACAAGCCAGAATGCTAACAGACCACTCTCCCTTGTGTTCTTGTGACCTAAAGGAGATGCTGCTTGGACTGGAAAATTGTAGGGAGCAAAATATAGCATTGCCCAGATGAGGGCCCTTCCTTAGCGTGAACTGACACTCAAAAGCAGTAGAGTGCCTGTGCATACCCTTGGGAAATGGGGTTACAGTGCTCAAAAGGATCAGTATCATCATCCAACCTAGCCAAGCAGTGAGAGAAAAGCAATCCGCGTTTCTCTATAACTCCTTCTCAGACTTAAAACAGATCTTTGAGAAAAATATGCAGTCTTTATTCTAAATTGTCAAAAGACAGAATATTCACTGCAATACGAAGTAATTTTTCATGTGTAATTACTCTCGCTGGGTAAAACTTAACTCTTAACCCTCTCTTCAGTAAAAATAAATACTCATCTGATTTAACCTGAAGTAGATTTTTTTTTTTCAAATCTTGAAAAAATATTTTAACCCTTTCCTGAAACCTTTCAAAATTGTCAGAATCCTGGATAGAAGTGTAGAGACTGGGAATGGATGAGCTATTGAAGTACAGATTATCTGTTCAGAACAACTGTTCCATGGGAATTTGTCTCATGTTTTTCTGTTTGCCTAATTGGCTGGTTTTTGCTTGTTTCCCTTTTCAAATAACATTTCTCTTAAAGCCTTGTTTACCAGATTTTTCTGATAACCTTGGTTTACCATCTATATGATTATATCTTCTTTACCATCTATATGATTATATCTTCTTTATCTTCATCACTCTTTTGTATGTTGGTGTCATGCTGACAGTCTTCTCAGCAGAACTGTATCTTTTTTCCACATGTATGAAAACACATTAATTAAGTTCAGATGAATCAGATCACTGCATGGCTCTTTTCTATTTAGAAATAATTTTTCAGTCGGTTAACTAGTTCGCAGCCTGCAAGCTGCACTGATATTTTTGTATTTCTCAAAAAAACCTCAGAATGTCATCTGTGATTAAGTTAAATATGTTAAAGAAATCAGAGGTAACTGAGTTAACATATTTAATCATACTTGATCTCATCAAACTTACCATTTTGATTAAACCTGTTTTCCATAATGGCATGTGGAATGGCATTAATTACGTGCCTGTGCTTTGATTCTTTGTTGATTGTCTTACAGCAGTCTTCCCATGAGTGTCTGGAACAACATACAGCTTGTGCGACCGGTACCTACATGCTTAGCTCCACTTCCAAGTATTGTCCCCCCGAGCTTTCATCAGTCCTATACATTTTCCCATTTTCAAAGGCTTTTTTTAAAAAAATCACTGCATGTTTGGTGCATCTCTTACTCCAGTTATTTCATGTTGTTGGATGCCAGTTTGTCTGATCCTTTTTCTGTTTCACTTCATTTTAGAAATTATCATTTGTCTGAAACAAGATACTGGTGAACACATTGATATATTTTTCATGACAAATTAGGATTATTTCATTTAATGTAACAGCCTTCTTCATTTAAGGGAAAAATAGCATTGGAGCTGTTGTATTCCTAAGCTTTATTTATTCCTGACACTAAAAATAATTCTTGTTTTGGCTTTTCATTGAGGTCTTTAGCTCCCCTTATCAACATGTCACACTTATAAATTTGAGATTTATTCTTCTTTCGTATCTTATTTTTTTTTTATTTCTTGGAAATAAAATTTGCACTTAAAAGCTTGTTGAGTTTTACCTTTCTTGCCATATTTTCTTGCAACCAGAATGTGTTTTGACCAACTCATTATCCCCTAAATGCTGTTGTTTGGCAGTTGTGAAGGCTTTCTGAACTACTCTCAATTACCAGGTGTATTTGTTCTGAAATGTCTTTTGACAGTTGCATTGGCTCATGTTAGTTTTCCAGCTATAGAACATTATTCTTTCTTTTGAGCATCACATATACTTTGTTTTTCACCAGGACTGTCATAGCAAATTAAATGGGTTAGGAGTTGCTTGGCATCTATTCAGCTTACCCTCTTTTTTTTTTTGGTTAATTTGTTTATTAATAGAAGGAGGTGGGAGTCTTCATGCATTAGAAAGAGATCTAATATGGAATTGCTCTGAGTTTTGTAACATATACACATTCAGTCTGATTTTTTTTTTTATAGGAACTCCAAGGATGTTTTGCCCAATGTAGCAGCTTGAAATTTTCAATTTAAAAAAAAATAATGTTTGTTTCTACTGTTACACAGCTACTTACTCACTTTTGTTCTTTGGCAAGGCTCCAGAATTACTTATGATCTTTCTTACAATTTACATGTATAGTGATTAACACATACACATTCCAGGTCTGTGTCTTCAGAATTTCCAGTAGCTCTGCAGATTCTGGAGCTTCAAGTATTTTGCTGGAGATAAAATTCAAAATTAAGCCCCTTCTCACTTAAAAAAAAAAAAAAAAAAAAAAAAAAAAAACATATGAAAGAATCCATATGGCTTAACTTCTTCCTGCCTCTCCCTCACTTCCCCTCATATCAAATCGAAGTTAGCATCCTCACTAAGTTAAATGTATTTGGTTTGTGTATGAAATTTCGCTTGTGGTTTCATTAGGCATATATTAATTTTCTGCCAAGATCTCCTTTAGTATGCTGCTCTGGGTTTTTTTCTACCAGCTGTTCATCCTAGAGGTGCCTGTGCTTCAGACATTGGAATGGATGGAGATTGAGGGAAGTCAACAGAGATTACTTCCAGTGTTTTTATTTAAAGCATTCAGATGCTTTTACAGAAGAGGAAGCAGTATTGAATAGACTTGCATCTTGTTATTTCTATTAAATGTTTCAGAGTTCTAGGGAAAAATCGGAAGTTTTTATCTTGATTATCATGACTTGTAGTGCCACTGTCTGGCGGCTCAGCTATCTTTCCTGATAAATTGAGAGCAAGCATTACTGCAGAAGGCTGCAGAGGTACATGGAACCAGAGGAAGGAGTGGAGGGCTCTCCTGTCCTAGTCCTTGCACAAGCCACTTCTTGTCTTTACTCTTCTGGCTGATGGATACTGTTCCTGGTAAATGCTGAAAGCTACGAAATCTCTATTTCAGTGTGTCCTCTGCAGTCACAAGAGGTTTTTATGCAAAGTGACTGATTTATTTAGTCTGTTTGATTTTAAACAAAGAAATAAACAAGACTATCTGTGTTTATCTCTTCCTTGTATCTTGGAATAGAGAAGAGTGTTTAGTTTATGTTCACAAGCTTTTGCGTCCTTTTTCATTTCCTCTCTGTGGTTGTATGAGCTACAACTGTGATAAAGCTTGAGACTTCCATGTATTTTTCAATTCTAGTAGCTAGGTTGTGAAGAAAAATGCCAACTGGCACACGACTTGGAAGTAATTCTAGAATTGACAGTCCTGTGCACTAAAAATACTTTTACACTTGATTTCTATGCAGTATAATCCCTGAAATGTTGCTACTTTTTTAAGATAAGTGCATGGAAACAGTATTTCTTTGGCCTGACCTAGCTACAGCAGAATATGTAAATTCATTTTCTTTCCTATGTAATGTATTGTCATTAATCCTTTGTGCTATACTTAGTGCCCCTAGCTGCACTTAATCACTCAAGCTGTTGGCTGCTACCCTCTAAAGCAAGCAAAGAAAGCTGAGGGTGACTTAAAAAAAAAAAAAAAAAAAGAGGGGGGGAGATGATCACGGTTGTTGGAAAATATATTCAGTAGAGCAAACTGACATAGGAACTAGAGTGAGCAGCCTCTGGAGAGATAAGTCTGCTAATCCTGCCTGGAGAATTGAGTTACTGTAAGAGAATGATTCAGAAATCACAAACTGAAGTCACACTTCTTCATTGTTATTCCCTGTGCCACCTGCAGGTTTGCACACTTGAAAACATCTGCGGAAAGTCAGTTTAGTGATCTCACTAGTGTAGCAAGTCATTCTTCAAAAGAACAAGGTCTGGAAAATTATGTCATACACAGAGTAAATGGTTTGCTTTGCTTAGAGAGATGCCATTTACCTTAGCTAGTAGTTGCAAGAAAGGTCAAAGTGCATAGATGAAAACCTTATCTTCACAGTGTAATGGGACAGCAAGACAATGAAGCTTCTCAGGGTCAGGGTCACTAAGCTGTGTCTGTGACTTTCCTTTAGTAGCTTGTTCTCCTGTTCTCTTCCCTCTACAGGTAGCAGTTGAAATATTTGGCCAGTCCTTTGCTATATCCTGGTCAGTTTATCTATTTTTTTTTTTTAAAACATCTCTTTCTCTTTTCCCCAAAACCAGCAGAGAATGGCAGATAACCAGGAGAGTCAGATGACTATTGAAGAAAGGAAGCATCTGATTACAGCTCGAGAAGAAGCCTGGAAGTCCAAGGGTAAAGGAGCAGCCAATGACTCCACACAGTTCACTGTAGCTGGCCGAATGGTAAAAAAAGGTCAGTGATGAAATAATCCTAATATAAATAAACCACTGCTTATCCATCTAGTCAAAATAAGGTCAAGCTAAAGCTATGTAGGAACAGCATCCATGTTTAGCAAGAGGAGGACTGTTTATCTTCAACTGAATATCATGTAATGAGACTGTTCACTCTAGGTTCTTGTGGCTGTTGATATTGATCCATTTGGTTCTGCAGTGTTGTACCACCATCCAGTTATTACTCGGCTCTGTCTGACTGGTGTTAGTCAATCAGTTGAACGGTCATATGTTTTGTTTGTCCTTCTAATACAACCCAAAGGGCACAGTTGGATTATTCTTTCTTATTTATTCTTCCTTTGAAAACCCAGGTGCACTGTCTAGAGAAAAGTTGTGAAATCTAGTTGTTTCTATTCCTGGCTCTTTCCCCACTTCTAGGATCACTGGGAATATTTAGCAAACACGTGTTGTTTTTATGGATGCTGTTTTGGACAACAACTTGAAGTGTTGTGTTTCGCTGAAAAAATCACTAACAGATTTCTGTATAGAACCAGGGAGTAGAAAAGACGAAGGAGCGATGTTGACCGTTTTGGGATCTCTTGAATTCAGTCACTGTTTCCAGATGCAATCATTTTTCTGAAGCAGACAGGAGTTTCTCAAGGGCGTATTTCTACCAGAAATACAGCTGTTCATGCACTGAGTCTGGGACAACGATAGCTTTGGGAAGAAAGCACCTAAACTGATATCTTGTGGTTAAGGAACACTAAATTTTGTTTTGTTACTAGAACTTGGTTATTAAACACAATGATGAACCTTGAGTTAAATGACAACCACTAATAAAAAAATCATTGTGGGGTGAGGGCAATATTGCAACAAGAAGTAACGCAATTTGCAATCCAAGTCACATTCTTTTGGCAAATAAACAGATACACAGTAGTAGGAATTACATCTATTAGTAACATATTTTAGCTGCTGCTTATATTGTTTTGCTGCTAGAAACACCAGTGGGTCAGTATTTAAAGATTAACCTGTTTTGGAGGGTCACCAAGAAAGTGTTCAGTTGTCCGCTGAACTGTCCAGATTGCTTTTTGAGTTTTGGGGTTTTTTTTGCCAAATAGATTGGCCTTTAGAAAGGAGTAGAAGGTGATAGCATTTGTTCTTCTTAATGGGAAAAGAAAAATACCTTGAAAGGATCTCTTTAGGTGCTGTGTTCATTCTTTTGGAGAAGCAAGGTAATCCAGTGACAGCAGAATCAATAAAAGTAGCCCAAGTGGGATTTTATTCAGATGTGTGCTATTTTCGTTTGCCTAAAAGAATAAATTATCATGATGAGTTTTTAATTCAAGAGATGATGAGGAAGCAATGCAAAATTAAATCCTTATTATACGCATGTGTGCAGATGCTGTATTTTAATTGCTGTAAATTTTTCAGTCCGAATTGGAAGGTGAACCTTTACTAGCATCTGAAGCAGTTCTCAAGGTGGTCATGTGGATTAAGTCCTGGGAGAGCTGCTTAAGACCTGTGTCCTCTCAAATACATCTTGATGAAGGCTTTACTGGTTAACTTAAAACCTGCTGGAATTTTGAATCGCTTAGTTAACAAGGAGAAAAAAAGTTTATGGAAAAGCTACTCGATTATATTCTGAATCTGTCTTAGTGTTTGACAATTATGACTTGCTAGGAGTCGCAGTAAAGGTACTGGAAACGTGGTTAGTCTATATTATCCCAGCACAATATCAGTTTAATCTGATCAAAATAACTGAAGTCTTAAACTTATGTGGCTCAGTAATTAGTAAGATATGGCTAAGTGGAAAATGGATATTAGAGGAAAGTTTGAATGTGAGTTTCCCCATTTGCCAAAAGTCTAGGCACCAAGAGGTAATAGATGTAATTCTTTGCTTCAGTATGCTTTTTTACTTAATAAAACCCACAAAACCTGTAGAGTGCTATTTCTCTTTCTGGAGCAATGTAGACTAACATGAAAAGTACTAAACAAAAATCATCTTATTTTATCCACTGGATCCAGAATGAATTGCTTTATGATAGTTACTGAAAAGGAGGGAGGAGTGTACAACAAAAGAAAGTAGTGCTTGATTTGGTGGGGACTCGGACTTCATTTCTGCTTCCATTTCCACATGTTCTTAAAAACACAGCAGTGCCCAAGAATTACTGCTTAATCCAGGGGACAGCATTCACAAGTCAGATGCATCCTGCTATGTATATTAGTAGACATAGGTCTAAATTAAAAAAACGAAGGTGAGAGAGAGATGGTTGTGAAGGAACCAAGCAAGATCTTGGTAGTTTCCCTTCTAACCGTATATTTTTGTTCAGAACAGTTGCATGTTTTTAAAATGTGGCTTGTGGTAGAACTGGAGTCCAGAATGTAGACCAAGTGAACTGCTGCTGCCTTGAAAACAAGCAAAATGAATGTATTCTAGAGAAAGCATGTATCTTGTGTTAGCTTGCTTCAGACACTTGGAAACAAAGCTTTGTTCTTGTGAATGGGACAGTTTCTGAGGCTGCTGTTGATTTAAGGAGCAGGCAGGGCAGTACACTCTGCCATCCCTAATACAGCAGTTGTGGAGCCTGGGGAAGTGTGAGGGACTGTAGGAAGTGGCCAGGCTCATCTGCTTTCCCTGAGTAGCCTCCCCTGTCATCATTGTTGTAAACACGGGCTGGCCCAGGACTACATTTCCTTTGTTTTTTGTTTTTATGCAGGCCTGGCTTCTCCAAGTGCGCTAACGCCAGTAGCATCTCCTTTCAGTAACCGACAGAAGTCCACCACTCCAGTTACAAAGCCCTTGGAAGGTAAGGAATAAAAATGGCTGAAATACATTCAGGCTTTTTTTATGTCCTGTCAATTAACAAGTTCTACTTTCTGATTTGCTTAGAAATTGAAGCCAGGCCTGATATGCAATTAGAATCAGATATGAAGCTTGACAAGTTGGAGTCGTTCTTGGGAAGACTGAATAACAAAGGTTGGTAGAGTTATCAAAGGTGGCAATGTATCCACTCTCCAACTTCAGTAAATCACTTAAAGTGCCTCTTAGTTAAAATATCTGGTAACAGAAACTGAATGTTTCCTTATTCAGACTGCACTTACTGATCGCAGAGTTTTTTTGTGATTCAGTCTTTGCTAAATTTTAACAAAAAAGCCTTATACTGTTGTATTACAAATGTACAATAGAATAAACCACAAGTGTCAAAATAACTTTATTCTTTCTCTTCACATGATGTACACATTCTTCTTCAGAGCAAGATTTCTTAAAACTACACAACCAGTCTGAACCATATTGCCGTATACAGTGAAACAGCTTTAAATGTAGTTTAATCCTGCTAAAATCAAGATAGAACACTAAGCTGCTCCCAAGCGCAATTCATTCACCTTCCTGCTTTTTTGAAAACTGACTCTCTGAGGCAACTCATATAGCTTCCTTTTACAGCTTGTTGTCTACTTGTAAATCTGTCTAGAGTTCTCTGGTGTTTCCATCTCATGTATCTATCTTCCACTTGTAAGACAAAAATCCTGTTGTAATTTGTGGAGTGTCAAATACCGTAAACAAATGTATTCACATTTCAGCAGAGGAGACACTAGCATAGGATAATGATTGTGCCATATTCACTAGTCTGAATTAGTGACTTTTCCACTTGTAGTTCTAGTGGGTTTTTTCAAAGGAAGGAATTGTGTGATTGGAGGCCAGATGGAATATACAAGACTGTAAAATACTTATATCGTCCTACCAAAACAACTCATTTTTGATAGTGCCTAACTTTTTATTCATCCATATTTTTCCAACCATGTAATAAAGATTGTTGCATGTGAATAGCAGGTATACTCTGCTTCTATAATTATTTTCCAACAGACTTCTCTCCTTCAAATTCCATCAATTTAAAAAAAAAACAAACACACAACAAAAAAACAAAACAACACCACCCTCTCAAATAAACCCTACCCCAACAACTACCAAACAAGCCATGTTTACCTGTTCTAGAGCTAGAAACTCTAGTATGATCATTTATTGGGTAAGGTGGTTTTTTTTTCTGCAGTTGCTGGGATGCAGGAGACAGTGCTGACAGTTACAGGAAAATCTGTGAAAGAGGTGATGAAGCTGGATGATGATGAAACATTTTCCAAATTTTATCGCCGTGTGGATTTCCCTTCCTCCTCAGTGCCTTTGGACCTCGATGAGGACTTCGATGCCATCTTTGATTCTTATGCACCAAAGTAAGAACTGTTGTGGGTTTTTATTCTCATTGTTATGAATGCAGACGTAGGGATGGTGGTCAACATGTTCAGCTTTAAGTCATCTTGTAGGTATTTTAGCACTAAGCATATCCATTTCTTCTACACGTTTCTGAAATCACTCTTCTGCCTGAATCAAGGAACTGATCCTGATTTCCTAACAAATGTCACACCCATTATCAAAGCAAATCTCTTGTCATTAGATGATTCTGGCTAGGAAAATTAACTGATGATTATAAACCCTGCTTCTTTCTCAGGTTAATATCTTCTGTAGCAGAGCACAAACGTGCAGTTAGGCCTACGCGCAGAGTCCAGTCCTCAAGAAACCCCCTGAAAATGCTGGCAGCAAGAGAAGATATTCTTCATGAATATACTGAACAGCGACTGAATGTTGCCTTCATGGAATCAAAGAGAATGAAAGTAGAAAAAAGTAAGCTAACAGGATGATTTATACAAGACACTGTCTTGCTGTTTTAATTAAAAACAAAACACAACACAGAAACCACAGCCGAAGGACTGGAACATATTCTCTGAGAGGCAATAAATTGATTCAGTTATAAGGTTGATTGTAGGCTCTCTAGAAGGTCTGGAGAGAAGGGCATGTGTGACTTCCTTAGAAAAAGCTACCTACAGCCACCTCCTGTGCGTGGGTGTAATTATTTATTTTTAGCACAGTTGGTTTGTGCAGAGAGAGAGGGTGCCACTGCACCTACAGGGTGAGGACAGGAGATCCAGGAAAGCAGATCTATCGTTATGTTATGCTGGTGAGAACAGATAAAATTTGTTTAGGTACACTGGCCTCAATTTTGGGTCCTAGTTATCTCTCAGAAACTGGAATTAATCTTGACTCTCGAAGATTAATTTCCATGAAGGATCAGTGCTCTGTGGCAAGGCTTTGTGTTTTACTTGTGACGTTGCTTTCTCCTGACAACCAGACGGACAACAAAATACATTATTGTAAAATTTATTCAAAGGTTTGTCAAGCCCCTTTGCCATTTTGAGTACAAGTTTTCCTTATTACATTTGAATAAAGAGGGATCATCTTTAAACATTGCCTGTACTGATGAAAACACTAATTATATGTATAATGCTTTGTTGCCGTTTGATGAGAAGCATTTCCCTGAGTTATAAATTTATAAAGTGCTTTGTCTTTGGTTGAGAAGTAAGAAGTAGCCAAGAATTTAGGCTTTAAGTTTACACTAAAACATGACTCAGACTTTGAAATGTAAATGGCTGTTGCATCACCCTGGCTGAGACAAATTTGAAGGAAATTTCAGTTACTTAACCTTGACTATTCTGCTTTTACCAGTAATCAGTTATAAGGCGTTGAAGATCTACATAGTACTTCACAAAACAGAGTAAGACATGTTTCCCAGGAAAGTTGGTATTTCTGCCAAATAACATGATTCTAACACTGACAGTTTACTCTTGGATGACGTCTGGAAATTTAGGTACTACTAAACCCACAAAGCTTTTGGGCTAGCAGTTAATCTGACTTCAACCTGGTTTTGCTGTCGCTATTGAGAAGGAGAAAAACTGGACATAATGAAGGAAAATAATTTTTTAATGCAACAACTCTTTTTTTTATAATTTTGTCCCTTTTTTTTCCTCTTTTTTTTTTCCCTGTGTGTTCTTTCTCCAACTTCTTTTTATGCACAAGTGTCTGCAAACTCAAATTTCTCAGAAGTAGCACTTGCTGGCTTGGCAAGCAAAGAGAACTTCAGCAATGTTAGCCTGCGGAGTGTTAATCTAACAGAGCAAAACTCTAACAACAGCGCCGTGCCATACAAGAAGCTAATGCTGCTGCAAATTAAAGGTATGCTGGAAATACTTTTACTTTCCGTACATAATATGCTGATTGTAGCATATAGGAATTACTACCACAGTAGGAGGCTTAGCTTGTTCTAGATCTCCAGCTCAAGATGGATGTCCAAAACCTAAAAGAATAAGTGACAGCTGTGTGACAAATGCAAAACCTTACAAATAGGTTTGCATTGTGGCCACTGGTGTGTGTTTTCCAAGGAGAAAACAGAGTATTTCAGGAATTCTGGCCATCTCCTGTGGAAATTTTTGAACCGTCCCATTCTTCCAGTGCTTAGTATAACTTGGAAGCGACAGGACAGTGTTCTTGCTCCCCTTTCCTTTGCAGTGCAGAGTAACATATCTGATTCTGCAAAATAATAGCTACTTTTTTTTTGGCAAAGTAAAATTCTTGAAACTTTTTACTGCCTACAGAAACTGTGCCATAGAGTGACTTAAGCAAATGTAAAGGATTCTGGAATTTGGCTGTTGACTGCCATTTACTTAATTATTCTTTCCAGAAGGACACAAAGTTGTTACAGAGAGAGCAGGAAATAATAGAAGTATTGGTTGATAGGAGGCAACTTTTTTTTTACTACCTGTGAGTAAACCCTTTTTCCACAGTAGCAGTATTTTAATTCTTCAACAGCCTGTTTCCATATATTTTGCTAAATGTGCTGGGATTGTTTGTATTTCATTCAAAACAATTTAGATCTTGGCATTTGATAGCAGTAGTCAAAGGAATATAATTAGCTTTGTTTTATCTTTAGGAAGAAGACATGTTCAAACGAGATTAGTTGAACCAAGGGCCTCGTCACTGAACAGTGGAGACTGTTTCCTGTTGTTAACTCCACATTTCTGTTTCTTATGGGTAGGAGAGTTTGCAAATGTCATAGAGAAAGCAAAGGTTAGTACTAGTTGGGTTTTTTTATTATTTATTTTTAGAACTGTCACAGCATATGTCTCTTTGATGTAATTGAGCCTTGGTGCCAGTTGTCTCAAGAAGTGGGATGTAACTGATAGTCAGTGACAGGTAGATATGCAAGATTCCTGTAAATATGTTTTAGCCTGTGCACTGAATGAAAGCTGACATAGGAGTGTGTAGGTTGTGAAGGTGCAAGAGAAAAGAGGATATCCTCAGGAAACAGATTGGCACTCAAACAAAAATAGTCTGAATTGCAGGATGTCCTTTTTGTTCCCATGTTCGTTAAGATCAAGTCTTGTTCTAAGGCAAATGAAAGAATGGATGTATTTTGGTAACATTTTCTCTAGTGTTTGTTTATTTAGTGCAACAAATAATAACCATTTCTCCTGCTATTTACGCTATTATATCCTATCTACTTTTGCCTTCTCCCTGAACAAGATATGCACAAGTATTCCAAAGACTTAAGCAATCCTGTTCAGGTAACTGTTGCTCTCTTAGGCTTCAGAACTTGCAACTTTAATTCAGACAAAGAGGGAACTTGGCTGTAGAGCATCTTATATACAGACTATAGAAGAAGGAATAAATACCCATACCCATGCAGCCAAAGACTTCTGGAAACTCCTTGGTGGACAGACAAATTACCAGTGTAAGCATTCTTACATTTACAGTGTCTGATGTTTTATCACAGTAAAATAGTTGAGTCAGTTCTCTTTCGTAAAGATAGTTGGATGTTAAATTTTTTTTTCATTATTTTTGACAACTTTTGGCTTAAGCTGCTGGAAGTCCTGAAGAAGATGAAATGTATGAATCTGCAATAATAGAAACAAATTGCATTTACCGCCTCGTAGAAGATAAGCTCATTCCTGAGGATGACTACTGGGGAAAGGTGCCAAAATGTACCCTGCTACAACCAAAAGAGGTATCGTGCCACTTACTGCTCCTGTGGTAAGTGCAGGAACATTCAGCTGATAACAGCTTTCAGTAACTGCAAAAGCTTATGGAGAGGCTCACTGAAAATTGAGTCCTCTGTGTTTCTGAAAAGCTTCTGAACACTTTGCTGTCTAGAGTGTGCTGCAGGTCTCAAGAAATTAGATCATGTTGTCTTTAAAGTGATACACTATTTTAGGAAGTGTAAATCTTTTTGTCAACAGTGACTCACTCCAAAGTCTTGAAGTGCAGAACAAGTAGCACCTCGGAAAAACAAAACAAAATAAAAACCTCTTTTCCCTTTCAAGCATTTTTTATTTCTATCCTTAGGAGACTTTTCCCTTTCAAACAACCATTTCACCATTTCTAAGTAGGAACGAGAGCAGATTTCCAAAATGAAGACATGATATGTTTTCTTGAAAGTGTTCAAGTTGCTGCCTGTTTACTGAGCCAGTTACCCACACTGTTTTGTCAGCCTGCCCTGGCTGCAGGATGAAGCATAGGCCTAAACGTCAGTGAAAGCTTCTGTAGCTGGACAGCAGTCATGCAACAGAATCAGGTTTTTAGTAATCAGTCACTAGCCAACAAAAGGCTAGTGACTTGGCTACCTCCTAAAGATACGCCTCGTAGCATTCCCCATACTTGCTTCCAGTCATCGTTGACAATTAGATGTCACAGAGCAGACCACTGCCCTGGCCGTACTTGCATTGCAGTGCTAGTTGTTAGTGTCATTGCAGAAATTCAGATATTTGGAGGAGTTTGTGTTCAACGCACTGTCAGCTTGCAGCACTAGGAAGCTGGAGGATCAGGGTATCACCTAGCCTAATGGTAAGTTGTTTTTTTGTTTTGGTTTTAGGTGCTGGTATTTGATTTTGGCAGTGAAGTATATGTATGGCATGGAAAGGAAGTTACTTTAGCACAAAGAAAAGTGGCATTCCAGCTGGCAAAACACTTGTGGAATGGTACCTTTGACTACTCCAATTGTGACATAAATCCTCTGGACCCAGGGGAATGCAATCCCCTCATACCCAGGTATCAAAACTCAAGTTTAGTCTCATTGCAGAAACTTAGTTTTCTTGCCCTTATTTCACAGTGTTTAATTTGATTCCATTTCTTTTCTTCCCTTGTGCAGAAAGGGACAAGGACGCCCAGACTGGGCTGTGTTTGGCAGACTCACAGAACATAACGAGACCATACTGTTCAAAGAAAAATTTCTTGATTGGACAGAGCTGAAGAAACTCAATGAGAAGAATTCTAGTGAATCGCTTCACCAGAAGGTGCATATAATAAGCATGCTAGGTATTTCAAACTAGATGATCTAGCTGGGATGGAAGCCAGGGAAGCTTATGCTCAAGGATCCAGAGCACTTTTTTTATCTTGTGGGCTTTGACTTAGGGGTCAGAACATCACCACCTAAAGTGAGCCCACAGAGCTGCTTTATATTGGTGCCAAGCAGCTCCATGAATACTTACAAGATGACTTTGACAAGACATAAAATGATCACAAGATATTAAAGTACTGAAATATGCAGGAGTCAAACTTTGGAACTGTGGGGTAAGAAATAAAAAAAGCTATGCTAAAAGAGCTCTCTTCTGTGTTTTTTGACAGGAAGAATCCAGATCTGACTCTAAACCATATGATGTCATGCTAATGGTAGCTGTGCCCCAGATAACTGTAGGCACAGTCTTGGATGGAATGAATATTGGCCGGGGCTACGGACTTGTAGAAGGAGAAGATGGGAGGCAGTTTGAAATTATCACTGCATCTGTGGATGTCTGGCACATCCTGGAATTTGATTATAGTAGACTGCCTAAGCAGAGCATAGGGCAGTTCCATGAGGGAGACACATATGTGGTGAAGTGGAAGTACATGGTGAGCACTACAGGTTAGTGAACAGTTCCATTTCATCCTGCTGAAACATGGAGAAGTGCAGCTGAAACCTCTGCTGTTAGTGGTGAGATCCAGACCTAGACTTCCTTGGATGTGAAGCTGTTTTATAGGTTAGAAATGCTAATTTAGCCTTCCTAGATCATTAAGAAGTAGAGCTTATTATTGTATTTTGTTTAAAAGAAAGCATTAAAAAAAGCTCTAGTTTTTTTGACACATCAAATATAATACTGTCCATTTCTGCTTTTACCCAACAGTAGTGTTGTATGTGCTTACAGGACAGGACGTTAAGCCAGAATTGTTCCCACAGTTTAACGCCAAAATAACTAGGCAGCTCTGCTAATGACAGTGGTCTGAATGTCTTGCAAGAGAGGTAGGCTTAGCAACAAGGAAAGCCTTTGCTGCGTAATGGAGAGCAGTAACAATGGCAGGAAAGGCCCTTGCCAGCTCATTGGTCTTGCTGTCCTCTTTGCTGTTTCTGGAAACCTTTTGCTATGGGTTTCAGTCTCAAATGGAAAACTTTAGCAGTGTTCTGACAAAGAGCCTGAGAGCAGCAGGTAAATGTTAAGAATCAGTCAGCTCGGTGTGCTTGTTGGAACTCTTCCTTCTGGCACTAAACTAAGAATAGGTGGCTTGTGTGGTAGGTAAAATAGCAATAGTCTAAAAATTATTGTTCCAAAGAGGAAAATGTTAAAATTCGTTGAAAACAGTGTAACAGCTATACAGCTTCAGGCTTTTAGTCAAAAAATGTAGGTAGGTCTTACTCAGGATCGTTGAGTACAGGTACCGGCAAATCCAAGAAAAATATAAAAGCTTGTAAGTCTTGGGAGAAGTGGGTAACACTACTGAACTGTAAACAGACTCCTAATCCAAATGGATGAAAATATATTCCATCACTTCGAAACAGAATAAATTTTTATGTAGGAGGCAGTACTTTTATGGGCTGAATGTACAGATAAGAGTGAAAACCATAAATTTTAGAAGTGACTAGTGGTTTGAGTATTCTCAACTTGAAAAAAAACAGGATGTTTTCTCCTCAGTATTTCAGTTGTATGCTGCTCAGCACTGCCGAAATCAGGCAGAGGTTTTAATATTTTTTAAGAATCTTGTTTAAGACTCTCGGGTTGTTTTTTTTTAATCGTTGATTTAATTATATCTGTTTATTCAGTATTCACTGGAAAGAGTAGAATATTCCATAACTGGTGGTATTGTTGAACTTCACTTGCTGTAAACATGATTTGCTTATCATAACAACTAAATACTGATCCTTTAAAAAAAAAAGGGCTTGCTGCTTTCCAGACCAACATGAAATACTAAGTTAATTTTTAAAAATAAATAAATAAAGCTTACCTAATCCTAACTTTTTTTTATGACTACAAAATACTGCTTTGGTGTTCTTTTGTTCTGTAGTCTTCCTTTATAATATCACTTTACCAAGAAAGATTTTCCTTTTATGCCTGTAGCTTTCTCAACTGTTGCTGTTTCCAGTATTGCTCAGCAGCCAGCTACTCTCCTGCTGCCAAAGAACAGTGTGTAATGTGGAAAATGAGCCATAATGCACTCTTCTGGTAACATGACTGGACATACCATTTCACATGCAAATCGGCTCAAATGATGTCAGTTATTTTTCTCCAGATAGTACCAGTTCTTTCTACATCTCTTTCTCTGGCCAACACAGGCATTTCTGCATATGGGCCTGCATCCACCTGATGAGACAAGGTTGACTTTGCACGGGGATATACTGGCTTGGAGACCTAATGCTCCTCCAATTGGATGTTTTATCTTTCCTGTTCTGGATGGGATAATGCTGAGCTGGCAGATGAAATTAAACCACGTGCTGTTTAAACCTATAGCTGGAGTACTTTCTTCAGCGTGTGCTTTCTGTTTTGCAGTTGGAAGCAGGCAAAAAGGAGAGCAACAAGTAAGAGCTGTTGGAAAAGAGAAATGTGTCTATTTCTTTTGGCAAGGAAGGCACTCCACAGTGAGTGAGAAAGGGACATCAGCACTGATGACAGTGGAACTCGATGAAGAGAGAGGAGCACAGGTGAGCTTCCTGCAGACCTAGGTGTCAGTCCTGGTAAGACTTGCCTGCCCAAGTAGCCACTAACAGTAAATGTGGGAGATCTTTTTTGCATCCTCTTTCTTTAAAAGTCGTCTTGCCAGTACAAGTAGCCAGCCCTCAAAATTACTTTTGGCTTTATTCCAACTTCCAGAGACACATAAACTCCTTTATGGATTGTCATTCCCTAGTCCCATTTCTAAAGATGATATTTCTGAGAACGGCTGAAGAAGAATGCCTTCTCTCCTTGCAGGAATAGATGAACCACAGTTTAACAAATTTGTTCCTTCCCTTCCATACATGTTCAGATAACAGGACTGTCTTCCTAGTGCTGAGAAGCATTTTCTGCCAGGCCACAGCTTGAAAATACATTTGAAACTGTCAATTTGTTTACTTTGTAATTACAGAGTAGATTGCCTTATTTTGCAGAGATTCTAGCAGCTGCAGATTCAGCTAGTTTGAAACTCAAAGAGAGGACAGGCTAGCTTGCTTTGTCTTTGCTAGGCAGTTAGGCTTTGTTGTGGCTTGACTTTTACCAGCACACAAGAAGGAGGGGTTAAAGTTAGTTTCTGTACCTTGATAATGCTGTAATTGTTTTTTTAACAGCAGCATAGACATAACCAGTAAGACAGGAGTTCATAGAGGAGATACAGAAATACACTTGATCCAGAGTGGGAGATTCTGTGCAGCATAGCTGATTTAACAATTGGCTATATCATTTTCATAATCAAAATGCAATGCTTAGTGAGCAAAAAACATGCATGTTGTCATTTAATCAATTTTACAGCAAACTTTAAACCTACTTAAGTTACTAAATTATTTCCATAGTAGTTTCAAAGAACATGAGGCAAGATGGCCCTGTCCTGTAAAGAATTCAAATAATAGTTAGTTTAAACTAATTTAAATTAAAGTTTTGTTAGTATTCCTTATCCACTGAAACTCTTGCTTGTTGGATTCCAGCTGGAGGTTCCTTCTAATATGCAGGTCACGTATGAAACGCATTGCATGCTGGTATATGTGATAATTTAAACAATAGTCAGCAGTTGTAAAGTACAAGAAAAACTATCTTAGTGGGTGGCCATAACCGTATAATTTTTAATAATCCATAGAGACTACTTTTCCTGAGTCTGTATACTTGCTTCATTTTTTTTAATGAAGACTGGTGCTTTCAATTTCCAGGTACAAGTGCTTCAAGGGAAAGAACCGCCATGCTTCCTGCAGTGCTTCCAAGGAGGGATGATTGTGCATGCTGGAAGAAGGGAAGAGGAAGAAGAAAATGCACAAAGTAAATTACTGTTAGTTAAGAGCTTCTGTCCCAAAAATCCTTTTTTACCTGTTGTGAAGGGCGTTGAACTCAGTCTCAACTACCATACTCTGTAGAAAAGGGAAACAAATGCCATGGAACCCATGGGACAGCTTTGCCATGCTTTGTTTCAAAGTAGTTTGTTTCTTTTTTGAGCATAGAATGGATTTTGTACCCCTAGAGCAAGCTGATTTTATTGTATTGATATGCATATAAATTGTTCTAGTTGTTTAATTAAGCAAAGTGCCCGTTTTCTTTAAAATATATTCTTTTCTACATAGTCAGTGCAAAAGAGCATTTTTATGAGCAGTTCTCCTGCTCCAGGGAGAACTCTAAGCTTTTGTTACCCATTCATTACTTTTTGCAACACATTCCTTGAAATCTGCACTTGAGCCAGGAGAATTTCAATGCAGGTAGGTGTAACTTGCACATGTTCCAGTTTACATCTGAACGTGACCTCCTGTGCCTAAGGTGCACAGAGGAAGAGGAACTGAATAGAAGGACTACTGTATTTGCTTCCCTTTTCTTCACCTGTATGAAACAAAGCAGAAACTTGACTCTTCTGCTCTGTTAAACTCTTCAGCTCTGAGTAGAGCAGACCTGACTCTTCCAGTCGCTCTCATAGCAAGGTTTCGTAAGGCGTTTTTTCTGCAACAGGGTTTTCTAAGTAGTGTTAGCTAAACCTGATGCTTAGCTAGTTTAATCTGTGACAATATAGGCATGCAATATGTGAAATTCATCTGGTATAAGAACAGCTGTTCCAGAGCAGAGGTCTTGAATTTTCAATCCCATGTGACTGTATAATACTGCTGCACTGTTCCTGTCTGCTCCAGGTGACTGGAGGCTATATTGCGTGCGAGGAGAAGTTCCCAATGAAGGAAACTTACTTGAAGTAGCATGTCACTGCAGCAGCCTGCGTTCCCGGACATCCATGATTGTCCTCAATATAAATAAAGCTCTTATCTACCTGTGGCATGGCTGCAAAGCACAATCTCACACCAAGGATGTAGGAAGAACAGCAGCCAATAAAATAAAAGAACAGTGAGTGTCTGACCTATATTTTGGAGATCTTTATACAGGCTACCCATTTACTTAAAATAGTCTGCCTTAAAGAAAAGTTGAAATAAATGAAGCTGTCCTCTGAGTACAACTGCAGTATGTGCATGCTTGGTAAGGAGGAGGAATGACAAGTAGTTGATTTGGTGGAGCGGGGAAAACACATGTTCTGTAATAACTTTCACTTAAGGTCAAATGCACTTATTCTTCCTACTGTACCAGTTACAGTTGCAAAAAAACAGTCGTCTTCCATTTGGAGGGAGATGCTCTGTATCTGAAGAGCAAACTAAAACCCAGTTGGTAGGAGGATTAGAATCAAGCCTTGTGAATAAGGAAGAGGAAATTAATTTGGGAAAGCATGCGAGGAGGACAGCAATAGTTAAAAGAACAAGCAGTGAGAATCCCTACTGAGAGCTCACACGAGCATCTCCTCCACTCTGGGTATGTGATCAGAAGTACTAAGAGAATGGTTGCTGAAATTCTGTATCTTGTTTATTGGTAATTTTTTTCATCGTTTTCAAAAAGCCTATGTTGACGTAAAGTGTGCAACAAGCCTGTAGGGTCCTTTTGATTTCTAATAATGCAAGTGGCCAGCAGGTTTGTGTTAGCTGTCTTCAGGGCAGGAAAGTTGGGTTCACTCTCTTTCTTTGTGTTTCGTAGATGTCCACTGGAGGCAGGGCTGCACAGCAGCAGCAAGGTGACAATACATGAATGCGACGAAGGGTCAGAGCCCTTGGGATTCTGGGATGCATTAGGAAGAAGAGATCGAAAAGCCTATGATTGCATGTTGCAAGGTAGACCCACGTTCCAGGATCTGGCACACACATTTTACTGGTCTACAGCATTTTGAGATTTAATGTAAAGCTTTTGAAGAACTTCTTGGTAGTTGAGATGATCCCTTCAGAGAGATGCTTCCAAAAATCTACTCAGTTAAATGGTACTGTTCTAGAAGGAAAGTGCTGGAAAACAAAGTGTTTAATTTTTTTCTCTCCCCCTTCTGCAGCCCCAACCAACAGTTAATGCTGTTGCAAACACGTTTTGCTTCTCTTCTGAAGGGATCAGGGGGTGGTTCTGCATGCATTCTTGTCCAGGCTTTGGTTTGAACCTGCCAAGAAAGGTAGCAGGGGAATTGATTTACCAAGTGGAAAATTTTTCAGCTAAAAAGTAAATTCTGAGATGGGCTTGCTTCACTTAAGCTGCAAAACAGCCAGTTATGAAATGGCTGATAGTAACTAGCCAGGATCAGATTCAAACTGATGGCAGCCAGCCCTTTAGCTCAAGTTATTCACAGCTGTTGCTAGTTCCCCAAGACATCTAATCGTCTTTCTTGATTTTTCAAAAACTAGAGAATTTACAGTGACTCTAAAAGGTTTTGGTTGGTTGGTTGGTTGGTTTGTTTTTACATTAATCTCTGGCATTTTCTGTTGGAAATCTTCTTAATTTTTGTTCTTTAAAGATCCTGGAAAGTTTAATTTCACCCCCCGCCTGTTCAGCCTCAGTAGTTCATCAGGAGAATTCTCGGCCACCGAGTACGTTTATCCTTCAAGAGACCCTGCTGTCATCAATTCCATGCCATTCTTGCAAGAGGATCTCTACACTGCCCCACAGCCAGGTATATGCTTTAGAATACTGAAGTAACAAGAAAACAGATAACTGTATCCTGCATTGGGCAGTAATTCAGTAACTGTAATTACTTTTAACTTGATTTATCCCAAGAAAATGTGTGCATGTGATGCTTATAGATCATTAAGTAATAACAGTAATTTTTCCATGATAAAGATGCCGAGAACTAATCAAATGCACATGTATCCCAAAAGCGTGCTATAAAAATACGTTGTGTGTATCAGAGAATCTGAGTTGAGCTGAGGTTCAGTTGGATGAACAACAAAAGGGGTTGGTACGTTTTGAAATGATCCTGTCCTGATGCTGATAAGCATGTAAGACTGGGGTTGTGTAGGGGATTCTGAGAACTAGTAAGTGGCTGATGATGGATTTGTTACTTTTTGGCTGCGTAGCACTGTTCCTTGTTGACAATCACCATGAAGTGTACCTGTGGCAAGGCTGGTGGCCTGTGGAAAACAAAATCGCTGGATCAGCTCGAATCCGGTGGGCTACAGACAGAAAGTCTGCAATGGAGACAGTGCTCCGGTACTGCAAAGGTAACACATTGCTGTGCCTGGCTGTTCTGAGTGTGTTGTACCTTTGCATGCCTTACTGTCCCAAGCTGAAAGGTACTCAAGTGCTCCCCCAATCTTATCAATAAATATCAATATATTTGAAGATACATTCTCCACTCTTTCTTAGCAAACCATTTCTCTAGTAACAGTGTTGTTCCCAAATTGCCAAGATACTCTGCTGAATCGGTTCTCAGAGGAAAGGCTTTCTTTGTCTTCTGTGCTCTCACTGTGGGAGAATAGTTCCAACATCAGATCCCTAAAAATTAATTCTGAGAACACAACCTCTTAAACCTGAATGTTTTCCGACTAGCTCCTTTTGGATTTCATAAGCTTCTGTGTATTAAAAGACTGAATGAAGATACTGTTTGCTGATGTAACTGAGTTTTGATGTAGTGGAGGAGGTGGAAAGACTTTGAAGATCAAGAACAAGTCTCACATGGAAACAGGTGGCCATTGGAAATGCTGGAACACAGAGCTGAGGCTCTGTGCTCATTTCTATAAGACAGAGTTATTGCCAGTCAGTGGGCGGTGATTCAAGCTGCAATTGATGATCTCATTAGAGTACACTGACTAGATTATTTTCTGCACTAGCAGAGTTTCCTTGAGACACCATAATACTTTCCTCTCACTTCATCTAAGGTTATGTGAGGCTGGGAACAGACCTTGCATCTTCTGATGGAAGATGGATAGAGAAAGGTGTGGGGTTACCATCCAGGCGAGTGGGCATAAGTAACAGCCGAGCAGTTTCCCACTGTGAATAAGTCACTAGGGCTTAATTAGTGCAAACTATGTCCTCTTGCAAGGAAAGCCTGATCACTTACAGACCTTGAGACCTTATGATGCCACTGATTTCTTCTGTAGCTAATAAACTTTACAACTTGTGACACAGCTGATGGTAACTGTCATCTTCTCCCATAGAAGTTTGTATATTTGAAGAGGAAAAGCAATATCCTTGTTGGATTCCACCCTTATGAAGATAAGCCAGTCTCTCCTTCCCAATCTGCAGGTGGAAGCAGAGTAGGAGCAAGCGTTGTGTTTCTACTCAGTTGTCTTGTGTCACTGGGGGAAGGTGGTAACACCTGACAGGAGACAGCTGAAAACCAGTACTGGAGACACTGAAACGCGACCTTTATTGGACTGCGTTATTGCTCTGCATGTTTCATTCTCTGGTGTCCCTGGCACTGCCCTGCCAAACAGTAGCATTTGTTTAGGAATGGGCTGCTAAAGACAGGGCAGTAATTGGAAGAGTCTTTGGCAGTGACTGCTGAATTCCTAAAGAAGAGGCCAGTTACTTGTTCTCCACGACCCCTACCTACAGTTTTTGTAAGTCAGAAGGAGTGATAAGATGCATTTCTTCGAACTCATTTCATACAACGTGCTACACAGCAGAAGTGAATGTCAGCGTAGAGGAACAAAGCCCCATGCAATGAAGCGCCCAGAGTTGCTCAGCAGGCTAGTGAGGGAGATGGAAGTAAGATCCCAGACTAAGGGTTCCTGATGCAGTGCTGTAATCTTCTGGTAATGAAAATCATGTTTTCTGGCCCCAGCAGAGATGGTATCAGATACGCATGCTGAGGTTTGGATACTTTTCCAGATTTCTTGAACTTCATCAAGTTCAATGATGGGAAAAGAGATTAATACCTTCTGCACTGGATTGAATTTGCTGCATCTGAGTTTGATGAGTGACTCCTCAGGGGTCTGAAGTTTAGCATATGTATCATAGAACAAGAGGTTTTGCCTAGTGCTCACTTTACCTCTGGCCGTGACTTTGCAGCAGTTGTGGCTTTTCTGCTCTTCTCAAGAGCTTTGGACTGTGTGGTCGAATAGATAAAGAGCAAGTTTGTTACTGTTAAAGACCAATTCTACTTGTACTGTTTCTATGCTAAAGCTGATGTGAACTTCTTTAGCAGTTTTTTACTGTTCAAACTATGCTTGTTCTAGTGGTGTATCACTTTCATGATATGGGATTCAGTCAACCACTTCAAAATTTCATTGCATCAAGCTGTCAGAGCTGACTAGCTCTTACGTGTTGTTACTTATCAAGGTGGAGAAATTGAATTTCAGGCGATACCAATGCTGCTGCTGCTGCAATTATTTTGACTACAAGAATATAGTCGAGTGATCAGAAGCATTAAAACACTTTTCACTATTTTTCTCTCTCCATTTCTTTCCTCATCTATGTCCCTCTTCCTCACCCCTCCTTTTCTTTCTTTATTCCTTTTCCTGGCTTGCAGTGTTTAACTACGTAATGGTATGAAAGAGATTGATAAGCAACTCTGGACATCCCTTGAATATACCTAACAGTTCTCCTTGTGCATAAATCTTATTTAACTTGTCAAAATGTCTTGCAAGTTTTTCTGTGGTTTTATCTGCTAAATCCGCAGTCTGGAGAGCTGATATGCAGACTGCTAGAAGAGGGAAGAATCTGGTTTGCCCTTCAGTGACTCTTAGTGAGGAGATCAGCTTGTGCTCAGGGCAGAGTTCATGCAATGAAAATGCTTCTCCACTTCCATACAAAGTCTTCTTACCTATACTGGAACATTAGCAAATACCACTCTCCTTTTATTTTTTTAATAATTTTTTATCTCCTTTATTTTTTTAATTCTTGGCAGAATTACTGAGAGTGGAGCAGCGCGACTAGAGCAGATTCATGCATTTTTTTTAAACGCAAAGTTTTTAAGTGCTTGTTGAGTCGTTCATGGTAGAATGAACACATGAACCACAGTGAAAATATGTGAAAGAGAAGGCTTAAAATCAAGTAATCAAATGATAAATCTCCTGTCTAAATTGTATAGTCAAAGCACTCACGTTCTAATATGTTTGTTAGACTACTCCACAGAGCTTTTATCTCTAGTATTCCGTTTCATGTGAATATAATCACTCTAATCAGTTTGCTCCCAACATCTGATGTAAAGCCAAACCTGTAATGTTCAGGTTTTGCAAACCTAATGAAACAACAGTGTCCAGCCAGGCTTTCTGTTTGCATCCAGCACAGGTGTTGCATCAGTTCCCTGGAGTGCTCCTCGGCAGTGGGGAGGAGGGGACTGTGTTCCTTTAGATATTCCTGCCTGGCAGCCCCCACAGGGGCTACAGTAAAAAACAGGGTCTTCTGTAAGGGATTTATACATTCTGGAGGAAATCTTAATGCTTTAAAGATGCTCTGAGATTTGAATGAGGGAGTAACAGAATTTTGCAAGCAGCAGTTTATAGGGAAGCTGCAGCCCTCAAGTGAGGTGGTGTCATGTTGCTCTGTTAGTTTCACCTGAATTTGGACTTTGCAACATCTTAAGCTTTTCCATTGCCTACCTGGAAGAAAGATTTGATTAGACTGAGTTGTTGGAATCCAAGTAAGATGAAGGTATAATATTTTAAAATGATAGCTCCTCCCAGTCCCTGACTGCCTGTCTACCTCTTTCCAACAACACTTGGAGTTTAGCAGTGCTTTTGAATCCTTAGGCAATTGAATCACCCAACCAATAGGGTCTGTTTCCACCAGTACTTGGCATAGTGACTTTAACAACTTAATCCGATACAGCATCACTCCTAGGCAAAGTTATGTCCATGTCCTATATAATGTGCACACATACATATTTTGAAGAAGCAGGCTTCTCTTTGAAAATCATCAGTAATTACCATCCAGCTATTGCAATACCACTGTTAACTTCCAGATAACCATTCCTTTGAATTTGTAATAACAAAATGATTGTGTTAGACCTCAGTATACCAACTTAAGAACAGTTTGAACATTCTCACTTAGGCCTCCAAGTTTAAGCTTTATTTGCTGCTGGCAGGACGCTTCTGCCGAGCATACCAGAAGGTTTCATTTACCTGAATTTGGCTAATTTCAGACCATCACTCTCTGCTTACTCTATTCTAACTCTGGTTTTGTAAGATAAGAAATACACTGGGTTAGGAATCCCCATGGGGGATTTTCAGTATACATGGTATCTTTGTGGACAGATACAGTAAAAGGCAGACTTAAGAGTACTGAAAAACATGTTAAAAGGTGCCATGCTACATTAAAAAAAAATCCTGGTAAAATTTATTCCTACTGCCTTAAATTACTTCAGCTTTTCAGGAAAGAATCAATTAAACACGCTTACGAGGTAGCTTTGGATAGTGAGTGACATTGCAAAATATGGTACCATTTGTAATTTCTCTCTTTTTTTTTTTATATTTTGACTGTTTTTAGGAAAAAATGTAAAGAAGCCCCCAAAATCCTATCTAATTCATGCTGGCTTAGAGCCTCTGACCTTCACTAATATGTTCCCAAGTTGGGAACACAGGGAAGACATCGCAGAGATCACAGAAATGGTAATCACTTCATTGCACAGACTGTTTCCTATTCCTAGTAATTGTGTCTTGTGTTGTCAGTAACATTGTTCGTTTGTGCTGTCAAACCCTAAAATTCAGAGGATGAACTTACAAAGTACAGTTCAGGAGTCTGCACAGAAGTAGAATAACATGGCTAAATGCTGACTGGGAGTGTGGGTATCAGAGGCATTCCTGGTTGTTTTATCATGTAACTTCTCGTATTCTTTTTTGTTAAAAACAGGAGGAAGGTGTTATCTGAATAATCTCGTAGAAAGAGATGTGCTAGAGTTTAGCAACTGTTTCAATCGTATAAAACACGCAGCACCATGCAGTTGTGATCTGTCTCCGGGCTTGAAGTGCAGGGGAGCAAAATGCCCCACAAAGGATCAGCTGGCTCCAAGAGCTCCAGGATTGACTCCCCACCTGGGAAGTGGAGTCACAGCTGAATTACATGTGACCGCTTTAAAAGCCTTCACTAAAGGGCCATCTCAAGGCAAATGACATTTTCTGCTTTGTAAGTCTTCTGCAGCCACCCTTAGTGGAAAATGCTGGCTTCATGACTAAACACAAAAGTCAGCCTTAAACTGAGATTCCGCAAGTACAGAATGTCCTTCTGCTAAGTGCAGACCTTTTGTTAGCTGTGAAGTTGCTGTAGGTCCACCTGTGGACCTGGATGTATAGCTTTGTGCCCCGTGGTCCAGGCAGTGCAGGTTGATCCCAGGCCACCCGCAGACTGCAACAGGAGCAGTTGATGGTTTCAGCATTGTGATCCTCTTCTCTGTTTTCCTTTTCTCCCTGCAGGATGCTGACGTTTCTAATCAGATAATCCTTGTAGAGGACGTGCTGGCCAAGCTGTGTAAAACAGTGTATCCACTAGCAGATCTCTTGGCTAGGCCTCTACCTGAGGGAGTTGATCCACTGAAGCTTGAAATCTATCTTTCAGATGAGGACTTCGAGGTATGGAGAGACTGGGTGCACCGTTACTCTCTGCATGCGTGTCTAAGCATGCTGTGAAGTCATTTGACAGTTTCACTACTTACAAGTGTTTTTACTAATGGCTTATCCTCTCCTTTTAAATGCAGGTTGCATTAGAAATGACGAGAGAAGAGTACAATGCACTGCCATCTTGGAAGCAGGTTAATCTGAAGAAGGCAAAAGGACTTTTCTAAGTTGTGTTTATTGGAGTGAGCACTAAAGGGATGTCTGTTCTCACTTTCTATGTCCTTTAGAAGAATTGTGTCCCACATTTGCAAAATAAATAATCTGAAGTTATTAGTGACTACCTATCTGGAGGTGTGTAATATTCTAAAAGGCCAAGAGAACCCTTTGGAAATGGAATTAAATTTCGACTCCTAAAGGTAAAGTGTTTAAGCTCTGCTCTCCTATGCACTTAAACAGTAGTTCCTTGAGCTACTGCAGCAGGTGTCCTTTGGCTATACACAATACTTGCCATTTTTGGTTTTGAAGAAGTTCTCTTTGTAAAGTGTTATTTTGTTAGTTTGTGGATTACAAAGAATTTATATTTATATAAACACATAGAACAAGTATGTATTTAACAATGCAATATATATTCACTTTCAAGACTTTCATGTCAAAACTACAGAAAAGTAGCTGGACAACAGTTGCTTGTACTGAATTAGCTATACCACCAGTATGTATCCCTTGCGCATTCTGAAAAGTTTCTCTTTGCAATAGGTAATGAATTGTTCCCAGTGCTGCTTCAGGTGCTAAACTGAACAAAGCATTTGTATTTATAGCATGGGTTTCTTGAGAAACTATGCGAATCAACCTTTATACTTTATTATCCAAAAATGTATAGTGCCTTGTTTTTTGTGTACAGTTTATATACAAAAAAAAAAAGAGATTGGTCTGCATTTTGAAGATGGCTTAGAACGGTCTCCTATGTTACTTTTGTAATAGTAGAAATAAAAACATCTCAGTTTCTAATACTTGTTGTAAACATTAAACATGTCTTTTGTGATATAAGAACTGAAAGAAAAAGCTTCCGAATAAACTCTTAGCGATGCTCTGACTTGTCATTATTTTGTACTGTAATCTGTACTAAGTCATTGGAATCTTCCATAACATGGTATTTTATCAAAATATTTTAACCTTAGATATCTGCAGGTGTTGTACAGAGTTATAATTTGAGAAGCAAATTATGTAGAATGAAAATCAATGTATGAGATGAAAGAAGGTTGTGCTACACTTCATTGCTGAACATTGGAACAATCACACAAATCCTGTATCCTTCGGGTTGCACTGTTTTATCCATGAAACCAAAATTATTATGCTGTTTTTCAGATCTTTTCAATCTTTGTGTAATTGGGAGTAAAACTTGAACTAAAAATGAGTATGGCATCGTGTCCATTCTTTCAATAGGCACTGGAGTCAAAATCATTTTCGTTCAGCTAATTAGGACATTGAATGGAGTAATGGAGTAAAAATTTGGTATTGTTTGAAATGTTTTTCAGGCATTTGGCAGGTCTGTTAAAAACTTGTGTGGTTTCCCTCTGGTAGCCTAGTGGGTTTCACATTTTCATTCCTGCCAAGCATAAGTTTCCTTCTGCTGTGCAGCCATTCAGAGCTCCTCCTGCCTACGTAAAAAGCGATCACCCGCAGTGGTGTCTGTTGCTGCTCTTGTCATTCTCCTAGGCCCAGGGAAATGAAGTAGGATCTTTGAATGTGAGAGATGTAGATTTCATCAAGATCTGCAGTAAATATTGCTCCATAGTTAAAATTAGTATTGTTTTGACAGATCAGTAAGTTGTAAGCTAGCCTTTAAGTAAATAAACCAAAAGTCTAGAAATACACAAGTACTATTCACTTGACCTGAGATATTACAGGTGAATTTTCAGCACTAGTGTATTTCCTTTCATTATGGGTTTCTATCAAGAACTGAAACTAAAAAACCCAAGAAAAAGGTAGCCACAGTATTCAGAGCCATTTTTACATAGCCTCCAGCAGAAAGCAAGATGTTCAGAGGAGGAAGATGTGTCTTCTGCATGAGGGATGCTCTTAGTCTGAAAATGCAGGGCTTCATAGTGACAAGTTTATTTTTCGAGCACTGAGAGGTTTCCAAAGTCAATGCTGTATTCATCTAAGTATTTTTGCACCCATATATTTTCCTCTTTCACCCTCTGTGGTGATAAAATCAAGCAGGAATTAAGTTTTGTTTATTCATGTTTAATCTGTACCCCGGGGGGGTAGCAGGTTCCTCTGTTTTGATTTTTCTCTCCAACAGAGAGCTGATTTGCATAGTGTGATTGACCTTGTTTTTCCCTGTGGCAGGGTAGTATCATTTGATTTTGCTTTTGCTTTTTGAAAACACTGTCAGTCCTCCAAGTGCTGCTGAAGGGCAACATCCACCCACCCTTAAAGCCTTTAGAATCTCAGCTAAAAGACAAGACAAGCTGGCTCGGGGACCTGCAGGCAGTGAAACACAAATCAGTGCTGTCAGCTCTTAGAGTTAACCGTAATTTTTACAGAATTTGATATCTCATGTCTCAGTTCCAGGAACCAGGACACAGAACTCAACTTCCTACTTAAGTGCTTTGCTCCTAACACTGCCTAGGAAAACTTCAAGGTTTTGCAGAAAATAAATTATTTTTATTGTCCTTAATTATACTTGGTATTTATCGAACTGCTTTCCTGAATGTGAAGCTGATAACAGAAAGCCAGGTCAGTGTAAGGCCTCAGACAGAAGTGTGAGTGATGCTTTAATTTTCTGCTACCTTTCCTCTCCCCTGTGGGGATGCCATTTATGGTTGGTGTCACGTTTTGAGGTCAAAAGACCAGTCTATTAGCTCCCAAGTCAGGTGAGACCCTTGGGTCCGACTCCCCCTGCCTTCTCTTGGCAGCTCAGTGAGTCGGAGGGTGATTCGTCTGGCTTATTGTGGGATCCGTCACTAATAGACGAACAGGAGGTAATTTGGCCAGTATACCAGCTCCCAAGTCAGACGAGACCCTTGAAATGGGGAGTAGAGTGGTACGGAGGTATCACGGCTCATCCCGAGGCGCCTGGTAAAGATAACCATAAGAATGCCATCGAGGGAAGTGAATCACAACTGCTGCCTCAGCAGTGATGGTGAAATTGTGTCCTTCAGCTACTAAGTCACACCTCCACCCGCCTCCGAGCTGCGACCACCCCTCAAACGAGCAATTTATACCAATCCTAATTTGTGAACACCCCTCACGAGAGAAATTTTCACCAATCCTAATAAAAGTTATGTATGACTAGAGTCACTCGAGCTCCACCTAAAAGATATGAAAAAAGTATAAAATAGCACAAACAAAGAGGATGTTAGGGAGAAGCCCCCCCCATCGGAACATCTGGGATCAGTCGATGGGCTGAACCTCTCTTCTCCCCCCCATAGGGACGCCTATTGGGTAAGAACTCTGTGTTATGTGCACTTACTTAATTACTTACTAACATCTTGCTAGCTATTTAATATTATCACTGATCAGTAATTGTTTTATATTATCACTGCAGTATTTCAATTAAAGTTGCTTTTGTAGTCAGTCACTATCACCGGCTATCCTCGAACCTGTATTCTGTCACAAATAAAATATATATGCATGTTTCCGGAAACTTTTGAATTATTATAAGGAGTTGGCCCATAGTACTACTAGTGACGATCCCTAATAAGTGGGCGAATCACCCTCCGATTCACTGAGCTGCCAAGAGAAGGCAGGGGGAGTCCGACCCAAGGGTCTCGCCTGACTTGGGAGCTGATAGACTGGTCTTTTGACCTCAAAACGTGACAGTTGGAAACTGGAAAGGGCCATTAGTACCTTCTTGAACTGTTTTTACAGACCTGCATGGGAAATACAGCTGAAACAGGTTTTGTCTGGATATGGGGAGGGGGGTATTTTTTTTGTTTGCTTGTTTCAAATAGACCCCCAAGAATACACTTAACGTCTAGGGTGAATTCAAAGGCAAAGCTCTGGTACAGGGACTCTGTATGTGAAAAAGACAGTACCTTGAACATGGCATTCTGCTTTTCTGTCAATCTTGCAGCTTCCAGGCCTTGAGCTGTGATTCTTATCTCCTGTAGTTTTAAACTGCTCAATCCTGACTCTTAAAAATACTGCTCTTTGCAGGAATGTTTGTGTAACCACACATAAGGATTTGTTAGTGAAATGAGCTGGAAACTTGAATACGCAAGTATGCCAGAACAGCAAATAAAACATTATGTCTGAAAAATCTGCAGTCAGTGTTTCTGCCAGAAGAGAAGGGAAAATGGAAGGTAGATATGGGGACAAAACGCAAAACTAATCTAATGCAGTTTGAGGAGAGCTTGTTTCTGTCCACTGCTGTCCCACCAGTCTCCCAAACGGGTATTTAGCTGAGCAGGAGTTGTGGACCCATGTGCGCAACTGGTGAAAGCTGATTCTGAGCTTCCCTGAAAGGCTGTGGTGCTGTCGATGGAGGCAGGGGCAGGCTGCTGCGGTGGAGTCCGAATGCTGCAGAGCCCTCTGTGTTAGAGGCTTTGGCTGGTGAGACGTGTTCCCCACCCAGCAGTATTAATCCCACTTGACTGGAGTGGCAGGAAGAATAATTTTTGACCAGTCTCTGCTACTAACTCTCGGTCTAAATTTCCCTTTTGGATCAAGTAGCAGATGAGCAGAAATTGCTTAAATAATAATATTCTCCAAAGTGCCTGCTTTCCACATCCCCTTGTGTGGAATCGTAGAATCATAGAATGGTTAGGGCTGGAAGGGACCTTCAAAGGTCATCTAGTCCAACCCCCCTGCAAGGAACAGGGATATCTCCAACCAGATCAGGTTGCTCAGGGCCTCGTCCAACCTGGCCTTGAACGTCTCCAGGGATGGAGCATCCACCACCTCTCTGGGCAACCTGTTCCAGTGTTCTACAACTCTCATGGTAAAAAATTTTTTCCTAATATCCAATCTGAATCTACCTCCCTCTATTTTAAAACCATTACCCCTTGTCCTATCACAACAGGCCCTCCTGAACAGCCTCTCCCCATCTTTCTTGTAGGCCCCCTTGAGCTACTGGAAGACCGCTATAAGGTCACCCCGGAGCCTCCTCTTCTCCAGGCTGAACAGCCCCAACTCTTTCAGCCTGTCTTCAGAGGAAAGGTGCTCCAGCCCTCTTATCATCTTCATGGCCCTCCTCTGGACCCTCTCCAACTGGTCCATGTCCTTCTTATGTTGGGGGCTCCAGAACTGGACGCAGTACTCCAGGTGAGGTCTCACGAGGGCAGAGTAGAGGGGAGAATCACCTCCCTCGACCTGCTGGCCACGGTCCTCTTGATGCAGCCCAGGACGCGGTTGGCCTTCTGGGCCGCAAGAGCACATTGCCGGCTCATATTGAGCTTCTCGTCCACCAGTACTCCCAAGTCCTTCTCCTCAGGGCTGCTCTCGATCCATTCACCACCCAGTCTGTATTTGTGCCTGGGATTGCCACGAACCAGATGTAGGACCTTGCATTTGGCCTGGTTGAACTTCATGAGGTTGACACGGGCCTACCTCTCCAGCCTGTCGAGGTCCCTCTGGATGGCATCCCTCCCTTCCAGCGTGTCGACGGCACCACACAGCTTGGTGTCATCGGCGAACTTGCTGAGGGTGCACTCCATGCCACTGTCCACGTCACCGACAAAGATGTTGAAGAGGGCCGGGCCCAACACGGACCCCTGAGGGACGCCACTCGTGACCGGTCTCCACTTGGACATCAAGCCATTGACCACTACTCTCTGAGTGCGGCCATTGAGCCAATTCCTTATCCACCGAGTGGTCCATCCATCAAAGATGGAAACCAAAGTAGGTTTGCAATGGTAGGTCACTGCTGCCCAGAAGGAGGATAAAGCAGCTTGTATGCCCAGGCTGCCGCTCAGACTCGTGAGGCCTGTGTTCACCTGACTCGCTCTCCCAGTATTATGCTGAGAGCCGACAGCTGATGCTGCAGGGATCACCTCACCCTTTTGGGCCCAGGGTGAGGATCATGCTCAGCCAGTCAGTCCTGGCTCTGGGGACACATGGTTCCCTTTGCTTTTCACGGGGCAAGAGCGTGGGGTTGATCATACAAGCCCGAGGTGCTGCCATGGGTAGATGAACACTTCTAACCTTCCTGCTGAGACCGGACATGTGAATCAACCTCTGATGGGGATGAGGAGGTTGAGGTGCAGTGCTTGAAATGCCAGGTTGGTTCTCCCTCCTCTGCTCTCATATTTACATGCCCTGTAAGGTGAATGCTGATTCTATGTTGTTTTCCTGTGATTTGATCAGTGGAGTAAGACAAGCACCTGGAAGAGCAGCTAATTGTGAGTAACTCCTTTTTCCGCTGCTCTCCTGGTGAGTTAGCAGCTAAAACTGCCTGAAGAACAGTCTGGAGACTCAGTGCAGTTTCCTCATTCACACTGGCTCTGTGGCTAAGTTCTGTTAAAACCTGTGACTGGGGCAGCATTAGTTTTTCTCTATCTAATCCAACTATCCTGGTCCTACAATAATAATACAAAAAAAGAGCTAAAATATTTTAATAATATTTTTCCCTCCACGTTAAGCCTTAGCATGAGTGCTGCACTGGTGTCGTGCTAGCAGTATTTTTCTGAGCACTGACTTCTGAACTTGGAGGTGAACAAGCGCAAAACCTCTCCACAGCAGAGGCATGGCCCGAATACCCGAGCACTGAGTTATGGCCAAACCCAGAAGGACAAGGACGGAGCAGCAGCTCTTCCTGCTGGTGGGCAGGAGGGCAACCCCAGGGACTGTCTTGGTCAGCCACTGCCCTGCCTGTGAGGGAATCCGCTGCTCACACACGTGGTACCTGCCCACGGGGTGATACCGCTCCTCTCCAAAACCAGTGTCTCTTGGGTTTAGCAAAGGTGCTGGCTGCAAGGCATCCCACTTGTTCTGCGATGTGCAGGTGGACTTAAAGTCTCTGTTTGGCAGCCCTGGGACCTGCTCTGTATCAGGAATGTTGCATGGGGGATTTTCCAGTTTGGTTTTGTGAGACTTGGGGTAGATGAGAGGACTATGCAGCCAAGTGGCAGTATTTCACCAGCTGTGCAGCTGGCAGCCCTGTCTCATGAGAAGGACAGCCCTCCTCCATGTTCCCCTATGCTCTGGGGTGGTCGAGAGCAGCGTTGACTGGGAGCCAGTCAAGTGGAGATCATTCCTAGAGCTGGAGAGTCACTAGAGGAGCAACCCCGACTCGCTGGTAAAGCTGCACGCTCTGGAGCTGAAGCAAAGCCAATCTTTATCTCTGGCTCATGCTTCTCCTGAAGTGCAGCATGTTTCAGAGGAATGGTGAGAAAGAGGGAGCACCACATGCTGTGTGCACACCATCATCTTTCCTGCAGCTGGGTTGCTTTGCCTTTGGGTGCTCCCTGCCCTTTTTATTCCACGGGGAATCGGTGCAATATGCCCAAGTGCCAAGGCAGCAGGCACATGAGATCAGCAGCACGGACTGCATCTTAACACTCTTTCATGCCAAATCTTGTGCTCTCCATAAGGATGTGCAGCCCAAGGGGCAAAGATGGCCCCATCCTCTTTCTACAGCCACAGTCATAAGGGCAGCCCCATGACTCGAGGTCCACGTGCAGTCCTGATGCACTGACAAAGCAGAAAGCACCAGTTGCTCTCTTGGCAAGACCAGAGAGTGCCACTTGCACAAAGCTTCATAAATCTCCCCTGCTCAGTGTAGCCCCTTAGACTAGCACAGGAATGTATTTTGACAGCCAGGACCAGACTCTGGACAAACTTTTTACATTCTGCTGCTAAAAGATACAATATCTACGCAAAAGAAGCAGCTTTGTTTTCTGCTCTCATCACAATAAGGAGCTGGGGTATTTGAAGCAAACTTTCCTTTATCTTTTCAAATAGAAGGCAGAGAGAGTTGTAGAGATTGATGGTAAAAGCTACAGAATGTGCATCTGAGGTCGCTGGCTCTGCTACACCTGCCTGCATGCACACGGACCAGGCCTTGTGCCAGCAAACCCATGCAGCCATGCAGTTCTACGCTTGTCGCCTTACCAATACAACCAAGCTAGAAGCGGCCTTGAGGAACTATCTAGCCCGGCTGCCTACACCACGGTTGCAAACAGCACCTAAACCACCCCAAACTCTTGCTCTCTTCTCTGCAGGGACCATGGAAATATTCACCACGATACCAAACCAGAGAAAAGTCTTAGAGCACATGCTCTGATGGAAGAGCAGGAGAGGCAGAAGAAAGCAGTCTGTAGTGTCCCCATTTTCCATATTATTAGCTGATACCTGTTCAGCTTCAATTTTAAACTTCCTTAAAGGGTGGTGTTTGCTCAGCCTTCCCCTCTGCAGCCTGTGTGTTCCAGGCTGTGCTCACCAGCACGTTCATTTTCCAGTGGCAATTGCTGAGCCATTGGTGCTGTGGTAGCAGCACTCTGACATTTAATGCTTTTAATTTAGAAATATGCTGTATAAACCAGTAACTGTTTACATGTGGGGCTATTAACTGTCTTTATGTGGCCAGTAAATATATAGTAGCCTCGATATGATCACTACTCTTGGTAATAGCAACTTGCTGTGAAGAAAGACCTCTGCTTCCTAGCTCCAGAAATTAGATGCTGTATATAATAATGTTGTTGAAGTGGTAACACTTTATTATAAAGTGCCTCTGTTTGTTCACTCTACACTTTATAAATTGCTCATGACTTATAGCCAGAAAACTAACTGATTTGGCTTGGTTTATTTATGGGGGCCCAGGCAATATTTTATCATTTCACTTCTATAGCTTTTTTTGAACTTAAGTCATTTATGTAAGGAGTTTCCAAGTAAAATCTCAGCTAGTTCTAATGCTTTTCCTTTTTTCAGCTCTGACTGCTACTTTCATTTCACTGAAGTCTTACAATTTAAATATGGGGTTGGCTTTTTTTTTAAACAATTCTAACTTGTATTTCAGGAATATGATTGCTAGTGCCTTACTGCACAGTTGGGGGAGGGTATTTTTTCCCCTCCTTTCCAAGTGGTTTCTTAGTGATCTGAGAAAGATGATTCTGTTTCAGAAAAGATTTTCAAAATTTGGCTGCAGACCAGAAGCAGAACTGTGCTCCACTGTACCACACCACACCACACCAGTGGAATAAATACTAAGGAACGTAGCACACTTCACAAAACGAAAACTACCAGAAATTGTTTGAGGTTTGGACTTTATCCGGAAGCCTCTGGTTTACTTTAGTATCAAAATTTCTGGCAAAACAGACTTAATTTTTGAAATGCTTTTTGATTTAGATAAAACCATGCGTTCTGCCAACACATGACTGCTGGATGAGAGAAACTCACAAGACGGACTTTGCAGAAGCAGATGCACAACTCAAGGCTGGCAGTAATGTGAAGCATGGAAGGACTGAACAAAATTACACAGGGCAGCAACAGGAACAAACTTTGAAAGCCCCAAGTCTGAGCAGTAGAGGGACAAGTTGGAATTCTTCAGGAATGATCTGTGAAGATGAGATCCTCTGGAACCACCAGTGGTCTTGGTACCACTCTGGACAGAGTAGATACCACAGAAGAAGATCTACAGTTTGTCCTTAAAATATGTACAAAGACTCCATAAGGTGAGGTTTACGAGGAGCCCGTATTGGTTGGACAAATAAGATACCACCTATCCAACATACTTCACTTGTTGACGTTCAGAGACCGTAAGACCAAATGATAGAATAATATGTGTGTTTACATCCAAGGTTCTTACTGCAGCTTCCTCATTTCTGATGACACAGAACTGGCAGTGGTCTGTGAGAGCCTGGTAGCAGCAGATTTGCTTCCAGGTGTGTCCCTAGAACGAGATGGCCCTTATCAGACCCGAGTGTGAAAGTGGAGCTTCTGGAAACATACTTGCGCATGCAGTCTCCTCATTCTGTCCCCTGAAGGATCTCTTATGGGTTTGTTTCTTCCTCAGTGATATACACCAAACCTTTCCCTTTCTTGGCCAAACTCATTAAGAAAAGTTAGAAAACCCTTAAAGCAGCATTTTCCAAAGAGGAGGCTGAGCCATGTGTGGGGAGGCAGGCGGAGGATGTTTGCGAATGACAAGGTGCTCCTGCTAGATGGGATGATTGAGCCTTCTTGGAAGGGATGAGGAAAAACCGTTGGAAAAATGCCAGCACAGAGTGATTAAAATGTATTTTCATTTTGTATTAAGAAGTGGCTGCGGGCGGCGGGCCCGCGGCGCCGGGAATTCACTGCTGGGCGGGCGATAAGCCGCGGCCACCGGCGCAGGCGGCGGCAGGAGGCGGAGCGGGAGCGCGGGGCCGCCAGCACGGCTGCCGGCACGCCGCTTTGAGCTCCTTCCTCACCGGCGCTGGTTCGGCCGCCGCGGGCCGGTGTCACCTGCCGGTCCCCGGTGCCTCGGGCCGGGGCGGCCCGCAGGACACCCCCGCAGCCGGGGCCGCCGGCCCGGGGGCGCCGCGCCTCGCCTCGCCCTGCAGCCGGGCGCCCGGCGGAGCCTTCCCGGGCCTCCCCGCAGCCCCCGCCGCGGCCGCCTCCCTCCCGCCGCACCTCGGGGATGAACCCCCGCGCCCGCCCGCGCTGCCGCGGCGCCCAGCCCGCTCCCTCCCCGCCGGCCTCGGGGGGCCGCCGCCATGGAGTCCCGCCGCCGGCAGGTGGCACCGCCGCCGCGCCGCCCGCGGGGCCCGGGCTGCCTGCGGAGCGCGGCCGCCGGCCCGGCGGGCCCGGGGCAGCGCTGCCGGCTCGGGCTGCCCGCGGGGCCGCGCGGGGTGCCCTCGCTGCAGGCGTTCGCTGTACTCGGTCCATGCCGGCGGGGACGGGCAGTCCCAGTTACTGGTTGCCCCAGCGGAGGCGGTGACGCTTCACTCTACGGCTTCGGAGGAGTTTATTGTGATCGGGGACGTTAAACTCTGCCCCGAGGAGGGGCCTGCGGCAGGGCCGCACACCAGGCAGCAGGCTGGGCTGCCCCACGGGCAGGCTCGGCATCGGCGTACTGGAGGAAGAGCCCAGGAAACGATCCCGGGGCTGCCAGCTGCTGCTGCCGTCCCACGGGGTCCAGCTCCCGCACCGCCGCATCGCTGCTGGCGCTGGGCCTCGGTGCCGGGCTCGCACCCTGGGCTGGCGGGGTTACGGCAGGGTGCCACGGCCCGACGCTGGCGTGGATGACACTATGGAATCGCGTTACCGCGGTGCACGAGCCTCTCATCAAAAGCCTTCAGCAGCCGCATTCCCCCTCTGACATCCCACCGGGGGTGTTAGAGCTGTCCTGACCCAACTCGCTTCCCACGCAGGCGGTGCTGAGCCCAGCTGGGGACAGTAGCTGTGGATGACACGAACCACACCTCCTCCACCCAGAAGCACATGGAAAGGACAAAACCATCCTTTGGCTATGAGAACAGGAATGTCTCCTCGGGAACCATGACCCAGGGGACAGAGGACTGGGGAGAGGGCTGCCCTCCATGCTGACACTGCGCTTCATCAGGGGCAGTCTTGAGGCCAAACGTTTTCCCTGCCAGCTGATTATCTGGTAGGTGGTCTAAGCAATCTAGTGTGGAGGTCCTGTCCCCTGCAGCAGCTCAGGGAATGACTCCCTGGCAGACGTTCCCTGGCTTGGTTTTTCAGCATTCCCTGCCCTGAGATAGGCATGGGGAGCATGGCTGCCCTTTCCCTCTCTCATGGAACCCAGGGGTCTGGGCTGGCTGGACTGCGGCTGTGCACAGAGCACACCCTGAATGCCAGACGGTAGGGAATTTGTGCTGGCTGTGTGTCAGTGGGTATGGATAAGGTAGATCCACATTGTCCTCCTCCACTCCATCGGCCATAACGCACACACGTGTCTGGTGGCTCACTCTTCCCTACTCCAGCAAAATAATTGGCACATTGACTAAAGGAGCAGTGTCTCGCAGCTGGCACAGATCAGCCACAGCTCACTGGCCCCAGCCACTTCACTTTGAATTCGCTCACTTGCTGCCATCTCTTCCTTCCCCCCTTTTCTTCCAGAGCTGCACAAAGAGAGCTGGCAGGGCTGCCTGCCAGCCCGGCGGGCACCACTCACCTTGTCAAGCAGGGCCCCCTCCATGCCTGCTCCGTGCCGTCCCCCCAGCTGCTTCACCCCCCATCACTGTTGTATTTGCTTGCTTTTGAAATTGGCAGGAGATCCTCATCAGCTACGCTCAGATGATGAAAAGAGAGGGAGAAGCACCTGCTGGCATTTGGGGCTTGGGTTTAGAGCAGCACTTATGCTGAATGCATACACCCTTATTTGGGTGCTTGGGGACAGCAGCGTTGGAGAGGGGCTTTTCTTCCACTACTGAAATATTCAGCCAGATCACAGCGCAGCAGTTTGCAGAGAAACCACCTTCCTCACCCCTCCTCCCAAACTATTATTTTTAAGCACTTCATGTGCCGAATACTCAAGCATTTTTTACCTTGCAATGGGAACACTGTTAAGAATGGCCAAATGGACAAACCATTAGCAGCCTCTTGCCCTGTTAACGCTAGCGACACTACGTGTTGTCACCTGCATACATCATGTCTCTTCAAAGCATTTTGATACCACAACAATTTCAACCTGTAAGACATACTTTCTTACCTAGGAGGAGACAGTCAGTGTCTGACATCAAGTGAGAAGTGAAGGACATTTGTCCATGACATGAGAACTAATAGAGTGAGGGTAAACTCCCTGTGCCGGATGGTTGTCGGCAGTTTGCTCATTTCCAAGGCATAGAGCCAAACAAGTGACCAAAACCAGGCTTGGACTTTCTTCTCTCTCACTTGCTATGACTTTTTCATAAGGTTTATTACTGTATATACAGAAACGGGAGGGAGGTGAGTCTTGCACATTTGGCCTGAAGCAAGTAGTGGTTACGAGCCCCATACGCTCCGAATCAGGGAGCAGCCCAGGGCTGTCTGTGCACAGAGCACTGGTAACAACACGAGGTGCAGCCCGGTGCCACACAGACGTAGCAGTGAGTCTGACAGCAATGCTGATGCATTCACCTGGCGTTGCACCTGAGCTAATAAGCCCTGGGTTTGTTAGCTTGGGCACAGCACTGGGCTGACATCAGGGGACCTGCACTGGCCCCTAGCCCAACTGACAGGGATGTCTCTGGGCTGTTTCCCTCAATTCTGGTGGTGAGTAAGCACAGACAACTTGAGGGCCAGGACAGCTACATCGTTCAAAGACTCCCTCACTTTTTGTAGCACTTACTGAAGCTGAATCCCCAATAGTTCCTCAGGTTTTACTCCTGCCTACAAGAGGAGATGGCCAGGACTGAGTAAGCTAAGGAAAGACATGGAGGCATCTATAAACGGTTTGTCACTGTGACCACTGCAATGCCGTGCCTGCCCGCTCTTCCTTTCGTCCATTTTCAGCCTTCAGACTGGCAGAGCATCTTGCACCTGAATCCGTCTCACGGCTCCACACAGGGGCTAGGAGGAGATTTGAGGAAGCACTCACCACCACTCAGATGTGTAGTCAACAGAGCTCTGCTGGGTTCTGGGGTCGGAATCACCTCCAAAAGTAAGCAGGTATGTCAAGTCAGGTGAATTGTATCCAGAAGGTTTTTCCCCTCTCCTTACTGACTGTAAAGCAATGCAGGGTGTTTGGCTCCACTATAGAGTGAGGAGAGAGGAATCCCACTGCTGGAGTCTGGAGATGTTTAAGCTTTCTCAGTAAGCCAGGGCTGTGTGCAGGAGGTCTGCCCTGAGCCCTTGCCATTGCAGCAGGACTCCTCCTGCCTAGATACCTTTCTGCCTGGAGCTGTGCTGGAGCTCAGGGTGCTCCTGCTCTCCCTGAGGGACTCCAAGGCGCAGGGGTCTCCACTAATCATCTCGGCACAAGGCACACCAGACCTGGCTGCTGTTAGGCTGATGGAGGCAGCACTAGCTTGTATTTATCCCTTAACACTCTAATTGGAGCTGTAGAGAGATTTGAGGTTGAAGTCTGACCTGAGGGGCTGCAGAGCCTTTACCTTCCAGGTCATCTTCCTGACCATCCGATGTGAGCCTACTGGGGCAAGGGAGAGTGGAGAGGACCTTGGGCAGGTGACTCTTGAGTCTTCTACCGGCACTTCAGTGCTGGCTATTAAGGGTCTGGAGACCACATCACATCGGCCGCTCCATGGAGCTGACCCTTCCTGCCCAGGTGTTGGACAGCTCCACAGGTTGAGTCCGACTTAGTAAATATTCATTTCCAGAATCATTTGCAGTCTACTGAAATTTAAGCCATTTCCTGCTAAAAAGCCATTTTTCTAAAAGCTGAAGGCAGTGAAGTCAGGAATGCTCACTTACTTTGCATCAGCAGACATGATGCCTCAGTCATCGAGTGAGAAAATAGCCCAGGGAAGTGAGAGGTGCAATGATGAAACGCCACGAACAGCTGCTGAAAGTGTTTGTGAACCCGGAGTAACTTTGCATAAAGCACCACAACAGAAATAAAGCCCAGTTTGATTAAATGGTTGGATTCAGGAAAGCAGGTCACCTCCTGGAAAGTGGCTTATGTAGGTGTGAGGCGATTCAGGCTGTTTCTGAAAAGGGAAAATATGCAACAGCCTGCTGGCTAAAGCACAGGCCACCCCATTCCCAAGTAAGGCCACAGACTTCCAGTGACCCTTGTCATCGCCCCTCCAGTCCCTGTGCTCTCGGAGAGTACTAACGTCCCTCTGCCTCATCTCTGCCTCCGATGCCAGAACACACACACACACGCACAAGTGCACACACATGCATGCAAACAATTCCAAAATTGCTGAAATTCATTCCCTACACAAAAGCAATTTCAAAGGTGAAATTCAAAGGTGGTGAACCTTTCTGCTCTCCGTCAAATAACACCCAGAGCTCCATTCTTTAGGTAGCACGATGGCCAAAATCACCAATGGAAACTATAAGCACTTGGCATCTGAAAATCAGGACACGTTCATTTTTGTGTCTAACCTCGAATAACTGCTTGGAACTAATACCTGATGGTCTCCCCTGAGGACCCAGGGGCACCTTGGAGGTCACTGTAGGAGTTGAAAACCTTCAAGCCCCTGTGACCACGTGGATCAGTTGGTGGCTGCTACCAAGCCTGCCCCTGTAACCAGGTAGGCTGGAAAAAGAAAAGCCATTTCGAACTCAGTTTGTTGCTGTGACTTGTGAGAGGTGGGATCTCATGGCCTGGGTGATTTCTTTGCAAAATGGCTGGCAGGGAGCCTGGATACACATCCTGGCTCATCTCTGCTTTCTCTCTAATTTGGCCCAAGCAGTCGAAAGCAAATGAGGGAGGATGTAGGAATAATATGGGGAAAGCTGGAGAGGTTAGAAATAATAGAGCAGGAAACAACCAAATTAGATAGCGCCTGGGAAAACTGAAGTTAATACATTTGGGAGAAATAATCTAAAATGCTGCTCATCAATAGCAGAGAGAAACCTGGAAAGCAGACAACTGACAGCAGCAACGTGGGACAGGACAAGCCTGTGTGTTTTGGGGCTGCCCACCCAGGTATCTCATGGCAGAGTGAGGATGTGCTGGGGCTGCACCTGGGCTGTTGCAATGGGAGCTGTGCACCTCAGGCCCCGGGTGATGCAGACAGACTGGAGGGCTTTCAAAGAGCACCACCACAGAGGAGACGTGGGAGGGAATGGGTGAATGAGGAAAGCCTGAAAGAATTCAGCATAAACAACTTTTCCAAATGATGACTAAAGGAGGAGGATATGATAACCCTCTGCAAGTATTTGAAGGCTATAAACACCAAGGGTGGCTCATTTGGGATAAGATTAGATGCAATGGGATGAATTTACGGACAGGAAAAAATGTGTTTTACACGAGGTCACAGGTACGAAGCAGCAGAAGGCAGCAGAGTTTCCCAAAGTAGGGCTGGAAGTCCCCTTGGCATATACAAAACTGCTCCAGGTATGAAATGAAAACACAGGTATAAAAAGAAAATAAGGCCATGTGCTGTCAGAGCATCATGTGCTGCATTCTTCCTGGAAATGAAATTCAAATTAAGTCAGGGTGATAGTGACAAAATGTTTCTCCTATCCCATGGCAGCTGATTGCACTGTAGGGAATGAGGTGAAGAGGCCTTGCACATTTCAAGAAGGAACTTCCATACTGGGATCAGTGGCATAAAAATTGAGCTTACAATCTTCTTCCTGCAGAGAGCAAGGTGTGGTTGGACCCCTTCTTATCCATGGAGAGAAAGGGATCCTTATACTGAAGCTTTTCCTGGCATGGTTGGACTGTTTTAGAGAGGCAGGAGACACATGCACCTCTCAATAGAGATGTCCATCCTACATTGGTCAGCCCACCTTGCACGCTGCTGTCAGGTGTAAGATGTTGTAGCACTGCAAGGCCCTTCTGGCCAGCACAGCTAACAAAAAGAGAAAGAAGAAAAAGGAAAAAAAACATTTCAGAGAGATTTTCTTCATCTTACAAACGGTGAGGTGGCTCATGAGAAGAGCGTAGGTCCCTTCACCTCCCACTTGAATGGATACTGGAGGTGAAGTCACACCTCCTGCCTTTCAACACCTGTCTTGGATGTCCTGGGTCACCCTGTGGGTGTCATTTGTGGTCCCATGACCACACAGGCAACTCAGGTGCTCAACTTCAGGTGCCCCGAGCTGTACGGCAGCATGACTAACAAATATAGCACAAATGTCTACTGCATTTATTTGTTTTCTGAATAAAACCAGTGGCCAGGCACTCTGTGATTTAAATAAAGCAAATACTTTTGTTAGGAAAAGACATTCTGAGACAGTCAAACAAATCTAGAAATAATTTTTCCATACCACATTGTGGGAGGGTTTTTTTGGCCAGGTACCCAGTGGCCAAGCTGTAATTACTTCCTGGGGTCGCAGCTACAGTCAAACCGGGGAAGGGGCGCTCCTGTTCCATCGCTGAGTTTTCTTCACAGTGGAAGTGAGGTGCAATTTTTTGCCTTATGTTTTATTCAGACCTTTTCGGAGGCTCTGGCTTTTACAGGCATTTTTGAGGAAAAAATCAAGACTTGGATGCAATCCTATCACCTGCTGACAGCTCTCTCCACTCCAGTTGGTATAAAGCTAGGCAGAAAAGGGTTTTTCCCCCCTCCTCCCTCTCTCTCTTCCTCTCCCACTCCCCTAAATGTGTGTAATCTATAGAGGCCAGGGTATTCAGTGCTGCTCAGATCCCGTACTGTGTCTCATTAAAATGTCAGACTCACCACTGCAGACCCAGGGCACTCATTCCTATTGACATCAATGGACAATGAAGTCGGTGGGAGTTGGGGAAGTAGAAAAAGCCCACAACTTTCTTTATGCTGAGATTAGTGATCAGAGTAGCTTTAAATTACATTAAACTCCTCTCATGTCATTAAGCAGAGTTGTCAGGCTGTCCGGTCTGACACAAACATTTCAGTAAATTTTCCCTTCTTGTGTGACTCGGGTGAGAAACATGTGTCTGACGCTCGCCCGTGCTCCACTGACGGGCTGTGCCAAGGCTGTCTTGTCCCTGCTCATCAGCAGTACACGAGGAAAATGGATTTTATTGCTGTGTTTCCAGCTTTTATAATGCATCACACAAACCGTTTAATAAGTACGGAGTAAAGTGGAAAATAAATCATTCTGAGAGAAGCCCGAGGTGATCTGAAAGCCAAGCACAAAGCTGTCACTCCACTTCTCTGGGACAAAACCCTTCCATCCCTTATATTCAGACTACAGAATGGAGTTAGCAGCTACTACAAACTCAGTTGTTCTTTACATAATTGCTTCCAAAACTTATCTAACACATTTCTTAAGGGGAAAACAAGACTGCTCACAGAAATAATGCAGAACCTGAAAATAAGCATTGACCAGAGCTAAAATTTCAGTTTGGAAAACTGATCCATTGCTGTCTGTCACCTCCCTCACATTTAAAAGGATCTTTGTACTTTCAAGTTCAGACAAATACATGCCTTTCCCATAGATGAGACTTCTATATTCCCAAATATGTCTAGTAATGTTTCCAGTTTAATTCTGGAAATGATTTTGAAGAGGACTGTCTCTCCTCTAATAAACTGATATAATGGAAGCTCATTAAACATAATCAAAAGGTTTCTCATGTAATAAATTATTGTAATATTTTATCATGTATGAAAGCTTAGGTGATTCTCAGCACTGCTAAACCTCCCGTTTGCGAGCTACTCTTCCAGGATGTTACTGAGGAGTTATTTTTCCCTGGGTTTTCCCCAAAGAAAAACAAAGAGTTAATGCTTCTGCATCAGTTCTAATTTTCTGCTGCACCAGACGTTTTTTAGGGAAGCTGAGGGGACCTGGCAGCAGCCACGACGGCTTGGTGCACGACACCCTGAGGTTTGGTCCCGGAGCGAGGTGGCAGCGGGCAGCGGCGTTGCTCCACCACGGGCATGGGCACTGGTGCCGCGGCCAATTTTCAAGTCAGTGCTAAAAGGGGCCAGTGCCTGCGTGGCGCAAGGCATTTAATTAGCATGTTAAATACTCACATGTGTGTGTCAAAACAGTGCCAGCCAAGCAGGAAAGCAGCGTAACTCACAGTTTGAAGGAAATAATCATATTTGCAAACATTGGGGTTTTTTTGTTCCCCTACGTCAATTGTTGCCTTTCGAATAGTAAAAGGGAATCTTTTTTTTTGGAAGCAGAACGTACATTGAAGTTCCTTATTAAATCAGCTGGCTGAACTGCAACTGCTGAAGGCAACGGTGAGAACTCGCCAGCTTCTTTTGAAAAGCATCCTCTTGTTCTGGGCATGGTTTAGGCTATGTGAGATTATTACAGATGCTGGACTCCCCCCCAGAGGGTAGGGCACGCACATTGGCGTGCATCGTTACCCATTTCTGGGACACTGAAAGGCTGACAGAACAAGTTATCTTGCTCCACCTGGAACCAAGTGAAAAGGAGATTTCTTTCTCTTTGATTCCTCAGTGTCTTGGCCAGATGAACTTGGAAACTCAACCTGCCAAATTCACATAGTTTGAGAGGGTTCAGATTAAACCTATGGGACCTTACTGTGCTTTCCAGAGCTTTCTCCTCACATTCTTCCTCTAGCAATCCCTTCCAGCTCCATCAGCCCAAGGGCCTGACACAAAAAATCCTAAAGAAAATGCCTCAGTCCCAGTTCTTTAGCTGCCACCTGGCACGAAGCTGGCCCAGCACACACATGCTCATTTCTCCCATTTGGGCCATCTTCACTGGAGGGCCAAGTGGCAGTGGTCCCACTGCAGCCTCTGTTGCCTTTCAAACCTTTGTACCTGAGACATAAAGTGCCCACACCTCAAAAACCCAAACAAATAAAACACAACAAAAAAAAGCCAAACCCTTTAGCTCCCCACCAAATTCTATTTTAGAGACAGTATGAGTTGTATTAAGTGTAAAGAGTAGCATCAACATTCAAATTACAAATCTCTGAATTGCAAATTGCTGCTCCCATGGCCTCGCTCCAGTTAGAGAATTGCTGGGCAGGTGGAGCAGGAGTGCAGCCTCACTGGCGGGTGCTCCGAGGGCCCACGGGGAGGGAGCTAATGCTCCTTTGGGCATTACGTCCTGCCCTGCTCCCTTCCCCATGAGCCAGGCAGCAAAACGAAACGCTGCTGCCAGAGAAGAGGAGCTTGTAGTGACAGGACAAGGAGCAACAGTTTCAAATAGAAAGAGGGTAGGTTTAGACTGGACTTAAGGATGAAACTTTCTACAGTGAGGGTGGTGAGGCACTGGAACAGGTTATCCAGAGAAGTTGTGGATGCTCCATCCCTGGAAGTTTTCAAGGTCAGGTTAGATGAGGCTTTAAGCAACTTGATCTAGTGCAAGATGTTCCTGCCCATGGCAGTGGGGTTGAGCTAGGTGATCTTCAAAGGTCCCTTCCAACCCAAACCATGCTATGATTCTAAGAGCCACCTGCAGCAGAGTGCCAGTGAGGGGGGAGCTAAGAATTCTGGGCACATTTCAGGACCAGGCCAGGCATAGAGACAAGCTGCTGCAAGGCGGCCTTGACCAGGAGTGTTTTGGTCATTGAGTACTGGTCACTTGGACTCAGTACACTCTGAAAACATATTAGATGACAAAGTCCTGGCCACTGGGAGCTGATGAAAATGAGAAGGCACTTGGGGAAGTCTGGGAGCAGCAAGAAAACAGGAGGTTGGAGACAAAACTGCAATTTTTAAATCCCTTTCTTCTCTAGAGTTTCACAGTCTACTAGGTTTGGCCTAAGCTTGCATGAAAGATCTGGTGTGTTTCCTGTTACACGTGAAAAATGACATACGCACCAGTAACATCAATATTATTATAATTTTTTAAAATTGGACTTCACACATAATTTTTACTAAAAATATGTATTTTGAGATTTATAGTTCATCTCAGCCTGGCTTTCCTCATTGAGAGTGACTGGAGTTTCGGGAAGAGTGAGGAGATACTGCATTTCCCAGGCAATGCCCATTGCTGCCCAGAGCTGAGTCAGTAGTGCCAACGTGCCACCTGCATCTTTAATAATGTCAAACGGCTTCAAAACACTGACATCTGCTCATGAAGTTTGCGGTTTAAGTGATTTCTCAGATACACAAGTCAACACTCTCTACCTGGAACCTTACTTGGAAAATGTTTGACATTTCTATAGCAGGCATTTACTAACTAAGGAAAAAATTGTCCAGAGAAAAGAAGGGCTTTGCTGCTCAGCCAATTCTTATGCACACTGCAAGTGAGCTCCCCTGTCCTCTCTTTTCTCTACGTTGTCATGTTCCTGCAAGAGAGAGATGCACTACAGCCATCAATCTGCTTGTGAGCTTTTCCCTTCCCGCAGGAACTCTGCTTCGGTGCTCATACACAGACACATTTTGTTTTATTTGCGTTTGACAACTCACTAACAGAACACCCATAAGACTGGTGGGTTTTTTTTCATTATTGAACTAGGGATACTTATAATTGCTCAATAATGTAACAAATCTCATAAGGCGATTTCAGTTTTCACCCAAATACCAAAATCTCTGGCAGAAGTTCAGTATTTCTTACAATTTAAGCAGGTCTTTTTAAAGCCCAACTGTATTTTAAAATGTCTCGTCTTTTTTTGATAGCTTTGTGTACATAATGTAAGGATTGGGCCATATAATCAAATAAAGACTTGGATAAAATCCAGCCCACATCGGCTGCTATTACAGGAACAAATCAAACAGGGTTGTTTTTTTTTCCCCTTTACTCAAAACTGGAGTTTACCAGGGCTGGAGCTGCGTTGGCTGCCAGCAAGCCGGAGGTTAACGCCGGCATGTCGAATCTGCGGTTGGGTTCATCTTTTACCGCCAGGTGTATTGGCCAGGAACAGCGTGTGTGTTGCAGTCGTACATGCGTACATACATGGAGAGAGGAGCCCAACAGCACGATGGCTGTGCACGGCCGTACACCGAAAATACCCCAAACCCGCCCCGTACACCAAAACAGGGCTGTTTGATGCTGAGGTGGTTGCAAAGGCAGGCTGGAGTCAGCGCCCTGATCGCTCAGCAACTCCAGAGGTGTTCAGCATCTTGCCGAATCAAGCCGTTGTACTGGAGTAAATCACAGCAGCTGGTCTGGGGGAAACTCCCGTCGCTGCTCTCCCCACTGCAGCTTTACCAGCCCCCAGCTCTGCTCCAGCCCCATACATCAGCACCAGGGAGCAGAGCCTGATGACACAGCATGGTCCAAACACATATTTCTTCCTTATAAAACCACAGAACAAGACATTTGGCTTCTGTTACCAGAGGCCTGGGGTATAATTAATCCACCCTGTCCTACATTTTTAATTACATCTCCACTCAAGTATCCGAGTCTTTCACAACCCCAATATTTGTAAGATGCAGGAAAAATATTACAGCCTTGTTTTCACAAGGAGAGAGGCTGCGGCATGGAGACTCAGAGTAAGTAGGGCAAACTTCAGATAAAACCTGGAGCACGACTGAGAACAGAACCCAGATGTACCCAGGGCTCATGCTTTGCTTTAAATACAGCACTAGGATCCCTCTTGTTCATGATGCCAGTATAATGGTATTTCCTCTCTTGGAATGGTGCGTTCAGCTTTGGCCAGCACCTCTCTCTTTCTCTCTCTCTCTCTGAAAAGTCAGAGGGAGAGAGGGAGAAAAAGGCCAGAGAAGCACAAACGAAACCATTTTTGTTGTGCAGAGGATCTCCATACAAGGCGAGGAAGAGGCACAGGAGCATGTGGAGGACCACAAGGTGCCCTGCGCCCGGAGGAGCTGTGGGCAGACCGGCAAGCTGGGGGCACAGGGCTGGACTTCAGCCAGTCGCAGGGTACCAGGGCTCAGTGACAGGGAATTCGGGCTCAGCCCTGGAGCTGCTTCTGGTTTCCTCCATGTCCTGGATTAAGCCGTTTAACACTTTGAGGTTTATCTACCCCACAGCATTGGTTGCTCCAAAGGCATTCTTAGGCTCCTCGTATACCGGCACTTTGTGCAGAGTATCATGGGCATGATGCATGTGCTGTGAAGCGCTGCCTCAGTACTGCATACAAAGTTCCTGGCAGAAGTAAGCCCTTAGTCAAGAAGAGCAAAGCTCAGCTTCATCAAACCTGAAGACCCTCAGATACACCACGGTGGCAGAAATGCAAAGTATTCTTTTTTCAAGCTTTTATTTTTCCAGCATGATCTGTCTCAAGTCTTCCCACACTTAACTATGTAATGGTATAGTTACGCAAAGGAAAAGAAAAAAATCTTCAGAAGACTTGAAAAATAGACAAGAAAATAAGTTACTGCGGCCAAAATAGACTCTTCAGTGTGTCAGGGAAACACCTCCCGGAAGGATTTGAAAAAATCTTCTTTCTTTAACAGAGATTTTGACATGGTATAATTACTTTGTGGAGCTCTTCCAGTTTTTCCTTGCAACCTACAGAAAGGGCATCCTGTTTAACAAAAATCTTGATTGTTAGAAAGTTACATGGCTCAATATTAGAGTTGGGAAGATGCAGTTTTACTGAGGACACTGTTTTTGACTCCAGGCCTGTGTCAGAGCCACAGAAATGCAGGTACCACACATATTGTGCTGTAAAGCAGCTGAGCAAAGCTCACAGCCCAGGCTTGGAGGATGAAGATTGCCTCAACAGCATGGGAGAGGACCTGGTGGGCCCCCTCGGCCAAACTGACTGCAGGGCTGTGTCCTCCAGCCAGTGGTGAGCCTGGGGAGGAGCAGGCAGCATGCTGCCCATGCCGTGGCTGATTTATGAACAGTCCACCTGACACCCTCCTCTTCCTCCTACCCACCTTGCAAAGTTTTGTGACCACTGCCTTCAGCCACACATGAGGAATTAAATGAAGAAGCCATAGATGATGTCCCGACGGAGGCTCTGCCGTGCTCCGTGCAGAGCTGTCAGAGAGACCATGGTGAGATGCTGGCATTGTGGAAAATGTAGGCACATGTACAGGCATCAGTGAAGATGTGCTGTGGTCATCAATAAGATCGAGCTGCCAAGGACCGTTCCCAGCATCCCCAGGGGGTTGCAGACACACGTACCAAACCAGATGCTGACACAGTCAGCATTATTGCTCGCGCAGGCATGCCTGCCTGTGCCAGTCCTGCCAGGCTGCTGAGCTGTTGGGCCACAGAGGAGGACAGAAATGAAGTGCTACATGAAGTCTGGGCCCCCAAAAGGAGTGGCTCTTTAGGGCACTCCTCCCAAACACAGACAGAACCATAATCCCCTAGTTTCCAGGTACTTTTTCTAGGCAGATCTCTTAGTGTTCCTGTGCCACCCCAGGAGAGTCTAATGAACCTGGCAGTAGGGACAGTCGTTGGACAGGCAGGTTGAGTACTTCAGGTGCGAGGCCATTGGGCAGAGATGGTTCAGTGTTTGGGCTGTCAGCCCTTGCCCCTACGCTTGGAGATGAGGGAGGCCAGGAGAGCTCAGAGCTGCATCAGAGCCTAGGGCTGCTTCAGCTCTGTCATCCCAAACACCGCAAATGCCAAAGGCATCCTCTCCTACACTGCATCCAGATTCTTTACCACTTCTGGAGGCCGAGGTGACTTTGCCTTCCTGACACCACTTCCTTTGACTTGGAACTTCATCTCTGAGAAGTCCTGCCTTCCATCTAGACATACACAGTGGTCTTAGCAATTTGTTCTCCTTAAGGGCTGCAGCCCTCTGTGAGAAAATATCTTTTCCCACATCTGCAGGTCTTGTACTCACTTTTGTACTCACACTGTACTCACTTTGAAATCTGAGATATACTTACAGTTCTGCTCCGTTGCTTTGTGCACATGTTAATGTTGATGTGGGATTTCCATGCAACTTGAGACAGAAATTTCCTTTGGTAACCACATCCATGACCTGCTTGAACCCTGTAACTTAGGATCCCTTGGCAGCCTCTATCACCCATTTTTAGATTGCCCAGCTCTCTCCTCTACCATTTATCCTCTCATGTTCAAGAAGAACCTCCTATAAACATTTGCCAATTATCTCTAAAAAAATTCTCTTCTTCCATGATGTGCATGAAAATCTTTCTAAAGACAAGTGTTTGCTGTTTATGATGCTAACACTGTCTTGGTGTTCCCTCAGCTCTGGGCTTGCCTGTACCGTAAACCGTCTGGGCAGGACCAATGCTTGTCCTTTTTCTGGTGCAAGGGGATGATGGTCGAGGATGACTGATATTCTGTGAGACAATAATAAAAGCAGTAAACAATCAGACTAATGCAGGGGAAAGTACTTACTGGGACACTGGTAGGAGAGATCAAGCAATTCCTCTAAAAAGCAACTTATTCCAAATATCATCTTCCTTCACCCAAATCAAGCCATCAGGACCTATGCTGGTTTGGCTGACTATGTTTGCCCTCATCAGAACCTGCTTCCTCACCAACTCTTCAGCTTCTGATACTCTTCACTTTGATAGCCTGCAAACATAAATCAATTAGAAATAAAATTTAATTTACAACATCAAAAACAGTCACATTTGGAAACAGTCTAATTCCCTGATGCTCAAAAGCACATCACATTATACTTTATCAGCCATCACATTTTTAATGATGTCAGACATTTGTCATAAAATCACCATTAAATTGGTATCTAATGGCTTCTAATAAATGTCAAAATGAACTTGCAGATGCCTATTTGAAATATATTAGAAGCCATTAAACAGCAATTAAAAGGAAGTTTCACAAATAATATTTTATATTAAATATGTCGCAGAGCCATGCAAGGAAGGGAGTGTGACATTTTGAGGAACCTCTGAAAACGCTCCCTCGTGCCACTTATTTCTGCGACGATGGACTGCATACCTCCCTGGAGAGCAGCCCATGCTTCCTGAGAGCCCTCCCTGCAGGATGAGGCCCCGGCCACTGGTGCTGTGGATGCTGTAAGCCACTGCTTTAAGGCCCAGCATGGACGGCATGTGGGGTAAGGGCATTATTCCCCTCTCCCTCATCCTCTTCTGCTCCAGAGGCAGAAAGATGGCCCAGACCATTCCCCAGCATTACCCTCCAGGCTGCCAGGAGAAGCTGAGGCAGGTGCAGACATGGGGTGAGAGGGGAGTGCTGCCAGTAGAGAAAAGATAGCGACATTTGCTGGTGTTTAGAGGTAACAGGCATGGGAAGATCTTTTTGGGAAGATGAGTGGAGAAGGGAATATGAACAACCACTCTTTCTCTGCAAATATGACGTAAATGAGAAAGAGAGGTACAAAGTTGGGCAGATGGACAACCTGAGGCTACCTGGTACTGAAGTCTGCATTTACACAAAACCCTGAAGTGGGCACAGTTTACTACTGACTTAAAGAAGAGAGCTCACACTGCTGGCACTACCCTCCCTACCACCCTCTTCTCCAGTCCACATATTAACAAACCTCACCCTGTGTGGTTGGTGCAGTCTGGTAGGAACACATCTCGGGCTCCCTCAGGAGGGTACTGAAGACCATCCTTGCCTTCTGGCTCAAAGCTCTCCAGAAGCAGTCGTGCGCTGAAAGCCATTGATGGTCCATGTTATGCCCATGAGTCATAGAATCATAGAATTGTTTGAGTTGGAAGGAACATCAAAGATCATCTAGTTCCAATTCCCTACCATGGGCAGGGACACCTTCCACTAGATCAGGTTGCTCAAAGTCTCATCCAACCTGGCCTTGAACACTCCCAGTGATGAGGTAGCCACAGCTTCTCTGGGCAACCTATTCCAGTGTTTCACTACCCACAGAGTGAAGAATTTCTTCCTTATATCCAATCTAAATCTCCCCTCTTTCAGTTTAAAGCCATTGCCCCCTGTCCTATCACTACATGCCCTTGTAAAAAGTCCCTCTCCAGCTTTCTTGTAGGTCCCCTTCAGGTACTGGAAGGCTGCTAGAAGGTCTGGCCAGAGCCTTTTCTTCTCCAGGCAGAACAGCCCCAACTCTCTCAGCCTGTCTTCATAGGAGAGGTGCTCCAGCCCTTGGATCATCTTCATAGTCCTTCTCTGGACCTGATCCAACAGGTCCGTGTCCTTCTTCTGTCTGGGTCCCCACAGCTGAACGCAAGACTCCAGGTGGGGTCTCACAAGAGCACAGTAGAGGGGAAGAATCATCTCCCTCAACCCGCTGGCCACACTTCTTTGGATGCAGCCCAGGATACGTTTGGCTTTCTGGGCTGCAACTGCACATTGTTGGCTCATGTTGAGCTTCTCATCAACCAACACCCGAAGTCCTTCTCCTCAGGGCTGCTCTCAATTCATTCTCTTCCCAGTCTTTACTTGTGCTTGGGATTGCCCTGACCCACATGCAGGACCTTGCACTTGGCCTTGTTGAACTTCACGAGGTTCGCACAGGCCCACCTCTCCAGCCTGTCAAGGTCCCTCTGGATGGCACCATGATCCTTCTGTTCTGGAGCTGGTGTTTAAAAGGTGCGTCTTGTGGACATGTTACACATATATATATGATTTATATAAATTATACATCATCTCATTAAAAATATGCCCAGGCATGATGCCCCGGGTCTCTCTTGCAACACAAAGCTTACTTTCATCTGCTATACCTTGAAAATATCTGACAAACATTTAACTTTCAAACATTAACAAGAATTTAATAGTATTCACATGCCTATATCAGTCCAGCCACTGCTTAGAAATAGTTAAGAAGAAGAACTTAATCCCAGCTTGCTCCATTCTAATGTCAGGTTCCCTTAAAAGAGCAGCTTGCTTTCTTCCCTTGTTGTTTTTTTTCATATTAGCCCTCACAAACAGGAGGAAGGGAGGGATGGGACTAAATGTGACCATTAATCCTGCTGGGGCTCAGGCCAGTGCGGTGAGAATTAGGTAAGCGGGAGGCTGCGGAGCCCGATGGGGACAGCACGTTCCGGCGTGGCTGGGAGAGCAACAAATCAGCGCCTTACACAAGTAGGTATCAGCAGCCAGTAACAGATCCATTGTGTCAGTACACAAGTATGTTGTTATGCTCCACCTTCCACCCTATTTGTTTCTTACAGTACTATGGCTACTTTCCTCTCCCATTTACGTAGCTGAAAATTGGTCCTGACACAGAAAAATGAGAAAAAAATCCCATTCCCCTCACTGTCCCCGTCGCTTGAGCTGTAAAGGACCTGTTTATACAACTGTGGAAGAGGATATGTATTTGCATATTAAATGGGATCAAGAAAATATGTAACATATGCTGCAAACAGAACTAATGTCTAAACACACATGTAAACCTGTGCTAACGGGTCCTGCCAAAATATTTTAACCATCTGTTTTTACTTAGCTGTTTTTGAACAAATTATGTTTATTATGTTAATTTATTTTACTGTCAACAACACCAAATGACAGAGTTGCCGTTAAACAACATCATTATATATTACATTCTGGCATAATACCAGCAGTTTTTTTTAATGTGACAGGAATAAATGCATATTAAAATGTCAATTTGTTTAAAATCTAGTTCGGGATGATAAATACGTCTGCACAAAATCATCGTGTTCCAACAGACAAGGTTTGCACGGAGACTACTTAAAGATAAGGCACTTCGACAGGACTTGGAGAAAGGCTGGAGCGCAGCAGTCCTGCCTGGGCTCCTGGCTCCAGCTTTGAGGTCAATCCCAAGAGGAGGGGAAGGAGCAAAGGGGAGGCTAATTCACATTTTAAGAAGTTGTTATTAAACTTCCCACAGCTCTGCCTTCGTTTGCGGCATCCAGGAAATCTCTCTTGGATGGAGAAAAACTGAAATGGAGATCAACCATGAAGTAATATTGATCTTCATCCCAGGACCACATCCTACTCCCCACATGCTGTTTGTGTCTGGCCAGGAGTCTCTGTCCCCAGGCTCTGCCCTTGGGCTGATGCAGGGCAGGGGCACCGAGCGCCACAGGCAGCTGCTACAACAATGCATCTTGCATGTGAGGACAGTGAGGGATGCTCTGGAGGCCCCAGCATCCTCTCAAAAATCCCCCAGCAAATAAGTTGTGTGGTATCTTCTGGATCAGCTCCTCTCTCTTGCTCAAAGAATTCTCTGCTTGTTTCTCAAAAGTAAATCTTTTGTTTCAGCAGGATTGTTTTGCTAATCTCCCTAAGAAGAAAGATCTCATCTCTGGAAAGAGAGGGTCCATGAGTGGCTTCCTAGCCTTCCTGGCTGCCCCTCTTCACCATCCACAAGTGCTGCCCAGGCAAAATCATTCCTTTTCTGATTTCCAAAGTCAGTACCTGTTCTCCTAAATCAATCTGCTTCTCCTAGTCTTCTTCCCATGTAGATAGTTGCTCATGCCTTCACTAATGAATACAACTTTTTCTCCAAATCAGTGGTGCTAAACTGCATCTTCTTCTCCCAGGCAAAAACTGTGATCTTCTCCTCTGGACACATTTCCCTTCCAGTACTATTCATGGGATGGTGTAGGCTGCTTTTGTTGCCAGGTGGTAGAAACACAGCGACTGGGACATGGCAGGACAAGCCATGGCATTTTCCCTGATGGTTTTGTATAGACCTTGGTAAGACAGGAGGAGAGGGCGAAATGAGCCTGAAGTCTTCAGGAATGCTGAAGAACCAGAATGGAACGAGATGAAAGTGAAACAAGTGGAAAAGCCCAAGATGAGACCACGAGTGCAAGGAGTGCTCTCTGCCTGTCATGAACCACCACACTTCCAACAGTTGACTCTGGGAGCTGAAGGAGCTCGTGACGTAGCAGACAGTGGCAATGTGATATATTACAGGATATGGTGCAACATAAAATACCATCAGACCACGGTCCTGCAAAGACCCATGCATATGTGAAACAGTGCACATGGACAGTCCTGCTGAAGTCTGAGGAATTACTGCGGCACAGATGTTCCAACACATGCACAAAACCTTGCAGAGCCAGAGCCCAGGAGAGGTATGGTCAAGGAGGAGCTCTCCCACCCTGAGAAATCCTACCGCAGTGTAACACTGCCTCTGATATTAAATCAATTAGCTGAGGAGCAACCAGTGAGGAAACATGATATTGCTTTGTGAGGATTAAGGAGCAGGCATCTTGGGACAAGATTTTGTTTAAGACAAGGAACAGGCTCCTTTTGATTAACCTCAGCCTTTTGAGAAGTATAGCAAAGAAATACTGTGCACATAAATATTTTGATATCTCGCTAACAAATATTATAAGCCATGCCACCTTTGTTTAAATGCCCTTCCCCGTCATGACAAGGGCTGTTCACGCAGGATGATAAAGGAATCATTGTTTATAGCGTCCATTATAGCACTAGACTTTGTCAAGTGCAGCGACATGTGAGAGGCAATGCCACGCAGTGCAAAGCTTGGGGGAATTTCCCCTCTCTAAATTCTGGCTTTATGAAGAGAAAGGTTACATGGTTTATATTTCAGGAGTTGAAGTCCTGAGAAAATAAACCTCAGTCCAAGTACTTGCCCAGCATACAACAGATATTCCATAAAATGTATGGGCTGATTTCACGCATATGGCTGCTCATTTTACAAGGGGATGATTAAGATGGTCATGGTTATGTTGGCTTTTAGTCTGCAAATGCCTCAGCTGTTCTGGATTCATTTAAAATCATAATGTACCTCTGTGTGCAAAACGTGAGCAGCCAGCACTCCTCCGCTCTCGCCATCCTGCAGCTCCAGCCCTTTGCTTTTGACAGTGTTTCCAACATGGTTCATTAGTCGCTATTGACTTACGCAGTCCATCTCTTTCTTCTTGCAGCCTGCCCTCTCCCTCTGCTCTAGCACCAAAGAGACCCGTGGAGTGGGCAGGGCTGCCTTTGGGAAGACATGAATTTTTATTGCAGTTTTCTGGCTTCCACCCCCCTTCTTGCTGCCTTTTTTGCTCTTTGATACCTCCCGACCGGCATTTTGCAGCCTGCCTCCCGAGGGACATCAGCCCGCCCTGCCCCAGCCTTCCAGGCAGAGCGTACCGAGCTGCTCCGCCAGTGCTTTTGGAGGAGTGATGTGTTGAGAAGAGGTGTTACTAGCGGAAGTGCACATCAAAAGTGCTTTTCCCCCCGCAAGACTGAGACTTCAGCACTTGCACCTCAACCCGAAAGAGAAACACATCTGGCACCATCGGGAGAACCAGTCTTTTACCCCGGGAATGGAGAAGGCTTGTGCAGCGTGTGTTGGGTGGTGCAGCATTGTGAGCTATCCTTCCTGACGTACCCCATCCCCTCCCCAGGAGTCACGCAGAGAGTGATTAAAACGGCAGGCTGTGACTCAAAGAACATAACCACTTTTTTTCCTGTTTTAATCTGATCATCGCGGGCTTTTCATGCACACTCTATTTGATACTTCCTGCTTCAGAGGGTTTTCTTGTTGCAGCTGCCCAGCATCCCTTCCCCTCACCCTCCTCCACATCTTTTCCTGCACTTGGTTTGTCTCTTCACTGTACAAAGGAAAGGCATTTATTGCCTCATTCACATTAAGTGATTATCGTGTAACAGAAATAAACTGCTTGTTCCTATGTAATCACAGATCGCTTTGCAGAACACGGGTTTCAAACAGCAGAGGTAGAAGTCTGCAATGTTTTCCTCTGAAGCAATCTTTGTTTCTTAAAAAAAACCCAACAAAACAAACCCTAAAACCCTTAAGTCAGTATCTTCCAGCAACTGCAGCTGATTTCCTGTGTAAACTAAAACCATGTGATATTCCATAAATGCTTCCAGCTCTAAATTACAGGAAATGAAAACCATCGTGGAAAAGGAAAGCTTTGGACTAAATTCCCAGATCAGATATCATTGTAACTCCATTTCAGTCTGATTATGATTTGGATGCTTTCGAACATACCTGTTAGTAATTAAAGGGGCTGATAACAGCTGATAGAGCACAATGTCACCCAGGGCCCTGCTGCAGGACAGAGACATCTTCCACACCCAGGGCAATGCCTCAGAGGTGCCACAGCTGAAATCATGAGCTGAGGTTGATTGCTGGAAGCATTTTTATGTAGCCTTCGTGAAGGTCAGGCTCTGAACTTTCAACTGAATTAAATTGTGTGTGCCATACACAGTCACGGTTTGCAATTAGCTGGCCACACACCCACATCTGCACGTGTACATGCTGTTTCACCATCAAGGGCTTAATGGCTGTGCAGCTCTTCATTGCTCAGTAACATTTTTTCACAATAAGAAGGAGATAGTTGTACAAGGGAATACGAGATGGTTCTGGTACAGAGCATATACATTACAAAACCACAGGAAAAGAGAGGAACTGATCTCACCATATCCCACCTGAATTTCGGATATACACTTGGTCCTTTGGGAGTGGTGCTGTCTACTGCTACTTAGAGCCTGAGGGCTGCTCTAATCCCATGGAGAGCTGTGGAAGAGATTTAAGCCATGTTTGCATGCTACTGTGGTATGCACCACGCAGTTTGAATGTACAGGAGAACTCCATGTTTCCCCCATAGGTCCCTTGACAGAGAGCACCCACAGCCTCTTATTGCTGCGATGAACGCACCGCATACTTATCAGCCCTCCGCCGTCCAGGTGGATTCTCTGTATCTCTGACTTGCTGGCAAGTCCAGTGGCTAAGCTGAGATTTATGGATGCTCGTCCCAATGTTCTCATCCCGTAAATGACTGCAGAAAGGAGATTCTCATTCCTGTGACCAGCACATTCTCTTCATTTCTGCAGAGTATCTGTGTCCTTCAAGGACACTAAATCAGCCTGGCACTGCTAAGAGATAGGAATTTCAATTAAACAAATTAATTGTAATGCTCTTATACCATTTGTTAATTGATATACTAGGACATTTTTTAGTTTGTTCAGCCAAAATGATGATAATTTTCCTTTTGAACCAATGCAGTGAATAATTATCAGACTGAAAAGAAATTGAGGCAAAGTACCCATTTTAAGAGCAGTTCTTGTGTACCCTATCATTCATTTCTTATTTCAAACGTCACAGGAGCAAAGCGTCACTCATGCTATGGCAGGGAGCCTTTCTGGGTGTCAGACCAATGCCTGCACGCCACAGTCACCCTTTCAGATGTTTTAACCATTGCTGTCACTTCTTTATAGGTAAAACGTTTGGGGAAGTCCCTAGAGCCTTTGGATGTTAAATTCTAAGCTGTCCTGTTCCTGGTATTATAAAAGCATTTCTATAAACAAGAGGATCTCAGCCATCAATATATTATTCACATTTAGGCCTGCATTGATTTCTGTCTTGTTACCAGAATGAAGCAGATGCTCCAATGGGGCAGAGGGTCACACGTCCAATGCCAAAGGAACCAAGATAATTTGCACAAATTGAGGACTTCAGCCAATACTTTTTATAAGCTGTTCTTGCCGAATGTCCCAAATGAGAGGCTTCAGTGCCAGCAAAATCATTAAAGTGAACAGCTTTGCATTGCTCCCTACCCAGCAGACATGTCTGTTAGGGTAGGTCATTAGTTATTCCTGAGGTTGTTAGGTTATCGCATTGAATCTTAATCCATCTAATTCATCCCAGCACACTCCCATTTGTTTCTAGCGCTTGGCTTTTAAAGCACCGTTAAATCATGTCAAAGGCCTTCTCTGCACCTGTCAACAAAGCTGCATGCGTTCCCTCATTTTCTTTGCCAGGTGGATTCTATTTAGTATATTCCTGGAGAAGACAGCTCATTGCAAATCCCATTTCTCCTTCTCCTATTTCTCCTTCCCAAGCACACTTCCTCACGTGCACTGGGGGATTTTAACTTTAAGATATCCAGCTCAGCCTGGGCTCAAGTCAATCAGTGCTGTCCTGAACAGATGCTGGCGGGTTTCCATTGCCTCGAGCTAGCCTGGATGTCCCACTTTTTCTTGCTGACATAAGAAGTTATCAGGGGGAAGAAAGAGGAAACTATTTTTCTTTGATAGGGTAATGCAAAAATAAAGAAATCCCAGCAAAACCTGCCCTTCTTGTGCACAAACCCCTTTGGTTAAAAATTCTTAGCAGGATACTAAAAATAGAGAAACTCTACTGAGATCAGTGCACAGCTTTAAACCAAACACATAAATTAGTAAAGAAATGGCATTCTCAGTCCTAGATAGCTTGTAGTGAATTAGACCAAGGCTTTTACAGAACAAAGAAACCTAAAAAAAAACCCTAATCTCACTTTGAAGGCAAAGCCTCTGATCACTCCACCTGCCACTTCTCTCTGTGCCAAGAAAAACTCGAGTATACACCAAAAATACTGAAGGAGAGTTGAGTGTTGCATTAAATTTATGTACCACTAGAGACCAGGGTTGAATGTGCTGACTGAACTTATTCTAATAACTTAGATGGGAAAAATCCATACTGCAAATCACCTTACTTAGGTTGGTTTAACGAGAACTATTTACCCAAGAAAGAAAAAACCCTGAGTGCTGATTGCTTTCTTTCTCACCCAAGAAGCAAGAAATACACACGGCCAGAGCCTGATATTTTTTTCTAGCTGCAAAATACAACAGCAGAGGAAGGGGAGTAGTTTGATAGACCAGGTAAAGGATTTTCCACAAAAAAACAAGTGGAATTTGTAGAGAGCTTGTGTTTGTGCATGTGTCATTGATTAAATGTTTACAATTGGTACAAGATTTGAAGGCACACAGGGAACCAGGACATGCTGGGCTTGTGCTAATGTTGCTTTAGTCATCAGTCATCACGGTGAACCTTAGAGAGTGCGTTGGATCTTGTATTTCTGAGTCCATGTCATTGGGCCAAAATTCCGTGCTCTTGGGCCATACTGTGCCTGTTACCTTACCTTACGGCAAATGCTTGTTTGCCATCAGTCACCTCATGGAGATGCTTACACTGTGGATCTTGGTTCAGGGGAGTGGGCAAGGGGCGTAGGCTGGAGATGGATTAAGTACAAAAACGGAGGGAGTAAATTTAATGTCAATGACAGAAATGTTGCCATTAGCAGGACCATATTTTGCTGCATTCGTTGGCAGTGATTATAGGGCAAAAGTCACCTCCAATCTAAAATATATTAGCTAAAGAGAGCAGATCCCTAATCTCACATGGCCAGGCCGTGTCCTCACACTGTGTCCAGTGAGAACCACGCATGAAGGTCTGGTCTGAACTGTGTGTGGGAATGAGGAGTTAGGGATCACTTTTGGGAGGACCTGAGGAATGTGGGGAAGGGGCAGGGGGAAGGGGCTAAAGCTAGAGCAGGACCCTGGGGAGGCTCAGCACCAAAGACAGGGAAATCTCTTTTAATTAAAAATTCAGGACTTCAAAACCTTGCTGGGTAGCCAGAGTGTCTGAGGGTGGCCTTTGCAGCCATGGTCTGTAGCAGCTTGTTCGGTGCCTGTGCCCATGGAGGGGTCTCTGCTGAAATTGCCAGGGAGGTTTCCAATTAGCACCAATTGAGGCAAATTATTTGGGGGTTTTAATCAGGCAGACACGCCTCCCCTGGGAAGCAGCATGAGAATATCCAGCTCACATTGCACAAGTCACCAAAAAAACATTAAACTTACAGTAACTGTTCTCAGTCACTACCAACCCATACTAGATTTGAACCATCCCCCGAAAGGCGAAAGGTTAATGTGAGCTAATTTCTTTTATTCCTTGTAGTAATGTTAGGAAGAAGCTCAGTTAACATTTTGGGGACTGCTGACTTACTGCCTGGTGTTCATTTGGCTGATCCTACGGGCTGCAATCATGATAGTGTAGTTTCCCAAGAGAGCAAATAAAATCCAAGGGGTACATTTTTCTTTTCAGCACTTGCTTGCTGTAACACTGAACCCTTCATTAAAAATGTGATAAGCCATGCAATATATTTTCCTGTATATTATAGCCTTTAGTCTTTAATGTTAATGACAGAAATGTTGCCATTAGCAGGATCGTATTTTGCTCCGCACTTTAGACATTCTTTTGTAACCATGTTTTCCTGTCCTCTTTCAGGCAGATGGTAACTATTTCAACTTGAATTCCTTTTTATAGTAACATAAAGAGAATTTGAAAAAAACAAACTAAGCTATAATATAACTAAAATAGAAAAACTTATGGCTGTGGAATGTCAAATACTTTTTTCCTAGCCATGATCACCCTTTGATTTCACTGTTACTAGGTGTGTGCCTCGAAACCGAAGTCAGTTTTGTAAATACTGCTGACGAAGAGAAATCAATCCACCTCAATCCCCAAGTCACGCTGACTTGACTTGTGCACACCTCTTAGAGGACAAATTATTGGCTGATCAATTGGAAAATTTGCGTGTTTATGAAGTATGTAAAAGCCATATTTTAGAGTAGAGCTTGGACCAACATTTAATAATAAGGCTGGTAAAGAAGGATTTCTTGAAGTCTAATCCCAGCTACATGTTTCTCAGTGTCCTTTACACAATTCTGCAACTTCCCTTGTAGCTTTGACCTTTCTACCTGTTAAATGCAGATAATAGCACTGACGCCTGTATGACACACCAGCTTTGCAAGGAGTCATTAAATGTGTTGCATCTACTTACAAGGTTAGCATCACATTTCAAATACATTTACAACCAACACCCAAAAAATGCTATGGGATTAACCACAGCTCTTCTCAAGGTAGGAAAACAGTCATGAAGAATTATGTTCAAACTGAGATGGAGACAAGGAAGTGGAGGCACGAGGAACATCTCTCTTTTTATGCGCAGGGTGCTGAGCATAGCTGGGTCCAGTCTGCTGCATGTGATTGCTGTGCCCATAAGGACATGGGAAGAATGAGGAAAGATTTCAGTCCTCACCTTGAGCCAGAGAGGATTACCTTTAAAAATAATCTTTCAAGCATGAGGCTTGGAGGTGTGTGATACACTCTCACCACCTCCAGCCCCTTCCTGCAGGCAGTTCCTCAGTCCTTGGCAGTGGCTGAGGGGTAACTGGGGCACCAAAGTGTGCACTGGCCAGGAGGCGCCCATGGGCTTGAATAGCCAGTCTGAGGGACGGCCAGGGAAGTGGTGTTCACAGCTTATTAGCTTCCTGGAGGTGTCAGAGCAGGGACAGATTTTAAGGAAGAAGATGGATGTTTGGGTATTATGGCCTCCAATGGTTCCTGTTCCTTCATTAAGGCTAAGGAAGAGGATGGGGCACCCATACGATGACAGACAGTAGTGACACTATTGCAGACAAAGACAGGTGATACATTGCTGATAGTGGAGCAGAGAGGAAGAAGTCTGCTCCTGCAGCGGCCCTGCTTTTTCTTCTCTGGACACTGGCCCCGTTGGCTGAGACATCTCCTCATCATGCTGATCTGCAGGAGGAGGTCAAGCACAGGTCCTCCTGCTTTGAATCATAACAGGCAGGGGAGTTGGAACTAGGTGATCTTTAAGGTCCCTTCCAACTGAAACCATTCCATGACTGTCTGACTACTGGGACAGCCTTAACTAGCCATTCACTGGGAAGATGCTTTCATTAAAGCCTCTATGTGCCTGACCCAGTAAATCAGCATAGTTTCAATCTTCTGTTTTCATTAACAGCTCTGTATTATAGGGTTAACATCATAAATCTTATCTGCCACTGAGACTCTGTTGTGATTGATAGTGACAATGTTTTTCTGTTACTCGCACTTGCAGCTGCTGTCAGTGTATTCCCTGCTCCCGCGTTTGCAGGACGTTGTATTTTACACCAGATATTGGCACCTTTTTCTGGATTTAAGCAGAATATTCCTTGCAACTGTAATGCAATAGTATTAAAATTTAGGTGGTGATCCATATCTAGCAGAGCAAACACTAAATCAGCAATGGGCTTAATTAGCAAAAGGTGAGAAACTTTTGCCCTCCAAAGAGCTGCAGGGCTCTTGCTTGGGAAGGGAGAGAGGCACACGGACCCTCCTTGTCCTCATCAGTTTTGTTACGATTTATTTTGTTACATAAAGTTCCTGTCTGGGGGATTTTATCTGTATATTTCCCTGTAAATCAGTATGCACTTTAGCATGCTCAGTAAATAATAACAATAAATATTAATTACAGGCAGTTCTGGTTTTATCACACCATACCTGTCAAAAGCGCAAACTTTACCTCATCCTTTACTACGATATTATAAAATAATTACTCAGTTTTCTAATCTTTTACCAGACAGCTGAATATAAATAATCACCCATTTTTGTTTCTTGGACTCTCAACAGCTTTATCTCTGCTACTAATGTCTTCTTATGTGTCCAGAGGGAATAAAGCAGAAGAAAGAAGGTAATGATTTAGTCAAAGACAATCGAAACAGTAGTTTTGCTGTGCAGACATAAACAGAGTTATTGGTTCTCTCAGGATTCCTTTTTGAGAACCATAAAAAACCACCACACTTTAGAAATAAGAGTTAATACACATTTTCAAGGAGCATTTTTCTATTCAAGGAAAGGACTGAAGTCTAATACGTTATTGGTTGAATCTGAAAACATTTATGATATTGTGAAGACAAGCTTTTTGTTACACATTTTATCTTCACTTCTTCATTTATTCCTTACAGTAAAATCAAATAATCAGTAATAGCCTGGTATTTTGCTGGTGTAAAATGGAACCTAAACCATGCATGAAAGTGGAAAATTGTTCAGGTAAAGTGTGAACCTTTAGTGATTGAACCTTAACTCAGTGATGGACTTCAGGAGGTACCAAATGGACGTTTTATGTTACTCCGAGGTCTCTTTCTCTCATTTTAAAATGCTACAGGCATAAACAAGTACAGAGAAGTCTTCACGCCATTGGCATTGTTGGACAGTAGCATTTTCAAAATGAATTTCCCACAAGTTTTCTTTTCCACTTGGGAGAAAATGGTACGATCAAACCTATTATATGAAGGATATCAGCTGCTACAAATGAGGTATCTGCTTACTGTCCAGCAGCAAAATTATGTGCGTTACTGAGACAATTTATTTCAAGACTCCTTTCTCACTTTTTAATGGTGTTAACTGGAAATTACTGGGGAACTTCCAAGTGTAAATTTGTTCTGAATTGCTGGAGACTAACCAAATGAAAGGCAAATCTAGAGAAAAAATAGTATAAGCAGCTTACAGGCTTATAACTATAGATGAAAGATTATAGTCTGCATGGGAGTTTTGCAGGCAACTCAGGCAAAGGTGTTCAATGTCACTAACCAGTTTGTCGCTTTCCATCACAAAAAATGTGTATTTTAGGATGAAAAACCTCAGCAAATAAAGATAGCAATGTTACAAGCTGCTGGAGTACCTCATGTTCTTTTAACCCTGTACCACTTTGCAAGTACTTTTTAGTTTGTTTTCTGAAAGATAGATAAATGCAGATTGTGCTACTTAATAGCATTAAGAATATCAGCCTGCTCTGCTGGCTGGATCTGGATCAAACAGTGGAGATCAAAAGGAATATAAATGTACCTGATATTCCAGCATATCCAGAAATAAACTGCATGCGATAGAAGGACTAAAGAGAAGCATAATATGTGTTGAGTATTTTTATTTCCGATGTTCCTTCACAGTTACTGGATTAACTCACCCATCATCCATTCTTTACTCATTCAGATCTTGATTCTTTTATCCTCCGCTGGCAAATTGAAGGTCTGCCTCGTGGTCAGAGGTCACTGAATTAATCACTTTAAACAAGAGCTTTGCTGAGGTTTCAGAATTTCTAGTGTGACCTATTTCTCTTTTCTGTTTTCCACAGCTTTCCCAGCTTTTCCCCTGTTGTTTATAAAGGAAAAATCAGTGGAGTAAGATGAAGAGTCAAAAAGTGTCAGGAAATGAATGGTCTTGTGGCCTAGCTTACAGGAAAGTGAGTGGCTCGTATTCCCAAGCCAGGAGGGCTGGCTTGGTTGCCGGAATCTCTGTGGTGCAGGATCTGGCCTTGGCAGTAGCAGCAGGTAGTGATGCAGGCTCTGTGGCAAAGCCCTGGGTGACAAGTTTTCTCCTAATGTTAACATTGACTTCCACCCTTTAGTCCCAGCACCTATAGAGAGAAGAGCCCTACCCAGTTACACGGTTTCAACCAACTGGAAGTGCAACATTCTTAATCTTACTCCCAATATAGTTTTGAAATTAACATTATACAAGCATCAGGGTTGCTTAAGATCTGGTGGTTTTCTTTGTTAGGTACCAATAATGGGCTCTGCAGGGAGCAAATCACCAAAATAAAAGAAATCCTTGGCCCAAAACATTTTGGAAACTTGAACAGTGACCAGACAAGATGAATCAAGAGGAATGTATGCCTGCTGTGCTACAGAAATTGAGCCATGGGGACTGCACTGGCACAGTGGTACTGTTTGGAGAGGGGTCTAGTCTCTTCAGTGCAGGCGCTGCAGCAGCAGCGTGCGTGCACAGGGATGAGCATGAGCTAGACTGTCACCAGGCTCTTCTGTACAGCAAAAATGTGTCCCCTTTCATGCACTGTACGTATAATCTCTTAGTTAAGCAGTAACTCTGGTGACAAAAATTGCCATCCTGCATGTCTACACTGTAAATAGTGTTCTCAATACGAAAGTGCTGCCTGCACCTTATCTAGAGACCAACCAAAAGCAGAGTACAGATCTGTATCTATTTTGGCAGATTTATGTCACATGGACAAGAATAAGTCAACTGGAAGAAAACCATACTATTGGGCTTTTTCTTGGGTTGATTTTCCAGCCGAATCCAAGTCCTCAATGCAACCGCCAAAGAGAGATGTGCATGGGCAGGGTGGAAGGAGATGGCTAGCAAGGGTCCTAGGGGATGCATGGGCAGGACTGCCCTTGGATACCAAAATACTCCTACTTTCTCATTTATTGACTTGTCCTTTGGTCCAGAGGCTTCCCCCTTTGCAGCCATCTTCTCTCTTGTAACATAGCGGTGGCCAATTTCCATGTGCATTAATATTCCAGGGGCATCACGGGAGCAGCAAATCCTTTGAAGAGTAGAGAAGCTCTTTCTAGCTATTTCCCTTTGGAGCGGATTCCAACGCAAATCTGCAGCTGAACAACTGTCTAGTGACTAACGCAACAATTGTGCCTTGACCAGATGCAATACCGCACTCAGGACTTTTGTATATACTCAATTCCAACTGAACCAAATAGGATTTAAAGAAAGTGCTGTAAGATTTAGTGAAATGAGGGCTGTGGCTTGGAGCCAGGGCCCAAGCATATTTTCCCTCATTTTATGGATTATTCAGATACAGGGAAATGTACTAAAAAATCCCAGCATTTCTCACTCATACGCACAGGGGAGTCAATGTCAATGGGAAGAAAAGGGCACTGCCTGCCCGGCCCCTGCCCCATCGCACCGTCTCACCCGCCAGCATTGCACTCAGGCACTCTGCAAGCATTAACTGCCTTTAACTGGATTACTCTATTTTCTATTCCTTCGATCTTCAGCACACCTTGAAAGATTGCATTTAAAATGTAAAGTAAAAAAAGAACTAATTCCATTAACTCAAAATAGGTCTCTAATTGACCTCTTAATACAGTGTATTTAACATGACACCGCACCATTTTCATATGTAAAGGGGATGATTCTTAATAATTCAGTGCTTCTATTTTCATTCTATAGAATACATCTTCCAAGGGATTTGGGAGAAAATTGTGAATTCCTATCATTTATCACTCCGCCACAGAAGTGAAACTGCAGCTGCCACCGACATGAAACAGTACGTTTTACACCTGCCTCCCTGTGCTTTGCTCTTGCAGTATTGGACTCCAAAAATTTTATACTTTTCATATTAATAAACATACTGGAAATGCGGATGTGAGCATACTTTTTCTTAATCTTTTCAATAATAGGAGGGAAAAGGTGCAGTCAATCAGCCTTTCCCATCGCAGGATTCAGCTCAGACTCACAGCTGTTCTGAGGAAAAAAATGTACGCAGAGCAGAATTAGTTCATTTAATTCATGTCGGGCTCATACACAGCATCTCCCCCTGCCCACCTCTCTCTCCCCAGCCGACCCATCCCCTCCACCCCCAGGGTGACACTTCACATTTAATCTAAACCCTCTCAGATTAAGCGGGCGTGTAATTTACTCCCATAGTAAGGTCCATTGCAACTGCGGAGGTGATGTAAAGGGGAGTTTGTTTAAATGGGAACTTGATCCTTCAGGTTAAGACTCCAGACCTGCATGAAAACCCCTCTTGTTTAGGCTGTCAGCAAAAGCCTTTAATTTGCATTCAGTCTTGCATTCATCTGGGATCTGTGTGTGGTATTAACTGATGTTTTATTATTGTTTGGTAGATAAAATATTTAAATAAAGAACAACTCCATTGCAGGCAGGGCTTTATACAGTCATCACAACGTGCTTCTCCCACTGCTGTGAGTGTAGGAGGTATGGTATGTTTCAACCACTTACATGCAAAATCTGACATGTTTTAAGAACTTTATCAAACTGTAGCTTTAGAAATCACCTTAAACATAAACCAAGAAACAATCAGTAATCTTTTGACAATTTTCCTCATCTAACTGTATCAATATGCTATTTTTACTTTCGTTATTCCTTTCTGCCTTGGCAGCACAGGTCTTTTCACCCAAACAGGGTATAACGGACCATGAAAGCGGGATACATCCTTCAAACCCAAATGTCAGCTGCAGTTAGGGTGAACTGCTCCACTTTACGAGGCAGCGAGTTACCTTGTGCTTCACTGGAAACCTCAGCACCAGCGTGAGAGAGGAATCGAGAAAGGAGGTGGGTCTTCACCGAGATGAAGTGTGACAGCTCTCAGGCCACCAGTCCCTCCTTCTTCAGAAACACTATGAAATAGCAGCTTCATTAGAGAAACGCAAGGGAAAGCGTCGTTGCCAGATTTGCAGTATTTCTTCTTTTCACGTACTGTGTATTTTATGTAGCTGACAGTATGTTTGTTACAACCTACCTTCAGATGTGTGCCGGCACGACACGCTGGAAATTGTGCATCCAGACCAGGGGATTTCTTAACCATAGGCCTCCGACATCTGCTGCACACTTGTTGCATGGCTGGAACATGACACAGAGCTTTTAATTTTGCTCTGTGATTTTTCCATTCCTGTATTTAAATGCTGTTTGTTTAATTTATGCCTTGTAAGCTCACAGAAGTTTGGTGAAAAGGACTCTATTTGAACTCTCTGAAGTGCAATATTTCTCTTGGCTTAATTTTTCCCTCTTTCTAAGCTTATGTATTATTATCTGACAAATTGGATCTATTATTTTCCAGCAAGTTATTGAACACATACTTGTAACTGCTTTTAAGAACAGTACAGCTTTCAAATAATTTCATTGTTATTTATGTGCCAGATGTGGTTTGTTTTCCACAGCTGAAGTATTAGAAAAATGTTGCATAACATCCATCTATTCTTCTACAAACAGAAATTAAAATCTACAGATAAAAGATAAGTGGGTCCTGCAGAACCCAATGCCTTATTTCACTTGTCTCCTTATGCTGAAGTGAGTTCAGGCTTGCAGTCACCTCCCTGCCAAAATACAAGCTTATTGCTCATCTTCCCTCTCCCTGGGCTTCCCCAGCCTTTCTATTTCTCTTCATTGGCTGCATTTGATGTAACATGCCCATTGACCAGGATCTGAAGCACTGAAAGAAACCTTCTTTATTCAAACCTTCAAAGCAAGTTGAGTAAGTCTTTTGATTACTCTCCATTGACTAGTGTCACCCACATCAGCAGACTTACTTTTGATATTTAGAGTTCATTAAAGATAAGATGTGCCCTGAAGTTTATCCACACTCTGTGCAACCTCTTTTTCTTTTTCTCTTTTTCTTTTTTCTTTTTCTTTTCTTTTCTTTCTTTTTCCTTTTTCTTTTCTTTTTCTTTTCCTTTTCTTTTTCTTTCTTTTTTCTTTTTCTTTTTTTTTTCTTTTTTCTTTCTTTTTCTTTCTTTTCTTTTTTTTTTTTCTTTTTCTTTCTTTTTCTCTTCTTTTTTCTTCTTTCTTTTTCTTCTTTCTTTCCTCTTCTTTCTTTCTTTCTTTCTTTCTTCTTTCTTTCTTTCTTTCTTCTTTCTTTCTTTCTTTCTTCTTTCTTCTTCCTTTTTTCTTCTTCTTTTCTTTCTGGAGATATTATATAGAGGAATCGCTGCTGTCTCTAAATTATAATAAAGTGCCCCTTAATACACCTCCGGGGCCTGCGGGATAACTCATGGAAGGATCCCCCTGGCTCGGCACAGAGAGAGGATATGTTGCTGGGCTCTTTCTCCCTTCAAAGGAGGTTAAACACAAACACACACATTTAGCTCAGTGGGGGATCAAACAGGGCAGCCAACACGTGCATCCAGCTGAGAGCTCTGTGAGGTCTGGGTGACACTGACTTTATTCAAAGGAAAAGACAAACCGATTTTAAGAAACCCACGAAAACTGCCTTTGCAAATCATGACAGAGAAATGGAGGCATCAGTTGGCAAAAGCTAAAATTTACTCCCACGCTCCATGATAACAGCAGCTCGTCTTTCTTTGAGAATTGTCCGTGTGTATCTGTGTGTGCATTGCTTCAAATGTTATGAGATGGCATTTGTCATGTGGTTCCCTTTGCAGTGTCATGTCTCACCAGGGTAATGCACGCAGTGGCAGGGCTGCAACCGGTCCACGTTTCAGTTGAGGACAAGAGTAAATAGCCCAGGACAACATGGAAAGCCAGACGACAGTGCATAAATTACTGACGTGCCCCAATCTGCAGAAATCTACAACGCAGCATCTGAAAAATTTTAATATTTTAACATTTTAATTAAATATATGTTTTATGATCCACGCAATAAGTACTTTATGGTCACTGACTCTGCAGTCTTCTGGACTTAAAACCTCCAAGGAGTACAAAAGGGAATACCTCCATATGAGAGGAGGCCAGGACTCAATATATTTCTCTTTTAATTTTTAATTTCATAGAGAGAGTAGATCAGGAATTCAGAGACCAAGTCATTATGGCTTCAAGCATTTAAATGCAAGCCACCTTGGCATTAGAAAAATACATAAGTAACATATGTAGCATTTTCTGTTTTCAAGGTGCCACAAATGTTAATTAACAAATAAATCTTGCTTGGCTTAGCTGGAAAAGTCCCTCTGTCAGTCTTGGACTTTCCCCAAAAGCCAACAGCAAATACCTTTATATAACTGCTGGAGTAGCACTGGGCACACATTATGTTGTGCCTAACAGGATGTGATGGAATAATAAGTTTTAGAAATAATGAAACCATCTCTTAAAATTAGTGCATCGAGAGGAGGCTGGACTCCGTTACAGGAAATTACACATCACTGCTCATGCTCCCAGCAGGCAGGACCTTGTAGGCATCTCTCTTTCTCTTTCTCTCTCTTCACCCCACCACAAACCCACCCAGCAAGGCAGTTTTCCTGCTGCTCACTGAAAAACTGTATGTTGAATGGGCCAAAGAGATTTCACCTTTTGGGCACTCGCCCCTCTGAGGGCAGGGTCGCACGGGTCAGTAGGGAGGGAGAAGAAAGCCTTGTGTGCTGCCTAGTTCGTTAGCCCCGATCTGTTACGCAGAGATACAAAGACATGAAGCGTTTCACAACCAAGTGCCATAGGTGGTCCTCCCTCCGGGAATGTACAGTCTGGACAATTCACGGGTGGAGTTGCCATGAGGGCTGTGTTCTCAGCAGAAAAGGAAAGAGGTTATAACCAAACCGGTCAATATATTTTAGCTGGTTTGGGCAATGTTCAAATATTACAGCTCCAAGGTTCCTGGGTTTTCTAAACTATGTTTCATCCAGAAATTGGAGGTAGGCCCATGGGGACAGCAAAATAGAGGAATCGTGTCTTGAAAAAGGAGAGAGCTGCAAGGTCTCTCTATGTATCAAGTATGTTCTTGGTAGCAAAGCAATGAAAGTACTAGAGGAACAGGGAGCACGAGGAGGTGGGTATCACATACGAGCAAGACAGGTCTGCCAAGGAGGTTGGAAGGTGCGTCCACCGCTATACAAAACTCAAAAGTGAGGCTGGGAGCTGCAGAAATGCAGACTTAGGAAGGTGTACAACAAACACAGGATAGAGGAAAATTTTCAGTGGGATCAGTTTGGGTAAGAAAGGATGTGACAGACTCAAGGTGACGGCAGAGAGGGAAAGAGATCAAGAAACACGTTGTGCTGCACTGGATCACAAGGTAGCATGCAGAGGAAATGATTCTGGTTGTGCATCTCTTTATATTTCCTTTACAATTCTATGCCAACATGTCACACAGGTAAATCTTAACCTCGTTGTGGCTGAGAGCTTATTTTCCTAATATCTCTGTTGGCTCTGCATCATCATAATTGAAAGGTTCTGCTCTTTTCACAGCAGGAGCTCAACACCAAAGTACAAATTGTTTAAAGAGGAACTGATGTGCAAGCATGTGCCAGGAGGACCTGACAGCTCATGGTGCTGCTCAGCCACTGGCACAAATCCAGCGCTCAGCTGAGCAGTGAGCATGCAAGACATTTCTCTGATTACACGATTTCTTAATATAAACATCTCTAGAAGAAAACATTAATGTGACTTCGACAGGACATTTCTTCCTCTGATCTCAAAGCACACTCCAGAGGTGGTGGTATCTAGTCAGAAACGGGCACTAAGAAGTTCAACAATGTCTGTGCATCCAGATCTGGAACACTGCAAGCTTTTCAGGAATGCTAGTTGCGAAGGGGAGGAGGAGATCAAAACACTACTGCCCATAGCATCTGCCAAAAAACGTGCTGCTTGTTTTTTCAACCTCTCATTTGAGAAAACCACATTAACACCTGAATGCTGCCTCATTGCATTGTGCAAAGGATTTCCAAGATTTAATTTCATGCATTATTCAGATTCATGTCACAACCTGCAATCATGCTGGTCAATAAGTTCTTTGATTTTGATGCTAACTTTCCAGTATCCCTCTAATTGACTCTCGATGAGAATTACAGTTAGTGCTCTCTGTAGTGGAGCCCGGAGCACTGAAGATCGGCAACTATTGCAATCTTTTCAAATCAAGATACTTTTTTCAAGATCACTTGAAAAAAGAAAATGTTTTTAAGGAGCTGAGATAAAGTACAGGATTAAAAGAATAGACTAATGAAATTGTTATAGACAGCACCTCCATTGTCATTCTGAATGGTACTTTGTGATCAAACAAAACACCTTGCATGTGCTATACGACAACAATTATTTAGAAGAAAAGTTCCACTGGGCAGGTAAGTACTACACTGAATTAGAAGGTATCTATTTCCTATAAAATTTAAAATGAATAACCTAGAGAAAAAATTGCCTGGCTGCTGAGAAATGATACATAAAGCACGGCCATAAACGCTTGGTGTACTCTGTGTACGTATTTAATGTTCCCTAGTTACCCCTGATTACAGCTTGCCACATCAATGGACATCTGGTCTGGTATTTTTCTTACATTGAAACCTCTGGCCAAGCAGGAATTTTTATCTCAAAGCAGCTGAAACCTTTGTTTACCATCTCCTAGGACATGATGTTAGACTCTCGTGCTGAAGATCTTTTTTGGTGACATGCTCGATGGGACTGAACAGTATATGTTCACCAGCTTTCACCTTCGCTATTAATAACAGCACAGTTCCTATCTGAAATGTCTTTTGTAATTGTGTAATTACACACCTCATTTTATCCAATTGTTAAGCCAAGAGCCTGATTAAATATTAACAACTGCTTGGTTCTCCTAGTGTCATTAGTCAGAAAGCAACCCTGTAATCTCAGGTAACACATGATGGTAATTATCCTTCACGTCACACTTAGCTGAAAATCCAGCACAATCGAGGCAGATGAGGTTGCCCAGCAGAAAGCACATTACCTCTTTGCTCCTCCTTACCTTAATGCTGCCCGAGCCACACACCACGTGTATGGACCTTCCGCGGTAGAGAAGCAAACAGGCACAGAGCACCGCGGAGGAGGGCACTGGCTGGTTTTGCTCCTCTAATTCCACATTGAGAAATTGCAGCTTCCAATTGCTGGCTTCCAAAGCTATGATGTCATTTTCTACTTCAAGTCAAAGAGTCATTTGGTTTTACCCAACATCCCTTCCCATAGAAAGCAAGGGGGAGAGCAGCGCAGCTCGGCTCGCGACCAGCAATGCGAGAGCTGGGAGCAATGCTCTTGTGTCTGGCCTCGCATCGGAGGGGACCATGCCCTGGGAACTTCATCAAATCATTAGGCAACCTTCGTCAAAATACATAAATCAGGAGCAAGTTGCACCTTCTGTTGCACTCTGCATGGGAGTAGCACAAATAAATAAAATGTTGCAGAAGAGAGCATCAAAATGCTATAAACAACCCAAAGTGATGGCAAACAGATGTTTTGTTCCACGGCAGTCCAGGCCCACAGCTGTCACCAAAGACCTCGGGGACCCCAGAGACCCTGAGCTGTGCAGGGTGGGGGATGACCAGGCATTCTCTGCCTCAGGAGTGGGACCATGTCAAGGGGAATATGTGAATTGGAGACCTGAGCCATGGGGCGTGGGGGATGCCACAGGGGTGAGCATTGCGGAACCGATCCAGCAGATCCCCCTTCCCAGCTGCCGCAACAGCGTTAATAGAGGACTGCCTGGAGCAGAGGGGCTTTCCTCCCGTTAACATCTTATTATGATGAAAGGAGCAGTTATACCTCCCAGAGTTATTGCTTCCAGGCTGTCTGTAAACTCAGGTGAAACCTTGCATCTGGTTCAGGTTTTCAGGCTTTCTGTTGCAGAGGAGAGGATAGGACCATAATTCGTGTATGAGGAGAGTGGGGCTGGAGGTGGGCTGGGACAGGGGTCTTGCCACCCACCGAGCTGGGGCCACCAAGCCACTGCCTGATGTCTGCTGCGCACAGCTCCTCATCTCCCCTCTTTCACAGAGCGCAACATGGCATGGCATAGCCAGCGCTGGCATGCCGATGGTGTCAGGCACAGCCGTGCACAGGAGAGGAAAGTGTCAGGATTTGCTCTGAGGACCTCTCAGAGCATCAGAGTGGGCTGCTCCAGAGCAGGGACGCAGAGGGGCTTTGCAGCTGGTGGCACCAGAAAGCCCATGAGAGAGCTCTGTCATCGGTAATACGCTGCAGTTCAGCTCAGGCTCCCAGTACAGCCCTGGCAGGTGATGAATTTGAAATAAGATTTGCAAGATAAGAGTCAGAAATCAATAAACTCCATCAGCAAGGATCTAGCAGCTGCCTGAAACAACAGGTTGCAGCAGCTGATGAATACTTTAAGGCGGGGGAAATGAATTAAAAATAAGTCCAAAATACGATCAGCAAGCATGGTCTCCAGCTGCTAGCCCTATAGGAGGGCAAAACCCAAGAGAATAACTACATTGAGGTATATCCCTTAAAACACAGCTAGAGCAGCCTATTCAAGGACAGCTATACCTTTATATGGTGGGCAGGTTATGCTGTAAGTTACCAAATAGCTCCCTTGTTCAAGTTTTAGCTGCCCCGGTTTTGTGATACATAAAACTGAATTACCAATTCCTGTATTCTTTCTGAAATCCACTTTAAACAACCCTCATCCACCCCTCTGCAATAATCTTTCCATGATACTTGCACCAGTTAGTGTCAATAAAGTCTCAGTGAAATACTGTGGTACTCGTGACTCTCAGCCCAGCAGGATTTTTTTTGGAAGCTGAGTAAATGCTTGAGCTCGCCTGCCCACGTGCAGCTTGCAGGTGGGACAGGCAAGAGGACGCGCCCTGGCTTGGGAAGCACTGGGGAACCCACCACAATCTTCAGTGTATCAGCACGTGGCAGAGGCCTCCCTCTCATCATTTTCCTTTCCAGCCAAAGCCATAAGAAATGGGATTTAAGCCAAAGATGGAAAATATGGAGAAGATGGTAAATAGGATGGTAAATACAGAGAAGAAAGGCAGCAGAACCCCAGCGTGTCTGGGAGGCAGCGGTGGCCACTGAGGCAAGCCCTGGGAAATCAGAGTAACCTCCATCCTCCAGGACCAGAGTGGGAGTTTCCCAACTTGTCCAGCATGGGCTGGGACACAGCACTGGGACCTGCTGCAGTCGCACCAGGCCAGGTGGGGAAGGCATGGACTTCGCTCTCACTGGAAGCGTGCGAGGGACAGACCCAGCAGCCTCTGAGAAGAATTAATTCGTCATGAATTTGTAACACCAGCCAGGTACCTGCGTGGCTGTGTTTCCCCTGACCTGCCCAGGTCACCCATGGAAGGAAACCCTGCAGTCACCTATGGGCAGCAAGTGTGGAGCTGCAAACTTGTGTGCTTCCCACCAGATTCACAGAGTGGGCCAGAGCGGACAGGCAAACGAAGCCTTTGTGATCGATGGATGAAAAACATGCAAAATATTGGCAAGGACACCTGCTTCCGGCTGTGCTTTAGTGGGCTCCTAATGACTAGAAAGAGAATCTCAGGAAAGGAGGCACTGGCATGGCCACCATTCCTGGAGAGGTTTCTGGCTCAACACAATCTTCGCGTGTTACACTAATAAACCACTTAGAATTATGTTGTTGCTATTTAAAGGTATTATAACAATGATCTTCAGAAAAACATCTAATAGGCCTCCGAGACAAGTCAAGAGTAATATAGATAAACTAGATTTTTGCCGCACATCACTCACGTCTCTTCTGTATTGTTGTAAGAAGTTTCACTGAAAAATAAAACCATCTGAAGGACACACATTGTTCAGTAAGCCGACCGAATACAAGGCTTTTTCCTTCTGACCTTGCACCGATGTTTTACAATTGTTCCTGAAACAGTATACTGCACCTACCACTGGCAACTGATGCCACATGCCGGAGCCCGCCTTCCTCCTGGTGACGCAGAGGACCGAGATGCAATCGTCGCTCTGCAGCACAACCGCCCGTTTCCCCAGAAAGACGTGACCAGCCGTTGAGGAAGCCAAAGCAGCTCCAGCAACAAGGCGATTCCAGCTGAACAGAGACGTATGATCTCAGGGAGCCACCTGCAAAAGCCCACACAAAAGTGCTCCCCAGAAACCTTCCGGCCTCGTAAACCTCTCACAGGCCCCCGAAGGCCATAAATTCTGCAGAGCCTCTCACAACTGTTTCGAAACACTTAATGTTTCCTTCTGCTCTGCGGTTTCCCTGCCCACGGTGGGGATCTCTGCACCCACCTGATACTGAGCCTGGCTGAGATGCCAAAAACTACTGTGGAAGACCTAAATTGTCTCAGTTGGTGTCTGTCTAGGTAAGACACTGATGGCACTTCCTTATGACTTGATTTATTTTAAATTAAAAGGGGAAAAAAAAAAGCATTGAGGTAAGTATTTGAGTTAGATTTCCAATTTTGAACGTCAAACTTTAAGAAATCAATGAACCAGGTTAACATCAGCTGAGCTGAAGAACTCGAGTGTGGGACAAGCATGACGTTTCTCTCCATAAATATAAAATGCTGTTTAAAAACCAGCACCCCAAACAAGGAGAAAACACTTGTAAAGAAGACAGACCCCTTATCCTGCCATGTCAGAGGAGGTAAGCACTGAGTGAGTTACTGAAAACAAAACTGATTGGCAAAGCAAAATTAAACTCATACAGTAAGAAAGCATTGGGATGTGGACAACCCACTTAGACCCTGCAGAGGAAATAAAATGGGAATGGAATGGGAAACTGGAAGTGCCAATAGTCACCTGAAAAAGATTTTGGTTGCACAGAAACGGGGAATGACCAGCTTGTCTCCTCTGCAAAACATCTATTAAATGAAACGCATGAATATGTAAGCCAAAAACCCATCATAAATAGGGAAAACCACCAGTCTCAACAATCGTAGTCATTTTAGTCCATCCTTAATAGTGAACTATGATTTGGAAACATTCATGAAGTCAATAGATAATGAAAGACATGAAGGTCTGTATATATTCCCCACAGTTGTCTACCCTCAATCTAATCTCATCCCCTTCTTCAGTGAAATGAGGGACGTTTGCTCAGCGGGCTGTGATGGGTGGAGGCCACCCACACCTCAGTTAAGCGGGGCCACACAGAAACTGGTTATTTAACTAAGTACTTATGTTGTGGGTAGAAGCTGGCCAAGAAAGAGACAACCAGGGCTGTGCTGAGATGAGAGCCATCAGGTAACGATGGCTACAACCATTGTTGAAGGCTCAGCATTTCAAGTCATTTTATTTAATAATTTTTATTAACCAGGTAAGAGAATCCTAATGAAATCTGTGGATCTGGCAGAGTTAGTTGGTATTGTAAGGGTGATGGGAATACTGGAATATTATGTATGAGGTTTAGATGACTTTGTGGGTTGGAATATCCACATAATACACCTGGAGACTCCTAAGTGGAACTGTAGCTTTCACATGGGGACTTGTTATTTGGCTTTGACAGCAAAAGAGGAGGGCTATTAGCTCACAAGATGATTACGAGCTACCAGAGCAATGAGGCAGTAAGGAAGGAGATCAGACTTTACGACCTGAGAAGTTTATTCCTATTACTCTGACCCTCACCCACGATCACTCAGGCTTTCTTCTGTGAGGCGCTGGAAACAGACCCATTTTTCCCTGCTGCCCACGGCCCAGTGGGAGCTGCATAACCCCTCCCGACCTGGCAGCGGCGGAGCTCCCGGGCTGTTTGCAGAGGGACCTAGTCTCTCTTCCAGTGCCAGCTCAGGGCACTCGCACCTAACATGAAGAACAAGAGATAACAAGTAAAACAAAATAAAAGCACATGAACTGTCACATACATGAGCCACATGTGCTGTCTCCTAAGCTGGCTGAGTCTGTAAGCCATCTCACTGCGCAGCACTGAAAGCAATGGGCTGCTCTTCCCAACCTGCCACTGTCTCCAAAAATCCTGCCCTCCTTTTGCCACTGGCGTCCCAGCGCTCAGGGGGCGAAGGAGAGGGCTGCGTGCTCCCGCTCCCACTCATTAACCAAAGCGCTTTGAGAGTTGAAGTATCAAAGTGCAGCAAACTGAACTTTACATTGATTATTTGAACATGAAGCCTGTATCGGATTTCACTAGCAAAGCATTTCATATGGGATAAAAAAGTATTCTCTTCCCAGCAACGAGACGCCTTTTTCTTATTCAGACACTGACGGAGCCTGTGCACAGCTCCGGTGGTGGCAACACCATCCCTGGGATGGTTCCGGCTCAGCAGTGATGGCAGATGCTGGAGTACAGCCGCAGGCTCGGTGCGCTTGTACCTCTGCCCTTCCCTGGACAACACATCTCCCAAAGGAAAAGGGATTCCACTACATGTCCATGGGCGCACTTCAGTCAGCTGATGCTCAGCTTGACCATCTGGTAAAAACATCCAGGTTTTTGTTTGTTCATTTCTAATATTTTTTAAAGTTTCTTATACATTGAATGACTAAAGGGATTTTTCTGGGAAGGATGGCTGCATGCAGATGGGAGGGGGATACAGCTCGAAGGACAACAAAAAATACTATTTGCCAAAGCACACCTAAAACCGAGCTGCTATAACATTTTCAAGGCTATTTCTCCAAGTATACTTCAGTCTTTCTCTATTTGAAATTCCTGAAAATACTTTCAAACCTGCTTGTCTTAATTACTTTTCCCAGACTGTCTGTAAAACATCAGTCAATAACCAATGCTACAGGTAGGAAAACTGTGAGGGAGAAAAATCTAAAGCGAACAATGTACTTTTTAAGTCTACAAGAAAGAAACCACTCTGTGGCCATTCATGGCCAGTCATTCTTCAATCGGTGATTTCCACTTAGCGTTAGGTCCTGCTGTTCTTTGCAGAGACTATCTGGGATTTTTACAGGCTACAGTAGAGAAACTGACAATAAGGGATTTTTTTTCTGCTTTCCACTTGAGGCAGCCAAACGCCTCTGCTGTGGTCGGCACGAGCACCTTGAGCCTGTGCCTTGTGTACCCGTGCGGAGTCTTTGTGCAGGGGATGCAACCACGTGTGAAGCAGTAAACAGAATGGGGAGAAAAGCGTCCCATGACTTTAGCCCAGGATGAGGAACCAAACACTCATTCCTTTTAATTCCTTGCCAGTGACTTTGGCAGATATAAAAAAAAGTTACATACTTTTTCAGTTATCTTTATTTGCCTTCCTTCTTACCAAATATCCAGTTCTGGAAATACTTTTGAATATCTTCAACTCCTCTCCAGCTTTTATTGCCCTGGTTCAGTACTTTCTGCAAACTGCAATTTGGGGGGTGAGTTCAGACCACTTTATTCTAACTTGCAATTGCATATAGCAATTAACCTCTTTCTCCATAACTACGTAAGTAAAACTACTCCTTGGTTTTCCTCTGCCTCTGTTTAGGCTTCTTGACAGAACTTCACTCTTCATCCATAATTACTAACACTTGCTGGATAATAACCTGCCAGTGAGGACATTCACTGAAGTCCAAGCAAGATTGTTGTACCGGGATTTCTTGATCTGTGTTCAGATTGCTGTAATCAGCACAAGGAACAGGATTTTTCTTGTTACACACACAATTGTCTCATGAATTAATTAGAAGAGATAAGATACACTGCTCTGTAATTCAAATTAATTTCCCTGTTCATTGTGTGCTTGTGTACACTTGCCCAGTGCACGGCTGTTGGCTAACAGGTGGCCACCGTGAGCCCAGAGGGGCTGGATGTCACAGATGTCATGTCACAGGTGTCAGTCCTGCACAGGCTCACAGGGAGAATGCTATTAAACTGCCACAGAAACACCCAAAGTGCCTAAAAATTTAGTCTTTGCAGGATCTGCTCTAATCACCTGCAGGGTAGAGCTGCTGGCAGGCGGTGGCATGGCAGGGCGGTGGAGCGCACCCCTCTGAAGACGGCTCCTCCGGGAGGGTGGTCCCGCACCATGGGCAGTCCCACGGCCCCTGCCACGCTGCACCCCGGCCCTGGCAAGAGCGGAGCGAATGGAGGGCCGTGCAGCGACAGCCCCCCTGCTACGGGGGCAGGCAGAGACTGGGCTGGGGGACAGCAGGCACGGGAGTGCAGGGGCCCGGCTCTGCACTCCGCTACCTGGGAGCAGGCGAGTGAGATGCCTGGTGACCTCCGCCCCTTCTGAAGGAATCTCGCTCCTGAGACACATCAGCCTTTTGCGGTCTATGAAAATGTTTCCAATACATAACGTTAATATTCCGTTGGCTGAAATACGGAGCAGCTCAAAGTTCTCCCACCCAATTACAGTTCTGACCACGAGTACAGCAAGTTATTAAAACCAAGTTAAAGAAGGGAGGCGGCTGTATTTACTATGCTGCTTTATTTCTCAGAAGCTTGGCATTTAGAAATAAACTAATCACTTCAATTCGACAGTGAGCAAAGCACTGTTTGCTGTGTTGTCTGAAGGAGTTCAGAAGGATTTGGTTAATTTAGAGGCTCATTAGAATAGCGACAGGGCTTGCCTGTACAGAGCAACGACGCTGGATGGCTGTGCTGAACTGTTACTGATGTCTATTAAATCTAACACTAATATAATGAAGGGCAGGAACTTGAAAGGAGGAAAAGGTGACTTAAAGCTTCCTTATGATGGCTCTTTATTTATTTATTTATTTATTTTTTAAAACTGAAGACTTCTGTCACTGTAAACTGAAGATTCAATTGCTCTGTGGACTTAGCAGTGATTAAAGTCCTAGCCTCTACTCCCCAAAACGACGCACTACTATGGCACAGGAAAGAATCAAGCAACGATTCCAAGTGACAAGCTTCGTATCTGCACCCTCTGCCCTACCGCAGGGAGAACTTCTCAGCCCTCCAAAGCTACAAGATCTGTTGTTTTCTTCTGGTTCAAAAGGAGTTCTTAATTATATTGCAGGTTTTATCAGACGAGTGAATAACCAAGTCTACTCTATCATGAATTTTATCTGAAAGCAGTTATTTACACTCAGATAGCCTGCACATGTGGGGATTTTTTGAGTTGTTCTCAAGGCTTCATTATGCTGTGTTTACAGTTCACTTTTTTTTTTTCTTTTTTTTTCCCCTGGTGTTTTTAAAATCCACTGCCACATTTGAGGTAATCCAAAAAGATTGTGACCAAGAACAAACCTCAAAATTTTCTTAAGTGCGAATGAATCCTAACAACTTCATGAGTGAGAAAGCTTTAAACCTGGAAACGCTTTCCCATACCTCCACAGCAGCGTATCTCCTAGAACAAAACTTTATTCCCAATGCAAGTAACAATAATGTACTTCCCCCCTCTTACATCAAACTTGTGGATTTATCCTCTTACTTTCCTTGGACACAACTACAAAAGGGAATTATTTTTCACAGCTGACAGGTGGGAATGCGGGAGCCCAGGAGGCAGAGAGCCCCAGAGACCTGACAGTCTGCTTGAACTGTGCCTGAAAAATGCGATTCATCTGAACGCTGCAGAGAGAAGGGGGGGAAAGGATGAGCCTAATGGTTCTGACTATAAAAGTCAGATCTCAGTTTTCTCTAGAGATGTGTATTGCAGGAAACACTATTAGTGAACCTGGATCCTTTTTAAAAGAACTAATTTAATCAAGCACTACAATAATTTAAGAATATGACACTGGTAGGAGATTTACTATAATATTTGACATAAAAACTATCAAATGTTTGTCATTTAGATGACACCAAATGAATCATTTGGGAGAAAGACGACACATATTAGCGGTAGCCAGAGGGAGCGGTCTCACATACAATAAAGCTTCAGAATAGACAATTTGTTGAGCACTAATTCAAACCCAGATCCTATCTATTATGCACAAATGAAAACAGGAGACAAATGCTCAAAGAATAAAGGATGCCTACCATGAAGACAGGGGAGCGATTTATTATCCAGTGATCGACAAATGAGTTTGGTGCCAAAACACCATCTTGTGCTGCACATGATGCTAAATGTTTGTAAATGTGAATTCACTCTTGGCTGCCACGAGGAGCTTTTGCTGAGCAGCATCCCCAGGACGGCAGCCGTGGCGCAGCCGGGAAGCTCCCAGCACGCTCGAGGCGAGCAGGTACAGAAACTGCATCAGATTTACCCTGCGCTCTTCTGTGCGTGTGGAGCTTTCAGATGGATCCTCTAAAGGCTTCGGGCTTCTCATTTTTTTTCAATCTCTCACCTTACATAAGCACTTCATTTATCAGAAAGAAAGGGGGAAAAAATCCATTCCGTGTTGAAATAGGCTGCCACCTGCATTGCTTCTTAATGTAAGCAAATCCCAGTGGAAAGGTTTAGCACAAGACTTTTCTGCTGGACCAATAAATCACTCTCAGAAATATCGTTTTAAACCCTACACGTGGTGTTAACCAGCAAGAGTAGCACGTTTTTAAAAAGAAATTCCAACAATTCAACAATTAATTCAATTTCCTGGAAGAACTCAGGCAGCAACTGTGCATTTCTGGGTTCAGATTAGCCACAGATGTATCAGCAATATACTAATGACACCGTTACTGCATTTTAATAAAGAAAAATTACCAGAATACACAGCACAGTGTGACATTAACACACAAGTTAAAAATGTTCCACAGTCTTAATCCTTTTATACTTTTGTGTGCACATGTGTAAAGACACTGGAAATACTGCTCTTGAAAGACATGAGACTATTAACCTGTGCAGACATCACGGTTGTCTCCTGGAGCGCTGGTATCCCACTCATTTATCAGCCCAGCTGTCTTACCGGTAAAAATAAAATGGTGCTTTGACTTTAACAGGATGCAATTGACTTACGAAACACGGCTGGGCTCTGCTGTGCTGTACTTGGGAGAGTCTAAAAAGTGGATTAGGAGAACAGCACATAAAACAGCATGAAAAAAACAAATTCTTCCCTGGAAAACTTCCTCTGCAATTATTCACAAAAGAAATAAAATAAGTGAGCTTTCAAACAATCTGTACTACCTCTCTATTTTATAGTTTGCTGCAATTGCTTTTATTAAGTTGTGTAATTTAAATGGCTCGAATTCTAGAGCCAGTTCCCTTTAAAAAATGTCTTCTTGCAAACTTTGATTAGCTCCAGAGAAAGGACGGTAGATGACTTTAAATGGCATGAAGGTGGATTTATTGGCAAGAGTGTCAGGTTTGCACTTAGCAAGGAATTGGCAGATAGCAGAAAATGGCTGGACAGGATTCAAACTCCAAGGACTCAGAGCTGAAAAGGATTATTTGAACAGCAAACTATAGCAGTATATTTACTTCAGTTAAATTACTAAAAGCTTTTAACTAAAACATGGAAGAAATTAAAACTTTCAGTGGAAAGCAACTGCATTGCTTCAAAAGTATGGTCACAGGGATATTTATTGCTTTCTTCCCTCACCGTGTCATTTATTGCTCCTAGCAATAGGAAGGTATATTGATCTCCTTGATCGGGTGTATGTTCAAAAGTCAGATTAAACCCTGAAGCTGCACAAAATTAATTAGCGTACAGGAAATAAAATGCTTATTTTGTCCTAAATCAACTGTAGAAAAAAGTAGTATATTCACTGCACGTGAAAGGCAGAGAGCCCGAAGTCCCAGAAAAAGCAGAGTAGTCAAAGGAGCGTTAAGCTGCTTCATGCAGGTAGACAAGAGACTTGGCCACGGCCTATAACAAATCCAACTGGGTTTAGTGCCAGAAGAAGTTCTCGCTACTGAAGGATTACCATCTGAAACAACTTTATTGGTTTGAGGGGAATTTTTTTTCCCCAAGTTTTGTGCTTTCTTTAGAAATGTCACAAAACTAAAGCTGCCCATCCCCTGGAAGGCCCTGGTCCTCCTGAGGGAACAATGGTTTTAGGGGGGCTGTCTCAAAGCTGTGGGGAGGAGGTGGGACACTTAAATGTCACAAGTTCAAGTTGTGCCAGGGGAGGTTTAGATTGGATATTAGGACAAATTCCTTCACTGAAAGGGTTGTCAAGCATTGGAACAGGCTGCCCAGGGAAGTGGTGGAGTCACCATCCCTGGAGGTATTTAAAACATGTATAGATGTGGTGCTTAAGGGCATGGTTAGTGGTGGACTTGTCAGTGTTAGGCTAACGGTTAGACTCAATGATCCTCAGGGTCTTTTCCAACCTAAACGGTTCTATGATTCTACAATTCTAAAACTGCTTAAGACAGTGCTTAAAGTATCAGCTACCATCTGAGTGAGACACCTCCATGGAACTTCCCTGATCCCAGTCTATGACTCTAGGTGATGGGACATTCTAGTCTTTTCCAACAGCATATAAAGACCTCAGATCACATTTAGCAGCTTCTTTTTTCTTATAGCAACCATTCAGTTTTCTTCCTGCTACTTACCAGTGTTGTATCTACAGGAAACAGACTAAGCCATTTTCCTATTTTGCTAAGTACTGATGCAGCATTTCATTTCACTTTTATGGACTAAAGCTAAAAGATGCTTTCCTCAGAACACTGAAAGACCACATTTCAGGCCTGGCAGCAGCCAGTCTCAGCAGTCAGCATGCGGCTTGCCTATCTACAAGTGTTTAATTGAGACACCAAAAAGAGAGGACATTCATAAAGTCAGTTATGCCATTTGGAAGAGCTCGTGCCCAAGGAAGCCGAAGATGCTCCAGACTGACCTACCTCAAATGGGTGCAGACTCTGGAACCATGTAACCACTGGGCGTGGAAGGGAGAAGTTCAGACTAAGGCTACAAGACACCTCCACATATACAGGCCATCAAAGCCTAGTCATGCTGAAGCTTGACCTTATATTCAATACGTTGTGCCAAGCTTCATCATCACTACTTCCTTTGCGTATTCTTCCCTTTTCCACCACTGAATTACGCTGCAAATCCCCTATAAAGTGTTCAAGTACATACATGCCTTGGACCATGATCTGGACTGGCACAACAGTAGAAATATTTAACAAAATTCAAGTCAAAGAGAAGGTACAGACATTTTTAAATTCTTACTTCCCTTGGCCGCTCTAAATAACTTTGGATAAGAACAAACTGCTTGTACCTACCAGTAGAAGACCTATTATCTACAAATTTCATCTACAGTGGTATAATTGTGCAGAGAAATCCACACATGGGACAGTTTGATCTCTTTCCAACAGAATTTTCTTTTCACTGATTTCATCAAAATCACTCAAATTTGCAGCTTCTACTTTGGAACTGCAGAAAAACTGCAGCCACACAAAGCCCAAATCTTGCACGTTTCCCCACACGTATATGTATGTCCATCAAGACTATTTTGATTCCATGGATGTGTCTGCCTGTACAGAGAAAGGCAGTAAACACATTTTCTTCCTGAAACTTGCTTGCAGGCTCAGGTCTTCTTCACTATTCCTAGCCAAGAAAAATTACGGCAATTTAATAAAAAGTGGAGAAAATCCTACAATGTGATAGATCAGCTACAAAAGCACACACTGAAATGAGGACAACCTTTTTAAGCCATCAAATTTTCTTCATGAGACTAGACTTTTTCTGTGTCACACTCAGCACGCGGAGATTTTCCTTTTTCAAAGCTGTAAGGAATTTGACAAGTAAACCTGCTACAGTTAATAGCATTTTAATCTTTTTGCATAATAATCACAAACCTACATTGTACAGGTTTGATAATAATAACTGGCAGCTGAATTTGAAGTATATATTTCTTTCCAAAATAGACGCGCATGTAGGTGGATGTGTTGTAGAAATATAATATACTACATGGCTGAGCCTAGATAAGCTGGTGATTCTCAAACGTCAGCATCATCTGCACAAAGTTAGGGCTGAAATCTGCTCTCCTAAATACCTGTTCATCCTGCTTATGACACTTTCTTTAAAGAGCTCAGTGAACAGTAGATAAAATAAGTATCTAATGAGGTATGACAGAAACTCTGATGGAGCTAAACAGCAGAGATCTAAATTCTAATAAATAAGTGAAGTAAACATTTACTGCCAGCAACTATGTCAGGTTAGTCATAGGAAACTGTAGCTCTGCAGCTGGAGAAGGGCAATACTCTGCAAGCCAGAGAAGCGATGGCACTCCTCCAGCTTTGATTATTTATGGTGTGATGATGAAGGAACGACTTTCCATGTGAGAAACAGCTTTAAAGTTGAACAGTGAAGCTGAAACCGAGATTTAATGAAAAATCAGAGGGGAACAAAACTACAGCTACAAAACCAGTAACATTCATTTTAACAATTTAAAATATAACTTATGTGCAAAACCAGATGTTAACTTGCCCAGCTTCAAGGTAAACAGCAAACTGTATTCATAACAATCCTTCCCCTGAACAGCAAACACACGCTATTTCATGTTGCTGTAATGAGGCTCACTTCTACCTCCAAATGTTATCAAAATGAACACAAATGCAAACCAAACACCTTTTAAACAAAGGATACATCTGTATTTAATGCAAAGCTATTTTCAAAAATCCCAGCCTTTCGTAATCCACCATAATCATAATAGCCTGAAACATAAGAATGCTTTCAGGCTCAGAAGAAAAGGCTTCTAATTTTAAACATTTACGAGGACACTGAGAAGTGGCTTAGAACCAGACTTTAAAACATGTTCTCAGGCTTTAAATTTCTGAAAGCTGAGATCCCTTTACCCATTTGGCCTGGACTAGAGAAAGGGAGAGAAGCACAAAATATGATGAAAAGAAATGACTGTACAATAAAATTTCCATTAAAAAAAAAAAAATGTAACCCACTCCCTCATCCCAAACCTCCTTCCTCCCATTGTCATTGCAACTACCCCCCTGCTTTTACCTGCAATGAAAGGGAGCGACTCTTTTTGCCTGATCACCACCGCTAAACAAGTCATCTACATCACTGGGTCTGATGCACCACCATTTTTAACAAATACTTTTTGAAAATATTTTAGAAGGACAATTCTGCCATCATTGGTGCTGTTCCTGAACAAGAGGGACTCCGTGTCAGAGTGGCATTAATTTCAGCTCTTTTTAAACTATACAAAGGAATGGATGATATTGTAAGAAAGCATCCCTTTCTTCCAGTGTGTCGAGCACACCACACAGCATGGTGTGGTCAGCAAACTTGCTGAGGGTGCACTCGATCCCCCTGTCCATGTCGTCAAGCCGTTGACTGCAAGTCTTTGAGTGCAACCACTCAGCCAATTCCTCATCCACCAAGTGGTCCACCTGTCAAATTCATGTCTCTTCAATTTAGAGACAAGGATGTCGTGTAGGACAGTATCAAATGCTTTGCATGTGTCCAGGCGGATGACATCATTTGCTCTTCCCTTATCAAACAATGCTGTAACTCAGTCATAGATGGCCACCAAATTTGTCAGGCATGATTTGTCCTCAGTGAAACCATCATGGACCTCTTGGAGCAAGTCCAGAGAGGGGCCACAAAAATGATCCAAGGTCTGAAGCACTTCTATGAAGAAAGGCTGAGAGAGCTGGGGTTGTTCAGACTGGAGAAGACAAAGCTCCAGGGAGACCTTATAGCAGCCTTCCAGTACTTAAAGGGGGCCCACAAGAAAGCTGGAGAGGGACTTTTTACAAGGGCGTGTAGTGACAGGACAAAGGGAAATGGCTTTAAACTGAAAGGAGGTGGATTTAGATTAGATAAAAGGAAGAAATTCTCACTGTGCGGGTGATGAGGCACTGGAATAGGTTTCCCAGAGATGTTGTGGATGTCTCATCCCTGGAAGTGTTCAAGGCCAGGTTGGATGAGGCTTTGAGCAACCTGATCTAGTGGAAGGTGTCCCTGCCCATGGCAGAGGGGTTGGAACTAGATGATCTCTAAGGTCCCTTCCAACCCGAACCATTCTATGATTCTATAAAGGTGATCTAATGTCTGTTCTAAAAAATGAACATGATCAAACCTTTTTAATGTTTGCTTGGTTGGCTTTTTTCCCCCCAACTCTCAAAATGCATGCTTTATGCTGGGAATGAACTTCCCTTTGATACATTATAACTCTGTGGAAGAGGGATTGTTCTCAAATTTCTGTTTCAGAGAAAACATCAAGCTGTTTGATTTTGAAAGTTAAAGGATTAAGCTTGAGAAAAAAAATGCTTCTAAATGCAAACATACTCTACAAAGTTAAATATAGTCTCAGTTTGATATGAAACACTGACTTTAAAATTCGTTATTCCTTTCCAAATACGCCGTACATTCTCCTCTGTCTACCCAGTGAAAATAAATATGAATATATTGCACATATTAAAAGATGGGTGTGCCTTACCCAAGAATGAGAACAAGTAGTATTTTTAAAGTAGTTCAGCATACAGAAGTAATATACTAAAGCAAAGAAACAACCACAAGTATGTATTTATAGCAACAGATAGTAGGAAGGAAGTTTTGAAAATCCACAGGGATTATTCCACCTTACCAGACACCTGTACAGTTCTATGAGCATTTTCCTTTTGTATTTTATTTTTCTTGGATCCAGTCTTCTAGTTCAACTCCAGGGCAAAGCATCATACAACAAGAAATTACACTCAAAACTATTAGCTCATCAAAACTGCCTTTACTGTTTAAAACCAAAACAAATACACAAATATTGCAACATCTTCTGGAATCCCACTCAGAAACCCAACATTTTTAGATCTGTTCTCATGTTGTCATCACCACAATTTTTGCAAAACAGTAGGAAGCCACCGGGACATTTTAGGAGCAACTCCTTCATCATTGCAACCCCTCAATTATAGTTTGACCACAAGAAGAAATGGATAGAGTAGTACTGTAGAGACAGTACTGGTACATTTTTCAGTTTGCCCTCAGAAGTGTTCTGACTACTGTTGAACAGTGATACAGTGCCTTCTTATGCTGCCTCCATTATTGCTCACAAAATAATTCAGAGGTACATAAGGCTTTAAGTTACAGCAGTTTAAACATCAATTTCAAACTAGATTCAATGGTTTAACGACCTTTCCATCAAAAGTGAGCTTCAGAACTTCATCTCCTTACAGCCTAAACTGACTTGCCCCTTGGAGAAGTGCTGAAATGGTCATTTACCATGCCTGCTCGGTATCAGGGGACACAGTATGCACTACTCCTGCCTTACAGGCTGCTACAGATTTGCATCCTGGTAAGGCAACTGTTAATGGCTTCTGACATTGAAAAGTTAAAGTGCTGCACACAATTCCTCTAGTACAGTAAATCTGGCACCACAAGTGAAAGAAACGTATTACCTGTACCATAGAGTTAGAAGTGAAGGAACAACTTCCCTTTAAAGCCACAGACTGGGTCTACTGCAGAGGTACAAAAGCTATATACCAAGAATGTTAAAGGCAGAGTGCTAACGGTGTTGGCAGCCGTAGTCCTGCTGTCACGGGAGGTGCAAGGAACGTGCTAAAACTTCCCAGGAGTAACCAACTCAGATTACTATTTTTAAAACAAACTTTGTTTTTTTCACAAAGCAGTCAAGTTTTGAGGGTTCCATCTTCGTGGGTGGCAACTAACTTGTCTTCGACCTGAAAAGCTACAGGTAAAAAAATACATGTAGATTTTTCACTTTAAAAATCCAAAGATCCTTGCTGTTACCAGAACACCTAAAAGACCTGCCAATAACAAATCTGCAAGCAATGAACATGGTGGAAAATACTGAAATCAAGAAAACAAGAATTAAAAGCTCTTAAATTACAGATTATGAAACTCCTGAATGCCAACTGCATATATGCACATTCAAATGACTCAGAGAACTGCATGGAAACATGTTATTTAACATAACACCTGGAAGCAAAGCTGGGACTGAAATTACACTTCATTCAAGATTGAGATTACTTCATATAAACTGATTTATTCTGTGTGTACAGTATAATTTAACTTGGGGGATCTTTTTCCTTGATGTTAACCATTAGTATTGAGTATTCGCTGCTGCTAAGTTCCTTAAGCATGAATTTTAAGTACAGTGTTTCATAATCAGCTTGCATGTATCCATCTGGAATGATAAATACATTTTCTATTCAACAAAATGAAGGTTAGCATAATTTAAAAAGCCCCAACAAACCCACCAAACAAACCTCTGAAGTGATACATGTCTTACGTTAGTTTCGCAACACAGCAAAAAAAACATAAACAATTTGGCAAGGTAGTTGAGGTTTTTCATAGCATTGTAGAATTGAGCTTCAATATTCACCGTGATTAGAAAGTTCAATAATTCCTTGTTTTGATAACAAACTAAAAATTGTCCATAAGGTGGAAGGGTCTTCACAGTTATGGTGACTCTGCCAATGATTACAAAGATCCTCCTTTCTTCCAAATAAGTGTTTGCATAAAATGCAGTTATAGCCCGCTTTAGACCAAATTTCTGTTTTTTTCCTTGGTGTACCAAAACCTACACTTTGCACCTTCTTGGCTGCTTCACTGCTTCCTGACTGAGTCAGTTCACCTTTAGATAACATATCGACATGATTTTGATGGTGAACGTGTATCTGTCTTTTCAGTTTTGGAAAAGTATAAAACTCCTCCTCATGGGCACTGCACTTTGCTAAATGTCTTCTCTCATTGCGCTGTTTCCAGTGGGTTGCATGTTTGGTCAGTTCCCCTTTAGCTCCTCTGCTTCCTTGCAAACCCCTTCCTTTACTCTTCCCTGTATCTCTTCTCCATGAAAGCACAGTAAGTGAAACTTCATTTCACCAAAAGACTGTGCAATAAATTGGCATCGACCACATTTAATCTGTAATTTCACTTCTCCTGGGTTATGGAATAGGTCCTCTAAATTGCACTTATTTCCCCTGTTAAAAAAAAAGAAATACAAACTATTTCAGTATTAGCCACGTACAGAAGAGAGATGTCAATTTCTGCCCTGAGACTTTCCAACAAGAGAGGACATTCATGACACATTGTTTCAACTGTTGCTACAGTATCTAATTTATATGGAACAGAAAAAAAAATAAGGAAAATAATAATAAGGCTGATTAGGAAACAACTAAAGCCAAATGTTATTCAACACTGCTGAGTTTAAGATTTGCCTCCAAAATCAGCCTTGGTAGAAATAATCTTTTAACAATAGTAACCTTTTAATAAAAGGTTAATAATGTTTTTTTAAGTTCCTGATTTAGTGAGGTCAATCCAAACACTTCTAGCTCTGTGCTGGAAAAAGTGAATATTATGTGTAGCACACCACGAAGAGAATCTAACTTGTTTACAATGAGTGATCTAAGGTCAATTTAAGGCAAAATCACTTCCCACCTCCCACTCCACGATGGAAACAATGAAACTCCAAAGTTTCTTTATTTTCTGTACAAGTTCCTAATACAGCTGAAAAAGTTTGAAATACCTTATTTACAAACGGACAACCCCTCTCCCATTTAGGACAGCTCTGGAGTATAAAGGAAACAGACACTCACAGAGCTAACACATCCCTGTTTAAAGTCAAGCTAATCAAAAGAAGACCTCCACAGAAACCTTCTCACAATGCCTACGCAAAGGACCATGTAATATTGTGTGTTTACGCACATTAGACATATAATCAAGAAAACAGATAAACTCATTGATTCATTGTACGAAGACGAGTAAGGCTGAAAGACAAGCACTGGTGTTTCTTAGGCTCAATACCTAAAAAGTTTCAAACTGATGCCCCAGAGAGTGAAGGTACGCAAAGCAAAATGTGTAAAATTGAACTGTAGTGTTGTAGTGAGGCATCAGGTTAAATCCCTGAGCTTATTAAAGTCTATTTCAATGAATGCAAATGCACAGTGGAACAAACGAAGAAGCCAAAATTTATATTGTGTCGAGGAATTTCACCTCAAAATCGTGATACAGAGATAAGAGAATGTTCTGTCTCTCTTAATATCGTAAATGTTAACGTTTCTACTTGGCTAAGTGATTGCAAGAGTCAGTAATCAACACAAAAGACAGATTTGCTCACAGCACTCCAGAGAAGGAAATGGGATAATGATATTTAATAGGGTAAACAGCGACAAGCTAATACTGAAATACAAATTGCTTCGCACTTATTGCAGTTGGTTCACCTGTTTTCTGGGGAAAACCCAAAATGGGTAGAACACAGAAGACAGTGCAGATAAACAGAAAAAGTGTTAGCTGTGAGAAATCAATAGATCAAAATAACTCCACTGGCAGTATACTGGGCATTACTAGAAGATATGCAAAACTACTTTGGATATTCAAATGCCAGTAATAATTTATATCCAATAAATCAGCTCAAATATACCGGATGGTCTAATGGATTGACTAGATTCCTTAACAAAATATTTAAACCATCAGGAATCTCACCTGAGGGGAAAAAGTGAGGAAAAAAGCAACAATTTTCACAATGGTGATGTTTATGAACTTCCTCCGACAACCTGAAGTCCTGTTTTCATTAGCATTTAATTAGTGAAAACACTCACCTCTCTCTTGCTTCTTCTGCCTCTTTTGTATTAGCATCCCTCTTTAAAGCATCTTGCAGCTGCTGCTCACTAGTAGAGGGCTCCGTGCTGATAACAACCCTGTGCACTTCTCTTAGGTGGCCAAAGTACACTTTTGCATGGCCAAAAACTTTAGCACAGAACTCACAGCACACAAGCTTTTTGGGTTTGCCTTCATTGTGATGAAGTTTCATATGTGTGCTCAAGCTTCCAGAATGAATATACGCTTTCCGGCAAATTCGGCAGCTGTAAGGCCGTTTGTTTGTATGTGTGTTCATATGGTCTTGAAGATGGTGCTTAAACTGGAAGATATGGTTACAAACATGACATTTATGTGATGGCTTAGGTACGGTTGAACATGCGTTTCTACTTAAATCACTTGATTTAGCTGATGTAGCATCACTATGTTTGTAACTTAAATATTTGTTGGAAAGTGAACTATTTAAAAAAATATCTTTGTCTAAATGGCTAGGAGATGGTGTTTCTACTATTGCTGCAGAAGTCAGTGGGGCAAAAGCCTGCACAACGACCACCGGTTTTGGTCTAATACTACGGTATTTTTTCACTGTCTCTGCTTTTTTGTCCTCAGGTAGCTGAAGATCAACTTTCACCCTCTCTCCTCCTTCTCTAAATCTATTAATGATGCATTTCCTTCGCTTGGTCTGAAAAGCCAATAAATCATCTGGGGCTCTTCTTTTCTTGCCTCTTCTTTTAGAGGCTGTACTGTTCAATTTTTTAAGACTGTTGACATCCACTTTATTGGATGGAGAGAAGATATTTTCTCGAATGGTTTGTTTGGGGACTTGTGTAAATGACACAGTAAATCGCTTATCAGATGCTTTGGTAGGAACGTGAACAGTTTTCGCCAAAGCTGGCATCTTTTCACATTCAGGTCTTAGTGAAGGACCAGATACATCTGTAACATTAGTATTCGGCTTAGATTTACAGAACACTGAATTTTTCATCCTTGAGTAAGGCAAAATAGGAAGTTTTCCTTTTGGTGCTGATGGAGTCACCTGTATTGTATTGCCAAGAACTGCTGGTGACAGGACAGCAACAGAATTTGCAGAATTTGTGGGTTTTTCCTTTAGTTTCTCGGACGCTATGAATGACTCTCTTGTGGTTTCAGAGGCTGTCTTCACAGAGCGCAGGCTTAGTTTCATGGGATTAATTACACTTGCTGGCTTGGATAAAGAGCCTTTAACTACAGATGATCCAGAAACATTACCGTTAGCAATTTCAATTTTGTTCACTAAGGGAGACCCAGATCCCACACAATTGCTTTTATTTACTAATGTGGCAACCGTAATTTTTGCTGAGTCATGGTCTGTCAGCATCACTTGATCAGCTGAACCCGAACTAGAACGAGTTTCAGGACAGTCTTCAGTTAAGGTAGTCACAGGGGAAGTCTGTGATGAGATTGATGCTTTGGTGGGAATCTTGTTGTATGTGCCCAAACCAGAGATCTGCGCTGTTTTTTTGTCACTCAGCAATTTCTTTCTTACAGATTGGTACCTAGGGATAGGCAGCTTTAGGTTTTCTGAAGGGGCCACATTTGACTGCTGGACGTGCTGTGTTAGGGCAGGGGCAACAGGCAAGGCCAACAGAGAAAAAGTCCCCTCGTGACTAGCCACCTGCATGACAGCGTAGTTTTGAGTTGGTACCACCACTGGTTTAGAACCTGCAGCTGAAATCGGTGTGTTTTGCTCAGGCGAAGATGACTGAAGACAAGAAATCACTCCAGATGATAAAATTTTTGGTACCATTTTTGGAGCAATGGTCCTAAACTGACTTTTCTTCTGAAAACTTCGTATTATATCTGAAGGGGACTTGTGTTTATCTGTAATAATAACATAACAAAGATGCAATATAATATATAGTATTTCTTTTTTAAAAATTACTGTATTAAAACCAAAACTGTTTACAAAGGATACCATTACACACAAACTTACTAAAATATTTAGGTATTTAAATGACCACTAATTTAAGTTTAGAATTGCAAAAGTTTCATGGACAAAACAGAAATACTCCCTGAAGCAACACACTTGAATATAGATATGTAAAAAAACCCCTTTTAATCTAACCTTAAATGGATGTTTCACTCCAGGATAGAAACTACATGACATTTCAGAACAAATAAATTTATAAGCCTCTTCTGCCCTGGAAGCTGTACTAGCATGCTGGCAATATTCATCTGGAAGAACTAACAGGGACAGCATTTAAACTCCATGATGTAGAACTTTTCTGAGCACCTGCTCTGACCATATCTCTCAACCAGAGTCATGCCATATTTCAGAGTTTCTGTAACATTTAGAATTTGTGGGTTTTATCAGATACAGACCAAAGCTTACCTGATGAGTCTTTAAAAATTACTGCTATAAACCACGCAAATAATGTGTAATAAAATTAGAGCGGACTTGAGAGAACACATACTGTTGTTAAATACCCAATCACACACACTGCTTATGCGCCTTTTAATGCACAATAGAACTACTGTAGTAAGTGATTCAAATATTTTCTTGAAAGATGCAATTTATCAAGGTTGTGTCACAGCTTCTTCCTGTTTCTAGTTGTTGGTAAATGTCACAAGCATTTTTAGTAAAGAATGTAAGGATAATTAAACAAAACAAATAAAAGGAAAAAGGTAAAATGTGTAAGATATAATCTGCACTGAGCAGCAGAGACACATGCTGAGCTTTCAGAGACTCCATAAAAGAGAATTTGATACCTAGTTAATTGTACCACTACCATTTTGTATAACAGCCTCATTACCCATTTCCAAATCCAACTACCAATGCTTCCAGTTCACAAAAACTGAGAGAGGTTTTCTGAAAAATAAATGAAAAATTCCAAACCATCTAACCCACTGAAAATTCAACTACAAGGATCCCAAGCAGAAAGGCAATTTGGGAAGGCAACAATGTACGAAAATTCACTTTGAGAGAGGAATCGCATTTGAATACAATATGTAAAAGTAAACGCTGGGACCTTGAAATATTGCAGTAAGGTAATTCCATAGAGAAGTTTCCATTCCTTACCATTTTAAAGCCTTGTATTACAAACGTGTTTATATATGGTTATGGACTTAAAGAGGTAACTGTGAATTACTATCAACACTGGAAACTCCATCAAGTTTATCTTAATCCTGGATGTTCTTCTCAGACGTCACACACTTTGCAACATGCACTGGAAGGTACAGAGCTATTATATTTCACTACCAGAACTCCTGAGATATATGTTCACACTAAAAGTATGCACATGTGCAGTACCACTGCCTTCAGAACATGCGAGATTCACTGAACAATCACAGATAAACTGTACAGTTCTTACACAGCAGGTCTGATGCTTCTCAAAACTCTGACTTACAGCAGGTTCATAGACTAATAACTATGCAGGGCATATAAACCTTTCATCCTTTTATTGCCATTTACAACATCAAAACCCAAGTCTATTACGCACTTTCTTGATCCTTCAATTAAGTGAAACTACTAGGCACCACCATAACTTTCTTTCTGCTCAGTGTTTGCAGAAATATCCAGAATTTCTACATATTCTGTGCAGATTGGACTCCTGTACATATGGAAATCCTGCACAAAGAGAGATCCCTACACACAGGGATAGGTCCAGATCTACAGAGTTTATGCAATCTGGAAAAAGCAGAAACATGGTATATTTAAAATTGTTTCCCTACAGTCCTTTTTGCTCTCCAAAAGCTAGAAGCATGTAGTATTTCTTACTAAGAACTGCAATTTTTGCCAATCTACAATCACTAAATATATTAAACCTTTAGCTTTTCCATTGCTAAAATTGCTAATACTACTCAGATTATTCTTTGTTTCCTGCAGGGTATCATTTTCTTTCTGCTTCTGAGGAAACACTTTTAAGCGCTTCTGAGAAGTACAATAAAATGATATAAAGTACTGTAATCATTAACCAAACTAGCCCTGAACTTCAATGCTAGTTAGAGGTAAATTATACAGCTTAAAAACAGTAGAAGACAGAACAAGTGTATTTTTCTTTTAGGGGACAGAGCCTGCTCTTATTTTCCCAGATTATGCTTGCCATATTCTGACATTAAAGACTTTCCAAATCAGCAGTTATTCAGCTTGCCGCAATATTCAACGGTTTCCATTTTCTCTCATGTCTGGCTTGTACCTCTCCCATTTTATTGCAAAATCTCCTTCACTGATTTGCATAAACTTTTTAGGAAAGCCAGTGCTTCTGCATTCTGCTACCTGTGCCACTTTAGACTGCCTCTTAGAAGGCACTCGCTCACCAAACAATGGTAGCAAATGATGTGAGACCAACGTTTTGCTGTGGACATGCCACCTCTACAAGTGTGTGCACCTCTAAAGTGCAGAAATGGCAGCCAAAGCACCACAAGAGAAAGGTTAATATGAAGTTCAGAAGAAATATTTGTAGGAATAATGCACGACACTAGCTTTAAAAATAAGCATACGCTTCTCAAATACATTGACTTGCCTATTGTAAAATTAGGCAGTAAAATCACTTTTCTTCAACAAAAGTCTCTCCATGTATTTTCTCAGCATTCCACAAGAAAGTATCATTCTAGAAGCCAAGACCTTCATGAATATCAACCACAAAATGCTCTTTGAAACAATGTCTGTTTAGATCAATATTCTTCATATGATAAGCAGTTAACACAATACTAAGCATTGATATAGCTGTTTGAGAAGAGATTTTTATACAAATGCTCTTTTTCCAACTCGTGTAATTTTATCTTAAATATGACTTCCAGGCAAGCTATACTTGGTATCACCTTCAGTACAACTTTTTTTTTTCTTTTTTTTTTTTTCCCAAGCTTACATTAGACAGTTTAGTGCAGAAATATTCATTGCAGGGCCTCTGGTAAGCAAAGGATACTCAACTCTCTATTTCCCTCTCATCTGACGCAGCTGCTGTAGTTAAGCAGCTTAGCCAGTGTCTAAATATAGAGATGGGCTAGATGCAGACTAGCTCACTTATGATCCTTCAGATTCCATTAATATTTTGCTTGTGGTCTGGGAAAGCTAATTGGAAGAACCAGTGGAAGACCATTTAGCATCTTGGCTCTTGAAAAAGTAACCACTCAATTCACAGACTGGAGGTCCTACTGATCCCACCCAGAGTATCATCAGTGACCAAAACTTTTTTTTCCATTTATACTTGGAGAAAAGTTTCAATGATTTCCTTTGCACACAGAGATCGCTACAGTCATTCATGTTTTCGCTACCCTGACACTGAAGGACTTGAATATGCTCTGGCTGTCTAGCTACTAGAAGGTCACTTGGAAACTTAAACGTGCATCTTTCAGGGACATTCCACTTCTATTCCACACCTTCTTCCAAATTATCTTCCAAATTATTTCTGTCTCTGATACAAAGGACTCATTTTGACTTGTCGGTTGTGACCTGAGGAAAAGCCTTCATGCCTATGCAAACCTATGAAGTCTTGCATCTAAGAAGCGGAATTTTCAGTTAAGGGAGGCTCTGCAATGGCATTTTTGAGGATGGCTCTTGGTTTTTGACAAAATTCTTTCTACAAGTCAGTCTACACGTCCTTCACTGGAAGGCAACAATTCTTATGTTTTCTCTAAAATTTTCATTAAGAATAAACAAAATGAATGAAAACATTACATTTAAAAATGAGATTCACATCATTCAGATATTAACTGCTGTGTCCTCAGTCTTTCAAATAAGTATGGAGTTGGGACAACAGGTAGATGCTTTTAAATAATTAAGCACAATGTTAAATCAAATGGAATTCAATCCATTTACTTTAAAAATCTCTGTTAAAAGATTAATAGTTACCATGCTAGTACCCAAAAGTATCAAATCACTCAGATACTTGCAGGATGTCATAAGCTTTCACTCCTTCTAAATAACCATAAAATTGTATAGGACTAGACAGTGATACACCAACACAAAAATCAATAATGCATCAAAGTCTCTGATACAGCCATGCTGGAAAGAGTCGTCTGGAGGAAAGAAAGTCCTCCAAAGCGCTGCTGTTCCTTCATTGCTCCCCTTCCTTCCTAAGTCATTCAAGTCTGGAGTACTCCAGTCTGTTCTGCCTTCTTTTTGTACCTCCTTCAGTTTGTTCATTATGTAAAGTACGTAACATTGTTGAACTCAGACACTGCAGAAAGCATCAGAAGAAATTTAATTTTTCCTCACGAATCTGGTCTATTTTTGACATTAAAATAAACTACCAAAATGCCAGAAACCACTGTGTAATTGTGTTAATTTTTAAAATAATTCTTGTAGGACTACCTCACTTGTGTAGATATGTATTTAATTTGTGTATGACTGGACCAGTGATAAAAAGTAATACAAAAAGGATCATCCTGTTCTGAAGGGAAAGACAGAATACAGATGAAAAAGATTAATGAAATATTTTATTAAATGCACGTTTACATTGCTGAGTCTTTTGCTGACTTGGAAAGGAAGAATATCTGTTCTACAGGAAAGAAAAAAAGTACAACTTTCTAACAGACAATACTAGATTTATTTCTGTCAATGACAGCTAATCATTCACTTTGCCAAATCTCCATACACACTAAATACCTGTGGATACTGTCTTTCCAGCACAAGTTTCTTGTTTTTGCTGACCCAGCATACTTTGTTGGACACAATGTTTCTTTGCAGGATTAGTATGCAAAAAACCACCACCTGCAAAAGTGCTTCAGTCAGTTATAAATAGATCCCAGGACAAAAAAAGCAAAAAAACCAAACAAAACCCAAACAACCCCCAAAACCAACCAAAAGCAGAAAAAGACAACATAAAACATTAACTTTCAGTTAATGCATTAAGAACGCTACTGCTTCTTGCTCTTTGCCATTTTTCTCACCTCAAAAATGTTTTCAAATCTAATACATGAAGAGGGTGGAAGAGAAACTAGAATATACACAGGGCAAGCAGGAAAAGGACAAGAGAACTAGAAATTGACACTTGGAAAGTGTCTAGGTCAAAGAGTCAGGGTAGGATATGGGAATTAAACGCAGATTTCGGACGGCTAACGAACATTACTATTACATGTGCTTTGGAAAAGAGAAGCACTTAAGACACACGGACAACCTCGTATCTTGCATTTCTTATCTTTTTAGTACTTGATTTTTTTTAAGAGTAATATAATTATGTCTATATAGGAGTCCTTTTGTGCAATTTAAAAGAGATTAGAAAAATAAACAATATAATGAAGTATTCCAACGCAAGATGGGAAAAATCACAGCGCATCATTCACACAAACACTAAGATACAGAATGTATACATATGCTTTGAAAACACGTTCTGGTATACCATAGGAGGAACAAGATCAAAATAGTTTTGTTAAAATTCTAAAAGGAATATTAGTCCTCTTTAGCGCTATATGTAATTAATCCTGATTTGAGCATCAATGTGATTTGGCAGTTGTGCACTAAGCATTTTATAATTTAGAAAGGTTTTCTTTGCTTTAAGGTCTGTGCAAGTTTTTTATTTTAAGGGATTAGGATTACAGTGCATTTCAAGAAATTCTGTGAGCAGTGGGATACTTCCTGGATTCCTTAAATATCCTCCAAAAGACTCTTCTTAGCAGAAGAGAGCATTACAACAACAAAGGTACACAATTTAATTTTCTGACATTAACTGGACTCCGTTAAAGCAGACATTCAACCTCACGATTTCTTTGCAACATTTTTTTCAGTGTGGGAATAAGCTAAAACTATTTTTGGCAGAAAAAGCCATTTTGGAGGGATAACTCATACAGTAATCCAAGATCATGGGTACATAGGTCACATTTAGGGAAGTTCTTCAGTTTCCTGTCTAATTCAGTCTTTTTTTTCCCCAAAACATCCTTACTGCACTATCAACCATATAGTGGTATGTGCCAAAGTTTATAAAGATTTACTTTTCCTAAAACTAGTGTCTAACATAACCTAGGGGAAAAAAAACACAGGATGGAGAAAAAATATTAATAATCTCTACTGTTAGGTAACTCCCGTTTCTCAATGTCCAGAACTGCTTTTCTCTGTTGTTTGAAAGCACACATAGGAGTTGCTTCATTATCATGCTGTCATCTATCTGGACTTCTGCAAGGCCTTCGACATGGTCCCCCACAATATCCTTCTCTCTATACTGGAAAGATATAGATTTGATGGATGGACCACTCCATGGATAAGGAACTGGCTGGATGGTGCATCCAGAGGGTAGTGGTCAATGGCTCAATGTCCAGAAGGAGGTAAGTGACGAGTGGTGTCCCTCAGAGGTCCGTATTTGGACGAATACTGTTTAATATTTTCATCAATGACAGACAGGTAGATCAGGTGCACCGTCAGCAAATTCGCAGACGACACCGAGCTGAGTGGTGCAGCTGACACACCTGAAGGATGGGATGCCATTCAGAGAGACCTGGACAAGCTCAAGAAGCAGACCTATGAGAACCTCATGAAATTCAACAAGACCAAGTAAAAGGTACCTCCAGAATCAATACAGGCTGAGGGATGAAGACAGCAGCCCTGAAGAGAAGGACTTGGAGGTACTGGTGAATGAAAAGCTAGACATGAGCTAGCAATGGTCACATAAATGGGCTCAAGATAGTGCCTGGCCTCTGCAACCACACAAATCACTATTAAAGATGAAAACACTGGTTTTGTGTTTAAGCATGGAACTTCTGTCTGAGAAAGGCTGTTAGATCCATCATTGAAGATTGCGTTTCAGCTTCTGTGTGCCTCTACTAGTTTCAGCAACCAACCATATCAAACTTCCAAGTGGGCGTTATCTAGAAACCATGCTGCTCCAAGAGGACTCAGTTGAGTAGAAGAGAAATTATTTTGGTATCACTGCAAATCCAGTGCTTTATCTTTGTCAGTTTTGCCCAGTCATTCTGTTCCATAGAGGATACCATCCCTGGAGATTTGTGAAACAAGGCTTCCGTGATGCAGCCACTCAGGGGAACAAATTGTGCAGAAAATAGCTGAAGGGAGGTGATGGAAGCACTGGTCATAAACTCGTAACTCATAAACCTTCAATGGCGTTACAAATATAACTTAGGTACTTTAGAAGGTGGGGATAAACAGAAGATTCAAAAGAAAAGATTGTAATTGGATTTTAAAGGAATACTTTCCGGGAGAACTGCTAGTTGAAACATCTTTTAGCGAGCTTCAGGAAAGATATGGGCCTAAACAGCAATTCATTCCCTGTAAAGTCCATGTCAATGTAAAGTCCTTTTTAAAGGGACTATCAAGATGACACCAACCTGGAAGAATCTTCATATGCCTAAAGTAAGTAGTAATTAATAGACTTATTTTTTCCTTAAGTGCAGGAAACAGTAATGACCATGTCTGCTACAAAACGAAGGCAGAATTCTTCAGAAACTAAGCAGCACAAAAAGGTCAAGTAGAACCATTTTATGAATAAATCATGAAATATTTTCTGACCAGACTCTTGCTCCCCGTTCAGATAAGCTGAGAATAGAATTTGTCTTTGTCTTACTGAGAGTTCAATCCAGCCCCCTTCCCTCCATGGGACAGAAAACATGTACATCTGATTGCAATAAGGGAATTACTTACTCCCAATTTTTTTCTTTTCAAATCCTGATGTGCAAATAGACAGCACAACAGAAGAGCAAAATTGTTATTCCTTCTACAGAGTATCACTTTTTAATGAAAATCTGTGCACTCCTTTCCAAAGGGAGCCTGTGTGCAAGAGAAAACAATTCACCACTTAGGCTCAATAGAATAAATGTATTTTACTTGAGGCATTAAAAGCATCTATATGGTGACTTCTGTGGTGCAAAACTTGGAAAGTGCTCCTTCATTGAACATGAACAGAGCACCAGAAGACCATCAGTCTTGGCCTGGCCTATTTTGAGTCTTCCAGTATGAATTATATACAGGATTTATCATTCCCCAAAGAAAGGGCCAGGACACATTGTTAAATTTAGATGACAGAGAGTATTTTCTGAGGGATTTTGTAAATTGCTCATTTCTTTTGAAAAAGATCTAAGTCATCTAACTTTTGAATGAGGAATCTCTATCCAGAGTTTTTGTTTGCTCTACCTGTCCCCCCTTTTCTTTCTTCATGACCCAAATTTCTTCAGAAAAAGATTCTACAAGTCTGGCTGAGATATGCAAAACATTTCTACCTGTAGCCAATTCCACTAAGGATTAAAACAAAAACAAAGATTAGAGGATCTCCACAGCACTTCAAATGGACATGTATATTTTTTCAAAGACAGGCACAGCCCTGTATAGCACAGAAAAACTAAAACATCTTCAGAAAGACTATGGTCCTGGCTAGAAAGACATTTGCTTTCAGAACATATAAAACTATCACTTGCTGCTGAACCTGAACACAGCTAGGTCTTTCTGGCAGTAGGATGTAGCAGAAAACAATTTAAATTACAGTATCTCAATGTTTTTGCTACCCCTGTGCATAATTACAATTATTTGCAATGCTTATTGGCATTGCTAAGCTTGTCCACACTGTGCTGTTCAAAGGCAGCACCGGTTCTCAAAGGAAGGTACTGGACGTGCTGTAAAAGAACTGATGAAGTACACTGCTGGTAAGCGATAATATGTCAGCAAACACTTGTCTTGGGTGCCAGCATACGGGGGAATGAGAACAGGAATGCAGTCAACAGGAATGTAGGCCAAAGATGATATCCTGAACTTGCCACGTGCCGAAATATCAGTACGTTTCTAATTAAATTCACATGTACCTGGCGTGTGCTGGCAGACAAAGGAGCCCCTTGGACCAGAGTCCAGCAGGGGGAGTCGGGCGCCCATCACCGCTGCCTCGGGCCACCGCCAGAGCCGGGCCAGCCTTGCTGCGGCCAGGAAGGCCACGCCGGGGCACTTTCTGTTCCTTCTTTTCAGTGCCAGCTCAGTTTAGACCTGTGACTCACGTCGACTACCCTACAGTAATTTTCAAAGAATAGAAAGGCTAAACTACTTGTCTAATAATGTTGTAACACTAAATACGGCTTCTACCAAAAAACCCTCAAAGCCACAAAATCTTTTACAGCACCACACACAACCTCTGAACAACTTTATAACAAGTAATGTTATTACTTCAAAATATTCTACCTTTGCAAACTTTTCAGTCAATTCAATGTTTTGTATAAACTTGAGAACATCTTGAAGCAAAGCACTGGAGCCTTCCTGTTAAAAGTAATACTTCTACTAAACTACTACATAACTATAGCAGCTTTACTATACTCTATTAACTGCAGTATGACTTTCACAAGAGATTTTTTTTTTTAAAAATCCTTTACTCATTTTGTGTTAATATAGTTAATGTCCCAAATAACATGTCTGTGTTACTAAAAACATCAGTATTTATAACAGATGTTCTTCTTTTGGTAGACATCTGAAAACAAAGCACTGTTACAAACATATTTTCCCATCCCAAGTAATACTCTGAAATCTTTGTCAAACTTTCTTGCTTTCATCATTGCTCAGCTCATCACACAAACCATCTGCCTAAATAAAGATGTAAGCATCTGCTGTACGGCAAATGGTCTCAGGGGCAGATGTTTTTATCCTTGCATTCATGTCACTGGCTTGGATACATTATTTGAACAGATGTACACAATCTGAAAGTGTCGTGTCCCACAGTGAAATGTCTCCAACTGCTTTCTATCAAAGTACATAAATGCTATTTGCACCTGCATTTATGTTAATGATATAAAGGCAGCAGGGGTTCCAGCAAACTGAGAGCTGATGCTAAGAAACACATTTACATGGCTAATTGAAGTTGGAGATCTCTCAGCACCAAATGACCATACTAACATGGACATAAAATGTACTAAAATAAACAATGACTTCTAAAAAAACCATATGATTAAAAAAAAAATATATACATACTCAAGGAGCTAAACTATGTTTTCAGACTGTGATACGCTTTTCCAATGTATATTTAAAAAAGAAAAAATATTAAATAAATTCCTAGATAGATGATGACAGTCTTATATTTTGCACAATAATTGTATAAGATACAGAATTATTTCATGTTAGAGTCATTTAATAAAAACATTTTATAAATCTGACAATGTCAAAGGTATTTCAGTTCTCTACGGTACATTGGAATTTTTTGTCATTATGGAGCACTATAAAAAAAACAGCACTTGCTCAACAGCAAATATTAACATGAGTGTGAATGACAGAATATGATGCTTCAATGATAATTCCTAGGAAAAATAAATAAAATTCTAGCACTTAAATATTTATCATTATTCAGAAAAGTGCATCTATTTGAACATGAAGTTACAATTGCTTGTTACATAAATGATAATGGCCTTTCTCATAAAGTATTTTAAATCGAGAAAAATATAGATGCCCTGAAGGAGTACGTATCAAATTACAGAACTTCTGCTATTACATGACAAATGGTAGCAGCGAAGGGTTTATGTTGTCACTCAAAGAACTTGCACTAACCATTACTTTCATACTCAACTGAAAAATAACAAGCACTTTCAAAGTATAGAGAGACTAGACAAAAATGCTATACTGAATGTTAACTGATGGATAGGTTCTACTTCCAATACCATTTATTTTCAAACCTTTTATTTTTAAGAAATGTACCTGTGTTATAGTTGTACATAAATCATTATAAATTGCTAATGTTCTACACGTTTTCAAAGTGCCATAACACATTTAAGAAACAAAAGTGATGCTTGATACAAGGACAAAAAAGAGTGATAGCAAAAGAACACAAAAAAATATACTGAGACTAGTATATTTAGAGAATATCATGATTTCACACTGATATAGCTTTTAGTCATGATCTGGTTATGATTTCTAACACGAATCCTCACTTGAAAAGTTCACAACACAGCTCTTGTAATTCACTCTGGGTGCAAATACATAACAGGATACTGACTGGAATGCATTTTTGTTTAAGAAAAAAAAAAGTCTTCAGTAAAAATTCTCAAAGCAAATGATTCATCAGGCTGGAGCACCTCTGCTATGAAGATAGGCTGAGACAGTTGGGGCTGTTCAGCCTGGAGAAGAAAAGGCTCCAGGGTGATCTTACAGCAGCTTTCCAGTACTTAAAGGGAGCCTACGGGAAAGCAGGGAAGGGACTTTTTACAAGGGTGTGTAGTGATAGGACAAGGGGCAATGGATTTAAACTGAAAGAGGGCAGATTTCGATTGGACATAAGGAAGAAATTCTTCACTCTGAGGGTGATGAGGCACCAGAACAGGTTGCCTAGAGAAGTTGTGGATGCCTCATCCCTGTAAGTGTTCAAAGTCCAGGCTGGATGAGGCTTTGGGCAACCTGGTGTAGTGGAGGGTTTTCCTGCCCATGGCAGGGAGGCTGAAACTAGATGATCTTTCAGGTCCCTTCCAACCCTAACCATTCTATGATTCTATGATTCTATCAGTTTCAAGTTTGCAAACAGCTTCACAGTGTGTATTTTCCTCTTCTTATTCAGAAATGGCTTTAACCATAAAGATAATACATTCAATTTGTCTACAACAGTGGTCAAATTCCTGTTATTTAAAGGAGAAATTAAATTAAGGCTTTTAAGTATTAGAATTAAGTATTTCAGTCTTAAGTATACAGATGTAGAGCACACTGTAGGCTGAATAGCTTTACACAACACTAAGTACTGTCTCCCTTGAAAGAATAGTCCTGTAAGACCCAGAACTCATCAACTAAGATCAATTTGCATGATATCCTCCTGGAATAGCTTTCTCAGAATTATTACAGTATCATAAAAACACTCAGGCTTCACGAAACAGGTAAAGTATAAACTTACAAGACAGTAAAAGTTCAAGGCTTCAAGTTAAGTAATAGATAGTACTTTTCTTAATTAACCTAAGTACTAACAATGGAAACTTCACTGACAACCTGCAACAGTTCTGAAAGGTCCATTAGAGCTGATGTCATATCCATCAAACATTCACTCACATTTAAGAAGTATCATTAAAAATGACATTCAACTTAAAAATCATATTTAAACATTAGCATCGTGACACAGATCCAAAGGGAAAGGAAATTAAAGTTACGGCTGCACATTTAAAGGCTTGGAAATACACAGTTGAAGCCCAAATACCCTTACTAACTATGGAGGGAAAAATTCAAGACACCAACCTTACTGAAAACTAAATCGACAAGAGACAACTTCTGAAGTGACAGAACATAGAAGATACGCAGTTAAACACAAAAAACGTTAGTAAGGATAGGAATGGTGGAGAAGAGACACTTAAAATCTAAAAATCTAAGTTTATATTTAGAAAATATTTCTTTTCTTGTTTGTGCTAGTATTGTAGCATAACTTGAAACAGATTTGACCCTCAAATATATAGGTGTCAAATATGACAATGATTTTCAAATATGAGGACAAAAATCTGTAATAAATCCTGAACACTTAATTCTGCTGAATCAAAGAAGTAGATTTATGTATTTCAACTATAGGTGGTAACAGTAATTAGCAATGTCCTAAAGAAAAAAACAAATCTTAGCTATTGCCATTGTTTAAAGTGATAAACGCTGGCATATAATGGCTTCTTTTTTACTTAAACCATATTAGATAAGTAGACATGAGTAATACAATGATTTATTAGTGATTATATTTCTTCCACATTTTGAATCACAAGCATCTAATGTCTCAAAAAAAAAGCATAGAAAGTATACTGTACCTGCAGAAAAAGTTAAAGGATTCTGCATTATGCCCTTTAATAACTACGACAATGTTCCTGGAAAGAAGAAATACAAATACTTAGAAGTTCTGATAATTTTTCAGAAGCTTAAAAAAAAAATAAATAAATACAACAATGGCAATAATATTCCAAAATTGTATTTCAGAATGCATCCCAGTATGCCCAAACCTCATGCAAAAAAACATCGGAGTATTAAACCAAGTGTTTCTCTGGATCACACATACCTTTATATGCGCTCTCTTTATTTCAACACTGGCTACAAGTAACTTAGGCTTCTTGTAATTGAAAACCCCCATTAAAGCAAGAGAAGAGGACATGTCATGAATTCCAGTGTGACAATGCATTCTGAAGAATCACAGACAACGTAGGGGTAAGCAATCACTTCCCTTCAAACATCTGACTGCATGGATCCCATATAACTAACTGATAAGCAGAATTTTCCATGGATGCTACAATGAAGATATCAGCTGGCATTTGTGAAGCAAACATTATGCTGTCACCTCTCCTGAATTTAACATTGGTGCTTACCACAAAACTTGATGCATAATGTTTGATATAAAATGGCACTACATCAAGTGGCCATCCAGTAACTTAAGATCCGGCCATTTCTTTCCAGTACAGTCAGACTGTGTGGCTCAAGCTTTGGTCAAGTGTGATTCAACAGCCAAGTAAGAAAGACATAGTATAATATAATGACAATATAAAATTGTGTTATTGTCCACTTAGATTTTCTTTAACATAAAATGGTCTAGCTTTTGGACTAGCTGCATAATTGTCTGGCTCAGTTGACTACCACTAACATGTCAAAAGTCACACAGATTTAACACTCTTGTTCTCCTGATGCTTTGGAAGGCTTCAGGAAGGTAACAGACAAGTCCATTGACTGACACAGACAGAACTCCAACGACCTGAGGGTTTACTTGGATCTAGGCTTTCATACCAGTGCATATCTACACCATTTCCCATGAGCAGAGCCAGCTGTGCGGATGTGGAGTTTGCTTCCTTTCCTGGCTGATTTAACAACCAGTAGAATTTTACATAAAGAACATTCCAGACATGCACTCAAGAGCCCCCTGCCAAGCACATGAAGTACCAAAAGATTGGGTTTGGATAAATACAAAAAAATTTAGGACAAATTCTGACATAATTACCAAACACAAAAATAAGTCTTGAACATGTTTCTTTACTATAATGCAATTGACTCTCAAAAAGCAGTGGTGACGTTCCAGGAAGGAGATGGTTTTGTGGGCAACAGTAAAGTATAAAAGAGGCAAAACCAATGGCATTTCCAGGAAGTTCAAAACCAAAGTATAAGAGAAAATTGAGTGTGGCTGCTGTGAGGAGACCTCTCACTCAGCAAACAGGTGAGGTTCTTTGGTATCTGTATCTTCTGTGCTGAACCATATGTACCAAGAAGCTCTTGTATGGCAACCAGCACCTCCTGCCATGTTTGCTGATGTGGATCAGCAGATCCCAGGCTGCCTCAAAGAGCCTCTGTCCATGGTACTTGCCCGTCACCCTCCCGTCTGTCAGACCCAGTACACAAACACATGTCAGCTCATCTAAATGGCGCTCCACATTGTGGTAAGGTACACACAACTCCCTCTTAATCTACAAGAGGGCAACAAACTACATTGAGGTAATTTTGGAATGTCAAAATACTTCCAGGAACCAGTGTGGATTTTCAACTCACCAACCACAGGATAAGGCATCCTTCTTTAAAATCGTATTGCTCATTAAGATCTTTCTACAGAATCACAAGTCAGAAGTTTTTCTTCAAGTGTAGGATCTCCAACACTTGAAAACATACTGAAGTAGTTACAGCAATGCATATTCTTGTTAAAAAATGTAAGAAATTACGTTCAAATGAAGGTTCTCAAAATTATTATTCTGAAGCCGTATTTTTATAGGTTCTTATGGTACCTCTCAGTTGTAGGGAGCATTGATTCATTTAAGAGGGTGCCCCACTTATGGTTACTAATTCCTCTTCAAATTATAGAAAGCAAACTAGACTTTGGGATATAGAACAATAATTCTTAGAATACCATATGGAAATAAAAGCTCCACGTCTTCTTCCAAGTATTCACAAATTCTAACACTAGGACAGAAAATTGGACTATACAAATCCAAACATTTTGTACAAGCATCTCTGATTTGAATTCAGCCCTAACTGCAGTAAGACAATGGCTTTGATCTAGAAAATCCAGTGCTTATTTGTCAGACTAGTACATTGATCATCTACTGTCAATTAAAAAAAACACATGTAATTTCTGAAATTAACTTTTCACCTTATAGCTATTCGTGACTATTTTTTTAATTGTTGTTATACTGAAGAACTTCTTATTGTCCTTTATTTTTTCAGATATTTAATCAAGTAACCTTTCCTTTTGGAAAAAATGAATAGCTCAAGATTTTGAAGTCAGGGCAAGATTCTTCTTATCATCTCTTCCAATTTTTCTATCCATTGTTATATGTATTAGTGCATGTTTTCTTGAACAGAAACATGGTTTACAAAGCAAACCACGTAAGTTTGTGTGACTGTCCTGTCTGCATTTCACACTATTTTCAAATTTATCAACACTGATACTGCCTTCTTGATCACTGCCTAGTGCTAGTCTTGGAACCAGTTCCACCACAACTTTACTATAAGCAGAATGATTCATGTTGCTTTCTCATTTCTCATCTTTCAGCTCAGTTGTAACATGTTTAACAGACACTTAATATCTACATACATTTGATGTATGTGCTAAACATAAACTGTAGTCTTATCAAAAAGTTCTGACATTTTTAATCAATGCACAGTGCAGAAGTTGAAGGATGTAACATCTATATAGCAACCTATACCTGCCCTCAGCGGAATTTTTTTTTTTAAATTTGATTATAAATCTGGCTTGGCGTAACTACTTCCCATAAAAAACATGTTGATTTTCAAAAAAGAGTCAATCTTAGAAATAAAATTATTAACTAGATTTTATATCTGTTTTACACTTTCACATCCAGAACAAATTTTAGGTTGGACACCACTAATAATTCAGGAAGTTCTTTCCAAGTACAGAATATGATGTTGATAATTTCTACCTGGCACTATCATCACCCGAGAGACTATCCCAACGATAAAACTTTTAAAATTCTATATAATCTTTAAATCTGTTTTGCTCAGTTTGTAACTCTACCATAGGACAATAAATAAAATCATTCAAATCACAGTACTCCAGAACTCGAAACAGTTCCCTTGAAATCTGCTGCTGATTGCTCAGAGATGAAAAGAAATCTATTAAGGTATTTCAAGAGAAGTGGAGTTGGACAGAATTAAAAAGTAAAATGTAGCTTAATGCCATAAAATAAGCTCATCATGCTTATACTACTCCTTATGCTACCACAGAATGAAAGAACAAATGAATTTTCAACCAGAAGCAAAAATATAAAATAAACTGGAAAAAAAACCCTACACTGTAAATTAGTCTTTAACAACCAAAGGAAGCAGAGCATATACATGTAATAATTTAAAAGCAATTTTCACAGAAAGATACCCACAGGTCTTTTATATGAAATCGGTGTCCTGATAGATGAACTGAATCTGAATATCAGGTGAATCCAATTAACCTAATTTGATACTTGTCCATACTAAGACATTTATTTTAGATGTTACACCAAATCCTTTAGGATACTACACAGAAAATGATAAACAGGCTGTAAAGGTTATGACATTAATTTTACTGTCTTTCTCATGCTTTAAGCAGGCATAAAAACTCAAAACCTCATCCTCTGGGAATGAGGAACTATCTGAAAGTAATTATAGGACTTATTATCATAACAGTATTAAACTAAACCACTATGACCCTAACTGAATTTATTTTTGGTACCTTTTGTTAAAAGAACAAAGCTTCTCAGTGATGACTGCACCTTCTAATGGAGTAAACGTTAGTTCAGATACTGGAAGAAAGCATTAAATCAAATCTTATAATTTCAGATTAAGCTTAATGATGAATTTTAATTTAAAACAAGACATGTAAAGAAGTGTTAAATATTATTACATAATTCCATTTCAGAAGGAAAACATTCAGTTAAAAAGAAAAATTAAATACTTAGTACAGTTTAGAAAGGACGTTCTCCTAACAGAAGCCCATGAAACGTCCACTTGTACTTCAAAGGCAATTTTATCCACTTCATTTTTCACACCTGTTCTTTCACATACTGTGCCATCTTGCAAATGATGGTGCCATGCAACTATTATTTCCCAAAATTTAGAACCAAGTTCCCCAAAAAGCACAAATTAATCTTATCAGCATAACTTCCAGGAAAGTTAGCAAAATCCACGGCTATCTAAAGGCCGAGTTAGGCTTGAAATAGAAGATTAACACATTGAAGCTATGCAAAAACACTGAGGAAGGTAAAAATGACAAAGATTGACTGGTGTAACACACACAAGCATTTGTTCAAGCAAGAATATTTGCCAAAAGCCTGCCGTGCTTGGCTACTTTATAAAAATCAAGCACAAGGCATTAAGCCAATTTGTTCAAACAATAAAAAACTCTCCAAAACCCCAAACCCCAATAACCAAGCAATAGCTGATTTCCATTTCTGAAAAACTGCAAAAGTTTTCTGCATTTCACTATCCAAATCTTCAGTCACCGAAGTCTGATTTATTCTTATTAAAAATTTTCTTTTCTAAACCATATTTTCACACTAGGATTTCATCCTACATGACATGATCCTCATCCTCCTATTCTGCATCCAGAGAGATATACACATAGTTACAAACAACAGCTTTCTTATAACAGAAATCACACACTGCTTATGCTTCCGTACTTAGGTAATTAATCAGGGAGAAATGTGTGTCCGTAGCAGAATTCTTTTGGCTGAACCTCTTAGGTGACTTCAGCAGACAGCCAAAAGGAAACAGAACCCTCATTGCAACTGGTCACTTTTCCCAATACAAACCCAGTAGAACCTAAACCCCAGGTTATTTTTAAATTTTTGGTCATCCTATGAGATGAATCAGTCCGAGTGCACTTCCTGAACTTCAAGCCTTACAGGCACTGAATGCCACAATGGCAATCCTGGACAAAAATTCTTCCCTTCATACTCTGTTAGATGATGTATAGAATGGTTGGTTGGCACGCCTACACTATGCCCATCTGTCAGAATGGAACTGTGCCTACATGACAGGTTCTATGCTACTTTCAGTAACAAGTTACTGATAATAAAAGCTTATTTATGAAATAACACAGGGCAACTTCAACGCTCAGCTTAAAACAAAAAGCAAGTGAAAAGTGATTGTTTTTCTTGAGGAGATAAATCATTTGAAATCATCTTCTAAGGTTTTGCAATTGTATGAATACAGACTAGCACATACACTGTAAGAAATGATGATGTTCCACACATTTTCTACTATTGCAGACAGTCCAGTATAGTCTCAGTAATTCTTGTTTTACAACTATAACTATCTCCAAGAAAGAAAATTCAAGGACCTGAGAAAAATTTTATAAAAGCTAAGTTTCTCAAAAGGATGCCTGGGAGACAAGAAGGCTGTAAGAAGGAGCAATATCGCTTCTTCATTTTATGAAATGTACGTGTATTAAATAAACTGAACAGTTTTTACAACTGTAAATAACCCACCTTTTTCCATTTGAGAAAACAAGTCCATTCTGAAAAACTAAAAAAGAAGAGCAAGGAACAGTACAGTTGCTATTATGTCTAATATTAGACAATTCATAGAATATCAAAAATAACATTTTTTTTTTCCAAATTTCCTATTTAAAATGACAGGTTGTCATTTTATGTTTTCCTTTAGCGAACGCCTTCTCAGTAGTACTGCTTTGAATACCACGAACTGGAGTCCTGTATAAGTTCCACATCTGTATTAGACATCTTTGCCGTTGTTCTGTACTAAAAGGTCAAAGCTTCTGATTTTACAATCCAGTCTTGGATCTTACTTTTATGAAAGTAACTGTGAAATGATGAATCAGGGCAAATTGCTACTCTGACAGCAGCTGGAAACAATAGTTCTGGAAAATACAAACTACTAATTTCATTTTTGTAAGATACTGCATGCAATCTTAGAGTTTAAATTCAAATTAATTTAGTATTTAAAAAAAATAATCAAGAAACGGAAACATCTAGCTCTATTACTTGGCCATGACTACTCGAGAGTTTACTTTAAAATTCAAACTGTGCAATTCTTTCTGATACTGCTCCCCTCCTTCCATGTTACCCGAGTCCTAAACTAAGCGTTAATTTATTGCTTGGCTCCAAACTGCTAAGACGTTTTGCCAGGATTCTCAATAATGCAGTTTCATAAGACAGAATCTATATATCTTACAATTCTGTTAGCAATATGTAATGTCATTCATAGTGCAACTGCAGTACACTATTATGCTTTTCACTTTGCAATGCCTGATTAAATTGTGAGACTTCTTGACTTTGCTGTTGTTCATAATTAATGACTATTTTGGTCTAATAAGGACAGAATACATAATTTATCTTTCACTCTGTATCTGCTGCAGTACATTAGCTTTATTTTCAGATAAACAATATCACAAATGCTAAACACCTATTTCATTGCAGTTGTAATAAAACTCACATAGCATTAGATAAACATCTGCAGTTGTGTATAGTTACTCACATAATCATTCAGGTTGGCAGGGACCATGCTAGGTCATCCTGTCCAACTTCTCTGCTTTAAGCAGGGTCAACACCGGGCTTAGGGCTTTCTCCAGATGGGTCCTGAAATCTTCAAACCTCAACAAATGCCTTTCAGAAATCAAATTATATTTATCACTTAACAACAAAGGATAGTCTGAAAAACCACAGTAACATTGGGTCTATGTACATAAGGACAGATTGTTCCAGCAATTCCAGCTGCGATGCTCTTACCACACTTAAAAATTAAGTAAAAAGCTACTCAAAAAAACCTTCCTGTATTTCATGCTATGCTGAAGGACTAAAGAGAATTTGACTGAGTGGCAGAGAACAGGATATTTTATAAAAAATTGCCATATATATTTTTTATTTATTTGCTCTTACACTACAGATAAACAGGTGGTTTCAAAGAGTAGAATGAGGTTAATGTACAACAAAGGTAACAACAAAAACAATTAAAGATTACTAAAGGAAAGATCAAAAAACACGTTACTTGTATATTACTTGCTTTTTTCCTCTCTTCCTCAACTTCGACATTTGAGGAACAAGCTATTACTTGTAGCGTAACAACAATTTTCTGGTGAAATGAAGTTTTAGGATTCTGTTAATTATCAATTTAGACTATGGAAATAACCAGCCAGGTCTGCGATGCTGAAAGGAGAGTAAGTGTTCTGTTTTCTTAATTTGGTAGTCCTAACATATTTTAGAGATATTCGATACCTCAGAACTTACTCTCACATAGCCAAAACGTATGTGAATGTCTCAGATAACAGAGCCCTACAAATTCCATTAATAATTTAAGGAGTATAACACATTCACTTGCACAATCTGACTGACTTATGTTTGAAACATGGCACTAAAGTCTTCACAGAATCATAACTGGTCCTTAAATTACATAAAGACTAAACAAGAAGCAATCAATCCCTAACCACTTTTTCTATTTTGACTATTCAGACACTATCATGAATACTGCAGGGGTCAAAAATAAGATAAAACTTATTGTACAGGTTTTTTATGATTTCAGTAAAGTCTGGGCATGTTGTTGATGTTCTACTTAGAAGAAAGGTAACCAACAGCTGACAAAAAGCAAAAAAACCACTCCAAACTTTGCAAAAAGTCAAATTTGTCTTTGCAATTTTGACTCAGATAATGGAATTATTTCTGACTTTACAGATGCACACTTGAGTGTAGTACTAAATTTTGCCATGGTACTAAACAAGTAAAGTGAGCATCATCTATAGTTGTTTCTATAAGAATTTCCATTATGGAGTTTCTTAAAATGTCAGCTAGACAGTTTTCAGTCAGAAAGTTACATTCTGACATTTATAATGTTTGTGCAATAGTATCTCCCATACAAAAAATACGCTATGTTTTAAAAAGTAACTTCAATGTGTCTTACTCACAGACTCAAGCAAAACAAGCATTCAAGAACTGGAAAAAAAAAAAATAAATAAAAGGAGCTTACTGTTACATGGCGTAGAGGACAAAGTGAGAAGGCAAACCTATGCCTGATCAAGCAATAAATGAGCTAGGCCAAGATGATATGTATCTCCAGGATGTTAAAATTCAAATTGCCTATCAACTAAGGACTCCCAAGGGCTTTCTCACACATTTCTATAGAAGAAATTAAAGAAACAAAGAAGAGAAAAAGGGTATTAGTGCCAAAAAAAAAAAAAGTACTACTGCCCTATGCTTAAGACCAGTCAAAGCATACTAGTTCCTAAGGCCTAATTTCTCTCAACAAAAATGGCTTTTAATATGAACTATACACTGAAATATTTAGCTCCTTACGTTGAAGAAAAAGGTCTATTTTCTTCGGCTGAACTCAAAAATAAGATCTAAATGCTACAGAACAAAAAGAATTCACTTGAGAATTTGTAACTGTTGTGAGGCACAGCTGGTCCTTGCAGATTGCCCTGTACTGAAAAATATACCAGATAACGCAACAGATGTTGTACTAAGAACTCTTTCGAGAGCTTTGGTGCTACCCTGATTCTGCCCCTAAACTTTGCCTCTAATGTTTCTAACCCAGACTGTGTTTCAGGGCTAAGGACCTTTAGTTAAGGACAGCTAAGTGTCCAGAACACTTCAAGAACATACTTACTTTTAAAACCAGCAATACAAAAAAAATACTTGGATTTTCTTAATAATGCTGAACGTTAAGTCATTGCCCAACTATGAATTATATCCTGTGTTTCCCAAACATGATCCTACTCACCAGAAAGGAATATGTACTTAACAGATCACACTTAGAAAACCTGTAAAAATCTAACGACTGGCGTAAGCAACTTAAATGCTGTATGACTTCCACCTTTACTGCCTCCTAAGCATATAATAAACTGTTCTACATTGGAAGAATCATCAAATATTAAGTTGACAAATTAGAACATAATCTCACTGAAACACCCTCACAGTTCCAAGTTTAGTGCAAACTGAAAGGTCACATGTTATAGAAGTTCTGTGACAGTAAGTACCTCAAGTGTTAAAGAATATTGCATAAATTTTGTACTTGTAGATAAAAAGAATTCCCAACACACAATCAATGCAGTCAAAATTATCTTGCAAAACTAAGGGCAGTTCAACTTCCACAGCTAAAGAAGTAGACTACAGCTGTAGAATCCTTGTGAAAACTGCGGCAAGAGAAGCAATCGCCCAGCTGTGTGCCGTACACATGCAGAGGAGACAGCATCCTCCCTCCCTGCTGCTGCTGTGCCCAAACTATTTCATACAGACCCCAGCTGTTCACCCACATTCTTTGCTTGAACAGTCATATTTCTCTCATTTTCTGGGAACGGACTGTCACCACTTCGATGGATTTCACTTGCTGGAACGTCCCAATTCCGTGGTTGGGAGCTCTTGGAGGTATGACACAACTAACAAAGCAACTGCTGGGCCAAACCAACTGAAACATCATTTATTTTAAGAACAATCAGAATATATATATTTTCTAGTCAATCCGGTATAAACATATTTCTTCATTCTAATCGTAAGATTTAAATAGACAAAAATATTCCACAGGCTTATCTAGATTTGGTGACATTGCTTGATTGATTAGCGTTCAGAAGCAACATAGAATAGCGGCTGCTGTTCAAACTGGTAAGCCATTCACCACGCAGTATACAGGGCAACGTTTGCAAGGCAAAGCATATATCCATATTCTAAGATTTTCTTAAATGATACCCTTTTCACAGGATTTATTACTGTCTGTCAGCACAATGCTACTGATGAAACATATTTTCTTATTACAAAAACCTTCACACAGATAAACATATAAAAAAGAATAAATCAAAGGCTAACCTGTCCTAGTTCACTGCCTTCACTCACTTATCGTGTGTTATTTTCATTGTGCAAATAGTCCTTGCCAGTGTAATTTTCACTTTTGTACCCACCACTCTGTCTGTTGTTTCAAAAACGTTAAAGGCACAGAGCTTCAAAGACTATCGGACATACTTAATAAGGTATCCTCAAAACATGTTCATGGAGAAAAAAGTGAAATCAACATGTCAAAATTATTCCTGGCCACTGTCCAGCAACCAGCTGTGGTGCATAGACTATGCTGACCCTGGGAACATTCTTCTTTCTCTATGGGCCTCCAGCTTTGCCTTCTGTTCCTAAGGATATTTGTATTCCTAATTCATTCAGTTAAATCTCAAACTAAGCAAGACCAAACTGAATTAGTACTTCAAGAGAAAAACAATTAACCATGACCAAGCTTGTAAAGCAACTAGGCTTTTGTGGTTTGACACACAGTACTTTTTCATTAATTTCCCATAAAAACTATGCTGTGGGACACCTATACTGCTTGAGTCATGTCAAGTCTTCAGATTCTAACACTGAAGTTCTGCTCACTTTGGGTAATTAAATAACCAAATAGCTATTTTTTTGAATAGTAGCACTAATTCTTACATTATGGCTAAATTCACACTTTGGTAGTCATATTCAGTGTCCCTAAATTTCAGTAGAGTTTTAACTATTGAGACACTGCTCAAGCATACAGAGAGAGTTAGGAAAGGCAAAGCTCACCTGGAGATGCAATTAGCCAAGGATAGGAAAGGAGACATGACTTCTGCAAGCACACTGGCAACAAAAGAAAGGCTAAGGAATACAGGGCTTAACGCTTAATGAAAAAGGGGACCAGGTGACAGAAGGCATAGAAACATAACGTTACCAACAGTAGAAGAAGATGTGGTTCAGTAAGAGAATAGAACTGGACATGTACAAATCCATACAATCAGAAGGATGTGTCCAAGAGTGCTGAGGTAGCTGGTCTGTGTCACTGCAAGGATGCGCTCTATCATCTTTTAAAAGTCGTGGCATCAAGGGAGATTTACAAAGACTAGAAAATGGCAAATAACATACCCATCTTCAGGACAGGCAAGAAAGAGGATCTGGGGAACTACAGGTCAGTCAGTGTAACCTCAGTCTGCAGAAAGGTTGTAGAGCAAAGCTCGCTTGAAGACGTTTTCAGTCATGTGAGGGACTGGGAGGAGAATGAGAACAGCCAGCACAGATTTATCAAGGGCAAATCATACCCAATTAATGTAACTACTTTCTGTGACAAGATGACTAGTCCTGTGGATAAAGTGAGGGCAACGGGTGTTGCTCATCTTGACTTTATGAAGGTCTTTGACATGGTCTCCCCACAGTACCCTCAGCCAAATCGGTGAGATATGTATTGGAAAATGGATGATAAGGTGCATAGAAAACCAGCTGGACCGTCAGGCTAAAGGGTGGTGGTGATGAGCAGTACAAAGTTCAACTGGCAACCAGTTACCAGTGATACGTTTCTGGGAACAATCCTACGGCCAACACTGTTTAACATCTTTGTTAATGACCTGGATAATGCAATAATGCGCACACTCTTAGCATGTGCGTGACCAATACAAAATTGAGAACTGGAGGGCAGGGCCTCTATTCAGAAGGACCTAGACAGGCTGGAGAAAAGAGCTATCAGGAATCTGTGAAATTCAACAAGGGCAAAGGCAAATGCAAGCACCTTCCCATGGAGTAACCCCTTGCAGCAATACAAGGCAAGGGCTAACTTGCCCATTCTGATTGGCATTAATTATGCAATTCTTCTTTAAATCTTCACTGATGGCATACTACTGTCTGGCTTTTCAGGGAGCTCATATTATACTTTCTAAATTCGGGCACATTAGTTCCCCTTCCCCTCCAGCCTTCTTGAATTTCTCCACTGTTCCATGATTTGTTAAAACCCAAAATTAATAATTCACACAGCTTCTAAGCTTTTTTTTTTTTTTTAGTATCTGTAGGTGTCAGTGCAGCAGATTTAAAAACATTTAACATTAATAGTTGCTGGTACAGTGATAATACGTTCTTTCCATCACTAATGATGGAGGAGGTGAGATGTAAAAGCATAATCCAGCTTCTTTCTGAATACATAACATAATATTTATTGAATATTTATGCCTTTTTCTGCACAGCAGAAATTTATCATCTTTGCCTGTTATTGGACTTCTATCACTACCAAGCTTTTGTATCCTTCAAGAACACCATCTATATTTAAAGAACTCTATTGTACTCTACTGCCCACAGATTTTTATTAATATCTTTACCTCCTTAGCCAACTGCCTCCAAGCCACGTAGTGCTTGTGATCATCAGCACCCCATTCTTTAAACTGTATTGCTAACCTCACTCCCCTTCTTACCTTGTTTTAACCAAACAAATCATGTTTCCTAAGAGAAGAATTGCTCTGGAACTACCTAAATGAGCAAGCAACTGCCTACTTAGTCAGATTCTTATGCTCAAGTATTCTTTGCTTTTAAAGTTTGCTCTTGTTTTAAAGATTAAAGCAGGAGACACGTGCATGCAGAACTTGTTTTTGGCTCCCAATATGCAAAGCTAGGTTGCAGTTCCTAACACATCTACATTATTTATTCCACATGCATTAGAAAGAAAACCTGTACAGAATTTACTAGAATAATGTGGTTCTTATTTTTTAGAAAACTGTCATATATATACACGTATGAACAAGTATTTTAGAAGCTTCAGAAACTGATCAGTGGCCACTTGATTCATCAGCACAAACTCCCCATACATGTAACACAGGCCGAATTCTCCTAATTCTCCTTTATTCAATACAGAACAAGTTTTAAAGAACTGCTCGTGTTTCTAGGATCTGAATTACATTTCTAAAAAGCCTCCAGTATATTTCGCCAGTTAAAACACTGGCACAGTACCACTCTATTTGTCTTCTGAATTGCAAAAACCTATGAAGTTTCGTTGTAACAATTTAGTTTTCACAGAGGTTTTCCAGTAAACGCTCATTAAAAATCTTTTAACATGCAAGTTATTTGGGTCCACTATCATTTTCACTACAAAGCTGTGATTTGGGTCTTTTAATTTGTCGTTTTACTTTATCTCAGAATATTAACACCAGATAGCAGAAAAATACAAGTCTAGACAAAAACCACAATATCCCATCAGATTCAGGTAAGAGTTTTAATATGGAAAGAACATTAGTGAATGTATTTCCGTAAAAATAAAAATCAATGCTTCCCTCGCAGCAAAGTAGAAAACTCTGCATATTATTTCTATCACATTTACTTTCTCTCTGTAAAGTCCATTTGCCTTTCACTGATAGTGAAATGACTTAAGATCTATGTTGTAAACTTTGCATTTTTTACATCTGTGCTGGGTGCACGCCAACAACCTGCATCATCTTCTGCAGCAAACATCCATTTATCTGGCTCAGCTACTTTTTTTTTAGAGCACTGGCAGGGAGGAAGGGAGAGAAAAAATAATGGTGATAACTGCCAAAGACATTTTCCACTATTCTTCTACAGATATTTCTGACCTGTGTGAATTCACTTACTGCATGCAGGCCTCATGATCCATAGCATGTAAATGTCAATGATCATGCTACAAGTTTGAACTGAATCAACCTTAAAAAAGAAACCTGCAATGGCAATGACAAAAGAGTTCCATTCAAACCCTCAATCCTTTGATTAATCTAAAAAATACGTATTTCCACTGAAAACAGTTACCTTCAAAGATCAATAGGTAACTCATTTTTTCAATATTTCAAGCTACATCAATACTTAATTTGTAAGTATTTGCAAATGTGTCCACTGCAATAGCTGTAACACCTACTGTATCTAAAGATGATGAAAATCCACAGACTGGAAACCAAATTCATTTTATATAAATAGAAGAATGAGCTTTAAGTTTCTGAAATGCAAAGTTCTGGATAGAATTTTTAAAAGAAGCCTTCAGTAAGTAACAAATTTAGACTATATATATACACATTTAGCAGATCACATAGAAAGCATAAAACTACTTTGGCATCACACCAGATGGCAAGAATAGAACTCCTTCTACACAGGAGAAACATACGTATCATAAAGATGCAGTGTATTCTGTTTCCTAAGCCCTTTCAAATTGTAGTTCTCTATTTTCATGACTGTTCATCTAAAACCATACAGTTAAAAAGCCTTAAAAATATAGACAGAACAAAAAATTCTGGGGGGTACTTCATCTCAAATGTTAAAAATGTAATGATGTTTCATTTTTAGTTGGAACAGAAAAAACATCAGCATGACTACCGCTGTACTTAATCCACTTTTCTTCATTTGCTAAATAGTAGTCCCTAAATGTGGTAAACTGGGCAGTAAAACTTAACATTAGACAAGGCTATCAGCCATCTTTTGTTCCTCTATTTATCGACGGGGGACAGAAAATGTTTTAACTAGTCAGTAAGAGTTGCAAATAAACTATTTCCATCACTGAACTTGCATGCTTTCTGTAAATGGTCAGAAATAACAGCCACCTAGGATCTTGCTTGTTACACTACTGTAAACATCAATTAATTGCAGAGAGCAATGGTGTTTACAGGTTTCTTTCCCATTCAAAAATGACTGCCGATTTTATTAAGTAAAAATCCAGTGAATACATATAAGCTGGACATGTTTCGTGAACTTTGAAATGAGATACTTTCAAATATATATGAATCATCCAGAAACAAAAAAATGGAACTGTTCAGTATTAGGTGTAAACGGGAGAACTATCTCACCAGTACCCCAATCTTTGTTTCCCATTCCAGAACAAAATAATGCTATCTGAAATTCATTAACAAACATGAATGCATGCACTGGTTTCAATTATTTCAGATAAATGAAAAATTATTTTCTTCTCAATGAGTATGATTCAGAAAGCATAAGAGTTTGTACAGATCACCAGGTCCAAGACAACAGTCCACCAAGCAACTCCACCAAGTAGTGTCAGAGATTCTCATCTAATCTGAAATAACTGTTTTCAGTGCCAAGTCTTCAATGCACAGTTTTGTCATAAGCGTTACCTAATTTTAAGCTACAGAAATCAAGCCCATTTCAGTTTTTAAACGAAATATGGCAGTTTTACCCAGGATACCTGTTTTTCCCCCTTACAAGCAGCACTCAAACCAAGAAATTCTGAGTGGGCAGTGTAACAGAAGAGAGATTTTTGTCTCTAGTAGCAGCTATACAGTTTGACAAACTGTTCTATTCCTCTTTTCTTCCTCATACACATTTTTGACAAATGAAGAAATCTGTTTCCATTAACATTTCAAGAACATTTTCAAGCTTTTATGCCAAACATTTCCATTTTCAGGCAACAAGAGGCAGGAAAGTATTTAATTCTTCTAACATTTGGGTCATAAAAATCTTACTTCCTATGAAGAACAGGAAATCGTAGCTGCATTGCCTAATTTTTCAACGTTCTACCCTACTATATGTTGTTGATATTTTATAATAATGCTTAAATGTTTTCAGAGGGAAAATATGTCAATGATTTAACACAGTCTTCCAAAGTGACAGGAGAAGCTAAAGAAAGAAATGGTCAGGAATGTGAAAGTCAATGGCAGCCTTAGCTGTAGGAGATGGTGAATCTTAAGATCATGAGAAAAACAATCAAGACTAACAGCAAAACTGTAGTCCTGGACTTTGAGGAAATATTTCTGTTTGTTCAGAGAACTAGTTGGTGTGACCCCTTTCAAAGGGCCACCCTGAAACATAGGCAGCCCTAAAGAACTAGTTGATATTCACGGTCAATCTCTTCAAAGTACAAGAATGGTTCAGCATTTTGACACGCAGCAGGTGTGGAAGAAGCCAACACAGATGAACAGAGCACTCCTAACTGAGCTCCAAGACAAAAGAAGCATAGGCAAGGCAGAAGAGGAAGAAGCTAACAGAAAGAATACAGAAACACTGTCTGGGGCTACGTATACAGAATGAGCAAACCAAAGATCATTTGGAATGGCAACTAGCAAGGGATGTGCAGGGCCAAGAAAGGCTTCCATAGATACACAAGAGCAAGCTGAGTGAACTGAATACTCTCATCTATTGTGCACTTAGAGGGTTGTGCTCATGTTTGAGTTCCCCACAGACACGCCTGAGTTCAGCTGCAGGAAGAGAAAGCTAAGGTGGGAATCTTATTGCTGTCTTCACCCAGCTAAAATAGAAGGGCGTCTGGAAGATGAGGGCAGACAGTCCTTCAGGCTGCACAAGAGGACAGGAGGCTACAGACAAGTTGTCATGTGGGAAATCGATATATTAGGAAAAAAATTCACAGGGAAAGTGGTCAAGCACTGCAAAAGGATGTCCAGAGGCTGTGTCGTGTCCATCCATGGAGATGATCAAGACTCAAATAAACAAAACCTTGGTCAACCTCACCTAACTGTGAAGGTGGCCCTGTTCTAAGCTGGGCATTTAAGCAGATGACCTTCAGTGGTCTTTTCAAAATAAATTTTTCTGGACTTTTTACAAGAGTGTCCACTGATAGGACAAGGGGAAATGGGTTTAAGTTGAAGGAGAACAGACTTAGATTAGATCTCAGGAAGAAATTCTTCAGTACGAGGGTGGTAAGACTTTGGAATAAATTGCCCAGGGAAGTCGTGGATGCCCCCTCCTTGGTGGTGTTCAAGGCCAAGTCAGACAGAGACTTGAGTAGCCTGATCTAGTCAAAAGGCTTCTCTGCCCATGACAGGGAGGCTGGATTAGATGATCTCTAAGGTCTCTTCCAGCCTATGCCATTCTATGATTCTATGATTACTTTTGGCACATCCTTTTTCAACTTACTCATTTTGCTTTCCAACGTATGTGTCTGTTAAATAATGAACCTTTCAAAATAAATGATGATTCAAATTAACTTTGATATTACCGATTTCTAAAACCTCTTACTGTGCTACCAGAGTATCCTCACATCTTCTCCCCCTTTGTCACTGGGATATCTGCTCTGTGTTTCACCTCTCTTTCTCTCTAAAGCATCAATATAGAACTCTAGGAATGAAAATATGCAACTTAATTAAAAAATAAATAATAACAAAAGCATTTGCATTTAGTAAGCATTACTAAACACACAGGAAGCAGACAGATGGAATTAAAATGCAGTACATACATAGTCAGAGGACTGTCATAATTTAAAGATCTTATGCATGCTTAATACTTATCTAAGAATGAAGACTATAGACAATTCCTATAAAAACATCCGTGTTAATATATTTACATATAAGTATGTAAGTAGGTAAGGTGCATGTAAATACAAAGAACCAAAGATGAAATGTAGACCACAAAAAGGCTGATGTGCAACACAACTTTTTTGAAGTCAATTATGTGGGTCTCTCATGTAAGAAGCCCAGGAAAAGGCTAGAAAGCCTAGAAAAAAAGATAAAAGATCCTGAAAGACAGTTTCACAAAGAGCATGTGTTCCAAGACTCTCCTATCACTGGATACATGGCATCTTCTGAACCAGGACAAATCCAAGAAAACTCAGAGAGTCAATCATTCTTTCTTGCGCGCTCGTGGTAAACAACATAATTCTATCACGGTGCTAATCGATGTTTTAGCAGTACTTAATACTTTGTTATATATAGTTCAAGCCACTCAAGAAAGCCAGGGACTTAAAAATTGCCCTTAAAAATCTAGTGAAGAGGTGCTCTGTTACTAAACTTCAATTTGTGAATGTTGAAAGTGAGAAACCACTGCATTTAAAAACAAAGCATCTGCAGTTCTGCAAAATGTGCTGTTACACCTGACGTGTGTTAAATTTGTTTACATGGTACTTTTTATAGCCAGTTTCAAACTGAGGCACTTAATCGTGCCTCAGATAAGTGAAATGAATTAATTACTATCAAATCCTAGACATATTTATGCATTTTGTCATAACAGTAATTTACATGTCTTCTCAAGGAGAGAACTTGTATAACTCTGAATATAAAAATACTGTTGACTACATTGTCTAAAAGCTTAAAAGATCACCTAATTCAAATTATTTCTTAATTCTATAGCAAGCCATTAAAACCAAACAGCTTCTTTCTCTGCACTAAATACACTTAAGATTAGGTCCAGTTCTTCTCTGCGTCTCAGTTACATGCATCACCTTGCCTCCAGTACATTAGACACCTCTAAGTCCAAAAGTTTTAAATTAAGCCACTGGAAGATCAACATGCACACACACAAAAGATGAGCACCACCAGCTTACATCCTTTTAACATGCCTTCTACACAAAAAGCAAGAGATAGTTTGCATATGACTCTGAAACCATGCATTTTTCATAGAAGAAAATGAATTACCACTCAGAGTATCTTCCACTGCAAAGGTGAAATTTATAATGGAGAGTCAGGTCAGTTACATTCTAAGCACTTTACAAAGCAAATTCAAAACAGGTTACCTTTAATTACAATATAATGTGTAATTCCTCACTGTCTTCATCGGAGCAGGAGTAAAATTAAACAGGAAAAGAGAAAGGAAAGATGATCTATAGATCCTATTAGACGGAAAGCAGGCTTCAATACAGCTGTACTCGCTTTCAGCTAACTCTAAATTCATCAGTGTTTTCATAATATAAAGTCAAAAGTAAGCTGTTTTGAAAAAAGCTTTAAGCAAAGCACTATTCTGTTGCACTTCAGTGCACAGGAAGCCTAGAATGCTTGCAATGTGTTTAACACATACCCAAGTGGATGTGTTTAGGTGAGCCCTCTTCATATGAAGTTTCCTACAAAATATCGTGTACCTGGAGATCATGTGCAGGCCATGATAAAACAACAATCTATTTTCAAGACAGCAGCAGTATCTCCCTTCCACGTGGAGGCCAGTGACAAGTGGTGTTCCTCAGGGGTCGGTACTGGGACCAGTGCTATTTAACATCTTTGTTGGAGACATGGACAGTGGGATTGAGTGCACCCTCAGCAAGTTTGCAGATGACACCAAGTTGTGTGGTGTTGTGGACATGCTGGAGGGAAGGGATGCCATCCAGAGGGACCTTGGCAGGCTGGAGAGGTGGGCCTGTGAGAACCTCATGAAGTTCAACAAGGCCAAGTGCAAGGCCCTGCATGTGGGTCGGGGCAATCCCAAGCACAAGTACAGGCTGGGTGGAGAATGGATCAAGAGCAGCCCTGAGGAAAAGGACTTGGGAGTGCTGGTGGATGAGAAGCTCAACATGAGCCGGCAATGTGCGCTGGCAGCCCAGAAAGCCAACCGTATCCTGGGCTGTATCAAAAGGAGCGTGGCCAGCAGGTCGAGGGAAGTGATTCTGCTCCTCTACTCAGCTCTCGTGAGACCCCACCTGGAATACTGTGTTCAGCTCTGGAGTCCCCAACACAAGAAGGACATGGAGCTACTGGAACGAGTCCAGAAGAGGGCCACGAAGATGATCCGAGGGCTGGAGCACCTCTGCTGTGAAGACAGGCTGAGAGAGTTGGGGCTGTTCAGCCTGGAGAGGAGAAGGCTCCGGGGTGATCTTATAGCAGCTTTCCAGTATCTAAAGGGGGCCTACAGGAAAGCTGGAGAGGGATTTTTCCAAGGGCGTGTAGTGACAGGACAAGGGGCAATGGATTTAAACTGAAAGAGGGCAGATTTAGGTTAGATATAAGAAAGAAATTCTTTACATTGAGGGTGGTGAGGTACTGGAACAGGTTGCCCAGAGAAGTTATGGATGCCCCATCCCTGGAGGTGTTCAAGGCCAGGTTGGATGAGGCTTTGGGCAACCTAGTGTAGTGGAGGATATCCCTGCCCATGGCAGGGGGGTTGGAACTAGATGATCTTTGAGGTCCCTTCCAACTCTAACCATTCTATGATTCTATGATTCTGTCTATTCAGTTTTACTCACAGTGCTTCATGGTGTATTTTTTTTTTCCACACAGCTACAGTACAAATACTTTATGCCAGGACCAGTTTTCTGTGTGTTGAGTAATATGCCAGTAGGAACCTTTGGGTTCAACAATAAAAACAGGTCTATCTGACAGCCATGTTCCCAATTATAAGACAGAGTTTGCAATTAAGAACTGGGTAGCATACTGACTGCATTCCAATCACAACTAAGCCATCAAATTCAAGAAGACTTCCTAATAAAAACTATAAAGACATTTTCATTAAAATATATTCTTCCTATCCTTTACTAGCATAGCAGCACAGTTAACAACATGCACACCAACTGCTCTAACTTCTATTTACATAGAAGGGGAGGCATCGGTATGCATGAGGATTAAACTAAGAAAAAGGCTGGAACTGCTACAATTTATTACCTAATAATATAGGTATATTCTTCCAAGTATAATCCCACTAAGCTGAAGCACAGTTATGCATTCACAAAAATTCAGTCAGTCAGTTACTGGGAAGACTGCTGAGTATCTGAGTCGCAAGCACAATACCACAGCTAAACAAAATAGAATTACTTGCAGCTGAGAATTTCACACAGTGGCCAATTAAATGCACAAGGTAATAAGACTAGGATTATGACAAAAAAATTCTCTGTAGGAGGATAATAAGCCAATGAGATCACTCTTGAATCAAGTATCAAAATTCGGGCTACTTCTTGAACCAAGGGTGCCCAGAACCTCCAGCTACTTTCTCTGACACTGTCAGCAGCAAAAAGAACACCCACTGATGTCAATACACCAGCACATTACAACTCCTCATATCCTAAAAAAAACCCAAACAAACAACACCCTGCCATCACCATCTTGCATTTTTCTTGGCACTGTGAGAAAACGGCATAAAGGTCACAGAAAGCAAACTTCACTCGCATTCTTACAGGTGGCTCCTCCAGATTAAAGCTGAAGAGCAGCTGAGCGGTGGCACATAGGACCTTTCAGTGCCTTTGCAGAGGAGAACACTTCAGTTCCCACACCTCTGAAGCCAACATTTTTCCGCAGTATGCGCTCACTTCTATTTAAAAACAAAATAATACCTTGTGTTTACTGCTTATATACCACAAGCTGAAAATCAGAAGAAACATAGGATAATTGAACTACATGGGAAAGACAGAACTGAGTAATAGCCTCTAATTTTTTGCAAGATATGCAGCTACTGCAAAGAATTAGAAAAAAAATCATGAAGGCTCAACTAAATAGTTCTACATTCAAGCAAGCTTAAAATGATCTGCCAATTATATGGTCAAAAGAAAGAAGCTACAGTCAAAATCTGTCTTTTTTATATCATAACCTATTTTCCAAATGTATTAAGAAAAAATAATCTTTAATGTGAACTCACAGACATTCAACCTTCAACCAAGATTCAGCAAATTCTAAACCCACGCACTTGATTTGTCATCTATTTGGTTGCTAAATCTGACTCTGAAAGAGTGATGTGTTACCTTATTATTATTTTTCAAAAGATTTCTCTTGGGATTGCACAGCAAAGGAATGAATACGTAACCTATCTTACACAGGAAGGAGAGATTTTTATCCTTAAAAACAGGAGGTTCGCCCACATGATCACCTGGGACAAACTTGGCCAGTGCAAGCAGGCTAGAAGGTTATAGGAGCCTGGGAATGTTTAACATCAAGAAAGTAATTACAGCCCAGCAAGATCAGAAGGAATTACACAGGAAATGTGAACAGTAACCCTTTCATGCCAAAAAAATCATGAAGAAGTGAGCTCTCAGCTGCCAAACTACAAGGCTGTACAAACCAACTGCAAAATGTAGGAATGGAAAAAGCACTACATATTACTAGGCTATAAATTCCAAACGATGTGATAAAGCTATACTTCCAAGAAAAGAAACATAACCTCTGGTCTTTCTTCTTTCCATATATATACAGTACAATTAAAGCCAAGAAGAAACATGAAAACATTTCAAACGCCACGTAAGAATGGTCAGCTGTCTCTTCTAAATTTTTTCTTTTAATTTTATGCTGACCAAACAGTCTCCTCCCTAGAAGGTGGTCAAACATCTTGTTCTTATTTAATCATGGGAAACTTTCTTCCAAAGTAAATAGTACAATATCCAAGTAAGAATGCTAAGTCTTTCAGTTATCTCTTCCATAAAAACGTATCTCTCAAATTCTGAAATAAACCCCATAGCTCAACAGAACGGGCTCAAGCTACCCTATGTATTTGTTGGTGAAGCAGTTTCTATTCTCTAGAGACACGAGGGAATTTGAGCAATCTGACAAGTTACAAAGCCTTCAAGTCCCATTTTGTAAAGTGAAAAGTGATTGTACGTGCATGGGAACCCAGGAACAATTTTTACGAAGGAAGACAATATTTTTAAGCTCCCCACTCAGGAAAATTGTACTTCTTTATATCCATCAACAGATAATGCTGCAAAATATTAGCACATAACCCTGATCAGAGAAGAGATAGGCAATAAAGTAACCAAACAACATTAGAGTTTTTATTAACCTGTTGATTAAAATTACGATGAATATATTCTTGTTACAGTAAACAAAAATAAGCTCCTCTGAAATGAGAATTAGTGTATACCTGATCTACCTAAAAATGAGATAAAAAGATAATTTATTGGGCTTTTTTAATCATAAAAGTATCTTATTTATTTAAACATGCTTCTTTAGTTGTTACAAATCAGAATAGTGTCATCACACACTGCATTTGCAGCGCATCTCCACATCAGCACTTTAGCTTCTTTTCTTCCACCTTGTCACTCAGGTGTTCCTCTCTACCTTCCTTTAATAGCACAGTCTTCCTTTTCTCATCTGTTCCGTTGGATTCTATTTTGTTTCCTTTTCCCTGCCTTCACATATAAGATGGGCGTTTGCCATCACTAGCACTGCATGCACAACCAACTCCTGCATGACTGAAGTCTACTCAGCTACCTGCTCAGCAGAATTGCTAAATAAGACTGAGGAAAAAAATAAAAATAAAATAAAATAAAATACAAAAGCAGCAATAGGAATTTCAAGCATGGGCATGCAAACAGGGCAGATACGGTGCAGTAAAGAAGTAATAATCAAGAAGGCCAAAAAGTCATTGCTGACATTATGGCTTGCACAAGTAACTAACTCCCATTCTTCAGGAGATAAAACTGAAATATGAAACAATTATATTTTCTATTATTTTACTGAGATGGAGGCTGAAGAGAGACAAACACCGTGACCTCATTCTGGAAACAAAGCGAAAGTTCCATTTTCTCCTGCACTAAACTTAATCCTACTTGTTAGGGTTGGTGATTTGCAAAAACAAACTGAACAAACTCTCCCAGTCAATACACGTTCTTCTGAGATTAAAGTCAATTCTCTTAAATTTGTCTGTCTCCACAGCAGATTAAATATTCAGCAGTACAATATCCATACAAGATGTTAGCCAAAAAAACTGCAATAGTAGACGAGATACTAAGTTTTCCATGGCTATAAACGACACAAATCTATCCACAGCACATAACATTTGTTGAGCAGTCAGAAAAATATTTCTTTATTGTTGCAAAATATTCTGTCATCAAAGCACTTGTACATGTAAAGCAAAAATACTTGCAGTGATACTGCTATTGCTTCTTCAGTGAGCTATGACAGTTTCAATGCGTGTAGAGCCACATCCTTTCTTTCAGCAGTTCAGCAAGGTGAACTGACTGATCTGAAGCGTCAGAAGCCAGGAGCTAACTACAAGGACTCTTAGCGTGCAAGTGAATTGATGGCAACAGCACTGGGAAGTGTTTTCTGTACCTCTCAAACACAGGCAACACGTAAGAATCTGAGTATTCCTTTCAATACATAAATTTGTAACTGATCCATCTGCCGGACCCTGAAGCAGCACTGTGGCTCACAATTGCATGCATCACTAATATAAGATTCCTCCGCAAATCAACAATATTTTCCACCTGACCACATCCGCTCTTTACAGAGCCTCTTTAGAATTTGTATCTGAAAACTAGTAATGTACCAGTACTAGTAACGTTTTTTTTTAATTGAGAGGTTACTAGCATTCGTCTTATTTCCGGAAAGAAATACAGGCAACTTTGAAAACCTGAAAGTAAAGAATGTCATACTCTGGGCCTGTGAGTCCATTTTATCATGAAAAAGTGAATTCCAAAGATACTAATTTTGAAAATTATTAGGCTTCCAAACACAACTATTTGTAATACAGGTAGGTTTCAACAGAAATTTAAAAATTCCTCTTTTGGGGGCATCTAAAGTCAATCCACTGAACACACACATGTGTTAATATTCCCACTCAGTCTCTTCCTAACTGCAAGTATATACACCAGACATTTTCTCCTTGCCAATATAAAGCAGCTTTCTAAATATAATTGCCAAAGACTGAATTTTCAGATTACTGTACTGGATTTCAGATCACAGACGAGTACTGGAGAGAGACGCTACTAAAGAAAACCTGAAACTCTTCTTTGTAAATATCATCCGAGAAAACACGCATGGCTACCCTGTGCCAACCAGTACTAACCTATACAAATTTTTGAAATTTATCTATTAACTTTTAGACATTAACAAACATTTTGGAAATGGTCTTTCTAGCATTTCATGTACAAAATGTTATAAAGTGACAATTCAAGTAAACTTTTCATTATTGAACAGCACACACTTTAAAACATAATTCCACTTAGACAAAAAAAGGCTTATACTGCCTGAGATGATAATTTCTCCCAGGCTTAAATAAGACCTGGAACACTTAGCCTGTCCTATTTCCCTGATAAGAAAGGGCAGTTCCAACAGTATGGGTACAGCCCGCACCCAAACGATGATTCCTTTTTTTACTTTTTGTTTTCTAGGGGGAAGTGCTTTGCAAATTATTGGATAGCACCATCAAGACATTACTCTGTTTCCCTGGCTTGGATTTTTGATGGTTCAATTAAAGCCCATTACTCCACAACTTCTGTAATCAACATTTTATAGTTCTTGATTTTTTTTTTTTTTTGCTTTTTTCTGAAACGAACAACTTCCTGAAAGAGGAAGAAACATATGCAGAAAAAACCAATTCTATAGCAAGGAGTTTCCATCAACTTAGCAGTACTGTTAGTCTAAGGAATTTTTCTGCTTCTCAAAAGCGGATCAGCTAAATCTTTCAAAGATATCTGCATTTCTGTAAGTGTAGTTTGATTTTAAAATCCAAAAAAGAAAAATAAAAGTTTGCTCTTCTTTAATCTTGAATATGAAAATAAGCTTTTGTCTCAAAATCGAAAAAACACTTTCCAACAAACATCAATATTATATACCAAGTGTTTGAAGACTTTTAGATGCAAAAACACCTTCGAAAAGGTTTCAAAACTTTTACAGTGAATTAGATCAATTACACCTTAATAATATCAGTAACCAAAGGTTTTGTGACAGAGCGTGCTTGGAAACATGGTTATATTTACCCGAAAGGCTACTGTTAATCATATAGCTTGTTGTTCAGAGATATAGTCAGTTCTTGCTTCTACTGCTAAACAGAAATCAGATGTAAAACCCAAGTGTTACTTTGAACTATTTTCCTTTCTGTATCTTATTAAAAATCAGAAACAAATTATTGGTATATTTCAAATGCTAACAATCATCACTATACCAGAGGTATAAGAATGTGAATAAAAGAATACAAGAGTGAAAAATACAAAAATGCTCTTTTTTCAGTAGCATTCCATTTTTGGAATTCCAAAATGTGCTCTTCTGCTTCACCAAAGCAAGATTACACACCTACCAATGGGCTTCTGCAAGTCTTACCCAATATCTGTAAGGACCAAAGCTAGACCTTAAAACTGTGCATGAGCACCCAGAGCTTACATTATTGGAAGTAGTATTCCTTATTCCGTAAATTTAAACTATTTTTACCTCGAAATTGACAAATTGTCAGAAAAGCCACATTTTACTCTCCCAGCATACTGTGAAGTTAGAGCAGAAATTATAAATTAATTTGTACCAAGTTTAATAGATTATTATGGTATGGTATTGGTATGTAAAGAACCTGAGAATTATTCTGAATAATTAACGGTATACAAAAAGCTCCAAAAGTAGCGTTATCACTTGTACCTAAAGATGTCTTCAAAGACTATGAAAATTATGGCTTAAAAAATGCAAGAATTTCAGCTTCTTAATCAGATCTCTAGCTATTAAAAAAAAATCCTCAGCTGTCTAGAAATTGTGCCATAAATAATAATGTCTCTCAGTCACAAAGAACTGTACCCAAACTAATCAGAATTATTTTCGAAGGCAAATTAACTACCTATGAAAACTAAATTATTATAAACTTTACCTCTGATTTACCTGAGTCACAACAATGAAAGTGTATGTTGGAAATGCCTTCTTCCTTTTCCAAAAGGCAAAATAGGAAAAGAATGTTTTATATTACTGTGTACAGAGGGAACACATTGCCTTGTTTACTTAATGACTAGTCTCATACCTTTCAATTACTAGGAGGCATTTTTCTACAATTTTGCTAATGTCCTGGACCTTCCATGAGAAATGAATACATTAGCATCAAATTACAAAGTCTGATAGGCATTATCTAAGTTTTCCTATATCTATGCTTTCTGCAGTGCAAAGATATTGAACTATCTTTCAACATTCAGGCAGTCTGTCCAGGATAGAAACCATATTCCTCATAGCTCAGTGGAAATTTCAGAATACACTACTGCAGACACCTGAGAGGTATAACACTGTTTGTAGGGGCAGAATTAGGGCAACTTGGTCTGCAGAACTCCACTTCCAGAAGTAAGACATCAAACAGTAGCTCCAGTCTTGGGATGGCATCCTAACAACCCAGAGCAAGAAACTTGCCTAGTCTCTGTTCAGCTTCAGCTAACAGTCAAGATATAGCAACCAGCTTCCCTTGCAATACATAGCTATCTTTACAGCACGCTAGTACATAAATGTAGGTTTAATACTTGCAAGAAATCATAAAAAAAAAAAACCCAAACGAACAACCCACGGTCATGATCCTTGAAGATCTTGATCTAGTCTAAACGGAATCTACAATTTCATGCTTCTTTTAAAGTGAAATCTTACCATGTAAAGTAAACTTTATAACTACTTATGATTAAATGATCTAGAAAAAAGTCTTTAAATTCAGAAACCATAATTTACCAGTTTTCCTAACAATTTTAATGTGGTCACAAAGTCTTTCAGACACTGCTGTAAACAAAAGAATCTGACAGCCAGGTGAAAAATACCTGAAGAAATTAAGTACAGGGCAGACATAAGTGATGTTAATCAAACACACCAAATTCTGTTACAGTTTCAGGATCTCACCTTAAGCAAAATAACATGCCCGAAGTGCAAAACCCTGCACTGGACAGAACTTACTGCCTGAATAACCCTCACAGCAGCTGTTGATCAAATCTGGTTTACTTTCCATTTAGGAAATCAAAAAGGCTTCACTCAGCCCTCTTGGAGCAGCTCTGACCACGATTATTTCCAGGCTTGTCACTTCTAAGCCGCTGAAATTAGCTACATAACCAAGAAACTCAACATGCTACAGCTAACCGGCAAGCTAGTTCGTCCTGGTTTGCTTTAGCAGCGCATTTACATTGTACGGGAAGGTTTGTTTCCAAATCTGAACAGCACACTCCAAACATGACTTTGTAAGCCCTGAGGAGAACAGAGCATGTACGTTACATCTCTTACACACAGGATGCTTTTGACAACTCACTCCACTACACTAACAGCTTTTTAAAAAATAGTCACTTTTTCATTATACTCTGCTTGAATCCATAATAAGATATAGTACCTTCTATTCCAAATCCCATCTCGCCGTAAAATGATACAAGCTACTACAATCACCACTAGAATAGAAAGACCTAAAGCAAGAGGCAATCTGGTTTTCTGAAAAACTATCACAAGATTAAGGAATATCATCTCAAGGAAAATCAAGAGATATATTACTATCTTCCCCTCCAGATTATTGCACGAGTAACACAGAGTATTAAATACATCATTATACATACAGGACAACAGAGAATTGGCACAACTTTCAAATATAGCAACCTGCAATCAAAATTACTGCCAATTACATCACATTTATGCTTTTACAATCTATAAACTATACTGTAGCAAAATATACTCTTGAAGTGCAGGTAGATGATGAGTATAACACAGATGTGAGAAAGCTAAACAAACAACTAATTCTAGTAAATAAAAAATAAAAATAAAAATCACACATGTTTTCAGAAATGGCTCCTTAATCAAGGTAAAGATAAAATCCTTCCAGCCTGAAAAAAAAAAAAGCAGCCACTAACTTTTGAAGCATTCTGCTCATCACGAAAGCAAAAAGAAATAAACCAAAGCAACTAACTTCTCCAGGATCTCACATACACCTGGCACCCACCTGCTTATGCAAAGACTGGCAACATGTAGTGGTGGCTTTTAAATGCGTATTTTTGAAATGGCAACAATCTCCAATAACAAAGGCTACTATTTAAATCTTCCAACCCTAAATAACGTTTAAAAGTTGACCATTATTTTAGGAGTATCTTCCCTGACAAGAGTACCTCTCAGTTACTGAAGTTTTTCTGCCTTGACAGGGGAATTCCGTTTTTAAGATTCATACAGAGAAAATGTTTCGGTATAAATCGTGGCTATTCTAAGTCAGGAAAACATCCCACAGGTCACTAAGCTACCATCCTTCAGGCGAGTTCTCCATAATTAAGGTATCAATTATAATTTCACAGGCATATTTTATTTTATAAATAAACTATGTTTCCACAATTTGAGCTGTGGGAAAGAATGCCTGCGTCAATTCATCAACTTTTGCAGCACAGCAAGTTTTGAACTGAATGCCAACTCTAAATGTTATAGTATAGATCCTAGCAGGGAAAAAAAAAAAAAAAAAAAAAAGGAAGATTTCCCCCTCACTCCCCAATTCCCACAAGCCTTCTGAATCTTTTTATTCCTGTCACGGCACCTCCCTGACATCTGCTCTTTGTTGCTCTAGAGCCAAATACAACAAATTTAAGTCAATCTGTTGCTAAACACACCAAAAGTAAAAACTGCAGTCTCCATTAAACGGAGTGAAAAGGACATTTCAGTGGGAATGAGCAAAAGCTGATTCTGTAGTCTTTTCCTGCTGAACACTGCTTTTGATGCTTTTATCACCGAGTTTTGTATTTGAGTTTGATAGAGACTGAAAGCAAACATAGTTTCTAGGACTTGAACCATGCCAAGAGAAAAGACTGGCAGAGCGACAAGCATGCTCATTTAATTAAGATACCCCCACTGCTATTTTTTATGACTTTTTACATACTTGCTGGAAGTTGGCTGGATGACACACAAGGCCAGTGTTAGCTTATCTCACCCTCCCTAAATATTTCATCGCTCTAGGTACAGAACAAACTCATGTATTGACTTGGATTAAATTACTGCAGTTACACCTACTTTAATGCAAGAACCCAGGCAAGAGAAAAATCGAAGCTGAAGAGAACAGTGTCTCACTAGCAGCAAGTCACAAAAATAACTGTGCTACATACTTTCTCTCCAACTTGATGGAGACCCCAATGTTACACCCCAAAACTTCTTCCTCAATGTCCCCACTTACAAGAAAAACAAAGTACATCAGTGGATACACCCAAGAAAACTAGACGTAGTACCTAGTGGGTATTTCACCCAGATATAACCTAACACGGGGGCAGACAGAGTGAACAAATTAGTGACACAATACAACAATTTCTCCTGTAAACAAACTAGGGACAAACTGAATTCCTTTGTTCCCACCATCAATATGTAGTTTTTAGATGAGCTTTAGAAAAAAATCATGATGGAAAAAATAATCTTACAAATGATAAAAAGCTGAGCCTGTGTAAATATTCTTGCACTCCAATTATCCAATTTCTATTAGAATTTTCCTAAACAAAAATTATCCCCAGATTGCAGAGCTCACTGTCTTATCAATTTATTAGGAAATATATCCTTTCCCAAGTTTCCTTTCTCAAGTTGTCACCCTAATTTCACAGAATGTCCCCTTATTCTTATAGCATGAACCAACAGAACAAAAGCTCTTGAATTACTTTTCTCAACCCATTCATCATTCTGTGTACTTGTGTTATACTTCATCATATTCACTGCCTTTCAAAGGCTAAACAATCTAACTTTTTTTTCAGTTTCTCTTTATACCAGCAAATTTCCATCCCCATAGATCACTCTTTCAGTCTTTTCTCTGAATCTCCCTCTCCAGCACCACACACCCTGTGATGGCATGCTACATGACAGTTAAGATACAGACTTTTACCATGGCTTTTTATGCCCCATGCTATTCTCCATCACGTTTCGTTTACTCTGATTGCAAGTATAAACACAGTTATCAGAAGTTAGCAGAGCTCTCAGAAGTAATATTCTGAAAACACAGCTCCCTACTTTGAATATGTGACACAATGAACATGTGCAAACTTACCATTTTGGGCCAGGTAGTCTTTGCCTTTTTGTCCTTCAGCATCATTTCTTCCTCATATCTCACCCATTACAATCTGCAAATCTTTGTCATAAGGCCCATCAGGAAAAGAAAAATCCCTCCCCAAAAAGAAAAATCACTGGTTTAGAAAAGAACATAAACTAAGCAAAGGTAACTGCCCCAAACTGTAGATTTGTGGACTTTTCACCTTTAGGCCTTCAATGAGGCACCAAGTATGCTTCAATGTAAGAACAAGTCTGTAGTACAATACAGCAGAACAGCCCTTTGAAAAATTAAGACTTTACTAGAAAACACAACACTTGTATATATGGAAGACAAGAACCTTCTACGTCCCACTTACCCTACAAGAACTACAGAAAACATATAACATCCTGAATTAACTTACTAAAATATCATAAAACATGGTAACTACTATATTGACTCTTAAGCAGCGCATATCCAGCCAAAACTAGACAAAAGTTTCCAAGAAAAAGGTGCATTTGAAGATCTGAAATCACAACTGCCTATCATAATTTTTCACTGGAAGCTAAAAACCAGGAGAATCAAAAGCCTAAGTTTTTTTTTTTTCCTTGATCATGAACGGTATTGTAAAGTTAGTTTAATATTGCCATTTAGGAAAAACATAATAGAGTGATTGACCCAACTCTCTGTTCTTAAATGCTCTGCTAAAAGAACATACTATTTGTGAAAATAACAAAAACCAGTTGAAGGTGTTTGAGTGGTCTCAGTTTCAGTACTGTAATACAGAACAGTCCCTTCTTTCTAAATCCAATACCAATTTGCTTTCCTTCTTCAGTAAAGCCTCAAAATATGTTGATGACAAAAGCAGTAAAACCCACTGAACACCATATTATTAATTTAGGAAATTTTACTAGTAGACTGATAATTTAAAAGTGCTTGATTCATTATACACAGAGCACATATATAAACAACAGAACTATGCAGGTTTTTATAGACTGATCCTTTCTGATTCTCTAACGTTATTTTGAAGGTTCGTATACTTTTACCTTTAGGACAGTGCATAGCATTAGCAGTGACTGTGTCGGACTAAATGCTGATATTTAAACTTCACTGCCTTGCTTCCTAAAAACATGGATTTACCTTATTTCTTCAACACCTGTTGTGTTTTGAGTGAGCTGAGCAAGACCAAAAACTGTCACAAGCTCATGTCTCGGTGTATGTAGCGCTACTTCATTGAAACAGCAGTCTGACAGAAATCTGAGATTATGCACACTCACAGAAATTTCACAGACTGTAACCTCACTTAAGGAAGCTACTCAGTCAAGGACAACCAAAAAACCACCAAAATTCAGTTTTGTATTGTTACCGTTTAAAAATCAATGACACAGAAGACTGCAGTGTGCTCTAAACTACAGAGATCAGTGACAGGAACATCCCTATTTTCTATGGTTCATCAAAAAGAACCACAAACATATATAAAAGAAAAGTGAAGTGGCAAAGAAGCATGGGTACAATGGAAATCACATGCGTCTAAGCTGTAATTTATTGCCATGCATCATTTTCAGAACGTTGTCCCTAAGGAAAGGTCCTTAGAAGAGAAGAAAGAGTCCCTTGCAACTGTCCCTCTAACAGACGCATAATGCGCCAAGAAGTAAGACGACACACCTCTATGGGTTGGTTTGGTTTCTGCTTTTGGGTCAGCTAAAACCATTAAATACTTCCTACAGACATCTCAACCTTCAGTTACTGACAACAAAGGGCTTCAAGTGGCAGACTGAGCATGCAAACCTTGCTTTGATTGATCTGCCAGCCAAACTCAAACAAACAACAAAAATTCTCCATGAAACTAGAACTTAGAAGCCACCTAATATTCCCAACCAACTTCACTGATACGTTCTAGTAAGTCTGACAGGAGTGGTTTCTTTCTCGCACAACTCCTATATCTACTTGAATCAAAGAAATTTTCCAAGCTGTTTTTTCATCTCTTTTGCACCTGCTTCTCCTGGCAAATACTCAAGCAAGACACAAGAATACTCCTACCTCCTTGCCTCCCCAGTGACTTGCTGTGACAGAGACATTTCAGCAGGGCTGGGATAGTCCAGCTCTGAAGCTTATCTCAGCACACGACCCCTTCCTGGTATATACCCATGATATTTTTTCTGAACGAACAATCTTCAGCTTAGACTTTCTGACAAACAGCAAAGGGCTAAGCCACAGAACGAAACTACAGGACACATACAGATATTAATGTCCTATAGCAGGCTCCAAAAGTCCCACTTTAGAAAATACATATGCACATTAAACGATACTGCATAATTTTACTCTTTATATGACCAGTGAAAAACACAACCCATTATTTTAAAAAAAAAAGTGCTCTTTTTTTTTTAAAAAAAAAGCTTAACCACAAATGAAGTGACCACAATGCATTACAAATCTGAAAGATGCATCAAGCTACATGTTACGTTCTTTCCCTCCCATTTGTGCAACAGTTGAAAGTATAATGACAGCTCAATACTAACTGTTCTAGTATCAGGACACTGGCTAGTGTCCCTTCAGGCTATGCTTTCAGTACCATATGCCCTTCAAAAAGATGCAAGAAAGAACCAATAATACGAAGAATAGTTCACCATTTAGGTGAGGAAATAATTCTTTCCTATACTGGAAAAGGTTGAAGTGACAAACTAAAGACAGTCTCTCCTTAATTTATGCACTTTCATATCCTTGTTTCATACACAGTACAGTTCTACCACAGTTAGATTTATGGTGTTTTGATTACATTTTTGATATTAATTAGGAAGAATTATCAGATTAAGATGTATTGCTCCACAAATCATGATAACATTTACTAAAACATTTAATTACTCTACAAATACCCATGAAATCAGCCCTTTAAAAAAATAATGCATGAATAGTACTTACACTACGTTTAATCAGCTTACTAAGGACAAACCAATACCTACAAACACAGTACCATAGTAAGTCAAGGACACACTTCATTAGCAAACATCACATGAAGAAAAGGAGAGTTTCTACCCAACTGTTTCACATGAAAAACTCTGCTTTCATGAAGGGTGACAAGACCAACAGTAATACAGAACAAATACAATACAAAGAAGATAGCATTCTCCAAATGCCACTTTAAGCTGACAGTAAGAAACTTTGTTACACCAGCAAAAGAAAGTATCGAATTGAAAAATTACCACAACTTTTTGTTTTCAAAAATTTAAAAAATCATTAAAGATATACACCATATATATTATTTTTAACCATTACCTCATGAAGAAGCTTGCATTTCATTCAACTTTGACAGCAACGATACGCAAACACACTTCAAGAGAAAGTCCTCAACTGTTATTCAAGCACTGCTGTTCTCTTATTTGCCAATGTTAATCCAGTAAAAATAAATGTCCATGTTTTCAATTTTGTTTAAAAAAATCTTTTAAACTAAAAACATGTTCTGGATCTCTACAAGTGAATTATAATGACAAACATGAAGCATTAAGCCTACACAAATAAGGACAAAATCTTAATTTGACTGCAAATGAAGATGAGTATCAAAACATCTTTCATTGCTGCTGAACCAATAACATATTTCACGGAAATCCTAAAAACAATTCGTTTCAAGGCAGTACACTCCCACTGACATTAAAGAATTAAAAAAAAACAAAAAACAAAAAACACACAAACCAACAAGCACCAACTCAAACAGAGACGAAAATTGTCTTCGTAAGAAGGGAAGTACATAGATGGCGACTGAATCTTTTTCCTCCTTGGTCGCATTTAATCGGAACACTGAAAACAAGATTCTAAAACACTTTGTGGTATTTTCTCAGTCCACTTTTACAAAAGTCAAAGCATACAAACCTTAGGGAAAGGACACACCGAAAACTTTCCATTAAAGGATGCAAAATTAAAATGCATCAGCTATTTAAGGCTGTCTGCATCGACTCATGTAACCTGTGCTAAACATGTAGCAGCTTATCGCAATGGAAAGCGGGTAGGATACCTACATCTCCATTGGAAAGAACCCTAGCTTACCATATGTCCTTTCTTTGTGTTCAGACCAACATAGAATCAAAAACTAAAATATTCTGCAAGGATATTAACCATATCCTTTCAACGTACCCACCTTATACCTCCTGCTGCTGCTACGGCCAATGAAATATTTCATCCATCTTAATTCCTATTTCAAGGAAAACAAAACCAGAAAGTCTCAATATCTCAGTAAACGTATTTAGCAAAGAAGAGAAAATCATATTAAATAAAAAACAGTGGCATACACTTTGGAAAGTGGTAAATAAACAATATTTCTACTAAAACATGTCTACCCACAATACGATGGCATCTCCTCTGAGGTTTACTATATATTAACAGTACTTCAGATTAGAAATTGCAATAACAAATATTTGAACATTGCTAAAATAACTGATAAAGTTCATACATTCCTGATTTGACCACATACATTTAAAACTCTGAATTTCTATAATTGTAATCGCAGTGATATTTTCAGCCAACTTCCGATCAGTTGCACTTTCACCATTTGATCATTTCACTTTGACCTGACCACATCTACCTCATTAGATGTAAATAAACACCTAAAACCATCACCAGTTTCAGGCAGACATTTAAAACATTAAACCCCTTTGTCTATAAATAACACATTACCTTCGCATATAAAAATCCTCAAAACACCCCAAGTCACAGATGAAGAACACCCCTTCATCTAATGCAGCATAATCGTTGAACCTGTATATCAAAAACATACATTACAACAATCACTCCATATATCTAAAGTTTCACGTGAGAAAGTCAGAAATACCTCATCTTATGCTCTCACTGTCATTGCTAGTTCTGATATTCTCACAAATGACTAGCAGTTCGTTCATGAATCCTTTGAAAAACATTTTAATTACAGAATTTTAGTTACCTCACAATCTATTACTTCAATGGCCTGCTCAAAAGTCAAAAACATTTGAACCATACTGTAGTGCTAGTTTTTTTCTGATCCTCCAGTTATCACTACCCAAGAATATTTTTTTAATTAAACACTAAAAACATCAGATCATCACAAAAAAGTATTTTAAACATACAAACTATCATCAGCTTTCTCATTCCTCTTCCTTTCTGAGTTTTGACAAACTTCAAGGTTGAAAAAATCCAACTCTTCTAGCTACTGAAGCAGAAATATTCACTCATTTCTGAAATATTTTGCTTTGCATAAAAATAACTTTTAAAAATTAATTCAAACTAGTACTAAGAATTAGTATTAGTACTTAAGAATTAGAAGTACTAATTTTTGTGTCTAACCTTATTAGTTAGACACAAAAAAACAGCAGCAGCTCAGTCTTTTGGTTGCTGAAAAAAACAGTAAACTGCACACAGAAACTACTGTGATCCAAGGAAGCTGTGCATTTACCTCATGTTATCCTCCTCTTTCCTTTTTAGTGTATATGAAAGATTGTTTTTAATGGCATATTACAGGTTCAAATAAATCAGTACAAGCAAATTCAAGACTAACTTCTAAATTAAGCTAGCTAAACTACACAGCATTTAAGGGCTATATTGTTGACTGAGACGTCAACAAGTGAGAGATACAGTTAATATGGAGCAAAAGAAAGGAGGTGAGCATAAGGCAATGGGAGTTGAAGAGCCAAAGACTGTTAATAAAACGTAAGATGTATCACATCAATTTTAATTCAGGCATAGAATTAGGTAACTCTTAATAAAGCATGACTTTTGGACAAAATAAATTTAAACAAGTCAATCTCCCATAGTTTCAAATCCACGACACCGCAGACATGACCTGCAGTCTTTCCAAATACTCTCTTGCTCTGTTTTCAAACACTTCCCTATTTTGCCAATACCAGCCACACCAGACCACTCGGAACTTGGGATATATTCTTTATTTCATTATTATCAATATAAAAAGTTCTAACGGATTCACAAGCCAGCAGGCCTCAGCACCAGCTACGCACAAACGCTACACCCACTTATTGCATCCATTTCTGCAGCCACAGGACAAAACAAAACCCTTCGGCTCTCAGCTTCCTTCTAAAACCTCAGGCGCCCGAGAGGACTGCGCACAGTATTTGTACTTTTATGGAAGAAGCAGCAAGGTTTATGAAACAACGCTCAGGTCCGAGAGCCGAGAGCTCCGTGCGCAGCTCTGACTCACGCCGGCAAGGGCATTTCACCCGAGCCAAACGCTTCAGCTCAGCGTCGCAAAACCTGGGGGGGGGGGGGGGATCTACTGCCAGCCCTCCCATATCCAACGTTTTATGGCCACGTGTACAAAAAAACCCATAAGGGAACTGCCGAAGTAACTCTCGCGACTTGTAAAAACCCTTCTGCTCATCTTTATTGCGACATCGCAGTCGCTAACTGCACTCCCACCACTCGCTGCTCCTACGGGTGCGGGAGGCGGGCGCCACCTACACCGGGAGTCTGGGGCGGCGGCGCTACGGGGCGCTACCCCCCCCGCCGCGGGCTGCAGGCGCCCTGCAGGCCGCGCCCCGCCGCTCCCGGGCTCCGGCGGTGGTGACGAGCGGCCCCACGCACCTCGGCGGCCCACGGGTGCGCCGCCAGCCGGTCCCGCCGCAGGGGACGAGCCCCCCTCCACTGGCCGGCGGCACGGCCGAACGGCGCGCTCGGGACCCGCTTTCCCGTCATTGGGCGAGCCAAGGGCCTCCGGGCGCGGAGCCGGAGGCAGGGCCCGGCGAGGGGCCGCTCGGGCTCGCCGAGGAAGGCGCCCGCCCCGCTGCCCCTCCGCCTCCCGACAGCCCGCGGGGCGGTCGCCCCAGCCCCGCGCCGCCGCCCGGCTCCTCGGCCCGGGGAGCGGGAGCAAGGGCGGGTGCAGCTGCTGCGCCGCCCGCCCCCACCCGCCCCGGGCCGCGGTCCCACCGCTGCGGGGGGAAGGGAACTTACAAGCGCGCCCCTCTGCGTGCCTGCGTCACGCCGCCGCGGCGTCACGGCGACGACGCCGTGTGGCGTCACACCCCGCGAGAAGGCCGTGTGCGTGTGAGCGACCGGTCCTCCCGCCCCTCCGCCCGCCGCGGCGCAGGCGCGCTGCCGCCGCCGGGCGAGGGGTGTTGGCGGGAAAGCGGTGGCCGGTGCCGGGCGGTGCTGAGGGGCGGCCGGGGCGGCGGGCCGCGCCCGAGGGCTGCGCTCGCTGCCGTGGCCGGGCCTGCGCCCCGCTGCCCCGGGATGCCGGTTACATGGCTGGCTGCCCGGGTACCGCTGTGCTCGAGCTGAGGCCTTCCCTTCCAGCTGGCCACTGGTGTGCGGGGAGCCTAACTCAGCCTGTCTCCATAGCAGAGGTGCTCCAGCCCTCGGATCGTCTTCGTGGCCCTCCTTTGGACCCGCTCCAGCAGCTCCATGTCCTTCTGATGTTGGGGTCCTCAGAGCTGAACACAGGACTGCAGGTGGAGTCTCAGGAGAGCAGAGCAGAGGCGCAGAATCACCTCCCTCGACCTGCTGGCCACACTTTTTTGGATACAGCCCAGGATACAGTTGGCTTTGTCGGCTCGTGTTGGACTTACCATCAGCCAACACCCCTAAGTCCTTCTCAGAGCTCCTCTCAATCCATTCTCCACCCAGCCTTGTACTTGTGCTTGGATTTGCCCCAACCCATGAGCAAGACCTTGCACTTGGCCTTGTTGAACTTCATGAGCTTCACATAGGCCCACTTCTTGAGCTTGTCCAGGTCCCTCTGAATAGTATCCCATGCCTCAAGCGTGTCAACCACACCACTCAAGTTAGTGTCATGTGCAAATTTGCTGAGGGTGCTCTAGATCCTACTGTTTATGACGTGTATGAAGATGCTGAACAGTATTGGTCCCAATATGGGCCCCCGAGGGACACCACTCGTCACTGACCTCCATCTGGACATCGAGCTGTTCACCGCAACTCTTTGAGTGCGACCATCCAGCCAATTCCTTATCCATTGAGTGGTCCATCCATCAAATCCATGTCTCGCCAATTTAGAGACAAGGATGTCATGCAGGACAGTGACAAATGCTTTGGACAAGTCCAGATAGATGACATGAGTTGCTCATCCCTTATCCACCAACACTGTAACTTGGTTGTAAAAGGTCACCAAATTTGTCAAGCATGATTTGCCCTTAGTGAAGCCATGTTGGCTGTCACCAACCACCCCGTTATTTTCCATATGCCTTAGCATAGTCGCCAGGAGGATCTGCTCCATGATCTTGCCGGGCGCAGAGGTGAGACTGACTGGCCTGTAGTTCCCTGTGTCTTCCTTTTTTCCCTTTTTAAAGATGGGGGCTATGTTTCCCCTTTTCGAGTTGGTGGGAATTTCACCAGTCTACCACAACTTCTCAAACATGATGGATAGTGGCTTAGCAACTTCATCTGCCAGTTCCTTCAGGACCCACGGATGCATCTCATCAGGTCCCATGGACTTGTGCACCTTCATGTTCCTTAGATGATCTGTGAAGTAGCACTGGCACAGCTCCTGGGATGTAGGAACAAGGGAAAGGGGGACAATGGGGTTAGGCTAAGCATTTAATTCTGATGTCTTTTGCTTTCACGTGCTTTGAATCATGATACTTCTGTGGTATCAAGTCCAAAGGCACCAAAAATGGCAAAAAAAAAAAAGTGTCAGTGTGGGAGAAGATAAAAGGAATATGGAATGCCTTCCAAATGTCCACATTTCTCTACATGTACCTAAGGCTGAAATTTGAACTGTGCAGGTTTACACAGTACGCTAACAATTAGAGATATATTTAAAATACACGTGCAGCTTTCTCAAAATATGTTTCTACAGCTCACTGCAAAGTGACAGCTAAGGAAACAGATATCCTGAGTCTTCGGCCCTGAAAATTGTTTTACCAGTGTAGCCAAACAATAAAAAGAAACTAAAAGTTCCGGCTGTTTTTTAACTCAGATTTAGTGAAAATATATGTGAATTAGAGTTAGTTGTTTTGAACATAAGCACAATTTTATGAATACAGCAACTTCATCTTGGCAAGTGAAATGCGTGGTGATAAAACAGGCAGACTGACCCAAAGTCCTTTCACAACCATGATGCGTTTGTGTTATGACACTGTCCTTAAGTCGTGTGTTCCACTTGGAGGCTCTGCGTCTGAAATAGCCGTTCCTGTGCTTCAGAATACTTCATTTAAAAGTCATTTACAATTTCAACAGGAACTGAAGGTTAAAAGTAAACATTCTTCACCCTTTTATGCCTACTAAAACTGAAGCATTTTGCAATTACAGAACCTATAAAATATAATGAATTTGAAGATGAATCCACCAAATGGTCTTAAATAATTATAAATCCTTTTGAAGTCATACGATTCTAACTGTTGCTTAAGCAAAACCATTACTGTATTCAGTATTTGTACTGCCTTTCTGAACCACAAACGAGGCATAATTAGCATATGATGGCTCTTGATATATTACATGCCACTTGGAGAGACACAAAATATTCATTCCGATGTGCAGATGTGTTTGTTCCTTTACCAGCTATTAGTTTTCGTTTTAAAAGATAATAAAATACTACAGTGGATTTATCTGTTACTGGTGAAAAAGAAAAGAGACCTGATGGCAAACTGCCATTATAGACTCTTTTCAGTATTAACAGAAAAGATCCGTTAATGCTAATAGGGAGTATATTAATTTTCCTCAAACCTCACTTCATGATAAACTGTAGAAACTTTGTAGCTGCAGTACTTAATGTCAATCTGGAATATCAAGTTTTAAAACAGTACTGGGAAAACTAATTCATTGTGTCTTGTTGAAGATGACACTTTGTGTGGAGTAGTGCCTTAACATCCTAGGTTATGCTATTCTCACTGGCACTTCAGTGCACATGGAGGCATTTTGCATCACATGTAGAGAAAATCCACCCACATGCAATAGGGTATCACTGCATAGTACTAGTTTGGTTTAGACCAGGTAGAGAATGATTGAGGTTAGTTTTGGTTCAGATAGTTAAATTTGGAGTACTACAGCAGCCCTTTAGAACATTATGGTTTTTTAAAGGTGATTAGGGTATTTAAATTCACTGCATTAGAGCACAGACTCAAAGTGTTTGGGGAACTTGGACAACACCAAACACAAGCTTTGAAAAACTTGTAAGTACTAGACCTTTCCTGCTTCCCACAGATTAGGCCTCCTGCTGGCTGTTTGTACCTGTTGAATATATAAGATGGTTAATGTCTGCACCTCGGTTCCCCTAACTTTGAAACAGCAGTGATAATTCTGACTTAAGTATCATGAAGATACATTAATAAATATGAGGAAAACTCTTTGAAGTTGAAAAATATAATGAGGTTTAAGTTTATTCCTTTTTGTCATCATTAACCTGTCAAACCTTTAAATGCTAAAACACTACCTTTGGGGGAAAAAAAAAAAAAAGCAGAAATGGCAATTAAGATAATAAAGAAGCTGAGATCCAGATCAACTAAGCAGAACAAGCAAGTAAAATAAATATGGGGGAAAAATCCGAGGAACAGAGCAGATCTGAAGAGATACAACTCAGAAAAATGAGAAGAAAATCTGTAACAAATGCTGCCAGCAATTGGAAGGGCAGTTAGTGTGTTACTAACACACACCTGTGCATAAAATTGAGAGTCAATGAGTGTTAATGTGCCAGAGAAGTCTGGGCAGCAATTTATCTCCTAAAGTCTTGAATGTATCAATAATGCCCTGTACGTTCCTGTTTCTTCTCTGCTGACTGTAAGAGGAGCCTACGGCAACTACCTTCATAGATGAATCCCAGCTCTTCAGTGTTCAGCTACCTCCAGTGTTAGAGGATGGCTGAATGGAGGTTTCAGATAATGATTTTGATCTAATCTTAAAACCAACTGCACAAGAAGACTGAGACTGGGCAGAGGTCCATAAGTGAGGTGGATGGTAGACTTCAGTCTGCTGAAGTGGAAGAAAATAGACTTGCAAGAGAAGACAGAAGGAGGAAGGGTCAAATTTAGGGACAACAAGCAGAATAGTGTTGCACAGAAAAGCACGTCCCACTCCAAATCCTGGAAAGGATCCAAAATGCTTAATTTTCATATTTCCCCTTACAGCAATGTATATTTGCAGACTAAAGGTCAAAACTGTTTAACTTCATTTGCACAAGAAGATGAGAATCCATCCCCGCTAGTGGTCAGCCCAGTAGCCAAAACAACAGAGATCTGTATACGGTGGATCACCCACCTAGCCATAAAGAGAAAGCAAATACACGGTAATTGCTCACTTGGTGAACCTTTTCTTCTATTTTTTAAAAAAAGGTGGACACACATAACTAGGAACTGTATCATCGTGCATAATTGTGCGAAAGCCAAAATAATGCTGGCTGGTGTTTCCTGACATCTCAGAATGTGATTTCTCAACCTCCTAATGTTCTTTCAAATTAGCTTTTGTGTTGTGGCATGTGGAAGGCCAGAATTTACATCCATTATTATTGCTTCATAGAAGAGAGTAGGAACATATTTTAAGTATTTATTATCCTTCTTTTGAGGTGACACTTTCAAAAGCTTCTAAGAACTCATAAAGTCAGAAAAGTCTCTCTTTGAACTGATTTTGTACCAGCTTAGGATGAGTGATTTTTCAAAGACAGCAATAGATTGCAGCAACATGAAAGGCTTGACTGGTGATACCAAATAAAAATTATTTTTAAAAAACAACAAGCCGCTTGTTCTAAAGTTTTCGGTTTATGCCCAACGAGTTGATCTCTGTCCTTCAAGGTAATAAAATACTGTGACAAGCCAAGAACACATAGTTCTTGTCTCTTTTTTGTTTTTCTTAATGAGAAGCCAAGGAAAGCCACATGACTGAGAGGAAACCTGCACGCTTGCAAGCAGGAAGAAGTAAACTCACTTCTCTCAGCACCACAAAAGTATTTTTTACTACTGCTGTGGACTAAAAAGCCTCTACAAAGAACTATAGCAATGGGAAGCAAAAGACAGAACATTTTGGAAATGGAAAAATAAGAGATATAAGTAAAGAAATAAAAATATTTTTTTAAATAGGAGGGTAGAAAAAATGAAATTATACTTAAAAACATGGGAAAAATAAACTTTCGCAAACAGAATAGAGAGAGGGAAAGGGAAACTGAAAATGCACGCAAAATTAAATGGGAAGGAAAGAAATTAATGAATCAGAAGTAGTGAAGAAACTGTTTTGTATTTATTTGGAAATAAATTTCCATAAGGATTGGAAAACTTTGGAAGTAATGAAAGGTTTATAAAAATAGCTGTTCCTAAAAAGCAGTTAAGGAAGTGTTTGAAAAATGTGCAGACTTGTAAGTCCATCAGCCAGCCTAGCTGCTGCGCATCCTAGGGGATGAGAGCTATTTGCTATGAAACTTCCTGTAGCAATGTCAGTGAAGCCCGAAAAGAGGGACAAATACTACAAGACCGAAAAAATTCAAAGATGGCCTCTTTCTCCACAGAAAGCATAGAGTGCCCTTTGTAACTGCCATCCAGGAAATAATATTTTACCGCTATATATCTTATTCTAGAAATGGTGTATAGCAATAGAGGATGCTGTGCTTGAGAGGCTGAAGGATTAAATTATTTTTGCTTAGAATTTTGAATTAGTTCATGAAGTCATTACGCTGATGATGAAGAGATGCTTCATCAAAGTGAACCTTTGAATGAAGATTACAGCTCACAGAGAGATGCTTCAAGGCAGTGACTAGAGCAGGAATCCTTTTAAGACCTGATGATCCATAGCAAGGATATACTGCTGGCTTTCTAGATGGTTTCTTACATGTTCTCATAAAAATCTTCATTTGTAGTTGTTTTTGCAGCATGTCTGTGCTGTAATACAGGGAATTGCCTCTCTCTGTTTCAATTTCGTAATGCAGAAGACTTGCTTATTGGGTCTCCACTTCTTGCAGGTGATTATCCCAGGGTGCAGTTTGCACAGGACGTACTGGGAGCACAAAGGTGGCATACATGCCGCACTGCCTAGCAGAGCTGCAGAGTTGAAGGCGAGAGAATTGCTCTTGAATCACGAGACAAACCGATGGTGTTATGGAAAATTACAGTCTCGTGTTGCTTCTGGACTTGTTTTACATCATCCTATAGGTCTCTGCAAAACGTTTGGGAATGGGATGTGTGGGAGACTGTACTGCAAAGAATTTTCTTCATTTTAACCTCAAGAAACTTGCAATAGTTCTTTAATATCTCTTAAAGCAGTTCTTAGTATTTTCTTTCTTTCATTTTAAAGAAATGGTTCGAATACTTTCTCCGTATGATACCCAGTGAGCAAGAAAACTATATTCTTTGCCAGTTAGGCACTGAGGCGAGGAAGCCTTAATGTTATTGCAAGGTTTCTCGGAGGACTCCAGCCAATCTGTTCTGCCCAAACTGTTAAAGAAGATGGAGGCTCCTCTTAAAGGCAAACCAGATAGGAAAAGGATCCTGGCATGGGAAAGCTGAGTGTCACTGAGCTATTGACAGTCTCCTCTGGAAAGTTTGGGGGTTTGTTTTTTTCTTGTCTGCTCTATACAATGTATATTTAAAGTTGTGTTTGTTGTTGTTTTCTTTTACCATTACTGGCAATCTGTAATTTCTACATCCCTTGTCTTCAGTGTACTTCACTACACAAGAGAGTTATAAATACATCTAAATTTATTTGGTCGACTTCTGTGTTTATACAGTTCCTGCTGAAGTGAGGTCACTGCACTAGAGAACCGACTCTCCAACTGGTTCTCAAACCCCTGTAGCATCACACTGTCATTCTTGGCACGTGAAGCGTGACCTCTTGTCCCACAGTGGCCAGGCATATTACCAAGAGGTTTTATCATAGTCACTTACTCCATATTTAATTAGCAATGTTTTTTTTCACAGCAGTACATCTACGTGGCAGTTTTATTTTTTGTTTCCATTAATAACTCTATGGCCTACAGAGAGAAGTGAGAAATCAAAGCTCCTCATAAATGCTTGCGTTTCTGGAAAAATATAACATGGAATAAAAACCTGAAAATTATATTCAGACTTTATGTACTCTTATTCCCCAACTGAATTAAAAAATCATGGGAACCAGCTTCGGTCACTAGGAAGTATCATGTGCTGAAACCTCATCACATTGACACATCACCGGCTAAGTTTAGAGTAAACTTCTGGATGCAATCAAGTGACCTGTGGCCTTGGCAAAGATCTGACTTCAAGTCTCATGGGGAAATAATTTCTGGCTCTTAATTTAAGACAAGGCCAAAGGAATTGAGCCCTTCAAGTCCTACAGTTAAAACCCAGAAATCCCATTTTGATTTGAATAGTGGCCTTCTCTGTTGCTAGCGGGTATGTGTGTAAGAGTTAGTGAGGCACAGATCTCCTGCTATTTTGCCCTTAATGTAGAAAAATCAATTACCCTTTTTAAACGGCAGACTTCAGATAAAACATGCAGTGCCTCGGTGGTTGTGAAGGGCTCTCTTTTTCCAAGACTTTGATAAGAAGAGGAAGTTAAACAGAATTTTAACCTTTTTTGTGAGTACTTTTGAAGTGACTGAGGACCTGATTTTCGTTTGCATCAAGGCTCTGCATTAGGTTTAAAGAACCTTAAATGGACATAAGCTGTAATTAGGACCTTGTCCCCTGTCTCTCCTAGCTTGAGGTATGTAACGACCCTGCATCTTTAATGTCTATAGATGCAGCTCCGGGGGAGAACCTCTGATGTCCAGCGATTCAGCTCTAGGGAATAGTGGCAGCCTGGCAACAGCCCAGAAATACGATTAAACAAAAGTCTGTCCTCTGAAACCCGTAGAAAATCAGTGTGTTTGAAAGCATTCAAAACTTATTGTTATTCTTTATACTTGCTCTTTTCAAGATTCATATCATACATATATATGAAGTCAACTATTAGAGTTTTTAATCAATGGTGAAGAAGTCTAATAATTCTCATAGTTTATTATCTGAGTATTTTACATAATTGACACATTTACTGTTATTTTATTTTTCATATGTATTATTTGCACATAGGTATATTAAAAAGGTATCAGTGAATAAAGTCCATCAAAAAAGAGCTAGAGCTGTACTTTAAATGAGCAGAGCCAGTTTACGTTATTTACTTATTAATACAGTTACTGCCTAATTTCAGACTGGATGCGTGTGAAAATAATCTAGCGCTCATATAGTACATTGTGATGCTCACGTAAAAATGTTATATAAACGCAAAACCTGATTTTAGATTTAAAACCATAAACAGTATGTTCTTAAAAGAATAGTGTAAGGCAAGAAAAGAAGTTGTTCCAATAGTTTTAAAATTCCTGAACCTTGATTTCCTGTACATTTGTCCACCTCCATCCCATTCAGGACCATCCTGATACTCCCAGTTTTGCAAGGGGCACCAGTACTACAGCTAAGATGCTCTGAGCTTGCTGGCTTATCAGCCAGCCGCTGCCACTTAAGATATGTCACAATTTATGTCTGATAATCTCCCACAACAGCACTATTATAGCTCACTGTTCTCCCCTACCTACTTATTGTGCAAAATCAGTAAGAACATCATTTTCTTTGAGACTCTACCTCTTTCAGATGTAGACGAAGTTTCTCAGTGGATTCCTATGTTACTACCAGGGCACTGACAGGCAGAAAAGAAAAAAAAAACCAAAATCCAGATTAAAAGCGAAGTTGCAAATATCTCATTTCCTTAGTCGGCCAGGTTAAGAAAAGAAGCTTATAAAGCCTGCAACAGTCCAGCTCTTGGCCATGAGCAGTCTAGCAGTGAGAGGAAGGAAAAGACTGGTAATATTGAGCTGTGATTCTTCGGTGCAAATCTGTGCCAAGACATCTGTGTCCTGAATAGAAGGTAATGGAACCATTGTGGTAATTTGTTAAGAGCAAAGTATGTCACAAGAAGGATGCAGGATATCCTAGGGAATTCCTACCAATTATAGTCCACATAGTAACAAGAACACAAATGAAGAGAGATTTAATATACTCACTGAATTACTTAGCAGATGTAACTAAGAAGAAAGGAGACGCCTGGTATCAGGAACCTCTTGATATCTGTGGTACAGAGGACAGCAAAGGAGTAAGACAGATCCTGGTCATTACATGATGGATGCACCCAAGATATGAGGAGGATCCATTCAATTTGAAAGCTACTGGGATTGTTTCTGATTGATTGCAACTGACATCATCTACCTGAACTTATCCAAAGCATTTGATACTGTCCCACATGACATCCTTGTCTCTAAACTGGAAAGACATGGTTTTGATGGATGGACCACTTGATGGATAAGGAACTGGCTGGATGGTCGCACTCAAAGAGTTGTGGTCAACGGTTCAATGTCCACGTGGAGGCCTGTGACGAGTGGTGTTCCTCAGGGGTCAGTACTGGGACCAGTGCTGTTTAACATCTTTGTTGGAGACATGGACAGTGGGATTGAGTGCACCCTCAGCAAGTTTGCAGATGACACCAAGTTGTGTGGTGTTGTGGACATGCTGGAGGGAAGGGATGCCATCCAGAGGGACCTTGACAGGCTGGAGAGGTGGGCCTGTGAGAACCTCATGAAGTTCAACAAGGCCAAGTGCAAGGTCCTGCATGTGGGTCAGGGCGATCCCGAGCACAAGTACAGGCTGGGTGGAGAATGGATTAAGAGCAGCCCTGAGGAAAAGGACTTGGGAGTGCTGGTGGATGAGAAGCTCAACATGAGCCGGCAATGTGCGCTGGCAGCCCAGAAAGCCAACCGTATCCTGGGCTGTATCAAAAGGAGCGTGGCCAGCAGGTCGAGGGAAGTGATTCTGCTCCTCTACTCAGCTCTCGTGAGACCCCACCTGGAATACTGTGTTCAGCTCTGGAGTCCCCAACACAAGAAGGACATGGAGCTACTGGAACGAGTCCAGAGGAGGGCCACGAAGATAATCCGAGGGCTGGAGCACCTCTGCTGTGAAGACAGGCTGAGAGAGTTGGGGCTGTTCAGCCTGGAGAGGAGAAGGCTCCGGGGTGATCTTATAGCAGCTTTCCAGTATCTAAAGGGGGCCTACAGGAAAGCTGGAGAGGGACTTTTTCCAAGGGCGTGTAGTGACAGGACAAGGGGCAATGAATTTAAACTGAAAGAGGGCAGATTTCGATTAGATATAAGGAAGAAATTTTTTACATTGAGGGTGATGAGGTACTGGAACAGGTTGCCCAGAGAAGTTGTGGATGCCCCATCCCTGGAAGTGTTCAAGGCCAGGTTGGATGAGGCTTTGGGCAGCCTGGTGTAGTGGAGGATTTCTCTGCCCATGGCAGGGGGGTTGGAACTAGATGATCTTTAAGGTCCCTTCCAACTCTAACCATTCTATGATTCTATGATTCTGTGTTTCCTTGCTGAGGGCTTGCTGGGATGTGAAATCTCCCACAGCCACTTCCCCGATGCTGGGTTCCAGAGCAGCAGGGCCTGTCAGGGAAAAAGGTGAGGAGAATGCCTTTGTACGGCACAAACAATCTAGGTAGAATTTCCAGCTCGAGGAATAAAGCTAAAGAAAGGTGTTAGCCTAATAATGACAAGTATACTATATGTAATATATATAGTACATATTATATTATTATATTCCAATAATGACATCATATGAATATATACAGTATAGGTTAAAAAAAAAAAAAGATAGCCCCAGGGCCATGAATTATGGAAGGTGGGAGAGTATTCCAAAGAAATACTGACATATGCTTTTCTTGTAACTTAATACTCTTCCCTATGTATCCGCTAGAAGATATGACACGAGAATAGATGAAAATTTGGTCAGAAAAGCATTTTATTAGTCCATTTGTTCGTACATGAATTTCTGAGATTTAAAGTTGGATGTTTCATACTATAGTGAAAGGAATAATTCAGTAAAGCTCTTTGATAATGATGATAATGTCTACCTTGCTGTTTATTTCCTTTAAAAAAAAGCAACAACTATCTTTTAATTCATGAGCATGCATATTACATAATTTAAGTTACACAAAACTGAGAGTCAGAGCATCATATCTAGAGATGAAATGTAATGGGTATAAGTTACACATACGAAAGACAGGCTGAGTGTGAGGGTGTCAAAGTTTGATTTATACCTGGAAGGAACAAGGAGAAAGTATAAGTTTTGCTATCATCAGGTTTTTCTTAAATGTGTTGCAAAAAGATTATTTAAAGCATCACTAATTAATTCATATTGACCCTCAGTACAACATTTTCAAGCCTTCAAGACAGAAGTGTAGCCCTAGATAGATGAAATGGGTGAATTTGATAAGAAAACAAAGGTTCTAACCTATGTGAATGTCTGTTTAATATTTTTATGAACTATATGCTTTAGACTTGAAAATGCAGTCAGAAATATGTTGAAATAAAAAAAAAGAAAACCACAAACAAACAACCTAGAAACAGGAGGTAAAAGCTGAAGTTTAGTAACCGTCGCTAACGATTCTGGATCTGAGGCTTTCATGTGTAGCGTGCTAAGCCAAATGAAGGTGTATAATAAAAAATGTCACTGAATTGAGAAAGTTAATTTTTCAGGAGATGTTGAGTTGGTAGTTATCTTCTTTTATATATTCAGCAAGGAACACATACCAAAGCATGTCCTATGTTGTGTATAAATAACTACGTCTTTCCCCCACGCAGAGACATCACGTCTCTGAATTTGCATTGATAAAATTCAAGATGCCAGAATGCACACAATGCAAAACGGGAATATGGGAGAAGGGTTGTTTTGATTTTTAACATAAAAGCTTTTCTCTCTACAGAAGAGAGAATAAAACAAAGTTTTTGTAGGGATACTCTTAATTGGAACAGGCTGAAGAATAACGTGTACAAAATTAGAAGTCCTTTTTACTGAACAATAGACAGGAAAGATGCAAAGAGTGGGTATGCTGTGGGGGACCATCAGTGGGAAATTCCTGGCTATGTCTACTTGAGGTTGTTCCATTGGATTAGTTCATTCATTGGACATGCAGTAATTGAAATGCATCAAACAGAAGTGCACCCATACCACCTTTTTTTTTTCCACAGTCAAGGTGTTTTCCTTGTCAATCATACAGTCTCTACAGCTCTATGTCTATGTGAATAAACTCTTCAGTATTCCATGAAGCTATCCCATAGTGGGTTTTCTAATAGTGAATTCTAGGATGCCTTCTAGAAACTACAGGAATTTGGTCATCAGACTTAAAACTAACAACTCCTATGATTCTTCTGCTGGCATCTGATGATCTTGCCAGTGCTGCTTTTGACCTGCTGGCGGCAGCTTAGGGGACGCTGCTGAGCATCACGAGCATGTCTATCAGAGTATACATGCATTGGCAGGCATGCAGGCAGACAGATTTGGCAGTGTAGTTTCATAGGGCTTCTAAGGACATGAGAATGTGCTTAATGGAGAAGGAGCAGCAAGATGAAGACAGAACTATTTTTCTGGAATCACTGCAGATGATATGAGACATGCTTGTGGACTCAGACAGCTAACAGGGCTCCTGGGATAGGTGGAGAAGCTAAACTTGGGTGACTTGGCCTCCTAGCAGATTGTCAGAAAGGCAAAGGACACTTTCTGGAAATCTGTCCTAGAAGTCACCTAAGAGTTGCAGCACCAGAGCAGCAGTGTGAAAGTTGTCCACAATGCAGAGAAATAGGTTGCTCTTGCTCTTTGGGAAGCTGGCTATCCCCACTTACTGCCTGCTAGTAGTTAACCATGTTGGGGCTGGGAGATCAGTTTCTGGGCTTGCTGCCAGGGGAGATTGAGATGTTTCTTTGAGCAGTGCTGCTCTACCAGGTGTATACACAGGAGGAGCTGGCATCTCTTCAGAAAGCAGAGGGGAGATATTTGTGTCCACTGATCTTTGGGAGCACCTTTTCTGCTTCATTTGCTCTGACAGCGCCTTCTAGATGTTTGTGTTTAGTGACTCCTAGATGGAACTAAATGTACCACTTCTGAACAATAGGACTGAGCCCAGGACCTCTGCAGCAGTCCACAGACGTGCATGGTAGGGCATTAATGGTTACTGCCTGGCACCTATGGCTAAATTTGCCTCAGACAGCAGTAGAGGTTAAAAAAACCAAAAGGAGCTCCCATCTAGCTGGCACAGATGCCACTTAAAAACATTAAAATGCTGACAAATCTTTCAAGAGTTAAAAAGGAGTAGAAAACCTGCTTGGTGGTATTCTAGGTCAGCAAGGTAACATAAGGAAAGGCAGGAACTTCCTTGATGAGGCTTTTGAAAAAGAAACATAAAGATGGCATGTAACTATACAGGCTGACAAAGGCAACAGAAGCTGTTCACTAGTAGGCTGGACACTAGAGAACTTCACTGTAATTCTCCTTTCTCCCCATGTCTAATCTTGTTTTTACATCCTTACTCAGCTGTAAATAAGAACCTTTAGTTTCACTTCTTCCACTTAAATGAATGAAAAAATCTTTGGACAAATCCTGATCCCAATCCCACATATGTAAAATGACATTAACTCAGTTGACTTTGATGGCATCTGTTAGGACACATTTTGTTGAAATTCATCAACAATTAGATCACTTGGCTTAATTCAAATGTATAAATAACAAAAGTGTTTCAAATGCTTTTTCTGTAAGGTGATTTCATTTGGCCGTCCTTGGAGTCAGTCTTTTCCCTGAGTTCAAAAAGACCTGGATTTCACCCAGAGGTCTTCCATCAGCATAAATCTGGCTTAAATGACACCAAAATAAGCTCTACCAGCTTCTAATGAACCTGTGAGAATCCTTTCAATTGCAAGTTTGAGGCTTGTAGTACACCTGTCCAGTACTCTGCTGCAGTTGAAAGACAACACATTTCACCAGTAATGGGAAAACAAGAGCAAGATGTTTGGAATTCAAAAAGAACAAAATGGAAAAGCATTGCTTAGAAGAAAACTCCACACATATCCTTACATAAGTATCCTTTGTCTGTGGGTCAGAGCTGACTTGTACTGTGCTCTTTGATGTGGGATTTTATTTTCATACCACTGCAGACACAGACTTTTTCAAAGCAACAACTGTACTATTTACTGTGCACCACAGACATTTTTAGAAAGAGTTGCCACAAAATGTAATTTTAAAAGAACTTTCATGTGAGAGTCACAAACTTCTAAGTCTTCTTACCAAATGGTACATATTTCTATCAAAAAAATAAGCTATATTTCATTTTTCTCCATTAATCATAACAAGTTATTACACAATTCTTTACCTTAGTAGACATCAATGCTCCATCATTTTCCTGTACATTGTGGGAGGGAACAGGAGGTTGCTTTGATTCTGTGCTACCTTGTCTTTATGTATTGCACTTATTATGCAAGATAGATGCAGGCTCATATCAGGTATGTGAGCAGCTTTCTACACACATTTTGCAACTGGTTTGCCCATATAGCTGCATGCGAAGCAATGCATGCAAGAATCAGGACCCCACACTCAAATGAAGACATACCTGGACTGAGGGCAATACCCCTATATATTATATAAGTCAACATCATTCTATTCTTAATGGAGCCAATTTTCTGTAGATAAGGATGTGGCCATAGGGGTCCTCAAACTGGTAAAGCTGAGAAATTTCAGATGGAAACTAGAACAGGAAAGAGAGTTTAATATCCAGCTTTTCATTTGATTATACTGAAAATTAATTGTCTCCCTTCATTAAATGGGATTCTAAAAGGTCAAAGACAGCTGATGTAAAATAATAATTGCTGTGTCCCTTTTTTCCTACTCACAAACATCCCTCTGTCCTGAACCCTGGGCTTGAAATCTGTCTTTCCATAGAAAGATTTGCATAAGACATGCTCACCCAGTCTCGTAGGAGATCTACCTTAGTCTCTGCACATGAATAAAATATACTTAGTCTTTGTTTTTGCCATAAAGAAAAAAAGAAATTATGCATTTAGACACAACGCATCTGTTTTGACCCTTATCTAACTGGAATCCCTGCTTATTCAATAACCTCATACATGTGCATACAGCTTCTAATGGGTAAATTTATACCAATGCCATATTGAGCAGCACTGCGTTACTCAGGTAAATAGCTATGCCAATTTATAGCAGTTAAAAGGATAGCCTTTGAGGTCAAGCATTTTGAGCATCTGCCTGTCTGAGATGCCCAGAACTACAGTTTTTCTAAGGTGCTTTTCGTGTTAAAATATGGGCAGGCCACTAAGTGTAAGAAAGTCCCCTAATTTTGTTCTTCAGTGCTGTTGTATCCAAACTAGTGAGAAAACACAGAGGACTAAGTCAGATGCCTCTGCCTTTAGCTAATTAAAGCTATAGTGTAGATAGGCCTTGCAAAAGGCAGAAGGAACTCCAGCATCTTGTCTTCTTTCATCTCATTTTGGGCAGCTATTCTCACCACCTTTTTTTTTTTTTGAGATAAATATGGGAAAATATGTGTACATATTATCCACAATGTTATCTTACATAACTCAAGATTTACCTGCTATTTATATGCTATATATAAGCACAAGGAGAATTTTCTAGCAGAAAATTTAAGATGACAACTGAAAATCTACTTCTAGGAGAAATAAAATTTTTTCAAAGATGTGAAAGCACTATCCGCTGAGGAGCAAAGCTCTAAGCAATGTATGTCATTTTCTCACAAACCGCTTTCCTATTGTACTCCTTCCTCTGCCTTTGCTGGTGCTACTGCACTATAAAAAATCACTGCTCTAGGGTAGACCTTGGAGCCAGTTGCTACCAACCTCTTCCTTCCTTATTCTCAGTAGCAGAAGCTACTGCAAGATTACTTTGCAATCAAGAAAAGAAGTTTGTACAATGCCCCAACTCTGCAGCTCTCAACTGTTCCTCATTTTTCCAGATTAGTGCCTTAATTAAGTCCAAATGTTTTTCATTTTCTCCCTTACGGTCGCTACTCTGAAACTTGATGCTGGCCATGGACATTGTCCTCTTGTGACCTTTTCTCTTCCTGTTCTTCCTGCTGCTGACTGGCTTTTAAATTGTGAGCAATTGTAGCAGGGTGATGGTTGCACGCTTTCGCAGTCTCCACACACACCTGCGGGGCTGTTCACTGCGTTACTGAAGTCGGAGCCTGTCAGGAATCTACTTTCCTTTTTCCCCTCTTTACGAGGCAGAAGTGAGGCAGAAGAGAACAGATTTTTAGCTGGTGGATAAAGCAATTCATACCATCCGCCTGAGTCACTCTCAGTATAAACTCTTAATACAGTGCAGCAGTAATTTATCACATCACATAAAATGTATAAACCAGGTTTCTTAAGACTGGCCATTGATTTCAAGGCTATTATTTTTAGGGAGCTATCTCACAAGATGGGCCTGCAATTTCACACAAATTCTTTTAGCAAATCACGTGGGCACCTATGAGGGTAGGAGAGAGCTCAAAATGTTCAACCCAAAGGAAAGATTTCAGTAAAACAGAACAGCAGAAATTTTAACAGTCTTATTTTGAAGTCAACGTGTAATGCTGAAGTGCAAATTTTGCCAATACAGTAAGTCAACAGAGCCAGATGGAAGACAACAGAGAAAAATCAAATCAGCTAAGAATCTGGCCCAAGAACTTTAGGAAAGAAAAAAATGAAGGAAATAAAAAAGGGCTTGGTACTTTTCTTATGGCATGAGTAGCCCCAGTTACTGGAACTACACTGATGTAAAATTGGTTTATGTAGCAGAAAAATCAAATCATATGTCAATTGGAATTGCATGACTGATGGTAAATATAAAAATTAAGCATGAAAACCATGGTCAGTGGAGAAACTGTTACAATGTGAAAAAGATGGCAGTAGTATCTTGAAGAGCATTTGCATGACATAGCAAATGTTACTTTTTATATCTGCAGGAAATAAAAGAGAGAACTTATAACACTTATAAGTATATTTTATCTTAATACAGACCAACAGCATGTCTTGCCCCTCAAATAAAGCTTTATATCTCTAACTCCATTTCTCTATATGAGATGTAATAGGATTTGTAGAAATCATGCATATGTGTCCATAACAATTGCAAGTACCAAAAGATGAATGATGTACAGGAAGGGTAATTGTTTATTTTTTTCCATGCAGGGTTTGTTCATTGTTCCCCTCAGGGAGACAGATGTGCAGACAGTATGTGCTGAGTGAAATGAGCACCCCTTCCTTTTTGACGCCTTTAAAATTATTAGAATTAAATCTATACTTTGCTAAGTGAAATGTTTCAATTTAATCAAACTGTGCTGTCATGACCATACTTACTTTAAGAGTTTAAGAGCCCTACTTTGCCCTCAGCTAATTCCTCACATATGAGGTTTTCATGGTTAAGTTGTCTCCTGTGTAAGTAATCAAGTACATATGAACTCTGCTGCTAGGGAAATTGAGCATAAGTCAAAATCTCTGAGAATGAATTGATAAGAGTAGGGTTAAGGAAAAGAGGAGGAGTTGGCCTCAGTCATCAGATCCTCCTTTCTAACCTTGCAACTTACTCCAGTGAAAATCTTAAAGATGAACAAAATCTGCCCCTGTACCATGAATTTAAAAATTCATTCAAAATCTGCCCCTGTACCATTCAAGCCGTGTGCTCCTGCTGCCACCCTTCATTCTTCTACTCGTTCTCCTCTTTATATTTTGAGGGGCAAACATCCATCATCTTAAAATTTTGAATGTGCTTACCATTAATCTAGTCTTCAAAAACTCTTTTTTTTTTCAAGTGCCTTATCAATATCATCTGTCTAGAAACAATAGCATAGATAGGGATATAAACAGTGATGCAGTTTGTCCTTCCTAATTTTATTTACCACAGTTAGAATAAATTTGACCATGTAGAAGGAGTTACATGATCTAGACTGATGCTAAGAATTAGTGTCCCTCAAAACAGGGATGGTGGAAGGTAGGGATGGTGGAAGGTTGAGAAGGGATGGTGGGGAGGTAGGGGAAGGGCTCTTTACATTAGTGACGGGTGATAGAACAAGAGGAAATGGGTATAAGCTTAGTCAGGGGAGATTCAGGTTGGATGTTAGGAAGTATTTCTTCTCTGAAAGGGTTGTCAGCCACTGGAATAGGCTGCCCAGGGAGGTGGTTGAGTCCCCATCCCTGGATGTGTTTAAGAATAGGGTGGACGAACTACTTAGGGATATGGTTTAATGGGGATTAGGGACGGTTGGACTGGATGTTCTCTAAGGTCTTTTCCAACCTAGAAATATATGAAATCTATGAAAACAGTCTATAGAGCTGTATACCGTGCAGATAACAGAGGGAAAATAATGCTGATCCATGGAATAAGATGCAAGACCTAAAGGACAGCAAAACTGTGTAAGACTTTCCATGGTGCAGGCAGGTGTGCCCAGCAGGAATGAAAAGGGCAGTAACAGCACTTCCAGTTCAGAGGATTTTATTTGTAGGATCAGTGGAAAATGTTGTCATCAAAAATGCACGGACTATAAACCTGAAAACAAGTGGGATAGTTCCAGATTTTAAGGAGGACAGAGGTATACTAGCCAAAGCAGGACCATTGTGAATATTAAGACTAAAAATCCACAGAAAGGAAGACATAAACAAGAAAGGTTTAGGCCTCCAAGTAATGAACTCCTCTCAAAGCAGCATGTGAACAAATTGCAGATTGAATGATAAATGGAGCACAGTTCCATAAAATTGAATATATGGCTAGAAAGATAGTCAAGAGATCATGTAGCCCACCTCTTTACCCACTACTAGGACAAACTATTTCTAGGTGAATTTTGATGGCTATCTGTTTCGCCTGTTCCTAAAAACCTCCAGCAATGGAAATTCTGTGATTTCCCAACTCACAAACAATCTAATTTAGCTCTCTACTACTTTACCTCTAGCGAGTTTTATGTAACGCTGAAATTAAAAATTTTGCCTTAATCTAAGTCTGAGAGTTTTTTAAAAATAAAAAATTACTTATTTTTTTGTGAGACTTTTGATATATTTGAGAATAGTTATCAGGTATAGTTCCTTTTCCCTCCATCTTCTCTCTGTGCTGTTTAGGCTGTGCAAGCGTGTTTCTCTCAGACTTTCCTCCCAGGTCATGTCTCCTACTGCTAATCATTCATGTTGGTCTCTGTTGGATTGTTCTGAACTAGTTTTCATGCTTTTTGAAGGGCGTTGGTTAAAACTGGTCATGATGCTCCAGCTGATGCCCTAGCAATGCTGGATAGAGCAGGTGAAAACCTTCCTCTGCCTTCTAACTTATGCTCCTGTTTACACGATCCAGTATTGAATCTGCCTTTTTGAAACAGCATGACTGTGTCGAGCCTTGCTCAGCTTGTGACCCAACTTGTGTACAACTCTAGACTCACGTTTTCAAGAGCTGAAAGGCAGCCAGGTGCCCCTGTAACCCGTAGTTGCTCAGGTGATCATTCTCGCCCAAGTATGGTGCTTTGCACTTGTCCCTATTCATTTTCATTCTGGCTTTTGCAGGTCATTTCTTCAATAAATTTCTTCAAGATAATTTTGAATTCTAATCTCGTTGTGCAGTCCATCTGTGGTCCCTCCAGCTCCACGTCATCTGCAAACTTATTAAATATATTGCATTGTTCAGGTCCTCAGGAAAGACATCAAGCAGAAAATGATCCAGAATGAATTTCCATGGAAGCCCTTCAGAAATATAACAGAAATGTAACAGAAAATTGCTGATGGATTTTTTTTCTGGATACAGTTTTCTAACCAAGGTTTTGTGCCATCCAGAGATAGCATTTTTGTGCCATCAAGCAGGTTCGACTGATCTGGAAGCACCTAACCTTGTCTAAGAATTCCTTTAGCTATTCTCTGTTCTGAGCCCTGCAATCCTTAGTCTTAATTGTGCTAGACAGCTGGTTAGAGCTGATAATTTGAGTGAAAACTGATGCAAAATTATCTACTTTAGCCTTCTTGGCTTTATAGCTTTCCATTTTTAAGTAGAAACCATCATTTTCCTTGGATTCACCCTCATTACTGCTGAACTTGTTGGCCTCATGTCTCTTGCTCTTTGCATCTAATTTAGGATCAGAAAAAACGGAATCAGAAAAGACAAAGCACAGATTTTAGTCCTACATGATCAGGCTACTTTTTTTTTACAGTGCCCTGAGTAATCTGACTTGAGTTTCATTTCGCTTCCTTTGGGCATATATTATAAATGATCATAGCTTAACCAGTTTGGTCTCTTTTTGTACTGTCTGTAGTTTCTCTGATGTGGGATAATGTATACTACTGTCCTCAGAAATGTTTCTTTGAGGAATTTACAGCTGTGTTTAATGCTTATGTTCCCTTACCTACCAGCTACTACTAGTTTGTTGAAGTCTCTGCACTCCTAGTCCATCACCTTTTTTGCTCTTCATTTCCTTTCCAAGGACCATATACTCAATGACTCCAAGGTTACTCTTACACGTCTTGTCTTTCACCTTCACACTCTCACATTATTCTTTACTACTTAACATCAAATCTAGAAAAGCCCACTTTCTGACTCTTTCCTCCACTTTTTTAGACAACATGGCTGATAGTTCCAGGAACTTGTTGGATATCAGATTTCAGTTGCATTCTTTCACCAATAAATACCTGATTGTTAAAATCCCGCATTAGTATAAAATCCTGTCCTTTGGGTGATTCTGCTTTTTGGACACAGAAAGCCTCGGGTCTTCCTTGTTTGATATTTTGCAATCCCTGCAATCAAAACCCTCACATTCTTTTCCCCTTTTATCTTCTCAGAGATTGTAACTTCCTCCATGTTCTGGATCTCCCAGCACACACATGTGCCCTTGAATGCAGAGCAGTATATCTCATTCTGTCTAATCTTGCCTGTCCTTCTGAGAAAGCTAATGCTTTGTTTATTAATATTCTAGTCTTGCCACTATCTCAGCACAATTTGTGAATATACTGGTGGAAGCACTACTCATCAATGGGTTAAAAAATTCTTAGTGCCATTAAGAAGACACATTTGTTGCAAAGTCCGAGGACTTAAAAAAATGAAAAAGGATTAGGGGAAGTCTTCTGGGGAAAAGGAAAACTCTCAGAACAACAGGACAGAGCAGAGAGAGTGCAGCATGACAACAGTTCACACCACTCACCTTGAGGCAGGAGCTAAAATGGGACTGGATAAGTGCTCTGAGAGATCTGAGAAACCACGAGTGGCTGTGCTTATTGGAGACTGCAGCAGGGAAAGACAAAAGCATTCACTTATATAGAGAAAACCAAAAAAAAAATGAAATAAGTATGTTAAAAAAGGAATATTTTCCACTATGTACAAGGAGAGAAATCTTTGGAGACATGGCTTGTGCCAAATATTTTCCTACACTTGGTGCATCAGCAGGATTCTGGCAGGTGTCCTTAGGAAAACAGAGCACATGTTTGTGCACGTTCTGCACCTCCTCTGGGAGACACTGTTTCTGCAGACGGCTGTTTGGGTTGTGTTTGGCACCCACAGTATTTCACAGGAAAATACAGGAAAAAAGCAATGATGGCGGTGAGGGCACTAAAGTAATAGGTGATATTTTTACCTGGGGAAAACAGTGGAAGAGCATGACCAGAAGCTCTGGGCATCCAGAGCCAGAACTTTACCTAAATACCAACAGCAAATACTGTTTAGCAGAAAGAACACATCTGGGAGAAGCATTAGGCAGGATGCGAGTCCTGCTATAAGTCCACTCCCAACACATTTGCTTCAGTAAACAAGAAAGGTAAAGCTTGAATTCTCCAGCTGTCCCTGGCAGGCAGGGGAAGCTCTGGCTGCTCGAGCTGTCCAACCCCAAACCCGCAGGGTGCTTCTGGACAGAGACGTCCTATGACGGTGGCCACAGTGACTCACGGCGGGCAGCCCATGGTGGCTTATCAGCAGCTGGGGCAGCTTGCAGAGCAGCTGGGTATTATTAGGCAGTGGTTTGGTGGGAGCACAGTTCTACCCTGACACATGCAAAGCCAGAGACCAGTAACTTGCACATAACGGGTGCAAATAGAAATGGTGTCACTGCACTCACGTGGAGAAGGAGGCTTCAGCCTGAAATCATGGGTGAAAAATAGTTATTTTATGTTCTATGAAAAGCTGAGGCTGTGTTGACCAACCATAAGCCATATCTGTAAGGACCTAGTAATCTTCCTGTAAGGATTTGAAATTTATTTTTACAGCTACAGATATCTGATTTAAAATCAAATGCAAAGCTGGGAAAGATTTATAGCTGCAAATACATTTTCTATGCCACAAAAATGCAGAGAGCAAAAACTAGAAGTAAATTTCTCATAGGTCAGTCTGATAAAACAAAACAGTGCAGCCTTGGGCAAAATGAACGCCAGAAGTTCAAGTACATATTAAGCAGAGCACCTCTATACTTTTTATACATTCTTCTCTAAGTAATCACAACTGATCTTTGCTGGTGACAAGGTATTTGGCTAGATAGACCTCTGGCCTGGCAGTTATTGCGTTCCTCTGAACTACTTGTAAGAACAGGGTGTACAGAAAGCAGTGAAATCCATGAGCAATGGTGACGCTGGTACGGCGTATTTCCTTGCCTTGCTAAGATGGAGTTCTTGGAAGTATTTCGTTTAAAGGCATCGAGTAGTGATTCCAAAGGCACCACAAAAAATGTGCTTAAAAGGATACGTGAAAGTCAACCGACGGACTGAAAAATCTAAGAGAAGGGCCAGGGATGTTTTATATTGGCCTTAAATAAACAGTGCCATTGTGGGAAGTTAAATATGGTAGCATCTGCCAAAAATACTATTCAAGCAAAAGAGCCTATGTTGGTAGCAAAAGAAATATCATCCCCTTCTCTCCTCCCCTGGCATGAAGCAGGCATAGGTTTGTTTATGTTGGCTATATAAACTTTGTTGCTCCAAGAGAATTATTCTCAATTCCTGAAATAGCCTCATTTGAAGATATTAGAAGACCATCCCGTGTAGCAACTTAGTTTCAATGCAGCTGAATTTTCTCCATTATTGGATGTTATGCTTAAGCTGACTTTGGGATTTGGATGTGTGACTGATGCAGAACTAGGACTGAATCTGTCGTATTTTTCAAGAGAGTCTCATACAGGCAGCGACCCCAGGAGGGTAAGAAATTTGAGTCCCAGAACATAGTATAAGCAAAACAAAAAGGTTTACAACCAACTTGAGAATATGAGACCTGTGGAGCACGATTTGTCCCTCAAATGAGTAAACACAGTAGCTGCATTTTACAGCTCTGAATTCAAGAGGTCATTCCTGCCTGAAAAAGTACCAGCATGTGCTTAATGTCCATTGGAAACCACTGCAATCTGAGCCGTAGCCAGTCCAGTAGGCAGGTCATGGAGGAAAAATATCTTCCAAACACACAGAGATTTACGTGCAGAAAGACAACACCCATGTGTCTAGAGAACCATAAAGGGCAGAAAAGGTACAAAGACTTTGCCTAATGCAACTGCACCTGAACAATGACTGAGAATCTGCTTCTTACATATAGCAAAATTTCACAAACCACAGTTTCTTCTCTCTGGGAACTAACGGAGCAGTTGAGCTAACCTCCTGCGTGAAGCCGAGTTAGCCATTTTCTGCAAGAAGAACATTGCATTTAATCCAGCAGCGAGGTCCTTGTTCAGGTTTCTTGTGAAAGCTGCCTTCAGTTTAATGATTCGAGCTGCCCTCATACCTTTATGAATATAATACGAAAGGGCTGGAAAAGAACTGTTTGCCTCGAAGATTCATTACCATCAGTTAAAACTATGGTATTTATGTGGTGTATGATACTAAGGAAAATTACTCTACTGGGGCATAACTCAGTGCTGGCAGGAATCATGAAAGAGACTTTAAATTTCTGGAACTGCTATGAAAGATTGAAGAAATGTGTTATTTCAGTATTATAATAAACAATGTATACATTTAAATGTTATTCCATAAAAGACCACATACTAACATTCAATTAATAAGACCTTTTGTTTCAGGTTTTTTTCCTCAAAGCTTTTTATTCAGATCACACATCGGAAATGAACAATGAGAACATAAAATTTAAACTTTTACTTTAAGTTAGTCGAGAGCCAAGTAGACTGAGTGCATGTGGAGAAAAATGCAAAGGATCTTCTTTTCTCCACTTAATCATGCTGGTTGCATTTTTCTGTTGTTCTAACTTGGAGATATGCAGGAAACAAACCGTTTTTATAGCATAAAGTAAATTTCACTTGCCATCCTTAATGCTTTCAAATGGAAGATGTTGTGAAAATGCCACAGGCTAAGATTTTTATTCATGTGAATATGTATCATTATGTTTCAAGTGTTTTTCATGCCAGGATAGTATAAAGAATTGAATTTGACAGTTAATTTCTAATCACCTCCTTTATCATCCACTGCAGTGCAGAAATAAATCCTACTTCACCTCTCCCTTGGACTCTTTTCATTCTGGTCACTGTGTTTCCATGGCTGTTGTTTTCATACTTCAGCCTCCTTTTCTAGGCTCTAATGCGTGCTTCAGGATCCGTCATCAAAACTCCACTGTCTTGCAATGCCCACAAGCACCTAGCATTTAGAAATATTGCATTAAAGAAGGGAAGGAGGTTTATAATTGAATTTTTCTCAATATATTTAGTACATGTGGTGATGTATATCCTTTTAGCATGTCATCTTCTGGCATGATTCACATGAGAAAATAATTAGCAACTAATAAAATAAGCTGGTGAGACCTGATCTGAAACACCGTGTCCAGCAATAACCTCCTGGGTCAAAGATGACCTGGGAGCAAGGGCAGCAAAGAGGTACTGTGATGATGGGAAATGGAAAGCCTACTTTGCATAAGGAGGCCAGAAGAGCTTGACTTATTTAGTGTAGCAAAACAAAAGCTGATATGGAATGTCATTGCTTGCTATAAATACACCAAGAGGTTAAAGACCACGGAAGGAAAAGATCTTCTGAAGATAAAGTACAGTGTTGGCACAAGGACAAATGGGCATAAACTGCCCATGAATGCATTTTAACTGGAAACTGAAAGACTTTATCTAGCCAGTTGAGCAATCAAGGCTGGAGAGAGCTCCAATGCAAGTATGGGGCACAAAAGGGGTTGTAAGATGGAGTGTGAACAGCTGATGAAAGGCATTGTATGATGTGGCCTGGGGCTAGCAGAGGACTGGGCTCCGAGACACAGGGGGTCCCTTCCAACCCTCTGTTCCTTTGTTTTAATTTTCCTCAAAGGTATTTGGAGATTCTGCATGGTGATGTCTCACAGCTGGTAAAGGATATGGCTTAGAGAAGAAAAAGAAATAAGCAACGTGTCTTAGCTCACCAGATGTATGTTATTACTTTTATTCCCAATTCACAGGAAATGAACGATCATTTAGTACTGACAGGTACATACTGGAACTTAGTATCTTTCTTTTAAACCTTAAAATAATGTACTACAGAAGTTTAGCATTAACCTTAAAGTAGACTTCACATTTTTGCCAAGGTTACTGTGGTATCTTGTGAAACGTTTTGAGGAAAAAAGAAGGAGGCAGCAGGCAGAAACTATAGGAATTGCTGCCAGCACGGCTGAAATGTTAGCAAGGTTAAAAAAAAAATAATCCAAAGCTCTTCTGCTCATAGAGATACCTTAGTGAAAGGTCTCTTGAGAGCTGCAGAAGGTTAGGTATGTCTGACTTTAATTGAGGCGTAACCCAAATTACCTTCTTAATAGACAATTAGGCTTAACACAAAAGTAATGGTAAAAGCAGCGAGTGTCTCACTGAAACAAAGGACTACAGTTTGTTAACGGCATGAAATGGAGTGGGTTACAGCTATATAAGGGTAGGTCATTACAGGTTTAAGACAAGGTCAATATAGTTTGCATTTGTTTACTGGGATAATTCAGTTCGGCTTTTTCCATAACTTTTTAGTGTTCACCTCTGAAGAGGTGAAGGTTATGTATGATATCAACTAAAGAAATAGTCAGGCCAATACTTCCTAATGTTGCTAGAGAGTTCAGCATGCCTGCCTTTAAAAACAGAGAAGGTTGGACTCTCAGAAGCAGGCAAGAATCCAGCTTCATCAGCAGCCAGTTTGTCTAAAGGAGGAATCTGAATGGCATCTGAAACCCAGCAGGATGCTGGTCAGAGTGCCACCATCCCACTTGCTCTTTTTCTGATGAGCAAGTAAATGCCAGAAGTGACGTTGGAAAGTCGTGCTTTCTCCACCCAACTCTTGAACTGGCAAGTCCGGATGGTTTCTAAATAGCAAATACAAACAGAACCACTCAGGTTGAAAGGGTCTTCTAGAAGTCACCTTGTCCAACCTGCTCTTCAAAGCAGTTAACTTGCCCAGCTGAGATTTGAGTATCTCCAAGGACAGAGTTATCACAACCTCTCTGGGAAAACTGGCCACTGTTCAACTATGCTTACTGGGATATTTTCTCCCCTATGTCCAGTTGGAATTTCCCATACTGATGTTTGTCTTCCCTCTTACCTTTCTGCTGTGCAGCTTCAAAAAGAGTCAGCCCCATCTTCTCTACAACCACTCCATAGGTAACTGAAGACAACAGTAAGATTTCTCCTTATCCTTCTCTCTCCAGGTTCAGCAAAGCCAGTTCTCTCAGCCTCACCTTATGTGCCTTGTCTCCAGCCCCTTGAACATCTTTCTGAGCTTCTTCTAGCCTATCTACCGATGTCTCTCTTGTACCAGAGGACCCCAAACTGGACACGTTATTTTATACAAGGTCTCATGAATGTCAAGGGAAGGAGAGCAGTCACTTCCTTTGACCTGCTGGCTTTACTCTTCCTAATGCAGCCCAGTATGCAGATGGACTTTTGTTACCACAGGGAACACTATTGACATATTCAACATGTTGTTCATCAGGACTGCCAGCTCCTTTCCTGGCGAGCCACCACCAAGCCACCTGACTCCAGCCTGTTCTGCTGCATGGGGTTAAGTCAGCCCAGGTGCAGGATTTTCATTTCCCTTTGTTGAACTTCAAGAGTTTCTTCAAGGCCCGTTCCTCCAGCTTGTCAAAGTCCTCCTGAATGGCAGCTCTGCCCTCCAGCATACTGAGTACTCTCTCCAGTTTGATGTCATCTGCAAATTTGCTGAGAGTGCGTTATAGATTATTTTCCAAGTAACTAAGGGAAACATTAAAAAATATTAGCCCCACGGTTGAATCCAGAAAACCACTTAACTGATTACCAGTTAGACTGTGAACCATTGCCTGCTATCCCGAGAGCCTGATGATTCAGCCAGTTTACCATACATCTTCAAGCCCAGCCACCCAGTCCATATCTCCCCAGTTTGGCTACAAGGATGCTATGGGAAATAATCTTCAAAATATTGCTAAAATCAAGGTAAATGCCATCCATTGTACTCCCCTCATGTACAGAGCCAGTCATCTCATCACAGAAGGCAATCAGGCTGGTTCAGCACAGTTTGCCCTTAAACAATATAATTTCTTTTTCATTCTGAATTTCATATCTAAGTTCTGAGATTACTCTACCACCATTTCCAACACCCTCCTTCCAACACTCTCTCCCTATATATCACTTCCAGTATATCACTAACATGATGGTTTTTCATTCTTGAGGCATGATCGGTTACCCAAGACTTTCAGATCTCTCACCAAGACTCAGAAGCTGTCCTGACAATCATCCTGATCTTACTTGGCTCATGAACCTGTGCAAACAGCTTTAAAAAGACAGCTCAACAGAGGCCCCGGCCCTTCCTTTATTAATTTGTTTTTGGTGAGCCAGACTTAAAAGATAAAGGTTATAAAGCTAACTTCACTTTGCACTTTCCATCTTTGTATTTTTCCCCTGTGTGTACTTACATTTGTTTCACTAGAATCTATAAAGTCTATTTTCCTCTTTTTATGTTGTGTTAGGAAGGATATAAATGGACTAGCACCCTTTTTTAAGCTTATGCACATTCTCATTTTCTTTTCAGGATTTTTTAATGGATATTCACATGGCTTTGACCAAACTGAAGTCTGACAAGTAACTGTAAGGCTGAACTACCTGCAGGTAATTTTAAGTACCCTCAGAGGAATGCAGTTAACTTCAACTCATCTCCAGTCTGAGTTGGTGCTTTTTGAAGTAGGTCTTCATGGGGTGAACAGGAAGACTATGAGGGTTTTATTATAGTTGGCTTCCTTTACTGCATTAGCGTTTATATTTTCCCAGCAGAAATCCCCAAATTGAAAATATAGAGGTGTCAGCTAGCACCACTTTAGTTAAGGTTGTGTCAACATTTCCTATAAACGTTGTTTTTCTAGGGTTTATAACTAGACCGTAAAAATGTGCTCAGCACAGAAACTTGGCATAGAAGAGTTCAGCCTGGGAGAGAATTTTCACAATTAAAAAATAAAAAGTCCGTTCAGCTGTTTTTTACTAATATCCATGTAATTAAATGGGAATTAGTTGATTTAAAGATGTGTTTATCTTCAGCATAATTCAAAGCAAGCTATTTTAAAAAATTGATTTATCAAGGGATTATTCCATTAATGTTGTCTTGGTGCACTTGGTAATTTTGAAAAAGTCAAAATTACTGAGCTATTGCACACTAGGAAATAATGACTGCATCTGCAAATGCTAGTTTGTATAAAGCCTTTTGCTACACATAAGGAAATATTTTTAATAGGCGGGGCTAATAGTGCATAATATGAAGTTTACCCAATATTTCCTATTATAAAAACACGTTTTGAGACTTTGTCAAACTTTAACCATTTGGGCTGATATTTTATATTCCAGGTGTATGCCTAAGGCTGAATTTTTGGGAAAATTTTCATCAAAACAGTTTAGTGGATTCTGGGAACAGGAATTGAGAAAACATTTTGGTTTGTTCATATTGCAAAAAATGATAACAAACTGCTTTTCGAAAAGGTCTAATTTCTTGGGGGTTTGTAGCAGTGACTCAGAATGTAGAAGGGGAGTCAAAGTGGTCTTTTCAATTGTGAAATGTCTGTTGCTGTTTTTATATATGTCTTTCATTAAGGTCTGGTTAGAAACTTTTGAAATAACACCTACTTTGCCCATGCTCAGTAGAAACATTTTTATTTTAGCAACTAGTATCTCTACATCCATCTTTAAGGCACACGTGCAGGTTTCTCAGGACTGCTGCAGTGGAGCAAAGATGCTATTCATTCACACAGAGTGACCGCATGTGCTCTGTCCCCTCACAGCTCCTGCCTGGGACCAAGCTAATGTGTGCACCATCTTCACCACAGGCTAAACATACTCCATCCAAAGTCAAAGAAAGTGAATTTCTCCAGTAGTGGTTGCTCCAGGTAAAAGTCAGGGATGGGAGATCTCACAAACATCCTTGCCAGCGTCAAGGCAGTGTGAGTAAGGAATTCTTCAGAGCAACTGGAAAGAAGGCAAAAATTTGACTAAAAGAAAAACACAAATAGGTGGTGAGACCAAGAAGTAGAAACTGATTAGGGATGGGAATTCACTGACCAAAGACAGAGGGAGGTGACAGTGGTGGGGTCTGGACTGCTTGATTAAGAAGATTAAGGCTGAGAGTCAGGATCCAGGACTGTAGTGAATGCTGTGAGAGAACTGGGCAAGAAACAAATATTCTTTCTTGACGAGTCCTTTGGTCTCTCTGACATTTCCCTCATGCAACATCACTGTCATCTTCACCAAGCCTTTCCTTTCAGGTGGGCAAAGCCTGACCCCTGGCTCAACTCAATGGTGAAAGAGTATGGAGAGAACCATACTGATCCACAGTCCTGCATTTGGCTTGTGTACTACCCTGCTCTACGTGCAGCATCCAAGGTCCTAGTGTTGAGAGTAGAGACGACCATACCCCAAGTGAGTTGGCTTCACCCCAAACCTGGATGCACAGTGTTTAGTATGTAGCACTTAGCAGGCAAGGTTTCCCTTGCTTTCCCCAAGTTGGGAGCAGACCCTACTGCCTGAGAGTCTTCCCTTCCATTCTCTCTAACTGCTGCAGAGGTCTCGTGAAAGAAGTGTTGTCCCTAAAGAAATCTCTCAGCTCTAATCCCAGGTTGAGGGTTAGAGCAGTTCAGATTCAGTTGGCGTCCTTGAGACATAGCTTGTATCTCCAATGGTCAGGCAAAGCCAAAGTTTCAGACACACATCTGAATTTCAGAGAATGAGTTGTGGTCTTTGAGTATGGAGTCAAGCACTGCTCCAGACTCTAGCAGGTCCTGAATGGTGGCTGGTAGAGCCTGTGTTGGCAATTCCAAGAATTCATCGTCTGGATGTTTTTCTCCTTCTCTGTTGTAATACTTTAAAGACACCAAAACTGCATTACGGTGCACTGTTAGTGCTACTTGTTTACATACGCAATTGTTGTGACTGAAGTAAAGATGTTCAGCCACCATGGGGGAAGGGATGCTCCACACAGCTGTGAAGAGGAGAGGATGGTCTTCTGAGCGGAAACAGCAGATGAGTGCTCATAGGCCAGCCTCCTACAAAACTCAAAGAAGTGATGCTATGGGTAGTCCTACAGTCCTCATTCCAGATGAAACACCAAAATTTGGTGTCCTAAACATCTTTCTTCTGAGCAAATAGAAGAACAATGGCAGAGTGAAAGGTCTAAGAGAAACTCACTTTGGTGTTGAGCTCCCTGAGTTGGAAATACTGTATATATCAATCAAATACAGCCAGGCTGTTTGAACTGCTGTGTTTTAGTAAGCAAGCAGTGTATCACAGCAACACCTGAGGGTGCTGCTTTGATTACAGCCTGTCAGCATTTCTGTCTTTGTTTATTAGAGGTTGGCTGCAAAAGATCTCTCCATGCTGAAATTTCAGTGCAAAGCCTGTGCCAGTCACCAGTTAAGACGATCAGGAGGACAGAGCTCACATAATAGTGCTGTACTCCTATATGGGATTTTTGTTTTAAAATTCGAGGTGTTTTTCTTTTTTCTCTGAAAACTAAAGTTTCTATATTATCTCCAAAGTGCATTAATCCTTACGGCATGCTGAAGAAGAAAATCAAACATCTGAATTATTAAGAGAGGTGCTTGAATGTCTGAAAAACTTCTCATCAAATTTTCATCCATTCATTTTGTACAGTTTTCAAGACACAAATGCAGCATTCTTCATCCTGTCTTCCTGCTGGACTCTAAGGTGGTTAAATCACATCTAACCAGCATGAAAGACAGGGTGGGGGAGAGAGGAGAAAGGAAGTGTCACATCCTCTGTTCTGAATAGCTAGTGTGCTTGCAGCTGTGCTGAGCCAAATGCTTAAATCCTTCATCTGCCTGCCTTGGAGTGGGGGCCTGGGATCAGGTCCTTGTGCTGCGTACCGTGATCAGTGGGTCTCACTGCCCGGGTCTCTTGCAGGCTCCCCTGCTGAAGCTGCCCTGCTTTGTACGAGCTGATTAAATATTCAGAGGATGGGAGTGAAAAGGGCTCTGTGGCGTGGGGTGGGGGTGCTCATCCAGGAGGTCGGCTCCTAGTCCCCGCGCCAATGAATATTTAATCACTTTGTACGAAGTGGAAGAGTTTCAAAAGGAATCCCTGAAATCTGTATCTTGGCAGCTCGGATATTTAATCAAGGAGAGCCTTGGGTCAGAGCCCTTTTTCAGTATTGTGCAGGAAAAGGGATTTAGAAGTAAAACTCTGAGAAGTGCATTGGCTGGTACAGTCTTCTGGACACAGCTTAAGGGTCAGTGTGTGAGGACTGGCTTAGGTACTCAGCTGAGTGGAAGGAGCGATGTCTTTCCCCCTGCCACCCTGAATTCTCCATGCAGTGTGTCTCCTGCCCTCCAAGCACTGCTGTCCCCTCCAGGTGACATGCAAGGAAAGCAAGGCACTCACATTGCACAGGCTGCAGCGGGGAGCTAAAACCTCACCGTTGCGATACTGCTACTGCTGAGTCCCTCCGTGACTTTTGCATTGGGCCTGTCACTTAGCAATGTCATTTTTCAGCTGCCTGACAAGAATTTAGCTATTTCCTTCGACAGCAGAGGGGTTATGTGCTTGCTTCAGGTCAGGCACTGCCTGCTGAGAAGACAGATTCTGAGTGGGTGCTATCAGATGGGGATGGAGACATAGTGTTGGTCAACTTGTACTGCTGTATTCTTGGTCTACGCTTATCCACAGAAAAAGAGGAAACTCAGAGAGCCCTGCATCTTTCGTTGCTATAATATTCATGGAAGAATGAAGGAGTCTAATTGTAGATGTTTGGCTGCCTGTTTTGTGATCACAGCAACCTTCTGTATGCATTTTATAATTGTATACGAAAACGTAACTGTGTTATCATAGTCTGAATCAATTTGTATCTTCACCTATATCTATGTAATCTATAGATATACGTACATATACAAGTAATATACATGCAAGTGTATATATGCATCTGTATCAATAAAACCTTGGTGTTTGCAGAGTCTGGAAGTGATCACGCCTGAACATTAACAAAACTGTCCTCCCCAGCTCCCTCCCAAACATTGCCAGAGCTTATCATATCACTTCAGCAATCAAACAAGTAGTTCATTATGGATGAAACCCCAGCCTGGATTCCGAGAAATGCTTACAGATGTGCTTAACTTTCCGTGAGCGAAATCTCACCCCTGTTTAGTAACATACTTGATTTCAGCAATAGGCAGCTGCTCAATCGGGACCCCCACCTCTGGTCGTCCTGGCCCTTCTCTGAAGCAGCCTGGGCACATCACTACTACTTGCAAGTTATTGGTTTTGTACGGGAAGTTGATGAAAAGCAGACTGGTTGTTCTGTGTCAGATTTTGTGCTGTGGGAGATAGAAGCAGCAGGGACTGAATAAGAGACCCTGAAGGAGTTCCCTCCATCCTGCTGCTGGAGCCCACCGCACCCTGCCCTGCCCTGTCTGCCCTGCCCTGCCTGCAGTACCAACCCTTCGGGCCATGCTCTCTCCATAACCGGGAACTGTGTGCATAACCCAAAGCGACAGGTGGGCCCCTGTGGTCCCTGGGAGGCTGCGCTCACACCCCCCGCCCCAGCCGAAGGACTTGGCCTTGGTGCCTTCCTGAGGGGCTGCTGCTCACCCCCCAGAAATGTGACACTCCGGGATCATCGTCATCTGCTCTCACCCCTCCTCTGCAAGGTCATAATCTCAATGTGAGAAAACCAGCTTCCAAGTGAAATCGGACCCCGTGCTCCTGATGAAGGGGACCAGATGTTGCGGTTTCACCAGCAGCACCGGCCCTGGGAGGGGAATCACCCGGCCGCCAAACTGCCCCGCTCTGCCGGTGCCCCCTGTGCAGATGGCTGACTTGGAAATCCCGCCCCAGTGCCGTCGCGTGGGAGATGCCGATCGGCCGGATCCGCTGCCGTCAGCGAAAGACAAAACCTCTCGCAAGCCATGCGGCTGGCGACAAAAGGGAGCAGGCGCGGGAGTGGCCCCACGGAGGCCCCTCAGGAACAATGGCAATCCTTTCGGGAGCTGGCAACAGAAAGCTGGACAAAGGCACACGCTGCCCCCAAACTCCAGCTGCTGCCTCAGCACAAAACAGGGAGGTGCAAATTTGGTTTCTTTCATCTAAATCCTCTTAGGCGGTGTGAATGCGGAGAGCGGGTGCGCACCCTCGCACGTCGCACTCCCTCCCTTCGCCATCATTGCTGCACGCAGCCTCGAGGGCTAGGTGACAATTTATTGTGGGTTTATTTGGCTTTATAGGAACGAGGCGCTTTCCATGGTGGGAGCAGAGCAGGGAAACGAGCAGCAGAGAGGCACAGAGAGTATGGTCCCGAGAAACTGTGCCTGCCTTGCGCTGTTTTGCCTGGAAGAGGCTGAACTTTTCATGTTCTGAAAAGCCAGATGAGCAGCACAAGTCATTAGTCACCCAGGTATTTACAGTGTTTTTCCTATTTCCTTTCTCCCATGGCCTCTGTGGTCAGCAGTATAAAATTCCTAGGCACTCCCACCTAAACACAAGTTTCCTGTTTATGCTCTCAGTGGCTTTTATGTTTAGCTGTTAAAACTTGTTGTCTAAAGTACTATAAAACAATATGAACAGAGACCGCAGGTGAGCAAGACGGGGTGGTGGGGGGAGCAAAGCCACAACGAGGCTGCGTGGAGGTTGGTCTGGACGGGGAAGTGGGGCCGGGGGGAACAAAGGAACAGAGATCGCCGGCAGCCCGCCTGCTCACGAGTGTCGCTGGACACACCGGCACTGCCGCCTTTCTTAGGCAAAGAGCTGGGGTAGCTGAGCTTCCTCGCCTCGTGTCAGCTGAAAGCACCTGATATTAAAAATTGAATGTGTCAATGGGTAGTATACGTCAATCAAGGTTGTGGTATTAAATAATGTAGAGTTATGACACTTCTTTTAAGGATTTTCATTATAGTAACCACTCGTGCTGGTCCTCCTTGGTCTCTGTCAGCATTTACACTATGTAAGTTCCTCTTTTAATGCTGGTAACATCTGCTTCATCCCAAAACTTTGGATGAAAGTTGTTGGTAAGAGCAACGCTGAGATTCTCTTGAGCTGCAGGAAGGGAGAAGCTCGAACCGATCATCAAACTTACCCCTGGATCCACTGCAAATTCTTGATCTGCTGCCGGCTTTCGTATGCCTTGGTCAGACTGCAGAAACATTTCCAAGTCATGCTGACATCAGGAATATCCAATTTAAGACATTTTGTTATGATCACATGAGATCAAAATTTCTGAAGACACAAAACTTGGCAGCAGTCACACTACAGATTTGGATAGCTCTTCCCAAAGCCTTCAGGTAACATATCTACATCTACATCTACATCTACATTTATATAGCAAAGTGATATTATACACTGATCAACTCATTTTTATCCTCCTCTCAAATATGCCGACATTCTCATTGGCTTTTATTGCCATAGAAATAAAAAGGAATAATTAAAAAATAAACCTTAACCTACCAGAAAATTCATTATTAAAACAAAGTGATTCTGTAACAAACTTTTATTCACAACAGTGTGAAGTAAGAGCCTTTGTCAATATTGTCTTTGAATTTTTTGGTTGATTTGGTTTAGCCAGACACTAACAGCTATTTAAACATAGTTTTGTGTATTTAATTATATCATACATGATGTCATTTTTTACTGCAGACACTCTTGACATTTATTTCAGCCAGTAATTAGTAAAGAATAATTAAGCTTTCACTACTATAACTGCTTTTCATGATCCTTGTGTCCTGTAGAGCAAGATACAGCAGCAGCAGCAGCAAAGTTTATGTTTCAGATATTAAGATTTATTTGCTTTCAGGTTATACATCAGTGTTTTTACAGAGTTTCTATATACAAAGGAAGGACTGGGACAAAACATGTTAAAGAACCTCTATATCCCCTTACGGAGATTAGCGTGAGTGAAGAATAGATCGACTATTGAAAATCACAACATACACAGGGAGACTATTTTACTCGTGTGTGTATATATATATAAATACTTAGTATCTATATATTACATAGATATTTATATAGATTTTTTCCGGGAGACTAAAAGGGTTTTGAAATGTGTAAAAGGGCTTCATATGCGATATATGTAACATCTTTCAGATGGCCGTGTTCATGTTGATAACTCTCTCATGAGTGATCTCTCACTTTGCAAACATTTTTCTCAACACAGTTATTGGCCATAGTTGATCTTATTCCCAAATATCATTGGATATTCTGTGTATGATGCAAGGTGGAGCAATGGCCCCCGTTCCTTTGTTCCTGTTAGAGGTTTGAGGTTTTATTATTCTAAGCCTAAAATCCAGGCCCCTCAGCAGCTGCCCCATGGGAATGATGTGCTACATCCACCAGCGTGGTGTGGACTGAGTATGCATTTCTACATGGAGTGCACCAGGTGGGCTCCTGGAGCATGTTTGCAAGTGTGTGTTTCATCTGAAAGGCATTGGGTTCATCTATTCCAGATTGGCTCCACAAGTCAAAAAGAAGCACAGTAAGTGGGGACAAGTGGAGATCCTCCATTTAAGTGCACAAACTTCACAACAACACGTTGCCAAACCTTGTCTTTTGATAACCTCTTTGTAGACTTGATTAAATGAGCTCCTTCCCTGTCTTCTCTGCCACAGTTTGAATATAGTCCTCCTGGTCCCCAGCTGACATCACTCTCTCCCACTGCAGAGAGAGAAAAAAAATCTGATTGAGAGCACCTCTCTTTGGTCTGGCCATGGATGGGAAATGAACGCAGTCTGCAGAATAACCTAATTTGTAGATGTGATGAACCATTATAATAAGAGAGAGGAGGAAAAAAAAAGATGGGAAATCTTAGAAAAAGTCAACAAAAAGGAAATACCTTAATGTAGTTTCGATTCAGCAAATCACTTTGGTTTCATGCTCAACATCCCAGTGAAGTCGTCAGCACCTGGACTCTGTGTAGGCAGAAGGTAGACAGGGAAATGACTCACTTGTGCAGGAATACAGAGGGGAAGCCACCAAGCACCAGCTGTGGGAACCTTTGAAGGGGAAAAAAAAAGTGTCTCAGCTTACAGAAGGTTACAGACCTTCAGGCTCATTGCAATGTGCACATCTGACCAGCACCATTCTAAGAGTAGCTGAGAAAGTAGGAGGGGAAAGACTAGTTTAAATAAGCGATTCAAAACCTATATTTAATTCTACAAGCAATGAAGCTTTTGCCTGTAGAGAGGCTAAAGCCAATCTGGCAGAGTGTGATCTTTGCTTTGCTGCTTGTTCTCAAATGAAAGCAAACAGGAGTCTCTAGCAGAGTGCATTTTGTTTCCTCTACAAGTTACAGGGCTGCTACATTATGAGCGAGGACCCTTCTTGTAGCCATCTTGCACTGTTAACAGCAATGATATATGAGTATGTCCTTCACTTCTCAGTGTCTTAGAAGGTGTGACCTTCCCTTTCTCCTGTCACAGAAGTTCTTGTGCCAATAAAAATATAAAACAAGCGTTAACAAATTTGTTGTTTCTTTGTCAGGTCACTCAACAGCTGTGCTCCTGAAAGCTGGAGGGCTCTTAGTGACCCCGAGGGAGCTGGGCAGTCTCCAGGCTGGCAGCATAGAGAGGTGAATCGAGGCAGAGGAAGAAAGACTGGGTAAGCTTCCTTCTCGAGGATGTAGCAATGATGGGGATTGTTTTTGCTGTGGTGGTGCTGCTGCTGCCATCAGTGGCTCTTGCAGGTAGGGCTGTGTCTGCCAAGCTGTGGCTCCAGAGCAGAATCATCTCACTTGGCTTGAGGCTGCCCCAGCAGCATCCTACCTGGGTGATGGTGTCCCTGCTGTGGCCATACTCCCCACCTGTGCCGCCCACATTGCTAGGAGCATCTCATACCAGGCACTGAGCTGCAAGGTGTGCTGCTCCGTGCCATAAGCAGGGTGGAGGGAGAGCAGAACCTTCTCTCTAACCCATATCCTCTGTCAGGCTAGAGGTCACCCCAGGTGAGAGGTTTGTGTGGGTAGGCAGGAAGGGGGTGAGGGGCAACTCTTAAGAAGCAGCCCGGCTAATGCTGCAGCCGAGACAGCCCGTGCACCCACGGAGGGGAAGCCGTTTCCCCCGTGCCCAGGCACCTCTATAAAGAGAGCATTCATCCACTGCCTCCCTGCCCTGCATGATAATCCACAGCAGCTCAAGGGATTTCCTCTCTCTTCTCTCACTCACCACAGAGTTGCTCCTCACAGCATCACAGCTGGAAATTCAACTTTAAAAGAAAAACATTGTGTTTTGTTCCACTGACATTCAAAAATGGAATACCAGCATGGGTCTGGACACAAATCTGATCTTCCCTGGAGATGCCTAGGCTGGGCTCGTTTTTAACTGCAAAAAGTAAAATGAGTAAGTATTGTTCCCTATCTCATGTAGACTTACTACTTTTCCCCCACTGAATTTCACACATCTCTTATTAAAGAGGAAAACACAAGTTCCACTATTTGCTGTGATTATGGCTATTATTTTTGCATTTTGACTCAACCAATATCATGGGTGGTCCATCTCATACACGAAGCTTGACTTATTCTACCCCTGAGCTACAGCTGAGTGAATCTTCTGTAACGAAACATGAAGCCAGGTGGACACAGTTATGGATCCCAGGCCAAGTTGACTCAAGTTAGCAAAGAGCCACAAGCCTTTCAACAGACATGGACCAGTTTCTGCTTCCAGGTGGGAGTCAGACAAAACTCTGGCTTTGTCTGTTTTTCTGAAAATCCCAAAACAAAGCACAGCTCAGCAGTTTGAGAGAAGTTTGGCTCCGTCCTTATGAATTTATTAGGGAACAAATCCATGCAAACCAAAACTGCACAAACTAGCTTCAAGAACCCCTGAAGCTAGGACTGCTGAGATTAATTTACTGTCCCAGATTACTTCCTTAGTGTAAGTACACAGGGATTTCTGTCGACCGGCTCCCATGAAGTCAATAGGAGTTTTGTAACAAGTTCCATTGCTACAGTCACTTTCCATTATCCATGGGTGGCTTCTCTGTTGGCAGATAAGCTGCATCCCGGGCCTGAGCCAGCTAAGCCAGCTCCGTGCAGCTCCCGAGCTGGGGCTCTTAGCTCAGCCCTGGCCCCACATGCCTCTGGGTGGCCACAGAGCAGACGCTGGAGCTGGCTGCTTCAATCTGCTCTGAAGTTGGGAGGAACTTTCAGAAGATTGGGAAGGAGGAAGGGAGGATGACAGAAAGCAGTAACAGGGCTGGAAACAGATACAAGCCTTTGAAAAACCAGTTAGATGTGAGATGTGTATGTTGAGAATTCACTCCACTCAGTTCGCTATTGGCTGCGGTTTTTTAACTGGAAGGAAAAGATCTCTTAGGTGCAAATTCTTCTGGGTGCTTGTGAGCTCCAAGGCACAGGGGAGGTATTGCAGAGCTGTACCTCCCTGTAGGCACCAGCCAGCCTCATCCTGCCTGAGGGAGGATGCTGCCTGCTCTCATGCCTGTAGGCAGACATCGCACCACTTCCCCTCTCGTTGCTGGGTACCAGCAGGGCGCAGCCACAGACTCCTCCCAGCATAGTCCTGGCCTGCAGCTCACCCTTCCAGGTGGTGTTCAGCCACTGATACTGCCAGTACAGCTCCACATACAGCCTCAGCCAACTTTCTCCACTTCTGCTGGAGCTTACCACCCAGATCTGCTGGCCTGGGATTTTGGCTGTCTTGCACATGTTGCCTAATTTACACAAATAGAGCAACCTCAGGTCTGAGCTGTCACTTGCAGTTCAGGCACCGCCAGAGTAAAGAATTGATCCAGCAGGGATGAACCTTGCTCAAATGAGCAAATTCTGCTTATTCTCTTCCTGGTGAGGAGGGGAGCGAGAAAATGAAATGCAAAGACCATCTGTTGCCCAAGTTCACACTGATGCTAAGCAGCTCTAATGTATACAGTCCTGCCTTTATAGAGGACACTGCATGCACTACATATATACATATATATACACACAGCCACATGTTGCATGGCAAGTTATCTGTGGGATGGTGTCTTGGAGCTCTATCAAGCCAAGAAGGAATGCAGCTACACAGATTTTGGGGAAAATTCAGAAAAGAGGTTTGATTGTTAGCTAATCCAAAGGAAAGAGTGTTAGCAAATACTTGGAGTGTATGCCGGGGAGGTTAAAAAAATAGCAGGCATAGGAAAAAAGAGGAGCTCGACCTGTCAAAAACATATAAAATATGTCCCTTTAATCAACAGTCTTTTTATTTCCAAGCAATGAAACTGGTGTTTATGGAGCTCTGCACCTTCTAGCCTCAAGTCCCCTTGTCTTCAGAGAGTTTACGTGGTGAGGGAGCTGTCTGTAGCAGCATAGCAAGGATGTCTTTCATGATCATCACAAGCAGCCATATCCCAGTCCCCCAACAATAACAGTATAATACTTTTTTCCCTCTGGACTTTTATATCACACAAGATTTCCCAAAGGTGCATAACTGCTCTAAAAGATATCAACCCCCGGCTAGCCAGTTTTCAAATGAGACAGACATATGAAGTTGCTGGGACTAGGACACCTTCTCCCATGCTGTATTTCACTGAGCATACAGAAGCCCTGAATTGTTCCCCACTGAATTCAGAACTGAAATGCCAGGTCTGCAGAGAGGTCCATTTTACGGCCTGATCTGGCACTTTCTGTCTCTCAGTGATGGACAGCTGCTGACATCGGCTCATTCTCAAACCCAGCTGCGTGGTAAAAGAGAAACTCTGCTCTGGTTAATCCAAAATAGAAAGAAAAAGGTGCCCTTAGCAATGATCTGCAGATACCATTGGCTTCTCCAGGTCTCCAGGTGCCACTGAGAGCATCTCTACCCTTTCAGCACTATGCAGTTTCGTACCCTCAGAGCTGTCACGCTAGAGCTGTGAGGGGGGCAGAGGAATGGTTGGGACATGCCCTATAGTCAGGCACCCATTGGTAGGCATGAGCCTCATGAGGGCTTTCTCGGGTCAGAGCTCCAGACTTCACATCAAAGTTGCAAGGAACTTCAGTAGAAATTCTGAAATTACCTGTGAGGATCAGATTCCTCTAATCAAAAGTATCCAGGAGAAGACAGAGAAGGCGGCTTGGGGTTCTGTAGTGATTTTACCAGCAGGTCCTGGGAGCATGTTCTGCAAAGTGCTGTTGAGCTACAGTGCTCTTCTGCTTTCTGTGTGGGAATGCGGGGACACTGAATCCTTAGAACAAGGGTGAGCCAAAATTGTCCTCAGATCACAACAGCAAACACCATCCTAACAAAACTACTCCAAACTGAATGGTCACACAACAGAAAGCTGTAAATCTTGAGTAACCTCACATGGCTCAGAGTGCGTGACTGATGTCAGACGTTTTGAACAGAAAGACTTAAATCGCCTCAAGCTGAAAATTGCATTAAGGATCAGAGAACAGTCAGAATCCCTGTTCTCTCCTCCCAAACAGATCTCTCCTTGATATATGGCTCCCAAAGTATCAAGAGCAAGAGGTTGCACAAGTAACAATCAACTCAAGGTGTGTGGGACGAGAGGAAAAAGAGCCTCAGACACAGATACTGCTGGAGATTTGGCAGTGTCTCAGATCAAGCAGAGTGAAAATTTCAGACATCAGCAGTTTGGTTTAAACCCACTGTTTTTCATGTGGGTTTTACAAATGCAAGCTTGTACAACAGATGTCACAAAACGTCCCCAGACATGTCTAGGAGACAATTCACAGGCAGCTCCCTCCTTCCTACACATTTTATGGATTTAATCCATAATCCAAGAGTTTGATCTCAGGCATGTAAGTGTTTGAACTAAATGCTTGATTTGGACCTGGCTCCCCATCCCATCTTATTTCTGCTTGGGTTTGTTGGGAATAAAAACCTTCAGACTGTGGATGTGTCATCTATTCTGTTTCTGCTGACTTTGGCATGTGAACATATCCTGCTTGTAAAGACGACAAGCCCAGTCCCCGCTGTGGCCAGCTGGATGTATCTCATAAGGGACTACCTCCTGTTGAAGTAAATTGGGTTTTGACTCGAACAGAAGCCAGGAGACTTCTAAAATACATGGCCCGAAATATTGGAATGCCTGAAATGTCAAAGAAAACAGGTTGTCACAGCACTACACTTTGGGTCTGGGGAGTGGTGGCCTGCTGAATTAGCCCTCCCTGATTATGGAGGACCCAGACCTTTGTACTGCAGGTTCATACTAACTGTTGGCGACAAATTGGACAAAACCAACAAAAAGTAAATAAAATAAAATAAAATAAAATATATATTTTATATGCATGGATCTGCTGCAATGTTTTGGATCTGCATAGATGCCTTGCAGAATAAAGAGCGTACTGGTACCGAAGAACTGTTGCTTTGGTTATGGTAAATGATACCTACATCTGAGCAGTCCTGCACAAACCCTGTGTGCCCAGAGATAGCAATGGCCATACCGAATACCTTTATTAGTATTATTTCTAAATGCGCAGTTATGGTTTTATCTTAACAAAACCGACTGCTGTGCATCCCATACTTGGGTGTTTGATACCTCTGCCCATAAGGACTGTGTCTCTACATTTCAGGGCAAACACTGCCCTGCTCTGAATGAGGTTTTGAGGGGGCAGTAGCGTAGTCGTTTCGCATGATAAGGGGGACAGGCCACTTCAATCAAGGATGTGAGGAGAAGTGGGAAAAGGCTGAAGCTCCAGCACAGTTAGATACTGCTGATTCTCAAAAGACTCATATTCTCAGGGAGAACTTGCATGATCATCTCAGGGAAGTGCCCATGTGACACAACTCAGCTGGTGAGTACTGCCCAAATCCCATGGAGGTATGTGGGGCAGGAGCAGCTACTCAGCTGTGCATCCCTGACCATGTCACAGCTCTAATTAGGCCTGTCCTGTATGAATTCACGAGGCACTGAAAGTGAAGAAAGCTGATGTGCCTTAGTGTGACTTCCAGGAGTCTGGAACAGGAGCTAGTGTAGCTACTGCAGCATAGATCTACACCATAGCTCACTATGACTTAACCTCTCCGAGTTTAAAGTGGCGTAGCCACCCATTAAATCAATATTTTCACTTGTTCTCCTCTTTTAATTTTTTTGTGTGTTAGATACAAAATATACTTTGCCCCGAAGGGTAATGGTCTGGAGAAGAGGCAGATGCTTAAGCCCATGTGCGCGCAGCCCCATCATCACTCGGTTGCATGGTGGCTACATTACCAGTTAGAGGAGCTCAGGGAAGGTCTGAGAGAGTACAAAGGATCCAGATGAAATTTTACTTACTACATATTTGAATCATTATTTCTACAGCAACATGATTCACTTTTCATTCTTTGTAAATTCCTCCATGATGTACTCCTAGGAGTCCACTATCTGTTCCAAAGGCTGTTGTATCCTCTTTTAATGAGTATCAGATGCATCCTTGTAATTTGGACCAGCTTATTCAAGTCTGGACTGCTGCAACCCAACTCTTAAAAATATGTTCTACATTCATTGGGGAAGAAAATGACACCGAAATCAAAAGCACAAAAAGAATGGGGCCCAGTAGTCCAGTGCTGTGTTTGGAATAAGATGCTATTCAACCTAAAAGCAGCTGAACAAAACCCTAAATGTTTTTGTTTGATGTTAAGTGAGAAGATACCTGCCAGAGTCGCATATGTCTCAACGTTTATCCATACACTGAATTAGTCTCACGACTTTCTAATCTGCTAGATCCCACCTCTTCTTTGTCCTCTCGTTTCCTCTCCCTGGAGCAGAGGGAGTCAGTCCTAAGGACTAAGATCATGGAAGCCCAGACACATCTGAAAACAAACGAGCCTTTCTTATCTGCCATTTTGCCTCTAAATTCCCCTTCTGCATCGAAGACTCACTGTGAACACAGACATATGTTTTTAAAGAGACACAGTTTTGTCTTGCTGATCGCAATGTAATTAGAAAGCTATTTGGCACATACAGGAACTTCTGTACTAATTTGGCACTATCCCATCCTGCTACTGGCAGCATTGGTTTTGCTCTCCGTTGGCGATTCTCCTAGATGTCTTACAGCTCCTGGAAACATCAGCCATGCCCATTCAGGGAATAAGTCTGGCAGGATGCTGACACCTTGTGTGGTACATCCAGCAGCAGTGTGGCTGTGTGATCTTGGCTCATGATCAGACTCCACCAATGTATCTTCTGATGGGGTATGGCACTACAGAGACAGGTGCATGCTTTGCATTGTGAAAGCCAGCATGACATTTCCCATTGACTCAGCTTCAATTACAGGGTTTTATCTGAGTTAAGCTTCAAAACGGGGTCCTATGTCAATTCCTCATTAGCTGTTTGCTGAAGAACTTAAAGGAGTAAGCCCGCATTTTCCCCTTGGTCCTCACTTGCTTTAATAGGAAAGGACCCATCCAGCTCCTGGTGTTTCAGATTTCAGAGGTCTCAGATATCCTTGGTTGATGATCCATGGGGACATGGGTCCCCTAATCTAACACACTGCCTCCAGCACTCTTCTGTTACTTACACCAGTAATGAAAAAATACATATTGCTGGTTCCTATGTGGCAATTCTGGAAGAGAAGAACTCATAACCTTACACAAGAATGTTCTTATCATGATAACTTGGCCAATGACTACTTTCTTCCTGCTATTTGGGTATTTTAGCTGTCCCACTAAATCAAAACTCCATGCCCTCCAAGAGAACACACATTCAAAACATGAAATAATCCAGTGTGATAAAGCCTTCGCTTGCTCTTCTGCAGGACTAAGCCCTCCTTCCTGGGGCTATTGATTTTCATTCTCGGCAATCCTTTGAAATCCAGCCTCCCTTGTTGTTTGCTGGGTTATTTGAGCTTCTTCCAGAGCTTTTTCACTGCCTTCTTCAGAGAATTTTAGAATAGGGAGCTGTAGAGCTACTTTCCTAGTGCTTCCCTCCATTTCTCAGTCTCCCCTTAGTGTGAGCAGCTATTTGTACCTCCTTATGCCTGCTGAAACTCCTTGCAACTCCTGTCAGCTCCAGGAGCTGTTCTCAATATTGCTGACACCAACCACTCACATATCATGACCTATCAAATCAAACACGTGCAGACTTCATTAGTTGTTTTTTTCTTTTTGCTTTTTTGAAACTCGAGGAGACAGGTTTTCAAGTTTTTTTCTACAGGTATGACAGCAAAAAAATCACTTCCTGCTTTTAACGAAAACTCTGATTTTCACACAGTATTACCACCTCTGGGGAAGGCCACAACAGACAACGCTGGGATGAGGTTCACAATAAATGAGGAGGGTCACACTGCAGAGCATATCTCCTAGTGCCCCTGGCTTGAATTGAACCCAACCCACTACACCCGGTCAGGCCTGTGCTGCCTCCAGGGGAAAACATTTTTGCTTTTAATATCATTTGTAGCCACTGTAACTAGTGCAGCTGCAAACACATATCAAAGGCTGTGCTTTTCTAATCCTGCAGAATTCGGTAAAAACTTTCGTAAGTGAATTCTACAGGTTTGCTCTACCCTACTTATTTATGGTTCTCTTTATCTGCTTTAAACTTGTCGGCTTGTACATGCAAGCGTCCCCTTTTCCTTGTTTTCTGGGACAGGCAGAACAAGAGCGTCTGACTGGCAAGGATGTTGATCCTCTGTGCTCATGAAAATGTGGAGGAATTAGGTCCTTCCCGCAGATTTGACTGCGTTCTCCGGAACCTAAGCTTTCATTTAAAAATCTAATGAAGCGTTTAGCCCTTCTGGTTGCAAAGATAACCATACTTCAGTTTGCATTTTACAGAGGTTATCTTGTTGCGTCAAAGCCAGAGAAACTGTTGCTAAACCACGGACTTATGAGCTTCCTCTATTTATCTTAAAAGGGAGCTAACTGTAAAAATGATGCGTCAGGGATGTTGGTGCACCACAGACCTGGAGACAGAGAAAAAACTTTGCTAAAGAGAGGCCATCTGAGAGGTTGATCCAGCCTCGATGGGTGTTCCTGTGTGGTTCTGCCATCTCCTGCCTCCTCTCCACTCCTTATTGCTCACTGGCATCACTCTCCTCCGGCTTCATTCCTCAGCCCTTCCTAACATGATTCCTTCATGAGTCCTGACTGACACCGTTTCACTTTCATAGATTCATAGATTCATAGATTTCTAGGTTGGAAAAGACCTTACAGATCATCGAGTCCAACCATCCCTAATCCCCATTAAACCATATCCTCAAGTAGATCATCCACCCTATTCTTAAACACATCCAGGGATGGGGACTCAACCACCTCCCTGGGCAGCCTATTCCCGTGGCTGACAACCCTTTCAGAGAAGAAATGCTTCCTAACATCCAACCTGAATCTCCCCTGACTAAGCTTATGCCCATTTCCTCTTGTTCTATCACCCATAACTAATGTAAAGAGCCCTTCCCCTACCTCCCCACCATCTTTTCTCAAGTATTTATAGGCCGTAATAAAGCCACATGGGTTTATGAACCCTGACCATAAGTATAACAATAATTACAAATATGAGAGGCAAGATAGGCTATGATCTGGTTGGAAAATGGCAGAGAGGGAAACTTTATTAGAAGCAATTGGAAATATCCTGAAAAGGAGCATCAGGGCCAATGCTAATAAGGACTCTGAGTGCTCAGACACCCCTTATGCCAAGCCAAATCTTTCCAGGCTCCCAACTTTTTGTGCATTGTCAGAAGGACTGGGCCGGCTCCTACATGCAAGTGACCAACTTCATCACCTTCAGCCTGTCTGCTTACTTGGGAAACATGAATTAGTCAAATATTCTTTATCAAGTTCACATTTTACATGCAGCAGCTAAAGTCGCATGCACTAACGAGGCTGATGAGCCACCCTTCTGTGTGCACATGTGCTACACGTGCAGCCACATCTGCGCACCAGGGTGGGTATGTTTTATTCTCTTCTTAATGCATCCCCCTGCTTCAGCATCTGAGGCACATTTTTTTTTGCTTCTGCTGCTTAGTGTCTTCACTGAGCTGCTCACAATAATGCTTAGCTCTTTTCCCCAGAGATTACAGTTAATTCAGAAGCCATCAGTGTGTCACAGTAGTTTAAATTATTTCTTTCAATGCATTACCTTTTAGTTCAAGTTCATGTGCCATCATGTTAGGACAACCACTGGTGGTATTAGAGTTGTCTGGTGTTGCAAACAATCCTTTGCAGCTTCTCCTTTCAATCTAGCTTTTATCAGCAGCGTATTTTGACATTTCATTGTCATCTAATTCTTAGTGTTATTAGGAAATGCAGTATTTAGTGAATCCACTGAAACTACGATCACAGCCTTAAGATACAGGAAATAATTCTAAAATCTCTAAAAAACCTAATGGGTACTTTCCTTATCTGAAAGTCCATATTTGTCTCCTATCTGTTGTAAACAGATCCTCATAGGAACCAAAAGAAATAAGTGTAATATATGTACAACACAGTCACCTGCACATGGATAGATAAAAATCGTCCTTCTAGACATTCTTAGCGCACTTCACTCTTATATTTTTCAACCTCAGTCTTCAAACTATTATTCCACTGCCAGCTTGTCTCTTCAGCAGTTGCTAATCCAGGACAAGATTTTACCTCACCTTCTTGTTACCGGACTTCTTTCATATTCTCATGGGCAGAATCCTATCAAAAGCTTTTCACACTCTAAATAAATTATATCCCTCATCTGCCTTAATGGACTATTTTTTTTAACTCAGAGAATTCTAGGAGTTTAGGAGAAGTATAATTTACTTCTATGTATGTCACACCATAGGTCCTCATCAAATTATAAAGATTCTTGTGCTTTATTACTCTAATGATTTTCTCAATTTTCTACACACTGAAGTATTTGATTCAAAAATTATCCTTAGCTCCTCTTTTAAATGTGGGCTCCATATTGAGCGCTTCTACTTGAATTTGTGCCTCAGCTTCTGCTTCGTGTGAGGGAAAAATTCTCAGCTTTTTAATCACAAACTACTTTCAGATATTACAGTAACCTGGCCAGCTCTTGGAATTGACTGCAGCAGAGAAAGCAGCATAGCTTGAAACGAGAGCTTTCACAATTTTTTTTAAAAAGATCATTTACGGATAACTATCCTATTACAAATGTCCTCCACAGTTTTAACAAATCTTGTTATAATATTCACTGGGTGTTGTGCACAAGCTGCTGTGGCACAGTCATTTTCGTGAATGGCTTTATTGGGAATATTATTGCAAACTGAGGAAAACAAAAGCTCTGTGGGAACTTTAACTCTACCAGCTAGACTACTGTACTTAGCCATGAGGACTATTATTAACCCAGTTACAGAAACAGTTACTTGAATAATGAATGAACTATTACTGCTTGCGGTAGGCTGTGAGATTGAAAAAGAAAAACTGAAAGTGTTCGCTTAGTGCAGTGGAGGAAAAATAAGGAAAAAGGAAGTCTGGCATTTTCTTTTGTCAAATACTTAATTTGTCTTTTAGGCTAGTTTTGGAAAGGTATTGATCAACATGGGAGGATGTTCCCAAAGACTATGATGAAAACCAGTCCGCGTGAGAAACTACACCTTTGAGAGGTTGGAATATAAATTAGCCCTCGGACACAAAAGTCCTGGTTTTTTCTTCCCTACAGATATAGGCCGTCTTTACTCTCCCTTGCTTTTACCCCACACAACACAACACAATTTTTTATCAGACTCCAGGAATGCCACACCACTGTTGGGCAGTGCTGAGGCAATTGCTGGGCAGTCCTGACCCACCCCCCCCGGGGTGTGAGCTACCACCAACCAGAAGGATGCCCAGAAGCACTGCAGTGCTGGCTGGCTCTGGGCAGAGAAAATGGTACAGAGGACCCACAGTTATCCTGACCCTGACCCTCTGGTACTCTCTCCGGCCACATCCAGTCACTTCTGGTTGCACTTTCCTCAGAGTGGATCACCCTGGCCATCCTGGTTCTCCTTCTGGAGCTGCCCAAAGGCTAGATTTATTACTTAGCTCATAAACTCCTTCATATGCAGTTTAGAAAAGAGGAGCAATGTAGTTTGCACCATTTCCTAACATGCAGAATAAGCTCACACTGGAAGAGGATGGACACTGGTGTGTCCTCCCGTCAGGAGACAAGGTTGATTGCATGTTTTTGCAGAGTGAAAGTACTAACCCGGGAGGCGAGGAGCATCCTGCCCTAGCCATTGCCTGGGAGCAGAGGGGTCACAGGAGAGAAGGAAGACCTGCATCAGCTCAGCTCACAGCCTGATCTACAGAAGGAACATGAAGGAGGTCTCCCACCTCGTGGCCTGTAACTTTCTCCAGGGCTCTTCTGCTGCTGAAATCATTTTGCTTTCTGCAAAAGTTTTATATCATCATGGAGACAGTGTGAGGAGGACTCAGTAACCCTTTGGTCAGACATCTTCCTGAGACCTCAGACCCACTGATCTTTCAACACAAGAAGCTGAGAGTCCCCTTGAGTACTTTATGGGCATCTCTCTGGGCATTTCTGTGAGGTCTGGTCCTTTCAGAAGGCGAAAGGATCTGGAGCTGGGTGTGCCATGTCCCAGATCAAGGCTAAGGTGATATAGAAACAAAGGAGGATGAAATTCTAGCGGAAGTTAGGAGGGAGAGCACTAAAACTGCCAAGCTGGACTTTGGGAGAGCAGACTTTGGACTGTTTAGAAGTCTGGTTAATAAAGTACAGTGGGAGACAGCTCTCAAGGGTAGGGGGGCGCAGAAGGGCTGGTTACTTCTCAAAAAGGAAATTCTGGAGGCACAGGAGCAAGCTGTCCTGTGTGCCAGAAATCAAGTCGCCGGGGTAGAAAACCGGCTTGGATGACAAAGGAGATTGGGAACACCTCAAAAGAAAAAGGGAAGTCTATAAGTCTTGGAAGAATGGCAGGCGTCCGGGAGGACTACAGGGAGGAAGTTAGGGCATGTAGGGAAATAATCAGGGGGGCAAAAGCCCAACTGGAAACTTAGACTAGCCTGCTCCGTAAAGACAACAAAAAGTCCTTCTATAAATACATTATAACAAAAGGAGGGCTAAAGATCACCTCCAGCCCCTACTGGACACAGGGGGTATGTTAGTCACTAGGGATGAGGACGAGGCTGAGGTCCTTAATGCCTTCTTTGCCTCAGTCTTTAATAATAAGGTCAGTAGTTCCCAGGTGAGCTGGCCTATGGTGTTGAGAGCAGGGAGGGAGAGCAAATCGAAGCTCCTGTGATCCAAGAGGAACGGGTTAAGGATCTGCTTCGCCAACTGGATGCCCACAAGTCTATGGGCCTGATGGTATCCACCTGAGAGTCCCGAGAGAGCTGGCGGATGTCATTGCCAAACCCCTGTCCATTATCTTTGGGCAGTCTTGGTTCACTGGGGAAGTTCCGCTGGACTGGAGGCTGGTGGACGTTACCACCATTTACAAAAAGGGTGGAAGGAGGATCTGGGGACTACAGGCCTGTCAGTTTGACCTTGGTGACAGGCAAAGTCATGGAACAGGTTATCTTGAGTGCTATTAATGAGCACATACAGGTTAACTGGGTGATCAGGCCCTGTCAACATGGGTTTATGAAAGGCAGGTCTGGCCAATCAAACCTGATCACCTTCTATGATGGGGTGACCGCCTGGTTGACAATGGAAGGGCTGTGGATGTAGTTTCCTTGACCTCAGCAAAGCCTTCGATACAATCTCTCATAGTGTTCTGGTTTCGAAACTGGTAACTGCTGGCCCTGGATAGGCACACCCTCCTTTGGTTAAAAACTGGCTGGATGGCCGGGCCCAAAGAGTGGGTGGTAAATGGGGCTAACTCTGGCTGGAGGCCGGTCACCAGTGGGGTTCCCCAGGGCTCAGTGCTGGGTCCAGTTCTGTTTAACATCTTTATCAATGACCTGGATGCGGGGATTGAATGTACCCTCAGTAAGTTTGCGGACTACACCAAGTGGGAGGCTGTGTCGATCTGCTCGAAGGTAGGGAGGCCCTTCAGAGGATTTGAACAGACTGGATTGTTGGGCTGAGGCCAATGGCATGAGCTTTAATAAGGCCAAGTGCAGAGTCCTTCACTTGGGGTATAAAAACCCCAAGCACTCGCTACAGGCTCGGGGAAGAGTGGCTGGAGAGGACCTGGGGGTGTGGTTGACTACCGGCTTGATATGAGCCAGCAGTGTGCCCAGGTGGCCCAAAAAGGCCAATGGGATACTGGCGTGTATCAAGAATATTGTGACCAGCAGGAACAGGGAAGTGATCCTGCCCCTGTACTTGGCACTGGTGAGGCCGCACCTGGAATATTGTGTCCAGTTTTGGGCCCCTCGCTTTTAAGAGAGATATTGAGCTCCTGGAGCGAGTCCAAAGAAGGGCGACTAACTGGTCAAGGGGCTGGAAAATAAAACTTATGAGGAGCGGCTGAGGGAGTTGGGGCTGTTTAGCCTGGAGAAGAGGAGGCTGAGGGGACACCTGGTTACCGCCTACAAATACTTGAGAAGGATGGTGGGGAGGTGGGGGAAGGGCTCTTTACATTAGTGATGGGTTGATAGGACAAGAGGAAATGGGCATAAGCTTAGTCAGGGGAGATTCAGGTTGGATGTTAGGAAGTATTTCTTCTCTGAAAAGGTTGTCAGACACTGGAATAGGCTGCCCAGGGAGGTGGTTGAGTCCCGATCCCTGGATGTGTTAAGAAAAGGGTGGATGAACTACTTAGGGATGTGGTTTAATGGAGATTAGGGACGGTTGGACTGGATGATCTCTAAGGTCTTTTCCAACCTAGAAAATCTATGAAATCTATGAAATGACACCTCCCCTTCCAGCTTCTTTCCTCCCTCCCTTCCTCCCTTCCTCCCTCCCTTCCTTCCTCCCTCCCTCCCTTCCTTCCTTCCTTCCTTCCTTCCTTCCTTCCTTCCTTCCTTCCTTCCTTCCTTCCTTCCTTCCTTCTTCCTTCCTTCCTTCCTTCCTCCTTCCTTCCTTCCTTCCTTCCTTCCTTCCTTCCTTCCTCCCTTCCTTCCTCCCTTCCTTCTCCCTATCTTCTTGCCAAAGAAAAAAAAAAGAAAGAAACAAAGTGAAACTATTTGAATGCCTCAAGCTGAACTCTATTTGTACAAATAGTTTCAGGACATTTGAAAACAGATTTCTATGTAAACTTACTCTTCCTACAAAGATTTGCACCAGCTTCTCCCTCACTCTAAGTTCTATTTCCTGCCCAGTTATGGTGCGTTTAGAGCCCAGCAATGAGTCCATTGTTAACACTGCTCAGCCTTGAGTCTACTAGGAACGACTTCCTCCTCTGTAGGGCTCCCCATGAACTGTCTTGAGATATTTCAAGATCCTTGCAATCTCGTTTGTGCTCTGCCTGCCTCTTAGTTTTTGCCATCTCTCCAATCATGTCATTAATGCACATTTTAGTTGTCCCTTTTTCTAGAACACTATTTTGATTTAAGCCAACAGTTAAATTTTTACCCAGGTGAAAATTAACCATTTACTACAATTTGTTATTTTTCATTAGGCTGAATTCACATACGCCAGTTTTGCACTGATAAAACTGTCAGCTAGGAAGACACTTTTCCTAACTTAAAGTGGCATTATACTGTAATTTATCCCTTCCCTATATACTTAGTAATAAGCTATCCTGTTCACTTCCCAGTGAATTCACTGAATCCCTTGAAGGCAACCTGTTGCCGACACACTGGAAGAAAAAACTTTTCTTTCTTCTATATTTTTTTTATTATTTCTAGGGCCACTCTTGATGTAAACACACCTTACAATCATTTCATATTTATTGTTTGGTTTTTTTTAGTCTGAGACTGTTACATTTCTTCTTTGGATACATGAAAGAGGGATTTCTGTTTTCTAAAGGATACCTGGATGGCTCCAACAACCTGTTCAGTCTTTCTGCTTAGCCATCTGGCAGAGGGAGCTGCAGGGACCCAGCCCTTGACTGTGTGTTCATACTCTGCCAAATACGGTGCCTGCTCTTCTCGCAGTGGGAATCACCCTGCCATGTCCCAGGGCCAACTTGAGCTTCGTATTTATACTCTCAGAGCTCATTCATATCATGAGGCTGAGACAAACATTCACCAAACAGAATGTGTTAGAGAGCAACTCTAGATCAGACGGCAGCAGAGGAGCTGCACTGCACATCAGTGGGAAGACCTCATTGCTTTGAAACTTCTGGCTTTAATACACATTTTTATTGGCTTCGCTTGCCATGGTTTTTTTTCAACGTCTCAACTCGTCTTGCCACCCAGAAAAGAACCCAGAGTTTGTACAGTGACACAAAAGTCATTTGAAGTAAGACTAGATTAATTTCTATATTGCAGTCATTCCAAGAAACAGCATAGCTAATATTATGCCTGAGGGTAAAACATATTTGGACTGCTTTCATATTTTAATGAAAAGTATATTCCACCGAGTATTAGCACTAAACATTACCTAGAGATATGTTAATAATAGTTTTGTAGCTTACTGGAAGATTAAGATTTGACAATTCCCACAGAAGCACAGCATTCTATGTAAATTCCTCCTAAACCTTGACAACAGTACTACAGAAATGATAATATATTTATTTTTAAAATGTCAGCAGGGTATGACCACTGAGATGAAACATCTCATTTTCAAGAACATCTTCAGGGATGATGGCAAATTACAGGCACTCACAGCAATGTATTTGGCATTAAAGAATACAGTGTATGATCAAATATGACAAGTAGAGGACCTGGGTTTTTTTTATAAACAGAATAATAAATTTGCTTAAAAGGTAGATAAATTGTGATAGAATACAATATTCTGTACTATGATGTTCTAGTCCAATGGCTCTGAATAACTAAACAATTTTATTAGTTTTTATTTCAGAGATTTTAAACTCTGCCATCTTCACAGCTCTCAGTCTGTGTTAGTTATCAACCAGGGCTGGTATTGCACTAGACAAAGAAATAATAACCTAATAAGCGGCAAAACAGTTTTATGCAACTGATTTTTTTCACTTCTCCCTCCTGGGAAACTGTGGTGGAATTTCCTGCTGCTGCTTTACATAAGACACTGCTGTGGGTTTATGTTTCTCTCTTCTATAAAGTACTTTTAAAAAACATTTTATCATTCATTCTTCTTAGAGATTTTTTTTCACATTAAAAAATATCAGACTTTCCACCATGTTACAAAAATGATCCTGTGATCAAAACATACCAATGGCACACATAAAGTTTCATTTGTTGAAATAAAAACACAGATGCTTTAATTAATAAAATCCTCTTTCCATCAGAGCAGCAATGGTCTGGGAATTACCCCATCAGTAAATATGCGTCCAAAGATCACAGAAGATACAAAAACATTTTAAGGGCTCAGTGTAAGATTTTCCTGGTGACGAATGGCATGCTGTACTTTTTTATTCCTTTTGGCAATACTGGCTTTGTAAAAAGATGCCTTTTTCGGAAAAAAAAAAAAAAAAAGGAAAGAAGTGCTCACTGCTGCAGAGCTCCCAGATATAGACGCTATCACATGTTGTAAAGGATTAGCGTCAGACCATCACTTGGGATAGGTCAGCATAGAATCATAGAATCATAGAATGGTTTGGGTTGAAAGGGACCTTGAAGATCATCTAGTTCCAAGCCCCCTGCCATGGGCAGGGACACCTTCCACTAGACCAGGTTGCTCAAAGCCTCATCCAACCTGGCCTTGAACACTTCCAGGGATGGGCAGCCAGAGCTTCTCTGGGCAACCTGTTCCAGTGCCTCACCACCTCAGAAGGAAGAATTTCTTCCCTAGATCTAATTGAAATCTCCCCTCTTACATTTTAAAGCCATTGCCCCTTGTCCTATCACTACATGCCCTTGTAAAAAGTCCCTCTCCAGCTTTTTCTAGGGCCCCTTTAGGTAACAGAAGGCTGCTAGAAGGTCTCTCTGGAGCTTTGTCTTCTCCAGACTGAACAACCTCAACTCTCAGCCTGTCTTCATAGGAGAGGTGCTCCAGCCATCCATCTTTGTGGCCTTCTTCTGGACCCACTCCAACGTTCCATGTACTTCCTGTGTTGGGTTCCCCAGAGCTGAACGCAGTACTGCAGGTGGAGTCTCATGAGGGCAGAGTAGAGGGGCAGAATCACCTCCCTCGAGCTGCTGGTCACACTTCTTTGGATGCAGCCCAGGATACAGTTGGCTTTCTGGGCTGCTAGCGCACATTGCTGGCTCATGTTGAACTTCTCATCCACAACACTCCCAAGTCCTTTTCCTCAGGGCTGCTCTCAATCCATTCTCCACACAGTCTGTACTTGTGCTTGGGATTGCCCCAACCCATGTGCAGGACACTTGCACTTGGCCTTGTTGAACTTCATGAGGTTCTCACAGGCCCACCTCTCCAGCCTGTCAAGGTCCGTCTGGATGGCATTCCATCCTCCAGCATGTTGATGGCACCATACAGCTTGGTGTCATCATCAAACTTGCTGAGCACGGCCCCGCTGACTTCAGTGCCAGTTCGTATCAGCTGGGACTTCAGCTTTCACGACTTTACTGAACTCTCCGTACTTGTACAGCGGGTTACAGATTAGAAATACTTTTAGTTTTATTGAGTACATGAGTGTTTCCAAAGTGTCTGATGTTGAAACACAAGTGTGTGTTGTCCACAGAACAGATGTTCCCCCTGTTTGGCTGCTGCAGTGACCACTGACAGAAAGACCACTGCAGGGCTGCATGGACATAGTAGTCTTGCTTTCTCATTTCTTGAGAATGTATTTATAATCTCTCCAAAGTCCTCACCTGGCACAGGCCTTGGGACATTCAAAGCAGCAGTAAGACAGTCCTCAGGTTACTTTTACATACATCAAGAATGGCACCAGTCCAGAATTTTCCTCCTCATCCTGAGCTACACTGGATGCACCTTGGCAGTTGCTGAGCTTTGGTCTGCAGCCTATGGAGTGCTTGTTCAGCATGAACTTCCCTGTTAGGGAGCTTGAGATGACCACCAACAACAATCCTTGCAGACAGCGTGGGTTAAAGCCTGGTTCATGACAATTTTGCGTCTTGCACGCACCTCACAGCTAGGTGAACCTCATGTTCTCTGCACAGTTCTCACTTTCTGTCATGTCCAAACACAGAGCACCGATGGCTGAGAAAATACTCTGACAGAGCTTCTGCCTTCATTTCAAAGCAAAGGACTGGCTGGGATAGTCCGTATGCACCTGGGAGTGAAACAGCGAGGATCACAGCGAGGCTGACTCCTCCAGCAGGCACCTGCAGCAATTGCCTGTTCTCCATCTATTGCCCACAGTCCACCAGCCTGCAGCTTGCAACCCCAACAGAGAAACTTGGGTACTCAGCAGAGCTGAAACACACACCACTGTCTGTTGCAGCTGCATCCAATGTCCTCCAGCAATCTGGTGGGCTGGGCTTTAAGGCTGAGTCCTGAACATGCAGGTGAAATAAAAATAATGCAGGTGAATAAGAGCTGTAAGAAACAGAATAAATCCATACAAAGACTGGAAAGGAGACTAATAAGCAAAAAGAGAGGAGTAGAGCTAATCTTACTACTGCCAAAGGAAAACTGAGATTTATCTCACAAAGCTTGAGGCAAAAGAGCAAAAGTTCTTCAGCAGCACAAAACATAAGGAAAATAGAGGTGAGGCACTATGGATCCAGACTTTGCCTCAGTTTCCCACCAGAATGATGGGCTCAATCATGAGAGTAAAAGACAGACGATGGGAATAAGAGCTGGAAATCATGGTGGAAACAAAACTCAAGGAGTTCAATGCACCTGGTTCAGAGAAACTGGATGATCTCATTCCCGCTTTCTGAAAAATAACTGGCACAAAGAATGGCAAGACAGGTGCTTCAGAAGGAAAACAAAGTGCTCAGATCAAGTCTAGACTCATTAGTCGGTCTCAGCAGTATTCAGGGTTTAAAACAGATTCTGAAGAAAATCATAATTAAAGACATGAACATGAAGGGAAAATGTGATAAAACACAACAGGAGTTATTTTAAGGTAGCTTTTGCAGATTGCCTTTGATAAGACATTAAATTTATCTAAAAAAATGTTCTGGTCAAACTCTCTGGACTTAGTAGGATATTTTGTTAGAGGTCATATGGAAATCCTTTCTTTAAACTGGAAAAGCTGGGGTCAATTGGGAAAGTGAAAAGTGAGTAAGAAGCTGGCTTAGAGATAAGAGTGTGGAAGAAAAAGGAGGCAATGAGTAATCCTGCAAGAAGTATTGTGGCTGAAGGGAGGTTACTAGGCGAGACTCCAAAGTCTTAATATTTTGATAATGACCTTGTCAAAACCATTAGAACGTGCTGATAAATTAGCGGGCGACCTAATGTTAAGGAACATCATGAATACAGAGGAGTAGCAGAATACCATTCACAAAGAAGTAAATGGCCGTTGGGGCTAAGGCAAAGGAAAGAGATGAAATCTTATAGCACCAAAAAATGAGCTCATGCACTTAGGAACAAAAGGTCTTCATACAAACTGAGTGCTAGCTTCAAACTAACGAATTGGCTCAGTCATACCAGCCTAACACAAGAGTTATCTGATTCTCATTGACTGGAGCGGGAAAGAGCCTCCAAAGCTCCCTTAAATTACAGAACATAAAACAGACAGCAACAGCAGTCCTTTTCCCAGGCAAAATTCTCATTGCATGGGCAAAGCAAGAAGAGTTAACATTTGACACTCTGCTCCAGGATGAGCAGGTGCCCCCATCAGCAGCATAGGAATATGCATAGAAATCTCCTGTGAATCACAGCCTCAAACACAGACCGGTATGGCCACTGGAGCTCTCTGTGCTGGCAGGTACCCCTGCCACTGGCTACTGACTACCCAAATAGGACAGTCTGTCACCACTCACCGCGGTGCACCAGGCAGCATGGGGTCATGGGAGACTTGAGGGGTGTCCAGACTGCAAGGACTATCTTACCACAAGTTTCTCGACAGTCCATGCTCAGGAACAGGGGGTTTGGAGCAGGTTCAGTAACAACAGATGGTCAACCTCAAGGGATAGGTTCTGGAACCGAGCTCTCCCAATCCCTCAGTAAGAAAGAGCAGTAGCTATTTTTTCCCCTAATGTGGACACGGCAACCTTCGTTGCTTGGCACTTCTTTTTTGTCAGTTTTTGTGTGCCATGGATGGCATGGGCACAGACGACATTTCACAGAGCAGTTCTCTTGAGGCCCTGCAAAGCCTCAAGGAGAAGCACTAGCCAAAACGCAAGCGGAAGCAGGCTCTGAATTTGTTCCGTGCCATATTGCTCTGCCACCACGGAAGCAAGCAATTGATCCAGATCTAAGCATACGTGTTTGCAATATAACAAATGCATTTCCCAGAGCTAGAGATACTTTACATAAACTGAATGGAGGCAGTTTGGATTACTGGCTATAGATCCAGCACAGAGCCAGAATTTGGGTCTTCACACAGTAGGCTAGAGGAAAAGGAGCCTTCTCTTAGCTTGCTGAATAGTTACTGAGTGGCATTTTCAATATCTTTACAGAGCATCTGTAATGATTACATTTGCTTCTGCAAGCAGTGGATAAAGATCTCTGAAAGACTGAAAAGGTAAATATTCTAAATATCAAGTTCTAGCAAGGTTTGCAGAGGGCCAGTTCTATATGTGAATAAACTATTCAGGTATTTGTAAAACGCCAGAAAATAATTGACCCAAAAATCTCTCAGGTCAGAAAAATAAATTTGGTGACTATTTTCAGCTTTGAAGGAAAGAGTGTCCATAGCTTTATCCAATTTCCACGTTAAGACCTCAAAATCACAGTCAAATATGACTTTTGCAGGCATGACTGCTGCAATGCCCAGAACTTGCCTATAAAAAATGCACAGAAAGAGTCTGTCTGAAGAACAGAAATTCTGATGACATGGTATCAGCAAGGAGCTTGGTAAAGACCCCAAACACATCTATAATACATGGGCTGAAATCATGGTTTAAATTTATTGTTCAATTACAGCTTCAGGCTCTTGGAGTTCACTGCTGCCAAGAAATATATATGACATTAAATTATGGAATATTTTCTTAAATATTTTAATACGTTTGAGTACTTGTAACATTTTATTTAAGCATATTATTCAGAGAACAGAAAACATTGCTCTTTCCTAATTAAAGGTGTGAGTCAGCAAGACCAATAAAATGCTTACTCCAGTGCTGGAAGAAACTCTGAAGAGGAAGAGAAATCCTATTAGAAAGTCCCCTATTATCCTGGCAATGCCTACCTGAGTGACATCTTGATGTATTTTTGCTGAGTTAAGCCTTACAAGGCCCATCCACTTATGGCACAAGATCTCATTTCACCATTATTTGATTTGTCAAGAGATTAATAGGCATGTGAGATGTTAGTTAAAATTTCAGAGCACAGTGTGAGGTTCTGTCAGCTAAAGGAAGGCTATTATTAGCAGGCTCCTAGATGCTATTTGAAGGGTGCAGGGACACAGAAAATGAAGTGAGACTGGTCACCTTTTGTGGGAAGGGCCATACAGACAGTGAGCAGTGCCTTCCTGTTGCTTTGGCCAATGAACTCTGTAGCAAAACTCATCAAAAAAAGAACCAGATAAAAGAAGATATCTTAATTTCTGAAGAATATTCTGGCAGAGTTTGAGCTGTTTTACTTCTTGTGATCACACCTGCAAGACACAGTTGACCATGCAGCTCTGGAGAAGTATGAAGAGTAGCAGACTAACAGTTTAGTCTCTCACTTACAAGGCTGGACCCACACCTGAAGAGCTCAGCAGCTGCAGGCCTGGCCAGCTGCATCTAGACCAGGCAGCCGTACTTCGTGGTGCACTCATGATCTATCACCCAGAGCATGAGAACCAGTTTTCTTTTACCTTTTCCTTTCCTTGGAAAACCACAGCAGATGAGTGCATCCAGGTGTCACCTCTGTATGGTTTTAAGATTTCAACAGGCTATGTAGCTAAAGACAAGTGATAGGATGTGCCCTTGATCCTGCAATTTAGATGGAGCTCTGTAGAGCACCAAGCCAATGCACAGGATTACTAAAAGAGTTTTTAGCTTTACTCTAGCTCTTTTCATTGTTGGGGTGAATCATTCATTAAAGCAGCTTGGATGGGATTTTCGAATGTTAATGAATTTGCGAGCATCCAGCTTCCTCCATTGCATTCAAGGACCATTAAGACACTGTCTCTGATCTAAACTCTGTTAATAGGAATCCAGTATTTAAACTGGGATTCTCTCTTAGCTGCTATTTTTTAATAAAATTTCTAAATGGCACCATTACTGTCATTAGTAATGAAGTAGATACAATTATTGCTAAGTGAGCAGGTCGATACATATTAATAGCGTCTCATTCAACATGCAGGAAAATTGCATTAGTTCCAGAACGTATCCTGCAGGGAACAATCTCTCACTGCCACAAGGCCAGATTCCCATATTGTTCAAACCCATACAACTAGAGAAATAATTCTGCTAACTTCTGATAGGTTTGAGAGGAAAAACATTGTCAACAAGCTACCCCAAACCAAGGCTCTGATCCCTTGTGATTGAGAAGTAAATCCACAGTGCAGTATGGCCACTGGAATGCTCTGCACTCCACTTTCACTCTGCAGCCACCCTGATATTCCCTCTAACTCATCACCCTGTTAGTCAATGGGTACACTTCAAAGGAAGAGACAATGGCCAGAACTCCTTCAGGCAATGACAGCATCTGAAATCAGATTTCTCCTTCCTTGGAAAGTCCTCCCACCACTAAAACACCAGATAAAACCAGGTGTCATGGGGCAACATGGCCACCTGGTTCTCAAGCCCTGCCCAGCTGTGTGCTGAGCCTCTGGAGAAGGCTCTACCTTTGGGCCGTGCCTGGGCAGAGACTAGTGACATGAAGCTCTGAGTCTGCTCTAACTCCTAGTGAGCTGTGGCACCTCTACTGTTTTCTATTGCCTTGTTCTAAGTAGCTCCCTCAGCAGCAGCCAGGGTTTCTGAGGGCCTAACCCTCCCACACACTCTATAAGTCTAAGTAGGCTAGATCTAACTGTTGCAGGCTAGATCTATTCTGGCTTCTGCATCCTCATCCTAAACAACTTATTTTAAAGTATTGCCTGAACTGGAGCCACCTAAAATGGCTTTTTGGGTGGCATCATAACACGTCACTGAGCCCCATGGCCTTTTGCATCTACCAGTGTTTCATCTGCCTTATAAGAATCATGGAATCACAGAATCCCAGGTCGGAAGGGACCTCAAGGATCATCTGTCCAACCTTTCTTGTCAAAAGCAAGTCGAGACAAAGTGGCCCAGCATACTGTCTATCTGTACCTTAAAAAGCGTCCAATGTTGGGGAACCCACCACTTCCTGGGGAGATTATTCCAATGGCTGATTGTTCTGACAGTAAAAAATTCTCCTCTTGTACCCAATTGGAATCTCCCTAGGGGTAAGTTGTACCCATGACCCTTGTTTTGCCATGTGACTCCTTGTAGAAAGGGAGTCTCCATCTTCCTTGTAGCAACCCTTTCAATACTGGAACATGGTGATAAGGTCTCCCCTAAGCCTTTTTTCTCAAGGCTGAACAAACCCAGTTCTCTCAGCCTTTCCTGACACAGCAGGCTTCCCAGTCCTTTGATCATCTTTGTGGCCCTTCTCTGGACCTCTCTCCAGCCTGTCCACATCTTTTTTTGCATAGTGGGGACCACAAACTGAACCCAGTATCCAGGTGTGGTCTGACAAGCACTGAGTAGAGTGGGATAATGACTTCTTCATCTCTGCTGATGGTGCCCTTGTTGATGCAATCCAGCATCCTGTTGGCTTTCTTGGCCGCAGCAGCACACTGTTCACTCATATTGAGCTTGTTGTCCACCAGGACACAGGTTCAGTAAGAAATTATTTCAGCTCCTCTAACTACTTTTAAGGACTATTTAACCAGAGCTACGCTCTTTAGTTGTAGCCATCTCTTAATGCAGTAAGTGTCTGGTTTGAATTCAAAATAATTAGCTTTTGTGGAAGAACTTGTATCTCTTCAGGGCTTCAGGTAATGCTCTCTTTGATCACAAGGGCCACACACAGAGATGATGATACTCTTCGTGTAGCCATCCTTCCAGGAGACTTTCTGGAGTCCAGCAGTGTTGCTACTGTACAGATCTTCTGAAAATAGCTGTCTGCTGAAGTTTGCTGTATCTTCAAATATTTATGAAATCCTTATAGAAGCTGTGGCGGAAAGCTGGTAGAAAAGTCTGGTACGATTTGAGAAGCACAATTCACTGAGAGTCATGAGAGGTCACTTGAAGCAAACCTCTCTGAAGTGGGGTACAGTCATCACTCTGGATGAGCATATGTTTGCCTTGCCCCTGTAGGAGTGGAGCACATTCCCCACCAACGCACTGTGTCGTGTTCTAAAGAGGGATTTTCTGAACATCAGCAGCTTGTCCAAATGCTGATCCTGAAAATTATTGAAGCAATTCTCTAAAGACTATTATTTTTCCAATACATGCTAGAGTATTATCCTGATCACTGTTTTTCTTTTCATTTACTCACAAAACCTGCAAGAGATTTTCTTATTTAGGGCATGAGTATGCACCTTTGAATTTATTAGGAATGTTATTACTGAATAATCAGATTAAGATTTTTTTTTACATGTACATAAAATAGGACATTTACACACAACCATGACTTATAAACATCATGCATTTCCTCTTTTTGATGGGGAGTGGATAGCAGTATTGCCAGAAGAGAAATCTTTCCTGTTCTCTTTCCATTCTTTCTCACGCACACACATTATAGTAACTGTCAAGAAAACTACAGTGCCTAACGAGAGCTTAGAAATTGCTCAAAACTATAAAACGCTGGACTGAAAACAGGCAGGAGGAGCTTCTGATTTGCTGACCACTGACCATGAGTGCCACAGTAGAAGATGGACCATGGAGCTGCAGTAAGAGACTGATAGTCCTCTTAGTGACCTCTCACTCACAGTAACTGAAAATATCCCAGAAAACACATATCCCAAAGCCATTTGGGCTGAGACATAGATCTCCTCTCTCCCTAGTACCAGAGCTGGATTTCTGCACATTGACAGTGTCAGTGTTAGTGCTACAGCCATCATGCTAACTCTTTCCCTTCTAGGCAACTATATAGTACAATACCATATTTTCTATCTGAAGAAGATCACTTTTATCTCACAGTTAAAGCCCCCAGTGTAGGTTTTTAGAGGACTGGCAATCTAGGATTTACCTGGAATGTGTGATTGCAGGCAGAGGAGCTGATGGTAAGTGCTGATGGACTAAGCAGGCGGATCCAGACAGCAAGATCTTCACTACAAGCATGACAACACTGCAGCCTTGATGTTGTAGCTCTCACCATGTTCCACACCTTCCCTTTGCCTCATGTCTTGCTTTCATTACCTCTGTTTCTGTCTTGAAACGTCAACATTGCATGGGTGTGGTGCAGTTTTAAAACTGTCCTTGTAATTCCTCTGTTGTCCATCAGGGGAATACCAGTGCGCTTCTCCCAGAACATACCAGAATCTCATTTAAGGCCAACTTATTTATATGGCAGACAGCAGATTTGAGCTTTTCAGAATCACCATTTGCGAATGTATCAGAATAAGGCATGGAATATCTTGGGATACGTGCATTGCTTTTCCCATATATATGGGAAAGCTGTGAATTCAAGACACTGTGACTCCATGATTTGTGAGAACTCTGCAGTTTTCAGAGTTTCACTGCACATGTAAATCCTGAAAAACTTCAGGATTGGAGATTTTCCCATAGTCTTCCAAACGCTGGTGATTATTTTGAAAATACAGCAGCAGTGGGAATTTTCTATGGGAAAATGTTCAGACAGGTGAATGTACTTACTGCTTGAGGAATACATCTGTTAGGGTGTTTTTTCTGCCACAGAATACACCAGGAGGATGCTGCTCTACATCCCTCACTCTTAAAAAACAATAGTCTATTCTAAAAGTGAATGTGCAGAATGCAAAGTGACCCATAACAATTCATAATTTTCTGGGAAAAAGCAACCCAAGACTGAGTAATCAGCATGGGCAAATACCTTAAGCACAGCAGTTTTGCTAGTAGCCACCTGAGGTTAAATACTTTCCTTGAACCTCATCCAGACAACCTTGTCATGACCGTGAAAACCACCGTGACAAACGAGAGATGATACTGTGTGAGTCCAAGGACATAGCTGAGCTTTACGCAACTTTTTTTCCTGGAAATGGGTCAAAGATATTCCTGTCCTTCTTGTAATTATCCCAACATGAATTGAGAAATAACGAATACAATGAAGTTCTCAGAATAAATTATCTGAGTGAAGAGTTTCTATGCTTCTTCTTAACTGATGCCTCTGTAGAATTTCTTTTGAATTTACTGGTTTTTTCCTTTGAGCTTTTTGCAGGTGGAAAGGTTTCCTGGGGAAAACAAGGCTCCTAAAAAGAAGCAACCACATTGTTGCAGCAACTGAAACCTTGGAGCCATCCACAAACATTTTCACAGGCTGAAGGAGTAGCCAGGCAATAGGCATTTTCAAACTGCTGCTATGTACCTTGAATCATCCAGCCTCCAAGAAGAGCCCCGCGTACTCCTAGCCTCCAGTTTTTGGCCTGAGGTGCGGGTTTCTTGGGCCTCCTGGAGCAACTCCAAATCCCGGCTGAGATGACGGTGCCAAGGCCTTAAGTGCTGCAGCCCTGCTTCTATCGCTGCGCAGAGCCAGGGAAGAAAAGCGATCTGAGTCCTGCCAAGCAGACCACAAACGACTTGCTGAGCCCCATTGTTGTTTCGTTTCCCTCAAAATAGGGGTTCTTTTCCTGATCATTTTTGTACCCTTATGCGATGCTGATTTGTTCCCAATGTGAAAGAAGACCCAGGGGGGCTCTGAGCCTGCGGGGGCAGGAGGTTTGTCAAGCAAGAGGAAAATCTCACGCTTTCTTTCTCAGTCTCACCAGAGCTGGCGGCTGTCTCCGGCAGCAGGTGGATCGCTGCCCTCCCAGGAGCAGACCTGACATCCACAGTGTTTCGGGTTAGGCTGGTCGATGGATTCCACTTATTAGTGACCCAAATGACAACAGTGGGAAAGGCTCTCATCGGCTGCACATCCCTCCTGAGCCCTTTCCTTATCACACCACCTCTCCTTGCAATGTGCCGGTGGCACAGGCTCTGCTGGGGTGGATGCAGCCAAAGGAAAGTATTAGGGGTGGTAAATAAGTGTATGTTAAAAGTTAAAGCCATCAGTTGAAAACCTCAGAGATGGAACATTATCAGTCTTTGAAAGTTATTATGCAGAAGCAAACTGCTGAGCGCATAAATATTTTATAGACCTTAAACTATTGAACAGTTATTGGAGCTGAGATTTAATCTCTTTCGGCCTGACTTGCAAATAACAAAAAAGGGATCATTGTGAAAAAACAGACTGCAAACCAGTATGATGAAACCCTGGGGTCTATCCAGAGAGCCCATTCTCCTCCCATACTGGTAAATGTTATCAGTGTCAGTCAGCAACTTTAATGAAGTTACTTTTTATTCTCACCCAAAGTAAGAACAAAAAGAATACACTGCAAATCTTCTTATTAATATTTGAAATATTTGCAGTATTTGAACCTAATCACCCACAACGCTAAGGGCATCTTCTACACGATAAATATTCCTAGTGCCCTTCAACTGCAGATATAGACTCTGAGAGATTTTTCCTTTCATCATAAACCAAAGGGATGGACTTGATACACGAGGGCCTCAACACAGGCTCTAAAATTCTTCCACAAATACACAGGAAAATTCCCAATGTTTTCCTGAAGGAGTGATTTATACTGTGACTATAACCCCTTCCATCACCATAATGGCTTTATTTGCTCTGCAAATTTCAAGAAAAGTTGGGAAACACCCCAGCATGGCTTTCCATCTCATATGACTGAGCTCCTCCCAGCTGCACAGAAAATCCCAAGCATTTCTCAGCTGTACAAACCAAGGATGACCCCACTAAACCTCAAACAGGCTTTGCAAAACCTTTAATTTTTGGCTGTTTCCCACATACTGTGCAAGGGGCTCTGTTGATGGACTCCAGACAATTAAAATTTGCTGCCTGCCTCCAGCGCTTCTACCTGCCACATGTGGCCCACGCCACTGCCCACAGTGGCACGCTCCTGCCCAGCGCCCCGGTGCTCTGCCGGAACACAGGAGGTGAGAGGTGGAGCTGCCTCAGATGGAAATACAGCATCGACCACTTTCCAGTGAGCAGGCACAGCTCACCCTGCCTGCAGAGCATCCCTGGAAAAGTCTTTCTTTCTCCCGGGAAGAGGAAGAGCAAGCCCTGCCAGTCCCTCTCCTGCCGTCAGCAGCCTCTCACTTCTCCAAACCCTCCGTATGCTCACAATGCAGAAGGAAAGTGTGGCACAGAAAATGGCCTGTCCTTAATCATAGCTTGACAGATGTCTTTTATTCTTTTCTTTTCTCTCTTTGTTTTTTTTTTTCCCCAAATCAGTGTGTATGTAAGGCAGGAAGGTCTGCTTTCCTGGAGTCGCTCTATAAATGAGTTGACAAGCTCTGACTCTGTGGTAGAAAGGCAAACTCCTCTGTTAATCTATTAGAAAAGGCTCTAATTCAGGTTAAAGGGAGGCTGGTTTCTAGCTCCTGTTTTCACTGAATATTTTCACAGATTTTCTAATGCAATACACTGAGGTAGATTTTGCGGTAAAGGTTAAAAATTATTTTCTTAGGAGAAGTGTCCCTTTCTGTTACTTTTAAGACCTATCAGCCTTGGTCGTGAGGAGGAGAGGTTGCCAAGGAGTGCTTGTACCAGAACTGATTGCAGAAACATTGCGCAGGATTAGACCGTGTGTGTATGATAGCAGCGTAGCTTAGACCCCATTAAATTAAAATAGACTCCCCATTAAATTAAATTAGACTCCTCTTTACTTCTTGGGCTCACCTGACAAAAAGAAAATTAATTGCTGTGATTTACATGCTGCTTTGGCTCGTACCATCTTTCAGCCTCTTGACATGTAAGACATATACACATTTAAGTCCATGTAAAATAAAGTAAATGAAGGCGGATTGAAGGAAACAGAAAAAGAATGCAACATTCTCTGATTTGTACATGAATTTGTCCTGCTAGTCTCAGTCCTGGCTAAGGAGGGAAGCCTTAGAGGGCGCAGCAGGATGAAGGTTTTTCTCCATCCCTCCCTTCACCATGATATGACACCTCTAGCCGATATGTCCTCTCTAGCCGATCTAGCCCTATTGCTACCTCTGGGTTTCTTTCGTTTCCCTGAGGGATGTGGAGTGGCTTTTATATTCCCCACCTCCCTTCTTCATCCTTCCTCACTCCTACCCCTAGGATTACCAAGGAATAACATTATTTTATTACCACTTAAGAAAAACTTTTAACATTTCATTCATTCATTAGCATGTGGGTCAGGGCAATCCCAAGCACAAGTACAGGCTGGGCGGAGAATGGATCGAGAGCAGCCCTGAGGAAAAGGACTTGGGAGTGCTGGTGGATGAGAAGCTCAACATGAGCTGGCAATGTGCGCTGGCAGCCCAGAAAGCCAACTGTATCCTGAGCTGTATCAAAAGAAGTGTGGCCAGCAGGTCAAGGGAAGTGATTCTGCCCCTCTACTCAGCTCTCGTGAGACCCCACCTGGAATACTGTGTTCGGCTCTGGAGTCCCCAACACAAGAAGGACATGGAGCTACTGGAACAAGTTCAGAGGAGGGTCACGAAGATGATCCGAGGGCTGGAGCACCTCTGCTATGAAGACAGGCTGAGAGAGTTGGGGCTGTTCAGCCTGGAGAAGAGAACGCTTCGGGGTGATCTTATGCAGCTTTCCAGTACCTAAAGGGGGTCTACAGGAAAGCTGGAGAGGGACTTTTTACAAGGCCGTGTAGTGATAGGACAAGGGGCAATGGATTTAAACTGAAAGAGGCAGATTCGATTAGATATAAGGAAGAAATCTTTTACATTGAGGGTGGTGTGAGGCAGTGGAACAGGTTGCCCAGAGAAGTTGTGGATGCCCCATCCCTGGAAGTGTTCAAGGCCAGGTTAGATGAGGCTTTGGGCCAACCTGGTGTAGTGGAGGATTTCTCTGCCCATGGCAGGGGGTTGGAACTAGTGATCTTTAAGGTCCCTTCCAACCCTAGCCATTCTATGATTCTATAATTCTAATTTTTCATGCTTGTTTCCCCTCCTGTGTATCTGTGAAGTTGGGTAAAGAAAGAGTCACTACTTCATTTTGCCTTTCTGCCTACTTAATATCCCTCTCCTGTTCTTATGCAACAGCACAGCATATTATTAAGAAACATTTTCTGTCGCTGCTGGAAGGCTTCGCGGCTCCAAGCAGACCAACGTTCTAATGCGAAGGCTTCAGGCTCTACTCTCAGGAAGGCCCACACTCCCTCCAAGGCTCAGGAGGAATGCCTCACCCTTAGGAGTAAATGCCCTGCCTTAATAGTCAGGAGTCACATGATTTGCTAGATGGGTCAAGGCTATTGGTCACTTGACCATCCATCTCCCAGAGTGATTGGCTGAATGCTACAGCACCTGTTTCAAGGTAACTTTCCCAGTGTAACGAGCTACAGGTGTTTCTTAGTTAGCCTGCATAGAGAAAGAACTTTCACAGGATGCTGCAGCAGCCAAAAGGTTTCTCCACAATTTTCTGCATCAAAGCAACTGTTTCTAGAAGCAGCTGGTACAGAAACATTCTGTTAAACTTAGGCTGTGTTTTATTTTTAAAGATACTTCTCCACAATGTAAATTCTGACTCTGGAAATTTCCTACCAATGTTTAATCAACCCTTGGGAACGCAGTTGGAGCAGCTGTTCTTTTGAAGCTGGCACACCAGACCAAGCTCTGTGTTAGATAGAGTATGTTTCTCATATCTCCATTCAGAATAGTCAACATTTAAAGGCTGATTTCAATGTCTTCCAGCTTCAGCAGTGCTAACAAGAGTCCACTCAGTCTGTGCCTTCAGCTGTATATGTTCAGACTTTTAGGACTTTATAGAGCTTTAGAGGTTCAATACTGCACCACACACTAATTGTAAATTTGCCTTGACCCTATTGTCTTACCTGGCTTTTGCCTTTTGTCTGATCTTTCACTCATTCTTCCTCTGTGTCCACCTTGTATGTATTCAGTAACTGTTCTACATAATGCTGAAGTTCTCAAAAGCCTCAACCTTGGCCTATGAGAAATTTTCAATTGTTGAAATTTATCTTTATTGGACAATGCATCTGAATTAAGCTCAAAGTCATTGATGCTGGAGAGAACTCAGTCTTCTTCAGAACAGGTCCCTGCCTGTATAGGGCGTTGCAGGGAGAGGTGCTGCAGGTACCCAGGGAGCTGAAGGTATCAGTTGCGTTACAGGATCATTTTTATTATAGATCCTCTAAATCACTGATTTTTTTATAATAAAACACAAATAAAATAGAAAAGATACATTCATATGCTTGCTTAAATTGTGTTGTGTTATACTCTTTCATTGTAAAATAAGAGTCTGGTTTTATGTGGCATGACATAAGGTTGATTTACTTTTTCTGCAGCCTTAAATCCACATAAAAGTGGCATTCAGTAATACCAATATCTTACTGGTTTATATATTGTAATTTCAGTATCAGGATAGCTCAGCATGTCTTTATCAGCAAGGGTCAACACTTTTAGTCCTAAATGTAACAATATGAATAAAAAACTATTTCACTTTTAGAGATGCAGAGAGCAAAATGCCTCTTCTAAGAGCCACCCAGAGTGGAGATGTCCAGTACAAGGACTCGGGAAGTTTTAAGACTCTCCAGACTCCCAGTTGAGGGTCTCTTTCAAGACAGATGGATGTAAGTAGACTACAGATGCCAGCAAATGTTAACCATTGTTTAGGCTAAAGTTCTGTTTGGCTGGTGAGCTGCAAGGTGACCTGCTGATAACTGCTGTCTTGCTCACATATGGTCCTGTAGATAACTAACAGCCCTGGCCCCTGCATGCATAAAGCAGAAACAGAGCACCTTCATGCTGCAGCTATAGAGGAAGATAACCACAACGGCTGGTGAGATCATGTCAGAGGCAGCAGAGGATGCCACAGGGACGATAAAAGTGAGGGACACAACAGCCAACGTCCAAACCCCTTTGGTGCAAGGCAGAAGCTGGGAGGAGACACCTGGCTGTCTCACACTGTGGGGTTTCATCCCCACACTCTTGCCTGCTCAGCCCTAGACTCAGCTCAGCATGGGTCATGCCATGTGGCACTCACACACCTTGGGATTTGTTAAAAGAGGAAAGCTCTCCTGATCCTGTAGAAGGTCATGAAGCTCTACTGATTTACAAAGGGTTGTCAGCCAAATTCGGTTATTTATAATTCCCAAACCATAAGAATTGATCTAGACCCTACCAAATGTTTTGAATAACTTACATCTGCTCTTATTGAGAGAGGAAAAATGTAGTGAAAAAAGTAAAATAGAGACACAACTCAAAATACATAATAGCCTGGCTAAAACGGCCAATGAAGGTTTTTGGATTTCACTATATATGGTCCTAGAAGTTAAGGTAATAATGTGACTCAGGCCAAGAGGCTGATAGGAAGAGAGAAGAGAGCAGAGCAAAGGATGCAAAAAATGAGCAACTGTGCACAGAGAGACAGTGCAAATGATAAGATCTCCTCTGAGGGTGCAATTAGTGAGAGAAAAATAGATGAGCTCAGAACTAAAACATAAATCAGAGCACAGACATTTGGGAAACACAGACCTCCATGATTACTAGGTGGCAAATATGGAACAGTTTGTCCCATGTCTTAAGAAGCAAAATACAAAGTCAGTTGAATGGAGTCCTTTGGTTCAGCCTTTCTGTACTGCCACACATACCTTAGGTCTCAACAAGTTAGAAAGTACCTAAGAAGTCTTCAACTTTTTGTTCCCTAATGAGTCTTCAAAATATAGTCTAGTATTTTTTCACTCAGTGGTTCGATATCAGGATGATGTACACAGTTGAAGAAACTGAACAATACAAAAAAAGAAATTTAGTAAAACATACTAATCCTACACCGTTCAGAAGCTTGGCAAAAATGCTATTGAATATATACTTTTCAAGACTCCTAGGTTGGGCAAATCAAAACCAGGATATAGTTCATGAAGACACTTTAGAAAGCTTCATTCTCACTACAGTATGTATTCTAAATGGTTTGTAGCACTCAGTAATCTACTTTCTGGTTTCCTTCCAGGCCTCTTCATTGCTATCTCCACTTGCTGCACAAATTGAGAACTTGTGTACGTGGGAGGGATGGTGTAGCACAGATTTATCATGGAAAAACAGAGCACTCCTTATTGGAGGCACACTGCTAATACCTCTGAAAGGCTACAGGGCCTGCTGGAGGGGACTTAAATCATCCACTGGTATTTATTTCAGCTCAAAGTTATGCATGCAAAATAGCCGTAAAAAGGGTGGCTCGATGAATCTTTCCTGCCCTGAACTTGCATCATCCCTCCTAGGTGACCTGCTCTGGCACAGACGTGTGGCATACAACCTCTCTCATCCCTGTCCTCCTCCCTTCTCCTCTTCTCCTGGGGAAAGAACCACGATGGGAAGCTTTCAGCTGCAAACCCGCTGGCTGTATCCTTCGAAATATGTGAGCCTCCGGCGGGGGCTCAGCAGTGCCCAGCCAGAGCCATTCTGCTCCTCGGATCAGACTCCCTACATGGGGACCTGTGCCAGGGTCCCTCTGGCAGCTCCTCGCCTCAGCCAGCTCCCTGGGCAGTGGCATTGCTGCTGATTCGGGACTTTTAGCTGAACCTCGGGGGTTTGCTGTTCTCATCTCGTGTGGCCGCCTGAAACAGTTGTTACGTCTCAGCCCAGATGCTTCGTTTCAGAGGCGAATGGCATGATTCCTGTATACATTTGCTTTCTCAGTTTGTCAAGCACTTAAGTGCCTTTCATCTTGAAGTATCCTAAATGATAATATGCACTTATATAGCTCAAGCTCCTCTAATGAATGAGGTTCTTCATAAACACTCAATAATTAGGCCTCAAAAGAGCCCAATGAGCTGGGAACAACTCTTTGTGGTGGTGCAGAGGGATGAGTTGAGGCTGCATGAAGATAGGCAGGGTTCGAGCTGCCAGCTAGACATGCAATAGTCCGGCAGCCACGAGGCTTTGGGAGCTGGGTCTGTACTGAGGATGGTCCCCTTTATGTCCTGGAGGAAACAGAGTAGAAACCCCACTCTTTTTCCCAGAGATTACTTTCCACATGAACAAGGAGAGTGAAAACTGAAAGATTTCTGCTTCCTCAGTGTCTGCCTACTCCCTCTGTCAAGAGCTTGTGGTGGTCCAGCCCAGCCCCTTGGTTGCTGGAGACGGTAGGACAGGGCCCCTGGCACCGCTGCCAGGTCCTGTAGGGCAAAGAGTCTGGACTCGGTCATCGCAGCCTCCTGGAAATTTCACATCTGTTTTGGCCAGAGAGGTATAAAAGGCTTCTAAGCAAGCAACTGGCTTCAGACATGGATTCTTGAAGGAAATGAAAAAGGGAAATGTCTATATAGTCAAATGGGTATTTCCCATCAGAAAACATTCCAACCAAAGGGAAAAGAAAAAGCCCTAAGCAGGTCTGCCCACAGACTTCTCTTGCTCTGCCTGTTTCTCAGCACTGCTGTCATCTGTCACTGGCAGCTCTACTGTGGGAATTTCCTTTCCCTCTGATATTTTTGTAGCACTTTCAGCACTGTGACAATCAGGAATTGTGTATATCACAATTGTAGCTTTCAGCTAAAGGAAAGGACCTCTTCTGCAATGTCTTTCATTGTGTCTTCCATACTCTCTCTTCCAAAGATATAATAAAAACTACTTGCTCAAGTCAAAGGAATTGGCACAGCTCAGATGTATGCAGCTGCTACTTTTCCTCTAGAGGCATCTTTCACTACTTCCAGATACTGAACTATATTTCGTGCATGATCTTCCTATCTCTTTGCTTCTGCCACTTGCTTTTGCTGACTCACAGAATTCAGGTCTCCTGCTGAAATACACAGAGACCTGATGATAATGTTGTTGCCTTCCTTCCATGATAACTATGAAGAAATAAACTTACCCATTTCTCATTTTTCGAAGCCCTGAAGTTACCCACCCCAGCAGTACAGCAGGAGCGTGTTTTGCCTTGCTGATGCAGCAGCAAAACTAAGTAACCAGTGAGGCATTGCGGGAAATCCATCCCCGTGCTTTTTCCAACTCTGTTGTGTCTTTACTGGTGCTGCTGAGGTGCCTTTTTGGTGGCCTGCTCCTGCCTGCCCTCCTGCCCTATGGGATGGTCCCTCCCCTTGTGTTTGGGAGCTCCTTGCTGCAGCTTTTAATTGAGTTTGCTCTTTTGTCCTCCTGCCAGCTCCCCTCTTCATCTCCTTCCCTCTGGGCTGAGGATTTTCCTGTCCTCTCAGCCCTGCTCCCTGTCTTTGTTCAGCTCAACAAGCCCTGGGCCCGCCTCGGTCTCCGGCAGTAAGGGACGCCAGCCCTGTCCCCTCACCCTTGGCACACACTCACCAGCAAAGTTGCACTCATGCTTTTCTTTGCCTCCTTCTCCTCCCTCCCTCTTCTTGAGGTGGGATCTGTCTTTCCTTATACCAGATAGTGTGAGCAGAAAGAAACCAGACTCAAGGCAAAATTCCCATTAACTTCAGTGGGGGCAGGATCTCACCTCAAGTGTTTCATGTTCTGGGCACTGGACAACAACATGAAAGGACTCCACACTTGTAAAACCTGAACTGCTGCAGCCATACGAGCTGAGCAAACGCAGATGCAGTTCCCAGTGCCCCCTCCAAGCCCCTCACTGTGGCCATGCATGCTCCTTCCAAGACCTGCGAAGGTCATTAATCTCTCCTCTTAGCTGTTTATTGTTGCCATGTTGGCAGCTATTGCTGAGCGCGTAGTTACCTCTGCACAGCCTGAACTGGGCTCTGACTTTTACTGCTACTGCCCAGCACTACCTCGAAGCCTTGTTTGTTGTCTTTCAAGTATGCTCCCCTTCAGACCAGTCTTCCACATCTTGTTTGTGTTATTGCTAATGGGGCTTTATAAGCCTCTTTTGCTCTTTGAGTCCTGCTGGCTGATGCCCTGCTGCTCCTCTAGCTTCCTGGGATACTCATTTCCCCAGCACTCCTGTGTCACATCAGTTAATTCCTGAGATCTTGCTATGTCTTCCTTGCTCTTCTACGTGCTTGCCAACTGCTTTCTGCTGATCTGTCTTCAGTTTTATCTCCACTGCTGCTTTGAGAACCAGCTATGCCCCATGTCTCACTGCAGATCACACTGTTGGCTTTTGCCTGATGGTTGGTCTTCCGCTCGGTCACTGTCCTATAGTGGCTTTACCCTCAGCTCCCTTTGTTGTTGCGAGCCGCTGGTCTATCCCAGTGTCATTGTGCCTGTGGCTGCTGACAGCCTGTCTGTCAGCTTACCCTGGGGTCTTCACTTTCCAACTCATCGATCTCTTGCTGAGCTGGTGTTTAGTCCCTGGGAGGGTTGCTACAAGAGCACAGCATTTCCAAGTAGACATCTCTTCTTGTCTGTGCAGTTTTTGCTCCTGGCTCTTTACTGTCATTCCTTCCTTTCACTTGTTTGGTAGGTACCCAGGGGAAGAGGTCTTGTGCTCAGATTCCTATGGTACTGAATCATTTGAATTTTGCTGCAGAGCATTACAACCTACTGTCTGAGAAAATATACCTTGCTTTTCATGATCTCAGTTCTTGCTTGAATGCCCTCCACATAGCCCATCTTGTAGAAAGAGAAGCAACAATTTAATAGGGCCATGTAGTTCCTGTCCTTAAAATGGAACAAGTCAGTTCTGACTCCAGTTCAGGGCTGGTATTTTCCTGGCCTGATAGCTCAGTGTTCACGTAGCTCACACTGTTGGATGTGCACCAGCTGAGTGTCCCAGCCTAGCTGGCAGAGATACTCACTGGCTTGCCTGCATGTCCACGTCCTGATGACAGTCTGCTGGGACTACTGCTCTGCCTCATGGCGTATTGCCATGATCACGGATGGTCTCTTACCAAGTAGCCGGGGTAGTTTCTTTGGCCCAACCCCCTTGCAACTGGCCATGAGTTGTCTTACTCTCTATAGCACCTGGAGTTCTTCACTGCTTTGTTAGATGCCTAGACATTCCCAACAGAGTGTCATCATGTGTTAAATACGATTTATTTTCCCTACAGAAATGCGTTTTGGATGTTGTTGTAAAAGGGTAGTACCTGATTTTCCCCTGTAGTACTGAAAAAGAACCCTGTAGTTGCTTGGTACAATTACATGTGTGATCAGGACTTCTCCAGGATACTGATAATGAGGCTACCCACCTACTCCATGCTCAAAGCTGAACTAATGAACTCAAAGAATATAGAGAAGAGAAACTCTTCTCCTGGTCTTGCTGTCTTGTTGAGCATGCTGGGACTCTGCTAGCAGGTGCCCAGTGCTGCTGGATTTTGCTTTGCTTCACTACCAATTGTCCTCCTGAGGCAGCAGGCCGGAGCTCTGTTTGTCCCATGGGGATTGGGGCTGGTGCTTCACTGAGGAGGCCCCAGAGGTCTCCCAGTGCCTGTTCCCAGGCTCTCCAGAATGAGGAAAGACAGCTGCCTGTCTGCACAAATGGCCAGGTTTCTTCTTTTGTTTTGGGCTTGTGAGTCAACGATCTTCAGAAACCAACAGCCATCAGACGTGGGGGATTAGCATCAGGCTAATTTCGCCCTGATATTGTCCGTCTGACCTTTGTACAGAGGTTGCAGAGAGCAGCCACATGTTCCTGTCTGCTTCCTCTGGCACACGGTCCCATCTGCAATACCCCTGCGATGCCTGGGAGTCCTTGGTGCGGGTCAGTTCGTGCTGCAGCACCTCTCCGCCTGGCCTGATGCCCAGGGGCATGTCTGCCAAGTGTTACTTGCCAGGAGCTGCGTCCGGCCTTGGTAGGCAGCTGAGTGGCTCATCGGTCTTGGAAAGCCAGGACTCGTTACTGTGCCGCAACTGGTATACGCCATTCCATACAATTTTAAGTAGCATTTTCTCAGCCATTAGTAATTCTTTTCAATATTCAGTTTAACTTCTCTGGCCTGATGCAGATGCTTTGGTTACCTGATGGTTTTCTCCCAGCCACAGGCAGACCCACAGTATGCTGGGATTAGGGGATGAATGATGCCTGTTTTGCAGGCTTGCCTGTCCTTTATCATTGTCTCACCAAAACAAATGGTGTGCAGCTTGGCAGTCACGGGCGCACCCTGTGGAGCAGAGCAGAGGAGACTATTTCTACCTTCAGCTGCACCTCAGGCTCTCAGAGGCTGTGGTCCCCCAGGGGCTTTCTCCCAGGAGGATCGTTTTGATACTACCCAGTGGTTCACCCAGCCTCTCTCCTCCAGCAGAAGCAGTGGATGATCCTGATGACAACAGCGCTGGCATTAGATGTCTCAACAGCTGCTTGCACTTCCTTACTGGCCACAGAATGGGTTTGTGGTATGACCCAGCTCTTGGTGGCTTTTCTCCACCTGATCCTGCTGCTCAGCAGTGCTATGTTTACCCAGTTGCACCACAAGCAGAATCAGTCATTTTCCTGACAGTGCAGGAGAGGACAGACAGCTTTTTCTGGTGTCCCATATCTGTTCTGCCCTCATGTTCATTTGTTTCCAGGACAGTTTAGTGGCCCTCACTATTTTGAGGCATTTATCTATGATTTAGAACTGTTTCATTACAAATCACTCCTGCAAGCTGGAAGCATGTGTCTCACAAATGACCCTGTCATTAACTGGAGAATCTATAATGTCTCCAAATTCATGGAGGATGCCAGATTTCTCATCTGCGTAGCATGAATCTCTATTTTCCCCTTGGGCAGTCTCATCTGCCTGGAAGAAGCTGTTTGCCTGACACTGTTATGCACTGATTCTGTGGTTTGGGCATTATCCTTCGCTGAAGTCTCACTCACTCCTTGTCATTTCATGTGTGTGTTGAGAGGAAGAGAAAGAGAAAGTAAGTAAAAAAGCTTTACCTTCAATTTCTACTTTTCATGACTATGGCCATGGCTCTGTACAAGCATTCAGGTTTTTCTCCCACTTGTCCTCTTCTCAAAGTATCTTTTGCCTGGAAATCCAGCACTGATACACCTCGACTCTCTACGTGCTTTATCTACTCTTGGAGTCTGTCTGTTAATCCCACAACCTGCTAACAGCATGCATCGAGTGTTGAGGCCAAAGCTGGGAAAATAAGGCAATGATATACAAAGATGCTGCACCTGTGGCAAACACTTAGCCATGTGCACAGATTGACCTTTTATTGCCTTCTCCAAAATATTCTGCCTTGCAGGCTGTTTTCCTCCCCCAGCTTCCAAGCAGGTTCATATATCCAGTGTCTAGCTTGAGACCTCCTACCAGCATGACCTCCTACCTTGAAATCACTCATTCTATTAAAACATTCCTCCAAGGTAGTCTGGGTCTATTTCACAAAAGGGGAACTAAAAATTCCAAAGTTCAACTCTTTTCTCAGGGAAGAAAAAAAAAAAAAGAAGAAGAAGAAGGTTTATTTGAATAAAAGCAAGTGACAAGAAAGAGGCAAAGCTTTATATGGTCTGATGCAATGGCAGAATAGAAAGTCAGACATTTCTGATTTCTAATTCATCTCAAGCTAAGAGCAAAAGTCATATTACAATTTTTTTAATATAAAGCAAGGATAACAATATTTCCTTATTGGAAGGGTAGGAAGGGAATTCTGGGATATCATGAAATCCGGACTTTGTAAATATAAGGCATTTTATAGAGTAAAAGTCACTTTCACTGGGCTCTTCTCTTTGCTCCAGCTAGGCAATACAGGTGCTTGCAGGTCCCACTCCAAATATATTGTATGTCTTGTATTAGGTTCTGTATTAGATTAGAATCTGGCTGGTATCTTCTGCAATGAGGAGAAACTACAATTTCTTAGAAGTGTATTTTGGAAAAGTAAATAAATAAGGAAGGAATAAATTGTGGCCTCTAAGATAGTTTTAAAGTTTCAGTGAAGGAGAAGGCTGGATATTGAGATTCTTTGATTTTAATTATGCATTTTTCTAAGTAGCAAGAAAAAAAACGACAAAAACTATTAATAACATAAAGAAAGAAATGAGCTTGAGACTGAAGGATTTGTGTCAACATCTGGACCTGGGGCTTGAAAACTAGGTGGCTGAGGTAATTCCATTTTATAAACCCAGCTTATGAACAGTATACACAGCATATGAACAAGTGCAAAGCCTGGAGTCACATAAACAGTGTATTTCATTCCTGGACATTGAAATAACAAAAGGGCAGAGTCAAAGGACTCCTCTCAGCATATGCTCTTTAAATATATGTAGAGGGCCCATGTGACGCTGAAATAATAACACCGGGAACATGGAAAATGAGACTAAGCAATATTTACATTACTCTTTCTTTTTTACTGGGGTGAAGGGTTAAATTTGGTTAACGATAGGCGGATTTGGTCAAGAATACAGGCTCTATCACCTTTCCAAAGCTCTCTGAACAAAAAAAAAAAAAAATCAAATATTTTCATAGGATCAAATTCTCATTGTAATCTGAAGCCATTTCTCCTAGAAAACACATGTTTGCTTGTTAAAGCAAGTAAGAACACACTTGCTTTACAGTGCAAACTGAAATAAAAAAATTCAAACGGATAGTTCTTTCAAATCTTTGGCATCGTTCTCTCCCATGCGCCTTCCCATCCCAGGCAGGAGGTCAGAGATACCTGCTAGTGCACAGGGATTAATTGTGACAGCTGTGTGTTTCACCTATGACTATATTAGCAAGAAGCCTGCTGTAGTCTCAATACGACAACGGAGAGCTGTATCTGCAACCATATATTGGCCTCACGCTTTTCGGTTGAAATTAGCAAGCCCGGTAAGTTTAAGGGCAGCTCTTCAAGCAGAAAACTCTCCACTGCCTAGAAAAAACAGGCCAGTGTCTCTCAAAACCGGTGACGTTTCTGACACAGCCTAGTCTGAACACACCAGCGTAATGCTCTGCAACAGCTGAAAAGACAAGCAGTCTTTAAGAGTGATTAGAAAAGAAACAGCAAGCTGGCCAGAAACCAGTGTGCCATTGCATCAGCCCTTGGCGCTCCTGCTTCTTAAATGCTGCATTTCAGACAGTACACAGTGGAATTGCAAAGAAAGAGGGTTTATGAGGATGAGAGGTCTGGAACAGACTTTGTACAGGGAACCTGTAGTGGCTAGCACTTTCAGTTTCAGAAACGAGGTGACTCCTCTTTCATAGGTTCGTAATGAAAATCTATGAAATTATGAATGGTTTGTGGAAAGAAAAAGGGACAATTAGATGCCATCTGTCACAACAGAATTGGGGACTGCCAATGTGCATATCCAACAGTAAGTTTAAAATAATCAAAAATAAGTCCTTTTTCTTGCAGTTCATAATTAATCTCTGAAATTGGTTGTCACAGGATATAGCCAAAAGTATAGCTCAGTGCAAAAAGGTGATTTGTGATTTGTAAGTAAACACTGTCATAGAGAATATGTCCATCTATGGGTGATGAGCCCAGTGCTCCAGACTGAACTTCCTATTGTAAAATTCCTTAAAATACTGATTGTTATAAAATGGGATGGTACAAAGGAGGCTCATTCTTTAGTTGCCCCTTTCTCCACGGGGCTCTAACACAGCTCTTAAAACACACTAGGGAGAGGACCTGGGGCTGAAGGGTCCCCATCTGATCCAATTTCATAGATTCATAGATTTCTAGGTTGGAAAAGACCTTAGAGATCATCGAGTCCAACCATCCCTAATTTGCTAGTTTCTGTATTCTTAAGAGAGTTATGGGCAGGTGACCACTCTATATGTAACTGTGTGACCATCTGCATGGTGGAAGTGTGAAGATACAGACTACAGTCACTGTGAGATTGGAGTTGTGAGGAAAAAGCATAGAGGAAGACCACATCACTAGACCTAATTGCTGGGGATGTCAACACTACCCTTCAAAGGGGATTTGCATTCAAACTCAGCTTAATTCACTCTTGTCTGAAGATGAGTGAACTGTGATGATGATATCTTTTTGGTAGATAGTTCTTACCTTCACGTAGCTGATGACCCAAATTTTTTCAAAGAACATGCCAATCATTTGCATGATTCATACCACAAAGCATCTGTTTAGGTTTGTTTCACCGAAAATTGCCACAAGGCAATCTTTAGCTGAGATTGCCTTTAAAATAAAAACTTGCCCACTTAGACTTCAAAGCTGTTTGTCAACTTTGAAGATAATAATTGGAAGCTCTTTTCCCTTCTCCAACCCATGTTTGGTTTTGTTGCATAGAATGATTTGTAAACCAGTGCTGTCTTTCTGTCAGGTCTGACCGCGGTTCAGATGGCAGTTCTGTGACAAATAAACCTCTCAGACATCATGGACTTGAAAGCAAATGAGAGACCATACACAGGTGATGGATGAAAGCGTGTTACCAAATTGTGATAGCTTTCGATCCTGGTAGAGACAGTCAATGGTTAGCCAACACAATTTTCCAGGTGTTAATCTGAGTCTGCAGATGTTACAGAGGGCCAACCTCTGCAAGATAAATTAATCTAGTTTACATACACCACCCCTAAACAGGGCCAAAGACAAAATAGAAAAACTGAATGACTCAGAGAACTGTTCAGGAAAGAGAAAACCTTTCCCATACTGATGTCTGGTAGCAATCAAAAGCTGTTCTCAGCTGATGGCTCTGCTCATTCGATGGCATACGCAAATTGCAATGAGCATAGCCCAAATGGCTTCTTTCAGGTGTCTGGATAAAGCCAAGGATTTATTAGGCCACAGAAGCCACAAGGCTTTATCCTGATGACACTGGTTCTTTGGGCTGGAGCTGATGCACTGCTTGTGGGACAGGGAGGAAAAGGCTGGGGCCCCACTACAGCTGCTCCACGGACAGGCAGAAAAATCTATCCCTCAGCACGCTTGTTTCAGCTCAGTTTTACATAAGCATGAAGTCCAGCGAGCGGAAAGCCTTAGGTAGAAAAAGAATTATTGTTCAGTTTGTTTTCTTCAAAATGTCAGACTATTTCCCGAACTCATACATTGAAAGAAAAATTTCCAAGAAAGCTGATGAGATTTTTTGATACAGTTTGCCACTTGAGACCTATATTTTCAGTCTTTGAATTTTGCCAGTCATTTCAAGAGTTTCAGCACTGAGAAAAAAACACCTTGTCTCCATAACACAAACAAATAACATCACAACAAAGGAGATCCCTCTTTCAATTTCAGACTCAGTCCAACATTTATCAGAGCAAATCATTTATAAGATTTCTGAGTGATTTGCTTTTTGCTGTCATGAAAGTATTTTCTTGCTTAGATTCTCAGGTTCAACATTTCTGCTAATGTTGCATTTCAGACACTATCTGCTAGGTGGATGCTTGTGCTATCTTTTTCCTTCAGGAATGGAAGTTGGTGACAACAGGCTCTTTAGCTATCTGGCCTTTTTTTATAAAGGTACCACTACAGAAAAAAACTGCCCTGCTTTTCCAATGTAAGGGTGAACATACTTGCTTAATGTATGCCTTACTGGGCTCACAAAATGTATATACCTTCCCTGGCCAGAATAAAACTAATGAAACAAAGTCTTGTTCTGCATTCAGGAGTGAGGTTGTACATCACTGAAACTCTATTGAGTTCTGTAAGTGCACAATGTACAGTTTTAGCTCAATTTTTAAAAATTTGAATCACTTTTTCTAATTTGACCGTTTTTCTCCCCAAATCTTTGTTATGACAGCTTGTGTATTTTAATATTAAGATTTATTTCCTTCCCATAGGCAAAACGGCTTGACTATCAGTTTACAGAAATTTTAAAATGGAGTCCAAATATTTAATCGAATTGGTTGTGTCAGTGACTTAATCACCTAATTGCTGGGATTCTATTTCTGTGATACAGATTGTCAGTGAGTTTGGAATATCAGTTACACTGCTGGAGAATGGAAATAATCTCCTTCCAAATAACATAAATAGTTGAACAATACAGGCAAAATATGCCCTGAATGTACATCCAATGCAAACTTTGGCTTAAACAAGTCAGAACACCATGTCTGTTTTTCTTTAAATTGATTTTTATAGAACACTAGGTGTCTATTTGAGTTATACTTTAAGATGATGGCATTATTAATATTATGCTTTTGTGTGTATGTGCTCAAAACCGCATTCATGATTTTTTTTTCCTGAGCATAGTCTTAGATCACTTGGATTAAAGATACAGGAGCAAACAGCTCATTTTAAACACATGCAATCAATACCATAATCTTCTACCATCTGCAGTGCAGAAGTGGAGAGAACCTGGAGGGTTGAGGCTTGCCAAAAGGAAATATCACAAGATGAAAGTGAATTAATCTTTGGAAACTACATCTCATATCTTTGTCCTAAAGATGAATTCTAGATAAAATTTCATCAGCCTTCCTATTTGTATTTAAATAAAGCATACTCCTTAACGGTTAATAACAACGCCACTCAGAGTCTATATATTATCATATGTTATGTGGTCTAAATGTTCTTTATAACTGCCGGTTGATGAGTGTGTATCAAACCTGGCAAACTTGGCATGTGCTCACTCAGTTCCTCAGTTCAGCTGCGGATGAAAAGAGAGCCAGAACACGTCCTTGAAATCAGGGGAGAAAACCTGAGCTGTGGCACGGAGCAAGAGCAGAGAGCAGAGAGTAGATGTGTTTCATAGGAACTAGATGATCTTTGAGGTCCCTTCCAACCCTAACCATTCTATGATTCTATAATAGAAAGGTGCTCTGCCTGCTCTTCTATTCACCTCCTAACATACTGAACTCTTCAGAAATGTTAATTTTGTGGCAAATCCAAGGATGTGACCTTACCCAAGTCATGCTCCAGTACTAGTAGGAGAAGAAAGCCTTGTGATAACACCAGGAGGACTCTCAGAAACTTTGGGTGGGGACTTTGGGTAGGTAACTGCGGAGGAGGAGGAGGAGGAGGAGGAGGAGGAGGTTCATGGCTGCACCGCGGAGGCACCGCTTCCCCAGCGCCCACCGGGCGCTGCGGCTGAGGAAGGAGACTAGCGTTGTAAATTCCCAATGAGCCCAAGGGGAGGGCATGGCAAATTCAGTCTCCCAGCATGAAACCCGATGACTTTAACAGCTCCGCTTTTTATGGGACCTTCTCCTACGTGACTGATAGGAAATCAGAGGCTGGCCATGGCTGCTGGAAGGCAGCCCGGCTCCACGGTACCTGCAGAGAGGCCGGGGCTGCCACCGCAGCAGGAGCAGCAAAAGGCGGAGAGGAGTTGGGCCCTGGAGGGGCCATGGGAGGCAACGCTTGCGCACGGGGGAAATGAAGGTGCAGGTGTAAGTGACAGAGGCGTCATTCCTCGCCATCGGAGCAGGGCTGGGGTTTGGTTTGGAACCACAAAAAGCCGTCCGGGAGCTCAGCTGAGGTCAGGAGCAGCGGGAGCAGCGGGAGTACTCCCTGGAGAAGTGCAACACACAACACTGCCGAACCTTCACCATTTGAATTAAACTCACTGCAGCGTGCAAAACGTCATGAAGCATTTCAGGCTTTCACATGCTTGGATTTTATGGTGACCTTAAAAGGACCAGGCTGGAGCGACATGTCAGGCAGGTGGATACTTTGCGGGCCTCTCTATGTAGGACTACTCCATCGCTAAGAATCTGAACAATTGTAACTTGGATACGGCCAAACAGATATTGCATTGTTCTCACTTTTCGTAAAATAAATTCATTGCCAGACTGAGACCTTGTGTGCCAAGTTTCAGACTGGAGTGCATTTTATGGCTGAATTATAAAGCCCTGGAAGAAGAGGTTTGTAACGTAAATGCTGACACAGCCAGAGCTATAACAGAGCTAACGGTCTTGCAATGATATCTTATTTACCTCTAGCAAGGAGCATATAAGGAGAACTAAATAATGTATTCCTGCTGCTACAGATCGTTTAATCAGTAAAAGTTAACCCTGATTTTATTAGGTAGGTTAAAACTACAAAGTTCGTGCACTGATTAAGGAAGAGTAGCAGTAGTCTGTATACTCCTGTGCATAGCAAGATTTACATATTTGCAAGTGATAAAGCACTCCTGCATTTACTTAAAATTTATTAAACACTATTTTACAGAGAAGTACAATTGAGAAAGAACAGAAAAGCATAGCACAGAGTAAGCAAAACTGCAGCAGCTTATTGCAAATGACTGCAGCCGTTACAAAAGGAACGTATAGGTGACTGCTGTATGTGATATTAGCTGGTGCTGCTTTTTTTCCAGACATGAATAATTTACAACAGAAACCCCAGAAATACTCTGCTGTAGCATGACATCTGCTTAATTGAACAGGAAAGCATTGCATTGAGATAGCAAGTTAAAAACAGGAGGATGGTCATTCATAGGTAATCTGAAGAAAGCGGCCTGGAAATTGTGGCCACAGACTGCCAGTCTCTGCCACTAACTACACATGCAGCACATCTGTTAGGGATGGACATGGTGTAGAATTTGCTCGATCAAGTTATCTCCAGGTTGGTCCTGTACAAGAACCAGCGCCTATGCTTTGGCATTTAGGTACTGTGATCTCTCTGATGTCCATTACTGGGTCTGGAAACCTGGGTTTGGAAGCTGCACTACAAAATAAACCTACCAATTCTGAGAAGTAGTTTTTCAGGCACCGCTGTCACTTCTGGATGAAACACATTTAGCCTTATGGAGCAGATAAATAAGTCTACCCATGCAATGTGTAATGTTTTCTTTTGTCTTTTATAAAACTGAAACGACTGAAATAATATTTCAGGAGAAGATTTTGCTATCCTTGCTCCAATGTGCCTTGGCAGTCCCCACGCAGTAAATAGTTTCTCCAACTTCAGTGGAATGCCTCTTGGATGGAACATAGGGCTCACGGTGAATTTAGCTGGCTTGCTGCTGCTGCAGGAATTCAGGGGCACGCTCTTACACGTTATACAGGAAAAATTACACAAATGTCCGATGACAAGTGTATATTGTCGACATTGTATCCAAGAAAAAACATTGTATACCTTAAAGAATGTGCCTTTTTGGCACTTGCTGAAATAAGAACAGTCAAGAATTTGTGATCTGGGCTTTTTTTAAGTCTTTACACGATGAGACCGAGCAACAGTTTCCGAGTGTTTTTGCAGCACTTCCCTATATCGGTCCCCATCCCTGCTTCCCCCGCCAACAATTCCTTACAGCTTGCTGAGTGTCTGCTTGAGCTCAACCGTTACTGGTAAATCTTACACTTTTTTTGCTTAGGCACAGGAGTCAAACTGAAAAACTCAAACTGATTTTCTTTTTTGTAACTTGTTTATTTCTCCGCCTACAAAGCAAATGTAGTCTTTGCCCTGTAATTTAATGTCCACCTTTTTTTCCACCAAGGTTGGTTTGGTATTTCCTTTACAAACCTCAATTGTTGGCATTAAAAACTTGGCCGTTTCAACTCTACTCGACTAAAACTTGGCAAACAAATTGTCAGCTAGCATTTAAATTGTTCTACTAAAATTTCTATATTTTATGAGTAATCTATGACCAGTCTTTATTCCTGCAATCCCCACTGCACTTCTAGGTCCCCTGAAGGTGAATCACTGGAAGTGACTGGCTTGAAAATGCCGCTGACTCCTCTTACAAACACTTAAACCAGAGATTTCAGAGCCCAAGCTCTGTACCAAAACACAGTTATCATTCTGTCTGTCTATCCACCTGTCTGCAGGCAGCCTTTCTTACGCTTCTCCATATCAGGCAAAAGTCTCTCGGCAGAAGCTACAAGGTAGAGAGTCCTTACCAAAGTCAGAAAGGCAGAGAAGCAAGAAGGCACATAGTAAATCTCTCCTGGTGCAAGGTCTGGGCTTGGTCACCTCAGTGCTCTGGCAAGGTATTCCTTCTTAGAAAAGGAGACATATCATAAAGGAGTTGCTACTTGCAGCAGTTTGCAGGAGGCTGGACGAACTAACTATGCCGAAAAATAGTGGGACTGTGGTGGGGGGAAGCCCAGAGGAAGCACCACAGAAGCAAAGCCCAGGAGGGTGCTCACCCTAACCCAGAGCAGTAGCTTGCAGCTACAGGAAGGAACAAGGAGAAAGCGGCCGTGTCGTGGCACTGGGCAAGCCGGGAAGTGGGAAAAGCCCTTTACCACTGCCTGTATGGAGCTGTCTGTGGGAGAAGTCGCTGGGTTGCAGCACCAGCCCTATGCCACCCTTGCTGTGCACACTGCGAGTGCCAAGGCTGGGGCATCATTTTACTGGCAACCGCTTTAAACCCTCTAGCCAAGCCCTCGTTGCTGGTAATCAAGTCCTCCCAGACGGATCGTACTTTTTATTTGCCTCTTCTGTCTGGAGAAACAGAGGCAGCAGGAGCTCCGCTGGGCTGGCTTAGCATCCTCCTGTTCAAGGTGGGACCTCAATCCAGTATTTTAGCAAAAATCCCCCAGAAACTGTATTCGGCCTTGCTGATAGTGATTGAGGGCTTGCAGCACAGTCTCAGCAGCTATTCCATCCCCTGCTTATTTGTCTTAAAGCAACAGTGATATTGTGAAGAAGACTGAGTAACTATAATACAAAAATGTATTTTAACAGGACGTGCATCAGTATCAAGAAGTACAAACAATTTTAATATGAGTCTCTTCCCTCATATTTCTCCCTCTTGTGAAATAACAGCAAAAACCTCACAATATGATACAGGAGCATTACAGGAAATGTGACTGGAACACGGATCTTCCAGGTGAACACCCATCGGAATCCAGTGCAGAGAGAACAGTATTTTGCAAATATGTGAACTCAGCTCAAGGCAATTGCTGGGCAGATCTAAATGCATAAGTGAAGCAGAATATGCTGCTCTTTCACTGCTGCAGGAAAAATTATGAGTCATACAAGTAGATCTACTTTAACAAACACAGAAGGTACCTCAAAGCATTCAGCTCCCAGTGCAGCCCAACCCTCAGTGGTGATCACCAGCTTTCCTAAAAGCCTGCGGCTGTTTAGAGGGTTTCTGAAAGGCTTGAGGGAGTGCTGAGGAATTAACAGAGACCCCCTCTTCAATGCATGCAAGATGTACAGTCACACTTAACTTCTCAAACCAGGAAGTTTAAAAATTACTGACAAAAAATTATCTGATTTGAGATTATGAAACTAAGTTATATATAAAAAATACTTAATTTCAGTGCAAGTGCATTTAACTCTATTATCCATGACCACTGAATCCCAAATACACTGGTTACTAAAGGGTCACAGCCATTAAACAGCTTTGCCAATGGCATGGTAAAGACCATCTGGTTAAGCCTCCATCCAATATGAACACTGAAAACTCTAAAATGTCTCTGAAAACAGAAAAAATTATGTTTAGCTTTATCTTTAGCCCATTTTGATAGTGTCTATTCTGTGAAATAATAGCCATAATATATGTCTATCTCGTGAATATTTTTTCAATTTCAAGCCCATCACTGCATTTTGTTTGGGACGCAACTGTTTCCTTCCACTGCAGAAGCCATTGGAAGAAGAGATTTGTCTTCATCTTTCACCAACCTTTCATGTAAAAATAACTTTGGTATTTGGAAGAATTTTGCCTAACAAGCATTTTATATAAATATTTATTATCAGGTTTTGTCTCTTTCTCTGAAGCTTTGAGGACTCTTGCACTTTGGCTGAAGACACCAGAGTGAGTGGGCCATTAATCAGACTGAAACCGTAATTCCTACATTCCTGTAGAATGAATTCAAGAGAAAAGGCAATTTGCCTTCCAACTCTACTCTGATGTAGCAAGTAGTACTGATACACCATCTCAAAGTGCACCCAGGTCCACTTCATAGATTTCATAGATTTCATAGATTTCTAGGTTGGAAAAAACCTTAGAGATCATCGAGTCCAATCATCCCTAATCCCCATTAAACCATATCGCTAAGTAGATCATCCACCCTATTCTTAAACACATCCAGGGATCGGGACTCAACCACCTCCCTGGGCAGCCTATTCCAGTGGCTGACAACCCTTTCAAAGAAATACTTCCTAACATCCAACCTGAATCTCCCCTGACTAAACTTATACTCATTTCCTCTTGTTCTATCACCCAACACTAATGTAAAGAGCCCTTCCCCCACCTCCCCACCATCTTTTCTCAAGTATTTGTAGGCTGTAATCAGGTCTCCCCTCAGCCTCCTCTTCTCCAGGCTAAACAGCCCCAACTCCCTCAGCCGCTCCTCATAAGTTTTATTTTCCAGCCCCTTGACCAGTTTAGTCGCCCTTCTTTGGACTCGCTCCAGGAGCTCAATATCTCTCTTAAAGCGAGGGGCCCAAAACTGGACACAATATTCCAGGTGCGGCCTCACCAGTGTCAAGTACAGGGTCAGGATCACTTCCCTATTCCTGCTGGTTACACTATTCTTGATACACGCCAGTATATCTGCTGTACTCAGATATCTGGCACACTGCTGGCTCATATCAAGCCAGTAGTCAACCAACACCCCCAGGTCCTTCTCCGCCAGGCAGCTCTCCAGCCACTCTTCCCCGAGCCTATAGCGATGCTTGGGGTTTTTATACCCCAAGTGAAGGACTCTGCACTTGGCCTTATTAAAGCTCATGCCATTGGCCTCAGCCCAACGATCCAGTCTGTTCAAATCCCTCTGAAGGGCCTCCCTATCCTCAAGCAGATTGACACAGCCTCCCAGCTTGGTGTCATCCACAAATTTACTGAGGGTACATTCAATCCCCTCTTCCAGGTCATTGATAAAGATGTTAAACAGAACTGGACCCAGCACTGAGCCCTGGGGAACCCCACTGGTGACCGGCCTCCAGCCGGATTTAGCCCCATTTACCACCACTCTTTGGGCCCAGCCATCCAGCCAGTTTTTAACCCAAAGGAGGGTGTGCCTATCCAGGCCAGCAGTTACCAGTTTCTCCACCAGAACACTATGAGAAACTGTATCAAAGGCTTTACTGAGCTCAAGGAAAACTACATCCACAGCCCTTCCCTCGTCAACCAGGCGGGTCACCCTGTCACAGAAGGTGATCAGGTTTGATTGGCAAGACAAGCCTTTCATAAACCCATGTTGACTGGGCCTGATCACCCGGTTAACCTGTATGTGCTCATTAATAGCACTCAAGATAACCTGTTCCATGACTTTGCCCGTCACCGAGGTCAAACTGACAGGCCTGTAGTTCCCCGGATCCTCCTTCCGCCCTTTTTTGTAAATGGGGGTAACATCCGCCAGCCTCCAGTCCAGCGGAACTTCCCCAGTGAACCAAGACTGCCCAAAGATAATGGACAGGAGTTTGGCAATGACATCCGCCAGCTCTCTCAAGACTCTCGGGTGGATACCATCAGGCCCCATAGACTTGTGGGCATCCAGCCGAAGGAGCAGATCCTTGACCTGTTCCTCTTGGAAGGAATTGAGGAGCTTCAATTTGCTCTCCCTCCCTGCACTCAGACACCGAAGGCCAGCTCACCTGGGAACTACTGACCTTATTATTAAAGACTGAGGCAAAGAAGGCATTAAGGACCTCAGCCTTGTCCTCATCCCTAGTGACTAACGTACCCCCTGAGTCCAGTAGGGGCTGGAGGTGATCTTTAGCCCTCCTTTCGTTATTAATGTATTTATAGAAAGACTTTTTGTTGTCCCTTACGGAGCAGGCTAGTCTAAGTTCCAGTTGGGCTTTTGCCCCCCTGATTATCTCCCTACATGTCCTAACTACCTCCCTGTATTGATTCCTGGATGCCTGCCCATTCTTCCAAGACTTATAGACATCCCTTTTTCTTTTGAGATGTTCCCAAATCTCCTTTGTCATCCAAGCTGGTTTTCTACCCTGGTGGCTCGACTTCGGCACACAGGACAGCTCACTCCTGTGCCTCCAGAATTTCCTTTTTGAGTAGTAACCATCCCTTCTGCGCCCCCTTACCCTTGAGAGCTGTCTCCCATTGGACTTTATTAACCAGACTTCTAAACAGCCCAAAGTCAGCTCTCCCAAAGTCCAGCTTGGCCGTTTTAGTGTTCCCCCTCCTAACTTCCCCTAGAATTGAGAATTCTATTATCTCGTGGTCACTATGCCCCAGGCATCCTCCAACCTTCACATCTCCCACAAGACCTTCTCTGTTCACAAACAGCAGGTCTAGGAGAGCACCTTCTCTAGTCGGTTCACTGACCAGTTGTGATAGGAAGTTGTCCTCCACACTCTGCCGGAATCGCCTAGACTGTTTCCTGACTGCCATGTTATACTTCCAACAGACATCAGGTAGGTTAAAGTCACCCATAAGGACAAGGGCTAGTGAGCGCGAGACTTCCCCCAGTTGTTTAAAGAATAGCTCATCAGTCTCACTGTCCTGATATGGTGGCCTGTAGCAGATTCCCACTACAATATCCGCCTTCATAGGCCCCCCTTTGATTTTCACCCACAGACATTCTACCAAGTCATCCCCAACATTTAACTCTAAACAGTTTAGACCTTCCCTTACATACAGGGCAACCCCACCACCCCTCCTACCTCTCGTATCCCTCCTGAAGAGCTTGTAGCCATCCATGGTAGCGCTCCAGTTATACGAGTCATCCCACCATGTTTCAGTGATGGCAACTATGTCATAGTTTCCCCGGATAACAAGAGCTTCCAGTTCCTCTTGTTTATTGCCCATACTGCGTGCGTTCGTATAGAAGCACGTAAGTTGGGCTTTCGACCCCACTGCACCCCTAGGGGGGGAAGCTTTATTTCCTGAGCTGTTATTTTTGGGGTTTTCTTTTACCTCTAGGCAACTTGTGTGTTGCTCCTGACTACACATATCACCCCCTACTATCACTGAGGCAGCAGGCCGAAAGCACCTGCCTACACTCCTTTCATCAGACAATGGAGGGCCCTCCTCGGCTGTTAATCCTCTAAGTCTGACAATACCCCCCACCCCCTTCACATCTAGTTTAAAGCCCTGTTGATGATCCCAGCTAGTTCTGTAGCAAGCAGCCTTTTCCCCCGTGGAGACAAACCCGCCCCATCCCTAGATAGAAGGTCTGGCATTAAGGTCAGCCCGTGGTTAAAGAAGCCTAGGTTGTGTTCCTCACACCACTTATGTAGCCAATTATTTAAATCCTTGATCTTTGTTTTCCATCCCGTGTCATGTCCCAAAGTCGGTATGGTAGCCAATTATTTAAATCCTCGATCTTTGTTTTCCATCCCGTGTCATGTCCCAAAGTCGGTATGATAGAAGAGAATATTACTTGGGCCCCCGATCCCTTCAACATTCTTCCCAAAACCCTGAGATCCTTCTTAATAAGATTCTTCAATGCTGATGAGAGACAGTCCTGACCTTCCCTGAGCAGCCAGGCCTCCTCCTGAGTGGGTACATCAGAATGGCATCCCAGCAACATGGGGAGCTCCCTTAATGTGGACAAACCCTTTGCCAGCCAGCCCTGCTGCCATGGCCAAGTGCACCACATTTGCCCAGAGTCAGCTGGTAATTAAAACCTGACCCTAGGAGAGAAAAAAAAAAAAAAAAAAAAGCCAGGAAAAATAAACTAAAGTGTTTATTTGTCCAATAACTATAGGTAGAATAGGATGGAACTGCACAAAGAGGTATGGTTAAGGATGATAGTATTTAGTTCTCTTCCTCAGACAGCTGTGGAAAGACAAGTGCGAGTCCCATCCTCCCCATCTCTGACCCTCATCACCTCATGGAGGCCATGCAGTTGGTGGGAGCTGGATTCACTTTAGACGAGCAGGGAGAATAGAGGAAAGAATTCCTGACCGTGATCTGGTCACAAGATTCCTTGGAAATGCAGCAAACGCTACCTGATTCCTGGCAAATCACACACACAGGTAATTGCCATTTTTAAAGGAAGACCTCTTCTGTAACTGCCTGTTTTGGAGGGGAAAGAGATATTCAGAGGATTGTGGTTCAAATTCTGGATAGCAACTCCATTTTTGGTCTGCTAGCAATGATTCCTGGTCTGCTAGCAACAAAAGGGCACTTGGGTTTATGGTGCACCTTAAGTTCTCCCTGATTGACATGGGAAAAACTGTTCAAAACTGTATGCCAGGATGGATGATGTTATTTTTCTGAACCCAGTGGCAGGGTATTCTCTTGAGATAGGTGGCATAACATCTGACTCATCTGCTGGTAGGGAGTGCTGCTAAGTGACCACAAGTTAAACAAACTTGAATTCCTCAGTCATGACTGAGGGATAATGAAGAAAGCTCCCTCCTGCTCTGCAAGTAGCTTCTGCAGGTGTTGGACATCTGGAATTCCCTCAGCTCCCAAGATCTATTAACCACAGAGAACAGATTGAGTAGATTATTGTGGTTTTGGATGACACAAGAAATCAGAGACCTTTCTGATGAACAAAAACTGTTTGTAAGTGCTAGCTGCAATCACTGTTCCCATGTTAAATGGCTTTTATCTAGTAATTACCACAAAGTCTTTGGTTTTCATGAAAAGTATATAAGCTGAACAAGTTACCTGGTCAGGATAGTCCACATAAAACACCCAAATAAATTCTCAGGCACGTGAGTCATTTATTTTATCATATGTCAGGAAAACAGAATATATGTATAAAGCTACATAATTCTGTAAAGATAACTTGTACTGAAATTCAACAAAGCATGTTATTTTTAGTAGTTGCAGATCATAAGTGGACATTTTACAGAGAAACCTACAAAAGTTAGCTGTACTTTCTGGTAGTAATTACTTCCCACAAATATGACTCACTTCTGCAATTTAAATGCAACGGTTTAGCGTCCCAAAATCAACAGTTTTATAAATAAATCTCTGAATCACAGACTGAATGCCCAAAGTGTTTAAATATTTCTTACTGGCCTGGGAGGTAGTTTGCATCTAAGGCTTTTACTTCATAACAAATTCTCAGCAAGCAGTACTGGTACCAAAAGGGAGTAAATACAGACAAAATAGGAAGGCTGCAGCGTGCTCTGTAGCAGGATAGCATAAACGAAGTTTTCCCAGTCTTTAGTACTTCTGTTAACACAAAGTGGGATTGCCAAATGTGAATAGGACTCAAGATGGAATTGTTCCTGCTTCATGGCATCCTCTTCTATGGAAAGTGTACCCGGAGCTGAGGTTGCCTTGTGGCATGGCTCTCCAGGCAAAACTGGGGGGCACCATTTCAGGTCTCCTGGGGAGGCAATGCAGATCCATAAAAAAATGCCAGCTATCTCACTGAAGAATGGTAATAAAAGAAGAGGCCTCTCTTCTCAAAGCTAACTCCCTGCAAGGCTGAAGAAGAAAATAATTTTACCTTCAGATCATGGGATTTTTTTATTGTGAGGATTATAGCATGAAGTTTTTTTAAATGACACAAGCTGCCCAGAGGTTTTTCGCCTCTTGGAGCGTGGCTGAACGCATTCAGGTTTGCTTCCCGACGTTTGGCACAGGAGGACCATGCGCTGCTGCCGCCGCCGTGCCTGCACCGTCCCGCCGGGAATCCCGCACACGGTGGAGGGAAGCGTCAAACCGCGCCGCTCGCCAAGTGGCATCCCCCGTCCCCACCGCCGCTGCTCAGAATCAGTTTCCAGCTCCTTCTGGGTTTCGCTTCCAGCTCTGCAGCTGTTCTCGCCGCCGGTGTGTCTGCCTGGAGCTGGCAGGACGCGAGGAAACACATCGGCTCGGCGATCCCCTGGCAGGAGCCGGCCCCCGCAGGAGCGCTGCCGGGGTCGCCGCGCCTCCCCGGGCATGGAGGGCCGGCTCCCGCCGCTCCTCCTCTCACCCCCGGCTGACCGGCTGCTCCCAGCCTGCGCGGTGGTGGAAGGATCCGGCCCGTGGCGAAGGTCCGGCCCCTGGCAGCGCAGGAAGTTTGCGGACAGAACTGGGCTGACGCAGCCATGCTGGCAGCCTTGTCTCCTCTAGTACGGCCGATTGGAAAGGGCGGGGGAGAAAATCATCTTACCTGTAGAGCTTTACCCGAAGGAAAATAAGCTCTCGCAGAAAAAGCGGGAATTTTTGGTGTGTCCTTGTGGGGATTCTTCTGGTTTCGCTGCACGTTAAAATCAGATTTTCCCCAGTCAGAAAGAAAAAAACAACAAACAAACAAACAAAAAAACACCACCACCTAATCACTCCCCTAGCTGAAATTGCTATACCAGCACGGCTTTCTTGACTAGAAGTGACCTAAATATTACTAATCTGATCAGATAGAAAAGTAGAAATATTTATACACGTAAAAGAATCATCATTTATACACTGGTAAGTTTGCAAACCCACCTAGAAGACAAGAAATTCAGATAAGCAGTTGAAACCTATAAACCTTCTATCTTTAATTAAAAAATGTCAGTTAAAATCACTTCTGAATCTGGGATTACTGGTGAGAAATTATATATCGTAAGTGACAGCACAGAACATGCAGTCCTTTTTATTTATATTTAATTAGAAAAAAATAAAGAGAAAAATGAAGAGGCAAGAGAACAGAAAGTTAAAGAAATAGGAGCTGAATAAAGAAGGAAGGAAAGGAGCAGGGACATTTTAGATGTCATTCTCTAGCAATTAATCAAATATTTCTAAAAAGTTCAAGTACAGACTCTGCAGCCTTATCTTGTTTTCTAAGTCTCGGTGTGATCTACAAAACAGCCAACTTCTGAGTAAATGAATTCACCTCTTGGCTGACTCATCCTCAGACATTTGCCTTTCTCCTTTATTTATATTTCAGCTACTATAAAATCTCTACTGCTTTGTCAAACCCACCTTTGTGGGACACGTGGAACGCTGCTGTTTCTGCTGCATGACCACTCGGAGACCTGCTGTACTCCCTAAAGCAGCAAATTCTCCACCTGTGAGTTTTTAAAATATTTTATTGGGAACAGGATGGATGGGGAAATTATATTCTCTCAACTTACCTCCAGCAATCGGAAAGCTTGATAACTTTGTCAGGCTTAGTTATATTCATTTTCATGTATTTTATCTAGAAATAGATACTCCTCTGATATTATGCAGGCAAAGATTAGAACAAAGCACATCTTTACATATATTGGAAAGCTCCGTTTTTGATGACTGTGCACAATATCATTTAATCAATTGCATAAAAACCCTACAGTGATTCCTTGTGAGCTGCAGACTCGTGTGTGTTGCTAGCTACTGCAACACTCACTTTCCACAGGCTACCAGCCCTGGTGCAGCAGGTAGGCACACGCTGCCTAAGATTATCTGAATTGATGTGACCGAAAAAAGAGCAAGGCCTCCTGATTCTCCTACTTAGATTTTTACACTATTCATTTTCCATAAAATACCAGTGCTTTGAAGAAAATGAGTAGATAATAATGAGGATAAGGTGGCATCATCTATATAGCATATTTTTTTCAGAAAAAGTCAGAAGCGGGGAGTGAGGTAGTAGAAATGAGCTGGAACTTAAAAGTAGAAAGTGGGAGATCATGAGCTTCGACTGACAACAAGGATGAAACATAAATGACACATGAGGGGTTTAAGCTAGTTGATTACAAGATTACCACAGCCTACCAGTCAGTGCAGTCCTGAGAACTGACAAACATGAACACAGGACACAAAATGTTATCACAGGATGCAAAAAATGTTGGTAGGGCATAGGAAGAATTCAAGTCCTTGTCCAAGGCATCGGTGACACCTCTCCTGACATCTTTCAAATAAGTAGGTTGCTCACATTCAGAAAAGACAGTCAAATTGGGATAGGTGCAGAGAAAGGCTACAAGGTTAAGCAGTTTATTTTATAAGTAAACTACCTTATGAGACTAAAAAAACCTGCTAAATAAAGACAAAGAGGAGATATGATTGCTCTCTTTAAATCTCTCTTATTGATGTTATCGATGCTGAAGGGAAAAAAAAGGGCACGGATCTAGAAATGCTGTGACAATGAAACACATTTGCAGAACTAAATGGGTTTGAAAACCCACACTGGCTTTTCTGAACAATGCTTGAGAGCTGTGCAGGCACACCAGCCTTCCCAGAGCCACGTCAGAGATCTCGGATGGGGCGCAGATAGGCCCAGTTAGCTGGGTCTAGAGACGGAGTGTATGGCAAAAAAAGCTGTCAGATTACCAGTATCTGCTGTGCCCGAACTACCTACCTATTCCTGTCTATTCCTTCCCCTTAGTCAGTCTTACAAAGAGCCTGAAGCCATGTGGGTACTTTAATAGCCTACAAATGCTGCCCATCTACTGCTGAGTCCCTCTCCCAGAGGGAAGCAGGTTTCTCTTAAATAGCCCTGGCAAAGACTATTTATCCTCTCTTGCATCATGAGTCTACGAGGTGGAGGTAAAGGGTGCCTAAAATATAACCACCCCAAGGCTTAGCCCTTCAGGGAAGAGAGCTGAGGTACAGCCTCCTCTGCCACTCTTGCAGATCGTAGCTGCTCTGCCATCCCCCCCACACCTCACCCCGAGAACCAGCAAGTCGCTAAAGGTCACGTTTCTCGTCGTCGGGGACAGGGACAGGGAGTTCCTGCGCAGGTTGTGCCCTAGGCGTAACTGCAGCTCAGCACCCTCTGTCCTCGCCCGCTCTCACCTCCCTGCAGAGAGGCCAGGTGTAATTGGGTTCCTATTTTTGCTCTTGCTACAGAGTGCCTGAAAAGGAAGAAAATTTTCTTCACAGTGAAAAGAGATTTGAAAGAGAAGAAATGCTCCCAAGTTGACTCAACTCAGTGACTCTCGTGGTATGCTCCTCATACGTGTTTAGACACTTAATGCAGGTGCTCTGAGCCTTCCTCCTGGTATATTTGCCATTCCGATGCTCTGTGTAGATGTTGGTCTTCTGCTTGGGATCACAAACGTTAAATGCTTCAGGTGGCGAGCGTGCTGTCCCGGCTCCGGCTGCAGTGACAGAGGGGACAGCTACATAACTGACGGAGGCAGGAGGCTGGCACGTCATCCTGAGAACGCAATGCGAAGCCGTGAAGAAAATGGAGGCTGATTAATGCATCCACAGTGCAAAAAATGGACAGTGATTGTCCTTTGTTTCTCTATTTGTGACTTTGCAATGTGGATTTGATTACAACAGCCTGAACTCAGCAGATTTCCTCCCTGCGAACAGTGGAAAACATTGATGCTCTATTACAGAGAATTTCTGGGAAGCCTGTTGCACGTACGTATCAACAACTACTTGCTTGGATGTTTTTTATTTAATAGGGTTTTGAAACGCATATGGAGAAAATTTCTGCTGTGGTGCATTTAACTCAGAAATGTGCCGTGCCTGGAGGAATAAGCTTTTAGGAGTTACAATGCTTTTGTATCTGGGTAAAGCGTGCTGGTGCATGGATGTGTATTTGGGCTCTTGTTTTATCATAACCGCTGGGGCCTGTGGCTGGATTACACCTTGCTGGAGAGTTCAGCCTGTGTGTAGGCAAAGCTCTGTGTGGAACTTGTGTTTTCTAGAATTTTTTGCTCAAGGCCTTGAGTTTTATAACATTTTTTATGACGTTCGTTCTTTGGAACAGTATCTACAATATGTTCATTTTCCTTTTACTCCAAGCTCCAGCAATCATCCTAAAATGGCATTACATAACATAGCACATCTGGCCTGGAAAAGGACAGTTCAAATGTTCTATATTTGGGTTGCGATCATTATTTTAATGTAGGTCTAGTGAGGGGATTTGAAGATAGATAATGTCTCTAAAATTTGAAAAATTCTACCGTGTCCTTTTATGGTATTTGTTTCAATTGACCTTTATTTATTTCCACATCACAGGAGAAGCCCTTCAGAGCTGACACACAGGAGCAACACGGAGTGCAAGCAAGATGTGTCTAGAGTCTGCAGGGACCCAGTATATCCTGGGCTCCTGGTTAAACGAGTAGGAATCACAGCCCTCGAACCCCACAGCATTTGGTTACACTTAAATTTCTGATGACTTGCTGCCTTCTTACAAATAGTTTCTGAATTTCCTAGTGTGCAGTAGCAAGCCTGAACACACAAAAAAACAGGTCAGTGTTATTCAGATACTTTTTATTTCAAAATAACGCAATGTCTGATGCAATTCACTTTAAATAGCATGTCTTCAAATTATTGTTTTAAAAGCTTCCTTAAAAATTGTTAAGGGACTTTTCTATTTCCCTATTGAAATTCACAGCAGTCTTTTCAGCAAGGAAGAAACTAATCGGGGTCCCAAATCTAAAAAGTCTTTACACAGACAGTTAACCAAAATAAAGTTCAATACACATGTTAAGTCTTTGCAGGAATCAGACTCAGCTAACCATAAAAGAGAAGTTATAAAATCTGACTATGCCATCCAAAGCACAGAGCAAACCAAAAAAAGTGAGACCATTTAGTAACTTATCTCAATTTAATCAAGTTGCAAGCACACGAAGTACTCATTTCTCAGCCAGCACTGTGATTTTCAGGTGGGAGGTAAGCCTTCGGGATAATACCAAACAGGTCTCAAGTTATTTAAAAGTGCATATCCATTATTTATAGCTGAAGTATTTCTCTTGTTTCACTTTCCATGAAACTCACGTTTGAAATTTTTACAGGCTGAAAAAGCACCATTCAGCCTGGTTAAAGAGCTCACTTTCACAATACAGACTGAAAAATACAGCGCACTCACGACACAACAGGTAAATACGAGGGACAAATGCATGCACACTACAGGTAAAGCAACAGATCTCACACTGGGAAACAAGAGGGGGAACTGAAAGAGAAAAGACTGGGAAGTAGGCAGAAGAGGAAAGGAGACAAGAATAAGCACCAACAACCTGAGTCAACATGAACAAGAAAAGACTCCCTGAAGGGAAGAGGTCCCTTTCTCATGACTTCTCTGTTTATTGACTCAAATGGAAGAAGATAGATACCACATTGTGGACCTCTTTTCTAATTAGCAAACAAACTAAAACCTATAATTAAAACATCTGATTTAAAGAACACATGAAAAGCAATCTTACTGTTTTGACTGTGACCTGTTAGTCTGCTTTGAGTTTTTAAGAAGCTCAGTATCAGAGGTTATGGAACAGATGGAAAAAAATAATGCCAGCACATTTTTTCTTCTTAAGCTAAATAATAGGACATGCAGTAGGTAGATATCACATAAGTGGCAGACAAAACCTTGATTTAGATTCTAGAACTTGTAAGCACCATACACATTGCGGTTTTTAATTACTGAAAATCAGTATCATACTTTTAGTCTGAAAAAAAAACCCAAACAAATCTTCCTAGATTATTTTAAGATGCAGCAATATGTTAAACTTGCATGTCAAAAAAGTCCCGGTTCATGTCGTTTATTCTTCTATGTCTTGTATAGGAGGGATGCTTTCAGCATGCTGTAAATCAGTTGCATATCCAATGTCATTAACCCTAACATAGTCTTCAGGAAGGTTTTGAAGCTCTGCAATGTCCCTGGTCACGCTCACAGCTTGCAGCGATCATGACTAAGTTGCCTACATACTCTCACCGGATTTCGTAGGTCCAACGAAGCCACAAGAACATATGTGTTTGCACTGATCCCACACTTAAGCTCTCTGCAGGAAAAGCTGCTCAGGCTTGCTCTAAGCCTGCAGTTAAATGGAAGAGGACAGATAACCTCTAGGGCCTGACCCAGTATCCACCAGCGTCTCAGGGAGTCTTGGCAATGATGGCATCAGCACATCAGTCAGGCCCCTTGGCGTTTAGTGCACACTACACCCAGCTCTGAGAGCTGTTTCCAAACCAGGAGCAGTATGTCTCATTTAAAGCCTTTTGGTTTGTGATCTCCAAACACTCCCACAGGAAAACAGTGAAGTGTCAAAACCCAATATCTTAAATTATTGACGTAAGGAGTAACCTGCGAAAGAAAACAAACACATTTGCTCTCTTATAATGAAAACAAAAGATTGGCACTTCTTCTGTAAACAATAGTAAGGCTGTTTTTTTACCCGTAGTAATGTAGGTTCTACACCTTTTTATTTCTTAGAAGATTTTGTTCATGACAGAAAAAAACTAATAGGGGGAGGGATATGTGGACAATTAAGATCGGACAGGATTTTTACTTCAGGAGAGCTCTAAGGAAGCTTCAGAACCAGAGCCTTTGACTATAGCACATCAATAATATCCCTGTTTGGTAGCAACGGGCTGGATATTAAAACCAGACATATAACGGAGAATGGAGCTAAGATGTAGAGCTATATACAGATAATGTCAATTGATCTCCACTGACCAAGATCCTAAAATCATATCATCTTTACTCATCATAGATGTTTTTATTGATATGGTTAAAACAATCAGGTCCCAAAGACCATTTGGTAATGCCTTCTAGGAAAACACCTAGGAAGAAGTCAGTGAGTCAGAGGGTCATGTTTTCAGTTTTACAGTGATGTTGAAGACAAAATTCATTTATAAGAGAGAATAAAGTCTACACTTCTGAAGTTTTGTCTATATTAGGGAATTTTACTGGTAAAACAGAGAAGCAAAATAACTTTATACATTCCACCAGCTAAGCCCCACTAAAGTTAAAATTGCTGGGAGGTTAAATATGTACATATTTCTGCTGCCTTTCAGCATTTTTACTGGTGGATCAATCAAGAGTTCCTCAGTGGGCTAATTCTGTCCCCGCTTTGGAGCATGCTCAGAGTAGATGGATTTTTTACTTTTTTTTTTGCACATCTATGTGCTAAATTTGCTGAGATTTGCCACAGAAAGCAGAAAGATTATCCCAACAAGAGAGTGACATCTTTGCTAAATTTTAAGCAAGATGCTTAGAACTTCTCTATATGGTCAAAATAATGTATTTTTGCTTAACTGCTTTATAGATACTGATGAGCAATTTGCTGAACTTCTCGCTCTTTCTCTACTGCATCCCTCTCAAAAAGTCAGATTGCAGGAAATGTCCCAAAAAGGAAACTCCTGCCTAATCAGTTAAAATTTAAACCAACCTATCATTGAAATTATAGCCAACTAAAATGTGCCTCATATAATGGAAATGTCAGACATCCTTAATTATAGGTCACCATCAGTTCTGTCGACAGCAGAGTAATTTTAGTTTCATCCATAGAAATGAACGGAGTTCAGGGGGGAAAAAAATCGACTTATTAAATCCGAAATCCAGACTGCACCTTCACTACCGCTCTGCATCAGGCCAGCCGAGCAGCTACAGAATTCCCACCCCGCTTGTTTGCTGTGGTTACACAGTCCTGTATTATTTCCACTATCTCTCACACAGAGCCAGAAGAACTTGGAAGATGAAAAGATTTTTGCTTTCAAATATTTTCCTTTTAAAAGCAGAAAGCTAAGCGTAATTCTATTAATGCATTATTATTTTGGAGAGACTGCTGAAGTCAGGAAATTCCAAGTCAATGCTATATTATATTCATTGTGCAGATGTACCACTTTATATTCCTCTTTTCCTTGTTAAATATAACCTGTGGTGGCGTATTTTTTATTACAGAACATGCAGTGGGACAGTTTCTGCAGCAATGCTGGAATCACCACCCAGGGGAGATTAGTTACATCTGAAAGTGGATGGACAAAAATGAAGTGTAAAAAATGGCTGAAAGCAAGGCAGTGTGTGCCAGAGAATGAAGGTCATACTCCACTGGACTTTCACTTCGATGGATTCAAGACACTGCTCGTTTTCAGAAAATTTTCTGGGAGGTCTCCCTGATGTCCCACTACAGGTCACTCTGTTTTGGGTTTTTTTTGGTGTGGTTTTTTTTTAATACTTTGTATCAAAAATTCCTACTGAAAATTCTGGGGATGATTACTATTTCAAATATTAGGAAATTCTCTTTATCTGTGCTTCACTGTTTTGGAACACTTCATTCTAAAACACTTGGGAATATAAAGTAAGGATATTTAAAATGAGAGAGAAAACAAAACACCAAAAAACCCACCCCAAAACAAACAAAACAAAACAAACAAAAAAAAACACCCAAAGAAAACGCAACCCAAGAGTTCTCAAGGTACTGACACCGATTTGAAGCCCAACCTTGTCTTCCCAGACTTAGGTCATCATCCTGCCTCAAGGCTCTTCCTAATTGAGGATCCTTAATTACCGGCTCGTGCTTCAGAGGGTCTCCAGCCTGGTCTTGCTGCTTTGTTCTGCCGAATGGGCGCTAATGGGCGCTTTCCCCGCGCCGCAGGGAAGAGCAGAGCGGTGTCGCGGGGCTGCGGGCCGGGGCCGGGCGGGGGCTGACCGAAACCCCGCCGAGCCTGATCCGCTCCTGAAGCTGTTGGCTGCCAAGCGCAAATCCGACGAGTTTTCAGAAATCTCTGGTTTATGGCTCCTCTAACCAAGCAGGAATTATACACTAGAAGGTAGATTTTTTGCTTGCCATTTCAAGCCTGTTATTAGCCAGCATGCTGCCAAAAAAGTTCTTTTGCTGGACTTTCTCCCCAAAGATCATTTTTACTTCTCTTCTTGTTGCTTCTTGCTGCCTTTTCATGAGCAGTTTTGCAGGCTGTATGCCAATGACGCCCACTTCCACCCATCCCTCCTTCCATCTGCAAGGCTGACTCCAGACAGTACTACCTACCGTTACGTTTTGGGCAATGGATTTATTTCAGCTGTGTCACTTCAAGACAGGATCGTAACTGCTTTTTACTTTTTACTGCCCTTAGGTGAACGAAGGGCAACTACAGGGTGATTATGCTCAAAAAGTTGCATTGAAGCACTCTCATAATGATACAAACTGTTGCAAAATACTAAATACACTGAAAAAATAATCAGATGCCATGTATGTCAATTAAGGAAGGAGAAATGGACACTATGCACCAGCAGCTGTGTGTATAAAAGATACATGATGCTGGCAAATCTTACAGGGATGCCCACTACAGACAGCTCTGTAGGGACTTGCTAGTGATTAATAGGTCACCCCAAAAATCCTTCTCCAATAAGAGTCCTGCAGATGAAATCAACAGGATTGAAACTGGGTATGGCCTGCATTTTCAGTTCTCAGGTGCCGTGTGTCATGGGTCTCTCCTTGTATTTTTCCTGGCTATTCAAAGGAAGAGGCTATGAAAGCACTCCAGCCCTCCTGTTTCCTTCCATAACTTTCTCAGATCCTCAACTGTAATTAGGACTCCCAAGGGAGAATTTGCGTTCACTTAATGCTGGCTTGACTCAGCAGAACGTGGTGAGGCACCAGCCAAAAACCTTCTTGTGTTCATCTCAAAGAGCACTGCTTTCTGGAGAACAGCCTCCTCTGTCTCTTCTTTTAAGTGCCTTCTGTAGATTCCCACTCTGGGAACAGCTGGATAAGCAGCACTGTCAGGTGAGGGGGGAACATGCTCCCAGTGATGGATGCACCGCCAGCAAGCAGAGCGGCTGACAACTGGTCAGATAGACTCTGTTTAGGAAACACATGGCTAGAGCTTGACAGAGCACCAGTGAAAATTTCATAATGGAAAATGATAACAAGGAGATTACCTTTGCCCTTGTGGAATGTGATCTAATCCCTAATGGGAGAGGCACGGAGACAAACCTGACACTCTCTTCAATGTATATCTTAACATATATAATAATTGATGTATCTTAATCTTTGTGCATTTTATTATTATAATTACATTTACCCATGTCATTATTATTAAATGACTGCTCCTTATTATTTGCTGCATAACACTAAGCCAGTAACGTCTTAAACTCTTCAACTCTCTTTAGACAGGAAGGTTATATCACTCAGCATCTAGTGAAGGAGTTTAGCTTTCATCTCATACTGCTTTGCATCTTGCTTCAATATGTGCTGATTAAATATGGCAAGCTAAAATATTCTTTCCAATACTGGAATGATGTTTTTCTTATAAAAGGGTCCCAGATGGTCAGATAACAGAAGAGAGGTCTCTTACACTGAAATGAACAGTAATTTAAAAATTGGAGATTACTAGTCCCTAAAATCAAATGGCATCTTCTAACAGGAAAGATAGAAAAATGACTGCTACATCATCATCCTGAAATTTATACTCTTCCTGAAATTTATACTCTCAGGCACTGGATTAATGTCCTGATATTAATTAATTCCTATGTTTTTTTTCCGAGATCGTATCTGTAACTAGGAGGTAGGAAGGGCTCCACATAGTCTGGTGATGGATTGGGGTCCAGGGAGCACTGGATCCTCTTGAGAAAGCGTGAGCCTTCCCGTGACTTCAGGGAAGTGATGGATCTCTGTAATGAAACAGCATGCTTACCTTTCATAATCTCAAAAATACAGGGAAAGCCATATGGCATGCCCTAAAATTAGGTATCACTTAACATAGTACCTAATTGTAAGGCCACAAAGCCTACAACTGCTGGAATTGGGCGTAGCATGAAATGTCAAATGCAGATTTAGATCTGAGTAGGACTGCAAAAGGAAAATTAAGTGTCTTTGATGTTCTTTTAATTGAGGAAGAAAGAACTTCCTGATGAGTTTGTTGAGATTCTGATGGGGAAGAGCAAGAGGTTTACAGAAATCTGAATCTTTTCCCAGTAGTAAAGTGGAATACAAAGTACTTGGAGCTTTTCTGTTATCTACTCCCCCATACTACTCCCCCTCAGAGATGCAGAGATGTATATCCCTAGCTGGTAGTTGTCAACACAGTAGATGCTGTTGGAACAAAAAAGTCTGAATGAATCCTCAAACACTCTTCTTGGTCAAAGAATTTCCCATGTTGTGGTTTTGGCTAGTTTCTCAAAGCATTTGGGAAGCCCCCTCTGATGAATGAAATACGTCTGACATGATGTATGACCTTCCACATATTGCATGTCATATAAGTCAAAGTCAAGTGTAAGTATCTGCCTAGAACTGTCTTCCATGGAAATTCCAAGATTGTCTTTGAGTGAGGTTTGCATAACCTGCATGATTTGGATTTGAGAACTATTTTGAACACGGAGGAAAGATTTATTAATACATTGCCGAGTGACACCATCTTCTCAAGGCTCAAGAAGAGATGGGATAATGTAGCTAGCATAATATGGCATAAAGATTAGAACTCTATGACTGGAAAGGGAAGCATTAATATTTCCAGTCTGTAATGTTGCCATGCATGCTAGATATAGCTGGAACAGTTGAAAACAGCATTGATCATACAAGTGGAAATGGTAACATCTTCAGCTGCTTCAAATAAATGGGAGAAAGACTCAGTCTGCAGCTGCTGGGCCATCGTAGTACTTTTAATTTGAACTACTGCTGTTTTCAGTTTGCTAATACTTGGGGATTTGAATGGCAGCCTTGGCTGTGGTAGTAGTAATCTCTTGGGGAAGGATGGGGCAGGTGTGGGTATAACCAAAGGATCACGAATCTAGGCCAAGCCCCTGACTTTGTGACCTTTCCTAATCTTTAAAAATAGCTTTATGCTATTTTAAAGCATGTATACAAACAGATGCAATGTAATAACAGATATATACCATAAATGTTATCTAAAATTGCTTTGCCTATTTTCTAATATTCTGAAAGGTAAGAACAGCTAATGAAGAAAGGCACCCTGAGCTCTTGCACAGTAGGACTTGAGAGATGGCATTGAGTAGCAAGCAAGAAGAAAAGAATTTACATAAAATATTTCCATTTCAGTTTAGCCATGGGTTTTGCTCTGGCACACAGGTGATCCCTGGCTGGCTGGATACTCTGTCTAGGATTTTCGTCTATGCATGAAGGATGTCTTGTTTGCTGAATTTGGCATTTCACTCTAGGTAGTCACAGCAATGGACAGGTTGGTTGGTCTGCTTTTTTTTTTTTTTCTTCAGTCTTGCCCAAGTCAACAGAAAGAGTTACCCATCGCTATACTGCAGCAAAGTGGCTGGGAAAATAACACCAAAACCTTAGGATTCAGTCTGAGGAGAATGGAGACTCAAGCAATGCATATGTCTTTAAAATGCCATTTCAGAGGTTGTAAAACTAATGTAGTGCATTACTACTAAAGAGAAAATGTGACTGTGATTTAGTCTGATTCAGATTAAGACTAGACTGCAGTTAAAATGTCTTGAAAGACTTAAAAATAGTTGTGCATAAGCTACTTTTCATAGGGGAAATTAACAGTTGTTGCAAAAATAATTTTTCAGACTTTCTGGAATAAACATTTAAGCAAGCAACAATGTTAAGATAAAAACATCATAGAATCTATAAATACTATTTAGGAGCAGAGCAGTCTTTATGAAGCAATCACCAACTAAAGACAAAGCAGTCTAAGGTGAAACATGCAAGTAAGTACAATCCTGGATTCATAGTGAAAAATGCTATTGTAGTGAGGAGCTTTTCCATTTTGCAAATTAATCTTACACATAAAATTAACAGTAAATCCCATGGAGTTCTTGACATTATTTAGAATAAATGCCATGGCACCAAAGCACTATTATAACAATTCAGCAAATTTCTTCTGTCCTTTTCTTAAAGATGCTGCCATGACGAATCCAAATACAAGCACACCTGGCTGCAGGAACAAACTTTGAGCTTTTGAATTATACATCTTTGCAGAATAAGGTTTTCACAGTTATCTTCTCTATTCTAACACTGCCCAAATGTTTTATAAACATATGGCTGGATCACAAATACTAAAAAAAAAAAGCAATTTTTTTCATGGTATAACAAATGCTTTTGTTGCCTTTGGTGTTCTGTGATTTATGGTACATCATGTGAAAATCCAGAGAGCTGGCACAGCCTCATCAGGGAATGGTGTCTTAAGATACTTGGCAAAAAAGACACCAGTTGCACATAAGGCAACAAATTCTAAGACCTTTCACCCTACAAAACTGGGAGTAAAAGTTAGAGCAGAGAGATGAAGTCATCTCCATAAGCCCCAACAGCCTCATGACAGGACTAACTGGACTGATGTCAAGAGTAAGAGATGAGGTGGATTCATCTCACTTAAGTTTATGACGCCTGTGAGGTATACCAGGCTCTACTGACTAGATCCTCACTAACTACAAAGGCAGTCCAGAGGGACTAGCCCAGACGTAAAGCTCTACATAAGGCAGCTAAAGTCCTACGCATGATCCCCTACTACAGTCATAGAATCATAGAATCGTTAGGGCTGGAAGGGACCTTCAAAGGTCATCTAGTCCAACCCCCAGTCACTAAACACAAATTAGTCATCGCCTGCAAAAAATCAACTGCTTCAACAAATGCCTACCAACAGCTACTGAAACAGGCAATGAATCTTTTAATAGAAATAAAATTACCTAAAACACATCAAATTTTAATTTTATTACTCCAGATAGCTTTTGTATTTGCAAAAAAAGTGGTCAGACAAGATCCTGCAGGCATCTAAATCCAAACAAAGCTCTCCATTACTGCTTTCAGCTTCTGGCTAATCCTAGTTACTCAGGATTTTTCAGTTAAATTCTCCCTGCACGTGAAGATATGCTTCTGGTCATCCCTACAGCCACCTAACTCTTTGATCTACCTAACCACCCGCAGATCTTCAGGCTCAGCTTTTCTCTACTTGGCTGCACTGCAGAAACTGACTTGGGCCATTCAGAACATGCCCTGTGACCACATGAAACGTTTGGTCTAATCCATCTTAAATATGAAAGCCCAGTAGTCACTGAGTTCCTCCAGGATATTAAAAACTATGGTCTGACTCTATCCTCTCCTCAAAGAAATCTGAATCATCAACATTCACCAATGATGCCAATTCACCTTTCTAAAGACAACAGTTCAGGTGGCCCTCATTTGTACTGATGAATGGTTTTTGTTTCTATAAAATACTTACAGTAGTCATTGAAGTAGAGAAAGATTATAACCTAACAACCAGAACATTTGTCTAAGTGGTGAGAGGAGTAGAGAGTATTTCAAAGTACTTTTCTTAAGATAACACAGGGGCTCTTGTACCTACAGTTAGTCAGCATCAATAAGAGAAAACAAGAGTTCTTCAGAATATCTAAAGCCCAGTGATTTAGGGTACTGCCCACCATAGACATCTCTGTTCAAACCTCCCCAGTAAGAAGAGGGAACCTAATGAAGGGAATTTTCAAATCATTTGGTTCATGGAAACCACTGGACCACCTGCTCTGCTTGTAACAATTGCTCTAATCCAAGCTTTTAATACTTGGGTGAAAAAGACATTTTCTATTTGACCCCACATAAAATCTTTTTAAGCTTTTATTTCCACAAGGGAAAAAAGAAAAGTTTATTGTTTGGATGGATCCAAACTAGGCTTTCCTTGTTTGATCTTGCAACCAAAAATTCCTGATATGCATAGCCTTACCCAAGAATCATAATCCCTTTCCAATTCTTTATCAACACACGATCATTCTCACACGGAACTGCTGTTCCCTGCTCCAGTAAACTAAACTCAGATATAATTACACTAGATTTTACACAGCTCTATAGTGCCAACAAATTTGGCCTGTGCATCTGAGTTTCAAACATATTATTGCCCATTTTAACACCATATGTTTCTATCTACCAGGCAGACCCTTACCTTGCCAAACAGGAGAATCAGACCAACTATGCAGAGTACACCAGAGCTGCAGTTCACATCTCAGACAATAACCATTATGGTATCTGTGTTTATCCTTATGGCACTGAATGATGATTTGTTGAGGTTTTTTAAGCAAAATTAGACTTCTAATTGTATGTATTTGTTTGTTTTGGTAGATTCTCATATTCTTTTTTGCTAGTTTTCTTCATGTTAATTCTGTATGTTCAGAATACATATTGCAAGCTCCAAAACTATAGCAGCTACAATACAGCAGCATTCCTTTATGTACCAACAAACATTTCCTGCAGAAGTACTATGCACTTTGCAGAGAGAAAAAAAACAAAAGACAAATGAGAGATAATAAATGAATAACATCTAACATTAGAATGTGTTCCAGCAATTAAAAAACCCAAATATAAATCAGAAGAATATGCAATGAAATAATTAAGAAATCAATTTAAGTTGGGGTTTAAAAAGCTGAGTGACCCAGCTGTACAGATATCGTAACAAAGAGAATAACTCCTAATGAGAGCCAAATGAGCAATTGCACAAAACTGTGAGACGGCAAACAGCAAGAGGGCTGGGGAGTAGAATTAAATCAGAAACAGAGTGTAAGTTACAGAAGGAAACAAACATGAACCATATGGGAAAATATTCACAATACATTAGTGTTTAATTAGATAATATAATGGATAAGGCCACTTGTGCAGAGTCATCATAAACAAAGATGAATGAAAAATGTGCTACTAATAAAACCGGGTAATCTAACTGCACTACAACGTAATTTGATCAGTCACAAGTTCAGATGTAATTTAAAACAAAAAATAATATTTTGATATAGCATTTTGCTACTGCATCTAGTAGTAGAAAAGAAAGTATTGAAGTAGACATTCTCAACTAAAGTTCCAAATACTTTGAAAACAAACAAAAAAAAAATCATAACTGTTCACAATCCAATGCTTGTACTGAAATTTGCATTCCAATTCCATTTTGAACATGCAAGATTTGCTTTTTGGATGAAGAATGTGGAATGACCTTTTCAAGTTTTTTCCTTTTCTAAAATCATTTTTTGCTTGTGTGAAGGCTCTGAAACAGAGATCACATCTAAACTTAAAATTAGCATAAGAATGGAATCGTTAGGTCCTGGTTATGTTTTCATACGTTTATTTTATACAGCATACCAACCTGACATAAGTATCAGCACAGGTTAATTGCTTTCAAGAGAAAACATGTAGGGCAAAAGGAGAGCAAAAGAAACAAAATGGTTTTGAAGGCCTTTGTGATCTTCACAAACACTTTTCTTAACAAGGAGATTTTTGAAAAGTCAATTGCATATACGTAAGTCATTATAGCTATATATAGCTATATACACATTGATGCTTTATGGCAGTTTACATCCTTATACTTCAGTCTTTCAAGCAGGTACAGCCTTTTCAAGTCATGCAAGACATGACAATTTATTAGGAATCATAGCTTCAAGCTTTAAATGAACAAATAAATTCATGGTAAAGTACAGAAACAGAAAAAAAATTAAAAGCTGAGGAAAGTGGAAAAAAAGGGTTATTTCTCTTGATAAATATTTACAAACTCTGCTCGAAGTGAATGTGCAAATTTCAAGTGGCTTTACCATTTTTTTGAGACTGTACAACATCCCAGGGTACACCTTCAAAACTTATTAGATTCACTTGGAAGCAAAAAGAGAAACTGAAAGACCATCTGGAAGGGCACTAAAACCGTATGTTGATATCTCAAAAATCCAGATTTTATTCAAGATTAGTTCCTTAGCTTGCTGCAGTCAAGCTGCATATTTCTGGGTCATTGTTCTCCTAGTAAATCTTTCAACTACAATTTCTATACAGGAGCAAAAGCATATTTCCAGAAAAGAAAATAATCATCAATTGAAAAGTAAATTTCAGGAACTGACATTCCCAGAAAATACATGGAAGTGAAAATAAAGTTTCCCTAATGGAAATCAGAAAAAAAAAAAAAAAAACCAAAACAATCTCCACAAACCAGAAATGAAACAAGAAACAATTCACGGAGTCATTTTCCACTGTAAATTCATTCAACTAAACAAACACCATTAAATCTAGAACAGTCAAGATAGGATGTGAAATTTCATTTCATAAATGTGAAAAAGGAGTAGGCATACAAACAGAGGACTGCTTGCTTTTACTTAGTAACACATACTCAAGGGATCATAAACCATAACACAACATACATGAGTATTTTTAAAACAGCAAAAACTGTCTGTAATAATCATTAGCTGGTTTTCGAGCATCCATACTCTAGTGTGATTATCGCAGTATTTTAATTCTTGTCTTCAGAAAATGGAAATAAATTTCAAAAAAGGTGAAGTACAGCAGCTATGCAATCTGACATTTCCACTACATCATGCTTATTTAGGTTGCCTTAATTCCCACACAAATTATGTCACTAGAGACAAACTAATTGTTATGGATGACCACTGTCTTGGAATTCCTCCTTTAAAGAAACATATTCTCAAGCCTGCCACATTTAGGAGGATGCAGAAAATATACTGCTTTGCTGAGATTTTTGCAAATCATTACATTAATTAATTTCTGCATCACTGACTGAAAAGTCAGATTGAAAGCTGTGCCCCATAAAGAAAAACAGGATTTTTCACTCTTGCAGCATAAACCAGTTTAAATTACATATACAATGTGCTCATATGATGCAGAACACTACAAAGACAGCAGGAATTTTAATTAGTGGGTTTGCATCCAGGATTAGAAGAAAGTATTCGGTCTAAACACTTTGACAGTGGCCGCATCCTTAATTGTGATGCTTTTTAACACGGTAAATACTGGAAACTCCGTATACAAAGATGTGAAGCGCCCAGCTGCTTGGATTAAATATCTCAAAGTTTAAAAAACAAACCCAAAAATCCCAACCCATCCACATATCTATTTGCAAGTCGTGAATAAGATGCTTTCCACAATGAAGAGTGATTGGGGTAATCAATAATGAAGCAAAACACTATCCTCTGCTTTTTTAGTTTCTAGACCTCCTTGGTATCAAAGATAACATACACGAAGATTGCTTCGGTTTTCTCTTCTCATTTATCAAAACTATAGCAGTGTAGAGCTAGCAATGCTCCTGCCAGTTTCAATTCTGCTCTTCAGAAACTAATGGGCAGCAAGAGTTGTCACCGGTTTCTCCTACCTGCTTGGAAATCTCAAGAGACTAATGCGCAAGCAGACACTATGGTTGTGTGCAAAAGACCAATAACAAACACCAGGAGACTGTTTCTCTCCTCATTCTGTTAGGAAACATAAATTGCTCAAAATGAAGAGACAAGAATTCTTACCCAGAGGTGAAAAGTGACAAAACTCAATGAAAATGAGCTACTTGAAAGTCGCTTAAGAGGGGCCTGGAATTTTGCGTGGGCATGCAGGGGAATGTTGTTACAAATCTACAGAGATATTTACATTATATTACAAATACATATTTATTTTATTATTTTTAGTTTTGCAACTACCTTCTAAAACATGACAAATTTTAAGGAACCGAAAACTTCACATGAAAACTTGTACATCATATTTTGGTTAAATTAATCCATAGAATAATAAAAATATCAAAGTGATAAAAACACCTTAAGTCCTCATTTTCAAGCAGTTTCACAGCCCCGGGTATCTTCTGTACAAAAACTGGACAAGTGAGGACGTCGGGATACTAAAGCAGGACAAAAATGAGATTCTGCCTTAAACTTTGCAATTCACTCAAAATTTTGCTGACAAGTTTCACTTTATCTTGCAGTTGGCTTCATGTTGCAGTTCTTAGCTATCCTTGTATTTGGGGTTCAGTAACATAATGCCAAATCTAACGCTTTTTATAACTTCTGTTAGTCCATCAAACACTTTGTACTGTTTCATTTGTTACCCTTTAACGACTCTCAGGTAGATGCTCATAAAATTGTTGAAGTCAGCAGCCAATTCACACTGGGTAAAGATACATATGTAAAATACTACATCTAAATTTACCATTTTTTTGAGACATATTAGACAAACGATTAGTACCTGTAAAGAAGGGCAATAACTGTTTTCATGTGAGTACCCAAATCCACAACTGATGTATATTTCTGAGAGTACAATCAATTTAAAAAAAAATCCCTCTTGATCTTTACCTAATTCTGCATCCCTTTTATCTCTGTATCTCTTTTCTAAGCATTTCCAATTGTTCTGACTTGTGGGGACACGTCAGACACAAGGTACTTCCACAAACTGCCAGTGTTCAATAGTTCATTTTCTAGAGACATGTTAATGCTTCCATGAGATGAAGCGACATACTACAGTGTGTGAGCATATGGCACACAGAGACAAGGTAGGATAGGTAAAGGCCTCAAATTTGGTAGTGAATCAATTACTTATTAAAAGTATCCCACTGACAGAAGTGCTTTCACTGATATCTAATTTGTTTGGATAAAAGTATTCCCCAGAAGCACAGAACTATAAATTCTACAGAATCATGTAAGGATAAGAAAAAAAAATGGAAAGAAGAAAGCCTAGAAACAAATGAAAACTTAATAAATTACTATATTGCCAAAAGTGAAAAGTGAAAGTTAAGAGTAAAAAACCAGTACGAGCATTTGATGATAACGTTTTCATTGTTTCTACATTAAATGTTTATTAAGCCCAACGAGGTTGTTTATTAATTATCCGTTAAAATGGCTCCCTTCCCTTTTTTATTTTTTGGGGCATAAAATTTATACCTCTTCTCCTGTTTGTAAAAGCAGGAGGTAGGATTACGGGAAGCCCCAGAGTGACAGATTTCTGATGCGGTGGGAACAGCATCACTCTTGTCCAGCTGTTTGCTTCTCGGTTAGACCTGTAACGCAAGATTACCGTCACGATGTGAATCAGCCCGTGCTCACACGGCCGCGCCCGCCCTCCCCGCCCGACTCCTTCCTTCCCCGGCCGCGTTACGGTGAGGGCGCCCGCGGGGGGGTCAGGCTGCAGGCGCGGGGGAAGAGAGGAGCCCGCGGCGGTGACAGCCCCGTCGCCGCTCGAAAGCCAGAGGCAGGTGCCCGGCGCGGGGGCGAGAGGAAGCTGGGCCGGCACAGGCTCAGGGCCGGCACAGGCTCAGCGCCGCCAGGCTCGCCCGCCCCCCGCGGCACCTGGGGGCGGCGACCGGTGGCTCGCGCCGGCAGGCCGCAGGGCGGCGGGGCGGGAGGCACCTGGCAGCGGGTCCGTCCGCCCGGGGCGGGAGGCGAGCGGCGGGCCGGTCCGTCAGAGCGGCGATGCCGGGGCGGGCGGACCTCCCCCGCGGGCCGCGCCGCCGGCAGGGATCCCCCTCCGCCGCCCCGGGGGCCGGCGCCCACCGACCCCCGCCCCAGGGATCCCGCCCCCTCGGCCCGGCACGCCCCGCCCCGCGGGGATCCCCCCCTGCTGCCGCCGGCGGACGGCTCGGGGGGGCGCACCCCACGGCGGGCCGGGGGGTCCCCGGGCGGCGCCGCAGCCGCCCCGCGAGCCGCTCCCCCTGGCCGCGGCCGCCGCTCCCGGTACCTGCGGCCGCAACTTTTCCCCCGCCGCTGTTCAAACGTCCTGCCGTAAAGCGCCCGTCTCCCCTGGCAACAAGGTTCCGGCCGAGCACTAGGTGTAGGAAGGTGATGTAAAAGTAAAACCACCCAGTGTCGTAAACCAGGTCCGGGGGGGAGGGGAGGGGAGGGAGGGGGGAGGGCGGGGGAGGAGGTGACTGGAGCATTTAGACACAAGCGAGAGGATCATGGCGGATGGCCCCAGGTGTAAGCGCAGGAAGCAGGCGAACCCGAGGCGCAATAACGGTCAGTCAGCCCGCGGGGCAGCGGCCCGGCCGCGCCGGAGCGGCGGCGGGGCCGGGGCGGGGGCCGGGCAGAGCCGTCCCGAGCGCGGAGGGGGGGGGTCGGGCGGGCGCGAAAGTAATTCCCCCGCCGCTCCTCGCCGGGAGCCCGGCTCCCTCCGCACCGTTATATCCGCTACCTGGTGCCTCCCTCGCCTCGCTGCCTGCCTCCCTCCTCCGCCTAGCGGTGCCTCCGCACTCCGCCGCCTGTCCGGGACCGTTACACGCTGCCTTCCCCCACACGCCCCGCCGCCCTCCCCGCTACCGCCCCGCCGCCGCCGCTGCGGGGAGCGGGCTCGGGGGGCCCCCCCGGCCGCGCCGCCGCCCTCCGGCCCGGGCGGGGACGCCGAACCCTGCGGGGAACGCCGGGGGAGGCTCCGCCGCCCGGCCGGCCTCGGCAGCCCCAACTCCGAAACTTGTTACCTGCGCGCCCCGGCGGAGCGGGGCCTCCCCGCCCGCTTTCCCCCTCCCTCCGGCCCCGCGGGAGGGATCGCCCCGCCGCCCGCCCGGGAGCGCCTCTCCGCCGCCCGCCAGAGTTCCCCTCGCTCGCCCTGCAGCGGGCCGGCTCCTCGCTCCCGGCCGGCGCCGCGGGGCAGGCTGGCGTTCGCCTTTCGGGGGGGCGGCGGGGGGGGGGGGACGGGGACGCCAGCCGTCACCGGGGGGTGTAAGGGGGGCACACCCGGGGACCGAGGCTGCCGGCGGCGGGGAAGGCACCGTGGCCGCAGCGGGTAGCGATTCGAGCGGGGGCAGCGCGGCGCGGCCGCCCCGGGCCGGCGGGAGGGGGCCGGCGCCCCTGCCGCCCGCTCGCCGCTCTCGCCTCCTCCCCATCCCCGCCGAGAGTCGGTCCCCGGCGGCGCCCCGCGGCCGCGCTGTCTCCCCGCCCCGGGTCCCGCCGGGGCGGTGGGGAAGGGAGGGCTGCTCCTGGGCGGCGGGGGCGGGCGGCGAAGTTTCTTCCCTTCCCTCTGGCTTCGGAGGTACCTGTTTGTATAATAATGGGTGGTAACGGTTTGGCCGGGGGCCCCTGCTCCGCTCTCCGTGCGTGTGTGACCGACTGCTCTGGTCTATATAAGGAATTACATTTACGTTTCAGACTTAAGGGCTGCTGTGGGGTTGCTTCTTTTTTTTTTTTTTTTTTTTCCTCCTTCCCCCCTCTTCGGTGCGTGTGTTACTTTAAGATGCATTTGGAAGGTACACGGCGGGGGGAATAAACGCTCGTAACACCCACTCTCTACTTATTTTCTGGAAAATGGAGAAGTAGTTCGGTTCTCGTAGCGACTTTTGGCAATAGGATGTAAAGCAGGAGATTTTGTAACCTTCCTTGGCAATTTTAGGTTTTATGTGGCATTTCCTGTGCAGGGTCACAGATCGGAAGGCTTTGCCTGCGATCCGAGATGTTTTCATACGCAGTGAACAGTCTCCGAAATAGATCAGAGTCACGATCGGTGCTTTGCCTCTCTAATCCTGACTGTTTCGGGCGTAACGGGGTGATAAACAAGGGCCTTTCCAGGGGCTAACGAGTTGATTTGATTGCTTTGAACTTAGGAGGGGGGTTCCTATTTTTGCTGTATGCGTTTTCTAGCAAGTATTTGTGTTTGCACGCTCATGTTATTAATTCCTCGTCCTAGTGTAAATATTTATATTTAGCTCATGATTTGGCTGTGCTAAAGGTAAGTTTGGAAAGTGCTTTTCTCTTTACCTTATTAAAAATGTTGATGATCAGAGAAAGGGGCTTTTCTTGTTGCTGACGACATGTGTGTGACATGTGAGTCTGAACCACCCAGCGTCTGTGCAGGAGCTGTAAACATGTTTACCTGAACAGGAAAGAAAATGGATTTTTCTCTTAAAGATCCGGTGATCTGAATACCATACTCTTAAAGCATATCAACAGATGACTTGAGAGAGAAATTTTCTGAAAACCTAGCTTTTGAAATCAACGGGGAAAAGAGGTTCTTGATCGCTGCAGCAAATGGCAACTTGTGCAGGTAGAAAAAAAGATGGTGTTTAGTTTTCTCCTGCATGCATGTCAGCCCCCTCCTGTCTGCTGCTTTCGTTCTCAAGGGAGGGATTTATTTACCACGCTTGCTGTCAGTGTTTTTCCTTTGTGCTTAATATTAGAAAACCAGATTTGAGGCTGTTTAGCACAAAACGTTTTGTCTGCAGCGTGTATCACTCGCAGAAAACAAAAGGTGTATAAGACGTGGTATCATTCCAGGTATCTTTCATCTTCATCACTTTTGGACCTCATTGCTGTACCTGTTTTATTATTAAAAGCCTCTGAGTCTTTATTAGCTGGCTCTGCAATGTAGAATGTAGTATGTCTTGGTTTAGGCAGGTTTTGATTCTTTTTTTTGAGGAATTAAAACCAACTTAAGTCATTGTGCATTGAAGCATCAGGATTGGTTAGATAATGCATTCTGGATAATAGAGATTTCTCAGCAGTGGGTTTATGTTTGACTTGCAAATGTTTACTAAAGAAAATGGCTAGAAAAAATGTTAACCCTTTAACCTTTAAAATAAATAAGTATGAAACTTATTTTTTTCCCTAAATTTTTAAATGCACTTTGCTCTTATAGGTGAGTATCTTCTGTTGATGAGAGATCAGCGTACAGGAGATGCTTCAGCAACTGACTTGTTTGTAGGATACACTAAATCGGTTTTATGCTGTTCCAGTTGCCTTTTTCTCCCCACTTCTGCACAGAATATGAGATTATTAGAGAGAGATTGCACTTGATGTCCAGTATACCAGCTAATAATAATGGGCTATGGCATTGAGGAGTTATACTGTAAATTTTCCTTCTGTTTATCTGTTGATAAACTTAACACAGCTATTCTTGTACTGTAAACTTTTGTTTCTTTTTTATTGCTTTTTCTCCCTCCTGTGTTTGGGAGTCACAACTTGCGGCTGCCATCCTGATGCGTTAACTGTAGCTGGAAAGGCGGTCTTATCTTCTTAACTCTAGAGCTGGTTCCTTTTCTACCTTGCTTATTGGCCCCTATAGGGGATCAGCAAAAGAGCCAATTGGTGCTGCTGTTAAAGCCTCCACTTAAAGAAAATCTGACACTTCATACCTGAAGAAAACTACCCTGTGTCATTGTCTTGACTTCTGGCCAGTACATGAAAATGTCTGCTACAGCAAAGGAGTTAGCGAAGTGTTGGGATGGTGGCACCATTCTGATAAAGCAGAAACATAGCACTGGTTGGCAATCTCTCATCCTATCTACCTTTTCCCCTTCTTCCCCTCTTTTGATAGAGAAATGAGGAGGAAAAAAGAGGGATGTGATTTTTGCCAGTCATCTGCATTGCCACACTGTGAGGATCCTGTGTGGTCTTTAAATAGATTCAGTATCGGCAAAGGTTTTCCTATTCTGAGTTGGCTTGCAGGATCAGGATTAGTTGCTTTCTTAGCATCTCTCATATATGTTGTAGAATTCTATTAATTCTTATTAAACTAAGAGTAACACATCTTGTTCTTCAGCAATGCTGCGAGACAAGTTAAACAAGCTAAATATTTAAAACTTCTTTTTCTAGAGGGTTAAAAAGATACCAACCTTTTATATTGATGTTCTGAAAGTAATGAGTATGCCTTGAGGTTTTCAGATGCATATTTAATGGTAAAACAGAAGAAATGTATGAAACTGAGTAAATTCCGAATGCTGTCAGGTATATGTGAAGAGAGGGTGTGAGACAGGCTTTTTTTTTTTCTTTACTCCCCAGTAACATTACTAAATTACTAAAAGGTTATGTAGATTGACTTGTTAGAGTGCAATTTCAGATGCTTTACAGTTGAATTTCCTCCCTTTTTGTATGAAATGATTATCTAATAAAAATGAAGTTTTGTTACAAAGCTCAGGACTGTAAGAAGATTGTAAGTGTCTTTGAATAAGGCAGAAGCACGGTGTATTTCTGTTAGCTCCAAGGTGTTAACTACTGGCAGGATGTCAGGTGTTAGTGACGCTTGGGATACAACATTCCTTGTTGTGCCTTTCTTCTCTTGCCCCCCTCCCTTTCTTTTTCACCAGTATCATGTTTTCACTCCAGCATTAATTTAAATTTGCAATTTGGGAATTGAAGAATGTAGCCTGAGTTAAAATTCCAGGCACAGTGAACAGGTCTACATGGACAACTGAATTAACTGTTTGAGTCCAGGGAAATCTTCTTTCATATAAACAAGTAATAGTTCTGTTTTAATGTTAACTACTGAAGTACAATGGGAATACACTTAAAACTGCCATTATCTCTTCATTTTTTTCTCTATCATCAGTGCTTGTTATTTAAGCAGTTGTTAAGCAGAGTTTTTTAATGTCATTAGCTACCTAGTTGCCTCAAACAGTTTTCCGTGCTTAGAGGACTCCAGTAATCATGCTGCTGAAACAGTTGACGTAAAGTAGAAAGTAGATGAAACTTTTGCTCTGAAATGAGCTTCCCTATTGTAGAAGGCACTCTGATTAAATTTTTTAGTTGAAAGTCTGAGGATTTGAATTCTGTTAACTCAGCCCAAATTTTCTGTTGAACGTTTTCTGTTTATCAGCTATCCCTCCCCATTGAGTCCTTCTGCAGACTGTGGGCTTTATTACAGGTCCTGTTAATATCAGCGTAACCAACTTCAGCCAGGCCCTGGCTCTCCGTAAGCCAGTTCCTCTGTCGGCAGCGCAGGAGGAAGGGATTCTACAGCCGTCCTCTGCTTTCTTCCCCACTGGGAGTCAGCTGGTGGTATTAACCTGTCATTTCTTCTTACAGAAGTTTTACGGTGGTGAGGGGAGAGGCTGGAGTTATCTAAGGTAGAAATATCAGCCCAATGCCTTTCTTCTTGTGGAAACATCTGTGTTAATAGTGTTTAAAGTGCCAGCGAGGGATGACAGGCATTTTTAACGTGCATGGGACTCTACAACTGCGTTAAAGAAATAAAACCAACTTCTGGGAAGCTTGGGTTGTGGGTTTTTTGCTTGTTTGTTTTTTAACTGATTTTTGAGCAACTACTCTATATTGCAGGGAAACTGCTGGAACTGTATCTAGCCAAATGACTCATAAGAATCTCTACCTCTGGATTCAATCATTAGTATTTACCAAAAATATAAGTCCATTGCTTTCAGCTCATTAGATGTTTGTAGTCATTTCAAAAACTCTAACTAATTGATATTGCTAGCTGATTAGGATACGGTGTGCTTCGTTGGCTGTAAAACTGATATTTAACAGTACCTAAAGATCATAAAGATCTATGTGTGATAGGTTTCACAGAAATACACAAAACAAGAGTTTGAAAGATGGAAATAATTCTGGTTTTATGTAGGCTTTCATATCAGTTTTGAAAGTACAGTTCCAGATGAACTTTCAAGTACTTAATATCAATATTCCTGAAGTTCTGGTCATACTTACCTTCATTTTTCAGAAGGGCTTACCAGGTAGGATTTTCTCCATTACGAGCAAGTGAGCAGGACCTTGTTTGCATCTGTGGTCTCAGAAACTTTGATGCCTCATTCTGGCAGCTATAATAGGCCTGTTATTTTTGAGAACTAAATTCTCTAGGGACTTACCCAAGGTCGCACAGGAAGTCCATAGCAAGACTGAGTCTCATCCATTTTTAATCGTTGGGACTACCCTTGCATTTGGCTTGATCTAGAACCTTAAAGAAAAAGAACAGATTTATAATTTACCAGTTAATATTCCTTTTGTTTTAAGTATTTAAGCTCTATCATATTTATTGTTTTGAAATACTTGTACTTTCAGCAAACAAATGGCAATACGCAAAACTCCGTCTTCTCTTTAGTCGTTTTTAGATGATATTGACATAGTATCTTCATTGGTGATGTTTCCTGTCAGTGTAGCCAATATTAATGTAATGATGCACTGGAGAAGTAGAGTTTTGTTTTCTGGTGTTTTTTGTATTCCCACATCTTACGTTCAGTGATGTGTAGATAAAGTAAAACACAACAGGAGGGAATTGGCTTAAGACAGACACTGTTAACATCAGCATCCCTACTCTGATGTGTGGGGTGTTTAGAAGAGTATTTTCTTAGAGGTTAACATCTGGGCAGAGATGTATTAATCGGATATTGGTTTTGTTGGGACAGTAATGACTAAAGAATCTCAGCATGTAACTGGTATTTCTGATATTTGAAAATGATTACTAGGTAAATAAAAAAGCATAAGTCTTCCTTAAAACAAAAATTCCCCAGAAACACGTGAATAAACGTCAGGCCTCAGAAGTCTGCTTGGCTGGGACAAACACATGCCAAGTCTAGGTTTTACCTCCACTACTGTTTGTCCCAGGGGGCTACTGCTGCTAAGGTGGAGCTGTGTGGGCGGTGGCTGTGGGTGCAGGGGGTGCAGCTCCTGCCCGGGGGGCCTGGGCAGCGTGAGGCAAGGTGGGTGTGGAGAGCAGTCTGTCACCTTCGTTAGTGAAGATGTGTGGTTAGCTCTAGTCATGAGACAGTGCGATAGATCAGTTATCTTAGGGACTCTTTCTTGTTGAGGGAAATGCTGTTTGAAATCTTTAATAATTTAAAAAAAAAATCAAGAAAAACTCAAGCGCACCATGGAGAGGAGAGAGGTGTATGTATGAGTGGGCAGGGATCCGTGCGGGAAAGGAGGTAGTCTGCTTCTCACTGAAGGTCTGATACCTTATTTTCAATGCACCTTGGTGGCCTTCCAGGGAGTGATGAATGTGGTCCCTAGTTGGCTGCATGAGAAGATCACAGTGGGAAATAGCTTTGACCTCAGTTGATTAGGTGATGCCTTGAAACACTGGAATTGTTGGAGGATTCTATAGGGGGTTTTGTGTGTCGTTTTTTGTGATGCTTTCTGCTTCCATGTTACACTGGCAAGTTTTTTTAAACCTCTCAGTAAGCCATTGCCTCTGATACTCTTGAGTCCATTTCTTGAGCTAATTATCAAGTGCATGGATATTTCTCGGGCTTGGTTTGCTTTTCTGGCTGTCTAATTCCTAGCATCTTATTTTGAAGTTACTCTTTCCAATAACTTAAATTTGGTATCTTTAAAAACTGTTCACAGTTGCAGCTTTTTTAATCCTTGCTTGCCCTCCTCTTTTAAAGAAAGACTAGGGTTATTGTCAGTTTTCCTTTTGTATTGAGCTGCTGTTTGTTAATTTAATAATCTACTTGTCCCTTTCTTGCATAAATAACTAGTGTTCCTGTGTGACAATTGAGGAAAATTGGAAGCCCGGTCAAGAAGAGTGATACTTGTCAAATAAAATACTGACTACAATTAAATGCAGCATAGCTTTATAAATCTATTTCGGTACTCCTGAGAAAAATACTACCCCCATCATCACAGCATGTAAGCACCTTTCAGGCAGCAAAAATATATGAATCGAGTCTTCTCTTCCTGTATCTGGGCCTGTACATCTGATTCCTTGTGTGAGTACCCGACGGATTACATTCACGTGTCAGGAGGACAGGTGGTGGTAGAGCAGAAAGAAGCAGCTTCTTAAGTTTGTATCTTTACGTGTGGAGCAGCCAGGCAGTGATTCACATGTTTCAGTTGGTTAGTGCTGACATATTAACCAGGGTTCTTTAGACTTGCACATTTGTCCCCAAAGCCTGAATAGGGAAGAAAGAAGGCTTTTTCACTTCGCCTCGTTCTGTGCTTGTTTCTGATGCCATTACTGTAATGTAACTGTATCTTTTATTTTAACATGCTTTTTCAGAGCAACAGAAGTTAACTAAAAATACGCTTTCTCATCTTTGAGAAGTCAGTAATGTTTGAAAGCAGACTGTTTCAGTTCTCCTCGTTTCAGCTGTCATTCCCAGCTGTCACAATCTCCTTGATGTGAGGACTTTACTCCTGTTGTTGTAAAGCAGTTTGGTTAACAACTGCTGTCACCCAAAGGTTAAAACCTGAAAACTGGCATCCTTTGTTGCTTCCTTTACAAGTGTTTGCTTTCTGTTTGGTAGCATCTCCCTCCTTGCTCTGCCTTCATTGTGTTCCATCTATCCTATTTTTGGAGGAATATGTAAAGCAAGTGAACATGTCTAATGATGAATGTATTCTTCCGAATGTGTTAGGGAGCTCAATTATGACTGAGGACAGAGAGTGAAAAAGATGATAAATTCTATCCTGTGCTGAGATGACATTCCATCCTATCCAATTAGGATCTGTAAGGATAAGTAGCAGTCCTTCCTGAGTGAAGGGACATGTAAAATTACTTCTTTAAGTGCCAGGAACCCCATGTGATATTGGAGTGTATCAGAAGGAAAAGGAACAACTCTTCCTTAACTATCTCTTCTGTACTTCTTTTAAGTATGTTTTTGGATTCGATGCAGATATCCTCTGTCTTTCTGCGAGGTCTTCTGTTTCTTAGCTTTTTACAAGTCAAGTGTTAGATCAGGAACATTGGAGGAGCTGGCAAGAGTGCTGAAGATAAATGGATTATAAACCTGGCCTGTCACTGTGGTCCTGAGAGTGACTTTCATGGATGACACTTGAAATAAAGGGGTTAAGAGTCTGATGTGATAGAGAGTATTTTTACCTATGAACTAGTGTGCCTATCCTTGTTAGGATCAAATGCTACTTGGGCCAGTGATGCTAGGGAGCACCTTCAGTTATCGTGATATGAAATGTTTTCGTTATTTCAGCAAACATCTCTTTTCAAATTCTGTCTGACAGACACTGAGGGCAGTTTTCTGGTCCATTTTGTAGACACATCTGTCCACAGAGTGTATATGGGAGAAAGCAAAATAAAATTACAAAACGTCACAAATGTGGTCTGATTGAAAAAGACCTGAGGAAACCTATTCCATCTGAAAAAGTGCAAACTAAAGAACCGAAAAATCAGACCTTAATTACAGGGATTAGGTTGCTTTTTGCTAAACTGGTAGACTTGATTTAAAGAAGCAGGTTGGGTTTTTTGTTTGTCTTCCTAACAGCTTCTCCAGTCTAACATAACATTTTTTCTTAATGCCGCAAAACACAAGGGAGATGAATTGTTCCTTTTTCTAAATACACTTGTTTTTAAACAGCTTTTCTGAATGCTTCGAGGAATTTCTGCCGTGTGTCCTTTCAGGTATGCATCAGATTTTCCTTCTTTCCACCTTCTAGTCCATTTTATTCTTTAAGTTCCCGTATGCTATCTGCTGTAAGTCACGTGAAATTCTGGACTGGAAAAGGAGGTACTGTTCGGAATCTGTAACCTGTGTAGTCTTCTGTCCTGTTTTGTTTATATCTTTCCATACCCTTCCCCTTTTTTCTAGTATTCCTTGTACAGCTATTTGATAAATTCGAGCAAAATAGAACTAGTCACAAACTACTGGATTCATTCTTATGTTATTGTTCACAGGAAGGACCTAGGTACAGTTGGCCCCGCAAAGAGCATGAGGTGGTGAATAAGGACTTTGAAGCAGATCTGGAGCTATAATGACTGGCTTCCTTCCCTGCTGCTGTCCCTTCCCCTTCCTTGCAAAGCGTTTTCATTTGAAAAACTAAGGTGTGGTCATTGGGCATATCTGTTCTCAACTTCCAGTAATTTTTCGCTCACTGCTGAGCTATACTGTAATTACATATGCAAATGTAGTGGTTTTTTCCCCCTCTTACCTTGTACATGTGAGAGAGAAAGATAAGGTTGTAGAGTACTGCCAAGGATGTTGCAGCTGTTGAGGACATACTGCAGATGGCCATGGAAAGAGAGAAGTACTCGTCCTGCAGGACAAGACTCGGGATTTCAGAACTTCTGTGATTCAAAGGCAGCAAGAAAACACTGCTCTTCTCAACTTTAAACTTTGGATAGGAGCACATTTTTGGACAACTTGTTCATAATAACCTGTTTTGATACATTCTAGCTACTGAGTGCTGAGAGTGAATTTGCATTTACAACAGGAATTTGTTTTGTAGATGTACATATGTATAATTATTATATCCAATAATTTAATCTGTTAGGCTGGCTTGAATGCTCCCTGTAGTAACACAAGGTAAACTTCTGTCGTTTATAACAGTGTTGTAATGATATTAAAACCACAGAGACTGATTATATGGAAAAGACTATTCTGACAACTTCTTTTCATAGTAAGGCTTACCTTGTACTTTTTCCAGATTTTAAATTGACTGACATACTATATTCCTGAAACTCTAAATAACTCTTACAACAAATAGTGGCAGTAAAATAGAATCAGTTCTGTATCACAACCAAATTCTAGGAGACTCTTTCTGCACAAAAGTGGAATAACTTCAATAAAAATGAGAAGCAAAATTGAACTGGTTATTGTAGCATCACAAAAGGGAAATAGTTCCAGTGACACATAGTGCAGTATAAGATGCCGTAGTTCTCTGTATTTCACCACGTGATTAATCATGCCTTCACGGATCAGCCTGCATAGCTGATGTGGTAGTTACACGATGGAAAGGGACTTCTTAAAAGGATGAGACAGGTTTGTACATCAGCGTGTGAGTAACTAAAACTAGTGGCAGACTTTCTGTTTCTGTGAACTGAGCCAGTTTACACAAGACAGACAATTTTAGCTTTCCAGCTGCAAAGGATACAAATAGACTTAGTTGAATAAAAATCATGACACACAACAGAGATTTAAAATGATCGTGACAGAAAATTCTTACAAGGTATTTGATGCAAACTGTTGCCTGTAGATCTAGTGCTCAACAAACATTTTTTGCCAGTATTGCCTTGTGACTCCGCTGAGATGCTTTCCTTCAGAAAAAAAATAAGTAATAAGCTTAAGAACTCCAGCAAATATGGGCATTTTCTTTATTTTGACATGAAGTGGCAAGCTTTCTTCATTTAATTACCTCAAACTCTTAAAAAAAAATTAAAAACCTCCTTGTTATGCAGTATGATATGCAAATCATTTCACCGCATTTGTTTTTGGATATGTATGGTGTCACAGTAGTTTGGCATATAGGAAAGAATATACAACTTTTTTAAAAAATCTGAGTTCTCTTCTGATCAGGTAAGAAAAAAGAAGTGCTGAAATTGAAAACTTGCCAAATGTCTTGTTCTAATAGTTTCCAATTGCTTATATTTAGCCTTTATTTCATCTTTCTAACTTTTGCCAGCATTTTTTAAGCATTTTGAAGGTCTCATATAGCAGATTCTCAGAATCAAGATGTGTTTGACTTTTCAGGTTCCAACGTGCTCACTTAACTGAGCAAAGCCTTCCAGATTTGTGCATTAATGTATCATAATAGGCATCCTAATTAAGCTTCCTTTTTTTTTTTTAAATGTCTCTCCAGCCTATCTACCTTTAAAGAATTCCTATGTCTTCCTTCAACCGCAGAAGCATTAAGTAGGACTGCAAGCGAATGTGTGCCTTGTTGGTTTGTGGGTCTACTGTCAAAACACTGTGTGGCTGAAATGTGTGTGCACATGGACAACCGTGTGTGCTGTTTTCCTGCCTTTTCCTTTTGTCTGTCAAGCTTCTGGCTGATAGCAGATTAGCCATCTGAATGTGGGCAGCAAAGAGTAATGGGCTGCTCAAAATGCCTGAGGCTTCTTGCATACAATAAAATGACTCCATTATAAAGCAAAAAATGACAAGCCTGCCATGGAGGATATCTGTATTGAGGAGATGGAGAGAGCAGCCTTTGGTTTACGATCATGTTAATGGGTGTAAAATAAACTTAATTTTTTTCAACTGTCAAAAATATTCCTAGGTGCTTTACAGAGTAGTGCTGAAGATCCTTCTAGCAGGAAAATACCAGTGAGCTAAATGGATGATATACTTCTTGCTATTCCTGATTGCTACGTATGTGTGGGGGAAGGAAGGGAGTAATAGCATGACGACTCAGTTTCATTTTCACCATGCAGGTGTATTTTTTTTTTCTTTCTTTTAAAGTTTATTTCTCATGTCTTGATTAGTTACAGGATTACGTGACCTGCCCTGCAGAATTGTGTTTGGTTTATTAAGTCTTTTGGAAGATACACTAATACAGATTTGAAGGAAATTGGGCCAGAAACATGGCTGACTGAGACAGAGGGAATCCAGATGTTGGAGGAAGATGTAAAATACAAAGCTGTAGTGAGCTGGATCAAGCAGAGGCACAAGTCTGTGTGCAGAAGCACAGTAGCAGGAAAAATAACTAGGATTCCTATAAAGATTTTTGACAGCTATACTTACCCACTATAAGGATCTGGTGTTTAAAAAATTCCCTCTCAATTGTCTGTGGTTTACTGTGTCCGTAAGCAGTAGTGGCTGCTCTTGCCCTCCTAACTTCCAGTTACAGCTTCTAAGAAGATTTTGTTTGTTTATTTTATGGCATGCAAACTCTAAGAGGTGCTTTACCCCCCAAAGAAGTGTAGCACTTTTCATTTATGCTAAATGGAGGATCTTCCTGGATTGTGTATGTTCGGGAAACGAAGAGAGCTTCTGATGAACGTGGGCTTCCAAACTAACTGGCAAGTCAGCAGAAAACAATTCAATATCTAGAATATGGAGGAATTGTTAAAACATGCAAAACTTGTCTTAAAATGCTTAATTTTAAATAAACCTCATGACTGATACTTGTTTTAGTCTGTCCCTCTTGCTGGAGTCTGTTCAGTGTGTCACTGTGGATACAACCTAGAGTGGACTCTGGAAATCTGTGCTTTAGTAGCAAAATGTACAACTTACACAACTTTTAATAAATAAAATGAGAATACTGTTTGAGTAACCTTTGTGTTATTGTTCTCATTCTGTCAGCTGCTGCCAGGTCTCATTTTGGCTGTTCTGGACATATATTCCATCTGTTATATTGACTGTGTCCCTTGAAGTTCTCCTTTTAGCTGCACTTTGCACACCAGCTCTTCTCCAGTCTCTTGAATTGATTTTTCCTTAAGGGAAAACCCTTCCTCAAAATGTGTACTTCATGTGTGCTTCTTTCTCTCCCTTCCTCTCCTCCAATAAAATCTACCACCCCAAAGAAAAAGGAAATAACTGAGAGTGATTTTGAGACCAGTTCTACCACAGAGCTCCACAGATGCTGCTCCCTTGACAGCGATATTAATTCATTGTACATGCATTTTTTGTTTTGCATTTCGCAATTGTTTCTATGATCATATGAGCTTTTATGGTGCTGAAGACTAGTTGCTTATGAAGGAAGCTGGCGATAAAACAAAAGCTTACTTAACTATCTCAAACTGTGGGTAGTCTATAGATAGTAACAACTAAAATATGTTTCAGGCTAGTTTATTAAGAGAGGATCTGTGGGGTTTTTCTCCTCGTCCCCTTCCTTGTCCTGTGTGATTGCTGTGGTTTACAGTAGGAAGTCACTAGTTTCTGCAGTCACAGATGGAAAGGGAGGTAGTCACTGGTAGGTAATGCAAAGACGTTTGAGTAAAAGTAAGAAAGTGAACTCTTATGGGGGAAGGAGGTAACTACATGTTTTATAAATCTTTCAACATCTGTAACTTAATTGGCACTGCTGAAAGCAGTATGTTGCACATTAATGCAGCTTAGGGAAGTTGCATTTATGAATATGAATTAAAAAATCTAGAACTGTTCTTGTCTTTTATGTGATTTTTATAATCACACATCATACTGTAAAGGCTATTGCACCTTTGCACCGACCTGATCTGACACGGCTACAGTGTTATGCCACGGCCAGTTTTCACTACAGTTTTGGGAAGTTGCAGAATACCAAAGACAGACTGATAAAACACTTGAAAGCTTGACTTCACTTAACCAGAAGGAAACGTAGGAAATATTTTTTTTGTTATTTTAAAGGTATTTAGGTAATAGAGAAACGTTATTCTTTTGGCAGATAGTTTTATTTGCTGTTTTCTGTGGTATTTGGGCTACGACACTGGAGTAGCTGGCTCAAATACCATATTTGAGGAAGGCTTGCAGGTATGAAAAGATCTCTGCTAAATTATTCCAAATTATTCATAAAAGTCTTGTGATGGGATATACCGTAGAGGACGGTGGAAACTTAACTGTTCTTGCTTCCTAAAGTTGCATGATTGCTCTTAATCAGTGGGAAGTGGTATGGTATGTCTGTCTGTCTGACCAAGCTGTAGACAGTTTCCAAATGTCCCTTTTGGACAAATTCACTGCAACCAGGAGTTTTTGAGAACTTGGGTCTTCTACCTGCTAGTTTGAAAATAAACATTTAATTAACTAGCATGGTTGAGGCTCTGTTTAAAATAGAGTAGTAAAATATAGTCCTTGGACTAATAAACAGGATTATCTTTCAATTTTAACAGCTTTTGTATTGATACTTCAAATCGCTTTGTCCTTTCTTGTTGGCAGTCACTAGTGTAGCAGAGTTGGAATCCTGAGTTTAGGACACAATAATTACGGCCACTAGCCACAGAGCTGTGGAGAGCCTGAGGTGGTATGGGGGAGAAATCTCAAACCTGGAAATCTGTATTTTCAGATTTAAAAGGTAACCAATTCAGGATATTTATCACTAGGTCTAACGTGAAGTACAATGTATTTTAAAAATTCCCATGGAAAAGTTGTCTTTTGTTTGTGGATTGTAGTGAGGAGGAGGAGGAGGCAAGATCTTACTGTCTGCTCTGTAAAGTATCTAATGTATAAACTATGAAATTACAGAACACCTTGTACAAACAAAGGTGCAATGCTTGTCATGAAATGAGATGCCTGGAGGATACAGACCTGGAAGATGCCTTCTTGTATCCTTCACCTGGTTTTGCTTTTGTGAGTCCTGATGGCCACCCCTCACCTTAAGCTTTGACAAATGCAGTGCTGTTAACATGTGGAAGCTCACAGGTTTTATAGTGATGTACTGTTGCTCCCTAGTTCAGCTCAGAACCAGGTAGTTACCTCAGTTTTATTTGTCCGTTATTTTCCATAGGTAGAACAGAAATATGTTTCTACAGTAGAAGAATTAGAGTATGTGTTTTTGTTATCTGACTGAGATACTGTTTGTTGCCCTCTTTTCTCTATGTTGTACTCCTTATGTGAATCCTGGTGACTCCAGTTTTGTGGAGTTTCTGTGACTAGAAAGAAGTGTCTCTTAGATGTGCTTCAGAGACAAATGTTAAAAAAACTTATGTTTCTTCATTATCCTAGAATCAAGTAGTTCTTGTAAGTCAAAGGCATCAGTGCAATGTTGCTCTCCCTCCTGGGTGAGGTAATGAACTCGTTATGCTGTCTCATCTAGCTGTCCAAGAACTTCAAGATTTTAAGATATGCAGAGCTACAGTGTATTTTCATCTCCTTTCTTCCCCTGCCACCTCTTAGAATCAAGGCTCTTTTAGAGCTACCAAAAAAAGCCAAATGGATATGTTTGAGCTTAACTAAGGCTTAGGATTATCTCTGCTGTAATAAAAGGTGGTTTAGATTTCTTGAAGCAATTAATGCAATTCTGCAAAACCTATGTGACTGTTGTGGGGTACTTCAGTGGTCACTGTCTGTTACAGTCGGGAGCTCTTCAGTTTGGCTAACTTGCAAGGACTAAAGTAATCCTCAGCAGATCAGCCTGTAGCATATGAGAACAAGGAGTGTCAAGCTCTGTTTTGGAGGAAGCATGTGTACAAAATCTTTCAGCTTCATTCACATGTGCTTGCCCTTAGATTTCCTTTTGATTTGCACGGGTGTTCTGGAAAACTGCACAGCCAAAAGCATGTTGATATTACTGCCTTTGATGCTATTGATGATACCTAATCAATACCTTTGATTATTATTTTTTTATTATTATTATTTTTTAAATAGAGTCTTATTCCTGTGTACCTCACAGCTTCCTAAACTATCTGGTAGCCATCACAGCCATCTACAAAACTTAGAACATTTTAAATCTAGTAAGAAACTGCTCCAACATGAAAAATCTGTTTGCTTACGCAGCACAATAGATAAGGAGGATTTTCCATGCTATCCTTAACATGACCTGCCAGTCATTAGGAAAGCAATGTGCTTTGTTCCCACTGGGGGACAGAAGGGATCTGGAGAGAAGTGAGGCCTGCCTTGCCTTGTGATGTCTGCGGTGTGGTCCTCGTAGTATCATGTGAGGAAGAACAAGGGGTTTTTAGTCATCTCTCCTGTCCCAAACCCTTTAGAATTATATTCTTTTTTTTGATGTTTTTCTCCATTTCTGCAAGCGGGACACTCATGGAAAGCCTGTTACATTGGGTTTCCATTTAGGCATGAGAGCTCTGGAACAAAATATTCGATCTTTGAGATGATGTCAATCTTCTGTTTAAATTGAATTCTTAGTTATTCATGGGGGAAGGGTGCAGATGAAGTCGTATTGGGCATCTGGAGGTTTGAGAGGGCCTATTTCCTTAACCAAAAAGAACAAGCACGTTTTGTGCTTCTTTGAGAGACTTTTTTTTTCCCCATTTGTCAAAAAGATAAAGGCTGTCTTCTGCCCAAACGTTATTTGAATTGATGTCTGAGTGTATGAGATGAGAGCATGTAATGCTACTAATTCCTGTCGGCTAATGGTGCACATCCCACTAAACACCAGCCGTCTTGCGATTTCCTTGAGATCAGCAGTCAGTTGTGGGTCCGATGTCTGTCGTTGGCAAATTGTATGCCTTTGGTGAAAACATCAAGGAGCAGAGTCTGACTTTTGACAGATGCGCTCAAACCACCTTGGCATAGGAGCTAGGGGTAGTAGTAGGAAACGTTGATGCTCTACGATTCAACTTTGGGGAAGTCTGGGTTGGTAACAGAGTGACAGAAACGTGTCTGCTTGCCAGCTATGGCAAAGCAGCATCCTTGGGTGGAACCATCTCCTGTAATAAAGTGAAGTTTGAGATTTTCTCCAGTAAAGAAGTCTACTGATGTCTACTGGTGGCAACTTGCTGTTACATGTAATACATAAAGGCATATAGTTGTTCCTAGGAAAACATTGCCTCAGAAATGCCACTTTTTAGTGAGTAGACCTCTTCATCTGCAGTAAAAACAAATAACAACTTGTTTGCTGAACTGTGACCTGTTTTGGAGTGACAGTCTTGCAGCTTGCTGAATCGACAGCTGGGCTTACCACTGTGCTGCCTGTAGCTGAGAGCGAGCTTCACAAAGGCTTTGGAAGAATACATTTGTTTTCCTGTGCTGCTGTTATTTCTCGGCAGGTTTTCAGTTGCTGCTCCCCCACTTTTGGTAGCCCTGAAGCTGCCCAGCCTGCTACTGTTTCAAGTTAGTTTCTAATGCACCTTCTTTAAACATCCTTAATGAAGGTTGGAAGACTCGAATAATATTTGATAAACTGAGAAAATCAATGAAAAGTTATTTAATAAAGCTTTTTGAACTCTCTGGTTTAGCTAAGTGATTTAAATGTGACTTTTTTTTCTAATTGAATCGACCGATCAACCTATAGGTAGGTGAGAAAACTGGTGGGTTTTTTTTTAAAGCAGGAAGGCATATGATTATTCTAATAACAATTCAATATTCTGCAGATTAATTATATGAGTTGACATCAAGAATCTGGCTAAAAAGGAAAATTATTCGTCTTTTCTAGATGACACGGTACCAGTTGTGAACATTAAATGTCTAGAAATTCTATTCTCTGAGGTAAATTTTTTCTAAACATGCTATGAAATATTCTTGGCTGGCACAAACTATATGTCAGTATCTGTGACGATGGGAGTTTAAACTAGTCCATTTTAAATCCTAGCAAGCAGCAGCTGAAACGCTGCTGAATGACCTTTGACATAGGGACCCATGAATGCCCCAAGTATGATTTCACTTTCACCACGTTCTTTGTGAATCTGAATGCTTGTCAAATCAGATGTGTGTTTAGACCTTTTCACTGAATGTGCTTGGAAGGAAAGAACAAAGCCTGGGGTCAACTTGGCATAATCCCTGCGTTTATCTTTATTCTATTATAGTGGCTTGTGGGGGATGGAGTAACTATTCTCTATGAGGTGAAAGTGCAAGTAGAGTGTAGGTAGGCTATCTGTCTTTTCTTCCAGACTTTCCCAACAACCTAACTGGGCTCCCATGATTTACTTGTGTTAATGTACGGCTGACTAAGCAGATTGCTGGTTGATCCCTGTGATCTGCTATTTGTTCTACCCATTGCTATTTTGTAGCTGCTGCACCTATCCGCTGATCTAAACAAACACCTAAAGCTTGTCATGGGCAGCACATGCAGAAATGAGTCTGTCTTACATAGTGCTTTGTTCTCCCCTGGGGAGACGGGAGGGGAAATAACACGGATTTTTATACTAAAACTACTTTTGCTTCAGTGCAAATCATCTTTATTTTAAGAGATTAACAGCTTAATATACTGTACAGCGCATATGTACTTTTTGCTTTTGCAGGCTATTAGTCGTAAGCAAGGAGTGACTAAGTCTTTTATTACCCATTCAAATTGGGAAAGCTTTTGTCTCTAAGGGAAGAACCGTGGAGTTCTACTAAATGATTGTCATAGACTTTTTGCAGTATTTTTAGATTTTACTCCTGTGGTAGATTCACTTCACAATACAGGATTGTTTCTGTGTGGAGCTAGAGTGGTCTGAATCTGTAAACGAGCTATTGTGCAGTAAAGTACAAGTGGGTGGAGGAGCTATATGACAAAAGGCCTAGTTACCTTTACAGTTTGTTCGCTGTACCTCATACACTTTGTTTCAGAAGAAAAGCACTATTCAAAGGCTTGAGTATAAGGAGGCAGTCTTTCACACGAGGCTTGTGGGAAATTTCTCTCCGACTTGTGGGTTTTCAGCTTGTGCAGGTTTACCCTGCGCCTTCTGAGGCTCTGCCCGAAACGGCTTAACACGTCTCCCCGAGCCTCCGCACCGCGCGGGGCGAGCGCTTCCTCACCTGACACTGCGGCCAGGATTTTCCACCTTACGTGTGCACTCATTTGGGGTTTTTCTGTTTACTTTTTAATCAAACTTGGCAGTTAACTTTTAAGTAAAGACGGGTTTTGTTGGTTTTTAAGGGCTTCCAAACTAGGAAATAACTTGTCCTCATTAACTTCAGAGATTAAAAGCAGCATTAAGCAACAAGCAAATCTCGTCTTTTTTTTTCTTTTGATTAACCTAGTAAGAGTTATTCTGAAATCATGAGTGTGCTTTTTTTTATTTTTAAACTAATCTTTGAAACTTGATGTTCTTTGTGTTAAATCTGCAGCTCCCTCAGCTTCTTCCACACATTTCACTGTTTACTTTCTCTTTTCATAGCTTGGTGGATAAGTACTTAAAAACTTGTTCATTCTACTTGGAAACAAAAATGCTTCACTCAGCACCCAATTTTCAGATTTAAAACACTTGAACGCAAAGACTTGCTGATGAGCTGGATGGGTTTTGGGGTGGTTTGTTGTTTTTTTTTTTTAAGGGAGAATTGAGTCGTTTTAGTCCACCTTGACAAAGCGGAGAACGAGTGCCGTGAGGAGAGCAGGGCTGTGCTGCTCCTGCCCAGCCCGCCAGCTGAGGTGGTGAAGAGGAGCGGCTGCTTCACTCCTCAGCTGGACATCAACACCCAGAGCAGGCTTCGGCTTCCATCGCAGGAGCAACTGAAGGAGTCCTCAGCCTCACAGGTCTCAGCCCGGCACACAAGCTGGAACTAGCAGGCTCCAGCCCAGCAGTTTTAAAATGAAGTAGCGGGGGCCTGGATCTACACCAGCTGTCTGTGCTATGGAGGCAGTAGCCACTGGCAGGAGGGCAGAAGAGGCATTTGGGGTTAGGAAGCAGTCTGACAGGGTTTCAGTAATGGCTTTCATTCCTTGTTAGCTGCGTTCTTTCAAGTTTTGCATGTGTTGGAGAGAGACATTTTCAACATCCAGTCTGCTTAGTGCTATCAACAACTGCTCTAGAAGAGTAATCCTCGGGAACCTACCGTCTCTTGCTACTTTGAGGAATAAGTTTAGTGCCTTTGTTCAACAGTGCCAGGATAATTTTGCTCGGAATCTTAGAGAAGCTGAGCAGCATGGTGTGCTTTTTTGTGTGATTTCCCCTTGCAATTGTTCACCCTCCCCCTTCCCATCACAACCTGCCATACTCTACTTCTTTGGATGTTGCACTTACATACCAGAGTGTCACCATCCTGCATCCAGAAGCCTACATATCTGACTGTATTGTCTTTGTTGCATACTTAGTGTATAACATGAACGACAGCAAGAACTTGTATCTTAAAGCTCCCTTATTCTTGCAGGCTGTAAACTAGTAAGTTATATCTAGAATATCCACCTACAAATACATGCCACAATGTTTACTGTTTCACAGTATAGCAAAACTCTGAGCAATTCCACCATAGTTGAGTGAAACTGATACATGTTTTTCAGAGCTGTTTAGCTCTCATCCACTAATCTTGGGTACTTGTAAATAATACCAGAAAATCCTTTGCTTGTATTAATCAGAGCTAAAAGGCAACAGTCAAATGTTCACTTTTACAATATCAAGTTTTTTTAATTGGTAAATCAAACCTCCCTTTATTAAAGTGCCACTTATACTGTTATATAATGGCAGCTTTTCTTCTTTTATTTCTGCCTTCCTCCTCTTCTGTCAGGCTATGAAACTACATGCTGTGTAAGAGTTTCTCTTTTCTTTATGTTCTCCTTTTCAAGACTGTTTCAATCTTGAAATGTTAAGGGAGGTTTTCTAGCAACTAATGCTCCCATGGCTAGTCTATTGGCTGCCAAATCTGCTGTGTTCTCCTGGTTTTGTGGGTTTTTTTAACTTCTAGTGGTGTGAAGGTGGGATTTGAAGAAGCAACTTTGCCAGCTGTGAAGTGAAAAGGCTAAACTGGAGGAGCAATGCTGAAGGAAACAAATAATGCTGTTTCCTACCTAGTTGCAAAGTAGTACATCCCTAGTTGCCCTTAGGGTCTTTCAAGAAGGTCAAAATAACTGCTCTCCTTTTGCCAGCTTCAGGTGGGAAGACATGCAATAGAGAGATGAAGCGAAGGAGTAAATTAGTGGCAGAGCAGGGAACAGCCAGTCAAACCTGCTATTAAGCAGCTTTTAAGTGATACGAATATTAAGGAGGTAACAGTGCTCCTGTTTCTAGAACTTACACAGTGCTAAAAATCCGTCGCAGAAACAGTGAAGCAATCTAGCTGTGTGCTGTTGATCTAATGTCACAGTTGATCACAAATGCAGTTTAGTTTAAAGAGGCAGCTGTGTACTTCAGTAATACTGACAGTGGACAATTCAGGAATGTAAATTTAACGTGTCTGATCTTACATTTCTTGTACTGTCCTAAATACAAGTGCCTGGGGAATAAATGAACTCTAACATGCCTTAAAGGCTGTCTGATTTGGAATAGTTCAGACCATAAAGGCACAGACAGAAGCGCATTCAAAGCCACAGTTCCTGGCTGAAGAGCTGGCCAGAAGCCTGCCGTGTGGGGGTCCTTCAGCTCGTCTGCCTGTGCAACTTGCCACGCTGCAGAATCTTCTTGCTAATTTGGAAAGCCTGCCTTCCGACGCCTGGAGCCCACTGGCATAAAACTGTACTGAAATCTACATTTGCAGTAAGTCACTGTGCCCTGCTGTAGTTTTGAGCTCTCGAAGAATTTAAGTGTCACGAGCATGTGAACGGCCTCGTCTTAAAACGTGAATGAAGTGGTTTTGGCCCTGGGTTTCCCTCTGTCTGAGAACAGTGGAGTTGAGCACTCTAGCATGTCTGTCTACTGACAGCCCCAAGGTTTTTGTTCTTACTTTGAGCTTTAGCTAAATATTATAATTTGGTTATGTTGTAGAATACTTCATTCCAAAAGGAAAACTAGAAGTTACCTCACCTGTTCATTTAAATCTGACTTTGATCCTAGTTAAGTAGCAAATACTAAAGACTTAAATGAGCTGACAGCTCTGAACTGCTAGTATTGTGGAATTGTTGTCTGGGGTTTTTATTTGTTGGTTCGTTTGGTTTTTGTCTCGGAGCCAGTCCTATCCCAGTAGCTACGAGGAAGTACAGGGCAATCAAAATAATTAGGAATTTATGGGCTCAGGTGAAATAACAGAAAGGTTGCTACTGGGAATGACTTGACAAAGTATTAGATGAAGGAAATAAAATTCTGCTAAGCAAAGGTTTAGGGAGAGCATTAGCTCTGGTGATCATGATGAAATCTTAGTAACACAGTGGAGGTGACAGCTTTTGTGAGACTTCAAGAAGACAGAATAATGCAGAATCAATGTCATGTTATTTACAGCAATATTTCATTCAAATCTCCCTGTAACTGCTGCTTGAATCTCGGCTTTTACATCCTAGTCCTTGACTGAGAATCATTCCTGTCAAGCTGGTGGGCAACCTAAAGGAGAAAGAACTAATGAATTATAGAGAGAGGTGTCAGTGATCCTCTACCCTGGAGAATCCTGGTCACCAAGAAAGCTGGGTACAGATGAACACCTCAATGGGCCAACTGTTGGCATCAAAAGGGTCAAGAACATAGCCTGTGCTTTTGCTCTTCTGTCCTTTTCTTTGGCAGTGTGATATTGAGGGACTCGGAGAGAAGGATGTTAGCCTGCATCATTGTCAAATGTGTGGTTCTGGTGTTATTCTATGGACAAGCAATTGATGGGGTCCTTGGCTCTGTCAACAAGTGGATCTATGGGAGGTGTACGATACAGAGATTATCCTCTATTTATTTTATCTCACAATTGGGACAGATTAAGAACAAGTGGTCAATTTACAGCAATTCAGGGAAGTGGTGCTTTGTTGTCCTATTGTAGTGTCTGAACATGCTCTGACTCAAATTCTCCTGGCTTCTGTGGTGTAGGGCTTTTTCTTTTTTTAAATAATACATTATTTTCTTTTGCTCAGCCTTTATTTCGTTTTCTAGTTTGTAAGTCCAGCGCCGGTGAAAAACATGGCACAACTATAATGCTTATTTATTAAAAAGAGAAATCCTTGTCAGCCCTTCCCTGCTCACGCAGTTCATGAATGAAGGATATTTTCCCTGACCAGTTGTGTGCTGGAAATCGTTCAGATGTGTTGCTATTTTTGAAGGCAACTTTTGTAGGGCAGAATCTCTCCCTCATGTATATCTAGAAACCATTTGCTTTTCATGGAGACTGAAACTTGTATGGAACATAGTTCAGGAATTCAACTCAGGCTCTGTTAGCTGGCTTTCTTATTATACTGACTTGCGTTTTCTTACGAGTCCTTGTTCGGAAAAGGGTTTTTTAAAGGACCGTTCTCCCAGGAGTTGCTTACAGCATATTTATGTTTGGCCTATCAGCATGCCTATGTACTTTGGCTGTATAAACTGAAGGGTTGGCTCACAGACTGAAGCACCTAAATTTAGATGCCAGGGTGTGAGCTCATTCCCTGCCCTCCCATTATAATCTGCAGAGACCTAGTCAGTGGACCTGAAGATCTGTTCACCTGACTGAACATAAATATCTGCTTTGATGTGGGCAGAATAGTTATTTAGATACCATTGATTATAGTAGGAACTTAGGCAGCTAATTGGTGTATAAATTCATAAATCTAGGTTTTGTTATCTGTGAGCTGTATCTCGCCTTAATACTGTTTTTTTTTCTCCAGCAGTTGAAAAACTATTTGATGTCATTTTTTTCCTGTTAAAACTCCCCTTGTGAGTTCTCTCCTGTGTTACTTTCTTTTGAAAATGATAATCATGGTTGAAATTCCTGACTACTAAAAGCTACAGCTTGAAGATGTTACCTGTCTCAATGCTGTCTCTAACAGTCTGATCTTAAGTATCTTTCAGTTCTCTGGGACTCGTAGACTGGTATCTCAGCTCAGCTGGGAAGCAGGCATCCTGCCTTCCCCCTGCCCCATGCACCTCCCTGCAGAACATCTTGGTGTTGAGCTGTAGCTGGACCCATCTGACTCAAGGGAGGTTTCTGTTATCTCCTAACGGGAAACGAATGAGCTTCTTGCAATCAGTATGCTGTCTTGTTAGGAAACAGCAATGAAATTGTTCTATTTTCTCTTACTCGGTTGCATGTACTATCAGAGTTGGTCACAACTAGCTTTTAACTTAAAATGTTAGTTTCCGTTGATTACTTAAATAGTGCTTTTGTACTGAATTGATGATCACAAGTGAAACCAGTGTGTGGGGCATTGAAGCGGGGTGGTTTGGTAATGGGACAAGCTGCTTTGGAATGCAAGATGTCACTATGAAGAACTAAGATTGTATATATTTTTTTAATAGCAGTGAAATTTTCAGTGCTATGGCATTGAGTTCGATGCGGTTAGAGTAATTGCGAGTTGTTTCAGATCAAGGAAGAGTCAATTGTGTAACTGAGCAACTTAGACACAACTTAGTGTCTTTTCTTACTCCCTTGTTCACAAGATACTTTCTGTATTTAATAGTGAAGGGACTGGGGTGGGACACAGACAAGAACCTGAAGAATGATGCTTAAACAAGTAGATGGATTTGTTAAATCTCCGACATTATGCGAAGCTCTAGCTGAAATTCCTCCATCTTTTACTATTCGTACTGTACAGTGCTTTTTTACAGTCTTTTTGACTTTATGGAGATGAAGAGACTTATGTTAGAACAGGAGCAGGTTTGCACCATTGCAATAAATTAGTAAACTGGTGAAACACAGTAGGTATCCTGTAGGAAATCAGCTTGTAACTGTCTCTTGTAAAATCTCAGATTCTGAGGTCAAGTGATAGGATTGTTTGAACCATCCCTTCAGGTGTGGGTTTCTCAAGAGGAGACCCTAAGAGGGACCCGTAACTCCCTTCTCTCTCAAACTTCATGCTGGTTTGTTTCGGTGTCTCGTTGAGCAGATACAAATTCATGCAGCATGACAAGTATCTTTGTGCTTCCTTCTCTTCTTTCCTATAACTGTATTTGAGTAGTATCTGTCTTCTTTGAAACAGAGGTTTGTCTGTTTCTTATTTCGTGGCTTATACTTGAGGATATCAGGTGATTTAAAATTACAGAAGAGCTAAGTCTGTCTGCACAACCATATTAGAAGCTTTACATTAATTTCTCCAAATTGCCACTGAAAAGAACTAGTTTAATTTCATGGATTAAACATTATATTAATCTTTTCTGTAGAAATCAAAATTTTTCAAAGTTATACAAGAAGATCTGTTAAAAGTCACCGCATTTCTTCAATAGCCTGAAAACGTGATGTTTGAGTGAAAATGGTCCATGTAAGGTTCTCTTCTGATGCTTTTATGATAGTGTAAATTTTAAGAAGTCTTTAGGAAATGCCTTATTTTTTTTCAAAAACATATTTTTACCTGTTCCAAAGATCCTTTTGAAGAATTCAAATCCGCATTTGACAGCTAAACTTATAAAATGGAATATAAAAGAAACTGGTGGCCTGAAAATAATTTGTCCAATAGGTAGCAGTAAGTAAGTGAGAGTATCTACTCAGAAGGAATCTTCACTGGCTAACTTTTCGTATTGACCTTTTAGGGATTTCAGTCTTGAATAGCTAGCTTCAGCTAGAGTATAATTACAGAAAACACTGGAGAGTTCTCCAGACTGTAGTTGCTCACAGGTGTTAATGTGTGCATACCTTAGAAAGGATGGTCTTGAGAGATGTTGAGGTTCGTGGTTGCTGACTGTGAGTGTCCAGGACTCTCAGAAATGGCTCCTTGTTTGCAGGAAAATGCTAAAGAAGTGGTGTTGCAGTTGTGTGTGTCCCTGGTGAAGACTAGAGCTAGAATATCACACCTGCTTCTTGTGCCAGCTCTTCAGAATGTTTGCTAGCAAAGCATGATATACAGGAAAGATTGCGTCTGTGTTCATAATAAAACCAAACCCAAACAAACAACAAAAAACCCCAAACCACCACCACCAAAAAAAACTTACATAAAAATTGCAGTAAAACTATTAATGCTGAGAATAAAGAAGCATAGTTTAGTTTACCCAAAAGAAGAGTAGGAAGTGGTGTGGTAAAGGAAGCTCAAAGGAAGACGTGAAAGCTGAAGTTGGGTAGTTCTAGCAGGCAAAGGTAGCTATATATTGCTTCTCAGAAGTTACTTTTAGCATAGCTTCTGCTTCTACATGCCAGATCTTAAAAGGCAGTTAAAACTGGGGAGTTTACCAAAAGTTGGTTTGTGATGTCCATAAGCGAATTTCTTAAATGGGTTTAAAAAGCCATTCTAAATAGTACGATTAGCCAGAAACTGTAGACTTCTCGAGTTCGTGGGTGAAACTTCTGTGATCTGTGCTACTCGAGATGTCAGACTAGATCATCATGCTGGTGTCTGTTTTTTAACCAGGGATGGTGGAAACACAATTCTTTACACATTTGTGAATGAATTACAGTCTAGATACAAAATTTCCAGTATTTGTGTTCTGAGAAAGTTTTCCAGATACTGGTTGCTTAAGAAAAGTTAAGAAAAACTTACTCAGATGCAATTTAGTTAAGATAATGTACATGCAATGCATCTCTAAGCTTGGAAAATATATGCAGCCTTTTTCTTAAATATTCTTTTAGATGAAAATTGACTGTTATCTTCTACACTGTCTTTTCTTAAATGAGTATGCCTTCATCCCTCTCCCATGGCAAAAGCACATTGCTGTGAAAGAGTTGTGAGTAGCGTTGGTATCTGTGATGGCTTTTCAGAGATAGTTCTGGGGAAATCTGGGAGATGTTAGGAGATTATTTGCCCCAACAGGCAAATTGAGAAGTAAATTAATAGCTGATTCTTACACTGCTTCCACTATTGTGTGTGTTGTCTAAAGGATTGTAGGAGGATGTCTGAATTCTTGGGATTATATCAGGAGAATAACCAAGTAAAACTTCTGCTTAGTAGAACTGTAGATTATTTGCATTACTTATCTGTTCAAATATCAGACCTCTGAGTTTTTGAATAATGCACCTGGCCATACTTTCTCTAGGGGCTGGATGCTGCCAGATTCACCTTCTCAGTCACATGTGCAGCAGACTGCGCACAGTAAGCTGGAGATGCTCTTGGTCTATACCTGCTATCCCAGATTTCTTTCAACCATATTGTTGTATTGCGAAGAAAAATAAATAGTCCCACTGTACAGTGTTTTAGTTGCTGCTAAAAACTCAGCGAGGAGGGAGTGTACTGTTAACATCCCTCCGATACAAGCCTTCTTCCCCCCCCACCCCCTCTACCCTGAGATGTCTGACTATTTTTTAAAGCCAGCTTTAAACGTGACATGCTGTTGACTGGGACGGAAGGGGAAAACATGCATTGCTAATACTGCAGATCTTCTTTTCTGCTGTTTATTGGGTGGAATGAAGGTGATCGTTTGATCCTTGCTCATGTGCCAATGCACCGTAAACATCTGCCATTACCAAGAAAGGCTCCAATTTCACTTTTTATAGTGCTGTGTAGATCCAGTACTTTTGATTTTAAAGCAAACACCACCACCGTGTCCCTCCCCATATCAGCTAGATATTGCATTTTCCAGAAGGGAAGAAGAGCAGTTGCTGTGCTTCAAATGGATCAGTAAGGAGAAAGAAACTCTGCTGGTAGCCAGCATCGCTACAACTCTGTAGTTGCCAGCTATTTGGCAAAGTGATGATGACAATGTGAAATCGTAGTCTTTTTCCCATTCCTCTGTTGAATGCACTTTTCTGTACGCTCTTGCTCGTGCAGTTGGTAGCCTGTATATAATGGACGTAACGTGCAGTGCAGCAGATCCAACGCGTTTGCTTTTTCTCTGATCTGGTTTTCTGCTGATTGTGTGTACTCTTTGGTATGTACCTTGTGCTTCAGCATGCCTAAGGTGGCTGGCCTTCTGGAAGCACAGCCCAACCTGACCCTTAATTGCACAGCTGGCAAGTGGCACTGGTGTTGGCCAGGACCAGCTTTGAAATGCTGCCAGCCCCAGGAGCCCGTCTGCTTTCTGTATTGTGCAGGAGTTGTCTGGGGGACTCTACTTGGTGACAGTAATGCTGTGTGAGATTACTCCCCATGGATCAACCAATGTCTGCCTTACTGGATGTGAAGAAGTAATATTTCATAACTTTACTTAATAACATCCTCCTGTAAATGAAACAGAAGAGAGTTTTTTGGGGGAGGAAGAGTTACCTGATGAGGAATGTCCATGTGCAGTGCAATTCCATTCAATGCAGAACATAGCACTTTGCAGAAGTCAGTGAAGGGTTACAGTCTCAGTCGTTGGTTGCACCTCTACAAATTACTTTGCCGCAAGCAACAGTTATAGTTACTTTGGTTCAGGAAATCTGGTGCTTTCCTAACTTGATAAACTCTTGAAAAGAACAGATTTATTTAAGGTCTATTCGAGTGCACACAATATGCACCATAGGCTTTCCACAACTACATCTTGTTTAAGTTGGAACCTCTGTAGGAAGTGTATCTTACTTGAAATTTATTTTTTTTTTTTAGTTTTGAGAGAGTGTTCTTTTACCTTCTTAGCTAAAAATTTGTGCTTTCAACAGTATAAACTAAAGATCTTCAAGTTCTGGATGTTGTAGGGATTTTATTGTATTTGTTCTGTCCCAAGTATAGGGACATACATGACAGGAAAATGTTTTGGGTTTTGTAAATTGGTTAGACTTCTTCCTTCTTTTGGAGGATGTCATTGTTCTAGAGTATTCTTGTTGCAATAGCGTGTAACAGTAGTTGAACTGAATCAATGCTAGGAGTCTCTTGGTGTAACTCCAGCATTGAGGTGTTGATCAGGTGCAGGGAAAGATAAAAACAAACCACCATCTATGCTAGAATAACCCAACTCAAGTTTAGATCTGGCTGCATTCATTTAATCCCACATGTTCTCTTGAGTTAACTACATAATTCTTTGTCTTTTTTTTTTTTTTTTTTCTTTTCTCACAGTTCTTGCTTTCTTGCTGTGTTGTTTCACTGTTTTCTGTGTATATTGCAAAGATAGTGAAAGGTAGATGCTTTTTGGGTTTGGGGCCCAAGTGGACCTTAACAGTTCTGAAACTGTGTGGATTTTTTTCCCCCCTTTCTTTCCTCTTCTTCTCAGTCTTCCCTGCTCCTCCCCCAACCTAACTGGGGTGTTTAGCTCTAGCAGTAGTCTAAACCTAATTTCTGGTGAAGTAGGAGAAAGCTACTGCCAGCTATGCAAGTGTAGAAGATCTGTACAAATTGCTAAATGTGATGAATATATTAAATACACAAATATGAAATTCAGTCTTGGTTTTGTTTTAGGGTAGTGCTCAGGAGTTAATTTGCAACGTTTTCAGTAAGGTCAATAATGACCCAGAACAGTCCTGTAACAGTCATGTTGAATTGCATTGTATTTGTGTGTGAAGGGCTAGGGACAGGGACATCTGTATTAACTGGTTTTTGTAGTGGGAATTTCTTTGAACTAGTTAAGTACCTTTTTGTTACTTTGAACAGGTCAGGAAAATGTTGTTTTTAAAGTAAAAAGCAGACCTGTTGCTTACAGCTTCGGTGTTTTAGTAGTTTCCTTGCTGCCAAGTAACAGCAGCAAGCTCCTGCTGCTGTGGAATCAAGATAAAAGAATTAAATAACAACAGTCTTGGTAACTGATAGGCATCTTTTGTCATGTGACTGGACTAATTGCTAACAACATTAACGTATCTGCCAGTGATTTCCTTTGAGGTGTATCAAGCAATTTTTGGTAAAGACAGACCCCTGCTATGGTGTCTGCTGGAGTCTGGACAGCTGGTCACTATTTTCCAGTGGCTTTTTTGAACCACCAAAGCAGCAGTTACATGATAAGGGACCATTTAAAACCTACGTGGTCTGCGCTTACTTTAGTAGAGCTGTGTAGTCAAGTGAAGCAGCTTCAAATGAGTCAAACAGTTTTTGGGTAGGTTAGGTTTGAAGCATTTCCTAAGGATTAACTTCTGAAAAGGACCCATAAGGAATTTCTCAGGCATGGTTTGGAAAGTTAATGAATGTTAAAGGAGAGGAAAAAGGAGGAGAAAATTCTGTTCAGATAAGAATGTTTTTATCCTAAAACTGTTAGCACTACCATAGATCCAGCCCCATGTGTAACCAGTATGAGAGTTATGGAACAAATGCAGTTTTTGCCACAAGCTTACACTGCGTAGTAGTCTGGGTAGAGTCTCATCAAGAGTATTTCTGTAACTTTGAGCCTAAAAAAAAATGATTAAAATATGGTTGTGATAGGTGAAACAAACCATGAAGCAAACTAATGCAAAGATGTCTGACAGTCTGTTTTGTGGCTCATTTCCAGGCAAAATGTGTGGCATTTAACTGGTGGTAAGAAGCTGTTCAGACTCCAGTTCAGTAATTCGGGTTTTCAGAATCTAGATATTCACATTTAAAAATAAATGTCACTGGTATTAGTTTTTCTGTTTCTGATTCAAGGTTGCCACATGCTATTGTTGTATTAATAAATAGCACAGCTAGCAAAATTTATTAGGTATGGCAAGAGACACTGTTAAAAGCTTCCACTGTTATCCACGGAGATGAGCTGTAAATGAAGAGCTCAACTTGTATTTTGAACTGGAGAACACAACCTCGTTGCTGTACTTTCAGTGATCCAAACCTGAATGCTGTTACCTTGTTGAGTTAGCAGCTTTTGGGGGATTGTAGTGCAGCTTGCTAATAAATTACGTTTAAAATGATGAAACTTCTTGAAATGTTGTCATGCTCCTATGTTATTGCACTATATAAACATGTTGTGCTGCCTCTGTCCCTTCCTTCCAATCTACTCCTGGAATGAGACAGGCAAAATCAGTCATTGCCTTCTATGATACTGTGCCATCAGTAGTCTCAGTAGAGAGGACTACCGCAGTGCTAACTGCAGTCCTGAAGTTGATCTGGTTATGTTTTGGCATTTCTGTAGTATTTGTGTGGATGCCTCTTTGGCTTATAGAAGAGGCACCGAAGGACTGTATTTTCAAGAGAATACTAATCTGGACATGGGTGGGCTCTTAGATGTCTTTTGCTCTTCCCTCAACTTACTCCACTTTTATGAATGTTAGTGGAGGGGGAAGAGAGAGAACCGAAGCAAAATGAGGTTGTATCTACTTTAGCTGTTGAACTCTTATCTTCTTGAGGTGTAGGAATGATACTTAGCCTTATCCTGAGTGGGCATTCCTGTGGTTCTTTTATTGTGCTCTAAATGCTTTTAATGGCCTACTTAACAATTTGCGACACACTTTCTGAGCAGAAGTATCTTCAGAAGCCAAGTTTTGTAATTTGCTTCTGTTATTTAAACTCAAACCTTCCCATTAGAAATAGACTAAGCAATTTCAAGAGTAGTATTTACCAAGGTGAGAGTCTTTTCTACAGATAACTGCTTGGTCTTGTGTCAGGAGAGCGACCTCCTCTTTTAGGGCATCTCAGAACTAACTTTTCAGCAAGATAAGGAAAGTAGACACTGGTATGTTCTCATTCTCCAAGTAGTTTTATGGAGTCATTTGGAATAAGAAATAAGGACAGAGTTGGTAGAATAGATTGTAAATCCGGAATCTATTGCTGCACAGTGATATGTCTCATTGTTCAGCCTGTATATTGTGTATGCTGTGTGGTCTCAAATAGGTGTATGTTCTGAAAGTTTTCAAAACAGAAGGATTTTTGCTGTTTCTCAAGCATTAGGCCACCAGTGTATTTGGACATAAAGCTTTGAAACAAAACACAGCTGCTGTTCACAAGTTGCTTTGTGAAAACACTTATTTCATATTTACCCATGTAGATATCTAAGCAGACCTATACAGCGTATTCTTGCACTATGTAGTATCTAATTGTTATGGTGTTATTGGATTCAGGGTAGGATGTTCTGTAGGTCATCTAGGAATGATCAAATTCAGAGAAGTTAAGTAAACAAGATGGATTTCCTTATTCCTGTAGTGTTGCAATACCTGTGTATTTCAGGTTCTGAAACTTACTGGCCTTTTCCGTAGTGTGGAAGCATCTACAGACTTTCCTCAGCCATAATTCAATATACTAAGAAATAATTTACTGTTTTTGTCCAAAGGTGTCTGGCCTAGAGGTGGAAAAAGTCCTTATCCTGATACTGAAGTATTTATTGTAAAGTACCTGTTCTCTGACCTGTGTGAAACAGAATGATTCTCATGGTAATTTCTCACAAATGTAGTCCCTGTTCTGTTATTGTAAAGATTATTGTGTTTGTTTTGAATAAGAAAAGAGATTTCTGCTGTTAATGCAATTAACTCACTATAAATAAACTATTTCGAAGGAAAAAAAAAAGTTTGGCTTAATAGGTGGATTTAATTGTGAAGTACATAAAACTGTGAAGTGGTGGATGAGGAAGACGAAGTTGATGTTCCAGCCATCCCTTGATAGCTCGTCCCAAAGCACTACTGTACTTCAGAGAAAGAAGGACGCCAAAGCCAAGATGGCAGCGTACTGAAAACTCCTCCTGGTTACAGTGGTTCCAGCGGTGTTGGTAGGAGGTGTGGTAGTGTGACTCTTACTGATACAGCCATGGGAGTAAAAGTTGCCTTAAAGCACAGAGGAGTTTATATTGTCAAAACTCTGATTTTCCTGTAACGCGTTTGGAGATGCTAAGATAAGCTGGTAAATGTTATTAGAACTGTCCTCCTCTTAAGTGGACTGTGCAGGTCGTCACTTGGCTGGTTGTGTTATACTGGCAAAGCCTTTCAATGGCAAATCTCACACTGCACAGAGTAGAAGAGGATTCGTGAGCACATGGAGTGCAGGCTTCCTTACCCAGGAGTCTGAAGGACGGTATAGTGTGACCTCCCATTTGTGCCGGTGTATGGCAGCTCCAGCAGTTGTCTAACTTGGGGGCCGAGCATGAGAAGTGAGGGCTGTACCTCAACAAAACTGCGATTTTGGAGAACTGGGCTTTTCTCAAGCCTAATTAACTGTTAGTTTCTCATCAGTTAAACTTCTGCTGCGTCACGCCCTTTTCTTTCATAGCCGTGGTGCGCTCTATGTGCACTGGCGTGTTCTGCTAGGTTCAATTAAAAGCCTTCACTGGGTCATGGCCGTGCGTCTTCATCGGGCTCTAGCCGCGAGCGGCGTTGGGTTACTCATGAGAGGAAGGGCGTGGAGGAAATGTGATACAGCTTGACAAATGGCCTGCAACCCTTTTAGCCTGAACCTGCCAGAACATACAGGCATAGTCAAGGCCATATGCTGCTTAAAGATTATTTTATATATGAAAAGAGAAGAGCAGTTGGCAGACGTAGCTAATAGAAGGGAGTCTGCTGAGTTGAGATGTCCCAGACCTGAAGCTTCAGGCTTCTGGGAATCGGCCTAGTCGTGGGAGAGCTGACGTGACTTAAGGCTGTGCTTTAATTCAAGGGGAGAAAGTCAGTTCTAAGCTTTTTTAAAAGGAGCTTAAGACAGGAAGAATGATCAGAAGTCACACTTTTTAAGTACAGGTGGCTGGTGTGGTGCTTTTTCTGAGGAAATTGTAGCTGATAAAAGCAGAATGGAAACACTCCCGTACAAACGGAGGGATTCATAACATGTTTAAATACACATTGTAAAGCCTGAATGTGGAAGGGCAACCTTGGGTGAGAATTGAAAGCATTGGAATAAGATGTTTTCTGCTTCGCGGCCCAACCTTTTTTTTTGTATATTTCCCAGGCAAACCTCAGAGTTTACTATTTGAATACTGTCATTCGTTTTCAGCTTATAGTAAGACAAACTCAAGCCAAGCAGATTCATGCTCTTAAGTCTCTTGTAAAGACCTCCTGCCTCCGTGATGCGTTGAAGAAATGATCTCGGTCATTATGGCAACATAAAAGCGCTAAAGGAAAGGATGTATGTAACTGTCAGTAAACAGTGTCTGGAGAGGCTGTAGGCTTTATTGAAGCCCCAGTGTTCCTCTAACAGCCTTGTTTGCCATCATGCTAGTCAAAGAGCAGCAAAGGGGATGACTTTGTTAGGATGTGACCAGAACAGCACTGGGAGACGGAGCCATATTCTCAAAAACATTTATTGTGTGCATTTTACAAGCATGTCCCTTGTGCTTACCTGGGCTGAAGACGTTTCTGTGTAACTATAGGTTTGTTGGAAGTTCATCCTCTACCATCCACGGTGGTCCTTCTCAACTGCTTACCTCCTTCTGTATCATACTGTGGGTAAAGAAGAAAAGTAGGTCTATTTTCCAGTGTTTGGGGTAGATTCAGCCAGGAGTGGCCTTGGGTTGTGTTTCAGAGCTCCTGCACCTGTTCTAGGGAAGTGGGCTGCAGTGAGAGGGGGGCATGGGGAAGCAAGCATGGAAGGAGACATGGCAGACTGTCCTGTGGGATGAGGTGCACTGGTTTCATCTTAATTTAATGCGAAATGTGGGGGAAGGTTGTGGAGGGGGATTATAAGCTCTGTATTACATAAAGGTGTAAGATTCTGGGACTTAGCTTTGTGTGAAGGAAGCGTTATGTAACAGAATAAAATATTAATATGAGATTTTCAGCAAGCAGACAAATTTTAGATTTAACATAACTAACACTTATCATAGTCAGTTTTATTAAAGCAACTGGATTTGTATGATTCAAAAACCTAAGAACTCTCTATTACGTTCAAGGGAGTCTCTTCCTGTGTCTTCTGTACTCCCATCCTTTCATCTTCCATCCGTTTACCTCCCGTCTTTTGGAGAGGGGAGATGTTACATGACTTTCATGGATTTGAGACTGACTTAATGCACGTAGACTTGCAGTAACTTTTTGTAAATGTTAACTGTTAATGATGGCTTCCTCCTCCACCTGAAAATACATTTTATGGTTGGGCAACTTGTGGAAAAATTCACTTTAAGTTTTCTGACAGTGATTTTTAATGCTCCATTTGCTGGGGGGATGGCCAAAGCGGGGAAATCAGTTTGGCCGCGAGTTCCGTGTTGGATGTGTTTTGCTAACAAAGGTCAATGCGTACAATTTCACTTCAGGAGTGTTTGGAACTTGTCTTTGCTAGACCTCTGGAAGAAGCAGTTTGTTAAGCTTCATTGCCTATTGAATAGGATTTTAGTGAATGGTTAAATTGCTTTGTATGTGAACTATGACTCTTTTATGACCTGTTTAAAACTAATTAGCACGCCGTGCTTACTGGAAGCAACTTGTGAGTTTTGACTTTGAACAAAAAAAAAAACTTCAGCAGCAACTAAACTCCTTCAGTTAGACTTTAGTCTACTTCAAAAAAAAAAATTCCTCTGCATCAGAAGTATGAAACCAACACCCTCTACTTTTCTATTTTATTCATTTTTTTTTGTCACAATAAAATACTTTATTATGTTCTAGCATGAAAAGGATGGCAATAGCAGCATATGTGGAAGTTTGACCTTTAAGGTCCTTTCCAACCCGAACTATTCTATGATTCTAAGTTTCAAAGCAGGAGCATGAACAGTGCTGCTCCATATAAATTCTGCATGTCCAAATAAAATTCTCATTCATACTCTAAGGTCGGAAGGCTTAAACAGTAAACAACTAAGTATTATATAGACTTTCCATACTTCTGCATTAATAATGTGATTTCTACAAAAAGAGTTTATTTACTTATGTTTGTTCAAAAGTTTTGAATCTGAAAAAATTGCACTTGACTGATTTAAACATATGATTAGAAACTGTTGAATAAATCTCCTATGGAAGTTAAGTGTTCTGAAGTTCTTTTATGAACTTCTAAATTATTTGGTAGGTGGATCCTAACTGAGCGTCCCCCCCAAAAAAAAAAAAACTGCTGTTAAGCAGAGAACTTAAAAAAGAGAAGGAGGAAAAAGTATAAAGTACTTTAAATCAGTCTGCTAGTTGGGATATGCTGTTCTTTAGTTGAGAGAAGATTTTCATCACATTTGGTGGTATAAAGAAATTTAACTTGTAGCAAAAAGTAAATGAAGTATTACTACCAAACTTGAAATCACAGTTGATGGGGTTCTATTTATTTGGTTGGTTGTGTTTGTGGGTGGTTTTTTTTTTTAACTTGTGCATTGGCTTCTTACTTCTTGTACTGATCAGTTTTAGAAGTCATGCGTAACATTTTAGGAGCAGTATCCAAATAGATGCCTTCAGTTTCTTTATCTAAAGATGTTGTTCTTTCCTTTTGAGCAATCCTTTGCTAATGAATGCCTGAAAATTACTTCTAGTATCAGCACTGAGGTTGTCTTAAGTCTTCTTTCACCCATCTCAATGCTTTTTTAGAACATAAAATTTAAAATAGAGCTTCTTGTGAGGCTTTCCTGAGCTATGTGTCTATATTAATATATTGGGTTTGTGTGGCCAGGTTTTGGTAGTATGAGGGCTACAAGGATGGCTTGTGTGAGAAGCTGCTAGAAGCTTCCCGCATGTCCGATAGAGCCAATGCCAGTCGGCTCCAAGGCAGACTCACTGCTGGCAAAGGCCACACCCATGGTGGTAGTGCTTCTCAGATAACATATTTAAGAAGAGGGGAAAAGACTGTGCAACTGAAGCTGGAGAGAGGAGTGAGAATATGTGAGAGAAACAGCCCTGCAGACACCAAGGTCTGAAGGAGGAGGAGGTGCTGGAGGTGCTGGAGCAGAGGTTCTCCTGCAGGCCATGGTGAAGACTATGGTGACCAGGCTGTCCCCTGTAGCCCATGGAGGTTAATGGTGGAGCAGAGATCCACCTGCAGCCTGTGGAGCACCCCATGCCGAAGCAGCTATGTTCCCAAAGGAGGCTGTGACCCTGTGGGAAGCCTGCCCTGGAGCAGATTCCTGGCAGGACCTGTGGACCCATGGAAATAGGAGCTCACGCTGGAGCAGGTTTGCTGGCAGGACTTTTGACCTCGTGGGGGACCCATGCTGGAGCAGTCTGTTCCTGAAAGGCTGCATCTCATGAGAGGGACCCACAATAGAGCAGTTTGTGAAGAACTGCAGCCCATGGTAAGGACTGATGTTGGAGAAGTTCATGAAGAGCTGTCTCCCGTGGGAGGGACCCCACACGAGCCGGGGAGGAGTGTGAGGAGTCCTCCCCCTGAGAAGGAGGGAGCAGCAGAGACACCCTGTGATGAACTGACTGCAACTCCCGTTTACTGTCCCCCTGTGCCACCCAGGGGGAGAAGGTAGAGAAATCAGGATTAAAGATAAACCTAGGAAGAAGGGAGAGATGGAGGGAAGGTGTTTTTAAGATTTGGTTTTATTTCTCATTATCCTACTCTGATTTGGTTGGTAATAAATTAAATTAATTTCGTCAAGTGTGGTTTACCCATGACAGTAATTGGTGAGTGATCTCTCCCTGTCCTTATCTTGACCCACGAGCCTTTCGTTATGTTTTCTCTTCACTGTCCAGTTTAGGAGGGGAGGGATAGAGTGGCTTTGGTGGGCACCTGGCATCCAGCCAGGGTCAACCCACCACAATTAAATATTGGAGAGTCAGCTCTAATCACTAGTACAGTGGACAAGCTTGCTCTGCCTTGTGTGTTGGTACATGCAATCGTGGCACATACTGCCAAGAAGAAATCTAATTTCCAGTAACTGGGTGGCAAAGAAAGAGTCTGAAGCCACTGTAGCTAAAAAATAAGGAACCCGAGGGAATGAAGAAAACAGACTGAGTTATATCTTGGTGTTACTTTTTAAATGGTCTTCTGCCAAGAACTGAATGTAAGTTTGGAAGAAGTAAAGTAGGTTTTTTCCCAAGTTTTGAGACATAATTCCAGCTTCATTAACATTTGGCACTCTGGACCACTCTTCTACTCCTATCTTATTAAAAAAACCCCACAAATAATGATACTGTGACGTATAACTATGTGAAATTTTTGAGAGGGTAGGGGATAATATTAATTTTAAAGCAAAGCATGTATAGAAGTTCAAGATTAAAGTGTAGTAATAGCATTAAGTAAATGCTAAAGAGTGACAGTTTGTGCTTCTCAAGTCTGAGAAGGTAAGTAAAAAATACTTGGAGTACCAATATGTACCTCTTCAGATATAAGAGCCCTCCAGTGGCTAAGTATATCTTTCACTTATGAGAATGAAAACAGTGTGGGCTAATATGGTTTTACAGAAGTGGGACTAAATATATTTGTAAGATTTCTGTTACATTTATGTCTGTTTAAGCTTTATCCTGTTTAATGCCCAGTTGTATTGCAAAAAGAGAAGGTGACAGTAGTGTTTCTGTTGTGGGTGTCTCCCCCGTTCCTCACTCCCTGGTTATTTTTGTTTGTTTGTTTTAGGGTTTGCTGATAAAGCAGCAGCATTTGCCAAAAGCTCAGGAGATAGTTGCTTTTAAAAAGAGTGGCTTGCATTTATTGTTTTCTTCATGTCATGCTAGAGTTATGCTGAATCTCCTTGATTGTAAGAATACAATGCTACTACCAGCCAAACACTGAGTTACTGCTGTGACCGTTACTTGCTGCTGTAGCATAATGTAAGGCTCCCTGTCATCTCCACTAAATAAAAAAAATTAGTTACTTGGAGCTCCTTGCAACCTTTCTGTTGATTCCTCTGTCTTCCAGTCTCTTCTGGAGAGAACTGCATTATGTTTTCTTTGCTGTGGTTTTGCGTGTGGGTGGGGGTTTTGGGGACTTCTGTGTGTCTTTCAGGAACTTTTATAAGTTAGAGATCGACAGCAGAGACAGCTGGCTGATTGCTCGTGTGGTCTTTAGCAGGCAGATGGAGCAAAAAGCATGTCAGTCTTTTTGGCACTATTTCAGCTACACTTGCCCTCTGCACAAAGGACTTTTGTGTTTTCCATTGCACTGAGGATCCTTGTATAGCAAAACAAACCATGATGGGAAAGTTAAGTATATGGGATATTTGTACCCCTTGTGACTCTTTACTATTGTAATCCCTCCGTTCAGCTTGTGATAGACTTCATGTTGAAGCCTCATGTTCTCTCCCAAGGCCTTGTCTTGCATCTTAGAGTAAAGCACACAAGATCTAGAAGCCTAGAGGTCCAGACTCCAGAATAGCATGCTGCTTCATGTATGCTGGGGAATAAGATCCTTTTTATATCTCTCTGAACAAAACCATGCAAAGCATCTAAGAATGTGGGAGCAAGGGGTGCTGGAGGACACTACTTATGAGACTGAATATCATTACAGGGAGGTAATTTCAGTTAGACATCAGCCTATTACTTGGGTTACCCCAAGAGAATAGTATGAAACTTTTTAAAAGTGTATTTTTTCCCTGCCCTCACTGTGTTTTAAATTCTGAAGATTAATAGCCTCAGGCTAAAAAGGTAAATTTAAGGTAGCATCAGACTTTGAGGAAGTTGAGACTTGTTCCTTTAATTTATGGTCTTCAGTGTATGTTTTTATCACTTAAGGTCTAGAAACTGACACAGACTTACCAGAAGTGGACAGTGTTCTCTGACTAATAGAGGAGTTAGGGGAGGGTAGTGAAGTCCCAGAGTATTTCTGACCTTACATAAAAAGGAGGTTTGTGAGGCTATTTGTTAGGCTTTTTTGGCTGCAAGCTGTATCTATTTTCTGTTAGAAACCTTTAGTGGGATCGTTGACTACTCACACCTTGCTGAAACCTTTTTACTTTAGAAGAGCGATGCCTCTGAAGGAGATGGGATGTGTTCAGAACTACTTTGGCACATGTTGAGTTGTTGCACCGTTTCCTGAAGAAAAGGCCTTGTTTAAAGTTTCACAGGAGGTCATGAATAGGGAATCTGGCAACAGTTAAACTTGTCTTTTTACATGTTAACTGCGTCTTCATCTCATGGAATTTATGTGAATGAACTCCTTGGGGGAAGAAATTTACCTTAGGAACTTCTATCTGCTGGACAGAGACCAGCATCTTCAGACAATTGAGGTTAAGTTTTATTGTCTGTTTTTGTTTCTACTTAATTTTCTATTTCTCAGCAGAAGAAAGCTGATAATGTTTTCTTCTGAATCTAAAAACTTTAACCATAAGGTCTGTATTTCAATATAAGATACATGACATGGTGTTTTATCTAGATACTTCTTTGTGCACCAACTACAGAATTTAACCTAAGAGTCATTTTTCTCTTCACTTAAATATAGGTTCTGGATCGCTAAGTTTTAGGATTTAATTTAGAAAACTAGAACAGAGTTTTGTCTTTCATCTGTTTTCTGTACAACATGAGGTAGCATGCACACAAATTGTGCGGATACGCTAATGTGCATTGAGAATGGGAATTTCCTGTGCAGTGTATGTATGTAGGTTCAGTGGGCTTTGCTGCAGAATTGAAGGGGCACAGGTTCGTTGCTCCCGTCTGTCCAGAACTTCTGCATAACTGTGGAAGGTGCAAAACATTTTAAGCCATCAGGCAAACTGCACATGCAATATGGTTTAACTGAGTCTTTGAATTAGACAGATGTTTTCAGTAAATAACTGAAATACACATTCTGTTTATCACTTTCATTGCACAAGTCGTAAGATCTGTAGAATGTACAGCGCTCGAATACTAAAGCAGCTTTCAGCTTGTTTAGAAAAGTTGGTTCCAGATGCACTTAAGAACTCAGTCTTCTATGGCAGACTGAAATGAGACTTAGTATTTTTTTTCTGGAGGAAAAAGGTGATGGTGTTCCTCACATTCTGCTGTGTTCATCAGGTGCTTCTGGGACTGGGTAATTGTAGCCTGAGGGCTTTTTGTATTATCTGTCTTAATGTATGGGCCTGCAGGTTGTGGGGTTGTATGTGAATATTTTTGTGCATATATGTGTTTAGGAAGGGATGGTATTGCTTTAATCTGTGTGCTTCTCTGAGCTACCTCTGACTGTTCAAGTTGGCAAGGCAGTTGCTGCTCCTCAGCAACTTCTGAGCTCCTATTGCTTGTTAGCCTCTGCTTTGGTTAGAAGACTATCTCAGTTCAGCTAGACAGCCATTTACAACTGAGTTTACATTTACAGTGGCTCTTTCAAATGTGTTAAGGAGAGGAGCCTTTGCATCTTGAGCAAGGATATATGAAAGAAATGGCCATGTCTCAGAAAATCCTCAATTAAGTTACCTTTGTTCTCAAAGAAACAAGGTAGTTATGTTTCTGATGTTGAAAAAGGGTAATTCATGGCTTACCTAACACTGAGCAATGAAAACTGGTAAGTTAAAGGGTGAAGCATACCACAGCCAGAGTTTTGTGAAAGCATCAAATGTAATGCGTGGTCAAATCATGAGGATGTCTTAAAGTAGAGGTGGTTCTTTTCTTGTATAATCCTACCTCAGGGTATTGAAGGATAAATGTGATGTTGAAGGATAAATGTTCTTTTAAAGTAATTGTAACCAACCTATCTTTAATAGCCTTGTGCTACCTGGCCAAAGAAATGAGTGCCTGTCTCGTATTACACTCTTCTTCAAGAAATTTCACAAGGTGCAGAAGTTGAGAGCAACTTAGCTAGCTGTAAGGAAACCTGGCTTTTTCTAGCTAACCACTTCAATACTTCCACACTGAATCTCACTACTGTTTCTGTTAGTCATTTTTTCAACTTTTTTTTCTTCTTTCTCTGCTAGTGTGCAAGTGCGGGCGAAGAACTTGCTGACAGAGTGAAACAAGTGATTGCTTTTAACCTTGCTGGAGCTCTCTAGTTTGAAGGATTTGGAGGTTTGGTGTGTGTCCTCCTTGTAATAAACCCTCACTGTTTCCTCACAAATTACACACTTGCTCTTCTTGCCACCCTGAAAGAACAGTAGTGAGGAAGAATCTGTCCACCCTGTGAAGGAAAAATAAATCTCATCTTCATTTTTATTTTTAACTAGTGTCTTTGACTCCTGTGCTGTCACCAGATTCAAACGAGGTAGTTGTGTTTAGTTTTTGGTGCTATCTAGCTTGGTAATCAGAGTCTTCCTCTTCTGAATTAATAATTTTCTAGGATAATGGTAGACACTGGCTTTAAGGTTGCTTAATGGTGAATAAATAGTGGGGGTTTTATTTGGTGTTTGTTTGGTGTTTTGTTTTGGTGGTTTTTTTGGTTTGTGGTTTTGTTTTTTAATTTGACCAACACTTTATGTACAGCATCTTCCACTTACTGTGCCTTTGTATATAACTCTATACCTTAGAGCCATTTAGGTAGTTTGCAGCCCCTGAGTGTTGTCAGCAATATCCAACCCCTTACAGCAGATGGCTGTTAGGCATTACGTTGCTATGGAAAATTCTGTAGGATAATCATAATCTGCTTTCTGTACTTTCTGCACGAGAGCATACCTGTCTAATGTTTTGGATATTGCTTGCTGCTTTTGACTGCCATTTTTATATAATCTTTAAAAGTACTACATAGGTTACTTTGGAATCACTAATTTGTTTTGTTGGTAAACAGACACCTGCTTCTTGCAATAGAGTAGATGATTGAGGAAGTTCTGTGTGTCTAAGGCCAAATTTAAAGACTTTCCCCAGAATTATATGGAGAGCTCTTCTAAGACTTGATCCAAAGGCGTTTCACTTATTGTTAGAGTCTCCTCACATTGACTTGCATTTCAGTTAGTATCCTCATAAATAGCTCACTGCTTTGGCTATACTACTTGTTCCATAGGTTGTGGTAATAACAAATGTTATGATTACCATTTTAAGAAGTAGTATGGATGAAGACTTTCTATCAAGCGTTTCTGAAATTGTTGGAAACTGCTTAGCAGCATTTAGCTCCTGATGCCTTTTTTAATTTCTGACTTCAGTTCAGGTTCCTTTTAGGTAAATACAGGATCAGAATTTAAAACTTGATTTTGATGAACTGTGTTTTCTAGGCTACCCTGATTCCTTCTTAGAGTATGGATATCCTTGTTGAAAGTTGAGAGAAGAGTTGTAGGGCGTGTTATAACTTGAACCTACTGAAGAAAGCATACACAAGAGATGGTAAAATCTTCTCAGGCTGTAGAGAAAATGCTAACTGCATACAGTAAATGTACCATTAAGTTCAACTCAAGCTGCCATAAAGTGATGAGGAAATTAAACTTTGCTGTTTAGTTAAGGGTGGTGGTGGACTGGAGCCGTTGAGAGCAATCCCTCAACCAGAGCTATTTTGAAAATTGAGTATAACTACTTTAAGATTTTTGCTAAGACTCTTCTTAGTTTGTGTTGTTTACCTAAAAAATTAAGGTTAAAGCACTTGAACCAGGTTATTTACCAAATGAAACACAAAATAAGAATTTGAATGATAGTTTTTACAAGTATTAAATCCAACTCTGACACTCTAGAGATGCCTGGTATAACAAGGACACAAGTTATCAGAACACACATCAGCTAACTCCATGATTGCAATTTCAGAAGAGAAGTCAAAACAATTTACGTTCATGGTTGAGTCAATACTGAGCTGGAGTGAGTTCCTCTGAATGTTTTGCAGATGTTCAGTGAAGTACCGTGTAACTCAGAGTAATCTCTATCAGAGAACAACTGTACACTGGAGGCATAACTAGAAGTGGTGTTATTAATAACTGCAGATGCTTCTAAATTAAATTCAGTTTATATTAGCAAAATAATAATTTATGGTAGTACATGTTACAGTATTTCCTGAACAAAGTATATTTGAAAGGCAGCTTCTATCAGTATAATTAAGTCTTTTATGATATTAATATATCTAAATTGTACGTGTCAAGATTTTAAATCTGGACCTTCATAGCGAGACAACATCCAGAAATGCTCTGGCTTTAGCAATATGAAAATAGGCACATGCAGAAATGTATGAACCTTTTTTGTGTCTTTTACATTGTGCAGGATGACAATTAATGACAGCATACCCAAACAGACAGATTATTGAAATAATAACGATGAATAACTTTAGATACTTGTGCTATCAAGTCTGATAGCTATAAAGCTTTTAGTACATGTAAAGGTCATTGGAAGCTAGGCAGTGTAGTTGTTCAGAAAGTTAAAAGAACACTCAGCTCATCCAAGTTCTTCAAGCTGTAATACGTTTGTGTTTATCAAGCTTTCAAGTACCATCCTAAGGCACTTCAATATATGAAAGAAAAATGCTTCTGCAGGAGACTGTGTAGTCTCACAGCAGAACTGTGCTCACTTGATGTACTGCTAGCACCCATGCCTGCAGAGATTCCCTGGGCCTTCGTGTCCTCAAGACTCCAGCTCATGAATTACGTGAACACTAGCAGTCCTCGAGCAAAGTTTGAAACTGTAATTCATGTTTTTCTACCAGCTGATCTTCTGTTCACTGGAGCTGGAGTTGTGCTTGTAAGGCTGCTTCTGAATTCCTGGATAAAAAGCAGCCAAAGTAGTAGTTTCTACAGTGTAGGGGGTCATCTTATTAACTGTAGAGGCAGAAAAAGCATGTAAGTGATTACCCATCTAGGATGAGAGTGGAGCCGGGAAGCAGGACAAATGAGGCATGTCACCTGTTCTGAGAGGGCAGGATGTTGCTGAACTAATTACACTAGTCTGTGCCCTAATATTTTAGAGGATCTTTGTGTTCTGGGAAGATAGGGCTCTATTGAAGTTAAAATAGCATTTTCCTGTATCTTGTGATATTCCCTAAGAAAGTCTGAAGAGAGGAAAGGCCTGACTTTTAAGCAGTATTGACAAGGCTGTCGTTCTGTTGCAGGGATTCTGTTGAGGAAAAAGGCTCCCAGCAAGACTAATGCTGCCTCCTGTTAGCCTGGCTCATCCTTCCAGTGGTCCAAGTGCATTAATAACAGCCCATTTTGCTGAAAATATTTTGTTTACAATGACCCTAGACCCTTGTTGGCAGAGTGGTGTGTGTTTACACCACACTGAAAGTGAGAGAAGTTTCAAATGTGAGCTGTAGAAGTGTAATGGTGTTGGACCACTGTTGTGGTTACGCATGGAGATGGCCTTGATCTGTAACTGCACTGTCCTGGGTACTCAACTGAGAGGTCTGGCAACTGATAGGGTTGTGTGGAAATACCAATGAAAGAGTCCTTATGGTATTTTGTTAGCACAGGAGAGCATGTGTTTTGCAGTCTAAAATAATTAACTCGTTTTGAACTTGGTAACTTCATTTTAAATAGTGATGATCTATCTCCCCTAATTTAGATGAGATGCAGGAATGAGAGGGTACAATGAAGGTTAATACTTAAATTTAGATACTGAAATTAAGACTGATATTTGACCTTTCTTCTTTTTTTTTTTTCTTTTTTTTAAACTGCAGCCTTCTATTTGTCTCTCTTCAAAGTTGGAATATATTGATCTCAATTTTAACTTTAGTTTTATGGTGGTGTTTTTAGATTTTTGGGATTTTTTTTTTTTTTTTTGAGTCGGAAAGGGAGAGCATTTCCCTAAAACTCATGCTGGGTTGTCTGTAAAAATCTCCTCGTATCAGTTAATATTTATCAAACACTGTCTATGATAATTAAATACACAAGCATACTAACATAAGTAAGTTGCATTGTTCACGGAGAAGTTGGGAATTAGCGGGATAAAAGATGATCTTTCCAACGTCTAATCAATTCAGAATGGGAGTTTGATCTTCAAGTGATGGTATTTATTGGCAGTTGTTGTCTAGGCTTCTAAATTTCTTGAATAAAGCTAAATATAGAGTCTATTTGAGAGACTGTTCATATTTGGGAGGGTGGACAGGGGGAAGTGTTTTATTACAGGCTTATATATATAATGCTTGTTGTCTTGTGTCATCTACCTGGGCATCTTCTTGGTTTAGGTAAGCTACACTTGTATCTCTAACTATTTAGCTGTTTCTGTTTATCCTCTTGAAAAGTGCTTCTTTTAAGTGTCTTTTTTGCAGTCCTTTAAAGTTAAGAGCATCATGATGAGAACAGAGTGTCTCTCGTAGCCCACTTTTGGAATTTTGTCTCTTAAAAAGGCAGTTGTCCTTGCAGAGAGAAGTGTAGAACTACATATTCATCTCAGATAACAGTTACAAATCAAGTTCCTGAAGAACGTATCACGAGCTACAAAAGTGTTTATATTTCAAGGAAAAACTTCAAAAGCAGTGCAGAACAGACATTTCAGTATCCTTCCTGAGCACTTGCACTTGCTGTACACAAGCAAGTGCTCTTGCACTTCTCTTACTTGAATGAAGAACAAGTGGAAATTATTCAAAACTATTTGTAAAAAAGCATGACTACCTCCCGCTGTAACAGAAGAACATAAACAGTTGCAGTTTGCCAAAATCTTAAATTTTATCTGTTTTATTTTCAGTGGAGGAGATGGATGGGTGGTAAAGCACAGCATGAAGTAGATACATAAGTTTTACAAGCACTTCATGTTAGTATAGTAGTCGGCAGTCTCATACCTTGTGAAGGTACTCCTGTGGTAAGATTCAGAGAGTTTGGTTTTGGTGGGAGATTTTTGTTCTTAAAAATTCTAAGTCGTTCTCCCTCTTTACTCTTCAGCTGTCTCTATTGTAATCTTTCCTCATCCATATGTTTGTGCTTCTTTCAACTAAGTTACTGCTCGCTTGTAACGTTGCCAGATACAGTCTGGGTACTAATTAGCAGCTGCACTAAACAAAACAGATTTTTGGAATACATAAAAGGTAAGTTTTAAGAATATTTTAGAAGAATTTTTTTTTTAAATTTTTAGAAGAATACATAAAAGGTAACAAGAAAAAGTGCTTACAGTTAAATAGCTTAAAAAAAATAGAGGATTTGGTTAAGAATTAAGAGGATATTGAAAGAAAACTAGAGAAATGGCACTTGTTCTGCTTGGATGTAACTTCCCATGCTTTGTTTTAAGGCACACAAACAGTTAATCTAATGTAGCAGTTTAATGTAGGTTTAAATGTTGAGTGCTTTTTCTCTCAGTCTATTGCTGGTACAAACACATGGTGTGTAAAATATAAAGCTACTGGGACGAATTAAAGCGTTGTTCTCTGACTTCTATAAACATCCTCCCTCCTTATGGAACACAGTTGAAGACTGCAGATGAATGGTGCTCTGAAGCAGCGATCTAAGTCTGCACTATGTATATTCACTGTCAGTTTGGTACTATGAGGGATTTCAGAAAATCCTTTCAGACCATCAGCTGTATTTCTCAGTGTAAACTACCGTCCCTTGTACTAGCTTCCATTTCTTTGCTTGCATCTCCCTCATCAGCGTGCTGAGCAACAGAAGGAAGAAGGAGGAAAGGAAGCTGAACGTATCTCAGTTTCTGAGCAAGTTATGGAATGTTCTTGTAAACTATTTAAAGAGGCTCAGCTTTTGCAAAATGTGTGCAAGCGTTGGTGCTAATGGAAACTGCTGCATCATGCTTTCTGCCCTGCACAACCTGGCACAGCAGCTCATAGGTTTTGCTTTGTAATCTGCCCATTGCTGTGGGACTTACACAGGAGAAGGCTGGTGCATTTCTGCTTGTGGAATTTTGTTTATAATTGGTTGTCATTGTCTGGGAATGGATCAAATGTACAGCTTCAATGCACATTACTCTAGATGATCTCAATTTCGGACTGCCACCAACATAGTGAGTTTTTAAAACCTACATGTTTTGAACTGAACTTGTGAACACTTCTAGCAAACCATTTATTTTTCTGTGGAACAGGCTTGGATGCAGTTATTGAATTTGTGTTTGGTGTGTGGAAATATTTAAAACGCATAATCTTGTAGAAAGTGAAATATATTCTAAATTCACACTGTTAATAGAGAGGCGAAAGTTTATATTGTGTATCTGTGGGTGTAATGTTCATAGCTGAAAATAACCACTGGTAATAAATGAGAATGTTTGGCTAAAGTTTTGTACGTTAAGTAAAGAGACTCTGCAATGCTGTTGTCATACTGGTGTTAAAAAGTGTGTTGAAATAAAGTTGTTCCAAGTCCAGTGCAATGATGGCATTAATTCCTGTTACTCTACTGTGCAGAGCAACAATAAACCCTGCCAATCTCCTGTTTGGGAGGGACAAAAGGGTGGGGAAGAATGTCAAGCTGTTAGCGTAGCTTTCCAGTCTCGTTTCAGATGTTTACTGAGCCTGCTAACAAATGTGAAATGAGCCAGAGTCCTTGTCAAAGAGAGGGCTTGACTCCTTTTGTTGCCCTTGTGCCATTATGTAATGGAAAGTTACGCAGAAGTGGGTCAGAAAGAGAACTTCCCTATTCTGTGATCCTGATAGCTCTTCATATTGCATACTGAACACTGTAGGCCAAACAGTAAATCAAACAGGCTACATTTGAAACCATAATTCCACAAATTAGCATTCTTGTTGAGTGCTTTCTTTTCTTCCCACCCTCGGCATCTCTAACTGAAAATTTTATGCGTTTATAAAAGGCTTGGAACCAGGATAATTTCAGATTAAAATTCTGGATGATTTGGCTAGGGACAATAATCAGAAAAAGACCAGGATCGTTGTTAGATGATACAGGTCTTGAACTTTGTTCCTCCTTTTTCCTCCTATTTGTGATGGATTAGCTACATCTTCCAACTCCAAAAAAGTGTTTCTGGGCTAGGGACAGCGTGTCAATGGCAGCAGTGCCCTAGTTGATGAGGACAGACCTTCTCTTATGTTACTACCCTGAAGCCATGCAGCTTTCCTAAGAAACAAACATTCAATGGATTCTGACTTTGTAGCCAAAATAGTTATCCCATAAACATGTGAGGAGGAGTAATATACCTGCTTCAACACAGGTTCTGTTTTGGAGAACACATGTAACTTCTGAACTATGGGATCACATCTTCTCTCTTGTCTCCTAGTTTTCTACTGCTGCCTCGAAGAGGTAAAAGAATCCCAGGTGAGCATAATGTTAAGTCTGCAGGTTTGGATCATAGTGCAAAGTGTGTGCAATAAGACTTTTCCTCACAGAATAACTTACAACCTAAATAAGATCTCCATATGTTTGCTTGTTTAAAAATACATATGCATATATACGTAAATAAAAATATAGTGTATTTTTAGATATGCTTTTATAAAGACTAATGTATTTGTAAGAAAACTTCAAATGAAACTTTCTTAAAGAAATGTCTTACATACCTTTCATGGATTTAGGGTTTGGGAAATGGACTTACCCTCCATAGAAGAGAAAACAAAGTAGGCAAATGCACGGATAGAGTGATATTACTGAACACAGGAAGATTTAAATTTTATAAAGCTTATGTACAAATGTAATAAACAGAGTTGTCAGAAGGCTGCATGTGTCAAGCTGGAAGAAGAGAAGGATGGGACAGGACATAGGATGGGACAGGACTGTGAGCAACCAGTGTAAATCAGTTTCTTTCCTCATTTTCTGATTAAGAGAGCTCCGACTTTGCCTGCACTGACTTCTCAGTGATCATAAACTTGTCAGAGTCAGGGGAGGTCTTTCTGCTCCAAACTGTCAATGTAAATTTTTTTAATTAATTCTCGTTTATCCCTTCTGGTCACTTTGTCTGTAATGTCTTGTAAGGGAATATCAATTTTGCCTAAATACCATTTGATAATACACAGCTGTCTGAAAAGGAGCCATAAAGCATTAGCTGTCTGCTCTCTCCTTCTGGATACAAGTTCCTTGTGAAGGAATTTTGTGTGTACTCTGTGTGTGGGTTTAATATACAAGTTACCAGCTCTCTGAGCCAGTGAGCATCTTGTTGGCGTAAGTTGAAAACAAAATACATTATTTGCAGACTTTTCCCCCCAGCTATTGTCTGTCTCTGGGCCTCTAAGAACCAAAGTAAACTGAAAAGTCTACAGTAAAAACCCAATGAAGTACAAATCTTGATTTTTTTTTTTTTTTTTTTTTTGTGCTCAGTATTTTGATGTTACAAACTGAAAACAATTTTGTAAGGAAAAATCTTAGCAATGTTCCTAGAATTATCAATCGTATGCTATTTAGCTGAAGTGTTAATGCTCTCATGATTTCTAGACATAAGTATCATAAACTAATACAGTCTCACCTGACCTTTTGTAGAAGAAATATGCAGGGAGGTTTTCAGCCGTGTTTGAATGAACAGGTACAGGCAGAATCCTTTTTTTAGAAGTCTCTCCCCTGCCATCAGTCTTTCAGGAGGAAGACTACTGAAAGCATGTTTCTTGTGGAGTGTATTAGGAGATACAGAACCTATGATTTGTCATTCATACTAATGCAGGTTGCACTACCTGGTTTTACTTATTTATTTGTTTAATATCACACACACACATGCTTACCCATTACAAAAAAAAAAAAAAGTCTTTTTGCTGCTCTTTTTTTTTTTTTTCTTTTTTAGTAGAAGACATTTCCAAGCTTGAGTAAATAAAATAAAACTCAGAAAACTTGTTAGGATGTCCTACATGTCTACTGACCAAGTTTCAGGAGTAAGTGGGTGCTGTAAGAAGGTGATGGCATTGGCATTCAGTGCAAAGCTAAGCTCTTGGTGATTATGAACTGGAGTTTCTTCTGGAGTTTTATGGAAAGCATAGTTCTTGATGTTCTCTGTACTCCCTGAGATAGGAGAATTACTGAGAGTTAAGCTTGGGTGAAGGAATAACGTTTTGAGGTGTAATTTAAATGGAGATCTAGTGCTTTGTCAGTCTTAACTTTTTATGATGAGCATCTTCATTTTCAAATAACAAAGATTCTGCGACAAGCCTCCATCCTTTCTTTACTCAGAACAAGTTTGTTACTGCTTGTCCTCCACCCCGCCCTTTACTTGTTGTGGTATCTAGTGTTTAAAATCTTTTTATCTGTGAGAAAACCCTTGGTTGTTTTTATTTTACTCTGTAGATAAAAGTCTTTACAGCTTCATAAACCGTTTTCTTACAAGTGTTGATTGAAGGCAACAGACTTGATCCAGACAATAACCCCTTATGCAGTGCTTGGGAAGAATAACTGAAACTGGAATAAACAGCAAGCAACATCCCTTGCAACCTGAGAACCTCTGAAGTATGACACTGGTTCTCTACTTCATCCATTTTAAGGGTAGACTATTGTTGATTTTACTGACATTTAGATCTTTTTGTGTGAATTAAGTTTGATATAGTATTCTCCAGATTGACATTAAAATAACATCCATCTCTTGTGCTCCCCTCCTCCTCAGTCCCCCCACTCCAAACACACACACTCGCAAACAAACTTTGTAGCTCTTAATTTTTGCACATTGACTTAACTGCATGGATTACGCTTTTTGAGGGGGATGTTAGAAAACTGTATTTTAAAGACAAATTTGAAATTTGTACTACTAGATGCCTAAGCCATCTCTGCAGGGATGAAGACTTCATCCCTGAAAACATTGCAGGAATCTCTTACATCACTTCTCAGTTGGAGGGTTTTTTTTCATAAACAATATTTTTAACCTTCTAATGCTATAGTCTTTCCATTTATCTTGACAATAAGTCAATAGTAAAGTACAGGCTACAGGTCAGAGGGTGAGATAACTTACCTCTTTTGATCGGATTCAGAGCTGTGGAGTTGTTCACTAGCTGATGTTACATGGAAGGAGAAGTTCTGGTGCTTGTGTGGCTTTTGGGAATTTGTTAGTCGACAGCTTACTTGTATGTAACTTTCTTAAACATTTTGTAGCTTACTTTCAGATTTGTATTTTTAATTTGGTTTGAGTGCAAGTTGTGTTCACTCTTTTAAGGTGCTTAAAAATTGCATTCTGATTCTTCAGGAAGTTTCAAGTTGTTTCAAAGAATAATTGTATGTATGTATGTAACTGTACTGTCTTAACCTACTTACAGAATTGTATGGAAACATTTATGCAAGTCTTTCCTCAGCCTATGCAGAGATACAGTGAACTTTGCTGTTGTATGTGCTCGTATCTGTGTCAGGACACTGCTTTCTGGGACTCTGATGCCACCCTTCAGAAGGTCTTTCTCATGTTGGTCCTTTTAATTGCATGCTGAGCAAATTATTTTCTCTTTTTCCTAAAGCTAGTATGTGGTTTAAAAGTAAATGCTTGTCTCATGTGTTTCTTTAAACTAGTAGTCTGGATCTTTCATGCCAGTTATTACTTTCACCTCTGTGAGAACTTCAGTGATAGGACTGCTTTACAGCTTTGACTGTGTGAGCAGTGTGAAATGGTTAAGAACTGGGAATTATAAACTTAAGCAGCAGTGTGTTTATTAAGTATAAGTAAGGCAATTCTTTAAGCAGATGTGGTTTATCCTAGGTAATTAAGCAACCTGTAATAGTCACATTGGAAAAGCATTCAAGCTGATCAGGCCCTGAATGAGCTTTAATATTAGAAGTAAAAAAAAAAAACACCCTTCTCTTTTTTAAGACTTCAGCCTCCTGGAAATGAACATGACATTGTTGATATAATACAGTTTCAAGAGCTTAGCTATTGAGGCCAATACCTAATGTCAACGTACGTGTTAGAGGTGGCGTACAGGCATTCTGCTGCTGTGAACAGTAATTGCCATGTTGTAACTGGGAAGTCACAGCTGATGTCTATATGCTTTCTCTGAATTTCTATAAAAATTATAAATATTACAGTTTTGGATTCTGCATGTAGAACTCTTTAGACACCGTTTGCTTTGAAATACTTCATGTATTCTGTTTTTCCTATGAATTCTTGCTTGGTTTGTGTTACAGATACAAAATCGTCCTTTAGGAGAAAAGCTTGTGTATGCATAGTACTAATATTTTAATTGTTGATACTTATGTGTAATATGAACACAAACAGATTTTATTCTAATAATGTATTGTGATATATTTTTATTATTAAAGGCAAGTAAAAAAATTCAGTACTTCAAAGTACTTCAGATACTTCAGTATTTGAGTACTGAAGTTACACATCAGTATGTTTCTGTGACCTATGTACTTCCTCCACATGCACGTTTGTGCAGAGGCTGTAGCAAGTTAAATAAGGCAATTCAAAGGAAATTAGAAAGGTCAGGTAGAAAAAGGTACTTACCGTACTTTGTAGGTGAAGAACGCTAGCCCATCAAAGATCCTATTAACGGATTTATGAAGCTGCAGATGCCACTGTAGCATCTAGATGTTTTTTTGATCCCCTTAGCCGAATACTTGCCTCTTTTTTTTTTTTTTTTAAAGTGTTTCTTATTTTATTTCCTGCCCTTTCTCCTTACTCCTGTACCCTTTATGGAACTGTTCCTAACCTCTGGATCTAAAATACTTTTCTATTATTAACTTGTTTTTAAATCTTCGTAAAACTATTTTATAAAATGTCCAGTTAGTACTTTTGATACTGCTAAATATCTGTGTTCCTTCCATGCAAGTTGAAAGAGAAAAACTCTGACCCTTGAAAAAGGATCATTCTTTCTCCTTCTCTTCCTTTAAATTAATGCAGAGCAAATCATGTGAACTAACAATATTGATATTAAACCCAGTGGTTTTATTTCATTCTTGCTTTCAGATTAAGGATGAAAAGTAATTTTGCACAGCTATAGCATATTGATGGTTGCTAGGTGTTTAGATAGGAACCAACAGCATTCAAGAAACTTATCAAAGAGACTAGGTGTTCATGGCAGTAGGCAAAGCAGTATAACTAAATACGTCTATTTAAATAGTTAGAGATATCAAAACATGCACTATAATGAATCATAAAGAACAATATAGTACAGGTGAGGCATATATTTCATGAATTTTGTGATGATACGACTGTATGCAATTATATGACTAGTAAATGAAAATGAAATGTAGATGGGGAGGAAGAATAGGTAACAGTCTAAATTAAAAAAAAGTAAATTAAAAAGAACTGAGCTGCTACTCTGAGCTTAGAGATTAAAGTTTCAAGGAGGGTTTGAAGCATCTGGGAATAAGAACCTCTGCATAAGCAAAGGTTCAGTGCCAAACTATTCAGGATATTTTATATTTTAAAAAGCAAGGTAATGGAGTATGATCATACTGTCTGAATCAGATGGAATGACTATAAGGTAAAATACATATTTATTGCCAATTTTTGAGTAAGAGGAGACTGACTTTGTCAAGAGAAATCTTAACTTTTGTTAAGGCTCCACTATCTCCTGGTTACTTAACCACTGAAACACAGTGAAATTAACATAAGCTGCCTGTAATGTTTACTCCTGTATGCTAAATTTCCGTTCATACTATTGTCTATTTCTATTTTTCAATAGTGCTAAATTCTATACTTAAGCCAACTTAACAACAGGCTTTCAGTCTTCTATCAGTACAAGCTCTAACTAACCCTGTTGCATGCGTGAATCAGGTACAGTCTTGTAGTTTTTTGGAGTTTGGGGTTTTTGTGGGAGGTTGTGTAATAAATAGTTTTCACCTATTCTTAGTACCATATCAAATGTCCTGTGACCTACATTCAAAACCTCAGAGCTGGGATCTTATGATTACTTGTGCAGAAAGACAGCAGAATGGTTGTCTATAGGACTTGTTGCAAGACCTTGGACCTGGCCAAATGTTCTCTGCTGTCTTCTTGTTCTGATACCGCTTTGCTGTGTCAGAACGGGGCACCCATTGCTCTGTGCTCTATAACAACTTTACCCCTACTAGCTAGCCTCTGAGACTTCCCCCATCACAGATGAATCTCCTTTCCTTCCCGTTCCACTCCCCTGCTCGATGCTTAGTAATTTCCGGTGAACCAGCCTTTGGCAACCTTTCTGTTTCCTCATTGCAGTAGTTGGTGAACTCTTGCATGTCGTGTTTGAAGACTGCATGGTAAACTTAGATTAAAACATTAGTTTAAAACAAAACAAAAAATCTTTCTTTATCCTGACAGGAAAAGAAAAAGATATATTAGTGGCAAGATCCTTCAAAAGCAAATAAAGACGTCCAACATAGTAGATAAATTTTGGTTGACTTTCTGAGGTTTTTTTAAACATTTTTTCTGTCTAAAGCTACTCTATTTTTCATGACTGAAAAGCGTCTATAATTTCCACTGAAGCTGATATAACTACGAGTGTTTGTCATCAAGCAGAATCAGCTTCCTTATGTAGTTACATAGCTGTAAGTCAAATGGAATTTTCCTTTAATCGTATGAAATTTAGAAATGCCCTAAACGAAAATACACACTTCTGAAAAGGCAGAAAAAAGCAGTGCAACTTGGTAGTATCAAGGCAACTTGAAAAATCTAATAATGTTCTCCTAACTTGTTTACTAGTTAATCAAGAAAATATTTTTCTTCATTTGGAAAACACAGTAGAGTTTTCTTGTATGGTAAACATTTCCCGCTGCTAATATGAGATTAATGGATGGTAGTTCTGATAAGGATTATGGGGTTTAATGCATACATTATAATTCTTCATATTTATACATTCATACAGCTACTGGAAATATTTACCTGTCTGAGAGTTCAGTACAGTATTCAAGCCTTGATGATTCAGATACTTGAAAATAGGAAATTCAGAGTTTCTTCAGCTTCAAGATATCCTGTCAAAATGGATATGAAATATTTGTATATTTATTACCTTTGGTGTATAACAAGATTTGGCTCTGAAGAGCTTTAATTTGAAAGTCAATTTGCCTTAAAACTGCTTTGATTTGAGTGCAGGTTTTTGGTTTTGTTTTTTGGATGCAAATAATCCCTTCAAATTCTACCTCATGGCTTGCAGAAACCAAAGGAAATTATTACTTACATATGAATAAGAAAGTCTGAAAATGAAGTTCTGTAACAGTCACATCAGATAATAAAGTTTTTCACTTATTCTTTAAACTTCTTTTAAGAAAATCTGACAGGCTATTTTAGTTACAGTTTAATCTCAGTGAGCGCTATTGAGCTGCATATAAGTAATTATTGGTTTATGACTATGGCTATTGGTAACTCTATACAGCTGTCCTAAGGAATTTTTTTCATGCGTAGATGGAGACTTGTGTATCATCTCTGCTAGGTGACATGACTTTATACTTCTTTTGACAGTGCAGCCTGACACTTGTAGGATTCAGGTTAAATATATTTGCAGTGTATTGGTCTTGAAATCACTTAGTTATGTATATGATAATACTAGTGTTGTTGGTATTAGGAGCTTATTGCTTCCAAAAATTCTGTTTCAATCATTGTGACTTCCCATCAGTCAGTACTGACCTGGATAATGTTGAATGCAGGTGGACCTTCCCATAGATATTTCTCATATGAAAGCTAATTCTAGTTGCGTGTCTCAACAGGAGACACGATTTAAAAACAAAAATAAAGAAAATGCAGTGTTAAGATATCTTAGTCATCTTATTCATACATTTTCTGTGCTTTTATGAAATAAAGAATAAATTGATTTTATTAATGCCCAAATTTAACCCAAAACCAATTTGTTTTCAGAAGGAATGTTTAATTTGTTTGTAAACATTGCTGAGTTCTCACAAATGGAAGAATCTTTTAGCACAGTATGCAGTATGGGAAAATTATTATGTATTTAATTAGATACAGTGGAGAATGCAGCACACAAGTGAGCTGCAGAAGTGCAAAAATAAAATCTGTGATTGCTGAAGGGGGATGATAGACCTTTCAGTTCAGGCCGCTGTCATGCTCTGGCATTAATATGTAAATGTATGCACGTACAGACAATAATATCGTCCCCAGTTGAACTTTGTTGTCCCCTCAAGATCACAATAAAATCATTGCCCACAGTGATTTTATTCATAATAATATAATTTGAAGGCTCTGGACCTACCTTTTAAATTACATTTGTAAGACTGTCACGCTCCAAAAGACCACAGACACGCTTGGTCCTCCTTTTAGAGAGGGTGATAAGTTTGTACAAGGAGTTGTCCACATCCCAGTACACAATTTGACACTTTCATCAGACAAAAAAAATATCATGGACTAGATTGTTGAGGAGCTTGCAAGGAAAAGTGTTTTTGACTTGTCCTAAACTGTGTGCTGAGCCCAAGTTAAGATACTGGAAATGCTACTATTGAGGAATTGTTCTACCAGCGATCAGACTATACTTTGTTTTTGCAGGAATGTTGTCCAACTGTTCAAAACAAATCCTTTGTGATTTTGTTGAAACCCCCTGCGACTGTGAAGTCTGTAAGAATATTCTTTAACTATTCTATTTAAATGAAAAGGGGCAGCTGCAAGTGATGTGATTTTTTTTTTTGAAGCCTTGAAATGGCCACGTAACCTGCAACTGGCTGACTTTTGTGAAAATGAAGAGAGTTTCTATGATTAGATGGTGAAATAAATGGCACTACAGAAAAAGGAAGATAACCTTCACTCATAAAGTTTAAATGATGCCGAGCATAGGGATTAGAAAGTATGTTAGGTTCTGGTAAGCCTAATCTAAAAACACCAAAGAGGAGGCCAGAGCAAGAGTTTGGGGAGCAATTTACAAGGTGCCTGAAAACTAATAAAGCCTGTTTTTCAAGTGTCAGAAACAAGGAGCTTCTGTAATACTAGAAACTGATTAATGTATAGAAGTGGCACTTAAAGAAAGTGAGGTCATAGAAGTAAAAAGCAATGCTTTTAGGTAACTGTGTTCACCGTGTAGGAGGTTGGGAATGTTCACTTCAGTCCAGCTCTGCTCCCTTGCAAAAGGAAACTGCCTTGAAACAGGTTAATATTTGGAGATGGGGAGACTGAGCAGAATGAACAACCACCACCCCAGATCAAATGTAGTCTTCTTCATAAATGGCAAGAGAATGAAATGACTGAGCTAGCTGCAGCGTATAACATATTGCCCAGAACTGCTTCAGTATGGGACAGTTGGGAAGGAGAGTATGGCTCCAAAGTGAGTCCAGCGAGCTCCAGACCAGCAGGCTTGATGGCACACTCCTGCTTTCTCCAGAGGAGTCAGAGAACAGGTGAACAAGGGGGATGCAGTTGACATGGTTAACCAAAACTCGTGTTAAAGGTTCTTAAATTTTGTCTGCAGTAAGATAAGGAAGGTCTTTGGCTAGAGAAATTAATTTTAAAACTGGGGGTACCAGAAAAAAAGAGAGTGGTGATAAAATAGTTTTCTGCATTTGTGTGAGTGTCCCTTCTGGAATCTGTGCTGTTCAATACACTGCTAATGCTATAAATGATCTGGAAAAGAGAGTAGATAATAAAAAGAGTAACTTCTGCTAACGATGTGAAGTTATCCAGGGTCATAGAAACAAGGGAGACATAGAGTTGCAGAGAGATTCTATGCTAGAAAGGCAAAAAGGACAAATGAAATTCAGTAGGTTTAAAAATGCTAATACTGAAGCAATACATTTGTCCTACTATTAAGGACAAGTGACTGATCTGTGATTCCAAATACATGCATCAAAAGAACAGGCAGTTGTCTCATCTTTCAGAGAGACTAAAATCTAACATGATAAATAACGTATTTCCCAACAGATGTTCATGCAATAAAGAGAGTCAAGTGCTGTAGCAGCAATATCAAGTAAATAAATATTAAATGTAGTAGTCCTATTAAAACAGGGTTTTCTTTCTTCTTACAAATTAAGCAGTGCTTTAAGCAAGACGTGTATGAGAAGCAGAATCGCAGTTCAAAGGAGATGGAACAACAATCTGAAAATTCACAATGGCAAATAAAGTACAGATACAAACAAAAGTAGAAAGCAGAATTGAAAAACTGTTGGACTTAGATCCAAGCAAAATTACTGTTTCTGCAAAGTTGAGTTTTGTTCTAATTTTTGGAACTAAATATTGCTGCATTCCAACAGCTGATTGTGAGATCAAGTATGTAAAATCATTTTTCAAGAGTACAAAATCAGCTAACATAAACTGTACAGCTGCTGCCAGTGTTAAGAAAAATTTCATAAGCGTAGAAAGTGAAAATTGGAGAGAGAGAACTAGAGTGAAACATGGTAGAAATTCTGGTAGGAAAATTCCTGACTTCTCATGCAGTCCTGATTTATGTTTTAAACATTTACTTGGGGCAAATGATTCTGATTGCTGCAGTTGTGATTAGTCTCTGTCTCCAAGGATATGTTTACCATAACACACCATGAAACTGAATCAAAATTGTTATACTAGCACCCTGAAAAGGTTTTTGTAGTTCATTATATATCAAATGATCGTATTTACCAAATTACATAAAGGGAAAATATCAACAATATTTCATCCAGTCTGTAGCCAGCATAATCTAATTTGAGTATGGTTCAAAAACTAGTGCAGAATGGGAAAGAACAATAAAAGGAAGAATTACGATCTAAGAGGCAAGTGTAATGCAAGAAGAAAAATCCTACAATATAGTTGCTTTACACAGTTTCTGCTACCACAGACTTGCTTCTCTTGTAAGAAGAACCAAAAGAACTGATTAATTTACTGTCAAATTAAATTTTCCCCTTGAGACAACACGTAACATTAAAAATGGGAACAGTGGATTTTTAGTGACTCTTTGTCTGATCCAGAGAGTGCTGCAGACTCCAGAGAGTCCATCTAGTTGCTGTAAATTCTTTCTTTTCCAAGACTGGTATGAGGCATAATGTTGTTCTGCTTTCCCTCTTCTGTTACCTCTTATATGAGAAGACTTCTTTTAGACTATATTCTCTGTTTGGTCTTCAAGTGCAGGAATGGAAATTTTTGTTTCGAATGAAGCACACCCACATTCCAATCTTCCGCTGTTTTGTTTGTTTTGTTGTTTGTTTTTTTTTATCCTAGTTGAAACCTTTCAGACCAAGCTTTTCCAATACAGCTCAAGAGAACGCACATAGCCAAGAAGAGAATTTGTCAGCAATTCTGTTAGTTTATATTTATTCTTCAGAAATGATTGACAGGTGTTGAAGTTTATTTTGGACAAAGGGTTACTATATTTTGCAGGGAGATTCATCCTTAGTCATGCCTTTGATATGCATATAACGTGAGTCACCATCACCTGTTCGTTTTTCACAGTGTAGAGGTGGAGGAGATAACCTGTTCCCTGTGTAGCATTAGGTTCTTCTTAGCCTTTGGCAGACCTGTGGATATTCTAACCAAGAAACAAACGCTTGCATCCAACCAGAAAAAGATTGCTTTTAAAAATTGATGGCTTTTTCCTGTTAATTTTACTTATTAAACTTTAGCAGCAAAAGAAGCTTTTAATGTTTTAAGTGGGCTGTGAACATAATTTACCACTTTGGGTTTAATTAATTGTTGATATCCAAATCTTGTCAAATGTAATTTGCTTTGAAAGAAGCACGGCAGCAAATGGAGTACCAGGAGATTGTATTCTAGGGCTTGGAAGCCATGTTCTATTAAAAAGAGAAAAGAACCCTTGAAGCAAGACCCCTCTAAATTCCTGTCCTCCTTGGTCTACATGCTCTTAGATCTTAAATGTCTTTTTGGTTTTAAGTGAACATTCAGACATTAAAAATAGCAAACTACACAGTTAATTTGTAACTCACTACTTTTCCCCTCGGTTCGCCCGTATTCTGCAGTGAATGTGTGTGCGTATGTAAATATGTAAAATTGCAGTTAATTTCCTGATCGTGTGCATTTTTCCACAGAACTCCAGTCTCAGTGCAGGTATGTGGTATATTTCATAGAAATCTAATCAAAACTGTTTTCCAGGTTATTGTTCCATGTGTTGCTTTGTGTTTCTGACAGTGTAATGTTCAATGCTATGCTGAAATAAAAATGATTTCTAAACAGGTGTTTGTAAGACTTCACAATTTTATTGTCTCTTTACAGTGCTGCTTTGAGGTGGGATTGTAAAGGGAAGATTTTTCCATCAGTTTGGGGTGACTGCGTTCTTAAATACTTCAGTGCTTAAACCAGCTTAACATGTGACTTAAGCACAGAAATAGTGTGTAATACCAAGAACAGCTCCCACTGGCTGTAGCTGCAGCTGATTATCTAGTAGTTGTTTGCTTTAGAAGTAAATGGAGTTGCATATCTGAACAACGGAGAAAGTAGGATGAATAATAAGGTCTAAGAAATTTGATCTGAATGGTCTGCTTGGCGTTAACAGAGGCTCTGTAGCAAAGACAGGAATAGCATGCCGTTTTATCAGCTAAGAGACTGTCTTCCTGCAATCCTTGTGTCATTCACAGCTTTGCGAATTCAGCAGTAAATGAGCGAAAGATGCTAAAATCATGTACAGATCCTCGTTCTTTCCCAGTGGAGGTGCATCCTCTAGACTGAATAGTAATATAGTTTTGGTGGGAAGGATCGCACAAATAGTGGTTTCGTGTTACGTTATTTTCACATGGGGTGGGAGAAGTGAGTTTAATAGCCTGAACTGATATCTTTTCACTTTCAGTTTCATTCTGTCAGCCCGTATGCAATTTATCATCAGGTTGCAAACCCTTAAATTCCCCAAGAAATGATACCGCTTGACCTATTGCTACCAGTTAACGTTGATCACCCTGGAATAGGAGAAGGCGTGTTTTGTGAGCAACCTATAGTGTTTGCTAAAAGAAAAGAAGGATAACGCTTAGGAGTTATGTGTTCCAGTAGAAGCTTTGGAGAAGTCTTTCTAGAAAGCACAGATGCTTCTGCTTCTTTTCCTGCAGCTCTGAGCATGAAAATTACTCCAATATTGCTTTCAGCCCCCCAACCCCTGCTCCATCTTTGGGTGCTTGTCTTAGCCTTGTTCATGATACCCGACTGCATCATGCAGAGTCCCTGTATCACATTTTCTTTGTTCAGTCTATACCAGTGTCTTGATGGAAGCTTACCTCGTTCCCTTCTCCCTTTTCTCTTTTTCCTTTTTCTGATCACCATTCTTTATTTCCTTCCTTGGACCTCTTCTTGGACCTCTTTTTTTTTTTTTTCCTCTTTTAAAGTTTTTCCCCCTTTTTTGATCGGTTCCTTCTCATTGTGCCCTCACCTCACCTGTGTCTGTCAAGAGAACTGGTAAAGAGCTACATTAATCTCTCTTCTTCCTGCTGCCTTTCAGGACCACTGATAGTGGCTCCATGTCCCTTTCCTTTCATTCCCAGCTCTGGTGATAGTATCTGCTTGTGCCTTTCCTTCTGTTCCCAGAATTTTCCCACCTTCTCAGCAACCCTGTTCTCATTCTTCATCCAAGTGATTGCTAGTCCTTTATCAACCATTTTTCTTACTGACTTTTAGTCAATCGCCTCTCTTCTGTCTTCCATCCTCTTTGCCCAATGATTTGGCTTTCCACTGATCCTCATTGCAGTTCCCACTGGCCTTGCCAAGTAGGCTTAAATCCTCCCTTGCCAACTTCTTGTAGTTTCCCACTCACCAGATCTGTTACAATTTACTTTTTTCCTTTTCCTCACTTCATTAATGCCCTTTGCATTCTAGTCACATTTTCCTTTCTATGTTGCCTAGGTGTCAGCACAGGGCAGTTGAAAGCATAGGAGAAGCTTTTGGCTTCTGGGTTGTATTTTCAGTGCTTACCTAACCAAAGGACTAAAACTGTGGGGAAAATAAGTTTTTGAAAAGGCCAACTTTATCCTTGAAATCATGTTTGTTAAAGATAGATTGTAAAACTTTTTCTTGGTAAAGTTCCAAAAGTTTTTCTAGTGCCATTGTGGCAGTACTTTTCCAGATAATGTCAATGCACAAAATATACTCAGTTGTTGGGACTGTGTGTGCTATAGAAAACCATTTGGGTACTGTAACTTGGAAGCTTTCACTCTGAGGAAAATGGAGCATGGAGACCCCTGACAATACTGGGGAACATCCACAGTTTTTATAAATCTTAGCTGATAAGGTTGAAAAAACCTACTGAGACTTACTATGGGGTGTTGTGGATCTCCACTTTGTCATTAATATGGACAAATTTCCTGTTCCCATAGTGCCCTGAAGATGTATTTTAGGCCAACTCTGGGGGACAAAGACAGCAAGAGGAAAATTCCTATCCAATAAATTGTACATTGTTAAACATTATCGAGTTCCTTCTACTAAATGTAGAGGTGCCACCATGCTCAAAAATGAGGTTTCTGTGTGTGTGCACATGAGTTTTGCACAGGTTTTAAAATTATTCCTGAAATTATTTCTGAAATTTTTCCAATTTTCTTGAAATGATTGGAGCTGTTTTGTGACAGATAAGCTCCATGTTGAGTATTTGCCTCAAATGAGATACATGTCAAAACTCGTAACAAAGTTGGCTGATGTTACTTTTATGAACAAGTGAAAATACGGTTTTCTAATAGCAACTTGAGTATTGAGCAATCTTTAAATTTCATTCTATTCTGCATAATTGTAAACAGTTCTCTTGGAATAACAAGAAATGCTTTGGTTCCGTGCTGGTCTGTTAGAAGATGGAGCTATTCCTCAACCATGCTGACAAGATAATTAAAGCCTCTCTTCTGCCTCTTGACCTCAGCTGTCCCTTTGTTCCTGCACCTTTAGTGGTGAGAGAGTACAATTCAACCAGAGCCAAACTAGCAAGGTCTGGTCTAGGACTTGAGTGTCTCCTAAGATAAAAATTACTCATCAAAACTGTTCCCTCTTTTTCTGCAACTTGGTCACCAAATCTGATTGTAAGGGCTCTCTACACTGAGTCAGGCTAAGGATCTATCTAGTGAGTATCCTGCACTGGTTCTCTGTATGGTTTTTGAGGCCCTCCCTGAATGGAGAGTAGGAACAAGACCTGGTCTGCATCTGCATTTAGGTTCATATCTCCTACTTCCAGGTTCCACAGAGATTCCTGTGTGGTGGAGGCTTTCCTGAGTGGAGCGTTCTGGTATGGGCTTTCCTCTGTCTTTTCTGAGGTCTCCAATATGACCAGCAGCTCTTTACCCTCATATCAAAAGATCTTTTCCAAGACTATTCTGAACTGCCAATCTTCCACCAAATCCACGCTAGAATCCGAAAGCTTTTCAGAACAACTGAGTACCCCTTGGTCATTGAGAGAGTGAGGAGGAACCTTGCTGAGATCTTGCTGCACGATCTTCAGCCCTGCATGCAGACCTGAAGGCCTCCTTACTATGCCATGTGCTGGTTCTGGCAGATAGCGCCAAGGCTAGAGAGCTCATGGACTGTATTTACCTAGCCTTGGTGGATCTCATGCTGCTTGTCTAGCTCACCTGCTGCATCTCCCTCTGCTGCAGAAGTTGAAGGGTGCCTTACATCTTGCAATCTGCTATCTTAGGCAAATCCTCCTGGACTCACAGTTCTGGACAGAGCACCACTGAGTGTCATCTACCATCTCCTCGGACACCTTCAATGATTAGTGAGTGTAGGCAGGGCTGCTCTGCTTGGTGTCTCCTTCCAGTTCATCTTTCAGCTTCCAAACCCTGTCAGTTATTTATTGTTCCTCTACAATGGTTTGGCTGCTTGATTTTTCTAGGGTGAGGCTAATACCTAACCATAAATGGAGAAGAACATGCAAGATAATGACTAGTAGCAAATGCTAAGGGAACAGCATGAAAAAAGGAGAACACCAAACATCCAAATTCAGCAGCATGTGGCTCCAGTAACTTCCTGAATCAAGATCTCTGCATACACTAAAAGTCAAGCTAGAAGCATTTATATATTTCTGCTCTATGGAATGTCTTCTCTGTGGTCTAGTATGCTATGTTATGTGACTCTATGAAGTTTTCTCATCATCCTTGTGTGAACCCACCTGGAGTCCTGCATTCAGCTCTGGAGCTCCCAGCATCAGAAGGACGTGGCACCTGTTGGAGCGAGTCCAGAGGAGGGCCATAAAGATGATCCGAGAGCTGGAGCACCTCTCCTATGAAGACAGGCTGAGAGAGTTGGCGTTGTTCAGCCTGGAGAAGAGAAGGCTCCGCGGAGACCTTCTAGCAGCCTTCCAGTACCTAAAGGGGGCCTACAAGAAAACTGGAGAGGGGCTTTTGACAAGAGCATGTAGTGATAGGACAAGGGGCAATGGCTTTAAACTGAAAGAGAGTAGATTTAGATTAGACATAAGGAGGAAATTTTTTGTTGTGAGAGTGTTGAGGCACTGGAACAGGTTGCCCAGAGAAGTCATGGCTGTTCTATCCCTGAAAGTGTTCAAGGCCAGGTTGGATGAGGCTTTGATCAATGTGATGTAGTGGAAAGTGTTCCTGCCCATGGCAGGGTGCTTGGAACTAGATGATCTTTTAAGATCCCTTCCAACCCAAACCATTCTATGATTCTATGAAAGGTGTTGCCTTTCTATTTAGATCATCTAGTTTTCTCTCTGCATTTCACTCTGCTTTTTCTAAATTGTTGGATTTTACTCCTAGGGAGAGATTTTGTAGGGCAAACTAACAGTAATAACAGCTATTTTTATATACTAGTAAATTACCTGAAATGCCACTCACTTTGTTTTTAATGGATAACAACTGATATTTCCACCTGAACTGTCACACGTTTCATAGTTGTTTTGTTTAGTGTGTTAAAATAAGCAGTGATTTTTACATCTTCTTTCAGTTAGAGGTCTGTAAACATGAAACAGCTATTATGAAATGCACTGCAAACATTCTCAATGAATTAAGCACTGAATATGTGGATGCTTACAAAGATTTTCATTTTCTGTATCAATATGGGTGTATGAAAGTGGTTTTCCATATTTAACCTTTTGCTTTAGAAACTTCATTAACATAGTTTTGCTTTTTACCAACAGCCCATAGCAGTACTCAAAACGCATTTGATGTGGTTGTTTCTATATACCTTTATTGGAATTACACTTGCTTTTACCCAGGTTTCACTATGTGTAAAACTAGTTTAGCATTTCAGTGCATGAATTTTTAGTTTTATCTCCTTTAACACACAGATTCACGGGTGTTTGTATGTGTGTATGTAATTTTTTTATAATTCCAGATCTTTAAATACCTAATTTTGGTAAGTAAAACCATCCTCCTGTGACATCCTTCTGTCTCCTGTCAGAGAAAAAAAAAACGGTAACTGCCATTACACAGAACATACTTTGGCAAAACTTTGTATCTTCCACCTTTGATATGCAAGAATTGTTACCTTTCTGGTTTCTTAAGACTGTACAAAACCAAAAAATATACTGTCTTTCTGGTTTCAGTGAATCTGTGAGAAAAAACTTGTCTTGATGGTAGTAACTTAGGATTTCCTAGCATGATACATGAGCTCGAATTGGATGTGACAAGTGGAGTTACAAAGAGTCTTGAAGAAATCAGTTATTTGATTTTGCCTATTTATCAGTTTTATGCTATTTTAAATTAGGTACACCTATAAAACTGAAATGGAATATATTTTAGTGCACTTCCTTAGACAAAATATCGAGCATTTTTAACTGAATAGTGTAGTGACTAGTCAACTTAATCTGTTTTGCTTGGAAATTTTGCTAATTTGTTTTTTTCTTTTTGCTCCTCTTTAACCTATAGAAATAGATACTCCCTTTCTCCTGTGTTTCAGTGTTCAGTTTTACATTAAAGCAGTAAAAACAGGACTGGCTAACATAAACTGATATGGCACAGATCACTTAGGCAAGAGGAGTTAGAAGGATCCTATTTGGGCTTTTTTTTTTTTCTTCCTTTTCTTGGAACAGCTTCAGCTTGTGAAAGTTGTCATAGTTGCAGCTTTGCCCTGCAAGTGGCACTTTGATTTAAACATTCTAAGTCTGGAAAACAGCAGGAAGCAGTGGCTAAAAATAGCTGTAAATATTTCCTTATCTACAAAGTATTAATTGACAAAAATCTATACTGCCCTCATCTGTCCTTTTCCTTTCAATTCTTAAACATCTGCTTCACCAGCTTTTCCTCATAACAGCAGTTCCAGACTCTTGAGATTTAATCTTAGAACGAATATCTGACTAATAGTTTAAAATGTGTTAAATATATGCGGCACCTGCGTAATACTTTACCTTGGAAAAGCAAGATTTTTTTATTGTTGTTGTTGCTTATTGGTTTGTGAAAACTTCAGTATTCACGCTGGAGTTTGTGCTACATTTCCACCTTAGTGTGCATCTCTATTAAAAATTCCTTTTTGCTGTGGAATGACTTTGCGAAGTTGGATGAAGTGAAATTTGAGCAAGTGATTTGTCTTACGCTCTGAATGCAATGTTTTGTAAGGTTTGGTTAAGGATTTTCATTTGCTTTTTAAAAAAGTTATCTAAATATATGTTATAAAAAGATAGGAGATTCAAGGTGAGGAAAGAAGGTACTAATATGGCTAGTAATGTATCCTGGATGAAGCTGTATCTGAAATTCAGAGTCCTCAAATGCAGTTTATAAATAAATGTGTACTGTTGTTAAGATTTAGTCTCATCAGAGAGTTGTTAAATAAAGTATGTTCCATCTCAAGTAGTTAAATGATAGATTTTTTTTGCTACTGATCATAATAGCTCTTATAATTACAGGAGTACACAAAATGATTGGTTTTAGGTGTCTGAAGTATCTCTCAAATTAAATCCATAGCTAAAAAAACACTCGGCAAGATTTTGCTGGTAACCCTCAGAGATGAGCGTGATTCTGTTTAACATTATTTCCCTAACTGCTTATAATCTGGGGTGTGATCTAAAAAGAAAAATTATAAAACAGTAAAGGTTTTAAAAATTGTGGAAAAACTGCCTGCAAAACCTTAATTCAGCCTGATGATGCATGCTCTTGAGAAAAGGCTTGACATAGAATATTTTAATGGAATATTAAATTGTGTGCCTCTCACATTACTTTTATCATTCTGATATTACATTAACCTGTTTGAATTCTGTGGGTTAAAATGAAACTGTAAAGAGGAAAGCTGCAAACTAACCGATGGGGAAGAGAAGATTCTAAGGAAACAGTCAGGGAGCGGGCTATGTCTTTGCCAGGGTTGGTATCAGCTGAGCTTGAGTGGACAGGAGGAGCAGAAATGTTTGCAGAGGTTTTAAGGTACTAGAGAATCCTGTACAGGTAAAGCTTTGCCTTTCAAACTTTTGCTTTTGTTCACGTATCTCTTGAGAAGTTAATAGTGTCTTTTGAAGATGTCAAAAGATTATTTCAGGTCTCTGGAAACTCTTGAGAGCCAAAATAAGTTTGCCAACATTACCTGCAGTGTTGAGGAGAAAGGAAAGTGCAGCTCAGATCCAGGCTGAGCACTGGGTTATTGCGGTCCGTACACAGAGCAGCTGAGATCCAAGAGATCAGCCCAGTCACCAGCTGAAGGAGAAGAGCATACGTAAAATGGGAAGCGTGGCCACTCCATACTTGGGATGGTAGTGGTTACGAAGGTCTTAATTATAGCTGTGTACTTTCCGTCACATCTGTTCCTCCTTCAGTGGTCAGCGAGCTGAGGTTGCTCTGACTGCGTAGCTGCTGCTGAGGTCACTTCAGTAGAAACACTCGGTATTCACAGGAGCAGCTGCACTCTGTTCAAATTCTCATCTACACATATACATGGCTGCCAAAATGACAAATACTTTTAAAAACTTGGACTTAAGTACTTCAAATTGAACTTTCTAGTTATTGAGCACTTTGTTTTATGGTTGGTCTTTTTATTTTATTTTTTAAATCTGGTCTGAACTTAAATCTGGTTTTGACTTTCTCTGTCAAGTGAAGCCAGTTCTTCCTATTGTCAGAGGGATGTTGTGAAGATGTATAAGTACATGTATACAAAGAAGGAATGCAAGAAATTTTGGATTAAGTGAGTGATCACTCAGTGATACCTGTGCAAATTCGATCTGACTGCCTTCCTAGTGAGGGAGCATGGCCTGTCCTGTATGCTGAACGAGACAGAAGTCACATGGAAGAATTGCAGATGGTCATGTAAGTGAAACCTCTGTAGGAAGTTGTCTTAGGGACTCAACCTGAAGTTGCAGAGAAGCCATTATTTTCCCCTCAGCTGTGCAGTCTTCTCTACTTAACTTCTGATTATATTTTTTTATGTAATCTATCCTGAGTTATTTTTATATGCTGAGTCCGCTATTACCTTTTTTACAAGTCTCAATGCTTTTCAGATTAATCCCTACAGGTATGTGTTAGTCAGAACGTTGACATATCACATGCCATGCAGAGGGTATCTGCCAGTAACTTTCAACGTTCAATTTGTACATCTAAAACTTTTCTGAGGACGATGCAGATGACTGTATTGTGAATTCAAGTTCATTAATACATTATTTTCCTAGATACTGTTAGCAGAATTCTTAAAAATATATTCTTGATCTGCAAAATAAAATTAATGGCTTTACTTCTTCTAATTGTCCTGTTTCCATCCTATACACCCCAGAAATCCTACACTTGTAGCAATATCATTTTCTTTTATTGAAAACAGTAGTTTAATCTGTCCTGCAGAAAAGCTTAGAAAATGAACTGCTAAAGACCTCTTAACTAAAGCAGAGAAACAAAGCACTGACTAAGCAAAAAGTTATTTAAGGTACATTTTGAGTGGTTAAAAAAAAAAAAAACCAAACCCTACAAAAAAACTCCAAACCCAAAACTTCGACCTGCTTTAACTTTCTTTTCCTTTCACATGCATGATTTTCTGCTTTTCATCTCAAAGCTAGCAGTTGTGCCTGGTCATTTGTCTTTTAAAATTGAGCATTTAGTACGGTAGCAAAATTAGAATATGTATTTCCAGATATGACAATTTTTCCTTCACACACTAAAAAGTCTCTAATACCATTAATTTTGGTTTTGCTTTAAGCTGCCAACTATTTTTAGCTTCTGAAATTTCAGACCGCTTCATGTCCTTCTGAGGTACAACTTGCTCATCTAATGACTATAGCATAGCAAGTGGTTACAGGATGTTGCTTTTAATGAGTATCTAGAACATTAATGCATTGCTATAGTAAGCCAAAAAATGTTAAAATAGCGTTGTACATGAAAAGGAACAACATAAGAATTGTATGTTGCTGTTTTGAAAGCAGATTATTAATCCTAGCATACTGCCTACTCCAAAATCAGGGGAGCTTGTCCAGCTACTTCTTCACTCATAGTCTCTGTTTTCTTCTATTTTGAAGAAGAGTAATGTGTCTCAAACTTCACTCAGTCTTTAATGATTTCCTATTCTCGTAGCAAAGTCTAGGAACAAATAAGACCCTAAACTTCAAAGGTTTGAGAGGAACAGTCTTTCGCTGTCAAGGGTGGGAGACCAGTACACTCGTGGAAGAAGGTGAGGGAACTGGTAGAGCAGAACCATGAGGAACCCCTTCTTTTCTTGCCGTCCAGTGAATGTCCACCCGTCACTCCAACAAACTCTATCATTTGGTGCTTCACAATGTGATTGGTTGGATAATCAAACGGTTTTCCTCTCAAGTATCTAATGGAACATTATTTTTCAAGTATATTTTGTGATGCTTTATAGTTTAGCTTTAAGATATTAAACATAAGTGGTGGAAGAAGCTATTGCTTTAAGAAGAATTCTCAAGTCTGGTATGGTTTACTGTCGTAATGGTGATGTCCATATAGGGTAGGACCTACAGTCAGCCAGCTTTTGTTTTTTACTGTTCAACTTCACTAGATCCATTTTAATTCTTATATCAGTGAAACCCTTAACTGGTCACAATTCTAGCAGTTAGGCCTGTCGCTTGGATCTGTTTGTTGTAACCGAATAATATGGCTGAAACCTTAATTTTTCCCAAATACGCTGATGTGGGGTTGTACTGTCACATCAAGAGCCACACGCTGTTTCAGTGTGCTCTTACCAAACATTGCAGAGAAACAGTCGATGAGCTGTCTCAGGGTTTCAATATGCAAGTGTTCACTCTGCCCGCAATGTCAGATTATACCATGAAATCATCTTAAGGATATTGCGTTCCAATGCAGTGGGACAACTGACATTAGCCTGTATGTTAACAAAATGCCTCTCATGATTTAACATTGGAACAGAAGGTGTAAGATTTCTGTAACATTAATTTCTTTGAAGCTCAGGAATGTGTTTTCTAATGCTCACCATTTTTAGTTACGTTAGAAGACTCTCATATAAATACTGCGTTTTTGAAGATATGCACAAGTAGAAATATCTGGTCACTTTCCTGTTCTGCTTGAAGCGTAAAGGTGTCCTTGAGAAAATGTTGAATTTTCTTATTTTAGTCATGCACATGCTAATACTTTACCTTTTCTGCAATGAGTAAAGGAGAAACAGAAAACTTTTTTTCAATGTTGAAATGACTTCCATGTTACTGAATGCACAGTTGCTCCTAGCAAGTGCTGTAAAGATTGTATCTATCTGTTGAAGTGACAGTCATGATTTCCTATTTGCTTTGAAATTGCTATCACACCTGAACAGCAGTATTGTGGAGAGTTTTGTTTTCCTTACTGTTGAAAACGTAACTGTTTCTTGTGGTCGCTTACCTGTGATTTCAAAACTGTAAGTGCTATCGTGATTTGTTTTCTAAATTTACGGACACACGCACGTGCCGTTGTTGTGGGTTCGGTAGGTGGACTGCACGGCAAGGAGAGGGTGTGCAGTGCACAGCGCTCGGCTACTCCTGCAGAGATGCGCTGAATCACGGAGTCGATGCTGATTTGTGACTATAATGTGTTATTGAGATGGTGTTCAAAATTAGATGAAATAAGAAAGATCTAACGATTGGAGTATAGAGGCTATTATGTTACTGAAAATAATCTAATAGGCAATTGGCACAGCTTGCAGATGACACATTTCTGGCTGCTGCTCTGTTAACTGCTTGTCACTGATTCCGGAGGAGGAATTTATTTGATGGCATTTCTTATCATTAATCTATTTTTAGAAACTTTCTGAAGTTAAAGAAAATAATTGGTTTTTAAGAGCTGAAGTTACTGTATAAGTATTTCTTAAATAAAACCTTTAATTTCACATGGTGCCATGCAAAAATAACTTTCCTGTTACCTTTCCACTTCCTCTTTTCTAATCTCTAAGATCACCTCTTAGTTTCAAGTGTAAAATTGACTTTGTGTAATGAGGATTTCTTTTCTCACCTTCAAATCTATTTGTCATTGCTTAAATGTGACTGTTTCAAATTTACTTTTAGAGAACATTTTAAATGAGATTTTGTTGTACTCAGATTTTGGTTGACTAACTTGGAGGAGGAGTTGCCATGTAAGTAGTTCCTGAAAAAATTCTACTAGAAGAAGTAAAAGGATAGTCTTAAGAACAATTTTTTAGTCTAAATATACAAGGCTACCAAGTGCATAAAAACAAACTCTTAAGCTGCTAATTAATAAATTAAACATAAATGCACATCTGCAGAGATGACTTCCAGACTTTCGTCCCACGTAAGACTGTCTGACACTGCATTCTCCACCTGTCCTGGGATTTGTCGAGCTCTTCGTGCAATTGAGAAAACTGCCTCCTTCCCTCTTCTGTGGTCAGCAGAAGACCAGGAGCTCGGGGAAGCTGGAGCCTCGGGCTCTGACCTTTCGCAAAGCTGGCAGAGGTCTGGGGAACTTTGTGTTCTGCCTCGGCACCCCTCACCTCCCCTGTGCTGTGTGAGGTTCTCCCTTACCAGCTGGGAAGAGAGGTTAGAGGCTCATTACCGGTTCTTGTATAAATATAGGCTTTTCTTTGTTGTCAGTCAAAGGAAACCACTTAGATATGTTAGAATAATTGCAAAAAAACAAAGATGGGAAAAGCTGTCTTTCTCTGAAACACGCTTTTCTGTGTGCTGAAAATAAATGCAGCTTATCATTATGCCTCGCAAGCCTAACACAGAGGGAACCTGTGAAATTCTACTCATATCAAATAATTTCAAATGTAATTGTTTATTTAAGAGTTGTGATCACATGTAATGTCTGAAATATTTTATTAGGTTTAATTAAAAGAAATATTTTTTTGATAGATTAGTTGAATCTCTGACATAGGTGTAGAGTTGAACCTTCATCTAAAAGAGCTACTATTAATATCGTAGTGCTTTGTTTTGTTCATAACAATGGAATGTTTTATGTTCCTTATGCATGCAGGTTGTGTGGAGCCTGAAATACTTGCTGAGGGTGTTCAGTTTTTCTCCAGGAAGGTGTACATTAAATTCAAGAGTATTGTATTAATTCACTGACGTTTTCCTATTAATAGTAAGCTTTTTGTAGTCTGTCTTCACTGTACAAGGTGATAATGAATTTAAAAATTAAAATGGGTATAGAAATCACCCTTTAATGTATTCGCATCCAAGGCATTGAGGATGATTGAAATATGGACCTGGGTATACATAACTTTTAAGATACAGACATGGAAAAAACCGTCCTGTCATATTCCTTCTCAACAGACCTACCAGCTGCACCAGTGTGTAGCTAATTCAGAGTGACTTTAGAAAGCAAAATGTACCTTCCCATAGATACTTTCTGACAACTGGCTCATCTTTTCAGATTATTGGCAAGAACCACATTAAGCCATCTTGTCACTGATCCTTTTTTCATCGTTCTAATTCCCTTGCTCAGCAGGGTAAACTACAAATTCTCTTGGAAATTCCCTGCTGGTAAGCCAAGGGAAGATGTGCTCCGTGTGACAGGACAGCTGAACGTGGGCTGACATGGCCACAACACGGCCAGCTGTGCAGGATGGCTTCTGAGGAGCCCAGATTAGCCTGTGCTCAGGGTAGAAGAGCAAAGTTCAGAACTGAGGATTAGGTGCCACCTTTTGTTTTGTTGTACCTAACAATAACTTAAAGTTGTCGTAAAATAAATGTATCTTTTGGTTATCTTGATTCTTTTCTCCAGGGATTTGATAAAGCATCCGTTGTACCTGATATATCGTCTACCGTCAGCAGAGTAGATGTAGGCATGACGATGAAGGAAGCAGCACACTGTAAATCCAGAAGGAGTTTGAGCACTTAGCTCCTAGCAGTAGGGAACACTGAAAGCAAGCAAATGAAACTTCAGAAAGCAAGAAATTGTGATTAAGGTGGTATTTTTAGCTTAGGAAGAATCCCTTTCCTTTGATGCCTGCATTAGTTCTTCAGCTGTATTGCACCATGTATTTCTGTTCGGGCACGTCGGCAGCTGTCACTATATGGAGGTACTCCTGGAATCACTGATGCAAAATGCAGTAAGAAAGCACTACGGCCTTCCCGGAGAGAAATGTTGTGCAGCAATGACAGATGATGAACAAAACTTTTAACATGTGTTGGAAAAACTAAGTTATGGTCACAGGTCCATGCAAGTCTGTGTTCCAGAGATCTCACAGATCATACCAGGATCAAAGACTCACCTAAATTAAAACTTCCAACACTTTTTTTTATTTTTTTACTCTAGCTAGAAATTAAAAAGAAAGCATGTGTTTTGAACAGCACTTTTACAGTTTGAGCAGGTGTTATAGAATTGTGTAACTCATCTGTGTGATCTCATCAAATTGAGGAAAATGGCTTTGTGAAGTGCTGTTTCTGATCAGTATTATAATTTCTAAATAAAAATTATCTTTTAAAATCTTCATCTCTAGTTCTACAATAGCAGCAAAGAAACATGAGAAAAATAATGTCCTGTATTACACTCATGTTAGGACGCTCAACCCTTCCTTCAGTTTTAAATATGTTTTAGACCTTTTGTTGCTTCTTCCTCTGTTTTTTTTTCTAGTAGTTTGTGACTGGGTTAGAGACCCAAGCATGAGTATACTCGTGCGGGATGATGGAAGTAGAAACGCTGGACAAAATCAACCTTCCTCCTACACTGATAATAATTTTTTGAAATAAATAAGACTGAACACTCCCCTTATTCTGGTTTCGTCTCTTTCAGGCTGTAAATTTGTCTGAAGAGAACTTGGAGTGGCAAAGCTTGGCTTACCAAGAGAGCTATTTGCCCAGGGCAGCTGCTGTTTGCAAGCTTTAGGAACTTGTAGCTGATCTTGCTGCCGTTTCCTTTTTTCCCCCTTAAGCTTATTCTTAGTTACATATTATTTTTGGATTCCAGTTTACCTGTGTGGCTGCTCTGAATTAGTTTGAAATAGGTGATCTATATCTCAGTGGCAGCACGCCTGCACTAATAAGCCAAGCTAAATAGCCGGATGGGTTTGCTTGGACTTGGCATAATACTACGACATCTATGAGGGTTTTGGTTTGATGTTGGCTTCTATCAGGCCAAGTTGGAACATCAGCAGACAGAGCTCACCTCTGCTTGCAGAAGAGTCTGTACACCAATGTAGGCCCTTCTGTGAAGTGTACACCATGCCTTTGTTTTCTGCAAGGCTAGTTCAGTGATGGCGATACCATCAGCCTTTTATAGTAGCTCCTAATAGGTTAAACTTGGCGAGGATTACTCTCAAGTGATGCTGTCCCCCTTCATGCTTTGTGCAGGTGGCACTCACAATTTCTGCACAATCAGGGAAGTCAGCCATCGCTTCCCAAATATGTCTAAATTAGAATGGTAGAGAAAACCAAGAGTAAAACTAAAAGCCGAATGGATTTTGTGCAAGGGACAAAAATGCAGCAAATACATTAGTTTGCTGATACACACTGTTTACCTGATAACTCCTGGGTGGATGTTGAAGTACACCTTAATCCTAAAGGTGTTTATTTCCTTTCAGGTGATTATCGGGTATCTTCTCCTAAGTATGTTCTTCCTTAGATATCTTGTCATACTGGCCAAGAGTCACCTGTGCTAATTAGTTGTCAGCGTTTTAGATGCTGAAATCTGGGTTAGTCCTGCTACATCCATTCCACTTAGTCTTGGAGAGAAATAAGCACTTCTACAGGGCAGCCCATCTCTCCTGAGCATGTACTCCAGAGTACTGTAGACATGCATTGGAAGCACCAAATATATTCCATTAAAAAAAGTGTGAAATTCTTTGTTTGCATAGCCACTGAAGAGGAAAATAAAACAACAAAACATACATTTGATGTTGTTTACTACTGATTCCTCTGATGCTGTATCCAATGGAGCATGAGTATATTAAGGTGTAATTGATAACATGGTGTATCTCAATCTAGGTATTGCATTGTGACAGGGAGACATATACCTCTCCTTAAACTATTTAATTCCATGCAATTTTCATGAATATATCTATTAAATGGTACCAAATGAGTTATAATAACGTAGATAGGCTCTCAGCAAGGCATAGTTATATGTTATTGATAATAATAACAATAATAATAGCAGCTTGGCTTGAACTGTACTATCAGCAGGTAAGATGACTGGGAAGTGTTTGAAACAAGGAGAGTTGGAAGTGAGAAATGAAGCAGGACTTTTCATAAGCAGGTCTGTAGTCCAGCTTGTGTGGTTTTTAAGTTTATCTTGAATGGGTCAGGGTAATTAGTAGCATTGATTTTTATGGTTAAAAATAATTTTATTATAGCATAATAAAAGGAGGGCTGTGCTTTTGAACAATGCTCCTATTGCATTGAACTCATGTTTGTTTGCAGATTCTTGTTTATGTGCAACCTAAGATCTTCCTTGTAATGTTATCTATCAACTTGAATTGAGTTAGATGAGATTTCATGCCGTGTGAGCTGTCCACTTGCTAGTTTTTTAAGTTTTTACTGTGTAAGTATTGGTTATTATTTTCATTTACTGTTCATGTAGGCATAGCTGTTGTGCTACTTTCATCTGCATGTGTGTATCACATTCTTCTCCGCTTACTGCGTCGTGTTCCTAACACGTTGAGTAATATTCTTCTCTCATGTGAGAGTTAGGTTTCTTTTTAACTGTTTTGGTTCTTATCTGAGTTGTATCTTTTCTGGTTTTTTTATTCCCTTTTCTTCTCCTGCTTCTGTTCTCAGCTCATATGGTTAGAGTACAAACACTGCAAGGAGGTGGATCCTCCTCGCAGGATTTACGATAATGTTATGTCCCCTGTAGGTTACCTGACTGTCAAACAGGTTGCAATGCTTTTCAAGGATGTTAGGCATTTCATAAATGATTGTAGTTATTTATAGGTATATGTGTGTGCAAATATATATGCATTCTTTATATGTAAATTACAAAACTCAAACCATAGTTTTCTTTTTTACTCTTCATAGAGATCACTTCTGATATGAGCACAAATAACAGGTATAGTTTTATTATAGTTATTGTTTTTACTGCTTTCCATTGGTTTTGGGGTTCATCTTGCTGTAAGCCCTTTTGTACTTTGAGGTGCACTTGGGTTTTTTGGGTATTGGGAATATGTGGCATTGTTATTGGTACCCAACGGTGATGGGATTTCACCAGTTTCATTTGCATAATCCTTTAATACTGTCTTGTGGAGTGCAACTATGGGACTGCAACTTTCTTGATCTCTGATAATAGTGCTGAGCAGCTGTGTTCTGAAAAATCTTCATAGTTCAAACCTGTCACCTCTACATTCATTGTGCTTTGTGGATCTGAACTATGCTCTTCTCGCTGTGGTGGGAAATGTGTCACAATTCTTTCTTTTGTTTATGAGAACTTAATATTCCTCCATAGCTTCCCCAAGGCTGTGAAGCAGCTGAAAGCAAACTATCATGAGACACGCAGCAACCACCGAAACTGCTGTACACGAGACTTCTCATGATTGCTGGGTTACAAACCTAGTTCTGTATCGACTGAGAAGAAAGATTTCTGTTTTGTTGCCGATAGTTCAATGAAGATGTCTTCTCAATATTAAGAAGAGCTTGAAACCCCCCCTCCCAAAATGCTCCTACAAGTAAGAAATCACATGTAGTTGACTCTGTGTTTCTTCAAGAAAACTCTGGTTGTGAACATATTGTAAACAGCTTGTAAGAGGCTTTGTCATTACCAAAAGTACGAAAAGGTTGGGAGTAGAGAAAAACAATTTTCTATAGAACGAATGGAAAAATCAGGAGTGGTTTATCTATAAATGTAGAACAACAGAAGATGATGCACTTAAACATGCAAGATAGTGCATATTTTTGGAGGAAAAAAAAGATATTCATCCATATTCCTGACATAGGTTAAAAAAAGGACAATTATTAAAACTTAGAGGTATCTGGAATACTGTCCTAGGTATTAGAAACGAATTGTGGAACTTGAGGTAGATGGAGGACGTACACCTGAAAAAATGAAGTTTTCAAGCTTTGGGGCATGAACCAGATTTTGGTAGTATTAAGATGGAGTAATGTTTCTTTGTGTAAGCTATTTCCCAAGTTCTTGTTTATGTCTTTCCTCTTCTAAGTCTTCAGTAGAGGCTGTTGTGAGGGAGATGACACTGAACTGAATGAAAAAGTAGCATGCCTAATGTGGAAATGAACATGTTCTGAGATGCCTTTTGACATCTGAACCTTTCCTACTTCTGTATTATCTGGGAACTGAAATAGCAAATTTTACTGCTTGAAGTCACATCTTGCTTTTATGTAGATCTTGCTGTGGTCAGCTGCAGTTTTATCCCTTCACTGTGTAAACTGCTGTAATATGCTTTATTTAGGACATGGGAATCCAGTTAGAAGGTATAGGTGCATGGTATAGCAGTACTGCCTTACTGTGGGATAAGACTGAGGAAAAAAACGTCAGTGGATCCTTTACATTGATTTCTAGGGTGTTTATGGGAGTAGGTAAAGGTTTTGGTAATTATGAAGTTCTTAATTGATCTGAACGTCCTTTACCTGGGAGGTCATGGTGAGAACATGTAAAGGCAAGAAGATGCAGCAGGGCTGTTAGGTTAGGCACGGTGCCACGGGGACGCAGCTTCTGCACACGGCCAGCTTGGAGTATAGGCAGAGTGAACTCAGGCCTCCTGTGTCTGTCCAAATGCATGAATATTTAAACATAACTTTATAATGTTAAGATATGTTTCTAGCCAGGAAGATTTGGGTGTGTTTGCTGCTCATGTGAAGTGTTATTTTTTGAAGATTCAAATGTACAGCAGCCTGTGAACTAAATAAACTTCACCTCACGCTCAAAATGCCTTTAAGATAAATCTAAGAATTAGGTGAGGCTTAAATTGTAATGGGGTTAAATACCCCAGCAAGGTTGGGGAGAAGGGAGTATTGGGGTCCCCTACTCATGGAACCCCTTTTCTGGAATGAGTTGTCCACAGTGGAGCAATGAGGAGTATTGATATTTGGGCGGATACAGCACAATGTGTCAGTAGGTGTTTGTTCTGTGATTTTGAAAAACCACATTTAAGTGCCTATCTATAAAGATGAGTAGCAAGTTAGAAAAACAAAACCTGTAATAGAGAGGAGTTTTCCAGTACTTACCACAGTACTCTTAACAGCTCAGTAGGGGATCAGTAAGACACGAACTATTTGGTTATTTTTTCCTTCTAATTCTTTCTTTTTCTGGTAGTGCTAAATTAACTTCTTTAAATTGCAGTCAACATCTGCAATTATTGTAATATTTTTGATTTTTATCTTTTTTCCCTATGCCAGTTTTTAAATATTTGATATTAGCATTATTTTGTCATATCTTTTTATCAAGTAATCTTGAACTTGAGAAAAACCTGGGAAAGAGGGGAAAAAATAAGAACTCGCTCCTAGTTGTGCAGTTCTTTTCTTGTTTTTCTTTATGTATTCATTTCTCATTATTTAAAATCTCAATAAAAGTAGAAGACAGAGTCTCATATGAGTCAGGGTTCTACATAACTTGTTTATTTGTGTTCTGCTTCTGGGAAAGCACAGAGGAGCTGTTTCACATTTGTGTAAAATCCTTGCGTAGTGGATTTACTCATGCAATGCATGTATTGTATTAACTTAATTTGTATTACCGTATATTTGTAAATAATGCTTGGAGCTGGATTTTATGAGCAAGTCTTAATAGTTTCATTTCTTTCAGATCTGTTTGCAAACTATCACGTAATTGGGCTGGTTTATTGATCTCACAGAGATTATGCATCTGACACTGCACCAGTTAATAAACGGTTTTGTTGGCTTTCTTTAAACTGAGTATTTGAGAACGCACAGTTCTGTTATGCTGTAGAATTTAAATTGCTTATGTACTGGAATATTTACTACCCTCTTTGTTGTTTCATTTCAGAATGACCTTATTTAAAAATGTATGAGGCTATTTATAATCGACTCTGTGGCAGTGATTAAAGAGGTGTGAATAATAGCTTATTGGAAGTTGGCAGCTCCTTGTTTGCTAAACCACTGTTAGAACGTTTATGCTGCTCAGTTGTACCTCATTTTTCTGAGGGGAAGCTGCATTTTGACAAGTGCATAGAACAGGTATATGTGGCTGACATTTTTTTTATTAAAAAAAAATTATCTCTTTAACTGCATGAGGTTAATTAATTGCTTACATTGTGTCTAATGATCTGTCTAAAGTGTATTATTAAAATAACAGTGAACAAATCCGTTTTTGCTTGGAAAAATCGAATTATATTCTTCCCAAAGAGAAGAAGTATCTCCAAACGAATTTGATCAAGCAGTCAGACATCTGTCTTTCTGAAGAAAGTAAGACTGGTCTCTGATGTTTTTGATCTTAGATTAGGGTTCTAAATATCTCCAGCTCCAGGAGGGAGATCAGGTACTTTTTTCATTGCTAATCAAAAATAAGAATCAAGGAAAAAAGAACTTTGACTTATTTAGTTGCAAATCACGTTGAAGTAATTCAGGTTTTTGTAACCACATACTTAGATACCAATGAGCTTGTAGGTAAGATTGATAATCAGATAATACTCTGTGTTTATCCATACAGCTGATAAGCACAGATGACTTCACGGCTTACACTCTGCCAATACTAGTGTCTCATTTGACCTAGTGGACCCATTTTAAAGGTGAACAGAAATTAAAGCCTCTGCTCACTCTTGTGTCTTGGCTTATGGGAATAAGTAGTTCCTTGTAGGTCTGCACACCCCATGGTGACAGTGTAAAACATAAGGCATTTTAAATTATTTTAGAGAGGGTACGTCAGAATTTTGCAAGGACTTTCATGTGCGCCTTGAGTTTCTTGCAACCAAAAATTGATAGTCATTTTTCTTCACTACAGTGTTTTCTTTTAGCAGTGACCTGAACATACTTCACATTTTACTGTGCACATCAGAACTGTTTATTCAAACTGTTAAACAAGTGGTGTAGAAATTCCTCATTTCATATTTTCATATTGGCTCATTACTAAGAACATGTTATTGTTATTACTGCAGTTCATGTGTAATGGTACAGATCACAGCAGAATTATAGAAAGAATATATAATTTTGCTAGGGCTTTTAAAAATTCTTAATAGAATAAGTGACTACTAACAAAATGCTATCATACAGAGTATCTCTCCGTAAGTGTTAGCTCATAATTTCACAGGTCTTACCCCGTAGGCACTAAAATAAGAAGAGAGTGCAGAATTAGTATTCCGAGTGCACCGGAAATTTCTTTTTGAAGAAAAGAGTATGTAGCTCTGCAAAACAGAAAATTGAATTTAAAAAAAAAAGTATTTTGAATAACAAAATTATGGAACTATGTAAGGTTATCTAAGTACTTAAAATTCTTTATATTGCATTTATATTGTTTATTTGTGGCTTATTCTCATAAAAGTGTTGTAAGATTGTACTTTGTTATCTAAAAAAACATTACTTGAACTTGCTGTTGAGCTCAACATCATAGGACAGGCTTTAATATATACTGATGTCTTTTTTTTTTTCTTTCTTCAAGATTCGTGACTTTTCTGACCTCCTCTTGTGTGTTTAACCTCACTTCTGTGTTACTTGGGAATGCAGTACTGCAGTCTTTTCAGTACGCTATTTATTGATGGTCAGCAGGCACACAACAATTTGACTAACTATTGAGTGGAGTTATCTTAAATTCATCTCTGTGACCAGCCTGAAAGTTTTCCATCTCAAAAGTCACCTGTCATTGTTCAAAACTCCTCGTCACAGAGAGTTTGAATCATTTTTGTGTTAAGGCAGTTTGGTTCCTTTTACGGTTTTCAATGGCTTTAAGTTGATATGAGTGGTAATACAACATTGTAGTAAGTTAGAGAAGGAACCTGGACTGAAGCCAGTGTGGGGAATGCTCACATGTGTTTCTGTGCACTGTGTAGTGATGTTGAGGTTGGAAAAGTTTAATTACCCACTGTACTCCCTCTTTTTTCCTTTTTCTTTCCTTACTGAATACTTGTGTGGCCTTGAGTTTGTTAATCAACAGACCTCATAAGTGAGCCAGATGATGTATTGTTACAGTACCTTTTACAGCTGCTGGTTTCCGGAGTACAGTGATTACCTGCAGTGGCCAAAACTAGTTGCTTCCTGTTAGTGATTACTAATTGACCTAAATTTAGCTGGTAAAACAAAGCTGATTTTCACTTTTACACTTAAGAGTTTTTAAGCCATGTGGTATTTAAACTGAAATGTGAAGCTTTGTTAGTCTGTTCTTAGTTTTTTGCTCTTTACCTCTCCAGTTTCCTCATCCTTCAAAAAGAACTGATATATCATTTATATCAACTTGCAAAAAGATGGATGTTCTGGAGGCAAGAGTAAATTTACTGGCTTATAGTTTCATGGAGGAATATTTATTTCACCTTACGTGTCTCATGTTGGGTTTCCCTGCCCATGGCAAGGGGGCTGGAACTAGATGATCTTTGAGATCCCTTCCAACCCTAACCATTCTATGATTTTATGATTCTAAAAAAAAACAAATTGTGGGGAGAGATTTCATAGGTGTTTCTCTGTTTTTGCCAGTCCACAACAGATATCTCAAGGTTATACGCAGTGTCTTTAACCACAAAGCTTCATCCTAATATTTCTCTTTTTTAAAAGTCCAGGAGTTGAGTTGTTGTTCTGACTTTGGATCCCAAGAGCACTATGGATGTATTTGGCTATTACTGGTATATACCGTAATATTTTAAACTGTTTCATTAGGCTTTTTACCAGGCAGCGCTTCATACTGGCTGTAACACCTTGGCGTGTTGTACTCTCTGCAGTGAAAGAAAGTTAGGACAACTGTTAGACGCAGAGTCTTTCCATACAATCCTCAGCGTGGTGGAAATGGATCTTCTTCCCTGTGCTCCTGCCTTCCCCAGAAGTGCTATTTCTATCAGGCTACCTTGCAGAGTTGTGGCTTTTTTTTCTTTTTAGACATTGCTTATCTCATCCTTCCACCTTCATTTTGGCCATTTGTCTGTCATGGGCATATTGATTTCCTATTCAGTGACTTCTTCTCAGTAGCCTTCTGCTCACTGACTGTGCTTGTGCTGTAATCCTCAATACACTTCCCTACACCTCACTTCTTCTAATGGCATCATGGCTTTCAAAAAGCCTGAATTCCTCTGAAAAAGTAGTCAGAGGTTGACTTTATCCCCTTTCCTAATCCTGATTGTTTTAGGAAATCATGATCATTTTAATTATACTTGTAACCATAAAAACGTCTCAACTGTTAATTTTAGGAGAAATAGAAGATTAGATAGATCTTTAAAATGGGTGTGGGTATCTTCTTGGAAAAATTATCAGATTGGAAAACATATTTCTTATTTCAGAAGATCTGAAAGTCATATCTGATCACACTTTAATGCTTTGTTGTTCTTCAAATTCCATGTTTCTTTGTTCTTTTTCCCTTAGGAAATTAATGGTTGTAAGCCTGGAGATGTTTAATATCTGAGATATTAACAGCCAGCTATCCATTATTAAGATTTGCAAGTGGAGTAACTGGATTAAAATGTTCTATATTTATTAGCATTATTATTGCTGTTACTCCTTTTTGTAGCACGTCAGTGAATTGCAGTTGAAGCAGATAATATTCTTAAAAACTAAAATCCGCTATAGAAATACTGTATATAAAATTAAAGGACTACATATGCTGAAATAGCTACAGGTAACACTATGCCTTTGCTATCTTCAGTATCTCTCTGGCTTGTAATTTTAACAAGATAGCTCTTGAGAAATTTCAGAGACTGTCTGTGAAGCAGTAGAAAACAATTCACAAGGCATTTGAAGTTTTTCTCCCTTTTTAGAATTTCTGTCTCTTCATAAGAGACCAGATACAGTAAGCTTGAAAATAATTTGCCTCCTAAACGAAATATTTTTGTTTTTAAGCCGAAGACTCCCATCCCAGTTTGTTAGTACTCAGCTGTTTTTGCAGTAGCCTTTACAAAGAGAAAGTCTCTGTCTTGAAGTGACTGACAGATGTTTCTTACTGTCCTCTTCAGTATTCATCTGAAATTGGGAATGTCTTTGTTACTTTCTTACTGTTATTCCATTCATTTACAAAAGGCTGGTAAAATTACATTAAGAATGCCTATAATACATGTCAGGTCATTTACATAAATAAATATGGAGTTGGATTTTTTCTTTTTTTTTTTTTTTTTGTCTCTTTATTTAAGCTACCCTGTAGTTGATCCTTTGTTACAATCTTCTTTATTGCTGTTCATTCACCTTACATATGAATGTCAATGTCAAATGGAACAGATAAGCTCTTTTAAATTAAAGTCTCAAAATGTTTAACTTCATCCTTGTGTAGACAGTGAGAAGTTGGAGGTGTTGGACTAAATTGAATACAGTTATTCATCACCATTAAGAAGTCTTGGAACATATTTACTGTACAGTAAATTCCAATATCATAGTTAAAATCTCACAGTTGTCTTTTATGGACTGATATTTTAAATAATCTTCATTTGTTGGCCTCATTTTTAAAGTATTTATTTTTTGGGAACCTTTTATAAACTTTACTGTGCCGTGTGTTGATCCTGCACAAACGTGAGTGCATACTTTCTTGGAAATTCAGTGTATCATGTAGCTGCATACTATAAAAAGTAATTACAAATATTTAAGAAAGGTTTTAGCGTTAGCTTATTAGCTAGTACTCATTCAGCATGTGTTACAGTAATGTTACATTAACTGAAGAATGTCAAAAAGCTCTTGTTTCTCACTCTACTGTGTTGTGCCAACACTTGATTTGCCCCTCCAAATAATAATTATAGGTAATCTTCAGTCTGTCTTTTATATTAAAACAAAAAAAAAGGCAGCAACAAACTAATGAGAGATTAGAAATATGTTTACCTGTGGGTTTTTTTATGACAGGAAAATTTGAAATAGTTTGAGGAATAATTCACTTAGGAGTTTATATGGAAACAAGTGTGAGGCTGAGTGAAGCAAAGGGAGCTTCTCCAGAGGCCAAGCAAAGGACAATGGACCGACGAGCTTCTTCCGAAGCTCAGTCATGTTACAGAACCAATTACTGTAGTTCTGTTCGTTAAAGCTATTGCTTCTTTAAACTAGACACATTATTTAAATTAGGTAAAATTAGATAAAAGTCCTGGAAATCGTTACCCTTGTGGCAATTATAATCCCTTCTTCCTGTACTGGGTGTGTTTGTGAAGTCCATGCCTCTCTTGAGAGAGACTGAGATCTTTTTCTAAATTGTTGATTAATCTACAAATTTTCAGTAGTTGATAGGAGTTGCAGTTGCTGGGAGGATTCAGAAATATGAGTGTGAACTTGAATCAGTGTAGTATAAGTCTTACAGGCAAAGGCTGCCATTCGGAAAGTGGCTTATTGCTGGGGAAGGGAAGCAGGGAAGAGTGGGAGCCCTCCCAGGTGCGTGCCATCCGCCTTCAGGAGCGTGGAGAAGGCGGGCGATGCCTTCTGAGCCAACTCCATTCCTTCTTCAATTCACTTACCTAGTGCTTAGGCTCAAAGAATGGAACTTTCAGATTTCAAGCTCATATTCACTGGAAAATCATCAAAGTCTATATGAAAGATGACACCAAGCTGTGACACCAAGCTGTGTGGTGCCGTCGACACGCTGGAAGGGTGGGATGCCATCCAGAGGGACCTCGACAGGCTGGAGAGGTGGGCCCGTACCAACCTCATGAAGTTTAACCAGGCTAAGTGCAAGGTCCTACATCTGGGTCATGGCAATCCCAGGCACAAATACAGACTGGGCGGAGAATGGATCGAGAGCAGCCCTGAGGAGAAGGACTTGGGAGTGCTGGTGGATGAGAAGCTCAATATGAGCCGGCAATGTGCTCTTGCGGCCCAGAAGGCCAACCGCGTCCTGGGCTGCATCAAGAGGAGCGTGGCCAGCAGGTCGAGAGAGGTGATTCTCCCCCTCTACTCTGCCCTCGTGAGACCTCACTTGGAGTATTGCGTCCAGTTCTGGAGCCCCCAACATAAGAAGGACATGGACCAGTTGGAGAGGGTCCAGAGGAGGGCCACGAAGATGATAAGAGGGCTGGAGCACCTTTCCTATGAGGACAGGCTGAAAGAGTTGGGGCTGTTCAGCCTGGAGAAGAGGAGGCTCCGGGGTGACCTTATAGCAGTCTTCCAGTACCTCAAGGGGGCCTACAAGAAAGATGGGGAGAGGCTGTTCAGGAGGGCCAGTTGTGATAGGACGAGGGGTAATGGTTTTAAAATAGAGGGAGGTAGATTCAGGTTGGATATTAGGAAAAAATTTTTTACCATAAGAGTTGTAGAACACTGGAACAGGTTGCCCAGAGAGGTGGTGGATGCTCCATCCCTGGAGATGTTCAAGGCCAGGTTGGACGAGGCCCTGAGCAACCTGATCTAGTTGGAGATATCCCTGTTCCTTGCAGGGGGGTTGAACTGGATGACCTTTGAAGGTCCCTTCCAGCCCTAACGATTCTATGATTCTATGATTCTATGAAAATGGATTTTGTGCTATCTATAGATGCATGTAGTGGTTAGGAAGGGGTGTGCTTGATTTGGCCACAGGAAGTGACGAGGAAGAGTCCAGGTAGGACTAAAGCGTTAGCAGTGTTTAAGTAGAACTGTGTTCTCTTCTCTGGCATGCTTTTTTCAGTATCTACATGTTGAATTGAGTGGTTAAAAAAAAATGCTTGACTAGGAATCATTTATACACTCAATATTTTCACTACCTAGATAGTGTAAATGTTGTAAGATCTTTCCTTCCTTAATAATAGCGTTTTCTGCTACATAAGTAGTTCAGATAGATAATATCATGTCATTGTTTTACATCTGCTCTGAAGTTCCTGGCTTCGCAAGATACTTTCTTATTCATTAAGACTGTTTTGGAGGGATAGGCTATCTTTCTTCAAGGCCAACAGTGCTGGTTTCTCAGGATGTTATTCCACTTCTTAAGGAAAGCCATTTGAAATAGTTTGCTAGTACATCTGTTAATTTGCGAGTTCATCTAAAGAGTTCTCTTGAGAAGTGAATGAGATTTTCTTTTTTTAATTTAGGCTAGTGCCTAAATTTAGTATTTCTGTGTGTTAGAGTGCATTTGTGAGTCTCTATTCCAACAAGAGGGTCTTGTGTATTCTCATCTTCATTCGTGCAGCACTTTCTCAGTGCTGGTTTGAATCTTCATGTGTCTCTGATGGGAAACAGATGTAGTGTCACAGAGTCAACATGGCTGTGCAGTCCCGGAAGCTCGTGGTGTTCTCTTCTCTTATCTTCTTTGTGAACCTGATTTCTTTTGAAGCATGTGCTAACTATGTCCGTGAAACATTGCAATGGCTAGATGAGAGTTATGCTTCAACATGGGGGCTGAAGAGCTGCTTTGTCCAGTTCTCAGTCCAAAAATCTGAGTATAATTGTCTTTGCAGGTAGATTCAATAGCTATATGTGGACAATTTGTATACAGCAATGGAACAGTGCAAATCCAGATTACAGCTTTAAAGAAGATAACAACTCTACCTTTGGAAGCATCTGTCATAAATTACTTGATCTTCAGGAAAAAATAAGATCTTGCTAAAGTGTACTGTGCATTATCTTCATCGCCTTGTGAACAAAGAGATTAGTGTGGCAAAACATGTTTATTTCCTTAATGTAATGTCAGAAATATCCATTGTGTTTTATTCTGATTTGTATAAATATGCAAAAATTTATTTAAATGTGTACAAATTCACTAACATATGATTTCCATTGTCGTTTTAGCAACGCATGTTATCTTTATGGAATGCGTCTTTTGAAAATTAAACTTTTCCTTATGCTTTGTACTTCCATTTAAACAGGATAAATGACACCTTTTATAATCTTATGTATCCACCTGCTTAAATAGAACACCAGGGAATGTCTACCCTTGAAATCCAGTAGAACAGTGTAAATCCATTGCATGTTTTTTGACTGTCTCTTTATTCACGATATTACACTGCAGTAGGTTTCTGGGAATGATAGCAGTTCGTTATCTTGCAAAATGAACAAGCCACACTTTGAATTTAGGTGGTGCTTTATTTCCCACTTCACACACATAAATTATATAAATGGTCAGTGATTTAGTATTTTAAAAGAATGGAAAATCAGTAATGTGAAAAATCTGTAATGTAAAAATGAGTCTTGTAAAAATATAGCAGATAATTAAAAATTGGAGAGACTTGGAACTTGTCATACCACTCCCAGACAGTAATTTCTACTGCTATGTTTTGGTGCATTACCTGTGAATATAAATGCAAAAAATTGTTTGCATGTCACATGAATATATGTAATAAACTCATGTTATTCAAGCTACATGAAGCAAACTAGGTCATCCAAATTACATACAAAAGCTGTGTTTGTCTACGTTTTAGTATTCTAACATCTCTTTGTAATCTTTATTTTCAGGAAATATGTATTAGGAATATTTGATGTAAGAACCAGTTGTGATAATAGTTTATAATCTCTACAAATTAGTTACCCTGAAACCAGAAGTCAGGACCCATATTTTGAAAACTGAAACCTAGAACACCGTTAAAAATGTTCTTCTGCTTTATGTGAAATTAGAATGAAATCAAAATGTAGCATGTCAGCTTAAAAGAAAATTTAAAAAAAAAAAAAAATCCCTTTGCCTGTGTAAAAAGCAGAGGACAGCCAGGGAGGGCAGTTACCGGAATACTGGAGTGTTTAAACCTATAGTCAGATTAAGTAGGTGACTATTTTGCAGTTGACAAACTAACTCTCTTTCAAGCAGTATGTTTAAGAAGTTACTTAGAGGTTAAGAAAAAATGTTGTGAAATATGAAATGAAAATAATATTATACTTTCTAAATAAATTTATTTCAATAATTTACTAATTTAGATTATGTTCATACAAATCTGTTCGAAGTTGCATAATTTGTTGTTCTGCCCATTAGGAATGAGAAAAGAAAAACAAACTTCAGGGCTTCATAAGACGTGTTTCGTTACAGTGATATCTCTACCATATATATAATTTTCTTAAAGTTGAAGACTTTTCTAATGACAGCTTATGATAGTCATAGAACTTTGGGGGCAAGAAAGAATTGCTGTAACAGGCTACTCTTGTGTATAACGTGGCACTAGGAGTATCATTCTTCTGCCTTGTAACTAAGAGGATCTCCAGACGTTATAAGCCAAACTGGTACTCCTGTATTGCAGTCTTTGTATTATCAATGACATAAATATTTACAGCATGTAAACCTAGGTAATGATGTTATAGAAAATCACCAGTATTATGAAATATATAATATACATTTCTGTAAACATGTCAACTGTGTCTTCCTGAAGAATTAACCTGACCTAATGACACAATATTCAGGCCAATTCAGGCACGTGTGGATACTCTGTAAGAGTAGATACCCATGCAAGAGAGCCACAGGAGTGGAATTATTTCACACAGTGATTGAGTTAGCATCATGGAGTGATTTTGGCTATAACTGAAATTGGACTAACCTGACTTTTTGCATATAATGCTAAAACACGCTGTCAAGTTTTAGAGTATGGATTAAGGTAATTATCAAACTTCAAAATTCAAATTAAGTCTTTAATGAGGATAAATCTAAAGCAAATGTGTTACAGTGGTATTCAATTTCTGCTACAGTTATGAACAGAAATAGAATATTGCACTTTTTTAGCAAGTTGGTCAGTATGAGAAAACTTGTATGTAATTTTGAAGCATGCTACTATGGTGTGTGTCTGTGTTTTATGCCTATATATCTCTTGCATTGAGTATCTCTGTCTTGCTCCAATCAAATAAATTCCTGTAACTGTCCACAGTCTCCCAAATAATTAGTACTCATGGGTACCTAGTACCAATTAATAGTGAGACAATTTTCTGTGGCTCATCTTAAACTTGGTGACATTTATCTGTGTGCACAGGTTAATTTTTACTATAATAATAAATAATCTATTTTTAAAAATCTGTCTCTGAGAAAGCAATTAACAATCTTGCCTTTTAAATACTTCTCTTAGCTAACTTTTTTTAATACGTGAAAAGTTTTATAAAGGAAAAAAATGTCAAATATCTAGAGTAGGAACTATGTAGAAACAATGGGGTCGTCTTATAAATAGAGGATTTTGAACGTACAGCAGAATGTTGCAGTCACCAGTGGGCAGATAATTTTTGAAGAGTAAAACAGACTATGTAACCCGTGAAAATACTTCTTCCTCTCAGCCTCTCCTCGGTTTAGTTTACTGTTTCCAGTTGTTCGGTAATTGGAGGTACTAAAAGATGAAGACCTCGCAGATATTTATACGTCTTGTGCTTAATTTTAATGATCACAACGCTCAGTTGTCTCAGAGGCAGTAAACCATTGCGGCCGTCAGACTGTACTCGGCTGTGAGAGACACCAGTTGGATGTGTAGTTTGGTTTTTCCAGTCTTCTGAGTAAAATGATAGACTACAAAACTATTACTAGTGACAGAAATGCAAACTTACCTGGGATGAAATAGGACATGAGGGAAAAGTTTCTACTTTTTGCATCTTTAATTTGGAGTGGAGAATGACTAGATCATTTCCACCTGCTCAGAATTGGTCCCCACAGTATATTCTTTGAAAATTCAGATTTTTTTAAAAGTCATAAACATCAGGATTTTTTCTATTTTATATTTATATCGGTATAATTTTATGGGACAATTATGTATGTTCTTTAGGAGAAGAAAGATAGGCAGAGATTTAGTTCCTGCCTGTACCTTACATGGCTATCCCTACCTCCTATTTGATATTTTTTTTGTCCACATGCATTTACAAAAATAAATACTTGTTAAAACTTCCATGTTTCATTAGGAGAGGTTTTGTCACCTATAATGAGTGAACACTTTTTTGCATTTTTTGAGGGTGACTAAGGGACAGCATGTAAAATGGGAGAGCTGCAAGAAAGAAGAATGAACCAAGGTATGGCATCTCTCTTGCCGAATGTTTAAAGCTGCAATGAAATTATTGAAATTATTTTTTTCCAGTAGATTTAGAAATAAAAAGTGCTGGAGGTAGATATGGTTCTTTCTATTCACTACTCTTAGTTTTCCTAAATACTTCCTTAAAATATTAAACTTACTTTAAGTTTTTGTAAAACTTCCTGACAGTAGCAGTTGACATGGAACTACACGGATGGAGTTAAGTTCTCATTTGTAGAAAGCTCTGCAACCTTGGCTTGTACAATGGTGGTAACCGGCAACGAGTACAGTTAATTTTCTCATATACCTTTGGCTGTCTTGTTTCTGAATGTTGTTTTTTTTCTTATGGGACCATTTTTAGCATTTCCAAACCTATAAGCACCTCGTAATAATACCATTTTTCAAATTATGCTGCCACTGAGAATTGTCATATTTGCACGTAGAATTTACATCAATCCAGACACTAGAAGGAGAGAATATTCAGACAATAGTTAGCTTTTTCATTAGAAAAAGGACCATCATTTGCAAATCCAATAGAGAAATTACTATTGCAAGTCCCTCTGTCTCACTGAAAGACTGAAAGCCTTCGTTTTGCAAAGCTATACAGCTTCCATTTTTAGCACAGAAGAGCTGCAGAGCAATGAAGAGTCTCAAAGCAGCATGCTAAAAATTATATTTGTTATTTTTCTGAAGTAGCTCTAATAAGAGAAATATTTCAAAATTATATTATTTTTATATGATTGTATAGGTATACATTTCCAAATCTAATTTTAGGTTCTCAAACCTGAAAATATGTATGTGAGTATGTATGTATATATATGTAAACACGTATTTTCCTGTATTTTAAAATTATTATTGGACCAAGACTAAGTACTTGAAATACTTTAAATACTTTTCTGTCTACTCTTTACTTCTCATCTCTGGACTCGTGTCAATTCTACATGCAAATAAATTCTCATATGCGCACAGGAGTTGATTTTAAAGTTGTTTCCCGCCCTTAAAAGTTCTATAAATTTTTAACATGCAGCATTAAGGCACTATTACAGCATCTGGAAAGCCATTCAAAGTGGCATGCATTTGAAGGCTAGGGTTTCTAGGAAAGACTTACATAGATCCCAGTGTACAACTGCTGTGATTGTATTGCTCAGGCAATGGACAGTTAAAACTATAAAGTATGTGGGAAACCTTAAGAGCTCCCACTTGGTGACCCAACGGTCCTCTGTACTAAGGCCTGCTGCTGAGAGGTCTGCCTGTGTAGTTTTGATGATCCTTTCTAATGAGTGTGAAACCAGTGTCCCCAGTTGAGCTTGTCATCTGCAATCTTAGGAGTTACCTAAACACATGTGGTTGCTGTGGTCAGGTCATACGTGGCAAGTATGAGATGATACTTGGCAATGTTCAGAGGTGATGCTAATCTCTACTGCAGATGGGAAGAACCATGCCTATCATCTTAAGATTTTCAAGGGAGTGGAAGAAAAGGTTTTCAGTCAAGAAACAGCCCAAAAGGAGAAGGTGGTGGTGGTCTCTCTTGTACTGGATTATATGTACTGCATATGACTTGTTACCAGCCTTAGAGCTCCAATGCCGTTCACTCATCTTTATCTCTGCACTGCAGAGTACTCACTGGCATGCATGTCTTCTGTGCCATCATTCTTCTGTCTCCCAAAGGTCCTTTTCAAGCTTTCCTATGTTGCTGTTGCAGCTTCTCTGTCAGGATGTTTGTTGGCAGTATAGAGGAATATGGGATTCAATCCATAGAACTTGTCACACAACTTCATCCACTTTCATCTCTGGTTGCTGTTTCTGGCCAGCATCTGTCACCATAAGCTCTTGGCTGTCTGGAAAGGCAACATATAGCTTTCCTTTCAACTGTTGGTATGTCCTTAATTCAGAAGTCTGTCAAGTATTTGATCCCTTCAAAAAATAAATTGTGCAAGAGAGCTTGTAGGAGGGAGGAACAGGCTAGATGACCCAAGAGGTCCCTTCTCTCTACAGGCTGAGATTTTGGTGCACACATTTAATCATTTTTATAATAGAATGAGCAATGGAACGTTTTATCCTTCAGGCTCTGCAGGCAACAAGTGTGTATCCTTTCCAGAGATGTTTTGGCTGCAGGTGCACATCCTTCCATGTCTTAATTCAGATCAGGACTGCGTTTTTTAAGTGAATCTCCTGACTGTCCTTTGATTTGGGAGCATACCTTTTCTTTAAACTAATGTGCCGGGAACACTCTTAAGTGTGTTACAGCCACTAGCAAAAATTTACTCCAGAAGGCCGGACTAGAGATAGTTTTATGAAGAGATCGCTCTGAAACTTGGAGTGTGAACATTAGGTCCTCAGTATCAGCAGCTTCACCATGTATTTCTGTTTCTCTTCCACCACCCTGCCTGCTAGCGTGGGTACAAGCTCGCTCTCCTTCCCATCAGAACCGGCGATTCTTACAAGTCCTTTACAATCAGTGGGACTTGGTTTTGGATCCCTCTCGTGACTCAGTGTTGGGCTCAGCATCCCAGAAATGATACGGAAGTAAAATCTAATGACTTAGGTATGTAGTTTGAGTAGTTTGGGAGGGCTGGAGGGAATATGTATATTCTTCTGCCCAGACCTCAGTCATAGGCAGAGCAGGCAGTTGGCTAAACCAGCTGCCTGCCGGGAGCAGCCGAAGAGGCAGAGATTCCCCAGCTGTTCCCACCAAAGCAGTGGGAGCAGGTGGCAGCAGCAGTCTGGCTCTCTGCTCTCTGCCTTTATTCTCCTTGGTGGCAGAAACTCCACCATGTCTGCCCCACTGGGAAATCTGGAGCTGCTTCTGCTTTTGGGTTTCTAAATAGTACACTACCAAACTGTCCTGTTCCAATGTAATTGCACTTATGGGACAAAGTTAACCCTAAATTGAACTAATGATCAGATGAACAAAGGCAAGCAGCAAAAAATTTAATCCCTGAGGCTGGAATATTTGCCATATTTGCTCCAAGTAGCACTTATGTCAGCTCAGAGTCTAGTGCCAGAGCTGTAACCGTTACCCTAATGCTGGGGAACTGGTCCTGGCTTAGATCATCAGGCTTTGCTCCAGACTTCGCCATATCAATAGAAAAATTCAACACTGAGGGTCAGTTTGGTTTTAATGTCAAATACTAATTGATTTTAAAACGATGATTTAAAATTGACTAGCAGAAAATGTGTATTTACACCGTTGATTTTAATGTGTGTTGTGTAAGCCAAGCCAAACATTCATTCTTGCTTTTGGTACAGCATTTTAGTATGCAGTCCACTTGCAAAGCGTTTATTTTAAGCTCAAAGTTTCTTTGAGTTGACCAGAAGACCAAATAATCCAGTACATGTGTATTGAGATGATTAATATACCTTAGTGCGTATAAAGACTCTTGAATTTATGGTTTTTATTATATTGGAGTATTCAATCAAAATCTGTTTCAAGCTGCATTTGACTGAACATTATTATTCAGTTAAGAGATATAAAAACAGTTTGAAAGAGATTTTTATTAGTTAAAATTATCAAAAGTGTGCTTAGTGCATGTAAATGTTTAGACTTAGATTTTTACAGCAATTCATGTATTTATATAAACACACGTGGGAGATGTAAGTTTGATCCCTTCAGGCAGAGGAAGGACTGAATCTAGTTCCCCTTTTCCTGTGTGAGCATGCTCATATGTGCATACGTCTAAATAAAGAGTAGAGCCAACCTTTTTTATGTAAAATATAGTTCTGTTCAGTTACAGCACATACACTGTTTTTAACCGCAGAATGACTTTTCTGAAAATTACAAGTATGTTTTTAAATTAAATTTAAAATTGATTATTTGATAAACCAATCTCTGGCAGGGTTTTTTTCTTTTTTTTTTTTTCTTGAATGATTTAATTAAGAGTATAATACCATTTCCTCACACTTTCCACATAATGAGATCTCATTGTAATGTATTTTAGCTGAGTTCAACAAGCTGCCTCATGTAATGTGTTCTGCTGCTTCCCCTTCCCTCTGTAATGCTGCTGTGTCATGCTATGGGAAGTCACCCTCCTGCATGATGGAGGCAATAACACAATGAGGAAGCAGCAAATATTTTCACTAAGGGTTGCTGGTACTTGTTTGGGAGATAATGACAGTGTTTGCAAAGAGCCAAGCAGTAGTAAGGCAGATAAAATCATGGGTAGATAAAAGTAAAGCACTGTATGTGGAGGGAGGATGAGGTCCTGTGATGGGTTCTGAGCTGGTTGTTACCATTCAGGGACAGCGCTTCTGGGGTTACAGAAAATAAACCTGTAGTAGTGTTGGTTTAATTACTTACAGCAGTCAGAAAAAGTCCTAGAATATTACTTGTATTATTAGAAAAGAGGTAGAGAAGAAAATAGCACGTTGTTATGCTGCTAATCCATGTTGCATGTGCATCCTGAGTACTCTGAGCAGTTCTAGATTGTCACCTCTCCCCCATGTAAGCAGGGATGCAGCAGAACAGGAGGAGGTCCAGAGAGATGCAGCAAAAAGATCAATGGAACAACTTCTGTAGGAGTAACTAGTGGACAAGGACTCTTCATGTTGGAAAGGAAGTCTGTGCAGTGAAGTGTACGAAATCATTAGCAGTATAGCAAACACAACTAGGGGGAATCTAGGGGACACCCCCTGAATCTGGTGCAGAGCAGGTTGAAAATCAACAGAAGAAACTCATTCTTCCCGCGACAAATAGCTGTGAAGCCACTTACCTGAAATACCGTGGATGCCAAAATTTTCATCAATTCAAAGAGTAACTAGACAAATTCCTAGAAAACAAGGATATTAGGTATGAAGACAACATGTCTCAGTTAGGAATTCCAGGAGCCAAAAACTACTGGAAATCAGTGAACAATTTTAGGAGAAGCATCAACATATGCCTTCCCTGTGTTTCTACTTCACATGGTAGTGTGATTCTGTATATATTACTGCATGTAAGTTACTTATTAATTTCAAATGTATGTATTAAACTGAAAGGAAAAGTGTGAAAAGACCGTAAAGGTCTAACTTTTACTAAAGATACTGGGCAGCTTATCAGCAAAGAGGCAGAAGTATGACATTCCATTCAGGAGTAGCAATAAAATTAATAGTATGCCCTACAATCTAAATATAAAATACTGAATGCTAAATTACTGGGTTTCTGCCTTTGCAATATGTTTTGCTTAAAATATTTTTAAGGCTAGAGCAAAATAATATGTAGGTGCAGATTTTCAGTTGAGCTGACAGAGAGTAAATGGTTTCTAAGAGATGATTGTAGGCTGTCAGAGCAGAAATCCGTGAACCAAGAATGCACTTCACAGAGCACAGGAGTTGTTGCACTTTGTAGAATGAAAGGTTTATTTTCTAACGGTATCTTGAATAAGTTTTCAAAATTTATTATTATAACATGGAAGAGGGATTGGAGGTAGGATTTCTAAAATATCAGAATTGCTCACACCTGTTCTAGACCTCCAGCCTTTTCAGTATTGAGATATACATACTCACACACAACTTAAATGTCTTGGTTACATGTGTCCAAAATTCTAGGGAGTTTGTGTTAACTCAAAAATTCCAAAAAGTTTATTTTTTTCTTTGGAAGTAGGTAGGATGTCAGATTAAGTATGCAGAGGTATAAAAGAGGCAGGTGATAAGAATGTTGGACCAGACTCTCCATAAAAGACTGCGACCACTGGCAAGTACTGAAGAAAAGATCGTAACAGATCAGGTTCAAAGCATCCTTTCCTCTGTACGCTTCCAGATCCTGGTAATGCAAAGTAGAGATTACGGATTAGTTCTGTTGAAGCCTGTCCTCTCTTTAGTGCAGTGCTGTACTGTTGCCACTTGATCTCAAATTATTCCAATACATATTCCACCATATACTTTTTCTTATTTTTGCTGAGATCAGTAAATTCCTATCAGAATTTCAGTGATATGAACTTTAGTGGATCGTTCTTTGTGTTGGGAATGGTAAAGTAAACTAGCTGCTAGCTTTCATGTTGTCTAATGATTCTGAGGGCACATCTGGACAGGGCAGTGATGAGAGGGTACCTGCTGCCAGCTTTTCGAAAAGCTTTCCTTCTATTGCCACCCGGGTCACTCACCTTTTTAGGCACTCTGCCATTATAGTATATACCATGGAAACAGCGAGTCCTATAGTCTTTCATCTCTGCAATATTAGTCTTCATCTTAAATTTTCTGGGTTTATGGATTTTAAATCAGAGAACTGAAGATTCTTTTCCTTTTAAATAGCGTGTTTTAATTTGAATAGACATATGTATCATGATTTCCTAGCTGTATTCAACGAGCAAAATAATGTATTCCTCTGTTTTAGCTCTTTTAATCACTAATTCCATTTGAAAATATTTCTTTTTTAATTAGAGTTGCACAACATCACGTGTTCTCTGCATTTAGGACTGCAAAAATCCAGAAAGCAAAGCGCATTTTCTGCCATCCATTTTGCAGTCCTTGCTCTTAGAGCAATGAAAGCTTGAACTACAGATGCTTATTTATTCTTTAAGAATCAGGATACTGTAGCTAGAAAATGAGCAACAGGAAAGACATAATTATGGTTCATTAGTTGTATTTTTCATGTATTGTTTTTTAATGAATGCTCCATCTTTATTTCAGAAGATATATAGTAATGATATAAAAATTGATTTTTATTGAATAAATGTTTAGTCTTCAGTGTCATTTGTAATACATGTATTGAAAATGAAAATGGAGCCACCTTTTCTATTTATCTGTGAAGGTAAAGCTGAAATTAATAATGAAACTGTGTAGTATAAAAACGTACATTTTTATGCTAAAGTTACATACTATAAGGTGGACAGAATACACCCGTATGTCTGTTATTCGTCGTATGTGCTTGTCTGGTGCCCTGTTTTCAGAGGCTTACAGCCATGGTTCATGTTCTGAGTCAGACTTCACTTTTACAGTTTGAGATAAGATTACCTTCAGTGGTCTGCTGCTTCTCCCCTGCTGCTGATGGCCGTCCCTGGAGTGGCAGTGGCCAAGGGTGACGTAACCTCTCTAGCCATCCCTGCCTTTCACAGAGCAGTATCTCATCGTGGAGACATTGATTGCTGTTTGTGCCGGTTTTCTGTGATCCAGGCTGAATTATTTTGTTTAGATAGTTGCTACTTTTAAATTACATTAGCTAGACGTAAGTGTTACTGAAATTCTGAAATATTTGTAGTTACTTCATTGGAAAGCTGTTCTTCTGAGTGAGGTTTTACATGTGTGTTTTGTTTTCTGCATGGAATATTTGGCCAAATTAGAAGCCCCTTGAAGTCATCATTTATGTACATTCAATTGAATTTCTTTCAGAGGTTGTAAGCAGTAGTCTCTACATATTGCTTTTGTATTGAGTATATGTCAATCTCTATCCAAAAACGTTTAATTAAATGTATTCCTCCCAACTTCAGCAGTTGCTGTGGTGCCAGACATCAAGCAAGGCTAGTGAGCTTGTTGCCCTCTTCTTTCAGTGGTGGCTATTCTGAGGGAACACCAAGGACAAGAGGAGAAAACACACAAAATGATATGCAGATAGAGAAGATCTGAATTTGGCTCTAGCATTGAACTGGAGAAGGGAGCTGGGGGAGGACAGTTACCCCTAGAATTGGATGCTGGGTGCCCTAGTGCCGGGTTTCTTTAATGTCTTCAAAGAGATATGAAATGTATAGACAAAACCTGTCTGAAGCAAAGACAGCAGCCTGCTACTACCTTAGTCTTGTAGGGCACCAGGAGCAGATCTACATTGCTAAAGCTAAGCTTTGCAGCTGTGCAGGCATCAGTATGGTGCCATGTAATGGGATTTTAATTTTAGTTAGCTGAAAATACAGTAAAGTACAGGGTTTCATTGTTTTTTAACTATCGTTTCCATTAAAGAATATTAATACATTCTTTGAAATCAGACACTTGACTTTCAAAGTCGAGCATTCAAAAAAAGTTGGAAAATGTCAGAATGAAGATTGCTCAAACTGTTTTAATTTGTCCCTTGCATGTATGCATAACGATAAGATCTTTAATTATGTGATCACATAATTTCCTCACAGGAGGAATGGTGCCCAGAGAATGAATCAGGGGTGTTTATTAAAGGAAGCTGTTGTCTCCAGAACGCTTGCCTTAATTGCGGGGAAGTGTAGTAATTTAAGTAGAGGGCTGCAGGAATCAAAAGCACACTCTCTAAGGCATTTGAAAGCTCCACTGCAAGACTGGATTTGATTCTCTCTCTCGAGGAGTTTTTATGTGATTCTGGAAGGTCACTTATTTTGGAGGTGATGTCTGTGTTTCAAGTTGCTGTGGCATGGTACCTGGGCTCTGAGCACAGCTGTGTTTGGAATGAACACAAGTGCGCTTTAAGTATATAAAATGCTGCAAAAGTACAGTCCTCTGAAAAGTAAGGCCTGAAATGCCTTACACTGATGTGGCAATGCCAGGATTGCCGAAAGAATCCTCTGGTTTTTAAGTAGCCAGTTTCTTCTCTGTAAAATGGAGATACCATGTCCCTACTACAGTTCAGTTAATTATATTTTGAAGCATTCCTACTGAATGCCATTTGGGAAATTATATATTATATATAAAATAATATAATTATATAATATACAGTTGTAATATATTGTATGTAAGTATCTATTATATATAATATCTTGTATAATGTATGATATATAATGAGGAATCCCATTTTGGCTAACATCCTATGATTGAGGAACTTTGGGAACGCTACTGGCTGATGGGGATAAAAAGAATGCTTAATCACTTCACAATCTGAAAAAATGCGGCAGGATCTTACAAATACTCAGTGCACGCCATAAAACTGAGTGTTCCCTGCGTATTTGTCATCACTGCCCTAGATGAGGCAAGGATCCTGTAGAGGAAAAACAGCATGTAATCACTTAGTTAGACTTGCTTATAGATATATGAATATTTCCATCATTTTAAGTGCTCAGCTTTGTGCTGTGTTTGGTGTGTGGGTTGCCTGGCCATCCCAAATGTGCTGAGTCCTTTTAGATGCAGGTTTGACAGTTTATTTTCTCCAGACTACCCAAAACTCTCTGTAAGAGGAAAATGGGAATGGTAGAGCCAGATCACTTGCTGATTGTGTTGCCTTGTTGACAACTGATCTTCAACGGAAGGAAGCAAAATCCCAAAGACCATTTGTTCCTCACTTTTTATGGAGGACCAGGAGTTTTTAAATTTTGTTGAGTTAGCACGAGTCAGTGTAGTGAGAATGTACACAAAAAAATAGAGCCATAATGAGTAGATTATATTTAAAATTTTAAAATATATGACGAGGAAAAGAAGAGACAGGTTTTCTCTGTAAGTGTTACAGCATCGCTTATAGTACCTATTTTTACCTTGCAAAATCAGTTACAGAATATAACGTAAATATCAATTTATCAATTTAAATGGACCAGATACTAGTATTTAGGCAGTTTGCCCAAATTTTTTGTCTTAGAAGATGTCGATACCATGAGTAGCGGGATGTACTAGATTTTTCAAACAACGCTATGTGTGTAAAATATGGAAACATGGAATGATTGTTTTAAATTCAGAACACTCTTTTTTTCTCATGCTTCTTGGGGGATTAGATGAGACATTTTTCTCCTGAACTGAGAGGAAATTAGATAGTAGCTTGTCGATTCATAATGTTACTCACTTTCCCTGCTTAAATACATTTTTAAATGACTAGAACACCTATTTTAAAATAAGCTAACTTTAGAAGAGCAGGAGTCTGGTTTGCTATTTATCTACCTTAATAGGCAGGATTTCACTTGAAAGAAGCAGTCTGGCTTCTCATGTGCTAACAGTGACAGGATGCAGGTATCATAAAGTAGCATGATTATATGCCTTCCAGGTATAATTCTGATAACCACTGAAGGAGTGCCGTGGCCAAGACACGTCTTGTTAGTTTATTCATTGATAAATTTATTCTCTTTCTTAAACTGTATTTTGAAGCATTTCAGTAAGAAGTTAAAACTTGGCAGTAAAGAAGTAATACATATATAGATCTTCCATAAATGTTTAATAGTTTAACTTCAGTATGAGTCACAGACATTTCAACAGATTGTGAAAGTCGTTTTTTTTCTTAATACATAATCCTTACAGTTGGAAGTGAAATGACCATAAGTGATCTTTTGTGCTTACAGATTTGATAATTTTAATAATAATCTTCTCCCTTATGACAGAATCATATATGTCATCATGTAATCCTTTGTCTACAAGATGCTGACAGTATGTTCTCCAGGCTGAAAAAGTAGTAGTATTACCTTTTCATGGTTGCTGGGGAAAATGTTATGTGAGATTTCCTTTCTAAGTCACCTATGAGATTTTTCCTTTCACATTCATCCTGCTGAGACTTTAGTGTGATCTTCAGGTGTAACTACAACAGCGTTTTACCTTGGATCAGGAGCACTTTGGCCCTTCTGAATCAAATTTCCTTATTGTTACCGTTTGTTGCTGCTTGATTACAGAGCATGAGGGTGGCATCAGTTAGAGGAAAAGCCAACAAGAAGATGGGCTGGTTTAGCACAGCTAGCTTGCGTCACTGCAGACGAGGGCTTGATCTGTGGGACCAGATGCAGCGACTGGGCTGGTGTCTCTGGAGTGTGCTCAGCCTGGGGTCACTTGGACCTCAGCGCCGGTTGTTTCCCTGCAGTTTTGTTCCAACTGTACTCCGCTGATTGCTGTATCCTCATTATACACGTCTGTCTGTAACAAAACATGCGGTAAATGTTGTTTATCAGTATTAAGTGTTTCGTAGATTATTGAGCAGCCCAATCATATTCTTAAAGGAAACTTACAGTAATGCTGATATCCAAATTGGAGTGATCCGACTGGAAGCCTGATGCTTTGGTGTGGCGCAGAAGACAACTCTGGAGTTGTCTGCTGCCTTTTCTTGTGCAGCCTTATGAGGGGTGTGCAGAAGTGAGAGGTATCGTGGTTCCTAGTAGTGATGGAAGCCCAGCAGCTGTCAGATGTCTCCTTGTGTGCTGCCATTACATCCTGGTTGCTCACAAGCCCCTGCTATCCCCATATGGAAAGAAGAAATAATGTGACTCCCTAGAGATACCCCAGATATAGCATCTAACCTGAAAGCTTTGAACCTCCATGCTGTAAATTAAAAATATATCGATCGGTCTTTTACTTTTTGTCTGTCCACAGTCACCAATTATAATAACGTGGTAGAAGCAAACTCAGATTCAGATGATGAAGATAAATTGCATATAGTGGAAGAAGAAAGTGTAACTGATGCAGCAGACTGTGATGCTAGTGTGCCAGAAGATGACTTGCCAACAGACCATACAGTATTACCAGAAAACAGTGAAAGAGAAGGGAGTACAAACAGTTGCTGGGAAGATGAAGGTATGTTCTTTTTCACTTATGATGCTATGTAGAGAAACATTTCTGAAAAGGAGACTCAATAGAATTATTTGGTCACTTTGTTACTGAAATAACGTGGTATTCATAATCAAAGAAGACATTTTCTAACATTTATTGTAATATATTTTATATTCTTTATTTAAAATTTGAGGCAGATTTGGAGGTGTATTCATTCCATTTGCATTGTTAAACAGGAACTTCAAATCTGCGGACGCAGCATTCTCAAGGCTGATCAGAGACTAGTTACTTGCTTTTAATTTTTCCAAGTCTTTGCATGGCCGGTCTCTGCCGTAGCTCCTGGTAAGGTTCAGGGTTTGCTCCGCTCGGGGAGTAAGCAGTAAGCCAAAAACATGAAACAAAATAATATTCAGATGTAAATTTCTGCCTGTGAGCTGCTTTGGCCTTTTCTTTTGTAAAATATTGCCAGAAAAAATAATTTTTACATTATTAGTTTTAGAATAGGTTATCTTACTCATAACAAATCTGTATTTTGAGAACGCTGGAAGGAGGTAAATGTTGTACATACTATGCAGCGGCTTTAGAAACTGAAAATTTGAAGCAATCAGGAAATGGACCTTTTTTACTGTGGAATCAGATACTGAGTTTTCATAATACTGCACAGCATGCTTACGTTTGAGCCAAATTGGGATAAATGCATAAATTAGTGGAATTTATTGCGGAATTTGGCCTTAATCCCCTACAAGATACGGAATATTTTCTGTCATATCCCTGTTTGTGTCTGAACTCCAGCCACAACTCTTTAGCATCCACCTTGTTAAAACTGGTGGTTTAAAACAAATTACATGACCTCACATCTAAATAAACAGAAAGCAATCATATGGTCCCTAACTGCAGTCCAGCTGAGAGAGAACAGCTGAGAGTTCAAAGAATAGCATCAACGCAGCCTGTTTTTACATAGCTGCTACTGCCAAGGTATGCTGTGCAGGGAAATGAGTATTTTGGAGCTCAATTATTAGGTAGCTAATTTTCTTAGTTCTCCGATAATATCTTTGCTCTACTGCAGGCTCTAACTATCAGGAGTCAAAGTTACGTAAAAATGGGCTGTATGTAGACTATTTCTTGAACCTTTCAAGCATAGATGTAGGAAACCTGAAATATGTAGTGAAGAAGAGCATTGGCACACAGAGATACTGGGTCAAGACCCTTTGGACTGAATGTTCACTGGAGGTGTACCTACAGGTAGTCACAACAGTGTCTTGCCCCAGACAACATTCTAGAGTTTTTCAAAGCTCTGGACATGTGATGGCATTTTTTTTTTTTTTTTTGATTCCTTATTTCAAAGGTACCATATTTAACCTTTTAAAATTTGTTTACTAAAATGAAGCATTTGAACCAAAGTATACTGTGATTGTAGAATCACAATGTAGGCAATATTTTCTCTGCTGGGGTCACTGCTTGCAAAGATAGACTTTTGCCAGTGTTTAGACAGATAAAAGATTAAGCAATTGCTATACAGGCTTGCTCAAACTACCATAAATTTCTTCTGTAAAAACTATGTGTACTGAAGCCTCCTTTGTAGCAGTCTGGAGGGTTTTTTATTTGATATAAGGGGTTTTGTATTAAATTGTTTGAATTTCTAGTGATGACTACATGTGAAAAATGAAGGCTACGTTAGGTCTTATGAAGCTTTGATTTGCTAAGTTAAAGTACTGTTTAATTTTTTACAGCTTTCCTAGAAGGAAAGGTGTGAGCTCAAAATCATACCAGCAGTCTTGGTTGCACGTTAGAAATCTGGAGAGAGGCATATTGAGTATATCATCTCTCTCATCCAGGGAAAGGTGCTGGAGTAGGTGTCCGTGCAACACTAATACCATCTTCAGGTCTGGTGATTATTTTTAGAAAACATACACTAGAGCAGTGTAGCAAGTTGTGTTTCATGGGTAAAGCAGTACTGAAAGTTCTTGGGTTTCGTTGAACTTGACAGTATGAGTTTTTAACATATTTATTCTGTTCACAAATGCCCAAGAATAGAAACAACACACGTAACATTTCTTTATCAGATTAGTTTCCTTCCGTTTCCAGTCATTCTAACTGAATTTCTAAAAGACCTTTGAAACAGGTGTTTTAAATATAAGGTGTGTATCTCAAGAGGTTTAACTGAAACATTCATATGGGTTTGGAAAAGTGAACCACGTGTATCCTGTACAAGTTGCTGGCAGTGTGCCAAAGTTCTTGTGTGCAGTGATTCTGTAATATGACTTTTCTTTTTTTTTGCTTTAAAAAAGCAAAGTTTAAACTTATTGACTTATTATATTCATACACTTGAAAAACATTATTATGTATTATAAGTATTTAGCAAATCTAGAGGTCTCAGGCTTGGAACAAATACATCTTTGAAAAATTGAAAAATTTAAAAAATAGTCCAGACTTTGAAATAACCTTTACAATTAATGAAGTTATGGTTTATATTTAAGCTCTTCCTGGAACTCAAAAATTTCCTTTAACTTAGGTTGAGCTTATGTGCTGTAAAATGGATTGTGTTCTTTCAGTGTGGTGGGTTCCTCAGGAAGATTGCTGCGCTATTTTGTATTAATTTCATTTAGGAGGAAGACTGGAAAAGTGAGGCATCTTTTTGATCAACTCAGCAATACTGTAAGCTGTATATAGTGCCTGTTACACACGAGTTGTATATCAGAAAATTACCTCTAAAGAATTTGAAGTAGAAACTCTTTTGATGGTCTTTGGAATTTATTGCCTTCTCTGATGGCAAGACTGCAGTGGAAATTTCAGGGAAGTTTGTCTTTCTGCCTACAACCAGAATTTCCATTTTGCTAGTGGTTTAAATTTGGTCAGTTATCTTACCCCTGCAGAGATCTTTACAGTCAGCCTATGACACAGTGATAGTGTCATGCATGTTCACTGCCAGTACACGCTGTTGCCTGTGATCTGAAAATCATTCGTGTTTAACCCTAGGAAGTACCACCATATCTCTAAGGAGCTGCTCATAAGCAATGATGAGATACAGAGGTCCAAGAACACGTTTTAGAATTATCTGGTGTGTCCAGATGTAATGCCAAGATGGATATTCATGCCCTAGATGCTTTTTGTGGAGACCTGTATTTAAGCAGTCATTCAGCAGGTAGCTCAAATATCTTCTGGAATTCAGAGCTGTGATTTCTCCTTGGTGTAACAGTGTCTTAAGATCTGTTCCCTCATCATCACATCCCTTCCCGTTGCTTCCCAGCAGCTGTCTTTGCAGCATGGTAATTGGGCTTCTGAGGGCATAATTGCCAAGTTGCTCTCCTATGCTGACCGGTCATAGCTAACATTATGTCTTAACATTTTTCAAATTATGAATTATTCCTGCAGCATTAAAGAAGATCACCCCTTGTGGAAAAGAGCTCCTGCCTGTCTTTTACCCCACATTTAGATGTTGGGAAGAGACAGTATCAAAAAGAGCTTATGATTACTAGGATTGAGAGAGTTTTTAACCGAGATTCATCAGTAATGCCATAAATTCCTTGACATTACCTTGGGAAGCATATCTTCTATTTGTACTGAAGCCAATGGAATTTGCTAGAGATGCTATAATTTAGATTTGTATTAGTAATAACTTACTCATATTCCCGTCTTCCATAGAGCCTATTTCATAATGAAGAAAAATCACAAACTCTTTTTAAAGAAAAATAGTGGGTTTACATCATGATTGTTTTTAAGATATTAAATTTTGGATTTAAATTTGTATTGCATGCGGTCATCCATCTTACAAATTCTGAACCAAGTCTGTTGTATCATGAGCCAAAAATACAATTAGTTCAAAATCCAGTATTGACCAATAAAATATGAACTGTTTAGGGCGTTTTTTTAGATGACAATTAAAATTAAAGTAAGATTTAAGAGTTACAGTTTCCTTTTAAGTATATTTCTTGTTTGTGATTGTCTGCAGTTATAGTTTCCATATATTTTGGGTCTGTGGGATTTTATCAAAGTAGACAGAATTGACCATCTTTTCCTTTAAGGAGTCCGGTTTTATTGGAGAACTTAGAATTCTCCTAGAATTTATCATTTTCTTTGTAAAGAAGAAATTGGCTTCTCCTGTAATGAAAAAGATGGAATGTTCCGGGATTTTGACTAGCTAAACTAAAGAATTTTTCCCTGCACTGAAGCAGAGTGAAATAAGGTAAATAAAAGTGCAGCAATTGCCATTTCAGACCATAGCAGTTGTGTAGTCCAACCTCCTGCATCATGCAAGAGTCTTCTTCTGCAGTGTAGCTCTGAAGCGTCTAAGGTTTCCATAACAAAATTGTGAAATAGTGGTTTAATTTCACGTATATTAGCATAGTATACTACTGATAAAGGAGTGGAAAAACCAACATAGCTTTCCTAGGCGTTCCTACTGTAAGCCAGTTACTGGTAGAAATGGCAGCAGTGGCCTTTCTAATCGGAACTTCCCGGTCCAGGCTACCCAGCGAACGTAAGTTAGGAACAATTTGGGCCATTTATTGATTTGAACCAACAACCTGTAGTGAGTTAAAACTTCCATGCTGCATCCTTGAATGCTGCAGCTCAGCAGGAGCTGGTGGAGCTTCGGAGGCAGGTGGGCTCCATGGTGTTAGTTCTGTGGACTTCTGGTACCTGCGGACTCATACTGGATATTATCATTGATACATGAAACATTTTTGTAGTGCACAGTTGATCTGTAGTGTGGAGCATGTGTTTAAAATCCTTGTTTGTTTGATCAGTCGCAGCATATAAGTGGTTTCTAGACAGTTTACAAGAAAGGACGCATTAGGTAGCTGTTCTCAGACATTACTAGCGAACCATCAATCATTTCTGAAAATTGCTAACTGGAGAAAATAATGTAAACGTATTTGGTTTATGATACTCTGGTTTCCAGAAATAATATTTCTGTGTATCAGATAGCTGCATTTGTAGATAGGATTATTTAAGTAGCTGATTCTGAATTTGCTGTCCCTGTCTTTACCTTTCTTCAAATAATGGTTAGTGTTGAGTATTACTTCCTTGTAGGATCTCATTTCTTTAATCAGCTGAACTACAAAGATATTGTACATATTAAATGCTGCTGAACTAGTGTGGAATTCATATTTTTGAAAGATCATTGTGTTAAAATGCAGTTCTTCTAAACAATACGGAAACGGGAAAAAATTGCTGAAGAAATAAATATATTATGTTGGTGGTGGTGTGTGTGGCTTTTCTTTGTTGTGTTTGGTTTTTTTTTTTTTTAAATATTCATTCGTCTTTTTGCACTATTTCAGCTGGAAAAGAAACAAAGGAAATCCTGGGGCCTGAAGCTCAGACAGATGAAGTTGGATGTACAGGTATTTCTTTGTTAATCTGAGTCCCTTATTCATAAAGTGCTATTGAATTTTGACTAGGTGACTATCCTTCTGATATCTTTGAAGTTCTCCCACCTCTCTTTATTTTAACTGCTTTGATTTTCCACACTAGAGGTCTTATGTTGTAAACAGTGTTTTAGCTGAGGAAGAATAGCCTGAGCTCCTTTCAGATGTCCTGGGCACGGAGTTGTAGATGACCAGTGACACAGGTCAGTCCTCCCACGCAAGGACTGACTGCAGCACCACGTCTCCCAGTGACTTCAGAGCAAAATGAGGAATAGCACAGATCTTACACATAGTTGTGTAGAATACAACTACAGGTCAATAGGTAGTCTTTTAAACTAATAAGGAATATGCCAAAATAAATTTCAGCTAATACTGTATATTATTATCAGCTCCTCTGTAATGATTATGCAGAAGGCAAAATAAAATGTGTCTCTTCGGTTTCAGAATCAAACCAAAACAGATGCTTTGTTATTTTGTTATTTCTCTGATTGACAAAAAATTTAGCATACAGCCCATCCAGCTTTTTAAAAGACTTTTATATGTTATTTTTAAAAGCCCTTAACACTAAATAGTTAGATATTATTGGTGTAAGCCTTAGTAGAAAAACCAACCAAACAAAAAACAACCTAAACGTAGATATGTTAAAAATGTAGATTCACGCATTCTTTTTAATTGCTGTAAAGTCGGGTCTCCCCAGACAAGTATGAAGAACTACGTTATGTATTACATTAGTCTATATATGAGAAAGACTGTCTCATGTCATAAAAAGATTGTGTCAATTTGTAAATTGAGTATGTGACTTCACACTGAAAGATGAATCGTAAAACTTCTCCTTCCTATTGAAAATATAGCTCACATTATTAATCGTGGAAGAGATCTGTCATGATTTAGTGTGCTGCAGGCAGAGCTCTCACAGAATGTTCCACCATGGTAAAAATAAACTCTGTCAACAATATGTTTAGGCAAATAGCTTCTAGCAAATAATTATCGTACAAAACATTAAGTAAAATATTTATTGTTCACTAACTTTAAAATACAATTGTTCATTGAGTATTTTCTTAAGCTGGAAAACGTTGAAGGATGTTAACTGGATCTGAAAACTTTTTGATACCCATTTCCAGTGTCGGAGAGCAAGCTACCTGAAGTTCAAGTTTGCTATGTGTCAACCAGCCAACGAAATACCTTCTGGGATTGTGCTAATGAACAGGTCTTAAATAACATTAAAAAATGTCTTGAAGGCAACAAATGGACTTTTGCAAACATAGGAGCTGAAAGTGTAAGCTGGCCCTCAAATGACAAGGGCTAAATCATGATTAATATTGCATTTAAGATTTTTAGGGAAGTTGAGAGAAACAGATAAATCTGAAATGATAAAAATGCACTGAGTTAAAGAAGCAAACTGGTTTTAGTCAAATTTTTTAATGTCATTATGCCACTGATTCTCTGTTTTAAAACTTGACATATTCCTACATCTTAAAGGGCTTGACCTATACTAGTAGTTGTAAAAAGTTTTGAAATCCTTGGATAGAGGTTGATTTGGAAATGTGAATTACTTAATCTCATTTGTGTTCTTTTTAAACTCTTCATTTCATATCTCGTATCTTGTTTTCACTCTTAGTAAAAGAAGATGAATGTGATTCTGATGCAGAAAATGAACAAAACCATGACCCTAATGTTGAGGAATTCCTTCAACAAGAAGATACCGCTGTTATCTATCCTGAAGCACCTGAGGAGGACCAGAGACAAGGCACGCCAGAAGCTAGTGGTCAGGATGAAAATGGTAAATATGCCACCAGTTCAGTTCTTACGAAACAGATTATACTAAGTAGCTGACCCAAAAGTTCTGTTGTACTTTAGAAGACAATGCATACGCGTGTAACTTTGGAAAAAAATATTTAAAATCTTAGGGAAATAAATATGAGAGGATGGGATCATCACGCAAAAACAGTACTACTTGATTTTATGAAACAAGATGTTCACTGGGGTTCAATTGTCTGGGTACTTAAATGATAACTTCCAGTAACTGGAAGAAAAAATTCAAGCTCTCATAATCCATTCACTAGCACTACATGAAAGAATGGAACAAGCATTTATTAAATATAATGGGACTGAAGCAAGAGAGTGTAGTTTTATGTAAGAACAACTTGGGGGGAGTTATAACATGTTTCTTTTCTTACAGGAGTTCTTTTATTAGGTAGCCATTCTATCACTGGCTTTAGGGTTTTTTCTGAAAAGACAGCTGTGAAGAAAAAAGAAACATTGTTTATACAGAAATGTTTATGTAAAATAAAATACTGACCTGTTGTTATTTTTCTTAATGGAAGCCGATTAAGAAATTTGGACTTTCCAATAGACTTTGAAAATATTATTTCATAATGAAATGAGAAAGTTTTTTATTATTATTACTTTACTCTTAGCTGCTTTCCTCCAGGTTTGTAAGTTTGTATGGTGCAAATCAATGCACCATTGTAGTTTATTATTTTTAAATTACTCAGAAACAAATAAGTAGCAGCATTTTAGATTTTAAGTAGATGTCTTTTTTTCCTCTAAGGACATTTCATGCTTAAAATGTTCTTCTGAGTGAGACGAGAAGTCATGCTTTGTTCATTTCTTCATCATAAAACACATATTTGAAGGCAAAACCTTCAGACTGGTTTTGTGTTCTGTGCTGCTTTCTGAAATGTTCAGCTTTGATAGTCTGTGAAAACTGCATTTTCAACCAGATTGTGTTCCTTTATTAAGTATTTAAGATTTTTCAAAAGAAGATAACATCCTGCATAAAGGGTTAGGAGTAGTCACGTTCCAGTCATTTTAAAAAATTTACATAATTGAACAAAAAATGTCATTGTAGCCGTACTACTGTATTAGAGTGCAAGGGAGGGCAGTGGAAGGGGTAATGCTCACAATTTTGTTGTGCTCTTCCAGAGATTTTATGATATTAGAGATTTTAGAAAAAAATTAAGTAAATTAAAATATTTGAAAAGTTTAAACTGTGTATCTGCCTATTTTTATACAGAAATAGGACCTGAATTACTAATATTTTGTGGTTTTCTTTGCAAGTTTTGCAAAATTCCTGTACGATATATGGTCAACAGTAGCATCCTAAAAATTACAATTTTATTAATTTAAGATTTTAGTCTGTGGTTGCAGTGGCACAGATCGTCAAGTTAGCTCCATAGGCCTGCAATATGATTTCCATGTAATCATTAAGAATGCAAATTTATATTAATAATTTAAACTGGATCTACCCCAGTAAGTTCACTGGAAAGTATTCTGAAAATCACGATGCTGAAGAATAATGTTCGGTATTTTTATCATTTGGAACAGAAAATGCCAATAATATAGTGGTAGTTGCTAAAGATACGTGCTTCCAGTCTGAAGGACTGGACAAGGGAAGGGACAGAGTCTTTGTTTACTGGCTTTGGGAAACTGTTGTGAAGCTATTTGCTCCAATGGAAACAGAATTTAAGTTAACATGCTTCTGACATTTCCACTGAGTTGTATTTGTACTGAAATCGAATATTCTTTATGTCAGGTGAATTGAATTGTAGATGGAAAAAAGAGAATCAAAGGGAAGCATACTGTGTCTACGTATGTGGGGACGGGTTCATTTCTGGACAACCTGGCTAAACCAGGAAAAGCAGAAAGGGATAGAAAAACAGGACAGCCAGTGCAATATGAGCAATACGTTGTCTGTTACTGTAAAGAGTCTAACAGTACGTATATGACAGAGAAGGTGTTATTTTTTAGTAGTAATGAAAACTGGTCTGGCTTTTCTTTTCCACTGTTGCAAGAACAATGGCACACTCAGTAAAAATAGTCAGTAAATTTCTCACAAACAGAACAAGTCACTACTTCGTAGAGCATATCATCAATCTGTGGTGATAACTGCTAGGAGAGGTCATGAAGATAAATAATTCTAAAGTACTTTCTAAAGTACTGGTTAATTTTATGAGTATTAATAATGCTTATAGTTCTGCAACTTAAAATGACAACGCGTACAAATTTGCCCCTTGTGCTTCATAGCATAAAATGGTAATCAGTAAAGACCTTCCGCCTTCCTCTCCAGCCCTCGCTCAGCATGGTGTATAGGTGCATCCTTGCAAAATTTGCTTCCCATTCCCCTTGAAGCATGGAAGAGTAGCATAGTTGTTGGAGGATACCACACCTTATAAATTGATAGTTTGATTAAATACAGCAAACTCTACATTTGTTTAAACACACTTTTATCAATGTATAAAGATTTTTTTTTCAATCCTTTAAAAAAAAATATTTTTCAAGGATAGAGTGAGTTACTATGCATGGGATATAAATATATGCTGATAAGAAATGGAGTTAAAACTTCATAAATGGTTACTTTTCAGAAATAGACTTGTGAAATTAATATTCAGCTTCAATCTGATTTCACTTTGTCCTGTATTGTTACAGAAGTAACTTCATGAAAGCCAACAGAATAGATTCCATAGATCACATTAGAATCATATTTATGGCCTCACATTTGATTTCTGTCCTTTCTGTCACTCAGACAGTATGTCCTCTCTTCTTTCAGTCCTGCAGACAATATGTCCTACTAACAGGTACATATCTGTGTATCATAGAATCATAGAATAGTTTGGATTGGAAGGGGCCTTTAAAGGTCGTCTAGACCAACCCTCCTGCAGTAAGCAGGGACATCTTCAACTAGATCAGGTTGCTCAGAGCCCTGTCCAACCTGACCTTGAACGTTTCCAGGGATGAGGCATCTATCACCTCTGTGCAACTTGTTCCAGTGTTTCACCACCCTCATCATAAAAAATTTCTTTTTTCTATCTGGTCTGAATCTGCCCTCTTTTAGTTTAAAACCATTACCACTTGTCTTATCACAACAGGCCGTATTAAAAAGTCTGTCCCCATCTTTCTTATAAGCCCCCTTGAATTGTTGAAAGGCCACAATAAGGTCTGTCTCCCCAGAGCCTTCTCTTCTCCATATTGAATAACCTCAACTCTCTCAGCTTTTCCTCATAAGGAGAGCTGTTCCAGCCCTCTGGTCATTTTTGTAGCACTCCTCCGAATCCACTCCAACAGGTCCAGATATAAGAATTATAAATCATGGTTTTAATCTTTTTTTTTTTTTTATTCTCTTTTCACTTACAATTCTGTGTTACGTAAAGAGAAAGGAAAAAATATTCCCTGCATCTTGCAAATATTGTTTATTCCTTAGGAGTTTAAAACAGGACAACCATTAAATGTTTCAGTAGCAGACTTAAATTTGTAAACAGGATTTGAGGATTGACAGTAGTTGAGCTAACCAGATCTACAAAAAGTACTAGATCTTAAACCATGCTTCACAATTTTCAGACCACTTTTTAAACAGATATATATAGATATGTAGATATATAAAAGCTCTAGTGCTGTATTGGAAAGTCCGACAGACTCACTGTGAGAGGTGTGGTTTTGGGTAATCATATTGTGCTGACTCATACACTGGGGCAACTGTACCGTACTGTAGTTAGTAACGTAATACCTGTGGAGAAAAAAAAAAAAAATATCCTTTTGTAAAACAAATGAAGCTTCTAGCAACTGCAAGTTTTCTTACAGTAATATATTTAAATGTAAAGCTTGTTTGTTGATGTTAATAAGTTCAGAGCTTACGTTTATTTAAATATGGTGTGTTGTCTCTCCTGTGTAGGAACACCAGATGCGTTTTCCCAACTGCTTACTTGCCCATATTGTGATCGAGGGTACAAGCGTTTTACCTCTCTGAAGGAACACATTAAATATCGCCATGAAAAAAACGAAGATAACTTTAGTTGCTCCTTGTGCAGTTACACGTTCGCGTACAGAACGCAGCTCGACCGCCACATGACATCACACAAATCAGGAAGAGATCAAGTAAGTGGCATTTGAATTAAGGGTTTATCATCCTCTGTAACATGCTGTGATTTGTTATGTGAGCAAAAATGTATGGAGCAAGTCAGCTGTTCATATGATATTATCTACGTGCTGAAGTCCCAGTCCTGGAGCATGCACTTAAACTTGCTGCTGAAGTCAGACTTTTTCTGTAGCTCTCAAAGGATGAATTCCTGTGCTTTTGTTTATCTAGGTGGTATGGTTGGGTTTAAATTTTAGTTTTCAGAAGTGCTTTATTGCATTTATAGGTAATTGGATTTTTTATATTCATTGGCTAACATTGTAAATTGGTAAATTGTAACTCAAATTTGGTCACAAATCTTTAGTGATGTATATTTTTCTTTCATAAATCCTGTTTGACTAATTAAAAATTTACTGTTCTCATTTTGCCCTTAAGAAACAAACCATTGTGTTGATTCATTTGCTTGAACTGTGAGATGCAGTTTTTAAATGCAGTCCATGCTATCAGACAATATACAAATAACTTGTACATAAAATACAACATTTCAATACTAAATAAAGCAACAAAAAGAGCTAAAGATATTCTGAGCTTGGTTTCTGTGGTTCATGAGCTGACCTGAGGGCACAGTTCCTTGAAATGCCTTCCATGAGTTAGCCATCTCATCACTATGGAAGATCCTGAGATTCTACTCCCCTCTCCCTCTTTTTCTTTTCTTCTTTTATCCCCACAATTTCCTATCATCCGTCCCCAATTACATGCTTCCATAGCTTATCAGAGGCACTCCAAGGCTTAGGAATCAACTGAAACTCAGTGAAACAGTCAGGAGTTATCCAAGCAAAAAAGATACGGATTTTCCATGACTGGGTTGGAGAGAGAAGGGCTTGGAGATGTTCCCTTCTGAGAACAGACTAAAAAGATTGATACTGTCAAGTTAGAAAGCAGAAACATCATTGAAAGATGCGAAACAGTGAATAGTGAAAAGAATATGAAGAGAAGGGTACTTCAATATTTCTTGCAGATCCAAACCAACAGAAATTTCATTAAGCTAAAAGTGTAATACAGTGTAAATGAGATGCTTTTTTACACGTTGCCTATTAAACTCCGTTCTACAAAGTATCACTATGTCCAAGAATTTAACAAGCTTAAAAATTTATTATGCATTTTTATACCTGAGTGTTTACATTCACAGGTAAATTAAACAGGAAAAACTGTTATAAGTATCAGCCATCCTGCTGCATGGATTTTACTGTCTCGCACAGTTTGGAATAACCTGGCCAGCGTACTCTAACTCAGCAGTTCTTTATTCAAATATATTTCTCATGAACAATTCATTTCTGTCTTGCTCTCTTCTTGGCTTGGCTTCCACTTTAAAGTTAATATTGTCCTATATATATTATATTTCTAACTGTAAAATCCATGAATACTTTTAGTATAATGCTTTTTTGTGAGCTACCACATTTATTTTCAATTTTTCCAACTAGAAGCCTAAAGCAAAAGAATAAAGTAGTGGAAGGGCTAGAAGCCTTTCCCGTATTTGCATGAAGTTTGAATGAAAAGAGAAAAAATACCGAGTGAGTAAACAATCTCAGAGGAATTACTACAAAGGTTAGCGGTTAAACCATGTTTAAGTGTGGTTTTTCTCTAAAGCCATAGCCAGAATCAAAACTACAATAGTTTAGATATTTGGTAAATTTGAAATGTGTATTTGTTTAGGTTACTGTCATAAAGTTGTCATGTCTTCAAAATTGGCTTCATGTACACATAAAAGATTACATTATTTGTGTAATGGAAAATTAAATTTTTTCCATAGTAAAGTATAGACCTCCTGGTTGTGGATCTTAAACAGCTGCATCTCCAAAACTTAATGGCTTATTCTTAAAGTACTTCACCTGGAAGTAGATTATTTGGAGAACTTTGTTAGCTGGTTAGTGTCCAGCATGTGATAATTTTATAATTGTTCTGTACAAGGCAGCAATGAGCAAAGATAATTCCTAGTGTAGTGAAGGCAGTGGAAGAGGTACGTGCACATTGTGCCTCCCTCTGAGGAAGGATAAAAGATGCCAAACTGCAGCTAGTTCTGCTCCAGCAGAGACTGAGAGCCACCCCCACCCCTTCTCCTTCGTCCCTCCCTCCCTGCTGTCCCCGACGTCCCTCAAGGCTTCCCTGGCTGCTCCGACATCACTGACGGCTGGTAGGAGGCAATGCAGCGTATGTACTGTCTGATTTCACGTGTGAAGCACCACAAAAGATGTTGAAGTATGAATTAGTGCTTCTTATATTTGTTTTATTTTTCTTCTCACTTTACAAAGCACCCGTAGGTAGTCTGTTAAAATTTCATATTGCCGTGGACACTGCTGAGAAATGGCAGCTCTTGAAGATAATGGTCAAACGGTTTGTGAAAAAAACCTGATGTACCTGTAATTCCTGTTTTCCAATAATTTTGAAGATTCCAATCAATTTGTTTCGGTGCTCTGATATGAGAAGAGTGGACTTCAGTCCTAAGCACAGTAAATATTTGATGCAGGGATGTATTAGTGGCTAGTAAAAGACCTTAATACTGATGTTTCTTCTTTCTGTCCTTCAAGGAATGCAGAGGAGTATTCTTTGAATGCTGCAGTTAATTCTTTAATGAGACGAAAACAGCAGTTATGTACAGAGGATTGAAAAATACATTACACATCAGAGACAAAAAAAGTGTGGATTTAACAGTACTGAAAGGGGGGAAAACCATTTGAATCTGAGAAAATGAAGGTGAAAGAGTATCAAAGATGGTACTTTAGAGAAGAGTTATGGTTTGTCAGTTTTATAGAAGATCCTAGAGAGTAACTCTGAGGATGTCTCAGATTCATAAAAAAGAAAGGTATAGCTGAAGAAAGAATTATAAATATAAGAAGGTAAGGCAAAATAAATGGAAACACTTCCTAGCAGAAAGTTCAAAGTGGGTTATAGCTATGACCAGGAAAACAGGAAAACTCATTAAAAATTTGATAGGAGGAGTGTGGGCTTCCATGCCTTGGAAGCAGAACATTGAATTTTAAAGACTGGAGCAGAAACGTTTCTGACAGGTTGAATACATGCACTAATATTTACTATGAATATTTATGTAGTCCAGCGTTTGCAGTAGCGGTATACATGCTGAGATCCTTTAACTTGTATAATCTCGAGTCAAACAGTAGTAACTGATTCTCTGCAGGCTTAAGTAAATCCTGACACGGTCCTCTAGATTCCATGGAGTTGAATCATTAAAGTGAAATGCGGTGAGTCAGGCACAATCATCTAGAACATCATCTTCAGGGGACTTAGTTAAACAAAGCTGAAAAGCCGTGTGGACTAGCAAAAGACAGCTGACAAACCCAGGAACAGGGGTCAAGCGCTAATCGGGATAAGTCAGAGTGGAGACCTCACTGCAGAGCCTGGGAGGAGGCGGGAAGGAGCCCGCCCCAAGGAGCACGGGAGCAGGGTCTGCTGAGAGGTGAAAACTGCAGCTTAACCCAACGCTTATCCCAAGGGAGCTGTCGAATTAGAGTGCTTGGAAGCAATTTAGATTATCTTGTTTCAATTTGTCTTCTCTTAGCATCTGTATCGTATAAAGGAGGACAGGGTGTAGAACGGGGAGGGCTGATAATTTGGACAGCGTATCTCATAGCAGCATGCTCAGACTTTCACCCAGCAAACAGCATGGCTGTGGCTTCTTCAGATGTAAAGGCATAAATCAGGACTGGAACATCATCCTGCCCTTTTGCTCATCCTCGCTTCTCCAGCGCAGATCTCAGCCCTCAGCTGCTGTGTCTGCACCCGGGGAGCAGCCCCAGCGCTCGGGGAGCATGCGCTCCCGGCACCGCCAGCCGCAGTAGAGCAGAGTTAGGGGTAGGAGCTCCCCGGCACAGCGTCACACTGGAGGAAGGTGATGCACCTCAGACAGTTCACAGCAGCTGCCCGTGGGCAGGCGGTTTCCCTGGAGTCCACGAATAGCTCTGTTCAAGAGTGTATGAAAATACTTGCCCCAGTTACCAAAAATCCACAGCTGCATCCAACTGGTGGTAAAGTAGAGCTAAGTGAGCTGTACTTAAAAAGGAGCTGCTGCTTTTTAAATAAACTATTTGTATGATTAGAAAAATTTATCATTCTTCCATTTTGTGTTAGTAATTAAGCCACTCCAACGTCAAAAATGTGTCTAATTTTTGCCTTTAGAAATACACATTCATAGATTAATGCAGTTTGTAAAAAAATTCTATATCTTGCCTGTACGTATATCACGTACATACTACACATATTTACACACCTTGCTTAGTTTTTGGGTTTTTTAAACTAGCTTAACAATAAAGCTAAATGTAAAATAATTTTGAGCTTAACAATAAATGCTCTCATAAGGCAAAATATAACAAAAATAACCACAGAGTTTCAATGCAAATAGTGAAGAGGTTCGGTGTTGTGTGCTTGGGAAATCCCTCCATATTGTTATTTATTTTAATTTTTTTTTTGCATTTATTTTGAGAATTAATTGTGACTGAGAGTGCCTTTGTTGTCACTGAGCCATCTTCTGTTGAGCAATCCTCTGGCATCATTACATAGAGGAATCCGAGGCCAACAGTAAGCGCTGGAAGCATGTAAATGGAAAAATCAAGTCACCTGATTAAACTTTAAACAGGCTTTTATATGCTTTAATGTTTCTCTGTCCTGCGTGACATATTCTGTGGGTGGTGGGCTTGGGGTTTTTCTTGGGTTTTTTTGCTTTCACAAGTAGAATTAGCATGCATCCTGGAACTTCTTCCGCACATAACATGTCAGTGCAAGCTTCATCTGAAGTTAGGAGAAAGGCCAAATATATTTTGGGTTTGGTTTCTTTTTTCGTTTTACTGTACCAGATTTATTCAGAAGATACACATGGCCTAGTTTTAACCTGACTTCTGATTTGTTTCTTTTTCATGCATAACGCATACCACCTTCCGTCTCTTAAAATTATGATTGATTCTTTTCAGTTTTGTATTGCATTTTCTATGTTACAATGTGAAAATACAAGATGTTTTTCCGACTTGCTGTCCTATGCAATAATTACACATTCTTTCTTACAGAGACATGTGACGCAGTCCAGCGGTAATCGAAAATTCAAGTGCACTGAATGTGGAAAAGCTTTTAAATATAAACATCACCTAAAGGAGCACCTACGAATCCACAGTGGTAAATAAGCCAAACATTGAATTACGTACTAATTTTGCCATTTCTACTCTTTATGACTTTGCTGTGATATCAGTCTCGTAAGTCTACGTTTAAAACACTAGTGTTTTCCTTCTTCTTCCTCTGGGACTCTGTAAGCACTGACTGCAGCCTTCAGCTGTGTGCAGGAAATACATAGGATTGCTGAAGAGGATTTACAGTTGCAGCTTAAGCTCTGGCTGTTATGGAAAACTTCACTTGTGGCAGAAGAAATGGGGCATCCTTCTGGTCCTTTTTCACTTGTCTGTTTTTTCTCAGTATTTGCAGACCACTTAGCGTGTTAGGACCCTCGCTAGAAAATTTAAATTGATAGTAACCGGGACATAACAGCTATGCTTGCTACTGTCTGTGGCTGTAATTCTATTAAAATATCATATCAAAATATTAAAATAGCCTCAGAAAACAGGTCTGGAATTGTGAGATACTGTCAGAAAAGTTTCAATTTATAAGAAAAGTTCCAGTTTGTAAGAAATTTAATATATTATATTATATATTAATATATAACAATAAGTAAAATGTGGTCACTCAAAAGAGATTCTCAATTTCTCTCCTTAACTCAAATTTACCCATTGACAGAAAATCTGAAAACAAGGTTTGAGGCCATCTTTTCCTTCCTTGTCAGTTGCTGAGCCATGTACCAATTAAGAGAACCTCACTTAGAAGTCCTCCCTCAACGAACAGATTTTCATTTCCATTGGGTAGTGGCACTGTGCCTGTGAGTGAGAAGACCTCAGTCAATGTACTTTTCAATCTGAAGCAAGCCAGCTATTTCAGCTCTTTCCTTTGCCTCTCTAGCACAGATCCCCTGAAAAGCCCACTCTGGCTGTGGGTGTAACGATTGCATAGTTGTGTGCATCTTCCTGGTAGTTTAACCTGATGTTCATCTCTGAAGGCAAACATGCATCTGTCTTCTGTATGTGTCTCGTTTCCCTTTACTTAAACTTTGCCTGTTTTTATTCAGCTCATGAGTATTGTAGGCAGATATGGATATATTGTATTTGAGTCTACCTCAATAAAATGTGCATACCTCCTTATATAATTATGACTTGCGTTGATGGCATCTGTGTTTTTTCTTTGGTTAATCATATTCTAATTTATTTTCCTTTCTGAAGTAATTATTTATGAGCTTCTGAAGTTAGTTGTGGTACTACTTGAATGGAGTTTAATGAAATCTGCAAGTATCATATAGACTCATTTATGTGATATGTAGACAGTTACTGGGAAATACTGGAACATATCATGATCATGTGGGCTCCATCCTGTATCACAAACTTATTAAGGGATCATAAGATATTAAGCTATAGATCTTATATAAGACAATAATCTATAGATGACATAATTATTCTTCCTGTTCAATTTGCTGTGTAAGATTTATTTTTTCCCCTAAGACTCTTTGAGAGGTCATTTTGATGTATTCTTTTCTATTTACTGTTGCTTGATGCAGTTACGCTGTAACCTAGTATACTATTGCATATGCCTTTTTTCTTCTTTTTTAATCTTTAGGAGAGAAGCCATATGAGTGCCCAAACTGCAAGAAACGTTTTTCCCATTCTGGTTCATACAGTTCACACATAAGCAGTAAGAAGTGTATTGGTTTGATGCCCGTGAATGGTCGAGCCCGGTCAGGGCTTAAGACGTCTCAGTGCTCCTCCCCTTCCCTTTCTGCATCACCAGGTAGCCCAGCAAGACCACAGATACGACAAAAGATAGAAAATAAACCCTTGCAAGAGCAACTTCCTGTTAACCAAATTAAAACTGAACCTGTGGATTATGAATTCAAGCCCATAGTGGTTGCTTCAGGAATTAATTGTTCAACCCCTTTGCAGAATGGGGTTTTCAGTGGTGGTAGCCCATTGCAGGCAACCAGTTCTCCTCAGGGTGTGGTGCAAGCTGTTGTTCTGCCAACAGTAGGTCTGGTGTCTCCCATAAGCATCAACTTAAGTGACATTCAAAATGTACTTAAAGTAGCAGTGGATGGTAATGTAATAAGGCAAGTATTGGAAAACAATCATGCCAATCTTGCATCCAAAGAACAAGAAACAATCAGCAATGCATCTATACAACAAGCTGGCCATTCCCTCATTTCAGCTATCAGTCTTCCTTTGGTTGACCAAGATGGGACAACCAAAATTATCATCAACTATAGCTTGGAGCAGCCAAGTCAACTTCAGGTTGTTCCACAAAATCTGAAAAAAGAAAACTCTGTTCCTACAAATAGTTGCAAAAATGAAAAATTACCAGAAGATCTTACAGTGAAGTCTGAGAAAGATAAGAACTTTGAAGGAGAGACCAATGATAGCACTTGTCTTCTTTGTGATGACTGTCCAGGAGATCTTAATGCACTTCAAGAATTAAAGCACTATGAAACAAAAAATCCTCCTCAGCTTCCTCAGCCCAGTGGAACAGAAGCTGAGAAGCCTGACTCCCCTGTCCCATCAGAAACTGGGGAGAACAACTTATCTCCTGGTCAGCCACCTTTAAAGAACCTTTTATCGCTCCTAAAAGCGTATTATGCATTAAATGCACAACCAAGCGCAGAAGAGCTTTCAAAAATAGCTGATTCAGTGAACCTACCACTGGATGTTGTAAAAAAGTGGTTTGAAAAAATGCAAGCTGGACAAATTTCTCTGCAGTCTTCTGGACCATCTTCTCCTGAACAAGTTAAATTAAGCAGTCCAACAGATAATGATGATCAAGCAGCAGCTACAGATGCGAGCGAACCACAGAACAGCACAAATAACTCACAAAATCCTGTCAGTACAACAAAATCTCAGACTTTACCAGGGGGATCAACTCAGAATGGTTCACGCAGTAGCACGCCGTCCCCATCGCCACTAAACCTTTCTTCATCAAGAAATTCACAGGGTTATACGTACACAGCAGAGGGTGTACAAGAAGAGCCACAGATTGAACCTCTTGACCTTTCGCTACCAAAGCAACAAGGAGAAGTATTGGAAAGATCTACCATAACTAGTGTTTACCAGAACAGTGTTTATTCTGTCCAAGAAGAACCTTTGAACTTAACTTGTGCAAAAAAAGAACCACAAAAGGACAACAGTATTACAGACTCTGATCCTATTGTAAATGTAATCCCACAAAGTGCCAATCCCATAAATATTGCTATACCTACAGTCACTGCCCAGTTACCTACAATTGTTGCCATTGCTGACCAGAACAGTGTTCCATGCTTGAGAGCTCTCGCTGCCAATAAGCAAACCATTTTGATTCCACAGGTGGCTTATACATACTCTACTACAGTTAGTCCTGCAGTTCAAGAAACACCACCAAAACAGACCCAAGCCAATGGAAATCAGGTACTTCGGTCCCTGTATTCCTGTGTGTTGTTTATGACATATTCATTCTGTATCCATGCTGAACGAGCAGAAAACTGTCAAGATAAATAAAATGTAAATACAAGCTATCAAGTTTATTCAGCTTGATTGTTAATGGTTACTGCTAAGTCCTCTGCAAAGCTAACTAGCTTGGGCAGCTTGAGGCCAGGCTGACAGGAACTATATAGTTCTGTGCATAGATAAATCTGTTCTTCACCATATTCGGTCGTTCAGAAGTGGACATTAGTGCTCAGTATTTTCAAGAGAGTTTAATTCTCCTGATCAAAAAGCAACGTAAGGCTGTGGCTTGTGTTTCTTGCTGGCTCCTTGTCTCCTCTTTCCCCACATCCAGAAAATAAACTATTTGGAACTTCTGGCTACTTCCCTCATGCTGCTCTGCTTTCTTGGCTTGCAGAGTAGCTGAATTCATCCTACACCGTAACAGCACTTTAAACAAAATTCACATGTATTCTCAGTTGAAAGTCAGGCAGATATTTATCTTCATCTGCCGTTCCTGTCTCCTGCCCTGTTCCTCCCTGGGTATAGCCATCTGTGATCTTAGCGGAATCAGTCCTGCTGAGAAATACCTGTGCATGTCGAGGTAGGAACAGAGCAGAACAGGCAAGTGGCTCACATAAAGACTTGGTATTTCTAATTAAGCATTCAGCATTGTATGTGGGCTTCTGTATAGACAGAGGCTGAGGAGCCTTGAAGAGTCCCAAGGTTGCTTATATGTTAAGGTTTGAGTCAGACAACATTTGGGGTAGCTAACACATGTGATTTTATGTTCAGATTTGATAATATATGATAAAATTAATTCCATGTGTAGTGATACTGCTCATACCAGTAGAGAATACTGTGCTCTGCAGGTGAGCTTCAGGGCTTGAAACGCTTAGAAATAGACAACCGTTAAGATTTTTTAAAACGTTTTATTAATGAAACATTTGAAGCCTCCCAAATTTTAGGTTAGTAGGACTTCTGGTAGTTTTGTGACGAAGAGTGTAGTCAAATATGCAAATGATAGCTTAGTTTTTTGTGAAAACTTCATGAAAAAAGACAATCTTAACATCCATAAAATCTGTGAGATAGCAAAATGTGAGTGACAAATATTAGTTGAAAAATGCAATTAGATATCGAATTTGCTCTTCCAACTTACTGAGATACTTTATAGGTCTGTAATCTTCTTTTCCTTCCTAACATGGTGTTAATTTACAAGCCCTAAAACATGATGTGTCAGTGTAGCTTAGACCTGGCCAACTGTCAAATTTTTATGTGATTAAAGTCAGTCCCAGTGAGAATTCTGCATCTGTATGGTGGCAGGGACTGCAAAGCAGAGTGATGCAGTGAAAGATTTTTTTTGACTATGTAAGTCTCAACAATTTTGTCCGGCTGTTTACAGAATTGAATGAAAACAGCAGTGCAGCTTCAGCTTACATTTTATAAATTGCGTGCTGCATCAATGCATTTTTTTTTTAACTCAACCTTTTTCGTAATTTTTCTTAAGGATGAAAGGCAAGACACTAGCTCAGAAGGAGTATCGAATGTAGAAGATCAAAATGATTCTGATTCAACGCCCCCAAAGAAGAAGATGAGAAAGACAGAAAACGGGATGTATGCATGTGATTTGTGTGACAAAATATTCCAGAAGAGCAGCTCGTTATTGAGACATAAGTATGAACACACAGGTATGTACTAGAAAAGGAGTTTCAGATAATTATTTAGTTGATAGTGTGTAACTGATAATCTCAAATGGAATCCAGTTCTTGGAAAGTGTAGGGAAGTGTCATAGTCCTTCTTATCATCTGTGCTCAGGTATCTTTAGAAACTTATGTTTTGTATATTTGTTTAACAGAACTGCAATTCTATGTGTTTTTAAATTTGTAAGACCTAAACCCTGAATAGAAAAAGAAAGGTTTCTTCTGTCTGACTCATGGACAACCATCTGCAAGCCACAGCCTGTAATCAAGGCAGTGTACCTATCTAGCATGAAGGACTTTCTAATTGTGCCACATTTATAATTATCTGAAGTTAATAACCGCTCATTAGATATGGAATATAACCCCAAAAGAACAGCATTTTGGCTTTCATTTTTATTTTTAATTTCTCATAGTTGTTCCTTTTGACTCTAGTTCTGGTATCTTTAGTTGTTTTTTTTTTTCTAATAACTGTTGCTCTCTTATTTCTTCTGCGATGTCTTCAAGTTTTTTTATTTTTTTAGTTAATTTTTTATTTAATCTGCATATTAATGTTTTCATTTCATCTCACATATAGAATTAGAGATGAAAAATTCCCTTTTGTCCTTACCACTTGATCAAGTTTCTCAAGTTGTATTCTTTAAGACTATCTATTTTCATACCTTTCCTGTCCTGAGACTCTCTTAATTCTGCTTTTTCATAACACAATTCTTCTTTCCATTCTACTTTTAAATTAAGTGCAGCGTTCAGAATCATAGAATCATTTAGGTTGGAAAGGACCCTTAAGATCATTGAATCCAAATCCGCCACTAAACCACGTCCCTAAGCACCACATCTACATGTCTTTTAAATACCTCCAGGGATGGTGACTCAACCACTTCCCTGGCAGCCTGTTCCAATGTCTGACAGCACTTTTAGTGAAGAAATTTTTCCAAATACCCAATGTAAACCTCCCTTGGCGCAACTTGAGGCCACTTCCTCTTGTCCTATCACTTGTTACTTGGGAAGAGAGACCAACACCCACCTTGCTGCTTGTTTGGCATAAGTTGCCATGGAGGTGTCTACATCTGTAGAATATGACCAAAAAACTGCTTTCGTATTGTCTCTATCTTTTATGCCTGGGCTAAGACTGTGCAAAGTTGAAATCAAAATAACATTTCTAAGCTCTTGCTATATTTGTATGAGACTCTAAAAACAAGGCAACAAATTCGCTTTGTAATTGTGGCAACATACTGTTGCACCCTCGTCCTTTGGGGTCAGGTGAGAAACAGCCCAATAATGAGTGGAGTAGAGTGTCTTGTTGAAGAAGAATATTAACTGTTGGCAATACGTTCACCAACAGCATTTTATGATGAAAACAACAATATACATTTTTAAAACTTAGAATCATAGAATCATAGAATCGTTAGGGCTGGAAGGGACCTTCAAAGGTCATCTAGTCCAACCCCCCTGCAACAAACAGGGATATCTCCAACTAGATCAGGTTGCTCAGGGCCTCGTCCAACCTGGCCTTGAACGTCTCCAGGGATGGAGCATCCACCATCTACAAGATGTCCAATTGTTTGCGCTTTATTTTGCAGGTAAAAGACCTCACGAGTGTGGAATCTGTAAAAAAGCATTTAAACACAAACACCATTTGATCGAACACATGCGACTGCATTCTGGGGAAAAACCCTACCAATGTGACAAATGTGGAAAGCGGTTTTCACACTCGGGGTCTTACTCTCAACACATGAATCATCGCTACTCCTATTGCAAAAGAGAGGCAGAAGAGCGTGACAGCACGGAACAGGAGGAGACAGGCCAGGAGGTCCTCAGTAACGAGCATGCTGGTGCCAGAGCATCTCCGTTGCAGATCGACTCGGATGAGAGAGAGAGTCTAACCAGGGAAGAAGAGGAAGACAGTGAAAAAGAGGAAGAGGAGGAGGAAGAAAAAGAGGTAGAAGGACTTCAGGAAGAAAAAGAGGGTAGGGAGCTACAAGAAGTAGAGGATGAAGAAGAAGATGAGGAGGAAGAAGAAGAAGAAGAAGAGGAAGAAGGGAAAACTGAAGGTAACAAGAATGATGAAGCTGTAAATCAAGCAAGCAATGCAGAACCAGACGTTACACAGAATAACGGGCAGGTGTCGGAAGAAAAAAACAAATAAATCTTAAATGATAGTTTTTTCTATAAGGAAAAAAAAATTGGTAATGAAGATCGTTCTATATTATACATGCTTTTCATGGAAACGCAGTAGCCTGCATACTGTGATTTCTGTTCACTACTGTGTAAAAAAATATATATATAAAAAAAAGAAAAAAAAAAAAAAAAAGAAATCCAGGTGTGCCTGAACCTCAAACTTAGTAATTTTTCACACAGTTTTCAAAGTTAGGAACAAGTTTATAACATGAAGCAGATTAGAAAACTACAGTGACTCTGGAAGCAAAGATTTAACAGGTTGTAGGAAGCCTGATTTATTAGACAAGCATCTGGCATTGTTTGTTTTATCAGTATTAATTTTCATTCTTAAGTTGATTAATTTTTAAGCTGTACAATTGGGAGAGATTTATATGAAGTTTTTTGGGTTTTTTTATGGTAAAACATTTCCTAAATCCGCTTCAGTATTTTCTTATGTTTTAAAATGTGAGAACTTCTGCACTACAAAATTCCCTTTTGCAGAAACCTGTAATGCAGTTGCAGACAGTGCTTGGCTACCTTTGTAAATTCAACCTAGAAGGTAGCGGGTTATGACATTAGATGTTGTAGTAGAGCATATTATCATTTAAAGTGTATTGTTAGCCTTAAGAAAGCAGATGATAGAAGAACTGAAGTTTCTTACTCATGTGATTAAAAATGTAGTTGAAAAGATTGTCGTTGAGTTCTGATTGCAGGGACTAACAGTGTTAATACTGGTAAGGACAGCAAAGTCGTCAAAATCAGTGTTTGTAATTGTGTTTTGAGTATGTAGTAACAATATGAAGGATAATGATATGAAGCTTTGTATCTCCTTTGGCCTTATGCAAGACCTGTGTGCTGTAAGTGCCATTTATCAGTATTATAAAGGCTCTAAGCAGCCTTTATCCAATGCGTGGCCTACAATAACTAGCATTTGTTGATTTGTATCGAACTTCTAAACTAATCATGGGGAAAAAAACACTCAGCCATCAGAGAAGTAAGAACACTGGTATATTTCATTATTTAATTATTTGGTGGTATTTTGGGTTAATACCTGACTTGCAGAATTTCTCTACAATGATTATAAGGGAAATTTTCTAATCTGCTTTATTGCTTTCATTGGTTTACTTTAATTTCAGACACATACATGACATGTTATCTGGCTCATAAGTATTTTCAAATGTTAGTTATTATGGACCCCATTTATTAACAATGTTAGCTGATTTTTACCTATCAGTATTATTTTATTTCTTTTAGTTTATAGATCTGTGCAACATTTTGTACTGTATGTCTTCAAACCTGGCAGTATTAATACCCTTCTTACTGACATATGTACCTTTTTAGTTTTAGAAAACTTTTATATTTATGTGTCTTATTTTTATATTTCTTTATTTATTACACAGTGTAGTGTATAATACTGTAGTTTGTATTAATACAATAATATATTTTAGTATGAAAATTTGGAAAGTTGATAAGATTTAAAGTAGAGATGCAATCGGTTCTCTTGCATTGAGATTTGATTTAACAGTGTTATGTTAACATTTATACTTACTTGCCTTGGACTGTAGAACAGAAGAATTAAAATGGGAATGTATTAATTTTACAATTGCAATCAATTCATTTTACCTTTACCCAGTTTTTAATATAAAGCTCTTAAATTTTGAAATTCACTGTGTGACTAATAGCATGATGCTCTGCAGTTTTATTAAGAGATTAGTCTAACCATAAAACTCTCATTTCCTTAGTAAGCCAAATTAGAATAATCTTATAAACAGTGTTGGGAACAATGTTTAACATTTTTGTGCCAATTTGTTCCTGTATTCATGTATGTATGTTACAAATCTGAAACTTCATTTTTAAGTTCCTTGTTACATCATGGTCATTTTCTAGTTTTTTACCAGACTCCCCATCTCACAATAAAATGCGTCAACAAGTCTGACTTACTGTCATTATTCTGGTAATTTAGAAAATGGTATTAAATTGTTTCTGTGAGACGCCATTCAGACACAGCTCCTGCTTCAGTGTCGATACTCAGTTTCAGTCGTACATAAGGAGCACGTAAGTGAAAGGGTTGGCTGTCTGCAGGCAAAAGGATTGCTACATGACTTTATGGATTCTACAGGCTTTAGTAGAACAACTGAGTTTTCAGAATGAACCATGCGGTTTTGTGATTTATTTTTTTTCTCTTGTACCTATGTGATGTACAGGTTAATGCTCTCTTTCCGTAAGCCTGCTTTTAAAGCAAGTAAGTCTATAACTGGTTTCTTGATTTAGCAATAAGCCAGTGAAAAGGTTAATGTATATATTGCTGTTGAGTTTCCAAAGATACGGCACCAACATTACAGATATATATATAATTTCAGTAAGGTAAATATGAAGGTTTGAAAGTTGTATTACATATGCAGGTTTACAATGTTTTGCAGTTTAAGGAACGTGTAGAGACTGTTCTTTAAGCATAATTCTGTTCATTAACAATCCCTAAAAGGGGACTTCAGTTGCTAATTTTGGGGGTTATTTACACGAACATCATATAAGTTATTTTATATTCACATATCTAAGTATTGAATAATTCTAAATCTTATTGTCTTAACTTTAATACATATAAAAGTTTTATCCCATATGTTAATTGTTTTGCTTTGTCTGTATTTTGCTGTACAGTATACCGAATATTGCACTTCCAAGTGGGCTAAGCTCCTAACTCAGTAGTTTGAGTAAACATGAGAAAGCTGTTTTGAAAAAAATAACCATTTATATTGCATCAACAACATTGTCTTGTAATTATTATCATGACAGAATTGATCAGGTAGTTCAGGATTTCTTGCAGGTAAAACTGCCTCTGCTCTGTTCTAGATAATGAAACACACCTTTGGAAGCTATTTTAAGATTTTTCACATTTTTCATAATCCAGGAACATATTTCTTGTCAATAGTAATAAACCCAGTAAGACATTTGTTGAAAATGGGATGGAAATAATGTTTTGCTGTCTTTAGTAACAGAGCAAAGAGTTTGAATGAATCCAAGGTTACTCATGTAAATGACAGCTGCATGTGAAAGGCCAGTAACTTTGATTTCCAGAACCTTAAATAAAGGAAAAGAAAACTATGCTTGGATAGAGAACGAAGTCCAAGCAATTTTGATTCAGGAAAGGTCATCAGGTTTGGGGAGAAAATGTATATTCATTACTTAGACTGTGAAACCATTATTAACATTTTTATCTTCAAAACGGATTGATGTATTGAATTTTGCTGTTAAGATCAGAGATGCCTCTGATGTTTGTGACCTTACAACATCATTTATTACCCATTTGAAAAACGCAAAAACTGGGATGCATCTTCATTTAGCAGAGTAAACTCAGCTGGAACAAAGAGGTACCTGGGAGATGCAGGCTTTATTCCCAGCCCCATCGATGACGCACCTGCAGTGCAGATCACTGCGCAGTGTAGTGACAGCCCAGGCGTCTGTGGAGCCCACCAAGGTACCGGACACAGTCCAGCTGCAGCCACATGGACCTTCTCTGTAAGTTAACGGCAAAGCAGTTTCAAGGAGAATAAGTTTCACACATGAAAAAAAAGTGAAAGCGAAAATGTAAAGCCTTTGCATTCTGTCCTTTAAAGGTAAATAAATGTTGGAAAAGAGCAGTAAAAATGGAATGTAGTTTTGATAAAACGTCACTCTCCTGTGACCTCTTCTTTGGTCAGAAGATGAAAAGTACCTAGTACATCAGTTGCCCTGCTGCTCTCTGTGCCTCTGTCTTCCTCATGCTCATCACACATGGCTCATCTTAGGTAAGCAATCAGGGGGATGGGACAGTGGCCAGTCCAGACTGATAAAAAGAAAAATGTCCTTTGAATGCAGCGTGGGACAGAGCTCTGACCTAAGACTGATGTTCTGGTTTTGGTTCTGCTATTGACGTATTCGATGACTCCAGAATATAATTAATTGCTGTGTTTTAAAATCACAGTTACAGTTGCAAAATTGTGACAGTAGTACATCCTCTTTTGTCAGGTAGTTGGAGAATAAGAAAAATATTACAGAATAACTATAGGAAGAATGTTACAGAAGTAGTAAGTATTAAGTTTCATGCTCTGGGATGGGGAATACCCTTCCAAGATGAAGACCAAACAGGAGCAGAAAGAGGGACTTAAAGGCTATAGCGAATACTGGAAGATACGTGGAAGAAAACTAACTGTGTTCTCCTCCTTCAGTAGTATTTCTATGGCATCCCAGTGGTGATTCTGGTGGCATTCCCTTAAATTCTTTGTAGCTACTTCGCTGACTGCTTGCTGGTAGGAGCAACCTGTCCCTATGTGTAACTGCTAACATAGCAATGCTCAGCAATGCTTGAAAGTTTTTTGAAAATTGTATTGAATTACAAATAATCAGATAAATTAATGGATACTGAAAAAAGAAAGCAGGAAGTTTTGATAGTTTGGCTAATCTAAGAGTGCAGTGTGTTTCCGTATATATTTTAAATTTTAGTAAAAGATACATGATGGCATATCAACCCAGAATGCAATACAGTTACTGTAAAATGCACTATTCTTCAGACAGATTGAGTAAAAATTGCTTAAACTGGCAACAAGTACTGTGTTCACACTCTTAAGTGAAACTATTCTAATGCAATTATTGCAGTTAAATCCACAGCCAGTGCCTGCACAAGCAGCACTTTACTGGTATTTGTAGTGGCAAAGTGTGCCTGGGATGGTGGTGGCCACAAGCCCGAGTGGCAATTTGAAAGCAAAGCCGTTAGAAGAGAGAAATACAACACTTCTAAAAGCACGTTTTTTGCCACAGCAAAATGCTACGTTGGGGCTTTTATCATCAAAGCGCTGAAAGGTCAGGAGTTCACACTCCAAACCAACATAGAAGGCTATAGTGGAGAAATGAAAATACTTTCTAACCATTAGAGGTGAAGGTAATGATTTGAGGATGAGAAAAGTCCATTTTGCTCATGGAGGCTGTAGGGAAGATATAGGATGGCTTCTGAGTAGAGGAGGAGAGAGGAAGGAGCTTAATATGTGCTGTCCTGAGCATCTCTTGAAATGGTGCTCCTTTTAATTTATTTACTACCAGTGTATAAGGCTGCACACAATTGTTTGTTTGGATAATGATTTTGTTGTGTGTTTTGCAATTCACATTCTGGTACTTAAACACAAAAGTATTTTTTTTCTTTCCTTGGCAGAATAGCTTGTTTAATTGTCACTAGAATAATCTCTAAATTGCATAATGGAAATTCAATATAAAAGTATATTTTATCATTCATTGTTCATGGTTTTCTTGGACAGTCGTTCTAATGATATTTGCACAGTCTGATTTTCACAAAATAAATACGAAAGAGTTATGATTCTCAAACTGGCTCTTAAAAGTGATCAAATATTTACAACTTTGTTTTATCCCTCTGCTCTTTCATGATCTCTGGTCATCTGTCACACAGTCTTCTTAATTGTGTGTATTGTGCCTGTCATACACATTGTATATATGTTGTCTCTAGGGGAAACAGTATATTATATTTTATTGTTTCACCAAAAAAAAACCTGCTCATTTTTTAAATTATAATTAGAAAATAAACTGAGAGTTGGGATTAAATATGAAATGCCCTGATGTCAGGAGCACTTTCATGGCAAATTTTGTCCTAGTAGCATGCTGAATGTGAGTCATGTGGCATTAATCTTACAACTAGGTCAAGTTCTCCAAGGCCCTGTCAGTAGCAGTTCCCTCAAAAGATCTTAGGACAATGGGAAGCAATTTTTAAAATAAATATATTGAGAATGCCATTTTGGTCTTTCCTTTGGTTTCCTGGTGAGTCTCAAGTTCTCTCCTTTTAGATTTTTATCTTTTCTGTACTGGGGACTGCTCTTGGGGTTTGCTCATCTTTGTGGAAACTAAGATTTGTGTAATAATCATGAGATTTGCATTGCATGTTAATTCAGAAATTGAAAGGATAAATGAGTTAAACCCTAAAAAAGCTGAAACACACCCACACTAACCTTGTGTCATTCTTCATGAGTTTCTCTTCCTCTTTTACCTGGAAAGTCTGCTCACTTTTAGCACACCCTGGGCCCAAAGAGAGACCACGAGTCTGATAGCACTTTGTATGTCTGGGTCCCGTTTCCATCTCTTATTCTTCAGGATCTCTCTCTTTAGGCGAAATCCTGCATGACTGTTAATGTATATCAATGGAACCCTTGAATTCTGTGAAACTTTCTACATTTTTAATTACAGGTAAGCTACTGCAAAAATATAGAGGAAGCATTTTGTTTTTTTCAGTGTGCAAGAATAAGATCGGTTGGACCAAATTGTTCAAAGCTGAACAGAATTGTTCAAGAAATAAGTTTATTGGAAAATCATGCAAAATTCAAAAAATAACAGGGGCTTCAAAAGGTCATGCCATTATACACAAAAAGGGTACTGGGATTTTTTTCCCCTCTCTCAATCAAATCAACCCAATAATGGAAAAACATTTCTGCAGACAGCAGTCCTTGATTTCCTTGCTCGGGCTGAAGGTAATGCTGTCACTGGTCTCCTCCAAACCAAGAGCTGAACAGCTATCTGACTTGTACATACTTCAATTTGAGTCCTTGTGAGCAGTAAGTGTCAGAGTGAGGAGGAGGAAGGTTTAACCTTTCTGATGGTTGGAGCTGGTTGTCCGGCCAGCAGCACCTTTCCACAAGTTGCTGCTGCTACTGGCCAGGGAGTGTTTGAAGTGGTCATGGTTATAGCCTCACCATGTCAAATGACCTCTGCTGTGGTTGCAGAGATAACAGGCGCTTCAGTCAAGGCCAGCTGACTAACTTGACCTTGGGTCAGCTTTTTCACCATGTGGACAGCTCCAAAGAATGCCTCTGGCAGGAGCCAGCAACCATGCCTTGGAGGAGCTGCCAGCTTGCACCACGCGAGGCCAGAGAACAGCCACCCCTTGGTCTGTAAATTATAAATTCTTGAGAGTAGTGACTCATGTTCCCCAAAACATGGCATTGTCTTCAGAATCCTTTTTCTAATTTTTTTAATCAAGGTTCTTCAGATTGACATTCTAATCTCTGAGACAGTCTGTTGTGTCAAGTGCTCTTAAAAGGTCCTGAAGCTTAGTGAGAGGTACTCTGTAAACCAAGGAATGAGGAATTCTAGCATTTGCACTTATTTCTGTATCTTTCCCAACCCTGATTATAAGGCCAGCTTTCCTGGATTAGGGAAAAAAAAATAAAAAGATAAAGAATTAATTGATGAATACAGCTTGTACAAGGTTATTCGGGCAGAGTGAGGAACAGAACTCAGGGGTCTCTAACATGACCAAGCTGTCTGCCTTTAGCATGCAGTTTGTTTTGAAGGAATATGGCAAACGGAGCATTTCTGTGATTTTCAGTGGCACAGCGGACCTCACCCTTTAGCAACTACACCACTTGACAAGCTTATCCTTTTACATTGCAGTCAAGAGGCTGGTTCTTCAGCTCAGGCAGCAAAGACTCAGACTTTGTATGCAATAAGCCTCTTGTTCAGAGCCAGCAGATGCCAAAAAAAGGCTGGTGGAACATTTGGGTAGGTGGTCAGTTGCCACTAGCAATTTACTTCCAGAGCTGTTTCCAGAAACCAGTCATGTTTTTGTCCTGTTGGTCCCTGCATGGGCTGATGCTGGGATTGCTGCTACAAGCAAAGTGGCAAGTGGGCTGTCAGTCTGGGTGGAGTTCAGGTTCTGACGGTGACTCTTCTGGAGGGCAAAGAAAAAAAGCTTTGCTGATTCTCTACAGCTCCTGCTGGCCCAATTGTTCAATCATCTTGATTCCGGATAGAACAATCATCTTGTTCCTTGTAGGTTTTTTTGTGAAGGGCACATGTTGTCTGGGTCCTCTTGGCTCCCTGGTGCAGGGCTCCAGCTGTAACCCCCAGGGGAGAGAAGCGGAGGGGAAAAACCACCTCACTGCAGCAAATTTCTCCGTGTGTGAATAATCATTCTTTACAGAAATTGCTCACCCCATGATTACTTATGTAAGTAAAACCGTTGTAGGATCTACCTTTTCTCCTTTGCAGTTAGAAGATTCTGATGTTTTTTATTGTTAAGGAAAACAAACACTTAATTTCTGCTTTACTGTAGTTTATTAGAGCATTTTATCCAGTTCCTAACGGTGGCCTCGCTGTCTCTGTTTAAGAAGGGCAGTACTGCATTGCTTACTCTCTGATAATGGAAATGTATTTGGTTCAGGAAAACCTGAACCTGTTCAGCTCACTGTGTCTAAAATTAATTGAAAAGAGCTGGATAACCTAATGCCAAAAAAAAAAGCAAATATTTCATGCCCAGAACCATGTACAGGTCAAAGACCGTTTACATTCCTGAGTTTCTAAACCATATGTTGAAGAAAACTGTCCAAGTCCATCCTCTGCTCCTCCTGCTACCTAGTTCCGGCCCAGCTGCTCTCAGTTTTGCCCTGTAGGCCAAATGCACCCCAACATGTGAGCACCCCATGCAACTGCTCTAGGTAAATAAGATCAATCTCATGTCACGGCCGTGCTTCAGTGGCTGTAGCTGCTGCTGGAAAAGCAAGCACTTCAAAACACCGACAAAGGAGGTAGCTGAGCTTCATTGTCATGGCAGAGCTGGCTTATGCAGTCAACCAGACCATTGCACCTAGTTCACCATAGTCTAGTCACATGTCCTTCCTTGTAAACACAAATTTTGAACTTCTATGGGATTTCTCATGGTTAATACCTTCGTATTTCACATATTAGCTTTTCCTGAAATTCTACTAAATGAGCTGTTTTCTGTAGTGTCTGAAATGCATTTTGCTCACCTTTCTACTTAGGTGTCTAGACGTGTGGTGTTACTCGATGTGGAGTTTGCTGAGTGCATGCAGGGCCCGGCTCTCCTTGTGCAAAGCAGAGCCTTTGCTCCTCCAAAATGAGCACGTTACCGTCAGCGTCCTGCAGCACACAGAGATGCTCTGCTGAATAACCAGCAGTGGTCAGGGGTGGCAGAATGCTGCTGTATAATCTCTAGAGTACTCTGAATTTGGGATAATGACATATTTCTCAGTCAAAAAAAATGGCAGCAATAAATTAAGTATCCTTGCAAAATACCATTCCCTTGCTATAAATACCTTGTAACCACCTGCCTTGTTTTTGGCCTTAGTCTCCTAAGCAATAGCATTTGTCAGCCTGTGCTGCATGTTCCCTTCTCTCATCTTACAATACATTTTGACCTGATCAGGATTCCTGGCCAACTTTGACAGAAAAGGTGACGTATCAAAGATGTGAAGTCCTTGCAGGACTTGTGAAAATTAGCTGCCTAGGGCAGAGGACCAAACTAATGCCCTTGCTAGGCAAAGGCAGGTATTATTCAACCCCTTTCTCTTGTAAGTGCACTTCTGAACTACTCCCAGCTCATGCCACTGCTTGTCCAGCCAAGAAAGGTAGGGGAGGTGATAGAGGGTTTCATTAGTTTTGTTGCTGTCTTGTTAATGCTGTTATTTGAGAGGACAAAAGAGGAAAGAAAAAATACACAAAAGCAAGTATGAATTTCTAGTTAGTAGTTGACTATTGCACTCCCTTTAGAAAGGAGATTTGAGTTACGGTCATAACCGCAGTGTCTGGCCGTTATTCACATGGGACACTGCCAACAGGACTGACACCCTTGTCTCCCTCACAGGCTAAGAATCACGTTTATTTTTTCACCCTCCAGCCAAACAAATATGAAATTCTGTCACACAAACTAGAACTAAACCAATAATAGAGTCTTTGTCTTCCAGGAGGGCCAGAAAAGAGCATGCTGCCTTTGAACCTCCTTATTTAGATGGAAAAACTGAGCACAAGTTTCGTATGTCCCTCATGAGTGCTGTAACATGGATGTAATAATGGATTATCCTGTTATTCCCACACCAGTGTGCAGCTGAGTCCAAACTGTTTAAGTGGATTTAAGCCTGTTTTACCATGCTTCCCAGGCGATACAGGTGAAGGAGGACCTGGTCTGTGGGCTCTGGTGGATTAGTCAGCACATTGCTGTGGGTGGACTTCTGGGAATGCCCAGAAGCAGACGTTTAAAACTCCCAAGAACTGTATTTCCAAACACTGAGCCTGTCATTTAACAACCATTGCAGTCAATATTAGCAAGTGCTGCTGCTGGAAGGGAGAATCAGGCCCCCTCTCTTCCTCTGCCCTTTCCCAGGCTGGTACAGCCCCACCGGGACCAATCCAGATAACAAGTAACCAGTCATTTTTCTTGGGTTATTTTTCAGCTGGATCAGTTCACTGAATAACACCAAAGCTTTTGCTGGAGCAATAGAAAGGAAGTTTGGAGCATGGGATTGCTCCTTTTACACTGGTGTAAAGCAGGCACTGAGCATGTGCTGAGCTATGGCCCAGGTTGCCCAGGGCATCCCTGCCTCCGGAGGACGGCAGGGCCTGGCTGGTGCTTCTGAGGGCCGTGGTTTTGTGTACTGCTGCTGAAAGTAAGAATAGGCTCAGATGGAGCAGTTTGGTCTGGTAGCGGATCTAGCTGAAATGCTTTTTGTAGATGTTTTATGCATACTGATAGGATTCATCATTTTCTTAATGCCTTTGGTTTTGCCCTTCTTAAATGTTCTCCACTTGAATATAGAGCTGGTTTCCCAAGAGCAATAACCTGTACAGAGTTCATTTGGCCAAGACGCATGCGCCAATAGCAATGGTGGGAAGCAATTTAGGAAAGAGTCTCTCACTGATGTCTGTAGCAGTAACAGCTCACAGTTAAACCCAAACTACTGCTTTTAGTACTGCACCAACATTTGCTACCCTGAAATGCAGTGTAATCAGTGTTGGGTAAACTTCCTTGTTGCATGTAGATGCGGTTGCATAGAATTCCAGCTATTGGTTGATGAGCTCAACATGAGCTGGCAATGTGTGCTTCCAGCCCAGAAAGCCAACCATATCCTAGGCTGCATCTAAAAAAGTGCGAGCATCAGGTCGAGGGAGGTGATTCTGCCCCTCTACTCTGCTCTTGTGAGACCCCACCTGGAATTCAGCTCTGAGGTCCCCAACATAAGAAGGACATGGACCTATTGAAAAAGTCCAGAGGAGGTCCACGAAGATGATGTGAGGGCTGGAGCACCTCTCCTATGAAGACAGGCTGAGAGAGTTGAGGTTGTTCAGCCTGGAGAAGAGAACGCTCCAGGGAGACCTTACAGCAGCTTTCCATTACTTAAAGGGGCTTACAAGAAAGCTGGAGAGGGACTTTTTTCCAGGGCATGTAGTGATAGGACAAGGGGTAATGGTTTTAAACTGAAAGAGGGTAGATTTCAATTAGATCGAAGGAAGAAATTCTTCACTCAGAGTGGTGAGGCACTGGAACAGGTTGTCCAGAGAAGTTGTGGCTATCCCATCCCTGGAAGTGTTCAAGGCCAGGTTGGATGAGGCTTTGAGCAACCTGATCGAGAGCAAGGTGAAACTAGATGATCTTTAAGATCCCTTCCAACCCAAACCATTCTATGATTTTATGATTCTATTGCTAAAAACTCCTTTTATTTCATGACGTAACCAGGTATTTTGATTTTCAACTAAGAACAACCTTCTTTGCTGGTTGACTTAAAATAGTGCTTCCCCGCTCTCTCATTCCCATATCTGTGCTCTGTATGCCACTGCTTTTGGTTAAAATAACAAGTAAATGCTGGATTACAGGTGTTCTACTCTTCTGAATTTGCTTTTCCTTCACAAGGTTTATGTATGTTCTGGTAGGTACCAGAACGAAGCCAAGAGCAATGATGTTTAAGATTGTACTGATGGGCAAAAAAATGAAGTAAATTATAAAGTTGAGCAAGCCCAGTGAGAGTGGGCTGCTGGCAGCACGGCACATTCTCTGCAAAGGCACAGGGCTGCTCTAGTCCGGGCTGCCGAGTTGTTGTCAGAGCTAAAACGTCCTTTGCCCTATTGCGTCAACATCTTTTTCGCTTTCAAGCCGTTACAAGAGCAGAGGCCACAATTAGCTCTATTAGTCATTTAGCATATTCAAAATTAGAATGGGTTGGTTTTTCCCGTGCTTACAAATGAGCCACTGGCAGCAGGATGTCGTCGCGCTGAGGCTACAGGCTAGACATAATAGAGGACTTGAGGGCCTGACCGTGGAATAAAGTATAGGAATCTCTGTTGGGAAGCTACATGGTGCAAAGGAAAAATTGGGTGCACCAAAATGTGGTGCAAATCAGCTGGCACTGCCTCGGCTCAGGGATGCACTCAGGTCTTTCTCTCCACACAAACTCCCAACCACACATATCTCCCTGAGAATCTGCGTTTTTCAAGGAGCTGCACTCGGCAGGGCTCGCTGCCCTCCTTCAAACCCCACTCCTGCCCATGTCCAAAAACCAAAATTATTCATGCCAGGTGGAGGCACCAACATCCGATTTAATCCATCAATCATTTCAGACAATTGAAATGTTTCTACAGCAGGAAAAAATCCCTGTCTCTGCTTCAGTTTCCCTGTCTTTAGAGGAAAGATAAGTATAAATCATTTTCCACAGGCACACTGTGGGATCTGATTTTAGTAGTGCCTAGCTGGTGAGGCATAGGAACTCCAGGAGAGGGAAGCTGTAGCTGTGCAGATGGGGTTGGAGCTGCACCCACGGTGTGGAGGTTGCCTGGCGCTCAGTCACCAGATACCCTGTGCAATACGGGATGTTCTGTACTTACTGCTCAAATCCCAAGCCTCGTCTGAAGGGAAGACAGGCCACGGCTTTCCTGCACTTTTGCTGCGAGGCATTAAATCCCACGTGTGGGGTGCAACTCTGCCGTGGTGGCAGCACCCCCAGGATGCTGGGCTTGAAGAAGTGGCACAAAAGCAGACGTATGTCTCTGGGCATGCTCAGCGTTTACAGTCTGACCACCCTGCTTGCCTCTTCCCCAGCTACCTCTGCTCCAAGCTGCTTCTCATTTTTTGCAACAGCTCCTTATTCCTTGTGGAGTCTTGCCTCTCAGTTTTTCAACTGAGTTTTTTCCAAAAAAAATAAAAGTAAGGGAGAGAAGACAATCGTCTTGCCCTTTGAGGAGATGGAGCATCCTCAGTATTATGTGAGAAGAGGCAAATCAATACTTTTCTCTCAAAGGTGGGGGTGGCCACAGCTCCTTCCTTTTCTGCTGGACAAGGTGGGTGGCAGGTTTGCTGAGGTCGAGTCTCCCCTGTCTCTTGCAACAGTACTAAGATAGAGACCCTTTGGACAAAAGAAGAGCACAGCAAACCCTGCTAAAAATGTGCAAGAAATAGGGGCAGGCCAACCAGGCAAGGAGATGGGAGAGATGGGCCTCTGCAGGCCTGAGACTGAGGTTCCTGGGGGCGTGGGAATGGCATGTCCAGGTGCTTTGATTTCCTCTGTGGTGGCTGCCCGCACTGGTCCCCCACAGACCTGCTCATGCTGGAAACCAGGGCTGTCCATATGCGGGATAGTAAGGGTATGTTCTGCCTTTTATTTGCCAAAATATACAGTTTTGATTTATGTTTATTAAATATTATTAATATTAAATATTTATTTGTAAAAGTAAAAAGCTTACTTCAATTTCAAATGTTATGAGACAAAACAGTATGAAGAATGACTTCAATATGTACTTCACATGCTTATTGCCATGGTCAGACAAGAAGGGTTCAGATGCAAGCAGGCTGCAGCCCTGAAAGGCTTTTGTTCTTCATAACCAACCTTCTCTGAGACACAATGAGCTAAGAAGAAGAAGATACAACTGGAGGCAGTCATATTTCAGCATGATTTAAGCCTGTTGTGCAATTCCTCACAGTAAAACCATCAGTTGTAAAGCAGCAGAGTTATTTACCTTTGTTTCACAGAAAAAAATCTTCCCGGGAATCCATCTGGTATTTCTCTTATTTTCTTCTGGTGTATTACAGCAAGTCACTACTGGACAACTTGTTCTAGAGACAGGAAACTGCGTCTGAAGGTGATGGAGGATGCTCACGATCATCTCAGCAAGGGATGTCAGGCTTTGTACAGCTGTTTCCTCAGCTGACTCAGGAAGAAGGATTCTCACTCCTTACAGCCTTTTACTTTTTGGTGCTAGGAGCTGTGATTCCACACCGTGAAGACCTTTGCTCTTACAAAGCAAAGTAACAAGCTCCCTACAAGAGCTGCCACTCAAACCTCTGTGTGTTGGCAGTCAGGGCACAGGATTATCTCAGTGACCTGCAGTAACGCTGTCGGAGCCAGGCACCATCCCTCACCTCCAACGCTGAGTGCTGTTCTATTCATCTAGAAGTGTTTCCCTTAACCTGTTTTCAAGAGGGAGCCAAAATACAGCAATAATGAGGGTATTTTCGTGTGATAAGTACAGAGACCCAAATGAGAATAAACTGTCCAGAATCTTGCACGAGAAATGGAGACAAAGTGTAGCTGAAATCCTGGAAGTTGCCAGCATTGCCTTAGAGATCACTGCCAGCAGCCTACATCTGTGCACCATATGAGCAAGTGAGAAAGTGTCTTTCAGAAGGGTGTAATGTTGGTCCTGTGTCAATAATGGATCTAGTCCAAGGTACTGAAGCATCTGCTCTATATTTCAGTATTTTATATCCTACACTTGTAAGGATATTCAAGTAGGTGAGTACCTACGCCTAAAAGATTGCATTTGAAAGAGGAGCTAAGATGTGGTCACCACCAGCCAAAACGCTATGCTACGAGATACTTTGCACTCTCCTTCAGGTGTCATGTCAGTGTTAGAATCAAACGATCACCACATGTAGGTCTATAAAGCTCCTAAATTAGCTGTGCAGAGAGCAGCTCTGCAACAGTTATTGCTGGATGGTTAAGTGCCAGTGCAGGTGAATTAAATTATTACTGGCTCCAAGTGTGACTCCCATATGCTGTTAATTCATTACCTGCGGCTGAATTGCCAGCAGAGTGGTACAAAGCTATTTCTCATCTCAGGGAGTATCACCAAAAAATAAGTGGTTTGTCAGTGCAGCCCCAGCAGAGAGGCCCACAGGCCATCCTAGATGTGGGATAAATGCACGTAAGAAGTAGGATTTGGAAAGCAACAGTTTAATCTGTGTCCTATACGCTTACCCCAAATGAGAGCAGAAAATATTTTACTCTATGTGACATGGAAGGAAATGAATCTCAGCCACAGTTTTTCCTTCCTTTTTTCTTCTACAGCCTCTCACTGACCTGACAAGGGAAGGTTTTTTTCTCTTACTTTTACAACATGATTTGCTATGCCTTGGAAGGGGTGAGATGCTCTTTTGTGTTGGGGTGTTCCCCCCAGCAGCACCACCAGAAGGCAATTACGATGCTGGCGATGCTCTCTCCTTCCCCAAAGAGTTAACGAATTCCATCCACCTATTGTTGCAGAGTTTCCCGGGGACCTGCAGTGGGGCAGGATCCTCCGTGCTCTGCAAAGGGTTTGCTTCCTGGTAACAGAGCAATCCATTAGCTCTTGTAGCTGTTGTTCTTGAACTGAAAGCTCTGTGCTCTAAAGCCCAGCAGGAAGAGATAATTAGCACTAAATTGTGTATTCTAGGCAAAATCCATCCACTTCTGCCAAGACTACACAAGGCCTCAAATACAGTGGAAATACGTGTGGGGTGGATGCGTTTTGCATAAATGTGGAAGGAAGTGTGCATGATTGCACTCTTGGTCAGCGTGGCCCAGAAACAGGATCTGGGGTCGATGTGGGTCTGTGCCAGCTCCACACCCTGGGTAAGCAGAGGGTTTGGGAGTAACAGCTCCAGCAAGGGAAGGGGAGGCAGTGCCTGCAGGGGTATGTGGCTGCAGTAGCGTGCTGGGGAAGTAGCCCCCATCCTAGCCATTCCCCTTATCCTACTGCCTTCCTTGACTTTCACATGTGCACCCCACTGCCAGCTCTGCTGGGCACTGCATTGCACTTTGTCCTTGAACAAGTTGTGCTTACAGATGACTCAGGCTTCAGATTGGGAGCCTCTGTTGTACGACGGACAGAAACCCCATCTCCTGCCCAGTAGTGTCACTGCAGCATGGTGCAATTCTTTATCCATGCACTGGGTGCTCCTGTTATATGTGATTTAATAATCACACTGCTATTCTGATGCTTCTTCCTCTGCTTGAGCCCAGGCTAGTTGCCATTTTCCCCTAGGAAGTGCCACCTGAGTCCAGCTGCTGGTCCAGAAACATGCAGGTCTTCTGTAGGTCTGTGTCATACCTGCCAGCCCTGGCAGGTGCACCACTGGAGATGCTCATGTTGGAAATGTCTCAAGCCCTGTGTGTCCAGGTTGTATTCCTAGAGAAAGAAATCACTAGGCAGACTGAAGCTGCGCAGTAAGAACCATCCTGTCCCAGAGTTTGTCTCAGCCTAGTTGTTAGGACTAAGCACAAAGCTGTACAATATCCCAGACAACTGGACGTGTTCAAAAGCAGTTGGTCGTGATGAATGCTGGCTGAAAAACCTGATCCTGAGTGGAATCTTGAGGAACATTGATACAAGGATGGTCTAGTTCCTCTAAGGACATGTTAAAGGTCTGAAAATGCTCTAACAGGTGGTCTAAATTTGCACTGCAAAAGCAGTCCTGCTGTACCAAGCCCACCAAACGAAAGCAGAGAGCAGAAGACATCACACTTCACATCACCAGTTTATAATGGGCACAGAGAAGTCAGGTTTCTGCCTGACAGTTAAGTGTCGCTAGATTTCCCTCATCTTCCCACTTCCACACAGAAGACACCTGCTCCATAGCCTTTTGTCTCGGGCTGCATCTTCTAAAACTTTTGTCTTCCATATGAGCTCCTTCGGACCTTGTCCAACTTCCATTTTCCTTAAAGCATGGCACCGAGAACCAGACACCAAACTCCAGCTGAGATTGCACCGGTGCCAAGTAGAGCACAATAATTTCTTCTGCATCTTATGTAAAACACTCTTGCAGGTGTGTCCTGGGATGACATTTGCTTTTTCTTGTGTTGTGGGCCGACAATACCAAGGATTCCCACAATTTCTGCATTTCTAAAGGCTGTGTGTCCCTCTCTGCACACTGCTGCCTAGCAGATCACTAGCTCTTTTTACTGCCATCTATTTGATTTCTGTCCATTCCTTCGGGCTTTTCGGGATCAATTTGAATTCAAACCTTGTCTTCCTATAGGAAATGGCATAGATGACTCATGGACAAGATTATCATCTATCTTGGTTTGGATGCTGAAAGAGTAGCCCGTCTGCATTGACTGTGTGGACTCGTGCTTGAGAGGCAGTGAGAATTAGTTTACCCAAAAGACAATTAATGCTTCAGATAAATTACTGTTGGTTTCCTTTTCATATTAGAAGTCATAATGATTTGGATGTTTAGCAGAAAATTCTCAGACACAAAAATATTGTACAGGTTTTTTGCTGCCTCCTGAGCTGCTCCTGCTGGTCCCTAGCTACAACCAGTTGCTCCAGAACTGGTTTTTATTCCCCTCCTGCCAAGGACCAGATGTGATGTGGCCTCAAAGCTCAGTTCAGTACTGGATTTGCCATTCGGGTTACTGGTACAGTATGGTAGGTGGTGAGCAGCAGTCAAGGCACAGTGGGATCCAGTCTAGTGCCCAGGACTGAGAACTCTGCTTCTCATTGTGTGCATGAAAAGTGGTCAAGGGTATCAGGCATGCTGTCTCATGTAGGTTAGCACATCCTCCTCATGTGAACCGTCATTCGTTAACATTGAACATTTGGTTTGTGCCATAGACTTGAGGCTGAGATCGCTGTGCCAGGCCACACAGCCTCATCCTCCATGGCTGCTGTCGGGCAGGGTGCGACCCACCGGTTTGATACTCCATCATGTCGTTAAGTAAGCTACAAAGAACTTTCTTGCAACCAGCTGTCAAATGTATCTCAATTAGATCACAGTTATGCTGTGAAGTTTCATGTTTTCTTAGCTGATGAATGATGTTAAATGCCAGCTTTGGCTCTTATGATAGCGTTTGGCTGCTGCCTTTACCTACGCTGTGCCAGATTTGTGACAAACCTTGTTGGGACGTTACTTAATCCTCTCAATATGACAATGAAATGTTGATTTTTTTAAAAACAACCTACAGTCTGTTTTCCAACTAGTTTCACACCTTTCTTGCTATTAAATTGAGACCTTTTTTGTGCTAGTTTCCATGCAAGAGTGTTTTCAGGACTGCAGTGAGGAAAAGGAAGTACAAACATGAATCTCCAGCAACTGGTTGCTGCATCCCAGCAGGGCTGTTTGTATAACATTCCCACAAAGTCAGACATGGAGTTTATTATGGAAACAGGTGTGTTTTTTTTTCTATTAAAAGCAATTAAAAATGAAGTTATAGGAGAGCTTGCTAGGGAAAAACAGTCAGAAAGAAGTGAGGAAGCTTGATGGCAAATGTGTCAGGTGCTACGAGCCTGGGGAGTGCTGTTAGTTCAAAGAACCTGAGTGAATACAAAATAGATGGTCTTTCAGCAATGTAAGAGCTAACATAGCTCTTTAGAGCTCTTACTGTGGCAACATTGCCATTGACTCCAAAGGTGCTGACCTGACGTGCAAAGGGTTATCAGGGCTTTCTGCGGAGCATCAGCTATGGCACCACTGTTAAGTTCGTAAGGACTAGAAACCTCACATCCCTTTGAAAGTATAACCCCAACTGCATCTCTCATTATTAGTCAGCAGATCTCTCGCCAGTTACTGGTTGCTTATGGTGTTGGATGGCTCTAGATGTCTGAAGTTTTATGAGGGGATGGATTGTTTATTCCTGTATCTATATGCAACTTCCCTTTCCCCTCAATTTCCGAAGAAAATTCCTGTGGAATTAACAGCATCCATGTGGTGGATTTGCAGCAGCTGCCTTGCAGCAGCTGCCCTCACATGGGCTGTAGGCATGTCCTGCAACATAAGAAAGAGTCCGTAGCAGAAAAAATGAAAAAAGTAGCTTAACTGGTTACTTCAGGGCTTCTAGAGACACCCTGAGTCTTCTGACAGTAATCCACAAATGAAGCAGGATTTCCACCATATGAGTAGGGTTGCTGCAGAGGTGCTATCAGTGTGATAAGTAAATAAGACCTTCCTCCAGTGATGAAGTTTGTCATCATTTGTACGACAAATCCTTATGAATTAATGTGCAAATAAGGAAAAGGGCAGGTCACTTTAACATCTCCTCTGTGTCCTGATTTCTCAGTGAGAACCAAAGATGTTGGTGATCGTCTGGATCCCTGGGACATGTCACTGTATGAGCTGAGCTCTCCCCACAAGACAGCCCACATAAGAAGGGCAAGTGATGACGTTACTGTTGGCAACAGTAGCTTTTTGTGCAGTCAGCATGTAAACGAATATTCCGTCAAAATGCAGAGACACCTGCAGAGATCTACCATCACCTACACCGCTGTGGTGCTAAAAAAAGGAAAATTGGCAGCTCGGATGCACAGCAGCCTTTCCCCAGCCCGTAGCTGCCCCAGTCCTCGGCTGCCAGCTCCCCAGGCCAGCACAGAAATCGGTGATGATGTTTACAGCCAATCTGAACAGTATATATTTAAAGTTATTGTATTGCAGGCTTGGTCTTGGGTCTCCTGTTGACAGCCCTCTGAGCCAGAAAGCAAAGGTTTGCTGCTGCTGTACGTGAGATCTTGGGGCTGCCTGGCACTGCACACCATGGCTGGTCCCCATGGCTCTCTCAGTGGGATCTCAGACCACACTGTCCACCCTGCACAGTGAGAGCTTCTTGCAGGGCTGTGGCGTTGTACCCATAGCTCCTTAAGAGCCTAGGGAGATGTGTACTACATGACTATAATTTGATTTGTGTTTTTTTCCAGAATGTCATCTTGTTTTCCTTTTTATTGCTTTGAGATTAAGGCTATTTGTGCAGTAGAGGCGTCCCTCTTTCCTTCCAGCACCTGAGCTTCCTGGCCCAGCTCTGGCTGCTGGGACCCCCTTGTCCATCTCTCCCACTCTCCTCCCTCCCATCAGCTCCTTCCAGGCCTGCTGAGCTTTGGAGCTCTTGGAAGAAGCGATGCTTTATTTAACCCACATCACCTTTTCTGCCTGGAAGTTAAAAAAAGAAGGAAAAAAGTTAATATTTTGAGTAAACACATAAAACTGTTTTGAACCCCCAGAGCTAATCCGTGGCTCACAATTAATTATATTTCCCTACAAAGAAATGCAAGAGGTCAAAGGACATGGTGAAGTAATACATTACTGAGAAGTCAGGGGAAGCTGACAGGAGAACAGTAAGTTTAGGCTTAAGTGAAAAATTTTTTGCTTTGCTGGCTCTTGGTATGGATCCAATAACAACGGAGCAGGAGCTGGCTTGAAATGACCATGGAGAGCAGGTGTGCTGCAGATATTGTTAGAACTACTGAAAATAATACTTTGAGTTAGTGCACTTCTGTTCAGTGTCTTTAAACAATAATAATAATAATAATAATAATAATAAGACAGTCTCATGGTAAAGATTTGCATTTTGTGGGATTCAAAAGCACTGAAATACTGTTTTACTGGTGATTACTTTGCATCCCTGAGAAGAGTCATAGGGGACCCCTTGCACCCCATGTGGAAACAAGGACGTCTCTTTTGTTTAAATATAAGTTTTATTTTGTACAAGGTGCAGTTTATTGAAGAGTCAGGAGTCCAAAGCCATGTGAATTAAGAGATTTGCTTCCCTCCAGAGAGCCCAGCAGGCATCTGCTACCTATGAGCCCTTCTGACGACGGCTCTTTTTATTCCCCATTTTATGCACTGTTTTGCTGTAGTGAGTCCAGAAGCAGCAAGGTATTTCCAACACCAGAAGTCATGACTACCATTTCCAGGGGAACAGGTCCTGCTGTTACAAACCTAGATCCATGTTGCCTGCTCCACAAATCCAGGAAAAATAATTGTGTTGCACTCAAAAACCTTTCACACTCCACCCAGGCAGTGGAGACCTTTTCATTAAGTAAAGCCCTGTGGCCAGATCCTGAGGGAAGATGAGTACCTGAAGTCCTCTTGAAGCCAAGTTGCTTATGAGAGCTCAGGATCTCTCAGGGTTTGGCTGTGTGGGCTTAACAGTCCACCCACTGACATGCTTTTATTTCCCCCTAGTGTCTATTATTTTAGACCCTGTGCTTGCTGCGGCATGTATTTCTCCTCCAGAGTCATGACATATAAAGTCTCTGTGATTCCTGATACAGCTTCAGCTGACTCCTTCCCACGGCACTGGTGAAAGATGAAGTAAAAATGCATTTTCCATGTGACAGGCACGGCAGCGTGAGCCCGGGTCACCCCTGGCTCGCACTGTGCAGGGAAATGGAGAAAGATGAAAGACAAACAGCACCTGAAACCACAGGGAGAAGGGAATCCTTCCACTCAGATAAGGGTTTAGTGTATTTTTTCAACAGTCAAACCAAAAGTGTAGAGTCCATGTACTGGTACATGTAAGAAAGATTTGTACACGTAGCTACACCAGGGACTGTAAAACTACACAAGAGGCCATCTTTCTTGTGAAGCATATAACTTCACTGCCAGGTAGAGGCTGGAAAAAATTGTCTTATTTCATGCAAGTGAAGCTTAGATGTTCCTCTGAAAATTCCAACACCAAATATCGCTGGAGAAATGCTCCTGCGCTTAATTGTTCTTCATTAATTGTGTGGCAAACCATTCCTTCTGAAGAAGAAAAGGGCTCACACGTGCGGGCTTACTGTGTATAACTCAGGTTATACGACAGCAGGCGACAGAAGGGGAAAGATGAACTGATAACTTGATGTTAGGCTGGTTAGTGGTTTGGGGTTTTGATAAATTTTCTTGGCATAATGGCAATTCCTTTCCTAAGACTAGATTATTAAATAAGCATGGTGCTAGTTGCATGACCGCATTTTGTTAGTCATCACAAGGTCTTCTGTAACTTTTTTGAAGTGCTCTTCAGGATGCGATTACAAAGACGAAGATGAAAACACCTGAAGTAGTTCAGTTTCATTTCACTTCTGTTTTCTTTTGACTGGAAAGAGAAGCATGATGGTAGAGATTTATGAAGACCCATAATTTTTTGCTGAGAAAGGAATTTGAATGATCTGCTGATGTAGGGCTAAGGGAGAAGGCATGGCAGGAGAGATGTGGTCAGTGTCAGAAATGAAAAGGTAAGAGTGGATCTTACATGGGATAAATAATAAGCCCAGAGAGACATACTGAAGAAATAATTACATCAAACCCAGCCGAGTCCAAGTGCCTGTCACCATCGAGGGCAGGGCAGGACGCAGGTGGAGTGCTTTGGTTTCCCAGGCAATAGATTCATCTGTTTCGACATCACTGAAGTCTGCCAAAACCAGAGCATTGCTGGAACTTAAAAAGCACTGGCTTCCCCGATTCTTCTAGTCTAAATATGTCTTTGAGCATAAGATGCAAGAGGGAGAAAAAAAACATGTGGGAGGGGTCCTTTAAAAGACAGGGGCAGGCAGACAGAAAAGCATAAGCTGGAGAGTGCTTAAAAGGTTTCTAAAAAGGTAACAAAAATTCCTGAGAAAATAAAATCAGTCCGGATCAAGAAGACTGAACTGCTACCTCTCAGAGTGGACTGAGAAATCAAAATGGGACACGTTAACACGCAAAATCCATGATGGAGTGAGGGAAGGTGACGAAAAAGGAAAGAAAGCCTGGCAAACAGAATGTCAGGTGGGGATCAAGGATAAGCTCCTTCCCTCTGTTTTCCTGGCAGTATCCTGCCACCTTGATGGGTGGATGGTCTGAATTAAAGAGCTACAGCAGAAGGCAAAAGTGTGCGTGTCAGCCGCGGGGTGATGCCAGGCAGGTGCAGAGGACAGTCAGGGCACAGCATGACGATGACTGAGTGGCGGAAATGCAATCGTGCTGTTGCTGTCAAACTGTAGGGTGGTCCACAGACACTGTCAGTGAGGAAACAACTGGTGGGTGGGAGAATGGTGGGCAAGAGAATGGTGGGCAAGAATATGAGAAACCACAGACAAAGGGCACAGCTAAACAGAGCAGGAGGGAGAAGCAGTCAGGAGAGAAAGCCATTTCTGCTAGATGAGCAGCCAGGGCAACTGTCCATGGGTGAAAGCAATAGTGGGATCCTTAGAGGTCAAGTTAAGAAGCTTCTTTCCATCTGCTGATAGAGTAGGGATGAGCAAACCTCCACTTTCTCTTGAGTCTAATATTGCCTCCAGGAAGTAGGAGGATTCACTGGAGGAAATGCAGATACAGTGAGGCAGAGGTGGGGCTGGACTTTGATGCAGGAGATCACTGGGTGATATGATAGGGAAGACCCAGCAGAAGTCGGGCAGAGCTGATGGGGACAGCATGAAGCAGCCCAGTCACACCAAGTGCTGCTTCTCTGGAGCAGGGAAATTTGAGGATGAGATGGAGGAAGAGGGGACAGATGCAGTGGGGAAGAACTTCTGGCAAGGCACAAACAGCAAGAGAGATGCAAAGGAGACAGAAAGGAAATGACAGAAATTTTTAAGGAAAGGCAAAAGAAAAGGGAACAAGGGCTGTGCCATAAGCAGGCTGAGGCCAGCAGGGAGAGGGGACCGGGAAGGGACATGGTGCTGGGGAGGCCTTGGAGCAAGGGCTTTAGGCTGAGGGTTTGGGCCAAAGAAGCTGTGAAGTTCAGGCAGATGTTGTGCCCTCACAGTCTGCTGGTGCTGTGAGCTCTCTGGCTGGGGCAGGGAGAGGCCATCTGCAGCTGACACTGTGGCACAGGGCTGTCACTGTTTGTCACCTTGTTAAAGCTTTTATGATGGACCTGTGGGAATAGAGCAGCAGCTGCTTCTTCCAGAGCCACCTACTGAACATCAAACGAGAGCAGCTTTAATCTCACTACTTTTTGTCATCAGCCATAATATCTGCAATGGCAGAACCTCCTTAAATAGGTGTTTTGGTAATATTTGCCATGAGAGATGAGACTTAAATAGGTGGTTTGGGTAGAGCAACCTTTTTCCTTAGCACTTCGTGCAGTGCAGGTGGGTGAGCAACAGTTTCATTTCTGCTTTCTGCCTTTTGTAGGTTTATGCACTTCAGACAGTGGCCTCTGGCAGGCTGTGCAGGAGGAGCATCGCTCTCAGATGCGTGTGGGCAATGCTCTTACGGGAATGAAATTACGCTCCTTTCCTATGACACTGCCCCATAATTTAAAAGTAAAATTCACTTTAAGTGATTACACTTATCATAAGTAACAGCCCAACAGCAGACATAGCCCTGAATTTTCAATTAAATCTCTCTTTCAATAAAAAATAACCTGCAATTTCCAGGGGCAGATTAAAATTTTGCTGAAGTTGTACAGTTCTGCATAGTTCAAAAGTTGCTGGATAAATTCCCCAGAAGCACCCCCCTCCACCTCCCATCCATCACAGGCACTTCACTAAGCAGCAGGAGGAAGGACAGTTTGGTGGGACAATTGCTGAGAAACGCACAGCAAAGGCAAAAGGAGAGCTAGAGGAGAGGAGCTAGAGGGGATGGAGCAGCTCTCTTGCACAAGATCAAGCACTCCTCACCGCCAGAGAAGCAGGAAATTCTGCAACGGGACTAGTAAACATGCTTGTTCCTTGGGGTATTTCCAGCCTAGTCCCCTTGCTGGTTCCTCTTCCATAGCTGATGCCCTGCTTCATGCACGTGTTTCTTCTATGCAGTCCTGAGCACTGGCTGCTGGCCATGGCAGGATGCTGTGGCCCTGCACTCCTGCCTTCGAGACGAGCAGCAGAACCTGGACGTCAAAGCGAAGCCAGAAATAGGGAAGCCAGTTATCTGAATCACAGTGTCCCGGTTTAGCCTCTCCTGATCACATGCTGTCTGCTCCCTGACAGTCTTGCACTAATGTTACAGGCATCAGCAGAGCCCTGCTTGGAGACTGTGCCTTCCAGTCAGAACTGGAGTCATGAGCTGGAAAAAAAGCAAATACAAGCTAAAATTGCAACGTCTTGAGGCGAGGGAGGAGGAAAAAAAAACAACCAACCTGATGAGGATGGTCATAATGCTCTGCATCATCTTACATAAAAGCTTTTTCTCAGCTGTCCCAATTTAAAAGTGTGGGTGAGGGTTTAGTCATTCTTTAAAATTGGCATTTCTGAGGCTGCCGATGCTTGTCATGTTGCTAAAACAATGTACAATGTTAATGGGCAGAAGATACTGGTAATGATTGGGGTCCAGATAACCATAACATGAAAGATAAAAGATTGTTGAGAGAAACTGCATGGAATCCAACAACAACTATAATGACTACATCAAACTGTAAAGGAGGTTTGCATTGCAAAATATTTTATTGAAGGCCAGTATGCTCTGCCAAATGAACAGTGTCATTTCAAGAGACCTTCTCCTTGCCTTCTAAGGTGACTGCATTTTGATGTCCATCCTCTAAGCCCAGTGCTGATGCTGGACATGTCAAGGCACTGACTGGCAGTGAAGCTGAGCCCGGACACTAAGGGTCTGCCGCCTTCCAGCTCTCAGGGACTGTATCTGTGCAGCAGGGCAGGCTGACCCCACAGTGCTCCCCAGCATCCCAGTCCCTCAGGACTCACCCTGCACGCGCCCTGGCCATGGCCATGCCTCCAGGATTCCCCCAGGGAAGCCCCAGTGCACAGATGGGAGCGGCCACCATGTGCTTGTGATACTGTCAATGACCAAGACAGTGGGACACGTCAGTCCGTTCACTCTGGGTCTTCCAGCAATGGGCAGACACCAGAGGCAAAACTTGCTTCCAGCTGGGCTTTATCTCTCCCTCACTCTCCTCACAGTGGTGAAGGCCACACAGGGCTTCCTGCAGCACTTGGCCATGAGCACAGGGCAGCTCTTCAGCGTGGGCTCTTTCTGGTAAAGGAGCAGGAAGCAGAGCCTGCAGTGGGCTGCCCTTCTGGTGTTTGAAAACCCCAAAACCCCAAAGAGAAGTGAAACTGCCCTTTCTAGAACATGGAAATGCTGAGGGGGTGTTTCATGCTCCAGCAGCCAGAGAGGTTCAAAGGGCAGCAGAAAACCTGCGGTGCTCCAGCTAACAGCAGCTGTAGGTGTGGGAGCAGGGGCAGCACAGCAGACATCGGAAGGCAGCATCTGGCAGGCGGCTGACACAGTGAGGAGGAGCCATCTAGTCTCTGCTGGCACCAAGGAAGGGGACAAGGGACAGGGAGGGTGTCCCAGGACACAGAGAAGGGCAGTGCACTTGCACAGTGTGGGCAGGCGGTAACCCACCACCCATCTCAGACACCCGCAGAGGGATGGAGCAGGATGTGTAAGAGCTGCGCAGTAACTACCTCGAGAGAGGCCAGGATCAGGCCTCCCTCAGGAATCCCTGCCGCAATTCTTCCCCGTTTCTACTGGAATCCTGTAATTCCCCTGTTCTTCATGTAATCTCCCAGCAAAAGGGATTCTAAGTAATGCTGCAGGATGTGTCCACGAGGAAAGGTTTTCAACATAGGTCCTTCAATCAACACTTCCTGAAAATCGTATGTTATAATATAGTGTAACATTTAGAAGCGAAGAGGCACCTAAAATATATCAAAGGTTTTTGGTGCAATGACCAAATTATAATGACTGCAAGGGTGTGGGCCTGAGATCCTGAGACAAAACAACATGCAATAAATAATTAAAAAAAAAATGTAAGAAAGGCAAGGAAAGGGGCCTCTGGAAGGAATACTCTTTGCATTAAGAGATTATAAGTAATAACAACCAGCTGGAGAACGAAAGATCTCAAATTTATGTAGAGATTGTCAAACTACCCAGACGTAGCATGCCAAGAAGATAAACCTCTCTCTTCCAGGTCAAGTTACTGCCAGGTAAATTATGTCTAAGTCATATTTTTAAGAAGAAATAGTGACCTCGCATGGCTTACTAAATTATTCCAGCAGATTGTGATCCCAGATCTTGTTATTACCTTGATGGAATAATCTAAATTCAAACCAGGCAATCAGGTCTGAATGTCAGGGTACTCCTGCTCTCCAAGAAATGAAACTCCATTACGTGATGGGAAAGTTGGTGACATGGAGGGAAGACCGGAAATACTGGTCAGCCTTTGAAGTACCCTGACAGGCCATGGGCACCATCGGATCCAAGGATCTAATACTTATTTGGCATCTAATATTTTTGATATCAGTAATCTCCTTGCAGCTGATTCAGTGCAGGGAAGGAGCGATACACGGGCTTTGAGGGTTCTCTACCAACAAAATTTTTGGGAGTGCCTATTTGGGAGAAAAATTATTATTTTCTCAGTGCTTTTGATGTAACAGCCAAGCTATTTCATTTCCAAGACATCAATCACTGTGCAGTTTAGGCATCAAATACAGGAACTCTTGGGAAAACTCCATTTCTGCCCTCCATGGCCCTATTACAAAGCTCTTCTGGGATTTGAGCTGGGATTCTTCCAAATGAGGAGCAGTGCTCTCCCACACACTGACCCACTGCAGAGTCAGCAGCATTTTTCTAGGGAAAATACAAATTGACATTTTCTACTAATGCCATATAGCAGCGCTACAGTCATGGAGTTGAGGCTTGCTGGGCATCCAAGGCTGAGATGTGAGTAATGCAGCTTTCTCGACCTGTGTCCTCAGATTGAGAAAGAAGTATTTTAACAGCTAGAGAGTAGATGGCTCTCCAATGTAATCAGAGCTCACAGTCAAAGTAAGTTATTCTGACCAACTGAGGTGATGGTGATGATGTGGGCAGTCCTTAAACCTCCAGCCAGAAAGCTCAAAAGCACAGCTCTGTACCAGGGTGATTACAGCCATCCCCTGGTTAGCACGAAACTCTGCTCCAGCTTCAGTTTGGTCTTGCAGCTCCAGATCCAGAGGTGTTTGTACAGGAGACACTGCCTGTACAAAATCTGCCCGTCTCATGTCCAACACGAGCTCTGGCCGGTCTGCAGCAAAGAGCGGGGATAAAACCTCAGACAGGGTTTGTAGATGCTCTAGTCTGCAGCCATTTAGCAATGTCTGAACATGCTGGAGCCACAAATCCACCCCGAGTGGGGCTCCTGTCTGGGAAACTGACTGCTGAAAAGCTGTTCACGTTGTAGTAAATGCGCACAGGGTTTCGTTTATCAGAGATCTGTGATTGACTGCCTGCAGAGGAAGAGGAGAGGGCCTGAGGTCACCCTTTATTCAGAAAGGAAGATGCTGAAGAAAGTCGGTGCTGTGTGTGCAGCTTTCCACCACCTCTGAAAAGCATTCCTGAAAGCTGACACCGCCAGTAATTTTTTGTTTTGTTCCAAGGTGCTCATAGTTCAGATGGTGGCATCTTGACAGTCACATCCATTATGTGAACGGATTGCGGAAATAACTGGGCTCTCACTCTCTCTGTGATATTAATCCCCAGCCGCTGGCAATAGCACAGAGCCTGCCCCGGACAGCAGGCACCCCAAGCAGCCCGCCGGCTCCCCAACCCCTGCTGCGCTCAGCAGCAAGGAAGGTGGAGGAGCATTTCCAAAATCAGGCTTTTCCTGCAGCAAAATCTGAATCCAAGTTGGCACATTAGAGCTTTCCCCCTTGCTGAGCAGCCACAGGTGCTTGGGGTGAAATATAAGGCCTTTAACATGAGCACTGTGATAATATAATATCACATCATTGGAACCAGGCGGGCTTCATTAAGCAATGGCTAAAAATTATACAAATGAGAAAGGAGCCAGCAAATTAAGATCCACAGCTCTTGTTCACATGGCAAAACATCATTAGCTTTGAGGTGGGAGACTCTGTTACCTTTTACACCCTGTTGACTTTTAGTGCTGGTGTTTTTAATACACGCACTGCAAGCTGGTTCAGGAAATGCAAACTGTGGTAATTGCTTCAAAGCTCAGCTCATCATTCCTTGGAACAGATGTCAATGGGGAAGGATCCTGCTGAAGGAGAAGGGGAGGAGTGATGGAAAGGGCTGGGGAGAGGAGCAGAAAATCAGAGTAATTTTGCATTAGTTAAATGGGATACCCATCTGGACACAGAGAGAGGGCTGGCAACGTGCAACTACTGCACAGGGCTCTGCCATGACGTCTGGTACTTGTTTTTACCAGCAAGCACTTGTATGATCAACAACGTTTAGGAGAAAACACATCAGATGGGGGATACATCAAAGGCTGGAAAACAAATACTTCCTTTACTTCAGCATTCCCGCAGCATAAGCCTCACCTAGCTGTAAAAAGCAAAGGTGATGCGTTTTCTTTCTTTGTGAAAAAAGAAGGAAAGAGAAAAAGGAAAAAAGAAGGGAGGAAGACCTGAAGTGGAAAAACAAACCTGAAAAAAAAAGCCATCGTGGAGCCGCATGTGCAAACGCTGCCGAGGAGAGCAAAGACGCGCTGACAAAACAAGCCAGGAATGCTGAGGCCCGAGTTCTGAAACACATACGGTTTATGTTGTTCTTACCACAAACCAAAAATATGTTCCTATTTGAGATGGTTGAATCCACAGCTGTTTTAAAATCCCTTGGTACTTCTGAGACAAATGATCCAAGTCAGACTGTGCTAACAGGGTCAGTTTTAGAGCCAAGCGAGAGCTGTGACTGATGCAGAATCACTGCAGTTCCATCCCTTTCCACATCAATCACCGCTCAATGAAAATCCTGCGGGGCTGTCGGGCTCTCTTACAATATTGTTTACATTAGAAGATGATGTAAAGCTCCTCCAGCAAAACTGCGGTGCTGGATTATGATCCTCACTAACAGCAAAAGAGCTTAAGTTGCAACTGCAGGACAGCACGGAGAGATGCAGGCGCATACCCCCAAACTTACATCTACAAAAGCAGTCATTAATGTTTCATAAAATACAACCATTGATTCATCTCTGCAGGCAAATTCTCTCCCTTTAAACCGATGATTATAAAGCACCTTGGGGCGAGTCTACATCCTAGATGCTCTGTAAAGTAACCGCCTGGATATTGTCATAAAAGCCGAAATGGCTTTAATCCATTTCCTCACAATAGCAGTTTTAATTCACTCCGAGAGGGCTGGCTGTCAGGAAAATAATATTTTTCTCAGATTCACACCTGAGGTCAAAACCTTGCCCTCTACGCCAGAGCTAATAAATCACAATTCTTTTTTCCGGCTCCTTTTGAACAGCGAGGACAGTCTTTTGCAGAAAGACAAAAAAATGGTCTTTAAGAGTGGGCGAGGCATCGGGGGGGAGGGATGTGGAAAAGGACTCGGCAGCATCCCATAATCACGTACCGGGGAGGGCAGGCTCGCAGCTGCGCCAGGCCTTGAAAAGAAAGACTCGGCACCTGTTTAATCTTGACTGAAAGGTCTCAAGTTATGGCTGTTATGCTCTAATACACCCCATTAAATATTTGCATATTAAACATAGGGAAAAGAAAACCTTTTTGAAGTGACAGCAAGTGAAAAGCGTTGCAGCCTCTCCCACTCTCCACGGGTCCCTCTAATTGGTCCCTCTCATCCCGGCACTTAGTCTCTCTGGAGCCAGGCTGGCTTTTAAGGCACGAATTCCCCAGGCATTCCAGCGGTGCGGAGCAGCCACCGTGCACAGACAAAGCCCTGGCAGTCACTGTCGGAGGTACCCGGGAGCCGGCAGCCTTTCCTCAGCCCGGGAAAGGAGGCTGTGTCTCATGCTGCGTCAACAGGAACGATCGCAGCGAGTCAGGAGCTCTCTTCAGCCTGGCTTTCCCATCATCAGCATCCCTCAAACCAAGGAGAAGCCTGAAATCCAGAAAGGTTTCCTTCTACCTGCACCCTCTGCCTGCATCCTCTGAGCCCCTGCGAGAAGTCCTCCTACCCACCGCAGGTCCTGCTGTAACTAGACCCAGACGAAAACGCTTTCTGTGCTGCTCAACGAGACGTCAAGGTGCCCACAGAGCCTGCTGCCACCAGCCACCCAGCAGCTCCTGCTTCTCTGCAGACCACGCTCCTTTGGGACCACTCCTGTCCACCCCCATCCAGCAAAGTGCCCTGCGCTGGTGCCAGCAGATGAAATCAGGTCTTGACGCAGTTCCCAGCTCAGCGTTTGAGCTCTTGGACAAGCCAGGCTGTGCCCGCAGCGATGGCAGCATTGGTACTGAGGTGCCTGAGGCCTCTCCATGCCCCGGCCGGCACTGCCGGGGATGAGTGCTCTGCTTCACGGCACCGCAGCGCCCCGGGCCTGGGGACAGCGGGACATGTGGTCACACCGGCCATTTTGCCATGTGCATTTGGCAGACTCAGCTGAAAGTCAGGCCTTGCATGTGGTTTCAGAGGCAGCCGATGTCTGCTTTGGTATTCTGTTGACGCAGTCTGGTTTTAGATGTGGTTCGAGCACAGGTCTCACGAGTGCTCCTGCTTCACAGAGCACTTTCCATTTGGGAAGAGGCAGCAGCAGGGGCTCCCTCAGCTCACCAGCTGCGTCTGGACCAGTGTCGGAAGAGCATTTATAAGCACAGGTATCCCTGCATCTCTGCGTAGGGTGCAAGCACTTGTTTTGGGCTTCCCAGCTCTCCAGCTGGCACATGAGCTGCACCCCTGGCCCTGCAGGGCTCAGGAGAAGGGGCTACAATCTCTCATGTCCCAGCCATGCCTGGCGTCCTTGCCAGAAGGTCCCAAGCTGGCCTGGGCACACAGCTGCAGCAGCTCCCAGCCCCTTGCTCTGTCACAGGTCTCTTACAGTAAGGTCTCAGCTCGGCACCCCCTGATCTCCCTCTGGCAGCAGTCTGGCTGCCATGGCTGCGCGCGGCCCCTCCAGGGTGCCGGAGAAGGCCTCTGTCGGCGGTGGGTTTCTTTGAGACCAGTGCTGGAAACGCTCCGCTCCCCGCACAAAAGAGCTTTATTCTTATGGCAGAGACTTTTATTGTGCCGAAGGAACTTGTTCCATACAACAGCCCTCTTTGTGCAGCTGCTTCACCCATGAGCCATATGCAGTCCGAATACTGCGGAAGGCATTTCATGATCCCTCTGCACAGAGATACATTCAGCTCCAACAGTGTTATTTTTGTCTTGTTTTTTGGTGGCTGCTGGGGGCGGGACGCCGATGAAGACAATGGCAGGGAAAGTGTGCGCAAGCCCTGCAGACATTTTATGTCTTTCCACTTACAAACATGGAGAGAGAAAAAAAAAAAATCACTGAGTTCCTGATGTGCCTAATTGCCCAGCAGCGGCAGAAAGTGAGTTGGCAGTGTCTGCGTCAACCTGCGCCGGCTGGTTCTTCACCCCGCCATATGTCTGCTCAGACCCTTGCGACCCCCCCGAACAAGCCACATGGCAGCTTGGACACTCCGTAAGGGCTGTGCATGCTGTTCTAGAGGAGTAATCAAAAATAATTCCAAATGTTCAGTGTTTCTGTCCTCGCTGGAGACTAGAGTTGGGCTTTTATGGTGCTTTTCTATTCCTTACTTCATTATAAGCATTACAGATGTTGGGAATGTAATCCTGCCCTCCTACCAGTCACAATTTTAAACAAATGGTTTACTTGCAATGACCAACCAGGTTGGCATTTCCCATTGCTCTTTACTGACTGGGTTATTTTTCAGCCTCAAAACATCCGTAGTCACATGTTAGCTTATAAGAAATGCCCTCTCTGTCAGGCGTTATTGCTAAATGACCCTGAGCTGGAACGGTCACAGGGTTGGGAATGTAATCCTGCCCTCCTACCAGTCACAATTTTAAACAAATGGTTTACTTGCAATGACCAACCAGGTTGGCATTTCCCATTGCTCTTTACTGACTGGGTTATTTTTCAGCCTCAAAACATCCGTAGTCACATGTTAGCTTATAAGAAATGCCCTCTCTGTCAGGCGTTATTGCTAAATGACCCTGAGCTGGAACGGTCACAGGCTGTCAGAGGTCTGGAAGGTTCAGCTAGTGCTGCCGCTCAGCTACAGGGTAAGTTCATGGAGCAGTGCAGCCTGCAGACTCTTGCCTTCCAGCTAGCTTCTGCCTTCATCACACCAGCAGAAAACACTACTGCTGGGTGTTGCAACAGTTTCCCCCTCCACCAAATCAACGTATTTCAGAATGACATTTGGCAATGCTCTGAAATCCTGTCTTGGATCTCAGAAGTACATATGTGTACCCAGGATATACGCATTTCTACAATCAACACAGCAGTCTCAACTTCTTGGCTCTTGCTGCTGGGGGAAGGGGAATACCTGCAAAGTTTTTTGTCATTAGCATATCATTATCATCAGCATGTCACCATTAGATGCTTTGGTGTGATGAAGGGTATTTAGGTCTGACACAGTACTAACAGTAGCAAGGGTTAATAAATATCTTGATGTAAGCATTGCATGCATCTATATCTCTTGGCATTTAGCCTCCTAGCAGCAAAAAGTTGACAAGTGCTTTTCTCTAAATCTGCCGTCCTGTTACAGACTCAATCAGGCAAAAATCTTAATTCCTTTCTTAAAGCAATGAAACAAAAAAACTTTACTGTGAAATAAGACCACAGGTATAGACTTGGGCACTTATGTTACACATTGGAGGCTCAACATTTTTCTTCTCATCCAGTTTTATACCCCTTGGTGGTCAGATATGTGAGTTCCTGTTTTTAATTACCTTCAGCAAGCGAAAGCTCCCTAGAGACAGGAGAAGAGCTCTGCCAGCTCTAAAAGTGCTGGGAAGAGCTTGAAACCGGCAGCGAAGCTGCTCAGCCCATGCCATGCCTGAGGGAGCTGGGGCTTTCAAAGCATTGCTGGACTCCCAGGCCATGCTCCTCTGCTCCAGCAGCTGCATGCAGAAACAGAGATGGAAATGTTTTCCACACAGGCTTTGAAAACCCTCACCCAGTGGCCACACAGCTCAAATCCTCAAAGAAATGGGTACCAGCTGAGGGACAGTGAGCATCAGGCTGTTTGCGGAGCTTTGGGTCCATCACTACCACTGTGCCTGGCGTCTCAGCCTCCCTTCCATCTCTAATCCCCTTGCAGCTATCTGTGTTAGTGCAAGGGTAGCCCCATCTGGGCTGCGTTTTTTTTTTTTTTTTAATCTTTTCAGGCTGCCAAAACCCAAGCTGTCAAATATAAGTTAACAGACCGAAAACACAGATGTCCATTCTTGACTGAGTTTTCCATACAGACTGGACGTGCTCAGAACAGCTTTTAAGGTCAAAGCGCTGGTCCCTATTACTGTGCCCACCCTTCTCAGCAGTCAGTCGTTTATTGCCAGTGGTGTTCACGGCACCCGTCTTCTGTGAGCATCACTTTTCACTCACACTAGTTTCGCACAGTACTGGCACACGACATATGTGGTTACAGTTTGTTAGGGTCAAAAGCAAGGACTCCATGACACCTTTGCGTAATGTAGTGCAGTGGGGATCAAAAGTTTCTCAGCTGAAGTGCTTGAGACTGGCCTAAGGCAAGGGGTTTCAAAACCTGAAGAAAATATATCTAAAGACCCTTTTTTTCCTCACCTGGAAACAGAGGTGCTCTTCTTGCCCACAGACCCAAAGAGACTTGACCTGCACATGTGCATGCAAAGATACAGCATACTTGTATTATTTGTGTGTTGCCTATTAATATAGTATTGAAGGCCTCTAAGGTTCCCTAAGAGCCGTTATTTGCCTCCCAAGTCTGAGTGCTGAGCACCTTCTTCATCAGCATGCCCCAGACCTGCTCTTAAGGGCAATATATCTGGGCTGAGAGCATCGCTCAGTTTCTGTGTCACCGAAACCTCAGCTTTTCTGCTGACATTGCCAGTAAAACCACACACTTAATGAGCAGATCAGATATGTCATTGTACCAGTGTGGGAGAAATCTGTTAATTTTCTCCTGATTAATATATTAGCCCATCTTCCATCTTCCCTACTGGTTTACCAGTTTCATCCACTTGCCAAAATTTCTCTTCGGGACCATAAAGTCTTTGAGGAAAGGGAGTGTCAGATCTGAGATCAGCTTTTGCATGGGCTACCACAGTGGGTCCTGAGCGGAGTGGCATAGAGAAGCCTTAATACAGGATAAACTACGATAATGAAAGCATAACCTAGTGGTTGGAATCAAACAATTTCTTCAAAGGCCACCTGAGGTACTGACTTCAGGGCACTGCCGAGCTCTCCTGGACTTGGGCTGTTGAGCTGTAAGCGAAAGGCAGTTTTTGTGTGTCAAACTGCCAAAGTCAAATCTGATTGATTTCTGAGACACTCACCCACCAGAACTACACCTGAGAAGCCACAGCTCATATTCAGCAGTGTCAGGGAAACTCAGAAGCTGCATAAATATTAAAGTAAGGTCTCTAATTAGATGATCAATAAAGTGCAGCAAAAATTAAGTGAATACAATCATTCCCTGCAATACTATTTTATTCTCTGTAACTTGAGTCCCAGCTACTTAAGATGAGGTAGTAAGTGTGAGTTAAATATCTAGGATGCATTTCCAGACAGGTACATTATTATTATTTCTTTATTTTTTTGCTTTTGTCTGAAGCATAAAGAATGGGCCACTGCCAGAGGCAAGGTACCAGGCTTGACAGACCAGTGGTCTGATCAAGTCTGGCATATCCTTTGTTCCTCTGTTCCAATTTAATGCCTGCTGGGAGTGAATTCCAGTCATGTGGGGATGTTTTCGCCAATGAATATTTACCAACATCCTGACTACTCTGGGAATACAGTTAGAAAACCAGCTCCCAGGGAAGTGAGCACATGCTGGAATAAACACTTAGAAATAAGTCATGAACATTTTTCTTTAATGCTGAACTAAACAACATTGGTTCAGTTCATGTGTACATTTAGGACTAAATCAACCTAAAGGCACATACTCCATGTGTCATTGTTACAAGACCTAGATTTTAAGGCCGTTTATAAACATGTGTATCGTGTTGTAAGAATATATTATTTTTAACGACCCATTGTATCTTTACAGTCCAGTAGTCAAATAGGCAGGTGGTAATCTGATTTCCCTGACTACAGAGAAGCTGACTCAGTAAATACATAGTTTTGTGTAGCTAATCCCAAAAATCTAGTCCTTGAATAGTACCAGGAACTCCTCCATTACATTGAGTCCATGTGTATGTCAGTACATGTCATCTTTATCAGCTGCTTTCCCAGCTGCGGTCTGAGGACCACTTGGTGCTTATCTGTGGGAACTGGCTGATGATGCAGCATTTGTTCTACCTCCTTTCTAGCTGCTAAACTCCATTAAAACAAGCAAGAAATCAATGATACTCTTCCCCGGTGTCACGTAGAAGAGTAAGTAATTGCAGCAGCTATGGGGATGGCATGTCAGTAGCTGAAGGAGATGGGGTGGATTTTGCGACCATATGTGGAGGTGGAGGACATTGCCACCGGGTGATTCCTGCTCCAACTGGTTAATGAGTTTCAACCTCTGCACTGGATTTTTCAGCTCTTGAAACAACATCAGGGAGAGGTAAACGTGAACTGTTCCTGGCCTCAAACATGTCAAGTGAGACCTGTGAGGACAGAGGGCATCTGAGGGCATCTAAGGTCTTCAGCTTCCTCTTCCCTAAATGAGGTTCACAAGAAAGAAACACATCTGCACAGGCGCTTTGTAGCACAGCACTGCTAACACAGTGGCTGGAGTTGGTTTCCTGGAGTATCAGAGGCCATGTATTATTCATAATAAGGGGTTTATTTTAGTTCTGCTTTGTTGTCTGGGCCAGTTCCACCTCTAAATCCAGAAGCACAGAATCACCTGGCGTATTTGGTGCTCAGCAAAGCAATGCTGGCAGCCTCAACAGTCAACATGACAATCTGCCTAAAATCACAAGATTTTACAATAGCCCACAAGAAGAACGGGAGACCTTCTGAATTTTAAGTCTTTTACATTGCATTTGGTCCTCTTTTATGGCATTTCTCTTTAAGAAGAAAGGTTAGAAAGCTGGTGAGGATTTTTTGTGTGTATTTTTGTTTGTTTTTTTTCTGAAAACGTCCTTTAAACCTTGTTGCAGAGTCTATGACTTCAAGAAAAAAGGAATCAAAGCCTCACCATGAAAGCTCTCATGTTGGCAGTGCAAATGCTTTGTTCTGCTCTGTGATGTTGTCTCGCAGTCCTGCACAAAAATACCCAGCCTCTAGAGAGGAAGGAGTTTCACCTTCCCACTTTCATGTGCAAAATGATGACGGGGTCAGGATTTTCTCAGACAGAAGCTGTTTTGGGCAGAGAGGGATCTGGTGTTGCCAGTTTCACCTTAATTCATATCATTTTGGAGCTTTAATGAAACCCAGGCTCTTGGAAAAGCGTGCCTGTTCCCACCCATGCCTTCACTGGCACTGTCCTTCTCCCTTCTGACACAAGGAGACCTCTCTACAGGTCTGGAAGGAGGAACAGCTCAGTGGACTTTCTACTTCTTCCTCCTGCCTTATTTGGGTCTCATATACATGACTAGTGAACATCTGCATCTCATCAGTGAAAGCAAATGAGCAGCACAAGGGAGTTGCTAGTGGGTAGCCCGACATGGGATTGCACATGTTCCCCTCCTCTAGTCCTAGCTTATTTGGCGTGACGTGGATCTGACTGCAGTGGAAGGAATGGGACAGAATTCCAATATTTATACAGGTCATCACATAAGCACAAGAAAAGTAGGACAGACAATTTTGCATTAACCTGTAATGTTAAGTACTTAATCAACAACTTAAATATTCTTCAAATTCCCAGCTTGATTGGCAGCACCTGAATAGCTTTCTGCAAATTAAGTGGGCTTAAATTTAAGCACATTAGGGTTCTCCAGTTAGTATTGACAGTCATAACCGGGGTTTCAGCTATGCATAATTACGTTACAACACAGATAGGCTGTTCAATCTAGATTTGGAGGGTTTAGTTTAGAGTTCCAAAAATATATGTAATGGACCAAAGCATCAGAAATATGCCATCTGCTCTAATGTGTGATTTGCAAGAGACTGTGGATCTGTTCCTTTGAGAGTGTTATCATTGCCGGAAAATACTAAGTCCTTAAAAAAGTGTCAACTATAATTTGCAAATACTGAGCCATATTCCTCAGTCAAGGCTTTCCACGGCAGCCTGTCTACTCTGTATCTATCTAGGACGCTCCTCTCTCTTCAGTGTCAGGGAGTCTCACAGTCTTAAATGTACATATCTTCACCATCCTTGAAGGGTAGCAAAGTGCTGTCACCAGTCTTTCAAAGATGGGGAGCACGAGCCTTTGGCTTGCCCGCAGTCTCTGAGGTAAAGCAAGGAATAGAAAGACCATTTTCAAACTCCTGGTTTCCCTTTCATTTTTCCTTCTGGGTGGCTCTGCTGTTTAGGCAGCAGGTCTTAATGTGTAGGTCTGCTGGTGAAAAGTGCACATGAAAGCAGTGGTTCGCCCTTCAGCCACAGCAGTCTGGCTGCATGCTGCTGGTTAAAAAAACAAGGTCCATCCTCTTGTCAGAACAGGCAGCATCTCTATTTTTACACAATACTCAGTAAATAATAGGCAATTTGCAAATGATTAAGATTTTATACCTGTTATTCATAACTCTGCATGTCATTTCCTCATGTGCCCTGAGTGTTACTGCTATTTTATTGGCTCAATGGCCGCACTCAGAGAGTAGTGGTCAATGGCTCGATGTCCATGTGGAGACCGGTCACGAGTGGCGTCCCTCAGGGGTCCATGTTGGGCCCGCCCCTCTTCAACATCTTTGTCAGTGACATGGACAGTGGCATGGAGTGCACCCTCAGCAAGTTCGCCGATGACACCAAGCTGTGTGGTGCCGTCGACACACTGGAAGGGAGGGATGCCATCCAGAGGGACCTCGACAGGCTGGAGAGGTGGGCCCGTACCAACCTCATGAAGTTTAACCAGGCCAAGTGCAAGGTCCTACATCTGGGTCGTGCAAATCCCAGGCACAAATACAGACTGGGCGGAGAATGGATCGTGAGCAGCCCTGAGGAGAAGGACTTGGGAGTACTGGTGGACGAGAAGCTCAATATGAGCCGGCAATGTGCTCTTGCGGCCCAGAAGGCCAACCGCGTCCTGGGCTGCATCAAGAGGACCGTGGCCAGCAGGTCGAGAGAGGTGATTCTTCCCCTCTACTCTGCCCTTGTGAGACCTCACTTGGAGTATTGCGTCCAGTTCTGGAGTCCCCAACATAAGAAGGACATGGACCAGTTGGATAGGGTCCAGAGGAGGGCCACGAAGATGATAAGAGGGCTGGAGCACCTTTCCTATGAGGACAGGCTGAAAGAGTTGGGGCTGTTCAGCCTGGAGAAGAGGAGGCTCCGGGGTGACCTTATAGCGGTCTTCCAGTACCTCAAGGGGGCCTACAGGAAAGATGGGGAGAGGCTGTTCAGGAGGGCCAGTTGTGATAGGACAAGGGGTAATGGTTTTAAAATAGAGGGAGGTAGATTCAGGTTGGATATTAGGAAAAAATTTTTTACCATGAGAGTTGTAGAACACTGGAACAGGTTGCCCAGAGAGGTGGTGGATGCTCCATCCCTGGAGACGTTCAAGGCCCGGTTGGATGAGGCCCTGAGCAACCTGATCTAGTTGGAGATATCCCTGTTCCTTGCAGGGGGGTTGGACTAGATGACCTTTGAAGGTCCCTTCCAGCCCTAACGATTCTATGATTCTATGATTTTATCATTTCCAAAGTGATCAAGTCAGAAGTCCTGTTTACAGAGATACGGTTTTTGGCACAGCTTCCACACCACTAGGAACAAGGCTCTTAACTACCAGCAGAAAGAACTGTACAAGGGCTTTATAGAGCTTGTGAAGGCTGTTTTTAACGCCTCTCACTTAGTTCCAGCTTGCCAGGAGATACAGTACTGAGTTAAACATATTAAATTCTGCCTCCACAGTGGCTTTCAAAGACTTTTTTTTAACATGAGTTAAACAGAACTGGAATTATAAACATTTGCTTAGTCTTTCTCTCCTCCCCCCACCTCAAAAATTGCATCAAATATTTGATATTTGTTACTTTTAAAAGCTTAAACCCTGCCGTATGGGACATGTAGGCTGAGAGATCCTGAAAAGAGCTGGATGAATAATGGATTTTTTTAATCTGGTAGCCAAAACTGTTGAGTGAATCCTCAAATACTTTCCTCAGGCACAGAGGTAAAGCCATTTTTTTCTGAATTACCTATCCTGACCATTCTGATAAGCATAAGTCAAAGTTAAAATATAAATGAAATGTGTTTCCTTTTTTTTAAATACAAAAATGAATTATCCAGAAGTTTCAAAGTTTTCTTCCTGTTTCAGGGAGATGGTTTTTGTTGAGCTTTAGCCCAGACTGTTCACACCTGTTATCAGATTTGATTGCCCTGCCAATTTCTGGACCATCCAGCTTGGTAAAGGCAGCCATGGGAGCCTGGGCTAGGCATAACTTGCTCAGATACAGGCTCTTTATTGAACTGCATGTATGACAGTAGCTGTTTTCTCCTGCAGCAGTTCCTTGGAAGTCTAGCAGGACAAGTTGCCTTTTAGGCCAAAGTTAGGTACTAAAAATACAGCACCTTTTATGGTATTAATATATGGAAACAATGAAGTGCAATCTTTAAATCATAAGGCCACATCATCAATCTCCATATTCAACGCGCCTCTGAAAAAAGGAAAGATTTTTACATAAAGACCTGTTAGACACCTCGAATAAATAACGGTTTGTGTTTTCAGAGGTGCCCAGTACACTCTCTCTCAGCATCTCTGAAAATCCAAGACATGTATTTTTTTCTCTTTTTTTAAAAAAATATTTAAAATCAAAAGGAGCTGGTACTTTATGCATGATGCAAAAATAGCAAATTTAGGAACTCTCTGAAGGGAAAAAAATGGCAGCAGGCTTCAGGAGTGGCCCCCTCCGACGGCAGACTTGGCACCAACGAGGAGCAGAGGCGGAGTGTATCCCTTGTCCCAGCATCCCTCGTCCCAGCATCCCTCATCCCAGCATCTCTCGTCCCAGCATCTCTTGTCCCAGTATCCCTTGCCCCAGCCTCGCTCCCTCAGGGTGAGCAGCTCTGCCAGAGCTGCCTGAGAGGGGAGAGCTTTGCTAGAGAAAAAGAGCATTTACTAATGTAGCTGTTTGTTAGCTGCCATTAGTAGGGAACCAGGTGTAGACTGTGTGAATATTTTAAATCTAATTTAATTTGGCACTCGGATTAGGTGCATGCTATTTATAAGTAAGCAACACCAAGTGATTCGTCGGGTGTTGCAGCAGGTGGAGGCCTATTTAGCGTGGAGTCAGGGAGTGCTGTGCACACTGCGGGGCAAAGCTGAGCCCTGCGTGGCCAGCACTGCCAAAACAAAGCATATAGAGAGGAGATTTAAGTTGCCTAACTAACCGAATGTTTATTAATAGGCAGCACAAGTGTGTCTCCTTGGCTTTGCAATCACATCCGTGGGAAACGGCATAACCCTTTGTGCCAAATAACATTTGCGTGAGGTAAGGAGAAGTGGTTTGTTCTTGCTTGAGGGCTCTCCCTGGTACAGAAGAGGGTTTGGTATCTTCCACCGGACACAAAGAGCCGTTTCCAGCCGCCCAGGAAGGAGGCCACGGCGAGGAGCCGTGCGGCACCACACTGCGTCACGGCAGCAGTGAGCGGAGGTCGCGCTTGGTGCGTTCGGAGCACAGTTTGCTTCACCGTCTAGACGCTGTGACTTTTATTAGATCAAATTCAGGTTGGAGACATGGCCCTGGCAAAGCTTCCAGAGCAGTAAAACGTTGTCAGAGACAGGAACAGAGCATTTAGACCATCAAGTTTGGACCAGCTGCAACCTTGCCAGTGGAGGACAGAGCTGGTCCTCACAAAAGCACTCTAAAATCAGGATGAAAAGTGGAATCAGGAACTGCAGAAATCAGGAGAAACTGTCGGCCCAATTAGAGATTCTCAGTTACTTCCCATGCCCTTGGTTGTTAAAAATCTAGCAGTGCAGGCTGATGGCAAAAGGATTGATAACAAACGATGACATTTTGTCTCCTGCTTACTTTCCTAATATTACATTATTGCAACAATAAATCCTTTGGATAGAGCAGGACACATACCCTAGACATTCAGTCACTGCAGTCCTACATTTCTGACTATCTGAAGCATGACAGGCACCTAGAAAGACTGCAAGTGGCAGGAGAGCTTGCACCAGCAGACCCGGTACTGCCAGGTGCCGAGTGTCTGTCCCCGCAGCTGACTCCCAGGAGGGCTGTGCGTGACCACTGCCATAGTGTCTTGTGCAAAGAAGACCTCAAGTATGGCTTGTTCGGGGGGTTTGAATGCACTTTGTTCCACTAATTATTTCCTATATCTATACCCTGCAGTCTGCAGATGATATCAAAATGGGGGGATAATTGATATGCTGGAGGACAGAGCTGTCACTGTCCAGGAGTGACTTAACAAGCTGGAGAAATGAACTGAGAAAAACCTCATGAAACTCAACAAAGGCAAACACAAAGCCCTGTACCTGGATGGAACAACCCCACGCAGCAGGACAGGCAGGGGCCAAGCAGACAGGCAGCAGTCTGGCATCAAAGGAGCTGGAATTCCTGGGGAACCACACATGGAACATGAGACAGCAGTGTGCCCTTGCAGCAAAGACAGCTGACTCCACAGTGATCTGTACAAGCATGAGCAGAGGTGGTAGGCAAGGTTGGCAAGGTAGGCAGCAGGTTGGCAAGATGACCTCCAGAGATTCCTTCTGACCTAAATTAGTCTATGTCTCTAAGGCACTCTCCAGGCTAAACTGGTCAGCAGGCCTGTTCTTCAGAACACAGTTTCAGGTTAGGTTCTTTGATTTGCCCACTAAAGTAGCCTTTCACTCTTTACTGAGACCTTAGAGAGATTAGCCAGGTAAATAGGTGTTCAGTATTGGATTGCGGGAATATGCGACTTAGTTGTCTGCTGTAAGCCTTATGAAACAAATACAGCTGTGAATCTTTAATTTTGCTGCAATGTTAGTTCTACTTTTCCTGGAAACCACAACTTGAACCTGAATCTTTTTGTTTCTTACTAAATGACTATAAACTTCTTTTTTAAGCGTTCCAAAAGCCTTGGTTAAATACTGTCAGTATTGCAAAGCATGTAATCACATGCTCAGCTTCATTAATATGGACATTACTGGTGAGACCAAAGCATTTGTATCATGTGCCATCTTCAGACAAAAGTCAGAAGTGTGACATACTATATTTTTCACTGGGATTTTCTGTCTGCTGTTTGTTGTCACTGTCCTAGTTGTTTGCTGCTTGCAGAGCTACATGATGAAATGTAAGTATTGTGCTGATTTCAAAACTGCAGAAAAAGACAGCAAATGCTGGTGTGAAAAGCTGTTTTGGATTTCTTAGCGTTCTTTTTTAACCTATCTCGATATCTTTTACTAGGTATTTTGAGTTGCCCATCATGAAACTAATGCCTCAGTACACAAGCTATCTTCAGGCCAGTCCACATTGCTCATTAGCAGAAGACTGGACCAGGAGCTTTCTTATCCTGTGTTCATTTATAATTCAGCCTCTAAGCCTGGGTTATAGCTTCACTTCCTACTCTGATTGGGAGCTTTCTCTAACCCCAGGGTCACTGGTCAGTGAGCTTGTTAAGAAAGCTTGAATTCTTCCCTTAAGCACCATTTAAAAGAGAGTATTCTTCCTTCCCGCTGAAGAGAATAGATGAAGTTTGGAGCTTCCAAGTACCTAAAGCTACCATGAGCTTATAAAACCTTTGGCAAGCTCCTATGACTGCTTGTATCCAGTTTTATGGCACTGAGTTGTAAAACAAATAAATTTTAAGGCCTTGTCCTAGCACTGCTCTGCATGAGAGTGGTTCAATCTGTCGTGACAGTGTCCCAAGAACCATGCTTTTCAGTACATACTTGTAGGCTGAGGCCACAAAGTTACCCAAATCACTCTTCTGCACATGTTCAGCTTTGTCTGAACTGGGTAGAGGTTAGCAGGTTCTCCCCGAAATAGGAATCCGGTCTCCTTCTGGAATATAGGTATATGCAGGAATTCATAGCTGTAGTCAGATGGTGAAACAGAAAGAGATCAAGAATCCACAGAAGTAACATGTATACTTGTTTATATCCTAGCTCTGATTGCCTTGGAAAAACGGAAAATAATCTCCCTTGTCCATTAGCTTTCGAAGAGCAATAATTGCTGTTAAGTATTGAAGCACCTTATGTGCTAAGGATGTGGTTAGCAGAGCTTTCATTCTTCTAGAGATAAGAGTTTGTCCTGAAATCAGAAAATTATAAACCATAAAGGCCCGTTAGATCTTTCCACCTTTTCCTACGAGTAAGAGGTACAGGATGGAGTAAAATAATGGCATTACATTTCATCACTTTAGGCTAGACAAGACTGATTGTAGCACAGAAACTTTCTACTTTAGGCTATCCAACATGCAAACACTGGATATACAAGAAGTGGAAGGACTTGTCAACTCTTCAGAGACACTTTCTTCTTAGAGGTGAACTCTTTACTAGAGTACATGACACACGCAGAGAGGAAGGTGTTAATCTGTTCACATCCAAGGCACAGTCTGCAGGCTGCTGGTAATTGCTGCCCCATAAATGTGCCTGTCATGCCTCCTTAGTCTTTAAATATCCAAACTCGAAATAGGTATCTGTGCAACATGTTGAGCCCAGCACTATTGTTTTGCGAAGCAGTATTATTCATTTAGCTTCAGCCAGCTGCTCTCTATATTCAGCTTGGAGGAACAGACTGGAATTTGTAACCAGACAGGCAGGCTGGGAAGCTATAACTTATTCCCCAGGCTGATAAACCAGTGCATCGAAAGTACAGTAAACAAACGCCCACTGGAAACCCATTCCAGTGCTGTGTCCCCTCCTTTCCCCCTGCCACAAATAGCAGTGAGCACAAGGGAACCTGCCTTCATAAACAAATACCCTGGACCTTAATTCCAGTATCAGCTGCATGACATAGTGTTACTGGTATGTTAAACACAGCACATAACAGCAGGATACACTGTTAGGTCACACATGGCAATGTAAAATACTAGGTAAGGTCTATGCCGTCTGCTGGGTGGGGACCTGGAGCAGGTCAGTTATTTGTAACTACATTGCCCTCTACTGACAGATGCACACAGAGGTTGAGACCTTAATTCTGCTGAACTCAACTCTGAGAGAGGCTGTCCTGTCACTTGTGATAAGGCAGGAGCACGAGATGGTGTCATGGCCCAGCCTGGCAGGAGGTATCAGCTTTCATCTCCTTTGGTGGAGGCACCACTTAGTCTAGGCCCAAAGACACATGCTTGGCCACGAATTGATGCTCTCCACTGTGAGAGTCTCTTTCTTTTCCTTTTTTAACACAAATAAACAATTGTCTGAGATGTTTTCTCTGCATTCTTCAACCTTTTGTGGACACTGGAAGCAACCGTGTGCACAACCCAGCTGCAGGCGAACAGTCGTCATGAGCGCGAGTGCCTCCAGCCCTCCTGCGGCACCCTGCAACTGTGGGGAACCTCAGCATGCGCACATCCTCTTTGCAGTTGTTTCTGCTCCTTGGGAAACATGAATCCTCATGGGACTGGGATGAATTAGGAGGTCTGCCTCTGTATCTCCCTACAAGAAATATCAAAGCAGCAGATGACTTCTCCTAGGCCTACAGTTCTCAGCCAATGGTTGCGACTCTGCAGTTGCCTGTGGGAGTTGCCAAGGCTGACAGAGCAGTGGGCTCAGCAAGCACAGTCTTGACTTCATGTGTACATCACAAGCTCTTATTTGGCTTGTTTCCTGCCTTTAGCAGAAGTGTTGCTGTCTTCTTCATATAGCAGGCTCTCACTCCCCATATGTCCTTGAACCACCTCCAGCAACATGTGGGTTGCAGAGGAGATGGCATTCATCTATGGAGCTGTAGTTCAAAAGGCTGAGAGTTGGCTCATCAGATTAAAAAGTCTGTGGACCCCTGTTCTGAGATAACGGTATATTTTATTAAGGTAGTTCTCTTTTTCTGGCCTCTCTTTAGTTGAGGTGGTGGGAAAGCTTTAAAGAAGGCAAATGAATTCTACAGCTATGAAGTTGGGTATGATAGCAAGGGGAGTTATACTTTATCTTCCCAATCAGCAATTCATACAATCAAGGCTCATTTATCTATGTTTATGAGTGTAAGGAGAAACTTCGGGTGCTGCGTATTTTCCCAAGGGAAGTTTCCATTAGTGCCTTTGCCATAACAATCCAAATAATACAAACTTCTTGTTGGTGCTGTGCAATATTTTCTGTCTCAAAAGATACTGTTTCATACCAAGAGTAACCAATAGAAGGAACATGTTATTTGCATGAGAAAACATGCATACATGCACACATGCGATAAGTGTGTACGGGTGGGGGGGGTGTCCCCTCTTGAACAGGATGTATATGGTTAAAGTCAGCACAGTGGCTTGAGGCCTGAATTATTTTCATCCGCCGGCTGGCGAATTTGAAATGTTTTCAAATATCCTACGAAAACAAAACAAGTGGGAACATCTGGGAAGCTGATGGGCTGTGGTGTGTGTGGGACGGGGTGAGTTCAGAGGAAGGAAACCAGCCATTGATCAGCTCACCGTCAGGTGTCATCTCCATCGCTGGAAATGCTGGGAGGGAAGCTGAACACGGGAAGGAACTGAGCAGCAAACAAGCCATGCGTGAAGCCCTGGAATAAAAAGTGTAAAAACAATGAAGCTTAGGTAATGGGAGAACTCCTGCCATGTAGGAAGAGGAACAGGCTGCAACTCATTCCAGTCCAACCACTCCAGGGCAAGCATGTAAATCATTTGAGTGTGCACATCAGATCACGAGATGCTATTTATAGCTGTTAGTTGAAGCACTTTTATTTATTGTCATGTTTATGCAGAAGGAAACCCCCCAGTATAGGAAAGATGCTACTCCAAGTCTCCAGTGCTTCCTACTATTTTTATATATACGGTCTCCCTGGCTTTATTTCAGTTCATGTTCTTTATTTAAAAAAGCATATGGATTAATGAAAGCAGTGCTGGCATCAAATGTTTAAACATAAATGTTTATTGATGCCAGTGAGATTCACTTCCAGGGCTGGAGCCTTCTGCCAGGGGGTTCTCCAAAGGCAGGGCAGGGGACCCCCGGGCTTATGAGTGTGTGAGTCTCCTGCCAGGTCTTCATTACCTCCTCCTTTGGAGGAAGGGCTGAAAGGTGAAACGCTCATCCTCACAAGAGAAATAAGTAAGTGCCAGGCAGGGGGCTCTGGGAGGGTTCGGGGGGGGCTCTGGGCTGCTGGAGGCGGTGGGGAGGAGGTGGCAGGAGAGCAAGAGGGCACAGCATTGGCTTTCCACTGGAGAGCTCATACAGACAGGAGCCCTGGGGTGGGGACCAGCCCCTTGGCCAGGAGAAATGGCTCCCAGGCCTGACTGCTTCTTGTCCCCAGTGGCCTGGGGATGCTAAAAGGGCACCCTTAAATGGCCAGCCCTGAAATGCTGGCAGGTTTGCCTAATGTGTAACCATCCAGCTCTCCTTTACTGGATATGTCTGTTTAACCCTTTCCTGAAATGCAGGCTTCAATTCTGTCCTTCCACAAAATATTACCTGCATCTTAGTTATTGACTGAAGGTGTCAATACTCCCTGCTAACATCAATGAGAGAATGCTGTAGGGTTCCTTAATAAACAAACATTTAATACCTTAAAAAAAACACTTTAAGTACTATTTGGAATACCAATGCTTTAATTTTAAACAAAACCCATTCAAGTAGTAAATCCATTGGGTTTTTTGGTACAGAATTTCCCTTCTGTTACCACTACATGTACTTATTATGCAAGATTGCACCATAACACTTGCACTTCTGTACTTCAGTACACACCCATAAACATAGTCCCCTCTTAATGTCTTTCAGAGATAATTTTTCTGTCTTTGTAGCACAACCATGATTTGTAGCATAGCACCTGAATTCTTTAGACTTGGAAGAGAAAAGCATCATCTTATTTGTTTTCTAAACACTTCAAAACCCTTTCAGCAAGCAGTCTGGGGATCTTCACAGCTAGCAATATTTTGCTATTATGACTTGACCAGCCTCCTCAGCTGCAGTGAAACTCCTCTGAAGCTCTACTTTTGCACCTACACAAATGCCAAATCATTTGGCCAGTTAGTGCATACAGCTAGATTTAATTTCGACATTTATAATCTCCCTCCAGGCTGAGGCCTGACTGGCTCAGCAGTGCAGTGGTCGATAAAGGGTGGACACATTCACTATTTGAGCAGGGTGAGCTTCACATTGCTGCGGTTACAAGTAAGGGACTTTCTCTACTTGGGCCCTTCTAGCTGAATTGTCCTGGAAGTCACGTAGTCAAATAAAAATGCATCTTCTCTTTCATATGGTTTCTCTCTCTCTCTCTCTCTTTGCCTTTCCCATCAAAACCTGAAGTGTGAAGAAGGTGGGTTGTTCCTCCATGGAGGAGTACCCAATTGTAGAATCACAGAATCATGTAGACTGGAAGGGACCTCTGGAGGAGATCTCACCCAAAGCCCACTCATAGCAGATAAGATCCAACTTACTAGCTAACTGGAATTTCTCATGTTCCAGCTTGCATTCATTGCCTTTTGCTGGGCACCACTAAGAAGAATCTGACTCCATCTTCCCTATTCCCTCCCACTAGGTAGTTGCAGGAGCTCTGGCAGCCATCCCTCACCAGGCTGGGCAAGCCCAGCCCTCTCAGCTTCTCCTGGTGCCTCATGAGCACCAGCCTCCAACCATCTTGGTTGTGATCCAGTATATCAACATCTATCTTGTACTTGAGAGTACAAAACTGGACGTGATACTGCCAGTATGGCATCACACATGCTGAATAAAGTGGAGTCACCACTTTTCTCAGTCTGTTGCTTCCACAAAACATGAGAACATACCTCAAAGAGTGGGAGCAAAAGCAATCATCATTGTGTTTCTGGGAATGAGAACATTTTAAACAGGAATTTTTAAAACAAAGTTGCCTGTTCCTTTCCTGTCTCCAGCTGAGGCTTTAAGTGAAGCACCTTGGAGCTTCCGATTAGTAGCAGAAACCTGCCTGGGAGCCACCTTTTCATTTCCAGTTTCCCTTTCTGATAATTCAAGAGAGGATGGAATAAAAAGGATAGAAGAAAGCAGGCAATTTAGTTCTCCTTTCTGTACTTTATTTGTCCACAAAAACCAAAGCAAGATTCTCTTGTTTAATGTCTTGAGAGCAAGGAAAAGGAGGCATTTAGCCCAGCTGCTGTCTTCTGTGTACATGATTTTGAATCACTCACATTAATAATTTTATGATAATAATGAGTAGCTTGTGCAAAGAAGAAATTCAGTCTGCTTTGCCCTTCTCTGAAGTGAAAGCCAAGTGCACCTCCCAGCATCTCACAAACATATGGTCTTTTAGATGTAAGTGATGCTCATCTGCTTTATTATCTTTAGCAGAAAGGAACTAAACATGTAACAGATGCTCAAGTACCTTGAAATGAATGTATTGTGCAAACAGAACTGTCATCACACCCCTTGCAGTCACATTTTTCACCTGTTGTATGTTTGTTTACCTGTAGCTTATTTTGACAGTGTTACATGTTGTTTTAATAGTTTGGAAAACTCCTAGTTTCAGAGCTGGGCTAGTGTCTTATTTCCTCATAGGTGCAGATCACTGCCCCCTCTTTGTTTTTTGTTGTTTAGTTGTTTTTTTGTTTTTTTTTTAATTGTGTTAAACATGCTTGGTAACAGACATTTTGGCAAATAAAGGTGTCTAATCTTCAGACAGCAGAAGACTTCATCCTTTTCGGTTTTACTTGGAATGGATTCAGTTATGAAGTCTGGACTTGAATTTGGATTCCTTGCATTTCAGAAGCTCTCAGATCAGATTTCAGCTTTAGACTATCACAAAATACAAATCAAAACATACATTCTGAGTCCTGACTCAGGTTTGTTTTCCTTTCTTCTCTCCTCATCACTTTTAGCAAATAGGGCTTGGATGAGGATTTTATCTTCTCTCATGTTGTTCTTTGCTGAACTGAAGCTGTGTCAATTCAGCAAGTGAGCAAGGTCCTCAGCACAGGGACTTCAGCAGGTCTTGAACACAGTGAATTTTCCCTGTTTTATTAAATGTCCAATCTTCATAACAGAAGAAGAGGAAGGCTCACCCTGGGTTTTATGGCCATGGCTTTTTATGACCTTCCTTCCATCTGATAGATGATTTGCACTACAGCCTTCTTGATACAGAGAAGTAAGTAGCTGGCCCTGTGTCCTTCTCCTCTGGATCACTTTCCAAGGTCTTTCCTATTGTTGGAATGACATTATAAGAACTGGACCCATCCTTTCCTCCTCGTCTGTTTCATGGCTCTCACGTTGACAGCTGTCGGCTGTGCTGCACACAGTGTGTGGCAGGTGTACTGCAGGGCTTACCTGTTCAGGGCTTCCCTTGTGGAAATAAAGAGATGAGGAGATTTGTTTTCTCTCTAGATGTGTAGAACTATGATGGAAACGATGGATTCATGCTTGTATTGTCAAATTTGAGCACAGGGATGTGAGCACCACACAGCAAAGCTATGGCTGAGTGATGAACTCCTGGGAGATGCTGTGCTGCTGAGGACTTCTGAGACATGTCCTGTGGGCTGCTGAGCTGCTCCACAGCTCGCACTTAAGACAAAATCTCTGTCTGTCTGAATGTCCAATATAAACTGAGAGAAGGCAATGAAGATCTGTTGATATGCGAGTGGTTTCAGCCTCCATCTTCTCTACAGGGTGTTTGAAAGCCTCTCTCCAGCACAGGTAAGTCAGAAGGACTCAAGTGAGGCAATTCATTGCGGTGGTTAAATGGATGGAGAAGGGAAGATCAGATTCACAGTCGGTGCAACCTCCACAGAATTGCCGTCCCTGACTCGCTGAGGGAGTTTCTCTGCCTCTTTGATCCATTTTGTCTCCAGCTCTCCAGCCTTGTCCTATTCTTGTGCTGCAAAAGGAGTAACTGCTGCTAGAGGGCTTAAAAAAGCCACATTGCCTCCACCTCAAACCCTCATTGTGAGAGCAGCAGGGGCTGGGAGGGACATACCCAAAGCCATTGGGACAGAGGAGAGCTGTGCCTCTGCCTCCTGCCTCATCAGAGAATGAGCTATTACAGGATTTATAAAAGGGTACGGACATCTATGCCTGGAGGGATATAGACTCTGTAGCTCCAAGGCTGTGAATCTCAGCTGGAGACAAGCCACCACGCTTTCTGCAGGACTTCTGTATCTTATTCTGGGTACACATGGAGCTGGACAAGACAGACCTGTTCTGAGTGTTTCCAAATGGCTGTGCAGGGCAACTTCTTACCCTGAAGCTTAGTTTTCATCACTCCTTATTCACAGGTGCTTGACTCCCTGCAGTCATACAGTGTGCAGAGAGCTTAGGCGTGTAAGTCAGAGTGATGGGTGCTAGTTGACAGTTAAGATCTTAAAACCACATTTTTTGTGAATCTGGCCCTGAGATGTGTACAGAGTGCATGGTGTTGGTAGGAGTCCGTCGCTCATGCTTACACACTCCTGATCTGTGGCTGGCTAGCACTCTGCACTAATGCACACTGGGGTCATTTGTAAGCTCCACTGCAAATTTTGAGAACTGTTCCAAGGCATCAGTCTGATTCTGAGGTGCTTCTTCCAGGCACAGCGCAGGGGACAGCTGTTTAGCTGACTTGCCTCCTCTTGTACACTGTGACTGGGGCACTTGGTCCTCAGCACAGGGGAGGCTGCCTGAGTCCTTCCCTGTTCTGCTCACAGGAGAGACAGTACCTTGTCTGCTCCATGCACCCGCCGGATCCATCAGGTCTCAGAAACAGCTCAGTCAAAGGCAGCTCTATACCAGCTTGGTCACTGAGACAACACTCGGATGTAGTGTCTTGGTTGGGGAGGGTGAAAGATCTTCTAATGTTAGCATGCCCGCGGTCCGGCTTCCTTCTCTGTACTTGCTCCAGTAGCTTCTCGGACCTCAGTGGGAGTATCTCAAAAGACAAAGTGAGTAGAGTCTGGCGTTTGATGTAAGAGAGAGAGAGGCCTTAATCCCCAGCTTTCTCCTGCTGTTCTGCATGTCGGCTGACAGGGTCCATCTGCATGGCACGTAATTCCTCTTATAACCATGCCAATCTCATCTTAAAAAGTAACACCTTCCGGGATCAGTCCCGGCTGCCTCTGGCTTGAGTTGTGAGGTGTCCAGCGGGCTCAACAGCGCAGGTCCTGAGCACAGACTGCGTGAAGGTGGTTTGCAGGGGAGAAGGTGCAGCTCGTCTCCCCGCAGCCCCCTCCGTGGGGGCTCCTGTGCTCAGGTGTGTCCGGGTGGCTGTTGAGGCTCATTAGGCAGCAGGCAAAGAGCCTGAATTTTAATCTGACGTGAGACAAATGAATCACAGCTTAGATACTGGAAGTTTCTCTGTTTAAACTAGAAGGACTGTGTGTTGTTTGCATGGATTTATTATTTTTTAATACTTCAAGAATACCTAGAAGGAACTCAGAGGCTGTCCAAGTCTTCATGCCTTGAAATACTTTGAGGATGAGACAAAGCAGAAAGTCTTATATTGGTAACAGAATACTTTCAGAAGCCAAAAAACTCTTTGGGAGGAAAATGAGGATAATCTCTATGTGTGTGTGTTTACTTTATGAAGAAATTATCTAAGAACTCATCTTTGCAAAACTGTTACACTGTACTACTGCCATTGGTAGTTAAGCTTGAGCCAATTTCTTTCAGTTCTGTGACTTCCAGGCGTGCGTGAGGCTGCAGAAATACCCGCCTGTCTTGGCGTCTGGGCTTCACTCCGTCTTTCAACTGCTTCAAGTTGCATCTCTCGCAGGTATTTTGTGTACAGCTTCATTAAAGGCAAGTGACTGTGAAACCTTCTTGGTTTTGAAAAACACAAGACATCTTGCTGCAGTTTTGCAAGCAAGCAGAAATGTAATACTTCTTCACTATAAGAGGAGAACGGTAGTAAACTGGTAAGATTTGCAAAGCACATTATATTCTGCCTGAATACAATTTTGATGGGTGTTTCCAAGTTCAAGTAACAATGACCTAAGTTGGTTTGACTCTCATTCTCACCTACAGTCTGCTGCATGTTTGCCAATGTAGATTTCTCTGGCTTTAGTTTAACAATAAATCAAGGCAAATATTGGTTAATACAGATTTGAATATCAGAAAAAAAATATACATAAATGCAACTGTCTGCTAATCTTGAGGAGCTGCAGCTTGCAGATGCTTTATTGTGTTGGTCTGACGTGATTTACTAGCCTGAGAACAATTTCATGAGCAAGGAGTATTAAGTCTGCTCTTACAGCATCAGCTCAGGTTTGGTAGCAGAGCTGGGCCACTGAAATGCATAGCACCCTCTCGTGGGAGCTAGCACTGCTCCTCTATGCCCTTAAGACAGAGCAGTGCAATCATCATTTTCTTTGCAAACTTGGAGGCTGATTTTTCAACTATAGCATGTCTAATTTCCAAAAATCCATTATGGTACACCTGCAGATGTCAGTATAGCCTAAAAAATATATCCTTAAAAAGAGGGCTCCTAATTAGTGAAGATTAAGCCATTCACATAAAGCTCATTGACTTCACTCAAGACTTGGGGGTTTGGTAGGGGAAAAGGCTCCTGCAGTAAGCACCCATATGTTTCAGTCCACAAAATCAAGGCAATTGAAAGGAGAAAAATGAGACTGATGCTGGAGAAAGTGGCCTGCACAGCACAGGTAGGAATGAGTTGGGGCTCTTAAATTTGTGCAACAGTGGCTGTGGCTTTTGGAAAGTGCAGTCTTGACTTCCCTTAGGGGTGAAGCAGTTGTCCATCAGTGCACCTAGAATTTTCATTTGGCCGTATTTCTAACTGAAGCACATGCTGAAATAGTGTTTCAGGACATGTTATTTGCTTTTAGAACCCATGCCCAGCTGGGTCAGCCTGTACTACCTCAGCCCAATACAACCTTTGCAGATAAAATGTAGGCATTTTGTATCACCATCATGTGTTCGTAGGAGGTTAAAAGTATGCCTTCAGGTGAGAAACTAGCATCTTTTTATTTCATATGATTTCTGCCTTGGAGGAGAAGGCAATTATGGAGGTCAGATTTCCTGCTCCACTCTGAATTTCTAGAAGAATAATGAAAATGGGATGGTTATTCTTATTTTGTAAAGCATGAAGTTAATCCACTGTGCTCAAGGCCACTGCCTGCCTTGTGAGCTGATGGCCATGCATCAGAAGTGCTTCTTTTATGACCAGCACATGGCCAGATTATGGAAGGACGTGCAATGGTATTGCTAACCACAGCAGTTCAGGGGAGGACACAGGAAATAGGACTGCGAGGGAGCAGGTGGAGGGGAGGAGAGGGTGGCTGCGATGGCCACATGAAAAGGTGGTCAGGGTGACTGTGATTGTACATCTTGCAACAAGGTGGTGGCCGTGGCACTGCACTAGCTGTGAAGTGTGAGACATGGGGTTTGATGATCTGCCAAAATAGCAGTGTTGCTTCTGCTGGGGAGGACAGTGCACTTTGCAAGAGGGTTGCAGAGGCATTTGCTGGGTTTTCCCTGCAGGGTCAGTGACGGGTCCCCAGGCTGGGCTGACTTAGCTCTGTAATGTAAAGCTACATGTATTTACATCATAACATTCTCTGGAACTAAGCAGCAGATGAATGTCAAATAACTTTCTTAAAAGGGACTTCACACTAAGCCTTTTAGGACCCTAGTTTATAGAAAATACAGTGGGGATATAACACAGCAACAAACAGCCTGTGCGAAGAGCTGGGACAATTCAAGCGTGGTGTCTCTGGAGATTACTCAGATAAAAGAAAAAGATTGTATCTGGCTGAGCCCACGCCTGGACAAGAAAGTGCCTATGTGTGTACGTGTGTCACTTTTTCCCTTCCCCTGAAAAACAAGGGTTTTTTTTGTTTAAAGGTTGGGAGGTTGTAAAAATAAGTGTCAGCCAGCACCCCTGATCCTGCCAGCAGCCCACACGCTAGCACATGGTCTTTATGCCCAAGTAAATCTGTGCAGGGATGCCTGGTAAGGGTTTGCCTTGTATGTAAACTCTGTCCTGTGCCAATCATCTGCTGTTGGCTAAATAGGCTCCCATGAAAATGTATGACTAACAAATGCCTGCATGTCCTATTTATAGGTTTTCATGTCACAAGCCCTGGGCTGAGTTCGCCTGAGGCTTTTGCCAGGACAGACATTGCAAGTACTTGGTCAAGGTCTAAAATTATGCCAGGAGATCTCAATGCAGGCACAGACACAGAGACCACACAAACCTAAACAAAGGTGAGTCCAGGTGAATAGGACGTGGATGTGACTTCCCATCTGGGCGTGTGCAGTGGTGCTTGTCCATGAGTGTGATGCCCCAGCGAAGGCTAAGGCAAACCCTTCTCTACACCGACAGTGTCACGCACTGGGAGGACCGATGGTCCCAGGTGTCACGGCTGAGCTGGCAGCACGCACTGCATGGCCATCTGCTCCAGCCTTGCGCACTTCGATGCCTGTTTGTTGATTAGCTTATCCCCTTAATCTGTGTGGTTTAATCCTATAAACCAGTACAGGCAGGAGCAAAAGATAGCGGAGGAGTGAAACAAAAGCTATTTATTCTACCCAAAACAGTCACACTGAGCAGTTTAAAGCTGACAGTGCAACAGTAAACAACCAGGGTATTTGGCTCTGAGACTTTGCCCTAAGCTGCACAGAGCTAACAAAAGTCTCCCAGCACTGGGTTTTTCTGCTTTGGCCATCACCTGCTCACAGGACGGAGAGGGAAAACTTTGTGGTTCCTTTTGCTAACCTCTCTCTCCTTTCATGGGAGCATACCAACCCTTGCTGCTCTCAGGCTGAGTTGAAAAATAAAGAAATTACTGTAGAAACAAGAATCTGAGTATGTCTTGTCTTGCTGATCTACTTCAGAGCCCCTGGTTTTGCATATGAATAATATTGAGGTGTCATCAGACTCAGGTCATACTCTGAACCTCAGATTTACATAGAAAAACAATCCCTCTGCTCTCTCCTAGGGCCTACTGCATCACCATTGAACTGCTCTTGTCAAGAGTTTCTGAGGTTGTGAGAAACTAGGGATCCACAGCATCCTTGTGCCTGTGGTCGGGGCAGCAAAGGAGAGGATTTCAGGAGAAGCTGGCACATCAGTTCGTAATGCACTGAAAACTATCATTTTCCCTCCCTGAGCCTCAGCAGAGCAGCCAGGGCTGCACATGCAACTGAAATGATGGCTTTTCAGGAAGCATCTTGAATTTATCCCTTAGGATAATCCCTGTCTGAGTAGCCCAGTTGCCTATGGTTGATGGCCAACAGTAGATGCTGAGATGAGGAATAAGATGAACCTATCTTATTGTAAGCACTCATCATTTATTCCTACCTGTTATTCTTGAAGTCAGGATTTGCTCAAAGTGCAGCAAATTAAAGAGTCAAAAGAGTGCTAAGCTGTTGCACAGCCTCACACGCCTGGAAAGGATGCTGAGCTGCCTCACCTTAGCTGCTCTCTGGTGGCTTGAGTACAACTGAACCTCTAGCAGCTCTAGATCCTACCGCTCTAGCAAGAAAGCCTTCAACCAGCAAAGCTGCAGGGAAGTGAGAATGAGAGTCCCAGAGGAGCACTTCCCAGCATGGGAAAAATGTGCAAAAGAGAAACTTCTAACTGGAGTGCTTTCCTCCTGTTAGGTTTTCCAATAACAGGTGTTTCCCTCTGACATTTCACAAAACCTCCTCTGTGAGAATTTTGTTGCTTTCAAGACAGTTTCTGGTTAAGGGAAACTTATAAAATTTCCTACTGTTTAACACCTGTTTAATACCAAGGCAAGTGGAATCTCATCAAGCCCATGCTAGTGCTAAATGACCGCTCTCTAAACATGTCACTTCCAGTTTCAGCTCCTGCTGTGCCGTGAACCAGGACATGACAGTGGTTTTGATCTCCGATAGGGATGGGGTGAGCGTAAGGATACGTGTGAATACAGAGACTTGCAGGAGGGTGGATTCGCTGTTCTGAGTGGTCTGACTACGTCCGTATGGGTTTGTAGCAGCAGTAAGGCAGTCAGATGCTTTAGAGGAATTTCATAGTCTGTAATTATGGAATAACCTTACTAAGCCTTGTCACTCAAAACCTGTTTAGATCTTGAAATATATAGGCTTAAATACCATGAATGAAGTGGCCTCTTATTTCTTTAATGATATAAATATACAGCAAGTTAACTTGAAGGCTTTTGGCACAGCAAGCCTGCGACTTTGTGGGTTATGCCGCAGGGAACAGAAAAACACTGTGTTTTGAAAATACAGTACTGACATAAGAGTAAAATGGCGATGTTATTGCTAAAGTCTGCTTTGAGCTCCACTCATGTTCCTTGACCCTTCCCAGCTCCATTTGGCTTTTACCTTTTTCCTTCTTTGTAACCAACTCTTTCCCAAATCGATGTCCTTGTATTACTGCCTCTTAGGTACTAATTTCTAAGGCAAAACCTGTCAAAGCCTTTCTCTGAAACCCCATGTCTCAAGCTGATTCTGTTGCACCAACATAGTTCCAAAGAGAACCAGCACATGGGAGAAGATTAAATTCTTCTTAGCTAAGCAGTAAGGTGAATAGTTCAGTGGTAGCAGCCCTCTTCTTTGGGTATGTGTATTTCCTATCAAAATTGTTGAATCCACAGCCCTGCCACCCATCTTCTCCTTCTCATTCAATGTGATCTTAATTCCTGAGGGTGGTTCCAGTGTGCGTGTAGGGATTTGCAGTATTAGATCATAGCCAATGCAAAATTTCATGGGTTTTGTATTGCCCTTATGCTGACACTTCTTTGTCTTCCTTCTACAGGACGCTCCATGGAGGTCTTTCTTGCGAACTGTTCTTCAGACCCTTCCAAAATGCCCAGAAGAGGCAGTGAGAGTAGCAGAAGTCTCAGGCCTTTCTGCATAAGACTTCTTACGTTGGTTTTGTTTTCAAATTCACTGTGTACCTCAATACATCAGGAGACTGAAAAACACAGGTTTCAAATCCGACTGTGTTTTGCTGAGGTTCCTAGCGAGCTCTGGTCCACAAGCATCAGTCATGCTTTGCTCATCTGGGAGCTGAAGGACTTGATCTGCTTCATACCCTCTCCCAAAGCACTTGACAGTTCTCTGACAACCTGCCGCGTCTGGACACAGTGAGGTGAACTGAGGATAGATTAAGATAAACGTCCATTTTCCTCTTTCCTTATTTGGACTTGCAGCACAGTCTTAACTTTGTTAATCACTTTCTTGGGCTTGGCAGATCACTGTGAGAGGCACTGTGCCGGGATGACGTTATAATATTAATCTCTCAGTGAGAAACCAGTTTTGGGCTTTAGGTATTTTCTGAGATGTTCATAACAACCACCAACAATCTGGGAACAAATGTTCTCTTTTTTTTTTTTTGGCAGTAAGTACAGCCACAATTCCAATAGTCAATAAACCTGTGATGGGAAGGGAGGAGGCTGGAGACTCACCACCTGCCAGCCACCGAGGAAGCCCTGGCAGGCTGGGGTTTGTTCCCCTCTACTGCTGCTGCTTTTCAAGAACCTAAAGCCTAAGTGCTCCTAAAGTTTTGAGTGCTGCAATGCCACTTCTTGCAGCGCCCGGTCTTTAGTCTTCTTGTCCCAGTTTTAGCTGGGACAGTTAGCTTTTCTTTTTAACAGCTAGAAGAGCTCCGTGTTTTGGTTTCACTCAGAGGCTCGCTCTGAGAAGAATGCTGATAGCAAGTTGATGTTTGTGGTTGGATGTGAAACTCCAAGGACTTTTCAGTGTGCCGGAGTGCAGAAGCACGGCGGGATAAGGGGGGAGCATAGCTGGGACAAGGGGGACATGATTCCCCTTGTGATTTGTGGTGGAACTTAAGATTGAGGGCCAAACCAGCCAATTAGTATTCCATATCATGCAGCGTCATGCCCAGTATAAAAGTGAGGGTCAGCCGGACAGAAGGGCTTTTGCGCTTTGGCTCTTTCGCCGCTTTTGCTCTTTTGCGCTTGCTGCGCTTTGCTCTATTGCCTTTTTTTCCCTCTCTCCCAGTACTCCCACTCTCGGAGTACTCTCTCTCTCTCTCTGCCCCTCTCTATTTCGGGGCCTCACGTTCATCCGGGATTGCAGCTTCGGGACGAGACGGGCTTCGCATACGAGGGGGTGGTGAGCATCTACACTGTGTATTAAATCATCTGTATTAAATTGTTCTTATCTCAACCCACGGGTTTCCCGTTTCTCCTTTAATTCTCTCCCTCATTCCTGGGGGTGGGGGAGGGGGAGTGACCTGCTGTGTGGGAGGGTCAGCCTAACCCACGACACTTCTGTAATGTAAAGCCCTTATTCAGCTCTGCTTTCCCTATGATGGGCATGCAGTCACCATAGAAAAGGATAATCCATGGTGGTTTACATGACCTGGCACCCGGGAGGTGTACTACTGAGGGCCATGGGTCCTGCCATTCGGCGGGGCTCATTGCCTGGACTTTTTCCTGAGGTAGTCACCAAGCTGAGAAAAAAGCTCACAAGGCTGAGAAAAAAGGCTTTTCTTTCCAGACCTGGCCAGAGGAAGACGGGATGGCTCCAGCATCATGCTCCTGGTAGGAGTAGCACCAGTTGAGGAACTGGGGTTTGAATGATAACTCCCCCTGGCCTGGGTGGCCACTGTCGCTCCCTTGAGCTCTGGTCTGTCCCAGGCCAGCAGTGTGGCTGTGCTCTCCTGTCAAGGTGCCCCAACCCCAGAGAAAGAGCCCCGTGGTTATCTAGAGGAGGGAGGAGGTGCAAGAAGAGATGCTGGGCTGTGTGGCCTGTGATAGAGGATGAGGCTGTCCCTGCAGCTGTGGCCATCACAGAATCAGCAAGTGGAAAGTATCCATAGCATGAAGGCCTCTGATATCTTCTGAGCCAGGCAAGGAGCTGAACGCTGGGCTCGTCTGTGCTGCATAAGTGCTCTTATGGTGAAGCTGGAGGAAAAGGGAGTGAGATACCAGCAGTACTGATGTTGCCATGAAGTGTTTATTTGGTGGGAAAGGGGACTTTCACACACGGATGTGTTTTTTTGTAGGCTTAGAACTGAGTATAGAGCAAGCCTCCTAGATCGCATTTCTGAGGAGTAGCAGGAGGAGAGGGGGAATGCCAGATTTGGGTCTTCAGGTCAGATTATGCAAGGCTATGGGTTCAGTTCAGATCAGCCTAGGATGTCGTGAAGTTCAACAAGAAGCACAAAATCCTGTACCTGGGGAGCAAAGACCCCATGCATCAGTATATGCTGGAGACCATCCACCTGGAAAGCAGCTTCACAGAAAAGGACCTAGCAGTCCTGGTGCTCACCAAGTTGAACGTGATCCAGCAACATGACCTTGTGGCAAAGGTGGCCAATGGTGTCCTGGGCTGCATAAGATAAAATGTTGCCAGCAGGCCAAGAGAGGTGGTCCTTCCCCTCTACTCAGCACTGGTGAGGCCATACCTGGAGTGCTGTGTCCAGTTCTGGGCTCCCCGCTACCAGACAGATATGAACATGCTGAAGAGAGTCCAATGAAGGGCCACCAAGATGATTAAGGGACTGGAGCATCTCTCCCATGAGGAAAGGCTGAGAGATCTGGGACTATTCAGTCTAGAGAAGAGAAGACTCAGAGGGGATCTTATTGAGGTATATAGATACCTGAAGGAACGGTGCAAAGAGGATGGAGCCAGGCTCTTTTCAGTGGTGCCCAGCAGCTGGACCAGAGGCAATGGCACAGACTGAAACACAGGAGGTTCCCTCTGAAAATCAGGAAACACTTTTTCACTGTGACAGTGACCAAGCACTGGTTGCCCAGGGAGATGGTGAAGTCTTCATCCTTGGAGCTATTCAAGAGCCATTTAGACAAGGTCCTGGGCAGCCTGCTCTGAGTGTCCCTGCTTGAGCAGTTGGGTGGAACAGATGACCTCCAGCGGTACCTTCCAACCTCAATCCTGCAGTGATTCTGTGTGATTCTGACTCTGTTTCCAGCAGGGCAAAGCTCCAGGAACCCTAGAGCCACAGACGCCAGTGCCTCTGACGGATGGTGGCACTCACCGCCCATTTGAACTGTAGGGCTCTTGTAATGCTTCTGTGGCTCTTCTCTAACCTGCTGCCGGCATTACAGCCATGGCAGGAAAGCTTCATGATGACTGTGAGGCTGATGTTCCCAGAGCAGCTGGAGTTAAGTGTGCCAGCCTGGGGTTAGACGCAGGGCGGATGCTCAGGAATGTCCCTCTGGTCTGTGTGCTTCAGTGCAGCCTGTAATTTTTTGTTCCTTTCTAATTTTTGTAACATGAAGAAAGCAAACATGGAAAAACTTGTTTCAATGCCCAGTTTGTTGTAAAAGATCAGGAATGCCAAGGCTGTGTAGCTGTAGTTGTTTGGAGGGCTGCAAGCAGCCTAGAGGACTCTGCGCTGGGTTAGAGGTTTCTCCTCTTTCTTCTTAAAGCTTTTCCTTCTGCTCACTGTTGGAATTAAGTAGAAACAAATTAGGAAAAGAGGCTTGCTAGCAAGAAGCACAACAGGATCTTTTTTCCTTTGTAGGCTTTCTGTAAGTAGCTTTGTGTTAATGGTATAACATTTCTTCACGTTGCTTATGGGCACTCCCTTTTTCTGTCCCGCTGGTTCCTGGCTGCTGCTTGGCACCTGGCGACTGCGGCTCCACCTCAGCCAGCCACTCCCTGGCCACCCTCCCCTTCATGTGCCTGACATTTCAGATGATGGCTTTGGCAGAGTTTTGTGCCTTTTGACCCTTTTTTGCAGGCCAATTTCTGCAGCAGCCATGGTCTCCATAAACAGTAAAAGCAACACTGCGCCCTTCCTTCGCCTCGGTAGCTGTGGCTGACGTCATGGCGAACGCAGTCCTCCCATGAGCAACCCATGAGTTGGGAGTGGAGGGGTTGGGGATTTTTACTGAGCTGTCTTATCTGCAGAAGCATTTCCTGAGTTACTCTCTCATCCTGCATTGGAGGTAACACTCGTTTCCTGGTGTCGATATTTTTGTTTTGTTTTCTTTTTTTTTTTTTTTTGACTTGCTATTTTTGTCCTTTGCCTCACTTTTACAAAGGATTTTGCTGAGCCTGGTTTCCAGGCTGATTGCAGGGAGAAGCTCACTTCCGCAGATGCCGTCCCTCACCCTTCTCAGCATTCCCCACCCCTAGCCTTAGCCTATTGGGCTTATCTCCTTTTTACTCCGTATCCTGGAAATTTAGTATTGTAGACAATCTATGACAGAGCCCAGCCCAGATGAGGTTATGCCAATTACACAAGCTTTTCTATAAAGGTATCATCTTGCTCTTTTAAGCAACTGTGTTATTTGAACAGGTGTGTAAATCTCAGCAATGCAATGTGGAATTATAAATAATTAAATAATTATTTGGATGAACAATAAAGACACACCTCTGACATTTTTGGTGCCATAAGCATGTTTCTCACACAAACCTTAATTTTTGTATACTTTAAATGCAGTGAATATTAACTTCTCCAGTGGCCCAGTTACAACAGGAATCTTTACCCTGTCTATCCACACAGCTTCAAGTAGGGTTGTTAAGCACTAGTGGAAAAGGAACTCTAAAATTAAGGTTGCTAAACCAACTTTGATTTGGTCCCTTACTGACAAATTTGATCTTACTAACTGCACAATAACATCTCTTTTGTACAATCACCCACTCACCCCAGGCACCAACAAGTACACCTGAGGAATGAAGATGCTCTTGAGCACAGTTTCATCCCTGGTGCTCCGTGAGGCTCCAGCCAATCATTGCTGCCACCCCTGCCCGTGGACCCCTTCCCGGGGCCAGCACCCCAGCCTTTGCCCCCCACTGCTTCTGCCCTGCGAGGGGAGGTGTGGAAAGCTCCGCTAACTTCTCACTGTCCCTCAGGTGGAGCACATTCAGTACAGAGATATTTTAGCTGGCAAACTCCATCTGGCATTTATTGCCTGTGTGCAGTTTGAGAGTTTTCAGAGGCTCAAAAACTGGCCAAATTTGGTCAGGCTGCACGGAGGCGGCAAAGGCCCATCACTAACATGAGGGTGATCTCTCAGCAGGTTTCTAAATTTCTGCATCAAACGATAATATGCTAATGCTCCCTAACAAAGAGTCTGTCACCTCAGGGTCTTCCCCTGAGCTCCTTCTGAGGCTTCTCTGGGCAGGTTTTGTGATGGCTCCTCTCAAAGATTATGAACCAAAGCAGAAATCCCACATAGCAAACCTTGCCTAACTTTTCTGCTTTTGATGGGTTTATAATCCACTGGAAAACAGTCTTGTATTAAAGAATTTTGGACAGCCTGAACTGTTTATAGTTATAAATACTGAGATGCTTCGAGAAAGAGGTGGAGGGAGGTGAGTGATTCTTGCTGAAGGATGGGAAACACAAATGAAGACTGAGGAAAATGGAAGGAGATGGAGAAAAACGAGCATGATTAAAAAGAACTAAAGGTGAAGGAAAATTGTAGCCTTTTTCATGTATGAAAAAACCCAAACCCAAACCTTTGTCAATGGCTGAGTTTGACTGAAACACCCCTAAGCACTTTGCCTAACCATGTCCCACTGTTATCTGCTCCAAAGCAGAAGAATCATTTCAGGGTCTTTAAAGGAAAAAAAAAAAACAAGGCAAATAAAACCGGTGCCAGGTGCTGCGACGTTAAAACAGTATTTACCTCCTCTGGTGCAAAGCTCATTTTAAGTCTTGTGTGTGAGGCAAAGCTGCTTCAACCACCTTCTAAGCAGGTAGCTGCTGCTTGGCCTGAGCTGGGCACTTCCCTCTGCGAGGGTGAGTGGGGATGCAGGGAAGATACTCTGTGAGACTTGAACATGCTTCACAAGCACACTCTCTGTCTCTAGCACACTCCTTTTTCCTTCCTTACTCTTTTGGCTGATCATATTCAGTGGCACATGGGTCTTATTTCTTCTTCTTCCCCTGCCTGCAAGTGGCTCATATTTTGGTATCTCATCAAATACCACTGTTAAGACTGGGCAGAAGGTGGTGGTGTGGTGTGTTGCTGACTGGAGCAGAGGGAGCTCTGTGAATAAAGTATTTTCTGCCTGAAACAGTTCAAGCAGCACTAGTCAAGCCAGTGCTCACACCTCTCCCAGACAGACCCTCATCTGCTAGATGCTGTGCAGTGCAGGGTGTCACCAGAGACCTCTGCTAGGGATGAAGAAGAGAACCAGGAGCTCGTGGCAGCTGTGGAGAGAGGCAGCTCGAGTCTCAAGGGATCCTTTTCAAACTTGATGCAGCGTCTAAGTGAAATGTCTCCCTATAAGAACCACTTCGTATATGCGATCTGCGCTGGCTTGTGGAGCTGATGCAGTACCTTATTTCAAGTAGGTCAGCTCTGTTAGGCTGCCTTGCAAATAGATCTTCCTCGTAAAGATAAAAGATGCTAAGAAGTAGGTCTTATGTCTGCCTTTCGGACTCCACTCTCTCCTGTATTAATCCAATAACATGCAAGATGATAGACTGGAGTTCTCAAGAGATGTCATACAAAGTGTTCACTTTAAAACAAACAAAAACCAGTCCAGGTTTCAAAATGAAACTGTTATAACTCACAGCGCCTCTGGCCCCAGGAGCTCTGGCAAGCCTGACTTCAGTGCAGATTTGAGACTAAACAGTGTTTAAATACAAAGAGACAAGAGGTGCAAAATGTAGATCCAGATTGCATGGCCACCCAGACTCGGGACCCAGGCTTGGGAGGGATGGAAAAATCACAGCTGGGTAGCTGTGCTGACTTGCATGAGCCTGAAGCTGCTTTTCTTCCTTCATGACTTTTGGGGCCTTTTGAGTATACAAGATTTTAAAAATAATGTTTTGGAGTCGTCACACTATTTTATTAGCTAACCAGTTGGAACGGGTGGTGGCTGTTTATGGACTTAATGAATCTATACTTCACAGTGGGAGGACTGCATGTGAAGCTTAATTAAAATGTACAGAGCTCTTTCTGCCCCTGAGACCCCTGGGCCACTGGTGTGACGTAGGAGGGACAGCACAACCTCGCTGCTGACCGCGGATGGGGGAGAGGAAGTGCGGAGGGTGACACCCATCTAGGAGCAGCAGCGACAGAACCCTCAAAAGCATCCTCGTGGGGCTGTGAATGTGTTAATGTCAGAGCTGAGGCTGCGTATGAGGGGGGCAGCTCCCAGGTAGGCTGACCAACACAAACCTTTTGGCACCAGCCAAGGTAACTTTTAAAAAATGCGGTGTTGTCCGTATGCTGCTTTTATGCACTCGCACATCATCATGTGCCAAAAGGTGAAAGGGGCAAATTTTTAAAACAGTCTCCGTTTTCTGTGTTTGCTCTGGGAATGGACAAATATTTCACATTAACTATGTTCTTCTGCCAATTTTTGTCAGGAGAGCACACAGCACAGTCTCCGAATTGTAGAGCCTGTGAATTATAGTGGTAAACGCTGTATTGCTTTGACCTTTTGAAATGTCGCCGGCATGATTGGCTGCCTGTCCTCCCCTTCCCCCAGAGGTCAGGCGGGTTGTAAATATAGGCGAAATGGAATAGCCAGATAATCAAATTGAACCTATTTCACTGCAGTGCGGTGCAATCTCAGAGCAGAGAAATTCCATCAGCGTTGGAAGCTGCATTTTGAATGCCACGGAAATCGCTTTGTAACTGTCCACACGACCCGAGGAGCAGTGTTTACCGTCTGCGATGCTGTGGGCTCTGCATTTTTAAGCCTCCTTTAGCAAAGAAAAAGAAATCTCAAAGCTGGAAGGAATGGGCTGCCATTTAAAAAAAACACATCGTCTGAAAAAAAATACCTTGACGTATAGGATGACTGATAAGTTTTATTTGTCTTGGGTTATTTTTTCCCTTTAAAGACACTATAATGATTTCTCTGGTTCAGAGCAGATAATAGAATTGCTTGCTGCATCACCTGAGCTCACCTTCTTCAAAGAAAAAATATTTTAGTTATTATTTTAGCAACAGCGTTGAAGTACAGTGCATAAGCAGTGGTACAAAAAGCACCGTAACTCCAGCTATGCATGAGGATGATATTTAGGAGCAATGTCCTCTGACCAAGCGAGATGAGAATCTGGACATCAAAATCTGTATAGGTGATTTTTCAGTAGTGAGAGCCAAACGCAATGCTGTGCTTCTGTTGCTTGCAAGCCCAGCAATGCTAGCAGTGGGGTAGCAGGGCATAATTAATGTTTACTTATAATCAGCATCTTTCTGTGCCAGCAATCATGGCAGACTGAAACTAAGCAGGGGAACCAGAAACCCTGCTGCTTTCAGCTGTCTGGAACAATAATTACACAGTGCCATGGCACCTCTGGGAGTCTGGCACCATTTATCCTCGCTGACTCTCGGCGTTGGTTACCTGCCACAGAGCAATCCCCAAAGCAACCAATCCTCAACATCATTTTCATACAAAAGGTGGAGAGAATGATAATGGCTATGCTATTGCTCTGCCTTCAGAAAGCTGGGCTGATGGCTTAATTGAGGTTAAAATAAGCTCCAATCAGAGAGGTAAAAACCTAACAGGGCTACTTAATCTTATATAAATACAAGAGAGATACAAGTGCATGAGGAGAGAATAATAACTGACTCTGGTAGGGTTTCTATGGAGAATAATCATTAGCCAGGCAGTGAACAGATTGGACTGGGAGCAGGCTATTTAGCATTCATGCCCTGGTGGTAAAGGCTTTGAGCTGGAGGCTAATTTGAATTTTAGGGTTGGGTTTAAAAAGAAAAAAAAAAAAGCCCCTGTCTGGAGCAAAGCAGCATCATATTCCTTTTCGGCCTAGACCATGCCCCAAAAAATCCACTGACTTTTACTCTATGACCTAAATGTAGTTTGTCTAATACAAGGGAGAAGTAATCGCAGGTCAGAAAGGCGTTTGGTTGACTTGGTAGCAGGGATTTGTCCTGCCCAGGGCAGTGTCCCCTGGCCCTGTTTGTAGCCCCCAGCCCACCTGCGTTTCTTCAGCACCACTGGGAAGGCTATTAGAAAAAGAAATGATAAGAGAATTTATTTTCTGCCTTACAGAGCTGATTCCCCTTAAGGCTTGAAACTAAAATACTTATTCTTTGGCAAATCACTGGGAGGGTTTGGCAAAACGCAAATGTTTTTGTTTTTCAGGCTTGTAGGTTGTTGCTGATGTGTTTTGATAAGCTAAATTAGATGTTAGGTTTCAGAAGTATTTGAAAACACTTCTTGCATGCAAGAGCATTTCAAATCCAAACTAAAATTTCAACCCTTGCTGCTTTGTTTGTTTACCAGCTGCTTGCAAGAGCGGTTTCTGTTACAATTACTTGCTTTTAAACAGACTACGTGAAAAAATGCAATAACTAGTCGGAGATGTGCAGATCCTGCCGAAGTACGGTTTCTAGGCTCTGTTTTTCTTAGTGTGTATCCCAGAGATGAAGTGGTATCTTTCATCCGTCAGCAGAGCAGCTCACACAATCGCATACCAGCTGCAGTGGGGATCTGGCCTCTAGATCCAGAGATGGGGGCAAAGTTAGAGGCATGTATGATATCGATGATTGTATTTAAGAGTTTATTTTACTGTAACTTGAGATCTCTTCTCTCTTGCTACTTTTTTCTTACAGCTTAGTATTTGGTGAAGCATATCTTGTTACTGTACAATTTCAAAATCATGTTATATCCACCATGAAAAACTCTGCGGTTTGCTATGTGCTTCTACAATAATTTGCTTAATAGCTTTGCTTGCACATCCCCATTTTCCCAATCTTAGCTGGAAGTCCTTCAGCTTACGTCCATCAAGAGATAAAAATAAACTGTAGGCTGCAGCTTGGTGTAGCTGGATGCTCCATTACTGTTGTGAAGTGCAAGAGTCCTCAGGAAAGCAATGAAAAATTACCTCTCTCCCGGCAGTGAAAAATGTCAGGAACCTCGAGGTCTCTGAGGCCTTAACGGAGAATAATTATGCTGTGAACAGATTGTTGTGTGGCAGAGACCTCGCAGTGCTCTCAAAGGGAAGACTAGGAGACCCCTTTAAAAGGGAGATCAGAGCCCTCGCACAGCATTGCTAGGGAGAAAGCAGGTGAGAATAGAAAGACCATATGCCCCAACTGGCTGGCTTCATTGAGGTGAGCAGTCGTGTGCCTTCCAGGACTACTTCCGCCAGGAAAATAGAGGATAAACATGGCCCAAGAGATAACTGGACAGATATTTTTAACAGACCGAGGTGTAACCTTAATTCTGCTGGTAGCCAAACCCTGCAAGACACTTTAACAAACAGAAATGGAGTGTGAGATCTCAGGCAAGGAGGAGACTTAGCCAAAATTTCCCTGGAAAACCCACCTGTCCCTGTGCTGGCGAGCATCGCCTGTCTTCTCCAAGGCACCCTTCAGTCAGAGGATCCAGCCCACTCTTGGCCCAGGCTGTTGCCTCCTGCTTGTGCCCAGAGTGGCGGGGACCACGGTGGGGTGTGCTGAGGACCACGGTGAGGTGTGCTGTGGGGACAATAGTGGGATGTGCCACAGGGACCATAGTGGGGTGTGCCACAGGGACCATGGTGGGGTGTGCCATAGCCACCCCAGGAACTTTGCCACAGGTTGTCGTGGCTGTCTCAGTGAGGAGCCAGGGCCCTCCCTCCCATGCAGAGCTGCATCCAGAGTACAGCTAAAGGAGCGGGATAAGAAGGGGGAATTTTGCAGCCCAATAGCATTTGTGAGAGTGCTCTGCAGAGTTATCCCAAGGGAAGGTGACAGCGCTGTTCAGCAGGGTTGAACAGGAGCACGGTTAAGGTTGCAAAAAGAGGACTAGAGTCCTCCTAATTACATGTTGCCTCTCTTTTCAGCACTTTAGCTATAAAAACTGGCTCTGTGCAATAGTGCGAGATGCTGCCGGCCAGCTTGGTGGGGAACGGGGCTTTGGGGGAGGGCAAAAACCTTACCGGGGCTTGTTAGCAGGGCAGGTGGGAGGGGGCCCAGATGGTGGTATCAAAGGAGCAGTAACTCGCTGTGACTCCGCCATCTGCTCTGCCCTGGGTTATAATTTCCAGCTCTTCCAACTTCACCCAGAGTTTTGTGGCTTGGCTGGGGACACTTCATGTGAATAATCAGGGGATCGGAGGCTCTGCTTTGCGGACATGAGCTATTTGTCAGGAAGGGGACGTGGGCACATCTTCCACAGCGATGCACTGGGGGGAAATCAGCCTCCAAACTACCACTGCATGGCTTCACAATATTTTCTTTTCAGGACTTAAATCACAGCTTTCTGGTAGTGTGCAGCCTTTTAATGGGTGCCTGGAAACGAAAGGACGCTCAGGTTTTGCCACATTCTTCCCGCTGATGCAGGTGTAGTGCTAATCACCAGCTTAGGTGAAATACTAATACAGAGTTACGTACTTTTAATTTGTCAGACAAATCTGCTAGACTAGGCCAAATCTGCTAGTACCTTATTTTTACTTTAATCTTAATGTTTAGAGCCTTGATTTTTTGTACGTAATTGTAAGATGCTGAGAACCTCTTCAAGATAAATTATTCTTTGTCACAACAAGCTTTGTCTGGAAAATGATAATCAAGCTAAATGTGTTCAGTGTTTCTGTCTCCAAAAACCTCTTCCAGTTACCATGCTGTAGCTAACAGCACTGTCCTTCTAGCATTGGCTTTCGCACCATGAGTTGAAATGTAATTCCAACTTTCCCATGTCTCCTTGGTGCGCAGCCGGTGGGGCAGCTCTCACCCAGATGATCCGGCTCACAGAAGCTGCAGGTTAGAGCAGAACAATGTGGCAGGTGCTGCAGTCTCCACGGAGTCACAGAGGGATGTGGTACAGGCAGCAAGCAGGGGAGGGGAACCCCAGGGTCTGCCCCAATTTGTGGCACTAGCCCTGTCCAGGATGTTTGCGAGGCTTTGCGATGCTCTCCAGGGAGACAGCAGCAGGCTGTGCTGGGGCTGCTGCTCTTGGGAACAGCTTGTAAAAGCAATTCTTCCTCTCGCCTCTCCAAAGTCTGTATTTTGGAGGTCGGTGCATTCCGTTCGCAGTGCCCTGGTGACAGCTGGGGAGGCAGCTTGCTAGGGCTGCTTTGGGCTACATGGCCCTCACCCACTGCCCAGCCCTTGGAGCAGAGCTGTCCACCAGAGCACTGGTCCCTGGTGCTTCAGCAAAACTTTAGTTTGCAAGGACAGCAAGAGTTGCAGTTACCTGGGTGATGGTGTCACCCAAAGCTGTTGTTCTGGAAAGGGGTGGGAGTAAACATCTCAGCCACACAGTCCTAGTGCAGCTGCCCATGACGGTTTTCACTGCCCTCCCTGTTTGTTAGAGCCCGTTTTCTCTTGCCAATGCTTCTGAGTAGATGTGTAAATTTTGGAGTGCTTTGATATATCAGCTCTTGAGTTTTTGCTTCTTCCAAGGACGTGTCCCTGCAGACGTCGAGCAGAGTGATTTGCACATCTTTCTCTCTCCAAACCCTACCAGGGCAGGCATGGATCTCCAGCGTGCGGTGAGTGCTCAGGCACGGTAGCTACAGCACTTGATCTTAAGCTGCTCTGCTATGTCTAAAACAGGGCACAGGTGCCAAAGTGCTGGCTAATTGCCTCTGGAAGCAAAACGTGCCTTGATTGCTGAACAGCTCCAGGTGCGTTGTAAGGTCTCTAGGCCCAGAAGTGGCTGGAAATTGGGGATTCAGGGACTCCCAGACCAGACCTTCTGCGTCAGCTGGCAGTGGGAGTTTCCAGTGCACACCAGTGGCGCTGGACAAGCCCATAAAGCAAAGGCTGGGGGTGGCCTGGAGGTGGGCATTGAAGGTTGAAGAGGAAGTGAAGAACGTTCCACAACTTTCTTTTTATTTAATAGATGAGTGCTGAAGTTGTCTCCTTGAGGGGGATGTGAACTCAGGCTTCCCTGTCCCATGCTTTAACCAGCCGGCTGCATGGCATCCAGAGAAAGATTAAGAGGATTGAGTTTGCTTAGTCTAGAGAAAGGAGAAGTGGGACGCAGTAACCTTTTATAGTTTCATGGATGGCCATTGTGTGTGTAGAGACACAGGGAAAAATAACTCGCCATATACATTGCAGAATGGGATAAAAGTGATGGATAAGGACAGAGTAAGGAAAAAGATGAAAGTAAACTGCAGCAAGGGCTACTTAGATGTACAAGAAGAAAAACTTTCTGAATGTGATGAGAATTACGTGCCTGGGAGACTCTACCCTTTCTATCAGTGGAGGTCTTTAAGAGTGACTCAAATTGCTGCTGAGCCTGAGAGAAATATAGCTCTGTGTCTCCCAGCCCTGGCTTCTTTCTCTGCCATTGCCTTCGGTGCCCCTGCCTGCAGCGAGAGAGTGCTACCGGCTGCCTGTGTGTGAGCAGGGATGGGCAGAAGTGTCAGCCAGTTTGGCAGGCTGCCGCTTAGCTCGTTTTGCCTGGTTTATCCCAGAGGGGTTTCTTCTGCTGGGCTAGAGGAGAGGTTATGGTGGTGCTGGGTCATAGAATCATAGAATCATAGAATGATTTCGGTTGGAAGGGACCTTAAAGATCATCTAGTTCCAAACCCCCTGCCATGGGCAGGGACACCTTCCACTACATCACGTTGATCAAAGCCTCATCCAGCCTGGCCTTGAACACTTCCAGGGATGGGGCAGCTGCAACTTCTCTGGGCAACCCGTTCCAGTGCCTCACCACCCTCACAGTCAAGAATTTCTTCATTATATCTAAACTAAATCTCCCCTCTTTCAGTTTAAAGCCATTTCCCCTTGTCCTATTACTACACACCCTTGTAAAAATTCCCTCTCCAGCTTTCCTGTAGGCTCCCTTCAGGTACTGGAAGGCTGCAATAAGATCACCCCAGAGTCTTCTCTTCTCCAGGCTGAACAGCCCCAACTTCCTCAGCCTGTCTTCATAGGAGAGGTGCTCCAGCCCTCGGATCATCTTCATGGCCCTCACTGGACCCACTCCAGCAGCTGCCAGGTCCCATGGCAGGACAGCGTCAATCGGTGAGGTCTGCCAGGGCCTGTGTGCCCAGCATGGGCATCACTTCTGCTGTCCGAGACTGATGCTGGCAAAATGGAGTTTGCCTGCCAGCAGCAGCAGCACTCGGCATTCCGTTGCGCTGCCTGCCACCTTCACGTGCTCAGGCTTTCTTTTTATCATAGGGATGCAAAGAAAGCCCAGAACACATTAGTGCAACCACCTGGGGGGTTAGTTATGATTTTTAAGAGCTAATGATGCCACCCACTGCTCAATGTTTATAATAAACTATCTTCTCCCCCTCTTAACTAAATTGTGTGTATACAGGGGAAGAAGCTGTACCCGTGGACACCCAGAGCCCTTGGCTTGCTGCACAGAGCTGCTGTACTCCACGAATAGGAAAGATGGACAGAAAGTTTTTTATTTTCATGCATTCGAATGGGGCAGGTTGGGAAGCTCAGGCAAAAGAAGAGGACAACTATGATCCTGGCCTGTAGCCGCAGTGTTTTAATGCAGACCTGAAGACTCCGCCAGTCTTCTTGACATCCGGCTCCCAGCTCAGCCTGCACAAGCGATACGGCTGGTGATTCAATAGTTGCATGGAATTACAGTGCTTTCCCTCAGTCTCGTGCCAAATATGATACCTAATTTGTTAACTCATGTACATTTCTGCAACACAGGAGAAGAACGGGCACCCTGGGAAGCAGGGGAATAGCACACAAACTACTTTAACTATTACCCAAAAAGGTAATTTTTTTTTTTATTCTTCTAGTCTGCACTCTTTTTTTTTTTCCCCCATTTATGTTACCTTCTAGCATCAACACTGATGACTGCTCTTTAATGCCGTGCCTATGGCTAAGCGTTCGTGCCTCAGCCTCCGCAGGCAAAGCTGCGCTCCGGGCAGAGCCCAGCACATTCACATTCCAGCACCGGAGCTCCAGGCTCTTGGACAAATAAGGAAGTAAATGGTCCAAGTCGGATTGACTTTCAGTGCAGCAGGAATAGCAGGTGGGTGGATGCAGAAAAAGGAGAGATTAATAGGAAAAGAAGTCTTATCTTTAAAACTTCAAAGAGAAACTTAGAGCAGGACTAGCATGTTGGTGAGAACAGCTCTTCAGCTATGAAACAGCGGGAAATATGGGGGCATCCTTCATCATCCATAATGCTTTAAGGGAGTGCCAGAGGAGAGGCTCTATCTCTTGCACAACCATGTCTCTGTTTTTCCTCACAGAAGAAAGCCGTGAAGTTGAGTGGGTCATGCTTGTGTGTTGGCAGGGCCTTGCCAAGGCCAGCACCCACAGAAGACGTGCTCACTTGGCAGCACTGGGCAGCAGAAGCGCCTGCAGACAAAGCTCTGCCCAGCCCAGGCTGATAAGAAAGGTTTTCTTGAAAAAAAGGTGGTTTTCAGTTCTGTTTCTAGGTTAGGTACCTCCTCCTTTTGTTGGAACGAGTAGCAAGGCAGGGCACTCACATGGTTTGGGCAACCTGGTGTAGTGGAGGATTTCTCTGCCCATGGCAGGGGGGTTGGAATTAGATGATCTTTAAGGTCCCTTCCAACCCAAACCATTCTATGATTCTATGCAGAAAGTCAACAAGCCCCCACCAGCTCAGCATCACCCTCTTGGTAAAGAAAAGGCAGAGAGCACGGGCACATCAGTGCCCAGGGAACACACCACCAGCGCTTCAATTCCAGCCATTTGGCCACAGCACACGATGAACCAGACAAGCTGATCAACGCTTAACATTTATCTTCCAATGCCTGATGTAAAAAATGACAGCTTTTAATTACAGTATTTATCTTTTTAGAGCACAGCTGTTTCTTTCACACTATGAATAAACAAACTATTCTAGGCAGATTTGTACCATTCATGCAAACCTAAACTGGTTGTGAAAACGGGTTAGCTTGGGGGTTTATTTTTTTCTGCATACTCCCACTTCTCAGCTTCACACATTTCTTTCTTCTGACGTGCTGAGATTGTAACAGACAGGGCTCCAGTGCATTTCAGGATCTGGTGCCACATGGTTCGGGTCTCGGATGGGACACTCGGTGCCACCAGAATAATGCTGCCAAACTGAGTACAAGTTTATTTTTGTATTTCACAGGTGCTGGTTGTGCATTCACAGTTATGTTGAAGGAAGATAGTTCTTGACTCCCATTAGCACTCAGGTGTTTGCATCGAGTGAATCTGGACACAAGCTCATCACTGAGGCCTGAAACATAGAAGCTGCTCTGAAAAAGTCCAGAGAAAAGGTGAGAACTGCCAATTTGCAACATCACTTGAACTCCACCTGTTTACAGAGCAACTTACCATTATAAAACATAGCCAGGCCTTCATTTGTAAGAGAAAAGAAAGAAAAAAAAAACCAACCACCACACTTTCGTCGGTCTTTCTCCCAGGTCTCTTGGCCTGGATTCCTGCAGATTTTCTAAGTGACTGTTTCTTTGCTATCTTGCTTGTCCATCACACCTGCTTTGTCTGGTTGCCTTCAGTGCTTTGCATTTACTTATTCCCACACTACGGATCCGCTGTCCCCTTCCCAAGCCAATTCATTTAGTGCCATATGCTGCAAGATGAGGCTCTACAAGAAATAAACCTGATGCTATCCACGCTTGTTCCACTTAACAGTCTGAGTTTGCTGAACGCAACATTTTCTTCTTTTTGAAAGAAAGTAGTAGATAAGTACCTTGACAAACTCGAATCCATTTAGGGAAGTTGTAGGAAACTTTAATATTAGAGCTGCCATTTAATTCTCAAGGCAATAAATAGGACCAAGGGGCCAATTCGCCTCTGAATGTCTTTCATGTTGGTTTGTTACACAGTGTGATCTTGTTTTACAAGCGCTCTGTTTACAAGAATGCTGGGGGGGGGCAGGGGGGAATGTTCATTTAAGTCCCACAATCACATAGGGCTACTTTTGTAAAGGTCTGATCCAGTCCTACCAGCTGCTTGCCCAAAAAACTTTGCAATTGTGGAGGCTAATTAAGATTCTTCAGAGGAGCTCTCCTCCTGCCAGGGGTTGCAGAAGGCCTCATTAGACATGCTGTACCTCCCCCCTCGCCCAGCAGAATGCCCCTCTGTGCTCAGTTTACGTTATGGCTTATGAATTAACCAATTGATTCTGAAAATATCATTACTTTGGGCCTAAGTAGAGTTGTTCCCTTCAAGGCAAAAAATCAGGGCTTCACGTAGGAATAAACCGATACCGTAATCCCTACGAATCCCCTACTCCCCCACACTGCAGGTCGAGGATTCACTTGCTGGGATACAACAGGTTCAGCACAAAGAATTTATCGTGGCTTTCTGTGAAGATGGAGAGGAAAGTCTGGGCCTGGGCAGTAAGCGTGACCTATCCACTTGCACGCAGGAAGCTTTGTTAGCATGCAACTCTGATTTAAAGAAATTAGTTTACATGAAATGGCTGTGTGTATTTCCCTTGTCTTTTTTTGTGTCCGCTTCTCTCTCCAGCTTTAAACTGAAGAAACCTGTGACTGGCATAGATCAAGCACGTCTGAGAGTTGCTTGGTACTAACGCTGCGCAGCTGAACACAGCTCTAGTGCTGGAATAAAATTTCAGCCGGCATCAATACATAATGTTGGACCTCCAGTATCTTTGAGTGGTTATGGCTTAAATTTATATTTAGTCTTTAAATTGGTTTTAAATCAGAACTAAATCTGATTTAAAGCTTAAACTGAGGAATACGTAAATTTAATTATGTTTCATCTAATACAAATAGCTTTCCCCTGCTGTGTTTGTGCAAAAATCTGGTTTTGATTTTTTAAAATAAAGCTAACTGCGGGAGCAGGACACGGTATTTCAAGTAGTGAAGAAACACAACGTGCTGACACACACAGTTTCCAGTCAGTCACAAGCAGCATACTGTCAGCTTGGACAGCCTCCTCTTCCTGAATGTTTCAAGAGTTTAGCTACACCTCTTTCAGTTAAGAAGAACACTCTCCCCTCCCCAAGCTAAAAATGAGAACATTAAAACTTACGATAATTTCTCCGCACAAAACCATACTACATATTGTAATAACAAAATCCTTTATTTTAGGGAAATACAAGGAAAAGCGTGACATCCTTATTAGCAAATTGTTTTAAAAAGGCATTCTTTCTTTGAAAAACATTAACACTCGTACAGAAAAGGTGACCTGTGGATAAGCCCTCTCATTTTGCAGTGGGAATTCTTTTTTGTTTTACAGCTCACATTGGGATTTGAATAATCTACAGGAACAGATTTCAACTTTGTTGATACTTTCTAGTAGCTTGGGGCACACCTGCCACTCAGCACTGCTCCAGTTTGACAGCCTACCAGGAGGCTGACAACACAACACTGAGATGGAGCTATCACAGTTCTCACCCAGGTTGCTTTGCAACAAACCACAAGACTTCACCATTACCACAAGAAGACAGTGAGAAAGCCACAAGGTAACTCATCTTCTCTTTTATCTCTGAAGACTCTTCATACAAGCCCTATGTCCATGAAATTCTCGTACCGTTTGTCTGATTACACCTCAGTACTTCACCACACATCCCCTTTGCTGTAAGCCAGAACTGTGTTGTGAAACGTACACAACAGATCAAGGGCGAAATACAATTGTTTCCCAACGTATCTGCTTTCTGTACAGTAGGTTCCAAGTAAGCTGGGATGTATTTTGAAGAACACAAATTTATATCTATAAATTACTTCTGCCCTCTCTGAACCTTATGTTAGAACTTAAGTTGCTAAAGAAAGGGACTGGGAAGTTCCTAAAACTGTCAGGTTATAAAGTAAGCATTTGTCCTTTAATCCATTGTGACAACGCTTTGTCACAAGTAGTATCCATGCTAAGCCATAAGATACCTCGGTCTTACTGTTAAAAGGGGATTCATGTTGTCTGGAGCAGGAATAGCGAACTCTAAAAGAACTAACGGTTTTCTTTATTCAGGTTAGACATAACAAATGTCAGATACAGCAGTTAGTCTAGAAAAATACATTTAAAAAAATCTTCAGCAGACCATGCTCCCTGTAACAAAATCTTTCAAAAACAATTTTACAAATTTTTCTACATTAATGTAAAAAGAAATTCTTAAGTTTAGCATCATGGATTCCATCAAACATCTATCTATCAAAACACGAGTTTCACTATTTGTAGATGTTAGAATTCATAATACATTTTTCTAATGTATCCTGTACATATTAAATAACCTAAAAGGCTCCTCTTGTAGTGCATTAACAATTTAGCAAGCACACTCAGTATTTCTCCAGTACCATTTGCATTACAGTTATTTGCCCGCAAATGTAATTAACATCTAAAAGTGCACACAGTTAGGTCCCCCCTCCCTCCCCATAACCTGTTTCCCTGCTGAAACCCAGACATCCACTGGAAACATTATGCTACTGTAGCTAAACTACCCATCATTAGAATTGTGACTAAAGTATTTTTAAACTATACAGGAACTGAATTATATACAAGAATCAAAAGGACAGCCTGTATTTACATCAGGAAACATCCACTACCACAGTATTATACCAAGAACTCAATACAGTGTTACAGTTGGTATTTACTTAGGATTTTAGCTTTAAATCAGTATAACACAAAACTTAGCTCAGGAAATACCCTGAAAACATGACAGGTTTATTAAATATGACTTCTATTATGCCACAAGACAAATATCCATTGCTGGATATTCTTGCAAGTTCAGTTTTTGAAATAGTGTGCTGTTTCATAAAGCGACTAGGAAGTTCCAGAAAGGTTGCTGGGGAAAAAAGGAAAGAAAGAAAGAAGGAAAAGAAAAGAAAATAAAAAAAGAAAGGGAGGTGGGGGGAGGGGAGAGAAAGGACAGCAGATATCAAGTGAGGAATTAGATTTGAGTAACTAAACCAAACTGTTAAATTAAACAAGTTTAAGACAGTCACTGCATGCAGAAACCCTTTGGAAAAGCGTCATACAGATCTGAGTAGGTTGTAATACATAAGCTTACGATGTATCTTCACTGACTTTTTCCACATCAGTTGTCAAGACTTTCCCCTATCAAGTGGAAGAATTTTAAGATTAAATTCCAGATTATCCAGTTTGAGATTAATAGCTTTACTCTCCAAGAAATCCAGTGTATGAACCTATATTACATTTTTCCAATGCTACTTTAAAAAAGGCAAACTATAAACTTCGCAATTCGCTTTTTACATTGAACTTTTCAAACAAATCCAAAATGTTGACTTAAATTCGCATTAAAGTGGTGAAACATTTCTCCTCTTTCTCCCCTCCATAAAAGTGCAAAAAACAAGTTGCTGCTTGGTCCACAAACATCATGCATCATGTACAGCGAGAGATTTTCCTTCTGATGGAGCACTGCTGCCAACCCATCACTTCCAGTTTGTACTCCAAGAAAAATGTCAGCGTCCAAAGATGGAATTCAATTCCAGTAGAATTAATTCTACAATCTGATTCTGGTATACTGTGTGGACTGCTATGTTACCAGTCTCTTTCTCTGGCTTTAATAAGGTTGGACCAAAAACTATTGCTACACTTTGATAGGTCATTCGGTTCTTTTCTCCATTTTCTACAACTCTGAAAGAAAAAAAAAAAAGGGACTTAGCAGTGCTAGAGTAATATGATGACAGGAAAAAGACATAGGCCAAAGCAAATGACTATTCACAGTATTTATTTAATGAGTAGTCTTGTTATTAGGACATACAGCTGCTGTGATTCCCCTCTCTAAAGAAGAGTTTTGTTTTGAAATGCTATTCCTGATCCTCTCACAATCCCTTGAACATAGGGACTTGTCAGTAAACATCACAACTATGACACACACTGTCTAAAGTCTGCTGAGTGCACTGCAAGCTTCTGTAAAAACAGACTGACACACTGTTTTCATCAAGTTCAATACAGGCAAGAAAAACGCAGTGGGAACAGCCACCTAGTAGTTTTAATTGGATTATCTGGCGTTAAGAGAGGATCAGCAATACAAAGCCTTTCCTTCTGTCTGCTACTTACCTCTTCAGGTGCCTAAAGAGTACCTGCATAGTGTCTTGATTTGGTTTTGGCAATTGTTTGATTAAATCTTTAACAGCATGGACACGCTGCCTTGGCTCTTGCTCTGCAAAAGGATGAGGCATAGAAACAAAAGTTCAGTATTTTTGTTCTAAAACTTCAGCACAAAATTCAACAGACTGGGAATAAAAGCGAACGTTTTGCAGCGCTAATAAGAGATAAAACACTGCCACCTCCTGACCGGAGCGTGCATTCCTGACGGGCAGTTTCGGGTAAGCCTTACAGACCTTGTAACCAAAACCGTTCTTTTTACTGTCCAAAATAACGAAGTGACTTGTACACACTGAGCAGAACTTGTACAAAAAGCACATGCATGTTTTCCGGACTTACTAATTGCATTGACAAAGTCATTGAAGTGATTATAAGTGAACAGCGGCTCTGGCAATTCTCTGAAAAACATCTTCAGAGCTCCTGTGATGACATGTATATCTTCCCATTTACTGTCATTCAAGTCTAGTTTCTCATCTGAAAGAGAAAAAATAATAATTCATGTTAATAATTTAACTAGAAAAGCTTTTTTTTTTTTTTAAATAAACTTAACTACTCTTCTGTACTCACTGCTTTTAAAGCAGTGAAGACGGTTACCCCACTTCAGGCCATTCGAGCTGCAGCAGTAAAAGGGGACACCAAAACTCAACCACTACAGACACGGATGGCCAAACTCTGTCTACTGCACTACATGCTGCTTCCCTACACCAAGGGCATTTTCCAGAGGGGAACAGAAGCTGCTGGCATAACACAAAATTTATTGTTAGACCCTGTCAATCAGGAAATGAGAGGTCAGATTGTACATGGGCTATTGTTATCTTCCTAGGTGCAAGTTGTCTATTGAATCCCACTGAACAAAACACTAAGATACGGCCACACGAAAGGGTTTTGTACACAGAGTATGGCGAAGAGGAGCTAAGCACCCCCGTACTAAAAGGCAGTAGCGAATCTCGCTAAAAAGCATCAATTTACAATTTTAATGGCAGTGGAAGCTTAATATGCTTGTTTTTCCATAAGGTATGCAGTTATTTTGTTTGAAATAATTCCCCTACCCCTCAGATTCTATTACCACCTTTCTTTAGAATTATGTTCCAGCAATGTCTCTATGCTCCACGTAAGACCAAACCTCCAGGACGCTAGGTTTTTCAGATGATGTATATTACACACTAAATTCTGCAATTCTGAAGTAATTTTACTTTGGAGATAACAATCATTTCTCATGAATGACTGCAATTATACATTAGATAGATTTTTTTTTCCTTAGCTTTCTATGAACTTCAACAATCTGAAAATATATGCAATTGTAATACAGTTGAAGGGAGCTTACCATGATTGACTGCAAATCTTAGCTTCTGTATCACTGCAAGATTGCCACTAACTCGGTATAAGCCGTCAACATCTAATCCTAAAAAAAAAGATAAATACATTTCAATACCTTACACACATACGAATTCTGAAACCATTAGCTGCTTCTTTATAGGTCTACTCAGCAATATTAAAACAAAAGAAACCCACCTTGTAACAAAGAACATTTGGTTCAAAAAAAAAAGGTAAACTAACTTTTTTCACAGGCAGGGCATATCAGAGGATGTTTAGTTTGCTGACACAGGTTGGGCAGTGCCAAGCTCCAGGTAATCTCTAAAACTTCCTACACAGTAGAACAGCAGTCATGAGGCAACAGCTCCAAGTTTCCCCAATGAGACTAGGTGTCTCGTTTAAGATACCCTTGGTGGGTGGGCAGGGCAACATGCAAGAACCAAGTATTTTGTGGATGTTCATGTTTTTTAATGTATGGTTAAGAAAAATCAAATCAAGTCATGCATAGAGAGAATCTCAAAGTTGTCACGTGACTAGGTTTGCATGGAGAAGGAATGATGTGCATGCAGACTCATCACTACCCAACAGCCTTCAGAACTACAATGGGTAGCCCTTGCCTTGACAGCATTGCACACACAACTAGGAAAGAGGAAAACTGTGTGTCGGTGGTTGCTACTGCAGTTACTCAGAGGTGATTAGGAGGTAGAGTTTAACTGAAACACCACTTAAATGCAGCATGTGAGTCAGTGCCACTGAGAGGATGAGTGTTGCCAGAATACCTGCAGGTCCCTGTCGCTCCTCAAGGAGTTGTCTGATGCAACACAGCACAGTTACCAGCACCATCTGACATATCCCTTTTCCCCTTAATCCACTAGTGATTCCTTTACAGAAAGAACTGATCTGAAGTGTATTTGCAGTAGGAAGAAGAGTTGGAGAAGTAGGAAAAAAACCTGTTCATTTCTGTCAGCTTCCCCTCAGGTATTTAAAAAAGGAAAACTTCACCACTATCTTCACTGCAGTCCTGTCTTTAAAATACAAAAAAAAGAAATAAAAAAAAAAAAAAAAAGGAAGAACAAAGCAAAATAACCCCTTTCTCACAAACTGCAGATCAGAGACGGAATAAAGCCTGCTGTTACAAGCAAGGTGGCAGTTTGTTGAACTGCAATAAGGCAATGGAAGCAGTTATTTCTCCCCTCCCAGGCTGTAAGATAGCAGCATTGAGAAAGAGGAACACAGATTGACAAAAAAATCCTAAATTAAGTTCCCATGAAAGATGCCTTAAAATTCACATGTAGTATTCTCCTGTTACACTTACCCTGATTCTTAAGAGAACATTCTCAGATTAACAGACTGGTATATATTTGAATGATGATTATGGAGATTCCATAATCCCCTCTCAGTCATCTTTTCCAAGAGACAGGGCAATGACAACAGCAAGAAACAAGCAAGAAAACAAGCACGGACTACAGCCAAGTCAGGAGTCACAGCCAACATATTTTCAAGAAAAACAGGAAGATGCTCTTTACATCAGACAACACAGAATGTCACAGGTAGCTTTCAAACATATAATTTTCTCAGTTATTAGGTAGGAGACACTTATTTTCTATGAAGGTAAACAAAAATTGAGTCAATTGCCTAAAACTTCACATAGCAATCAGTGTAACCAGCTGAAGGGCATCAAATAGATAGACATGTTCTGGCAGTCAACACATACACAGAGCAGGAACACAACTTTTTCCTAGAAGTTGGTTTCAAGGAAGTTTTACTAATAACAATTGTTAGCATGCTTAAACCTTCCAAAAGTGAATGGTCGCATTTTGACAGTCTCTCTTTTCATCTGAAAAAAGCCTTGATGGTCTGAGCTCTTCTATTACTTCTTGTAATCCCTCTTTCCTTAGAGCCTTGCTGCCAGGAGGCTATTCTGCCTTCTACTCAGCTTGAAATATATGGAAGCAGATAAATTTCTCAGATACAAGATTTCTTCTCCCCTCTCCATTTTGGATCCCACATACCTCCCCACTCTTGAAAACTCATTGTTAGCTACAGATACAGGTTTCAGATTATTTTCCCCAAATAAATCTACAGCATTTTAAGGATTAAAATGTTCAAAATTAGATAGTGTGGTGAGCAAGAGAGATTCGGAAACAAAAAACTTCAACCATACCATGTTCCTCAACATGCTCAATGCACAGCTTCACGAACTTTGGCACCGTGCTGTTTTCTCTTTGACACAAGCTGGTGAGATTGGAACCAAACACTTGATCTGGAACCAAGTAAAGAGACTGATTTACAGTGGAACAGGACTCAAGTAACAGAACTAGTTCAGATTAAAATAAACCTCTACAAAGGGCAAAGACTACTGGACACAATTGTCGCAGTATTAGAGCGAAAATAAGGAAGTTTTGAAAAGAGTTGTCAGCAGCTCCCAGCAAGAAAAAACTCCCAGTAAGAAAGAGTGTCAGCAGTTACACAAACGCGAGTCTGAGTAAGGAACTTTGGCTATTGAAATCATTTTAATCCATCAGGAGATACTTGCAAGAGTCATATAGTTGTTACTGTAATGAGATATCTAATGGATTCAAATGTCCTGTTACACTTCATTCCTGTTCTGAGTTCAAAATACATTTAGTTTAATCTTTGTTCAAAAAACCTGAACAGAGATAATAAACTTTAACCAAAGTGAAAGGTTTGGCATTGCTTGGGGAAAAATCCTGTAAAATGTCACCTTTCATTGCACCGACTGTTTAATCCAGCATTACATACTAAATTAATTCAATATAGACTCTTTAACTTCTAACATTTTTAAGTTCTGACATGGATTTGTAAATGACAGACCTTTACATCACAGAGCTCTGAATGGATGCAAGTATGACTATGCATAGGCAACCTGGCCGCAAAGTTGGAATTTAAATACAGATATTTATGAGCAAAGGTAATTTCAAGTCTTGTTTTCAAAACTACACAATCCAGGGGAGGTGTTTTCTATCATAAACTGGAGCAAAAATGAAATCAGCTTGGGCAGAGAACAGATTCCTGCAATGTCCAAGTGTATTTCAGCAACATATTAACTCCTCTTGTTCAGATTATGTCATCATCAAAATCTCTCAGACTCATTTCTATGATTTTCATCAAAGATGTCAAAATAATAGATGGCCTCTCCTGTTCAGGTGAGATTGAAATAAGGTCTTGAGACGGAGAAGCAAAGCTCACACTCTTAAAGGGAAGAAAGTCTTTGTCTGGGTGGTTGTTGCTTTTTTGTTGTTTTGGTGTTTCTTTTTTAGTCTGTTAAATACGGTATGGAAGTGGCCACCTTCTCAGTATGTAGTGGATCTTACTTCAGAGCTTATGCAAGAGAGAAACCGCTCTTGCATTTGCATCATGCATAGCATCTAGCCCATTTTTCATGTTTAGTGATTTAAGTAGGTTCATTAACAACACTTGCATCTGACTACTGCTTTGGGAAATCCAAAGAGCACACCAAACCAATTACGCAGTATGAAAACTGGCACACACTGGTATAATTAGCTGTATGTGTATAAGGTCGGTGACCCAAAACACCTCAGTCCTGCTGCTGCTCCTACTCACGCAGCCAGCTGTGTAAGCAGAATCACTAGCAAGGGATTGAAAAAGCTCACGCAGTAGAAAGCCAGGCTAGCATGCAGCTGTAGCACGTAAAACAACGCGGTTTAGGTAGCACAAGAAAATACTAGCATGTAACAAACTGATTTGCTACAATCGTCTCTGACTTCTATAATTTCAGCATACACAGGAATCATATTTTTTCCTCTCATCTTAAAGTAACTTTGGTAATTTCATTTTTCCATGTAACAAAACTTTAGCACAGTTACTCCTCTGCTTAGTGCATGCTGTTTTAAGTATGTTTTTTCTAGAACTTTTCTTATATGGGTTTGCCAAGTTTTCTGTTTACTAAGTTTGTTCTGCAGCAGCCATATAAGTACACTGGGCTTTTAAATAAAGACTTATGTATTTTTCATTCATACAGTAAACATAAAACCATACAGTGTAGTTCCAACTTTTAAAATTGATACCATGCTTTTAAATAAAAACAAACTCTTCATTCCTTAACGTCTTTATTAAAAATCCAATCATCAGCACGCATGCGTACAAATTAAACTTGGCTTAGCATTCACTGTTGCTAATGTCAAAAGTTACGTCACTGAGTCATGACATGAATACTAAGCTGTAAAGCACAGCAAAACGTCAAAGTCTGGGAATAATGCCTCCTTATCCCAAATGAAAATTCCGTAATTTACAAATAAATTATATTTGCAGATACACAAATATATCAAACACCACATGCAATAGAAGCACACCTGTTAAGTATGTAGTTAGGCAAACCACAGTAGGATTTGGTCTGATATTTGCCTACCCATATGCTATTTTGACCCTAGTAGAGCACCACCTACAAGTCCTGCTAAAGCACACAAATAAATAAAGAAATCAAGTTTTACAGTAAGTACTGAGTCAATAATTTATACAAACACATTAACTTAAACCTGTGCAAATACTGTTCTCTCAAAGTTTGTGAAACAATTAAAAAATGTATACATTCAAAAAAGGTTAGGGAAAAAATATGTTTAAGTTAAGAGTCCTTTAGTCTCATCCTGGTTTGCTTAAGTAATTTCATTTCTCCTGAGATGGCACATGACTGGTTCCACTCAGACTAAAACACTCTTGTGAAACAGATGAGCACATGCATTCAGCTTTGTACCTAAAGGACTTTTCTTTCCCTTGTATGCACAAATGATTATCAGCTAGCTGAAGTTGCCAGCTCAGAACAGCAGGCCAAAAGGACTCTCTAGATAAGAAGCACTTCAAGTTCAATAGGCTCCTGGGTCCTCAATTTTCACTGCAGTTCTGCCAGTAACATGCTGAAGGAGAGGACATCGTCCATGAAGTTTAGTTTCTAGTAGCAGTGCTCAGAATAATGACAATCAATCACCAGTTCCACTATACATCCAAGACTTTTGTTAAACCAGCTATATACATGTTTTATTCTAAAACTAGACCAGTTTAACCCCATTTTACATGTGAACTACTAAATTCAGCATTTCAAATTATTTCTTTTTCTAGAAAAGTTCATTTACCCTTAATGTAGCCTTTTTCACGGACAGCTTGTAATGTAGGGCGCCGTGTAAGAAACTTCTTGAGCTTCGTTTTGGTCTTTTTCTGATCTGTGGAATCTATATTGCTAGGTGCTTTCACTGCTGAAGAAAAGAAAGGCATTCAGCATGAATATCCGCAGAAGCGACATTGCATTTATATGCCCAGGAACTACCATTAAAAAAAAAAATTAAGCTCAAAACCACATAAAAAGTCTACCCAAATTTGCAACATATTCATATGTTTTTCCTTAACTTTTTGGAATTCCTTGTAAATAGCATCTATTTTTCAAACCACCAAACGACAACCCTGTCACAAAAAACTGGTAAAATCAAGTGTGGCCTGTGAAGCTAACTAAATGGTAGCTTACACATGGCATTGATGGGGAATTTCAAAAACATGGCTATGCTTCAAAAACAGTGCTGCCTTTCATTAACTTAAACTGTTTTGAAAGAAATAAATACTTTCTTGAAATAACATATAAGGCCCAGAAGAGACAGAAAACAGCCTGCCTGATTAATAGATTTCTGTGCATAGGAAGAAATTTCTGCACCTCAAAGAAACTTAGCTCTAAAATTCTGAAGATGTAATTAAAAATGTTAAGTTGGTCTAAATGAGTCAATATAACATCACTTAGCAGAACTGCAGTTTAAGTTAATAGTGCAAATATTTACAGATGCTGTATCACAGGCAAAACCGAAGTAAAACAAATCAAATCAGTTTTGAACATGTAAAAGGACAAAAAGAATTCTTATTCTAAACCATCTATAAAAGTCAGAGAAAACAAATGTCTAGTTATCTCTGTGCATTTGACAACACCTTGAAAATAATTCATTTCACCACTGCCTATTTTCTCCTATTTTTCTTGTGTCATACAGCAGGTGCTAAAGACAATTGGTATTTTTTTTTCCTTTTACTTTTTTTTAAGTATGATTAATAAGACATGGAAGAAAATCTTCTAACTGGCACCAAGCTGTAGAATGAACTATATAAAAGCCTGTTTCCAAACTTCAGTGGTTTGATTTCTACTTCTACTGAAGATGCAAAAAATAAAAATTTGCATTGCTAAAATCAATTAACAGAAGATTTTCAACTCACAACGCAGTTTCTTAGAGTCTTTATTCTCTTTCTCTTTTTCTTTGTCTTGTTTTTCCACTCCTGGGGAATCTGGAACATCATCTTCTAATACTTCATCAGACTCTACTACCTAGTACATTTAATAAGATACACAGTGATTAGTTTGCCAGTTCATAGAATATAGCACTAACACACATTTCCTATAGACAGTTCCACAATATACATTTTTTTCCCCTATAATGATACTCAGTTTGTTCTTTCCTAAACTTCAGATGCTAAAAACATCTTCAGAGATGATACCCTTCTCACTGGCAAAGTTAAAAACTCTGAAACACTATATGATCATAAGACCCAATAAAGAAATTTTTGCTGGACACTGAACAAAGCACAACCATCCTTTCACAATAACACTTCATTACACCAACCAATAAACAATAGAAATGTTTTTCTTTTTTCAAATCCAGTAGATAAACATCAGCTATTTCACTGTTTGCTACAGAAGCACCTGATTGATAGAGTAAAAAAAAAAATTTCTAGAGCATTTACTCTATTGCTGATCTCGGTAATTAAAATTTTCTTAATAGAAAATAGAACTACTGGTTTGAAAATTTCAGTCAAAACACACACTGAATTCACTCTGAAAAAGTAAATATACCAGGACCTAAAATTCTTGTCCTGTGTTATTGCTCTCCCAGCATATTCTCATTAAACACAGTCAAGTGAAAACATAGATCATGTTGTAGTGTGGAGGCAGATACCAGAGTCTGTCAAACTGCCCACCTGCAGCCTCATACCTGGGCTACGCTTGTGACTGCAGACATATCACAACATAGGAGAAGAAACTTCCTCTGGTCTCAGTGCAACATACTCCCTTCCAAAACCCCGTATTTCTACTTTGCTTCTACTAAAGTGACCTTGACTTCTACGCAGTTACAAAAATCTGACTGTACCGTGTCTTCTGTTACCAGGAAGGACATTTTAAAAATAAGGCAAGGTTGCGTACTCCAGAGCGCTGCATGAGCAGAAGCATGATTTCATCAACTGAGATACACTTTAACTTGAAGGGTCGATGTTAGCTTCAAAAGTTCTTATTCCTTGTTGCTTTTCAAAAGCTTTGGATAGCCTTTTTACACAACAATCAATATGTTCAACTGCCCAATTAATGTCCCTGCTACAGATGCCTCTGCCACTGAGACCATTTGGACAGTGCTCTCTTCAAGAGGCCTCAAAGCTTTTTAGGACTGATAAATTTTAAAACCATTAACTGTTTTGGGAAAAGTATCACCCGGAATCTAGTTAGATTAGGCTTGTTCCGTAATACAAATAGCTTTGAAATTTCTGTATGTAAAACAGAGCAGCCACATGCTTCACAGATAACTATCCCTCTTGTACAACATATTGCCACAACAGCATCCCAAAGGAGCAAAGAGACCAGACTCTAATCTGTACCTTCTTTTGAGGAAGATCTCATCACACTAGAACTAGCATCTCTGTCCTGGGAAAGAGATTCACAGCTACTATTACCATAAACTTCCCAAAATTAAAATTTTGCTTCAGATCTGATGGACTTTTGTACCCAAAGCTTTGGTGCTCCAAATTACCAGGCAGTCTAATAATGTACTTTTTTAACTTTCCCCTTGTAATCTTACATCTCTCGGGTACCAGCTCCCAGCGGTAATACATTACCATTTCCTCCAGAGTGCTGATAAATTCTCCTTATTCCATCATTCACTTCCTCAACCTAACATGTGAATACCTCGGTCTCATCTCAGTATAAAATCAAATGGTTTGGGTTGGAAAGGACCTTAAAGATCATGTAGTTCCAACCCCCCTGCTGTGGGCAGGGACACCTTCCCCTAGATCAGGTTGCTTAAAGCCTCATTCAACCTGGCCTTGAACACTTCCAGGAATGGGGCATCCACAACTTCTCTGGGCAACCTGTTCCAATGGCTCACCACTATGAGTGAAGAATTTCTTCCTTAGATCTAATCTAAATCTCCTCTCTTTCGGTTTAAGGCCATTTCCCCTTGTCCTATCACTACTTGCTCTTGTAAAAGGCATATCTCAGCCTTTCCATTTTCATCTATACTTAAGCAGGGAAGAAGTGGCCTCAGTTGTGTTACACAGGGCACTCAGAAAGAAACTAAACCATTCATAATAGCCTGCTGTGTTTGGGTGGAAAACATCCATATGTGCAAAACACTATCAGAGCTAAGAGAAATGAAGGCCACTGACTGGCATCAAACTCAACATAAATGCAGTTTATGGGCAGCAGCCAGGCCTGCAACTATAAAAATTAAGAATACACATGAAGTCAACTTGATACAAGAGGAATATTTTCTTCGAGTTCTCCTCCAACTTCTTCTGAATTGAAAGATGGTAAATCTTGTCTGGCAGTATCAAGAGCAAATGTTTGATCACTTTTCTGTTGATTAAATAGTTGGCATTATGCTGTCTGATAAGAAGACATAATTCAGCATTTTGCCAGGGCTTTTAATTTGCACTCTAATGCAGCCTTATTAAGTGAACAGAAGTATCAAATGCTGATTAATGTGTGTCATGAAGCACTCCCTTGGCTGTCCTCCCTGATTTCCTCCCTCTCTATCAGAACCTTTCAGGTTACTGAGACAGAACGAGTATTTGGCCACAGAAGGAAGCTCATTTCTAAGCTGGAGGTCAGCCCACATCTTCTGGTTCTTAATCCAGTGGACCACCCTTCTTCCTTTGCTGCTATTAATTGTATTTCACTTCTCACCACCAGGAACTGCCATATCCTCACCCTCCTGCCCACATTCAAGATAATCAGGAAATTAAGATGTATATGAAGCAATAGGAGTTGTTACAATTGATTATTTTACTAAATAACATTGAAAATAGAGCCTTCACAATTCAAACACATACCTGGTTGTTGATGGTATAGCTAAGAACTTTATACCATTCATTAATAAAGCTGTCATTATCGGATTGAATTAAGAGCTCAGTTCCTTGGCGGGTTTTAGCTTTAAAGAAATAAAAACAGATCTCGTCAGAATTCAAAAGTGAAATTACCTAAATCAAATCAAGCTTCTCCCTGGCATAACTTCTAGATAATATACAGCCACTCAAGAACACTTACCAGTGAAAACAGTAAATAGTAGTCTGCTTAAAATTTAAAAGCATATCCCATACAGACATACTAAAAATGGACATTTCTTGCAGGTACTAAGAAACGTCTACATTTGAGCGGGAAGAAATGTAGAAAACTAAATTTTTTTTTATTTTAAGTTTAGAATAAATTTCTTAAGCTGAAGTACACATAATTCTGCATTTAAATAAAACATTTCACCTCAATAACATTCTTTTTGCTGGATTTGTCCTTTGAGGCCCAGTCAATCAATGCCCCTTTGAGATCCACTGTAAATTCTGGCTTAGACTGATTGACACCAAACTTCTGGAAAAAAAATGAACAATGATGACAAATTTAAAAATAAAGAAACTACTAACAGGTACACAGTCTTTCAATCCTCTAAATATAAGATACATTATTGACAGTCTATACAACTTAACCCAAATACAGTACTTTGCCACAAATCAACAGGCTTGATATCAGGAAAACAAAAGCCACACACCATACACCCTTTAAGCATGCCTATTAAAAGTTGCTCAGCTTAAAGCCCTTAAAACTCCACAACTTTAAATGCCAACTGAACCAGCAGAGTTTTTTTTCCTATCACAAGTGGTAGAAGTCCATACAGTATTTGATTGTAGCTTGATTTTAGTCAAGATAGTCTCAAGCTTTAAACAAAACTGGCTAATAAGTAACTGAACAACAACAAAAAAAATCTGTCAGTTAATCAGTGGTTGCCTATAAAACAAAAAATCAAACCAGAAACAGCAGCTTAACTAGACAGGAATCACATCCCTCCTGCACTGAAAAAGCACTTTCAGTTTTTACATTTTCATAATGTATATACATTTCATATGTACGTGTGTATATATATTTTTTTTTCCAACAATGCTTTTCATGTTATTTTATATTTTTCTGTAGTGCTTCTGTTGCAATATTGGAGCATATCCTAGCAAGTAAACAGAACTCAATTTCACTAACTACTAAACAAACAGCAAATAACCAAAATGATAAAAAAAGCATTTTGCTCACAAGCAACCCTTCAAACAATTTGGAGGAAAACATCAGGGAGCTATTTTTACCTACTACTTTTACATTTATACTAGGTGTCACAATTTTTTAAGACAAAGTACTTTTTCTAGCGTTTCAACCTACACTACGTAGCTTTGAAATATCATTCTTCAAGGAAACTAATGCAGTATCCACAGAAACAAAAAGCTCAAATTGTGAGAAAAATAAGTAAAACACAGAACAGGGAAAGTTGTAAGTCACTTGGTTGTAGCGCAGAAATTTAATGCTGAGGTCCTAGGGGAAGCTTGTAGCATTTGATCCATCAGAAAGGTTCTTTTCTATTTCTTCAAAAAGTCTTTGATGTGTGAACGCTGTTCGTGTGACAACTCTGGGGGACATAAGCCCCAGGACAAGCTCCTTGCTGTGAACACAAGTTTCCAGCCTGTACAAGAACAGCCATATCCAAGGGGAGAAAAAATGGTTCAGAAAACAGAACTAATCTACTGCTTCTGATTAAATTCCCAGCATGGATGTTAATTAATGCTAATTGTGTTTTAGAAAGGCTGTTTACCACTGGAAAAATCTCCCTGTCTTGAGTCCTATGGGCAATTAAGCATTGAATGGAAAGTAGCATCTTAACTTCTTTGTTTCACCCATGAAACATCGGAATAGGGGAATATTTCTAATTTACCCAATGCCAACTAGCACTTGGGGAAAAAAAAAAAACCCACAACCTTCTGCTTTTTAACTTAATTCTCAGATACCTCATCCAAGAACTTTTCTTATTAATTACAGTAGAGCTTTTAAGAGAGGCCCAGCTCAGCAGCAGAATCCACAGGAACAGGAACAATTTCTAGGCCATTATGCCTCTTGCAGTTGTGAGCAGGAGACTAGTGCCAAAGTCCTCTGCAGGATCGGGGGGTTTGTTAAAAGCACTGCCCAGATGACGCTGAGAAGCACAGGCGATGACCTGCTACAGCTGATATCAAGAAACAACAACAAAACCACCTGACAGTCACTACTGTTTTGACCAAAAGGAAAGCTGTCCTGTACATCAGCTTGCTGAACTCCCCACCTGACAGATCGCAGTACTACCCCAAACATCTTCGTACTCTACCCATATTTTTGACCTGATGCCCTTCAGCGTTTCAAAGCAGCACAGAACAAGCCAAAAACTAGAAGCTAAATTCCTCGGAGGGGAAACAAAGAAGCCTTCCCTCACTCCTTCGCACAAGTAGTGCCCAAAGTGCTGTGTGAGATCCACGGATGGGGAAACCCACACAAATAAATGCAGCCTCTCTGCAAAACACCTGTGATATACCAGTATGTTATATACTCATCACAAACTTAATTTCTTTATTAAAGGAAATTTTAAGGCTCTATGAGCTTTCCTGTCAAGGTCCTTCTCTGCTCCTGGGTATATGAATACAATATGTCAGCAGCCACTTCCCTCCCTGGAAGCTTCCCAGAGCAAGCCCTGTACAGGGCATGCACGGGTTAGCTACAGGCAATCGAACGCTCCTGAAGCGCAGGTTTTGTTGAAAGCAGCAAAAAGAAAACCTTTCCCTTTAGTGTCTGCTGCCATCTAGACATAAAGTCTGCTTTCTCAAACAGAGTGCGCTACCAAGTCAGCACCAGTCAGGATAAATTCAGCTCTTCCTGAGCAGACATCTTATTCTTACTGGATTTCTCTTCTGAGCTGCCTGGGAAATTTGAAAAGGGCAGCAGTGTGAGACAAAGAGGGAGAGGTCTGTACGTGGTGCTGCCAGCTGTCCTAGAGTCACTTCTGACAGCTTTTTCTAGGAAAAAAGCATAGTCATGGGATGCGCTTATGCTAGTTACACGGCAGAGATAACTTCTATTTTTTGGAAATATTAGGGGTTTGGGTTTTTTTGCTTTAAATATAGTAGGTCCTGTGTAGCTTAAGGACTGCCTTGAAAATTTGTGCTGACATCAATAAATAGAAGACCTTTTCAATCTTTTCAGAAGTTTTCTCCAAGTCCTGGAAGCCTCCATAGGACAAGCTACACAGTCTGTATTGTGATACATCCCAGCAGTCTTTGGAAACAGAACTGGATGTTATTTATGGGAAGACTTTGGATTTATACGACACCTGCCATTCTTGTAATTATGCTTCTAATTAGAGTTGGGTAGAACGTTTTAATTCCAAGTCCTCCTCACCCATGGATGGACTGCAGAAATAGAGCTGAGAAGACGGATGCTCCTTTGTGGCCAGCAAGGGAGCTTCAGAATTTATATTTTTAACAAAAAAAAAAAAAAAAGAAGACAAAAATAAATATATTCTTTATTGTCACAGCAAAATAATTTAAGTTTTTTGAAACCAGACTCTGACAGGAGTATTTGCATTCTGAACAGTTTTCATTATAATCATCTGAGCTCCCGTATAATCAGCTGTGCAATACTGATGAACAGTAGTAATGTACATGTAACATCCTTGGCTATAAGCACAGTGGTATAACACAGTAAACAAGAGTTTGCCTAGATGAACCTTGAAGAGCATTTACTTCCTTGATGTTTTTGAAGTTTACTGACTTTTGGTTTACCACCACTGTACTTGACACTGAGGACATGCACCTGTTACAGAAGGCTGACAGATTAATCCTTCTAAGCAGTTACCATTTGCTGTATTTTATGAAGCCCCATCACTAAAATCTGGCAATAGCTATTACAACCCATTCACACCTAAAGTTGAGAGTCATCTTTCAACAGCTGAAAATTTAAATTTCTGTGAAAAGACATACTCAAAAAAAAAAAAAAATCCAGATTTCCTTATAGAAAGTAGCATTGTAAAGGAGACCAAACTGCATACAAATTATCAGTTTCAGGCTTCCACATAGATAGTAACAAATTTGAGAAACGAAGAAAAGGCATTTGTATAATTTTTAGCACAAGGTTAATTGAATAAAGCTACAGTTACTCCCCACTACCGGGTGGGGGGAAATTAAGGTACTGGTTATCACCACAGTCATTCTAGAAGTCTCAGGAATGTTAACTAAACTCAATACATATAGCTCTCTCTCCACTCTTCAGGAAATACAAGCCAAGATACCAAAATATCATCAACACCTTAAAATCCTCACGAAGTCATATTAGTTAAACATTGCTTTTAATGTCTTCCACCTATCTTTTTTTCCATGAAAGCTCTAGTTTGATTCTGATAAGAGTGCTGAGAAAGTGATACTAAAAACCAATTATACAACCAGTCAAGCCTGTTTGTTTCTTCTAACACTAGTATCATTATCTACATTGCTCCTCATCCACCTTAAGCAACAAGCTTATTAGCTACCAACATGTTACCAGTTTCTGAACAGCAGCACTTCTATGCTTGGTATCTACACTTCAAAACATGACTAAGTACAGATGCTTAAATTTTATATAAAAAGCGTCCTACAAATTTACATCAGCTTTCTGTATGTGGCATATAGCCAGAATATCCCTGAGCTCTTTTCGTTTCAGCTTTTTATGCCCAATATTTACATTTTTGGGTATTCCAATTATAGCTAGAATTAACCAACAACATGTACATCATTGTATCAAAGGTATCATAGGCAGCTTACAAACATCCTTAATTAGTTGTGTTAGAAAGAATTAGACATAAAATATCCATTAAAAAATTGATCATTTCATGCTGTTTATTAGTCAAGACACTAGTGGTTCAAATAGTAGGTAAATTTGGTATTATAATTCTGGCACTGATGGACAAAATACTCTCTCTACTTTGTTCCATTAGAACAATTACAGGATTATTGCAATACACTTGTTAATTTGCACCTTGGATGACTTTCAGAAAACAGCAAAGAGGATACACAAGGTGTTATATGAAGTGACAAAACTTTAGCCTTGGAAAAATTCAAATTTACTTTCAAGATTAGTGGCAAATAGCCTTACAGTGACAAGAGGCATGCAGCAAGAACACATACAGTGATAGCTGAAACTTGGTCAGCGTTTACATAGGTGACAGCGGGTCGACGACTGAGAGCATTTTTCCAAGAAGAAAGCAGCGAGAACAAGAGCTCAGGAATTGAGCCCCCTTGGCAAAATGACTTGATGAGAAAAAGGAAGAAAAGTGATGAAGTCACAAAACAATGCACACACAAAAAGAGATATGGTTATATCAATCACTAGACGAATGCTAAACAAATATTCTTCTCATAAGACAAAGAAGAAATGTAATTCTTAGCACGTCACACTGTTAGACTTGATTTCACTTATGAAAATACTGACACGGATCAAAGTTTGAGAGGTGAGGTGGAATTTTTAGCACCCCAAAAAAATTCATACAGAGAGAGCAAAAAGAGCGTGTGCTGAATATTTAATTACATATCTACAAAGCGAACTGCGAGTACGCAGGTATACAATACAGAGTCCTCGAAAGAGATTATTCCTCAGTGTTTCCAGCTTTACTTTATTCTGTTTATACTGTTGATAATTTATTTTGCTGGCCCTACTCCAATACTTGATAGTTCATATACCTGACAGCGTCCCACAGAAATATTGTGAACTATGATACTTTTGTTCCACTTAAATTATCAAGATATTTATGCCTTTTTTATCCCCACCAAATGACTGTATTTGGAAGATGTAACACAACTTACACTAGTATCCCTAAGCAATAAGCAGAGTTGCATGATTATCTTTTATGGATAATTAATTTGTGCACATTCGTTCATAACAATATTATACATTCATAACAGTATCTTAGTTTAGCATTGTGTTTTTATGATATCAGCATATAGTTAAAATATTTTTATTTTTTTATCTACAGCTACATTTGGATTAAGAGTATTAGTAGCTGCAACGGAGTTTTTAGAACTTCCATTAGTTACTCAGGCAAAATGTTTTACTTTCCAAATATGCACATTTCTACTTATAAAACTAAAGTACTTTTTGGATCCTTAGCTATAAAAGTAAATTGTAGAAGTCACCAAGTCCATTTTCTACCAGACTTTGTAATTCATCTTCTCTCACGTCTTTTAATCTTTATTCTTTTTTCCTTCCCTTTTCCTTCTGCTTCACCATCTTGCCCAACTTTACTCTTTCCAATCTCTTCTACCCCAAATGTTATTTAGCCATCTTCACCCACTTTTTTTTCCAACTACCCCTTCTACAGCAATAGAAGGGCAAAAAAACTATGTTTACAGCTCTGAAACAAACTCATTGTTTCAGAAAAGAATTGTCTATACCAATTTGCTACCCAAAAAGAAGTGCAGCAGGAGAGAGTGAGCCAAGTGGAAAGATCAGCAAAGCACAGCAAGACAGCATATATCTGTAAGATGTAATTTTTCTGGAATTTGCACAATAATACACTGGAACAATGAATACTGAATCTGAGCTCTCTTTAGTTATTATAGGAGATCCACTCAGTTTTATGTCAGACCTCCAAAAGCAGGTAAGTCAGTCATAGGTATAGAAATGGTTCTATATCTATTAATGTAGGAATGCAGCTGGATAAATATAGGCAATTTAATTATAATGCTATTGAACTAGAGGCAATATAAAAATTGAATAATCATCATCTTCAATGCGATGTTTCTCTTTACATCTTCATCAGACATCAAAATTGATACAAATACTTGTCATGCATGATGCAGGTATAAAACAAAATACAGAATCCAGCAAGGCAAAGACTAAATGATAAGACAATACTGCGTTATTCAAATAGTTCAATGCAACAAGCCAAGTGTCTATTTTCTTTATTACATGTATCACATTCTATTACCTGGAGTTTATGAAACAGTATCAAAGAAAAGTAAAACAAACTGTTCAGACAAACACAGTAGTAAAGAACACAAAAATATTTGGCCTGGAGCAAAAACTTCAAGCTTACGGAGCACCTGAATACCTCTTTATCAGTTTCTTACTTATCAAATATAAAAAAGTTTCTGAAGTATAAGAAAGTACAACTGATTTTCTTCTACATCATAATTGTTACATTAAACTACTTTTCTACTACTTGATACTAATTGATGCGTATCAGTACTTAAGCCCTAAGAATAAGAGGGCTTTAATTTATTGTGCTTTATGTGATTAACACTTAAATGAGGGTGGGAGTTGTTCCTGAGCTTACCCAGCCAGTTCCACTTCCTTGGGTTTTAGTGAACAGCAGTGATGAACCTTGTAACACCGCCCATGATGACATCCAATTCTTTCTGTAAATATTTGTAAACAAACAGAAGATAAATTGACTTTGAAAGTAGATATTTAAACTGTCGATCATGGCTGCCCAGCTGACCTGTATGTTAATATACTTATCCATATATATGGTCATTAGTGCCACCAGGAAATCTTAATTGCTATCATATTTGTAGAAGGGAGCATATGTTAACAGTCCCAGCCTGACCATCGAAGTCTAAATCAAACAAAGCTAATTAGTAGCGGAAGTAGTTCACCAGAAGAAACATCATACAATTATAATTCCAAAGGGGCTAATCTGGAATGCTCAGCTTACTCCATACTTAGTAGATTATGCCAAAGTATTGCATAATTTTGAAATTGATTGATCACATCTTACTGGGATGCAAGCGTCCCATATTTATGTAATAAACTCATTTACATTGGCAATAAACTACTTGTGGCACATCTAAAAAATGCAGAAAAAGAATAAATGAGTTGTTCCAGTTGTCTATTTGCTTTTATGCCTTAGTACCTGCCCTCCTGAGGTTAAAAAAATAAGTCTTGACAAGCCCTTACAATCTATTCCCATTGCCAGACATGAATTATTATTCAACAGCTCACAAGGCGACAGGATGGCCATGTTGCATCTTTCTGTACAGCAGCACAATAATCCAGAACAATGATTCCAACAGATGCAACATAAATGCTGAGAGCATACTGTACCAGTAGCAGCTTCCATGAGCCACTGCCCACTCTTTCCTACAAAGCGCTTAGGAGCAGCTCAGAGGAACCGAACTGGGGGTCAGATGTGCTGCCCAGCTGCACTGGACTAGTTCAGGGTGGCTCTGGAATATCAGCTGGGTGCTGACTATTTAATCCTGAGGAAAAGCATGCTTCATGTTTCAAAAGTCTGGGAAACACTGAACTAGATATAACACAGTTTTAGACCTAAAAGACTAAATTAAAAAAATAAAAGGAAAAAAAAAATTAAAAAGTAAACCTAAATTAAATCTGAATATGTAGATTACGCAGTTTTTAACACTGACTCTTAGCAAAACACCACAAACATAAGTTAGACAGCATTACTTGATTATACCTTACGATTTATAATGCAAATGCCTGCCTGTGAGGCAGAGAAAGGAATTTAGAAATGAGGTCATTCATCACCTACAGGGACACCAACATTGGGCAATACATTCTGCTTCAAACCCCTCACAAGTAGAGTGAAGGAATAATTAGGAAGCACATGACACGTACACTCCTTAGAAATTAAAGGAGATGAAGTGAAAGTCTGAAAGCCTCTGTTACACCAATTCTATTCAAGGAACAAGACAGGCACGACCTATACAGATCTTCTCTTGAATAAATAAATCAATCCCATTTTAAAAAGCTACATCTCATCAGTACACATTCATGAAGTCCCTGCCCTCTGTGGAGCCCTGGCATACATGAGCCAAGCCCATTATCTTTAGTTCACTGGGAGAAGCAGTTTGGGATAAGGAAATGCTGGCCCCTACACAAAAACTTCTAAGGCAATTTCACACAAAAAATAATAAGTTGCAAAACCCAGTCTAATATGAGTCAGATACCTTACACAAACCCTTATGCACATGTACTTCTAGAAGTCCAAGACTTACCGAACTTTTTTCCCATTTTCTGTAATTTTTGTCACATTCAGTAACCCATACTTCTCTTGACCCTGTAAGATAGAGTAAGACATAACAAAATAACAGAAAATTTGCTTCTATTGCCAACATAGCACTGAATTCAAGTCCCCAAATAATCATTTTCTGACAATGATCCATCTTCAAGAAACTGTCTTAAGTATATTTAAATATGCAGAGATCAGCAAAATCAAAATTCCTCTGGGAAAGTACTCATTACCATTCAGACGGTAAAAAGCTTTCCTTCTTCAAGGCCTAGATTCTTTGGACAAATCAAACTAAATAATTTGTGGTACTAGATAGTGGAAATTTTAAATGTAAATTTATAATTACTTCTGTAATAGCACATTTGTGTCTGTGTCCTTTACTAAAAAAGGTGATAGCTGAGAAAACAAACAGCCTAAATTCTCTGACAAAATTCTTCCAAGTTATTTCAACATAATTGCATATTTTAAATAAAACACGGTTGAAATGCATAAAAATATTAACATATTCATTTCAAAAACAGATGAGTGAAACATTTCTTTGATGTCTTATTTTTTCCTATCCCCAGGCAAAATATTAGAATTTTAAACTACTTCGTTATGTCTTTTTGATGAAAATAATTTATATTGGTATGCCTCTGTACAAATTTGCAGATCAGTGAACAGTGGGAAAAAAAATCACTGGCTGAACAAGAAGGGTATTTGCAAGTTTCAAATATTTGGAGTGAATATTTCTAGTTTCTATGCAAATAATAAAATATAAAGGAATGTCTGAAAAAATATTCTAGGATAAAAAGGAAACCCCTCAATTTACACCATTTGCAACTCTCAAGATGAGGTAACAAATTCTATCATTTTCTTCTATCACTCCAGCCTTGTCCTACTAGTGAATGGTGCTAAAGGAATGTTAAATTATTTTTAATCAATTCCTTTCCAGCAACAGCTTGTAACAGTTCCTAATTTAAGAACTAAGCTAGTAGTTGAAACAATCAACTAGGGAAAGGATCCAAACTAGTTTTATCATAACAAAAACATCCTCAATTTTAGATCCAATGAAAATAGAAAATATGTTCTCTTCAGCATTCTCCTCTAAATACAAAATTTAAGCAGATTATAACTGCAAAATCTAATATTGAAGAAAAATTTTTTTGCTGGAATACTATGTCATAGAATCATAGAATGGTTAGGGTTGGAAGGGATCTTAAAGATCATCTAGTTCCAACCCCCCTTCCATGGGCAGGGAAATTCCTCCACTACACCAGGTTGCCCAAAGCCTCATCCAACCTGGCCTTGAACACTGCCAGGGATGGCACATCTACAACTTCTCTGGGCAACCTGTTCCAGTACCTCACCACCCTCAATGTAAAGAATTTCTTTCTTATATCTAACCTAAATCTGCCCTCTTTCAGTTTAAATCCATTGCCCCTTGTCCTATCACTACGCGCCCTTGTAAAAAGTCCCTCTGTAGGCCCCCTTTAGGTACTGGAAAGCTGCTATAAGATCACCCCGGAGCCTTCTCTTCTCCAGGCTGAACAGCCCCAACTCTCTCGGCCTGTCTTCATAGCAGAGGTGCTCCAGCCCTCGGATCATCTTCGTGGCCCTCCTCTGGACTCGTTCCAGTAGCTCCATGTCCTTCTTGTGTTGGGGACTCCAGAGCTGAACACAGTATTCCAGGTGGGGTCTCACGAGAGCTGAGTAGAGGGGCAGAATCACCTCCCTCGACCTGCTGGCCACACTTCTTTTGATACAGCCCAGGATACAGTTGGCTTTCTGGGCTGCCAGTGCACATTGCCGGCTCATGTTGAGCTTCTCATCCACCAGCAACTGGTGGTGTGACAACACTCTCAAAGACATAGATATGTTTTTCATTAACTTTAAAAATTTTACCTACGTGTTTCAAGCACAGCACATAAAATGAAAAAAGACATGTCTTCAAGGAAAATAGTGTTTATCTGGTGGCTCAGACATTATTTCAGTCCAATGGTAACTGCTACTCTTACTCAATCCAATATCTCCACTGGGCTGGAACGCTTTCTGAAGCAGCAATCTACACATTATTTTCCAAAACTGATATTTTCAAGAAGTTAGTCACTTCCCTCCTCCCCTCTCTGTACCCGCCCTCCCCCCCCCCCCCCCCCCCAAAAAAAAAGCCCATTCTTTATATCACTATTTACGATCCATGCAGACCACCACTAACAGTCCTGTGCATTGCATCCTTCTAACAAATATTGGGCTTTAGTAAGTGGAACGGTCTGTCACCATCTTTCACAGTTACTGAGCAACCCATGACCACTTTCTCAAATAAACTATGGTTTTAATAAATCACTCATGGCAGAAACGGTGGGAATGCTCCAAAGAAGAATTATTCGAAAAAAGTATCACAATGCCCTACTTAACAGCAACACTAGGGGGTACTAATGGGAAAATTAATGCAATTGGGGAAAAGGAAGTGGAAAGCAAGTTAAGGATCAAAATACAGAAAAAATCACCAGCTTTCTTTGTAATACTTAAATCCCAGGGGACAGCTAAAGAAAATACAGATCATTTTTTTCTATTATCTAAAGCAGCAGTGAGTTCTCCTACAAAATACAATTTTAATAATGCAAGGCCTGAGCCAGATTTAAAGAAATTAGAATACATGCTAATTAGAATACATATACATGCAATTAGAATAATTGCTTCTGTATAAGGCTACCAACTATGCTTGCTTAAGAAACAATGTTTATTTTATTGTGGAAAACTGTTTGAAGAGTTCTAAGAATGGATTAGCATGAATAAGCCAGAGAACTATGAGGACAGGCTGAAAGAGTTGGGGCTGTTCAGCCTGGAGAAGAGAAGGCTCCGGGGTGACCTTATAGCGGTCTTCCAGTACCTCAAGGGGGCCTACAGGAAAGATGGGGAGAGGCTGTTCAGGAGGGCCAGTTATGATAGGACAAGGGGTAATGGTTTTAAAATAGAGGGAGGTAGGTTCAGGTTGGATATTAGGAAAAAATTTTTTTACTATGAGAGTGGTAGAACACTGGAACAGGTTGCCCAGAGAGGTGGTGGATGCTCCATCCCTGGAGACGTTCAAGGCCAGGTTGGACGAGGCCCTGAGCAACCTGATCTAGTTGGAGATATCCCTGTTCCTTGCAGGGGGGTTGGACTAGATGACCTTTGAAGGTCCCTTCCAGCCCTAACCATTCTATGATTCTAACTATTCCTTTGCGTGCAGAGTAAGAACAAACCAAGAGAAGTTGTGCCTTTAATGCCCTGAGCTACCTACTCAGGCTGCTAAAATTGATCAAGGTACAAATTTTTATGCTGCTGTAGTACAGCTCCTAAATTAAAAACACAAAACAAAACAATTTTTAAAAATAATTTCCCACTGTTTAAAATGCAATTATCACATTTAAAATATAAACCAAAATAAAAAAAATCTGTTAAACATTCATAATGAGTTTAACAAGCTTAAATTTTCCTCCCAGTAGTTATTCTACTAAATAAATAAAAAAAGACATAGTTTATTTATGCCGGGTCCTCTATGACTTTTCATGGAGACTGAAACACAAGTAAAAATAAAAGATACCAAATTCTACAAACTATTACTGACTACTGACAGTGAGGGATCCTGTGGAGAGGGAGAGTGTGTTTCTGCTTTTGCCTTCCAAGTTGCTAGGTGAGAAGACATGACTGTTGGAGGAAGTTAACTGAGTTCTATATAATTTGACACAACCTTATTCCACTGTGAATTTTAAACTTTATCTCCTATCACCAAGCTGTATTTAAACCAGAGACATTTTTCTGAAAGCACAGTTGAATGCAATGCATTCCTTTTAAAATGTAAAGCCTTCAAATAGTTTTATCCCATTATTATTCTCAGTAACAAGCAGGCTTAACCTCAATTCTCTAATCATAAACAGTCCAGTTTCTACCACATCTACTTATCTATTTAAACACTTTGCATACTGACTGTGGCTTGATGCTTTGGTGAAGAAGGAGAGGACTCATTTTCAGGATAACTGGCCTTAGAAGCAGCTGATGATTCCTATAAAATTCAAATAGGCAACATAAGTTATTATCTTTCTTACAATTCTAATAATTTTCTTTAACTCTAAAGATACTTACTCTTTATACACACTTAAACATTACAAAAAAAAGTACATTTCTGAAGCATTCATGACATTCTCAGTTATATTATAAACGTGCTTACTAAACAGTGTTCTTACAAGATTTACAGACAACACTCAAACTGGGTTAATTAGCACATATCCATTTGAAAAAAAATGTTAATACATACTGTATCAGCTTAAAGCAAAGCTTTCATCCTTATTAAGAGGCAGATTTTTTGTATGACATTATCAAATTATGAAGCACACTTATAATACTTATTACAGGGCACCATATAACAAATAACAAGACTTTAAAGAACAGATTATGTCTCTGTGTGGTTAGTAAGTATAAGATCAGTACAATAAATTGTTATACACGTAGAACAGCATATACCAGCTCCATCAATTTTTGTAAGCATAATCATTAATTTCTTTATAATCAAGCACTGAAAACTTCTAGAGATTCAGGTTTTTGTTTTAAACTAGATGTTAACTATGGATCAAAAGTACTAAATCTCTGAAAACTAGAAAAATTGCCAATCTGGAACAAAACATGCATGTGTGTTTCCTCTGAAGTAATGAATGCTTTGCACAAATGCACCACTTGAAAATCCGTTCAAGAATTTCAAACAGAAGAAAAACGTCACTTGTTCTCTGTTACTGCTAACACGTCTCTCCTCCTCCCTCTTTTTAATTCCCTTGATAGCTCTCCCAAATTTAGTTTGCTTTTCCAGCATTACATAACACTCTGCACACTTGTGCTTTAAAGTTCACTTGTAAATCTACCTACAGAAGTGGCCCACTAGTTTTTAGTAGTGTCGTAACAGAGAATATTAGCAATCTCAAGAACAGTCTAAATGTTCAGCATTTTTAGATGTCAGGGGAGGGGGGGGAGGGAATGTTCAAATTAAGGAAATCAACACTGTCCCTCCTAGGAAAGTATTTTTTCCTCTGCTTACCAAATTTTTTAGCTGATGACTATATACAGGTATGTACCACAGCCAATAAACAGTTAACACACACATTTTGTATCATCAAATTCTTGTCAGCCAAGGCAACCCATACTTTCACTCTGACACATTTCAAGCACTCCTTTGACTGTCTTATTTTCATAGAATTGAGTTGTGTTGTTTTTCCTGGAAAAACAAATAAGGGAAATAAAAAGAAAACAGCTTCCCTAGAGTCAGCTAAAAAGCTAACTTGGGGTTGATGTGCCTATGCAGCCAAATATCCGTTGTTTTTCCTTCTATTTCATTCTGAATTTGAGATAGCCTTCATACACTAAGCAACTCCGGAACAAGAAATCCAGTATTTGTCATGAACCATTCCCTTTCCACATGCTAATTTAAAGGAGAATATGTAACAGTGTGCCTGCTAGCGGTAATAAAATAGTGCAACAATGTGCTGAACAAATTTTGTCTGTCCAGAAAACAGTACTTTATTGCTTCACGACACTTTTTTTTTTTCAAAGCATTAATATTGTGCTTTATACGAACTACATCATTTCCTTACCATTAAAAAATGCATGCTGCTTGCATGTTTTGAAACTGCTAAAGGAACTTTAAGCTACTGACTTAGACTTTATGAATGTGGCTCGTATATACAGTTTCCTTTGGTTATTACACCAAGCATTTGTACAATTCATGTTTGCTTCACTAGGTTTAAGGTCTTGGTATTTGAACATTGGGTCTCGAAGAAATGTAAACAGCTCCACTTATTAAACGTTTCACAAGAGCTTTTCATTCAGTGCAGCACTACGTAAAGGTCATTCCAAAACAGAAGTGAATCTTATACCAAAAAAATAAAAAGATAAGTCTTCCTTTAAAACCCAGGCCAAAACTTTAAACTATCTCAAACAGAATCGTTCATACCTGTGAGGCGTAAACTGCACATGAGGCTAGCAGTGTCCACTCAGCTTTGATTTAAGCAGGACTCCGTCTAGGATGTGGCTCATGCAGGTGCCACACCGCACTTGCTGCAGAGGGATGAGTAAGGAGGAGTAGGGAAGGCAAAGGAGCAGCGGAGGGACCTCAGAATCCCCTGAGATAAACTAACGCGTACAGGTGCAAAGTTTCCAGCAAGCACGGTCCACTGCCTCCTCAGCACCACATATGATATATTCTAAACTGACAGCTCAAAAGCCTAAGATCAAATGCAATAACTCCTATTCTGAGGAACCAAGTCAACTCCTGACAATCCACTCTCTTATACTACATTTCAACAAGGGAAGCCATTGAATCGTACTGGAAACGAAAGGTTGAGCACATAACATTTTGGGCAGCAGATTTTTACAACTACTGTATTTTGTCCATTTAAGTTTATCTGACACCTGCAATTATACAGGCCCACTTACAGGCTTTCCTCCATACTCCCAAATCCACACCTGTTTCATTTTCCCCTGTATCTTTAGAAAACGGAGCTTACAACACCATGTCCTGAGTAGCCTGGCTAAGATTTCAGCATTCCAAAGTTATTTTGATATGCATGAATCTTGGGATGGACTGCTCCGAAGTTACAGAAACCAGCAAGTCCCCACCCTACCACACCTGTTTAAACCCCTTTCAGATCTTCCTCACTCAGCTCACATGGACTCTCCTCACCCATGGGCAGAACGTCCCAGCACAAACAGACACAGCTGGGACAAAAGTCAAACCGGAGAGAGACAGGCAAAGGGAGAGCAAGGGAGAGGCTCCGTCTCCTTTGCTGGCCTGAATGGCATCTGTGACTGTACAGCCCAAACCAGATTATCAAGAACATGCCCTAAGAACGGGCAGAAAACAGCTTTTATTGTTACTGGACGGGACCGCAGCCAAGCATTTCAGCACTTTCGGTACTGTCCTCTGTCTCTCAATAACAATATTGCTACCCTGCTGTAACATGCACAGCTCTTCATCTTTCCTTGAGATATTATGGTGGATATCAATGGAACAGTCAGTAAAGGGATAAATCCACTACATAATACTGCTATTTACATCTTTAAGTCATAGTTTTTACTTTAGCAAGTGCAAATTATTCCAATTCTGTGAATATTCCAATTATTTATCTACAATCTTTCAAGTGTATTCCTACTTGGTGTTTCCTACAATTAAAACATTCAGGCATGAAATATCACTTTACCCTACATGAGAACCTCATCCACTTCCACAATTCTTGAATTCAAACCCTAATTACACTCCATAGCCTAAACTGAACTGGGAGATTCCCGGTGGTGAGTAAAATGGCTGTACATGCCAAACTGAACTAACACTAGTTGAAATACTTAGAGAATAACAAGAAAAGAGCTACTACTGTTGCTTTGTGAGTAGTAGAGTTATCAAACAGCCTTTGGTTTCACTTAACATTCTACACAGTGATACAACAGAAAATAAGAAAAATGGTATTTCAGAAATTCATGCATACTCATTTCTATTAGATTAAATACTTCACACAGCAGAAACAGTTGGTATTCTGGCATGCTGTTTAACTTGCTCCTACCTTATCGTTGGTGTCCAATACAATTGTGCTGTGCCTCCATTTTGTTAAAACTATTGGTTCTTGTAGCCTCCTGTCCAGACTCCTACTCTTTATTATATCTCTCTGCTGCTGTGGTGAAGCATTATACTAAAGAAGAGAAAAATCAAACTATAAGTAGAATCTAAGTCATGCAAACAAGACCTGGACATACCATTCATACACCTTAACAGTGCAAAGTTTCAGATTCCTGATGTCAGCCAGGGGTGTGAAAACAACCTTGGTTTTATTTTGCATTTAGTCTTCAGAACTGTCCTTTCTGCTGTAGCCCTCTCCAACGCAGTAATTAAGACTGGCCTGTTGGTTAAACTCTCCATTGGCAGATACATGTTTGACTTCTCGTGCAACAGCTTATTGCTAGTTTTGCAACCAACCAGCACACTCGGAACCACCAAGGAATTAGAATAAATACAAGATTTAAGCATTCACTCTTCATATTGCGCTGACAGTACTATACCACCTGTCCAGCTTTTGTCTAAGAAAAGGAAAACCCTAGTATCCTGCAGGAAGATATTTAGATTAAGAGTTGTGATTGCCTGGATACAATTCTCTTTGACCCAAAGGTTTGGGATGTCTAGGAGAAGAGACACAACGGTGAGGACTTGCTTATTCAGAATAATTACATCAAATTGCTTATAAAAGGATTTTTTGTTGTGAAATGTACGTAAGCATAGAAAATAAATATTTGGCAGGAAATAATCTTAAGACTCAGCAGAGCTGTAATAGCCAAGGAAAGAATGGATTTATCCTAACATAGGTTTTCTAGTAACTCAAGAGCATCCAAAGATGTACAGGTTGAGAAAATGCAAAGGTCATGAGAAAGACCCAGCATTTAATTAGATTTCAGCATTGCAGGATACTTATCATTAGTAGCACTGTCATTTTAAATCCTCACCACTAATACTGAAGTAGCATTATAAAGAATTATAAAAATATTTCAGATAAAGTTTAATACTGAAAATGCAAACAAGAAAAAACAACATGAATATATGGGGGTTTTAAGTCATTAAAAATCTCATTCTTTCTAGTCAGTGTCAGAAGACTAAAATCTGCACATAGAAAGAAACATAAGACAGCATTTGCTGAGTCACGTAAAGGACTAGAATCCACTGGGTAAGAAGTAACAAAGGAAAGTCAAGTGCCCTTTTTACTTAAAAAGGCTAAAACAATGATCTTTGCAAACACACCCTTCTACAGTTTTGCTACCAATTCCTACTGTAAGTTCAGAGCCTCAGGTCTTCAAAGACAGGATAACCTATACATTCCTATACAAAGCATAACAAGGTTTAACCCAAATAACATAAATGTTAGATTTCAGGTACATTGTTTAACACAGTTACACTTATTGCCCAAATAAAGAACCAGCATTATTACTGCCATGGCAGATACTACGCTTATCTTAGCTTGGTATTTTACTATGAACAGAGTTAATGCTCCAATAAGTCAACAGATGCTTAAAAGGTAAATAATTTTAGTGTTCAATTAAATTATTTCAATATGCACAAGAACAGATCTTGCAGTACTGAATAAAATTTGGTAGTTCATGTACAGACAGAAATGTATTGGTTGTCACTGCCAAAGTTCACTTCTGAGATTGCACTGACTTTGTATTGGGTTCAGCACATTTACGCTCACATGACAACTTCCTTACAACAGCGAACAAGGTTTAAGCAACTCAGTTTCTCCCCTTGTTAAATCGAAAGCTGAACCGTCATTCGTGCTGCAAGGAATCTAATACTAGCTTACTTTCTTGTTATGAAAATATCCACTCTCAAGATGCTCCTACATCTCAAACAGTAGCAGCAAGCTAAGCAATATGTAGCAAAATTGCCCGTCCATACTATAACTGAAATCTAAACAATTTTCAGCGAAACTATGTCTAAATCATGGCAGGCTGTCACAAACAGTGTTCCTTGCAGCAGTTCTAACACATTCAAGTGGGCAATTCAAACATATTTCTTGCTGTGAAATGGAACCATTTATTTCTGAAACAGATTCACGCTTCAGTGACACTGGTGAATATTATTTATGGAAGTCTTCCATGCACTTTCCATTTGAGTAACTTGAGGAATTTAAGTTTAAGCAGTCAAAGACTTATTTTAAAGTCATTTATCTTGAATTTGGGTCTATGTTAAGAGTTAGGATATGGGCACATGCCTAATTACACGTGAGCTATATTTAAAAGATGCCTTTGATACCATCACAAGCCATCAGGAGTTAACTTATTTAACAGACAATCCTGTCTGGAAGGAGAAAGGACCTGTAAAGTAATATGAAATTCTACTTTTATAAAAACATATTTAAAAAGAAAGCAAAGCAACAATATATGGACCTTATTAACAAAGCACTGCTAACAACTCAGGAACACAGAGCTATATGCATCTTAGCAGCTTAAATAATTTGCATTGGTGATACAGTGTTAGTAAACTGACAAGACTTTAAAGGGAATGTTTGACATTTTTGCCCCATTTTCTCCCAATAGAGGTATCAAGTAAACATTTTTTGCTCAGGTGTTTATGGTGGTTTGTTTTGGTTTTGTTTCGTTTATTCATTGCAAATAGTAGAACACACTACTAAAGAGGAAAAACAGAAAAAGCTTATGTACTTTGGGCTCAAGACCAGCCTCCACTTTCAAAACAAATGGATTGATCTGTGATCTTCAAAGAGAATCACAGTGAGATACAGATACTGTTTCAGACTCCACATTATCCAACTGAACTAGCCATCCTGCAGATCAGGTACAGTCCACTGGCTGCAGAGGAGTAGTCAGTGCTAGTAGCCCAGCCAGGTCAGATGACACCACCCCTGCTACTCTTTCATCTGCCCCCACCCAATCTTGTCAGTCTAAAAAGTCTTGCAGAACAGTTTCAGGTCAGATTCACTCACTGACGCTCCATAGGACTCCTACGCGCAGGGCTGTTGCCTCTCCTACAGGCATTTACAATGACATTTCTCACTGTTGATCAGCAATGATAAGCAACTAGAGGTTAGGGTCTCCTCCCCTTGCCTAAAAATCTCATTTTTACCTAATTCTAAGCAGGTTTTCTATGCCTAAGGCCTTGGTGTAATCTTGAAGACAGACATCAGGCAAGGGCCATACATGGCAATTAAAAAAATGTGCCTTAATAGCATCTTTAACTTCGAGTGCGATGTTATTTTCTTTATTCTAAAGCTTTTGATAATGTAGCATACAACTCCAAACATAGACACTACTGCTCCTTGAAAATCCTCCACAAACTCCAATTTGTCCCATTACATTAACCCCTCCAGGACATCGACTCATATTGTTCTCCATTTCATTGGGAGCATCTTCTATCAGTAAGGGAGGACAGCAGCAAGTTGTCCATGCTCTTGACTGCATGGACCAAGTAACACAGACTTCTTGTAACAGCTCTTGGTATTGGATAAGGACACCAGTGGTGTAAATTTAGGTCATACAGGGTTATTTTCATTGCTGAATTTGTTCAATGCCTTCACCAGCTACTTAAAAGCTTTCTTCGCCTTAGTATAAAATTTTCTAACCCTCTCAACTGAGTGATTTATATTTAATTTTAACCTGATAAATGGCATGGCTCAAGGCTCTGTCCTAGCCTAATTGTGACTGAAATAAATGTAACACCTCTGAGTTATTTGTAGCAGTTGTCCCCATTCTTACAGAGATGACACAGATCTGTCAGCTTTAAGAAAGAGAAAAAAGATTCTTGTTGGTTTGCATTAACAACATCCTCAGCCAGATGAAAGGAACTGGGGGAGTTAAGGGAAAAAAATTAGTGGGAGGCAACAGACAGTGAAAGTTAGTAAAGACCTGAAGTTAAGCATTTTACTCTACGTTCTTGCCATTAGAGATCAAAACAGCAGCATTTAAAAATATTCTGATATACTAGTACCCTTTAACATCTTATACTCTACCATGTTATTTGCTGTTGTCCCAACAGACTGCCTGAAATCGAAGATTAAAAAAAATAACAATTAAATGTTGCCTCAGAAACAAAACCTCTTTAGTGTTACTACTGTCACTGGCTTTGAAAAAACTCTTTTGGTGCTGCAATGGACATAACACCTATGTTACAGCTTTTGCCTTTCTTATCAACTGAATCATTAACACATTTTTCTTAAACCTGCATAATAAAAAAAAACAGTAACTTTTGTCTTTTAAAAAACTTGATTCCCTTTCTTTCTCTAGGGAAAGAAGATTCCTCATTCTCTGCCATAGGACGTCTAGGTGGCAGCAGCTAGAGGCATCAGCCACACTGAGGGAATAGAAGCTGCTCAGAACGAGGAGACCACTGGGACAAGCAGCTCTATCTCAAGTGTACAAGTGACTGAAAGCCACCTTTGGATAACCCACTTCATTTACTTTGCTGCCTTGGACATCTGCTGCTTCACCTTCTGACCCTCAGGATCACTAAGACTGCTGATCTTGAAGAAATGCTCCAAGTCAGCACTGATTGCCACAGGTCCTGCTGCTTGCCCAAGCAAAAGCTGGGGACACTTTCTCCCCCCATCATTTTTGGGAGAAAGGGAGGGGAGTGAAAACCACCAAACACCAGGACAAATGAGGAAGGCTAGACCAAGCCTTCTGAGTACAAATAGACATATTCAAGAGAATTTAAAAAAAAAAGAAAAAAAAAATCTGCCTGCCTTCTCATACCCATCTCAGGTTTGCCATATCACTTGCACTTCTGTCCTTAGAAACCATCTAGATGCTCACATGAGCTCAGACTGTCTCGACTTTCAGCAAGCAATCTCAAATTTTATGACAAGAGTGTGAAAATGATTCACTATTGCTAATGATACGTTTAGTGCATTGGCTTACACTAGATGTGAATGCCAACACACACGGTACGTTACCTCACACCAAGTAGCACAGCTTAGAACAAGACAAGTTTCCTGTAAGACAAACCAGGCCCTATTTACATGCTCTCACCTTTATTTTCTTTCACCATTTGATTGCATGACAGGGTAGATTTAGATTAGATATAATGAAGAAATTCTTCACTCAGAGTGATGAGGCACTGGAACAGGTTGCCCAGAGAAGTTGTAGATGCGCCATCCCTGGAAGTGTTCAAGGCCAGGTTGGATGAGGCTTTGAGCAACCTGGTGTAGTGGAGGATGTGCCTGCCCATGGCAGAGGGGTTGGAACTAGATGATCTTTGAGGTCCCTTCCAACTCAAACCATTCTATGATTCTATGATATTTTCCTGATATTACCTGCATCATGTTTTATTGTAATTTTTCAGATAGCACGATCTGTTTGACAGCATTCAGGTCTCAAGCAGGAAAATAATTCACCGGAGTATCAGAATTGAGGCCCCTGAGCTCATACTCAACGTTAACAGCCCACAGAGAGTGAATTAATGGGCTGCTGGTCTACCACGATTGTCAAAAACGAAGCTCCTCTACCTAGCACTTCCTCTGTGGATACAGCAAGAGGAGCTAATGCTGCAGGAACTTCTGAGAAGAGAAAGTGTAATTGCAGTATCACAGTCTGTAAATACTAACGCCAAAACTATGAGTTCACTCCAGAGGCTTATAGTATACATGTTAGAACCAGATGATCTTTGAGGTCGCTTCCAACCCTAACCGTTCTATGATTCTATGATTCCTTTCAAAGGCTACTCTTGGATCAGAGAACTCGGTCAGAGGATGGCCAGTCCTCATGCTGTTATGCTGGAATCAGCCTAGGAACATACTTCAAAAATTAATCAGTATCTCTAATTTTTACTAGCTTTACCTCTCTTCCTCCCCTTTAAGCTACTTATTCAATTATTTTTTACATCGTTTTCCTCACCTTTTGTCATTTTGATAGATTACCCTGTTTAAACTTTAGAAATTAGAGATTTCTCATTCCTGAGATCAATTTAACTTCTCCCCCCCTTAATACAGATTTCTCATTTGCTTGAATTATAAAACTCATTAGAAAACTACTAAGTTTCTAGAATAAGTTTGTAGCCTTTCTCAACATGATTTAGACATTACTCGTTAACTACATAGGAAATAAACATTTTATCAGAGTGAACTACACAGAACTTTTATTTGCTGGTTTGCTGCTTTTTTTTTTTTGCGTTTTTTTTCCTCCAGATAATTGGCAAGAACTGACAACTGAATGCAGTAGAATGCAAAGCAGAAAACACGAAGTCTTTTGCAAGACACGGTACAAATTATGGTTGAAGATTATTAACCATTTTAAAGAATAATTCCGTATGTTCTTCTGTTCCACTGTACAAAGCTGGGTCACACTGATCATGAGTCTTAATAGACTTTTCAGCAGTTGTCAAAGCTATTCCATCTGAGATGTCATTTTTAGCCAGAGGCACTCAGCTATTCCTAGATGTTATTTAAATATACATGACTAGAGGGCTTTCTATGAGACTGTCTAAAGTAATTTGTTTTGTAACTCTCCCTACCAAACACACATCCTCAATTTTTAACACGCATACAAGAATACTGGAAGTGCTACTCTGGAGCATGTTCACCTTTACAGTTAATGCTGTAACAGTGGAGATTTTTAATGTTAATAGTTTTAGCTCAGCTAATGTGCTATTTCCAGAAACCTCTGGACAATTTTTAGTTCTAATGAAATCTAGATAATATTAAGAACCATCAAAAAAAAGGATTCTCCTCTTCTTCTCGTTTAACAGCATTACATGACCACGCTCTTCCATCACTATTTCGCAACAAATTTTGGAAGGCAATGTTTGAACTAAATACCCTGGAGAAAAAATGACCAAGAGTAGGGTTTTTTTTCCCCTAGTAACTTTTCATTTAAGCAAGAGTTGCAATGCTGAAGTCTTTCTACAGTTTTCTCTCACCGCTCAAGAAAGTTTTCAATATATGATTACTTTTCTTCAAAGCAGTTCAGCAACCTACATTGTCTTCACAATTCATTTGTTCCCAAGCACTTCTGGAATAGGTTTCAGTAAGATTTTTCGAGAGGATAATCCTCAATTACCCTTCAATTCCTCAAAAGTGTAACATCTCTGCTATATGTTCTTCAGAAATATAGTTATGTAAACTAGTTAAATCTTTTACTGAAATATTTAATCTATTCCACAGCATTTGAAGTTAAAACCTAAGGATTTCTGGAAATATATAGGCTCTCAAACCATGAATCCAAGAGTCAATTGCTCATTTACTTCTGTTAACCTCATATTTGCTGCCACCCAAGATTTAACAGTTTCAAGAAGGAATTAAAGAGTACATTCTGCCCAAATGGCTCATTAGAAATAATTTTCAAGGAAAATTTGTAACAGCAATATGTGATGATTTTCATACAAACAAGAACAAAGCATAACAGATTGCAAACTTTGAAACAGATGCCGTGTTTCATTCTGTAGGCTGCTATTCACATAACGGAGCTCAGATGTTTGTTTAGAACCACTAGAATATCACGCAGTAACACACAAATAGACCCCATCACTTTATATTAACATGCCTCAGGTAACAATTTTGGATTATCTTTGTAACTTATTGTAGTTGGATTCAAGCCAAGTCAATTAGCTATTTAGTTCAAATTCAAATCCAACCTATTTTAGTGGAAAGCAATTTTTCACAGTCAAAACTTTCTGCATTGTAGAAGTCATAAAACGAAGCACCCAAGACATTATTCCCCAAAATTAACTTCAATTGTACACACTGAACTAACAATTGCTTCTGGTAAAACCTGATCTAGCAGATTTTTCAGACTTCTAACCAATCTAATAGCTAATCAATAGCTAAGTAGCTTTTAAAATCAGTAGTCACAGATTATACTGTTAAGTTAACATATGTTACAAAATTTACGGTACCTAACACATCAGACCAACACTGGAGAATCCACAAAGCTAACTCAACTCTTCAGTGACTCAGATATAAATTCTTTTACTGATGTAACAAAACAGGCTAGTACATAGCTTCATTCATAAATTTCAACGTAAATATTTTCTCAAAAGTATTAGGAAAGCACTATCCATTAAGGTTGCTCCGAAGTGCAGGTGACTTAGGACACTGTTTTTTTGACTGATGAAATTAACTGAGAATACTTATGCACACAATTCTGTGTGAAACTTTTCTTTTTATAGTCACCTCACTATCTAGGATTGAACAAACATCCATCTGCTGAAACTTTTGGTTTTCAACACCTGTCTAAGTGTACTGAAAAACACCTCAATCACCAAATTTAGAAATGAATGACAGAAATCACGCATTTTGGAGGTTACTAAAAGTAGACGATAGTTTTTCAGAAACATTTTGTAGTTAAAAAAATTTCTTTTTTCCTATAGAGGTTTTCTTTATCACACAAAAATCACAGATATTATTCTGCAGCCTCGCATGAAAAGCTCAGTTCAGCAAAGATGCATGATCTCTTTTGACATTGGAGTAGTTATATACATCCATTTTTCATGTTCTTCAGTATATTTTTTTCTCTTCACAATCAGAAATTCCATAAAAATGCCAGACATAACCAAGTGCAATATGTAAGTCCTCTTGCTGTGAAGAACTCCCACTAAAGGTCACACAGAACATTCACTGGGGAGATGGGAAAAGCCTCAAGTTGCCAAAGTTTGTTTTTTAGTTCACTCACCTTAGGTAACTCCCACTCTGATCGGGAACCATCAGCACTGTAGTAGTATGGTCTACCCTGTTCATCAGCGTGTTTTATCCACTGTAGAAAGAAACATGATGACAGGAAATGCAATCAGTGACAGTCGTAATATAGTAAGTCTCTGACACTTGGGATTTAAAGTTAATTTTTAATAAAGCGGCATCTACTTCAGCAGCGCCTAGTGCACAGCCTCCACTAACTAACCAAGGTTAGTCACCAATGAAAGCAACACAGTTTTCAGCTTCCTGAACTGGGTTCACTAATATTTTTTCCTTCTGTAACTCCTCAGAAAATAGTCTTGCAATATCACACAAGAGATCGTGATTAATAGATTGAAGATGGCATATCTCACTCTTACCAACATTATGGTGTCAGTTTAAGGAGGCACAATCTTTATATTAGATCTGTGTAAGGATTTTATACATAAAATTAGAGAATTACAAAAAGCTCAACCAGCAACTGCTGATAATTTAAGAGATAATTGCACTTCTTGAACAACTCCATTTTTAAAACATCAACAGGTACATGAGATGCAGTTCCTAAAAAAAAAAATCATGAAGAAGATAATGTAATTTCTGTAACCTCTATAAGCAATTCCCTCAATCAAAGAGGTAAAACTATGACAACTATGACTAGTTATGCAGGAAGGAAAGAATTGTAATGTGCAAAATTCTACAAGAAGATTGCACAAAAATACACACAGAAACACTCACAACAAGGCTCTTGGGTCAAGCAGGTTTCACAAGATTGCCTTCCAATTAACTGTATGTGATAGGAAACACTGTTTTTCTATCAATCCCAGTGCAATTTAGAAAAAAAGGTTGCATATTTTCCAAAACATAGGTATGTGCTCTACAGATGTTGAGCAGAAGTAGATTAAGTAGGATAAAATTCAAAAGCTGACATAAAACTGAATTATTTAAAAGCTTCTTTCAAAAAACTTGCACACATAACTGGAGAAGAGGTGGTGCTATAATAAGGTAAACATGCTACTGTTTCAGTGAAGATTTTAAGTTAAAACCCAAAATGCAACTTTAGTGAACTATTGTAAAAACGGACTGCTTTACAAATATAAACAAATACTGTCGTTTATCCTACACAGGAGAAATTTCTATGACGTGCCCAAAATCACAGTACATAGTCAGTAGCAATTAGATAATTAGAATGGAACATAAATCTGCTCATACAGTTGCAGTTTAATGAAGAAGTTTGTCTACACCTGAAAGTAGTACTGAAAACCTCTAATAAAGTAAAGGATGAAACTGATAAAGCAGCATTACTTTCAGTTTGATATGTAGACAAGAACAGTAAAAAGACAGTAAGAAAAACATTATATTGGTATGAAGTTCATTCCTGAAGTGTAGCCAAGAGGATGGGGGCAGAGCAGGAACTGAAAAAATTATACATTATACGTTCACTTAATATAATCTGATACTCAACTAGAAATAAGAAAACTTTTTATGAATAGTGAAGAACATATGTAAGAAAATAGCAGAGTCAGTTCTGTTGCTAAAGTTTCATGCATACTTAAAAACAAAAGGAGATACTGCTGAGGAATGCTTCTCACTTCTAGAAATGAAATCGGCATTTCTAACAGTGAATTAGTGGAAAAGATTGAGAATGTGATGAGAAGAAGGAAAAAGTACCTTTTCATTAGTATAGTCATTGGTATATAAGGTTTGACCATGTTCATCCAACTCTTCTGACCAACCCTTTGGAGGAGAACCATACTGACTATCTGACTGGCTGTAACAAGAACTGTGGTCGTTTTCTTCTGATGAAAGATGCTATAAGTAGTCAGAAACATACAAGGCAGTTTTGAGAATGAACGCTTTAAAATCTGAAAGATCAAAGATTATTCGACTAGAAAGAGAATAGTAATAAATTGCAGGGAGTTCACAGCTTTATATCTTACATCAGAGAATGAGAGATGCATTTTTACAGTACAGAAATATTTGATAACTGCTAGGCAATTTAAAATATTTCAGAACACGTAGTTTGTATGGATACAATTTTTTTAATTCTACTGTACCAGACTTCAGTTACTCAAATTTAAACTTTTTTTTTTGCTGATCTACACTTTATTCCCACAGATTTACATTATTGAATGATGAAGAGAGTTAGCTTTAGTAATCTACACTTGGGAGACCTGCTACCTTGGTTTCCTGGCAACATTCCAGCTTCCATAACTAAATCCTTTCTTCCCTTCCCAAAGAGTATCTGGAAAGACAATAATCGTTAAGGATACTTGAATCTCCAGTTGCACCTTGGTAGGTCCCAGCACTTTACAGTACTTGTGCAATACGTCCTACAATATTATGAATTTCCACTCTCCTCCTTCCAGCTCTGATGTGTGTGACAATGAGCGATGCAAAAGCAAGGCTTTCTGTCAGGCACAGCTAACTGAGGCATAAAATTATCTTCTGACAGTAGAAGTGAATTATAACGTAAGGAACAAGTTTGATGTGTAAACTAGAAAAAAAGATTTTGCACACACAGTTCAAAATTTCTGTTCCCTCGTACGCTTTGCTCATCTCCTTGCTAACATACCGTAGTTACTATTCAAAGCATCCATTCTATGCATAAAAAAAAAAATCTCCTTGCATTCATCTCAAACAACAATATCTGTCTGCCAGAGTCTCCTGAGGAATTCCATGCAGATTTCCTTTCACATTATCTTGGATCCTCAGCTAGTAGGAGGCATAGCACTTAAGAGGGAACACATCTTACTACTCAGAAATGATAACAGTTAAATATTGACTAAGGTTCAATAACACAAGTATAAAGGTTTTGAGGAAAATTATAGAGCAGGAGAAAGGCAGAATTTCAATTTTAAACTAAAAAAAACCTCTCCTGAAAAGCTTAAATCTTACCAAAAATTATCCAAGTATCAGAAACTCACCAGTTTTAAGAAGCCAGTGTTTTAAAAGACTACATGTTCAGAGACATTTCCAAATGACCATTACATAGGCTTCTGGTGTTACCTTTCCGAGTACCTTACCACTTGTGTGACACAAACTCCCTAAGCTGACACGAGCCAGCTCACCAAGCACAGCAAAACCCACTGGAAATTTTCGGGTCATTAATAAAGTAACATGAAAAATATAACTGTCCTCTACAGCCTACCAAATGTGAGCATCTAAACTATAGATTAAACAATGTCACCTCTCTCACATGTGGAGTAACAAGAAATTCCAAAGTGCCAATTTCTAACCACTTGGGGGGAAAAAAAAAGTCTTCAGTCTCATTTTTACACTTGAAGAACTAAGACTTAGGAGATGATAAGAGGGCTATTAGCCCCATTTGAACTACTGCTTTATAAGATCGCTATATTGTACACACATATTTAAGTTTATATTATGTTTTAAAGGTTAAATATTAAGTGCATTGACATTTCTTCAAAGTAGTAGACTTCGGACACTTTTATTATTACTATTAACAGGAATAATGACCTAATAACCTAACATGTTTGCATTTGTCTCTTCCAAGCAACTCCTGATACTGAAGAAGCACTGTACACATGTAAAACACGTAGACAGAAGACTTAAAAACGAAAATCCTCCCAGAAAAAACAGTTGTCCAGTAAAAATGACTTTATGTGTCTTATCTATAAGAAATCCATATAGTAATAGTCTTGATGCTTTAAGGCTTAACTAATCTCAGCTACAACACAATGTAGTAATTCAGCCTTTGCAGACCAAAACTTAAAGGAAGCTCTTGAGTCGTTACGAAGTTTACCAAGCCAAGGCCCTCCATGTCCCTCAGCTAGTAGGAACAACTGCTAAAGCAGCATCAACAGGGGTTAGAGAACACTGGCCAAATCATTTTCAGCACCTTTCCATTTAATTTTTTTTTTCAGTATTAACTGTCTATATGCTTTTTATGTATCGTCAATGCTTTATCTCAGAGTCTCATCCTCAATTATATTATACCACATTTAACTAAAACCACCTTAAGCAGGCAGTTGACCAACCTTTACACCTTGCAAGAACTCTGCTGTCACACTAAAAGGAAGTACAAAAAAGGTCCCCTAGATCATTGCTTCTACTATCTGTCCTGGATTTTTTTCCACTTACATGGAAAATTCTTCAGGGTAGAGATCAGTTCATCACCATGTATATAATAATAATAATAATAATAATAATAATAATAATAATAATAATAATAATAATAATAATAATAATAATAATAATAGGCTCTCCTCTACCATTTAATCAAGCCAGCTTTGAAAGTCCCTACTACTTCTAAAAAAATGAAAATACTGAGAAAGAATACTGAGTAATCAAAGAAGCTAATATCCCTTTATTACCCTTTGTTTTGAAACAAAAAGCGGAATGAAATTTCGTTTTGGCCACATGTTCTAAAAGTAGTTTTCAGTTTAAATGAAATCTTGTTGCCTTTCTACTGGTTAATTCGTTGGTCTCCGTGTTATGGACTCCTAGCTAGGTATTAGAGGTTTGCCTTTCTGTGATACGACGATACATCTCATTCCTTTTACAGTCCATTTTACTTAAATCACTTCACTATCTGACAAATTTCTCCCAGTTACTGTTAAGTGTTCCTTCCTCAAACACATTTTCCTACCTAATACGATACAAGGTCCTCTGAGGACAAATCAGCAGATACACAACTAGCATTTAACCTTCTTGCATATGCTCTTTTCCTACTAAATCTGAAGGGAATAAGCATAACTCCGACTAGTGTGTAAAAGCCAACTTAACTTCATTATAATAAATTAAATATGGTTTTACTAATTATTAAGAAATACTTGCTCCAAGTCTTCATAATCAGACAACATTTGGGATGTCCTATATTTTACCACAGCTTAGCCTCAGATCTCAACCTATACTCTAAGTATTTTGGTTTAAGTACTCAGGTCATAAACAAAAAGGTGAACACAAAGAGTGGAGTGTGAAGTATGCTCCCAAACACAGAACAGAAGAGAAAGGAAAAAAGAAAAAAAGGCAGCTCCAAAAAGCAACACAACTGCTAGAAAGCAGATTGACATGACCTGGCAACAGGTGATCTCCCTAGACTCAACCTGATAACCCAGTCAGAGAGGATGCAAATTTCTCAAGGAACTTGTGCTACTGGAAATATAAACTTGTGTCTAGTTAAAAATTAATCAAAATATGCATTATCTTGCAAAGACTGAAAATTTGATAGTTATAACTGTCTGAAGGCCAATCTGTGATGTCTCAAGCATCACAGAACTGAGCTGAATAAGTCATAGACAACTAAAAAAAAAATTTTAAAAAATCAAGCTTTCTGAACATGCAACCATGTGGTGAAGGTACAGAGATATGAGTAAGAGTCAGACGAATCATTTGCAGATGGGGAGGAAGAAAGAATTAATAGAAGTCCTTCCATGAAAACAAGAAAGAACAATGACAACAGAACACCAGTTACACTTATTACAAGGAGAGTTACTACTCAAAAAAGCAATCACATCATCCAGACTAAAACCAGTCTTATTCTGCAGAAGGACAAGCAGTGAGAAATTAAGAGACCATCATCAGAGATACAAAAGTGACAGCCACAAACATCTCACCAGTTTACCTGTTACTGCCACTAGCCTGTGGCAAGAAAATTCGGCTGTTTAAATGCATGTGGATGTCACAGCTGCTATGAAGGCCATTGCCAAAGGCAATGAAAGGGTCCCTTTTTCCTTTCTCTCCTGTTCCTGGCACTACTATCCCACAGGTAGACTTCTACAACAGGGCTTCCAGCAATCTAAAATTTTTGAGCAGTTCACAACTGAATTTTAAAGCTAAACATTGTAATAGGCTCAGAAGGAAAGCCACCTAAAGTACACATATTTTTAAAGGGTATATGAAAGTGAAATATGTATAAGATTTCTCCATAAATGTTTGCTTTTTCTTTCAATCAGGAAACTGATTAACCCACGTACTGTTTGAACACAACAGCGCTATTTTAAGCCTGTTTAAACAGTAATATCCATCTCCCAACTATTCCTTTGCTTTATCTGAACCACTGCAGCTCAGATAAACACACACCACTGTCTGGCTCTCCCTAGCAACTGGCTGCACAGAACATATCTGCACCTCAAATATTAGCCAAAATCATCCTTTAACATAAATAACTCCATGGTAAGCTTCAACTCTTTTAAGCAAGGTCTGCGGCAAAGCTTTGCCAAAAAGTTTTGCAAAAGCAAAATGTTTGCATAGTGAAAAAAATCCATTGATCTCTCTATGGAACATGTTTATGGCCTGAATGTACTCTAGTCAAAAGCTCCTACGGCCAATTGCCAAAAGCTAAGGTAGATTTCCTTCTCCCCACCAGCATTTGCTACCCTTGGACCTAGACACTTGGCTAGGCAGAGCTTCTAGCATGGCAATTTAAACGTTCTCATCTTCTGTTCTCTAGAACATCTTTGCCAGAATGAAGGATTTTCTCAAAAGTTAACACAAACTCATTACAAAGCATTGCTCCTTTAACTGTCCTCTCCCCTAGTTTGTTCTACAGCTATCCAAAGCTCCACACAGAAATCACTGACAAGCATGTAAATTCCAAGCTCCCAAGCAAATGGTTAAATAAAAGTTATCCAGCTAAACTTGCTTTTTATATTCAATATATTCAATTATTATTCCACCTCTTTGAGAATTCATGAATTAAATAACATTCAAGTTTAAAGCGTCACATATGCCCCTTTTTAAGAAAATAAATATTCTAAAATAATATATAGAATTATTAATAGCATGTATAAATCTAAGTACAAAATAAAAATCAATATATTTTAATTTGATAGAAACTTCAATTATGTCAGTATTTTTGATGCAGGTAGAAGGTGCTGTGGAACTCCATTAAGTCTGGTTTTGACTCCAGAACTCTGGAGTTCTCTACATTCATCTTAATTCCTCTCTACAAAAAATACCTGTAAGAACATCATCCCATATTTAAATTTACTGCCACAGCATTAACCAAGCACTGGCAAACACCTGTAGTTTATTTATTAAACACCTATTTATTTTTATCAATATCAGCTAAATAATTCCCCTTGCCTTTTTCAACACATCCCCATGAATCCTGCTTCTAGAAGCACTGTCTCACTCCACTTCCTTTTACCAACCTTCTCTCAAAAATGTGTCAAATACACTGAGCAAGAGAAGGCACTCCATGTCAGAGAAGTTATGATGGTTGTCTTATTCTGTTGTCATTTATAGCCCTATTAGTTTCAAAACATCTTAGTTTTCCTTTACCTTTAAAAGAAAAGCTGCTGAGAGACTGTAAGGCGTTTTACAACTTACTGCTCATGTACACATTCTTGTACACAAAAGGAATTGAAGAGCTAAATTGTTCACTACTTCATACCAAAACACATGACCAAAAAGACAAACGAAGTCACTCCTTGACACCTCAAAACTTAGCGATACCAAATTCCACAGCAGAACAGCATTCATATGCATTTCAATCTCATTGCTTGTGATCTCAGAAGGAACTACCTCATGATCTGCATGGCTCTGGGAATCCCCTTTATTAATGCTTGCATCTCGGGCCCACCGCGGAGGTTTCCAGGTTCGTTCCTGTGATCCTCTGTTGTAGTAATAACAGCGTCCTGTCGTATCTTTATGAGTTTCCCATTCCCCATTTATTTGGACCGGAGCACTTGTAGGTAGTGGTGGAAGTGCAGACTGAGATATTTTCAGTTCTTGTAAATTAGCATAAACTGGTGAATCAGGCCTCCCTTGGCTTGGTGGAGTAGTTGGCTATTGAGAGAAGAAATGTATTGTTAAAGAGCAAATGAATTTTCGAATGCTCCCTTACAAATCAGAATATATCACAACAATAAAACAAACCAACAAACTCCCTCTTTTTGTTGTTAAGTATAAAAGCACAAAGGACAGCCACAAGATGCTGGGGTGTGAAAACGTTAGACTGTTAACCATAAGGTAAATATCACAAGCTATATTTATTTAATACTGAAACAATTTTTCAGCATTTCTTCAGATGACAGCTGATAATTATGTCTTACAGTGGATTTGAAATAACACTGGAATCCTCAAAATAATTACATGCTCGCCTTGTTGAAAAACTTCAGTTTTACAGTTCACGTCTTGCTCAGGAACTGTAAGTAGTGTGATCTTGCTCAAGACAAAAGGTAGCATTTCTGAGATGCCACTTGGTAGGCAAAGATGGTTCCCCAACCTTTCTCCCTCACTGCTAATACAGATGATGGCGAATGCAAAGCAGCACTTCTATCTTCTCAGCAAGATCTAAACAGACAGTTGAGTTGGAAAGGCGAGCACAATGTTGTGACTAAGAAACTCTGGAAAACACCTGGATGGTTTACCTGTATGCCTTTCCAAACAGACGCTTATTTAAAAATATTTTAGGCAATATTACTGAGTATTCTGATTACTACTCTCTTCTTCTAGAAATTAAGTGGATATTCTTATCCACCTAATTTTATTCATACACATACACACAAGCAGAACAATCAATATCTACAAGAAAACAAAACACTGATGGCAATTTCTCATTAATAAATAGTTTGCTAACACAAAGGCCAGCAGAAAGCACAGTTAAAAGTCCGTGGCACTCACTGAAACCATGAGTACTTTCAAATAAGCCACTAAAGCATTTAGGAGAGAAACACACTTTCAGATGCTCAATTTTTAAAGTGTAATACAAGTATATAAAACACACCATGCAGAATATAAGAGCATGTGTTTTCACAAGAGCTGTATTTACGAGACTGTGAAAGCAGCTTATTATTAAACTAAAGTGAACAGTTTCCTGGTAATGCACTGCCATCTCTGTATTTTAGGGCACATTAGTTAGGCACCAGGAAGGAACTATGAAACTTACACCATCCCTGCCCTCTGCCTGGTTTTAATTCAGAAGCCTTGCTGCAGGCAAGTCCTTGTGTCTCCTGTTGCATCTTTCACAGGAAAAAATAACATATTGCATCACATAAAAGACCTTTTATAATATACTTTTAAACATTAAAATCGTAAGCTGCTAATCTAGCCCACATCTAATCATAAATTATTGGGGTTTGCTCAGGCAAGACAGCATATCATACCACACAATCAGATATAAAGTGATTGCACCATAGCTAGAACCAAATATGGGCAATATCCACAACCAAAAGGGGAAAAAACTAGAGAGGAACTTAATGAGATTAAAACAGGCATGGACTTGTTTTGTGCGCCTTTAAAAGAGGAAACACAGTGTACTAGATATAGCGAGTGTAGTTTAAAGCAAACCACAAGGGGAGGGGAAAAAAAAAATTGCAGCACTGGCAAAATCACAGAGCCAAAACCAATTAGTATTCTCCTCTACATAATTCAAGGGAAAAAAATCTGTTACAAAACTTGATTAACTGTAAAAGTCTATTTTTCTATTATCCAAGCCTTCTCCCTCCACTTTTTCTTTTGAGGAGGGTAGAACAGCTGCCTTTGGTAGAACTGCTGGAGAGCAATAAGAGGATAAAGAACTCTGCTATGAATGAAGCATCACCCCAGTCTTCAGGATGAACCTCCATTCCCGTCACCTTGACTCATTCAAGAGTGCAGTTTCTGCATTCGTTTCCCAATTTGCCCGCAGAGCCGCATTTCCCATGTAAATCATCCTGCCATTAAACCACCGGGTTTGTCGTCTGAAGCAACATACACCTGCACTGGGGAAGGCACAAACCTTCAGGTTCTTCCTCTCTTTCAAAGAAGTGGCAAAAGCAGCAGCATCGAGCGCCCTGGCCGCTGCAGTGGGGGCCGGCGGCTGGCACAACCTTCCTATCCTAAAATTGCTCTTCCACACCAGACAATAAGAAGGGGAAGCCAGAACTTTTGTCCTGAACAACAAACAAGACAGCTAACTGTCCTGCAAACCAAGCCTCCTGCTACTTTCATTCATTGTTGCTCTCATTTCTGAATTATTTTTTTTTTCGGGGAGAACTGCAAGAGTTTTTTAAAGGCACCTGTAAGTCAGTGCTTTCAGCGAAGTGTAAAAAAATACAAAGTCACCAATCTAACTACACCACACAGCTTAGCTCTTAAGTACATCTTTGAGGGACACAACCTTATTATCAGGAACTATTTTAAATAACCACATAGCATGCAATAATACTTCCTCATACCTCGAGCCACACAAGGAGGTGTGTTGTGTCTACAGTAATGCTCAGTTCAACAGCACCCAACCTCATCAAGGCTAATTCTGTGAAGAATTTCTCATTGATGAGAAAAGCAGCTTTTAGAAAGCTCAAAATTTCCTGAAATTAACTTTAGGGTACTGTCTACATCCGTGCTGGCAGGAAGGTCAATCCTCTCCCCCCCGAAAACTTGGGGAGCCCTGCAGAGAGGCAGGTCCCTCGAGCTCCCAGGAATTGCACCACCTCGTCCCTTCCTTTAAGGCAACTGGTTTGATTAAGGCCAGGTTGGACGAGGCCCTGAGCAACCTGATCTAGTTGGAGGTGTCCCTGTTCCTTGCAGGGGGGTTGGACTAGATGACCTTTGAAGGTCCCTTCCAGCCCTAACCATTCTATGATTCTATGACGACTTCAAGACTGTGTTCTGCAAAAACCTTTTATCCTTTCATAGTTTCAAGCCAAAAAACATATTAATTTAACTGTACTCCTTTCATTTACCAAACCCATTACTCATTACCAATGTATAAATCCGAGCAGATAACGCATTACCCAGATCAAAATGGTTTCTGACCACTTCCACAGCTGTTCCCCAAAAACAGACCTTTGGTTGGCAGGACAGTTAGCTATCTTGTTTGTTGTTCAGGACAAAAGTTCTGGCTTCCCTTTGAGAATCAGAAATTGGTATTTTGGGTTTGGAAGTACTAAGCTTCAGAAGATAACCCTCTCACTACCATAGTTAAGGTAAACTTAAATGTATGCTAAACACTAAACAGCTCTTACGTACATGAGGACTTCCAGCTAGCTCTTCACTCCTTCAGCTTCATTTTTGCACTGACAAGCTCTGAATGTTCATAAGCATGGAATTAAATCTACCAAAAGAGACTGCTTTTCTTCTTACTATCAGAATCACAAGAACACATCCTTCAACATGCCTGTGCAAGCATACACAAAATGCCTCGTACTCAAAACATTTCGACATTCATTTGCTATTTGATATGGATTTCAGACTTTTTCATGTTGCTTTCTTCTGCTAAAAACAGTGAAGGACTCTTGCCAGGAGAAGTGATAAAGAAAAATGCTACAACTTGAATGAAAATTGTACAGCCTGTTAAGACTATGACAACTTTATTAATGTAAGTGCTTCTCCCTGACCTCAGTAATGCTCTGTATTTTAATACTTCAGAAATCTGACGCATTTCAGTACAGTCTCACAGAAAAGTCTGCTAGCAGTAAATCCTTGCAAATTGATAAGGAAGAGTTTCACATAGGCAGGACAAAGTTTCCAGAATCAACACAAAACATTCTTCAAATACAGACTGTACACACAGCTTTTTCAGAACATAGTTTTTATACTGACACAGTAGGGAGCAGCTATGTGCCTTTAAATAACACAACTTGTTAATCATTCATGAATGAACAGTCAACATTTTCAACAAAGGCCCTTATCAGGCCTCTGAACACTTGAACTCAGTGCAAAGAAAAGCAAACTTACTATACTTCACAAGGTACTTTTCTTTACCAAAATGCTTATCAGCTGCTCAGAAGATACCTTAAATTTTAATGTTACCTTACACAAATGGCTTTTTTTAAGATGATAGTATTTGTTTAAGTGTTCAAAATTAAAGCAAACTCTAAAAAAGGTTCAGTGCACTCCAGTGTAAGGCTGCAGTTCTGGGAGAAACAAAGACTACAGATCTCTTCCCTATCCACCACCTAAAAAGCCTTTTGGTTTGTTTTCATGCAATGAGAACATACAGCATCGAGGATGCCAGTAATTAAAAAGACAGAAAGCAAAATTGCCTTGAAACTGGCAATTACTTTTTTCCTTCTACAGTACTTAAATCCAAGACAAAAACTTCTAGAACAAAACAACTGCTTAAAGAATGACTGCAATGCTAGGCTGCAAAACATGACCTACCGCATGTGATGTTTTTCTCCTTTACAAATAATTGCTTTGTCGTTTCCCTGTTCACAGATTTCTTAGTGTTATGAGCTTGAAATTAAGAGCTTCCACTTCAGTAGCAGCATTTGGATTACTGAAACTAGCTGCCAAAAGTGAAAGAAAATTTTTTAAAAAGCAAATCTCATCTTAATACTCTTTAGGAAGTTACAAGCGACAGATTGCCCATACTCATGTGAAAGAACAACACTGCACTGAAGGAAAATGAGGGAATATCGGCTCTTTGCAGCAGCAAGCCGAAGAAAGGAGAATAGGCACATCCCACAGCATCCCGAGACGAAGCATCCCAGTTCCCTCAACAACTGAGCTTCTTGCCAAGGAATTGCCACTGTCCTTTTAGGAAGGCCTGGGACTTCAATACCAGCTTTATCCAACAGCAGTGATATAAAAGAATTCTCAAAAACTCTACAGTTTCATTTTCACGAAGTGACAGCTTTGACTGGAATAATTAGCTCATCTCCTCCTTCCTTTTTCTGCTTTTTGATTGTTTTTTACAAACATGTTCTGGATCCTACTTTCTTTCTAACGTATTCAGGCACATTTAAAGCTTACTGTAATATCCAAAAATCCATGAGGGAGATTTTTTCAGAAGTCCTCTACTACCTCAGAGGTGAGGACAGCAAACCAATTTAACAAGTCAAGTTGAAACGGGAACTCAATTTTTATGCACTAACTTTCTCCAACCTAATTCTTAACTGGATAATTCATTCTGTAAGTCTAAGGAACACATAAAAAGACAACATTAAATATTATAAGCCTGTTAATAGCTGACTATGAATTTCAGACAAGCTATAGAAGTGCAAATATTATTTAACTGCATTGAAATTCTCATCTTCAGTTTATTTGCCATTATAAGGTAGTAAGAAAAAATAAATCACATTGTGAAGCACTGCAGAATTAAAATCATCCTGTATAAATCAAACATATTTGCCTAACAAAAGCCACTCAACAGTTAAATGTTTAAAACATCTCATTTAAAAATTAAGCAGATACTCTGAAAGCAATTTTTTTTAAATAGCTACCCAATAACTTTCCATCAGATAGCAAACAGTAAAATTAAGCATCTGATTTACTTTCACTAATTCTATCTTTTGGTCAATTTTGCATTTTACTTAAACTGAATTACAGGCTGAGCTATTACTTCTACTTTTGGCGAGATGTACATACAATTTGTTTTAATATAAATTCATCTATTAATATTGTTTTATGAAACTAGATTATGAAACAAAGCCTTAGTACATAGGACATCATGTTCTGCCAGAAAGCGCTTGTGTTATGTGAGCCATTTACGCTCCCTTCTGCTTTAGCTCTCGCATAACGCAGAACAAAAAATATTTCCAAAGTTGCCAAAAAAATAAATCTTTATCTGGTGATATTGTAATGCCTTGTCAATTAGAAAAAAAATAATAATCTCTAGATGTATAGCAAAAAGCCTCTAAAACTAAATACATTCCCTTTTCTTGGTAGCCCAAAAGAAATGACTTCATGAATCACTGTATTGAAAGTGATTGTATTGAAAGTACGAAAATAAATTAAATTGTGCTGCAAAAATCCTTCAGCACGGAAAGCCAAGAGGCAGCCGCTTCTGTCACATCCGCAAGCAATTACAAAGAGCAGAGGAACGCGGCTGTGGCAGGAGGGCTCTCTGGTATGCTGTGGCCTGCTACAGGGGGGAGCAGTTGCTGCGTCCCTGGGTACCAGAGACAACAGTCCCAGATCATCTCTCCTAAGGGACCGATTAAAGAAAACTGAAGGAAAACCGAAGGAAAACCGTCTTCTTCCTGTACACTCTACAGATTTCCCATTCACGTTTCTATAGTGCGCATGATCATCTCAGTGAACAAAACTATTACATATGAACTTAGCAAGTTTATAGCAATAAAAGAAAGTATATAATTGATTGAAGGATTGCAACAGTGATGTCAAACATTTTAAAAAACGGAAATAAGATCTTACAATGGGATCCTTTGTAAGACATGCACAAAGATGACAGTGTTTACCGTACTTGTACTTCGCCACTTGCACAATCTAGCTTCTCCCTTCCATAAAAAAGCTTTTGTCCAAGGATATAGACAAAGATGCTTTTCCTATAGTAGAAAATTTAAATACCATACGAAACACTCTACTTCATACATGCTTATGCAGCAATCTTATCCCAGTTAGGAAAGAGTGGCCAAATGTAACATGTTGAAAAATCAGCCAGTAAATTTCCTTCACTCCTTTTTTACCCTGTCCACCATATAAAACACTGATACTTTCAACAGACATAAGGTAGCATCTGTAACATCTTTCAGAAGTCTAGTCAGCACCTTGAACAACCTGGACATGTCATGCAGCAGTAGATTTACACTTTTTTTTTTTCTTTACCTTCAGGGAAGTGGTATCAAGTTGGTTCTGTAACAAGGATGTTTCAACGATACTAGTAGAAACACCAAGTTTATTCTGCATTTTAGTTCAACTGCTGTCAGTTCTTGACCTCTGGGGAACCCACAGTATATGTCTGGATGGAGATTTGTGATGAATAAAGCTGTTGGGAATAATTTGTGATGTCTCAAGGATTATTTTCTATAAAAACTATGATAGTACACTAAGAAAACATCAGAAAAACCTAACGTGCTTTCTCAAGTGAAAAACTGTCCTGTAATATGCCAACAGCTACTGCTTTTCAGAAGGGTAGTATCACAAGAGCAGAACAAGTTCTTCAGTTGTTTTAGAAGTGTTATAGCAGAATAATCTCTTAAAGTTTCAGCCCTCACTTAACAAGCCACTTACTGTTTTAACTCATTTAATGTATAGCTATAGATCTAATTTGCCTCAGAGATGTCAAAGTAATTTTTAAGACAAATCATTAGTATCTTCATGGATTAGTTCTACGTTGTCACCATTACAGTACTGTAACATGTCTAAAACAGTTAGCTCCTATGAAATATAATTGGAGAGTTGAAATGGTGTTGTTTGAACAAGAAAAAAGTTTCATGAAAAAGTTTCCATTAGTTTAAGGCACTCCAAACTGAATAGGAGTGAATAAATAGGTGAATTTTTTCTACACTTTACATTTTCAAAAGTACAAAACCCATAGTGTTTAAGTGTACTTTTGAGGGTCCAATGCTTACACAAAGCAGTGTAAAGTCAGGCACCCATGCAAAGTGCAGATGGGAAAGTAAATACCACCTCCGATAAGATTCCTAAGTTACTCAAAAGTTACTGAAGTTGTATTACTGGGCGAGCTCAAAAGCCTAAAAGATAGCCTGAGTACTGTTTGATCAAACAGAATGAACTCTACTACCATGCAAGTTACCAAAACATGACTAGGTAGAACAAAAATTGTAATATTCTATATTTGAAAGAGAAGGAAAAAGCCAGCACCATTAAGAATTTAAAAACTGTATACGCATAAATTAATGGCTCACTTTCCAAATATTAAGGTTTTTTTTAAAAAATAGAGGACAAAACAATTTGCAAGATACAGTTCTAAAACACAGCAGTCACCAAATCTGTGTTCTGCCAGAAAGGGCATTTAATTCCAAACACTTGACAAGAAAATGCAGAACTCCCACACAATTTACAGCTGTTGGTTGTCCTTTTACTCTGCTGTAAAAGCAGATTTCACGTGTGTGAAACTGCTTCACTGAAGTTGCTTGTGGCAGCAAATTCTGCAAACATTTGTTATGCTAGTGTTTCTGTTAGACATTAGAATAATTTCAAAATATCTTCTTAAGATTATGAACAGCAACATTTAGAAGTTTTTAATAACATGCAGCTGCAGAATATCACCAGTGTTCATACGAGCCATGCTAACATATCAGTACACTTACTGGTGTACTGGAAATACGTTACAGGAATAAATTAAGGCAGCAAACCCCAGTGAATAACACAGTTAACTGGCCTAGGACATAATCATGGTATAGTATGGAACAATTTCTGTTGGCTTGCCTTACTAATACATTAACAAGAACATATTCTGTCATGCAACCAGTAGGCTCTGTCCTTTCCTGAACAGCCAGGAAAGTACTGTACTTCACACAGTTTACTAGGCAGCTGCTACCCTAAATATCTGCTTCTCACAGCCTCCCTGAGTTTCTTACTTGCAACTACTAATGCCAAGGTACTTCACTACTCATGTGCCCCAAATCTCCAGTGGGCAGTTTCCTGGATTAGAATGTCCCACTTGGGAATAAACAGGCAATCCCTTCAGAAAACAGCTAGTGTAACTATTTCCATTAACTTCCATAAACATTATATTAAAAACCTGAGAAACAAGTTTCAGAATTGGCCAATTTATAAACTGAGAAAAACATCTCCAAAGTATGTTCTAGGGATCCTGATTGGCTGTACAATTTCAAAACAAGATCTGAAGAACCACATTTTACATACTGTCATGTTAGCCCTATACCTCCAGAAACTAAAAATCAAATTATATACACCCAAAGTCTAGAAAAATTATGTCAAAAGCTGTTCATCAAGTAATTTATTCATATTCTAACTTAAAACAAATCTAGGTTAGGGAAACATGAATCTCTGGATACAACCGCTCTTAAGTCTGTAAATACAAAGTCCTGATTGTTTCCATATTTCTAATTTCAGGCAAGTTTTTTGACAGCTATCCTTTTTAACACATCAGAATATCTACTATTTAAAAAAAAAAAAAACACACTCTTTTTTGCTCTTTTCCCTTCTGGAAAAACTGGTTTGCTTATCTTAGCAGAAAGGGAAGCAGAGAGAAAACTTGCTGTTTTAAATGAATTAGTTACCTTAAATCCCCACGTACACAAGCAAAAAATTTCCTTTGTGCAGGAAGGCAGAAGCCACACAGACACTTCTGCTTGTACCAGAAGTTCAGCAAATGCTTTTGCTAATTCAGTTCATGTCACCAAATTAACACAAATTTTTTTATTTCAGAAAATAAAAAACTATTGAAACGGTTTTAAGCTAGAGGTAAGCTGGTCTACTGGTCATCTTCTACCAAGAGGAGCAACCCCATCTCCCTTGCCCTTCACCCTCCTGCTGTTGATGTGACCCTGTAGCAAGTTGATGGAGGAAACTAGAATGGCAGTAAATTAACACCACCAATACTTTTAAACAAACAAAAAAATCATATTTAGACCTTTTAGGTGTTTGCAGGTCACTGAAACGTCAGAGATGCCTTCGAAGTGTCTGACTGACTTAGGAGACAGGAGAGGAGGACCTTCTCTTTCAGAATCTGTTAGATCTTAGGGAGAGGTTCAGTTGCATCATTAAACCCCAAAGGTGGCTGGGAGAAGAAATTATCTTCAAATGGAATCAGTTACAGAAACAATAATAAGTAAAAGGTTGTCTATTTCTGCCAGAGATGAGGTAAAAAAAATAGCTAATTTTAAAAAAAGTTACTTAAGTACCGAGAGACACAAGGTACAAGGAATGAAACATTGCAATAGCCTGATCAGGAAAATAGGGGACTTTCCTTGAAGGTTTAAGTGCAGGTCAGTCAACAACTTTTGATAGCACTTTTGGTAGTCTTGCTTCTGTCCCTATGCAGTGAGAAAGAACTGTGTTGAGGTTCTTCCCCATTTTTATTAGTTTCACAAGGTTTTGCCTAGTTTCACGCATTTTTAACCCTCATCCTGAAAGGCAGCACATTCACATCTGAAGTCAGAAACAAATGGAGCAAGCCATTAAAAATGAACAGTAAGAAGCTGTTTTATTGTACAAGTATGCACAACTGAAATGCTGGGCTTAAGGCCTTGATTTTTCATAAGAAAAATCAACAGCCTATAAGAACGAGCAATATGGTACCATAGTCATCAGACCATTAAAGAACATATTTGAAGTAAAAGAGGCCTCATGACATCAAAGGAATAAAGTACCACCCCAAGTAGTTCAGAGAGAATAACAGAGATTTTTTTAAGCTGAATAAGGATAGCTTATCCTGTCACCTCAGAGTATTATAAGAGTGAAGACAGAAATACAAATTTTGCTTCCTAACTTAAGCCCTCCACTTGGAGTGAAAAAATCTGATCTCTGAAGAGAGTGGTTCTGTTAGTATTTTGAGAAAAACTATTTTAACATAATATATAATACATGCAATACTTTATATATACAATATAAAATAAAACATTTTCTTCACAGCCACCCAAGTCCTTCCAACCATAGGAAAAGGGTATTATACTCATGGCTGATGCACCTATGAGATAAAACTTGATGACAAACTTTATTCATAATGACCACCTTGGGCATCTGGTAAACCAAGGTCACTGCAAAACACCCGTATCCAGAGAACTCAGCTGTTGCACAGATCAGGGTGTGAGTTGCCCACTTACGAGTGAGGCATTCACTGATTCAGGCAATGCTGAAGGTCCTTCACCAGCCTCCGTGGACAAGCACAAAAAAAAATGCCTATCACTCTGCATCTAATATATTACCTTATGGAATTAAAGAAAAAGGATACCTTTATCACAGCTGTCAGTAAATGAGATGGAATGGAAAGTGTAGTGAGATAAAGGACTAAAACATAGTCTTAGCTATGCCAGATTGCTGTGTCTGTTAATTTTTATTCTATTTTTCTTCAAGAAAAATAGGAGCAGTACATTGTTCAGAGTGCTTATACTCACTTCTTGCAAAATTAAAAAAAAACATATTACTAATATGAATTTTTAGCAGAAAAACCTGGGTCAGGTATGGTGGGAATATCTTAATTTAAGCAAGAATAAACACTATATTTCCTCTCCTCTGCAAACCTTCAGGGTATATCAATACTTAATATAAGTTACAACCCAGGAGAGTCATAAAACAGTCAGAAACACACCAGTAAGGAAAGGGGAGAGATTTATTTTATTTATTTTCAAAAAAAAGCTGAGGACAACTTTCTTCAACCTGCAGCAAAACTGACACGGATGAAGACAGACGCTTCCAACGGATCTAGTCATGCTTCCAATTTCAGACATTCCCACAACTCCGAGAGATGAGTTTTGGAGAATCAAGCCTCTCAGATTTCATAAAAATAAGGACATGCCCCGATTCACTCAGTCACATCAACCCCATAGCGGCTCCTGTCCTGTTCACTGAAGTAGTTAACCCAAAAAATTAATAAAATAGCAGCAAAACAAACCAGACAGGAAAATATACACAATGTTATACTTTATGGGATTAATACTTAGATTTTTGTAGAGCAGGTAAGTTCAACAATGGACAAACCCACTTCTGTGTTCAGAGATGATCACAAAGGCAGTGAAATCATCTCTATACTAAAAAGTTTTCCACCACAGAATTCAAGTCACCCGAAGCAATATCCTGAAATACGCCAGACAACCTGAAACACCTCTGCTTCAATTATTCTTCCTTGACTACGAATTATCAGTTCATAGCCCTCAGAAATGGAGCTGGTAAGTCAATTCCCAGGTACAATTTGAAAAAAAAAAAAAAACAAAACCCAAAATGTTACGAGTTAGATGGCAAACCCCACAGGCTTAATGAAGGGCAGTTTTACTGAGCCCTGGGGCCGTTTCCCCTGGTTCACTTTCACAGCTGCAGCACTGACAGGAAACTTCAAGTCACTTGTCTTCCCTGAGAAGTTGCAAACAAGCAAGTGATGAAACAAGTTGCATTTCATAACACAAAAGAGAGGTCCTGCGAACTTAGTGAACTGAGCTTTGGGGCTTTTGCTTGGTTTTTTTAAGCTTCTGACTAACTGCAGTGAAATCTAAACTTCAATATTTATCTGTTCAGAAGCAGTTAGCTGTTATTTTTTGCAGTTCAGATATAATATCAATATGGTCATTAGGATTAAAAAAAACCCTGTGGATTGTATGCTACAATAATTAAGAACTACAAAACAGCATTAATGCATACAGCCTACAGTATGTCCACCATATGTTAAATAAAAGAATTGGTGAAAGGACTAAGGCAGTGTCACATAGTCTAGAAATTTACTTTTTAATTAAAAAAAAGAGTTTATGCCAGAATATTCAAAGAATAATAACAAATAGGTTCCTCAACAACAGACTAAGCTTATCCCCAGAAGTTCAGCACAACCATCCAGTCAAAAGCCAAAATTATATCCAAGTATCTCTCCTCCTCCAGCAATCTTCCTTAAACATAAGCTATAGGTTTCACACAGAAAATTATTTTATGATGTTAGTTGGCATGCATTACAAAAGAGGTGCCAGAACAGGTTCTAACGGTCCTACATGAACTACTGAGCAATTCAAGTTAAAAATAAATTTAAAAATAAAAATAAATCAACACTCAACTAAAAATTATGTCAGCGGAAAAAAAAAAAAAAAGAAACAAAACACTGAAAGTATCTCCGTCGCCAGGGTAATATGACTACTGTTGAATAGGCAGTCATGTGGATTAGTGGCCAAGCACCATGAGAATCAAGGTTACACACTCCATAGAAAAGCTACCTGATTTTAAATAAGTTAGGTGCTTTCAGAATTAGCATCTTTTCAGTAATCAAGTTAAAATACATATTTATTTTCTGACTCCTCAGATGAACTTAATAGGAAGCACCTCCATTTCAGTACTTCTAACTGTACAGTGGTACGAATCTGAAATGAAGGAAGGTTAAATAGCACAGCGTGTCAGTCAGGCTCCCCATAACATAGCTCAGGATACTATTTTCTTTAAGCATCCATTTCGCTGGGGGTATATTGAGGTAAAAACATTTATAGATTAGATTGATAATTAACACGGTCAACAGAAATATTTCCTCTGTTTCACTGTAACTTTTTCTACAACTTCAGGTATAAATCAGACTATGGAGTCATTACAATTATCCCTGACTCTGATATCTTTGTGTTCTTTAAGTCATCAAAGGAAAAAAAAATAGCCTACTACCTCACATTTCACATCCTACATTGGAATTTGTTGCTTAGAAGCTTGGGACTATGTGTTCAACATAAAATGCTGTGTCTGCTATAGAAGTCAACCCTCTAAGTAACAGGACACAAAAGTAAAAATTGTAAAAAAAAAAAAAAACACACACCTTATTCCAGCTTTCTCTGCTGATTTTATTCCTTCAGACAAGTATCAACAACTAATTGTAATTAAATGTTTAACAGAAATCCCCCTGCTTGTTTGCAAGTCCTTCTCAAACCAAGTTTTCAGAGGATGAAAGACCTCTTACGAAGAGCCGAAACAAAGAGGTAAGAGTCTGCCAGAAATAAGGGGGGGGGGGGGGGAATCAAATATGTTGATATTTCAAGTAAAGGCTCCATCTCCAAAGGCCTGCTGTCACAGTCAGATCAATCCAGATGTATGGTGCTGCATTCAAACTAGAGCCATTCTGACTGTAAGCAGCACTGCTGGATTAAGACTGTAAAAACCACTCCTGAAGTCTGGCTCCAGGAGTGAGACGAGACTCTCAGATGTAGGAGAGAAATGAGTGAACACAGCTGTAAGTGAACCAGACCCTGCAATAAAAATAGGAAGCTGTGTTCTTCGCCACATCCCTGCCCACCACGCAGATCGCCCCTGCAGTCTGCCCCGTACCAAGGTAGGGAGCGGGGAAACACAGCATCCCTTCCCCCTTCTCCCATGATTATAAGACAAATTCACAAATTATTAGTAGTAAAATAAGCTGACATAATTGAATTGGCTTTCTGCCACGCGACACCATTTTTCACTGCTGACAACTAAAAATGAAAATCGTCCCGATCCCTAGATATCAGAGATCCATTCCAATTTATCAGTAAAATGAAGATACTAAAAATTGCCATAAAAATAAAAATACTGCCTCTAAAGCAAAAGGCAGAGAGGGAAAGGTCAGATCCAGCTAACTGGCACTAGCCCTCTCTGAAACTTGCTGCTGATGGTCTGAGTGACAGAGACCACACTAACCCCTTGTGCATTGCGTACTCCAAGTTACAAACGTCCTAAAATACTGGGGGTGGGAAGTAATTAAAAAAAAAACAAACACACACACAAAACACACACTCTCACAAAAGTTGGCGTTTTTTTTGACTGAAGTAAGACTTAAAGTCATCTGACAAATACAAAACTTTTGTCAAAATTAAGAGAGTAAGTTACAGTGGACTAATTATACACACACGTTAGTTGGCAGGAATCTATTTTATATAATACATTAGAAATTAAACTTAACGTCAAAAGCTTTCAGATAAGAAAACCTTCATTAGGAAGAGACACAATTAAGTTACCAGCACTTAGTAAACAGCAACGCATTTATGGTATTCTTGTTATACAATGTGAGGGAGTTTAGAAAACGCTGTCAAACACCACTAAGAGGAATGTTATGCTACTTAAAATTACTAAAACATTCCAGGCTTTTTTGACTATCCTATGCAATAAAGCAAACCTATTAGCAGTACGTTATGGCTGAGACGGCAAGAATTTGCTAATAGTTTCATGCTGATTAAGCAACATGCAGTAAGCAGTGCCCTGCCACTCGCTGCGGCCAACGCAGCCCTCCCCCAGGCTGCTGAATTATAATTCCATGCTCAGCATCCGGCAGATCAGCTGGAGCCACCAGCCTTTAGAGAACATTCTCATTGAAACTACAAGTATAATAAAAGTATTGCAACGCTATCTGCCAAGCTATTAGGAAAAAGAAAAATATGCTTTTAAGGACATGTATGGATTAAAAACATCTAGGCTAAAGCATATAGCAAAGCTCGGCACATAAAGCTGCTCTTGAAAGCTGACAGAAAGCAGCTGTTCAGCTGCAGAAAACACAGGTTGAATGGAAGCTGAACTTTCTGGGAGACTGAGAAAAAATACATGCTATGATAAAGGGCATGGTATTTTCTACTGTGGTCATCGGCAAATGATGCACCTTTAGATATTTGTTGTATTTGTTCAATTTAACTAAAGCAAAGTATCACAAACAAGTTACTATGTCTGGAAAAACGGTAATTTGCCATGAGCAAAGCAGGCAGAAAAACAATTTTTTCAATGTTTTTTTAAATTACTGTATACAAGTTTTCAAAAGAATACTTTGCCACTGATTTCTATGTCATTTTCTAGAGACATTTCCACTGAGCTTCTCTAAAAAGGTGAATTGCTGGCAACCTCAGGCACTGTAGGAACTCCAGGTTTCGGGTCCCACAAGACTAAGTGTTGAAAGCTGATCAGCCAGCTGCCCAGAGAGCTTTGTGCAACACTGCTGTCAACAAATAGAGATTATTTTGCTGAACTTAAGACTCTGCTGTTCAGTCACATCTACTACAACTGCTGTATTAAAAATACAAAGCTTATTGGGAAACTTTAAATACCTGAATACACTTTAGGCTAATATTATTCCAAATGCTTTTGTCTTCACAAGAGAGGCAACCGAGTATATAGGGTGAATAGCTATACCTTCTAAATAATATTTATTGAAAGTATTAATAGCTGTGCCTTTATGTTATCGAAATGGGAGATTAGAGGATGGGCAAATAACCTGGCGTGGCAACAGTACAGCAATCATAACACCTACAAGGAAGCCTCAAGGTACTATAAGCCTTGAAGCCATCATTCGTCTCAGAGAAATGCAGGACAAGAGCTACAGGAATATGTCAAACTGCTAAACTCTGCTAAGAACATGTGCATGCTTTATATTTTAGCACATAGAATCATCCCTATTGAGCAGAAACTGAAGTTTTCTGCCACCTTTCAGCAAGGCAGCACCGAGCTTTTGGCTATACTGACATACCATAACAAAAGGGATCTAGCAGCAGCAAGAAGTTACAAATATCAATTAAAAATGTCACTCTTATCATAAAGCATGCCTTTATTAAGATGTTTAGCATAATAAACTAACATGAAGAGATCCTCCAACTTGAAAAGGATTTGAAACTGTTTGATATGTTTTTGATAGAAGCCTATGGAAACAAGCTTTCTCCACATGAACCTTAAGCATCATTGAAGCTTACAGATGATACGAAAGTCATTTCCACACAATATTCATCATTTTTCACATACATAAATATAATTTAAACTAACAGGTAATCTTTTAAATGGTTAAATTAAAATTAGATATTAAGCTCCCACTTAATCATTTAGCTCATTATTAAAATAGATGATCTCTATTTTAACACCAAAACTCATTTTTACCTGGCAGGTTTCAACAAACAGTGAATAGATTACACTTCCCCATCTTTAAAAACCACCAGTCCCTGTACTGGATCATCCTTTACTAAATGTGCATTCTGATCCAGTATTCTCTCACATGCTTAGAGTGTAACGCTGAATATAATTAGTGGCTTCCATGATAGACAGCAAGACCTTGTAGAAGGTCTAGCAAGACAAAGTCACTATACAACAACTTAGAGCAGGGATCGCAATTTAATTTTCAAATGAGTCTTTGGTATTTTAGGATCCTTGACATCCTTACTGTCTCCCAGTACCTTGGAATGGGACATTCACCAGTCTGCCTAAAGGAAACAAAACTTAATGCAAAAAGCAAAAGAGTGGAAAAAATGTTTGGCATTAAAATGAATATATTTCTTGTTTTTCCAATACTTTAGATGTGTTTTGTGCTTAAAACCCCATTGACTAGGAAAAATACTTCCTATTTTGGCATTTATGGAAATTAAGTTCACAGCTCCACTGAAAAACTATTTTAAAATTAAAGACCCATTAGAAACAGGCTCTTAATAGGACCAGAAGCTGGCTGTTTATGTATTGTCACCTCCAGTATACATACATACTACTCAGCTGTTCAGTTTGCATGTTAAAGTTTCCAAATAAACCATAAAAATCCCACACCTGTTAGCAGCCCTCATTTATATTGGGGAGAGAGATATGAAGAACTAAGATGAAATGTCACAAGTCCTCCTAAATTCAGAAGATGCTGCCTCCACAATATACGCACTCCAGCACACAATCAGAACTTCGATGTTTTGTTAGGGCTGCATGAATCCCCTCAAACTCATGTATTTTAATGACTTAAGACAAAGAAAATCTACTATTACATCATACATAACATTTTTTCCTGGTAATGAAGGATAAAGTAGAAAGCCAAGTCTCATGCCAGGCATGACATAGACACAACGGTTTAAGTCAAGACTTCAGTTTAAAATTCTGCCTTAAAAGACAGAATAGGATGAACAAGTAGCATTAGTAGTTGGCACATTTTACATGAGAGTTACTTCAAAATTTGAGCAAAGTGGGAATATTCCCTTTAGTAGCTGTTTAAGACCACACAAAAAGCTTAGAAGCACCATGACATAATTACTTACAAGATATTTTTTATTTCTCAACTTTTAACTGAGCCACAGAGGCTACATTCACTCTAATTTTAACATCGTGATTCCATTTTGCAAAACTGTACCAAACAATAGGACAAACATTTTTAAAACTGCATCCAACCCACCATGCAGAAGACCACTTCTGAGGTTTGTTTGGTTTTTTGGTGGGTTTTTTCAAATGCTTAAGGCAAGTACACAATTGTACTGTTAAAGACTATCTCGAAATGTCAGAAATACTCAGCAACAGGCTACGCATACTGCTTACAACAGAACTAAGCAAAGCAATAAAATTCTCATAGGAATCTGAACCAGGTTGCATCCTTTTTTCCCCCTACAACAACTAAAAACACACATATTTGTCCCTCGACTGTATTTCTTAGTCTGTTCCTCCCTACTTGCAGACAGTTTGTTGGCACCCAGTTTCAGGGCAGAAGGCATGAAACACTCACCCATGCATTTCTGCACTTTTTCTTCCTCTTTATTTTCCTTACACTAGCAAGAATTTCTTTCATTTTTAAGGACACCTATTTCTGCAATTCAGTATCCAGACTAAATAAGTATACTTTTGTCACTTAATTCTGTGTTTCAACATTAAAACAGATGTGAAAATAAAGTAAGTTTGCAACTACCACTTTACTTCAATAAAATTAGATATTGAACCAGCTTTTTTTTTCCCCAATGACAGTTAAGAAGACATAAAAAGATTCAGTATCTGTGGAATTTTATTTACAATTCCGAGGCTGCACTCAAGTCCAGATTCAACCATACCAAGGACAACACAGAAGCCTGGTCCTCAGCACTCAAATCACAGTTTAATATAATATGCAGTGAAGCAAAGCAGCAGTTTCTGGACAGACAGTAAGGAGGCACTGCGAGAAGATGAAGCGAGAGAGAGCAGGATAAGCATATGGAATTCCTGAGACCACCTATGGATCCAGTATTTAAATACAGCCCTTCAAGCTGCAGTCCAAAACTTTCCTCAGAAATCAGTTGCAAAGAAAGAAATCATCAGCGTCATCTTCTTACTCCATAATGTTCTCTTTGTTTGTTTTAACAAGCAGCATGCCAAAGACATGCAGCAGCTGGAAAGCACTGTCTTACAGCCCTCAGAAATGCTGTATGGAGTACCATCACACTGTAACTTTGGACAAAATCTGCTGAGGCTTTAGAGCTTTACAAAGCAAGAAAAGAATAGAAGCATTTACAGATAGATTTTAGCAAAGCACTTGGGATTTGTTTTTTTCTGGTTTTCCATACAAGGGGGGGTGGGGGGGGAAATCAAGCACAAGCACGTATCCAATATTTTCTCAACTGATAGTTACAATAGCAACTTATGAACTAGGAAAAAGCAAAAAGAGATGCAATACAGTTTCTACACATACAGTTAACTGAAAAGTAAACAAACCTAAAGGAAAATTTACACCTTCATGCATTACAACCCACATCCTGCTCTCAAACTTGCGAAGAGAAAGAAATGAGACAGGTCTCTCCTTGTGAGGAGAGCATGGAAGAATAACAAAAAATATCTCTGAAGTTTTACTTCCCTCACCCTAAATGTCCCTCTTCTCAGGCAGTCACATGAAGAGCACAACCTTTCAAGCTGGCAAAGGCAAGAGGAAGGAAAGCAAGTAAAGCTGAAGGCTGTAGTTTGTTACTGCGAAGGCTGCGGTGGACGACCGATTTGGATCCGCCACAGGCACAGGCGCGAGTGGCTGAGCTCAGCAAGCGAGCGATGAGCCAAGGGTTGGAAGGACGATGCTGCCTGACAGCTGGGCCACTGGCACGGCCACAGCTCCTCTTCTCCGAGAGCTCAGGCTCCAGCTCTCTGCCTAGAGCAAGGCAGCCACAGAGCCTGGCTGCGAAAAGCATGCCCAGGAGGAAGCGATGAAGTCCTCCAGCATATCTTGTGGGCGTGAGCACTAAGGAGTAACACAGGTTATGGTACGACAAGTACAGGGCCTTGGGGTAGTATGAAGATGCCAATAAAAGTTAGAGTGCAGCGCCTGGGAGGCAGGATAAAGACAAAGTCACAGCCAGGACAAGTGGACTTATTTGGCTGATTTAAAAAAAAAAAAAAAGATAGACAGTACTGATGCGTACATCTCACAAAGTTTTTGGGAGGGAGTTAGAAGTTGGCAGTTGCACTATATGAGATACAAATAAAGATCAAAGTGCTATCAAGAAACAGAGCAGCGGCCTCTGATTTTTTTATAGTTTTTACATATAATTACACAGAGAGACTATATATACCCATACATAGTCCGCTGTGCCTAAAGCACAATGCAGTTACGCATGACAGCCTTCTATTAGCTCTTTGAATTGGATGCAGATAACCACGAATTAACATGGACAGTGTCAAGTATGCTGATAGATCATCAGCGGGGGGAAAAAAGCACCTTTATTCAATTTCAACAGGAAGAGCAGTCATATCAAAGTCACTCAGGAACTTCATATTTAGTGTTACAACACTTTACCACAGGATAAAGCTTCTTCTAAATAGTTAGAGAAAAAAAACAATGGCTATGTGCAAGATGGTATAAAGCTTCTGTTGTAGTATGAATCATTTCTAAACAATATCCTGGCAATCTATCAAGTTGCCTAGAAAAGAAATACATATACACCACTATTAGATACATTGAACAACCAGTTGAGAGTCCAGAAAGCTTGTTAACAGTATTTTTGGTTTTATCAGACATAATATTTTATTAGAATATTTATTTACATTAGCACGTTTGCTGCACAAGTCCTGTCACATCAATGACACTAAAAAGTAAGTGTATCCTCCAATCCACCAGATTTGCAGACTTCGCACTAGACTATTTATGACCATTCAAGTCGAAATAAAGGACTATGTATGGGCTATTGACATACTTGATCACAACACCACTTCAGCCAGCACCACTCCATCTCAGTGCTGTACTGCTAATAAATATTTGTACAGCCAGGTGGTGACTAGAGCAGCAAGTGATTCAACTGAATGATAATCCATAAAAGCAAGAGAACAATGGCAACAACATACACTAGATACCACCAGAAAACATCCAGTTAATTTAACTGGATGATATGAAGATGTGTGGCCAGCAGGTCAAGGGAGGTGATTCTGCCCCTCTACTCTGCTCTTGTGAGACCCCACCTGGAATACTGTGTTCAGCTCTGGAGTCCCCAGCACAAGAAGGACATGGAGCTGCTGGAGCAGGTCCAGAGGAGGGCCACAAAGATGATCCAAGGGATGGAACACCTCTGCTATGAAGATAGGCCGAGAGAGTTGGGGCTGTTCAGCCTGGAGAAGAGAAGGCTCCGGGGTGATCTTATAGCAGCTTTCCAGTACCTAAAGGGGGCCTACAGGAAAGCTGGAGAGGGACTTTTTACAAGGGCGTGTAGTGATAGGACAAGGGGCAAAGGATTCAAACTGAAAGAGGGGAGATTTCGATTAGATATAAGGAAGAAATTTTTCACTCAGAGGGTGGTGAGGCAGTGGAACAGGTTGCCCAGAGAAGGTGTAGATGCCCCATCCCTGGAAGCGCTCAAGGCCAGGTTGGATGAAGCTTTGGGCAACCTGGTGTAGTGGAGGGTTTCCCTGCCCACGGCGGGGGCGTTGGAACTAGATGATCTTTGAGGTCCCTTCCAACTCTAACCATTCTATGATTAGATCATCCAGAAGCCCCAGACACACCATTTAAAAATGGAACAATTAAAACTATGTTAATTCAATTCAAAACGTAATATGTAATTTCATATTTAAGATAGGAGCCAGTACGTTCTGATTATGAACAGAAGTTGAAGCCAGATAATGTAATGTCAAAACCCAATGCAAGCAATAAGCTCAGTCCCTTCAGACAGCTCCTCAACTTACAGCTTTCATTTACAAAACTGTTTTATCAGACAGAGAACTAGAATTAATTGACATATAGACTTCAGACACCTATGCCAGTGTTCCAAGCATCATTGTACACAAGCTCTAAGTCTCTGTCAAAAACAGTTCACAAAAGAAAAGGCAGGACAAGCAGATAAAAACTGTTGAAAGAGAGAAAAAAATACCAAAGTTAAGGTTGCTCTACTTCTCAACAATCTCTCAGCCATTTCAGCATCAGTAATTACAACACCAACTTCAAAATCAGGGGTTCTCTGTATGCAGTACTACACGCGCACCCACTAGCTTGTAAGGTTTTTGCAAAGCCTTCACATAGGAACTATACCACATCTCTACTCATGCTTTTCACCTCTTCTATGCTCTTTTCAGCACTATTATCTCCTTTCCAAGATGAGAGAGGCTGACAACTGCATGCTATTTAAAATACATAAATACTTTGGAATCAGAGTTCCGCATTTTTGTTTTTCTCCATTTCCTACTACTGACATTCTCTATGCTTGTTCGATTGCTGCTCTTCATTAACCTAGTACTTGCATAAAACAATCTACTAAAAAGTTATTACTTTTCTCAAGAACTCAGAAGCCATATTAATATAGAGTAAATTCAAAACTGATAAATTAAATCTAACACTATGTTGCCCAATTACCATCACAAAAGTCCTTGAAAAAAATCAATTCTTACTGTCCTGAAAGATTGCTTTGCCCAAAAATATTGTCCTTTAGCATTAGAACAATCTCCACATAAGGGCAAAATCCATTTCTCTCTATGGTTTTTAAATCAAACGTATCTGGCAAGGCACGTCAGAGAAATATCAGCTGTTTGGGTACTAGATATGCATAGATTTTACTTTCCTTTTTTTAAGCACAAATGTCTACTATTCCAGAGAGCTGCCTAAAAAATAGAAAAAAGTGTTCTGCATTTTATTCTACCAAGTCATATGTTCCCTACCACTTTGTCACACTGCTGTGAAACAAATGATACCTTCTTTAGAATTCCACAAAATAACAGCACATTTATTCCACAGGCAAGCACTGCAATATTAAATTAACTGCCTGCATAGTAACTAGGTAAAGACAAACCAAATGCAATTGTTTATATTCAGAGTTATGTGCAAGAGCAAGATATGATGAAATATTCCCAAACAGGTTTTTCTTTATCACAACGCAATTTGAGTTTGTTCTACGTCTGGAGGTTCCACTGCCAACCAAGAATAAGCAGGTCCCTGGTATCTCCAGCTGCTTTCAGTTCAGACAGCAGTCAGACAAAACACCCATTCCCTTTCCTAGGGCTGCTTTTCTGTTCAAGCATTTACTCCTCCATCTGTAGTGATTCAGCTGTCACCCTGCCAGGGTGGTTTTTTGCACTACTTCAAAAGAAAAAGCAAGTGAGACAGCAGGCACCAAAACTCATATTTGCACACTAGAAATTACACTTTTCTAGATGAAAAACAGAAAACCTAATTCCATATTATGACTTATTACTTAAGCACTTCAGCTTGAGCTTTATTTGAGCTAGTAAGTAGCTCTACAAGGATCAAAAAGCACAAGTTTATGAATACAAGTTGATGCCTTAGAAGTTCCACTTTATCATTTTCTGCACGAAACGAAGATAAACGGAGGTGGAAATTCAAAAGACTGTGTTGGCACTTGCAGAATTTTAACAGTGCTCTAGATCTCTCTGTCAATTCTGAAAGGACAACACAAAACTGCATGTACCAAGCAGATCTGTAGCTTACTCAGCCAAGTGGTCAGACACCAATATTAGAAGAAGCCAGTCAACTAAAAAGCAACTTGAGTCCCAGGTTATGATTTCTCCTCAATTGTGTTGTGTTTTTTTTTTAAACAAAAAGGAAGGTCAATTTGATTTGTAGCAGGGAAGTTCAGAGGAGCATATGGGCTGCAGACAGTGTTAGTGGGACAAGCACCTTCTCATTCTAGGGCACCTAAATCCAGAATTACTCATTCGGACCAAGAAGGACAAGTATCTGCTAGCTGACTTACACAGTTGTTACATATTAAAAATACTGAGACAGAGCTGATCAGGAACAGCACCACTCTAAAGTGAAACTATCCAGACATGTGTCACTGGGTAGGGGAAAAAAAAAAAAAAAAAAACAGGAAAAGTATTCCTTAAGGGTTCTGGACAAACAACATTCAGAGTTACTGATAAAACTTAGGAAACATTTCAAGCTGGTTACAAAGTTCTAGCAGCAGTTACTGGAATTACACACAAAAAAATGTTTTTATGTTTTACAAAATTCATGAAATTATAAAGCTTTTAGTTCCCTGTCATTGAAAGTTATTCTTCACCTCATTATAATGAGCATATTTCAGCATTTATCATCATTAGATAACAAACGCTGATTTTAAGGAGTTAAAAGATTAAAAGGATGGTACCTAAAACGTAATTCAAAATATTACATTATACGTGCCACCACGAATCTGCAAACATGCTCGGTTTCACTAAGAAAACGCTCTTGTATGCAGTGTGTTTCCTTCATACTGTCAATTTATTTCCTCCTTCGGCAAATGAATGAAATCAAAAAGAGCATGAAATTTCTTATAATAGAAGCAAATTAATTCTGGGCCCCACAAAACAGTAATAGCCATTTATTTAAGAGGTTTAATGTTTGACCAACAAGGCAGTCTAACACTAATGATTTGCCACCAGTCTTTCAACTAAGTGACGAAGTCAAGAATGCCAAGATCTCCAGAAAACGCGCTCTCGCATCTCCTACAGAAACACACACACAAAAAAATACTCTCAATTAAAAGTTACAACAATCCCACAGAAATGGCAGAGGTAAGACAGAAAGATCTTTTTGCAAGATCTTTACTACTCAGAATTAATCAAAGCAAAACAGCCACCCTAGTGATAATCCCCTTTAGTGCTTCAGTTTATGCAATAGCCAATTACTAAAGAGGATGAAAGACAGAACAATCTTTGCAAATAGGTCACTGTCTATATTTATAATGATTAAAACCATTCTGCTACTAAAAGTAACTTTTAATAAGCACAAACAGTAGCATTAAGACAGTGCATGTATTTTACTCTTAAATATATTCTATGTCTCCTATGACGGAAGAGGAGGTAACACTCATCAGAAACAAAGTTATTTCACACAGGTTACGTTTTAGCATTGCTGGAAGCAATTTTAATTTCTGTAACAATTTTATTCCAAAGTACCACCCTCAAAGATAACACCTAACCATTCTTGTCATGATCTCTGAACTCACCCAACTCTCTCCTTGTCTGCATGCCTTCTCCCTCAAAACTTGTTAGTAGATTTTACTTGCAAACACTGCCCAAAGCTCCTTTTCATGTCTTTCACTTTTGCTTCAACTTTTTTCTTTCCTGTTTAGGCATGCCTAAACATGCAAATTTTTTTTTTTTTTTTTTTTTTTTTTGAACAATTACTCTAGGCTCTGCTGCATTGTGCCGGCATCTCCCATCTGCTTCTTTCAAGTATTGTCTGTCTTCTGCTACAGAATTCTCTTATTTAAAAATTTTCCTTTTTCCCCCCATCCCTGGCCTCTTTGAGGAGTATTTTCTGCCCTTCCTATGGGATCAGGACACCACAGCTGACACCATCTTCCTAAAATTTTATAGATTTTCATTGGTTCTCATGGCTTCAAGCACCACCACTGTGTCAGTGATCTTTATGCCCAGTCGTGCACTCCTGAACCATTTCATTCAATTACAATTCTACCTGCAGTTACTGTCTCCACCAGAGATTTAAATCTGTTTAAATCGGAGCTTGTTTCCTCTCAAGCCCTACTTCCTCTAATTACCTCAAGCCAATCTACAGTTCAAGTCCATAAACTGATTCTTACAATGCCTTATGCAGTAGACTTGCACCCAGTAGTTGGAATTTCTTTGCATAAAATGTCAAGGATATTAATTACCCAGTCCTGATCTTTCTTTCAACTAGATCATTTGCCTATGTCTTCCTTAGCAAATTCTTCTGCTCACACTGACACCTCTCTATCCTCCACTTCATATAATATTTCAGTTGCTAAAAAATCCTTCCTTTATGCAGTACTTTGGAGACTCTGGATCTTCCAGTATTTCCACAGCCAGCAAGCCTATGAGCTGGAGACTGTACAGCTGCAGAACCAGCACTTCATGGCTCAAAAGAAGGACAATAATCTTCAGAGGATAACATAACCACCTCTTAGAAGAATCTCATAACAGAAGCATTCCTCTGCATCTCATACATTTGTATTCGGGACACTGAAGGTTGGGCTAGGGCTGAATACTATCACCTCAATCTCCCCAAAAAGTCACCTACACAAAGGTATTATCTATCATAAAAGCAATTCTCGCTTCTAATCTTACAAATTTAGAAGAAAACACTCGCAGCTTAGAGTTTATTATAATGCAGACTGCAATAGACTGAACTCCACAACAGGCAGGGGAGGGAGAACCACAGTCAGTCTTGTGAAGTGAAATCCTGTTTGTGCGTGGAAGTCGGGAACTTGATGTTCTCACTACAGACTAAGAGCAATAAAAACAGCTTTCTGAGCCATTAATTTCTGCACAGCTGATTTCTACTAAACAATGCTCATTATTGAGAGAATTCAAAAAAAAAAAAAGCAGGGCTGTTCCAGTGAGAAGGCTGGCACTCTGAATATCTGGACTGAGCTAATGGTGACATCAGTGCTACCTACTGCTTTAATCCCTATGGCTACTAAATGTCAAATATTTTCATTGTATTTAAAGAGCCTGTGATTGTGCAGGATGAGATTAAGTTACTTCACAGTTCTAAAATAAGACAACTGCCAGGCAGAGTCAGCATCCGTACTCTTGTTGCCCAAGACCGTGACAACAACAAGTTCTTCACTAGCATCAGTCAGAATCTGCCATGCTTTTTACACAGCAGAAATGCAGCATTTTTAGGATCTGTAACTTCTAAGCACTGTGAAAACTCCCATTTTCAGATCTTCCATAACCCCGTGAAGTCTACAAATACGTGCACAGCTGCCCCACTCAAATTCAAACTTACAAATAGTTTGCAGAGTTGAGTCAATTATATTTGTGTGAGTGGGAGGGGGGAAGAAAGGTGAAAAGACTGTGTGTCACTGCATCAACAGTCACAAAGTCCAGCGGAAACTGAGCAGCAGGCCATATATTTTTTATTGTTTGACAAAAGACACCCATGTAACATTAATTTCAGCTACTTTAGGGAAGAAGATGCATCAAACTATAGTCAATGCAGTAGAAGGAACTGTCTTAAATACAATATAAACTTTAGTGTGGTAAACTATTTAAAGTAGGATATACTTTCTAAACATTCCTTAGTATTTTCATGATTTGTTTGGCAAACGATTACTACGGCAGTAGAGGCGCTACTATATATCTAGATATGCTTCTAAAATACGTATCTAATAACTATTTTATCCTTCCAAGTTCTAAGTGGCTCATATCAACCACTGTGAGCTAGGATCCTGCTGTAAAGAAAGTGCTAGAAAACTGATCAGTCTTCACACTGCCTAAGTGAGAAATTACTAAAAAAGAAATTAAATTCAGTAATCCTATTTATTTTTATTATTGGGGGGGCAAATTGTCGTAAAAGATATAAATATTTGAGACATGAAGTCCCATAACCAGAGAAACTGAATTTCAAGAATGAGGCCAAGAGTAGAGTAGGATATTGAGAAACTACTGATTCAGAATATTTCAATAAGCATATATATATTTATATATGAGCTCCTACAGTACAGACTACATAAGTCACCCAATCGATTTTGTATCTTTAAGATCTTCCCACACTCACTCAGTAACTAGACAGCTTTGTTTTAATTGTGTCTTATTAGGAAAGTCTATTCACAGCTGTCTTATTCACAGCTCTCCACGATAAGATTTTTCTCTCTAAAGTTTGCATCAACTTTTGTTTGAATACAACACTCAAGTGAGTTCCTTTGGTATTCTGAATACATGCTGGCAGGTAGGATTTTCTGTAATGATCAGTTTATACCCAAGCAGCAACAGTTCCACATTACGGAGTAAGAAAGTTCAAGAGTAGGGAGTTTTTAACCTTAGAATTTTAAAATAATTAAACATTTCCCTACAGAAAGACGGGAGGTGAGATGAAGGAATTACCTATATACACACATACATAAATATGTGTATATACACATATATCCTTGGTTCAAGAACAAACCTGGAATTACAATAAACTAATTTAACTTGGCTACCCGTACCAGAAGTGACCTGATTATCTAAGTCATGGAGTGGCAATCTTTTGGTGGGGGAGGCCTGTTAAAAAAATTTAAAAGTGCGAGAAACCACTTTGCTAAGGAAAAAATGACCATCAATGCTCAGTTCAAGCCTGAAGTGGGAGCATATCATTCCTGAGATTCTTCCATACTAATTAACAAACTCACATGTTTTGAGTTTTAATCCAGAGTAAAGTTGTGAGAAGCAGAATTGGCAAGGCTGACTCATTACAACAAGATTCTACAAATAAAATAATCAAGCCGTAAATTAAGCTCCATATAAATATGAAGTGTACCATTTTTAAACTATTAAACCCACTAATACATCAATTTACAGTCCTCACACTATCTACACACACGTTCAAGAAAAGCTGTCAGTAACTATTATTTCAGCAAGCCAAGAAGTGAGAATTTATCGCAGTAGGCTCCCTTCCTCTAGAAGAAAATATAAACCAAATTCAGTGTCATCTCAAAACAATAAAGAACAAAAGCACTTCTGTGATATTCAATCACAGGATAGTGTAAATGGAATTAATCCCCAAAGCAAGTATTTCTGCAAGGAACAGAGCTATACAGATCAACTGGTTAGACTTCAATAACCAGTTCACACTGAGACAATACATTTTTACTTAAACAGTCTGAATTTATTAAAACTCAAAACAATACCAAGCAATTACAGCAATAAGGAAACATAAGGAAAAAAAAAATACAAACAACACAAATTGACAGGGACCATTTCTTCGCTTACCTGCACTTGTTCTGTGGAGCTACTACTGAGTTCATCTCCGGACTCCGAATCTTGGTGAATTTTTTCTGAACCTTCTCCTGCTGAATCACAAGATTGTTCATGCAAAAAGCTGGTCTTCTCTATTTCCAAGAACTCTGGACATGGGAAATGACCCATGGAGATGGTTCTATACTGATTTGAAACCTTGGGAGATTGCAACTCATTGTTAAGTTTTCCATTGTTTTGGGTAAGGTCCAGACTCAAACCAAGAGTTTGACCAGGGCTATTGTTTGGTCCCAGGTTTTGATTGGCATCTCGAACTAAGCAAGACATTTGAACTGGAGAAGATTTTCCAAAACTAGAAAGCTCTGGTGACTTATTCACATTTTCAGTTGATCTCTGTAATCCATGTGTCAACTTCAAAGCATTATTTGGTAGCACGCTTGCTTGCTTAACAGGTGGCATCAGTGCTTTTCGTGGTATTTCCTTCACGTACTGTGCTGGCACATAAAAGGGTTTGGAATTTTCATCTCTTTTGACTTGCCACCAATCATCATTAGTCTTTTTCACTAAGATGTATTTCTCCCCTTGCTTAATCACAATTTTCTTGTCCTTGGCCTCATACTCATAGTCATACTCCACTTCAATGTACAATTGTCCTGGAAGTATCTTCCCACCTTTATCAGCCATTTCTATTTGAAAAGATTTCACCTTTTCAGGCAAAAGGTAAGCCACATTCTGTTCACAAGTGTTATATTCCTGTTAATAATCAGAGCTGTAAGAAAAAAAAAAAAACACATATATATAATAAAGTAATTGTCTAAGAGCACTTCAGAGGAAAAAAAATTCAGAAGTAAACCTATTCAATTTATGCCAACTTCAGACTAATAAATTGATCCAAAAATGCAAGATGTTCAGATAACTTTCTCAGTGATAAAACGCAAAGTCAGTAAAACAACCTAGTCACTCTCCTATTCATACAAGTCTCCTGCTACCAAGTTGCTCATTAAGCCTGTTGTTTCTATTACTAAATAACGTTGATCACCAAGGGGCTTGGTGGGAGGAATAGTCCAAGTCAATCTCTTGCTTACACACAGGCTTATTTAGTTCATGGAAACAATTCAGAAGATTATTATTTGCTTATTTTGATTCCTCTTTCACTTCAATAGTTCCTTCAGAGTGCTCAAAATTCCTTACAAAATCCCTTAAATCTTCCTCCAATGCTACACTCCGGTCATCGGGTTCAGCATGGGCTGGCAATCCTCGACCCACGCGCACTGCACACTCTACAGAGCCTGCTAACCTTCTCCTAACTGAAGAAGATGACTAGGGAGCCACACAACCCATGCTGAAGCTGCAGATCATATTGCCTCTGCACCGAGCAGTTATCTATAAAATATGTGGTATAATCAATTTTTTATGTTTTTCTTTAAATTACAAGTATAACTGCAACACCGAATTTCATCCTATAACCATGGTAGTATTAAATAGAAGTATTTTACATTTCCAAGATACTTTGGTTTCAGTGGTTTAAATCCTGCGTATTTACTTTACTCTTTACTCTTAAGAGAGTTTTTTGTGGTATTTACCTTACAGAAAACCTGATCTAACCAAAAGTTTAAGGGCTAAAACAGAAAACACAAACAAAAACCCCAACAATAATGAAACAGGATTACAAACCAAAACCCAAAATGGATAATAAATTACAGGGTAACAAACACATCAATATTTTGAAAAGGACTTTAGCATCTTATAATCCAGACAACCACCATTGTATCCACACCATGAACTACAAGTTATATTTGATCAGGTAGCACCAATGTCACAATTCACGAGTTAGTAAGTATCAGTCTTGCCAACTAACACTGAAAACAACATAGTAAGTTAACATGAAAGATACGATTTCTTAATCTTGAAGACCAAAGCATGGAAGTAAAGGGGAAGATCTCTAGCATTCAAATAGAACATAGGAGAATTCAAGTGAAATGCTGCCACATTTAATCTTAGAAAGATTAACAAATCTCTTCTAAAAATGCATGTTTCATGAATGAGAAAAATTACATAGAAACTTGCAGCTCTGCAAGTTCAGACTTTGTGAAGAGATTCGTAGCGCTTACTCTGCCACAGAGTGGAACTAATGCAATTCCATGCAGGCGCAGACACACAGAGTGAACTCGGCTACCCCTAAACAGGACTAAGGACAGAAACAACAACTATAAAAGGACTTATGGGAAGAGCTGAAGCAGAAACCCCTAACAGTTCTTCGATTTTTCTTTCACCATTTCTGCTATTTGGTCTGAGCCTTGGAAGAAAAGGAAAAAAAAAATTCCCACATAACTCAGCAGAAAAAGAAGCTAAAAAGCTCAAGTATGATGCCAAGACAGAAGCATCCATCTTTAAACTGTCTTTCTCTCTCCCACAGTCCATCTTCTTTCATTTCCAGGAAGCACTTCCTAGAAGTAACTTGAAAGCTACCACCATTTACAAGGCTCCAAATGGAATCACAACGTCAGACTTACAATTTTATTAAGGACTTGGCAGAAGGAATGCTGGTACCACATTCAACAAGGCTGACAGGAGGAACACGAAGCAGTAGAAAAGCAAGCTAGGATTCTGGTGTTTACTCTCTCTACCATTAAACAGTATATTGACAATCACAGCATTATGGCCTATTTACAGCCCCTGTACAAAACAACTTGCTTACCTGCTGTTCTACATAAATAGGTATTTTAAAGTGCAGCTCTGCAATTGTTCAGCAACTGTAGCAGAAGGTAAACATGAACAAATTGCAGTCATTCCCACTCTCTTCCTAGTTTTGGAAGCTCTGCCATACAAACGTTATTTTTCTCTTGTTACTAAACCTGACTCTTCCCCAATACTTCTTCAAAGCTGCCACCAACCCCTTTCACAGCTCCAAGGTCATATACTAGAAAAATGGAAGTGTTTTCAAGTTACAGTCTACCTCTAAGGTCTGCTACCTTGGAAGCTGAAATGTAGGACGAGGACTCATTCACACTGTTCTTCCTTCTCCCATAAAGAAACCAAAACCAGAACATAAGCCTATGGTTTCCCACAGGGCTACCAAGTGTTTAAAAGCCTGGGGTTTTCATTTCTCTTTTGCCAATTCCCTGTAGCTATTTATTGAGAATGCATGCTTAACATTTTTCAAGACAGACAGGTTCAGTAAGTTGCACTTTATGCTTAAAAAAATAACAAGATTTTGAGAAATACAAGTTAAATAAAATACAGTAGCTACAAAAATAGCTCTATTCACATTGGAAGTCAGTTTTGCAGCCTCATTCCTTTCCAGAAAAAGGAAAAAAAAAAAAAAGAAACAACAAAAATAAGCAGAACAATTTTTTGTTCTTTCATCCAAGCTGCAAAATTATCAAGTCAATAGCAAGTGTTTGGTAATGTTGAACATATGATCAAAAAGAGACAGGCTGTGTTCTGTGTTTGGCCAGAATACTGAAACAGTTTTATAAACAGATCACATCATCAGAATCAAGCAAGCCTCTAATTCTCCACCTCAACAGAGAGAAGCAAGAGATACTGAGAAAGATTTCCCACCTGTACCATAGGTAAGTTTAACAAGTATCAACATTAATCCTCTAGGTCTGCAAAGAACTACCATGGCCTTGATTTCATAGATCCAAACGCATGAAGTTTTATTTTGTTTGATTGGTTTTTTTCAGTGCAGCTGTCGTACCACAGAAGGCAGACTGACTGTACCCTGTGTGCAGCCCAGGGGATAGCTAACTGTAATGTCCTTTCAAGAGTCCACGTTTCTGTCTCACAGAACTCGGGTTAAAGAGCCACGGAAGCCTTGGCCAAACCTCTACTGTAAGGGGCTCAGAATAATTCAGTCTGAATGCACAACACTGACATTTGGAATACCGACTTCACCGTGCTACCAGTCCACAACTGAAGTGACACAACATGTCAGACCTTGTAATCTCACTGTATTTTTTTGTGTGTTTTTTTTTTTTTTTTTATAATTACCTGTACCACTGGATGGCACCCACTTTGTAAAAAAGGTTGAAGAACCCTAATTAGCGGATGATAAGCGTGAAAAATTATTTACTTCCACAGACGAGATCTGTAAGCTTTAATATCTTAAATGAAGCCTCAATACCTGATTAAGAGATTAATAACAATGAATGGCTCCACTGACAGCAAAGACCTAAGAAAATTTATTAATGAATACCAAAAAAGGGACTCGGGCCACACTCTTTTTCTGCTAAAGTAAAACTCGAATGGCACAGGGGAACCAACTGAAGGTGGGCCGCGTCCCCACGTGGAAAGACATTCCACCCTCTCACAGCGCACCCGTGCTGCCCCAAGGAGCGGGGACATCGGTGGTTGCACGCACAGCCCTGGCCGCACAGCACCGGGGTGCGGGGCCCCGGCGGCCCCGCGCCCGAGGGAAGCGCCCAGCGAACCGACGGCTCCAGACCCACGTGCGGACCTCTTCGGGCTCCCATTTCCGACGGGAACCGCTCCCACCTCTTACTCAGCGAGGGCTGAGCGAGGCTGGCAACCCCCAGTGTTTACAGAGGTCAGCTCCTCCCTTTCCCCGCCCGCGGGCGCCGCCGCGCCCCTGCCCCGGCCCGGCCCGCTCCTCCCCGGGGCCGGGGCCCCCCGCAGCCTCTCCCCGCGGGGGGATGCAAAGGCGGCATCGGGGGGTTGCATGCAAACGTGCGCCTCTAGCTACATCCCGTGTCCGCCCGCACAAACCGGGCCCGAGTAACTGCAGCGACGGCCTCTGCCAGGCCGGGTCGGGGAGCGCCGGGCGTGCCCGGGGACGCCTCTCCCAGGGCAACTGAAACCCCACAGCAAGCCGGTCACCTCCTTGCAGCACTCGGGCTTAACCACAGAACGATGCTCACTAGTCTGATCTCGCAGCACCTGCAAACGGTCTTGAAAGAAACACGGTCGTGACACACAGAGACACGCGTCTATAGGCATTATAACCGTCTACGATGCGTGTATAAGATGACCGTATATCACACTGGGTTTGATCACCCCTACCCTTAGCATTATCTTAGAACTAAAGACCAAAAAATATCAGGAAGTACACAATGGACGCTCCATACCTCTCTTTCAAAACTACCAGGCACAGAGTATTTTCTACTGGTCTTCTAGAGCCATGTAATTAAGACTTGAGATATACTAAAATGACTTTGTGCCATTTCTTTTATTTTCCTCCTGGAAAAAAAACTTGCTCACCGTGGCTATGGAATCATTACTTACTTTATAATACAAACAGATGATAAGTTATTAAAAAATGCCACTGAGGATATTAACCAATCGCCTTAAAATTCTTCCTGTGACCTTGTTCACAGTGTCCTACAAAACAGCAGTTGACTTGTGTAATCTTTTTCCATTTTCAGCACCAAACTTCATGTACTACTGAAATGAACCCTTCCACAGAGCTGATACAGAAATAAACTCAATTACTGAAGCTAAATTAGGATAAATTCTTATCAGTTCAGGCCAGATGAGATACCCTGGCTACAGCTCACTAGATTCTATGATTCTGCTTCTCCCTGGGTGGTTTTCTTAGGGGTTCAAGCTGTACGGCATGACCACTGCTTGGGAGACTGGTCCCACGACGACCTTGTCAGAATTCAACTCTATTCAGACCTTTCTTCCCAAGGGGCATCACTTTTTATCCAGCACAACTAACTCTTCAGCCGGTTATTTTCACGCAGACGACCAGCTCTCACCAGTGGCTGTAAAAACCACCGTCTGCAAAGTGTGCACCTAGAGCATGCAAAAGGTGTATAAAAATAGATGCAAAGATGCAAATGCAAACAACACGGACAAGACACAGACAACTTTAAAGCTTTATGAAAACAAGCTTAATCCTTTACTGTTTCCTCAGAGGTTACTAACACAGGTTAGAAACCAAGTACTACTCCCAAGTGAACGAGCTCCCAGATAGAGCTCACACTTCCTTAAAAATTAAAGGCCTAATAAGTAACCGTTTAATAATTGCCTGTGACTCAGAGCACTGAATGAGCGATGCATTCTAAACAACTGTCAGGACAACTTTTCAAGCCGCGCTGCAGCACCCCGCACCTTGACGAGCTTCCAGCTCATCACCAACCCACTTGCTCCTCGTTGCGGGCTTTTGTTGAGTTGTTGACTCCAACGACCGGCTATAAATAGCGCAGCAAACCCGCACCGACTCACTCCAGCCAAACCACCCGAAGTTGCCGCGCTCAAGTTAATACCAGGGCCTCAAACCCCCCTCCCCGGATTAGGGGGGCGCCCGGGAAAGGCCGCCAGGGCACCGCTGCCCACCTCCTCCCTTTGTTCCCCGCCGGCCGCGGCCCCAGTAGGTGAGCGCCGGTTGCACAAGGCAGGTCGGGTGGCCCTGCCCGGCCTCCGCGCCGCCCCCGGCACCGCGGGGCCGCCGGCAGTGCCCAGGTGCGGGGCTGCCTCCCGGCGCCGCCGCCGCCAACTCGGCGCTCCCGGCGGCGCCCGGGGAACGAAGCCGCCGCCAAGGGGGGCACCGCGGGGCGGCGCCGCGCCGCCCAGACCCCCCGCCGGCCGCCGGGCACGGGAGGCGCTCCGCGGCGGCGCCTCGCGGAAGAGAAGGCGGGGGGCGTCGGGGCCGCCGTGAACCGGTCCCGGCCCCGGCCCGGGCACGGACGTGCCCTCCGCCCGCCCCAGGGCCACTCTGCCCTGGTCGATTGTCCCGGCGGCGGCGCCGCTCTCCTCCCCGCCCTCCGCCACCTCCTTCCCCCGCGCTGGGCCGACAAGGCGCGGCCCCTCACCTGCCTCAGCGGCGCGGCCGAACCCGGACCCGAGCCGCGCTCCGGTGGCGGTGGTCCGCTCTCGCTCACCGCGCCCCTTCCCCGCCAGCCGCTGCCCCTGCGCGCACCCGCCCGGCGTGTCAGCTCCGGGGCACGGCGGCGTCACCGCTTCCCCCGTCACGTGCCGGGGGCGGGCCGCGCGGGGCGGGGCAGGCGGAGGTACGAGGAGTGGGGGGCGGGCGCGGCGCGCGCCCGTTCCCTCTGCGCCGGTCCGATCCGGTCGGCTCCGGTCCTGTCGCGCCGGTGCAGCGGCGGCGCTCGGGTCGCGCCCGGAGGGGCGGGGTGCGGCGCGGCGTTGCTGGGGTCTCGGTGGGCGACGCGCCCGGGCCTGCAGCGGGGTGCGCAGAGCTCCGTCGGTCGCGGGACCTCGCGCTTTGCGGCCGCTGCGGGGAGAACGTGGCGGGCTGCGGGCTCGCCGCGTCCGGCCGGGCGGGTTTGCCATGGCGGTCGCTGAGCCCCGGCACCTCTTCTGCTGCACAGAATTCCCGCTCCCCGCCCTGGCGGGAGCCCGGCGAGGCTGCGGGCTGGCAGGGCCGCGGGCTGGCAGGGCAGCCTCGGAGGCGGCACTCCGAGAGGCTCCTCTGGCGTCGCTCTCACCAAACTAAAATCTCCAGGGGCCACAGCCTGACAAATAGTGGGGGTCCTGGCCCCCGAATGGGATGCTGCTCATAATTTGGAATTGGTGAGTGTACGGGTTTAGTCCGTTCGTTCTGCCATCCATATTCATTATAGTCTGCTGAAGTAATCCAGTGCGACTGCCAGAGCGATACGATCGTTTTCCAAGTCACGTGAAACACCTAGGCATTTCTGTCCATAGTAAAAGAACGGATAGAAGACAAAAACTACACCCCTTCCCCACTGGAACCAGGGATCTGGGTGTTTAATGGTTGATAACTGAAGAAACCACAATTTTTAAGTAGTCTGACCAAAAAGAAATAATAAGAAATAGTCTTATTCAGTTATTCCAAGTTAACTTGCTTGGTATCTCTTATTCTATTAGTAAAAGTTGGCAAACATCCAGTTTGGGAATGTTTATGTGGCCTTCACAGCATTTTCGAATTGTCAGTAATCTTATCTTTCTCTTTAAAAAAAATGGTATCTAGTCCTCATGGTTGCAAAGATAACCTTGAAAGTATGAACTGACTGTAACTGATAGAGTGGTATCTGAATGAATCTGCAAACATCCTGAAACAATGGAACTGGGAAGTGTAAACTGCGCTCCATTAATCTAATCAAGGCTAATGTTGACCCTAACTTTTTCTTTGATTATGTTAACACGGAAGAAGGAAAGAGTAAAATCCTCAAAAGGTGGGAAGAAAAGGTCTGCTGAAGGGAAAGAAAGGCAATGGGAAGAGACCTGAGGAGTGCAAGGAAGAGAAAGAAACAGAGACTCTGTTTCTGGAAAAGATAAAAACGGCGTCAGTAAGTATAACTGAATACGTGGACACATTTTTATGTTGAATTATATTTCCAATATCAATGTCTTGTATCAAGTGGTATGTGACAACATGCAAGACAAGTCTTAAATTTTTGTTTCTGTGTGTCTCAGCCTGAATACTTAGGAAAATGTCCCCTTGAGATAAAGGATCATTTCATTTTGGACTGTCTGACCACAAAATATCATTATTAAAATTCTGTTGATATTGTAAGGCTGATACCACTGTCACACCTTCTCGTTCAGCAGTTATTCATAGAGTCTGGAAAAACAGACTAGAGACTTTATGTTGTAAGGGAAACAACCTCTTGTATATAGATGTCCATTATTTATCATTAAAAGGCAAAAGAAACATGTAAAAGGACAAACATATATGTGAAAAAGATACAGGGTATGATGTTCTGTTGGATGTTTTTGTCTAATAGGATTCTATCTGCATGCCCAGTTTTGTGGTAGAACATACTATACTTAGGACACTTGGGTATTTCTAGGCAAGCTGACTGCATTTTACCTACTGACATGCCTGAGGTATACATAAAAGCATCTCAAAAATCAGTCATAGTAACCACATTGTAATTATCCTTTCTTACTGCCAAGGCTTCACTAGAGTGCTGCAGGATATGGCACTAGTGATTCAGTCTGAGGCACTCTTTCCTCTGAGTCAGTGTTGAACCAATGGTCCCAAATAATATCAACATGCATAATAGAGCCGAAGGTGCCAGAAGATATGTAATTTTGAGTCCTTGCCCAAGTGCAGTCATGAAAGATTCCACATTACAAATAAACTGTCCAGCCCAAGTTCCAAGTTGAGCTTCTGTTGCATGTTCTGCCTAAGAAGAATTTCTCTATCATTCCACTGGAGTAGAGAGAGCTAGAGTTCGCAATCTGTACTCGCTGTGACTTGGTTTTCCTGGAGATGTAGGATGGCTGTCATACTGACACCTCAGATGGGACTATATGTGTATGTTTGATGGAAAGATCCATTACACGTAGTGACCTCACCAATCTCAGATTGAAAGAATTGCCAACTGCAATTGCTTTATGTAGTATATGTGAGCTATGGTAGAAACTACAGGACTCTTAATTCATTTATCTATTGGGTTCTGAATGTTTTAAATCATAGCCCACACGCAGAGACATCGATCTCTGTCTTTGTAAACTGATTCCTGGTGAGAAGTCAGTGTTTGAACTGTATCTGTTCTGTTATGCCAAACTTCCAAAACCTTTGTCCAAGTTTAACTATGCCAAAAGGAAGGTAATCAAGCTCCCACAAGTTTTGTGACAGCAGGCAGCCATATAGAGGTGCAGGAGAAGTCACATAAGAAAGTGACGTTATAAATGCCACAATTGTGGAGAAAAAGTTGACCTAATACTTACAATCTGTCATAAAACACCAATCCACAGAAAACAAGTTTCATAGTTCTGAAAATCCCATCTTGGAAGAATCCATTTTTGGTGTTTGCATTAGACATAGAAAAGATGCTTTCTCTCCTTAGATTCAAAGTTCTGAATTACCAGGGTCACATGTATAAAAATCTGAGCCTATTAAATTTGAAGGGCAAATTCTCATTTTACTTTTTTTTCTTTTTTTTTTTTCCTGAGTCCTCTATTTCAAATCTCTGCAAGTTCAGCTGCCCTTTATTTTATGCCTCAGTTGCAGTAATTCTAGATGCATGTCGCGTTTTAATGAGTTTGCAACGCGTATCCGAGATTGGACATTGCCGTCCTGTGACTCATCAAGCCAGGACTGGCGTTAGGTAACCAACAGAAATGTGCTGCCTAAAACGGGATTGGTGTTGAATCCGTGGTGTTTATTCATTGTTTGCCACCCCCCCCTTACCAAACAGACTAATCTCATTATGAACTGTGTTGAATCTTTCCTTCAGAAATGACTGAGAAGGCAAATACAAAAAGCTTTCTCACATCTAACAGGCAGATACTGCAGATACCCACCTTGCTCGTTTCGCTGTCTCCTTGGGTTTTCACTCCTTTTTTCAGACGCTTTCTCTGTGTTCGGTCTTAAAACCTCGGTAGTGATGTGCACTAGCATTGTCTGAATTTAGACAAAGAAATGCACTTAATTAAGCAAACAGTCCTGATATAAATAGAAAATATTTTCATTTTACTTCAAATGCTACTTACAAGTGTATTTTATAAAATGGTTCAACTTGCCTGATATAAAGCACATTACCTGGGGCATCTCCTGTCTACTCTACTCCTACTCTCATTTTTTTGACAGCTTCTAGCCTCTCACCTCTATCTAGAAATACTCTTACCACCTACATATATACATACAATCAATTTCTCCTTTCTGTTCTTTCTCACTACTACAAAAGCACTTTTTAACAAAGTGCAGATACTGTGGGCTTTTTGCATGAACTTGTCCATTTACTCCCCGTCTCCTGACTCAACAAACAGATGAGCCATTTTTATTTATATAACTGCGCATTATAAGGAAAATCAGTTGAAAAGGGAACAAAGAAAGTAAAGAATATAGAAAAAAAAAAGAACCCAGATTTCTCGGTAGTTCAGTGAAGAACGTCTCTCACCATGACACTACAAAGGAATGTTCTCTGCCTTAAGGAGGACCTTTTATCCACAGTTCAGAGAAGATATTTTGTTCTACTGTGAAAAATCAGGGAAGAATTCGTAAGATTTTTCCATCTTGCCAGCAGATAATTTTTGTAAATCGTATTAGCCGGAATGGACTGTGGTCAACACACGCTTTTTTACTTTGCTCTGTTCATTGGCCACACGATCATTGTGGTGTTCAGTATTTGTATCCCTCTCTGAGACCATCCAACGGAAGCTGTGACAAAAATTCAAATGTGCCTATTGTTTGCATTAGCAGTCTCAGTTTGCAAGTAAAGAACAATTTTTTACAACTCTCTGATTGTCAGTGAGATTTGTTTTGGTCGAACTGATCCTTTAATTCCGCTCTCGCCAAGACCGGGCTCACTACTTACCTGTGAAGTTAAAATGTTTATCGCTTTTCTGTTCTTGAGCATAGTATTCCAAACTGTATCACTCCTGTGTTGAGCATGAAAGTATACCTCTGAGTCACAGCACAAAATTAAAAGTAGAGAAAGGTATTGAATAATTTTCTGGCAGAATTGCTAAAGCAGACAAGGAGTGAAGGAGGACATTTCTTCATGCTACCTCGACTTAAGGCCTTTACCTAAGCTAAATCTTAGCTCTGCACAACTAGTGGTGTCTTGATCTAGCCGTGCTTTGAGCTAGCAGGCAAAACATACAAAAGGCACAATTAATCCTTTAAGTAGTAATATCTCTTTCCTGGGACAAACCTATAATGGAAGGTATTGATATTCAAAAAGCGCAATGTAAATGTCCATTTATACCTTGGAGAATTAAGGAGAGTCCTGCACCAGTGTCTTTAATTTCTAAGTAGCTTAGTTTTTGTCTAATGAAAAGGAAAGAATTGTGTTTATGAACCACTGATAAGCAGAATCAAAATAAATATAAAGATATTACATAGCTGTGCAAAAGGAATGAAAGAAAACCTTACATGTTAAATATTTTATTCATATCAATGTTAATTTTATTATAGTGCACAAAATTCAGGCTTAGAGAAGATATACGAGGGTGTTTATGGTTCCCCAAATCACTCAAGTTCAAAATTCGCTGTGGTGCAAGGGCCCGGCATGGCTCAGCGAGCAATATGCTCGCTACCAGGCACTCTGAAACTGGAAGTTCATACTCATACTGCACCCTGCTAATCCCATGCAACCGTGGAGTCTTCTCAAGGTCCAGTAAAGATCCCAGTGGGTGGTCAAAGTAAACTTATATCAGATTGTTCAGTTTATACTGAACACTATTTCTGAGGAACAGCAGAAACTGATGGACCAAATGGGATTCATCTCATCTTAATATGCATAGCTAAAAGTCAAGAGTGGTGTATCCTGTCCAAGTTTCCTGGGTATCTATTAGCATGTATCTACATCAAAGGTGGATGTCTAAGCTCCCTTGAGAATCAGTGGAGTTGTACTTGTTACAGTTCAAAGGAGTCAGGATAATAATTCATCTCATCTTAAAGTGGGCACCCGTATGTGATCAGAACAGTTGCACTCTACAGTCTGTTGTAGTTAAACAGTGGAAATCATTGCTACTGGAATTGCCGAATGCCAGAAGTTTTCGTGTTCAAAAAGAATTAGACAAATGCATGAGAAAAAGTTGAGTGACTTAGAATTTTAATTTTGAACTGCCTGAAGTGAATTTAATCCTACCTATCCTCAGAAAAATAGACATGCATGTGTTATATTTCAGTTTTTCTCTGAAAACTTTTGTTCTATAAGCATGGTATTTTCTCTTAAAGATGTTGCTTGGTCACTATGGGGCTGGTCTTTAAGAAAACAGAGCCAGAGAGCGATGCTGATGGAAGAGGTTTCACTCTATGCATCTCAGTGATTCAGAAAAATATTTCATCTAGTAACTGTGATATTCAACTCGGTAAACATCCTTGCAAATCACAGTCTAAGGCTATTTCTGTGCTGGTAAACAAACAGGGCCACCCACCATGTATAATTGTTAGTGTGCTCCCTGGCACAGTTTTGGCACACGGTTTTGGCCAAACTGAATCTTTCCGTGTTCAAGCAGTTTGAGAATTAGCACAGACCAGAGACAGTTCCCCTTAGGCACTTTGGATGCATCAGCTCTGGTTTTGAGGGTGAAAGAGTCTAGCTGATGGATGCTGTCAGTTCACCAGGGCCAGAGGACAGCCTCAGCCTGTTTTATTTGCTAGCAGAGGCACAGCTTTGGTGTCCAGGGCTGTCTGTGTGACTGGGCAAGCTGCTGCTGCATGAAATACTGTATGTGCAGGGTGGCTCTCCTATTTGAGCTGTGAATAGAGGTAAGTTGGAAATTAAGAGGTGCTTTCTACCCATAATAGAACTATGAAGTAGAATAGTCAGTAGTAGCAAGGGTAAAAAAATTTTTTTTTGTCGTTCAGCATGGAAGACGCTATTTGAGATATGTGAACAGCATGCTCCATCTTCTGCGAGGTCCCTAACAGTTTCCATACTCTCGTATTTAGTTGAACACAACAAAGGTGAAGAGGGATTTTGATTCCTCTCTGTAAATATGTCAGGTGAAACACCAACAAAAGCTTTTCTCTCTTAGCAAAATGGATGCAAATTGGCCTGGTTTTTTTTTTTTTTGGCCAAAGCTCTTTGCCATCAGGAGGGTGGAGATTTTGAATGTCTTCAGAGAGAGCACTAGATCAGGAAAAATCTGAACTCATTACAAGATGCTGTTAAATATAGTTAAAGACGTGACCTGGTAGCTTATGTCAAAGGAAGAAGGATGCGAAAGTCTCTGAATTCTCTATGGCCGTGCCTGTACCTCTGAGTTAAACAGGCCTGAGTATCTCTCAGATGGTGAGGCCAGCCGGCCCAGAAGGGCCCACAGCCATAGAGCTCTTACTCTCCAAAATCTGCTTTTCACATCTGAACTACCTATTGGGAAAGGTCTCGTTGCAGGACATGTGTAGGAGAAAGCAAGCTGGGAAGGACTGTTATCACAATTTCACAGTATAGATGATCAAGTTCAAGGGCCTGTGACCATATTTAATCTACTAGTACAGATGCCACCTTTTATGCTCCCTTCTTCAGTTCCTCTGTTTCATTATAGCCCCTGCACCCACTCTTCTCGATTTAGTTTTGCTTCATAAAAGAGAAAACAAACCTTCTGTGCCAATAGCTACTGCAGAAAGAGTCAGGTAGAAGGTTATGACATTTCCATGACATGTTGTGTCTCTTTCTTTCAGTTCTGTATTTTGCTTCTGACAAAAAAGTTGTTTCAAGTCCCTGAGTGGGCTGGTCTGAAGGAAACTATGTGCTGGCTCAGAGTTCTTAGTAATTTCAGCATATCATAGCCATTCCCAAGGAGTCACTGGAGTTCAGGGACCAAACCCTTTCCAATCCTGTCACTCCTTCAGATAGAGGTATCTTCAGGAATCCAAGTCCATGTTTTGTCTTATGTTTGCTTTCCTGCAAGTTTCTCTGCTGGTTTTCCTTGCTCTTTCTTTTCACCCAATTGTTTTCCATTGAAAATAAACCCTTACAAAGTATTTCATTGCTCTAAGGCTGGCATAGCAATAATGCAGTAGGTGATGCAGCCAATGCTGCCGTTAGTTCTGCTGTCTCAGCTGCTTCCAGCCAGAAATGAGTCATTCAAGTTTTTCACTAGAGAGCAAACCATGGAGAAACTCATAAACAGGAATTGGCTGGGTCTTCGTTGTTTGTATGTTTTTTTTTTTTTAAATAGCAAAACTGATTTGTCATTAGAAAGAATGGAAGTTTGAAGTATTTTGGCTGGAGCAGCGTAGGTCCACACCCCAAGCTGATGTGAAGGATCCCCTGGAATGTTTTGGCTAGATCATAGCTTGACTTTACAATTGCTTCCTGATAAAGAAAGGGGGAGAGGAAAGACCATGTTAGCTGTGACACTGCATTGCACCTCTTCACCATAGCTGTGGTCTAATGCCTTTTCCCCCAGTCTCAGCCGTTCACTGTGCTGGTGCTCCTTAAAGCATTCATGAAAACTTCTTACCTCTATGGCTGTCATAAAGCCAATCCCCAAACTCTCTTGTTTTCATCAAAACCATTGATTGATGTAATCACTGACTTATATGATTCTATGATTCTATGATTCATTTGAAAAGTCAGGTTTCAATTTAAAAAATGCTAAACCTTTTAGTGAAAATGTTGATGGCAAATATAAACATTTTTGGAAGGGGGTGAGCCTTATATCTCTTTTGAAGACTGTGAAATAAAAACCTGTCCAACATATGGACATTTTAGCCAGTTCTAATTAGCTCAGTCCCTAATTAGAAAGTCCAGAAGCCTTGTGCATACTAGGTCATGGCTTTAGAAGTACATAATATGTGAGCTCTATCCGCTGTTTTACATAACTGAGGTCGTGATCTCTTCCTGCAGAGTGGGAAGAAATATGGTGCAGCACCTGTCTGCCCTACCGACAGAGTGACGCTGTGTAGGATGCTGGTTTCGGTCAGGATGAAACTATGTCCTGGAAGGGAGGAGCCCCAGAGCTGTTGCAAACAGCTGAGCCAAGATAAAAGCTGTTAACACCAAGGCAGGTTCACAAGGAAGCAACAGCAGAGCTGTAAGTATCTATTATACTACTGATAAAAGAATACCTAGAAGGTGCTTCCAATTATGAAATAACAGCTGTACCTTGGGGATGAATAAACTCCAAAGCCAAGCGAGAGGTGTTCACTGGCTTAAAGTTTTGTTATCATTGGGTTTGCAATTAATGAAAAGGGAGGGAGAGTTCTCAGGCTTCCTGCCGAGACAAAAAAGTAAGAGGGGGAGCAAAATTAAAAACAGGCCCTGACTTGGGTCAAAACAAATTTAAATGTGGGAGTTCTTATAGCAAAACAAAGACCTTGTAGTTTAGTTCAAATGAAGCAGAAACTGGATTTAAAATCGTGTTTACCATCTCTTCCAGATTAGCATCCTAACCATGAGACAGTCACTCTAAAGTGGGGCACCTTCAGTCTCTCTGGCTGGCACAGTTTTGGTGTGTGAAAATATATGAGCAGTCATTTCAACAAAGGATGTGAATGCTTCTCAGCCTGGAGCACTCCTCGAGGATGGAAGATATCTGAAGCTCAGTCCCTCTGCCAGGGAAGATTTAATTATTAATGCTAAGTGGAACAGCAGCAACAGGATTGCAAGCACCCCAGAATATTTAATGGCGTGGCAGTTAGCAATGGAGGACTAAGAAAGGGGTGGTGGAGGGGGCTTAAATCCCCGCAAGCAGACACTGAACCTGCGTCTTTCACGCTGAGAGTGAGTGTTCAAAGAGAGGCAGCCCCCTCCCCCAGCTCCGTGATGGGAATACGGCGACATCGCTTTTCCTTTGCTCTCCCTAGGCAGCACCGCTCAAATGAATTCAGATCAAATCTGTGAAGTTTTTGAATGAATGAGACCGTATTTGTTGCAATTTTACTATTCACTGGGAAATATATCATCCATTCCTATTCTTGTTTAATGGAAATTGTTTAGTGCATTAATAGCCACAAGTCATCATTAAAAGAAACACCGTATCTATAGGCATCTTGTCTCCTGGTCAGAAAAGAAAGTGCAAGACGGTTACTTCTGAGCGGGTCTCTCAGACGGCCGCTTTCTGTGCCAGTCCATCTGGCACTGAATGATGTGCTGGCGCTCACCTCCCTGCGTCAGCTTCGTCATAAATCAATAGTAAAATAAACGCAGAGCTGGACCACGTACTCCATGCATGCCACAAACTGAGCGTCTCGTTAGGTGCTGAACACCCAGTAATTTAAAAATAAGCATGAAGCAGGTTGTCGCTGTGAAGGCTGAGAAGCTGTCACACCAGCAGAAGTTAAACCAGGTCTGCTGATACAGTGGTGGGTAAAAAATAAAAGTTAGTTACTAATTTTTAACAGATACAGATTTTCAACTATTGCTCTTGCAATTACATTATTAGGATCTTGATCATATAGCCAGCCAAAACAATTATTTTCTTCAGCCCTTTTAATTTGCTTCTTGGAAGAGGGCAAGGGAAACATACAAACTGAAGAATTGCCTTTTCTTATAAAGCAGCTCGGTATTTTTCTGCATCTTTTATGAGTGGGCTTTACCCGTCCTTCTCACTTTATTATGCCTTTTTTTAAGAGATAGAAAGAAAATTATCTTTGGACGAGACCAGCACAAGGAAATACTGTAAGAAAAAATAGAACATCATGGTAAGGAGAAAGCAGATGTCAAGTTTCTAAGTGCGCTCTTTCATAGAAACAAAGAAAAAAAGAGGGGAACATTCAGTAATATTGAAGTGTTACAAAGTAGAAACTGAGAAAGGTTTTCACACAAACTGGAACGTGGAACTTGTTGCCAAAGTCTGTCACTGAGCCCAGAGCTTAGCAAGACGACAAAACAAAAGGTGCTTTACGCAGGTAGCCGTGGAACAGTGGCTGTTATAAACGCTCAGGTTTTACAGCATAGACCCGTCTTTTGTACCTCGCCCCGGTGAATAGGAAACCAGGACATGTGTCTTATTTGCTGTTCATCCAGAAGAGCTTGATTTTTTCGACTTTCAGAGATGGGATGTTGGCACAAACAGACCTCTGAGCTGTAGCATGAGTCTGTGTTTGTGTTGCTTTCTGTAAAACCAGTAGGAAATTTGAGGCATTTAATCTTGATAAATGCAGGGTGTAAACTTATCACATAAAATCATCACTTCTAGACACAAACATGCTTGATTCCCAAGGAAACATCCTTTGTAGACTCCAGGTTAGCTGACCTGTGTTGTTCTCTCCTGTTCCCTTGTTTATTCTGGAGAAACATGAGAAAGTTAAACAGGTTTCCATCTGCTGTGACAAAAACCAACCTCACATAAATTCAGTGGTTTGCAAAGTGATCCATCAACAAGATAGTTCCAGGATTTTGTCCCTGTCTTTTTAAAGGTGTATCGTCTACACTCACCACTTTTTACCTGCAGTATTACAGGCAACAGACACTTTAGGTCATGCCTCAGCCGTTCCTGTGTGACCAGTCACATCACCTGACAGATGGCAGGATGGTAGCTGGGTCACTTTTGAGCCCTAAGGCCAAGGCAGGTGAACAAAAACACGTTTCCACTGCTGGCAAACTTAAAAAAGAAACAAAGGGAATGTGCAACCCATCTCTCCTCTTTATTTAAAATCCACTCCTCCAAGCAAAGATAGATGAATTATGCACTCTTCCCCCCTCCCATATATGCCCTTTCTAGTTGGCTAGATTTTAGTAATCTATTATTTATTGGCTTGCTCGCTCTTCCCTGCTTTTCCCCTCTCTCCCTGCCGCCGGGATTTGGCAGAGCTGCTGGGGAGGCTGCGGCCCCGCCGCTGCACCGGCCCCTCGCTCTTTCCGCTCACCCGTTACGGGTTATTGCCATCTGCTGGAAAACCAGGGTGGACTCCCAGAGAAACTCGTCCCAGTTCCTGGAAGTGAAGTCAGGCCCCTTAATTTGGACAGCTGAGCCGTGAGCTGGGGCTCGCTGCAGCGTAAGCGGCATCTTTGGGGATGTTGGGGGCACGAGTTGCCCACGGGGCTCTGGGTGAACCCCAAAGCAACGGGCGTGCAGCAACAACAGGATTATTACGCAGAACCAGGCTCTCTGGCACGCAGTTGGCAGGCTTTTCTTTAAATAGAGATCTTTTTAGGTCATTTCATCAGATGTACAAGACTTATTTTCTCCCAAAGGGTTAATTAATCCCAAACACAAGTGAGAAGACTCACATTGAAAATTCCCCATAGCAAGCAGGTATTTTTGGAACAGTAAGACCTTCAACACCTTACAAAACCAAAAAACCACTCTGGAAATTGGGATGCACGCTGATTTCAGGAGCTCCTGAGCCTTTCTGCAGCCTCTGATGAACCACTTAATGGTCCTGCTGGGCCAAATGGGGGGAACAAATCTACTGTACTTTGTGGGATCCCAGGCAGATGACTGTCAAGATGCAGTTTTAAAAGACACCTTTATGCTTTCATATCATGTGTCGTTATGTTGAAGCTCAACTGCTATCACTGTCAAAGGAAAATGAATTGATCTCTTAGCGGGCGATGAAATGACAGCTCCAATTTGCTGTGGTACCTTTTATTGCTGACTGTACATTGTAGCCATTTAATATCCCCAGACAGGTGCTTTCATAGAAGTATACAGATTACTTTTTATAGGTCTAAATCTTCTTGTACTTCTTTACTTACAACTTCAAATAACTTCTTAATTGGCTTGTGAGAGAGCAAAAGGCTAAGTAAGGTACTCAAGGTTGTAATAATCTTGGCCAAGGAAAATACAATGTAGACAGGAGACAATTACAGGTAGTAGACAAGCCTGTGGTGATTGAACAAAGATTTAGTTCATATTATAGATAAAATTGCAAAACATTTCCAAATAATACCTTAAAAGAGGATGGATTTGAGAATCGAAGCACTTGCTCTGGAATAATTTTTAATTAAAATCACATGTTTAAATATCTCCATTTTAATATCCTGAATATTTGGCTTGGTGTCAGTGCTGGGAAGTTTAGCAAAATTACTAGACCACAGACAGTGTTCGGATTAGCTTCCTAGGCTGAGGAAATCTGACAGTCATCCATCTCCCGACAAATCATAGTCTGACAAGATGATGTGCTGATGACTCCCTATTTTCTGTAAATTCTGCAATTTTTCATTCTGTGATTGCACAGCAAGAGAAAGACAAATGACCTTGCTAAAATCGATGCTCCCCAGAGTAAAAGAAGCCTTTGATTTGGCCAAGATCTTCTCTTATTATCTGGCACTTACATGTGAAGGCTGTTGAAACTTCACTATACATTGATTTTTGAGCATCAGAAAGAGAAACGGGATAATGGATCTGCGGAGGCTGCAGGGCATTCTCACACCAGGCTTTTGTCACATGCATTTCGTCCATGGGTTTATTCTTGTTAATTCACTGTAAGATGTAGATGATTATTTTATTATCCACCTGTGTGCTGGAGAGCCTACAATGAGGGCAGTGAAGTACTCAGAGTTGTTTGCATTTACAATCTGTACTGCTGTGAAAAAGTAATAGATATAACACAGTAAAAAGGTGGCTTCTTGCTGAAGAATTAATACTAGATAAAAGAAGAAAGTGGTGAGGGGAGAGAAGAAGATGCCGTGGGGACTGGGCAGCCTTGCTGCTGTCACCGTAGCGTGCGACAAAGAAACCCATGGCAAGGTGCTCGGAGCTGCGGGAGGACACTACGCTTCCCCACTCCCCTCTTCTCCTCGGGGAATCTATGGCTCTGGGCACCACAAAAAATACTGCGGTTGAATAGCAGTGTTAGTCTTACTGCTTGATTTGGGGGATGCTTCATTGGAGTGTTTTATTGACTTTTAGCAAGAATTAATCAACTGATGCACCAAAAGCACACCAAGCCTATCCTACTGGTTGTCCATTTAGAGGTAAATTTTTTTTTTTAGTTATTGATTTTAGAAATGCTTTAGAGTAGAAGGTAAGGGAATGTAATCCCTGTAGCTGATTCTATAATTTTATCTGTGTTCATCTGATTAAGGGCTGGCTTGGCTGATGCAGAACTCTGCGATACCGGGGCTGTGCACAGGCGGGTTTCTCCCTCTCTCCCTGCCCACTGGTCCACAAGGTGCCTTCCTTGGCCCCACTTATCATGTAAGGGAGTGGTTCCATCCTCCCACGTGATGCCCAGGTCTGGAGGGTGAAGTGGGTGCCTTTCAAGCCTCTTCTCAAACCTTAGGGGAGATCCCAGCAGGAACCTGCCCAGAAGCCAGAGCAAGGGATCCTCAATCCCACTGCCCTGTGCTGCCAGCACCCGGGAGGGGCTCAGAGAAAGGCTTGGCCAGGGAGGACTGGTGACACCAGAGGAGGCTCAGCTGGGACCATCTTCCCTGCAGGGAAAGGGAAGCAGCAGATGAAGCTGGTGATCACCTCCCATTGGGGGTTTCTCTATCTCTAATCTAGGAGACCACACAAGTTTCCATTCATTCCTTAACATGCAAGCCTTAGTCACACAAGGCTGCTGTAGGGCACGAGTTTAAGACAGTGAAGACCTTTTGTTTACAGGTTTCCATTTCAAAACCTGGAAGGTTTTATATAGCAGGGTAGAGATTTTTCTGTCAAGTCTAATCCAGGCCAATGCCACTCCATAATCTCCTAATTATACTATGCAGTAGGATCAGTCTCTCTAATCCCTAATTATATATTTGCTTGGAAAATGTTTCATCTCGCTTCTGTCTCTTCTACATAGTCTCCACCTGCCCAAAGGATCCTCAGAGCTGCTAATAGTAATTAGCAGGTGGATCTCAGCAGATCGTTAGTAGGAAATAGCAAATTCTCCCTCAAAATTAATTCAGTCATCCCAAAACTGTTCATAAATTTGACCCAAATATTTGTAGGAAAAACAAACAAACAAACAAACAAACAAACAAACCCATGATTAATTGTTGGTGACAATTCTCTCCACTACAAAGGGGGGATGCTGCAGGATGCTCTTGGCCCTCCTCGATCACAGGCTCTTCCAGTTTGCACCACTAAAGCCCACTCACCCCTAGGCATTGGAGACTCACGTCTACTCCAAACAAAACCTCACCCATTACCCGACGCGCAGCGATTACCCAGCTATTCAGGAGAGCATCCCCTCTCTCTGACATGATTTATTGGTCAATTGGACACAGCAGAAATGCTTTGGGTCAGCCTGACATCCTGCAGAGCCTTGTCACTCATCCAGCACAATGGGGGCCCAGCTGCTTTCTCAGGGAGGACTTGTCAGCGTGGCACTGGTTAGCATCCTCCTCTCCTGCTTGTCTCCATGCCCCTCTCTCCTTTCTCCTTACAAAGGCTTTTATTCACATGATTTCCTGGAAACTTGCTGGGGGGGGGGACAAGAAGAGCCAGAGGAACAACTGTCTCTCCCAAGGCATTTGATCCCAAATATACAGCTGTCCCCAACCCCTCTGGGCCAGGCCACTCCAGGGAAGTCTCCACTGACCTTAAATGGCAGATGTGGGTTTCAATTTTCCTACTTTTCCCATCTTTTCCACCTGCTGTGTGAGGTACTATTGTCGGGGGACCAATTTGGGTGTGTACGAACAGACCTGTGGACAGAACCTCTCCTTATTTTTGTTTTTATAAATGCGGGGAAAGCAAATGTTTTGCTTTGAGTCAGATGGGACGATTTATGTGGACAAAGCTTTTTTAACCCAAAAGAAACACCTGCAAGTTCTACATACTGCTCACTCTGATCTTTTTTAGCTTGTTTTTTTTATTAACATTTTCATTCAGCTGCAGCAGGCCATGGGGAGTTTGGGCTATAGAGGAGGGAGGCATTTGGTGAAAAAACAAGTTGGCTTTCTTGAAAATCAAGAAGAGTGGTGGTAATGGAGAAACTGAGGAGCTCACTGTCCTCCTCCCTCTCCGGCCTCTGACAGGCGCATGGCACTGCACTGTCTGCACCAGCACTGAACTCCCTCTTTTATTAAGTGCCTTAGCATATTAAAAGAGGCTGGATTTTAAACTTCAGCTTCAGTGGGGACACCACTTGTTTGTCCCCTCCCTGTTCAGCAGGCAGCTAGTCCAGCCTTTCCCTCTATTTGGAGATGACCATGAAAAATGCCCCAACACTCACCATTAAGGAGAAAACACAAACACCAGGAAATCCCAGGTTGGGTTCCCAAACCAAACACGTCTGTGTGCCTCTGTGATGCCAGAAACCTTTGACAGGACCGGAGGATGAATGCTGCGGCATCAGCTAGGCAGTGCTCTCCTTTGGAATGTTATTTGCAATGGCAAATATTGTTGGTAGGCGACTCATGAGCTTAGTCACTGCACAGGTGTCTAAGATCTGGGATAGGTACTTTGGATGTGCAATAATGAAGGTAGGATACCCGTGGACAAACTGTGTTATCCAGTGGTTTCAGTAGACAGCATCACTGAGCTGCAGGCACTGAGGCAGGCACAGGTCAGTTTTGTTCACACATCTCCAACGGCATGGGCAAGTCTGAGATGTGATCCCCAAACTGGTAGGAGGCAAGTAGGGGCTGCTGGTGTTTGTAAACCTGGTGTGTTTGACTCCGAGAGCAAGAAAACATGATTTTGTGAAGCTCTCACGGTTTGAGCGCCGCCAGCACAGCAGAGCACAGGACCTGCGGGGCTCACCATGCTCGATGTTTGTAGGACAGGTGAGGAGGTCTCTTCCCAGGTGCAGTCAGGGAGAGATGCTTACTCTCAGTGTGCGCGATACTCACACAGCGTGGTGGTGACTGTGGTGGAGGGAAGTGCTGCTCGGGCACTGCTGTCACTGTCCACCTGCTCTTCATTGGCTGGGTGGGTCAGAGCCCTCCTACTACTACTCCCTGCTCTCCATGGCAGGGGGGGAAGCTTGTGAGAGAGGGAGGAGGCTCTTGGAGGTTGCATAGGAGGTTTCAAGCAAGTCAAGCTGAGCAGGAGGACTTTCAGTATTCACTGACTGTTTTTTGTAGGAAGAGAGCTGGCTTTCATCTGAGCTCAGGATTACTTTATCACCCAGAGATGCACTCCAGGACAGAGGAACTGCCATCTCTTTGGAGATCAGGTTGCAAGAGATGCTGACAGCCCCTCTGCCTGATGCTGCACAACAGATTAATACTGCCCCGCACAATTTGTACAAGCTCAGAGGGATTTTTGGCACAGCAATTGCCCTAAAACTCTGGAATTCCTAACAGCCATCAAAGCCTTCTCGTTGCATGACTGATGCTCAGCATGTGACAGAGCATTAATTGTGCATTTCAATTCAGAAGTTGCAGCTAATTACTGTTGTCCTGACAAGTGCTTCTACGCTTCCTCCTGTTCGCACACACAGGGTTGGTTAGAATACATCAAAGATTTGATATATCCAAGTTGGTCATTCAAGAAGTATAAAATTGCAGTTAATCTTAGGCCAGTAGTGCCAGCAAAAGGCCAAGGGACAGCTGGAGCTGCCTGCCCATGTCATGGTGTGAGAGTGAAATTCATACATGCATTGATCACACAGGAAGAGCAATTTTGGCTGGTTAACCTCACACATTTTCTGGCGTCACACCCAACTTTGAGGTTCACCTAGTGAAATACGACTATGAATAATCCTCCTCCGAACAACGTAGTTTCATCGTTTTTAAAGAGGAACAGTGACAGAGACTCCTTCCAGGAAGGCGCGTGGCAGCTGGCGCGCGCCCACGCCTGCCGCGGCACAGCTCCTCGGGGCCGGCAGCACGCTTGGGCTCCACTGAGTCATGGCTCCTTGTAGAACCCTGGTGCCTCAGGCTCCTCCCTGCTCACCACCTGCTCCCGCACGCTGCCTCCTGCACCTCTGGAGTTACCGAACCATCACGCAATTCAGGTTACAGCTCTCGCACAGGTGACACTCCGGACAGTGGCGCAGACAGCCAGGAGCGCTCCAAAGGTGCCTGCAAAGCAAACGCAGTGTCCCTAAGTGTCTGTGTCGAGTCTGGTAGGCACCTGTTCTGCCACTGGAACGGCGATGCGTGCCACAGCCTTGCCACCCGAGACCCGAACTTCCCGCTTAGTCTGAACATGCCCAGGCTGCCCGTGGCATCCATCAACATCCTGATTCAGGTTCATGCCGTGGCTGCTGCTCACAGCCACCAAGGACGTGAGTCACCAGGGAGTGGGTGAGCAGGCTGGCTCCCTTCAAAGCACAATGCCCTTTCCTGGGGTTTGGCAGTTGTTTTTTTTTTTTTCTTTTAATATTCTCTTTCCTGTGGGCAAAGGCCTGCCCTCCTTTGCAAGGGGAGGTAGGGAGGGCTGGGACACAGCTCAGCTATCACAGCTGAATTGTACAGGTAGAGGCAAGATATTGTGTAAATCCGTTCCAGAGCAGTTTAAGAGGTAGACTAAGAGCCAGGTGCTTTAGTCTGAGAGAGCCCTACCACCCCATCCTCTCCATCAGCATCTTAGTTATTAACATTAATTATTTAATGCTGAAGTAATAACATATTCTACCTCTGCTACTTACACACTACAAGACTTTCAGAATATCATTCTGTACCCCATCTGTGATCTTTACACAGAAAAGAAGTCTGACCTATGTGAAGTATTTCATAAACTAAGAACAATACAAATGGTTTTCCCCCAGGAGCTGTTTTCCCTGTCTCAAGCAAGACTTTCCCAATATTTGTTCATGTGCTTTTCATTTCTAAAGAATAGTTTAAAATCTTTAGCAGTAAGAAGTGCCATTATAGAAACAAACTGTACAGAGCCTCCAACATGTGACAGTCTGGGGTAATCTCAGTGACAGTATTGCACACTCATTAGCACACACATCAAAAGAAAAGAACATTTCAGAGGGGCATGTATTCCACGTCACTCCCCCACAAGAATATTTCAGAGGGTAGGAGAGATCTGCAGCTGTTTGGAAAGTATTAGTCTCATTGCAGTGTGAGTCAATATTTAGTGACATATCTTTTCCAAGTAAATCAGAGTACAGGACAAGATCTTCCACTTTTCTGATGCTCTGGGGATGCTTGTGCAGAAAGAGAGGTGGCAGCAAGCAGCTTCCTACCACCATCCCCCCTAGTGCAGAAGTGGCAGCAGCCACTGACGCTACCTGACAGCAAGGTGCCTGAATTGCCACCTACCCCCTCGACTTGCCCTGGCACGAGCAGCTGTTGCAACCAGCCACAGCGTTAGGATGACACACTGCATTTTCAGGACGCCGTGTGCTCCTTAGTGAGCGCTTGCTGTGCTCTGCGGAGCAGACAGCGAGTTCACAGCAGGGACTTCGCAACACAGGACCATTGCCAGGCTCTGCCTTGGAACCGGCCGTATTAAATAAAATGGGGGCTATTCTGACACTTGGTGCCAGGCCCAATCTGCACCGAGTTGGTTTATACAGCTAATGCCCTGCTGGGGTGGGGTAGCTGCTCCCTTCCCGCATGCTGGAGGGATACTCGCCCACGGCTGCTCTGCTCCCTGGAGTGGGAGGATCTTTGGCTGCAGCGTCCCTGGGCACTGGTGGGGCTGGGGCTGCATGCGCAGCGGACAACGGCCCTGCCTGACCCCACACTCACAGCGTAAACTGAATTAGGTCATTTCAACCAGAGAGCATCCACAAGGCTGTCTCTGTATCAAAGGGTCAGCAGAACATAACTGTCTTGAATAAGAAACCCAAACATACATGAACATGCATATATTCACAGACATGTATGTGCACATACATCTGTATTTATATATACTCACAGCACCTGAATAAATACCGCATATGTTGTGCAGTGCTGTGAGTAGCCTGACGTACTTGGTGTATTAGACAGCAATCAACTTCTGACTGACTTTAACGAGTATTTGTTAATGCATGCACATTAAATGAACAATGACTGAGTCAAATACAAATGATCATATAAGCAATATATATAGAAGACAAACCTAGCTCCTCAGCTAAATGTGTTGCCCTGCTCTCCTTCTCTACCCACTATGTTCAGGCTCCAAGCCTAGAAAACAATTCTGCTACAATCATCACTCACAACTAGCTACAAACAGACTAGAGTCACAGGGATGATTTAGGCTGCAATAGCATCCTGTGGTATTTAACTTTTTGGCTAGCATTCGTAACATCCCAATTATGCAGTGGACACAGAGGAGGTAGGTAACCACACGCAAGATGAAAAGCCAGTGCAGGGAGTGCAGTGTGCCCCAGGTGCTCCCCATGAGGGCTTAAACACTTCCTTGCAAATATTCTTTCTAATTCCATCTTTAAAAAAAAAAAAGAAAGAGGAGGTTTTTCAGCTCTTTGAATGTCTATAGGAAGTTGGAGTAGGGAATCCTTTCTGTAGACCCACACGTGAATCATGACTTTCTGTTTCGGTTCATTTAGGTGCTGGGTTTGGTTTTCATTACTGCTGCTTTCACTCACTGGTTTAGTGGTTAAAACAGTCAGCCGGGATGTGGGAAACCCTGGTCCAGCCCCTTCCTCCACTCAAGGACAGTAGCAGGCTCTTACTGCCCTCTCAGCTCCACCTGAGGAAGCTCCCTCTATTTTTTGTACAGAGTCCATAAGTATTTATTGAGTCAAGTCAATGTGAGTCTCTGGTCTAGAGGTCACCACTCATCACCAGAGGTCGAAGAGCCCTTTCCCATCCTTGCTTTTGTAATTATTGAATACCAAATAACAAAACGTTCCCTGCAGCACATTCCCTGATACCAAGACTTCCTAATCTGTGTGTAAGAGGGGTCAGCACCTCCCCTCTCCCTGGCTGCGGTGGCCTGGGAGGCTCCAGCTGTGAGACAACTTGCCAGATGTGCCCCCACACTCACACAATGTCTGGCACAGGCTGTGGGGAGGCACCAGGCATTGCCCACAAGCATTGGGGAGCTATGGTACTGCAGCAACAGACATGTAGGAACTTCAACGAGTTTGGGTGTGGAAAAGTAGGAGATAACAGAACTAGGTCCTTACAGGGTCAGGTCAGATTGCTGTCAGTACACCTAAGTGTTGGGTTATGATGTTGTCTGAAGGTCTGCTTAGATGTGTGCAGCGATGCACAATCTGCACAGCTGTAAAGAGACAACAGGAATTAAAATAAACAGCGGTCTCATTAATCTTTTCTAAAATACCTAAGGTCTCTACAAGTCCAAAACTTTCCAGCGGACGCTGAATCTTCTGTTGATGATCCTGCCAGCAATGCTGTCCATTGCTAGTAACCGCAGCAGGCAAACTCTTCCAGCTCTGCTCTGTTATGGGCCCTAAGCTATGCTAATACAATAAAATATTTGCTTTTTTGCTTAAGGTGAAAGGCTTTTCGTGGGATAGCATCAGGAAATGTGGGGACAGGAGAAGAAATTAAATTGAGGAAAGAAAAGTTCTATAAACCTTTATTCCTTTCCAGCCCAACACAGTACTTACATCTCTGAAGAAGTCCCCTCGACTGTCCTCCAACCACATGAGCCATTTTCTCTTTTAACTCTTCTCCAGCCACTTTGGTTTTGTCTGCTCTCATGGACGTACTTTACTCTTCCGTTTCAGCTCTCACCATATAAAATTGCAAACACCTCACAGCGTTGCACTTGATCGGCTGAACTCAAAGCAGGGCATCACGAAGCCCAACCTTAACCCCACTGCAGACTGGTCCTTCCCACTGATGTTGTACCCACCACCTCACCTCCCTGAATTTCTAAGCATTAAAGCAGTGAGGGACCTGCCCTGGCAGGGAGGTGCGCTTCAACCAGCAGAAACCGATAACAGCAGAAGTATTTTGCTGTGTCAAATCCCTGGCAGCGCCATAGCTACATATTTTCCCGATGGTTATCTCCTTACCCGGGGTGCTCTGTGGGTGCAGCACAGGGGAAATGTGTCTCACCAAGTCAGCACCAACCCGTGCCAACTCACTTATTTATTCAGCAACAACAAGGTCTTAGCATCTCTTCCAGCACCTCTTCCAGCGACCAGCCCTCGATATAACCCAGAGCGAAACGGAGACACGACTCACTCCTTGCCACTGTCTGGGACGGGGTGTCGCGTCTTTCCTCTCCCCTCCCCACGCCTTGCCCACTTTCCCCCCGGCTCTGGAGGAACAATTCTCGCCTTGTTCCCACTCAGTGACCTGGCGCTGGGATTAACACGCATGAGCGGCTGTGCCATCTGCATAGGGAAAAAATGCTGGGGCTGCTGTTGGGCATAAGTTGCTGGGGCAAAGGCATCCGTCTTTGCCCCTGCCGCTTACGCCCGCCCACAGCTCTCTGCTGAGATGGATGGAGATTTAAAATAAACCAGGAAAGATGTTGCAAAAAAATCCCAACCAACCTGTGAGTGGGGCTTGGGGAATGCAAGGGCCAATTGGGGGAACACGTCAAGGCCACCGAAGCATTTTGCACTGATCATCAACTGGGGAGCTGATGGGAACAGTTTCCAGCCCCTACCTGGGGAGCAGTGGGGGATCTCAGGGAAGGAGCCTGCCCTTTGCCCTCTGTGATTTTCTGAGGGCTGTCTTCTCCAGCACTTCCAAAGGGCTGTCATTTTCAACTGCTGAAAAGATGATGTCAAGGTTGAATTTCTAGAAATTTTTTAGAAATACCATTTATACCCGTATGTGGTTTCTTGCAGACCTGAAAAAGGCCGGCAGCCACAGCTGGATCTGACTTTCTGCTCTGGCTGGAGGCTGAGGGCGGTTCTCTGCTTGCCTTGCTGGAAAGCCCTAAGGGAAAGCAAGGGAGGCAACAGCATCCACCCACTGCTTCATTTGACTGTCCCACATCAACATTTTCCAGTGCTAGCAGGATGCTGCTACTAGGCAGGATGAAGAAACACTGCTCCAAATGCTCTCTCAGAGCCAAACACTGACACTGGAGCTGGAAGTAGAGGTAAGAGCCATCCTGCAACACAGGCCAGGTTACCTGCAGCTACCCTGTTTCAGAGGTGACGTGCCTTAGGAGACATGCTTGAGAAAACCTCTGATAAGAACAACTTGGTGGTGCTGACCTCTCAGGGGTCTTTAGACATCAGAGTGCACTAAAAGAAAGCTACAATTTCAGTCTATATCATTTTGCCTTAACTTTTTGCACATTTCGGGAGCACTTCTTGCCCCTGAGAGCTGGAGCAAGCCCTGCTGCCACGGGCAGTGTTTGAGACCCCTGCCTGGCTGGGTAGCAGAGGGAAGGCTGCGGATACGTGTTCCGAGGTGCCACTCCTCTGGGGTCTGTGTACTCAGCCTGGCCATGATGCCTGCAGCCCAGAGGAGGGCAAGAGCAATGAACGACCAGTAAAAAGGATCCTGGAGACACCATGTGCCTCCGTGTTATTCTCTTTCATGAGCTTCCACAACAGATGTAGCCGTCAAAAGATTTTGTTTCTATCCATTGTTTACTGTACCAAATTAGAAAACTCAGAATTGGTTACAGAAAAAAGAGTTATTAGCTGCTCAGTAATTTAAATTATCTGTTCCCCTTATTCTGCTTTTTGTGGAGTTATGTTGGCATTTGAAAAAAAAAATCTGTTGCTATAGCTACCAAGATGATCTTCCAGACATGAGATTATAATCAATAAAACATGCCAGATGTGGCTCTAAGAACTTTCATTAATAAAAAAAAAAACAAGTATGATGAGAATCTTTAGAATAATTCTAGGGGACACGAATGAGATGCTTTTAAATAACTAATATGATGAAAAGAAAAAAGAAACAAGCACCCGTAAGATTTCATCCCAAGCACTAACTGAAGCATTGCTCTCATGCAGCAAAATAGCCTTTCAGAAATGTTCAGCACACAGCTGAGTGTAAGTGAAAGGGGAACCCTCTGTTCTAGGAGGCTGCTCCCATTTCTTCCCCTCCTGCAGAACTGCTGATGTGCAGAACAAAACCCTGGGACAAGTTGCAATAATGAAGGCTGAATTCCCTGTTCTGGCAAAATCTCTCCTTCTTTGCAAGTTGTGTCAACATCTCAGTATCTTGTTCCCTCTAGAGTATCTACCCATATGTATTATAAACTCAAAAGAAAGATGCATTCACTGTTGGGTCTAATGAAGACCCATTAGCTATGAACCCAGCGGGAGGGGACAAAAGCAGTGGAGAAGCAGAGAGAGAAGCCTCAGAGTCAGGTCTTGCCCAAGGGCCAGTAGCTCCCTTCCTAGCAGCACGCCCGAGTGCTGAAGGGCTCGAGTCATTCTTCTGGCTTCAACAGCCTGTTGGGTCTCCCTGCTGTGAATATCTGCTCTTGTCTGTTGGAGCTCTTTCATGCAACAGTTTCCAAACACCTCTGGGTCTGGTTCTTTACAGCCTTGCCTTATCCGAGGTTGCCAAACTCTGACCAAAGAACATGACAAAGCCAAACTCCACTGTTTGCCAGGCTGGCAAATCAATCTCTACCAGCTTCACCAACCAAGCGTATGAACCAAGGATCCTCTTCTTCATGTCCACACACATGTAGGCTCCTGCACTCCGGTGTGGACACAATTATCCTTCCCTGACAGCTCCTGCACAAGTTCTGGTTAAAGCTGGATGAAGGAAAATTTTTATTAAAATTGACTCATGTGTTTATGCATATTTTTATGCACTTTTAGGCTCTTTTTTACACATATTCTCTCAGTTCCCAGTTCCCAGCTGATTTTCATCAGTGCGTCTCCAGGTTAATAAACTCACTCCAAGCTATGTGGATGCTTTGAGCCCAATTTGAACACTCTGCATCACTGATTAGTCCATAACAGGAAAAGGTACTTGTTTACTGCCATATAGTCATTGAATTATCCTGTGCTGGAACTGGATGCCACTGTTTGTCACTATGGGAATGAAACATTCATTTAATGCTATCTGCATTTATTAGAGAGCAAGCCCATTGTACGGGCTGCCAAGGGAAACTGACAGTCCTCTACAATAATGAGCGTGGGGGGAAAAAAATCCATTTCTCATCAGGAATGACTCTTCCTGCCTCTCTCGTGCTGCTTATGTGTCTGTGGATCAATGGAGACAAGTCAGCTGGAAATGAAAGAAAAATACAAAAATGCCTCAAAGCTTCACCTATGAGTGGATTTGATAATGATTCACCCACTGCACAGACCTGACTTTCTGCATCTTATATCGCTGTTTTGCAGTTCAAATAAAGATACCAGATTTTGTTACATTTCCAAGTATCTTCCTGCAAACAAATGGTTTGAATGAAGAGCGGAAGATGCCTAGGAGAATATTCTGGTACTTATTCAGAAACATAATATGCAGCTTTTCACAATATTTTAATGTCAAGATTCCATGGGATAGAAGAGTTTCACAGCCACCGCTTCACATATCATGATATTGAAAGACACACCGAGGATCTGCTCCCGGTGCATTTCCTCGTGACAAACAGCACTTGTTCTGCACGACAGCAGTAAAGCTCGTCGGGTACGTAGCATAAATATGAATTCTGCAGGGTTTTTTTAAGTGACTTTATAAAGGTCACGCATCAGGGGAGTGAAACTACACCTGAAGAAAGTCCATAGGGTTTCTCCCCACGGGATCTCCCGGCGCAGAGGACAAAGCTGGTTTTTCTGTTACCTGCTGAAGCGTCTTCTCTGAAATCAGAGACGGGGAAGTATTTTGTGGAATGGGAAGGGCTTGTACAAAACATAAACACGTTTGAAGCAGGAAAACCACGTGGCAACTTGAAGAAAGCTGGTAAAGCTTCAGCCCTCTGACAAGACAGCCGCGCTGCCGCTGCCTGCCCGCTGGCAGGTCTGCGTGAGGAAACGCGGCTTTTTGGGTGGGAGAGGGACACAGGACTACCGGCGGGCGAGCAGTGACCCACACGAGCCCCAGGCCGCCAAACGCGAACGACCCGAGCCCGGAGTCGAACAAGCGGCCCCTGGTGCACCCGGGAGCGCCCCCGCCCCGCCCCGGCGCGGCCCCGCGCGCCCACGGCGCCCCCTGGCGGCGCGCGCCCGCGGCAGCCGCCGCACGTGCAGGTTTTAGCTCCCGAACAGACTTGGGGCCTGGCTGCCGAATTGGGATTTCAGATCAAAGGCAGAAAGCAGGCCCAAAGCCGAGGGAGAGAGCAGGGATTCGATAATCCGTCAGCTTCAACAACGGGATTCCTGGACCAGCGGTGCCCAGTGCACAAGATCCCTGTCCGCCGGGGCAGCCCCCTCCTTTCTCTCGCACCCGGAGGGCTCAGGTTTATAATAAAGCATCCCCAGAAGGGGCTTGCACGGAGTAAGTTGCTTTCTGGTTGTTAATGCCCAGCTACGCACAGCTGAAATTTTAACCGGAGCTGGGCAGTTCTGTTTTCACTACCCCAAGCAGTGACACGCCCAGCGCTGCTCACGCTTTCTTTCATCTTGTAGGGTCATTGACAAAACAGCCCTTTCCTGAGCGGCTGCAAAGACGTCAGCAATGACTCTTTGGGTTTTATTGTGAGCTGAATCTCAGACTAGAAAGGGCCACAGACCAAACTTGAAACTCTTATTACTCCGCAGCCTGGCCTGTATGTCTTCCGCTTGAGGAACTGCGTTTCAGCTCCTCTCCAGCCATGCCACAGGGCCATGTAGCCTTGCAGAAAAGAAAACAGAGACCTGTAGGAGCAGGAATACAAATTCTTCCAGGACAAGCAGGCAGCTCCTTCATTCCCTCAGCACAGTGACAAGACACTCATGCCAGGGTCCCAAGGTGGGCAGGGGGAAGTCCTCCCATCTCAAGAGGAAAGGCAGTGGGGGCTGAGGCTGATGATGGCAGGACCAGGACTCCTGTCTGACCACTCATGAGCAAAGGGAGCCACACTGCCTCTGCAAAACAATCCACCAATATGTGGAAACCCGACAAGGCACAGCTCTGAGAGCCCATATGAGAGGATACTCTCTCCCAAAGAGGAAACTCTGCCATCAGCAGCAGGAAGGGAGTCACCCTCCTTCAGTCCCCACTGCAACCGGGCCCTGAGGACCACAAATGGTCACCAGGTTGCTGCACATGGCTGGCACTAAAACCAGAAAGGCTTCGCAATAAGCTGTGGTTGAAATGAGCTTTCCTGGGGTGCTGACCAAGGTCTGCCGTGGCTTCTACTGAAGGGTATTTCTTGCAGTAAAAGGATTTAAAGAATCATTTACACCCTCTCAGGAGAAGACAAGCACAAAATAACTCTGGAAATACCTACTTCTTAACAAGATGCTGAATGATTATGTAAAACACCTATGGTAGCAGCTCAACATCCCCTGGGCTGATCAGAACTGGACCTGTTGATGGAGGTGATGGGCAGACAGGATAACACTGACATTTACACTTTGATGAGCTAATTTATTTTTTAACACACTTTTTAATGCAGCTGCTGACAAAAGTCAAATCAAGCATCCACTAGAACAGCAAATGGCTTCACAGGTATCTCCAGTATGGTGGTATCAGCTGGAGACAATTTGGTGGCAGGAGACAATTTGAGCTGGTCTTTGGAACAGGACAGGGTACTTGTTAGGTACTTGTTACAGCAGACACTGTGGAAGTAGCTCTCTGAAACACACACCTTGGGGGCACATCCGAGTTATTTCCACACCCAGTTTTGTGGGTTTAGGAATGTGGAGAATGTGAGTTATGCTGCTCTTACTTGCTGGAGGTACATATCAACACTTCTCTTGGTACCCTTAGGTGCAGACAGCTGATGAATCCAGCAGCAGTACCGGTATGCCTACACTGTGTAGAGCCCGACAGACCCTACAGCGAGTATTCTGCTGAAATGTATGCCTGCAAGGTGTCCGCGGTGCAGAAATGCCACACCATGCTCTGCAACACCCCTTTCTTTCCCCTTTAAAGTCATGAACCTCTTGTTTTCCTCTTCAAAGGAATACAGGACAAATATGCTGTATTACAATTGTCTCATTTGCATGTATTTTTCTTCTTCAGGTAACTCTTCCTCTCCCCATCACACTGGATGGCCTAGCTGACTGATACCCTCTGTACCTGCAATTTTCAAAATGAAACACTAAAAGTGTTTTCACAATGAAACACTAAAGCAGCTCAAACTACTCTCCCTGTCCAGTCCCACTTCACTCGTCGTTCCCCCAGCTAGCCGTGGTTAAAGATAAAATGATCAACAGTCCTGTAGGGACTTCAGGAAGATTCATCAGCTCAAAACTCCACAGGCAAAAATTCTGATGTACCCATCAGTCAGTCTTCAATAATCATCTTCCAGACGTGTCTTCTGTGTTGTTTCACGGGGTTATGTTAAGTACTTCAGTGATTTGAGAGTTTTGCACATGGCACATATTAAACATAGTGATGCATTTTGACACTTCCTAAATTGGTGTTACAACTTCCTGGCCCATTCAAGAGGGAAGCCACCCCAAGCCAGTCAACAGAGCAAACTTGTTCTGTCAATGAACCCCTTTGCAGTTTGTGGATTACCGGTGCACATAACTGCAGTTTTTCCTCGCCAGAGATGTAATGATATTTTCTTCCAAATTTCAGGTCATGCCGTTGCTCATAAGAAACTTCACAGTGAAAGGAGATTTCTTTTCTTTTTTGAGCACCCCTTAGTCCTTGTCTGCAATTAAAAGGGTTTGAGTTGGTCATCCCTTCATAGAGACAGATCTATTGAAATGTGGGCACTTCAGTGTGACTGAGCCATCTTCTGTTTAGATGATCTCTGAGGTCCCTTCCTGCCTATGCCATTCTATGATACACTATGAAATATTTTATAGTATCAGATTAGCTCATTATTGAGCAGTTTTACAGATGAAATTTCTTCCTCCTGAGATCTTTTCTTTTACATAACTGTACTGGCAGACTTAAACCTAGACCTCCTTTATGCTTTATATATATATATTTATATATCAAAGCTCTATAAATTTAGCTAATATTTTTTTCTGAGAAAATTATCCATGATTGCAGCCTCACATAACTAGATTGCTCCATAAAAAACATCAGTTTAATAGCACTCAAATAAGTAGAATCAACTGTTACAGATTACTGGGAAAAGAAAATTGAGTCTTGAGAGAGATGTCTACAAAAGTCCAGGTGGCACAGAAACGTTGGAAAGGGATTAGTCTCTCTGAAACAAGAATGAGGGGTCACCAAATTGGCAGAAGCCAAGTTCAAGAAACAAGAGAGGTTTACGAAGCCAGTGATAACTCAGGGGAATTCCTTTCCAACCAGAGCCAAGACAAGTTTACATGGATTCCAATGACAACTGTCGAAGCATGTAGATAAAAAGAACTTTGAGCATCACCAGACAACTCACATCATAGTCAAGAAAGCCCCTGAGATGACTCATCTAGAGAAGACTAAGAAGAGGAATCATGCATTTGATTTATTTTTCTGGGCAACCCATAGATCTGGCAGCTCTGCAGACAGATTTAGCTGGATGAGCTCTTGGTCTGCACCGAATCAACCGCTTGTTCTGGCAGACTGGCAGAGCAGAAGACATCCATTTCACTTCCTTTCTTCAGTGGCTAACCAGGAGCACAGAACGCACAAGCAGCTACAGCTCAAGCTGAAAGCGCAGTAGGCATCAAGTGCTACAGATGAACTGGCAGTTCTCAGAACTTGTAATCTGCAGGCTGAACCGCTGCAAGTGGGCACTCATTGCTTCGTGCATCCCAAAACAGGTAACACGCACTGTCATCTTAAAAAGTCTTTAAAAATCGGACTTTAAGTTGCTCAGGAACTAAATCAAATGCACACCATGTACCCAAACCCTTGATCGGCTTCCACACTGCTTCATTTCAAAGTTCCATTTTAAAGAACAAGCGTGGATTCTAAGTCCATCTATGGTTCCTTGCCAGTAGGCCTGAATTAAGGCCATCTCCTCTAGTTCTTAAATTTCCTTCTGCTCCTGGAAAGAAGAAAGTATAATCATCTCTAACCTGGCTTCAACTTACTCTAGAATGCAATCATGTTAAAAAAAAACCTCCTTTGATGAATAGGACATAAAAATAATCTTACATATCTAACTCCTGATTACAGCTAAGAAATAACTACACGTAGACACAGCTTAAGGAGAGGAGGGTTGGGTTTGTTGGTGAGGGGTTTGGGGGTTGTTTTTCAGGTCTGTTTGTGAAAAGCAGCTGAATACTAAGACAGAGGTCAGTCCACTGGAAACGAAACAGCTGCTTTGAGCAGAAGAGGAAATCTCTCCTTTCAGAGACCGAATGCCCACATCTATGCTCTGTGGGAAGGGAGAATTCTTCCGAGTGTGCCACTTATTGTATCCAAGACAGATAGGGCGGAAGTTGATCTTCAAAAGAAAACATACACAACCAAGAGAAGCCATTAAAAACGGATATTAAGTTGGCACATGTATGAACTATGTAGAGTACACACCTTCAGGAGAGATCGAAGTAATCTCATACTGAAGGGGTCAAAATTCTGCTATACTGCGGCTGTGAAATTTCTGAACGTTTTCAGAGGCATAAACTGTTGAGGGTTTTTTGTGTGTTTTTTTTGTATACGTGTTCTTTCTATCATGAACAGTCTTTTGAAGACTAAGACTTAAATATTCATATTTGTGTGTGAGAAAGCTTACTTGTATTAACAAACACTGGAATAAGAGGTTAGAAACATCACATGATCATGATTTAGAGATAACTGGTCATGAAATCTAGCAAGTGGGAAAATGTCACATGGAGATAAGAGGTGGTAGAGAATGCAATAAATGCACAAAGTTCAAAGATTTTTCTTCTCTTTATTTAAACACAAATACATTTACAGCATGCAGGTAAGTTAAAACTATATGGCGTCTTCCCCAAACCAATTGTTTTAATGCATCTCAAGTGTACTGAAGTTAAATCATATTCCACAGGTAGACTTGTCCTCTCATGTCAAATTTAGAGTTACACACAGTAGTGAGTCAGCATTTAAGTTATGTAAATAATTTAGTTGTTCACCAGAAATAAATATTATTTCACCAAGTTCCTATCCTAAACCATCTTCTAAAAAATATGATCTAGAGGAACATAAAAATAAGAACCATTCGAAGACTGCAAGTTGAAACAGCAGTGCTGAACATTCCCTGTATAGACTGAGTATTTTACTTTACAAAAAACAGTAATTGTCCTGTCTGGCTGACCTATGACAACCAAAGCAGAAAACAAAAAAAAAGATTTCTTTTTTTTTATATTTTAAGAGGCAGTTCTTGGTAAACTTCATAAAAGGTTTAAAATTTAAAAAAAAAAGTTTAAATACAAAAAGGTGATGTATACTGAGCTACAAGCTACTTACCATTTACTTATTTATTTTTTAAACACAGCAGTTTTCAGCACCAAAACCCATGACAATAACTACCTACAGGAATGAAACCCCCATTCACGAGCATGAGAAAAAATCCTGCTTCATTTGAATGTACTTTAGAGAAAGTGGGTTTTCTTGTTTTTATGATTGCATATTAACAATGAAGGTCTGAAAAACTGTAGTTAATGTTGAGAAAGATAACAGACATCACTGTTTCTATTACAGAAAAATTCATTCAAAATAGTTTGCTGTTCTTTTATTTTTTTCTTTCCTCAGTGTGCCATCTTTAATTGTGCTGTAAAACAACTGCAAGTTTGGAGTGTTCAGAAGCCTTAATGAACAAAAGAGTCTCAAAAGCTGGAAACTCTAAAATAGTGAGATTTCCAACTGATACACTCAACCTTTAAAAATCAAACTATTAAAAATTCAGACTACTGTAGATATAGAAAAAAGTGGTTCAAGGTCTAAAATCTGACTACGCTCCATCCTAATATAAATATCTTGTCTATTCATAATATAAAAGTTGAAAGATTTGCTGTCTGAACAGTCTTAGGAGTCTCCACCGTTTCCACAATAACTGATGAACACCCAGCAAAAAATTCAAGCCAGGGCATACCCAGTGGTACCAACTGGGTCTGGAAAGCTAACTGAATTCTTTCAGTAATATTAAGTTCCTTCTTTCTCAAAGACCTGGTAACTAACTTCTCTCCAGAAGGCAGCTGTTCTAAAAATTATAGTGGCTAAACCCTACAAATAAGTTAGTCAAATCATACTATAAAATTTTAAAACCCAGATTCAGTTCAGTGGGAGTAGTGGAATTCAAAAACAACAACAACAAAACGATTTCATTTTGTCAGCCACTTTACAGGACTTTATTGCAAAGAGAAGAAAAATATTCAACAACTGCTACTTTGGACATTTCATATACCTACTTACAAATGGATTACAAATACAATTCAGGGTAGCGCTTTATTATTATTTTAAACATGTCTCTGGGATTTCCAGGTACATCAATTTTAAAAATTTGTATCCTTTATTAGTGTATCTGAATTCATCGGCCAGTTGCTGAAAATTTTTTTTTAATTGAAAGTTAAAATTTTAGCCAAAAATTCCAGTACTGTGTATGTAGTGGAATATCAAGTTAAACTTTAGATTGCGCTCATTTCACTATTATAAAATAGCAAAAGTGAACCATCACAGATACAAATGGATAGACAGGCTTATCAGAATGAAGCAGAATATTTTCACTCCACCAGACTGTACTGTGTGCAGAATCAAGAATAGGACAGATGGGATAATCCATTGCCAAAGTCTTTTTTGTAAACTTAGGTTTACTCTTATTACTGTACAATATTTAATTCTAAATCACCCGATAAACGGGCATTTAATCAGATAACAGTTAAATAGCCTTGTTCATACTGAACTCTTTAGTTCTGTGGTGTAGCGATCGCAGTGCCTTATGGCAGTTGTCGTAAGCACACTTCAGTATTCTTACACTGTACAAATAAATTTAGTTCCAATGCTCTAGGTAGCATTCCAAAAGAAAACTGTAATGTAGAGTGCCGTTCTAATTCAGTGGGACATGTAGTGTTATGTGAAGTGATAAAAATGAAAGCGTACTTAAACACTGTTGCACACTCCCTAAGACAATAAGATGTACACAAATTAAGCTAGAAAATTTGAACTAAGATTTTTCTCAACGTACATTCAGCTTGGCACAGTGCAGACTAAATTTCAGACATGAAAGACAAACTGTGTAATGAGCAGAGCTACACTTTAAGTAACATGTCATTTTTCAAGACGCCAAAATTGCACTCTATTTTTTTGGGGGGAATCAGTTAACAGAATTTGTAGAAGGGGGAAGAGCTGTACAGGCCAGGTATAATTTATACATTTTCAAAAAATAATCCTACAGTCCCCAAAAGGAGAGATTATTGTCATGGAATGGCTCCTCTACACGATATCCACTCCTCCTCACGCTGCAGTTACTTTTCAGCAACTGTAAATGAGAAAAACAGAGTTAAGAGCCTGCACCTCACATAAGCCAAAAAAGCCAAGTTATTTACATTTACAGTAGACCATGTTTGCTGCTTACACAGAGTAAGAGTCCAATTCTTAGACCACTCAGATAAGTGCTCACAAAACACCTGCTTTAGAATAAGAAACTACGCAATGCAAAGCAGCTGAGCAATGCTGTCTGTTACCAACAAATTTACAGCTGATTAAACTGACTGGGTATCCAATTTTGATTGCCCTAACAGAGTAAACATTACAAACAAAACCCAATTATAACCCAGCTCCATTTCCCATGACTGCTGCTACTTTGCCAGGCCAGTGAGAACTGTCTGCATACCACCTACCAGCTGCTGCAAAGTCTTGACTTAGCTATTTGGAAAGATGAAACAAAAATTAAGAGATCATTTGGCATTAATCATCCTAAAATGTTAGATTTGCTTAGGGAAATAAGAATTTACCATCTCTGTGTTCTTTTAATGTTCCCAGAATAATTTATTAAATGGTGGTCTCCAAACGTAAAACAACACATCATGTTCCTACTCTAAAAAAAAAAAGTTCTTCTCTAACAAGAAGTCAGATGCTTAATATTTGTATTAATGCTCAAAACCAGACATTACCACAGAGAAAAATGATACTGGCTATCTGAGCATTCACAAGCTCAGAACAGGTTGGTATTTAATAGTAAAATAAAGTTCAAGGAAGTTTTGTTCCTTTACTTTCATAAGGGACAGGTTCTTCCAAAAATGAGATAGGAAAGTTGAAATAAATTATGACCACTCTTCTGCCTTTAAGCAGTAAACTCTGCTTGGTTCTGCAGCAACAGGTAACATGCTGACATTAGAAAAATTGTATGAAAGCTTTACAACTGCTCAAGAGATTCTGTAAGCATATCACATGGGAGTTTTTTGGTTTGTTTGTTAAAAAGGAGTTCTAGTCAATACTTTGCAATTTTCTACTCCTTCCTGATAGATCTACAAATAGTCCAAAAATCAAAGTGCTAAGTCTCCTATTTAAATTCCCCAGAAACAACAGTGAAAGTTCTTCTCCAAAGCAAGATGCGAGCTCAAAATTTAGTTATTTATTGCTTATTATATCAAGAGACACTAAATAGGCTCTCTTCAGTTAGAATTCTAGGCAGCATCAGAGCATGTGCAAACTCATGCTAAAGTAGGCATCTAGAATAAATCGGGTCAATCATACCTTAAAATGTCTCTACACTGGACAGCTGAGATAGCTACTTGGACTAAAAAGGCAATCTATCTGAAGATTAATTTCACCATATCAACATAATCAAGAATTCATGAATTGCCAGCTCCTTGGTCACTCAAGGTTAATGTTACTAAAGGTTGAAGTATATATGACTTCAACCTCTTATTTACTAATAGACACTACTGAACATAACCAGGTGCCCTAGCTAGTACTACAGTCTGATTTTCTCTAAACTGGAGAGAATTTTGAAAAGTCAGTCAGCTAGTAAGAAGAAACAAACGAAAAGATGATTAACGTAAACTGCTCTGGAGCCGTCAAAAGAGAAGCACCCAGGATTCAAGCACCACACCATCATTTTCGGAGTATTTTCAAATTGAATAAGCAGATAACCTTAAGGGAATGCCTAGAAGACATTCATACAAATGCTTAGAAGTGAAGGTGACAACAGGGAATGCAGCAAAGCATTACTGTTAGGTGACCAACAGACCAACTATAACGCAGACGTTAATTAACAAGACACATGGTTCTGTGAGCTACCTAGGCATAAAGTACCAAACCACGTATAATTACTTAGGAGATTAGACACATTTTCTAATAAGTGCACATACTAATTTCAATTACTGTAACTGTATTTTAACTAGGCTAACATTTTAAATTTACCGGATGAAGACATGAATTTTTCTGTTAAATACTTCCAAATTACTTACACATGAAGCAGTTTGCAATTGTAGTAAATTGCAAACAAACAACATATAAGAATAGGGTCTTTTTTTTGTAGTTCATCTCTGAATATTTTCTAAAGAAAACTGTGTTAAAATAAGATACTAACAAGCCAAAAGAATTTAAGCCAAAAGAATTTTGACTATCCACTCCTTTCCCAAATAGTACCTACTGGCTGTGATCAGTAACTACCTCCAATTGACTGTTCTCACACTTTGTTCTACTCCAGCAGAACAACTCCAGAACCACAATTTTAGAACACCAGTTTTATCATAAAAGCAGGAGCAGCACTAGTCAGATGTGCATGTATACTATTCCTCTAACTATATAATTCTGTAAAAAAAGAAGTTAATCTGATTATTCGAGTGATTTTATGCCACAGAATGAGCTGTAATAAAACTAATACAAAGTGGTTTAGTCACACAAGCTTACACTTTGTCTTGCCGTCCTCCACCTCCACGCAGTGCAACTGGCTGGCTGTTTTGAGTGAATGCACCTCCACCACGAATTGCACTTGGATGAGTTGGAGAAGCTGCTGGATGCTGGCCAGGACGGATAGGCTTAGCTGCATGACAAGAAATATGACTTACAAATATATACATCACAAGTTTACCTTTGATTATTCAAATTTACTAATGCTTTGTTTTACAGTATCCCAAATGTAACAATCAAAATTGAATGCTATTTGAATAAGAAAACAAGTTTAGGAGATAGTATTCTGAAAATATAACTGATGAATACCAACTATAACAAGCCCTGAAAAGCAAAAACTTTGTCTATTTTTATCATCCCTATTAGAATTAAAGCTAGCAAAGCTTGTGATAATGTATTTTTGATAATGCATATATTATCTGCCCCACATAAGGTATTTCCCTGAAAGAGTCCTATTTCTTGGCAGTAAGAACTCAAATAAGACACATTGCTAGACCAAGTTTCACAAGGGTTATGTTCCTCTAAGGAATCATTACAGCCTGCTTTATTTCCCACATCTCTTGTTTGATAAGCCACTAGTTACTCTGCTCTGCAAGCGGCTCTGCATACCAATTAACGCCACAGGTAACACTGCTTCATCAACCTCTTACCACCACATAAAAATAAAACTTGCTCTATAAATGATTTCAAAAAAAGTAGTTTTGACAGGTAATTCACAAGCTCCATACACTTTGATAAACTGTATTTTCAATTAGTTTTGCACTAACTCTTGAACAGGACATGCACAAAAGTATGACTTCACCAAGTTCTGTACTACTAAACAGAGGCATTTAAAGTTACAGCAGGTAAGAGTGAATATGAAGTACCTACAGGTATCAACTGCATCACAGAAACCCTTCTCAATTTCTGCCTTATAGGAAGTTTGACTCCAGTAAGACATGCCTAGTTCAACGAGACATTTGAGTACCAGAGGCTTTATATTTCTGGTAAGCTCACTAGAAAATTCTGTTTGTCTTCTTGGAGATCACTTGAGAGACAGACAGACAGGAAAGCACCTGTCTTCAAGCCACCACTTGAAGCAATCAAGAAAAAAATTGCAACTTTATTCTGCAACAGCTGTTTGCAGACCTACAGAACACGAGCAAAGTTTAACTGCAACACTCGTTTCAGTTGCATTATTATTTAAGAGAAGTGTATTGATTACTGAGGTCCTGACATAGGACAACAAAAAGGCTGGAACACATAGTTACTTCTACAACAATAATGTAATAGGCACAGTTAAGTCCTCCATAGATCACAAACCCTTGGCCCTCAGCACTTCACAGCATAACAGCAGGTGGAGGACCAAGGGAATATGACTGCCACCCCACCACACAGTAAGAAACACTACTAGCTACTACAGATTTCTGGTTTTTCCATTCTTTTCCCCTAGGGAGGGCTATGGAGTACTACATATTTTGGAACAAAGAATCAAAAAGGCAAATAGGGATCTTAGGATGTTAGTTGTGGATTTCTGTCTGCCCCTCTCCCACAAGATCAAGAGACAGCAAGACAATTTTGTTGTTGTTTAAGGTGATATCTTAATCTTACTTTGGAATACCTACTTAGTCTTGGAAATTCATACGGAATTATGTTAAAGACCCAAGACTCTCATTCAGTGTATTGTTTTGTTCTAGGAAATGGAACACATTCAGACTAGAATTCTAGGTTAGCAAGCCTTTACCAGCATGTACAAAAATCCAGCTACCAGGAAGAGACTCATTTAAAATAAACAAATCAACCAACCAATCATGTACCACTACCCACCCACGCTTATGGTCTATTAACCAAAATATAACTCACAGATAATACACCACGTTCACACATGCAGTTCCAACTAGGGTGGAAAGATGTATAAAGATAAAAAAAAAAAATCAGGAGACAGATGAAGCTTTACAGGAATTCTTTACTAACCAATCTGGGCAGAATGTCCTCTTCTGGCCATATTCTTGGATCTTACAGCTTCCTTTATACGATCTACTTCTTGCTGATACCGTTTGCGATCACGAGAAGCATTCTCTTTGGCTTCCTTCAGCGCAGACTCCAAAGCTTTAACTCTTTCAGCTGTAGCTCTAAGTCGCTTCTCCAGTTTAGGAAGTTCACAGCGAAGATCTGCATTATCACGTACCAGCTACAAAAATGGAATTGATTATTGTCTTGGTATCTCTCTCTTCATGGGGACAGCCAACCAAACACCCTCCTAAACAGGCAAAGCAGCAGGGCTACTATGTTATCTTCGCTTAAGCTTTTAGTAAATCTAATAGTTCATCAGTAAGATTATCATTTGAAAATCAGTTACTGTGGAAGAACATGCTACCCAACATAGGCACTTAAAGTCTACATTCTTTCAGTCAGAGACAGGCAAGCATCCCCCAGACTAATACACTAACTCTAAACACTAACTTGCATGTTCTTCAGTTTAAATCCAGCTATTTTGTTACACACTCACATGCACTTAAAATGGCTATTCATTTACTCTACAGGAAAACTTTAGTCTGTTGTTTTATATCAAGAGACACACTCAAGATGAAGTATCTAATTATAAAAGTTACTTTATGGCCAATATGCGTTCAGTTACTTCTACAATAATGCACCTTAAGTAGTTTGTTTTCAATTAAAACTTGAAATTAAGCCTCATCATACCTGCTTATGAACCTTTGTAAGCTGTTCAAGATTATTCTCAAGGAAGGAAATCTTCTGTTTTTGAGCAGCACTGCCTCCTGTGTCATCCGAGTCTATCTCGGCACTCTGCAGTAACAAAGGCATGGGGAGGGAGAGAGGAGGCTGAGTACAAATCTGAGCTTGCATATTAAGATCAAGCCAGAAAAATTACACTGCATAAAGATGAATTCCTAATTTAGTTTCAAACTGAAATTTATGTAGCCTTCTCAGAAACATCAGATTTCATTCAGCACCACGTTACCTTTTTCACTCTAGTAGCCAGATCTTGAACAAACAGCTTTCGAAGATTGTGAAGAGTCTGAAGTTCTTTTGCCTACAGTTAAGGACAGGAATTAAAAACTGAAAAAAGTAATTTAAAAAAAACAACTCTGAAGAGGAAAAAAAAGCAAGCATTGACATTTGATTCGGAACATATTCTGACTATCTTACCACAGTCTCTTCCAAGCCCTTTAAATCTTGCCTCGCTTGTTCCCGTCTGTCCTGCATAACCCTAAAAGAGAATAAATTCATTCTGAAATGTCCACACAAAATTGGAAATTTTAATGTTTTAGGAGACTACAGTGATAAGCACTATATGGTACAAATGAAAAATGTTTTTCAGTTGAAGTCCTCAATTAAGGATGTAACCAACACATGACATCATACTCAGAAATTTAAATGGGGTGGGGTGGGAGTGGAGGAGTTGCAGGAGGAAAAGAAGGAAGTACTTTTAATATTGAAGGAATACAACCAAGTACACATTCAGATGCTTAATTGTAAGTTTCTAGACTAGAATCACAGAATCATGTAGGTTGGAAAAGATCATCAAGCCCAACTGTTAACCTAGCACTGCCAAGTCCACCACTAAATCATGTCACTGAAGAAAGACTACCAGAGTCAGGTTCAGGATGAACCTTACCTACAAATGTTTTTAGCTCCGACCAGCTCAGATGACAAGTTTCACATGACAGATTAAGGTGTGGGTTTTTTTTTTCCCCAAAGCTATCATCATAAACAACAACCTCAGTTTACACGAATACAATCTAATGATTATCACTTTACAGAGCTTCTGTCTTCCTATTTCATATGAAAGCATTTACTTCACTGCTAATGTTATCTCTCAGTGCAATTACTAATATGACAGGATACAGGAAAGGAATTTGGACTTCTCTTTTGAGTCAAGGTTGGAATAGGAAGGCCAGGGACTGTATGAAAATGAAGGGTTCCTATTAAGTAGCCAAAAAGTTACTCTTCCTTTTGAAATTTCTTCTCAGTCGGCCAGTTCCACTACTAGTTCACAGCTAAATAATTAAACATTTGAGGTAATAAAATATTCTAAAGAGTATCTCAGCATCCTATCCATTTTCCAAAACTTACTGGAAAGGTAGTTCCAGGCATGTTACACAAGTCCAAAAAAAATTAATACAATGTGAGTAACCTGCATTGTTGCTGGCCTGTCGTTAGCAATGCACATTTATGACATACGATGGAAAATAACTGAATTCAAGGCAGCTGGGTGAGGACGCAGAATACCAAACTAATTTTTAATGTTTCTTGGCAAGTCTTTTGAAGAGGAAAATTTCTAAATAGCAAGTGCCTTTAAGGGAGCAATGTCATATGTAGTTTAGCCTGCAAAATGAAATAAGAAGCTGTAATGCAGTACGTATATGAAATCTTACAAGACAGGAAAACCTATTGCAACTAATGTAGTTTTCGTAATCATCGTGGCACAGAAATAAACAAGATGGATTCACAAGATCAGAGTAGTAAAATTTTAGTCAGTTAGGCTAACATTGTATTTCACAGTAAGGCTAAAAAAAAAAGAAAAAGAATAAAAGAAAAGTGTTGCTTATTGGTTACCAGTACAGACCAATCGAGTCCATCTGATTATTTCAAATTGTATGATAAAAACCTGAAAGCTATCGAGTGTTTTTAAACATGGCCAACAAGTGTGTACTTTTGAAAAAGTTTTAAGTATAATGTAGTTTATCTTCTGTAAAGATACATACATGACAGAAAATGATCACTACTGATACTTTAGAAACATTTCCAGGAGATTACAGTCAGATTTCTAGAAGTTGAGAACTGTTTTTCAGCTTGACCCTTGGATACTTATCTGCAAGCAGAATTCAATTCTGATTTTTGCATTAACTCTTCAGTCTAATTCACTAATACACTAATACACTGTATTTAGTTGCTCAATTAAGCATGCAGCTGTTTCATCTCCAGAGTAAGCCAGTTAGAACCAGTTTAGTTAAACGACAAAAGAACCAAAAAAACCAGTAAGGGAACACAAGAATCAAAGAAAGAGTAAGGGAATTGTTACAAGCGTCTTCCAGTCTTACAGCATGCAATATTTAGCTGAAAATTGAAAGTCAATTACTCCAACCTATAGCATATTAACAAAGAAAAAGTTGTGGCCTTCGTATCTCTCATCATTCAACTTCCCATTTTAAATATTAAAGTAGTACAAAGGTTTTAAAAAAGTGAAGCTCAAGAAGGCTCTGAAGCCTCTCTCAATAAGCATATCATACAGTGAGAGCCACTTACATGTTCCCACACACATTTCGTTTTACAAGCAACTACCACTTACGTCAGTTCATGCAGTTTTCTACTTTTCTCCTGATCAGTTGCTTTCAACTTCTCATGCTCAACTCTAAGACGTTCCTGTTCAAGCATCATCTTCTGGTTTTGGCTGAACACAGAAAGTAAATATTAATCAACTGAACCTGTCAGACATGACATTCAGTAAAGCAACACAAGTTAGAAAGACACTGCTTGAGGAAACCCTTGCCACTGCCTTCCCATCATACTGTGCTTCTGTACTCACACAGTCCAGAGACACTTGGCACTAACAAATAAGAACAATCACTTACTCTTGAAGTTCAGTGATAAGTTTCTCCTTTGCATCGACTTCATCCCTTAGGCTACTGATTTGTTTCTGATGTGTCTCACGATGACTCTGAATTTGCTGTTCCACTGCTTGCTGTTAGAACAAACAGTATGTTTTACATGCTTTAAGAAGCTATCACACTTTTTTTTTTAAAAAAAAAAAAACAATGAAATTAATTTACCTTGACTTCATTTGCAGTTTGAACCTTATTTAAGTGCTCTTTCTCCATCTCATGGACTTTTTCTAGTATGGACAGAGGAGAGAAAAGAGCACACCATTCAGCGAAGTAACTAGGTGACCATAGGGAAGACTGTTATTCCCCCTTCCCTTCCCAACACCTTAAAACTTGGAAGAAGTTCCCTCTCACCACAAAGATCAATTAAATCAGTAACATCTTTAGTTTAATCCTATCCGCAGCAGTTCTTTCAAACAGCAAACATGTTTTCCTGCTGAGTAATTCTACATGTTGAGTAGCAAAAAGCCATTCTATAGCTTTGCCCGTCAATCTAAATAGAACAGAACAATTTCCTATTTATCACTATATACGTAAAACGGTGGTGGTAGTAGGTGGCGTATAAGGGGGCAATTCCTACCCTGTGCTCGGAGTTGAACTAACTCTTCATTAAGGGAATCCACAGACTCTTCCAGTTGCCTTTTTTTCTGTTCCACATTCTGAAGATATTCAGTCAATGACTTGATCTTTGCTTCATGCTTGTAAAATGGAAAGATTCATTTACTTTGGAACAAGGTATCATGGAATTAAATCTGCATAAACAGTTTATACTTCTTTTTAAACAAGTAACCTGATCTCAAAACAAAAACGGTGCCAACTAAACTCTTAATATGACTACTCAAGTAGATCTGTAATGTAGCCTGTAAAACAATGTCTTTATTCTGGATTGGAATGAAATCCATTTTTGGCTGGGAGAAGAGATGTTTTGAATGTTAAATATTATCAGAGGCAAGACAGTCCCACCGTATTTAGAAGACTGCACTGAAATATGCATCTCCTGATTTAAAAAAAGATGACCATCTGTATGTAAAAACAAAATATAGAAAAATTAAATCGTCTATCTAGATCACAATTTTCAGAGTTTTAGAATAGATAAGTAATGTGACTTCTAACAATTGCATTAAAATTGCCTTTCTCACATTAGAAGTAAATTTAACCTGCTATGTAAGCCTACTGTAATCTTACTGTGCTACTGCTACCTCTCCCACTTCCAACTTGCCGCATTTGTAGGAAGAGTGCTCACTAGCTACTGCTTCTGTAAGACTTGCATTTGTAAAGGATCCTGTGATGGAGAACATATGGATCCCAGCATTTAATACAAATGCTACAAAAGCATTATCAGAGTATAGACACTGTAGAAGTTTTGACATAATTTTGACATCCTGTCGCACAATTACTCAGAAGCATCCAAACTGAAGAGTACTGAAGATACAGCTGAGTCTTGTGGCTGCTCAATCACAATGTAGTTTGTTAGGTGTCAAGAAGAAACTGCAACTTTTTTTTCCCCTCTAGCAGGTTAATGAATTCAAAAGAATGTTTAAGAAGTACAGTGTAAAGAAACATTTACCTGTGAGATACGGAGCTGGCAGGCAGCCAACTCCTTTTCATTTTCTTCCATTTTCTTATTGCTTTCTGCTTGTGTGCCTTCTAACTGTTTGCAACGTTTCACCATTGTTTTTACTTCTGATTTCATTTTACTAATGTACAGTCTTGCAACGGTGAATTCTTCATCTATCATGCCAGTTCCCTCAGGCTGCTGAAAAGTGTGGAATGACACATTTAGAAAGCTCAGATAATGAAACAGAATTAACAATGAGCTGGAGCAACTTAATGCCCAGCACACATCCCCCACCTCGACTGATAATCAGAGCATTTAAACACCAAAACGCAACTTTTAAGTTTTCTGATTATATAGAAGTTTGCATAAAGGTAATGAGCTGCTCACTATAGATTTCTAACACTGCTTACATTCTTGTCCTACAGTGATCTTCTAGATTCATCTTTAATTTCAGTTCCTCATTCCATTTTTAATAATTAACTTTTTCATTGTCACTGTAGGTCAGCATTAAACTTCCAAGACAATGCTGTTGAAACTGCCATATGAAATGGTTGTAACAACAGCATGAATGACAACAGTACTTCAGAAAAAAAATCATACCTGCTCTTCCCTGTCTTTTCACAAGCACATTGTGTTTGGGACCTGATAAGTCTGAGCATAAGCAAGGGATAAGCTTATGCTCAAATTATTAGTATACATGAGGCTTCCTATACTGGATATTTTTACTGTATTAAGAAAACTGACCCCACCTATCAACAATATGTATGTGTAATACATGGCATTAAAAATTGTACTGACTAATTCTTACCTTGACATCGTTATTTCCCACTGCGATTCCTATCTCTGCAAGATCTTTTAGTAAGGAGGCCATCATCTCTGTTGCTCGTTTCTTCTGATGGTTGGTCATTTCTTTGAGTTTCTGAAGCTCCGCATCTATACTGGCTAGAGTGACCTACAGTAAAAGAAGTTACGCTTTAATAAACAAAGCACGCTCTTGTTTTTAGAACTAGTGTCATATTATTTATTTCAATACAGCAACATGTGGTTGCATATCATTATGTCCCATTTTTTATGTCTAAAACTAGATTGGTATCAACCTATGTGAATACACCACACAGTAATAATTTAGAAGTCCTACAGTAACAGTATTTCTTCTGAAAGAAATGTAAAATACTGGGGACAGAGGCCTTCAGCTCACAAAATGTAATCTTACAGTTCTGCAACAAGTCACGTCATTGTTGAACAGCTACAACTGTTCAACAACTGAGTACAACTGAGTTATATAAGGTTAAATATTGCAGAGGATTGCATTTATAGGAAAAAGGTACATAAACAACAATTCAAACACTCTTCACCGTATTTTGGTAAAGGAAAATAATTTCATCCTTACCTGCAGAGCTCTTAACTCTTTCCTACCCGCAAATCAAAAAATGGACCGAGTTCCAAAAGTTCATAAGCACTACACTTACTCTAGAGCAGTTTTTCAGTTACTTTGAGCTGCTATGGTTGTAATGGCTGCAGCTCAGCAGCTTGCACGCTCAGAAGTTGTCTGCTCCTTGTTCTACAGTTTTAAAAAAATGCCATTAAGTTTTACAGCAGGAAAGTTTCAGTCAGTTATGCCAAAGGATGGTTACAGCATGGGTTAGCTGTGATAGACTAAGACCACCAAAATGTCTTAGTTTTACTACATCTCAGAACAGTTGTGGCTTTCTTGTGGACTGAGTTATTCATGGCACTTGATGTTAGTTATAATATCAAGAATCCCTTGATTATATTATATATAAACTAATTAAACAATAACAATGCAAAAAATCTAACAAAAAAAAATAAAGCACACTTCAGAATCACACAGACGTACAGCTAACTTATTCCACCAAATTTTAAATGCTGCTCATAATAGGAAAACTGTCAGACGACCTTAAAGTGATTAAATTATCAATAAATATTACTCAGTTCAGAACACTTAGAAGTTTAAAGAGAGGTTTCATGATCTCACAAACATAAATTTTAATGCCAGTGTTCCATCTAGTCAAACCTTACTAACTGAAAATTGAAAGCCACATTCACTAGAAGACTCAGACCCACTGAAATTGTCATCTTCAGGAACAGAGAAGAATGAGACTTGCACCATCGCATATTCTGTCTGCAATTCCAGCAAACAAGCTGATCCTTTCCAGTACTTAGAATTTTAGGGGAGTGGGTTTAAAAGTGTTTAAAAGTGCTGGAAGTCTGTCAAATAACTTGCTACCAAAGTTGTCTGTCAATTCAGAAACTACGCAGACATGTGAGGAGACATACGGTACGCATCCTGTGGGACTGATGCTGCATCTGTATTTTAACCAGAGTGATCTTTTGGAATATGTCCTTAAGTGTCCAGGTCTACCCTGTTCAGAAAGTAAAATCAACTGCCTATTTTTGAAGGCATCCAGATGAGTTATATTTCACATGCCATAAATACCGCATGCAAACACACACTCCTTTCAAGAAAAGCAGATCTCAAGTGAGGATTACTCTAACTGCACCGGAAAGACAAGCAAAACTGAGTCAGATCACCAGCATGTAATAAAGCATTAACTTCCGATACCTACGATTTCTCTGAATATTCTTCAGGTAGTAAAATGCCACAGGTACTGAAGAGGAGAGTTATCAAGGTCAATATTCACTGTACATTTTTCTGAGGCTTACTGCTTTTAGAAAATCATCCTTTGCTAAAACTAAAAGTTTTAGACTTAAGCTCACGTTTTCCCTGTGAAAAACCTTTAAGTGACTTTGAGCAAGAAATACAGGTAAGGCGAGAAAAGTTACACTGAAGACTGCCAATAATTTCTTATTCCACTTTCATACCGATTTTTGATTGAGTTCATCACTAAGCAGTTCGTATTCCTTTGCCTTATCTTCTACTTCCTGAGACTTCTGATCATAATTCACAGCCAATTCTTCAAGGGCTTGTAGCACCTCTTTCACTTCCTCTTTAGAGGCATCATTTTCAGCCTGAAGGCGATTCAACTCTGCTTGCAGGTTGTCTTGGTCCCGTCTGGTTGATGCTAGTAGCTACAACATTGATAGAGATTTATTTAGAATTACAACAACAAACAATCATCAAGAAAATTCCATGTATAAGCTGAATCTTATTAAAGCTTTGAAGTACTACAATAGCTTACATCTACATTTTTAGCATCTAGCATTGTGCAAAAAGGATGCCGAGGACAGGTGCAGTGAGGGTATAATGAACAATTACATTGATTATCTATATCCGTAGTTCTTTAGCTTTTAAAGTATTTTCAAAACAGAAATGACGACAAATCCAGACTCATAAGGACAGCAACCAGAAATGCACATGGAATATCGCAAGTTCTCAAAAAGCCACTGAAAGCTACCAATGAGTCTGAAACTGTCAACAGGCCAGGGACTAAACTTCCAGCATTTTAACACTGCTAGCTGCTGAAGAATAACTAGTGAACAGTCACTGAAGAGGCAGATTTATTTATTTAAGATTAAACAGTAGCTCCAACTTCCTGAGTCCTTGACCCATTTCGTTCTTGTCATGTACACAAAGATCCTTAGAATCACAGAATGGTTAGAGTTGGAAGGGACCTTAAAGATCATCTAGTTCCAACCCCCCTGCCATGGGCAGGGAAACCCTCCACTACACCAGGTTGCCCAAAGCCTCATCCAACCTGGCCTTGAACACTTCCGAGATGGGGCATCCACAACTTCTCTGGGCAACCTGTTCCACTGCCTCACCACCCTCAACGTAAAAAAATTTCTTCCTTATATCTAATCAAAATCTCCCCTCTTTCAGTTTAAATCCATTGCCCCTTGTCCTATCACTACACACCCTTGTAAAAAGTCCCTCCTCAGCTTTCCTGTAGGCCCCCTTTAGGTACTGGAAAGCTGCTATAAGATGACCCTGAGCCTTCTCTTCTCCAGGCTGAACAGCCCCAACTCTCTCGGCCTGTCTTCATAGGAGAGGTGCTCCAGCCCTCGGATCATCTTCGTGGCCCTCCTCTGGACTTGCTCCAGTACCTCCATGTCCTTCTTGTGTTGGGGACTCCAGAGCTGAACACAGTATTCCAGGTGGGGCCTCATGAGAGCTGAGTAGAGGGGCAGAATCACTTCCCTCGACCTGCTGGCCACACTTCTTTTGATACAACACAGGATACAATTTGCTTTCTGGGCTGCCAGCGCACATTGCCGGCTCACGTTGAGCTTCTCATCCACCAGCACTCCCAAGTCCTTTTCCTCAGGGCTGCTCTCAATCCATTCTGCACTCAGCCTGTACTTATTTTTTTTAATCTTTGTGCTACATAGAATTATTTTCTCTCATATCTTGGCTAAAGGAAATTAACAATATTTAATTATTAGTAAGTATTTTCCCAATTTAATTAAGTTACATCACTGGCAACATGTGCTTGCTAATCATTTGAATACTCTAGCAAGTATGGTGTGAAGTAACACATAGATACTTCCTTTTTCTTTATGAGACATTACATTTCCTCCCTTCCCCTTCTCTCGCTATACAGCAACTAACCAAAGGTGAACCTTGAAAGAGATTTCTCATAGTAAATCAAGGTATCTTCAGTTTTGACAAACTGCTAACGTTGCATAGGGAAAGCAACTGCTGATATCTTTGCATAAAATATTTCAGTTCCTTCAATCTTCATGGATACTTAAGGTTCAGGTAAACTGGCTTAAGTTTAGCCACTAGTGCAGCACGAGTGGGGGGAATGAACAGACAGAGCATTTAGACAACGAATAAAAGGAAACTATTCTACAGTAGTAAGCTGCCAATCTACTCCCTGGTCATAAACTGTGACCTATTCAGAACATCTCTAATTCATTTAAAGGACAGACAAACAAAACCAGAATAAAGATGCAAGAGCGAAACTCACCTCTTCCTGATCCAACATTTGTGTTTTCAATTTTTCTACTAGTTGGCTCTGCTGATTAATTTCTTCATCCTGAAGTTAAAGTAAAACCATGTTCAATAAATCAACAAATACCACTCCAGAAAAATAATTTAAGAGATAGGAGACGTTAGGCAACTAAATATTCCATATTCTGAGACAATTATACAACCGAAAGCAATAAAAATAAAAAAATAATCCTTTTGATTTCACTGGCTGATTCATTAGGCTCTTAACCTGGCACATGTGTAAAACACCATGCTTCAAAGACAATACTCTGCTTTTACAAGTCTTCAAGTTATTCTAACTTCCAAGAAATCATTGAGATTTAATTAAAAGATTTTTTTTTCCTCTCCAAATGTATTACTACTGCTCAAATTTAAATTTTTTTTCAAATAAAATATGCATAACAGAAGAAAAAAGCTATTGTCTTCAAAATACTAATTTTCCTGCTTTCTCATTATTTTCCTTTTTCTGGTGTAGTATTATTCCAAACAATCAGCTAGGAATGTTCTACAGCCAGAAAACAGAAATACCATTCAAGATACTCATTAACTTCTCTTCCTGTCCTGGTTTCAGCTGGGATAGAGCTAATTTTCTTCTTCGCGGCTAGTATAGCGTTATGCTTTCAGATTTAGTATGAAAACAACACTAATACTACACTGATATATTTAGTTGTTGCTAAGCAGTCAAGGACTTTCAACTTCCTATGCTCTACCAAGTGCAGAAGAAGCTGGGAGGGAGCATAGCCAGTACAGCTGACCCAAGCTGGCCAGTGTGATACTCCATATCACATAACATCACACTCAGTATATAAACTGGAGGAGTTGGCCATGGGCAGCACGATCACTGCTCAGGAACCGGCTGGACATCGGTCAACGGGCAGTGAGCAATTGTATTGTACATCACTTCTTTTGTGTCTTCTTTTATTATCGTTATTATTATTCTTTTTTCCTCTGTCCTATTAAACTGTCTTTACTCCACCTATGACTTTTGTTTTGATTCTCCTCCCCATCCCACGTAGGGAGCTGGAGCGAGTGAGTGGCTGTGTGGTGTTTAGTTTCAGCTAGGGTTAAACCACGACACCTTCCTAACTCTCATTTCTATCTTCTTTTCTATATACTGATACTTTGGTTTCCAGGACCTTTTTTTAGCAGTTTCAGCAAAGGAGGGAGAGCAACTAAGAAAGGATGCTCACTTAGCACCAGATAAGGCAATTCTGATTTCTCTTAATCAGAGCTTGAGAATTAGAGTCAGCACTCTCAGCAAATACTTAAGCTAGCTGAACTAACAAATTAAGACTAACAAATTAAATATTACATAATATAGTTCAAGACACATTTCCAAGAGCCCTTACACTAAATAAGAACGGCATACCTTGTCATCCAGTTGTTTGTACAGTTTAGCAATTTCTTCCTCACATTTTCTTCTCTCAGCATCAGTGAAATTGCCAGTTACTCCAATTGTGGTAGCTGGTTTATCATTAATAACAGTAACATCCTTGTCCACTGCAAAAGCTTCCAAGTTGGCCTTCTCCTTGTCAAACTGTTCATCAACTGGTACAGTTTCCCCTTAAAGAAAATAATATATTTAGTTTTAGTACAGTCAGCCATGAAGTATCTTCCACAAACTTAGCCTTGAGAAGTATTACACACTTCCCACTAACAGTACTGCTCCATGGTTAATAAGCAATCAAGTTCACATGATTACATGGTAAAAAAAACAACTACTAGATCACCCAAACTATCTTCTGCTTACCACAGAACATTATATCTCACCCAGTTACTCTGGTATGAGCTCCCAGTCTCACAAACTGTATCTTCTAGAAAGGCACCTAACCTGCCCTGATGACAGAAAAACTTTTCTTTTCCCTTGGCAGTCTATTTTGCTAGGTAGTCGTATTTACTTGTAAATTGTTTTGCTTCTAATGTAAAACATTTGTTCAGTTACATTTTTATCCTTTTATGTTCATTAAGCTTTTTCTGTTAAGTACACTTTACTAACTCCACATAGAAAAAATACCACACATGCTAATCAAGGCACTTCTCTGCTAAACTAAACTAAACTCCTTAGCACCTTATTACAAAGCATTTTATGTAGTTCTTGGAAGCTATGAGCTCCTTCCAACACTCCAGTATCTTGTGTCAATATTCTGGAAGAACTGTAGTTAACATTTCAGGTGTGGCCTCATACCATCTCTGTAGAAGATTACAAAAAATAAATAATCGTAAAAAAAAAGTCACATCCCACTAAACTTAAGTGAGCCCATTTTTCTCAGATTTACACCAGGACATGGTGCAGTTGTCTACACAACTGCAAAACTGTCTTCTGTAGCTGTCAAACTCCAGACTATATCTGTAAGTATGACCCATGCTCCTCTTTTCCTGAATTTAAGGCTTCCTATTTAACTTGCATTTTGCCAGACACTTCCAGTAGATAAGCCAATTATTCAGGAAGAAGTGACTGGCACGCATTCTGTACTGTCAACAATTTTGGGTTTTGAGTGAGTTTTTTGCCTATTAACATGTTTGAATTTTCAACAAAGATAAGATCTTGTGATACTGATATGAATTAGAAAACCAAACCAGAGGAAATTTTACTCAGTTTCTGCATTTACAATTAATATCATTTTTTCTTCCTCCAAATAAATTTTTTAGCATGTAACCCTAGCTCTGTAGTAAAGTAAGTGTTGAAGAACCTAATACCAACATACTTCCAGACATTACATTTTTGCCATTATGTGATTATTAAAAATTGTTCCAGTTGCAGTACAGCATAAAAATATGAAGTTCCAGTGTCAACTTCTTATCCTAGCTTTAATATTCCTTCTATCATCTTGCACAGTGCTCTTAGTTATTTTTGGTATCCTGAATACTAATTCAGTGTCTATTGTCTTGCCTAAAGTTCCCAGAACAAAAATGCAATTGCTTCTTACCATTCCGCCATCTGTTGAGTTCGTTTTCCAGCCACTGTATGGTGTTACGCAGAGTCTTGTTTTTCTCTTTTTCCTTCTCATACTTTTTCTTCCATTGCTCTGCAGTGAGCTCCACGTTGACGCAGACTGTGTTCTTAATGGTCTTTGCTCTACATAGAAAGAGCAAAAAGCTCTCAAACTTCTCTTTTGTTTTAAAGAAAAGCATTAAAGGCTCTTAAATAAAATTTCTACATATCACTGGTGACATTGTAAACAATTCCTACCTCTTCTAAAAGCTTATTTCTACTCCCTGCCAACTTACTGTTCTTTCAAGTGGATTGATACAACTATTAATGGATAAAGCACTACAATAAACTCTGGTAAGGCTGAAAAATCTCAGGTTGGTTGAGTTGGAAAAACTCAGCTGTATACTTTCACTTGAAGGAATTTGAGTCAGGACAGTGCAGAGCTTTGAAGAAAGGGCAGCATTCACCACACCTAGCAAACATTTCTTTAACAGAGACCATAATACTTTGAGGGTGTAAAACCTTCAAGCTTATTTAAGAAATTGCCCATTTCAACCTAAAAATTCATTTCTTGTATCTCTATTAACCAAAAAGGTGTACAAGGTATAAAGTTCAGATTGATTGTCTACATTCAAGCCAGCCAAATCTCATCTGAACACATTAGCGTTGGAGATGAAATTACAGGCACTAGCAACATATCTTCGTGAAGTTCATGTACAGTTTTTACTTCAGTGCCATACCTCACTTACCTACCTACCTCAGTAATACTTTTGTATAGTCTCCTAAAACCAAATACTCACTCTCTCCAAAGATGAAAACAGGAAAAGTTCAATAGTAGTAACAAATTTTTTCCCCCATATTATGACTCCTATGAGCATCTTTCTGCAAAGTCTTAGTGGGACGGATTACTATCAAAAGGCACATGATCTCCTACAGAGTTATGTGATACTTATCTAGCCTTCAGTGACTACAGCTCAGCGTTTCAGCAGAAATTTAACACCTCTAGAAGGTTTAATTAATATACCAGACTAACTATGGTACCTGAGAGAGAAGTGTACTGTATTAACACCTGAAGAAGTCAAGAGCATGAGGCAGTGAAACTACCGAGATACAACTCCACTACTGCAGAATGCAGTCATTACTCCACATCCACTAGCCCATATTCTGCCAGGTTTTTAAGTAAGGTTCTGAAGTAATCTAGTCTACCCTCCATAATAAAAATCTTCTCCGAAAAGACCAGTAGAAAATTATCTCGTTGAACTAAAGTGGAAGAGGTACACTAACATAGAAGACCAGATGAACTAAGGGAAATGCTCACAGTTTTTGTAAAGTGCTCCAGTAAATGGAGTGATTAAATTTAGTGGTCAGGAACTGGAGTACTATGATGAAGTATTAATAATAAAACGGCAAAGAAGAGATTTCTAACAAAATATCAAATTTTAAATGGGTACGTAAAAATCCAATTGCAAACGACACAGGAATTTAGAAGTATTAAGTCAAATGTTACTGGAACTCTAAATACAGGAAACAGACCAGAAGATGTAATTCAGCATGCTGTCAAAGAAAGGTTGGCAAAGGACAGGCTCTCCCAGCACATAAAGGATTCAATTAATCAAGGAAAACTAATTCCTCTCTACTTTAAAAAAAGTATTAACTACCCTCCAAGACTATGCATTAAACTGCAATTTTGGACCAAATTATATGCTGTCTTCCTGGGAATACAGTCTTCAGGATTCTGTCCCATTTAAGGATTTTTATACAGATAAAATAGATCACAACAATCACATGTGCACTGAAGAACTGCAGGAAGTAAACACTCTAATTAGTTTCGTTCAGGAATCTTAACGGAGTAACTTATTTCTCATTCTGCATTTATTTCTGAGTATAGCAAGAGCAAAATATAAAGTCATTTACTCACCTTTGGCCAAACAGAAGAGTAGATTTAGTTTCAGATTCATTGTATGAAGATGGAGAACAGCAAATAACAATAGTGGTTCTGCAATTACCCCCTAGTGAATCTTGAAGGATTCTGGTCATTTTGCTATCACGATATGGAACATAAGTCTATGAAGAAAATGGTTAAATGAATCAGTTATGTTTTTTCAGACACATTTAGTGTGTTGAAATAAGAGTTACGGTTTTGTTAGGTATAACTTCATTAGAAAGACACTAAATTCTACTTCAATTCATAAAACATAAGACTGAACATGCAAGGGATGACATAAAAGTCTACTTCTATGTTTGTTAACTTCTAGAGTACAAAAAACTGAAGTACGATGATTATAACCCTCAACATTAACCGTAATTTATTAATCATCAGTGTCAATACAGTACAAGAATAACGACCATTTGCAATGCATTGATGCAATTGCATTAGTTTAAAAGATTCCATACATATCACTGAGATCAATAAAGAATTTCTGCATAGTATCATGTCCAGAGATGGAAGCCTTTAACCTTGAAGTATAAAAATACAACAGAACACTTACACTGCTTTCAGCCAAAGCTGAGATGACGTTTCCAAGAGCAGACAAAGACTTGTTGATGTTCTTAGCCTCATCCAGCACAGCACCTTCTGCTCCAGTTTTACTAACCTATACAATATTTCAGTAAATTACTAAATACATCTTCAAAAAACACCTTCCACATTTAATATAAAACTTGAGTAATTTTCCCCCTTTTAGGTCTCCCTGACTTGATGAGGTACTTATAAGCAAGTTGGATTAGAATAAGCAAACTCCTGCGCAAACTCTTTCCCTGATTCACCATCAACTTTTCGTTTGAAGATGTTTCTGATTTTTTAAACTGAAGTGAATATTTTCCCTGCAAAGTATGCCTTTTCATAGAAGGCAAATGTATAGTAAAAAACTTCAATCAAATAAACAACTTCAAAAGTTGTTTGAAGTTTGCCAAAAAGTTTGAATTCCTTGAAGTAAAAGGAAATAAGTGTTTTGAATAATTTACAATATCAAAGCAACCAAGAGTTAGAACTTTGTCTTAATAAGGAGGTCTACATAGTTTGTCCAAAGGTCATCCTTAAAACAAAACAAAGAAACAACTATAAAAAAAACCCAACAAACCAAAACACAACCAAAAACCAAAGAAAACTCCACAGTAACAAAAAAAACCCACAACAATCAAAACCCAGAAAACCCACATGCCACCACTCTCCCCTCACTACAGCCCCCGGAAAACACCGCACAGTCTATACTAGCAAGAATTTGTCAGAACAGATTTGAGAGGCTGAATCTGACCTACATGAGTGCTCTTGAACTTTAAGTAGATATCAGCAGAAATGTGAAAAAATTTTACTCTGATACCATTCTATTTACCTTAGCTCTTCTGCCTCAAGGCCTGAATTTGGCTTATAGTTCTATAACCCTCCTTTTACTATTCTTCTCACCAAACTGTGATCTTGACTACAACTAAGCAATTCTATTTGCCTATGTTTAAACCAACCCAAGACAAGGCACCAAAATATCTCACATACCTCAAAGACTGGGAGAAGTACCAAAGCAAGTTTGAAATGAACAGTGAAAGGAACAAAACTACAGAGAAAGAATATCTGCAACCCAGCTTTTTTCTTTTAACTGTGTTATCACTTTAATGCTTTGTTTCATTCTCATTAAAAAAGACCGCTACGAAGAAACAGACTTCAGAATAAACATGGGATCAGAGTCAACAATAAGGCCATAGAACACATGAGGAAAGACAACAGAAAGTAGAAAGGGCTGAAAAAGCTGGGGATTACCCCAGAAGCAAAGATGAAAAGAACATAAATCCAGCTCTTAAAAGCCTAAATTACAGTCTCTAAGTGATACAGAGTAAGTAAACCAGTACATATTTCCTTCCCTGCGTTAAGCCACTGACACAGGAAAGTAAGCTGTCATTTTAACCGTTGATCAGAATTTCAAATTAAGAAATTTGGTTCCGCTAAATAAGAAAATTCAGGTAATTCACATCCATAAAACTCAATTTTTATTTCAGTACCTGGCTATCCAACACACATGCACACTTTTTAGTGGTCTAGCCTATTTCCCCACTCTATTCCATATTTACAAACCTTTACTGCAGAAATGCAGTTCAGCTTAAAGAGGTATCTAATAGCCAACCCGGACTAGGTTTCAGAAACCACATTTCAAAGTCAAAATTAAAACACTTCAGAGATGACAACTGAACAATCAGTTCCAGAGTTTTTCAGAGAAGAAAAAAAAAAACTTAGAATTACCTTTTCACTACCTGCCAAGTCCACAAGGTAAAGTTTTCCACTTAGTTTCTGTTCTGTTTGAGTATTCTCTTGTTTTACATTAATAAGAAAAATACTATGACTTCGGGAGCTGTGTTCATTCATATCTATAACCCAAAATACATAAATTGTCAAAAATATTTGTACAACCAAACTAATTTAACAAAACTGTCTTCTCACAGTGAAGTGACAGATCTAAAGGTAATGAAACTGTTATTAGAGTAATAATAATAAGTACTTTAATAGAGTAATCTCTCAATGACAATAAAACTAGAGGTAGCAAAACCAATAGTATCATCCAATTGAGTAACAAGGATCCAGCCTCCCTTGGGTTTCTATTAATAGCACATAAGCTCACTGCTCAGATTTGCTAGCCCATCAACTACGGATCTCACACGTGTAATTTACTTTATTAGAACAGAAAGCACACTTACATTCTGATACCAGAACTTTTTTTCTGAATTTATAATGTATCACATTTTATCCTTTTGTGAAAATTTCAACTAGATGGCCATACCCTTTCATCCCTTTCTGGTTTAAATACTTACTGCTCCCTCTGCTGTGAAACATGCAGAATAAACAAGACAATGAATTAAAATAGTTTTTTAAATTCAATAACAAAACTTAAGCTGACTGCAATCTGAACAAGAACATCTACCTACTTCTTCTTTCTTTTAACCATAAATCCTTCACAGGCCTAAAAGGACCAGCTTACTGATGCTGCCACAAAAGCAGCTCAACATAGAATAATATCCTTCTAGCCAAATGTCTGCTATTTCTCTATTACTTCATGTGGTCTCCAATGCAGAACTTTACTACCTAGGAGCAATGAAGTAGCAGCGCAGGACTGAGTCATTCCTTAAAAAGGAACATCATATTTTTATTTTCAATCTTTAACCAAATAAACATGAAGAAAAAGATTTTATTTTCTTAATGACTGTATATTCTTTATTTTCCTTAATGAAGGACTAGACACAGGAAGGTTGTGAAACCATCAAACTGGCTCTCAAAGACTTCTGACAGTCACTTCAGTTGCTAAGAACTGAACTATTTTGCATGCACCTCATATTTCCTTGTCTTGTTTTTTTTTTGTGAGGTTGGGGTTTTTTGGTTTTGTTTTTTGTTTGTTTAACCCTCGGTCAATTCCTAATTCTGCATCTTGTGGGAATTCAGACATCTATGCTATGGCTCCTTGCAACTGAGCTGCACGTCACAGGCCAAAAAGCTTGGGACATTGGGATGCTGCTTAAATCTGCAGCATATCTGAATACATGTCCTGGCCAGCTTTTCTTAGAGTATGCAAAAGAATGGCCAAGCTGTAGATGAGCCACAGTGCCTTACTTACAGATTCACAGGTAATTGAAAGAAATGCCACAAACTGGGATGCTGCTTGATTCCTAATGCAGAACTACACCTTTTTCCCCAATGATTCAGAACTCCTCACTGATCACTTACTCTCTCCTTTCAATCCAAGTCTAAGTAACAACATCTGACAAGAAATGAATTGAAATATTTGTTTCTGAAAGACATGCTGAAACTGCTTGTGCTAGATTATTTCAAAAACATGAATTATTTAGCTCACTATTTTTGTCTTCCCCACTTTTTAAGGCATACCAGAAGCAAATCAACAAAGCACTGAAAGAAGGCAAAGACAACACTTACTTGTTACTGCTACATGTCGGTTTGATTTTCCTTCATCTATAGTATCCATAACTTCTTCTGGACTACATACAAAACGCTCTGTGCAACCCTTTAAAAAAAAAAAGAAAAGACCACCACACCAACAAGCAGAAGTAAACAGTGTACGCCAGAGGAATGAAAGATGAAAACATATCAAATTGATGCTCACCTTTACATAGGGAACTCTATTTTTGTCCTCATGAACAGAAAGATTGGTCTTTGAAACTGGAAGAGAAAAAGTTCTAAAGCTAAGGTATGTATGATTTGCTTACAAAATGAACAACGCGTGTCCGAGTCATAGATGTTATTTCTCGGCAACATTTCATAAAAAACTTTGTATACATGAAACAACCACTACTGCAGTTTCAGCACTATCTAGATTAGCTCCATGTTTTCTTATTTTGATGTATCATCATTTGTACATTATTAGCATACTGTATCTCTTAGTATCATGAGAAGGCTTTTAGTGTTTGGTTTTTTTATATCTCTCCAGAAAATTTTTTTTCTACATTGAATATAAATAAAAGGCTTACCATCCAAAAGGTCCCTTATTTTATCCAAGTATATTTCAAAATATGACACCTAGAAGTGGGAAGGGGAATAAAGATACAGCATCAGAAAGCAAAAAATGCTTTGCTTTTGATCAGAAGGATCCAGCGTGATCATGATGACCCCCCACATGATTCCACAATTAGTTCAAGTCCTTAAGGCTGAACTAAAATACACCTTTAAGAAGAAACTATTTTGATCAAAAGCTTCAAGCACTATCAGCACTGCCACAGGTTATCAGGATAGCTACCATCAATGTTTAATGGAAACAAGATTAAAGCGTTAACGTAATTCTTCTCTAAGAAGAGTCAGTTAATTCAGAAACAACTCATGTTTAGATTTTCCAAGTTACAGTCATTTGAAACATATACAGAACATCCATTTAACAATAGACTACTTCCAGTTTTATTACAGATTAAATAAGTAACAATGAATAAAAGTTCACCTTTATATGAAACTCAAGATTCTCATCCATAGAGTAAATATAATTAAAAATATCTTGCACTATTCTTGGAATAATACCCATCCCATCCGGGTCATGAAGCTTCCCCTTATTAGAAAAAGAGACAATAAAACAAAACAGTCATACTGAATCCAACATCACAAACAGTATCCAAAGGCAAAACAGTTATCAGACAAATTAGTTTCAAAATGCTGACAGGTGTGATGCATCTATTTTAACTATAAAGGAAAAGTCTTGACCATCTGTTTAGGCCCAGCAACTGCCAGGAGTGAAGAGAAAAAAAATCTCAGAAAACTCCTAAACTACTAAAAGTGAAAATGTATTATTAACATAATTCTTGTGTTTCTCATCCTGCTACTGAGGGCTGAAAAAAAATATAATAACTGCCATTCTCTGTCCTAAAAAGACATTTTGGATATCAAAATACTGCAATGGAAGGAAAATTAAAATTCTAAGATGAAAATAAGCAGATATCTTGTTTCTAGAAAGGTAAGACTATCATGATGAAAAAAGATGATAGCGACATTAAGAGGAAAATTATTTTAACATTTCTTACTTCCATAGTGTGTGTCTTTCCAGACGATGTTTGCCCATAAGCAAATATTGTACCATTGTATCCCTCAAGTACATCTAAAGGGAAAGAGTATTTTCATTAGGGTTAATTTCCTTCTTCTAAAGGAAAGTCAAATGAAATAGAACACAAGCAGGCAGCTCCTAAAACGTTCAGCAAGTTAAATCATTCAGTGTTTGGGACCTTTGTGCTAGAATTAGGGGGAGGGAGGGCGTTCCTCCCTACTCCTTTTAATGCATTAAGTCATCATCAACTGCATTTTAGAAGTTTACTGTATGAGAAGCATCTGCTCCTTTAACCAGAAAATTCAGGACTTCAGTCAGGAACAAAAAGGAAATTGATACGACTGCCAGACTGAACAGGTAGTCTTTGAAGAAACCACCATACATAAGAACGCTATAGTATGTTCTGTCTTCAGGAAAGTTAAATTGTCCAATCGTGAGGAGAATGGGCTATGCCCTAAGTTTAAAGCATCTTACTCTTTGGCCATAAGCTTATGTTTCAAATTATTACGGAATCAACCCAAAGTTTTAGATTGAGGGAGCTGGTGGGTTGGTTTGTTTACAAGTCAACTACTATAGAATCACATCCTGCAAACAAACGTTTATTTTACAAAACAAGCATGAGAACTCCCAAGTTTTTGCCACTCCATCATACCCATAATCCATTTGTACCACCACTGCACTCATTTACCACATGATGTAGCACAGCCTAGAAATGCTGCACAGAGAAACAAGTATCAGATTGTTAGATGGAGGAAAGGGCCGGCATTACAATTCTTAGTTAACTTCAAGTAAAGCTTCTGATCTAATCTTGATTGCTATTTAACTCATTAAAGAGTTAAATACTTGCAGCAGCATGGATTTTCCACACCCATTCTCTTTTCTAATGATAAAAAAACTCTACATTTACCCAATCTTCTGTCCCTAATAGCTGATATTTCAGGGGAAGTTGTGAAAGTTGTGTCAATTAGAACTTATTACCGACCTCCACAAGAAAATAATCTATTTTATTTTCAGGAAACTAGCTAATTGCTTACTACAACAACTTACTGTAGTATAACCTTCTTTGTGGTAAGACTTGATTTTCTGAAGTTACCAGGCTGATTCTGACAATTCAACTTTGGAGAAACTGTACACCCTGACATGCACAGCGATAACTCATGTTTAAACTTCTAATTGTGAATCTAAGAATCACATTTAAAAAAAAAAAACCTTAAGCTGTGTATTAAATAAAGAAGTTTAAAAAAGATCTATAGTATACACATGATTTCACAAGTTTCTTTTCCTCTTATATTCCTCCAAACAAATTGAAGTATTTGTAGGATGCCTTCATCAATAAATTAAAAAACAAACAAACAAACCTCCTCTATTCATAAGAGTTATTTTGATTAATTTCTGACAAATTGTTCTAAACAATCTCTTGCAGAGAACTGAAAAAAAACCAAACCATGTCAGGTAAATGTTATCAAACGTTGCAATCAACCGAAACAGCAGGTTAAGCACTGACATAATCAATCAGCTCAACTACAGAATGATTTTGTAGCACCATGATTCTGTGTTGGCTTTTAAGAAACACTCAGAAGATAAAGGCGAGCAATAGAAGTATCAGTGTTCAACACTGAAATTCACGCGAATATGAGACTTTCTTATGGTTAAAGTTGCTGTTCCACCTTACCTTTGACAATCTTTTTAGCACAATCATTATATACTTGTTCCTGTGATGTGTTTGACTGGAATACACGGTCAAATATATATGGCTTTGACTGGAAAAGAAAAAAAAAAGACATAGAAAAGCTATTAAAAAAATAGATACTAGAAGCAGAACTGGAAAGTGTTTGTTCACAGTTCAGAAATAGCCCTACACTGTCTCAGCACAATCTTTTGTTTTATTTTAAGCACTTGAAGACTGTAGTGAGGGAAACAGCTTATACTGTGTTGCCTAAATCTTCATATGCTTGCCTACAAGTAAGGCCTTGAATTAAATACATTTGGTTTCAAAGTGCCATCTAAACAGTTCTCCAAAACCACTCTGCCACATGACCTCAATTAACTTGATTTACAAGGTAAGCCAATGCCTAGCCTGTATATCTGAGAACCTCTTATTCTCTTCTGCTCTGGTAACAGGTTTACTCTGGCAAACTCAAATTATTAAAACCAGCTTATGCCACATCACACAGAACATCTGTGTTGGTAATATTTGTTAAAAAACCTCAAACCAAAAACAAACATTCAGATCACCTACAGTCCGCACAAGAACAATTTGGAGATGTTCAAAACCCGCCTGGACACGTTCTTGTGTGATCGGATCTCGGTGGTCCTGCTCAGGCAGGAGGATTGGACTAGATGATCCTTTGAGGTCCCTTCCAATCCTTAAGATTCTGTGATTCTGTGAATTTCCCCCTGTGATATCCTTAAAATAAAGCTCCATAAGCAGAAGAAAAAGGCCACTTAGGAGGAAGAGAACCTTTCACAGAAGACTCATTTTGGAAGACACTGGAAGAAGCAGCTCTGACACAGCTTTTTGAAAGGAATGTTGGATTTTGCTCTGGTTTAAAGAGATATTCATAATGCAGTTCTAAGCACCTGAAAATCCATTAGGATATAAACTATTTTGCTCATCTTACAAAGTTCAAATTTTTGTAGCATTTTCAGAGTTTGATTTAGTATGTAGCCAAGCAGATAGGCAAGCTTTACAAAGGACCTAGGTCAGTTACCATTGCTAAACTTCCTGCAACTGTTAAGTGCTCTATTTTGCCTAAATTTTATTCATTATCATCCTCCTTCATGGACATTCTGGAACTGCCTCTCTGGCAAAGAAACAAGAACAGCTTCCTCCACCCACTATGTTCCCTTTCCCAGCCTGATCTTCCATTTGTCTTTTAATAACATCTAGCATAACACCAAACAAAACTTTTTAGATTCAACACATACCTATCTGCTGAGAGGACTTGAATTCAGGTGGATGAGCTCCCTCTTGGAAAAAATAATTACAGCATTCACTGGGTAAATACGCTCAAGAAACCACAAGACTCAGTAGGCAGAAACTATCCCTAAGGTCCTGAAGTTTGTCAGAACGCCTGTTGCACAGCAGGGAAATCACAAGCCTCTCGATTGCTCATTTTAGCTTCAAATACACCTCAATTTCATATGTTCTACAGGTAGAACTGAGGCTATTACATACACCAGAAAACAAACAACTAACAAGTTCAAGTAACCTTGAGGTAAGAAAATGAAGACTGAGAACACGTTACTTAAAAAGGTAAGTCACTAAAAGATAACCCTAGCTATATGTTTTCTTTCTCACCAGCAGCTGTAGTTTCAGAAAGCCTCCAGCTTCACAAATATCAATCAGCTACACTATACACTGCAAGTCATCTACATCACAAAACATTCATCAGATCTGTTTCATGCTCAAGTCTTTCTCATATTTTTACACACTGAAATACTACCACTTTGGAGGATTACTTTACATTACACACTGGAAAAAATACAGCGAGAAGAGTGATAGCAAACACTCTGTGCAGCATCAGAAATTTGTGTGTTTGTAAGATTTAAACTTGTCTCCAAATTGTTGCTCCAGAAAATATATAGATAGCAATTATTCCAATAAAATTGATTTTAGAAGAATTAGGGCAAGTTCCAGGATACGATCTTCTGACAGTCTATGCAGCAACAGTTAACAATACTCACTATTTCTCACAGATCCCAACATATCTGATCTTTTCTGTTCTCATAGCTGTCATGCTCTATTTGGAACAGTAAAACACATGAGAATGCAAATGTTATTTTGCACAGTATTTGTGTTTGAACGTATACACATACATTATTGTGTATTTATATATATTTTCCGCAGGTCCTGAAGGAACTGGCGGATGAAGTTGCCAAGCCACTGGCCATTGTATTTGAGAAGTCGTGGTGGTCTGGCGAGGTCCCCGATGACTGGAAGAGAGGGAACATAACCCCCATTTTTAAAAAGGGGAACAAGGAGGACCCGGGCAACTACAGGCCAGTCAGCCTTACCTCTGTGCCTGGCAAGGTCATGGAGCAGATTCTCCTGGGAACCATGCTAAGGCACATGGAGAGCAAGGAGGTGGTGGGTGACAGACAGCATGGTTTCACCAAAGGCAGATCGTGCCTGACCAACTTGGTGGTCTTTTATGATGGGGTGACAGCATCGGTGGACAAGGGTCGACCAACGGATATCATCTACCTAGACTTGTGCAAAGCTTTTGACACTGTCCCGCACGACATTCTTCTCTCTAAACTAGAGAGGCATGGGTTTGATGGATGGACCACTCGGTGGATAAGGAATTGGCTCAATGGCCGCACTCAGAGAGTAGTGGTTAACGGCTCGATGTCCAAGTGGAGACCGGTCACGAGTGGCGTCCCTCAGGGGTCCGTGTTGGGCCCGCCCCTCTTCAACATCTTTGTCAATGACGTGGACAGTAGCATGGAGTGCACTCTCAGCAAGTTCGCTGATGACACCAAGCTGTGTGGTGCCGTCGACATGCTGGAAGGGAGGGATGCCATCCAGAGGGACCTCGACAGGCTGGAGAGGTGGGCCCGTGTCAACCTCATGAAGTTCAACCAGGCCAAATGCAAGGTCCTACATCTGGGTTGTGGCAATCCCAGGCACAAATACAGACTGGGTGGTGAATGTATCGAGAGCAGCCCTGAGGAGAAGGACTTGGGAGTACTGGTGGACGAGAAGCTCAATATGAGCCGGCAATGTGCTCTTTCGGCCCAGAAGGCCAACCGCATCCTGGGCTGCATCAAGAAGAGTGTGGCCAGCAGGTCAAGGGAGGTGATTCTCCCCCTCTACTCTGCCCTCGTGAGACCTCACCTGGAGTATTGCGTCCAGTTCTGGAGCCCCAACATAAGAAGGACATGGACCAGTTGGAGAGGGTCCAGAGGAGGGCCACGAAGATGATAAGAGGGCTGGAGCACCTTTCCTACAAGGACAGGCTGAAAGAGTTGGGGCTGTTCAGCCTGGAGAAGAGGAGGCTCCGGGGTGACCTTATAACGGTCTTCCAGTACCTCAAGGGGGCCTACAAGAAAGATGGGGAGAGGCTGTTCAGGAGGGCCTGTTGTGATAGGACAAGGGGTAATGGTTTTAAAATAGAGGGAGGTAGATTCAGATTGGATATTAGGAAAAAATTTTTTACCATGAGAGTTGTAGAACACTGGAACAGGTTGCCCAGAGAGGTGGTGGATGCTCCATCCCTGGAGACGTTCAAAGCCAGGTTGGATGAGGCCCTGAGCAACCTGATCTAGTTGGAGATATCCCTGTTCCTTGCAGGGGGGTTGGACTAGATGACCTTTGAAGGTCCCTTCCAGCCCTAACCATTCTATGATTCTATATTACTACAGAATACCTTGATGCCAAATAGCAAATTTTTAAAATTTACTCCAAAGAAATCCAACTTAAAAAAATAAAATAATAATAAAAAAATAAATATGGAGCCTAGTTTCCAGTACAGGAAGATACCTTCCAGTACAGGAAGATACCTACCTAAGCAACTGTAGGCACAAACTGCACTAGTCTACAATCTACAGTTATTTGCAGCAGGTTCTGAAAAAGCTTTCCTCCTGTAAGTTTTTAAACAGTGTTCAGAGAGGTGGTTTTTTTTTTTTTTAATTCTTCTGCCAAGCAAGGGTTGACCAAATAGAACTACTAATCTTCATCTGTGTTAAAGGAAAACTATATTTACTAATTTGAGAGTAATCTGTAGACACAGAATACTTTTAGACTACCTACTCTCCAATTGCCATTCAAATGCCTTCATAAAAGAACCGAGCCAAATTACAGTATGTCATGTAATTCCAGTCTCTTCTGTTTTACAAAATGTTAATGTACAGAATAGCACGTATGATGAACACCATGGACTATTAAGAACAGAAAACCCAAGCTGCAAGGACTTTGCTCAGACAGTAATGCCTTTAATTGATCTTGTTTATTTATACAGTGAAAGCTGCTCGACACATGACAAATTCCAATTTCCCTCAAGTTAACAAATGCTACCAACATATCCACAAAATTTAATAATTCAGACCAAAAAAATTCCTCGTCAGGGGTCCTGTTTATACCACTTGTCAATTCCCCATCACTTGCATGTGAAAAGTGGAATATTTGTTTACATGTCCTCAGTATTATACATTCCTCGATGAAGCCAGAGCACAACTTCAAAGCACTCAAAAATCCACTTACATACTTCCCTCCCCTCCCCTCCCAGGCCACACTGCATTTATCACACCTACAGAAACCCATATTACAGCCACATCCCTGCTCCATAATCACTGAATCAATACCTAACCAAGTAGGTTTAGCCAAGCAGGTTCCAGGTTAATTATGTTTTAAGAACACAAGTTACTCCCACACATACTATGTCACATCTTTGACATCTGCAATGCTATGTCTTATCACTTCTCTTTACAGTCTACTTTCCGCTGTAAACAAAGCTAAAACAGTATTACACAGATTACCCTGCCCTAGAAAGCCTCCTCATTACCTTTAAGAGATTAATCAAGAAAGATTAAAGTGTCAGATATTTTTTCTATACCAGATACCTTTTGTTCCTCAAGTAGTAAACAATCAGATATTGTGACAGAACTGAAAACACAAAAGGTTCAAGTAACCTTACCATATGGTGTCCACAGCAGTGGTAGTAGCAGTGTCACTACCATGATATGATGCTGCTTTGACATACTCCAGAAATTTTCAGCAACTGTTACTCAAATTCTAATAAAAATGTTAAATATGTAACCTATAAGCAACACGAAACATCAAGAAAACAAGTAGAGCTTCTGACTTCCTCTCTCCAAAGAGAGAGAATTCAACATTTACACTCACTCCCTGCCTAGCATTTGTTCTGTCAGTAATCAACTACAAGACAACTTCAGCTCCTGGAGTTGCTTGTACTGGAGGGATGTGGTCCAACAGCAAAAAAACTTTATAAGCACTCTCACAGCCCTCAAAAAAAGTTTATCTGTCAACATGATTTAGCAGTAGTTAAATCAAATCTTAATAAAGGGTTTATGTTTAAATACACAGTTCCACAGTTAACTTACAGACTAGTTACCAGTTATCCTTACACAAAAGGATGTTCAGCCTGTCAAAACTACACAAGACTTGGAACACACAGAGTTCATTCTTCAGAAACGTTAGTTTTCCTCAGTACCTTCAATGAGAACTACACAAAAATCTGTGATCATAACCTGCCTGAAATCTTACCTTAAAAGTCCCAGAAATACTTATCTCCATAGAAATAAACTCAAATATCTTTCATTTTCCCCACTGTAACTTTCTGTAAACTACAGAATTGGTTACTCATAACATTACCTTAGTTCACCTTATTTTCTGTGCATTAGTATCCGAAGTAAAGTCAATAGTGAAAATTTACTTGAAAATCAGTAGCATATTTTTCTACCACAACATACCCAGATGCACTTTACTGTTGTTTGCTAGAACAGGCTGCTAGAACAATATCCTACCCACCCATGGTTAGCTTATTCTTAGTAATAAGTAATGGGCCTCCCCTTTAAGTTTCACATCTTTAATAAAGAACATTCTTCTTATCAGCACAAAATACGGTAAGAGAAAAATCCCACACCAAATACTTTCTGGAAAGTATGATGTCAAATACCTGACTCAGTTCTTCCTATTACTAAGCTAAGGTGTTGCTGTTTTGACACACCTAACAGAGTCGAACATTGCGAATGAGTGAAAAGGCACTGTTCCAAATCAGTATTTTATTTTGAAGGTAAGTCAAAAGGATTCTCTTTGTGTCCTAGCTCTATATATACAAAACTGTAACGACACTAAGCAATTAATGGATCTCAGCTCTTTCTGCCCTATTTTTCTTATTTCTGTGCAAACACTGCAACTCGAGCATCAACTCTTACAGCAGTTATTTATCATTGTTTCAGGAGAACTAAATCATGTAATTTTTATGTAAAATATTTGACTGGAAACTCAATTCACAGCATCAAAACAGATTGGAACGAGAATTTTAGCCAAGCTTTTCTTTAGTAAAGAGTTTCTTCTAAAGAGAAAAGGAAGTACTGCTGGCATGAAAAGAGTCATTGAATTTCAGAAGAACAATCAAACACGAGCGAGGTGTTTCCAAGCAAGTGGTATAGCAGCCAGGGAGTACAGCTCTCCCTTTACACATTACTGTAAGCTAGAATATTTGCTTTCTGTCAAATCATCATACCAATATCATCTGAAAAACTTATCCATTATCCACCATTTCATGGAATGAAATAAAAAAAATTAAGGAGTAACAATGAAAGAGTATTATTGTTTCAGCTACAGATTGCAATTTCTAATCTACATTTAAGTTGCACTGTAGACATTATGCATTTTTATTCATGTGTTTCTAATTAAATGGTGCTTTCCTTTACACTAGCAAAATACAAAAAAAAAAGGTTGTTCTAAGAATGCACCTTGCTTCTTGTATTTATATGGTACAGCACAGCCTTTCTTTCAGCAACACACATGAATTACATTTTCCTTTTGAATAATCTGCTGCCAAAAGCTGCGACAACTGCAAGTGATCTTCATTAATCTGATTCTAACACAACTTAAACCTAGCTTTGCTCTCATTTACTATCCAATGCTAGTTTTAAAGGTAATGAAAAAGAAAGTTCAATGTCTCAAGCTCTTCCCAGGATCACAAGGGTTACATCTTATGTGCAAAAAAAGTAGTACTCTAAACAAATATGAAAATATAGGCAGGTAGTCATGATTCTTTCTTAAAAGCCATAGAAGTAAGGAATATACTATGATCATTACTAGAAACATTCCAATGACAGAGAGGTACTGCCTATTTCTGTTAATGCCCATAACACCTTGCCACTTCAGTCATTTGACAACACTGTCATCAGCTTAGGCTTTGGCCCAAAATCCTCGAGTGTCACTGTATTCAGTAATTTATCTTATCTTTTGGACAGTGGTAAGATGAGCAATACTAGATATAGATTTTTTTTTTTAAATAAGTGTAGGTACATTATGCAGAATGATAAAGCTACTCAGTTGCAAGCAGCTTTACATTTGAAAAAATTAGAGTACTTAATCATATATATGGTTGCTATTCCCCCCTGTTTCATCTTACTAAAAAGTCTGAAATCGATGAGCAAATTGCTAGCAATTTTTGTATATAGGCACATTTATGATGTTTAACATAAAAGCCATACACTCATAACAAGTGACCCTATTGCGTGTTTTAACAAAACCTTTATATTTACTTAACAGGAAGAGCCATTAGGAAAAAAGAATAATAAAATATTAAAATGGAAGGAAGCCCCCTTTAATTCATAATCTAAAAGCTCTTTACTAGTTAAAGTTTCATCCTGTGGAAGGACAATACTTTTTCCAAAGTCTGCTCTTTAAAACAGACCAACACTATGTATCCCCCCAAATTGCTGTTACACCACACTAGCTACAATTAAAACAAGTATTTTATCTAACACAAATCAAAACAACTCACTTGTCCAGAAAGACAGCCATGCCAGTAATTACATAGGAGCTAGGAAGAGAAGGGAGGACTGATAGCTCAGAGATGACAGGGGAGTTTTCACCTCCTCTCTACCATTACAGGCAACTCCCAAGTACTGTAAAAGTGAAGAAGCCTTCGCTATTTCAGCACAGACCCAGGTGCACACAGAAGGTGCAAGTCTTTCAGGCAGCTGAGGAAAGCAGCTTTTTTTTAAAAAAAAAATAAGTGGCTCAATTACTGTTCAACAGGCAGTCAATATAACACGTAGCAATAAAGGCAGAAATCAAACAGCTGGAAGTAACCAAATACACAGCCTATTGAGGAATGTTTTTAGAAATCTTTTCATGAGGAGGACTCTTTCTGTTACTATCCTCCCTTGAGCAATTCTACAAGACACACAAGAAGTAGCTGGCTACAGCCTCAAGTTGGAAGGCTCATAACTTATTAAAAACTTAATCAGCTTGTTTAAAAATAATAAATAAAAAATAAACACCCTCCCACAAGTTAAAGTAATTGTTTCAACAGTTTCAGAGAATCAAGTCATAACTTTGAGAACACCAATCTTCTCATATATCCACCATTATAAAAACAACATCACAGAACATCAATTCTTTATTAAGATTTTGTGAAACAGAACCCAAGTTCTGTCACTGCTAGCCAATCTAATAATTTTGGGGGGCATTTTTCCCAAAGTCACACACAGCAAGTCCTGGACCTAGGACCACTGAAGGACTTGTCATTTTTACCAATGCAGAAAACATCAAAGTACAGTTGCAACACTAAATATTAATCCCAAGCAGAAAGCCCCACGTGATCCCTCAGGAGCATGCCATCAGACTGCTCTACTCAAACATAGCACCACTTCAGTCCAATTTAGATTATAGATATTTTTAAAGCATACTTAAAGAGTATTTAAACAACGTTAAGTTTTCTGTTCACTTTAGACTAGAACTACTGAAAGAATGTGTGGGAAATTTATTTTTAAAAGTAAGTCAGAAAACATCCAGGTTTCTAAACTTAATTGTGGATTTTAAACAGAATAAGTAGCGTCACAATGAATGGGTATTCATTGATGGAAGTGAGATAATTTGTTCTAGTTAAGTTTTCCATTTTCCAGGCTTGGTTCCTTACTCTGAGGAGTTTACCTGTACAACCTCAGGAAGAGATGTATTCCAAGATACTAACTTGCCAGCTGAAATAAATCCAAATTACCTAATTTCACAAGCATGCTCCCATTCTTGTAGCTCCAGACTCATAGAATTCCCTATTTTATTGACAAATTCAGTCAAATATTAACAGACTAGAGCACTAGTATTCAGTAAGTCACACTAAAAAAAGTATTTTAATAAATCACCTCCTTCAACTTCAGATACTGCACAAAAAAAGCTATTAATGGTAGCCTCAATAAACAGAGTATGAAAAATAAAATGTGAAGACAGATAATAACTGTCACTTTCAGCAAAGCAGAACCAGCACTGTCTCTAGAAAGAAAAGTATATATATAAAAACACAAATTAGAAGTTAGCAAAATGAAAACAAACATTGGGAATAGAGTGTGCTTGTACAATACCAACCAAACCAGGTAATAAACTATTGTACATTAATTTTATAATCCAGTTCCACTTTGTAGCTAAATATGACACACTGAACAAAAAGGAAAGGATTATCTCTTCCCCTGTAACAACTAGATTGTTTTGTAACAGGCCTGATACTTTGCAAGGTGACTTCAGTTAAACTACATTCACAAACATGTAACAAGCCAAACGGTCTGTTTATTCGGATTTTAAAAAAAAGTTGTCGGCCAAAGTCTGATTTACAGATCACAAGCACCAATGAAGTGGAGCCTGCACTGTTCTGCGTTTTCTTCCCAAAACACTCTGTAGACAATCACTTCGATGGCCGCTCCAACGCACACATTTTGAGCACGTATTGAGCGGCCAAGCTCATCCCGGTCGCCAAGGCCAGGGACAGCCGAGCCGGGGGACACACTGCGGGACTCTCCGCCCCGTAATTCACGCGTTTTCCGTGGACACACTGAAGCGTGCGCCGTGGCTCGGGCTCGCCAGGGACACCTCCCGCTACGCCTTTCGCTGGAGCCTTTGTCAAGGCTCTCCCGACCTGCTGCCGCCGGCGCGGCCCCACAACCCAACGCTCCCCGTTCGGGGACTTCTGTCCCACCAGCTCCCTGCTCTTTGCCCGACCATGCCCACATCCAGACCAGCCGGCCCCGACCGCAGCTCTGCCTGCCCTCCCCCCTCCCCCCCCCCAAAAAAAAGGCCACCCCCCTTCCCGAGGCGTCCTCGTCCGCAGGCGCTCCCTCGCCTCAGCCCTGCCCTCTCGCCTCACCGCGCCCATCCCCGCGGTATCTGACCCCGCCGACCCCGGACACCCCCTTCCCCTCGGCGTTGCCTCTGCCTTTCCCGGCCGGGGCGGCCCCTCACCGCGATGACGACGGTGTCTTCGCCTTGAAACTTGGCGATGTACTTGTCGCCACGGGTCACTTCGGACTCGTTGAGGGGCCTGAAGCGACACATCACTTTGATGTTACACTCCGCCGGGTCCGCCATCTTAGGCCAACGCCGCCTCCGGGGCGTTCAGCTCCGCCGCCCCCCGCTGCTGCTTCTACGCCGCCCGCTCCGGGGGTCTCGCAAGCCGCCGTTGCCGCCGCTGTCGGGAAGCCTGCGTCCGCCCGAGCGAAAGGGAAAAGGGAAGGGCTCCTTCCTGGCCGCCGCCGCCTCCCGCTCTCACTTCCTCCCCAATATGGCAGCCATGGCGGCGCCTGCAGCCGGCAAGTCCCAGCGCTCCCTCGCCGGTCGGAGGCGGTGCCGCCGGCAGGGCGGGGAGGGTGACGTCACCCTCCGCAGGGCCCAGCCCCGCCCCCCCGGCTAGGATCGGCTGCGCAGGCGCGCAGTGGTTGCTGGGGCGGAGGGACGGCAGCCACCCACGGGCTGGGCGCCCGTGTGACTGCCGGGGGGCGAGGGGGCGGGGTTCGGAGGGGGCGGGGCTCCCCGGGGGCGGGGCTCCCTCTGAGGGGCAGGAGGTGGGGGTGGCGGAGTGTGGGTTTTGCGCTTCTCGCCGTACGTGGCCCGCCGCCGGTAGTGTTATCGCAGCGCCCCCGCCCCGTTCGGGTGGCGAACCGTGGCGGGTTCGCGGTCACACAGCTGGGGTTAACCTCGGCCGAGGTACTGCAGGGAGAGAGACCTCGCCCCGCCGCCTTGGGCGGGAGCGGCCGGGGATCGCCTTACCCCTGGCGGAGCGGCGGCGTCGGCAGCGTAACGGCCGTAACGGCCGGTGCCGAGGGCTCGCCGGCCCTGGCGGCGGAGAGGGGGTCGCGACACGGCCTCTCACCAGCCGCACGCCCGAGCGGGGCAGCTGTGGTTAGAGCCGAGTTTTGTGAATGCACCTGAAAGCTGAGAGTCCGGGTGTGAAGCTCGGAGAGCTAAAAGAGTGGGAAAAAACCCCACTTCCAAGAGGTGTTCACAGATGTCAGGAACTGTCGGTACTTTCTAAAGTGCCCGTGAACCTCGTTGCCTGCATGTCTCCTGGCTCTGGGCAGCAGAGAGTATTCCTTGGGCAAGTGGGGATCAGAGCACGCAGCTAGTACATCCTAATTTTAAAAAAGAGTCTGCACAGTATTTTTTTTTAAGCTCAGTTTATTGCCAGTTTTATTTTTTTGTTACAGGGAGCTCTAATTCTAGTCAAAACATAGGGACTGTATCTAGACTGAAAACGTTGTCAGAAAAACCCCTCTGATCAGAGATTTTCAGGAGTGTCACACGTTTACAACTGCACCTCTTACATCCAGATACGAACTTTTAAATTGGGACAAAGTACAAACTTGCAGCTTGGCTAAGTCAAGTCCACTTCCTCACAGAAATCACGATTTGTACTGAAATTTTTTCAAAGAGCCTTGGGGTTAATTAAAAAAAAAAAAAAAAAGAAGAAGCCTTTCTCTTAAATTAGTAAATTTTAGTAGGCCAGAATGACTCAGAATAGCAATGTCCTTCCCTTAAAAGTATTCTCTTTTTCATTAAAAAATAGAAAAAGATTGTGAATTTTAACGGGGATCACCTGAAATCAGGCATCCTTCATTTTGAAGACCCTTCTCAGTTTAGGGATGTCAGTGGTGTGTTTTCACTTAGGATAAGTGCGCAAGGTGAACGCTGCTTCAGAACTGCTCCGCTAGACAGAATAATTGCCTAATAATCTAGTTTCATCTACAGCTACTTTTCATACAGTAATACAAAAAATATTTTTGTGCCTAGTTTATCTTATGAGGTAAGCTAAGTCTTCTAAATTGAGTTCATGTTGCAACAAGTTCATTTTTCCACTGTGTTTAAAAATTCTGCAGGACTGTGCCGTCTTATCCAGGGCAGCAACAATTACACCTCCCCACCTATCAGTACATGTGGAAATAATTGTCCGGTAAAGCCAAGATACATACTTAGACCTTAGAAGGTACAACGCTGCTCCATAACATCTAGCATATGATATGTATAGACATCTGTCCACAGTTCTGTTTGCCTGTGTTCAATAAAATATTTTAAACATTATTGTTATTAGCCTTTAAATGTCAGAAAGACCATTTCTATGCATCTAACTCAATTATTTCTGGGATTATTCACGTGCTTACGGCTAAGGATGTTGTTATACAGCTGATGGATTTTGATCCTCATGGATTTTCAATGACAGGAGGTTATTACTTTTATGAAAGTTTGTGTAAATTACTTACTACTTTTTCAATTCATTTGCATTCGTACATGAGGAAAAAGAAATGTTAACCGCAAATTAACAACTTCATGGTTATTACTCCCAGAAGCACGTTTCAGCTGCTGAGACATCCTTTGCCTCAGTTTGTTTAAGAAACTTCTAGTTCTTGTTATCCATAAGGAAAGATGATATATCATTAACTACACTTGCTGACTTATAGTACCCAATGTAAGAACATCTCAGTAAAGGAAGAAACCTCATAAAGAGCTGGTTTATCAAGAAAATAGATGCTTGGGCTTGCTTACCTTTTCAATGTTATAAACAGCAGGCACACAAAGACAACATGGACTCCTGAAGTGGTAGTTACTCATTTTAATCATGTTGCAACAAAATGTACCAGGATATGTGAACTACGTGGAAGCAATAGCCCACTTCAAAGCTGTTGCTTCTGTGCAAACTCATAGGAGAACTGACTGATGGTATCTCCTGTACTGGCTGTGGGAGCCCTTACTAAATTAGCTCTGCTGAACTGGACATGTGTGCTCTTGTATCTGTTTCAGGTATTCTGTCATGAAGTTTCTGTTCTCTGCTCTGCTCTTCAAAATACTCAGCAACCGTTCTTTCACATGATCTGTTTAATGTCTGACACAGTGATGCAGTGTGCTCAAAGAGGGCAGCGTGTTATCTCTATTGACATTAACATATGTCAAAAGTCTTGAGGCTTTGTGTTTAAAGATGCGGTGTCACTTTCTTGAAAACAGGGCAGAGACCAAACATCCTGGTAAGTTTCCCATTTTGTCACAGCCTTCTTTGCCAGCTGGAAATACATTTATTGTCTTCTGTATTGTTATCTAGTGTCCATAGTGTACATTTTTTGTCATTTAGGATAAAAGACTGTTTAAAACTAATCTATTTTAATGAGAAAAATGATATATCAGTTGTCATAAAAAGTGAATCTTTCTGGTTGGTATTTAAGCCTACTATGGCTGTATAAATCAAATCCATTCTCTTTATCTGACAAATAAGTTTGGTAAAGTTTCTCAGTAAAGACCAATGTATTTTATTAAAAGTAATTTATCTAATGAGTTTGTGTCTGTTAGTTGACTAACCACTTTTCTTCCCGTTTATGATCTGTGCAATAAACCTCTAGAAATTCTTTTATGATTTACAGCTCCTTTAGATCTCCAGTCTTTCTCAGCAATAAAGCATGTTAAGCAAAAGAAATTGGCAAACCTGAGCCTTACAGTGAAGCTATATCTGGAGAATGATGTAATTAACCATCAAAATTGTTCCAGCAGAGTAAAAGTGATCTTGATTTCGTTCTTTAAAAATATTACATATTTGAATACATCTTTAAACCAGGTGTTTGCAAAGAAGCAAATTAAAGCTGCTTCCTCCTGCTCTTTAAAGAATTAAATTCTGAGATTCATCAGTTGATGGTACTTGTTGACATTCAGTGTTCCTAATGCAAACACAAGTGGTCTTCTCATTTTAATTTGCAGTGTGTTGGAAAAATATGGTGCATGACTTCTGAGAATTTAAGGTGCATTCCGGGTCAAATTTATTCTGAATTTGCAAGTCAATTTGTAGGACAAAAGAGTGATTAATCTGCCAGATATGATGTACCTCAAAAAAAATTCTTTGCTGCTTGCAACATTCTCTGTAAGAAAAGGCTATTAAGATGATTTATGAAGTCTAGCATCATTGTCTGACACTGGAAAAGCATAATTAAAGGTAACAAAATTTTATGGTTCAGACATCTTATTCAAATACATTTTAAAGTCTCTTTATCAACAGACTGTGTCTGGTCAACTCAGTTTTAGGATCTCAGTGTCTAAGTAAATTATTGAGATTAGCAGGTTGATGGAGTTCAGTGGCCTACAATACTATTGGGATCCAACTCTATTATCTGAAGCGCTCATTCAGTTATGAAATGATAAAGCTTCTTTTCACTACAGCAAATAATATGATGCGGAATGTAACTCCTGTCGCAGTAAAGTTTAGGCTTTTATGTGGACTGCAAGGATGAAATATACTTCGAGGATGCATCTGCTGATAAACATGAACTTCTTGCCAAATAAATTAATTCTAAAAATAATTTTTATTTTTACTTTTTAATGGGAAACGTATAAGACAAGTCTCTAGTTTGTCCCTAATCACCAAGATAATATTTAATTATTTCTAACAGAGATAGGCTAATTAAAAGCAAAAGCAAGCTCTGGGAATAATACCACATTTTAGATGTTTATTTCAGCTAATTTGTGCAAATTCATGCAAACTTTTTGTCAGCTTTCTACCTAAAGCATTAACTCTGAATTCTCACAGGTATAAGGAACACACTTTTGGACCTAGTTTATATTTTTAACCATTAAAACCATCCAGCATCTGTTGTCTGAAATGGCTCATCATAAATCCCTATTCTCGATTGCTCTTCATTGTTTATAACCCTTACCAAACTCACCACTGGATTGTATTTTAGCTTGTTGAATACCTGCCTGAAGCAATTTTTTAATAGGTTTGTCAAAAATTGTTTAGCTGTTTTGAAGAGTGAGATTAGACATGCATTCAGGTGGAGACCAGTGATGAGTGGTGTTCCTCAGGGGTTGGTATTGGGGCCAGTGCTATTTAACATCTTTGTCGGCGACATGGACAGTGGGATCGGGTGCACCCTCAGCAAGTTTGCTGACGACACCAAGCTATGTGGTGTGGTCGACATGCTGGAGAGAAGGGATGCCATCCAGAGGGACCTTGACAGGCTTGAGAGGTGGACCTGTGTGAACCTCACGAAGTTCAGAAAGGCCAAGTACAAGGTCCTGCACGTGGGTCGGGGCAATCCCAGGAACAGATACAGGCTGGGTGGAGAACAGATTGAGAGCAGCCCTGAGGAGAAGGACTTGACGGTGTTGGTCGATGAGAAGCTCAACATGAGCTGGCAATGTGCACTTGCAGCTCTGAAATCCAACCATATCCTGGGCTGCATCCAAAGCGTGGCCAGCAGGTTGAGGGAGGTAATGCTCCCCCTCTACTCTGCTCTAATGGGACCTGGCATACTGCATTCAGCTCTGGGGCCCCCAACAAAAGAAGGACATGGAGCAGTTGGAGTGGGTCCAGAGGAGGGCCACAAAGATGATCCGAGGGCTGGAGCACCTCTCCTATGAAGACAGGCTGAGAGAGCTGGGGTTGTTCAGCCTGGAGAAGAGAAGGCTCTGGGGAGATCTTCTAGCAGCCTTCCAATACCTAAAGGGGGCCTACGAGAAAGCTGGAGAGGGAATTTTTGCAAGGACATGTAGTGACAGGACAAGAGGCAATGGCTTTAAACTGAAAGAGGGTGGATTTCAATTAGATATAAGGAAGAAATACTGTACCCTGAGGATGATGAGGCACTGGAACATGTTGCCCAGAGAAGTTGTAGCTGCCTTATCCCTGGAGGTGTTCAAGGCCAGGTTGGATGAAGCTTGGAGCAACCTGGTGTAGTGGAAGGTGTCCCTGCCAGTGGCAGAGAGGTTGGAACTAGATGATCTTTCAGGTCCCTTCCAACCCAAACCATTCTATGGTTCTAGGATTCTATGATTCTTTGCCTTTGTTGCTGAAGGAAGACTCTTATAACCATTTCATGCGGGAGTTATAGCAGAGAACCTGAAGATCAAACTTTGTTAGGGAAACCCATGTCAGTCTCTACTTTTGATTATCTAAACCCACTCAAGACCAACCTTGGGAAAAAAAAAACTCATATGAACATACTCTTTAGAGTTCTTCTGAAGCTTTTGCTAGAGATAAAACCTCCATTTCATCAAAGCTACTGTCTGTGACTAATGTATATATATATGAATCACTGAACAAATGAACTTGCTCCATGTCTAGGCAAGAGGGGTTTAGCATGCTTTCCTTTTGCATTCTACCAATTTGATCTGGGAGCTGGAGCTGAAGGCAAGGGTCATGACTCTCGAATTCAAGAAGGAAGGTGCTTTATTCACAGAGGGAATAGGAAAAAGTAGTTGGGATAGAAGAGGTGAAGCAGAAGAGCCAAGTTTGGGGATGTGAGAATTGGGCGGAAAAGTCTGTGATTGCTGCAGGAGCTCGTTCAGCATAAAGAATGGTATCTAAGGTCCCTCCCTCACTTTTTACTGTCAGGAAACAGATGTGGAACCCTTCAGCAAAGCAGGCGCAGCTCAGACAGTGCACAGGCAGAGGAACACCACCCTATAGCTACCATGTGCTTTGTTAGTGAAAGGGGCAGGGGCAATGGACCTAAAGTGCAATCATGAGCATGTCTGCATGGTAACTGAGGTGCTCCAGAAAAGAGTTGGCTCAGGTGCAGCAGAAAAAAATTGCTGCCAGTATGGTTTAATATAGAGACGTTTCCAGGCTTTTTAAAAGGCAAAGGTTTTATGCACTGGACAAGTTTGCAAAAATTTGCTTCCAAATATTTAAACAGGACACAGAATTGTTCTTGGCTGATCCAGCCATAAAGATACGGTATTGAGAGGAGTGGTGGTCTCACAACAGCCTGATTTCAAACCACTGGTGGCTATGAACATCATTACTTTGCATTTCAGGGTGCATCCAGAGATGACAAGAAATCCCACTGAGATGATCATTCTGCCACATGCTTAGCTGGTGGTGAAAGTAGCACTTCATAGGAAGCAGAGACTAGATCCTTACCTGAAGTGCAAAATGGAAGTCAGACTGAACTGTGTAACACCATAGTGTTCAGAATGCAACATATTTCTTTGTCCCCGTTTTAGAGTTTCTTCTCTCCCGCTCCCCATTTGATTTCAGTTTTGTTTTCTCTTCCTCTTTACTGCAGGATTGCACTTGTGAAGAAGCGTATCCCAGTAATCTTGTCTGGAAGTAGCAGAAGTGTGGATAAAAGATTTACATTTGAAAATATGGCCCTGCTTATTTGTTCACTTGTAAATGGCAAAAAAATTTAGAGGACACAAGTTACATTGTGACCTTTACAATCAACAATAGATCCAAAGTTTGTGCCTCCTGTGAAGTGACAGTCACAGCTCCTCATTGACGTGATGTGTAGATCACCTTGCTTAATCAATCGAAGTGCTTTTATGTGCCAAAACCCATCACTCTAATATAAGCCAGGTTAGGTCATAGCTAATTTGTCTGCCTTCAGACCCCAGACTCAGAGACAGGAGAGAATGGAAAGTAGGTTGAATGATAAGGAAATGTCAAGCTATGTATTATGATCATATATCTATATAATATGTATTATATATCAAAATACATTAATGTCATCTATCTTGTGTACTTTAAAGCACATTGCAGTGTCTCCAGTGGATTCATAGATGGCTATAAGGGTGTCACAAATTGTATGCAACGTCTCATCTTGATTATGGACTTCCTTTTTGAGAGCTTCTGTCTTTCTTGAGACTGTGCAGGTGATTCAGCAAGATCTTATGTTTGGTGATTCAAAAAAACTTTTGATGGAGCTTATCAAGGCTTCTCTGATGCAGTTGCCTCCACTGTGATTAGGACTGGTTCATCAGGCACTTACGAAAAGAAAAAAGTCTGAATTCATGTGTTTTTCTGAATTCAAATTTACAGGAATAAAAAACCCTATAAATGTAGCAGTTCAAACTCCATCTTTTCTTATGTTTCTTCAAAATCTAAAGCTCAATAGATATTAGTATTTGAGAAGGTCTAACGGATTCCTTAAGGAGGGACCTGAAAAGCTTGCTTGAGCAGAGCTAGTACCTTCCCTTTCTTCTTGTTTATTAATTCTTATGGCTAACTGACCAAGCTTGTCACGCTTCTATCAGCCAATGAAAATTAAAGACAGATTCAGTTTAAGATGTATGAGTTTTGCCTCCCACTTTGTTCCAAAAAATTATACCTGGCTAAATCTTTTGTCCAGTTCATGCATCAAGAAACATGTGGATCAATGACTGTTGAAGGAAATGGTGTTTTCACAGTCACTACATGCACATAAAGTGACTGTGAAATACATACTTATTTTCTAAGTGTCATGCTGTTTAGAAAGATGACCATACACAGCTTTTTACTCAGCAAGTTTGAAACATGCTTATACTCAAAATCATGTCTGAAATCTATTGGCAAAAATGTATTTTATGAATCTCTACTATATAAACTCTGTGGAAATACTGCTGGAGGAAAGCAATCCAAACCTTTTTCGAGTTCTTTATCAACAGAATTATCTCAATTCTGACATTTATTGTTGGTGACAGCACATGAGATATACAGAACAGAGCTGACTCTCAGAGCCCAGTTTGAAATTGCTAGGCTGAAAGCGCTTTTTCAAGTTGTATGCTGAAGAAATTTCTCTGGCAAAGGTAAACAAACCATTCATGGAGGGTGAGAGGCTGGGACAACTGTTCTTCAAAATCAACCTTTTGTATTAAGTCACTGCTGACCCGCCGTCCTGACTTCTAATCTTCCCACAGATGGGTGTGTGCCTTGCATGCAGAAAAGTTGAAGAGTCTTCATTAGCTGGAGGGCTGCCCTAAGTGAAGGGAGGGGGGGCAGGGGGTGCATCCGTGCACATGTGTTTGTCATAGTGCAATTCATACCATTTTCTCTATCTCGTTGGAGTCATATTTTCACTGAGCTCCTTTACCATGCTGTCCACTGGATACAGTAGAGAGGTTTCATCAGCTTATCAAGATGTTTAGTAAAAGTATTTCTCTTTTTTTTTAATCTGGATCTTTGCCAGATCTTACGACATGGAGTTACTATGTGGGAAAGCAGCAGTTCTTGGTGGTTATTCAGAAGCTTTGGTGCTAAAGTGCTGATTTAGCACACTGAGGAGTGGCTGAATAAAGAAAAAGAAAATCAGGTAAGGGATGAGACAGGTACTAATCACTTTCTGGCAACATCTAAAAAGCTTTTGTCATCCTAAGTAAACTTCCATCACATCCGTATTTCATTCATGTAGGCGGTCAGTTTTCAGCTTTTATATAGCCATACCCTGTCTATCCAGCCCTACAATGGTTTTCCCTGATGTATTTGTTGCTTTCCCAATGTCCAGCAGGCATCTCAAGCAGTTACAAAAAAAAAGTATAGCTACTAATATAACCTTTTTTACTCCTTGCTTTAATTATATTTGATTCTCTCTTACTTAAGTACCTTCTCAGCATTAAAGATCACTGTTTTTGCATTCCATGATTTGTATGACTTTGCCAGTTTGTTTATCTGTCCTTGCCTCTGCTCCTGGTTTTCCTGTTCTCCTTTCTCTGGTAGTAATCACAGGATACAGTTTTTCTCTTTCTCTCAAGCTACCAAAATGCTTTTCTACTGCATCACTCCAGCTATCAAATCGTCTGGAAGAATCACTTCTGTCAGGATTCCTACCACAATAGTGAATAATATGGGCAAAGACAAAAGAACAGTGAGAACAGTTTATGAAAATCCTTTTTGTTTCTGATACTAAGAAGACATGGATTCATCTTCAAAGCTATTCATCTTTTTGACTGTGGTACTTCTAAGTTCTTCTTCTTCACTAAATATCAATGACCTGGTTGTTTTCCTAATTGTTTGGGGAACATTATAAAGCATTACCGAAACTAAAGAGAAAAAAACGGGATAGTGGAACTGAAATTGCCTTTGTGATTCATATGTCTCTTAAATAATTATATTCTCATTTGTCCATATGCACCTCTTTCACAAACAATAGTATCATCATTCCTGGCAAAGAATGCTTCCTTCCCTGGTTACAGCTGTGAAGGCAGGGTTTGTACTTGGATGGAAAAGTAAGGAAATGGATTCCTCAGTTGGTAAAGTCTCCATTTTTGGAAACCCAAAAAAGTGTTAGACTTGCCACCAACTAAAGGGGAAGGAGACATAATAGTTTTCCATAAGGTTTATGTCCTTTAAAATGGGAAACAATGTCCCTTGCAGTAGCTGGAACTTTCATAGCATAAAATGAGCAAAATGAGAATTTTCTGTATGCCCTTTGTGCTGGCCAAGCATTTAACAGACAGCGCACATTGGTGATAGGTCTCTCCATTCCTCTGAATATGGTTCAATGATGTGGGATTAAAGGTTTACCTTGAAGAGTATGTGAGAGTTAGGATAGAGGAAGAGGGCTGGGAGCTGAGAGGGAGAAAGCTGAAACACGTGGTTCATTGGACGTTGCAGCTTGGCAGATCAGCCTGTAGAAGTTTATTAAAGCCACTGCAGATTTGAAGCCTTGTGGGGCCTTTAGTTCCTCTTATCTCACCCACTGGACCTCTACCCATTCATGACTCAGCAGGATAGTTAATTTGCACGGACCTCATGCTGTTACGCTGAGATCGCTAGAGGTATTCAAGTTAGCTACTGTTCACATTCTTGAGGTGTATAGATATATACATACATACTCAAAGTGATGATGTATAATATTTAGCAGAATAATGTAAGGGTTAACACACAAGTTCACGTTGTTTTAATAGAAAAAATGCATTAGATTCCTGTTGTATTCCCCATGGCTAGATTTCCTTGGGAAAAGATAGACAACAATGGCACATTGTTATGAGAAACTCAAAGTGTTTTAAGATGGAAGTTGATAAGTTTATGGATGAGGATCACAAAACAAGAGAAGAATAACTCTGAAAGTTCAATTAAAGCTTGAGATAACTGTTCTTTTGTATCCAATTTATTAGTAGGCCTGGTACCCAAATGCGGGTTAGACAGGCGATTCTGTGGGTTTGCGATGTTTTAACCTCCCATTACAGGACTGCTGTTGCTTATCTGTGGGAGTTGGGTAGGGGGTGGTGGGCTTAGCATTTGACGAGATGCACTGCTGTTGCTTCTCGGAACATCTTAGGATCTTTTGCTCAATTTACTTTTGATTCTTACTACTGTAAGGATGTCAAAAAATGATCACTCCTGTTTCCTTTTTACGGTACACCAGAGGTACAGCTTTTGTCCTTTCTCTCTGTCTCTCAGTCTACAGGCAATCAGGAACATGGTGTACTCTGAGGTATGGGACAGTTCATGAAGTAGTTATATGGCTCTTTTAAGACTAAATATTTGTTTCAGTGGTTCTCGAGTTGCCTGGGACATCATCCAGTGACCTCAGTAGTCTTTTTCAGCCCTCTGTTGCTATATTCTAGACTGTGCTAAGATCTGAATCCAGAGAATGAGAAGCAGTGCTTGTAAACTTGGAAGGCCGTCCGTTCGTGACTCTGAACTTCTTAGGACTCTTCTTTCTTGGCCAAATAAAAGACCTCTGAGTGTTTTGTAGATGTTCAATGTGTAACAAGAGCTGACTTTTGTTCCGAGTACAAAGTACATTTTTGGTTTCTCCTGCTCGCATGTAGATTGAGAAGTGGCACATCTCTTTCCCTGGGAAGCAGGCATTCCCCTTCTTTCTTGTACTTCACAGCTCAACAGCATGACTTGGCCTTTAAAAGAGACCAGTACTGGCATGCTTTTTGCATCACTTTAGAATTAACTAAAAAATCCAATGTGGCATAGATCTTTATTAAGATCACTGAAGGCTTTATGAGATATACATGATTTTAGAGGGAACCCTTTCAGAAAATTTCATATGTACTAATGAAAATATAGCAAGTCCTCATACCAGTGTGTTCTGATGCACAGTAGTTTTTTACTTTATCTAGCATTTCTGTTCTGAGAAAAAAATTACATGGACATAACAGATTTTTACTTAGCAAATCCATTTGTCTGTAAAGATTTTTTTCTGCACACACGAATGGCAAAAGTAATTTTGCTTTGTTTTTTATTCTTTAGACATGGTAATTATGTGTTAGATAATAAGCTGAATTCTGTTCCCGTCTATACATAATCAACAGAATTTACTGCGTTGCTAGCAAGTATATTTATGTAACTTAATGAGAACACTGAAAAAGGGACGAAGGTTTGATCTACTTCAGACAGGCTTCCCATGAGATTACCAATGTTCATGGCTTTGATCTCTCCTCAAGGTTCAACATTAAAATAAACAAAATCATATGAACAAGACTTCAAAGTTGCTGTGAACTGGTTAATTGATTATTAACATCTCCAGATTACTTTGCTCCCACAATGGAAAAGCAGCCCAGCTAGGAAAACAGTAATTTTCTATCTGTGGGAACACTGTCTTCTGCTAGTAAATCTTTCAGGAGAAATATCAAGGGAAAACAGATTGTTTAAGGAAACATCATATACCATAGTATGTAGGAACCTTAGTAGTCATGACCTATAGTCCGGCTAGTGAATCCCTTCAGCATTTTGACTGGAGAAAGCAGAAGTTCAGTCTGCCAGAGTAGTGGTATGTTCTTTTTTCGACCTTGCCTGGGGCAGGAGGCTTCTTACAGTGTTAAACAACCAGAACAGTTAAAACCTAGAGCAGATTTCATCTGACTTATCATAAGCATCTGTAATCTAGTCTATATCTAGTCTGGTCCTCCTAGTCTCTTCTCATAGTCTATGGAAAAATTTAAATACCCCAGAAGGTGATTTATGTCATTGTAAGATAGGTCAGATAAATTGTCATTTGGAGAGGCCCACGTGCCTTCTGTTGACTCTAAAAGAGCCCAAGTAAACTAACTTAGCTTTAGACATCCACATCCTAGATGCCTAAAGCTTAGGTCAGATGAATACTGAGTTGGGCTCTTAAGTAGGGGAATTTTATTCAGATGCTTGTATTTACTCACAGAAAAATTTTGTAAAATTATGTAAATTTGAATCCACCTTAAGGAGATTTCCAGAAAGCTGCCTATAGCAGCAATGCATCAGTCTCAGAACATCCTTTTTAATTACATGATAGTCTCAGAGTGCCGCACATATTTAGCACACTTTTTAGAGCACTCATTTGAAGGAAAGTGTTCAAATGACACAGAATTAGATTAGTTCTCTGTCTGTATTTTGCAAAGATCAAATAGAATCCATTAAAATGTTATTGATTCAAACTTTGTGCTGAAGTACTCTCTTTAAGAGCTCTGTCATTAGCCCTCTGAAAGGGCTGACGTGACTTATGAGCATATAGAAGCTACCAAATGGTATTTGTGTACATCCTGAAAGGCGTAGGGCCTTAGCAGAAGGGTAGGACTAGATGATCTCCAGAGCTCACTTCCAGCCCCAGCTGTGATTCTGTGATAACTGCACTTCTGGCACGCACGTACGTACATCCCCTCACCTCCTCCTGCTGTGCCATGACTCCTCACTTGCTCTGTCCGCTCTACTATTGCGCTTTCTCTATTAAAAAAACCCCAAACTGAAACTGGCCTTTTAAATGTTTTAAAGAAACATTTTACTTTTGTGTCAAAGAGGCAAATTTGGCAAATGCCTGTGGTATATTCGAAAGAAAAGTAACGAACAATCAGTTTAAAACAGAATTCTTTACAGATTGACTAAACAGCCCGCCAATAATGCACTATTTTGCACTTTTCCCACCAGGTGGGTACACAGACATTATTATCAATGAATGCATGTTAAATTGAATGATAAACAGAGTTAGTTGAACGAAAACAAATCCTAAGCACAGAACTGTGTATTGAATTAGTTACATACACAGGGATAAAACATTTGATCTGCTGGTGTATTATATGTATTTAATTGACACTTTGCAACAATTGAAATCAGACATTTCACTGGCAGAGCACGGCACACTATTTTGCTTTTAATTTATGTATTGTTTTGTGTGAGTATCAGAGTGAACATCTTTGTTGGAAGGGAAAATTAAGACAATCGCATGAAAAATAAGCTACCATATGTTATGTTAGGGGACATTTTTGCTATTTTCTTTTTATTTCTAAATACACAGTTCCTTTTCACAAGCTCCAGCTTATAAAAGCTTATGAAATAGTCCTTATTATCATTTAATATGTTTCAATAATTTAGATTCAAATTATAAAACTCTTAAGCATTTGCAATCAAAATTATATTTAAATAGAAGAGCAGTATCAATATTTTGCAAATTTCTGCAATATTTTCAATTTCATTTTTCTAAGTAAGAGAATGTTTTCACTGTTGCAATTGAGTTATAAGTGAAAATAATGAATCTCACATAATTTAAGACGTAGGATTTGAAAATAGGAAATGGTTTAGTATTCTAATACCAGACTCCTGAAATAACTACTCACAGACTGATTCATCTATACGCAATAGTCCTCATTCAAACAATCTCTATGATTATTTTTTGTCCAGTTTTAACACTCCAGCGATGTTCATGATTTCCTAAAGAACTGGGAGGAGTGGGGGAGGGGCTGAGCGAAAGTTGATGAATAAGGCAATGAAAATTTTATTTACTGAAATAAAAATATGAAAGAATTATTTTGATTTTTTTTCTCCTTTGCCATCTTGTGTTTTTCGGTGAGTCAAGTTGATGACTGAAGAGTAAGTAGCATCTCTTAACATTACACGCATATCACGACACTGCCAATACTCGAGCTCTTTGACTGCATTACACTTGCTTATGTTTTCAAATACTCTTAATGGAGCTTCAGTGCTGTCACAGAGATAATCAATCAGATGATGAATGATTTGCTTTTCAACTGTGCAAATGAATGCAATGGATGTCTGTCATAAATGTTTTGGTATTTCGGAGGCTGCCACAATAAAATATCCTTTTCAACTGAACGCTTAATTATTTTTTCGGAGGAACAAATGTGTCATTGACAAAACTCGAAACATTTGCCCAAGCAAGCTACATTATTTTAAGTCACAAACAGTCAGTCTGTACAACTGACTGTATTATATTGTGTTCACAATATGCTGATTGCCTGCTGTCTGGCAATCTACCATGAGCAATTTGCATAAACTACCGTGAGTCTGTGCAGAAAACTGTTTTATCCATTTTGGAAAGTACAAACACTTTTCTTTTCTTAGGGCATGCATTTTTGCTGCTCAGTGTGAAATTACCATTGTCATCTATGATCTTGCAGTTTGGGTTGGGAATGTAACCAGGTAAAATTGCAGAAAGAACACGTAGACTCAGCCAAACTCATAATCATTCTGTTTGCTCTGCATCCACTGTATTTTGCATCTTGCAGCTAGCAGTTAGCTTGGGATGCACATACAAAAATCTTTCAATATTAACATGTTAATTAATGGGGCAATTCTAGCTGCAGATCAGTCTGAGCTATTTTGCAAATGTGTTTTATTCTTACCTTGTATGTCTGTATAAAGTTTCTAAAGCAATATAGGGTTTTTCAGTGTTGAGGCTGCTTGGGTATTCACTGAATCTTTTTAAAAAAAGCATTCCCAGTGCCCACACAGGGCAAGAACAGCTATTTACATAGGCATTAATGAGCCTTCCCAGCACTTCTCTCCCTTGCATGCCATTTCTCTGCCTGGGTTACAAGTGCAAAGACAAAGTCCTGATGGCACTACTGGCCTGATCTCTAGTTCAAAACACAGATCATCTTATTTTAATCTGTTTATTGAGGTCTCATGCTTTTACAAATGAAGTCTTTCTTCATTTTTCCATTTCTTTGTGATTTTCTGCTGAGCGAGATAACATCCAAACCTATAAGCTTTTCAGAAACAGTTACAGTTCTGCTTTATTTGATCTGCAAATACAAGTCATTAGGCATAGAGTTGGTTGGGGTTTTTTTACATTTTGTTTTACTTTGTCTTTCCTGCCTTTTACTTGGGAGATCAAAACATCTGTGATACCTAAACAAATGATTAACTGAAAGAAGATCACACACTGTCTATATGTTTTTAGAGGGCATAGCAGGTCAGCTACATTTGAAATACACATGGCAGTCCTTTAGTCTGATTTATTTATTTTGATTCACTTTATTTCAAGTTGTCTATCAGAAGGGAGGTGTTGAACAGGAACCAGCTTTTATTTTTACATTATAAGGAAAAGATTAGGCTCCTCATACAGTAACTGAAACAAAACCAAGCAAAGGTTTGAGCAGTTTCCTTTCATGCTCAAACAGTACAAAACAGCCCTTCTGAATTTCTAAAATGCCTGGGTGCTTTGCAACGGGAGCCATAACCTTATGCTTCTAACAAGGAGCTTAGCTCAACTCTCCCATCGTCAGCAGCATATTGCCACCAGGTATTTGCTTGTTCTGCAAGGAGCCACAGGCCAGTCCCCAGCACAGAGGCGTCCTCAGCACTCAAACTACTGTTTTTATCACACATTTAGGCAATCTGGGCAGCAGCGAGTCATGGATGAACAGAAGAGTGACAGAACTTTCTCATCCTACCAGTGGTCTTTTCAAGTTAGGACTGAGATTCCTTAGCAGTGGGAGAAAACTTGTGCTGCTGCTCCCTTCAGTCACACAATTGCAGCTGTAATTGCAACCAGTGCAGAAGGTCCACACAGACTATTATTAAATTTCCCTTAAGTCTTAGTTTGGGCATAGTGGGACTGAAAAGAATGTAATTTAACTATATGCCTCAGAGCACAGTACAGCACCAGTCTAAGGAGCAGTGGTTTTGCAATTGTCCTCCAAAACCAATGTTCTCCTCCTGTCCACAATCTATGGTGAAGTACATTAGCATCTTGGATAGGATTTTTCAGCTGAGAAGCAGAATGAAACACTAGAAATTCTCATTGTATTTTGTTGTTGTCATTTTTGTTTTGTTTTGGTTTTCTCCCCTGCTGTCCTGTCTTCATCCCAATTACATCCAGGGATTTCACTAGGACAGAGTAAAGCAACAGAGTTACTGTCCTGCTCTCTGAAAAGAACTCGACATTGATATGCTAAACTTGACCAAAGTAATGTGGGGAACTAGTCAAAACTAGAACTAATTTTTACTTGAAAGAAGAAAACAATTACTGCTTCCTTGGTGAAAGGATTATTCCTTCCTCATAGTGCTGAAATGGATTTCAAGGAAAATGCATCTTTAGGTAGAGTGTAGAAGCCATAAAAATGTTTGACTTTGCTGACAGCAAAGCCACAAGAAAAAAGAAGTAAAAATATCCTGAACAGCCTGTGTGGTAATTATAAACATACACACAGAATAAGCTTCCCGTTGCTATCAGTCCTCCTCTTGCCAACTGACCCATCTGGTCACCATGAATGTCCTCTCATGTGATTTCTGTATGAAGTGTTGAGGTGTTTTCTGAACATTGACAATGGTCTCTTTGTATGCCAAGCAGAGCAGGGTATACTCTCAGTCAGTCAACTGATTGGGGTAACCAAGAGAAATTCCTTTAAAGTTTTTTTGGACTTGAAAGTTGGAGGAAAGGTTAGTGTTAGAATCTTATAATTTTTTTTCCTGTTCAATATTAAAAAGGTAAGAAAAGGAAAACTAATCATAAAATCAGTAAGTGACATTTGAAGTTAAGTAGATATATTCTAACCTCTGCAAAATTTCCTGAAGTGTGGCTTAATTCATGGAAAGAAAGATAATTCTTCCAACAGTATCATGTGCTTTTCCTCTTTCCAGAAATAGAAACTTCATTTGCTTTCTCTAGTGAACCCAGTCTAATTTTTCTCTAGCAGTGCAAAGGGGCTGTGAATTCAAATGGATCAAGGAGCCCAAATAGTGTTTTGGTATCCCTTACCTCTCATAGGAGTGAAGAAATGAGTGACACTGCCAAAAAGAAAAGAGTATAAGGACTCTCACTGGCCTGTACAAGTGTCTTTTTACAGAGTCCAGAAGATCTTCAGTAATGAAATCTGGGTACTGCAATAATCCTGCATCCCCCATAGTCAAGGAGAGGATGCAATCAGGGGATGAGGGCAGGGGTACATCCCAAGCTCTCTTGCTGGACCCGCATCTATCCTAAGACTATTTAGCAAAGAGCCAAAGTTAGCTGAGGACAAATGCTTCTCTTGCCCACAGCACATCTCTCAGCCCCACCCGCTGAAAGGAATCCTGCGCTCCGCACCAGATCACAGGGAGCATAGGATCACTCTCCTCTGCTTGTTACTCAGCCCATTGTAGTGCCAGCCAGAGCAGAAGTCAGCCTATGGAATTTGGATTTTGGAAACGAATTCACCATTTTGCCTCGATCCTCCGGCAAATAGGTCTTTCTGAAGCATGGGTTTTTTACTTTAAATTTTGCCTTAATGTCTGGTTAGCAAAAGATTTCATCTGTTCAGGATCTCCAGAACTCTTTTTGATCTCAATTAATGCTTTGAGAAACTAAGGTAATAAGTGTTTGAGACATTACTTTACTATCACAAGAATATATATATTAGAAACATGTGCTTTGCTAAAACGGTCTTGGAACAGTTTCTACATGCCTCTGTGTCCCCTTGGATCACTACTACCGTTCTTTCTGTGCTGGCATTCCAGAGCTGCTGACTCACAGCCTACATCTGGTTCTGTAGCCTTCTTGCCAACTCAACGCCTGGCGCGTTATTTAGGCATTAATTTACTCGAGTCATTCTCCTTCCATCACAGACTTGCTTGTTTTAACATCCTGTGTGTTATATATACACTCCTGTGAGGCCTTTCCTCACTGCATTTGATTAGACTGTTTGATTTATCAGCAATGAAGTGTTTTCTTTCCTTCTTTCCTTCTTTCTTTCCTCCTTTCTTTCCATCTTTCTTCCTTTGGGCTCAGTTTTGCAGTTGAGGCCAAGAAGAGAGTTGCTGATACAGATATGGAAGCCTGCTGACTTCAGAAAGGCACGGGGTAGGTGAGGAAATCTGCTTAGGAAGAGTGATCAGGCCTAGGATCGGGATCCAGATCTGTCGTAAGCTGTCACTGGGGAGAGCAAAAATGGAGCTTTCCAGACATGTTACTGTGGACAGTCGGGATTTTTGGAACTTAACATTCAGATGCTTGTAGACTGACATATACACCAATTGTTTTATGTTGAATTGTGTCTGTGTTAATTCATTTATAATTGTTAGTGAGTTTGAATCCTTCAGTCATGTAATACAACTTGAGCATCAAAGACAACATGTGAAATCAGATAAGAGCTGAGATTTCTGCCTAATTTATAGGCTGTAAAGAGGCTGGGAACAATAGAACAGTGACTACACTTCATGCACATCAGGAAGGATGCCCTTCTTCAAATTCCTGCACTAAACCATATGAAAAGTCAAATGACTTGCCATCCTATGGAGTTCATCTCCTCTCCATTGAAAGCAGCCAAGATCCCATTCTATTGAAATAAATGAAAATTTGCAAGTAATTTGCAAGGATTACTTCAAATAAACATTAAAACTTGCCTTAACCAAGGTTGTTTTTACCTCTCCAGCAATTTTGGGGAGAGTTCCTCATTGAAAAAGCTGCTTAGGGCAAAGGTGACTTTTATAGGGTAAGGTTTCCTCCACTGAAATGTGTAATATGGGTAGCAGCTGTGCAGCCCTCTTCATCACTGCACTTCACAACTCTTATTTCCAGCTTCGCTAGGCAGAAATAATTTTCAAAGGTGGGATGTGAATTTGGTCTCCACAGCCTTTCGGTCTTTTTCTGCCGAAACTTAGGAGTGCTGATGATGCGGTCGTGCATTCGGTGATAAGGGCAACATGCACTGAGAACAGGATGGTCAACCTCCTCAGCCATTTCACTAAGAAACTGCTTGGACAGTGCTTTCAGTGAGCGCTGGCTGTTCTCCAAAAGCCCAAACCAGCTGTCTTTCAAGACACCTCTCTATAATTTAACAGGGAAACTCACCATAACTGACTTATAACAGGAGTCCTGCTATATTTTGAATAAGTGGAGATGGGCTAGATGTTGGCTGTAGGGGTTGTTGTCTGTAGCATGAATAAGCAAAACAACCCAGACTCAATAGTATCCGGGGTTCCTGCAATATGAATGTTGTCACCTGTCCCCAGTTTACAGCAAGCTTTGCAACACCAGGTTGTTTTTTTTTCAAACCCCAATCCTTGGAGTCTGACAATTAAGTGAAGATTTTTGTTTTCAGGGGTTTTCTTGCTAATAAGCATGCCTCAAGTCTTTGAAAAACTGCAGTGTGTACACTTTGCTGGCTCAAAGCCAAGGGGCACAGTCTGTAGGTTTTTTATTTGTTTTCAGCCTGTCATGATTTTTTTTATTAAGTTCAGTCTAAAGACTGAACCAACAGAAGTATATGGTAAGATCTATTCTTCAAATGCAAGGTGTTAATTGCAAGTTAACTAAAGCAGGAAGCGGATTTAAAGATCCCTGGTCTGGTTCCCAGAAACTTTGCATCTCTGTGGTGTCCTGCCTCCTTTCTCTGCTTTTCTCTCCCCTGAACACATGCCCTCAGTAGCTTGAAACCACTTTGTGGTTTCAAACCACATCATAGCAGCAGAACAGCCGGTGGGACAGGACAAGCCTACCTACTGCAACCCATGCACCAAAGCTTGATTTCTAGAGTGGTCCTAGCCAGCTAGTCTGAAGTTAGCTCAGAAACGTGCACTGCATTGCAGACAGTAGCTGAGTATTTCAAGAAGTCGTGCACAGCCTTTCCTTCCATGCAGGAGGGAGGGAGAGCTGAGCTCAGATTTTCTTCTTCCTTCTAGATGTTGTCCTAGAGCAGGGTGCTACCGGAAACATGATTTCTACCACAGGCATCTCTTCGTGAAACTCATCCTGAAGGTTGGTTTCAGTCTAAATTATTTAAAGCAATAGTGACATTATGGCCAAAAATAATGTCTCTCTCAGCAGATGGAGCTGAGTTGAGGTCACAACAATCCCATTTGCCATATCCTGAATAAAAGCCTTCAAGGTGAAGATAAAAAAAAGGTACATGAGATACTTCACCAGTGCTGAAAACAGCCTAGTTTAGTGCTGGCTGTTACTAGTAAGCCAGCTGTGGCTTCTGAACAAATGCTGAGTTACAGCACTCAGTGCTGCTGCCTTGTGCAATAGCTCCTCTGTTGAAGTGTCCTGATATCCCGTGTGTCTACATGGGGAATGACAACCCGTGAAGGCCTGCCACACATCTCTGATGATGAGCAATCTTTTCCCATGGAATGACAGCTGCTATCAAACAGTGGAGCTCCATTGCCCACCAGTGTAAAGTCAATCTTCTGGCAAAAAGTCAGAGTTCTGTTCTGAATATTTTTTCTCATAATCTTTGTACTTTTCTGAGTAGCATTCACTTTCCCATACTTTCACTGAAGTGTTCTCAAGCGTCAGAGCTGACCAAACAGCCACATTCACAGTGAATTGATAGAGATTTGTACCAGGAAATGGAGTAGGAAAGACAAAGAACAGAAATTAATCCAAAGTGACTAGCAAAAAAAGGCATAGAAGCCAAACTAAGTTAGAGAGATGGGGCTTTTGTATGTCAAACATGTCATTACTATAAATCTTCTAATAGTCATGGTATTGGTATTTTGAATATATTTGAGGGGAAAAAAAGTAAATAAACAGAGTTAGATACCAAGTCACTGTAGGAATACATAGTAAGAGCCATATGAGAAAGGCCACTAAATCTAGTGGCATGGATGTAATCCACTCCCAGACCCTGTGCCAACTCAAGGCCTAATCTCTGGCAGTTTATTTCTGGACCTGGTCTCTGTGGTTGCTCATGAATCTGTCTTTTTCCATCTTACTGTAACAGGGTATTCAGCCCCAGAAGACATATGAAACTGAACAAGCAATTTATTTCAGGGAATGGTCTTAAAGTTCCTCACAAGATGGAAAGTTATCAGCTGGGTTATCTTCTGCATCAATCCAAGTCAAATACTTTCATCCTAATATCTATTAGACCAAGCCTAACTGATAGGCGAATTTTCCCAGTATCCACAAAACTCTGTAGCAATTGAGAAAGAGCCCATGTATCGTGTCATATTTTATAGAATCATAGAATCATAGAATGGTTAGGGTTGGAAGGGACCTCAAAGATCATCTAGTTCCAACCCCCCTGCCATGGGCAGAGAAATCCTCCACTACACCAGGTTGCCCAAAGTCTCATCTAACCTGGCCTTGAACACTTCCAGGGATGGGGCATCCACAACTTCTCTGGGCAACCTGTTCCAGTACATCACCACCCTCAATGTAAAGAATTTCTTTCTTATATCTAACCTAAATCTGCCCTCTTTCAGTTTAAATCCGTTGCCCCTTGTCCTATCACTACACGCCCTTGTAAAAAGTCCCTCTCCAGCTTTCCTGTAGGCCCCCTTTAGGTACTGGAAAGCTGCTATAAGATCACCCCGGAGCCTTCTCTTCTACAGGCTGAACAGCCCCAACTCTCTCAGCCTATCTTCATAGCAGAGGTGCTCCAGCCCTCAGATCATCTTCGTGGCCCTCCTCTGGACTCGTTCCAGTAGCTCCATGTCCTTCTTGTGTTGGGGACTCCAGAGCTGAACACAGTATTCCAGGTGGGGTCTCACGAGAGCAGAGCAGAGGGGCAGAATCACTTCCCTCGACCTGCTGGCCACGCTCCTTTTGATACAGCCCAGGATACGGTTGGCTTTCTGGGCTGCCAGTGCACATTGCCGGCTCATGTTGAGCTTCTCATCCACCAGCACTCCCAAGTCCTTTTCCTCAGGGCTGCTCTCAATCCATTCTCCGCCCAGCCTGGACTTGGGCATGGGATTGCCCCGACCCACGTGCAGGACCTTGCACTTGGCCTTGTTGAACTTCATGAGGTTCTCACAGGCCCACCTCTCCAGCCTGTCAAGGTCCCTCTGGATGGCATCCCTTCCCTCCAGCGTGTCCACAACACCACACAGCTTGGTGTCATCTGCAAACTTGCTGAGGGTGCACTCAATCCCACTGTCTATGTCTCCAACAAGGATGTTAAATAGCACTGGCCCCAGTACTGATCCCTGAGGAACACCACTCATCACTGGCCTCCACGTGGACATTGAACCGTTGACCACAACTCTTTGAGTGCGACTATCCAGCCAATTCCTTATCCACCGAGTGGTCCATCCATCAAGACCATGTCTTTCCAGTTTAGAGACAAGGATGTCATGTGGGACAGTGTCAAATGCTTTGGATAAGTCCAGGTAGATGATGTCAGTTGCTCTTCCCCTATCCATCAATGCCGTAACCTCATCATAGAAGGCCGCCAAATTAGTCAGGCAGGATTTGCCCTTAGTGAAGCCATGTTGGCAGTCACCAATCACCTCCCTGTTTTCTATGTGCCTTAGCATAGTCACCAGGAGGACTTATATTGAAACAGTTTGCTTCTAATAAGGCAGGAAGCCTTGTCAGGTTTCTGTACACTAGCGAGTGCAATTTTAATGTAGTTTTTATAGCAATAATCTCATCATTGAAGTTTGGTTGTTCAGCTGATCTGGCACATCTGGATATATTGTAGAAAGATAGATTGTGGGATATATCCCTGAAACTTCCAGGTTAAATGTAGAAGTCTTGTTAGAAAAGACAGAATCTGAAGACATTCAGCACTTCCAACCAAATTGTTCTTGCTGCTGAGACATGACTCTGTGTACAACATTTGCCTCAGCTATCCAAGTTCTTTCAGGATGGTCTATGCTGGGATCATCATCAGTAGCAGTGTAAGGTGCCCAAGTGTCAGCAAAATTTCTCCTATTCTCATTACAAATTCAGCATGGAGTGTCGTATGCAAAGTGAGTCTTAATCCCAATTCAGTTATTTTGTTTTCTGGTACTTCAATATTATGTACAGTTTTTGTGCATGTTATTTTCCTTATTGCTTAGTCTTGTTGTTTGCATCTTTCTGTGAATCTCTGCTGAGACCACAACTTCTTCTCTGTGGAGAATTCCCCAGACTTCTCTTATCACTCTGACTTACAAGGAATGAAAGAAGGCGTTATATCCCTGACAAATCATCTTTCTCATCACTTGACTTACTCTGTGGGAAGTGTTTTTTGAAGCTGTCAGCAAGGAGGTAGTTACATGACTGGATTCAGTATATCATCTAACCTATCTGGTTGATGCCTTTACTTATGTGAAACAATTTTTCCTATGCCTACTAGATGCAAAGGTGCAGGATCACTTTAGTACCACTAAATCTGAGGTGGGAAATGAAAATGCAAATTCCCTTTGAAAGGGAGTTGTGACATCCTCTGTTGGCTCTGTTAAAAACCTAATCTTCAGTGCAAAGCATTGAAGCATATTTTTGTTAGTTTTTTTCAGGGCTGATATTGTATCACTTACCAGACCTTGTGTGTCTGCCTACAGAGGTCCAAAGTAATTGCAGTTGTGGTGACTGGTTTCATGATAATGATGATCCATGTCTGTCAGGATCTGGCTTGACACTGACTGTGCACTTTTATGCTACCAAAAAGCTGAAAGATGTCCATTGTTAAGCTCTGGCCTGTGCTGCAAGCAGACAAATGTCCTCAAGGCAAGTCTCTGTACCCTATTGCAATGCTTTTGAGCCTTCAGAAGACACCTTAACTATATCAATTTTGTCTACATCAAGAGAAAAAATGAGGTAAAGCAGAAGAACAATAGGCAACCTGGAACGCTGGACAAACCTAGAGGAACTGCTAGAAAAAATAGTAAATGACTGGTGAGCAGCTTGGGAGGACAGAACTATAAACTGTATACCAGGAGAGAAACAAGGATGAACAGTCTGATATACTAAATAGAGAAATGCCTGAAAGTGGGTTTGGCTGATGGCAGCTGATTGCTATCACCAGCCACATCCAGGCTTTGCTCCAGAGCACCAAGACAAGCGGTCTGAGAAAGTGCTTATCCCAGCTTGCTGTGCTCCTGCAGGAAGACCATCAGCACCAAGAAACTGCAATAGAGGCTGTTACTTTTCATTCTCAAGGTCTGTTCAGTGTTTACCCATATCCATCTTCTCATCCTGGAGCATTCTTCTCCTACTCCCCTCCTCAACCCACATAGAGTGACACAAGCCTTCTGCAGAAGGGACTCTGCACTCTTGCTTGCCAGCTGTGACTGAGGGGCAGTGGTTATCGTGGCCATCAAGGCTGTGCTAGTGCTCACCCACACAAACATGCAGAAGTATTTCCTGGTGCATTAGTCCCCCCTGCCAGCTCCTACAAATAAGGAGGCTGTTTATGGAAATGAAGAATGGAATATATGATTTCTTGATGGGCACACTTTTATGCCCTTCCTGAGCCTTAGTTTATGCTTTATTTTCCAAGAAACAAATGATAGTGAGTATCTCTAGAGCACTAGCAAAATCAAACAAAACTTGGGAAGTTTTCCCTCTGAAATTCTTCATTTTGACCATATTGCCGACAAAATACTAAAATACACCACTGATTGCAAATCTATGTGGCAATCTCCTATGCTAAATCAACAGCTATTCCCATAGTAATGATCCAAATGTTTTAAGCTTTATATCATTTTTTGAAATGGAAAGTTATGCCTGCTCTACTGATGAAATCAGTGAATCACAAACTAAATATTCTAAAGAATAAAACAAGCTTTGAACTCACAAGAGATGTCAAATTTCAGATTTATCTACACTATCTTACCTCTATTCTGATTTTGGTTGTGGCTGGTTTACTTTTTCTGTGTATACACACAGATAGGATTATCCCAATGAGATGTGCAAATATAAACTGAATGCAAACCTTCAAGCCTTATGAAATACATATCTCTAAACCTAATATTGCTCTTAAGATGATGCCATCTTTATGCTTAGAAAATGTTATTGAACATGGAAGTGCATTTGTTTAGGTGATTTGATCCCATTTTATCCATAGCCTCAGTTATACAATCAAACACATCAAACCAATTATTTCTTTTTTCAACTTTAATTTTTTGATGATAAAAACTATTTTATCCCACAAACTTAATAAAACAGAAGGCCAATTTAGAAGTGTGATTTCTAACACACTCTCAAGAAACTGGACCATGACACCTTCTGTTGCAAAGCTGGGATTTGGCAGTATGGTAGAAAGTGGTACCCTAGTGCACTAATTTGCTCTATTGCCATGAAAAAGTCATGATCCTGGTTCGTTACTGTATATGACATCATCTCACACTTGTATGACATCTAACCACTTTCTTGGGCACTAAATTTTGGTCTGACCCATGGACCTTGTGCTCATGCCCTGCACAACATTAATTTTAGCTAAGAATGTTTGTTCTCTTACATTGCATCAATCAGGGTCAGGCTGTTAAGATTTTAGATAATATATTCAGTGAAACTTGCTTTAAAATCTTACCAAGATTACTTACAATCAGTGTTTTCAAAGGTCTGCTTCTCAGATAGATAGGCGCTAGCACTCACACCTGAACAGAATAATTTAGAATAGAATAGACTGTTTCAGTTGGAAGGGACCTAGAACCATCATCTAGTCCAACTGCCTGGCCAATTCAGGGCTGACTAAAAATTAAGGCATGTTATTAAGGGCATTGTCCAAATAAATGCCTCTTAAAAACTGACAGGCTTGGGGCATTGACCACCTCTCTAGGAAGCCTGTGAAGTTCCAGTAAATACCACATTGCTGTAAGCATTACAGGAAGTTAGTTTCAGTGACACTGACCAGAGCGGTTTTGATCCAGTGATGAGAAATCCCCTCTTTTGCCTCCAAGAAGCTTTTGGCTCTCTGCACCCACTGCAGCCCAAACCACCACTGTGGGTCCTTCCATGCCCCTAAGTTAATCCTTCCCTTTCTGGTGGTACTACAGTTGTTCCCTTCTCAACTGGTAGTTATCTACTGACACCCAGCGAATGTGTTATTTTCTAAGACAGTGTGTTTATGTTGTGAGGGTTTGAAAGGAGAAAAGAAGCAAACCTGAGTTTTTCAGTGCGCTTTATAGTGACCCACTGAAGAGACCTACTCAGCTTCCACTTAAATGAAAGTGAAACCTGCAGTGAGGTCAGTACTGCTTTTGCGTGTTGCACTGTCAGATGCACATAACAGATAGTCTTCCTCCAAGCAAAGCATACTTGTTAAAATAGCTGAGAAATTATCATTACTAAACTTTTTAATATATATATATATTTGAACTTGTATGGAAATGTCTAGTTTCTGAGCAGATTCAACTTCCACAAATTAATTTAGAATCATAGAATCATAGAATCATTTAGATTGGAAGAGACCTTAAAGATCGTCAAGTCCAACCATTAACCTAACGCTGCCAAGTCCACCACTAAACCATGTCTCTAAGCACCACATCTACACGGTTTTTAAATGTCTCCAGGCATGGTGACTCAACCACTTCCCTGGGCAGCCTTTTCCAATGCCTGACAACCCTTTAGATGAAGAAATTTTTCCTAATATCCAATCTAAATCTCCCCTGGCACAACTTGAGGCTGTTTCCTTTTGTCCTATCGCTTGTTACTTGGGAAAAGAGACCCACACCCACCTTGCTACCACCTCCTTTCTGGTAGTTGTGGAGAATGAAAAGATCTCTCCTCAGCCTCCTTTTCTCCGGGCTAAACAACCCCAGTTCCCTCAGCACCTCCTCATAAGACTTGTGCTCCAGACCCTTCACCAGCTTTGTTGCCCTTCTCTGGACACGCTCTAGCACCACAAAGTCTTTCTTGTAGTGAGGGGCTCAAAACTGAACACTGTGTTTTGAGTTGTGGCCTCACCAGCGCTAAGTACATGGGGACTATCGCTTCCCTAGTCCTGCTGGCCACACTATTTCTGATACAAACCAGGATGCTGTTGGCTTTCTTGGCCACCTGGGCATACCGCTGGCTCATATTCAGCCAGCTTTTGACCAACATCCCTAATCCTTTTCCTTCAGGCAGCTCTCCAGCCACTCTTTCCCAAGCCTGTAGTGTTGCATGCGATTGTTGTGACCCAAGTGCAGGACTCAGCACTTCACCTTTGTTGAACCTCATACAGTTGGCCTCAGCCCATCGTTTTAAATAATTTAATAATTTTATAGATTTCTGTAAGAGCAATATCTGTCCCACTAAGCTTAAAATACTAAATATTGTCTTCCTAATTTGACAATTAAAATATGTCTTGCTTTCTGAATTCTTTTTCAGTTACCTTTCACTTTTATAGTCAAAGGAATTTGGTTTGGAAGTAATTTGTTCCAAGATACAGACTTAGATGAATAAAAAGCTGAATTTATGCCCTGTTCTTTAATGAACCTTTATGTTGCTGCGTAAGGGTAGCTACAAGGACATGAGCTTCTAGTCTATAATTTCATTAGCAGTCTGTACCTGCAGTAGTGGAAACTTTAATTTGTTTTCCCTAAGATTCCTTTTTTCATGCTCGGTACTTAGACAAATTATTCAACCGTGACTTGAGCACAACACAGTAAGAGATGAGGCCAAATTAAAAGCAGTGATGGAGCAATTTCAGGACTAAGAACATTTGCAATTACAGGGGGCCAGAAGACTATGACGGCTAAATGGGTAAGGTAAGTTAGGAAAGTTTTTTTTCCCAAGTGGGCAGCAGGTATCACGAAGAATTATAAGAAGATATTAACTTGTGAATACAGGAAAAAAGAATAACCCAAATTTAGACATGTTTATATGACTATTATTACATTTATATTATTTACATGTGTGTAGCTCTGACATGTTTAAATTATGCCTATTTTTTCAACTACCCTGATTTATTGTACAATGTATCTTCTTTGCTGGAGAGTCATAGTGAGCCCTGTCACACCAATTGTTTTTCAAACATAGAAGTGCAATCCTGTATGCACCAGAAAAGACAAAGGCCTTTGTATATTTGGCCATGGAGGTGCAGCAGAAGCCTGGACAACTGTGGCAGGAAGCACCATGCCTTGTGCTGCGTTGTTTGAGGACTGCTCCACGGCAGGGAGAATCTCCTCTGCACCACCCTGCACATCTGTGTGAGCTGATAGACCCATGGTGGTGCCAGCAGTCAATGCTTATCTCCCATGCTCAGCAAGTGGGGGATATAAATGCTAATCCTTGGTTTGCCCCCTCGTTCCCTGCTGCCAACGCTGTGCTGGTGGAGGTGGATGCCTGTGTTGAATCTCCTCAGACTCTTGGGCTTGAAGTTCATATTTTTTTCAGACTTTGCTCCTGCTCCCACCTTGCTTTTTATTTTGGTTTTTTTTTTAGTTCTTCTCATTCTGCTTTTCTTCGCATTTCTTTTTTGGAAATACCATTTTAAATTAGGACTGGGTCTATGGCTAAAATGGGTGGATCTGCAGCTCTAAATAAGCAGAGGGCACGATGCTTCATCCAGTCCTTCAGAGAGAGAGAGTCAGCAAAAGTCACATTCAAGTGTTGCACACGGCACTTTGTTGCTTGAGAAGCCACAGGGAGTATTTTATTTGCACTACCAAATAAAATGAGTATTACCCAGGAGCAGATGGTGAGGAGATAAATGAAGCGTCTGCTAATTTGGAGGGCACAATCTGAAAATGCATTTTCTCAGATTTTTTAACATCAAATATTATTTTCTATGTGTAAAATATATTTTTTGTATCCATTTTTATGATTTTTAGTTTTCATTAGAAGTGCTGCTTCTCTTAATTTAGTTGTGAATATTTAAAACTCTGTAGATGAGATTCTGAACAACAGCATCTCATGATAAACACTCAAACAACGAAGAGTATACCGTTACAAGGATTCACAATGAATAATTTTATCCTAAAAGGTGAGGTCCTATAGATAATGTTTTTCACTTTTTTAAAAAAAATTGAAGGTCCTTCTGTTAGCTTTTCAGGAATATCTATGTTATGTAGTATTGACACTGGCTGTTACCTCCAGCTAATAAAACTGGGGCCAAACTCTGAATGTCCCTCCCCATTATTTTAATTTGTGTGCTCATGCATTTGAAGATATCTGTGAATTAAAAATGAATTTAATTTATTTTGTAGATCATAGATGTTGTGCAGTCCACAGTGAGAAACACTGGTGTCCTGGTTTTAGCTGGGACAGGATTAGCTCTTCTTTTTAGCAGCTAGAAGAGCTCTGTGTTTTGGTTTTACTCAGAGGCTCGCTCTGAGAAGAATGCTGACAGTGCACTGATGTTTGTAGTTGGCACTGAGGTCTCAAGGACTTTTCAGCCTGCCGGGTTCTTGCCAGTGTGCAGGAGCACAACAGGATAAGGGGGGAGCATGGCCAGGACAAGGGGCCCACGACTCTCCTTACGATTTGTACCTGAACTTAAGATTGAGGGCCAAACTTGTCAATTAGTATTCCATATCATGCAGCGTCATGCCCAGTATAAAAGTGAGAGTCAGCCAGAAAGAAGGGCTTTTGCCCTTCCGGGACTCTGATTTTCGGGCTCTCAGAGTTTTTTTTCTCTCTCTCTTGCTCTCTGTCTTGGGGCCTCCCATTCGTCCGGGATCACGGTATCGAGTTTTATCTGTTTCGGGATTGCAGCTTCGTAACGAGACGGGCCTCGGTCAAGGAGTGGTGGGCAATTACACTGTGCATCACTCGTTTGCATATGTTTATCCTTGTACATATCTGTATATATATATATTGGTAGCAGTAGTAGTAAATTGTTCTTATCTCAATCCCCGGGTCTCTTTTCTTTTTCCTCTTTGATTCTCTCCCTCACCCCTGAGGTGTGGGAGGGTGAGAGGGGACTGTGTAGGGTATAGTTGCCAGAGCAGCCTAACTCACCACAACTGGTCAGAGCAGTGTCTAATTTGAAATTCCAGATCACCTCTGGAGGAATCTGTCCTCTACTGACCATAGAGGCGGCTGGAAGAGACTCCCTAGATTCAAGTTAGCCTTTGAAATATTACCCTGTCCACACATCTGAAACATTTGTTTTAAATGACTTGAATTGCAGCAAAAGGAAAAATGTGGCAAATGTGATGACAGGATCCAGTTCTCCAGAGAGGTGTTTGATCGCCTTGATCACGACAACACCCCATCTCATCCCTCAGCTGCCTTGTGCCCTCCACCTCTTCTGATTTGGGCCACAAATAACTACAGCAGTCTCCTCTGCTTTCCAGTCTGGGGTGAGGACCACAGCAGCTGCTCTTTGGGCCCCAGCTGGGGTGAACATACTGACCTGTAATAACGTGTTTAGAAGCTGTGCTCTATGATGGATAGTTCCCATGAGAAACATCGCTCTGAATGGTTGAAGTTGCAGGGAACTGAACAGAGATCACGTATTTGGAAGTGCTGGGTAAGGTTAAAATACAACAGGTTAATACCAAGCTGCAGTATCACATCTGCTACAACTGCCCTAGATGTGTTTAAATGACCAAAACGAAGGGTGAAATTTTCAAACACGATCAGTTCAGTCTCCCATATATCATCACAATGAGAAAGGAAATGCATTTGAGGCCATGAATATTTACACATTTGATTACACATGCGAATTAGATGCTTAGACATATAAAGGCCTAATTTGCTTTGCTAGATAACCACATATAAGCTGGATCTAGAATCTGAAAATCTGGCCCTAATTTGACATAATTACTAATTTATGCACTTCAAATCCAATCGAGTACTCTGCATCTGCGGGATGTTCCCTAAATCTTACAGCCATATTGTAATCAATGAATATTTATGTGGGAAAATAATCAAAGGAATAAATATTGACCAGAAAGGTTACAGAGCTAGTTTCAGAATAGGCAGTGTAAGTGTCTAAAGGAACTTGAAGATGCATCAGGAACTCATGCAGAGCACACCATGAATTCAGTAGAAGTCATATAGCAATAGATGCTGATAGTTTGATTATTACTTTTTTTGTATACCAATTGTTCCTGTTCTTTACCATGTTACCTTGCCTCCTCCAGGTATATGAGGGGGAGAATTTTCGAAGAGGTAAAGTATATCTCTCATTCTTTTCTCTAATAAGACTTATTTTCCATGAGATTGTTTTGATACAATCATAGCTTTTATCTTGAGGCCACTATTTTATTTCTTATTGCTGGACCATTTTGCTTACAGTTTTTCCCTGTAGCCCATTCACAATTCAGAGCAATAACACACTGACAGAAGTCAGTACCGTGCATAATGCCTGGGCTCTAAACCCCAGTGTACTTCTGAACTTTATCCACTATTTGGTATTAAATTCTAAGGGTATTCAGCTGCACAACAGAGGTGTGTTGAAAAGTCTTTGCTAAATATAGATTAAAAGGTGAATTACCTCTGCTGCTCGTACCTGAAGATTAGGGTAATCTCTCATGGCATGCCACTGAAATCCACTAAACGCACAGAGAGAGTCCCAGGCACTGCTGTGGAGAACACAACCTCCCCGCTCATCACAGGACTCCTTGGTACAACCAGAGGGTGGAAATCTTGCCTTCCTTCCCTTTCTGCTTAAATGCTCATGTGGAGGGTAGCTATCTACCAGGGGGGCAGGAAGGAGTATAAAATGGGGAGAATTGAAGCCAATTGTTATGGTAGAACCAAGTACAGATGAAAAGATGGACACAGAAAAGTTCATCAACAGTAGGAAATTTGTCATTTTTGCTAATCTCTTCATATTACTCTGCAGATGTGGGCTGTATTCGTTAGCAGTTTTGAAAGAATAATAAAAACGACTCTCCAGAAAATGGTTAAAAATAAAAGAAAAAATAATGAGAATCCATGAAAAGAGACAATATAGGGTAGCAACGAAAAAAATAATCATAATTGAAATATCACCCTCTATGTCATTCTGCCATTAGATGCACCAAAGAAGTGTTGTTAAAGTCCATGCCTGGTACTTCGGCTGGGGATTGATTTGACCTCAAGTTCTTTCATTTTGTTATTCTGTGAGTATTTAAAAGCACACATTGTACTACCAGAACAGTGGTCCCCATGCCAGGTACTTCAGGCGCTTTTGTTATTGGCGTGTCTTGCCTTGAAAAGCGTGAATCAGCTTGTGGCCAGAAGCTCTTATCCTCTTTAGTTTATGTCATTAGCCCATTTGCTATACAGCTGGGAAAGCAAGGGATTAATAACTGAGACAACAGAATTAGCATGAGTCAGCACAGGAAGTTTTACCAAAAGGAATTCTGCACCAACAAGGGGTTTTTTTTTATGGCTAGTAGTTGTGATTTTCATAGGTAAAGATACAATTCCTGATCTCACATAAGGAAATAAATATAAGACATACGTGGTTTGTCATCTATTATTGCCAAAAACTTTACAGATTAGAAGAAGTTGATTTGGAATGGTGACTAAACTCTCTAAAATAGGTAACAGTCCCACTAGTTACAGTGAGTAACTAATTCTGTAGCTATCCAGATCGTGCTTCCTGTTTTGTTAAAATAAATCTTGCAGACCATAGAATTCTTGCTTTTGATTGCTATTTGTGTTTCTCGTATTTATATGTTATAAGCAGGAATTTATTTCCTGGCACTAATAGACTTGGCTCTTGGAATGTTTATTAGCTAGCTGAGAGCTATATGTAAACATTTCTATACCACGAACACCTCCTACTTCCAGAGGCATCACTAAATACTGGAATACCAAATTAGCAATTATAAACCTGCTAATCACTACAATGGTATTCACAAAGGCTTTCTTTAGCCCACTGAGGTTAGTCCCCCTGTACTGCCTCTGCAGTCAGGAGGAAATTTCTTTAGCGCAATTCAGAGCAGAAACCTAAAATTTAAGTGCTCTAAATGATTTTGCAGAGTACACCTGGCTATAGGAGGTCTCAAGAAACAGCTTTCCCAGGCTGCAGGTATCCCTGCATTATACTCCATAAATATTTTCGATTTAAGAAAATAAATTCTAATAAATCAAAACAAATAGCAGTCATGCAAAGGACAAAAATGAACAAAAGGAGAAAGCTGCTGTTAGCATGCTTGCCTGCAGAGAAAATGAGGAAAGGGTGGAGAATCACTCAGATACTTTCTGATTATCCTGTGAGATAGGATGGGAACAATGAGATGGCTGGGGTGAGCCTGAACAGAGCACTTTCATTTTGGCACTTCAACAAATGTTGGCAGCATTTTCTTTTTTAATGTCAACATTATGTGCACAGCTTCAAGGTAAGCTTTCCAAGTCACTCAAGTTAATTGATACATCCGGGATGCGAAACTGGAACATTATGTCCTTGATGCTACTTAAAAATATTGTGAAACTATATGTTGCCTTTGGAAGAGGGACTAGAAAAATCCAAATGCATTATAAAAGCACTGGCCAGAAATGGAGAGATTCACTGCAGCCATTTCCTTTCCTGTGTGTCTCAGAGTGTTTGAAAAACTGTGAGAGTGTGTCTTCTGCTCTAGTTTTGACGATTAAATACTGTCCTACCTCCCAAGTTGGATCTACTTTCATCTTATTCTGAATCGTATGTATGTTTTTTGTACAAAAGAAGTGCTTTTTGATCCAGGACCTACAAGAATCCAGAGAGACTCATCAGAGCTCCCGAGGCCCTGACTCTGCCCCCAGAAGTGAGAGATCTAGTCTGCACAGCCCTCAAAAGGCTGGTCTGTTCTGCGTGGCTGCGGGGCCATCGCTGCAGTTTATCTAATGCAAATACATATCCTGCTACAGTCAGGTAGAGAAGACTTGTAAGGTTGTCCTAACTGTATTTTTGTAATCGTGCTCTTCCTGTGCACAATGGTCACTGGGTGTAACTGTAAATAAGGGTTGCTTTCATCTTGAAGTTCAAAATGATGAGGTTTCTCCATTGCTTATGCAGTGATTGTGCACTGAGACACAGAGGGATGGCAGCTGCCAAGGCCAGTCAAAGGTTTGGTGTTCTTGGGAGGGTGGGTCCAGTTAAAGTATTTTCTATCTCACTGCTTTGCTACTTTTATAGTATAATTCACTCCTGCAAATCCGAACTGACCTCATTACAGTGTGCCCACACAGTAAAATCAATAAGATATTTAGTGCTTGAAACCTGGAGCACTAAGTTTCAACACCAGTTTCCAGGTTTTAACATCAGATATTTTTCTCATGTGAGCAATAGCATCGCATTCATTTCACTGAAAGAGGAAACGTAGCAGAGGTGACTAATCCAGCACTATAAAGGGAAATCTTGTGATGCCTTCAACTGAAGCTCAGAAGATCCTGGCTCCCATTCATAGCTCTCGTTTACTTCAGTCCAGTTCTTAATTTTAAGCAAGCGGTATGTTCTGCACAGATCAGTCACAATATTAAAAAGTGGGGACAGGGTGACAGTTGCCTGTTCTGTTTGTTCATAAATAACATAACTGGATGTAGCAATCTCCATGACTGGGAGGGAAGGACATAGGCTGCAAGAGAGATGCATTCAGAAGAACCCCTGGAAGCCAGTCTGTGTGCACACTCTTCAAGGACAAACATGGTTCCTTGATCTCTTTGATTTGATAGATTTGATTTTATTTGAAAGGTGAGCTCTGGAGTTAACAGCGTGATGTAATCTAGCAAGGTTTGTCCCTGCTTAGGCGTTCTACCTTGTCTCCATGACCAGCAAGAGCTCCCAGGCCAAGACCAGCGGTTTCTGGGCCTTCCACAAGTAGGCTCTTGCTTGTAAAAGCTGCTCCTGGCTTCAGTTCTTAGTGAATTTGAAAGCAGTAAAATCCCTTCCCCAAGGATGTAAGTTCATTTCTTTAACAAATAACCGCTCCTGTTCCTCTGCCTCCGCACAATTCTGCTCCCGCTGACATTGGACCAGGACCACCTTCCTCCCCCAGCGTAAAATGGCATTTTAAACATGGGGAATCCTTAGTAAAGAACTTTCTGAAATGAGACAAAATTAGGATTGATATCAGCAAATGCATATTTATACTCTGTGCTGGCCTCAAACCATATTTAACTTTTAACCAGGATCGTTATGAGAGGGTTTGTAGCCAAGATCAACCTTACAAACATAACAAGAACCCATAAAAAGATCTTAAGATCTCGGATTTCTGGGTAAATATGTGCTAAAGAAACTAGTTTTGATAGTGTTGTTTTCGAAGTAATTAATTTGTAATCTTAATCTTTACCCAGTGTAAGATACAGTTTGTTTTCCAGATGTATAATTAATTTTCGAAGAAATTGGTCATATGTGCCAAGCAAAATTCATGCATGAGTCAATGTAGGCAACACTGGTATAATTTCCTTCTGCTTTTCTAGTATAGCTTACACACAATTATTTTGTGGCACAGAATAATTCTATACTACATTAGCTATATAAGGAATGTTTGCGGAAAACAAAACGATAGTTTTGATTGCTAGAGATCAGCACTAGATGCATAGGGATAATTGTAATTAGATAATATTAACTTGTCCACAAAGTGCCCTGGATTCACCGACAATTATTTAGGATGTGTTCAAGCCTTACCCAATAGCAGCATGTGACTGGAACAGTGATTTTAGAAGGTAATCAGCAGCTAGACTGGAACCTATTGGGAATGAAACCCTGCTCTCTGTTATACGTGTTGGTATGCTGGGAATCAGTACTCTTGCTGATTCCACATAAATAAGAAATTAAAGAAATTGAGCAGGGAACGATGACCTACTCTGAGTTCTGTCAGTAGATCCTGAAGCCAGGAAAGATCACAGAATGATTGAGGTTGGAAAAGACCTCTGGAGGTCATCTGGTTCAAGCCCTAGAGCAGGTTGCCTAGGACCACGTAGATCTCCAAAGATGGAAACTCCACCACCTCTCTGGACAACCTGTGCCAGTGCTCAGTCACTCTCACAGTGAAAAAGTGTTTTCTGGTGTTCAGAGAGAACCTTCTGTGGTTTCAGTTTGTGCCCTTTGCTTCTGGTCCTGTCAATGGGCACCAGGATCTGCTGCACTGTGCATGCACTGGACTGCCCTTGAATCTTCTTTAATATAATCCATGGTTCTTTTTGAAGAACATCCAATCCTGACTAAAACATTACTAGGAACCACAGTCCATCAGACTTCCGGTAATTCTAAGCATAAACATATGATGGTAAATTATGTTTTTCTGAAAGCTTGAAGAGCCTTCTACTGTCTTGCCATTGCTGTCCTTGTAGGCACTTGGAAATTGTGCTCAGGTCTCCACAGCACATTGCATGAAACAGGCTGAGCTCTGTGGCTCTCTCACCATCAGCTATGTTTCAGTATTTTCACAGAATCATAGAATGGTTTGGGTTGGAAGGGACCTGAAAGATCATCTAGTTCCAACCTCTCTGCCACTGGCAGGGACACCTTCCACTACACCAGGTTGCTCAAAGCTTCATCCAACCTGGCCTTGAACACCTCCAGGGATGGGGCAGTTACAACTTCTCTGGGCAATCTGTTCCAGTGCCTCATCATCCTCAGGCTAAAGAATTTCTTCCTTGTACCTAATCAAAATCCACCCTCTTTCAGTTTAAAGTCATTGCCCCTTGTCCTATCACTACACACCCTTGTAAAAAGTCCCTCTCCAGCTTTCTCGTAGGCCCCCTTTAGGTACTGAAAGGCTGCTAGGCTGAACAACCCCAACTCTCTCAGTCTGTCTGCATAGGAGAGGTGCTCCAGCCCTCGGATCATCTTCGTGGCCCTCCTCTGGACCTGCTCCAACAGGTCCATGTCCTTCTTCTGTTGGGGACCACAGAGCTGAACGCAGGACTCCAGGTGGGGTCTCACAAGAGCAGAATAGAGGGGCAGAATTACCTCTCTCGACCTGCTGGCTACACTTCTTTGGATGCAGCCCAGGATATGGTTGGCTTTCTGGTCTGCAACTGCACATTGTTGGCTCATGTTGAGCTTCCCATGGACTAATACCCTCAAGCCCTTTTCCTCAGGGCTGCTCTCCTGCAATCCATTTTCCGCCCAGCCTGTACTTGTGCTTGGGATTGCTCTGACCCATGTGCAGGACCTTGCACTTGGCCTTGTTGAACTTCATGAGGTTCACACAGGCCCACCTCTCCAGCCTGTCAAGGTCCCTCTGGATGGCATCCCTTCTCTCCAGCATGTTGACTGCACCACGCAGTTTCGTGTCGTCAGCAAACTTGCTGAGGGTGCACTCAATCCCACTGTTCATGTCACTGACAAAGATGTTAAACACCACTGGCCCCAGTACTGACCCCTGAGGAACACCACTCGTCACTGATCTCCACTTGGACATTGAACCGTTGACCACAACTCTTTGAGTGCGACTATCCAGCCAATTCCTTATCCACCGAGTGGTCCATGCATCAAATCTGTGTCTCTCCAATTTAGAGACAAGGATGTCATGTGGGACAATGTCAAATACTTTGCACATGTCCAGGCAGATGATGTCAGTTGCTCTTCCCCTATCCATCAATGCTGTAACCTCATCATAGAGGGCCATCAAATGTCAGGTACAATTTGCCTCTAGTGAAGCCGTGTTGGCTGTCAACATATACCTCCTTTTTTTCCATTTGCCGTAGCATAGTTTCCAGGAGGATCGTCTCCGTGATCTTGCCCGGTGCAGAGGTGAGATTGGCTGGCCTGTAGTTCCCTGGGTCTTCCTTTTTTCCCTTTTCAAAAATGGGGGCTTTTGGATACTCTTACAGCTCTTCTCTGAATTCTCCAGTGCCGCGCTGTTCCCTGTGAACGGTGGCTGCAGGTGCTGGCAGCAGCTGAACCAGTGCCAAACACTGTGCAGAGACCTTACGGGTACCTGAGAAGGAAGTACATGAAACCTGTTACTCACATGAATAAACACATAGAAAATGAGCGCAGATCTTCATAACAACACGTGTCCCATCACTGCATGTGCAAGCTGGGCCGGCCATTTTGCACTGTCAGACACGTGGCTGCTGCTCCTGACACGTGTATCTGCTACTGTGGTTTGGCAGGAACTCGTGATGGTGTGTTGGGCTGTGTAGAGTGAAATCTTTCTAAAATTGGTTCGTGAGCTCACAACTCTCTCTTCTGACACTCATGTAGAGAAATGATTTTAGTTTTCCTATTAGATCTTCTGGCTCTTCTTGCCTCACTTATTTCCATTAGCCAAGCTATAGAGCTGGACACAGGCTGCTCCCCATCAGAAGCTGAGCTGAAGTCAAGAGCACCATCTCTTCAAGAAATAGGCATTGATCAGAAAAGCAACAGGAAGGAGGGGAAAATGCAAAGACTTCCCTTTTACCTGGTATGTCTCAGCACAAGGGCAGGCAGGCGAGAAGGGAGAAGGTCTGGCCCTTCCAGAGCAGCTGGTCGGAGGGACACCAGCAGTCAGGCTTAGAAGTAGAACTCGGAGAGGTGCAAATTTAGGAAGATTTCGGGCCAAATCTATACTGGGGACGGTTTCTGTGGGGCTGGCTTGTGATGCCAATTCAGCCAAGATACAAGCAGCCCCTGAGAAGCTGTAAACAGACATCTAACAATCCATGCTGTTGCTTTCTTTGGTTATAACTTTGTTCCGTTTTTCAAGCCTGCAGTGCTAAGCAACTGTCACTTTATCTTAAGGCTTGATTAAAGCTGATCATGAGTAATCCGACACACGCTCTGCATGTTATTCCTGAGGGGAACAAATGGATTATTCAAGGGCACACTGGGAAACTTTTGGAGAGTCTCAGTAGTGAATGTGCCTTGGGCTTTTCAGGAACCTGAAGGCAGTCTGCCTGCTGGCCTGGCAGGCAAATCGGCTGGAGGAGCAGCTCGGAGCAGGATTAGTCTGTGTCTTTCCAGAAGCAGTAAGAAAATGGGAACTGAAGGTGACTACTGTCTAAAGGATGGTGATGGTTTATTGAGCAGGTACCCGTGAGCAGAAAGTACTCATGGGAGCAGTGGTTGAGCATCAAGTAGGTGACACGTTACTGCTGGAAGGGACACCAAATTCTTGGTAGATTATTGATTTTCTGTACAATGGTACCTGAGCTGTGAAGAATCTGTAAACTCTGTATCTATTGTTCTGCGTTAGCTGAAGGCTTTTCATCCGCTGCTTTCCTTACTGTGAGCCACTGTCGGTAAAATCTGCTTTTTCAGTTTTGAGTCTTGTGATTCCAAAAGAATTTATGGGGTTTCGATACTTTAATACAAATTTGCATTAACATGGGTTTGCTTTATTGCAAACATCTTTACAACAAGCACACTACATGGAAAATTAAAGGTTATTAAACCCCAAGTATCTCAAGAATAAAAACCTTATTGAGATATCCCTGGAAGTACCATCTCCCAGAACAAGAGAAGTCAACAGCAGCTTTGTGCCAGAGCATTAACAGATGGATGACGTTTGCCTCTATTAACTGGTTTGTCTGTCTCACTACAGTTCCTGCTTCATGAAATAATCTTTCAAGAACAGAAACTATCATGAGAAACATCAACTAGGCAAGTATTAGACAGCTACAGACTTGCACTGGCAATGCACTGAAAACCACACACGAAAGCATAAGAAGTCTACAGGCTTCAGTGAAAAGGATTTTATCTGCATCAGTGTCACTGGTTTATAATCCATGAAGACCTGAGATAGTGTTGATGAAAGAGGATTGTTGTAAACGCCTCACGTCTCTCATCAAATCTGTCTTCTGTTGAATCCAAAAAATGCTGGTTATGGCACTGATGACTCTGCCATACAAAACCAGCCAATCGAAGCTGAAGCCCATAGCTGCTTTTATAGCAGGGGGTTAATGAAATGAGATGGGGATTTAAAACAAACACCCAACACACTAAGTATTGTCTCTGGCTGAATGGTACTGAAATTATTAATGTTTATTATTATTCATTCATATATTTATTATTACTCATGTTATTATTCATGTTTATTGACCAGTACTGTGATCAGTGGAGGCCAGTTAGTGCTGAATAGGACTGAATACGTAAGATTGAATTGCTTAAACACTTGACATTAGGAAAACAGAAATCACAGTGGAACCTAGAGAAAAAGGAGGTCTTTTTACCACTGTTAAGTCATTGCATCCCATTACTGGAAAATCAGTAAACAGCATATTAGTTTCTGCAGCAACAGTACTCCTTAGTTATTGACAGCACAGGCTCAACCACAGCAAGGTAAGCAATTACATCCCACAAATACCTATGCAATCATGTCTCCAGAAAGGTGAGGTAAACAACGCTATTGTGTACACTTGGGCTGGATTTGAGAAGGACATGCCTTTTAAAAAACAGATATAACCAGCCTCCAGCAAGACTGGAGACTGCTTGCCTGTCACCACGAGCAGAAATTCACAGCATCAGTAGTATGTGCCCAGGATGAATGACTTCTGTATGCAAACGTTTGAAAAGGCTTATACTATGAATCAAAAAATAAAAAAAATTATAAACCTAGTTTTAAGCCAGTGACATAGTGCTTCGGTAGTTTCATCGAAGTCTCACTTTTACAATTTTTAGCTTCTTCCCAGCTTGCCCATTACTACCACTTCCTAAATGTAAGTTCTAGCCAATACCTAGATTCAAGTTAACACTTTGTAAACTGGAATGGAAATTGCTCCCTATATCCCTGACCATGGTAATAATTCCAGCTCTGACAGAGGAGCTCTCTACACTGGGAAAGCACATACCTCTTTCTTTCAATGTCTTCCAGGTGCTATTCCTTGAGCAGATGTGTTAAAACGGGACAAGAAGAGAGGCTATAAAAGTTTTAGCAGAATTCAGGCTGTGGGTGGTTTTGCTGTTACATGCGTAAACAGATGATGCACACGAGGATGTGGCACATCCCACTAACGCCGCACGGGGAACGAGGAACAGTTAATGCTAAAACACCTCCCTTCACCAACCCCTGCTGCAAAGACAGCCCCGGTGACGGCCGAGCGCTGCTCCAAGTGCTCCGCCTGTGCCTGCTGCGGTCCCTGGCTGCCGGACACCGCTCGTCCCGAGCGCTGCCCTCTGCCAGCGCCGCTGCCCCCGGTCACTGTGGCAGAGCCCAACCACCCGGGACCAGCGCTGGAGACGCAGGATCCCGCATGAAGTCAACCCATCCTGTCCCTTCCCAGTGATCCTTCGGAACGACTTTTGTTCCCACTCTACTGCTCTAACAGGACATCATCTCGAGCTGCTCTACTTCTGCAGCTCTGGGGTATCTCCAGCATGGAGACTTTTTTTTTTTTTTTTAACAGAATTGAACTGCATGACCCGGATCAGCACTAACAGGCCCAGCTCACTAACTGGTTAGGACATTTTTATCCTAGAGCCTCATTCCTGTAGATTACTGAAGCTTACTAGTTACTTTAAAATAACAACTTGCTTTATCTACCAGTTGATGGAGCAATCTAAACTGAACAGCAGCAGCAGGTTTGTTTCTGTTTCTTCCCTTTTCCTTCAGACAGGGATCAACAGTGAGTGCTCCTTCTCAGTCCTGCCTCTCTCCCATTACAGGTAATTATCTCCTGTAAATTACTTCCCTAATAGACAAATTCTATCTTTCTTCGCCCTGGGGATTTTTTTTATTTACTTCTTGGGAATCTTTGGGGGGGGGGGAAAATCAGCACTCTTGATTTGACTACCTTCTCTAATAAAACAAGCAATAGATTTGCTAATCCTATTCAAATCATAGAATCATAGAATGGTTAGGGCTGGAAGGGACCTTCAAAGGTCATCTAGTCCAACCCCCCTGCAAGGAACAGGGATATCTCCAACTAGATCAGGTTGCTCAGGGCCTCGTCCAACCTGGCCTTGAATGTCTCCAGGGATGGAGCATCCACCACCTCTCTGGGCAACCTGTTCCAGTGTTCTACAACTCTCATGGTAAAAAATTTTTTCCTAATATCCAATCTGAATCTACCTCCCTCTATTTTAAAACCATTACCCCTTGTCCTATCACAACAGGCCCTCCTGAGCAGCCTCTCCCCATCTTTCTTGTAGGCCCCCTTGAGGTACTGGAAGACCACTATAAGGTCACCCCGGAGCCTCCTCTTCTCCAGACTGAACAGCCCCAACTCTTTCAGCCTGTCCTCATAGGAAAGGTGCTCCAGTCCTCTTATCATCTTCGTGGCCCCCCTCTGGACCCTCTCCAACTGGTCCATGTCCTTCTTATGTTGCCAGGAAGCCCAGCACACACACTCCCCAGGACACACTAATGAAAAAACAAGGTTAGACTTCTGACTATCACCCATAGTGAGCCATCATACATAAACAAATAGAAAACGTTGACACAAAACACTCAGTGAAAACACAACCAGCAATGTCACAAAGTACATGACTTCAATCTGCACCATTTTCATCAGTTTGGACTCGTCTCTTAAGCAGAGGACAAGTGTATTTGCACCCCTGGCTACCAGAGAGCTTACACAGTCTGCTTCCATCACTACCTTTCCTGCAGCAGCAATCTTTCATTGTCCATTGATATATTTTGTGGTTTTTTTTTTCCTGTATGGATTAATCCACCTGTATTAAGTCATCACCTGTGGACAACCTGTATTTCTGGAATCCATTTCTCCAGTTGTTCATTCTGCCACTTACCTGCATC